>NC_051309.1:184776660-187420807 GCF_015220235.1 Choloepus didactylus | reverse complement strand
AATGTTCTTTTCTAAGAAATGTCTTCCTTAAGCCAGCACTTCAGGCTAGGTGCCTCTATTTTACTCTTTAAGTAACCTGTTCCTTTTTGAGGAAAAGATTTAGAATTATCTACCCCCCAAAAAAAGAAAAATTGGGGCATCAATTTTAACCATTGTGAAATGCATATGAGTGGTTAGAGGTGGATTTGGTGACAAAGGGAAAAGTTATAACTCAGTCTTAGCTGCATGTTCTTTGAACTACATAAATGAAACTACTAAATACTGAAATTCATGGTTTCTAAGGTTCAAAATATATCAATATCCCTTTAGAGTTGCTCTGGATCTGGACTGAAAGGGATTTGCCTTTTCTTCTACCACTCTCAGTCTGAGACCTCTTAAAGTTTCTAGTTGAGGTTTTGAGGGCCATAAAAGGTCACGTGGAATTCACAATGAGAGTCTGTATGACACTGTTTGTCTTCATATTCTCAGGGGAAATATACTTTTTTTCTCCCTCTGTCCAGTGACAAGTTCGAAACAAATATGTTCCATTTTGTACATTTCTTTCAATAGGTTTATATTCATTAATTTTATACTTTGATTTCCAGCTTTGTCTGGGGGGAGATTTCCTATTAAGATTCTTTTTTTTGGTATAGAAAATACTAATGCATCACAATCAATGGCATCTTACTGGTGTCTTAGGTATGATGAAATAGGGGTAGATTTTTTTCTTTTCCTTGTTTGTAAAGACTACTCGGAGTAATTTAGCTAGTCAGGTAGTTAGAAGGGTTCCCCTTTATTTATCAGATAATATATGTAAAAATATTTTTGGAGGGTCTGCTATATGTTAAGTACTGTTCTAGTCACTGGGGACTCAGAACTGGGGACTCAGAAGTGAACAAAATAGGCAAAAATCCCTGCCTTCATAGAGTTTAATTCTAGGTCTTATGTAACATTGTGAAACATCAAGTTGTTTGGTTACAGTAAAACTGCATTTACATGGAAAAATTACTGGTGTGGACTGATCAATTCCTATTTCAATACATCTATATGTATATGTATATGTATATGTATATACATGTATATGTATATATGTAACATATTGCAATTACAATTAAATAAAAATGTGATAATTTATTTGAAGTTGTACCCCCTATAAACTACCTTCCTTATTTGGTCTTGTATTCCCTTTACTTAAATCAGGGCTGATATGCAGACAGCAGGCAGTAAACATGGGTTAAACAAGAGAATGAAGTTTACCCAACAACATTCATCTAAACATTTAGGGAGTTCTAATAAGCAAGTAAATGTTTCTATCAATATTTATATTTGAAACCCTTCTCTTTTCCTCTTCTTCAGAGAAAGTAATTAATAATTGCTCATATCACAGTTCATCTTAAGAATTATAATGCCATTATTTCTTAAATGTTGTAGTCTTATGGAAACTTTTTTCAGGTCTTATATATTCAATTCTTTAGATGTTGAGGCTATCAGAACTTATTTCCATTTTTTTTAAATTTTGATTGCCATTCTTATTCTTTTGTTTTATTTTTTCTTGGAAACACTGTAATTAAAAGGTTGATTCTCTACATCCTATCTTTAATGCCCATATTGTCTCTGACATTAAGAAAGACATCTCTTTCATTCTGTCCACATTACATAGTTACGTATTCAAATGTATTTTATATCAGTCCAGTGGTATTGAGCCACTAGAGGCTTACAACAATGATCTTTTATTTGTTCTATTGATGTTTTAGTTCTTTGAACTTTCTGTTATCATGACCAATTCTTGTTTAATAGATGTAGTGTCCTCCTTGATCTCATTTAAGAAAAGTAGCAACTCTGCAACTCTCTGTTTTTCTTTCTTATTAAGAAAATATTTTGTGAGAATAAGATAATCTTCAGGCAACTTAGGTAATCTCTTTTCTTCTTTAACTTGCAGCTTTTTTTTTCTTTTAGTAGTGACATTGTGACTTTTTGCTATTTATTCACATATCATTCTAATTTAGTTTATATTTCTGCTCATAGAAACTGCAGAATAAAATTGCTCAGGGTGGTCTTGTGGGCCCTGGGCTGGGGGCCAGCCTGGAGGGGGAGGCCCCACCTAGTGCCCCTCTCCCCAGTTTGAGCACCAGTTGGAGATCCCAAGCATATCCAAGGATGGAGGCAAAGGATTGGGCCTCTCTCTGTAGCACAGGAATTTTTTCAGCATGAAACCTGTTTGGATGCAGGAAAGTTTGAGATAGAGTCATACAAATTTTGAGGAGGTTTCTATCTTAAGCTTTCTTCTTTCTGCTGACTTCCTCTTTATAGAAGACACTTAACAAAACAAGAATACCCTAGTAAATGTCTGAGTGCTTTGTTCTGAATGAGTTCTGTAAAGCACTTTAACCAAACTCCTTTATTTTTATAACAAAAATAATATACACCATATACCCAAATATAAGGTCTATCCCTTGTTTTACAAATAAAAGTTTCATTTAAACTTGAAAATATAAATGTTTAGCAATGTATGTGAAATAGTCACACATCTACTCACAGTATTTAATTCATTTACTATAATGCATGTTCAGACCACTTATTATATAAAGTGATACTTTAGAAGAATTGCTTTGCTCCTAATTATCCAGGAAACAATTTTATTCAAAGTCTTCATGGCACCTGCAGCTTCAGCATTTTCATCATCTCTGAGACACTTGGTGAGTTTTGTAACATAGAAGTAGAGCACATCACCGTTGGATATATATCCTAAGCCATAGTTTTATTAAGGCATTTTCCTTTTATAGAACTCATTCTGTGGATGTCTATTTATTATATCCTCAACATAATCACCTAGTGTAACGCTTTTGAAAGTTGTCTTTAAAGGTTTTGTTTACAACGATGTTCAACATTTGGAGCTGAGAGGCTGTATACCCAGTGATAATGGCTATAAATCTATGTGAAATTTCTTCACTCCCTCCTTTTTTTAAGGCCAGTTTCTTTAGGTAACATCTGAGCATCCCAAAAAACATCAATTGATGTTGCAGGCTAATGTGTCTTCCCTTGTTTGCTAGAAATCAACTAAATTGAGACCAAGCATTGTAAGGTGAAAGATTATATGGATTATAGGGCAACTCCTTTAATTAAGCTGTTGGGGAAAATCTTTGCTTTATATTAAAGTATAGGATAAAAATAAACTTAGTTGATAAACCTCAAAAATGTGTGCTAAATTACCTCCTAGATAATTGTCAGTCATTGCATTAGAACATAGGTACGATTTTAATCTCTTTTGGCTTTCTGAACTAGTGTGCTTACCAAATACAAAACTGATTTTTCTGAGGTGAGATAAAGAGTAACGGTGAGCTCCAATCAAGGACAATAAGTAATAGACTTTGTTAGGTTTTAGTGTTGGACAAAGGCCTTAGAAAAGTGACCTAAGCCAGGGTCAGTTGTTAACCAGAGGACATGCAAGAAGGCAGGCGCATAATGCAAGAGTCAGCAGAAAATAGAAAGGATGTTAGACGGGGGAGGACATGGATGCTCAACAGTAATAATTTCAAGAAATACATTAAAAGTTATAGAGCTAGGTGAACTATGAAGCTCTAGGCATACCAAGTAGGGGTTCCTGAGAAAGAATTTAATCTGTAAAATATGAGGAATGCTGGCTTTTTAATATAGTAAGACAATGAGCCTTACCCTGGAACTTTTACTCTGCATTGGAAAAAGTTTATTTATCCCCACTCCTATCCTGTCCTAACCTACTCCAGCTCTCAGGAATGAAATGAAGAGGAATACTAGAAATTCACCTGTCATTTGCTTTACATTTTTATTCTAAGTGATATAATAAATGAAGACTTATGTGTTACTTTTCAATAAGAACTGGGATTTACTCTCCTGAGCTGTTCCCTCTGTGTTACCCTTTTAGGGAGTATATTGCAAAGTCAGATATGATTCTGATTTTTTGCTGTACCCTGGGCAGCCCATCAAGGGACCACACTGCGCTGAAGGCCCACTGAGCACTGGGGTCTCCACGGAAGGGGGTAGGAGTGGGTATAATTGACACTAATTAACTAACCCCGAAGGCCCAGACTCTTCCCCAAGGACACCTCGTGCTGTGATTAAACAAGGATGAAGTCCGCCTAATCTCACTTTACCTGAAAGGCCCTCCGCTGAGTAGGGCTTAAATCTCCAACTTTACAAATAATTGTGATAATGAGAGATCACACAACATTTTTATTCCATAAAGATAGACTAACTTGAATTAACTTGAATAAATGCTTATGAAGAATAACATTTTTCTTGTAATTTTCTAATTAAAGATTTGTCTTGACTAGAAAAATTCTTATTTATAAATCTAAACGGGCAACTTGAATTCCAAAATATTAATGGATGTTGTTAAATGATATGATTGATTAAAACTATTAAAACAGTATTTCACAGCTTTATATGAACAGCAATTTTAAGAATTTCTTTTTATTCTAAAAATAATTGTTCTGATGCTTGAAAGTCTGTAAAAATCTTAAAACAAAATACTTTATTACAAGGGTGTTTGTATAAATCAATAAATGTAAAATCAATTATATTGATTAAATAATGTATCCTATAAAAATTAAATACAAACAAGAAATATGTAGTGCTTGCCATTATAGAAAACAAGGACTGGATAAATATCAAGCTATATCTATATCAGTATAAATCAGTATCATCTACTTATATCAATATACACAAATGTATTGCATTTCCATATACTAGCAAAAATAATAGGAAAAAACAAATATCATTCACAATATGTTAAAATATAATTACCTAGGAATAAGTAGATGTACAAAATTGTGAATACCTCTGTACTCAAAACTATAAAACATTGCTGAGGAAAAAGTACAGAAGACATAAGTAAATGGAGAAGCATACCATGTTCATAGATTGAAAAACAATATTGTTTAAATGCCAATTATATCAGTTATCTATAGATTTAATGCAATCCCAAACAAAATACCAGCCCTTTGGTTTTGTTTTGTTGGAAACTGAAAAGCTGATTCTAAGATTTTTATAGTAATGCAAAATACCTAGAATCACTATGACAATCTTAAAGAATAAAGCCAAAGTTGGAGGGTTTACACTACCAAGTATAAAGACTTACTATAAAGCTACAATGATTAAGAGAGTATAGGTATTGGAAAGCAAGATATTTCGTTCCAATGAATACCAGTAGACCAGAATAGAGTCCAGAAATACATGCACACATATACAGTCACCAAATTTTAAAAAAAACAGGTGCCACTGGTACTTGGTGGGAAAAGGATAACTTTCTACATACATGGCCCTGAATCAAATTATTTATAGATCATAGTCTTAAACGTGAAAAGCTAAACAATGTAGCTCCTAGATGAAAAACATAAGACAATATTTTACAATCTCAGCATAAAAAGAATTTTTAAAAATGGGGACATTTAAAAGCACTAATCATAAATAAAAGAATAAGTTGGCCTTCATTTAATGTATACCTTCTAATTATCAAAAGACCCAATTAAGAGAGTGGAAAGGAAAAGCCACAGTTTGGGAGAAGATGTTAGCAATATGCACATCCAACAAAGCCTGGACTTTTATCTAGAATTTATAAAGCATTCTTACAAATTAATAGGAAAAATAGATTACTATATTAAAAATGGGGTAAAATATGCAGTATGTGTATGAAAACTGTTCAACATCATTGGTCATCATGAAATACAAGTGAGAATGTGATTCTACCATATATTCACCAGATGGGTATTATTGAAAAGACTGATAATTCCAAGTGCTGGTGAGCATGTGGAGTAACTGGAACACCAGCACATTGCTGGTGAGAGTGAAAATTGACATAATTCTTTTGGAAAACTGGCAGCATATTCTAAAGCCAAAGAGATGTCTACCATATGACCTAAAAATTCTGCTTTTACATATATATCCAGGAGAAATGAGTAAACAAAAGTCAGGTACAATAATAGTCATTGCTACTTTATTCAACCCAAATATTAATCAACAGTAGACTGCATAAGTGTATATTGATATATTTATACATTGTAATATTACAAAGCAATAAAAAGAAGAAATTCCTGCTCTATCCAATAGCATGGATGGCTGTCACAGAAAATATTGAGAGAAAGAATCCAGACACAAAAAGAATGCTTACTGTAGGAGTTTATTTCAAGTCTAAGAAAAGGGAAACTAATTTATGGTGATGAAAGTTAGAATAGTTGTTACTTCTTAGAGGGCGGTACCTGGAAAGGCACAAGAGAGAGCTTTCTGTGGTGGCAGGTATGTTCTATATCTTGATCTCGGTAGTGGTTAACATGGGTCTGTGTGTATAAAAATTAATCAAGCTGGATAAACATTTGTGCACTTTACTGTATATATGTTATAATGAAATTTAAATCTACACAAACGCATACAAATTAAACCGATTTGATACCATTACACAGTCTCAAAATAACTAAAATGAAGCATTGCAGAAGATGGGGAACAGTAGAACTCTCACATATTGTGGGCGGGGCTTATTAATTGGAACAGCCACTTTGGACAGCCATGTGGTAATATTTACTGTGGCTGAGCACAAGCATACTTCATGACCAGCAACACTACCAAGAGAAATGTTCACCATATGACATGTGCAAAAATGCTCACAACAGCACTCTTCATTGTAGGGCAACAACCCAGTGGCTCATCAACAGTATAGAAATAAGCTGGGATATATCAATACATGAAATATTATGGAGTAAGGAAAATGAATGAAAATACAACCATTCACAGTCATGAATAAGTATTATAAAGAACGTTGAACAGAAAGTGCCAGACGCTAAAGAGTACATAGTGTATGACTACACTTATAGAAAGTTCAAACACAGACAAAACTAATCTAAGGGGTCCGAAGTCAGGATAGTGATTATTGCTGGGAGTGGCTGGAGGTAGTGGCTAGGGGGGCACTTCCGGGGTGCTGGTAATATTCTGGTTCTTAATCTGGGAGATAGTTACGTGAATGTTTTCATTTTCTGAAATCTCAACAAGTAGTAAACTCGTGATTTGGTCACTTTTTTCTATGTATTTATACTTTGACAAAAAGTTTACCTAAAAAAACCAAGGTCTCTTGAGGCACCACATTTCATTTAAATTGTTACTAATTTTCATTTGATTAATGTGACAGATGTGACCCTATGATTAACTAAATCATATTTTCAATCAAAGTCATTTGCTTATTGATTTATGTGATGATTTTGAAGATGCTTCGTCTTCATTTGCCACTGACCTTCAATTGACAGGGACCTCAAACACTTCAGTTTGGGTGACTACTCCTCCCCTTTCTGTGCCAAAAGAGTCCCACTGAATATATAATACATCAGCAGGTATTTAGTAAAATAACAATTTATTTGCTGTGTAAAATAGAGTATTATATATCTATTCATTTTCTCTAAGCAAGATCTATAGAATCATAAATAGAAATTTAGGGGCAGGAATAGACAATGTAAATGATATAATTTAACCTTTGTATGATAGAGATAAATGATGTGAGGCTCAAGAAGATAAGTGACATGCACAAGATTTGTTATTCATTCATTCATTCATTCATTCATTCACTCACTGATACATTCAAATATTTACTGAACAGTGTATAAAGTACCACTTTGGACATATCAGTGAAGAAAATGAATAAATAGCCTCACACTATGGAGCTTATATTCTATATTGAGAATACTAATGATAAAGAATAAATATAATAAATAAATTATATTATATGTTGGATAGTAATTAATACCATGAAAGAAGAAAAGTCCAGGTTAAGGGGAAAGCATGTGTGGAGTAGTGGGATAAGTATGGTGTGATGGGGTTGGTGGAGCTCAGGAGCAGTATTGTCAGGGAAGGCTTCATTGATAAGACAATTTTTAAGCTAAGTCTTGAAGAAGGTGAGGGAGCCAGCCATGCAGATATCTGACAGACTGGTGTTTTAGCTGAGATGAAGTAAGTAATGTGGGAGGACTAGGAGAGTAGGTGAGAGAGTTACAGGGTGGGGGCTAGAGCTCAGAAAATGCTGGGCCTTATGGTCCATCTTAAGGATATTTTTACTCCAAGAGAAATGTTAAGTTATTGTAGGATTTGGAGCAGAGGAAGTCCAGGCAGAAGATGATGGTTGGTTGGTTTATGGTGGTAGCAGTGAACAGGTTGTTAAAGAGAGAGTAAAGGATGATTCCAAGGGTTTTGATCTGAGCAATGGATGGTGGTAAAATGGAGCAGCTGAGATAGGGAAAGTCATGGGGTAGAAAGATGAGTTGTAGCCTTGGGGTAGAAAGTTCATGAATTCAGTTTTAGATGTTTATTTTGAGATTTCTGTCAGATGTTGAAGTAGAAATATTTGGTAGATTATTGGATATATGTGTCTGGATTTGAGGACAGAGGTCTGGCCAGAAATATTAATTATGGACTTGGCATATATAAATGGCATTTAAAAGCATGAGATTGAATGAGACTATCAAGGGAATGAGTGAAACCTGGGGCACTGTAACATCGGAAGTTGGAATGAACAGAGAATATGGAAGCTGAGAAACCGATCAATGTTTCCTTTGGAGCTACGTGAATAAACTGTGGCATTCAGGAGGAAGTGTTCAACTGTGATAAATGCCACTGCTGGGTCAAATAAAAAAAGCACTGAGAATTAACTGCATTTTCAATGTAATGGTCCTAAGGGACTTTCAAAAGAGCCATATAGGGGGGTGGGATGGGAGAAAATGTCCTATTGGAGTAGATTTGTGAAAGACAGGAAGGAGAAGAATTGGAGACAGTGAGTATAGAAAAATAATTTTGAGGAGTTTGTTATGAATAGGAACAAAGTAATGGGTGGTATCAGGAAGGAAAAGTGAGGTCAAAAGACTTTTTTAGAGCTAGGAGTAATAAAAAATGCATTTTATGGTAATGATCAAATTGAGACAAGATTTTCAATAATGTAAAAGACAGAAGAACGGCTGGAGCAGTATTCTTTAGAAGGTGATAGAGGATGAGATTTTACATATAAGACTGGAGGCTGGAAAGTTCATCTACGGTGACAGTGGGAAGGCAGATCATGTGAGTACAGATGCATTAGATGTTTTGGTGGGAGCCAATTGTGGTCTGAACCAATTGCTCCATCTTTTGAAAAGTAAGAAGCAAGATCATCAGCTGAGAGAGAGGGGGAGAGAGAGAATAGAGGAAAGAGTGCTGGAAACTAGAGAAGAGATAAATAGGTGGGAAGTAGTTGTAAAATAAAATAAGAATTGACAAGAAACAAATAGTATAATTGCCTGGCAACATTAAGGGCTCATTTGAGGTTACGGACATGGTTTAAAGAGAGATAAATCCATTTGGTTTTATGCTTTTTTCAGCAACTCTCAACCATATGGAGCCAGGCAACGATGAGGTGAAGATTTGGACATATCCATAGTATTCACACTAATGCTACTTAGTACTACAGGTTTATCAATATACACATTTAATGCTTAATCATATGGTCTATTAGATCAAGTCAAAAGCAGCATTGAGTGCTCTAAGAAGATACAGATGAACAGGATAAATTCAATGCATGTCTAAAATATGATGTGGTTGCCAAAAATAGTTATTGGATTGAATTCAAGAACACAGGTTATCAGGAGAAGGCTTATTGTAAAGGTTCCTAGATTGTAAACTCTTAACAGCAGTTACATCTATTCCTGAGTTGTTACAGTTATTTCTAAATTCTGAGATACTGAGTTCTTGGTTGGTCCCTGGAACTTTGGGTATCTGTGTGACACCTGAGACTTAGAGCCAGAGTTCTGTAGCTATGACAGTCAGTATTACCCCATACGGCAAAAGTTAAAGAACATGAAGTAAGAGATCAGACTTCAATGTGAATATGAATGACACTGATCTGGTTAGGACTAAGGCAAATCAGACTAAAGGGTAAAGGACAAAATTGACTGTGTTTTAAAGCATCAGCTTCTGTGTGAGACCAAAGGAAGAGATGTTTATTTGGAGCAAAATTTATGTTTTCTATAGCATACTATCTAATTTAACTTGTATGACCAGTTAATCACATGTAACCTTGAATATGGAGTGAGATCTTGTTGGTTTGTACAAGCTAGTGTGATGCCTTGATACATCCCAGAGTAATAAGGGCAGAGAATAAAAAAGTATTTGCAAAGCCCTTTTGAGGGACTGGGGAAAAATGTGGAAATATTAAACTTCCCCAGCTGGGGAATTACTGATATTCTCACAAGCATTGGAAACTACCAATTTAGAAGGCCAAGCCCTTGCCCTTAGGGCTTGCCCTTTTGAAGCTTGTTGCTGAAAAGGAGAGGCTAGGCCTATTTATAATTGTGTCTAAGAGTCACCCCCAGAGAACCTCTTTTACTGCTCAGATGTGGTCTCTCTGTCTAAGCCCACTCTGCAGGTAAACTTACTGCCCTCCCCTCTACATGGGACATGACTCCTGGGGATGAGCCTGGTCCTGGGATTGTGGCATTGAGAAAGAATTTTTGGACCAAAAGTGGGAAGAGAAATGAAACAAAGTAAAGTATCAGTGGTTGAGAGATTTCAAATGGAGTTGAGAGGTCATTCTGGAGGTTATTCCTATGCATTATATAGATATCCCTTTTTAGTTTTTAATGTATTAGAATAGCTAGGAGGAAATACCTGAAGCTGTTGAACCATAATCCAGTAGCCTTGATTCTTGAAGATTACTGTATAACTGTATAGCTTTTATGGCGTTACTGTGTAATTGTGAAAATCTTGTGACCGGCACTCCCTTTTTCCAGTGTATGGACAGATGAGTAAGAAAGTAAAGACAAAAGATAAATAATGGGGGAAAAGGGAGGCATGGGATGTTTGGGGTGTTCTTTTTTATTTTAATTTTTATTCTTATTTTATTTTTTTTTGGAGTTACGAAAATTTTTAAAAATTGATATTGGTGATGAACGTACAACTATATGATGATGCCATGAACCACTGATTGTACACTTTTGGTTATTATCTGGTGTGTGAATATATGTGAATATATCACAGTAAAATTGCAATAAAAATATTTATTGGATATTAGGCTTGTACTAATAGAATTATAGTGTCCATATCAAGGTAAATAATCTCACCAAAATTGGGACTGATCTTTCAAAATCTAGAATCCTATGTTTTGCTCTGGGTACCAAATTTCATAAGGGATGTTGACAAAATAGAGGAAATGGAGGGTGCAGCAGAAAAATGAAGTAATCAATTCATGTGAATGAATAATGGAAGGTTTTGCATATATATAGTCAATGCGCAAGTGAACTGATGAGGAAGATATCATAGCATTTTTTCAAATATTTGTAAATTGAAAGCGTAGGGCTAAGGAGAAAAGACAGATCAATGGGTCAATGTCAAGGGAAGCTTTTCACATTTTTTATATTAAAAAAAAACTGAAGCTCAGATTTGTCTTTAGATTGATATGAGTTTGAATTATAGTAATAATTCCTAAAGTTACTTTTAATACCCAGAAATTTAAACTGAGACAGTCCAAAATAATTTGTATTTGAAATAAATCTAAAGTAGAGTTTGCACTATATTTGAAAATATTCCAGAAGAGCATAACTGTAACAGCTGTTAATCCATAACTGTGTTGAACACAGTTGATAGCTGTAACATCTAATTTACATAACATCTACAAGTAGGAAATTTAATCCAAAGATCCAAAACATTTCTTTGATATAGGCAGATAAATATTAGCTAAAGGAAGTTAAAAAAATGTTTTAATTATATTATAATGTGTGGTACTGATTCTTAGTGTTTCATGATAATTGAGGCATACATTTTACAATTCATGCAAAATTACAATCATGACTTTCAGGAGTTTGCATCCCCAAACAATGGCATATATGTCATAATACTCTTATAAATCTAAATTGTTATAGGCCATCAAATTCTTCTGTGCAATTTATTAATAATATCTTTGGGGTAGTAACTGTTTGAATGTATCACACCTAATGTCCTGAGAGCTTCTTTTAGTGCATTTTTTATATACCTGTGTTTTAGCCTTTATTGTATTGCATTACAACAATTTGTTCATATTTCTATTATATTCACTAAATTATAAACTCTGGGCAGGCAAAAACTGCCTTTTTCTTTCTTTATACACATTCTCTCACCTACTGCTTGTTACAAAATAGAATTCAATAAATATTTATTGTTATAGCAGTACAGATAATTAAACATAGACAAACTTGTGGTTAACTTCATGTAGATTAAGTAGTGTCATTATATAGGGTTTTGGAACTTTTTCCCCTGAACTGCTTTCCCACTCTTTGGTATTAGAACTTCATTCCTTCAGGGCAGAGACTGAAAACTTTAATGCTCTAGGGACCCAGTTTAAGAGAACAGGGGAGAAATGAGAACTTAGCTAAACCAAGGAGTAAATGCCCTGCCCCAGTGAAAGGATTCCATAGCCATTCAGCCCATCAGTTGTTATCATGAGGGACAGAACAACGAGATGCTCTGTTTTTCCAAGAAAAACTGGCAATCTGGATTTTTATATAAAACTTTTTAATTTTTAAATATTGGCAACCATTTGGGCCGTAAATACATGTCTGGAAGCCATGTTTGACTTGCAGGGAGTCTGTCATCTCTGCTTTTAGATCTTGAAGACTTTGACTTGTAGCTCGAGGAAAAATATTTACCGAAAGTTTCTACTGGGTGGCTGTTCTGACTGAGAAATAAGCAGATTATTAAATATCTCCATTTAGTGTCAAGTATTAAAGGATAACACCCTTTTATGTACATGAATGATGATAATTGCAGGAATCAGGATGAGGAGTCTAGCTCCTGTCCAAAAAACCATGTGTGATCTTTCCAGCCCAACCACAGGCATTTACAAAGGCTTCCCCAGGCAGGTCTCTTGGGGAAAGCTACCCTCCCCACACCAGACTTGGTGCACAGCCAGTGCACTGCAGTCACTGAAAGGGTTTGAAGTCAAGGACTCAGACCCTGGGTGGTCATGCTCTTATACATACCTGCTTTCTTAGCTCAGGTGCCTCCATTCCAAGGCCTCCTCCCTATTGGGAATTCAAAACGGGGCCTTCTGGAGGAGCCTCTGCTGAGATCTCCTTACTGGAGGGAGGAGCTAGGGAGCTTTGAGACACTTTTCTCCACTCTGATTCAGTGCTCAGGACTTTTCCACTCCTAGCCCTTTCTCCAGTGACAGGACTTTGTTCAGGACCCCCCCTTCATCAGTGGATAGCTCCCCACATCTGCACTGATCCATCTGACCTTTGTCCAGTGCAATTCCATGAAAAATGGAACTGTGGGAGAGTCAGTGCTTTCTTTGGTTTATCTTTTTGCCTATACTATCTATTGCTGGAAGTGATTAAAGACTTGACTGTTAATTTCATTTTGGCTTTTTTGTGTTAATTGGCAACTTGGACACCTGGCAGCTCCATTCCCTCAACTCAGCTTAGCTCTTGACTTGGGGCACTAAGAGTAACTCTACTCATCTGGGGAGATTTTTATGATGTTTTGAAAAATAATTTAACTCACCTAACCATGAAATAAAAATCATGTCATAAAATGATCTAAGACAGGTATATGTTAAGAAAGAAAATACTTGTGTTTAGAATTTCAGTACAATTAGGCACAGCTGCTAGAGATACATGTTTTGGGCCATGTGATTTTTAGCAGCAATGGGCTATTGAAATATTCCTTATTCATATAAACTAAAATCAAGACTGTACTATTATATGTATAGAATATAAATAATATGTCACTTTTGTCAACCATTTGACTGTAGGGCACGTTATTAATACTCTTCACATGCTCACAACTGTAAATCTAAATCAGCTTTCTCATCCACAGAACAATGCTTATGAAAAAAAATTCATGATTAGCAAATTAACAAAGCAATAGCTCACAGAGGTTAGAGGCTATAGAGCAATAGGAGGACATTATTGCTGAATGTTATATGTGCAAACAGCTGTGTCAGTGAGGTTTCCCACTCATGATCATGCCATTATGAGACTGCTGCTGTCATTTCCATTTTTGAGGCAAATTTCCTTTGAGAAATTTCAGGTGGTATATGGAGCTTATTAGTCCACTGAACTGATTAAGAAAGAGTTAGGAAACTAGGAAACTACATTTAGTCACAATTCTTTTTTTTTCTTTTTTTGGTCAGGATTCTGCAAGTGAGTTTCCTGGAAATAACATGCTGTGTAACCCTTGTGTCAAAGATACTTTTATCTTTCACTGTGAAAGTACCACTTGAGTGGTTGTCTATACTCATCGGAACAAAAAATAACAACGTCTTGAAGTTTTGGACAGTTTTAAAATACCAGTTGCCCTTGTACTGATATACAGGACAAAACAGAGTACTTCTCTTTTGTTTTAAAAATAGTTTTTTTTTACTTTTTGAACAGTATAAAATAATTAAGAAACTTTGTAGAAACTTTGGAAATTATAAAAACATGTAAAGAAGAAACAGTCATCTGCAATCCAAAGAAAACCATTCCTATTGCTTGGTGTACTTCCTTCCAGCTATGTTTTGCCTTTTTGGTTTGCTCACATGCACATGTACTTCACAAGAACACAACCGGGAACCCATGGCAGGTATGTTTACATGCTGCATTTTAGTGAAGTGATAGGCATTTTCACATCATTAAATACTTTGAAAAACAGGAATTGTAATGGCTACGTAATCCATCATAATTATGCCTTATATACCTGGGTACTTAAAACCAAAAAGACAATGATTCAGACTTATGATGGCAAGCCAACTATGGCTTCAAATATATTTGATTTGATCAATGTGATGCATACTTTCAGAACTTTTTGGTATTTTTTTAAAAGACATGTTTTCTTCTCAAATTGCCTATACTTTCCATTTTCAGGCACACACATTATTTTTATGGGACAATAACATAAACAGATTCTGCTGGAGCCCAAGGGACTCTGGAAAGCAAATCACACTCATTTTGCTTCACAGAAACATCATTATCTGCATAAGAGTTTTAGAAGTGGGATTTACCTGGAATTTTACTTTCATGATGCAAATGATTGAGTAGATACATTTTATTCTTAGCAGTTCTGTTAGACCCATATCTTTCAGAGAAAAAAAGAAAGGAGTTAAACAATATCAGTCTTTAAAAAAACATAAGGATTGGTAATAGTATAGTAGAAAATTTTGTTTTTTCTCATATCCTGAAAACATCAGAAAATAACTCACATTCAAAAGTAAAAAAATGTATTTTATTGCAATCAGTACAGGTTAGATGCCTAAAGAATTTTATGTTTTTGATTGGTTGATGTTTCATTTACATAACGACTCTCTTTAAATATCAATTCTATTTTCTATTTTCTCTATATATGTGTGCCTGTGTGTGTGTGTGTGTTTGTGTGTGCGCATGTCTGTTGAAACCTGTCTTACTGAGTTGGGGGAAAAAAGGAAAATTAAGTATAAGAATACTTTC
This sequence comes from Choloepus didactylus, assembly GCF_015220235.1. Classification (NCBI taxonomy): domain Eukaryota; kingdom Metazoa; phylum Chordata; class Mammalia; order Pilosa; family Megalonychidae; genus Choloepus; species Choloepus didactylus. The sequence goes on along the minus strand of NC_051309.1, from coordinate 187,405,394 downwards.
AAAATAGAGCTATATGAAACCATTAAAATAAACCAAAAATGAAAATTGGATGGCTGTTTTAAAAGCAGAAGGCTATGGAGATAATGACTATTTCCCAGGCTCAGAGGGAAAATGGTTGTGAAGCATAGGGTTTTACCCTCTTCTAGTTTCTGTGGCAATGTGATTGCCAGAGACACAGGTGTATTTTCAGCTTGATGATACTGCCTTAGAGTGACTGATGGATGTAATTATGATTTCTAGTAGAAAGAGTGCTTTAGAGATTATCTGTTATATAAAGATAAAGTATATATTTATGTCCTTACATGATATGACCTTACATTTGGATTTGAGATTTCTTTGGTATTTCTTCTGGAAAACTCTAGTCTCACTTGGGTGTGATTCTTTGATAGCAGGTCCCAGGGTCTGATTTTTTACTTATTTATTTTTTTGGTTGTTTTTTGAGCCTTACTGGCTTTGTTTAACTGCTAGACTTTCTCTTTCTGGATGTGCTGAAAATCTGCAGAAGACTGACAGTAGCTAAACTGGATTTAGAAAAAGTGAGTATGCTTGTAGATTTGAAAAAAAATAAAAACTTACTATTTAGGAAAAAAAATACAGTTATAAAAGGAATTATGACACAGGAGGCTGTCCCAACATTAGCAAAGTTCTTGAACACTAAATTCTCTAGGTGTTTAACTAAAGAAATTCATCTGTTATGTAGCGATAATGTATCTAGGCAAGGAAAAGTTCTTTCAACACATTGCTAATAACAACAGTCCCTGACAGGAGTAATTTTAAATGATCCCTCAATGTGAAAAGTATATATTTAATGATTTTTTCACCTTAAATCCATAAAACAAGACATAGAGTAGTACAATAAATAGAACTAAAAAGAGTTCTATTTAAGAGGGAAGTACTTTTACACCAGCATCAAAATCCCTACTGCTCATGCTTCCTTTATAACCAGATCTATGGGTGTGTATGTAAAAATCAATCACAGCATTGACGGTCTGCAAGCACCGGAGACTTTAATGGTGAAATGCCCCAAATTCAAAATTGGTAAATGTAGAATTTTAAATTTTGTGCTTTTTATCCCAGATAAAAATGTAATTAGAAATTTAATTTAATAAAACTGTAATAAAATTTGGCTGTCACATAGACAGGGTAGGGTCTCAATATACATTTTACTTTAATAATCCAATGCATAAAATAGTATTAACAATGAAGAATTTCATAATATGATATTCAAATTCAATTCTGGTTTTCACCTTTGAAGTCTATGTTTTATTAGGAGTCACAAAAGTAACTTAATCTGTTCATTTTTGATAACATACAATACTTGCCTATAAATGGTAAATTTATTACTTTAGAAATCTTCAGAAATCCTCCAAATATGACTCATAGAAAAGTAAATGAGCTATTTTTCCCCTTAACTGAATAATTTACTTTTCTTGGCTGCCATAAGTAAAAACAGAACAAAACAAAGCACAAAGACATACACTCAGTTATACTAATAGTGTTGTACATGAAACAGTTTTTGTTGTTGGGTATTTTTTGCTTTGTTCTGTTTTATTTTTTGGATGGGTGCTTTTGTGAGTCTTGGGTAGGGATTTGGCAAGTGAAAAGAGCCATGGCTCAGAGGGTGCGTATAAGAATCTTCATTGCACATATGAGGTTACGGGGTTAAAAAGAAAAAAAAGGCTAGATTAGTAATATCAGAAAACTGGATTGAACAAAGTAAGTTTTTTTTTTTAATTTGAAGAATCTTTAAAACCCTTTAATATTCATTTAAAATTGCCAAGAAAGGTTACATTTTCTGCTCAGGAAGTTTTGTTGGTTATGGCATCTCTGATTTTAAGGGCACTTTGCAGCATTACTATTCTAAAAGCTTGACTTTGGAAGCCACTACCTACAACGAAATACAATAGTAACTGTGAATTATTGAATTGAGCTATTCACAGGGAGATACTGAAAATATGCCTATTTAGGGGTATGGGATGTTTGTCTTGCCAGAAGAAATGGAGACTATCAATTCTCTTACAAACAAAGGATCAGTCTGGCTCAAGATAGGATCTGGGCTGGAGTCAAATTTTTATAATGCCTTCTTTAATAGAGTGGACAGGTTACGTGTCCTTGAGATAAAGCAACTAACTTTAAAGATTTCTATATTATTTCCCTAAATAGGGTAGCATTTTTTTCAAATTTTTATTAAAGGTCAGCTCCCAAAGGGCAGATCCTGTATCTTGCTCACCCATAGCAGCTTCTGCAAAATCTTTTTTTCCCATTTCTTTTTTAGAGTAGTTGTACGCTTACAGAAAAATCATGCAGAATGTACAGGCTTTCCATATACTGTCACCCTACACACAGTTTTATCTATTATTAACATCTTGCATTAGTGTGGTAACTTTGTTAAAATTGATGAGACAATATTATTATAATTATACTATTAACTATGGTCCATATATTACATTAAGGTTCACTCTGTTGTAGTTCTATGTTTTTTCTAAATTTTTTAAACATATAGAACCTAGAATTTCTGATTTTATTCCCTTTCAAATACACAGTTCAGTGGTGTTAATTATACTTTCATTATTAAGTCCTTTGATGCACAAAAGATTTTAATTTGAAGTCCCATTTATCTATTTTTTTCTTTTGTTGCTCGTGCTTCTGGTGTAAAGTCTAAGAAACTATGAGTGTAATGTTAACTATTGGTTTTTCATATATGCCCTTTATTGTAAAGGATGTTTTCTTTTATTCCTAGTTTACTGAGTGTTTTTGTCAAGAATGGTACTGAATTTTGTCAAATTCCTTTTCTGTGTCAATTGAGGTGATCATATTTTTTCTTCATTCATTTAATATGGTGTATTACATTAATTGATTTTTCTTATATTGACCAACCCTTGCCTTCTTGGGTTAAATTCCACTTGGTTATGGTGTATAATTTTTTAATTTCTTGTTAGATTCAGTTTGCTAGTGTTAATTGATGATTTTTGCATCTGTATTCATAAGGGATATTGGTCTTTAATTTTCACTTCTTGTGATATCTTTACCTGGTTTTGGTATAAGAGTGATGCTGTCCTCACCAGAGGTGAAGATAGATGATAAAGACTGGGACTGTATAATGTGGCAAAAACTGGAGTGGCCAATGACTGTTACTAAATATACAAATATAAAGATGTTTTTGCATGTGGGAAAGCAAATGAATGTCAACCATGTAGAAATTTGAAAAAGGGATGGTATTCAGGAAAAAACATAATCAAAGCAAACTGGAGTCTATGATCAACAGTAACATTGTAATATACCTCCATTAAATGTAAAAAAGGCAATATGCCAATGCTAAATGTATATGAGAGGGGGATATAGGGGAGTAATATGGGATTATTGGTAGTGGTGTTATTTGCTGTCCTTAGTAGTATATTGCATTGTATGACATGTTATTTTTCTTTTTATCATTTTTTCTTATTGCTAAAAAAAAAAAAACAGTTTTTCTTGTAGTAATCAGTATGTTCAAGTGCTGATTGTGGTGATAAATGTACAACTTTATGATGATACCATGAACAACTGATTGTACACTGTGGATAAATGTATGGTATGTGAACATAACTCTATAAAATTGTAGGAAAATATATATATAGGAGTAAAAGTGTTGGAGAAAACATGGTGAGAGGGATGATGCCTCACCAATATGGACTAACTACAATGTGTAAACTCAGAATTGAATCTTAGAACATAGCCTAACATGGACACAATAATTGTAATAGTCCCTAGATTGTAAGCTCTTACAGCAGTTAACTCTATCCCTGAATTGTAAGGCCTATCTCTAAACTTTGAGATGCTGATCCCCTAGTGTATAACCTGATTGGTCTCTGAAACAATGCATATCTCTGAGACACCTGAAACTCAGAGCCAGAGCTCAGCAGATATGAATGTCAGTATTAGTGCATACAGCCACTGTCAAAAAAAAAAAAAAAAAAAAAAAAAAGCTGAAAAAGAGCCCAGACTTCAATTAGTCATATGAATGAAGCAGATCTGGTTAAGACCAGGGCAAGCCAGGCCAAAGGGTAAAGGCTGAAACTGATTGTGTTTTAAAACTTCAACTTTCATATGAGACCAAGGGAATAGATATCTATTTGGTACAGGATCTAAATTTTCTAAACGGTACAACTCTACAGTCGATTTGTTCAAACACCACAATTGCATGGAACTTTGAATAGGAAGTGAGATACAGTAGGTTAGTATAGGCTGGAGTGAACTAGTGACACATCCTAGAGTAATTTGGGCAGATAATAAAAAGTATATTTACAGCCTCTCCCTCCCCAGCCCCGAGGATCTGGGGGAAGGTGTGGATGTGTTGGACATCCTCACCTGGACTGGTGTTGATGTCGTCACAATCATTTGGACTGGCGGTTTGATGTGCTGAGCCCTCAAGCATGGGACTTGCCCTTATGAAGCTCATTACCACAAAGGAGAGTCTAAACTTGTATGTAGTGGTGCCTAAGAGTCTCCCCCCGAATACCTCTTTGTTGCTCAGATATGGCCCTCTCTCTCTCTAACCGAGCCATCTCGACAGGTGAACTCGCTGCCCTCCCCCCTACATGGGACCTGACTCACAGGAGTGTAAATCTCCCTGGCAACGCAGAGTATGACTCCTGGGGATGAATGTGGACCCGGCATCGTGGGACTTAGAGTATCTTCTTGACCAAAAGGGGGATGCAAAATGAGACAAAATGGTTTCAGTGGCTGAGAGATTCCAAATGGAGTCGAGAGGTCACTCTGGTGGACATTCTTATGCACTATATAGATAACACCTCTTAGGCTTTAATGTATTGGAATAGCTAGAGGTAAATACCTGAAACTACCAAACTCCAACCCAGCAGTCTGGACTCCTGAAGACAAATATACAATAATGTAGATTACAAGGGGTGACAGTGTGATTGTGAAGACCCTGTGGATCACACCCCCTTTATCTAGTGTATGGATGAGTGGAGGAATGGGGATAAAAACTAAAGGACAAATGGGGTGGGATGGGGGGATGATTTGGGTGTTCTTTTTTTGCTTTTATTTTTTATTCTTGTTCTGGTTCTTTCTGATGTAAGGAAAATGTTCAGAGATAGATTGTGGTGATGAACGCATAACTATGTTATCATACTGTGGACAGTGGATTGTATATCATGGATGATTGTATGGTATGTGAATGTATTTCAATAAAACTGAATTTAATAAAAAAAAACTGGAGAAAAAAAAAAGAGTGATACTGTCCTCACAGAAATAGTTAGGAAGTGTTTCTTCCTCTTCAACTTTTTTTGGAAAAGTTTAAGCAGGATTGGTGTTAATTTTTCTTTGAATGTTTGGTAAAATTCACCTGTGATGCAATCTGGTTCTGGGCTTTCTTTGTTAGGAGGTTTTTGATTACTGACTCAATCTCTTTAATTAGTTGGTTGAGATCTTTTATTTCTTTGTAGGTAGTTGTGTGTAACTGAGGACATTTTTCTTATTTCAAAGAGCACTGTACAATAATAATACTCACATTGAAAACAAAATGATATAAATAGACAATAATGTAAACAATGTCAATAATGGATAAGAATATATTGAAAATATTATTGAGCGATCCAATCTGATTTATTTGGGTATAGTGGATGTCGTCATTGGTGTCCTCAATGTATGCCTTCCCTCCCTGAGAAATGGCAAATGATAGGTTTCTAGGTGCTTGTATTTTTTGGATTTTTGGAACTGAAACCTGGTTAGTTGCTATATTCTTGGAATTTGAAATTAGGATTTCCAGAAGTGATTATTTTCTGAAGATCACCTGCACAAAGTTTGCTCAAGAGCTATAGGAGAGCGTCACTTGCCAGACTGGAGGAGAAGCAAAGAAAGTTAGTCTGTTCAAAGAGAAAAATATAGCAGTTGTACCATAAGAGTCATAAATGAAAAATTATGAGTTCCTAGAGAAAAGAAAGTATCTTTCTTTACAGGAGTTGTCTAAGTCTTCTCTGTACTTGCTCATGCATCTCACCTTCAGGTCCAAGAAAAACCCTGAATTCATTCATTCCCTCCTTCCTTCCTTCCTTCTTTTCTTCCTTCCTTCCTTCCTACCTTCCTCGTTGCCTTCCTTCACTTCTTTCTTCTAAAAGGGTTTATGTCACTTGTAGGCAAAGGGATGCTGATTAACACAGTTACATATGCAAATTTTTAAGATGCTTGAGATTATATAGGTTAATTTCTGCAGATATGTCATTAATTTCTCCACCCCCCCAAAACTTGGAAATTGTGGAGACATCATCATACACTGTAGTTTCCCTGATTAATTGTGATTGGAAGTAGTTTTGCAATAGATAGATGAAAGAAAATATATATGCAAAAATATAGTTAATGAGTAAAACAGCTCTTGAATAATACATGACAAATAATGGTAATGTAAGGATTATCTGAAGTATTGTAAAATGAAGGATTGGTCCAATCTGGACCCAGGCCCAATCTTGAAATAATTATAAAAAATGCTTTCCAGATTCAAACCCAGTTCACTTACAATGTTAGAACAATAATAACGTGTTTTCTGAATGGACAAGTATGGACGACATATTGTCTTTCATTCTCGCCATGGGAGAATGTCAACCAAAAATTAGATATATTGCCAAAAAGTTGAAAAATCAGTTGAGTTTTCCCATAGCAAGAGGGTTAAAAAGAACCAAATGAAATCATACTGATTGGATCTAGTATAAAATATGAATTATAACATAACTTTTCTCTTTTCAATCATTACATTGTGTTATTTTGATTTGTTTGATGCATTTAACCTTAAAATTCATAGGTTTGATAAAAACGTGACCACTCTGGGTTTCTGTCGATTTCCATTTGCCTGCTTTGTCTTTACCCACCACTTCCTCTTTCTCTCCCTTCCTCCTTCCTTCTTTCTATCTTTCACCTAAATTTTATTTTTCTCAAACACATACATGCATGTCGTTAAATTATGTATGTATATACTTTAAAGAGCAAAAATCTCTGTAAGAATCGTTAAGAAACATATTCAGAGCATCCCCTTTCTTTCCCTCTGAAGCAATCTCAAATCTTCTGTTTGATTCTTTTGATATTATTTCCACAGCTCAATATAACCTGCTTTCATTGTTACTTCTTGATTTCAGTTTTGAGTATTGATTCTACACTACAAAAGATGAGGATTTAGTTTTCATCCTCCTCTCCTCTTCTTCCCTGTCCTACATGCTTTTCATACCATCATATTTTTATTTAAGTCACAGAATGGTTTTAGAATGCCTAGCATTTATGTCATTATCTTCTGTTGTAAATAATGTCTTGTAGTAAACAAGGATTACTTTTCTTCCCTTCCAAAACTTTTTTTGTTGTTCTGGATGTAAATGATTTTGGTCTCATAGCTTTCTAGGTATATATTACTTTTAACTTCAAACCCTGCCAATTGTCTACATCACCTCTCTAACTTCTAGAGTCTTCAGATCTGCTTCCTCTGTGCTGGTTTGCCTTTTAAGTCTGGAGCACAAGAAGAGGATTTCGTTTAACTGTTTGCTCAGCTGGCTCTGCTCTTCAGGTATCTCATGCATTATTTTTGTTATTTTTCTATCTAGTCTTGGAGGAATATGTTACCCAGTAGCTTTCTGAAAGAGTTGGAAGATGGATTAGTTGAAACCTTGCAGGTCTGAAAATGTCTTTGTTCTACCCTCAGAGCTGACAGATAATTGATCTAGAATTTTAAGTGGGATATAATTGTCTTTAAAATTATTTTCTAGCTTCCAATGTTTTTGATAAATCTGAAAATATCTCCAGACCTTTGTATGTGATCCATTTTTTTTTCTTTTATGAAAGCTTATAAAATTTTCTTTTTGTTCCCTGTCTTCTGAAATTTTAAGATGATGTGCCTTGGAGTGGGTCTGTTTTCATCCACTGTGCTGGGCTCTTTCCATGTGGAAATTAGCATCCTTCAGTTATGGAAAATTCTCATGAATTATTTTATCTATGATTTTTATCTCCATGTCCTCTATTTTTGCTTTCTGGTATGTCTGGAAAATTGGACTATTCCTCCTGATTATCTCCCACCCTGCCTCTCATTTTATTTTTAATTCTTGTTCTAATTTCCTGGGAGAAACATCTATTGAGTTTTTCATTTTAGCTATCATGTTTTCAATTTCTAGGATCTCCTTTTTTGTTCTCTGATAATTTTTTGATGGCATGCTGTTCTTACTTCATTCATGAAAAATCTTCTGTTACCTCTTAAGGATATTAAAGATCATTTTTTAATTTAAATTTTTCTCCTGTGTAATCCTCCAATTTAATAGTGTTGTCATTGTTATTAAAAATTTATTGTTTGCTTCGGCCTCTATCTTTCACATTAGAGACATTCCTTGTATGTCTGGAGTTTATAGTTGTGTGCTAATGTTTTTAAAAGGATGACTGAAAGTTTATTGGAAGCTTTGAGTTTGCGGATGGGGGTTTTTCCACTATAAGCTTTACTCTAAACGATCTGTCGGACCTGTTGATAGGGTTAGGATTCCTGACACAGTGTTTTTAAGCCTGGAAGTGTTAGATTTTCCAGAGAAGACGTGTCTATTCGTTGTCTGGAGGATAATGTCTGGCTACCAGTTTTCTAAGAACCTTACAGGCAAGAAGACTGAGGCTCTCAGCATTCAGTAGGCATGACTTTATTTAATGCTTATGTTTTTAGTGCATTTACTTACCTTCGTCTCATTATGTAACCAATGATATGATGAGGTGGAAAAGGAATTGTCTAGTTCCTGTAACAACTTTTAAAGTAAAGTAATTTTTATTTGTTTGATGAGTATAATCATCATTATAATTCTCTGTCTCTAGTACTTGTGTATATGTGCATGGGGATGTATTTGTCACTTGTTCTAGCATTACTGATATTTCCAGGTTTCTCACTTACTAAATAAAGCAGTAAAGCCATACAATTTTTAATCTGGGCTATTAGGATCAAATCAAAACAATGTAATAATAGAAACATTGAAAACATCTCCCAAGAGTGCTGTATAGGGTGATTTACTTAAAACAACTTCCCATCTTTATAAAATGTACTACAGGTACCTTGAAGTGTGGCCTAATTAAATAAATGTCTTCTATATATATTTAATAGAATCAAGCAAGACTACTAGTAATGAATCTTTACATGTGGGTCAAAAACAAAACAAAACAAAATCCTCTTTATCCTGGAATTTTCTACTCTCCCTTCTTTTTTCATAATTCTTTTTATGTGTTACATGTACTTTATTGTATTGCATAAGCTAATTTTAGCAAAAGTATACTTATACCTTCATGAACAGTTCTGGTAACTTTTGTTTACTAAATATAGACTAAAAATATGAAGAACATTATAGTGCCTTTGGGGGCAAATAGATCCCTGATAATGCATATCATTATGAAAGGAAAAGGTAACTTTGAAGGGGTATGTGAACCGTTTGGAACTAAAGTTCCGATTTGTGTCTTAGAAATTAGTAAGGATTTCCTGCACAATGGAGGCAAGTTTCTTTCCTGTTCACTGGCATAGTTATTTGAAGAAAAGGTTAGCTTTAATATATGTATTTTAATAGTACTAATGAGTAAAAAGAAAGGTGACGCTCACATGACTAATCTTATACAAAGTATACATATAAACATCCAGGATACTGTTCCGTTCTGTTATCTGACAGCCATTAGATTTAAAAACATCACATCAGGAATCAAATAGCCAGACACTGGGAAAATAAAAGCTGACAGAAAATACCTAAGGCAGTCTCAAGAAAGCCATGCCTCAATAACTAAAGTTTTTTAGACATTATACTGTTGCATTAGAATTAGACCAGAAATGCACATATTTTGAAAGCATATCACAATGTTCCAAGTCAGTGATTGTGGCCAATGTTCAAAGGTATATTGAAAAAGTATAAAATTGGTCTATTGGTCTGATAAAACAGTGGCTAAGAGACAAGAAATTAATATTAACCAAAAGGGTTGTCTTGTTGTGGTAAAACCCTTTGTTTTTGTTATTTTGGAAAGAATAATTGGATTGAGAAAAACACTGAGACATTTATTTGTGGAAATAAATGACCACAATGAATAGTGAAGGCTTTCTATTATAGTATTGTGTGCATAGTCATCAGTTTTTCCATCTGCCATTCATAAGTGGATGGATGGAACTGCCCATTAACCTGGTGTCAACACTAGTGAATGAAGCTCACATGGGGATCTTTTCCTACCGATTGGACTATTAAAGAGGAATGCCACTGTTATAACTTGGTCCTAATTCATGTCGATCTCCATATCCTTTTGTAATTTTAATGTCTTTAAAAATGATGTTTCTTGCACCCAACCCTATGTAAAGCATGGAGAGAGAGGAAGACTAGCTGAGCTGTTTAAAAATGGACTGATTGGTGATTTTTATATTATCAAGTTACATGGATCAAAATGGGGGTTTTATAGATGCAGAAGGAAAAAACAACAATAGAAAGGATGAAGCAAGTGATAATAGTTCTAAGAATCTTATATCTAATAGTATAAAGTGATAGGTGTTTAGGTGCACCCATTCACCATGATCTTCACTGTCCTATAGAGGAAATGCAGAGGAGTTTCTTCCTCCTCTCAATTTATTACCCAACAAAATATGAACAAGTTGGGTGTAGGCATTCACTGAGTCATGTAATTTGGGAATGAAACATTAGGGCAAAGTATAAATACAATTTTATGGAGGCAAACTATGTCTTGATTCCCAGGCATTTTTCTGTAGGATCAACTGTCCTCACTGTCAGAGATACAGCCTTCCCAATTCTTTACTTACCACATCGTGTTTAAAAAATGATAAAATTTCCCAGGCACACAGAATCAATGAAGGAGGCTGCTATGAGCTACATGTGACCAGTCCACAGGCTCCGGGTGTCCCAAGTCTAATCCTTTTAGTACCAGGGTTGAAAAGACCAATTATCTCCTTACATTAGTAACCTTTCTAATCACACTAGTGTGATGTGGAAAGAAGAAAAGAGGCTGCCTAACTCATCAAGTGAATACATTAAGAATTGGCACAAAAGCCAATTTGCATAAAGAATTTCATCCTCCTGGCCATGTCCTCTCCATATATGCCTTATTTGGGGACCTTTGGGGAAATATGGGAGAGGAAAGACAGGATTCCGGATGGAAGACTTAATAATTTATCCTAGAGGTGGATGTGGGAGCAATTGATTCAGGCAATGTACACCCCGACATAATAGCAGCAGTAAAGAAGTAGATGTTATGCAAGGATGAATCGGTTTCTTTTTTTTTTAATATACAGTTCCACAAACACTAGAAACCACTATGCACCATTTTTATCTTCCTTTCCATCCGTGATATAATTCATGCACACATACAACCTACTCCCAAACTGCCATATATATAGGCATAGGGGTCCAATCCAGGAACTAACTGTAACTATGTCTCAGGTTTGGGGCCGTATACTGACCATAAAGAACAAAGCATGAGAAGCATTTTTTATCTTCCTCTCTGCCAGACAGCCAAGAGCTTTGAGACCTGGGGGCCAGAGTCATTCTTTCCCTGGGGAGGAGAGTTAAGAGGTCTCTCCATTGAAATCCTAGACTCTTAGAGGGAAGAATAGTTCTTGAAGAGAGAATGGATTTTATCACATAGTATTGGTTTCTCTGAAACGGAGAGATATGTGTTCTGCTCCATTAAAAAAAAATGAGAGGGTTCAGGTCACTGAGGGAAGTGGTACCTTGTTGTCAAGGAGCTGGATTCCAAGAGCCTCCATCTTTGGTGAACCGGGAGTTTCCTTAGTGATCTAGTTTGGTTTAGAGGACTTGGATGCCATGGTTTTAGAGGTGATCAGCTTCAAGTAGACTATCCAGCCTTTAATGAGGACAACTGACAACGAGAAACATGTTGGATGGAAGACTAGAGCCATATTTTTTTCCAATTTTTCTATACTCCATTATTCTCTTGGCTCCCTAATATGATTCCAAGAGCAGTGGGACAAAGAATCTCTGCAAAAAGATAGAAATTATATTTCCCACCAACTCTGCTTCTTAAGAGTGGAGCCAAATTTAATTTGATTTGGAAAAAATAAAGAAATTTGATTTTTCACATACCCAAAGTATAATGAATCAAATGTGTCATCATTAGACAAACAAATACACATATGTTTTAGAAATAACTCAAGCTCTCTGTAGACTATCAGCAGCACTCTGTGGACACCTCTCAGGACTAGATAAAAAGAAGAAAATTTATTTGCAATGAAGAGTATCTATACTCTTTGGGTTAATAAACAATTTCCCAAGTGCATTTAATTAAATGATATATATATCGTGCTCTGTTTTAGGAAGTCCATGCCCAGATCTCCAAATCTTTGTAAAAGACCAAAAGTAGATTTTAGCAGTTATGCTCAGAGGATGGTAGCGGAGTGCTTTTCTAACAATTAATGTTTGACTCAAATTCAGCCCCCAATTGAGGCACATCATATTTTTAAGTTGTTTCTGGTGCATAAAACTTCTTTGCCATAATTACATATTTTAAAACTTCATTTATTTACTTTGAAAATTAAGGTAAGCGTCTCAGGTGTCAGCAAGTAGCATTTGTGTGGTTGTATTAAAGTATCAGAAATTGTCTTGTTTTACTAAAGTATGAGTCATTGGCTTACTTTTGGGAAGTCTTGTTTATCTTAGATCATTGTATCTAGTAAAAAAGAAAACCTGCAGAAGTGAATTTGAATATAAGGGGTTAAATAGATTTTCAATGGTGATTATAAGTCAGACTGAGTTGTTGTATTTGTATTTTCAATTCTACTCAAGGGATTCATAAACCTCACTGACATGTAAGAGTTATAGACTGGATTTATAGTATACACATTCTTTCCATATATCATAAAATTAATTGTAAAGAGCAATGTAGTAAATAGAATGAAATTCATTGCTTTCACTTTGAGGAGAACTTAATAGACAAAAAGAGCATCTTCAGTTTATAAAATTAGCTTAATATGTGCAGGGTGATAAACTCAAGGGAGTAAGAAAGCCAGTGGATAAAAAATATGGTCTTATTTTGGCAAGTAAAACAAATTTTTTTTTGATGTATTGCTCCAGCCGTTACTTCATGAAAACATAGAGAGGAGAGCTATTCCAGTAGAGAGAGGCAATAATATGATATAAAATTTCAAAAGAGGTTAATTTTTAATGAAAAAGCAAAACAACACAGGGTATATTCTGTGAAAAGAGCAAAATGATTTTCACTAATGTCAGAGAAGAATTTTGCTCACTGTGAGAAATTAGCAAAGGTTTTTAAAATTTTTTTACATTTTTTTCTTAGTCTGGTTTATTAACAGCATGCTTTTCCTAAGCTAGCCCAATCTCAGCAGGTGTGCTAATACACCAGCCTCAGAGGTTATGTGTCCTGGGGCTGAAACACATTTGAACAGGGAAGCTAAAATGCTCTTCTGGGTCATCTCAGTGAGAACACACTGTTGCATTGATTAGAACATGCCTAAGGAGTGAACTTCCTCTCATTTGCAATTTGGAAAGCATACAGTCCCTCTGGAATACATTTTTTTTTCCCTTTAATTTCTGCTCATGGTTGACCTCACCTTTTTTTTGCTTGACCAAACCCATTAATCAAACATATCCCAGAGGTGGCTAATGATCTTTCAGAATTCTAATAGAAGCAGAAAGTCAAGGACAGTACAAATTGATCCATATCACCCACCTTATTATGTTTACACTCCTGGCACTGCTTTCCTTATCTTTTAAGAATAACAGCCTATCTGGTTAGCAGGAGGATTTTATGTACCTGTCTATAGGTTCAACGATAAAATTGGCTTTGTGTTTCCTAGAAAGTGATATGATGCAAATCTTTTCTGAATAAGTTATCAAATATTCCTCTCTAATATTTGAAGATCCTTGTCCACATCAAGCTCCAGCATACATAATGTTTATATCATTGTGAAAAATACTTCTCCTGCAAGACATCAATTATAAAAAATTCAGAGCCCTTTTCTGTAATGAATTATTTATATGAGAATTAGTATCTAAAACACAGGAAAAAGAACAAACATATATTATTAGGTTTGATGAATATCTGAACTATACTGATAAACCCTTGGCCTTAGTTCAAGAGTTGTAGCTACATGTTTGGAGGCTCAGAATTGTCCTCTTCAATAAACCACAAAATGATGAACACGTTAGAATTTAGAGAGATGTTTTTTCCCTAGAAGACTCTTGAGAGTCTCTGTATTCTGTATATCATTCCACTGAATCATTAAATGGGAATACCTTTGAGAAAAGGAGAAAGAGAGAAAGAGAGAACATCTGTAGGAGGAGGGAAAGGCTCAAGGGTCTTACAAGGATAGGCATCTAGGTTTCTTCCCAATAGGGGGAATTCAGTTTTGGGGACTGAATCGTGTGCCCCATGAAAGACATGCTCAAGTCTTAATCCGTGTTCCTGTGGGTGTGAACTCATTTGTAAATAGGACCTTTGAAGATGTTATTAGTTAAGGTTTAGACTCGTTTGTGAATAGGATCTTTGGAGATCCTTTTCAAGGTTCCTATTTAGATGAGGTCAAATGGAACCAGAGTGGACTTGAATCCATATGGCTGAAGTCTTTATAAGGAGAGGAAATCTAGATAGAGACAAAGATGACTGAAGAGAAGTAGAAGCCAGAAGGAGAAGTCAGGCGACAGAGTCAGGGGTGCAAGCTGAGGAGCTCCAAGGACTGTGGCAGGTCAGCGTGAGAATGCTACACACACTTGGGAAAAGCATGGCCTGTCGAGACCTTGATTTTTGACTTCTGGCCTCCCAAACCAAAAGACCATAAATTCCCATTGCTTAAGCCAACCCGTTGTGTAGTATTTGTCATAGCAGCTCTGGCAAAGTAGGACATTTGTTTTCCATTCAAAACTAATCAAGGAGTAACACTGGGAAGGAATAATATATTCTTAGCAGTTGGAACAAAACTCTTTTTTAAAGAGTCTAGCTTAGTTGAGAATAAACTTTGATAACTCAAGGTGGGGAAGAAATGGGTCTCAAGTTGGATCCCAATATTCCAGAAGAGAGAAGTAAGTATGCAAATACAATAGCAGAGGGAGGAAGAATGAGGCTGAAATGGAGATTATTTTTCTCTGAGGTTGCATCGTACTATTTTAGGCATATTGTTTTAGTACTTCAAAAGTATTGTGCTCTCAAACTTAAGGAAGACATAATAATTACAAATACAAAAATACTTTCTCAAAAAGGCTTTGCCTTTTTTTTTTTTCCATTTCTGTGACCTTATTACAACTTAAATAGGTAATGTCTTAACCTTCCCTTCCAAACCCTTCAGAGGGTTTCTATGACACCTGGAATACAATCCAAAGCCCCTACTACAGTGTTTAAAAGCTTGTAGGACTTGACCCTTGCCTGTCTCTCAAACATGTCTAATCACCCCCATTTTATGATATTTGGACTTGCTCTTTTTCACTTGATCTCCCTCTGCCCTACTTTGAATGGCTACTGTCTTCTTATTCTCCTGGTCTCTGTTTTTATAAAGGCCTTCCATTGATGTTCCATCCAACACAGAGATTTTATTTATTTATTTATTTTTCATCACATCCTAGATTTATTACAGCTGACCTGCAGGCAAAAGGATAGAACTATTACCTAAACACTTTGATTCCATGTTTGTATCTTAGATATAACAGAGGAAGAATTCAAACAAGAATATGGGAAAAAATATTCCAAAGCTCCAAGAAGCAGTTATGTTACTGAGCTCCATTTTTATAGACAAATAAGGCAATATCCCTGTACATTAGCTTTTTGAAAATTTTTATACATTTTTCTATGGTACAAGAGAAAAATAACCAGAGCTCACAATGTACAGTTCTTACACTATTTTCACAGTCTGTGAACACTAAACACCCTTTTGTTTTAATAAAGATGCATTGTGATAAACTCCTTGCCCTTAAATTTATAGCTTATAATAATCTATGATTAATACGCTGAAATTGCCTTTTCATGTGGTCATCCACACAACAGAACTATCAGAGTAGCTGCTGGACAGTCAGAATTGCTTTTATCTCCATTTGCATAATGGCAAAGTGACCCTGTGCTAAGCTAGACAGGGAGTTGACAACAGAGAAACAAAATTCCTCTTGAGTCCTTGGGATCAATGGAGGAAGGTGGCTTGGTGTGGCCGAAGGAAAACATACATAGAGTTTTGTTATGCTTTATCACTGCCCCTTAAGTCTCTTCATTTTTAGTGATCCAAATTTGAAATTATTTCATTTATTTTTCATTTTACTTGTTTTATTTTTTTTTTAGTCTAAATCAGTTAATTTTGATTTTCCATCCTTTATGGGATCCTTTATATGTTCAAATTTTTATTATGGCTCTGTACAACATGGCCTTTCCCAGTCTCTTCCCCTTTACACTTTATTCTCCCATCTACATTTCTTAAACTTGCTCTCCCCTGTGCCGTGTACATTTATTTCCTCTGCTTGGAATGTCCTGCATTCTGTTTTGTATTTGGAGACCTTCAGAAGTCCTTAATACCAAGTTTCAATTACTCTCTAACACTGCTCTGCTCAGATCTCTCATAGAGTTTTGCTATT
This sequence comes from Choloepus didactylus, assembly GCF_015220235.1. Lineage (NCBI taxonomy): Eukaryota > Metazoa > Chordata > Mammalia > Pilosa > Megalonychidae > Choloepus > Choloepus didactylus. The sequence goes on along the minus strand of NC_051309.1, from coordinate 187,388,835 downwards.
CTCTTTGTTATGTCCCTATTTCATTCTATTGTGAATATGTATTTACCAGTTTGTCTCCCCATGTCTATCACCCCTATTAGTCTGTTTCCTCCTCAAGGTGGTATTTTTTTCACTTTTTGTTCTCTGTCCAAAATGGCTATCCCTGTGCATAATAAAGACAGGTGTTTGATAAGGATTTGTTGACAGTTGATGTGGGAACATTTGGGATGAAGAATGTTTGAGGAGATATGGGAACAGCATCTAGAAGGTGATGCAGTAACTATACTTTACTTATCTTTAATGAGAACATTTTACAAGCCTATGTTCAAGTTCACCATGTTTGGAAACCAGAAAGGCAACTGCTATGGCTTAACCCACAGATACTGAGGTCACTCTCAGTGGCTTTATAGAATCCATTTTGTCTCTAAAATGCTTTTTTCCAATTGTCTCAAATTTACCCCCGGTACCTTATATTTTTGTTTTTTTAAAGATGCCAATACCTGTGCTTTTACTATTAGAAAATGTCTGATGTGCTTGTTCATTTTCAATGAGTTTCCTGACAAGAATTATTTGGAAACAAAGAGATGAAAGTGCTGCTGCTCTGTGGTCCCACTGGTAGCCCATCACAAAGAGCAAAGCCTGCTTACTTCTCGGAAATCAACAGTGAAGATGCAGGTCTGCGGCCTACAGTGAAAATGCTATTTCAATTTTAAAAGATCCCAACAACTACAGCTACTCACTCACACGGGTACTGAAGCCTTTAAGAACTCAAAACTCTGACTCTTCCTAAAGATGAGGAAAAGATACGAAGTCATTAAACCAAAGTGTAGAAAAGATAAGGAAAATATTATCCAGAAAATGGTGAAGTACTATTTTTCTGCAAAATTATTCTTATTTTCAAAGGTTAACTTATATGCAGCTGTTATTTAATCATATCTCAATTTTGTTTAAATTTAAAATCTAGTTAATACCATGCAATAAAAGAATCTCAAGTTTCAAATACTCTAGAGATAAGCAGTTTACACAGAAAATAATTTTGCTTTATACAACTCTGGCAAAGTCCATCATGCTTAATTTCTTCTGAGGTTATGGAGGTCGTTTCATTAGGCTATCCCTGTTTATTTCCTTCTTGGCCAATTTTAATTAGTATGTAATATTTTAATAGTAAGCCTAAATATTCGTCTTTGATACTGCTATATAAGCTTATTTCTAATTTATTATATATAGGATATAAGTATATATAAAAGCTCCTTAAAGCTAGTATGCTTTTTTTCCCACAGCCCTTAGAAGTTTGAAAGACATTTTTCCTATCTCCCATCCATCTTTTCTTTTCTAGTTTACACACCTTTTCATCCCATGCCAGCGTGCTATGATAAAAATCACATTATGGTAATCTTTCTTGACATAGCATGGCATACTAATTCAACACTCAGCAGGACAAGATTTTTGCTTTTATTTATAATACTAATGAAGCACTTATCACAACCATCCACGATGTCCACTAACTCCTTCAAAGAATAGCATATGTTTATAAGAATCTCAGTGACTACAGGAAGCTTTCTGTGACTGTGGAACAGAGAAACTCTGGTTGGTGCAATGCATAGTACCTGAAGACTGCATCTGGACTTCATTTACATGTGTGGCATGTTCCAGAAGCAGTCCAAGTGACCATAATGTATGCTAATTAGAAGGAGGTGAGTAATGAGGAATGCAACCAAGAGTAACCTGCCCAGTGTGGGATCAAGCATTGATATATGGAAATCAGGTAAACATTGTCAAGTATGCTTTCCCAGTAAGTGACAAAGAAGGAAAGGCTCAATTGAGTAGTGTACAAGATATGAAAATCTTATAAATACCATTGTTTCATATTTTTAGTAGCAGTATTTAATTAAGACTTTTTTGTTCTTGAAGTGAAATCTCCCTCCTCATGTTTTTCATTTGTTTTTTTATATTGAGCTTTATTTATTTATGACTCCACAGAGCTCTTCTTAACAACTGCAGTATTAAGTTATTAATACTGCAATATAAGCATACATTTAACTTGAAAAGAAACCACCAAGTTTTGTTTTTCAAAATGGTTGCACAATTTTATATTTCCATGGGCAATGTGTGAGGGTTGCAATTGTTCCACATCCTTTTAAGCACTTGGTATGGTATTGTTATTCTTTTCAAATTTAGTTGGTACACTGGGTGAGTAGTGGCATTTTTACAAATGGTTTCTTTTGAGGACCAGTTGTGTTTAATATTTTTAAATTGGGATACAATTTAGGTACTGTAAAATATGTGGCTCTCAAGTGTTTACTTTGATGAATTTTGGCAATGCGTACGGTATAACCACCACTCTAAACAAGATACTCCCATCACCCCAGAATACTCCCATCACCCCAGAAAGTTTCCTCCTGCCCCTTCCAAGAAATATACCCCACCTCCAACTCCCAGAGGCAACCAATTTTGTGTTTAACTTCTTTTACTCAGCATAATGTTTCTGATATTATCCATATTGTAGCATGTACCAATAGTTCACTCCTTTTTATTGCTGAGTAGTATTCCATTGTAAAGGATATTTAACAATTTGTTTATTCATTCAACAAGTCATGAACATTTGGTTTGTTTCAAGTTTTTGGCTATTACAAATAAAGCTTCTGTGAATATTCATTTACAAGTCTTTGGTGTACATACAGTTTCTTTTTACCTGGATGGAGTTCCTGGGTCACAGAGAGGATATATGTTTATCCTTTTCAAAAATTTTAATTTTAAAATAGTTTTATACCCACATAGAAGTTACTAAAATAGTACAAAAAATTTCAGTCCCTTCATCCAGCTTCTATCAATGATAACATCTTACCTATCAAAACCAGAAAATTGACACTGGTATAAAACAATTAACTAATATGTAGTCTGTATTTGAATTTCAACAATTTTTACATGAACTCTTTCTATTTCTTTCTTTCTTCTCTTTTTTGATGACTTGGGTCTAACTTTGGTCACATGTATAGATTTGTATAACCACTACCATAATCAGGAATATAGGCTTCTTACATCATGTCAAAGAAACTTCCTTCTGCTACTCTCTATATAGACCCTCTCTCCAAACTTAATTCTTGGCAGCTATTGATTTGTTTTTCATTTCTGTAATTTGTTATTCAAGAGTGCTGCATAAATGGAATCATATATCCTTTACATTCCTTTTGAGATTATTTTTTTCCATTCAGTACAATGCTCTTGAGATCCATGTAAGTTGTTGCATGTATCAAGCCACAGTTTGTTTACCCTTAGACCTGCAGAAGGGTATTTCAGTTATTTCCAGTTTTTTAGCTATTGTAAAGTTGCTATGAATGCTCGTGTATAGGTTTTTATGTCATTATAAGTTTCCATTTCTCCAGAATAAATACCTGTCATGTAATATGTGTATGGTTAATTTTGTAAGAAACTGAAGAACTGTTTTCCAGAGAGAATGCATCATTTCACATTCTTATCAGCAATGTATGAGTAACCCAGTTGTTCTACATCCTCACCAGCCCTTGGAATGTCAGTGTATATATCATTTGTTTGCTTGTTTTAACCATTCTAAGATGTGTATAATGGTGACTCATTATGGTTTTAATTTTCATTTTTCTAATGGCTAATGACATTGAACATCTTTCATGTGCTAATTTGCAATCCATATATCCTCTTCCATGAAACTTCCAAGACTTCTGCCCATTTTCTAATTGCATTGTTTGCATTCTTATTTTTTAAGAGTGCTCTTTATATATTCTGGATACAAGCCCTTTGTCAGATATGAGATTTGCTAATGTATTATCCCAATCCATTGCTTGTGTTTCATTATCTTAACAATGTTTTCCCTAGGGCATTTTTAAAAATGGTTGTGTGACATCAAAACTTTCTTTTATGCATTATGGATTTGGTGTCATGTCTAAGAACTCTTTGCCAACTCTAAGTTACAAAGATTTTCTTCTGTTTCCTTCTAAAATTTTATTGTTTTACATTTAACATATCCATGATCCATTTTGAGTTAATTTGTGTTAAGTTGTGAGGTTTAGGTCAAGGTTATGAGGTCCTTTTTTTTCCCTATGTATATTCAAGTGTTCCAACACCAGTTCTTAAAAAAAATAATTTTCTGCATTTTAATTGATTTTGTACCTTTGTCAGTTATCAATTGTCCTTACTTGTGTGGGTATATTTATAAACTCTATTCTTTCCAGTGATCTATTTGTCTATCCTTAGGCTAATACCACATTATTTTGATTACTGTAGTTATATATGTCTTAAAATTTGGTAGTATGATTCCTCCAATTTTATCCAATTTTATCCAGTAGAACAACTGGGTCACTCATACATTGCTGATAAGAATGTGAAATGATGCATTTCAAAGTTTCAAAATTATCTGTTTCTTTGTCTTTCCATATTTTTTGGAATTAGCATGTCTATATCTACAAAAAATTTTGCTGGCTTAAACCTATAAACATTTCAGCAAGAATCAACCTATTTATCATGTTGAACATGATATGCCTATTATTTAGATCTTCTTTTAATTCTTTTACCAGCATTTCCAGTCTGTGCCATACTTATTTCTTCTTCTTACATTACACTTCTTACACTGGCTAGGACTTCCAATACAACTGTGATGAATTGTTGAGAACAGACATCTATGTCTTTATTCCAGGTTAGGGGAGAAAGTGTTAAGTATTTCAACATTAATTATGTTAATTGTAGGTCTTGAGTAGATGCCCTTTATCAGGTGGAGAAATTTCTCTTTATTTCCTAGTTTGACAAAGGTTTTTTTTTAATCATTAATTGGTATTGAAGTTCTCAAGTGTCTTTTCTGCACCTATTGAGAGTATCAAATGGATTTATCTTATCTTTTTAATTATATTTTAAATTACACAGATTGGCTTTTAGATGTTGATCCAACTTTATATTCCTGGGATAAACCCAACTTGGTCATAGTGTATAACACTTCTAATATTTTGGGGGCTTTCATTTGCTAACATGTTGCTATGGATATTTACATCTATGTTAATAAGGGAACTTGGTCTAGTGTTTGCTTTTTAAATAATATTTGTGTCTAGCTTTGGGATCAAGGATAATGTCAGGCTTGTAAATGTGTGGAGAATTGTTTCCTCTTCCTCTATTTCAGGAAAAATTTGCATGTAAGTTGTAAATAATTTCTTACCTAATTATTTGATAGAATTCACGTGTGAAGTTATTTTGGCCTGAACTTCCTTTGTGAGACGGTTTCTGTTTTAAATATAATTCCTTTAATAGGGCTTGTTATGTTTTCTGTTTCTTCTTTTATTAAGTTTGCTAATTTATATGCATTTCATGTGAGTTGCCAAGTTTGTTGGCATAAAATTATTAATATTATCCTTTATATGTCTATGATATCTGTAGTGCTGTGTCACAGCTTTCATTCCTGACACTGATAAATTTTGTTTTCTCTTTTTTTATAGGTCTCAGACTAGGTATAAAAGCAGCAACTTTTTTAGTCTTTTCAAATAATCAGCTTTCAATTTCATTGATTTTTTTTCCTGTTGTTTCTTTTCTAGCTCACTGATTTTCAGTCTAATCTGTATTATTTCTTTCCTGTTACTTATAGTTTTTCTTTATGTTGGAAGCTTGTATAATTATTTTTAAGCCTTTCTTCTTCTTCTTATATAAGCATTTAAGAGTATAAATTTCCATCTAAGCACTACTTTAAGTATGACTCACCATTTTTTATATGTTCTGTTTTTAATCATTCAATTAAAAATATTTTCTAATTTCTCCTTGTGATATCTTCTGTGATCCATGGATTATTTACAAGTGTGTTGCTTAGTTTCCAAATTCCTGGGGATTTTGCAGATTTTTTTTTTGTTGTTGTTGTTATTGATATCTAATTTAATTCTACTGTGGACAGTGGACATACCTTTAAAAAAACTCCTTTTAAATGTATTGAGAATTATTTTCTGGCACAGTTTATAGTATTTCTTGGGGACTGTTCCATTTGCCCTTGAAAAGAATGTATTGTGTATTGTTGGGTGTAGTGTTCTGACTGACAGTTGCTCAAATTGGTTGGTAGTGTTATTCAAATCCTTATTGACTTTTTGCCTTTTTCTTATTAATCTCTGAAATAAGAGGATTGCAACCTTCATTTTAATTATGAATTTGTCTGTTTTATCTTTTGCTTCTGTTGGGGTTTTTTCCTCATGTATTTTGAAACTCTGTTTTTAGGTGCATATATATGTGATGTTGTTATGTCTTTTTCATGCATTGGCCTTTTTATCATTATGATATCCCTCCTTACCTCTGATTTGTTTTAAACTCCACTTTTGACTTTGCCTGCCTGGTGTTAATACAGCTGCCCTACCTTTCTTATGATTAATTTTTTGTAAATTGTATTTTTTTGCAAATTTTATCTTAGCTCATCTTTTCCTTAATCTCGTTAATCATTCCAAACTCTGAACATATATCCTCAATTCAGAAAGACTTCTGTGCTGTGTTTGGTCAGTCTTCTCCACATTGTTTTCAAAATGTGCTTTAGGCAGAAACAGTGATCCCTTCTCTCTGGGATCACTATTGAAAACATTTGTTATACTTATTTTGTCTAATTAACTAGTTTTTCTTTATGGCAGGAAGGCAAATCTAGTACTAGGTATTCCATCATGGCAACAAACCCAGTGTATAAATATTAAAATCTATGCATAATGTATACATAAAATTACAACTGTTTAAGAATCTCCATTATTTTTTTTCCTTTACACCACTTTATTACTGGGGAAAAAAAAAAAAAACCTACATATGTCAAATTTTAAAAACTTCTACTATGGCATTAGAACGGGCAGAATTTAGAAATTCACATAGACTTTTTTGGGATTTACAAAACGTGTCATTGTACCATCACAATATTTTAGTGGAAAATTGCTACTTCCAGTAAAAGAGAAATAGATTATTTCTTTTTAGAGACACATTATACACTTTAATCAGCAGCTAAGTTGGATGAGAGTGAAGTGTGCTTTATAAGCAGTGTGATTAATTTGCGGAGTAATGTTTTCCAGCTGATGCTGTTGCTCGGGGGTAGCATGCTGGCGCTTCTGACACCCACAGACGTCATGATCCTCCTTGTGGGTGCTACATACAACTGCCTGGTACTAGGGTTAAAGAAACTTTTATGTGAGAGAAATATGAATATGGTAAGATGGTAAGGTGTTTTTTTGTCCTTTCCAAAGCCATAACCATATCTTTAAAAATTTAAGAGCCAGCACCTAATTGGATTAATATTTAGATCGTCAGTGGGAATAGATTGTTTAGTAACAGAATATGGGGCAAACAGGGTCTAGGTTTTATTCTTAACACAGCTATGCACTCAAATTTCATTTCCAAGTTAGACTTACCAAGCTACATTTTCCTAACGATTGTATGAGAGTCCCTTTTTATTGAAACCTATGTGAACATAGTTTTACATTTGTTAGAATTATACATAATGAATTTGCATTTCATTAATTACATTCCAGACTACACCCACTTATAAAAGAGCAGAACATATTTACTTAGCCTGGTAACATATGTAGAATCACAGTTTCATTACAATGAAAAAACCTAGCTTTTCTAGAGCATATGCTTGGTGTTCACATGATTAAGCAGGCATAAGGATAGTTTTAAGAGAATAATTTCCAGATCTCCAAATACCACATGCATGTATTTTCTAACATGTGCCTGTTTAGGAATATTCTGCAGTTGGCAGGGTCTCCTTCCCAGTCTCCCCTTTCACAACTGATCTTCTCTGACTTTATAAGAAAAAATGCATGCTTCTCAGCCCTCCTTAATCTTACCATAGTGCATTGCCCTGGAATGGAAAAACTTCAAATACTCTAAAAAAGGAACAACTTGAAATACTGAGGTTAGGTGTTGATAAAGTGAATGGCATTAATGACTAGGTAACATATTTATGCTGCAGATAAGTACAATAATATAAATGACAAGGCTTATAAGCTTAAAATTATTATATAAGGATAATGGAGTCAAAATATAAGTTCAAAGAGAAGAGATATTGTAAAATTCCTGACTGGTCAAAGAAGAGTATGTTCATGTGTGTTTTTTGCAAATGCATGGAGGCTAACAAATTACATTATTTATTACTATTTAAACTCAGCATAAGACTGTAGATGTAAACGCAGAAATATTTGTGGTACAAATGAACGCTAAAAGGTGCAGGAAGGAGAGTATGTCCTTCTTAATTGCTAACTTGTTGCTCTTACAGCTGGAAGTGCCAAGCTGGTACTGGGTTCTGCAAGCTGTTTGTTTGTTTGTTTTTGCTATTTGTGGACATACTAAAGGACTGGTAGGCACTGATATAATCCATAATCCATGATATATTTCTAATAACAGTTATCTTGTAAATTCTCATTATAATTTGCTGTTGTATATGAGCCATCAGGCATCCAGTAAATAATTGTGAGTGGTATAGAGGGGATACTTGTCTCAAATTTCTAAAGAACAAAGACATGTTCACTTAGTTGATTTTACAAGAAAAATGACCACAATCAAAATGTTTGATAACCAAATCTTTTCAGACTTTGTTGTGTTTTCAGATACTACCATTTAACAGAGGCAGATGGTCTGTCTATAAAAAAGAAGCTGTTACTGTTTAAATTATATGCTGTGCAGCCAGAGATAATTCTTTCATGAAGATAAACCAGGGGACTTGCCTCTTGTTCTTAAATACCAAAGGTGATGATGTCATGACAGGTCAAACTGTAAGACAATGGAAGGAAATGACATGGAGAGAGGACATCTGAAACAACAAAATTCTCTCCAACTTTCACAATTTAAATCTGACTCAAATATATTACCTTAGAAACAAACAAACAAACAAACAAAAAACTATGACTCTATTTGCCTGAGGCTTTTAAAAAAATTTGTGGGGGAGACTGTATATAGAAAAACAAATGTAAAAACAATAGATTGCTTTTTGCTTGACAATGTCCCTGCACTGAAACAATCTTACTGGTAATGTTTTCTTTATATACACTGAAAATTTTCAAAGCCTTGTCTAAGCACTATACTGACAACCCATTAAACTTGACTAATTGTCTAACTCTTCTCATTTTGAGGTCTCTGAGGATACCAAATGCCAGTCGCTGGTCTATTTAGACTATCAAATGTCACCTGATTAGAATTTCACTTCTTGGAAACCTAGAACTCTAGTATTTGCTATAATTGCTACATAGCTTTCCCCAATGTAAAATAATGTAGGCTCTTTCTACATCTGGCAAAGCACAAATAACTATTATTTACTGGCACAGAAGATACTGTGCTTGAGGTATTTCACAATGTATTTCTCCAGAGGTTAGTAAGAAACAAAAAGAATAACTATCTATATTAACCCAAGTATAGAGATAGGAAGGAATTTAATTAGTAAGAGTATCAAATCACAGGCTTCACTATAGTAATTTGATATAATGTAATTTGTGCAACTGACTGAAGAGTAATTGTGTTACAATAAAAACTATTGAATAGGGGTGTACAGAAAGCTGAGGCAGAGTCACACCCAATTGATATCCCTGGGTAGTAAATCCGTAAGTTTTTTGACTCCTGCCCATTAGGATGCATGCAGATGGAGCAATACCTGAGGACATTAATTATATCTGACAGTATTTGGATAGCTAATATTCTCACTTATATTGCTAAATAATAGGGTTGACTTAACCAATTAATTTTTGGAATTTTCACACAAGGTTAAAAGAAGATATTTTTACAAATTATAAATTTTCCCCAAATTGCTATATTTTAGATTTATGAAAGAGCCATTTCAGTGTTTCAAATCCAAGTGGCATATGTCTTCTCTTATAGAACTACTCAGCTGAGTAAAAATTTCTACATAAGTGTGAATAATGATGATTGTATCAACTGCCTTTCCCAAACATGTATGTGTATAACAGGAAAGTGAAATACCATTATCTTGAAATGAAGCTATTCCAATTTTAAAATTAGCAGTATTTTTCAAGAATGGAATTTATTATAATTAAAGGAAAAAAGGTTTAATGCTGTTCTTGCTCATTTCACAGAATCATAGAATTTCAGTTTTGGAAGAATCTTCAAGAATTAGCCATTCCAGCCTCTGAACAAACATTTGAATCCAAATACCTGTCCACTGCTCATGACTTTCAGATGTAAACAACTCCCATGATAGGAAAATAAACTATTCTAGGGGCAAAGTCCCCTCTCATTCTTGGTCACACTCTTCTTAATACATTCATTTGTTCACATCTCTTTTAAATAGTGCCATCCAGAATTCAAAGTTATATTTATGAGTAGTTAAACTAGCACAAACAAAAGTCATATTCTCTAAATTTAATAATGTTTTTTTCAGTAATTTAACAATTATGTAAATTAATTTTTCAAGTGTAGGTACAAATTATTTGATCTATGACTGTACTTATGATTTTGAATTCTTGGATACATTCGTCCCTGTTGAATTCCTTGCCATTAAATTGGGTCAATTGGTCCAATATGTTAGGGTTTTTTGGGATCCTGAATTTGTCATTCAATATTAACTATCCAACCTAGGTTTAAATGATCTGTAACTTTGAGAAGCATGTTATCTATGGATTCTTTTGTGTCTACAATAAAAATGCTGATTCTGTCATGGTGACTTTCTGAGGAATGCAAAAACATATGATTTGCTGATGAAACAACTCATCACTAAGGTGTCTATGAATTTTGTTTTGTTGTTTTTCCCTAGTTTATTCTTAGTTAACCCAAGTATATATTCTAAATATAACAATGTTTTCCCCTTACTGGTCTGAGTAAGAGGAATATATAGGTGGGAAATCTATAGGTAAAATTTTTTAATGTGGTCTTTCAATACTAGATTGGTTCAGTGACTCTTATTCACACACCTGAGTAAAACTCAATGTTGCAAAGTTAGGGTACCAAAAGACTGTAGTTGGAAGAGGCAGTTAGTTATTATGAGTCAAGTCTCTTAAAATTCTCACTTAAAAAGTATAAAAATATGTTTTTCTAACACTATTCTATGACATGTTATAGGCACTCTCCTTGGAATATTATTTAGCAAAAAATGCAAATAATCGAATAAGGATATTTCCACAGTTGCATGAACTATATATGCATGCTTTAATTTACACTATCACTAAACAAGAATTTATCTATTTTTTTAAAGTTGAATAGTATTAAAAAATAGCATAGGAGGATGTTTTTAAAGATAATCATGTTTTGAGATCATTTTTCAAACATAAATTATTATTAATATGCAAGAAGATATACTAAATAGACTAGGATGATGGAAAATACATACAAGTAAAATCTATATAAATTACTAAACTTATGTGGAGCATAAATATCAATTTAAAAATACTAAAACAGAACTATGATTTAACATTTTACACTTGAAAAACTAGTTTTTAGCCAAAGGAAAAGGATTGCAATGTTGAATTTCCCACACCTTATAGAAACATCACTATAAAAATGATACATTATATAAATATACCACAGTAGGGTTAAAATAAACCTGGATATAGATATAGAAATGTATTTTAGAAATTAAAGATGTATCAATTCCACCATTAAACATCTAATGCTTTTTCGTGGAGGACAATCACATGTCCTACAAAGTATTCATTGATGCTATGTAGAGAGGATATACGTATAACACAGAATGACATTTCTACAGCTTTTACAAAGCTATCCATTCCAAGGGTGTTGAAATTAAACAAGAAATGCTTAGGGGGTAATCAGTGTATCTGCCCTTTGCTTGAGAATATAAATTAAAGTCCATCAAGAATCTCACAATATATTATTATTGAGGTACATTATGCAATACTGACAGTTCATTTTGAACACCAACAGAGTGGTTAATAAGTAAATAATTTTCTTTCATTTTTATCATACGTAGACTTTTGGCAGCATCATTACTGATTCTAACATTGCCATTGCATATTCCATCAATAGTTGTATAGAATATACCCAGTTAAAAAAAAAAAAAGCTATTGGCTTAAGATCTAAAAAATGTGCATATTCCCTGATAGGAGGAAGTTAAGCATTTAAAAAAAGATAGCAAAAGACTGCTGGGTTGAGATGATGAAGCTTACAAATTTGGAAAATAATAAAAGATGAAGATGAAAAAGAAGATAAGGAAGGTATAAAAGAATAAAGTTTTGCTACGTACTAGATTTGAGATGTCTTTAAATGATCTAAATGGAGATAATGGAGAGATCCAGCAAGTAATTATCAAGATGAGAAATTTGAGATTAAGATATGTAAACTTGTGGTACTCAAAAAATGCATATAAAAGTAAAATGAACTGAATATTGGGAAACATTTATGATAAAGGTTAAACAAAGGAATATCAGTCAGACAAAGCAACTGAGAAGGACTGATTAGAAAGGCAGGAAGACATTCAGGTGAAGAAAGTGTTAATGAACAAAGGAGGAGAAGGCTTTTAGGAGGGAGTGAGGTCAGGGGACAGAACTGCCCAGTGTGAGTAGAGCTGTGTGAGACACGTGATGTTCAGTATTTCTTAACCTTGCTAACTACACACAACAGTGAATTAGAATTACAAAACTAAGAGAGACTTTTTTTTTTCTCAAAAATTTGGTTGTAAATGAGAGGACAGCAAATGGGACAGTGGCTTGAGAGTAAGGAGTAAAAACACTGATTATTTATGCCAAGATCAAGTCCTCCTTCTAGGGAGTCTTATGGAGAACTATTTTATTATCCATAAAAATCAGACTGGCAGAATTCAGAATTCAGTTCAGGTGCACTTACCTACTGTGTTTATGTACTTCTTGGTAGAGAGGTTGGATAGTTTATTATGAATATGTATATATATAGGTATAAATATATGTTTGAGCACATGCATGTGGCAATCTGTGGCCTGAGCAGAACAGGCCTGCAGATCTTTGGTACACAGCAGTCTGCATGACCTAGGCAGCTAAATGTTTAACCTAGTGTCTTTCTAAGCCAGTAAAGAGAAAAAGGGTAAATTGACATTAAAATGTAACTTTATGCACCAGGCAGGAAGTGAGAGGCTCTTAATCTCACAAAAAGAGCAAAATGTAATTGTTCAAGTGTTATTCTAGTCCTTCCTGCACCACTCCCCAGGTCAGAGTGACCTGTGCCTGCATCTATGCTCCCCCCACCCTTAGGAAGGCCTTTGTCTAAAACCCATGTAAAAGTCTTTCTGCCCTTTTTGCATCGCTAGGTCATCTTCCCTGCGAATGCGATGCCTGCCCAGCCTGAGAGAGCCCTCATGATCTCTCCATGACTTCTCACCCTGTAAGTAAGCCCTGAATAAAAGCTCATGTGTCAGAAAATGCTTGTTGTCTTCTTTGGCCTCTGGACTGGCATAGCCTTCTTGGGCTGCGACAATGCATGTATACCTAATTAGCAGTACTAAGACTGAAAAACTGAAATATCAGATGCTATCAGGTTCATGCATTTGCAAACATTCATTAAGAGCCTACTGTGTTCCTGGCACTTCTCTAGCCACAAAGGTACAGCAAGGAACACAACAGATACAATCCTCAAGGAGCTTTCATTTTAGTGAAGGCAAACCTAAATAAATGAGATAATTGGTAACCTACAGAATACAGGAAATTAGAATATAGCAAGAACTAAGGAGAAAATACTGGAAAAGGGTGATAGGAAGTATCAGTGGTGGTAAAGGTATGAAAGATTATGAGAGGGAAAAAATTGTTGAGGAAGTTAGTACAAGGAAAATGTATTTTGGATCAGTGTCTACCTATGCTAAGTTATATCTCTTTGTTGAATGTAATCCCCAGAAAGTTATATATCTGACTTCACCTGTGTAGTTTGACCTACTTCTCTGGGAAATTTTTTCAGTGATACACTTTTACCAAAATTCAATGCAAGATGTAGCAAAAGAAAGTGGAACTTTTTTTTTTTCTTCATTGATGAAGATATTGTCTACTATATCATTTTTTTCCTTGTATAGAGAACCATTTGTTAGGCCTATTTAGGATTGAGTATCCAGAAATATTTTGACTATCTTGAAAGGCTGATATTTTCTCCTCTCACAAAGTTAGATAAAGGTAACTGGTTGTATTGTCTTTTCTTCTTAAGCTATGAGGTAGCTCAGGATTAAATTTTATGTTTTATCACAACAGTTACTTTAGGACACTCAAGTTCATTAATATGGATTGTGGTTGGTATAGAAAGATATTTGTGCAATAACAGAAATTTACAAAATGCTTAAGAGAAGAAAGATATAAGTGAATTTTTATTGTAATTTACCTCAAATCCTGTTTGAAACAGAAGATTATATGGATAAATGAACAGGCAATGACACTTTAATGTTAATTGTTACTTTAAATATTATGACAGTTTTATTGAGATATAATTCACATGCCATATAATTCAATGAAAGAATATAGGGTGAATAAAAAAAAAAACAACCAAAAGTTGATTCTTTGAAAAATCACCAAAAGTGATAAACCTTTAGCTAGACTGAAAAAGAAAAAAGAGGATACAAATAACAAAAATCATAAATGAAAAAGGGGGCATTACTACTGATCCCACTGAAATAATGGATTATAAGTGGATAATATGAACAACTGTATGCCAATAAATTACACAGATGAAATGAACAAATTCTTAAAAACACAAAAACTATCTATATTGACTCAAGAAGAAAGAGAAGATCTCAACAAACTCATTACTGTAAAGTGTTTGAGTCAGTAATCAAAAACCTCCCCAAAAAAGGAAAGTCCAGGACCAGCTGGTTTCACAGGGGGAATTCTACCAAACATTCCAAGAAGACTTAACTCCAATGCCACTCAAACTCTTCCAAAAAGTTGAAGAGGTGGGAATACTTCTTAACTCTTTCTGCAGGGCCAAGATCAAGTCAAACCAAAGCTAGATTAAGGTACCACAAGAAAAGAAAGCTACAGACAAAACTGTCTAATGAATATAGATTAAAAAATCCTCAACAAAATACTAGAAAACCAAATCCAACAGCATATTGAAAGATTTATACACCATAGGCAAGTATGATTTATCCCTGGTATGCAAGGTTGGTTCAAAATAAGAAAATCAATTAAATGTAACATACCACATTAACAGAATGAAATAAAAAGATAGACAATTGTCCCAATCAATGCAAAAAGGCATTTGACAAAATACAGAACCCCTTCTTGATAAAACATTAGAACACTAGGAATAAGAAGAAACTTCCTCAACATGTTTAAAGGGCATATATGAAAAGCCCACAGCTAACATCCTACTTAATGGCGAAAGACTGAAAACTTTCCCTTTAGTATCAGGAAAAAGACAAAGATGCCCACTGTCACCACTGTTATTCAACATTGTACTGGGAGTTCATGCTAGAGCAAATAGGCAAGAAAAAGAATTAAAGGCATTCCAAAGAAGACCTACATAAATTGAAGAATATTCCATGTTCATGGATTGGAAGACTAAATATCCTTAATATGTCA
Source organism: Choloepus didactylus (assembly GCF_015220235.1). NCBI lineage: Eukaryota > Metazoa > Chordata > Mammalia > Pilosa > Megalonychidae > Choloepus > Choloepus didactylus. Next base: position 187,373,404 of record NC_051309.1, on the reverse strand, counting down.
ATATTACCCAAAGCACTTTATAAATTCAATGCAATCCCAATCAAAATTCCAACAACATTCTTTGCAGAAATGGTAACATCAATCAACAAATTAATTAAGAAGGGAAGGGGCCCCAAATAGCTAAAGCTATCTTGAAAAAGAAGGATGAATTTGGAGGGTTCATACTTTCTTTTTTTTTAAATTCATTTTTATTGAGATATATTCACATACCATGCAGTCATACAAAACAAAACATACATTCAATTGTTTACAGTACCATTATATAGTTGTGCATTCATCACCAAAATTAATTTTTGACATCTTCATTACCACACACACACAAATAATAAGAATAAAAATTAAAGTGAAGAAGACCAATTAAAGTAAAAAAGAAGACTGGGTGCTTTTTTTTTTTTCTTTCCCCATTTTTCTACTCATCCACCCATAAACTAGATAAAGGGGAGTGTGGTCCATATGGCTTTCCCAATCACATTGTCACCCCTCATAAGCTATATTTTTATCCAATTGTCTTCAAGATTCATGGGTTCTGGGTTGTAGTTTGATAGTTTCAGGTATTTACTGCTGTCTATTCCAATTCATTAGAACCTGAAAAGGGTTGTCTACATTGTGTGTAAGAGTGCCCACCAGAGTGACCTCTCGGCTCCTTTTGGAATCTCTCTGTGACTGAAGCTTATTTCATTTCCTTTCACATCCCTCTTTTGGTCAAGAAGATGTTCTCCATCCCATGATGCCGGGTCTAGATTCCTCCCCAGGAGTCATATTCCATGTTTCCAGGGAGATTCACTCCCCTGGGTGACAGATCCCACGTAGTTGGGAGGGCAGTGATTTCACCTGCTAAGTTGGCTTAGCTAGAGAGGGAGGGCCACATCTGAGCAACAAAGAGACATTCGGGAGGAGGCTCTTAGGCACAATTATAGGGAGGCCTAGCCTCTCCTTTGCAGCAACAGTCTTCCCAAGGGCAAGGCCTAGAGGGCTCAGCCCATCAAACCACCAATACCCTATGTCTGTGCGCACATCAGCAACCATTGAGGTGGGGAAGGAGGGCTTATACTTTCTGATGTTAAAACTTATTACAAAATCACAGTAATCAAAACAGCATGGTACTGGCTCAAGGACAGACATATAGACCAATGGAATAGACTTGAGAGCTCAGATATCAACATTCACATTTATGACCAACTGATTTTTTGACAAGGTGGCAAATACCACTCAATTAGGGAAGAATAGTCTCTTGAACAAATGATGCTGGGAAAACTTGATCTGCATTTACAAAAAAAGAAAGAGGACCCCTACCTCACACCAGATACAAAAATCAACTCAAAATCAATCAAAGACATAAATATGAGTGCTATAACTATTAAACCCCTAGAAGAAAACATAGAAAAGCATGTTCAGGACCTTATGTTAGACAATAGTTTCTTACAGCTTTCATCCAAAGCACAAGTAACAAAAGAAAAAAAATAGATAAATGGGACCTCATCAAAATAAAAAACATTTGTCCCTCAAAGGACTTTATCATGAAAAATAAAAAGACATCCTACCCAATGGGGGAAAATATTTGGAAACCACATATCAGATAAAGAATTAATATCCAGAATTTATAAAAATATCCTTCAACTTAACAACAAAAGACAAACAACCCAATTAAAAAATGGGTAAGGACTTGAATAGACATTGCTTCAAAGAAGATACAACAAATGGCCAGAAAGCACATAAAAAGGTGCTCAACAGAATTAGCCATCAGGGAAATTAAAAGCATTTCACACCCACTACAGGGTGATAGAAGACAGGAGTGTGTGGTTTGGAACACAATTTTGGGAGATTGTAGCACAACAATGTAAGTACACTGAACAAAGGTAACTATGAATACGGTTGAGAGAGGAAAGTGGGGAGCATGTGAGACACCACAAGAAAGGAGGAAAGATAACGACTGGGACTGTGTAACTTGGTGAAATCTAGAGTATTCAACAATTGTGATAAAATGTACAAATATGTTCTTTTACGAGGGAGAACAAGCAAATGTCAACCTTGCAAGGTGTTAAAAATGGGGAGGCACTGGGGGAGGGATGCAATCAGCATAAACTAGAGACTGTAACTAATAGAATCATTGTATTATGCTTCCTTTAATGTAACAAAGGGGATATACCAAGGTGAATGCAGATAAGAGGGGTTCTAGGGGAGGCATGTTAGACACTTGACATTGGTGGTATTGTCTGATTCTTTATTCTACTTTGATTTAAGGTTGTTTTTCCTTTTGCTGCTTCCTAGCTGTCATTTTTTTTTCCTCTTTCTTTTGCCTCTCTACCTTCTTTGACTCTCCCTCCTGCCTTGCGGAAGAAATGTAGATGCTCTTATATAGATAATGGTGAAGGTGGTGAACACATAAATGTATGACCATGCAGAAAACCATCGATTATTTACTTGGGATGGAATGTATGGTGAGTGAACAAAACCATATTAAAAAAAAAATGGGTTGATGACAAAACCTCGAGGGCAATATACTGAGTGAAATAAGCCAGACACATAAGGACAATTACTGCAGGGTCTCACTGATAGGAACTAATTATAATATGTAAACTCATAGACATGAAATATAAGGTACCAAGATATAGGACGAGGCTTAAGAATGAAGAGTGGGTGCTTAGTATGAGCAGAATGTTCAATTAGGATGAACTTAAATGTTTGGAAATGAACAGGGGTGTTGGTAGCAAGATGTGAGAATAACTAACAGTGCCGAATGGTGTGTGAATGAGGTGGAAAGGGGAAGTTCAGAGTCATATATGTCACCAGAAGGAAAGTTGGAGGTCAAAAGATGGGGATGTATAAAACTGAATCCTATGGTGGGCAATGTCCATGATCAACTGTACAAATACTAGAAATCACTTCCATGAACCAGAACAAATGTATGACAATACAATTAGAAGTTAATAATAGAAGGGCATATAGGGAAGAACTATATACCTATTACAAACTATATACTACAGTTAGTAGTATTTCAACATTTTTTCATAAACAGTAACAAATGTAGTATATCAATACTACGAGTCAACCATTGAGGGGGGTTGGTTAGAGATAGGGGAGGATTAGAGTTTCCTTTTCTTTTTTTCTTTTTTCATCTTTCACTTTATTTCTTGTCTGGAGTAATGAAAAGTTTCTAAAAATTGAACAAAAATTAAGTGTGATGGATGCACAGCTGTATGAGGGTACCCAGGGGCAAGTGATTGTACACTTTGGATAATTGTATGGTATCTGAACAATCTCAATAAAAATGAAAAAAAAAAAAAAAAAACCATTTCACACCCACTAGAATGGCTGTTATTAAAAACAACAACAACAACAACAAAAAAACAGAAAATAACAAGTGCTGGAGAGGCTACAGAGAAGTAGGAACAGTCATTCGTTGTTGGCAATGCAAAATGGTGTAGCTGCTCTGGAAGACAGTCTGCCAGTACTCAGAAAGCTGAGTATAGATTTACCCTATGATCCAGCTTTCCCACTGCTAGGTATATACCACAAAGAATTGAAAGCAGGGACTGGAACAGATATTTGCATGTCCATGTTCACAGTTGCATTATTCACAATTGCAAAAAAAAATGGAAGCAACCCAAGTATCCATCAACTGGTGAATGGATAAACAAAATGTGGTATATACATACAATGGAATATTATTCAGCTTAGAAAGATATGATATCCTGATACATGCGACAACATGGATGAACCTTGGAGACATCATGTTGAGTGAAATAAGCCAGGCACAAAAGGACAAATATTGTGTGATCTCGCTGATTTGAAACAATTAGAATAAGCACCCTCATAGAGTCGGAATCTAGAATATAGGTTACCCTGGGACAGGTGGGGATAGGGAACAGGAAGTTAAGGCTTCAAATGTACAGGGTTCCTACTTCAAATGAGGGAAATGTTTTGGTAAGGGATGGTGGTTAGGTGGTTACAGTAGCACAAAATTGTGACTACAATTAATACTGAAAAATATATCTGAATATGATTAAAAGGGGGAAATGTTAGATTGTATACATGGTAACAATAAAAATTAAAAATCCATGGGCCTACACTACACAGTGAACCCTATGTTAAACCATGGATTTTAATTAATAGTACAATTATAAAAATATGCTATCAACAATTGTAACAAATGTTCTTCACCAATGCAAGGTGTTGGTTGTGGCATGATATATGGGAGTCCTATATTTTAAGCACATTGTTCTGTATACCCCCAAATTCATTAATAAAGGAAAAAACAAAGAGATGGCTAAACCTCACTCAAATATGGTACATTTTCATATGCTTCAGCCTTTATAAGGCTGACCTTCCAAAATGGCCAAAACTTTTTTTCTTTATCCCATATAAAATTAAATAGTGAAGAGGTTCTCATTATTTTACTGCCACTGTTCTTTGCTCTTCATATCTAATTTCCACCATTCCTGCTTCTTAAGTCAAGGTATCTTTACATCCCTGACTTTCTTATTATTCTTTCTGATCATTAGCTATTTTTTGTAAAACTAGTTGATTCTCATTTAGCACTTCACTTCTACATTCCTTGCATTTATTCACTCAAACATTTATTGAGGATTTATGTGTGCTTGGCACTGAGGTACACTCCAGGAATTCAAAGGTGAATAATCTTTGATTGAGGGGAAAGGGACAAGCATGTAACAAAATAGATGACAATGTGGTAATTGATATAACGCAGGTATGACAGACCCTGTGGAAGCAAAGAGCAGAATAAGCAACTCATGCTGCCTGGGTGTGTGAAGAAAGGCATATAAGGGAAACTAACATCACTCTGGATTTTGAATTTCTCTAGGTAGCCTGGGGTGGGAGGTTGGGAGGGACAATTACAAGAAAAGGGAGAGTGTATGAAAACAGATGCAGGAATGAGAGTACTGCATGCTTAGAAAATGGTAAATAGAAGTTGTGGAGAGACAGGCAGAAGGCAAGGTTGAAAATATGGGTTGGGATTAAGTTATGAGAATCACTTAACATTCTTCCATTCCTACCTAATTTAATATGAAATATATAAGAAACTTGAAATATATATATAAAACCTAAAATATACATATATATACATATACATACATATATATATACACAAATACATATATATATTTTTTCTATTGCTCTGCTTTTTAGAGCAAAATCACTTTGTCATACTGTAGGTGGGGGGCTGTCTTTATTCAATTTAATACCATTTATCACATAACCCAGGGCAAGCCCCCAATGAATATTATTTTAATTAGAATTGAGTTAGACTCAAGACACTCATATTTCAATTTCCCAAGATAAAAAAGCTGGCAATAAAAATGAAATGTGCTTCTGGTCCAATTTGTCATTCATTTATTTTATGGCAAGAAATGCATAGGAAATTAGCCATACATGCTCATTTTGTATAATCATAAATTAATATCAAAATGTCAAAGCCAGTGGCAAACAAAGCTCCTTTGGGTATTCCAGCAGTTTAGGAAGAGGTCAAAATTGGTGAGGATCCCAGGAGATAAAAATATATTTTAAATATCTGATTATGATTTAATAATTTTAAATGCTCCTGACTTAAGTTTACTGAAGGGAGGATCAGTCATGTCAAGAGGGCTTTGGGAACAACATATTAATATCTTTCCACTGCTAGAACATCTCTTTGATGACACTATAGACAGATGCTATTATTCTAATTTGGCAGAGAATGAAACAAATAAATGAAATAGCTTATGTCCCCAAAGATCTCACCAAGCAGGAAACTAGGCCTGTGGTGTCACACTGAGAAGTGGGGTGGGGGTTAGGAGCAAGAGGCTGCTTTCAAACACCCAGGGCCCCCTTGGCCTGTGGGTTGTTCTACATGACCCCAGGGAGTCATCTGCGAGGACAAACTGTGCAGAACTGAATTCAAAGCTATGGAAGCCAACAACCTGCAGAGAGTGGGCAGACAAGATATTCCGTGTATAAGGAAACAAACAAACAAAAAATCAGAAAATCAAATGAGCTCCAAAGTGCCAACAGGGAGGCTGGGATGATATGATGAGCCTAGACAAATTTCCTGAGCCAAAAGACCAGCTGCGGTGGTGTTTTAGAGTGTACCCAAGACCTCTGTAAAGGACAAAGGAGGACGTCATTCTGGAGATAAAATGCAAAATCACAAGGTTGAGTGGATGTGACACAGTAAATATGGAGATCAAAGAAGGAATCATCTCTAATTTCCTCTGATTTCTGGTTCTGTGTCTCTCTTGCTCACAGAAACTTTAGTTGTCCCTCAATGTTGTGGGTTATTATGGATTGAATTGGTTCCCTCCAAAAGACATGTTCAAGTCCTCACTCGGTCCCATGAATGTATCCTTAGAAGGAAATAGGGTCTTTGAAGATGTTATTAGTTAAAATGAGGCCAGACTGGATTAGGCTCGTCCCTGATTCCATATGCCTGTTGTCTTTAGAAGAAGGGGAGAATTAGACAGAAAAACAGACAGTGTACACCATGTGAGAGTAAGGAAGAAAAGGCCACACGTTGCTAGCAAGTTACCACCAGCAGCCAGCAGGGAGGCAAGGAACAGATTTTCACTGCAGGACCTTTGAAGATATTACTCTTAGTTAAGGTGTGGCCAAACTGAACCAGCTTAAGTCTTAATCAATAAGACTGGAGGACTTATAAAAAGAGGAAATTTGGATTCAGTCAGTCAAAAGAAGTAGGCAGAACCTTGAAACTGGGAAAGGCCTGAAGTCAGAAGAAGTCAGAGAGGACAGAGAGATTGCCGTGTGACGGAGGGCTGCCACCACCAGAACGCTGCAGGCAGGAGAAAGTATGGTCTAGCTGGCATCTCAGTTTCAGACTCTAGCCTCCAGAACTGTGAGACATTGCATTTCTCATGTTCTAAGCCACCCAGTTTGTGGTATTTTGTTACAGCAGCCCTGGGAACTAAGACACTCAGTGTCTTTGGAATGAAATCCCCAGCATGTTTTTTGATGCCCTTGATGATCTATCTGGTCCCAACACACATTTCAGAGTATATATCCTACTGTCCACTTACTTGACTCCTCATCCAATTTACTTGCCCAGAAATTTGCAAACTCAAGTCAAATTGGATTGCTTAAAATTCCCTAAACCAGCTCTGAGCATCACTCGCACCTTTCCCATCTGTCTGAACTCCTCTTCCTCTCATCTTCTCTAATCAAATAAACCTTCTACATCTTCATTTCTCAGAACTTCTATGACAAATACTAGGCAATGGGTTGGCTTAAACAACAAACATTATTGTATCATGGTTTTAAAAGCCAGAAGTTCAAAATCAAGATGTCAGCAAGGCCATGCTTTTTTCTGAGATCAGTAGCATTCCAGTGATGACAGTTTTCTGTCACTTGGTGACCTGTCTCTCCTCTCTGGCTTCATCTTTTGGCTGACTGTATCCAAATTTTCTCTCTTTATAAGGCCTCCAGTCATATGGATTAAGATGCAAACTGATTCAATTTGGCCACACCATGAATAATTATAACACCTTCAAAGGTCTTATTTACAAATGGGGTATTAGTCACAGGAACACAGATTAAGATTTTAATATGTCTTTTGTGAGGGACATGATTTGATACCCAAAGTCCATCCTCTGGACCACGAAGACATCTTATTCCACATGCAAAATACATTCATCCATCCCAACATCTCAAAATCCTTATGTGATTTCAGTAAAACTCTAAGTCTGAAGTCTCATAAAAATCAGTTATGGGCATGATCCATCTTGGGACAAAATTCTTCTCCATCTGCGGACTTGTGAAACCTAAAATCAAGTTATCTGCTTCCTAGATACAATATTGGGACAGGCAAGTTCGTCATTCCCATTAGAGAAGGGAGAAATTGGAAGGCATCACAAGTCTCAAGCAAGTCCCAAACTCCCCAGGGCATGTTCCGTTCGATTCCAAGGTCACAGAGACACCTGTCGGACTGATACTTTGTCCTCTAGTCTTAATAAAATGGCAGCCCCACCCTTTCCAGGTTGGTGTAGCAGCCATGCTTTCCTGAACACCACTGGGGCATAAGCCCCACCCTCTCTAAGCATTATCAATCGGACCATACATGGCTCAGTTTTAAAGCTAATTAAAGCATATCATATTCTACAAAAATCTGTCTTAACATTTTATTTACTGGCCTAGCTATTATTATACTGGGTATATTAATAATGCACAGAAAGTTTGGTATTGTGAGTCATACTTTATAGAATCATGAATTGAGAAGAATAGCTTCTTGAAAAGCAAATTAAACTTAATTTCTCAAAGTTTAAAAAAAGAAAAAAAGAAAGAGGCTAAATTCTGTAAGAAAAAAACTGTTATAGCCAGGGATCTACCTCCACCTTGGTAACTTCTATGAATGGCAATGGCAACTACCTTTTCTGCAATTGTACTAGTTTTACAAGTCTGTTAGCTGTTCTTATAATTCAAGGTACCCTAGAATTGTTGAAAAACTAAATGTTTCCAAAGTACAGTGCTAATTCGAATCTTTCCTCTTTTCTCAGATTCATGAAGCATTTCATGACTCAGTCGTAACAAACAAGGGACCACAGAGTTCCCCATACACATATCATGCACTAGTACATCAAACATCATTTATAATATTATTGGATTCTACAGAAGCTATTATTACCCCCTTTTGTCAGGAAAGTGTTGAATTTTCCCAAGCAGAAATAAGTCTTGTAATTCTTCTTTTGCATTTCAGAAGCTTCATTTCCAGGCATTTACTTTTGTAAGTAAACAGATGGATTTTAAATATTAAAAACTCATTTGGTATGACTGAAATCTTAACCATCTACATTCCCCCATTACCGAATCTTTGGGTGTGAAATTGAAAAGTAAATTATACTATGCTCAATATGAACAGAGTTCATCTAGAGCTTTGTCTTTGTTAAATTGACAGGGAGGCTTATTTATGAACAAAGACTGCAAAAGGAAATGTTGGCGGGCTGGAAACTGACCCCACACTAGGAAGAGGTAATTGCAGCTTTCAAAAGATGTCATTTGGGTAGGTCAGAGATAGAGCCTTTTTTCAAAGACTCAATGAGTATTCTGTAGACACAAAAATGATAATAAACTGGAGGGGGGGAAAGAGAGGATTCACTTTCATGAGGATTCCCAAATTTGTATGTCCACCTATAATCCATTGCTAATGTTGCACCCTATTGTCATTTCACAGCTTCAAAATCTTTCGATGGGAAGCCAGCCAATAGTGATGCTTTATGACCTTATTAAAAAGCAGCTCATAGACAACTGGATCATAATTTTTCCCCATCAGCCAACTGTTATGTCACAAAGCAGAGGTGAATAATTTGAGGTGGAGAATAAGCAGCAGAAGTTGAGGCAGGCTTTGAACAAAATATATATTTGGTGCAAAGTGCATCAATAAGTAACAGGGAAGACAGGTGCCATGATCCCTGGAGTTCCCTTTCTCCAATGCTATTTGGTTTAGAAGGGCAGATTTGATTGCTCTATTAGTCTGAGGACATTTCATCTATAGTTACACAGGGTAAAAAATTGGTCCATTATGCACATTCTCAGAAGTAGTAAATTTTCCAAAAGAGACAGTACAATTAGAGAGAGAGAGAGAGAGAGAGAGAGAGAGAGAGAGAGAGAGAGAGCACTAACACACAGAAAGTCGTTCAGAGTTAATAAAACAGAACAGGAAACATAACGTTGCACTAAGACATACATTTAAAGTGATCTTCACGTTATTTAGAAAAATATCAAGGAGGTATAGGAAAATATTCTATGTTGCAAACCACCAGAATTAGGAGTGGCATGCATTTAATTTTTAAGGCTTGAGTTTAGACTCATGAGTAAATAGCTGGTCTGCCGTGATGTCCAAGATTGCTTTTTCTGGGAAGCTAAGACACAGACTATGTCACCAGATCCATTTGTGTCTGGCTAAGTTATTTAACTTCTCTGAGCCTCAGTTTCCTAATCTCTAATGATATCTGTCTTCTTGGAGTTGTGAGGTAACTCAGAGGTGGTAGGAGCTCAGTTGATGTTCAATAGATATGAATTGAACATATGCCAACAAAATATACTCATTTTTTTTAAAACTAGAAGAACCAAGTTCTTCAGTTTTTAAGAGTTGGTAAAATTCCACATACATATCTATTTCTAAGGTGTATCCACTTTCTGTGGATGCAGCCTGAAAGAGTTTTGGCTAGTCTAGCCTTGAAGATGAAGGCTAGACCTCAAGTTAGTAGGTCTTTATCATTATCTGTTGTATGCCTAAATACAAGGTGATTCTTCAGTTTACCTAATAGAAGATCAATAAAGAAAGTTTATTTTTTTAAGCTGGCCAGTGTAAATATATGAATGAAATTATGAATGAAATTAAATGAACGAATGTCTACACATAATATTTATGAATTTAGTTACAATAATACATATTTCAAATCCCACCCATAAATGCTATATTTGCTTATAAATAATGCATTTCCACATCCTTATTTCAATATCCATTTCTTTTAAGTCTCCATATGCACCTCTATAACACTGCCTTCATTATAATTTATAGCTATTTCCAGAGCAAGTCATTTTAAGTCCATTTTAATTGTTTGTTCTACAGTACTTTTAGAATCAATATATGATGCTATCAATGGAAATTGTTTTCCTATTTATTTGGATGATAGTCCTTTCCAAGTTATCCCTAGCATGTATTCTTGATTTCCACAATATAACCACTTACTGTATTGCTTTCTAAAGTTATCTGTAAAAGGGTGTTTACAAAGACATCTGACTCCAAGATAGTCATGTAGCTGTTATTGAATTCTATCAGGTGGTACATCCACAACTAGCTATGACTGTGAAGTCTTAATGCATGCTTCCTGAGTGACACATTGTTTTTAATAACATAAGTAAAAGAGTAAGCTGTAATATGAGAGTCTTGATAAGAACCAGAATACACATCAACTTCCTTTTTCTGAGGGGGTGCAAAAGCATGGTACTTGGATACATGAGACACTTTAAAATATTTGTTTTATGCACATCAGTATTTTCATCATGCTAGGTTGTTTTATTTGCCAAAGTCTATTAACATCATCTCTATCTTCAGTTCCTTAGTCAGTCTGTTATTCAGTTAAATATATGGGAAATACTTCTTGAGGACATGCTATGTGTGAAATGATTAAAACCTCAAGTAGACCACCATCCTCAGGGAAATAGAGATCTGGGTAACTACAATTTCATAAGATGAATGCCACAGCTATTCATGGGCTTGAAGTGTTTGGGAATAAAATACAGCTCATGTGTGTATGCGCACTTGTGTGTGTTTGTATGTGCGTGTACATGCTTGCACATGCACTTACACTTGCTCCACATGTGCGCTAGTCGGGATGGTGAGGGTGGTGGTTTTTCACAAAAAGCTTCTTGGAGCAGGCATTGCTAGAGCCCAGCCTGCAAGGATCAAAGATAAATTGTTAGCAGGAGAAAAGCAGGCAGGGAAGGTGCTGTGGCAAGGGGAAGTAAAGGCTATTTTGAAATGCAAGCAATTTTTTTATGATTGGGTGTAGGGGGCATAATGGGCTGTGATGGAAGATTAAATTGGAAAGATTGGTGGGAGACACATTGTGGACAGCTTTGCTTATGAGTCTAAGGAGTTTCAATTACAGTTTGAAGGCAAGGTGAGCCATCACTTTATGTGATATGACAAGGAGTGGCGTGATCAGATTTATGTTGAACAAAGATCCCTCTAGGCAATATTGTGAAGGAAGGATAGGAAGGGAATGAAATTGGAGACGGGGAGATCATCTAATAGGTGAGGAATATAATGTGGCTTTTAGTAATAGTTATCTAGTACATTATACTGTCTTTGTAGAAATGTCAAAGCAAGGGTCAGTTAGCTTTCATTTCCTATCTAGCATATGCACAGCTCAGAGTATGGTCCAGAAGTCTGAGAGCTTTTTCATATCTACCAATGTTCTTTCTCACGAAAGCAGGGGACTCAACATCTTGTCAACCCAAATTTCTGAGAACCAAGGTATTTCCATATGTGCACACACACATACATTCTCCACACTCTTTTCTCTAACCTTAAATCTATAGATATTACAAGTTTTTATTTGTAGGCAACATCTAAAACCTTGTATCTTATCAAAATCCATAAATTCCTCTTCTACACCTTATGTTAGAAAATGATTGTTAATTTCCATAAAACATGTTACGAAGTCTTTAGTTTCCAAATCAGATGTAGGAAATCAGGAAAACCTTTTAGGCCAACATTTGCTTGACTTTCCAAAGTGGAAATCTGTATAATAGAAAAGTAAATTAACTTTCATGTCCAAGTACTGTCTGTTATTAGATTCATAAATCATACAACATTCTGCAGAATAGCAAATGCTATAAATACTTTCAAGACAATCATTAGAACTTAATAATAATAATAATTCTCTCCAAGAAAATAATTTAGGATGAATTTAAACATTTGGAGACTCTCTTGTAATCTCATTGTTTTACTCACCATTCCCTGCACCCACATATGCTTTATTCACCACATCCTAAATTTTGCTTATGACATGCCGTCCTGCCACCCCAAATGTGTTCTTAGCAATTCTGCAGAGTATCTCCTAATGATTCCCCTGAAATGCCCTATTTCTTTGTGAATTTTCAAAGCAATTATTGGTGGTATTTGAAATAAATCATAAACTGTCATGTGACGAACACCTTTTCTGTTTTTGTCTTGAATTGTTGGGATCCAGAAATAACAGAAATAACTATCACTTCTGACAGTTTACAATTTACAACTCTTTCATGTAAGATGTGATCCTAAAAACAACTTGTGAGATAAATAAGGGAGAAGGTTTTTTATTTCCTTTATAGGTAAGGAAATTGAGACTTATATATTAGTTCACTCAGTCAGTAGTACTTATTTAAGACATATTCCCTTTGCTGAAGAAATTTAAAGTCTAGTTAAATGAAGTCTAGAAAATGAAGAATTTAAGTTCCTTGCAAAGAATAACACAGATTGTAAACAAGAAAACCAAGACTTTACTTGTCCTTTCCCTAGCAGACTTCATCAGAACCATTTTTGTCTAGTTCACCAATGATTTCCATATTGGTAAATTCAACAAATATTTTTAAGTCCTTATCTTGCTCACTTCTTGGTAGTATTTAAAACAGTAATTTTTGTGTTATCACAATCTCCTGGATAAATGCTTACTTTAAAAAATAAGTACCATTCAGGCTATTTTGCAGTTTCTTCCTTTTTACCCAAACATTAAATGTTCAATGTTCCTCAGAATTCAGTCTGCAGCCCTCTTCTCATTTCACTCCATATACTTTTGCTGACTCTCATGGCTTTAATTAATAGCTCAATGACAATAATTCCCAGTCCGTATACGCCTTATGAACAACCCATACTTATATCCAACCACAGATTTCACTTTGATGTTTCTCTGCTCTTCAATTTCAATTTGTTCAAAATTGAATTCATTATCCTTTCTCCCAAATCAGCTCCACTCCAATGTTTCCTATTTTAATGAATAGCTCCATAGCAACCTACTATTAAAAACTTGAAATCTGGAAGTCATTTTTGAGGTTCCACTATCATATCCATTTAATCACAACAGGTTTAATCTCTCAATTCTTCTCAAATCTATTGCCTTCTCTCTAAATATATTTATCTTTTCCTTATAATTCTCCCTCACAAATTATTTGGTCTCTGGCTATCTAATTTAATCTTCTCCCACTCCTGTATATTCTCAACATAACACTACAGAAATATTTTTAAAATCATAAATCAGATTTACTGATCCCCTAAACAAGCTGAAATTTCCTGGTTATGCTTCCACTGAAACTTCATATTTGATTTCACTCTTCATATTTATTGCAGTTAGTTAAGAATCTATGCTCTCCTAATCACACTCTTTATGTATTTACAATAGCTTATTGCTTATATTTTCCATTTTCTCTGCCTGCATTTTATATCAATGATATCTTGTTTGCTCTTATATATCCTAGTGACTTACACTAATTGTATCTTCAAAAATACTTGTTAAATTAATAAATGGGTGGAAGATGAATGATTTTACAGTCAGAAAAGTAAAAATCTTATTCTTTTTATATTGCATCACATTGTCTATAATCTGATATTTTTTAGAATCTATATTGTTCTGTTCAGGAGGTAGCATTATACAAACAGTTAAAAGCATGACTTTGGAAAGATTTATGTGTTTAAACTTCCACTTCTGAATTTGCCAGTTCTGTGACTTCAGACAAAATTACTTAGATATAAAATGGGAATGATATCTACTTCACAGGGTGGTTGTAAAAATTAAGTAAAATAACAAATAATGTATTCATTTTTGTATCATCAGCAACAGGCACAAAGCTTGGCACATAGAAAGTGCTCCATCAGCATTTATTTTAAAAAATAGACACCTGTTGACAAAGAAAATATACAATGTTGCAGAGTATTGGGGATTGACTCATGTTCCACACAAAAGATATGTTGAAGTCCTAATCCATGTTCCCGTGGGTGTGAACCCATTTGTAAAAAGGACCTTTGAAGATGTTATTAATAGTTGAGACATAGACTCATTTATGAATAGTATTTTCAAAGAGCCTATTTAGATGCAGCCAAATTGATTCAGGGTGGGCCTCCAACCATATGACTAGAGCACTTATAAGGCAGAGAAAATTCATACACAGTCATCAGAGAAAGTCACAGGAGGAGACTAAGGAGACATTTTGCAAGTAGCAAGCCAAGGAACCCCACGGTTTGTATCAAGCCAACACCAGAACGCTGCAGACTCTTGGAGAAAGCATGGCCTGTGGAGACCTTGATTTTGGACTTCTAGCCTCCCAAACAATGAGACAAAAATTTCCTATTGTCTAAGCCAACACATCATGTGGTATTTGTCACAGAAACCCTGGCAAACTAAGACACTCAGTATCAGAATCTTTAACATTAGAGGTAAAAATAATGTAGAAACCATGTGGGCTCCACTGTAAATTGGGTTCTACTTTAACTGTGATAGTCCTTCAATCCTGACACCCAGTGGGTTTTTCCTCACATGCTTTCTTTATGTGAAGAGATTGCGTGTGTGTGTGTGTGTATGTGTGTGTATGTATGTGTGTGTGTTGGGGGCCAAGGAGGCTTTTTTTTTAAGAAATCCTTTAGCAGAGAATTCATCTTACAGAGCATAGGTCCAGAGATATATGTTTCGCTCAGTATGGAAAATCTTAAAAAATATAAAGAATTACTCTGCAGCATTGACATAGAGTCTATACCTCCTTAATTGCAGGTGAAGGCCTAATTGTTTGGAAGAGAAGTTTTCTTAGAGAAAGGGATTAACATAATTTATCAAATGTAAAACTTTAAAGGAGCTTGACCTTTTCTTTATTAATGCCACCTTCAGAATAAAAGTGAAAGGGGGTATCCAATCATAATCTTAGCTGTAAGTCAGAAAGTAGAGACCAAGGATATTGAAGAAATTTTTTTTCAATCTTTGTTATTTCAACAAGAGTACTATGATTCTGTTGCTATATTTTTCAAACTTGTGTGATTCCTTTTCATTTTTACACTATTTGTACTCAAAAAAATATCAACAGGAAATATATACACAGTATCTACCATCTAACAGACAATTATTTTAGTGCTTTATACAAATTAACTCTTCTAATTTTTATAACAAGACCATGGAATAGTTATAACTATTATTCCCATTTCACAGACAGATAAACTGAGACAGAGAGAGTTTAAGTAACTTATCCAAGGCCACACCATTATTAGGTAAACCTGGCTGGGATCTGAACCCAGGCATTATGGCTTCAGGGTATACTTATTCTCCAAAGTCAAGCCCCACATACTTACCATGTGTTGCCCTTTCCTGGTCACATACAGGCCTTGGTGTACAAATTTTCACTTTAAATAATGAGCTAGTACTCTAGTAACTGCTAATGGCCAATTCTAAGGAACATGGTTTTTACATCATTTATACTTCCCAAAATATACAACTCCTAACACTTAAGGATTGAGCTCAGCAGAGTTTTGTGAGTGCAAATGTCTGAGAGCAGAAACCTTTGTCCCAGAGTGTGCAGTCGCAAAGAAACCAAGAAGGGAAAAGACAAGTCTTCCCAACATCAGATCCATCCAAACCGGGCTCTGAGCACCAGTGACATGACGACAGAACAGAGGCCGAGCAGTAGTCTCTCGATTTCTCTAGGCTGAGGATGGTGAGGGATTCTGAAGCTTACACCCAACATTTGGAAGAGAACTTCCATGGCCATCTCACAAAAGAATAAAGGAGCAGAAAGTGTGAAACTTAGAGGAAATGAGGTAATGGCTCGAGAAGGGCAGGATGCGAAGCAGAGGATAGGAAAGCGCTGAGCATGTGTGATAAGTATGGGGATGACTTGGGTGATACATGTTTGGTCCAGAAGGGATAAAACCTGAAAAGGAAGACAGATTGGGAGAAAGGGAAAAGAAAAGAATAGGGGAATTGAGGAGATGATGAAGAGAAGGAAGATTGATGGACTGAGCAGGTTTACTGTGGAGTTGTAGGGCCTATTTATTTGGGGATGAAGCAGGACAGGATGTCATTATGGAGTTAAAGACTAGGCTTCAGAGAAAATGTAGGTCTGAGAACACTTGGAGGAAATTAGGAAGCGGAGATTTTATAGATGAAGGGACCTAACATTCTGATTTCCAGGAGAGAGCTAAGATGAATCTGTGGAGAGAGGATGGACGCTGTGATGCACCCTCTGGATGGGAAGGAAAATGGAAAAGACAATCTTGCATATTTGTGTTGTATTTTGATTTATGATACCATTTTTATATTGTCTTTATGCCCTTCATTTGTTCCTTCTAATTTCTTAACCAATGTCTCATTTATGTTATCCTTGTTATATTTTATGTCTTTGTTTATTTTATCAAATCCTTGTTTTGAAATAATGTCATATACAAATCAAAAACACCCTAGAGTTAAATAATCTAAATTTTTCTGTTTCTCCTATTGAAAAGCTATAAAACTCTTCTAATCAAAAAGCTATTTTGTTTCAAATCATTTACAAGGAAGATGTGGCTGTAAGGCTAGAAGGAAGAGGAAATAGGCGATTTCATCCTTTTCCACGAGGATTCCAAGGAATAAAGAAGGAGGTAGCACACATCCAGAATTAACAAATAGCTGAATACTTGAAAAGAAAGGAGAACATAGAAAACCAGCCTATGCCTGAAGAATTTTGCTTCCTTCTGCTTGGCTATTTCTGCCTCTATGCTATATGTGATTGAAGTCCTAAGAGAATGATTTTATCCTTAGTAGAACCTGGTTATTACAAATGTGAAAGGGGCCAGTACACACTTCCTTTATGGATCTTTGCACTCAGGCTAAACGCATTTTGTGTCAACCACAGGGCATTGGCTACATGACATACTGTGTGATTTGATAAATATGTATTTTTTAAATTAAAAGTACATGAAAGATAATAAACATAAAAGCATAACTGATGTATACATAAGTTAAAAGAAAAATAATATAACTAACATCTATGTATATACAACCCAGCCTAAAAAATAGGATAGCAGTACTTTTGAAGCCACTTATATGCCTCTCTCCAATCACATCCTTCTCCCTAATAAAGACTGGAAGTTCATTTATTGATTCTAGGATATAACATGTTCATCTTTTTCAGATAATGTCAAAGTCTTTCCCCAAGAAGTACCAATTTACACTTCACCAGTACCAGACGAAAGTACTTGATGTTTCTATACTCTCACCAAGATTCAGTATCTTTTCATTTTTTGCCAATCTGGTGAGTATGAAATGGCATCTTGTTGTTGTTTGTTTTTCTTTGTATTTGTTTTGTTTTCAAATAGGCAGGGCATTATCATGATTCAAATACAAAATTTATGATAGGATTCTGGGAAAATGGTGGTGGTGATGACATAGTTTTTAAATTTCCCCCAAACAGGCAGAGCATCAAGAATAGTAAAACCAATGGCCTGTGGACAAAATTCCCAACAAAATGAGGCAAATAGGTATCCCCAGGAACACCTGAACACTAGTGAATGGGCAAGAGCTAGTAACTACAAGACTCAGGTGGTTTAAACATCTCTGGAGGAAGAAGCAGAGGGAGGATAACTGGGCTTTTGTAGGCTCCAACAAGAGGAGAATCCCCCAACTGCCAACAGTAACTCACTGGAAACCACAATGGCCCAACCTGTGATTAGAATTTGGAACTGAGTGGGGAACATTCAGGATCTAATCTGCAGATAAGAACTTGAAGGTAATCAAGCTATCCTGACCAATTCCTTCTTCCTAACACTACAGAAAAACCCACTTCAATTAAACAAATGAAAAAAGGAAAAAAAAGTCATGTTCTTAAAATTATTAAAAGTTTTAAAAATTGTTACAGAAAGATAATGAGAAGGAGGAGGATAATTTCTATTATAGATGAAGAAAGCATTCTGGAAAGATATTCAGCTAAAAAACAGATTAAAAGGAAATCTAGTGTTACAAAGTTAGCTAGAAGAAATTAAGACGATGTTCCAGTTTGCTAATGCTGCCGTTATGCAAAGTACCAGAAATGGATTGGCTTTTATAAAGGGAATTTATTAAGTTACAAATTTACAGTTCTAAGGCTGTAAAAGTGTCCAAACTAAGGCATCAAAAAGATGATACCTTCACTGAGGAAGGCCGATGGTGTCCGGAAAACCTCTGTTAGCTGGGAAGGCACATGGCTGGCGTCTGCTGATCCCAGGTTGTGTTCCAGCTCCTCTCTCAGCTCCTGTGTGTTCTTGGTTCTTTCTCCCAGGACATTTCTCTCTAAGTGTCTAGGGGTCCTGTCTTAGCATATCCTGGGGCAAACTGTGGGCTTCATCTTTTAGTTAAATGTCCTTCTGTCTGCATCTCCAAGTATCTCTAAGTGTCAGTGTCAGCAAGCGCCTGGGCCTGTGTGGTTCTTTTTAAAGGACTCCAGTAAACTAATCAAGACCCACCCTGAATGAATGGGGCCAAATCTCCATGGAAACATTTAATCAAGAGGTCACACCCTAATGAAAAATATTAATCAATCTGTCACTACAAGATTGCATTAAAGAATACAGCTTTTTCTAGGGAACATTAAGTATCTGAACTGGCATAGACAATGATAGAAGAAATGGTGGAATGACATAAATTGGAATTAGAAAGACCCATGAATAAGATCGTTAGAGGAAAGAAAGACATGAAAAGACAGAAATCAGTACTGTGGAAAAAATAGAAAGTTTAAAAATCATTTAAAAAGAGACTAAGCTTGAAGAAAAATAGAATGTGTAAACAAAATGGAAAGTTCTCCTCAAGTTGTTCTATGTGTTTGTCTCTCAGGCTTGCCTGCTGGGTAATTCCTTCAGCTTTATTTAGTCACATCTAGTCTGCTATTAACTTCTCCATTGGCTTTTTAACTACAGTTCTTTGATTCTTTAAGAGGTTCTTTTTTCTTCTTCTTCAAATATGTCTGGTCAGTTTTGGGTACTTTCTTATTAGTCTTTTATGCTTACAATTCCTAATTATATTTGTAAACATATCAAACATATTCATTTTATATGCTGAATCAGATAATCCTACTATCTGTAATCTTTGTGGACCTGATTTGTTCTTTGTTGTTTCTATTGATTTTTCTTATAGTAGCTTGTTTCCTGCATGTGTTCAGTAAAATTTGTAATTTGAGGTCAAGTTCCTTGGAAATGTTTCTGTCAGAATTCTTATAGGCATTGGTTTAAATTGCATTCATTTAAGGTGTAGTTAGGTTTATTTCTGCCATGTGTCTGGGGTCCTATCAATTCAACCTGGGGCCATCCCAATCTAAATTTGATTTGGGGCTTTTCAGGACATATATGATTGTACCTATAGGTTAGGAATTCTCAGAAGAGACTTTTCTTTTATTTTTCACCCTACCCACAACCAAAGTGAGACAGTAAACTCTATTTAAATGAGACTAGTTTATGTCTTCCTTCCCGCCTGCCTCTTGTCTTCCCTTCCTCCCTCCCTCCCCCTCCTCCTCCCTCCCTCTCCTCCTTCCTTCCTTCCTTCCTTCCTTCCTTCTTTCCTTCTTTTCTAGATTAATCCCTGACATTGTTACCTGTTGAAGGTCATAGAAGTGTTCAGGAATCTCTCTAACCTTGTATCCTGCTAAGACCGTAAGTTTGAACAATTGCTTCTGTATTTTTCAAGACTTATTAACACCTAGGATATAGACTAGTGATTCTCCATTGTAGGTGCTATCTCCATTCTTTAGAGTATTTGGAATCATGCTGTATAAATTTTCATTGTCTAAATGACTAAGGAGTGGTGCTAGCATTTAATGTCCAGAAGAAAGGGAAAGTCCTAAAAAAAGTGACTCCTTTTGAACAACATTGCTCTCTAGTCTTTTAAGAGTCTAGACCAGATCATCAAAATTGGCAAAAATACTTAAGGCAAACTTAAACTTCAGAAAAAGTCTTAATGCATCTTACTTCACCACATACTATGAAAAACAATAAAAAAAAGAGATATGTTTTTTCCAATATATTAGCTAGTCTATACCAGAAGAGGTTATTCTGAATTCTTTCTCTTTCATATCACCAGAAATGGTAAGAAAACATACTTGTTAAGTTGAAAAGAATTTTGAATATGTACTGAAGTTTCATTTTGTAAATATACAGTGGCTGTACCATTTTACATTCCCAAAAATAATGAATGTTTCCATTTCTCTACATCCTCATCAAGACTTGTAATTTTCCAATTTTTAACAGCATCTATTCAAGTGGAGGTGACATTGTATCTCATTGTGGTTTTGATTTGAATTTCCCTAATGGCTAAGAAAGTTGAGCATCTTTTCATGTGCTTTTTGGCCATTTGTATATTCTCTTTGGAGAAATGTCTATTCAAGTCTTCTGCTGTGTTTTAAATTGAGTTGTCTTTTTGTTGTTGAGTTGTAACAGTTTTTTAATCTTCTGGATATTAAAACCTTATCATATATATGATTTCCAAATAGTTTTTCCCATTGTATAGGTTGTCTTTATACTTTCATGATAAAGTTATTTGATGCCCCAAAATTTTTAATTTTGATGGAATCCCATTTATTTATTTTAATTTTTGTTGCTTGTGCTTTGGGTGTAAAGTCTAAGAAACTGCTGCATGACAAGTTCTGAAGATGCTTACCTATATTTTCTTCTGTGAGTTTAATAGTTCTGGTTCTTATATTTAGGTCTTTGATCAATTTTGAGTTGATTTTTGTATATGGTGTAAGGAGGGTCTATCTCCATTGTTTTGCAAATGGCTATCCAGTTTCCCAACATCGTTCACTGAAGAGCATTCTTTCCCAATTAAGTGGACTTGGACCCCTTGTCAAAATCAGATGGAAGGAGAATGGTGGGAAGATGATGAAGAAGGGAGCTCTAGGACCCAGTCCTTCCATAAAAGCAATTACTAAACAGGAACAGTATGAAATTGCTGTTTTGAAATTCCAGAGGCGGAACACTCTCCCAGGGAAGAGCAGAAGGAAGAAGCTGATGCATTATGGTAAAGAACAGTAAATGGCTCTCTCCACTTGGTGGCTACTGGCACCAATCCCTACGCTCAAGGCGGGCTGCCCCTAGCTAGCTTGCTGGTTACAGAAAGGGATATAAAAATCCTTCCCAAGACCAGTGGTGAGCCTGGCCAATCAATGATCATTGTTTTCTATTAGTGATTTTAGTTTTCTGGGGGCCTGGCTCTGAGAGCAGTCAATGTTTCAACCAACCAGGACAAAGGCAGAAACAGCCATTGTTCCAACTATCTTGGACAGGGGTACTGGCAGTGGAGACTTAAAGATGCTGTGTTCCCTAAGGCCTGTGGCAGACAGTTAGCTGAAGGGCTGCATTTGTTGGGCAGGCCAAGAAATGTCAGCTTTGGGGAACCATCAGGGAAGCCCTTGGCACCCTTCCTGATCCCCTCCCCAGGGCACTTTGGAGATAGTCTATGCTCTGTTAGTGGGTCCCTGGCCCTGTGTTGTTTGGGAAGACTGATTTGGGAAAGTCCTCTCCAGGGTGACCCTCCTCCCAAAAGTTTCCCTCCAGGCAAAAATCAGCATGAGACAAAAAAAGAAGTTTATGATATTAAAGCAGTGGACAGTCTGGGAAAAAGCCAACACAGCTTCAAACACCCAGAAGAGGGAAAACTGTCCCTGCAAAAGAGAGGAGACAACCCAACTCCTGCAAAATTACTAACAAGGAAAAGACAGAGACACAGAAAGACAGGGTATACCCTTCACACTGCATTAGTCTTGAGCAGACCTTTCCTATAGAAGGGCTGAAGCTCATCAAAATCTCTCTCTTATCACCATAGAGTTGCAAAATCAGGAAACAGACATCACATGGAATGAATCACAGAAGTAACATTGTAAAATATTAAAATGTACAGGATGCAACAAAAGAATACAAGGCAAAGAAACAGGAAATGATAGCCTGCCCAAAAGAAGAGGATAAAAATCTAGAAAGCACAAATGAAAAACATGAGAAGGTGGATATACCAAACAAAGCCTTAAAAAATGATCTAAAAGCATTCAAGAAGATGAAGGAAAACACAGAAAAAGAACTAAAGGATATCAGGAAAACAGTGAAAGAGCAATATGATAATCTTAATAAAAAATAA
Source organism: Choloepus didactylus (assembly GCF_015220235.1). Lineage (NCBI taxonomy): Eukaryota > Metazoa > Chordata > Mammalia > Pilosa > Megalonychidae > Choloepus > Choloepus didactylus. The sequence continues at coordinate 187,350,809 of NC_051309.1, read as the reverse complement.
AAGTTTTAAAAAGGAACAAGACAGAACTACTAGAGTTGAAGACCACAATAGCTGAAATGAAAAAATGCCTAGAAGAATTTCAAGTATAAATTGGACTTGGCAGAAGAAAGACACTTGAAATGAGTCAGGCTGAGGAACATAAAGAACAAAGAAATACTAAAAGAGATAATAGCCTAAGACACATCTGGGACACCATCAAGTACACCAATATTATGGAAGTCCCAGAAGGAGAAGAAAGAGAAAAAGGGACGGGGAGGGATAGTCAAAGAAATAATGACAGACAACTCAAACTTAGCAAAGGACATGAATATGCACATCCAAGAAGCCCAGAAATACCAAATAGGATACACATGAAGAAAAATACACTCCATCCTATATCAATTACACTATCAAATGCAAAAGACAAGAAGGGTTGTAAAAGCTGAAAGAGAAAAGCAACATGTTATGTACAAGAGCATCCCAATTAGGTTGAGTGCAGATATCTCATCAGAAACCATGGAGGCAAGAAGACAGTGGGTTGAAATACTTAAGGTACTGAAATAAAACAACAGCCAGCCAAGAATTTTATAACTGGTGAGACCTTCTTTCAAAAATAGGGAAGAGATTAAGACATTCTCAGATAAACAAAAGGTGAGGAAGTTCATCACCACTAGACCTGTCCTGTAAGCAATGTTAAAGTGAGTTCTTCAGACTCTAGACGGTGGTTCAAAGTGATGTAAAGAAATAAAGACCATCAATAAAGGTAAATATTTGAGTAAATTTAAAGGCCATTATTATTGTAAAGTATTTTTGGTTTGTAACTCCACTTCTTTCTACAGGTGCTAAAATGAAAATGCAGAAAATTAATGATAAATCTATGTTTTTGGACAGACAATGAACAAAGATATAAGTGGTAGCAAGTGCAAAAAATGCTGGGTGGACAGAGGAGTATAGGAAAAATATATTTGCATGCTATTGAATTAAGGTTGTTATCAATCCAGATATGTTTGCTATATATTTAAGATGTTAAGTGTTAACCCCATGGTAACCACAAAGAAAACAGATGAAAAATATATCCAGATAGATATATGAGAAGGCACTCAATCTGGTACAACAGAAAAAGTCAAATAAATATAAAAGTGAGCATTAATGTAAGTGAGGGACCAAAAAGATATAAAACTTACAATGGCTAATTAGGAAACAGGCAGATGAAATTCCTGTATTATCAGTAGTGACTTCGTATGTAAATGGATTAACCTCTCCAATCAAAAGGCAGAAATTGGCAGAATGGACAAGAATGCATGATTCAATATCTGCTGTCTACAAGACACTCACCTTAAATTCAAAATACAAGTACATTGATGTTGAAAGAATGGAAAAAATATATACCATGCAAGACATAGCCTAAAGAGTTCTGGGGTGGCTATACTAATATCAGATAAAATAAACTTTATGTCAAAAAGAGTTAGGAGGGACAAAGATGGTCGTTACTGATAAAGGGGACAATCAACAGGAGGATCTAACAATTATGAATATGTATGCACCTAACAGCACAGCCCCAAAATATATGCAGCAAATTCTGACAGATTTGAAGGGAAAAATTGACAGTTACATATTAATATCAGGAAACTTTAATACACTACTCTCAATAATGGATACAACATCTTGTCAGAAGATCAATAAGGAAGTACTAGATTTGAATGATACAATAAATCAACTAGACCTAACAGATATAGAATATTTCACCCCCCAAAAAACCAGAATGGACATTTTTCTCAAGTGCATGTATGTCATTGTCCAGGATAGATCATATGTTGGGTAAGAAAACAAGTCTCAAGACATTCAAAAATATAGAAATCATACAATGCATATTCTCTGGCCACAATGGAATCAAACTAGAAATCAGTAACAGAGTGAGAAAGGGAAAATTCACAAATATGTGGAAATTAAGCAACCTGTTCTTAAGCAGCTAATGAGAGAAAGAGGAAATCGGAAATAAATTTAGGAAATAACTTGAGGTGAATGAAAATGAAAATATATGCCAAAAACTAATGGGATGCCATGAAACCATGCTGAAAGGGAAATTAATGTCAAAATGCTTACATTAAAAGAGAAGAAAGACTTCAAATCAGACACCTGACCTCAAAACTGGAAGAACTAGAAAAAGAAGAGCAAACTAAACCTAGGAAGTAGAAAGAAGGAAGTAACAAAGATCCAAGCAGAAATAAATGAAATAGAAAATGAAAAAATGATAGAGAAACAACAAAACCGAAAGTTGTTTTTTTTTTTGTAAAGATCAACAAAATTTCATTCTAGCTTTTAGCTAGAATGAAAAAGAAAAAAGGAGAGTGGATACAAATAATGGAAATCAGAAATGAAATACTGACCCTGCTGAAATAAACAGGACTATAAGTGGATATTAGGAACAAATTGTATGCCAACAAATTACATAACTTAGATGTATTGGACAAATGTTTAGAAACACACAAACTGCCTACATTGGTGCAAGAAGAAAGAGAAGATCTCAACAAACCAATTACTAGTAAAGAGATTGAATCAGCAGCAAAAAAATTCCCAGAAAAGCACAGGACCAGATGGCTTCACAGTGGAATTCTACCAAACATTCCATGAAGACTTAACTCCAGTGCTGCTCAAACTCTTCCAAAAAGTTGAAGAGGTGGAAACACTTCCTAACCCATTCTGTGAGATCAGCATCACCTTCATACAAAAGCTAGATAAAGATACCACAAGAAAAGAACTACAGAGTAATATGTCTTATGAATATAGACACAAAAGTCTTCAACAAAATTCTAGCACACTGAATCCAAGAAAACATCAAAAGAATTATACACCGTTCTGAAGTGCGATTTATCCCTGGTCTGCAAGGTTGGTTCAACATAAGAAAATCAATTAATGTAATGCACCACATTAACAGAAAGAAGGGAAAAAAAACTCATGATCATCTACTACCATTAATGTTGGACTTTCTATTTCTGCCTTTAAAACTGTCAATTTTGCTTCCCATATTTTGGGGCTCTGCTGTTAGGTACATATACATTTGTAATTGTCATGTCTTGTTGATTTGACCACTTTATCAGTATATAATGACCATCTTTGTCCCTCTTAACTGTTTTGCACTTAAAGACTTTTAAATTGCACTTTTTAATTTTTTATTATATTTTAGTATACCTATAACAGTTCTCTTTTGGTTACCACTTGCATGGTATATTTTTTCCATCCCTCCCTTTCAACCTGCTTATTTCTTTGAATTTACATTGAGTCAATTGTCCACAGCATAGAGTTGTGTCATGCTTCTTTTTATCCATTCTGCCAATCTCTTCCTTTGAATTGGAGACTTTAATCCATTTTCATTCAAAGTAATTACTGATGATAGAGGACTTTCTTCTGCCATTTTTGCTCTTTGGTGTTCTTAAGTCTTATACCTTTTGTACCCACAATTCTTCTCTTAATGCCTATTTTCACATTTATTTGATATTTTGTATTGTGCCATTTTGAGTTCCTTCTCATTTCCTTCTGGATATATTTTTCATAAATTTTCTTTGTGCTTACCATGGGGTTAAAATTTAACATCCTTAATCTATCATATTTGATTTTCTGTCAACTTTAATAGCACACATATGTACTCTTTCTATTTTTTCCCGTCCCATCCTCCCACTTTTTTTGTACTTGTTACAGTTTATACCTTTGTACTTGTGTGTCAAAAACTATATATCCATCATTCCTTTTTATTCCTTTCCATTTTAGTACCTATAAGAAGTAAAAAGTAGTGTTACACACCAAAAAAATTAAAATATAATATTACTGGCATTTATAGTCATTCATATACCTGTACAAGAGGTTTTTATATCTCTATGTTGCTTTGATTCACTGTCTAGGGTCCTTTACTTTCAGTCTGAAGAACTCCCTTTAGCATTGCTTATAGAGAAGTTCTAGTGGTGATGCTGTAACTCAACTTTTTAAAATTTGGAATGTCTAAATCTCTCCCTTATTTTTTAAAAAAAAAAGTCTCACCAGATGTAAAATTCTTGGTTGGCAATTGTTTTCTCTCAGCACTTTAAATTTTTTGTACCACTGCCTTCTTTTCTCCATGTTTTTGATGAAAAAAATCAGCACTTAATTTTATGGGGATTCCCTTCTACATAATTTATTGCTTTTCTCTTGCAGCCTTCAGAATTCCTATTACTTGTCTTTCTACAGTTTGATTACTATATATTTGGGTGTGGTTCTCTTTGAGTTTGTACTATTAGGAGTTCTTGGGCTTCTTGAATGTGCATATTCATGTCTTTCATTAAATTTGGGAAGTTTTCTGCCATTATTTCTTTCACTATTTCTTCTACTCCTTTATCTCTTTTTTCTCCTTCTGGAACTTCCCTGATATGTGAACTGGTATACTTGATGCTATCCAACAGGTCTCTCAAGCTCTGTTCATTCTTTGTATTCTTTTTTCTTTCTGCTCTTCAGCCTGAATCATTTCAATTGTTTTTTCTTTGAGATCACCGATTCTTTCTTCTTCCACCTCCAATTTGCTGTTGAAATTTCTAGTGAATTTTTAATTTCAGTTATTGTTTCTTCAACTGCAGGTTTTATGTATAGTTTCTATTGAAAATCTCAAAGTGATTCTCATATTGTTCATTCATTGTTTCCCTCATATCTTATAGTTCTTTGTCTTTTCAGTAGTCTCCTTGCATATTGAGCATATTGAGGGTCATTGTTTTTGAAGTCTCTGTCTGTTATGCCCTAAGTCTGGTCCTCTACAACAATGGTTCCTGAATTTTTATCTTGTTCCCTTGGATGGGCCATTATTTTCTGTTTCTTTGTTTGTCTTGTAGTCTTGTTGCACACTGTGCATTTAATATTTTAAAGTGTTAATTCTGGGATTTAGTCTGTTCCTTAAGTTTTTATCCAGTTAGTGATATGACAGAGATTTTCTTGAATGTCAGGAACTAATCAAAACTAAGAATACAAAGAAAAAAGCATCTTTCACTTTCTTTGCAAATTGGCTCTGCTTTGGCTCCTTCAGAGCTCAGACCTCCTTGTAAGGACAGTCTGAGGCAAATGCAAAGTATAGCATCGTCTCCATCTTATCTGAGCCTCTGAGAAGCCATGGAGCCTACTCCTTCTCCTGAGCTTGTTCTTGCTAGAGGCCTTAGGAATTACCCCATTTACAGCCTACAGGAGTTCAAATGAACTCCTCCTCTAGTCCTTTTGAAATAGACCTTCATCCCACTCTTGGGTGTTCTCTTGTGTGACAATGCAGGTAATCTTTTGACCCAGGTTTCTTCAACTTAGGTTTCTCACACTGTCACAGTTGTCTGCAAGCTGCTTTTCTGCCTTCAGGACAAACTCTGGGAGGGTGAGCATGACAAAATTTCCCCATTTCAGTTCCTCAGACTTCTACCCAGTAGGTTGGCATTGCACTTCAGTCAGCACATAAAGTAAGCCAATAGAGGCCACTCTTCTCCCTCTGGGAAAGGACCAGGGACCACAATGGGAGTACAAGCTGGTCCACCCTGCATTGTAGGGGAGGGGATGGGGGAAGGGCCAGCAAGGGCACCGGGAACTTCTAAGCCTTAGGAAGCTATTTTTTTGTTTTTTTTTTTTAATTCAGAAATTGGCCAGTTAATGCAGCCCTTTAACTGTTTTCCATAGTTCTGAGTAGAGTTACTGTCTTTAAGATTCCTCTGCTGCCTTTTATACAAGTGCTGGCCCCCAGGAGTCTAAAATACAGGATTGAAAGCAGTGATCAGTAATCAGACCACATCTCCCCTCAGCTCTGAGGACTAGGTCTTTATGTCTCACCCTGTGCCAGGAGCCTTAGCTGCATTCCCCATTGCTGTCTGCCACCAGCCTGGGGATGGTAATCCCTGCAGGAAGGGTGAAACTCACCAGTATTTATCACAATTTACCAGTCTTTCTCTCCTGCTCCTCCCTGGATGTTGCATAGCATTCCGCTAGGCTCTGGAGTTTCAAACTAGTTGTTTCAGAGAGTTCCTTCCAGTTCAATATTTGTTTTCATGGAGGGACTGATTTCTGGAGCTTTCTACTCTGACATCTTCCCACAATCTCAGCAAAACTTCTTGATATCAGTGGACATATATAGAATTTTGCCTCCATTGCATAGTACACAATTTGCTGATGTTAAAATCTTCTGAACAGAGGAAAATTCCTATTTTCTAATCAAGGTCTCTGGGAAGTTGCCAGTTGTTAGTTTTTATAAAATCAGATTGTCACCATTCATGTCAGTTGATTATCTAAAGTTGGATGTAAATCAACTCATCAGCATCCTCCCTGGAGAATGTAAATGTGGGTCTTTATCAGTTCTCTCTTATTCAAAGAGAAAAGTTTAGTCATGTTTCTATAAAACTTTACTCATGAAGAGTTGATATTCTCTACTATCAATATAATAGCTATATCACAGAGAGAAAGGCAGGAACTCACCTAATATATACATATACATATATTAGGTGAGTGTGTATATATATATATATATACATTTATATATACTGGATAAGTGAGAATATAAAAGTATACTTACACTAGATTACAATACAATGTATTTAACACTTCTAGCTGAAAATTTGATTTTTGAGGGATTTTGTGAAGCCATGGAGTGTCAAAAAATATTTAGACACTAAACTGATCAGTAATAATTTCTTGTTCAGAATTAGTGAATTATTAATGAATAAATCACATGGAAGCACTTCAAGTATAAATGTTATTCAAGGTTCCCTGACTATTGCGACAATATTGAAGTGATGAGTTTGAGGCAGTGCTTGAAGACATTCATTTCTTTGGAAATGTGTTTATTCATTAATTAACAAAGAAGAAAGTAATTAAATATATCATTGAAACCTATATTGCCTGTAATAATACCATATAATAAGCTGATTTTGAAGATGAGAAGTCCATTGAAAAACATGTGTTCTGTGTGTTTTTCTTACATTGTTTAGTGGAAGCATTCTGTGCCCACATTATCCTGGCAAATTCAAAATAAAATGTGGTAAAAATTCTGCATTTGCAGAACTGATAACTTAGTAACAACATGGAAATTTTTTCTTTAGTTAATGTAGAAGACTAGCAATAAAACCATCTTTAGATTTTGTGAGAAATCTTTCATTTTACTTGTAAAAGAAAAATAAGCCATTATATGACATTGGACAACACTATTTCACAACATGTATTAATGAATAAGGGCAGAAAATATCCTATAGTAGTATTTCCTGTCTCAATTTCAGTATTGGCCTTTCTTCTGGAATTATATATACAAAGAGTTATTATATATATATATGTACATATGAGGGTACTTTGGAAGGCATAAAGCTCTATCACATTGCAAGGCATTGTTACTGTCATCAGCATTACCTCTAACAACTTTTTCTTTTCCGCAGCCTCCACAAAAGCAGTGTATTGTCTGTGATGTGCTAAGCTCACATTTCCATGGTTTATTATTATTCCATGGTATATTATTATTATTATTATTCACATTTCCATGGTTTAAAATTATTATACAATTTTCACCCTGACATTTTATGACCCTTATATATGTCCAGTTATTTGGAAAAAAAAATTGAAATCACAGGCAAAAAACAAGGTTACTGAGCACCTGTGCTTTTCACAGAGTCTTCTGAATCGAGACTGGCATGGAAGGAGTGGCAGCCTGCCTTTGCTTGGGTCACTAAGAAAGCAAAGATGCCCTCTAATGAAGCTTCCTCCTGGGGCTGTGGAAAGAGCCACTGGGAGAAGCTGGTATGGGAGAAGAAAGTTAGCAGAACAAAAAACGGTGATCTGAGATAGTGTACAGTGGAAAATAAGAGCAAGATATTAAATATTACAAAACTGAGCTGCTAAAAGGAATGAGATCTCAGGGGATCTCTTAGTTTAGAGAAAATGTTCATTCTGAGTCCCCTCACTAAATTTTCTAACCTCTTAAATTATTCTCAGAGACCTATTTTAAAAGCTTTCTTATGGTATGAGTCATCCCAAATCATTTTTACTATGGCAGTAGTCCTGTATTTGCTTGGGGAGAAGAACTAAAATATTCATTAAACAGAATGTTAAGGTGATTACGGTGAATTAGTTTATCCAAATAATCCAGCTGTTTGCAAAGGCTTCTTTACAGACCAGGGACTTCTTCTGGTCCTGTCCTTCTCTCCAGATAGTGAAGAGGTGGAGACTGACTGACATCTCCAAGACCTGTGACTGATGGACTGAAACAGAGTTCCCTGAATTGCTCAAGTTATTCTCTCAAATCCCACCCTTCACCTGTGTAACACAACAGCAGGTAACTTCTCACCTGCAAAACCCACACTGACAGCAAACCACTTCCAATTTCTACATTAAAATTTTTATTCTTATTGGAATTGTGTTGGTAGTCATTCTGAAATTTCCCTCAAATCTACTGGGACAATAGTTCCCTCTTTAAGTTTTTTCTTGGTAATAATGGCTATAATAACAGAAATCATTTACCCACTGCCTAGAATGTATCAGATACTCTATTCAGTGCTTTATGTATATACTCATTTCATTCTCTCAACAATTCTAGAAGAAGGTACTATTATTTGCATTTTACAGATAAGAAAGATAAGATTTAGGAAGTTAGGCAATCTACTTGTAATCATGGAGCTTATTAATAAACGGTAAAAGTTGAAATTCCATATAGGCTTTCCTGATGTCAAGCTCTTTCCACTATTCTATACTTGGGCTTCTGTATTCAGAAAACCCTAAGAACCAAACTCACTCCATCATTTACAAAATGTCTGACTCTGGGTAAATTACATAATCCTTTTGAATTTTTCCATCCTCACATGTATTAAAGAATTTTTGTGAGCAAAGATATCATAGCATATGAGAAATCCCTAGAGAAGTATATAGTGCCTAAAGACCATGATACATGGACATTCCCATTTGCAGCTGAGTGCCAACAATGCCTCCACAGAATCCCCATGTCTTCTCATTCAATAAGCATGAACTAGGCCCAAAAGAATGGACAGTGCCCACATAATCCAACTGATATCACCTTTAACACAGTTACATGTTTAGTGACCCACAATTGGTTGAAAAGAATTTGAAGCATCTCAAGTAAAATAATGGAATGGTTATAAAAATAGAAATAGAAAATATAGGCCTTGAGAAGAAGAAATGATATGCTAATTATGATATTGTGACAATATCAATTGACACCAAGCTGCCTGGCATATGTCACATTTAACAGGTAGTATATGAATTATCTGATGAACCAATTGAATGGGAACATTTGTTCTGATTATGAAAAAGTTAAAACAGAATAAAGTATATATGTTCTCAAAAGAGAATTTTGTTTATGAAAGAGGGTTGCTATCTGGTGGTTGTAAATTATCTATGTCAACTGTATTCACTGTTCAAATTCATGGAATCATAGCTAAACTTCTCCCTTTTTGGAAGTAATTAATCAGTCAAAACTATATTGTGATTGACACAGAAAAGACATTTGAGAAAATCCAGCATACTTTACTGATAAAAACATTTTGAAGGATAGGAATAGAAGAAAACTTCCTTAACTTGGTAAAAGAATGTATGGAAAATCTACAGCTAACATCATACTCAATGGTGAAAGACTGAAAGCTTTCCATCTAAGATCTGGAACAAGGGTGCCCACTGTCACCACTGTTATTCAACATTGTGCTAGAAGTTCTAGGCAGAGCAGTTAGGCAAGAAAAAGAAGCATCCAAATTAGAAAGAAAGAAGTAAAACTTTCAATATTTGCAGATGGCATGATCCTACTTATAGAAAGTCCTAAAAAATCTACAACAAAATTACTAGAACTTACAAATGAATTCAGCAAAGTGGAAGAATACAAGACCAACACACAAAAACCAGTAGTGTTTCTATATCCTAGTAATGAGCAATCTGAGGGGGATATCAAGGGAAAAATTCCATTTACAATAGCGACTGAAAATATCAAATATCTGGGAGTTAATTTAACCAAGGATATAAAGGATTTGTGCACAGAAAACTATAAACCATTGCTAAAAGACATCAAAGGAGACCTAAATAAATGTAAGGACATTCCATGTCCATGGATAGGAAGACTAAATATTCTTAAGATGTCAATTATACCCAAATTGATTGACCAATTCAATACAACCCAAATCAAAGCCTCCTCAACAAAAATGGAAAAGCCAATTATTAAATTTATTTTGAAAAGTAAGGGGCCCAGAATAGCCAGAACATCTTGAAAAAGAAGAACTAGGTTGGGAAACTTATACTTCCTGACTATAAAGCATACAGTAAAGCTACAGTGGTCAAAACAGCATGGTACTTGCATAAGGATATTGACTAATGGAATCAAATTGAGAGTTCAAAAATAGACCCTTGCATCTATGGCTAATTGATATTTGACAAAACTGCCCACATCCACTAAATTGGGAAAGAATAGTCTCTTCAACAAATGGTGCTTGGAGAAAAGGGTACCATATACAAAAATTAACTCAAAATGGATCAATGACATAAATATAAGAATGAGGACTATAAAACTCTTAGAAGAAAATGCATGGAAGCATCTTCAAGATCTTGTGGTAGGTAATGGTTTCTTAGACTTAACACAAGCAACAAAAGAAAAAATAGATAAATAGGATCTCCTCAAAATTAAAAACTTTTGTGCATCAAAAGATATTATCAAGAGGGTGAAAAGACACCTACTCAATGGGAGATAATATTTGGAAACCCCATATCCAATAATGGTTAATAACTAGAAAATACAAATAAATCCTACAACTCAACAATAAAAAGACAAACAACTCAGTTAAAAAATGGGCAAAAGACTTGACATTTCTCCAAAAAGCAGAAAAAGCACATGAAGAAAGCTCAATGTCACTAGCTATTAGGGAAATGTGTATCAAAACCACAATGAGCTATCCTTTCACACCCATTAGAATGGCCACTATTAAAAAAGTAGAAAACTGCAGTGTTGAAGAGGATGTGGAGAAACAGAAACACTCATTCATTGTGGGTGGGAATGTAAAAGGGTGCAGTCACTGTGGAAGACAGTTTAGCAGTTCCTCAAGCAGCAAAATATAGAATTACCATATGATCTGACAATCCCACTGCTAGTTACATATCCAGAAGGACTGAAAGCAGGGACTTGAGCAGATATGTGCACACTGATGTTGGTAGTGGCATTGTTTGCAATTGCCAGATGATGGAAGCAACCCAAGTGTCCATCAACTGATAAATGGATAAAGAAAATGTGGCATATACTTATGATGGAATATTATTCAGCTATGAGAAGGAATGAAGTCCTGATGCATGCAACAATATGGGTGGTCCTTGAGGACATTATGTTGAGTGAAATAAGCCAGAAACAAAAGGACAATTATTTTATGATTTCACTGATATGAACTAATTAGAATTGGCAAACTCATGGAGTTAGAGTCTAGAATACATATTGCCAGGAGTTAGATTGGGCTTAGGGAATAGAGAGTTGATGCTTAACTTGTACAGATTTTCTGTATAGGCTGATGGGCAAGACTTGGAAATGGATGGTGTTAATGGTAGCATATTATTGTGAATGTAATCAACAGCACTGAACTGTATAGGTGAATGTGATTAAGAGGTGAAACTTTAGGATGTATATGTTATTAGAATAAAAATTGAAGTATAGAACATAGGACTGTACAGCACAATGAACCCTATTTTAGAAAAAGGAGTATGGTTAATGGTGCACGTATAAGAAAGTTCTTTCATGAATTAGAACAAATGTAAGACAATAGTGCAATGTGTTAATAATAAGGAGGAATATGGGCCAAAAAATAAGCCTAATGTAAACTATGGACCACTGTTAATACTACTATTTTAGTAATCTTTCATCAATTGTAACAAATATAACTACTGTTAAAAAATAGTATAATTATGAAAAAAGTGCTATCAACAATTGTAACAAATGTTCCACACTGGTGCAAGGTGTTGGTGGTGGGGTGGTGTATGAGAATCCTGTATTTTAGTTATAATTGTTCTTAAACCCATAACTTCTCTAACAAACAAATTTTGAATAAAAATTTCCATAGTGTTTTCAGGGGAATCCTTTATCTAAAAGCATTAAAGTAAGGCTCTTAACAGTTTGGGGACAATAGAAAATGTCAGTGGTACAGGTTTTTAAAGGGAGAGCCAGAACCAAATGTATAAATCCTTGGAAAAAGAACACTTAGCAGGTAACGCAAGAATCTTCAATAAGCATCACTCTTCAGCCTTAGGAATAGCAACATAAAGGAAGGAGTTTATTCAACTTCCCAGGAAGTGGTAAAAGAAATAGCAATAAATTGATGCTAAAGAAGACGCTCTGTTACAAAGTTTCTCCAAAGACTTAGAAAGGTGAAAAAAGTAACAGGAATGCCCAGATCCCATCTTATGAGCAAGCAGTTAAACTGGTTTGAAAGCATAAGGTAAAGGTGAATGAAAGACTAATATTTGATGGCAGTAAAGAAATTTCTATAATCATGTCCTTTTTTAGTTTTCATGTTCATTTAACTAGTTTATTTTTTTGGGTAACTGAAATATTAGTGGCAAATTGACTTTAAGAGTTGCTAACCAAACAACTAACTAGAAATTACCTAAAGTACATAAGATTGGAATCACAATTTAACAAATGTATATCAGAAAGAGTCAATATAGTAAATAATTTTTATAATGTAGATGATATAACCTAGATTCTGGAATTAATTAACAGTCATATATACAACACATACAATCAAATATAAGATTATTAGATCATAGAGTTATCATTATAAAAGGGAAAACAATTAACAAAATAGGCTGGTACACCAATTCAAATCCTCTAAAACAAGAGCACTTATTTGAATATTGAAGTAAAAATATCTGTCTTCCATAGAACCATCAGTAAGTGAAACTATTTCCTAACTGTGTGTTTGTGTGCATGCGTGTGTGGTTTTGGAGGGATGGAGTTAGAATTTCAAACCATGGAGCCTGATTGTGTGCTATAGATTAATTGGATGCTAATCAAAGCAGACGAGCATTATTTAACAGAGTTTACAGACCTGGAAAGCTTTTTGTTTTCTAAGATTTAAGTCATTATATAATTGATAATGACATATACTTACTAAAGAACAACCCGAATTGTTTAGAACCATATTAAAAACTAAGTCAGATACAAAATACTCCTTTGTCCAAGGAGTACCTTGCCTAATTTAACTAGGGTAACATGCTCCTGGCACTATAAAATTCATTTCCAATGGTTACATGCATGTAAATATTTTGTGACCTTACATGTATATTAGAAAAGAAAAACATTTCTCTTAAATGATGGAAAAACATAGAATGAAATGTTGAAATTGGAGACCCTGATGCCAAGTTTTGTGTAAAATCCAACATTACTGCATTGCTTAAACACTTATAACAAAAAGAATTAAGTGATATAATTCAACATTGCACATTTAACAAATTGCAAGACTTACAAGTGAACAAAAACTGAAGTGCTGAGTCACTGATTTCAGAAGCAGTTTCTAAATTGAATACTGTCTTTAAAAAGTAGAGTGGAAAAACATGCTACCACTTAAAAAGCTGTAATAGAGAAATACTCAGCTGGAAATCCATTACAGAAAAGTAACAAATTAAAATAACAAATCAAAATCTGACAGTACTGGCAATACTACAGCCCAAATATTACAAAGTGGAATAATAAACTGAGGCTTTTTATGTATGACTTCTAAACAGACAGAGATTTCATAGCAGGATGAGGTGCCCTCATAGCAGCAGGGAGGTACCAAGAATTTTTGGAAATCTCACGGGTTTGGAATCAGATAGATCTGTTTTCAAATCATGTCTCTACCTTTTGCTTAGCCAAGCAACCAAGGCTGATTGTCTTAACCTCTCTCAGCTGGTTTCCCGAACTATAAAAATATTTATATTTCATATCAAATAACAATTGGTGTTGGATGTGAATTATCTATGTGGAATGTATACACTGGTCAAATTTCCTACATAATAGTGGAATTTTTTTCTATGATTATGAATATCTGACATATAGTAGAACAATAAAGACAAGATATTATTAGAACAATGGTTACAGTAAGGAAATCTCATTAAAATAGATAAGCATTTGAAAATAAAAAGTAAAGGTTGTGCTGAGTTTAATTAGAACCATGGAAATACTTCTGGAGTTAATTAACGCATGTAATGAACACATCATGAATGTAGGACTACATTTGCAAGGCTAGGAATCCATTTATGGGCTTTTCTTTCCCAGGTCAGAGTCTGAACTTGGTTAAAATGCTCTCTCACTGCACAGTGGGGATGGACTGTTGCTCCAAATATGCTGTCTTTTCATAGGTACAATTAACTGGAGAAAACATGAGCTTTTCTACTCAATTGTAAGTATGTGAATGTGAGTCTTTAAAAATATATATTATTTTTTGGAAAATGTAAACTTAAATCAGTAGAAACAGAAATATGATATAAATCTATATATTTAGATCTATTTATTTTAGATAAAATGCAAAGGAAGTAGATGTTTACAGGCACTCTTCTCCTGGTGTTCAGCAATAATTTATATATCTTGGATTTAACCCCTAGAATGAACTTTGAGCCTGTGAATGTTAAGCTAATATATATATTTTTCTTTTCATTAAAATCTTTTTTTTATTGTTTGCTTTTTTCCTCCTTTACAGTTATCATTTCCCCTCTCTGATTTTTAAATATACTGTTTGCTTTTCAAAGGATCTTCCTCTTACCTGTTTTAAATTTCCTAATAAATAGAAGGTGCTACTTATCTAAACTCTGTCTTTAATCACCTTTATTTTTTTAAACAGTGAAAGAGAGACAGATATTTACAGGAAAATAATCATACTACTACATAAATATTCTTGTGACATTTTCCAATCCCATCTTCTCTGCCAGTCAACCTTTCAGACTTGGAAACTAGGATTGCACTTCCAAAATTGGTTTATAATTAATTTATACACTATAAGATAAATGCATTAGTTGTTTGTCTACTTTCCTTTAGGAATTGCTTTACGAGTTCTCACCCTCTTACAAACCTATTTCTCAAACTATTTCAGTGACAGTCTAAGATCACCAGAACGCTGTCTAGATTAATAGAAAACAATTATGATATTTAAAAAGAGAAAGTTCTGGCTTTTTATTCAGAGCTAATTGTGGTTAGAGATGAGAAATTCTATAAAATGAGTATGAGAGGTGGCGTTAATCCTGGGAAAGAGAGGCTGTCTATTACTATGGCACTTAAATTTGGAAACACTGATTTGAATATTAAAATCATTCACATTTGGCAGAGGTCTCAAAATTGTAGTTGTTGAATCATTGGAAATCATCTGAATAAAAGATTTTACATTCTTGAAAAGACCATGCAGATAGACATACCCTGGGCATTCTTGAGGACTGTGTGTAGCCAACCCGTTTAGAATTTCTGTCCTGGACTCTGAAAGAGCTCCACATAAACCTTTCTCTGTAAACTCAATTTTGCCAGCACTCTGGAGAGAAATTGATCAAGATCGAGTATAATGGGAAGATTAGCTAATGTTTCTTGCTCATTGCAATACCACTTAATTTTTTATTATAATAAATTACTGGAATAATTCTTTAAATGCCACAATTGCTTCAAGTCCTCTCAGAGTGAGCATTTAGTGATAGTTCTCTCTGGAGTTGATAGAAATATGAATCTTCAAAATCTAATTGAATGTTTATATGAGTTGGTAAATCCATGCAGTTGTATAAGTAGGGAATCCAAACTTTCATTAAACGCTAATGACCTTTATAAACTTTCTTGGAGAAAAATGAATATTGACCTTGGCAACTAGAGAAAATAATTAGAACATGATTATTTCTTGTTTATTTCACTAGTACATTGTCAACAATAAGGCATAGTAGTTTGATGAATGTGCACTCATGCAGAATATGAAAAAGGCCACATTTGCATGGAAATTCAATTTATAATTGTTTTTATTTTGTATCGATGCTTGGTGAATTGGATATAAAAAGAGCCATTTTTTAAAGAGGAATCAAACTTGACAAATACTGCAACTGTGTAAACACCTCCAATAATTATAACAGTAATTGCACTCTGTTCTACACAGTGATATCAAGGGGTAAAAAGAAAACATCGTAGTTCAACTTCAGTAATTCTAGGATATTTACTAAATGAAATCGAAGAGACTTTTGTGTTAATAACTGTTTCACTTTTTAAGTAAGGTTAGCATGAAACTCAATTAGAAAGCATAACTTTTTAAAACCACAGAGTTTAATAATCAGGGAAAATAACAGGTAGAATGTACATTGACTTTAGCAAGGTTTTTTATACTATAATTAGGTCCATACTTATTAATATACTATGGTAACATCAAAAATAATACATATGAATTTTTCAGACGGAAAATTGGAAAAAAATGAAAACACTGTAGGTACAAGAGGCCAAAAGCCCAGAAATGAATGGGTTATTTGGAAAATAGCAATTATTTTGATATGCTTTATTATAAAGAGGCAAGAATTCAAGAGGAGACTACAAAGACATTGGGAGTCACACTGGGAGGGAATTTTATCAGATGTGTTTAGTTAGAAAACCAATGAAGGTTTTCAAGGGTAATTGAAACAATGTATAGCAGAGGTAAAGCCTGCAGGTTCTGGAGTCAGACTTAAGTATCAGATATATCAATTTACCTGTTACAGCCCTTGGGTATATTATGTAATTATACTGATTTTTAGCTCCTTATCTACAAAATGGGATTCATAATAGTTCTTTCCTCATTGGGTTTCAGAGGTGATTAAACATAGAAATCCACGTAAAGCTCTTAATACAGATCCTGGCCATGTAGTGTGCTAGTCATCATCATCATCATCATCATCGTTATTATTATTATTAAACTTTTCATAAATATTTCTTGACAAAGAGTATAGATGACAGATTCCAGGGAGGATACACTATGGACAGTAACTCTGAGACCGCGGAGTCCATATGGGATCGTGCAGAGAGTACACGGGCAGCAGGACTGCCCTGAACTTACAGAGACCAGATGGGAGGCACTGGACAGCACGCAATGATGTGATGAGTCATTGACAGGTTTTAATCAATAATTGCAATGATCACCATTTCAATCCAGGGAGATACGATTCTAGCAAACTGAGAGAAATGGCTGGTATTTTGTAGAACAGGATCAAAATATATAGAAAATTATACAATATGGGAGAAGAGCAAAATCAATGAGGATCAGGAAGGATGCCTGCAGGGCATGCAATATAAGACAGAACCACAATAATAAAACCAGTGGATGCAAACCTGTGGCTGGGAAAACTGTGTCTGCAGGTTCAGTAAAGTGCCTGATACACTGCTTTGAAGAAACATATAATGACTATATTTTTTTAGAAACCAGAGAGAACCATCACATAATTTTTCCACATTATTCTGAATTACTTAAATTACGGCTTCATAATTTATCAAGGATAAAGAAAGGAAATGTTTTTCTGTCTTCAATTCAACAATAAGAATGGGTTTCACCTTTCTCCACAATTATGAATTTCTTAATACAAGTCTTTTAAGTCCCAAAGGCTTAAATATTATGAGGACACTACTCTTCCTGGCTTATTCCTTTTGACCCTCTCAAATAGTCTTCCTGCCTTCTATTTAGGGATATTATTTAAACTTGTATTGGGAACAAGTTGTGGTCTTCTGTCATAACAGGCTTCCCTTTGGGAACTTTTTTGGTTGGACTTCATGACCAGAGGTTTTATTCTAGTGCTTTGTAGGGTTGGGTATATATATATTGCTGTCTTCCTATGGGTTTTCTATTCTTAGATCTATGCCAGGTCCATTTTCTAATTCATTTAGTTGGTCTGGTCACACAACAAGATAAAAACATTAATACATTTATGGTATCCTAATAAAAAAATCTACTCTGGTATCTATATTCACCTCCTTCCACCTACTTTCAAATAATAAGGGTTTTCTATTCTTGTTCAAGGGAAATGCATCCACTTGTGCTCCCAATCAAATTGCTTTCCATTTTCTCTGAAAACAGCCCCAGTGATTATCTCCTTCCTGCATACATTTGACTTCCTCTCTTTCTCCACTTCATTCACTCCCTACTTTAGCGGATAAACATGTTTGGGTCACCTAAGAAAACACCATCCTCACATTTAACTACTTGAGCTCCTCTTGCTGCTGTACTTTCTCACCCAGCTTCTTGAAAATGAAAGTAGCCCAAGTTGTTACTTCCTTAGCTTCCATTTACACCTCAACCTCCTGCAATTGGGATTGTCTCCCAAACACTTCACTAAAATACACAATGAGCTCCAAGTGATCACATCTAGTTTAGACTAGATCCTAGGTGAAATATAAAACCATTCACCAGTCCATCCCTCCTCCAGTAACTCATTATTCATTCCATGCTTCTATCATATTATGTCCTCTTTCAACTGCTCATTTCTTTCCAAATTTGTTGATGGATTTCTCTTTCTCTGCCCAGCTCTTAATCCTTGATGTTCCCTAAATCCCAGGCTTCAATTTATGTGCTGAGGATGATCACATTTAAATCTCTAACACTGCTCTTTTCTTGGTAGCTTCCCTGCTGGACCTACCCAGTTGGATCTCTCAGAAGCAGCCCAGATTTAACATATTCAGTACTGAACTAGTGGTTTTTTTCCCTTTCTGATCTTTTACTTTTCTTCCAGAGCTTCTTTAAGAATTTGGGGTGGGGTGAAACCAAGAGGTTATTGAGGGTAAGGCATAAGGGTCTTGCTGATGACAATTTAAACCAACTCCTTGGAGTAGAAGAGTGAAGATGGAAAAATCAATGCTACAGATTTGCCAAAGCATCAATGTCTGTCCAGTTCTTCTCCACATCATTAATGTACATTACAATTCATCTTTCCCTAAATATGGGCTTTGACAGGACCCAATGACCAGTGTCATTCTCTTCCTGAGTTCTATGTCAACCAAGAAATAAGATGAGGTAGAAGGAGGGATACATACCATCTTTATTGGTTTTAAAAATGGGTTTGGAAGCTAGGTCTTGGAGTAAGGGGTGATGGGTTTGACCAATGACCCAAAGAATTAGGTAGTCTTGCTTTTCAAGTCACCGAAGGCTGAGACAGCAACATGTCTCACCCTGTACAGCCAGGCCTTTGTATTGCTAACCTTATATTGGAAACAGACAAATAGAGAACCTGAGATCACTGCAGCCAAGTCAGCTTCCAAAGCTTCCTCCAAATGGAGGTTGGTGTGAATTTATTCATCCATAATTTACCTGTTCCATAAATTACTAAAGAAGAAGCATTAGCACCCCCCACCCCATACACACACAACTCCAACTTGCCATTAAGGAAACTCACTTTTAAAATGTTGGCATGTGGAGACTTCATTAGAAAACATGCAAATTGCTAAGCAAAAGTGTCCAAAAAAAAAAAAAAAGAGTGAGTTTTATACCATGGACAGTTATTCTTTAAATACCCATCAAGGCCTTGAATATGTGTTTAGGGTATGAATTAAAGATTTCTGAATTAATGTTTTTAGTTGTATATATGAAAAAAGGAACTGGTTAAATAATTTTCCAGTAAGATATCTGGCCCATGTGACTCCCAGCAAACAATTTCAACTAAAGTTCATGTATTCACAGTGGGGAGACCAGGTAAACAGCAGGTGAACAACAACCCATACAGAATAATGCCTCATCAAGAAGTATTTATGACAACTGTTAGTGTGAGCCCATTGTAAATAAGACACATTGAAGACATTAATTTTAGTTAAGTGACCCGAGTGAATAAGAGCAGGTTATTAATCTGGATTAAGAAGTCACAGAAAAAGAAAGTCAGAAGGAGCCCAGAAGAGAAAGGAAAGGACATTGCCTTGTGATTGGGGTAAGAGATAGAAGGCAAGAACTCCAAGGATTGCTGACAGAAGCACCAGAACACTACAGTCTTTGGGGAGAAAGCAAGCCTTGCTGATATCTTGATTTTGGATATCAATAAATTCCTGTTTAAACCAGCTCATTGTGAGGTATTTGTCATAGCAGCAGGGAAACTAAGACAACCCTCTCTCTAGAGCCCCAAGTGACAGGATGATGTATAATCTGTGGCAAAACAGAAACAAACGAAAAAGTCATAGTGTCAACAGAGTTTTGCTTGAAAGCCTTTTTTCAAAGAAATAGTTACAAGAAGAGTTTCTTTGCTGATCAGAGTCAGATAAGAGGGCCCAAAGCAGATAGTTAAAAAGAAATTGGCAGTAGCAATATCAGCAGCGCAACAGCTAATGCCAAGGACAAGAGCTGTTACAGAACTACAGGCAATAACACTTTGCCACTCCAAAATATGTTAGAGTTCTGAGCAGGTGAGGCCAGGGGAAAAAACTGAAAAATCAATTAAAAAAAAAAAAAAAGGAAAAGAAAAAAAAAAAATCCATAGCAATGACCAAATTCAAATCTACAAAATATTAGTATGGGTGGGTGTAATAATGAAAGCAGAATAGGTTCCCAGTTAAATCAACCAAAAAGGGAGAAGAAGGAAGAAGCCAGCTGGTGGTACTTCCTCATTATAGTAACTGTTTTTATTGCCAAGTTTCTGGGTTTGAAGATCATAATTTATTAGAGGATCATGTATTTTCATCCATGTATTTGAAATGAAACTGTAAATAATTTTATTTAAGCTTCGTCATAGGATCTTCCCACAAAAACCTTTTCAGCATTATTCTATGTTGTTGCATTTGGTGTACTGCTATTTGCCTTTATGAGGATAAGAATAAAAAGAGTTCCTTGAAACTTTTCATCTACTCAAAGAAGACATCAGGGATGATCTCAATTACATGACCCTGTATTACCTCAAGAGGACCTGCCAGAGAAACCCCTATCATCGGATTTAATACAAAGAATCAATGTTCTTCTGTGCAACTGTTTTTTTTTTTCTTTTTTTTTAAACGAAGAACTGCATAAATCACCTGGTTTCCCTTCAAAAGATGGCTGTTACAAAGTTGTCAAACTTACAGCTAACTAGTAGAAAAGGTTGAAGGGTTAATTAGAGCACACATTTCACACTGTCCCCTCTTCTGCTTTTCTTACTTTTTTCATTCAATTTGCTTATTTCAAATATCTTTATAATTTACTTTAATATATTTCTGGAAAAAAGTGGGGAGTAAAAATGAATAAAACATTAGAAAGTAAATTTATTTGAAGTTCAGTCACTTGCATTTCTTCTCATGTAGTCATATATAAGGGATCTTCTTCCCACTATGAAGACTGTATAGTTGAGGTAGCAAATGTGCTTTATTAGCCATTTCCATCTCTACTTTTGTCCTTCCTCACTGTGCTTGGACTATATGTAGAGAAAAATCTACTATTCAGAAATATAATACCCCTGTAACAGTTTGTTAATGTGACCATTATGCAAAATACCAGTAACAGATTAGCTTTCATACAGGGGATTTATTAGGTTACAAATTTACAGTTCTAAGGCCATAAAAGTCTCCAAACTAAGGCATCAACAAGAGGATACCTTCACTAAAGAAAGGCCGATGGCATCCAGAAACAGCTCTGTCAGTTGGGAAAGCATATGGCTGGCCTCTGCTGGTCCTTTGCTCCCTGGTTCTGGTTTCAAAATGACTTGCTCCAGAATGTCTCTGGGCTTCTGTCTTTGCTCCTCTCTCTCAACTCCCGTGTGTCCTTGCTCCTTTCTCCCAGGGTGTTTCTCTCTAAGCATCTGGGAGTCCACTCTAAGCTCCTTTGGGGCAAATTCTGGGCTTCGTCTCTTAGCTTAGCATCTCCAAATGTCCTTCTGTCTGCATGTCTTGGCATCTCCAAAGCATCAGCAAGCATCTGGGTCTGTGTCAGCTTTTTAAATACTCCAGTGAACTAATCAAGACCCATCCTGAATAAGCAGGGTCCACACCTCCATACTTAAATCACCCACTCTTGGGTGAGCCACATCTCTATGGAAACAATCAAAAGTTTCCATCCTAATCAAAAGACTAATAAGTCTGCCTGACAAGATTTCATTAAAGAACATGGCTTCTGTGGGAGACACAATAGATTCAAACCAGCACACCATGTTTCTTTGAGAATATGATATTAATTCCTTAGTTTAGTAATAATTACCTTGTCTAGATTGCCAAAAGAATCCAATATAAAGGAAGCAGAGAATTGTGAGATTTTCTTAAGGAATAAAATGTAATGAATCTTAAAACTTTAGATGGTGATACACAGTGTGGTCTAATAAAAAATAAAGCTTAATGAGGGAGTGTTAAGGACAAGGGAATTTTAATACCATCAGAGAGTAACAAATAGATTATGATATTGAGAATAGGATTATAATTACACTATTAATACATTTGTAAATAGTAATAAAATCTGAAATCAAGCATGTTTGCAAAGACTTCATCTCTGTTATTTGAAATGTAGATTGCTCTTAATTTTCAAAGCATCCAATTGGTAAGGGGATGAGATAAAATTAAATTGAGATGCCATATTTGGAGGGAAGTTCCTCCATAAATATCTGCACTATTATTCCATCATCCTCTCCTGTCAATGACAGTCATAGCACTCTAAATCACAAATTATCATAAATATACTTTTCTTCAAAAGCATGAGGTACATAAGCATCCCTTTTATAGTGATCTTTGAATTATGATATATTGAAGTCTAAGTCTATTTTACATATGTGCTTTCAAAACACAAGAAATACCTTTCTGGTGCATCAAATACATTGAACCCTCTAATATTAAACATAGACACAAAGACAAGGAATATAGAAACTAGGACAAAGAATCACAGTAAAAGGAAACTTTAAAATCTTGATAAGTAAATTGGATATTTTGAGGTATATGTTAGGTATAATATTCTCCAAAATGTATGAAACATTCTGTTGCATTTAAATTTAAAAATTCAAATTTCTTAGTGCTTACCTTCTAACAATTTAACAAAAATTATAATTATAAGACAAAAAATGTTCAGTGGTAACCAGGTTCATTCTACATTTATTTGTATCTATTACCTTAAACATTCGTTAAGTTAAAAAATTTTATGAATTCACTTATCGTTTTTGGTGGCCAATCCCTCCTCCTCATTTTCTACTGCCTTAGTTTAGATCTTTCATCATGACTTCCCAGGTGTTTGTATGAATACTCAATAAGTATTCCAATCTCCAGCTTCACCACATTACAATCCAACACCAACTAAATACTAGAATGAACTTTCTAAAATGAAAACCTAACCTGTGACTGCCATTCCTGGAAGATTAAAGTCATTCTCTTTAGGTTAACAAGACATTGTGTGATCTTGCAGAGATTAAGGTTTGAATCACTCAAAATCCATCCCCCATTTTAACATCATTTTAGCATGGCTTGAGGTACTACAGAGGCTAGAGGACTAAAAACTGAATTTTTCAGAATCATTTGCAGCTGAAACTCCAGATATGATTTAGGTTTCTCCAATCAAATATATATACATATATATGCAAGACTGGAGAGAGGTAGGACAAGACGAATGCATTATTGTAACCTACAAGGTATTTATTTATCCACGGTAGCATGGTTTTAGAGCAGGGAGTCATGGTTGTGAATTCCTGATTTGGCAAGTGGCTTTTTCACATGGCAGCCTTCTCAATCAAGGCATAGGTGGTATCTTTCCAGGTTATATCTTTCCTGATTCTTCAAATTCCTTGGTTTGGGGAATCAGTTTTGGAAGTTAGTATCCAGTATATTTATTCGTATTAATCTGCAACCTAAATAAATCCCTTTGAGCTTAAATTTACCAGAATATATTCTGTCTGCAACAAAGAACTTTGCCTGTCAACTCATAATTAGTGTCAGAAATGCATGTGGGTAACAGATCCTAAAGGAAGTACAATTCTGAGATTAAGTACTTGGTTTAGCTGGGTTTAGGGGCAGTGAAGTTCCAGACGTCTTTAAAAGTTGGGCACTGGTATTGAAAGAAAGGCATTGCCAACTTGAGTAGCTGCCCCCAAAATGTTAGGCATAAAAAGTGTAAGGAGTATGACTTGAGCTTACCATGTATGACAACTCTAGACTTTTTTTAAGTTTTGATGGTCTCAGAGTTTTAAATTATCAGCTCAAGACCCAGACTGAGGAACATGGAATTTTTATGCCTTCAAAATAGTATTTTAAAACTTTTTATTTTGAAATACTTTCAAACTTATAGGACAGTTACAAAAATAATACAAACCCCATACATAGAACTCCAACATACCCCTAATCCCATGCCCAGATACCCAGCTCCATCAGTTTTGTTGTTGTTGTTGTTGTTGTCCAAAGCTTCTGAATAAGCTCTTTTTTTAAAAATTAACTTTATCAAAAAATTAAAAAAAGACAATAAAAAACATTTCAAACAAAACAAAAACAACATTATTTGTAACATGTTCCTAATCTACCCCAGGAAAATAAAGACTATAATCCAGCAAAGGAATAAGAAAAACAAATAACCTAAAATAACTACATTTCTGTGAACTTGTTCCTACCACACCCACCAGAAATTAACAAACCATAGTCATTCCTGAACATTCCCAGAATGTTCAGTTTACCCATGATAGCTTATCTGTTCTTATTAGATTATCATTCCCCCTTCACTATTTGCTATCACTAAAACCCTTACATTCTACATTATAAAATATTTATTTACATTTTTCAGTGTTCACACTAGTGGTAACATAAAACATTTCTCTTTTTATGCCTGGCTTGTTTCGCTCAGCATTGTGTCTTCAGGGTTCATCCATGTTGTCACATATTTCACGACATCGTTCCTTCTTAACTGCCATGTAGTATTCCATCGTGTGTACATACCACATTTTATTTATCCACTCATCTGTTGAAGGACATTTGGGTTATTTCTATCTCTTGGAAATTGTGAATAATGCTGCTATGAACATTGGCGTGCAGATATCTGTTCGTGTCACTGCTTTCAGATCTTCCGGGTATATACAGAGAAGTGTGATTGCTGGATCGAATGGTAACTTTGTATCTAGTTTTCTAAGGAACCACCAGACTGTCTTCCGGAGTGGCTGAACCATTATACAGTCCCACCAACAATGAATAAGAGTTCTAATTTCTCCACATCCTCTTCAGCATTTGTAGTTTCCTGTTTTTTTGTAATGGCAACCAATCTAAATAGTGTGAGATGATATCTCATTTTGGTCTTAATTTGCATCCCCCTAATAACTGGTGAAACTGAACATTTTTTCATTTGTTTTTTGGCCATTTGTATTTCCTCTTCAGAGAACTGTCATTTCATATCTTTTGCCGATTTTATAATTGGGCTGTCTGTACTATTGTCTTTGAGTTGTAGGTTTTCTTTATATATTTTTTATATATTTTATATATATATATTTTTGACAAATTCCTTTGATGTACAGAAACTTCTAAGTTTGAGGAGTTCCCATTAATCTATTTTCTCTTTTGTTGCTTGTCCTCCCACTTTGCTTTTCTTTTTTAGAGTGTCTTTAGCAATTCGAGGCATCTTCCCTTTCCGAATAAATTTGATAACTAGCTTTTCCAAGTCTGCAAAGTGGTTGTTGGAATTTTGATTGGGATTGCATTGAATCTGTAGATGAGTTTGGGTAGAATTGACATTTTGATGACATTTAGCCTTCCTATCCATGAACATGGAATATTTTTCTATCTTTTTAGTTCCCTTTCTATTTCTTTTAGTAAAGTTATGTAGTTTTCTTTGTATAGGTCTTTTACATCTTTGGTTAAGTTTATTTCTAGGTACTTGATTTTTTTAGTTGCTATTGAAAATGGTATCTTTTTCCTGAGTGTCTCTTCAGTTTGGTCATTTCTAGTGTATAGGAATATTACTGACTTATGTGCATTAATCTTGTATCCCGCTACTTTGCTAAATTGGTTTATTAGCTCTAGTGGCTGTATCGTCGATTTCTCAGGGTTTTCCAGATATAAGATCATATCATTTGCAAACAATGACAGTTTTACTTCTTCCTTTCCAATTTGGATGCCTTTTATTTCTTTGTCTTGCCAGATTGCCCTGGCTAGCACTTCCAGTACAATGTTGAATAACAGTGGTGACAGCGGGCATCCTTGTCTTGCTCCTGATCTTAGAGGAAAGGCTTTCAGTCTTTCACCATTGAAAGGCTTTCACTATGATGGCTGTGGGTTTTTCATATATGCTCTTTATCATATTGAGGAAGTTTCCTTCAATTCCTACCTTTTGAAGTGTTTTTATCAAAAAGGGATGCTGGATTTTGTCAAATGCTTTTTCAGCATCTATTGAGATGATCATTTGATTTTTCCCTTTTGATTTGTTAATGTGTTGTATTACATTGATTAATTTTCTTATGTTGAACAATCTTTGCATGCCTGGAGTGAACCCCACTTGGTCATGGTGTATGATTTTTTTAAATGAGTCTTTGAGTTTGATTTGCAAGTATTTTGTTGAGAATTTTTGCATCTATATTCATTAGGGAGATTGGCCTGTAGTTTTCCTTTCTTGTAGCATCTTTACCTGGTTTTGGTATTAGAGTGATGTTAGCGTCATAAAATGAGTCAGGTAGTGTTCCATTTTCTTCAGTGTTTTGAAAGAGTTTAAGTAAGATTGGTGTCAATTCTTTTTGGAAAGTTTGGTAGAATTCCCCTGTGAAGCCATCTGGTCCTGGGCATTTATTTGTGGGGAGATTTTTGTTGACTGATTGGATCTCTTTGCTTGTGATTGGTTGGTTGAGGTCTTCTATTTCTTCTCTGGTCAGTCTAGGTTGTTCATGTGTTACCAGGAAAATGTCCACTTCCTCTACATTATCCAGTTTGTTGGCATGCAGTTGTTCACAGTATCCTCTTATAATTTTTTTAATTACTTCGGGATCCACAGTAATGTTGCCTCTCTCATTCATTATTTTGTTTATTTGGGTCATCTCTGTTTTCAGTTTTGTCAGTCTAGCTAGGGGCTTGTCAATTCTGTTGATCTTCTCAAAGAACCAACTTCTGGTGTTTTTTATTCTCTCTCTCTTTTTTTTTTTGTTCTCTATGTCATTTATTACTGTTTTAAACCTTTTTATTTCTTTTCTTCTACTTGGTTTAGGATTAGTTTGCTATTCATTTTCTAGCTTCTTCAGCTCCTCCATTAGATCTTCAATTTTAGCTCTTTCTTCCTTTTTAATGCATGCATTTAGAGCTAAAAATTTCCCCCTCAATACCACCTTTGCTGCATCCCATAAGTTTTGATATGTTATGTTCTCATTTTCATTCTTCTCTATATATTTAGCCATTTCTTGCTATTTCTTCTTTAACCCACTGATTATTTAGGAGTGTGTTGTTTAACCTCCAGGTATTTTTGAATTTTCTAAGTCTCTGATGGTTATTGACTTCTAATTATATTCCATTGTGATCAGAGAATGTGCTTTGAATAATTTCAATTTTTTAAAATTTATTGAGGCTTGTTTTATGGCCCAGCATATGGTCTATTCTGGAGAAAGTTCTGTGAGCACTAGAGAAGAATGTGTATCCTGGTGATTTGGGATGTAATGTTCTATATATGTCTGTTAATTCAAATTCATTCATTAGATTGTTTAGGTTTTCAATTTCCTTATTGGTCTTCTGTCTGGTTGATTTATATATAGGAGAGAGTGATGTATTGAAGTCTCCCACAATTATTGTGGAAATATCTATTGCTTCCTTTAGTTTTGCCAATATTTGTCTCATGTGTTTTGGGGCAACTTGATTGGGTGCATAAATATTTATGATTGTTATTTCTTCTTGTTGAATTGTCCATTTTATTAGTATGTGGCCTTCTTTGTCTCTCCTAACATCCTTGCATTTAAAGTCTATTTTATCTGCGATTAATATTGCTACTCCTGCTTTCTTTTGGCTGTAGCTTGCATGAAATATTTTTTCCATTCTTTCACTTTCAATTTCTTTGTGTCTCTGTGTCTAAGATGAGTCTCTTGTAAGCAACATATTGGTGGTTCATATTTTTAAATCCATTCTGCCAATCTATATCTTTTAATTGGGGAGTTTAATACATCCACATTCAATGTTATCACTGTGAAGGCATTTCTTGAATCAGCCGTTCTATCCTTTGGTTTGTGTTTGTCAGATATATTTTCCCCCCTCTCTCTTAATATCCTTTAATGTAACCTTACTAAATCTCTTTAGTTCTGAACTTTTCTCCATGTGTCTCTCTCTTTTCTTTGAATCTCTGTTGGTAGGCTCCTTTTAGTATCTCAAGTAGGGCAGGTATCTTGTTAGAAAATTATCTCAGCATTTGTTTGTGAAAAATTTAAGCTCTCCCTCAAATTTGAAGAAGAGCTTTGCTTGATAAAGAATTTAATGGCTGGCAATTTTTGTCTTTCAGAACTTTTAATATGTCATGCCACTGCCTTCTCACCTCCATGAAGGTCACTGACCAGTCACTGCTTAATTTTATGCTATTTCCCTTGAATCTACTGAATTGCTTCTCTCTTGCTGCTTTCAGAACTTGCTCCTTCTCCTCAGCATTTGACAATCTGATCAAAATATGTCTCAGAGTGGGTTTATTTGGATTTATTCTGTTTGAAGTCCATTGGGCATCTATGATTTGTGTATTTATGTTATTTAGAAGGTTTGGGAAGTTTTCCCCAACAATTTCTTTGAATACTCTCCCTAGACCTTTTCTCTTACCCTTCTGGAACACCAATGATTCTTATATTTGAGTGCTTTATGTTGTCCATCATATTCCTGAGAGCC
This sequence comes from Choloepus didactylus, assembly GCF_015220235.1. Taxonomy (NCBI): domain Eukaryota; kingdom Metazoa; phylum Chordata; class Mammalia; order Pilosa; family Megalonychidae; genus Choloepus; species Choloepus didactylus. Next base: position 187,322,146 of record NC_051309.1, on the reverse strand, counting down.
ATTTCAATTTTATCCCCATTCTTTCTTTTGTTCTTTCACTTTCTGTTCTGCCCTCTTCAAGTTTGCTGATTTGCTTCTCAGCTTCCTCTAATCTAGTGTATCCAGAATCTTTTTAATTTGATCAACAGTTTCCTTTATTTCCATAAGATCATCTATTTTTTTGTTTACTCTTGCAATTGCTTCTTTAAGCTCTTCTAGGGTCTTCTTCATGTCCTTTATATCCTGTGCCATGATATCGTCGTTTGTCATTAGTTCTTTGATTAATTGCTGCAAGTACTGTGTCTCCTCTGATCTTTTGATTTGGGTGTTTGGGTTTGGGTTATTCATATTGTCTGGTTTCTTCATATGCTTTAAAATTTTCTGTTGTTGTTGGCCTCTTGGCATTTGTTTATCTTGAATGGGTTCTTTTAGGATATACAGAGTTATTTGAACAATTATCTCTAATTTTTCAGAGCTGCAGCTTGGTGGAGTGCACTTTCTCTGACTTACCAGCAGGGGGCACCTGCAAGCCACCTATTACCCAAAGCCAGTTCTCCCCAACTTTGTCTATGTGGTGAGTGGGGGTCCGAATCTTGTGGAGGTGCACCAAATTTCTGTGTGTAGTTGGTGCTTCCCACCCTGAATGTGGGGAGTGTGTCTGAGCTGTTAGGGAGGGAGGGCAACTTTTATAATCAAATCTCCCAGGTGTTCCTGGAGACTTAAAGCTGTTGCAGGAGTCCAAACCTTCAGCTCAATCTCCCCCCAGTCTGTCTCTGCCACGGACCCACAGGTCCCTGGTGTTGGTGTAGGACCCCTGGGACTTCCATGCAGGTCTCACATGCAAACTATGCCCTCCTAGGGCCTCTGCTGAGGGAAGACTGCACATCACAGGTGAGTGCAGTCCCCAAGGGTAGCTCTGGACTGCTGCACAGTGCAGGGGTGTTCCCTGCCTGCTGAGAGGATGGCTGTATGGGGCATGGTAATTTCCCCCTTCCACGGACCTCTGCCTTCCTAGCTCTAGGACAATCAGCTGTGGGTGGGCAAAAAGCTATTGTCCATGCCAGATACTGAGGCGGGTGCTCTGGGTGTGGAAGATTCTCCACCGTGCTCAACAGTGCAACTCTTGCTTCTGGATCTGCACCTGCTTTTTGGGTTTTTAAACTAATCCATCTGCAAATGCCAACCCCTGGTTTTTCCCAACTGCAGCCTCACTCACTCATTTCTGAAGGCAGACTCTTGATTTCACCAAGTGTACAGTCCCTGTGGATTTAGCAGACCTTGTCCAGCTGGTGCATCACTGGAACTGCTATTCTGGAGCACTTTCTGTCTTTTATCTAGTGTTTTTCATGGAGACATTTTTTTGCCCCGTCTCTCCTAATCTGCCATCTTCCCCCTCTCCACCAATTACAACATTTTGCCACATTTGCCATATCATTCTGTCTATCTATCTATCTATCTATCTATCTAATCTTTTTCTGAACACTTGAGTGAAGGTTGTATATATCATGCTCCTTGAAAACTTGATACTGCTGTCTCCATTTCCTAAGAAAAAGGTTGTTACCTTATGTAACACCTTAAGTTCAGTTATCAAGTTCAAGATTTTTAGCACTGATATAACCTTACAGTCTATATTCCCATTCATCCATATGTCCCATCACTTTGAGCCTTTTCTCCTCCCTTGCTAGATCCCATCCAGGATCATGTATTGCATTAATTGCCATTGTCTCAATATTTGCCCTAAAACATCTTTTATTTATTGCAGCAACAGGGATGATATAGTTGAAAATTAAAGGGGGAATCTGATTCCATGCTTGTTGAATTACAATGCCATTTGAAATCCCTGTATTGCTAGGTCACTTGGTAGGGCATTGACTAGAAATGAATGTGCCCCTTAGATTTGGAATGGCAATGATTGCGCATACCCAGAGGACAAGGATATTTGTAGGCCCAGAGAATGTTCTGCAAAAGGTGTCCTTAGTCAAGGAAGATTTTAATAATCAGATGGACCAAATGACTTACTTTGTGGAAGTCAATTTCTTTCCCAAGACAACTCTGTGCTTGTTCAACGGGCACATGAACAAACTGGCAATGGTAGCAGGAATGAAATGTAGAAGGGTTCAACAATACGAACTTCCCTCTTCTTTATGGTAGTGTATTTCTAGTTACTTCTGTTCTTGCTACTGCCACTGTTGGGTGTCCAACCTGCCATAAACTATGCTAAGTCCAGAGTACCATTCTCTGATGGTTTCTAGCTTCAGTAATGCAAGCCAGAAACATTAAACTTTGTGGATTGTGTAAGGGAAAGGGATTTTTCCTCTACTGCAGATTTGTCTTCCCAGACCAACATGCTTCTTCTTCTATCCCTACTCCTCAAACATCCTATTCAGTCACGATACCCTCAAACTATTGCTCTGCCATAGGCACTCTGCTTTACCATAACAAGGGCAGCAACAAAAGTAAGACCAAGGGCTCTTCACTGGTCTCAAGTGAAGCCAGACAATTACCCAGTAATGGCTGGTCTGATAGAATGTGGAAAGGTCTAGTAAAGACACAGTTGTGGTATGAGTGTGGAGACAACACTTTGCTAAGCTGGGATGCTGTCGTATGGCAAATACTGTGAGCCATGAACAGGTATATAATGTCTTTCCTCTCATGACAGGAATGCATGGGACAAGGAGCCAAGGGCTGAAAGTAGGATTAGACCCTCTCACTATTTCTGAGAATTATTATAAAATGGTGGTTAACAGCACAGAATCTGGAGCAAAGTTGTTTGAGCTTTAATCCCAGTTCAACCACCTAATAGCGATGTGACCTACAAATGACTATCTTTGTGCTAAGTCCTATTCTATAAGAGGAGATAATAGTAATACACATTATACATACATACATACAAAGTGATATCTATATCATTTTGGAGAGTGTCCAGCTCATAGTTATTATTTCAAAGTGTTTAGCTTCCTGTCCTCAGAGTTTGGGGCTCTGCTGGACAAGAATTTTAGTACACAAAGGAGAAATGCTCTCACCAGGGATCCAATGATTCCACTGAATGGAAATTTGAGAATTTCAGTTGTTATTTTGGGCTCTTCATATCAGAGCACCAATAGGCCAAAATAGGTTTATTATGTTTCCTAAGGCTATTGATTCTGGTTATCACAGGGAAATAAGTCTCTGCTGTATAAATTGGGCAAGGAAGAAATTGCCTGGAAACGTAAAAGTCCTTTGGATTGCCTCCTAATACAGTCCTATCTAGTACAGGTAGGATCAACTTAGAAATAAAAGTTTGAATCTCTCCACAAAAAACAAACAAACAAACAAACAACAACAACAACAAAAAAACAGTTGGCTGATATTGCTGTGGGAAATGAGAACATAAAATGGGTAGTGGAAGAATGAAGTTATAAATATGAACTATAGCTTCATGAACAGTTAAAGAGGATAGGAACAGTCTTTTGTACTTTCTTCCTGAATTTGATTTTCTTGTTTAATTCTCTCTCTTTCCATTTCTATTTTATATAGATAGCGGTGGTGGTGGTGGTGGTGGTGGTTGCAGTGAACACTATCATTTACCTCAGCGTTTGCAGAGTATCAAGGTATGTGTGTGGCTGAAATAGAAGAGAAATGAAGATCACACTGAGATGGTGAAAGTGAATAATCAGTGACTGTAAATCATCCAGTGTTGTTTGCAGGAGCTGCAGGAATCTTTTAGGCAAGGTTTTTATCTTACATCAGAGGAGGGACTGGGACAAAGGTTTAGACAAAACATAGTGCAGCTTCTCATAGGCTATTCAAGATCAAATGCCCCTGACTTCTGACAAATGTGCTCTAATTTTGAGGGGCAACACAACATTCCTGCATTGAACAAGCCTCATGATCTAGGTAAGCTGGCCCTTGTAGTGGGCCTAAGCTGGCCCTTATTCCTGGGGGCTAACCAGGAGTGAGACTGAAAAGTGATCTGGTAAGGAATCCACAGTCCAGGGCTGAGCCTGTGCTCTCTGAGCTTAATGACATCCAATGACAGTTGTAAGTCAATCAGTTATCTTGGAAGCTTAATAAATTCTTGTTGAATGTTTTAGCCTGTTCTCTGCAGTGTTATAAATTAAGAAGAAAAGGCCGTCTCACATTTGAGCTGGAGATCTCCAGTGGAAGAAAGCAGTTTGCAAATGGGTGATGGTTTCACTAATTGGTCACAGGGGCTGCTCCAAGGAGGAAAGGGAGGTGGAAATGAGACAATTGAATAAGGGAACTCATTGAGAATACAGGAGAGGATTCCCTGAAAACTCAGAGAGATGAGGGATATTTTTCTGAGGGGTTCGCTTTTGGCATCAAGCTAATGGTACTTGAGTACAGTAATTAATGTCAACAGGAGCTCTTGCTACAATTTTTGTCCTGGGGAGTCAGAACAAGTTTGCTTTAGCTTTACTTTTCCTATTTAATTCTTGCAAAGATTCAGAGAGGTAATAATTATCATCCCTATTTTACAGATAAGGAAATCGAAGTTCCTAAAGGTGACTTTCCCAAAGTCATATAGCTATGAAATGGGAGAATTAGGATTTCAATCAGTTTGCTTGACCTCCATGCAAGGAAATCTTACCAACTCAGATAATTCAACAGCTATGTTTCTCATTACTATTCATGTTGGTAACTGTGCCCTTGAGATTTTTTAGACAGTTTGCTAATTTTAAAAAATGCATTTAAAACACTGGTTCCCAAAGTTTGCTCTGCATTGAACTATCTGAATCACAAATAAAAAATTGTATTGCCTGTGTTTCACCCCAAGATATTTTGATTTAATTGCAATGGTATTCATCCTGGATACTGGGATCTTTAAAAAAGCTTTCAAGATGTTTCCAAAATGTGCCCAAATTTGAAAGCCAATGCATGGAGGGTACAGTAATAGATTTCCTCTTTTGGAAACACTTTCTGACTAAGTTTCCTGGCCAAGCTGCCTCAAGAGATAGTCCAACCTGGCTAAAATAATGGTGATATTGTTGGAATGTTTTCTAAATAAAATAATTTCTAAATGATCAAAACAAATAGTACTTAACATATGGTAGGCATCACATAAGAAATGTTGATTAAGCAAATTTCTACCAGTGGTGGTAAAAATCTTAAAATGCATGCTTTAATAAATAAATAAAAATGAATACAGTTAGACAGCAGAGGATGGAAATTAGAAGTCCAGATTTAGGAAGCAGATTGTCTAGGTTCAGATAGCACTTCTCCCACTCACTAGTTGTGTGATCTGGGACAATTTTTTTTCACCACATATACATTAATTTTGTTATCTTAAAATGGCAGTATTAATGATATTTACCTCCTAAAATCATTGTGAGAATTAAAAGAGGTAAAGTCTTAGAAGAGATTAAGAGGCATGGTAAGCTTCTCATAAGCTTGTTTCATTTCAATTATTTGCATGGGAAATGGTATAGCAACTTTGTTTCCATAAGGATTTAAAAATTTAATAATTTATTTTCATTGGTCTTTTTATTATCACTTGATTTTGTTATGTGTACAATCATATGGAAAATCTTGCTCAGTGCAATGAAATTATAATAAAGTTCTTGTCTATATTATCACTCATTTTGAAACAATAGAATTTGAATCACTGAATGATAAATTATATTTTAATGAAATATCAACAAATAAGTTACTGAACAAATTTTTTTCCCATCATCTGCTCTGCATTATAATCTTTTGCTTAATAGTATATTAAGTAATATAAAATTCTTCCCATTGATGAAGTATCAAAAATGTTGATACATTTGTTCAATCAAAATGCACTACATATTGCAAAAGCATTGCAAAGCTATTCATGAAGGTAAAAATATAAGATAAGCTTTAAAATAAAGAAAAGAAAAGAAAGCTGAAGCCATCAAGATTTTTGTGGTGGCTTGGAGATATGTACCCCAGAAAAAAGTGTTCTTAAACTTATTCTATTCCTGTGGGTGTGAACCTTTGATAGGTTATTTCAGTTAAGGCATGGACCAACTGAATCAGAATGGGTCTTAAACCTATTACTGAAAGCCTTATAGGGAAGACTGCAGAGAGCAAGAAAGCCACAGAGAAAAGCCAGAAGCCAGAAGTCAATAGAACCCAGAGGAGCCAGGGGAGGCCGCCGTGTGCACTGCCATGTGACAGGAAAGCCAAGGACCAGGGATCACTGGACGCTACCCCCCAGCATGCCGCAGTCTGCTGGCAGGAAGCAGATTTTTTATGTATCCTATCTTCAAAACCATAAGCCAAAAAATTCTCATTGTTTAAGTCAACCCATTGCATAATATTTTACTTACCAGCCCCAGAACTAAAACAATTGTCTTTGATTCTTATGATTTTAATGGAGAAAAAAGCAACACAAAACCATCTCAAAATTACAAAACAATAAAAAAATTCTCTGTAATATCAGTTGATGTCAATTCTGAGAAAATTCCTTGAATGAATTCTATACATAGAGTAGCTAAATGTAGATTTTAATTTTCATTGGCTATGGTTATCCTATCCAACTAAGAACCTGAAGCAAATGCTATCAATCAAGATGTTAGGTCCTTTTAATCCAAAAGTTTCAGCATGTGTCAGAATTATCTCTTAAAAATCTAACAGACTTATAGAATCTGAACTTTTCATGACTGTGATCATGCATCTCTTATTCTTCTATACTCAAAACTTTGCTATTATCAAGATGCAAGTTGAATATTAATTACAAATTGGAGAATATGGATTTGCTGATTCTAGGTTAGTATGGAAATCATAATCTAATATTTTATCATTTTGAATATTAAAATATGTTTATTATCTGACGTAAAATATATTTTGAAGTAATGGACTACTATCAACTACACATCAACTTACATGGGGCCAAATTAGGGGTGTGTAAAGAAAGAATTATAAACAGCAGGGTAAAAGATTACACAGATCAATTTCAATTATTTTTAAAAATCATATCATTAATTTAATATTTCTACTGGGAAGTCTGCCATGCTGGTTAACAAAACATTAATTTTAACATATCAGCAATAGCACAACTCACACAAATGGAGAAAATGTCAAAATTAAAATAATGACTATTGGTAGAACTCTAGAAATATTGAATGCCTTATCTCAGGGAATCTGTATAACGTATTGTGGAGTATTTTTGTTTGACTCAGACTAACTTTTCCTGCTTTGTGTTCTAAATTGCTGCAATTGCCATTATTAAATGTTAACTAAAATTTAACGTAGTTATGTTTGAGTAGAATTTTAAAAATTAGATCACTTGTAAAATTAATTTTATCTGCCATTTTTAAAAACCTAATGTTAAAATGACTCAAAGCAGTTTCAATGAATAGGAACCTATAATAAGAATAAAGACTTCAATGATGAGAATAAATACTTCAGACTTCCTAGAAATGGTTTTTAATCCCAGACTACAAGATAAAGATTAAAAAGAACACTTCATAGTCATGACTAAACTACAGTACCTTATGGTAATAGGGAAATTATAATCCAGATAAGGAAGTCATTAGAGAAGGATGACAAGATTTCCTAATGGTTATTTCTGAAAAAATTGTTTTGGTATAGCAACAGAATGTCTCTGCCTGTTCATCCATTTGAAAATTTAGCATTTATTGTCAAACATTTGAAAGCAAGAGGCCTCTGGCTTAATTATTACCTGTGCTCTCAAAATGCTCTACATTTTTGTTACCTTTATCATATTACTATTATTTAATCTCAGTAGTTTTATGTAGTTTGTTTAGCTCTAGAATCTCAAGCAATTTGTTTGACATTACTCCATGGAAAAGCATTGAACAAATAAATGTGTCAAGAGGGTGGGATTTGGAGGCATTTCCAATCTCCCCCCAGTCTAAACTTTATTTAAGAAAACACAAATGTGTGAAACTTTTTTGATCAAATTATATTTTTGTCAATTGAGAGCTGACATTATAACCATTATTTTTTATTTCTCTTTATATTGAAATATAATTTACCTAAAGTGAAATACATTGATCCCCTATGTAGAGTTTAATGGGTTTTGACAAATGTATTCACCCATATAACCCACACCTCTTTCAAAATAGAATATTTTCTTCACCCTGGAAATTTCTTTCTTGCCCTTTTTTAGTCAATCCTCACCCTTGCCCTAACAAAGGCAACAATTATTTGGTTTTCAGTCATCACAGTTTAGTTCTTCCTATGTCAAGAATTTCACATAAATGAATTTTTGCTTAGCATAATTTATATAAGATTCACCCACGCTGCTGTGTATATAAGTAGTTCCTTCTTTTATATTGTCTAGTATTGTATTATATAAATATATATATATGTACATTTAGGTTGTTTCCAGTTTGGGGATCTTGTATTAAAGCCACTATGACCATTTTGTAGGAGTTTACATTTTTTTTTCACAGAAAGTTTTGTTCATTTCTCTTAGTAAATATCTAGAAGTGGATTTTCTGGATCAAAAGATAGATATATGCTTAACTGCTTAAACAAAAACCTGTAAAGTCTATTTTTCAAAACCGTTGTACTATTTAACATTCCCACCAGCAATGTATGAGATTTCCAGCTGCTTCATGCCATTGTCAAGAATTGATATCGTAAGTCTTTTGATTTTGGCCATTTTAGTGGGTCTGTGGTATCTCATTATGCTTTTAATTTGCAGTTTCATAATGACTGATGACATTGGACAATTTTTCATATATTTATTGGCCATTTGTATATCTTCCTCATAAAGTTTTTGTTCAAGTCATTTGCCCATTTCTTATAGAGTTGTTTGTATTTTTGTTATTGAGTTGAATGAATCCTTTATATATTCAAGATAAAAGTCTTTAGTGAGAGAGAGTTATTCCAAATATTTTCACCCAGTCTGTGCCTAGAATGTTCAGTTTCTTGATCGTATCAATACCTCCTGATAAATAGGTATGTTTAATTTTTATAAGACTCAATCTATCATTTTTTTGTTTCTTGATTAGCTTTTCAGTGTCATGTCTTATCTTTGCCCACTCCAAGATTTCCTTTGAAAGATTTATAGTTTTAGCTCATGAGGAAAGTACTATTATTATTTTCACTTGACAGGTGAAGAAACTGAGGCACATATTATTAGAACCATTTGCCTCAGTCTCCCGGCAAGATGGCGGCATAGAGAGGAGTGGAAGCTAAGTAGTCTCCCTGGAACAACTACAAAAAACCAGAAACAACTAGTAAATAATCCAGAATAACTGCGGGGGGACAAACGAGACCATCCACTCATCATACACCAACCTGAATTGGGAGGAATGCCCGAGAACACAGCATAAAATCTGTAACTAAAACCTGCGGATCCAAGTTGCAAGACCCCCTGCCCCATAGCCCAAGCTGCAAAGCCTTGTGGTGCCAGAGGGAAGCTCTCTCCCAGCAAGCAAATATAGCTCAGCTGAGCTCCAACTGGGGTTTTAAGTAGTGAGTGTGAACTGCTCACTACAGGTATGCATCCCCAAAAAACAGACAGAGGCTTTGGGTGACAACTGATCTTGGGGAGCCGGAGGGTCGCCTTGGACTGGGTCTGAAGGGGACTATCTGTTTCTTTTTCTGCTCAATGGAGAAAGCCCCAGTCATTTTCAGTTTCCAGGGCTGTGACTCTGGGAAGGGTGGAGACAGCACAAGCAGAGAGAGAGACCATTGAAATGCTAATGACCTCCACCTGGGGGGTCTGTCTTCTCTAGGAGGAAAGGAGTGGGGTCCTTTCCATTCAGAACCAGACCCCAGAGCCTGGGGGAACACGGCCATACCTCCTCATACCAGTCAAGAATTATAGGCTAACAGGCATCACCTGCTGGGCAGAAAAGCACAGTTACCTGAGGCATCACAGGGTGGAGCAATTTTCTAAGACACACCCACAGGGAAACCGGATACTGAATATTTCTTCCCTCTGGGACCTGAGCCTGTTCTGGTTTGGGAAAACCTGATTTGGATAACCAAGGAAACCATGCTTAGACAACAGAAAATTACAACCTACACTAAGAAAAACAAAGTTATGGCCCAGTCAAAGGAACAAACGTACACTTCAACTGAGATACAGGAATTGAAACAACTAATGCTAAATCAATTCAAAAACTTTAGAGAAGATATTGCAAAAGAGATAGAGGCTGTAAAGGAAACACTGGGCATATATATGGCAGAAATCGAAAGTTCAAAAAACAACTAGTAGAATCTATGGAAATGAAGGGCGCAACACAAGAGATGAAAGACACAATGGAAACATACAACAGCAGATCTCAAGAGGCAGAAGAAAACACTCTGGAACTGGAGAACAAAACACCTGAAAGCCTACATGCAAAGGAGCAGATGGAGAAAAGAATGAAAAAATATGAGCAACATCTCCAGGAACTCAAGGATGAGACAAAGTACAATAATGTACGTATCACTGGTGTCCCAGAAGGAGAAGAGAAGGGAAAAGGGGCAGAAGCAATAATAGAGGAAATAATTAATGAAAATTTCCCGTCTCTTATGAAAGGCATAAAATTACAGATCCAAGAAGCACAGCGTACTCCAAACAGAAGAGATATGAATAGGCCTACACCAAGACACTTAATAATCAGATTATCAAATGTCAAAGACAAAGAGAGAATCCTGAAAGCAGCAAGAGAAAAGCGATGCATTACATACAAAGCAAGCTTAATAAGACTATGTGCGGATCTCTCAGCAGAAACCATGGAGGCAAGAAGGAACTGGTGTGGTATATTTAAGATACTGAAAGTGAAAAACCACCAACCAAGAATCCTATATCCAGCAAAGCTGTCCTTCAAATATGAGGGAGAGCTCAAAATATTTTCTGACAAACAGACAATGAGAGACTTTGTGAACAAGACACCTGCCCTACAGGAAATACTAAAGGGAGCACTACAGGGTGATAGAAGACAGGAGTGTGTGGTTTGGAACACAATTTTGGGAGATGGTAGCACAACAATGTAAGTACACTGAACAAAGGTAACTATGAATACGGTTGAGAGAGGAAGGTGGGGAGCATGTGAGACACCACAAGAAAGGAGGAAAGATAACGACTGGGACTGTGTAACTTGGTGAAATCTAGAGTATTCAACAGTTGTGATAAAATATACAAATATGTTCTTTTACAAGGGAGAACAAGCAAATGTCAACCTTGCAAGGTGTTAAAAATGGGGAGGCATTGGAGGAGGGATGCAATCAGCATAAACTAGAGACTGTAACTAATAGAATCATTGTATTATGCTTCCTTTAATGTAACAAAGGTGATATACCAAGGTAAATGCAGATAAGAGGGGGAGATAGGTGAGGCATGTTAGACACTTGACATTGGTGGTATTGTCTGATTCTTTATTCTACTTTGATTTAAGATTATTTTTCCTTTTGCTGCTTCCTAGCTGTCATTTTTTTTTCCTCTTTCTTTTGCCTCTCTACCTTCTTTGACTCTCCCTCCTGCCTTGTGGAAGAAATGTAGATGCCCTTATGTAGATAGTGGTGAAGGTGGTGAACACATAAATGTATGACCATGCAGAGAACCATTGATTATTTACTTGGGATGGAATGTATGGTGAGTGAACAAAACCATATTAAAAAAAAAATGGGTTGATGACAAATCCTTGAGAGCAGTATACTGAGTGAAATAAGCTAGACACATAAGGACAATTACTGCAGGGTCTCACTGATAGGAACTAAATATAATATGTAAACTCATAGACATGAAATATAAGGTACCAAGATATAGGACGAGGGTTAAGAATGGGGAGTGGTTGGTTAGTATGTGCAGAATGTTCAATTACGATGAACTTAAATGTTTGGAAATGAAAAGGGGTGTTGGTAGCAAGACATGAGAATAACTAACAGCAGTGAATGGTGTGTGAATGAGGTGGAAAGGGGAAGCTCAGAGACATATATGTCACCAGAAGGAAAGTTGGAGGTCAAAAGATGGGAATGTATAAAACTGAATCCTATGGTGGCAATGTCCATGATCAACTGTACAAATACTAGAAATCGCTTCCATGAACCAGAGCAAATGTATGACAATACAATTAGAAGTTAATAATAGAGGAGCATATAGGGAAGAAATATATACCTATTGCAAACTATATACTACAGTTAGTAGTATTTCAACATTTTTTCATAGATAGTAACAAATGTACCATACCAACACTAGAAGTCAACAATTGAGGGGGGTTGGTTAGGGATAGGGGAGGATTAGAGTTTCCTTTTCTCTTTTTCTTTTCTCATCTTTCACTTTATTTCTTGTCTGGAGTAATGAAGTTTCTAAAAATTGAACAAAAATTAAGTGTGTTGATGGATGCACAGTTGTATGAGGGTACCCAGGGGCAAGTGATTGTACACTTTGGATCTTTGGATAATTGTATGGTATCTGAACAATCTCAATAAAAATGAAAAAAATAAAAAAAATAAAAAATGAGTTTCTCCCTACCAAAAAAAAAAAGAAAAAATCATTTGCCTGAAGTCTAACATTACTTGAACAGGGCTTAAATTTATGTAATTTATAGTCATCACCACCGAGCTATGCTCCCATTGATTCCTAGAGCTGAGAAAATATAACCAAAGTGTTGCACACTTTTTTGACTTTGCAACACTTTTTCAAAGAACATCTACTAATATCTTATTGAACATTCATGTCCCATAGAGAACATTTTTGGAAATGTGTTGCCAATAAATATTCATTGACTGAATTAAATCTCTGTAATGGAAAATGACATTAGACATTGCTTTCTAATAGTCCTGTCCAATGGCCTGGTGTTTTGGAAGTGTTCCAGGGTGTCACATAGAACTTATATGGTTATGTGTGTTCCCAAGTACAAGAAGGGTTTATTGTCTCTTTATTGCTCAGATTCTCTCCTTAAATCATCCTTATATCTAGTTATAAGCAAGTTTTTCCTTCCTGGATCTGGCAGGCATTGCTGATCCTAGAAAGTTGGTGTTTATTTATTGCTGTGAGTACAATACAGGAAACATTTTATGGGAATTGTAGCAGTGATAGACTTCATGTGTCACTATTCTCCTGGTTTATCTTTTTTGGAGTGTAGAATTGCCAAATGAAATACAGAATGGTCAGTTATATTTAAATTTTAGTACATGACAAATAATAATTTTAGTATAAACATGTTCCATGCAATATTTGAACATATTTATAGTAAAAAATGTTATTTACCCAAAGTTTGAATTTAACTGGAGGCTCTGAATATTTACTTGCCAAATCTGACAACCCCAGCTGGGGAGTTAGATGTGTGTCTGGTGTGTGGGATAAGCCCCTCTCTTATTAACTTAAGAACTTCATGTGTTCACTATGGATGTGTCGTGGCATCCAGATATCCCCTTTGCTGGAGGGTGAGTGTCAGAGGTATAAATTCTGTAGTCCATGAGAATAAAGAACTCCTACTTAGGAGAATAAGAATGCATTCATAAAAATGGTTTAAAGATGTTATAAGGATATTTTGTACTCAAGTCTACTAGGAATAGTAAAGTGCCCTATTACGTTAAATGATTATTACAACTTTAATAACAAGAAATGAGATAGAAGATGAAAATAACAAAAGCTTCCACATTAAAGCATATTTAAGTTTAAAATCATGGATTAGAGCCCAATTAAGCGGCAGAAGGTATACTAACATAATGTTGAGTTTGCAAATTTAAATACACAAAAGCAAGGCAATCTAGACATTAAAACTTCCCTAGAAACATTAACTCACCCACATTGTACATTATGCATAATAAAGTTAGCATTTAGCAACCAGAAATGTTGTTCATAACACAAAATATGTGCAACTTATGATCATTAACAATTTCCATATTGCTTTACTCATTTCAAGGATTCCCTATTTTCATTACACTAATGTAGAAAAAATTACTCATTGGTAGAATTAAAAATTCTTTTAAAATATATTTGGATATCACACAGTCTTTCATTAAATTTTTCATAATTAACTTTGCATTTCATTTCAGCAACAGAGAAAAAATTCATTCTTACATTTAGAGAATGTTAAATATAGTATGTCTTCAATATGTACCTCCTAAAATTATTTCAAACTTACTCTCTCTGTGATTATCCTGAAAAATACATCAGTATTTATGATTCCATTATAATTCTTGATATTTTAGCAAAAACTGGAGAGACTTCACAGCATGGTGATCCTGACTATATCCTTACTTGCTGTCTGACCACAAGTGAGTTCTGCCTGTTTCTTCATTTGTAGAACCAAGATAATAATGGTTCCTAACTCATAAATCAGTTGGTATCTCTAAGTCTCTTAGAGTAGTGTATGGTACATTGTAAAGACGGCTTAAAATTCTCAGTGTTCCTAAATAGCATTATTTCTGATGTATAACAAGGAGATTTTATATTATTATTTTATTATTCTAAAGTTAGTATAATAGAACACCTAAAATGATTTTGGTGAGTCTAGAATGTTTCATCATTTAAAAGCATTATGGTTAATTCAGAAAATATCTAGGGAGAAAGGTTAGTTTATAGAGTTTTTTTTTTTAAATTCTTTATGGGTTTCTGCATATGGCCAATAAACATATGAAAAAAAGTTGCTCAAACATATTAGTAATCAATGCAAAGAAAATCAATATGAACATTAAATACTATTCTATACTTACCAAAATGCCTAAACTGAATGAGACTCTAATATCAACTTCTGTTGAAGGAATAGAGCACATGAAATTATCACCCATTGTTGGTAACAATGTAAATCAGTGCAATCATTTTGAACAACTACTTGGCAACTGTTACCTACTAAATTCAACACAAGTATATCTTATAGTTTAGCAATTTCAGAAATGGCTTGTGCCACCAAAAGTAATTACAGGGTGGTCATAGTAATGTTGATGTGACAAAAGAGGATGGATACACAGTATTATTACAATAATATAAACCTTAATATATGGAAAATCTGGTCTATGGTGTATAAAGTGAAAGAAACTTTTTCATTTGGGGAAGAGGAAGTAGTATGTCTAGGGAGCTACTAATATTCCATCTCTTTTCCTGAGTGCTGGTTTTTACATGAGATGAACCCTTATGATTTGGCCACTCTTTGAAAATGTTATACTTCAGTTAAAATTTAAAGAAAAACCTCAAAAAAAAAAAAAAAAAGGATTTTAAGTTGAGAAGAATAAAACACAATGTTATGATTTGCATCTGCTAATTTTTCTAAATCTCTGTAGGATTCCTTTAGGTTAATGTCCACATGGGGAAAGGATAAGCCAAATCCACACTCTAAGTAGGCCAATTCACCAAAAGCAATTCAGTAGAATTGGAGTAAATACATGCAATGTTTTGGGATGAGAAATACACCAATCATGTAAACTTAATCTTAAATCAGTCAGAGTAGAGATTTGAGAATTAGAATTGAGAAGTGATAAACTCGGGAAAGTGTGTGTTGGAGGCAGTGCCAGCTGAAATAAGATCAAGACAGGTTTCAGATGCAGAGCTCAAGCAGCTCCTTGGGGGATAAAATTAAGGCAGAAACAAAATTCCTAAAAAATATTAGAAGGTAAATACTGAAGGCTATCTGTACTAAATATATCCAGTTTAAAAATACATTGTGCAGCCAGGAAACTATAGTTAATAAAAGCACTTAATTTGTGTTAATGGTAAAATGTAATTACTGAATTTTTGTAGTAAAGGATATAATTAGGAAATGTATGAGCATGATATTAATAATGTGAGTGCAGATTTTAAGACAAAATTTAACCTTTCATTTTAAGAGGGGAGATTTTCTCCTAAGGGAAAGATGGAGTTAATTTAGTAAGCGCAGAGTCTACATATTGTAGAATCCCAAGAGACTTTTGTGGGAGTTTGGCAGCACAAGTGAATGAAAGCAGGTCAGAAGGTCAGAATCAGATAAGAGCTCTCATCTAGGTGACTTGAAATGGTTCCCCAGTATGTAAGAGTCCCAGAATGGCTTTGCCTGAAAAGGCCCAAATGGCTCACTCCAATCTGAAGAAGCTGAACACATTCCCACAGCCCAGTGCTTGGAATCAAATTACTATTTCACACCTTTTGGGAATGAATCATGACCTCCACTAAAAGCGTGTTCATGTCCCAACCCGTGGTCCTGTGGGTGTGAACCCATTTGAAAATAGGACCCATGAAGATGTTATCAGCCAAGCTGTGCCCAAACTGCATGAAGGTGGGCCTCAATCCAATATGGCTGATGTCCTTAAAAGCAAAGGAAATTGGCCACACAGAGAGAAGTCACAAAAAAAGCAAGAAGCTGGAAGTCAATGGAACCCAGAAGAGAAAGGAGAAGTTGCTGCTGTGTGCATTACAGGCATACCTAGCTTTATTGCACTCCTTTTATTGAGCTTTGCAGATACTGTGTTTTTTACAAATTGAAGGTTTGTGTCAACCCTGCGCTGCGCATATCTATCAACTCCATTTTTCCAACAGTGTGTATTCACTTCATGTCTCTGTGACACATTTTGGTAATTTTCACAATATTTCAAACTTTTCCATTATTATTATATCTGTTATGGTGATCTGTGATGTTACTATTTTAATTGTTTTGGGCACCACAAGTTGTACCTATATAAAATGGCAGACTTAATCAATAGATGTGTGTGTTCTGACAGCTCCACTGACCAGCCATGCCCTCATTTCTCTCCCTCTGCTCAGGCCTCCCTATTCCCTGAGATGCAAGAATATTGAAATTAGGCCAATTAAAACCATACATTGTCCTCTAGGTCTTCAAGTGAAAGGATGCGTTGCATGACTCTCACCTTAAATCAAAAGCTAGAAATGATTAAGCTTAGTGAGGAAAGCATGCCAAAAGCCAAGATAGGTGGAAAGTTAGGCCTCTTACACCAAACAGTTAGCCAAGTTGTGAATACAAGGGAAAAGTTCTCAAAGGAAATTAAAAGTGCTACTCCAATGAACACATTAATGATAAGAAAGCATAACAGCTTTATTGCTGATATGGGCAAAATTTTAGTGAAGATCAAACCAGCCCAAACATTCTCTTAAGCCAAAACCTAATCCAGTGCAAGGCCCTAATTCTCTTTGATTCTATGAAGGCTGAGAAAGGTGGGGAGGCTGCAGAAGAAAAGTTTAAAGCTAGCAGAGGTTGGTTCATGAGGTTTAAGGAAAGAAGCCATCTCCATAACATAGGAGTTCAAGGTGGAGCATAAAGTGCTTATATAGAAGCTATAGCAAGTTACCCAGAGGATCTAGCTACATTAATTGATGAAGGTGGCTACACAAAACAACAGATTTTCAATGTAGGTGAAATAACCTTCTATTGGAAGTTGACATTTAGGAGTTTCATAGCCTAAGTGAACTCAATGTCTGGCTTCAAAGCTTCCATGGAGAGGTTGATTTTCTTCTTGGGGGCTAATCCAGTGGTGACTTGAGGTTGAAGCTAAGGCTCACTTACCATTCTGAAAATCCTAGAACCCTTAAGAATTATGCTAAATTGACTCTGCCTGTGCTCTATAAATGGAACAACATTACTAAATGGAACAACATTACTAAACATTTTACTAAGTATTTTAAGCCCACTGTTCTGACTTAAACTGCTCAGAAAAAAAGATTCCTTTCAAGATATTACTACTTACAGACAATGCACCTTGTCACCCAAGAGCTCTGATGGAGATGTACAATGAGATTAATATTTTCATGCCTGCTAACACAGCGTCCATTCTGCAGCCCATGGATCAAAGAGTAATTTTGACTTTCAAGTCTCATTATTTAAGAAACACATTTTGTAAGACTATAGCTGTCATGGATAGTGATTCTTCTGATAGATCTGTGCAAAGTCAATGGAAAACCTTCTGTAAAGGAGTCATCATTCTAGATGTCATTAAGAACATTTGTGATTCATGGGAGGAGACCAAAATATCAACATTAATAGGAGTTTGGAAGAAGTTGATTCCAACCATCCTGGATGACCCTGAGGAGTTCAAGATTTCAGTGGAGGAAGTAACTTCAGATACAGTGGAAATAGCAAGAAAACTAGAATTAAAAGTGGAACCTGAAATTGCTGCAATTTCATGATAAAACTTGATTGGGTGGTAGGCTGCTTCTCATGAATTAGCAAAGAAAGTGGTTTCTTCAGATGGAACTACTCCTAGTGAAGATGCTGTGAACACTGCTGGAATTACAACAAAGGATTTTAGAATATTCCAGAGACTTAGTTGGTAAAACAGAGGAAGGGTTTGAGAGGATTGACTCCAATTTTGAAAGAAGTTTTACGGTCATTAAAATTCTGTCATACAGCAGAGCAAGCTATGGAAAAATTATTCATGAAACGAAGAGTCAATGTGAATGACTTCATTGCCATAGCCACCCCAATCTTCTGCAACTGCCATCCTGGTCAGGCAGCAGCCATCAACATTGAGGCAAAACCCTCCACCAGGAAAAACATTACCACTTGCTGAAGGCTCAGATGATGGTTAACATTTTTCAGCAATAAAGTACTTTTAATTAAGGTAAGTATGTACATTTTTAGATATAATGCTATTATGCACTTAATAGACTACAGTATATATAAACATAACTTTAATATGCCCTGGGAAACTGAAAATCTCATGTGAATCACTTTATTGTGATATTTGCTTTATTGTAGTGGATGGAACCAAATCTGCAAGGTCTCTGAGGTTTGCCTGTATGTACCACATGATTGAAAAGCCAAGGAACCCCAAAGATTGCCAGCCAGCTGGAAGATACTGACTCAGGAGGAAGCAAGTCTTTAAAAGCCTCTGAAATCCTGAACAGTTTATTCCTGTTGTTAACTCAATCCATTGTGTGGTAATTGTTTTAAGCAGCTAAGAAACTAAATCTAAACTCCAAACAAAAATATACTTGAACTATATAAAACTGCTCTTTTTATAGGTCACAAAAGCTATGTATCAGCAATTTAATATGTTGTAACTTGATATATACACAACTGTACAACAAATGTTAACAATATAAAAGAACTACAGGGCACATGTAGATGATCATGGCCCACCCTTGAAGAATTACTCTGAAGCAACACACTGGTATGCAAAACACACTTGAGCTATATTCTTTGGCAATGATAAAACTTTAAGGAAGAACATTTCTTAGTGATATAAGGTCATCTAATTGTTACAATGATATTTCTCTTTACCACATCTGTGTTTAGTAATCCTTTGGGAAAAATGATATGGAATTGTTTAACTTTTAAAATAATTTGACTTCTAATATTAACCCTAATATATAAGTTTTTATGGAAGGAGATGCTTGATTTAGAAAACAATTTAGAAACATTTAGGAAAACCAAACCACAAATATCTTAATACACAAAACAGGTGGACATGTTTGATCCTGCAAACTTATTTTTTCATTCAATGTTTGTCATTAAAAAAACAGCCTAAAGAATAAAGAAATTTGGCCCTCAAGGTTCCTAGTAATGGAGACATCAGTGCCATAGAATAGAGATTATATGACAGGAAAACTTCAATATTTACTTTTGTTTCTCTTGAGTGTTTAAAGAATGATATTCCTAGCATGGCAGAAAAAAAATTGCTTTGTTGACTCCAAAGACATTGTTCTTTTAATAACAAGAATCTTGGACTACAGAACTCTAATTCAGCTATAGAAACTCTGAAGAACATAATTTCAGATGCAAAAGAAATTCTTTGAATCTCTAGCTCAAGAAATTACATTTTGTTTAAAATGCATGAAAGACGTAACTGGGCATTGGTGACCAATTTCGTTAAATGATCTGTGACTTTACTGAAAAAACGACGCATGTATATTAAGTTCCCAAGGGCTAGGTTATTCAGTGAAAATGCTTTTCTACTAGAATCTCATAATAATGGAGAATAGGCTAAATTAGTGAATTTCTTTCTGGTGCACAACTCATTTATTCAATACTCATTTATCTCTTTTAAAAAGTATTTACATAGATGATCTAAATGTAGGTTATAAGACTTCTTTATTTTGGTTTTCATTTCTTCTTAGACTCCTGATTTATCAGCTTAGGTTATGTAAATTCTTACACACTTAAATTACCCTTTATTTTCCTGTGTGAATTGACCATCTTAAATTCTCCATGCACAGAGCAGCTCCATTTTATACTTTGCAGACATTAATATCTTTGTATAGTTATTCAGAAATGCTCAGATCAGTGGCTTTGTTGTACATGAAAGTATGTATAAAGACTAGGAAGAAGGAGATTGTATCCTAAAGTCAGCAGGGCTGGGCTTCTGTTGGGGCTCTATTCTCCCAACACTAGCATTTCTATGACCAAATTACTGTTAAAACACATGATTGTGTCTGTATCCTATGGAGCTACCACAAACACTGATACAAAAGGAAATACAGAAATAATGTTTTTACCCTCCCTGTCTGTTTTCTTTGAATT
This sequence comes from Choloepus didactylus, assembly GCF_015220235.1. Taxonomy (NCBI): domain Eukaryota; kingdom Metazoa; phylum Chordata; class Mammalia; order Pilosa; family Megalonychidae; genus Choloepus; species Choloepus didactylus. Next base: position 187,301,849 of record NC_051309.1, on the reverse strand, counting down.
TGGCATTTAATTTTAAATCATATTTAGATTACGAGAATAAACAGCTTAAAATTTAAAGATCAAGTGGCTAGAAAGGATAATTTCTTAATCTTATAATTTTAGCTTGCTTCAGGACATGATTTCCTTAACTAAAACAAAATGAATTTTAAACTTTAACCATATTTATATTATTTACACAACTAAAAATTCTACATTTAGCAACACATGTAAATTTTCTGGAGTTTTTTAAGAACAATAAAAATGACTTTGAAATTATATTAAAATGCGTCTATCTACTTAATAAATGAAGTGCATTTAAATAAAGTGCCAGTTTGGATGTATTATGTCCCCCAAAATGCCATGTTCTTTGATGCAATATCTTGTGGGGGCAGACGTTATTAGTGTTGATTAGGTTGGAACCTTCTGATTGAGTGTTTCCATGGAGATACAACCCACCCAACTGGGAGTGACACCTTTGATTAGGGTGTGGCCTCTTGATTGAATGTTTCCATGGAAATGTGGCCCTGCCCATTCAGAGTGGGTCTTGATTACTTCACCGGAGTCCTATAAAAAGAACTCACAAACAGAAGGACCTAAGAGCAACTGAGAGTGATATTTTGAAGAGCAGCTGCAGCTAAGAGAGGACCAAGCGCCCCGAGAGCAACACTTTGGAGAGTGCCATTTTGAAACGCAACCTGGGAACAAGCAGATGCCAGCCATGTGCTTTCCCAGCTAACAGAGGTTTTCTGGATGTCAATGGCCTTTCTCCAGTGAAGATACCCTTGTTGATGCCTTACCATGGACACTTTATGGCCTTAAGACTGTAACTTTGTAACCAAATAAACCCCCTTTATAAAAGCCAATCCATTTCTGATATTTTGCATAATGGGCAGCATTAGCAAACTGGAAGAGTAACCATTTAAAAAAACAAAATAGAAGTAGATCCTGTGATGTTTGAATCTATTAAGTACCCTAGAAAAGACCATTCTTTTAATCCATTCTTGTGGGGACAGTACTATCATGGGTGGGCCCTTTCGATTAGGTTGTTTCAAAAGAGATGTGACCCAGCCCATTCAAGATGGGTCTCAATCCTCCACTGAGGTCCTTTATGAAAGGATAAAAAGCAGGTAAAGGAGGAAAGCATAGAGAAATATCCAGAGACATTTGGAGAGAACCATTGAAATCAGAACCCAGAAGAGAAGGACCAGAAGACTTTGCCATGTGCCTTCCCACATAACAGAGGAACCCTGGATGCCAGCAGCCTTTCCTCAGAGAAGGTATCTTCCTCTTGATGCCTTAATTTGGACACTTTCATGGCCTTAGAACAGTAAACTTGTAACCTAATAATTCCCCATTGAAAATGCCAATCCATTTCTGGTATATTGCATTCCAGCAGCTTTAGCAAATTGAAAGATCCTGAGCTTACATCATTAAAAGAGTGAAAGTTCAAAATGAAATTTACAATCTCTATTAAAATTATTAAGACTAGTATTAGAAAACAAAAAATATTAGAAGAAAACACAGGAGAAAAAAAAAAAAAGCTTTACAATCATAAAATAGGGAAAGTCTTCTTAAGCAAGAATCAAAAGCCAGGCACCCTACATCCTTGCTACTCAAAGTATGGATGGTAGACAAGCAGTGTGCATATCTTCTGGGCATTTGTTAGAAATACCAAATCTTAGGTCTCTGTCCAGGATCTGTAATTAACAAAATCCCTAAGTGATTTGGGTGCATGATAAGCAGTGCTTCTGAAACCTGTGTGCACCTCAGGATCACATGATATTGGGATCACTATGTCCCAATGTCACCCCTATCAATTGAACCTGAATCTTGCAGTGTGGGGTCCCAGATTGCAGTCCTTTTTAAAAGCTCCCTGGGTGATTTTAAAATGTGGCATAAATTGGCACCAGTGTTCTAGAGAAAAAAAAGATGAATAATTAACTCTGTGATACTTAAAAAGACAAAGGTAGCTTCAGAGATAATATTTGTAACACACACACACACACACACACACACACACACACACACATAACATAGAGTTAATTTTTCCTAAAATGCAAAGGAATCTTTTAAATCAATGATAAAAAGACTAACAATGGAATCAACACATCACTGACTATGTCTTGAACACTCACAGAAGAATAAATACAAAAATCTAACAAACATCTAAACAGATGCTCAACTTTACTAATGATGAGGAAACTATAAATATAAATAATAATGACATCCTATATCCTCCCTATCGACTGGCTAAAATGAAAATGATTGATGATATCCATTACAGTAAGGGTCAGAGAAAGTAGGAGATGGCCCATGGGAGTATAATTAGTATTTCCTTTTTGAAAGGCAATTTGACTGTATATGTCAAAATTTCAAATGAACAAATGCTTGATTCCAAATAATTTCAGTTTTTAGAATGCTTACTATAAGCAGTATCCACACAATTGAACAAACATTTATGCTTCTGCAATGTAGAAAAATTAGAGGCAACCTAATTGATTTATTCAACAATTAAACACTGATATTAATCAATGTTTAAATGTTAGTTATGGAAAAAACTTACTGTGGAAAACTATGCAGTAGTTAAGAGAAAGAGGCAGAGCTAAATTACTGATACAGAAAGATATTTATGATAAGTTGAGTTAAAAAGCAAGTTGTAGATATTTTTCCTTTATATTTAAAAAAAATTGATCTATAAATGGAAAGCTTAGCCATTTGATAGGATGACTATCAAACTGCTGAAAGTGATATCCACTAGGGATGGTAGTTAAAGGCATGAGATGGAGAACCTTCATTTTTAGTATTTACACTGTGGTGTTTTCTATTTTCTAGGCTTCCTGCAATACTTTTGGAGTTAAAAATGATATTGTTTTAAAAAACAATTATCAGAGGTAGCATCTATGCATTACTGTAAATGGAACATTTTGGAGGTAAAGACAGAGAATACAGGCAAAATCTTGTCATTTTTCTTTCTTTGGGAATAGTGGGCAAAGAAAAAACAACCTACACAACTTTGTAAACTTTTAGAACCTCTGTCAAAAATTAGACTCATAAACTTAAATACTTTAAAATTTTGGTAACTGATCTTACATTAGACAATTAAAATGAGCACAGAAAATTTAAGTAAATTGCCTGAGGGAACACAAGTGAAATTGGGTCACAAGAAATACGTTAGGTAGTAGGAAGTCTCCCGGAGAGACAAAGACTAGGAAGTCCAAATTGCATTATGGCTTGATTTGATAAGAGTATTGGAAAAATATGGGATAAAAACGAATCTTTTAAGTAACCTCCTTTACATCCTTAGCCCTGCAATGTACTGACCCTCCCACCCCACACATACTTCATAGTAGTAAAAAAAAAATCGGGTGTGCCCACAGGCTGGGGGCTGGAAGAAGGGATTAACTACAAAGAGGAATGAAAAAACTTTTTGGCGTGATGAACATATTCTATATCTTTATTTTGATGGTGGTTACATGGTTGTATACATTTGTCAAAATTCAGAGAACTATATACCTAAAAATGGGGAATTATATTTGAATGGATTGGCCTAAAAAATAAAACACAACATCAATAACAAACAAAATAAAACATCTACCTAACAGTTTGGTATCTACTTAGAATATGACTTGAAATAAGCTGAGATGAAGTGACATAAAATTTTTATATTGTAAGACATTATTTAAAGAGCAACCAGCATAAAAGCTTATTACCTTTAACATCTGTAAGAAAATGTATATATATACAAGAAGATGCAGTGATGTTCATATTCTCCTTATTGTTAACAAATACACAATTCTCTAATAATAGTTCTTGAAAATACTTGGCAAAATAAATCTAAACAGAAACAGGAATATGAGTAGTATGCATGTAAATACATTTCTTCTACTCTGTTGCCTTAACTGGGCAGTGTGAGCTTAGTAAGGGATGCTATAATTATGAAGTCAGCCACTGGATTTTGATTTTTTGTTTACATTTTAGAGACTAAAACTGCATTCTTTTAGATAACGGAGTATCAAGTATAACTAAAATGTAATTTAAACTTTAGATTTATATAACTGAAATTAAACCATATGCCATGTACCAGGGACTTCAGCTTAAAACCATTTGTTAACATTGACAATGCAAATTCTTATGAAAATCTTGTTAATGTAATTTTTCTCCCTTTCATTCTCTTAAATAAACAACTGACTTTTCCCTTACGAGCCACATTTCATTATGTAAATAATGCCATAAACCTCCCCCAATAGTCACATGTCACACTGAGTGGTGAAGCACTTGCACTTGCAGAATGCTGTGTCTATATTTTAGGAATTATATTGCTAAAATCAAAGAGCTTCATGAAAATAAGAACTAAATACTACCCTAAGAAAGAAGTGAGGTAGATGCATAATTCTTTTGTCCCCTTCACTGACACTGGCATCTTAAAAAACAAAACCAAAGAAACATTGGCTTATAGAGCTTCCCCCTTGCTCTTCAGGATTAATTTTATCTGGGATTTTCACATCTTCAACAGATGAAAACACCAGCTATTTTCCCTCTGTTCTCCAGGGCAAACATACAAAGTTGTTGTTTCTAAGGCAATAGGGCAAGTTCCACCCTCAGAGGCTGTTAAACTTGTGCAACCTGCACTACACAATCTCTCTTTACTGCTTCAGCATCAAACCAATTTCAGAAGCAAGGCCACTTGAGAATGACAGATTAGCTTCTGGGAAGGTTGACTTAGCACAGTGGGGAGCTGGCTTAAACACTAAGAGGCAGAGCAGAAATATAGATTCCCTGAATGAAAGTTATTTTTCTATAGAGGTTGTGAAGGAGAAAAATCTTCAGGGTCACAGCCATTAGCACTTGAAATTTTTATAGCTAAAGTTAATAAAAATGTCATATAGAGATTGGGTCACATGATTAGTTCTAGAGAAAAAGACAGGGAAAGTAAGTGAGATTATCTTCAGGATGAAATAAGAAATGATATAAAGGTAGCTGAGTTACTTGTAAACTTTTTACTTGGTGTTGCAGGCATAAAGAAAGAAATAAATGAATCAATGAGAGAGAGAGAGAGAGATAGAGATAGAGATAGATAGAGATAGAGATAGAGATACATAGAAATAGAGGCAGGGGGGAGAGGGAATGCCTCTGATTGACTTCATAATTAAAATAAATTCCCTCCCCCCTCCCAGCTATTTATCCTTTGGGGAAGTACCTGTGACCAACAGAGAATAGCAGAAGGACCAACCTTTCGAAGTGCCAGCTGGGTTTGTTCAAGAAAAATTCACTCAGAATTGATGAGCAACCAAAGAGGAAGCTTATTTACTCTGGCATAATAATGAGAACATGGGCTCTGGAGTCACCATAAGACATGTATAGGTCTGAATTTGAATTTCACATCTAACAATATTGGTGTAGTCAAAAGTTTGGGATGCGGTGCTATCATGATGTCATTATGGCTAGTGACTCACTTGGCAGCCCTGCACAAAGCCTGGTGCTCATACCTCCTAGCCATTTGAGTCAAACAAAACCAAATGGGAAACGTTAATATCTGGGCAAGAACCAAATAAACCACCTGTGTTCCCTAATGGATGTCTTTCTAGTAAATGTTGATTTGAAAAATGTGGCAGGGGTCCTCATGTAATGCTGCCTCCTGCTTCTAACAGGGGACTCAGTTCTGCAAAGCAAATCCTGCTTTAATGTAGCAAAGTAGTGGTATGTAAGAAGTAAATGAAAAAAAAAAAAGAGAGACAGAGATCTGGATGGATCTACTTCTAGAAAGCAGTCCTTGGCTAGGTTTACTTATCACATTTGCCTGGAAGACAAGAAGAAACAATCATGGTTGCACTAAGACTCAATAATCTCTGTGAGAAAGAAATCTTATGACTATGTTGACAACATCCTATCTTTCTAACTAACATAGTTGCTAGTGTATTATAGGACCTCAAATGTAGTTGTTGAATGAATAGATGAATAAATATGTCCTCTAGTAAAACACAGTTCTGCTAATGACCTGTGGTTTTACTAACTGTATCACGTTAAAAATTCTTCCTCTCCTGAAATGGAGTCTTCTCTGGGACTCAGTTTCATCATCCATAAAATGTAAACTATACCCTACCTCTCAAGTTTGTGACATATTTATGTATATGTGTGCATGTGTGTATGCATATTTATATATATATTTAAAATATATATTTAAAATAATCCCTTAGCACATTGTATATGTTTCATAAACAGTAAATTCTATAATCACTTCAATATTGTTATTGTTATATGACTATTTTAAACAAGTACTTTGTATATCTTACTTTTCTTATAATTTTGCTCAGCTTGTTATGAAAAAGACTAACCCTCTGCCATTCGCTATATAGGACACAAGTATCTCCCAAAAGTATAAACAATTGGGGGCAAGCTTTAATTATGAATCTGTCAGAGTTAATAAGAGTCAATATAAACACTGATTCATTGGCTTCTTCATTCATGCATCCATCATCCTCTTATTAATGACCTATTATGTGCTGTGCACCATGCCAGGAGCTGGAGCAGGCCCTGCTTTCCAGGTATTAAGCTGAGCAAATAAACACAGGCAAATGATTACAGTGAAAGAGCAAAGTTACAAACTCTGGAATAGGGATAAGGGCAAAGTTTTGGAATGTTTTCCATTCCATGTTTGTTTAAGACTTCATTACATAGACTATAGAAATCCACACAAGGTTTTTGAGCAATATAGAACTATAGTCATTGATAAGGAAGATAATTTTGGTAACAGAGTGGAAGATGAATTGGAGGGAGGAGAGTTTGGAGGTTGGAAGATTTAATTTCATCTTCAAGCACCATAGTAAGCCTGGAGTGCACTTTCTCTTACCCACATATCTTCACCTTTTTCCTTCACAGCCCTTATGAATAGCAAGATAAATTATAAAGGGAGGAGAACTGGTTGGGAACAAAATGTTGAACATAAGGCAGCTTGCTAGCTTTGGACAACTGTTGCAGCTATTTCCTTCTTGTGGCTTAGTCACTCTCCTGATTATACATTTAGTACAGGCTGTGTTGTCCATTAAACTCTTATTTCTTAGAACTAAAATTATTATAAATCATGTTACCAGCAGGCAGGCTGGGAGAAGTAAAGTACTGAAACAGAAATGGAAGTTCATTAAGTATGTCATATGTATCTTAATAGTAGAACATATAGGCAGACATAAATCTCTAAGTTGCCTCTGTGACTATACATTTACTGGAAAAGCATTGGCAAAAATCTGGGATACTTTTGTACAAGTGTAATTCATGACTCAGTAAGTATAAATCAAAATCCCAGAAAGGCAAAACATCTAGAAACTCCTGAATGGTGTGAAACAGATGGGTAGATATATTTCATAGATCTCTATGTATATATGATTGGGATTATACTATTTCACAATATGTTTCCATAATTATGTCTTATTGCTATACTGTATATACAATAGAGCTAAAATGATTGACAAGTTATTCAGATGTATTCATGTTTGAAAGTAGCTATCCCAAGTGTGTTTAAAACAGCAGGATCTTTTGCAAATTAATGAAAGGATCCTCTGGGAAAGAAAATTATTTGTATTTTCCATAAATCCTCTACTCCTTAAATGAAGAGGAGACAAATAATACATTTGTATGGGAGAAAAATGGAGGCATGTAAGTTGCTCTATTGAAGTCACCCTATTTATTTATTAACTATTCATCTCCCAGGCATAGCTCCCAGTGTGCAGATCAACAAGTGAGCTTGAATGGGGACTACGGCAAACCTATAGAGAGATGTATTTATAATGGGAGGGAAGTTTGGTTTACGAGATTAAGAGAAGATGAAGAGAAACCTTGAAAATCACAAACCAAAATGAAAGATACTGAAGCCAGAAGCCAAAATTATGCAAAATCATAACATCGAAATAGCACTTTGTGCTAGATTTGAGTTCAGTAATCAGGCAAACCAGAAAGGACAGATGGACAAAAGACAAGCAGACCTGGGAATGGATCTAAATTTAGTTGCTGGGACCTTCCACATATGTCTAGTAGAGGAAGAAATCAATACCAGAAACTGACCACTGTGAGCCAAGTGACAGAGCAGTTTCCCGTAGCTGCCAGATTAGATGCCAACCGTGGAAACTAAGAAAACTGTCTCCTTGAATTAAATTGCCAGCTCCACCTCTTGGGCATGTTTTTACTTCTCAGAGACTAATTGTGCATAATAAAGGGAACAAATAATACCTAAGGGATTATATTTCTACTTATTTCACGGGATTGTAAGAATCCAATAAAATTATACAGACACTAGCACTTTGGAAATTGAAAAAGTCTACAAATATAAATAATAGTAATATCCAGGCACTACGTTATCCTCATTTTCAGCATCTTCCTTAATAACTTTATGCTTTATAATAAAGCAGGTAGCATACTTCCTGCACAACTTCTGTACTTCCCATACTGGCAACATAGATAGTATGATGTTTAATATCACAAAATGGTAATAGGCTGCCTCAGTTTAAATAACAGCTCTGCCATTTCTACCTGGATGACTTTTGACAAGTCACCTAGCATCTCTCTGTCCAAGTGTGTTTTGTTCTAAAATGGGGACGTTGGTACCTAGATTACAGTGATATAGTGAGGATTAAATGAGATATACATATAAAACACAGTACACAATATCTGGAACATGGTAAATGAGATATGGCTTAATTATCAATATCTTTTCAATCATACGACACAGTTTATATGGGTCCAACTTGTGGCAAGCTATTTCAGTTAGGTTTAGAAAATTTCAGAATTGGAAAGGACATTGGAAATTGTCAAGTCTAAACTTCCTAACTTTCTGAAAATGCAAATGATTTGAGGAAGGTTATGCAAATTGACTGAGCTGGGACAAATACCTTGGTCTCTTGACTCACAGTTAAGTGTTTCTTTAGCTACATGACACTCCTTCTCTCCTGCAACTTAGTTGTTATAAATTGATATATGGCTAAAAATGCTGGAGTAGAGAAAAAGATTGATCCTACCCCTACCCTTCCAGTTTGGCAGAAAGAATTATATGGAGTGATTTCCTTCAGCTCATCCTTACTTTATCCCAGGCAACAATATTTGATGTAAATTTAGTAGCCAGAGTATACAAATACATTTATTGCTAATGATGAGATGATGATGACCACGATGTCTTTGAGTGATATTGATGGTAATGGTAATCCTAATAGTGATCAAATATATTGAAGGCTGATGATGGTGATGTGGACTGGGATATGTTGTCAAGATAAAAAAAAAAAGGTACCCTAGGAAGGGAACAAAGAAGTCATTTACCTCCATTTCTCCTAGTCTGGAAATAACTACCAGTATCCCTGACATATAATCTTTCTGACTCTGCTCATATACTTCCAAGGAATATATAAATCTATGAATCTAATTATTTAGCTAAAATGTATCCTTTTTGAACTCTTTTCCTTTAAGTAAACCATTTCTTAGATTGCACCTTTAATTCTACTCTATCGTGTACTGCCTTTGCAATGGCTTTCTTTGGTTCCTGTTCACATAGCAATACCTCTAGCTGATTTCAACTTCTATTAGTCTCATTGTCATTCATGCAAATATCATCCTGTAGTGCATGGCTCCCTCACACCCAGCAAGATTGTGGGATGACTATTTATTTTGACTCCCACTTTAAGCTGTGAAATATATTTCTATCTACACCATGAGTCCTGCACCTTATTGTCATCAGTTTGAAGTTCTGTCCACCTGTATCTTTTTGGGACTTTGAGCAGAAACTTATGGTATTAAATATCTATTCCTTAAATGTTCCCACTGTAGCTTCAAATTTATACCTTCAAAGTTTTTGTCTTTCGTATTCATTTCTCTCTCTTCATCTCTATTGCTACCACCCTGATCTTTGCTGCTGATAATTTGTGCCTTTTGTAACAGTCCCCTTATTTGTTTCCTTGACTTTATCCTTCCCAGTTCCAAACTAGTTCACATAGCCTTTCCTAACCAATCTCTTTGCTGAAGAATTCTATAGAATGCTATAAAATTCTCAATTGTACCTTATTGCTTATGTCTACCCACTTTTGGGTACTTGTCAAGATCATCTATCATATTGGTTCCACCAGATTTATAGAATCTGATTTCCATTATTCACTAGGGCACCAAAACCCTCAATGTATTCAGACTTTTAATTCTTTTTCTGTTTTATAGAACTCTCTTGTAAATATTGTTCATTACCAGTTTCAAATCTTGTATGACAACAACAATAAAAACCCAGACAAACACACAATCTATCAATAGTATACCGAATTGTAATGTCACTGATTAATCAAAATCAAGAAATTTTGTAGGGCTCAACCTGAGTGCCACCTTTCCCACGAAGTCTTCCTTGAGCTTCCTTTAATAAGCCTCATGGTCTTAATATGATGATCTGTTACTACATAAAAGTACATATTAATAACAAGTGCACTGAAATTTATTTATCTTCATGTGTGTTATCTTCTCTATAATAGTTAATTCAGGATGCTGTATGCTTATTCTAATGATGTGGCTATTGTTCAAACACTTATTCTTTTAAAAATTATCAGGAATGAAAAATCATCCCTTGAGAATGGATTGGATTTGATTTTTGACCATAACTAAAGGTAATGCATAGTTACATCTGTGGAAAATAGATGCTCAATCTTGTAATTTAATTTCACAGTGAAAAACAAGGTGTGACTCTGAAGAAATGAGTTTATTTATCTATTTTTTGCAGAAATGGTAGGTCAGTTTCAAAGATGAATTTTAAGTGACAGAATCACTGGAATGCATAAACTGTGTTTTTATGTTACCAATTTGTAGAAAAATCTTCATCGTGATGCAACATTATTATGTTTACTAAAACGTATCTATAAACACAAGACCATGTACTCCTTGATCATATGTCCTTGTTTTGTTATCGCTGTTTCATGCCTGTTAATCTTCCTTAATCAGAAAAAGTTATTGACGTAGGAATTGTGAATTAATTGATTTATTTATTGAAACATGGATCTGAACTTGGAAGAGAGTTTCTTTTCAGATATAAATTGACCTTGAATGTCCTTTTCAGCTCTATTCCTCTACAACTCGAGTATTAGACTCAAGAGTCCCACTAATAGTATGTAGTCCCATGGCATAGATGATCTTATACAAACCACTTCACTTTTTTTTTTTTTTTACATCATCTATAGGCGAAGGCATTATACCAGATTTCTACAGTGACCTTCAGGTTTGTAAATCTTAGAACCTATAATTTAGGTAGTTTTAGAAGGCTGTCTTTTCATCTGGACTGCTAATATAGATATATGCATTCATCATAGGAAAGAAAAGCATGTAGCTTATTCTGAATAGAGCCAATCCCTTTGCACAGTATGCTCCTAATTTCCTTCCAATTTGCCTCTTTTAGACAGAAGATGAAATTTCAAGATGAAGTAGATACTGTCAGTGCCCTACACATATCCCTTGGACCTTAACATGGCGACAGTTTCTGTGGACTTTCAATGGTAAGTATCCAGAACACCATTCCTGAGACCTTCTAGAAATGCAGAAGGACACTGCCTGGAAGCAGGACAGACCTAAAGTGCCAGGAAATTAATATCCTCTCCCTAGCAGGCTCTACCAACACTTGATGGGAGCTGGTGTTGAAAGATCTCAGCTTTCTCACTCCTTGGGTGAAGATATTTCTGAGTTCTGTTTTGCAGTTCCCTATAGGAAAAATGCCAGTCATTCCCCTGTAGTTGCTGGCTTAGTAATACACCCTTTATTAGTGGCTTTCCTTCTCCGTATCACTTCTCCATGGCCCTACTAGTATTTTCTTTTCCTCCCACATAGTCTACTTCCACAGGAACCCTTGTCTAAGTCTCTGTTTCTGGGGGAATCTAAATTAAGATCCAAGATTACTACAAAATGCAACAATATGAATCCACAAAAAAAAGGGAAATATGAAGCCCAGATGATTCTCACTGAGTGATAGAATAGGGCACTTTGCCTTATTCTGTTTTTAATATATACGCAGGTCATGTTAAGTATAATTTCTTGGGATCCTGGGAAAGAGCTTTGACCAGGTACCAGAAGACCTAATTATAGTCCAGCTTGGGAGGTGGGCTGGATGCTTGAACTCTCTGAGCATCAATCTCCTCATATTTAAAATCTAGCTCCATTGTTTGCTTACATTATAAGAATGATGTACTGATCAAAGGGAATAATATAGATAAAACAGCTTACTACATTAAAATGCCCTAGAAAAATTGTAATATTTTTTTCCAGTGACATACACAATGCATTTGAATTATTTTCCTTTGTTCTTGCTTTCAAGTTTGTTTCTTCTTATTTGGCTTGAATAAGAGTAATATTATTCAAATTCTTCACCTCATCTTTCTGAGGAGTCCATGATTTGAGTATGTCTAAATGTTAAAACAAAAAAAAGAATCAGACTCATCTATTATATTTAACCACTTTGCTACTTGTACTGCAAGCAAAACAAAATGCAAAACCAAAACCATGAGGAAGTACACATTTGCCATTCTGTGTGTTGATAAACATAGTCTCCTAATAAAGTTTGTACATTATCTACTTAAAGCCTCTCATTTGCTTTTAAGGATAAACTCAAAGACTAATGTGAGTTAAAGGTGAAAATGCATGAATATTTGTGGGAAAGGATGACCTAGAAAGAGAAAGTACCGGTTGTTAATCATTTGCTGATGAAAATGACCCTTCTGGTCATGGCCAGCTTTAAGGCTGCACCAGTGTAGTCACACAGGACCCCTTGCTCACAAGGGCCCCACACTTTGAGTTGAATGCTCTGCTGTTGCCCTTTAGAAATGTTTAATAATTTTATCTTTGGATATATTTTCTCTAAGTGAAGACTAGTGGGACAATGGAGCTCGTGTCCTGGCTTGGGGTCTTGGATCAACTGTCACGTCACCTTCTGCTATCTCCTCGGGAAGGGTTCTCTGCCATCTGCTCTCCTTCCCTCTAGTGTGGGGTCCCTGCCTGGCCTTCACTTCCATAACCATGCTCCACAACCACTGTCCTCTACCCCTGGAGGTGGCCAAGGTTTGGAGTCGGTCACAGGAGCCCCATGGAATCTTGGAGTGAAACATGGCAGTGGCCAACTCCTCCTTCCCTGGGCTGACAGCAACACTGTGCTTTTAGTGGTTGACTGAGCAGGGACAAACTTCTCTACCACCCTCATATAGGTATTGAGTGCATATGGAGCAGGTTGAATTCCCTTGGGGGGGGGTTGGCAGCCCATCAGCCCTGTTTGGTGCAGTGAACCATAGGAAAAGGATAAGACTTCCCCACCCCAGCCCTGTAGCACAGTGTATCAGCTCAGCAGCTGGAAGCTAGCGGGATGTGTTGTGGGGTGTGTGTTTTGGGGGGTTGGGAGTGAGGTGGAAGAGCACTGCAGACAAAGGGTTGCATGGCCAAGTTGTGGGGCAGGCCTCCACGTGCCTGTGATGGTCTGCACTTGCTTAAAAGTTATCCCCATGTGCAAGGGAGCATAACACTAAATAGCAAATAAAAAACAAACAAACAAACAAACAAACAAAAAAACACCTGAAAGTGAAAGCATGGAAGATAAGAAAAAATGTTATATTTTAGTAACTTTAAGGGCATTTTTTATTTCCACTGTTGAACAAGAATCTCTGCATTTTCATCTTGCACTAGGCCCCATGAATAATGTAGCTGGTCCTGCTTCTGGTCATCATTCCTCAAAGGTTATCAAGGAATCCATCAATGTCATTTTTTTACCCTATTTAGACTGAATTGTTCAATTCGAACAACCAGCCTAACCTGGTTGTTCTTATCCTTGGCCCTCAGTTAAGCACCTGATTACTGGTGGCAACATTAAAAACAAACAAACAAAAAAACCCCACAGTATTGGTGGTGCAGGAAAATATTCTGCAATAATTGAATAGACTTAAATTGAGATGATCACTCTTAAAAAGGTTTATTTAAACAATCTTTGCTGTCAAAAGTAATAATTGCAGATGACCTCTTAGAAGGGAATAAATAAACAGGTTGCTTAATGATTATAAAAATGTCTATGTATAAACTATTCTGGTGGATAGAATGATCCTTAAATCTCTGGAAAAATATCTGTGTTGCAGGGACTTTAAGAATCCATTCATGCTGACAATTTTAAAGACTTAATTTTATTGACTAAGAAAATAGTAGACAGTCACAGATTCTTATAATAAAAATTAAACATCAATGTCAAACATACCATTTCTGGGCTCTTTTAATATTTTAACTCTACTAGGGGTAATTGGAGTCAACTAAATACAAACCAGTTTAACCAGACAAACCAAGAGTTTCCTTATCTAATATTGATATCATTATGTTTTTTTGCAACTATAGAGCTTACAAACAGAGATTCTTGATGTAGTTACAGCTATTAGTCAATCTATGAATATTGTTTACATTCAGAATGATTTTCCTGTAACTTGCCTAATGCCTTAATTTTCCTTTGAGAAGCTAAAAACGATCATGACAATAAAAAAAGGTTTTTCATAAAATTGTCAATACTATTTCCATTCCTGCATGATAAAGCTATTGAATTTCTTTTATTTCTTATACTCTTTTTGCATTATTTATCCTTAGAAAAGAAAAAAAATATATATAACAACAGAGATCATGAATAATTTATACAGTCCAAGATTATTATCAACAAGAAGCTGCTGATGTTTTATAATCAAAATAATTTAAGGGTGTCTTAAATATTCTTTAATCTTCTGACACCTCTATGAGGGATCATTAATATCCTCATTTAGAAGAAAACTGGTTCAGAGAGGTAAAGTAACCTATCAAAGAATGCAGGGATAGCAAGTGGTAGAACAGAATGTAAAACTCGAGCTCCTCTTATTCAAAATACAAGAATTGTTTACTTATATCAACTAATATTAATAAAGATAATATTATATTAATGAAGTATGGAATGACAATGCCCCAGGAAAAGAGACCAGGAGAGGTCTTTTTCATTGAAGATTAATTTTGGGAGGAGGCACATCTTGTACTGGTTGCCTTTTCTTGGAAGGGTGTTTTTAA
The DNA here is from genome assembly GCF_015220235.1 of Choloepus didactylus. Classification (NCBI taxonomy): domain Eukaryota; kingdom Metazoa; phylum Chordata; class Mammalia; order Pilosa; family Megalonychidae; genus Choloepus; species Choloepus didactylus. The sequence continues at coordinate 187,286,828 of NC_051309.1, read as the reverse complement.
ATTCTGGGATAAGTTAATACAAGCAGAAGTGAGAGACAGTCTGGCCACTTACAGTTTGCAGTGAACTCTAAGTTTATGAAAGAATTATAAGTGGGAGATACAGATTCCTTCTAGATTTCCTAACCTAGTAATCCAGGGTATTAAACAAATAGGGGTTCTAATTTTGCATTTATGCAGGCTCTTTCTCCTAACAGAATACACATAGGACAAAAAAATGAAAAATTCTTAAATCACTTATGATACAGGTATATATTTTAGAAGGCTAATTACTCATCTGAGTTCATACTCTGAAAGAAAAAAAAATGCTACTAAAACATTCTATGTCACACACAGGCACACATGCACCTTTCATCTATTTAAAAAGTGACTAGTAAGCATCACATAAAATAGAAAATAAAAAGATGATGTTTACAGTAGGTCTTACATTCCTTTTTATTATTTAGTAGTTTTTTAATCTAATCTGGTAGAGGGATTAATTTAATTGTTATCAACAAATTAACAGAAAAGATTTTTAATAAAGATCGAAATTAAACCAGTGTAAAGTATTATCAGGTATATTTAAAATCATTCAACTTAGAAATGTTGTTGCCTTACATTACAAATATCTCAGCTGGATTACGATGTTAACTTTCCACTTCTTTACTTAATGTTTGGTTTCCAAACATTCACTTAATGTCGATACCCAAATGTGATATGGTTGAAATGCCATCAGACTTAAAACGTAAATTATTGGTTCAAATCATGGCTCCACTGTTTCCTATATATGTTCTTTTGGGCAAACACTTAAAATCTCTGAGACAGTTCCCTCATCTGCAAAATGGGAATAACAGAATATCTATAGTGCAGAGTTCTTGTGATGATTAAATAATATAATGTATGTGAAAGTATTTAGCATAGTACTTGAAATATTATAGGATTTCTATAAATCTATGAAGAACAATAAATTTATGAAACAAAAAATTATTTGATGGAGAGCAAAAATAACTATTAAATTTCAAAGAAACATGTTCTAGATTCATTTTAACTTCTAAAAGAGAACTGTTATTTGTTTAGCAAATTCTTAAAATAAAAAAAATTTGGAGTATTTTCCTTTTCTTTCTAGCAGGCCCAATGTATCTATGTATTATGTCACTTTCATACTTCCCCTTATTCTCATACCAGCAATTAAAATATGAATCCTGGAGATTATAGGAAGTTCATATTCAATTTTCCCAATATGTTGGTACAGGAGTCAAAGATCAGAAAGTGTTTTTGTTCTTTTTCAAATGTGAATTTAAAAGATTTCTGCAAGAAAAGACCAGATCTCTGAATGTGGCTCCTTGAATATTCTGTACTTTCAGAATTAAGTATTTTCTATAATTTTATATTTAAGTAATATGTGTATTTTTACATTTAAATTAACATTGATAATTACAATCCTATATAATTATAGTACAGTTAGTTCTAAATCAATAACTAACTAGCAATTTGACTTGGCTTACTTATTAACTGGAAATCTATGAACATTGAGTTCCAAAATAAACAGTTGTAGAAAATATCAATCCTGCCAAATAATGGACTGACACACCTAATTCACGGAACATATCTTAAAATTATAACATCTTGACCTCATTGGAAATGTCTAAAACTTCACTGAATTGAAACACATTGAAAAAATATAATCAAAATAGGAGAGAGGTAAGAAACTCTGTTCTGAGTTTGCCATGGAATCCTAACTATTAAATCATGTGTGTTATGTAAGTGCATTGATCTTATTTGTCCAAGACCAAAGTATTGCAAGTGGTTCTTGACGGCAAGAAGGTTCTTTTTTTTTTTTTTTTTTTTTTTTTTTTTAATCATCATTTTATTGAGATATATTCACATACCACGCAGTCATACAAAACAAATTGTACTTTCGATTGTTTACAGTACCATTACATAGTTGTACATTCATCACCTAAATCAATCCCTGACACCTTCATTAGCACACACACAAAAATAACAAGAATAATAATTAGAGTGAAAAAGAGCAATTGAAGTAAAAAAGAACACTAGGTACCTTTGTCTGTTTGTTTGCTTCCCCTACTTTTCTACACATCGATCCATAAACTAGACAAAGTGGAGTTTGGTCCTTATGGCATTCCCAATCCCACTGTCACCCCTCATAAGCTACATTTTTATACAACTGTCTTCGAGATTCATGGGTTCTGGGTTGTAGTTTAATAGTTTCAGGTATCCACCACCAGCTACCCCAATTCTTTAGAACCTAAAAAAGGTTGTCTAAAGTGTGCGTAAGAGTGCCCACCAGAGTGATCTCTCGGCTCGTTTTGGAATCTCTCTGCCACTGAAGCTTATTTCATTTCCTTTCACATCCCCCTTTTGGTCAAGAAGATGTTCTCCATCCCACGATGCCGGGTCTACATTCCTCCCCGGGAGTCATATTCCACGTTGCCAGGGAGATTCACTTCCCTGGGTGTCTGATCCCACGTAGGGGGGAGGGCAGTGATTTCACCTTTCAAGTTGGCTTAGCCAGAGAGAGAGGGCCACATCTGAGCAACAAAGAGGCATTCAGGAGGAGACTCTTAGGCACAAATACAGGGAGACCTAGCCTCTCCTTTGCAGCAACCGTCTTCCCAAGGGTAAAACTTATGGTAGAGGGCTCAACCCATCAAACCACCAGTCCCCTATGTCTGTGGTCATGTTAGCAACCATGGAGGTGGGGTAGGCGAATACCCCTGCATTCTCCACAGGCTCCTCAAGGGGGCACTACATCTTTTTTTTTTTTTTTTCCCTTGTTTGTCTTTTTTCTTTTTTTTTTTTTTTTTTTAACTTTCCCTTCTTTTTTCAAATCAACTGTATGAAAAAAAAAAGTTAAAAAGAAAACAAACATACAATAAAAGAACATTTCAAAGAGACCATAACAAGGGAGTAAGAAAAAGACAACTAACCTAAGATAACTGCTTAACTTCCAACATGTTCCTACTTTACCCCAAGAAAGTTACATACTATAGCAACATTTCAGTGAACTTGTTCCTACTACATCCATCAGAAATTAACAGACCATAGTCATTTCTGGGCATCCCCAGAACGTTAAATAGCTTATCTGTTCTTCTTGGATTATTGTTCCCCCTTCCTTAATTGCTCTCTACTGCTAGTTCCCCTACATTCTACATTATAAACCATTTGTTTTACATTTTTCAAAGTTCACATTAGTGGTAGCATATAATATTTCTCTTTTTGTGCCTGGCTTATTTCGCTCAGCATTATGTCTTCAAGGTTCATCCATGTTGTCATATGTTTCACCAGATCGTTCCTTCTTACTGCCGCGTAGTATTCCATCGTGTGTATATACCACATTTTATTTATCCACTCATCTGTTGATGGACATTTGGGTTGTTTCCATCTCTTGGCAATTGTGAATAATGCTGCTATGAACATTGGCGTGCAGATATCTGTTCGTGTCACTGCTTTCCGATCTTCCGGGTATATCCCGAGAAGTGCAATCGCTGGATCGAATGATAGCTCTATCTCTAGTTTTCTAAGGAACTGCCAGACTGACTTCCAGAGTGGCTGAACCATTATACAGTCCCACCAACAATGAATAAGAGTTCCAATTTCTCCACATCCCCTCCAGCATTTGTAGTTTCCTGTTTGTTTAATGGCAGCCATTCTAACCGGTGTTAGATGGTATCTCATTGTGGTCTTAATTTGCATCTCTCTAATAGCTAGTGAAGCTGAACATTTTTTCATGTGTTTCTTGGCCATTTGTATTTCCTCTTCAGAGAACTGTCTTTTCATATCTTTTGCCCATTTTATAATTGGGCTGTCTGTACTATTGTCATTGAGTTGTAGGATTTCTTTGTATATGCAAGATATCAGTCTTTTGTCAGATACATGGTTTCCAAAAATTTTTTCCCATTGAGTTGGCTGCCTCTTTACCTTTTTGAGAAATTCCTTTGAGGTGCAGAAACTTCTAAGCTTGAGGAGTTCCCATTTATCTATTTTCTCTTTTGTTGCTTGTGCTTTGGGTGTAAAGTCTAGGAAGTGGCCTCCTAATACAAGGTCTTGAAGATGTTTTCCTACATTATCTTCTAGGAGTTTAATGGTACTTTCTTTTATATTGAGATCTTTGGTCCATTTTGAGTTAATTTTTGTGTAGGGGGTGAGGTAGGGGTCCTCTTTCATTCTTTTGGATATGGATATCCAACTCTCCCAGCCCCATTTGTTGAAAAGACCATTATGGCTCAGTTCGGTGACTTTGGGGGCCTTATCAAAGATCAGTCGGCCATAGATCTGAGGGTCTATCTCTGAATTCTCAATTCGATTCCATTGATCTGTATGTCTATCTTTGTGCCAGTACCATGCTGTTTTGCCAACTGTGGCTTTATAATAAGCTTCAAAGTCAGGGAGTGTAAGTCCTCCCACTTCGTTTTTCTTTTTTAAAGTGTCTTTAGCAATTCGAGGCATCTTCCCTTTCCAAATAAATTTGATAACTAGCTTTTCCAAGTCTGCAAAGTAGGTTGTTGGAATTTTGATTGGGATTGCATTGAATCTGTAGATGAGTTTGGGTAGAATTGACATCTTAATGACATTTAGCCTTCCTATCCATGAACATGGAATATTTTTCCATCTTTTAAGGTCCCCTTCTATTTCTTTTAGTAGAGTTATGTAGTTTTCTTTGTATAGGTCTTTTACATCTTTGGTTAAGTTTATTCCTAGGTACTTGATTTTTTTAGTTGCTATTGAAAATGGTATCTTTTTCTTGAGTGTCTCTTCAGTTTGTTCATTTCTAGCATATAGAAACATTACTGACTTATGTGCATTAATCTTGTATCCCGCTACTTTGCTAAATTTGTTTATTAGCTCTAGTAGGTGTATCGTTGATTTCTCAGGGTTTTCTAGATATAAGATCATATCATCTGCAAACAATGACAGTTTTACTTCTTCTTTTCCAATTTGGATGCCTTTTATTTCTTTGTCTTGCCGGATTGCCCTGGCTAGCACTTCCAGCACAATGTTGAATAACAGTGGTGACAGCGGGCATCCTTGTCTTGTTCCTGATCTTAGAGGGAAGGCTTTCAGTCTCTCACCATTGAGTACTATGCTGGCTGTGGGTTTTTCATATATGCTCTTTATCATGTTGAGGAAGTTTCCTTCAATTCCTACCTTTTGAAGTGTTTTTATCAAAAACGGATGTTGGATTTTGTCAAATGCTTTTTCAGCATCTATTGAGATGATCAATTGATTTTTCCCTTTCGAGTTTTTAATGTGTTGTAATACATTGATTGTTTTTCTTATGTTGAACCATCCTTGCATGCCTGGAATGAACCCCACTTGGTCATGGTGTATGATTTTTTTAATGTGTCTTTGGATTCGATTTGCAAGTATTTTGTTGAGGATTTTTGCATCTATATTCATTAGGGAGATTGGCCGGTAGTTTTCCTTTTTTGTAGCATCTTTGCCTGGTTTTGGTATTAGATTGATGTTAGCTTCATAAAATGAGTTAGGTAGTGTTCCATTTTTTTCAATGTTTTGAAAGAGTTTGAGTAAGGTTGGTGTCAGTTCTTTCTGGAAAGTTTGGTAGAATTCCCCTGTGAAGCCATCTGGCCCTGGGCATTTATTTGTGGGAAGATTTTTGATGACTGATTGGATCTCTTTGCTTGTGATGGGTTGGTTGAGGTCTTCTATTTCTTCCCTGGTCAGTCTAGGTTGTTCATATGTTTCCAGGAAATTGTCCATTTCTTCTACATTATCCAGTTTGTTGCCATACAGTTGTTCATAATATCCTCTTATAATTTTTTTAATTTCTTCAGGATCTGCAGTTATGTCACCTTTTTCATTCATTATTTTGTTTATATGGGTCTTCTCTCTTTTTGATTTTGTCAGTCTAGCTAGGGGCTTGTCAATCTTGTTGATCTTCTCAAAGAACCAACTTTTGGTGATATTTATCCTTTCTATTGTTTTTTTGTTCTCTATGTCATTTATTTCTGCTTTAATCCTTGTTATTTCTTTTCTTGTACTTGGTTTAGGATTGGTTTGCTGTTCATTTTCTAGCTTCTTCAGTTGATCCATTAGTTCTTTGATTTTGGCTCTTTCTTCCTTTTTAATATATGCGTTTAGTGCTATAAATTTCCCCCTTAGCACTGCTTTTGCTGCATCCCATAGGTTTTGGTATGTTGTGTTCTCATTTTCATTCGTCTCTATATATTTAGCAATTTCTCTTGCTATTTCTTCTTTAACCCACTGATTGTTTAGGAGTGTGTTGTTTAACCTCCAGGTATTTGTGAATTTTCTAAGTCTCTGATGGTTATTGACTTCTAATTGTATTCCATTGTGGTCAGAGAATGTGCTTTGAATAATTTCAATCTTTTTAAATTTATTGAGGCTTGTTTTATGTCCCAGTATATGATCTATTCTGGAGAAAGTTCCGTGAGCACTAGAAAAGTATGTGTATCCTGTTGATTTGGGATGTAATGTCCTGTAGATGTCTGTTAAATCTAATTCATTTATCAGATTGTTTAGGTTTTCAATTTCCTTATTGGTCTTCTGTCTGGTTGATCTATCTATAGGAGAGAGTGATGTGTTGAAGTCTCCCACAATTATTGTGGAAACATCAATTGCTTCCTTTAGTTTTGCCAATGTTTCTCTCATGTATTTTGTGGCACCTTGATTGGGTGCATAGACATTTACGATTGTTATTTCTTCTTGCTGAATTGCCCCTTTTATTAGTATGTAGTGGCCTTCTTTGTCTCTCAAAACATCCCTGCATTTGAAGTCTATTTTATCTGAGATTAATATTGCTACACCTGCTTTCTTTTGGCTGTAGCTTGCATGAAATATTTTTTTCCATCCTTTCACTTTCAGTTTCTTTGTGTCCCTGTGTCTAAGATGAGTCTCTTGTATGCAACATATTGATGGTTCATTTTTTTTGATCCATTCTGCGAATCTATATCTTTTAATTGGGGAGTTTAATCCATTTACATTCAACGTTAAAACCGTGAAGGCATTTCTTGAATCGGCCATCTTATCCTTTGGATTATGTTTGCCATATTTTTCCCTCTCTCTATTAATATCCTTTATTGTACCCATACCAAATCTCTTTAGTACTGAACCTTTCTCCAAGTCTCTCTGTCCTGTCTTTGTTTCTCTGTCTGTAGGGCTCCCTTTAGTATCTCCAGTAGGGCAGGTCTCTTGTTAGCAAATTCTCTCAGCATTTGTTTGTCTGTGAAAAATTTAAGCTCTCCCTCAAATTTGAAGGAGAGCTTTGCTGGATAAAATATTCTTGGCTGGAAATTCCTCTCACTCAGAATTTTAAATATATCGTGCCACTGCCTTCTCGCCTCCATGGTGGCTGCTGAGTAGTCACTACTTAGTCTTATGCTGTTTCCTTTGTATGTGGTGAATTGCTTTTCTCTTGCTGCTTTCAGAACTTGCTCCTTCTCTTCTATGTTTGACAGTGTGATCAGTATATGTCTCGGAGTGGGTTTTTTTGGATTTATTCTATTTGGAGTTCGCTGAGCATTTATGATTGTGTATTTATGTTGTTTAGAATATTTGGGAAGTTTTCCCCAACAATTTCTTTGTATACTCTTCCTAGACCTTTACCCTTTTCTTCCCCTTCTGGGACACCAATGAGTCTTATATTTGGACGTTTCATATTATCTATCATATCCCTGAGGTCCATTTCGAGTTTTTCAATTTTTTTCCCCATTCTTTCTTTTATGTTTTCATTTTCCATTCTGTCATCTTCCAGGTCACTGATTCGTTGTTCAACTTCCTCTAGTCTTGTACTATGAGTGTCCAGAATCTTTTTAATTTGGTCAACAGTTTCTTTAATTTCCATAAGATCATCCATTTTTTTATTTAGTCTTGCAATGTCTTCTTTATGCTCTTCTAGGGTCTTCTTGATTTCCTTCATATCCCGTACTAGGGTCTCATTGTTCATCTTTAGTTCTTTGAGTAGCTGCTCTAGGTGTGTCTCTTCTGGTCTTTTGATTTGGGTGCTTGGGCTTGGGTTATCCATATCGTCTGGTTTTTTCATATGCTTTATAATTTTCTGTTGTTTTTGGCCTCGTGGCATTTGCTGACCTTGATAGGGTTCTTTTAGGGTTTGTAGACCAGTTGAAGTCCTTATCTCTAATTTATCAGATCTACAGCTTCGTGGAGTACACTTTCTCTAACTAACCAGCAGGTGGCGTCCACGAGCCACCTGTTCTCCACAAGCCAGATCTCCCCTGCTTAGCCTTTTTTGTGAGTGGGGGAGTGAGTCTTGTGGGGCCCAATTGGTGTCCCAAGCTTGCGTGTGTAGTTGGTGTTGCCTGCCCTGTATGTGGGGCGTGTTTCTGGGCAGTCGGGGAGGGGGGGTGGCCCTAACAATCAAATCTCCCTGATGATCCTAGAGTTTTAAAGCTACTGCAATAGTCTAATCCTTCAGTTCAGTCCTGCCACAGTTTGTCTCTGCCACTGACCCACAAGTCTTTGGTATTGGCGTATGGCTCCTGAGACTTGCAAGTGGGCCCCTCTTCCAGGCTGTGCACCCCGGGTCCTCTGTTGAGGGATGACTGTGCTATGTCACAGGTGAGTGCCGTCCCCCCAGGGCAGTTCTGGGCTGCTGGGCTGTGTTGGGAGGCTCCCAGTCTGCTCAAATGATGGCTGAATGGGGCTCTGTTAATTCACACTGCTCCCCCTTCCCAGCTCTGGGACATTCAGCTGAGGTTGCAGGGAAGGCTAATGTCCACGCCCAGTTTTGTGGTGTGTGCCTGTTATTTGAAGCACTTCCGTCACACTGGGTTGTCTGGGGCAGCTCTGGGCTATGGGGCTGGCGATGGGCAGGAGTGTTTCCTGTCCACCAGGATGGTGGCTGTGAGCGGACACCCCCCTTTTCTTGGGAAGTTGTGTTGTTTAGTGAATTTTCTCAGCCACTGGATTATTGCCTTTTGTCTCAGAGCTGTCTTAGTTCTGCTCTTGACTTGATGTGCCCAAATTTCAATTCTTTGAAGCTTTCTGTATTGAGCTTCTTAGAGTAATTGTTTTAGAAAAAGCAAAAAGGATTTAAAAAAAAAAAAAAAAAGGCCCTCCTCAGAGATCTAATGGGTTATTGAAATGCTAATAGACAAAGCAACCAGGGCCATTAAGGAAAGGTGCCCAGGGCAGAGAGATCAGCCTTGCTTCGGGATTTGCATATGCGCCTCAAGGCCTGATCTCCGCCCTTCCCCTTTCTGTGTTCACCAGAACTCCAAAAATCCTCTGCTTTTATTTTGGAGTTTTTCGTGTTGTTTTTTTTCTATGCCTGTCTCCTCTCTGCTGGGCTGGCTGCTCTCAGAGTCTCTGGTGTCTGGCCTCAGTCTATCTATGGTTGGAGTTTGAATCAGTAGAATGAGTTTCCGGTAAGAGCAGCCACTGCAATTCTCCCTTCTCCTTCCTGGAGCTGACAGCCCCTCCTCCCCCGGGACTGAGCCTGGCAGGGAGGGGCGCGGGTCCCCTGGCCGCAAAAACTTACAGATTTCGCTGATCTCAGCAGTTCCACGTTTTCATGAGTGTTGTATGAAGTATGCCCAAAGACAGATTGCTCTGTGGTGTCCAGTCCACGCAGTTCCTGGCTTTTTACCTACTTTCCTGGAGGAGTAACTAAAACATACAGCTCACCAGTCTGCCATCTTGCCCCGCCTCCAAGTAGGTTCTTAAAAGCACCACGAAACGTGGTTATATGCAAAGCAGTATAGTGTGCTGACAAGAGAATATTGCATAGTCAACCCATGCTATGAGAAGATGTAAGGCTACATCACAGAGGTAAGGATTACCACGGCGGTAACGTCATTCACTTGACTAAACAAGTCTACAATCTTTTCCTAGGATATTATGCACATACTGTTCATTGTCAACTAGCTGTCCTTGAAGCCTTGCCAAGTCAATTATGTGAAAGTGGCTTACAAGAGTTTTATGCAGGTTAGTCATTGTGCAGGTGGTAATCAACTATATTCTCCTCTTTTTTCCTGAACCTAAGGTCAGTGTCCATATTCAGCCATTTCATCAAATGAAGGAAAAGGTTCCCACTAGGTATAGGATTCTAAATGAGATGTGTCATCGGCAAAATCTACTTTTGATGCAAACGTATGCTCATTAAAATCTTATTATGATACTTTTCTTTATCTCACACCTAAAAAAATTACTTTAAAATTGTCTAATTTAATTTGAATGTAGTCATTACAATAAGGTAATTCAGATTTGTGGTTCTTTTGTATGTTATTACAAGATGGCAAAAAAAAAAAAAAAGGTTAGACATTCTTCAAAACTCCTATGAAAGAAATAAAATAAAATAATGAAATCTTCTTTAGTAACTGCACCAACCAGGATCCATCATTGTCAGCATAATGTAGGACCTGCACTGATTTTCTGATGACATTTTATGTTAAGTGAAGCCAAATACTTGTCCTGTTCAGTCAAGCTTATGAAAAGCACAGCTAGTATCTTCGGAGAAGGAGTGGGAAGGATACTTGTTGAGTGGAAGGGTAGGGACCAGAAAATAAGAGACAGATGTGGCAGGGAAACTAAATTCCTTGAATATGATAAGGAAATGTAAATAAAGAGCAAAGGGTCTAATACATAGAATCCTGAAAGAAACCATTACATTAAAATTCTGCTCAAATTTCACACAGTGTATATAGCTCTTGGGTCAACACATAATGACCTCGTGTGTGGTTAAAAAGCTCCTCTGTATGAAAGCAAAAAAGGAAAAAAGATTCATAACAACTAAAGCAGTATTTGCTAATATTACATAGATTTTTATGTGACTATATAGATGACAGATCTAAGTATGAAGTGGGAGGCTTTTAAAGAACTGTAATGGTTATATCAGAGCCATGGAATCAACTGCCAGGGTTTGAATCCAGCACAATTATTTATTATATCTTTGACCCTGAGGATATTCTTTAGCTTATTTGAGTCTCAACTTCCTCAATTGTAAAATGGTGCTATTAGAAATTCTTACCTCATAATATTATAGTGAGGGAGGGAGAAGGAGCCTCAATGTGAGTGATATTGAAACTGTCAATGCCTTTGGTGAGTTCACCAGTATTTTATTTAGAAATAAATAAATAAATATGATATTTCTTACAACGCACATATTATGAACCAATTCATACCTATCCCATAACTAAAGAGAAAGCTACAAATGGATATGAAATGTATAAGATCTTGAAAGGAACAACTCAAAATTCTCATTATTCATATGTAACATGTTTGCATACCTAGAAGATCCAAAACATTCCAAAGATAATTAGAATCATTAGAAGTAATAATTCTGTACATAAGCCTGATATTCAGTATCAGTTTCCTGTTTGTATTTCCAAAACAAATAATTACTAAATTAGATAATTTTAAAACCATACCATATATAATAACATCAATTCTAGCAAGAGAAGTGCAAGAGCTCTACATAGAAACATAAAAGAATATTGTTGAGAACTAAATAAGAAGGTGCAAACATAGAGAAATATCATGTTTAGTGATTGGAAGATTCAATATTGTAAATATGACAATTCTTCCCAAACAGGGATTGTAGAACTTAACAAGATGAATTTATTCTGTAGAAAATTATTTGTGTGGAAATGCAAATGCTCCAATTATAGATGAGATACTCTTGAAGAGGGGGAAAAAAGATGAGAGGACTTGTTTTACCAAAGAGCAATATTTATTATAAAGTTACGATCATTAAGAACAGCGTGGCATTGGTGCAAAGAAAGACAAATGCAAAATAGAATAGAATAAAAAAATGAGAAGTCAACCCCTGGATATAAACAATTGATTTATTTAATTGCAAAGGAAGTAGGCTTTTCAAATAATGGTTCCAGAAAACTTATATATCCAAAAGAAAAAAAAAATGATACTTGCTTCCTACCTCATCTCATACTCAAAAGCCAATTGCAGGTAGACTGTAGATAGAAATATGAAAGGCAAAACAAGACAGCTTACAAAGTATAACACAGGAAATTATTTTCTTGACATCAAAGTAAGGAAAGACACTGAAAAGGACAAATAAAACAGTGCTATCCATAAAGGAAAATATAGGTATTTAACTACATTAAAATTGAGAACTGTTTTCATCAAAAGATACTATTAAGAAAGAGTGTCAATAGAAGGCAAAGGTGAGAGAAAATATTTGTAACAAAGACCTGTTGCCAGAATATATAATAAATCCCTATAAAACAATGTATACATCAGAAATGTGTGCATGTGTGTATCAAGGTACCTGTATAAGTATGTTCATGATAGTACTAATAATGATTCCTAATTGGAAATCTCCAAATGTCTATCAGCAGAAGAAAGGACAAATAAATTTTGGTGTATTCATACAATGGAATGCTATGCAGTAATGAGGATGAACAGAATAGAACTACTCATAAAAATAAATCTCACAAACACATGTTAAGCAAAAGTCCCTAGACACAATAAACTAATTACTGTTTAATTTCATTTATATGGATTAAAATAAAGGCAAAACCAAATTATATTTCATAGGGATGTGTGTTCATGTGGTAAAGCTATAAAAATAATAAAAGATGTCATTACTTTGGAACTCAGGGTAGTTGTTTCCTTTGGGGGGAGTGAGGGTTGGTGATGTGAGGGCTTCCAAGGCCTTGACAATGTCCCATTTGTTGACTTGGGTGATTCTCTGTATGATAAATAATTGAGTAATATATCTTTTTTGTGTGTGCACTGTTCTATATGTATGTTATATTTTATAATAAATTAAAAAAAAACTAAAAATTAGAAAGGCAAGTTAAGGACACTATTATGAGAGTGTGAAGAGAAGAACTGGAGTAGGAGAAGGTAATTGCAACACTTAGAATTTGCAAAGGACTCGAGTCTGTAATATATAAATAATTTCTACAAATTAGTAAGAAAAAGGCAAACAATGCAATAAAAAAGGAACTTCACAAAAGGCAATATACAGATGACTAATTAATATGTAAAGTAGCTCTCAAACTCACTGTTAATCACAGAAATGTAAATTAAAACTACTGTCATATCATCAGACACTTATTAGAATAGATACAGTAAAAAAGTATTGGGAAGGATATAGAACAACGGGATCACTAATAAACTGTGTGTATGTATAAACTCATTCAATCACAGTTGAAATTCATTTGGCATTATATCCTAAAAGTAGATTTTCCTATCTTACAATGCAGCAGTTCCAGTCCCAGATATATATCCAACAGAAATACATGTACATCTGAACCAAGAGAAATGTACAAGATTGCTTTTAATAGTATTATTTATAACAATCCCAAATTGGAAACAAGGCAAATATCCATTACGAGTAGGAAACATGACCTGAAACATTTGTGTGTTCTGGTACAAGACTGCAAATGGAGGCAGCATGTATGTTGGGGATTGAATCACATCTTTCACAAAAGGCAGATTCGGATCCCAACCCCTGGTCCCATGGGTGTGAACCCATTGGTGAATAGGATCTTTGAAGATGTTGCTAGCTAGTTAAGGTATGCCCAAACTGGATGAGGGTGGGTCTTAATCCAAAGTGGCTGAAGTCTGTACAAACAAAGAAAATTGGACATGCAAAAAAAAAGCCACAGGAGAAACAAGAAGTCAGAAATCAATGGAACTCAAAACAGAAAGGAGAAGATGCCACCATGCTCATTGCCATGTGACAGAAAAGCCAAGGACAAAGGATCACTAGCAGCTAGTGCCAGAATGCCACAGTCTTCAGGGAGAAAGCATTACCTTGCTGATGGCTTGATTTTGGAATTCTAGCTTCAACTGTGAGCAACTAAATTTCTATTGGTTAAGCCAGGAATGGCATTTGTTTTAGCAGCTAGGAAACTAATACAAGGTATCATATGTCTAAACTTTAAAAGCTAAAAAGAAAACCTAAAATCAAGATAACAGACTTTATCAGTTTTCCTATTGCTATAGAGCAAACTACCACAAACTGCAAGGCTTAAAACAACAGTGATTTATTGGCTCACAGTTATTTAGGTCAGAAATCTGGAATGATGTGTTTGGAGTCTCTGCTCAGAGTCTCAGTGGGTTGAAATTGAGGTTTCATATGGGGCTGGGTTTCTCATCTGGGGATCCAGTCTTCTTGCACACTCACTGGTTACTAGCAGAATTAATTTCCTTGTGGTTTTAGGACTGAGCTCCAAATTCCATATTGGTTGTCAGTGGGGGCTGTGCTCAGCTGTAAGAGTACATCTGCATTCTTTACCACGCAGCTCTGTCAATCTTCAAGCTAGCAATGGCATGTTAAATCCTTTCCATGCTTTGAGTCCTTGATTTTTGCAACCAGCCAGAGATAACTCTCTGCTTCTAAAGGGTTCCCTTGATCAGGTCAGGCCTACCAGGCTAATCTCCCTATCTTATGGTCAACCATACCATATTTACCTTTGTGCTGGTTTGAATGTATTATGTACCCCAGAAAAAGCCATATTCTTTGATGCAATCTTGTGGGGCAGACATATTAGTGGGGATTAAGTTGGAATGTTTGGATTAGGTTGTTTGCATGGAAATGCGCCCCACCCAACTGTAGGTAATAATTTTGATGAGATATTTCCATGGAGGCATGGCCCCACCCATTCAGGGTGGGCCTTGATCAGTGGAGCCATATAAATGAGCTGATCGGCAGAGGGAACTCAGTGCAGCTGTGAGTGACGTTTTGAAGAGGAGCTACAGCCAAGAGGGACACTTTGAAGAAAGCACAGGAGCTGCAGATGAGAGACAGTTTGAAGACGGCCGTTGAAAGCAGACTCTTGCTCCGGAGAAGCTGAGAGAGGATAAATATCCCAAGTGCAACTAAGAGTGACATTTTTGAGGAACTGCAGCCTAGAGAAGAACGTCCTGGGAGAAAGCCATTTTGAAACCAGAATTTTGGAGCAGACACCAGCCACGTGCCTTCCCAGCTAACAGAGGTTTTCTGGACACCATTGGCCATCCTCCAGTGAAGGTACCCGATGGCTGATGTGTTACCTTGGACACTTTATGGCCTTAAGACTGTAACTGTGTAACCGAATAAACCCCCTTTTATAAAAGCCATTCCATCTCTGGTGTTTTGCATTCCAGCAGCATTAGCAAACTAGAACAACCTTATATAATATCACAGGTGTAAAATCCATACAGATGGCTCCAGAAATTTTGTAGGGCATGCTAATCAGAGAAAAAGGAAAATTGGGGATTATCTTTGAATCCTGCCTACCGCAGTTTGCCCTCTAGCCCCCAAAGATTTGTTTCCCTTCAAAATGGAAAATACATTCATCCCATCCCAAAATTCCCAGGATTTTCATCCCATTAGAGTCTCAAGCCCAAAATTTCATTTAAATCTCATCAACTCACAAGTCTAAAATATCATCATCTAAGCATCTGAGTCAGGTTAAGTCAGGTGTGAAAGGGGATCCTGGATATAAACCTTTAAATACAACTCCTGGGGCACACAATTCTTCTTCATCTTTGAACCTATGAAACTAAGGAAAAAAGTTCTCTCTCCCCCAACATTCCTAATGTACAATGGTACCACTGGCATGGTATAGTAATTATAGACATTCTAATTGAAAATGGAGGAAATGGAAGGCAAAAAGAAATTAGTGGTTCAAAGTAGTTTTTAAATCCAGCCTGGTGAAATCCAGCCAGAATTCCTTGATCAGAAATCAATTACCCATTGTTCTCAATTCTGCCATCTGGGCTTTTGGCTCCACCCTCTGGACTTTTCCATCCTCTGAATCATTCTTCCATTTTCATGAAAGATAGCACATTTCCTCCTGGGTAGTTTAATTAACCTGTCTACTGTCAGTACTGTCTTTATCCCTGTCAGTCCAAGTTGATAGTGCTTCTGCATATATAATTTTATCAAGAACTTTGTGAGTCTTGCATGAATTTCACTGGTTATCTATCACTCTTTTAGGCAAAATCAAATTTACAGATCATTTCGAGATAATCTCCTTTCTATCTTTTGCTTCTGCTGAGATAGCCGAGGGACAATGCTTTTAAGCTTCCTGGAGATCCCTGGTTTGGTTGAGAAAATAACGGGAGCACACGCTGAATCTCTGGAAAGAGCATTTTGTGTGTGACTGAAAATTCTGATCTTTTGGTTTTACTGAGGTTTTAGCAAAAGTTTGTATAGCCACATCCTTGGTTTTTTCTCTGAAACATGGTTTGGAATTAATCTCATAATTTTTCTTTCTCCATCTGAGTAGACTAAAAATTTCCCACATCATCAATGCTCCCTATCTTATGGTCAACTGTGCCTTGTACTACAACCTAATCATGGGAGTAAAATCCATTATATTCAGAGTCTCGAGAATTCTGCAGGCATATACCACACAGAAAGGCAGTAAATATTGGAGGACACCTTAGAATTCTGCCTACCACATAAACAGTTAAAAAATATATTTTATCTTTCTACTTTGACTTGATAATCTCTCAATAGCTGGATGATAGCCAGATTAGTGTCCTTTGAAACAAGAGCCAGGGCAGTCACAGGTCTAAGGTGTTATAGAACTGTAGAATTCATAAATACATTATAATAAATAATATGAATACATCATATTCATATAATGAAACATTGTACAATAATGAATGAAATAAGATACATACAACATTGTGGATCTCACAAGTACAATGTTGGAAAAAATTTTTAACAAAATATGACATAATTATATTTCTATTTATAGAAACTCAAAAAGGGACAAACTTACAGTACTTAGAAATGCGTGCTTAGGTGATAAAATTATAAATAAAAACAAGAATGGATTATTATAAACATCAGGATAGTAATTACCTATGGGAGGCTGAGAGGGATTGGTTATTGGGAACAGTCAAGAAAGGGTGTCAGAGTGCTACCATGCTAAGTTGCTTGACCTGAGTCATAGTTCATGAGTGTTTCATTTGCAATAAATTATTTAGTTGCATACAGAGCAAAATGTATATGCTTCTCTGAGTGTGTATTATATATCATGATAAGAAAAGTTAAATAATTTAATGGAGTAAGAAAATGCATTTTAAATGAAAAATGTTTTGGTAATAGTTAGCATCAAATTAGGGCCTGCATCTTCAGAATTATATTGATTATAGTACAGCTGACTTTATATCTCTCATAACCAGAGGATGGAAGAAAAGGAGACAAATTTCTAAAAATGATAATAAACTGAGAGGACTCAAGTTTTAAATATCCTGGTAAAATTACAGTTGTGCATTTCAATAATTATCTTTTATTGTGAGAAGTAATTCTGTTGTAATTATCTTAGTAACTCTTTAAATATTTTTCTTTTAAAATACATTAGATATGGTATTAATCATCTTTCCTTATATATTTAATCAACATTTTAATTATGGCACGGAGATTTGAAATACTTTTTTTCTTTTGTCATGAAAGTTCTGTTTTATTTCAACAGAAAGTATTACCTATGCTGGGTCCAACTGCATATATAAATCATCTGAATTAAAGCAGCATTAGCAAATGAGTCTCTGGGACACTTCGTTTGTGTCTTTTGGGGGTGGAGGTTACTAATGAAATGAAGTGCCAGTTTTAAAATCAAGTTACATAGCACATGATATAATTGTCCCCCTATAAAATGCTAATGTATAAGATCAGATAGAAAGAATTTCAGTGGAGCCTTTCATCTTCTATTACATTAGTGCTTTATATAATTTCATTTCACTTTATTTCAGCCCAACATAAAATGAAAAATTCCATTGTCTGCTTAGCTGCCATTTCTCTTGATATTTGAAATATATTTAATTATACAAGGTCACATCTGAAGAGATAAAATTCTCTGGAGAGAATGTAAATGAACTTTTCCTTATCGGATTTCTTATGAATTCTTTATTAGCTTAAAATTACATGATATTATCCTGAAATGACATGAAATGTCTTACTTTTTATCTTGCGCATTCTTGGAATGAAACCAGAATGTTAAAGAAAACTAATGGTTCTGAGAATCGGCTGCTCCGGAGGGTATATATTCCTTCATTACTCATGCTTTGTAATTGGCAGTCCACAGCAGGAAAGGCAGTAAGAATACGCTGGTTACATTTAGAGACTGAAGTTACGTATTTTCCTTTACGATGTCATAGTTAAAATTATGGAAAATTATAACAGCTGTTTGTAATGTGTTAGAGATGCTGAAGTTCTGTTTATGGTAAAATTTTTCATAGTAACTGTTCTTTAGAAGAGTTTTCTATTAGTTAAAATGGAAAGGTCATTTGAAGAGTGTCTTTAAAGAGTACAGAAATGCCACAATAAAACAAAATAGAAGTGCTCTCAAAATTTAGCATTCCTATTTTAAAAAAATGACTGATCAATGCTATGTACAATCTATCTATTCTCTAGTCAGTGTCATGGTTAAAAATCTCATTCCAGATATTATTATCTATATTTCTGTATTCTTAGCAAAACATTTATCTTGAAATTCTATGGACTCATAGAAATAATGTATTCTTGCAAATGAAAGAAATATCTTTTCAACTTTTCCTCAAACTCCCACAACTTTAATTTTTCATATCTGTTTGGGAAAATACCATTTTCAGTTCAAAAATTTTTAACTGAAAGTGACATATTTGAAAGTTGCCACTTTACTGATTGTTGTGTATATGTTTATGCTTTTTGTGAATGTAGGTAAACAAAACAGCAATGAAATATTTCTATTCACCAGTTAAATACGACTGTTTAACAATAAATTTAACAGTAACTAGCTCTATAACATGACCTACTATGAGAATATCTTAGCTGAGTTTCCCGATTGGAATCCTGAAATTTTACCAATGAAAATATTTCTCCTTCACAAGGAAGAAGTTTAATTTTAAAATTGATATTAATATAGAGCTCTGATTATTCATCTTTATTCTCCAAAGACGAAAGTAACAAGAAATGTTTCTTACGGCAATAACTCTTAACAGATTAAAGATATTCAAATAATTTTTAATCCAGTTGAACAGAATTTGACGCAAAATACTAGAGTCATGAGAGTCAGCAAAGAGGCATAAACAAACAAACAAAATTAACCTGGGTTTGGGATAGTATAATGGTCACAAATATCAGTTTATTTGATAATAAATGGAAGTAAGCAACAATTCAAAATCCATTGGTATGCAGAATACTTTCCAGGAAAAACTTTAGAGAGGACTGTGTATAAAAAGAAAAATAAAAACAGCAACAAACAAAAGAAAGCAAATCAACTTATCCTTTATTCATTACGATTAGTTCAGAAAAGTAAGATACAATACAACTAAGATTACAGGGTGGAGCAGTAAAGAGCATTAGACTATCAAGACACTTGTGCCCAGTGTCACACCATGGAAAAGCAAGGCAAGCACAAGACTGGGCCAAATCTACATGGTCTGTTTGGGCAGAAGACAGGTCAGGCCCCTGGATTCTCTTGTACAGATGCCAACAAGAACAAAGGTATCACTTGGGACAACAAGACACCGATGGAATATTTGGAGAATCCCAAGAGGTACATCCCTGGAACAAAAATGGTCTTTGCTAGCATTAAGAAGACAGAAAGGGAAGACTTGATAGCTTATCTCAAAAAAGCTACTAATGAGTAATGGTTGGCCACTGTGTTATTTATTATAAAACAAATATTTTGTGACTTTTTTACATGTACCACATTTAAATTGATTGCATACACCAGAATTCGGATCACAATGGAATCATTTTTGTTGGACAGTCCTTAATTAAATAAGATTAGCTATAGTTAAATGAATATGATCAAGCTTTTTAAATTTTGATAGTAATTCTGGTTTGGCAAATGTTATCACTGTTTCCCCCTTCTAAAGGTTTAACTGGACTTGAGGCTAGGTTGAATTAGTAATGTTCAACTTTTCAGAAAGATGGTGAATGTCAACTTACAACCTATAGAAGACTGGTTTTATATTTAGATTTATATAACTGATTTTATGAATATATTTAAATACTAAGGAAATTCTTCACTGTTTCATAGAACAGAGCTAGACTCACTTGGTTTCAGTTGATATTCATCGGCCTGTTTAAAGGCAGGTGCTGAAAATAAGCTAGCTATGTCCATTTTATCTTTCTGGTCTTAACTGTGTAAATCTAATTAAAATTCCCTGTATCTGAAATGTTGCCTTTTAATTAACAAAAAGCATTTTGATGTGGTTTATGTATAATGCCAAATAAAGAATGCTGAACACGTCTCACATTTTATTAAAAAAAAGAAAAGACACTTGTGTTCAGGTCCTTCCTAAGGACAGATCATGAAGAACTGATCCATATTCAACTCATTTGACAAGGCAGGGAAAAGCAGGGGCCAAAAGCAGCAGAGATACCTGGATATTCAAGATTGGTAAAGAATCCAAATCAGTAAGTTCAATCAATTTTGCCCAGTGCCTCTAAAATAATTACTTTGGACATACATAAACTTCCAATTAGAGTAAGACACAGATGCAAAGTATCTTTATCTTTATAAGTGGGAGAAACAATGCAATTCATAGAACTACATACTGTAAGAAAACAAAAAAGAAAAAGAAGAGAGCATTCATTAAAGGGTAATCCATTTTCATGTGCAATGGCCAAGGTAATCATTTAACAATAAATTTTCCACAATAAAGGTCAAGAATGTTGGTCAATTACTAAGTAAGGGCAAGTTGTTTATGTAAGACTTTGTTCTGAGCTTTGTTGTTCTCTTGGTTTTATTGGAATACTGTTAATTCTCATTATTTGCAGTTTTGTGTTCTGTAAAGTCACCACAAACACTGAATTAGCAATTCTGAACCATTGTTCCTAGGGGAAATACAACCCCAGAATTAAGATGTGGGTTATATGCTCCTTATGTGATATTTTTATCCTTTGTGTGGGATCAAGAACCAGAAATCAGAAAAAGAAACTAAGAAAATGATCACTTTGTTTTGAGGTAAACATCATATTATAAAAAGGGGCTTTGGTAGTAATTTCCAATATGTGAGGAATAATGAAAGTTGAAACCCAATGGGAATTTCTTGGGAGAATGCTATTCTGTAGTCTAAATGGGGAGCTTGTTATAAATAAGATGCTTAGGGCTGGAAATTTGGTTCAGTAGATCTTGTTTGGGACTCAAGGAATTTATATTTGGAACAGATTATCCAGATGATTTGGATGCAACCTTCAACTGATCAGAATTTACTTAATTGACATATAGACAATATTTCCACATTCATCAGGCTAAATATTTAGGAGACATTTATTACATGCTAACAGAAAAATATATAAAGTTGCTGGATACAGAGAAGTGATTAAAACAAACATTATCCTTGCCCTCATACACTGTGTGTGTTAGTGGTCAAGGTTTACCTTTAAAAAATAAATGTAAATATATATGCATATGTATATGTGTATATATATACACATATATGCATATACATATATGCATATATATATACATGTGTATATATATAGGTAAGTACATATAACAGAACAAATGGACTTGAGAGTAGTGCACAGACACATAGCTCCCACATACTGAAACCGATCGCATCAGATGCTGTGTTTTGCTAACCTGACTCCCCCTTCAGAACTGAGATATCCCTTTTCCCCACATTCTGGAAGTACTGGTGGTTGACAGCTTGTAGCTGAGTGTCTCCAGAATTGCCCAGCGCCCAACTCTATTCTGATGACTGATCAGTTGGGGGCCAGGCTCCCTTGCCTCAAGGGACATTAGCTCTAAAGGGCCTTTGGAGCTCCAGAACTCCCCAAGGGAGGCTCCCAAGGCCTTTGTTATGATGTTAAGACTTCCCTCAAAGTCCAAACTTCTCCTTCTATTCAATACTACTTCCTTCACTCCCTCAGGGATGTTGATCTTGAGGGAATTACCCAATAAACTCTTTGAATGCAAAACGGACCCAGAGTCTGTTTTGGAGGACCTGAAGTAAAACACCATAAGTTAACACAAAGAGGCCTAGATTTGGGAGAACCCAGACTGAGTAGATCTGAAGACAACAGGTCATCCTCTGACATTTCACTGACATAACACTGAAGATGGGGGCAAGGGGAGTTCTGTGCACAATGCAGGCCAGGAGGGCCCAGTAGAGGAAGAGGACAAGGACATACCCTTCCTCAATGCCAGCCAAAGACCATCTACCAGCCCTGGGGAGGTGATTACATCCTAAATGGATGATTTTTTTAAAAATCAGAAGTTACTGAGTGTTCTGGTTTGCTAACGCTGCTGTTATGCAAAATACCAGAAATGGATTAGCTTTTATAAAGGGGGTTTAGTCACAGTCTGAAGGCCATAAAAATGTCCAAATTATGGTTTCAACAATAGGGTGCCTTCACTGGAGAAAGGCCATTGGAGTCCGGAAAACCTCTGTTAGCTCGGAAGGCACATGGCTGGCATCTTGTTCCTTTGCTCCCAGGTTGTGTTTCATTATAAAGGGGGTATTCTCTTAGTTTCCCCAGGCAAACTCTGGAGTAACAAAAGTCTACTTTCAATGGCCTTCTTCAAAATGTTCTCTTGGCTGCCGCAGTGAGCTCCTTCTGTCTGAACTTCTTATATAGGACTCCAGTGATTTAATTAGGAGCCACCCTGAATGGGTGGGGTCCATTCCTCCATGGAAATTATCCAATCAAATGTTTCACTCACAGCTGAGTGAGTCACATCTCCATGGAAACACTCAATCAAAGGATTCCAATCTAATCAACACTAATATGTCTGGCCCCACAAGATTGCATCAAAGAACATGGCATTTTGGGGGACATACATCCAAAATGGCACATGGACTTGTTTTGAATTGTCAAGATAAATTTTCCTCTATCAGTAGAAATGAAGAATTATCAGATAAATTGGGTTCAGTTGTAAGAAATGAAGACAATGACAACTTCACACATCTAATTCTCTTAACTGCTTAAAGAGTCATACCCTCTACACACAAATATTTAATGGGAAACCCTCTCTCGTTCTATTATTTTATCACCAAACTTCTTCACAAAGACTTTTTCTATACTTGCTGTTTCCATTTATTTTTCTAAACACTTCTTCACTGACAGAAATCATACTTCTGGCCAATAGTGACATTTTAAAACATACAGGTAAAGTGCAAGCCCTAAACAACGAGAAAGGACCCCAGCCCAGATCATAGTGATGTGTACTGATTATGAATAAGTTCTCATTATTTCCCAATCTCGGAGACTACCAGGGATGTATTAATTATTTGCTGAACAAAACACTGCTTCATCCCATATTTTTTAGTATGATGTGGCCTCTACACCATTCTGATGAATACATAACCAAATAAACAAAGTCGTCAACCCCACATAGAAGCATTTTCCATGTACTGTCAATATTTCAGCACACATTTATCCTTTCTTTTTCATTTCTACTCGTAAGTGTTTTTAAGCATTCATTACTTCTTCCAGGATTATTTCAGTAACTGTACATTTGCTTCACTATCTGTGCATTTCTTTAACTCTTCAAATAATCCTATATATTATTCAATAAATATTTATTGAGCATCTACTATGTATTGAGCACTTTTCTGGTGCTGGAGAAGCAGTGGTGACCAAGATGGACAAAGTTCTTATGTTCAAGGAACTTACATTTTTACTCGGATGTCTTATAATTTAACCAACAGAATAAAAAAAATAGATAATTGAATTGTAATTGCCATGCAAAGATTAAAATTAAGGATGGAGAGTGACTTAGTGACTGCTTTAAATGGGGTGAGCAGGGAAGGTCCTCTTGGGATATGTTAGTTAAACTGAGATCTGAATGAGTAGATATAGCCAGCCTTGCTCTGCAGTGTGAGTATTCCTGGGAGACCAGACAGCTTGTGCAAAGGCTCTAGAGAATGATCACACGTGGCAGGAACTGGAAGGCTTGTGAGTAGTGGTGAGGGGAAGAAAGGGGGAAAACGAGGTTAGGGCAGAATGAGGGACTGGATAATGCAGCAGCTTAGGTGCCAGAATAGCTTCGGTTTTAAGTTCAATGGGAAGTTATTGGATTATTTTAAGCAGAGAAATGCATATTAAGATTTATTTTTTAAAAGATGATTCTGGCTGCTGTGTGGAGAACTTATTGTAGAAGGACAAAAGGGAAAGCAGAAGCTGGTCAGGAATCTGTTAGCATCATCCAGGGTAGAGATGATGATTTGTCATGGTGATAGCAGTGGGGGTAATGGAGGGGGTATTTAAGAATTTTTAGATGACTTGCTGATAAAGTCATCATTTTAGAGCACAAATATTAACCTGTCTCCACCTGCTAAGCCTTCAGTGGGTTACTGAGATACTTTATTCTCTTGGTTCTAAACATTTGTTGGAAGTTTAACTTGGGTGCTTAAGTTAACAATACTCTGCTTTGCCTTGGAAGTAATTGTGTCCTCTATTGGTTGTTTTCTCAGAATCCAAGCTTCTTGAAGGCCAGGCCCACAGTTTTTTCATGTGGTTCAAAGTATGTTAAAATGTCATCAATAAGGATAGGAATTCTAAACTTGAACCAGAGGAAGGCAGTAAAGGGAAAATAAAGCTGTTTGGTGGCAGAGTACTTTTAAGATTTCACAGACTGCTCTGGGAATAATATTTTCATTAGCTCAGAAATTAATGTCAAATCCAGGAGAATGTTAAATGTGAAATCATTATAAAGTTAAAAAAAGTTGTTGCTTTGATAGGCCAGAAAGAATGTACCTGAAGTTCCTGCATTAAAACTGAAATCTCTGGAAACATCTTTATTTCTGAATGTCTGCATTTATACACTCATTTTTGCTAGTGGCATTGGTTAAAACAACCCTTGTCTAAGCAGAGTTGGGTTTCTGATGGACTGATTCTAGTTTCAAGGGCATGTCTAAGTAATTTCTCCCCGTGAAGCAAATAAGCAAAACTGTGTAAGAGCTTCCTTGAAGTAATGGAACTGGAGGTCGCTATGACTGGGTGTTGAGAATCCTAATAATCAAATATACATTATCATGATTTAATCTCTGAAAACATTGGAGTAGTCATATAAGGATTGACTGTTCTAACTAAAGTTTCATGTTAATAAAATTATTTTTCAGACTACTCATAAAATTGAAATATAGGAAAAAAGATATTCAATTAACTCTACATGTATAACTTGAGAATGATATTATAATCACTTAGAAAAAAATGTCATCTTCCTTATTCTTCCCAAAGACCTCACGGCCAGCACATTACCCAATGATAATTTATGCCAGTTCTCATTTGGCAAAACCCTTCATTTGGCAAAACCCTTTATTTTATTTAAAAATAAATAGATAAATAGATAAATAAAATGAAAATAAAGAAAAATAAATTTCATCATTAAACTTATATAGGTATCATATTTCCAAAATCTCTGTCCTCTCTGTATGAATAGACACATTAATAAGGCATATATGATGGGATAAAGTCTTACTTTAATAGACTTTCTTTGAATTGTGCATGTAAAGCTTTGTACCAAGTTCTGTATTGTGAATATAATAATAACAGCTAACTTTACTGATTGCTTCTTATGGGCTAAGAATTGCTCCATGGACTCTATGAGTATTTTCTCCTCATCCTCAGAAGCACTTTGAGCTAGTAGCATCATTTTCATAGATGTGGAAACTGAGCATAAATGGTAAATGTTTAAGCCTCTTTTAAATGCATATATCCAACCCAGACTCCTCTTAGGCATCAGGCTGCACTGTTAAAGCTCATGAACACTTTGCAGCAAGGGGACAAAAATAAATACATTGTAATTCCTGCTGTCAAAGTAACATTTAGTCTGGCAGGGGAGGCAGAAATATGCACAAATAATTTAAGGATTGAAAAAAATGTAGGAGAGATCTGGCCAGGAGAAATTTTTTGAGGACAGAACTGAGTGATATTCATTTTGATATCTCAAAAACTCTTTCAGGGTGTCTGGCATATAGTAAACTATCTATTGAATTAATTGCTGAATAATGAAATGAAGCTATTTATAGTGAGGTTGGGGGCTCCAAAATGGAATATTGGTGCTAGACAAATTATATGAAAATCCCAGCTGTGTCAGTCAATGTTTGAGAGTTCTAGCTTTACAAAAGCTTTTGTAGGAGGAAGCTGGAGAGGTGCTTGGTTTGTCTACAGGGTGTTAGATACAAGAATATTGCTGCAGTGGCTAAGAACTGGAGCAAGGATAGTAAAGTGACTCATCCAGAGAAAAGATAAAGTGGAATTAAAAGCTAGGTGTCTACATTTGGGACAAAAACACCTGGGGATCCATATTTCTTCAGGTAATATAGCAAACAGGCAAAACTATTTTGAATGTGGAAATGGCAACATGTCTAAAGCAATAGTAAAGAACACACAACTTCCTTCCACATCTCCAAAGGAGACAGAGTTCCCTGGCTATCATGTCTTGACTCCATAGGATTTTTCGTCACAGAATCCTTTATTTATTTTAACAAGATGGTTGGATGATTTATGTGCTGTTTGGATGTTTTATGTCCCCCCAAACTCCATGTTCTTTGATGCAATCTTGTGGGGACAGACATATTTAGTCCTGATTAGGTTGGAACCTATTGAATGAGTGTTTTCATGGAGATGTGACTCAATCAACTGTGGGCAGGACCTTTGACTGGATAATTTCCATGGAGGTGTTATGCCATCCATTCAGGGTGGCTCTTAATTAAATCACTGGAGCCATATAAAAAAGCCAACAAACAGAAGGAACTCAGAGCAGCTTAGAGAGACATTTTGAAGAGACATTTTGAAGATGGCCAGTGAAAGCAGACTTTTGCTGACATTTTGTCCTGGAGAAGCTAAGAGAGGACAAAACACCCCAAGAGCAATATTTTGAAGAACACACAGAAGCTGAGAGAGGAACTAGAACATAACCCTGGATCAGCAGATGCCAACCATGTGTCTTCCCAGCTAACAGAGGTTTTCTGGACGCCAGTGGCCATCCTCCAGTGAAGGTAACCTATTGTTGATGCCTTATCTTGGACACTTTATGGCCTTAAGAGTGTAACTTTGTAACAGAATAAACCCCCTTTATAAAAGCCAATCCATTTCTGGTATTTTGCATAATGGCAGCATTAGCAAACCAGAACAACTTAAAAAGCTGAAATGCATAAATATTCTCATTCCCGTAATAGGTCCTTAATGTGTCGCTTCTCAGCCATTTTGTGACCTTCCATACACTATGTTACTGAGATTGACAACCTGGCAGGTAGGAATTGTGTGCTGATATTCCAAGGGAATATGCTGTTAAGATTTCACTATGTAGAATTCTGGATTAGTTGAACAGTGAACTAATGAATAAGATATGTTAGAGCTAAGGATTAATTGAAGATAAATTTATGAAAATAAATGTGTATATATACCCCATCTCCTGGAGTAGGACCAACAAGTAATGAGCAAGTTTTATAATTATGATGTTTTTGATTCCTTCCTTCATTGTATTGTAAATGTGTAGGTTTCTTTTAATATACCTTTATTATGTTGCTTTCATCTTTATTTTTCCCTTTGGGTTTTGTACAATGTAAGTTTAATACCTTGGTTTAGTAGTATAATATATTTCAAGCAGAATAAAATAGACGGGGCTTTGAAAGATTTGTATCTGTACTTGGATTTGAATGCCTTTAAACCTGTTTTCACTTTTATGATAGAATTTTCCTAGGCATTACTTGCCTATTTTGATGCAAACTTTGTTGCTACTAGTGCTCAATTAAAGCTGCATAGAGAAGTGTATTTTTCTGTCAAGGAGAGCATTTTGTTGTTGTTGTTAAAGGTATGGATAAAGTGTGCCTGTGTATGGAACATTGAATTCACTTCTGTGACAGTTTTGTAAATTCTGTAGTCATGTACAACCTCCTGTAAATATATGTGTTAATTCACGTTAAAAATTAGATGATGTGCCAGTCAGAAATACAAGTGTTCTCAGGCCGAACTATGCATATGGTTTGATCATGTAGAAAGTCAAAGTAGTTTGTAATCTTGGGTTTATAGAATCTCAAAAACAGAAATTTTAACTCTAAATGCCATTGATTTCAGGTTTATTCACCAGTTAATACTCTCATTAATGACATTAAGTGACCTTGTAGAAACGTACTATATTCTCTAGGCATAACTTTTGTTTTTTGGGAGAACATTTCGTTTCTTATGAAATTCTAAGTCACGTGTATAAACTATAAAAATGTAGAAAAGTTATAATTCCACAGCAAGTATAAGTACTCAAACATAAGCCCTTTGGGCTGCGCGCACACACACACACACACACACCACCACCACCATTGTTTTCAGCTGCTATTTGTCGCAAATGCAGTAAGGCTCTCTGCAGAGACATGGGCATCTATACTCTTATCTTTTAAATTTTCTCTACTGAACGCCACATTTTATAGCACATTAGGATGGTGTTCTCTTTATCCTTTGTCAGTTGTTCTTAATATTATTTGAAAATTGTTTAAATGAAATTTTTTTATGATAAAATAATTACTTGAGAAAAATGAAACAGGAACCAAAGTCAGTATGTGCTGAAATCAGGTAAATAACATCAAGTGTTATGTGAGCTAAGTAGATTAGTTTGCTACAGTTAGATTATCTAGATTAAGCAATATGTGAACCATGTTCCTGTTAAATACTTAAGATTTTGCTTCCATAGATTTTACTCTAAGACTAATGGCCAATTAATTTTTCCTGTGGTTCAAACTAGTAAGTAAATAAAAACTTTAATAAGTAGACATTCCTAGGATAATTTTATAAAATTTGAATAAATTTTCCACACATTGCTTTAATCATCACGTGATCTGGGAGATATTAGCTCCTTCAACTTTTACTTGCATAGTCTCACATCCTTTATATCCAGGAAACCTTTTTTGTGTAGGTGGCAATTTTGAGTACTTAAAGGGTTTCTCAAATTTCTGTAATATTTAGTATATGATGACTTCATGAATATTTACAATGTTTCTCTATTAAACCCATTCTTCTAAGAAGTTTAATCTTGGGCCAGGACTGAAAGAGTAAGATCATGCAGTTCTGACCGTGACAGGATCCTGCTGTGGTCTGGGGCAAGTGACTTAACCTCTGCCTGCGTTTCTGTTGGTAACATATGATGCTAACACATAATCGACCTCGGAACATGATCAGGCCTTCTGAAATGCTGTGTAAGAGTATACACATAAGAGTTTATGTATTTATTAAGGGTGGTTTTTCCTCATCAAACTAACTTTATTTCTGGAAAGTCATAGTGATGAAAATCTCAGGACTTTCTGTTCTTTAATGCACTCAGCTTAGCCCATATTAGTGATGTTTCATTATGGACTGTTTGTCTTGCCCCAAAGCTCAGCTAATGAAAAGGATACTTCGAGTCTGTTTTCTGTTTTGTCATCTCTTGAATGAATAGTCAACTAGATAAGGTGAAGTGTCCGTAGCTTTGATTTTAAAGTTGTGGTTGAGAAATGACTAATTGTAATCAGTGTCCTCCTTAGTTACCATTAGGTGTTGGAGTAAACCAACATGAACATAATGCAAACAGCTCAAAGTTGGTTCAGGAACACTGTCAGAGCATTGGAGTGAATTACCTGATTTTTCAAATTCCAATAGTTCCTGAAGGTGTAAGGCAACCATGAAAAAATATGGAGTTTTTGAAAGACACATCTGGCGTCAATAGATTTAGTAACAGGTGAGTTGTGAGATTTTTTGGATTGTTTTGAATTTAACACAGTAGCCAAAATTAGGTGGGATTTATATAAATTGTAATTTGTATTACAAATAGTATTATCAAGTCAGTAGTGCAAGTAGTTGGAATGGGTATGTTATTTACCCATTTATATGGCATTCTGCACATTATATCATGCAACTGACTTACATACATAACATATATCCATTATTCCCTTGAAATAAATATATTTTTACCAAGCAAAACTCTTTTTTTGTAACACAACTTCCCTAATGATAAAAAAGAAGAGTACAGTATATTGATCATTTGAAAATTAAGGCAATTTTAAATTATCCACGATGTTTTAAGATACTGATTAATGATTTGAATTTTCTTTTAAACTAGAATAATACCAATGAATATATGTACTGTTTTATTTAGATATTATGGTAAGATAGTCTTGCTAAGGATAGTCAACTATGGTAGTCATATGTATACATACACATACATATATGTGTATGTATATATATAATAGTTTGATTTTTAAAAAGTTAAGGTAAATCAGTACTGTGTTAGTAACAGCTGGATCATATTTGTGTACTGAAATGCTACACCAGCACATTATGCTCTCCCAGTTAGGGAGTGTTTTTGAAGAGAAATTAATGAACAGTGGATTGGATGGGAATTTGGATGGAATATTTCCTTGAGGTACATACTTAGTGACTTTAGTATATTGTGAAACAATGTATTTCTCTCTCATTCTTGTTCACAATGAATTTCTCTTTCCCTTGATTCTTATTTTAATTAAAATTTAGTTTTTTTTTTACAGTTTTCCTGTATCTTTGAAGGCTTTTGATTTTTTTAGTTAACAGAACTTTGACATGTTGGGATTTTTTTTTTTTATTCCAGCACTGTCTAGCAAAAATCTTGTCACAGATAAATTATTAAAAATTTAAGAAGGAATATATAATATGCTTGACATTTTTGATTAATAAAGTAGTATTTGAAAACTCAGTAACATTTTTAGTGATATTTTATTTTTATATAGTTATAGAATCACATGCAGTTTTAAAAAATAACAGAGATCCCACATTCCCTTCACGCAGTTTCCCCGTAAGGTAACACTTTTCGCAAAACTATAGTATGATATTACAACCATGAAACTGACATTCATACAATCCATAGACTTTAAACAATTCTCAACAGTTTTACCTATTTTATTTTGAGTGGTCAATTCCATTTAAGTCCCTTTAGTCTCCCCCCTTTAAAATATAATTGACTTCAGTGTTTCCTCCACATACAGTAAACACCACATTCGATAGTGCTGTAATTTTTTTCTTCAACCATCAAATATGATTTAAGGAACTCATGATAAGGATATTCTATTATATTTACCTCTATTTTTATCCCTTTTTGATGTTCTTCTTTCCTTTCTGAAGTTCCAAGCCTTCTTCTGTTATAATTTCCTTTCTGTTTTGAGAACTTCTTTCAGCCATTCTTTAAAGATGGGATGCTAGCAACAAATTATCTTAATTTTCCTTCATCTGTGAATGTCTTTATTTCCTTTCATTCTTTTCAATTATTTTTGTTGGATACAGAATTCACAGTTGACAGCTCTTTTCTTTCAGTACTTGAAAAATGTTGTGCCGCTTCCGTTTGGCTTCTGTGGTTTCAGATGAGACGCTGACTGCCGTTTTGAATTGGTGGTCTCTTATAGCAACATGCCATTTCTCTTGCTGCTTTCAATACTTTTTCCTTTTCTTTAGTTTTCAGACCATTAATAATGATGTCTCTTTACATGGAATTCTTTGGATTACTATATGGGATTTGCTTAGCTTCTTAAATCTGTAGTTTTATGTCTTTTGATAAATTTGTGAATTTTTCAGCCATTACATTTTAGAATAATTTTTTTTTTTATTCCCATTCTTTTTCTTCTTTTTCTGGGACTCTGATGATATGAGCATTAGTTTTGTTATTTTTCCACAGTCCCCTGATGTTCTATTCTTTTGCTTTTTCTTCTTTTTTTAAGTGTATTTTTTCTCCATTGTTCAGTTTGATTTGTTCTCAAGTTCCCTGATTCCATCCTACATCATCTCCACTCTACTCTTGAGCCATCCAGTGAGTTTTTTACTTTGCTTATTGTATTTTTTTCAGTTCTATAATTTCCAATTGGTTCTTTATAATATCTTTTATTTCTATGCTGAGTTTTTTTTTTTATTTTTTCATTTGTTTCAAGAGAATTTGTAATCGCTATGTAAGCATTTTCAGGATGGCTGCTTTAAAATCCTTGTCACATAATTTCAACATCTGATTCATACTGGTGTTAACATCTGTCGATTGACTTTTCTCATTCAAGTTGTGATTTTCCTGCTTCTTGGTATGATGAGTGATTTTCAATTGTATCGTGGGCATTTTGGATATTATTTTAGGAGACTCTGTATTCAACTTAATCTTATTTATTTTAGCAAAAAATCTTTTCCTGTTGAAATCTAGTGGAGACCTGGGTAGGTGTGGATGCTCAGCTCATCACTGTGCCCCACTGATGGGGGTTGAGGAAGGAGGAAGTGGAACATCACCTAGACCCTCCACTCACTACCTCATTCAGACCTATTCATGCCTGACTAAATAAGGTTTTGACATTTTGAGATTAAGCCTTTAAAATGTGCATTATATTTTCAATGTTTTTTTTTCAGTGTTATTTCAGAAACCAAGCATAACAATAGAAAAATTTGCAGAAAAATAAGCATCATGGCCCTTAACTCAATGATTTACTTATGAATGAATAAGGAATCTGTGCTGAAAATTTTGAGGCACATAGCCTCGGAAATCTGTGCATCAACTGAGTTTATTATAGAAGTGAACTCCAAAAATGTGGGTCAGTGTTTCCATTAAGCTATAGTACTTTATGTAATGCAATTATGTGTTTATCACCTTCAATATTTTCTACCATTTTAGTTAGAATGATTTTATAAGTAGTTGCACTAGAGGAAAAAAACCTAAGATTTATCTTTAGACTCAAAATACAAATTGGATTTATCACCCAATATATTCATCTACAAGTGGATGTATTTTTCTTTGTGACTCCCAAAAATTCACAAAGTATCTATGAAAATGAGAAACTACTGAAAGAAATAAGAAGTGTTTATATAATGTTACAGGATATAAATTTCATAAAAGTATTTAAAATAATTACCTTTGTATATATATTCATAAGCAATATATATTTAAAACAGGAATTATATTTAAACTAGTGTAGACACTGTTTAGTAAAATAGAATGAAACATGACTCATGCTCTAAAGTATATAACTTTATGAAAATGAATATATTGCAGCTTTTTGGGATAGGGGAAACTTTTTGTAAATTTTCCTAGTACTTACCAAAATTAATACTAGAATTTATGACTTCCTTTGCTATGGGTTTGTCTTCCTAAAGAAGAAAGGTGATAACTTACCTTTCCTTTGGTACTCTGAGGCATTTTAATACCAAAGAACATCTAAAAATAACTACCAAAGAATGAATCTTCAGCTCCAGAGTAAAATGAAACTTTTAGGAATGTAATTTCTGATACGCTAAGAGATTCTGTGAAAATTCTTGAAATCCTGACATAACTCCTTAATAGTCACTGAGCCCATAAAAAATCTTTGTAGAATAGTGACCTAACAAGATTGACACTCAAAGCTATACAATGTGGATGAAGAATTAACAAGATGAAAGATGGTACTGAGTATGACAGTTTAAACAATGTATCAGAATGTTTTCCAAATTTCTTTTTATCTGAATCATAAAAGGAGTTCCAAACCTACTGAATCTGAGTCCACTGAGGTGGGTCTGGCAGTCTTATTTTTAACAAAATTATTAGGTGATTTTGATGCACAACCGAATTTGCCTCACTTCATAGGAACATAATAAACATATATTTAAAATTATAAATTATGAGGTGAAGTTATTATACAATTTCAGAAGCTGTAGTAAAATCCTATCTCTAATCTTTTATTGCTCATTAATTACTCTTCATTGAATCCAATAATCATATTTTTATATTTATTCATTTCCTGCTGCATTTCAGAATAAAGATAATGTGGTTTCTACTATTACTCCTTCTTTTAAGGATTGATCTGTAAATGAATCATCAACTTCCATAAATTGCTAGGTCATCTGATACAGTTATCCTGTTGGAAAGAATTGAGGAAGATTGATTGAAAGCTGCTTTATATTTTAGTTATAGATATTAAATTTTAGGAAGTCATCATGATCTTACATTATACTTTCAATCTATGGGTTCAAATTAAAAACAAATTGGACATGCTTTGAGAATTATTTTGGATATTTAAATAATCACAGAATTATAATACTGGATGAAATCATATGATCCAAATGTATTATTTTACAGATGAAGGAACTGACATCCAGATATGTTATGAATTATTTTCTCAAGTTCTCAAAGCTAGCAGTAGCAAAGATGGAATTTAGACCCATGGCTCTTTCTCCAGGTTCAGCAGTATTGCTTCTATACTGAGTTATCATGTTTTCATTAAATTTAACATTGGAAATCTTTTCCACATTACCAAGTGCAACTAAGCTTTTATAATACAATTTAGAAGGAGAAGGAAACCTACATTCAGAAACCCAAAAGACAGAAATTTGCTCTTTAGCCAACTGTGGTGGTTTGAAACTGTCTGTAACCCCAGAAAAACATGTTCTTAGAGCTAAAATTTCCTGTGGGTGTAAACCTATTATGAACGGACCATTTGATTAGCTTCATTCAGTTGAGGCATGCCCCAAGTGGGTTTTAATCCTCTTATTGGAATCCCTTATAAGAGGATGAAACTCAGAAAAGCCACGGAAGACATAGAGAAACACACGGAAAACAGAGAGTGACTAAGAATCAGAGAAAAGAAGCCATAGATGGAGAAGCCAGAAGCTGAAAGCAATGAAACCCGGGGGAGTAGGAAGAGACAAGCAAATGTGCCGTATGCCTAGCCATGTGACAGAGGAGTCCCAGGTCACCAGCAGCCTGTCTTCAGGAAGAAGTTATCATCTTGATGATGCCTAGATTTGGACTTTCATGGCCTTATAACTGTAAGCTTGTAAAGTAATAAATCCCCATTGTAAATCCTCATTGTAAAAGCCAACCCATTTTACGTTGTCTGCATTTCAGTGGCTTTAGCAAACTAAAACACCAACTTTTCAAAAATTGATTTATTTTATAAAAAATGGTATTCCTATAGTGAATGGACCTTATGTAAAATTTTCTAGGTTAAATTCTTTAAAGCACTACCTGTTAGTGGGTAGAATAACAGTTGTTTAACAATGAGTTGTTAATACAGAATATTTGGATGTAAAACTTTCCATTCTACATTTCCACCTAAATATTCCTATTATAGATAAAATCAAACTCTCAAAATACAGGTATGGGGAGAAAAATCAAGCTCCACAGAAATTATATGCTGACTCAAATTTCTATTAACCAGAAAGATACACATACAGTATAGTCTAATTATTTTTTTAGATCTTTTATTCAATTCTTAGACATCTTTTTGATGACCAGAATGTCTTTAAAATAAGGCATAGCCACCTCCACAAGGCCGACTTCAAGATGAGTCTGTCACCACAGTGTTTTGCATTAGAAATAGAAGCTTCTTTAAATTTTTCTTCTTGGATTTGACACTCTAAAGACTTGCTACTGAAAATGTGGTTTTCAGACCAGTGACCTTGGCATCACATAGAAGGTTATTAGAACTGAAGACCCACATGTCCTCTCTCCAGACCCATTGAATTGCAATCAGCATTTTAATAAGATCCCCTGGTGATTAGTCTGCACATTAATGTTTGAAAATCAAAGCATTAAGTGCATTTTCCCACCCTCCTCCAGCTTCAGTATCTGAAGCTCCACTATCCTGTCCAGCAGCAGAATTGAACATGGAGAAAGAGATCAAAAACCTACACAGTGAGTCAGGCTTCATTGGAGGATAGAGAGGGGGGCCGCATAGGGGATTACAAGGACCAGAAGATGTGGTGGAGGGGAGAGTGAGCGTAAGAGAGTGTTTTGGAAGATATGCTTAGCTAGCTGGCAGAGGAGGTGAGCACAGAAAGGTCCAGTTAAATTTCTTGAACTGGAAAGTCTGTGCTTTGCCAGCTGACAGTGTGTTTTGGGTGCTGATTGTGCATTCTCTTTTCAAGGATAAGGAGTGTAGTGCTGAAGTCACACCTGCCCATCTTACAGAGTTCCCTCCAAACAAACATCCTGCCTCAGACTAATGGCAGTACTTTCAACATTTTCAAATCTCTTTCCTTCTGGCTACTTCACAGATGTGCTTGATCATTATCTTACCTTTTGCCTATATTTAGTCTTTTCTTTATTTCTGGCTCTTTCTCTTGGGCATGTAAGTGTGCTTCACCTGTTGCACTGTAAAACTTGTAAGGTCTGGACTCTGCACACTCATGTTCCTTTTAGGTAGGTTTCTAAAGAGTAGTCTCAACTCCATGTCTTCATTTTGTATTCCCTCCCCAGCTGACTAGCTACTGAGTCCTATTTGGAAAGAGTGGGTGGAGAAAATGCTAGGAAAAGACTTGGTTAATTATCTCAATATCATGTTGCCAAAAGAAAATGACACTGAGAATATGGCAGACAAACCTGGGTTTGTATCATGACCCTAATAGTCATAATCTTGAGTATTCTGTTTAATTCATTTAAATCTCACATTTTACTTCTGTATAGCCAGGCTGAAAATATCTTTATTAATGAGTATTTTATAACAACATTTTTCAAGAGCTTTGCATGGTGCTTGAGGAAAAAAAGCTGGTAATACATTTTGTATTCCCTCCTCACCTCTTTTGTACTCATATTATTACATGGCTATATACAAAGTAAAGTGTATGGTTCTGGGGAAATAAAAGATAATTATTAAAAATTCTTCTCTTAAACAGATGTTCTAGGAATATATACAGGGTGTAATAGGTTAAAAAATACAGAGATACAGATTCTAACTGGGAATAATTTTGGAGAACAGGGCACATTTTGAGGTGATCCAAATTGTAAACTCTATTTTGAAGGAAGAGTGAGGTTTGCCAGGAGGATTAAGTTAGATGAAGAGAGTGTTGAAGGAATAAGGCTTTACTCTGAGAATCTGCATTTTAATTGGGACACTGAACAAAAATTCATTGACCTTTAAGATTAATAACCTTTAGATTAAATTAATAATTTTATTTCTGGTAGCACTTCCATGAATCCTTCTAAACAGTGGGTATTACCTATCAAAACGCACCACAGAAACCACTGCCTTATTGTCTAACCTTGCTGACAAGCCCTCTCTTGGAAGGGGACCCATTTCAGAAATTTTTCTAAAAGGTCAGTTAATGTTGTGAATAATCTCTAGCCATATATCACATATATCACATTTTTCTCACTTAAAGTTGGTATCAAGTAAGTGCTGGAAATATTGGTCCACACAGTTATTAGTTCAGGAAAATAATCTGTAACCTTTGGAAAGGAAAACTGGGTCAAAAAGTAATCATCCTTTGAAGTAAACAAGTTTTTGTTTGTTTGTGTGTTTTTTTCTTTTGGAGACACAGTCCTTTTCTGACACAATAACTAATATCTTTAGTGATTTTCCTTAGTCAAGTTTCCAAGATAGTATCTTTTCAGGCTTTTTAAAATGTTTTGAAGTGGTCATGGAACATGATTGAGTCAGGAATTCTTGAATTCCACCAAAAAATGTTCTTATCTAGTTTAATAAACAGTTAAATTATGATATTGAAAACAATGCCCTCTTTCAAACATGTTACAGTCTATACCAAAATTTAATCACCAGAGACCAATAGCACATTAACTTTGTATTACTTTTTCCTGTTTTGAAGGCTAGTTTCTTCAGCAATCTCCTTCGCTTTATGGCTACCATTTAAAACCTGTGACATTCTTTTTAACATTCAATACGATTTCCCAATTTTCCTCCTTTGACTCTTTCTCATAACAGATGACATCACTTCCTTCTTCACTGAGAAAACAGAAGTCTCACCTTCCTCCCTCCATTTTTTTTTCAGATGTGTATCCAGCTTTTTTTATATATGCATCCACATTTCCCTTGGTACTTAAAGTCTATCCATTTCCCAGGCTCTGAGGCACACCTTCTCTTGACATACCTGGTATTTTGCTCCATTCCTATCCCCACCCTAACTCTCTTCTCTAAAGCTTTCAACTTTGTTTTCTCTGCTACATCTTTCCCCAAAGCATTTCAAGTTCCTCAAGACTTTTCAATCTGTAAAACAAGAAATCAAAACCTCCCTTTAGTCTATATTCTCCTCTGGCTATTTCACACTTCCCTCTTTTACAGAAAACATCTCAAATACACTATTTACTCCTTTCCTTCACTTTCCATTTAAAACTCTGCCTTCACCACTTCTCTGGAACTGCGACTAGGCTATTAAACCCAGAGGACTCTCGTCAACATCCACAATTTAGTGCCCTGGATGCAGTTTACCATTAGCAGGCCATTCTCCTGAAAACAGTTTTCTCTTGGCTTTTCTGAGTCTTCATGCTCTTAATTTTACTCTTATCCCTGTTGCAACTTCTTTTAAGATTTCTCTGCCTGCTTCTTCTTATAACAGCCCATAGGTGTTGGTTTATCTCAGAGTTCTTTATAATTTGTCCCATTGCTCCACATATCCTCTCAAAATGATTTCATCCATTCTCAAGGTTTTCATAAATAACTGTATGTTAACTACATTTAAATTGTTACCACCAGTCTAATTCTCCATCTTGATCACCAGGCCATTATAGGAAATTGCTTACTGAACTTCTTAAACTGATGTTTCTCACTCATTGATACCTCAAATTCAATATTCTCAAAATGGAAAAACTTCTTTTCAAACTATTTTCACTAATAATCCATAATCTCAGAAAAGGGCAAAATTATTTGCTTGGTAGCTTAAACTGAAAACTTGAGAGTGTCTGATTCCACTCTATCCATCACTTCTCTCTCATCAATCAAACACCAGGTGTCTTAGTTTGTCAAAGTTGCTACTGCAAATACTGCGAACAGAGTATGGCTTAACAACAATTTATTGACTCATAGTTTTGAGGATAGAAGAAATACCGTGTCAAGATATCAGCACAGTTTGCTTTCTCTTGGAGTCTGTAGGGTCTGGTGCTGGCTGCCCATAAGTCTTTAGGGTTCTTTGGCTGGCATTCTGTATCCTCTCACCTTGTATTCTTTCTCTCTTGTGTCTGGTCTTCCAGTTTCTGCTGATTTCTGGCATCTAATTTCTTCTCTTTATAAAGCCTCCAGTAATACAGATTGAGATCCATTATCATTCAGCTGAGCCATGTCTTAACTAAAAATGTCTTCAAGAGTTGCTAATTACAATGGATTCACAGTTGCAAGAATGAGGATCAGGGTTAAAAAATGTGTCTAAATTGGGGTACATAATTCAATCTATTACACAAATTCCTATCAGTTGTGACTACAAAACATTGCTAAAATCTGCTCATTTTCTTTAGCACCACTGCTAGTACCTAGTTCAGGATATTTTTGGTTTCTTTCTTTCTTATGGCAACAGCCTTATAATTTTCCATCAAGCTTCCATTCTTGCCATTGAAACCAAATTATCACTCAACTGCCTATGGAACCTCAATGGCTTCCAATGCTCCGTGAGATAAAAATTTCAAATCCTTAACATAGCTTATATAGGCTGAATGATCTCAACCCTGCCTATCTCCCCAGCTCCATCTCTTTTATTCCCAATCAGCTCTCCTTTTCTTTATCATGGTCATGCTGAAAACTAGTTGGTGTTCCTCCATACATTATTTCTTGACTCAGGAAGGACATTCACAAAAGCTATTCCCTTTGCCTAGTTCTATTCTCGCCTTTCAAGCACGGAATGTGGCTTCTTCCCCACTGTGTCACCATCATTTTGCATATGCCTAACACATAGTTGTCACCCAATAAGACTTGGTGAATTGAACTGAATTGGATCCCAGCCACTGGGATAAAGCTTTTGAGATCTTTTATTAACTGCTGTTCATCACCATGTTGGCCTCTATGACCACTTTTTGTGTTAGTGCAAGTTTTGATGTAGAGAAAATTTTATATAGTTGAAGTAAAAATGGGGTATATTTAAAATGCCTTAAAGTAGGAGATATAAAAAGAAAAAACATTCAGTGCTTACAAAATTAGCCTTATTCTTCAATCCTTCAAGCTCCAGCCTTTGTTAGCTCCTAGTCTGCAGATAAGCTCTCTGCTCAGAAATTTTCTTTCTTAGGAGTCTAAGCCTAGAGCTCAAACTCCATACTCAAGACAGCAGTTACAGGTGCTTCTCTTTAGACTGCCTCCCAAGTTCCTGCTTCTGGTCTCAGAAACTTTTATTACTCAGAATATTGCTACCAGGGATATACTAACCCTCCAGACAAGCTTGTCACATCTACCCATAGGGATATGGACTAACTCTATAGATAACAACAGGAAAATAGTCATCTCACTGCCACATAAATAATGCCGGGCAGGAAGAAGGCACTTCCTAAGAAACTGCTTCACATGTGTTTGCATGTGTGTGTGTGTTTTCATATTGAAATTGTTGGTATGTCTACCTTGAGAAGGTTGTCAGTAAAGTCACAGTTTTTAATAATTAATCCCTAAAAGTGGGTCTTACAAATTTGCATTTGCATTGGAAGTGCTCACTGTAGTTAAAATTAGTTGTTTTATTTTAGTTCTTTTTGTCTTCGTTTTTCTGCAATATGCTTATTCCGCCTTCCTAAAACTCTCCCTTTGATATTACTGTTAAAATGTTTTAAGTGATAATTTTTTGAGGATATATCTGTAAAGATACATACTAAGCTACAGGAAAAAAAAAATTATATGGTGACTAGGGTTGATTCAAAATAATATGCAGGGAGAGTAGAAGAGAAAACAGAAGAGCCCGTGAAGTAATAATTGCTGAAATGGTGGAGTGGGTTTTTCTGCTTTTGTATATATTTAGACTTTTCCATAATAAAGAAGTTAAAATAAAAAATTCTCTCTTGTCAAGTACCAATGGACTTTGCCTTTGTCTTGCTGCTTGTTGTCAGTGTATCTGCCCTCACTGCAGAGAGGATGTTAAGACTATTCTTTCTGTTCCTTGTTCAGCCTTTTGGAGCGAGTCTCATTTCAGTGCTTGGACATGAGGATAAAATTTACTCCAGGATCTCATTTTGAAGAGTCAGTTCCTTTCCTCTGGCTGAAAATCATGATCTTAAAAACGATGACTCCCATAAAATGGGTATTATAGAAAAAAAATGTAACTAATTCTCAACAATTCTGCATTGAGTAAAAAGATAAAGTTTAGTTGGGCAATGCTAGATAATCCCAATTAGCCCTGGCTTTAGTGCTTTTCTCCAAATGACAGTTTTAGAAATTACTACTGATCATCAAAAATGTAAAAACGTTTTTCAGTATTTTCTACTCCTGTTCCATCTTGTTTTGATTCATTAAACACAACATGGATGTGCAGTCCATGGGCGATGCATACACTTTATTTGCATGGCCTACCTTGAAGGCAACCATTAATTAAATGATAATTCTTATTAAATAATAATAATTTTATTTTTAGTGGAAGAGCACTAAACTACTCTAGGAACCAGGAGATCTGGGTTAGACTTTGTATATGCTAATGATCTGAGTTAATGTTAACATTTTTTCCCCTCTGTTTTCTCACACATGAAATGCAATCTCTGTTTGAAATGCAAAAACAGCCACTTAACTTCACAAGGATGTATTTTGACAACGTGAAGTTACAATCTCCGTGGGAGCGGGGACTATCCCTGTCTTATTCACTGCTGTGTCCCCAGCCCCTAGCTTGGTGCCTGGCATATGGGAGAAATACGTGTTTCATAAATATTTATGAATGAGTAAACAAATGAGCTATCAAAGTTCTTAGAAGGCACTATTGAGGCATCTTACCAATTTTATTGTACAAACTGACACTTTCAGAAAACCTGCACAAGGGGAAGTTTACAAGTTTCATCAAAGACATTGAACTTGTAGGGCCTGGTATAGATTCTTAGGTATGCTTCTCTGAGCTTTCATTTCCTTACCAGTAAAACACCATAACAGTGTTATACCACAGACAATTGGAACATATACGACAATTTATTAAAGTCAACCTCAAGCAAAAAGTGTTAAAATTGAGACAATGTATCAATATCTTATTATAACCTAGAAGATACTATATTGTCCATGTGGGCATTGTCACTATTTTTGCCATTATTATACAACTGTGTGCTGACAGCACTGTGGTGGAGTAGAATGAACACATTAATCTAGTGCCACCTCTGTTAATAGTTGTCCATGGAGCTACAGGCAACTCACTCACCTCGCCAGACCTCAGGGACTAGTATTTAAGATAAAAAGTTTGAGACAGATGACTTATAAGACACTCATACTTCAGACCGCTAAAATGCAGCAAATTTCTTCCATTAATATTTCCAACTCTTACTTAAATCATTTGATCAATATGAATTGAGAGATTAATTATTCTTTTACAGTGTTTTTCTTCCAGACTCAGGAAAAGGCAGGAGCTTGCAATGTTTTTCTTCCCCCATTCACTATGCCCTTGCCTTGCAACCTTACAACAAGCTACATATGTAAACACTAAAGAGTTAGTTCAAATTTCAAATTATTACATTTTTAGTTCAAGTCAAATAGACTGTTGCTTTCTGATGCTGCTTCATTCTCTCTCAGTGGGAAGCTATGGAGTTTATATATTATTCATCCATTTAAAAACCCTGAGGCAAGACCCCTATGGAGAGTCTTCAGTAATTGGTCTCCAGATGCTTCTGATATTGAAGCACTCTAAAAGTCCTTAAACATCCCAAGAACAAAATTCCATCTGCTTCACAAGTTGCATATGTTGGAAGCAACAGCAGATTGCTTACCCACATTTTTATTCCTTTATCTCAGTTTCTAATTATTCTGCATCTAGTATGCAGCATGGTAAAATATATATGTAAATGGATAGAATAGCATCCTGCAAAAGTGGTAATTATTATATTATTTAATGAAAGTACAGTACGACCAACTGTTCCAAACACAAAATCAGTGGGTGTTCGCAATAAAATGGCCAATAGTTTTAATTCTTTTCTGCACAGTGTTCCTAGTTGGGTAGCAAGACCTAGAGTATGAAGGTGTGACTCTGCATTGAAACAGGTATTCAGTAAATTTAATCCCATATTATATATTTAGACAAACAGTGCCAAAAAATTCTGTTAAAATGAGTAAGCAAACATGCACAAATTAATAGATACGAAGCTAATATTAGTCAAAAGTGCTTACTAATTATAAAATAACTTCTGAATCAGTATAAATTGAAGCATGGACAAATTTCTTTTTTACTTTGTATAGTCATAGTCATTGCTCTGTGTCTATATGCCCACATATATACATACACATTTATGACTATGCATGTAAATGTAAATGTAGATATGGATCTATTTATATAACATATATGTAAATACTTATTTACAAATACACATGCATAAATACATTTCAAAGGAAATACCCCTCCTTTATCTCTGTAATTTGGTAGTATGTTTTCCTCAAACATTATTTATCCTTGTTTAGGTGTTTTCTAATGTGGTTGCTTGTTTATTTGTTGTTCTTAAAATTTTTATTGGGGTAATATATATAAAATACAAAATATCCCATTTTAACCATTATTAAGTGTACAATACAGTGGTATTAATATTGTACTATCCACACCACCATCCATTACCCAAATTTTCATCACCCCAAACAGAAACTCTATTTCTATAAAACAATTATTCCCCATTCCCCCTTCCCTCTTTCCCTGGTAACCTCTAATTTACTTTCTGTCTCTATGAATTTTCTTATTCTACTTATTTCATATTAGTGGAGTTCTACAATACTTCTCCTTTTGTGTCTAACTTATTTCATTCAGCATACTGTTTTCAAGGTTCATTCATGTTGTAGTATGTAACAGAACTTCATTTTTTCATGGCCAAATAATATTCCATTTATGTATATACTACATTTGGTTTATCCATGCATCTGTTGATGGAAACTTTGGTTGTTCCCACCTTTCACCTATTGTGAATAAAACTTCTATGAATATTGGTACACAAGAATCTGAGTCTGCATTTTCACTTATTTTGGGATCTACCTAGAATTGGAATTGCTGAGTCATGTGGTATTTCTGTGTAACTTTTTGAGGAACCACAAAACTGTTTTTCACACTGTTGCATCGTTTTATATTCCCACTTACAATTTACAAATGTTCTAATTTCTCCACATCCTCTCCAACATGTGCTATTCTCCTTTAAGGAAAATAGCCATCCTACAGGGTGTGAGATCATATCTCCTTGTGAGCTTTGATTTGCATTTCCCTAATGACTAATGATGTTGACCATCATTTCATCTGCTTATTGGCCATTTGTATAACTTCTTTGGCGAAGTATCTATTCCAGTTCTTTGCACAATTTTACTTGTGCTGTTTGTTCTTTGTTTTAGATAGCTAGCTAGATATTCCAAGGGCACAGGTGATGATTTAAGCTGTTTTTGGAAATAGACTATCAAGTTGAGGCATTTGGATAATGTTTTGCTGTTGATGAATTGCCAGGACTCTGGAATACTGGCATTAAGATTCTTAAATAGAGAAGGATGAAAGAGCCCTCGAGAGTTGATATGAGGACACTATTGGATATAATAAGATATGCTTCAGTATAAATGTGAAATGGCAAGCTACACATATCATTGCACACTTTATTTTTCAGCTCTTCACAACCGTTTCCAATTTTGTTGTCTTGGGTAAAAGGAAGGGATGGATGGAGCATTAGAAATGTTCAGAAACGCCATTTTTCTGGACGATGGGCTAAACTTACACTCTTGTGGAACTGAGTGCTGCCTCTTCCCCTCCATCCACCTACCTCTCCTGGGACTGCCTTCAGAAGGGCAGGGTGTAACACAGAACTTTCCGGCACCTCAGGTAGGATATGCTTAAATGCTGTGATGGTTCCAAAATATGTGTAAAGTCTTTGATGCTCCTGCCTTCGAGGGTTGGGCTCTATATCCCCTCCCTTTAAATCCAGGCCTGCTTGCGACTGCTCTAATCAAGAGAGTACAGGGAGATTATGGTATTTACTTCAGAGACCAATTTAAAAATAGAAATCACACAGCCTCTTCCTGGTTTGCTTGGGACACTTGCCTTTGGATTCCTGGGTTGCCATGTAAGATATTTGTCTAACCTGTGCTTGTCATGCCATAATGATGCTCCAGCCACAGGGATAAGCCACACTTATGTGACCCAGCCAATAACCAGCAACTACCTCCCAATACAGGAGTGAGGATGCCTGCAGGTGAATTCAGTCCCCAGCTATCTCATCACTCTCACCTCCGTCTTGCTTGATGAGGTCCCAGACATTGTGTAGCAGAAAAAGAAACCAATCTTGTTGAACCCTCTCTGAGTTCCTGATCCACAGAATCTA
This sequence comes from Choloepus didactylus, assembly GCF_015220235.1. Classification (NCBI taxonomy): domain Eukaryota; kingdom Metazoa; phylum Chordata; class Mammalia; order Pilosa; family Megalonychidae; genus Choloepus; species Choloepus didactylus. The sequence continues at coordinate 187,241,829 of NC_051309.1, read as the reverse complement.
TGAGCACAATAAAATGGTGTTTTATACTGCTAAGTTTTAGAAAGGCTTGTTTTGCAGCAAGAGTAATCAGAACACAGACCAGTCTTCTTTTATTTTAATGAAACTTATCTGTTCAAGTCTGTGACAAGGAAAAAATGAGTTCATTTGATTAGATGGTCCCTGAAGTGTGCTAGTGAGATGGGAACATTGGTATCTCTAGACCCCTCAGTGAGTACATTCCCTAACTTCCCCTGTAGTCTTAGGTTCCAAATGTGCATTTTCATAATAACTTTGAGGATACAATAATATTTTTCATCACTATTCAAAATCGTAATTAATGTTTAGATTTTGGGACTAATCAGAGAAAAAATGTCTCTTTAATGCAGCCTTGCTTATTTGGTCTCCATGTTGTGTTTTTCAAATAATTCTATAGAAACAACTTAATTTTCCTCAACCTTATTGTGAGAAAGTTACAATGACATAGGCCTGAGGCATGAACATCTTCTAAAGTAATTGTAGCTTTATAGATATTTATCATGTATGTTAAATGTTGTTTTCTATTTCAATTCCTTAATGTATATCTAATACTAGGTCAATTCATTATGCTTTGGGGAATAAATGGTCACAAAGTAGGTGGCCAAATTAAGAAAAATAACAAAACACTAGTGACAGATCATCAGTATTATTTTCTCCTATCTTCTTTGGTATTTATTATGTCTGGTTTTTGCTGTTATACCTGAATCATTGTATCTACTCCTGAGCTTTTATTTGAAAATGTAGTATGTCCCTAGACTGAGCTTCTCAGGTTTAAGCTCATTAATATGAGGTGACAGTCCTGATTAAATTAGAAATGCATAGCTAGTACTTTATAACTTTAATTATCTTAACAACTTATAGAAGTAGAAAATTAATACAATTTGCCAATCCCAAGAAAAAATTATATTTGAATATATTGCTTTAGACAACTTGAAACAAGTCTTTCTTACTGCATTGGGGTATTGTTTATCCATGAACTTCCTGAATTTACTTTAAGAAAGTTAGGTCTGCTTTGTTAAATGTTGTACAAATGTTCTTGAGAGGAAAAGTTGGGGCATCTGTTTTTTATGCCTAAGAGCATCTCAGCAGGCCCTTGACAAGAAAGCAGAAGGTTACTATTAAAGGAATGATTGCGTGTGACAAAGAAAATATGGGTAGAATACTTAAGCTGCTTTGAATACAAAATCAGTTCAGCAGACAGCAAAAGAAGTAGTCATCTAGGCTGAAACCAGAAGCAATCTAATAGTCTCCCATAGAAGGCTATTGTCTAGCGAGACTGGTGTTTATGAACATTTCTAATGCCCCAATCCTATCGTTCCACTCAAGACAACAAAATTGGAAAAGGTTATAAAGACCTTGAAAATAAGATGTGGAGTGATATAGGTATAAATTTTCCATTTCATATTTACACCCAAGCATATCTTATCTAACATTTCCTTATATGTTAATCTCCAAAAAGCTTAATGTGTTAAGCTAGGGCCAAGGGGAAACCCCAATAGCGCTTCCTTACTTTTGCACCCTCCCCCATCCTGTGTTTCCCTATTTTTCCTCTTCTTCAAATTAATCATTTCCTCATTCAATGACCTCTACAAAATGTAAAGTGGTGTTTCTATATATTAGCTATTTTTCCTTTGCTGCTAGGATCCTTTTCTTTATTCCCTATAAACCACAGTGAAAACACAGAGAAAAAATAAGTTAAAATTTTTCAGTATCCTCTAACAGACTGAAATCTCTTTTAGATAGCCAATATATATTCATCATTTTACCCCGAGTAGCTACGAGCAGCCAGATATTTAGCAACTGCTCAAAAACATTTAACTATTGACATAAGCCTGCATTTATGCTTCATATAAAGTAGAGGAATTGCTGAACTCTCCATACTTGGTTTTCCATACTCCTGAGATGGAAATTATCCTGTTGTTGCAAAACAGACAGGATGGAGAAGACATTTCAATGAGTACTCCTTTACTACTTAAAAAAAAAATTATTTTTACTGCATTAAAACATTAAAAACAATTCTGACATGAACCTACATTATTGTGGTATTCAGTTTCCAGACGTAAAAGAAATAAAACGCTGGTTTTGAAGAATGCCCCAGCACATATTTTGCCAGTTTTCTTTTTCTTTATGCATATTTTACCCTGCATGTCAGTCCATTTATAGCAGGAGGTAAATTATGTTTTCACAGATATAGCAGGCACTTAATAAATATTTGATCGATTAATTAAAAACTAATTTGAAATTGAGGAATAATTCACATGATAAATTTCTGAATAGATAAGTAGCTATAATACAATTTTAATCAAAGCTACGTGTTACATTGTGACTCAACATGCATATACATAAATGTAATGAAACTAGATGTTTTACAAAACAATACTTAAAAACATTATATGAGACTTAGTCTGGTATATTTTTTATTATTACAATTCTATCCTATTTTTCAGTTTAAAAATGCTGATCTTGAATCATAAAGTTGATTTCATGACTCACTAACAATTTGGAAAACACCCTTCTAGATAGTACAAAAATGCCAGTTGTTGAAAAGAGTGAATGTGAACTATAGTGTTACCTAAAAATAAATAAATAAATATGGGAGGAGACCAGGAATAGTACTACAACATGCAATTACCTTCATTGTTTTAAGTAGAACAAAATAAAAATGCCTGTTTTTCCATTTGCATTTATTGTTATTAGGACAATCATTTTTAAAATAATTTTATTGCTATTAGGACAATCATTTGGCATGCTCTATCTGTCTGATTAAGTAAAAATACTGATAAAATAAAATCAACCCCATAATACTTCTTTTTCAATTATATGATTTTCATGTTAAAAATGCAGATCCTTTAAAAATAACATCAATTAATTTTAAATATAAATTAATGAATAAATATTGCCTTTAAAATTATATATATATATATAACACAATGCCTTTTTTGTATGACACAAATTATAAGGTATAATTGTACTTTTCTTGCAAAACAAAGTTATATTGTTTTGTTTAAAATTCTGTCACTAACTAAAACTGCCTTAAGAGAAAAAAACCTTGTGTCTCTGTTTTCTTCCATGTAAACTGAAAACAATAATTTCTGTTATTTTCTGGAGAAAACATATTTAATCACTGATAACACTTTACAGAGATATTTATTGGAAATATTTACTTCCTTCTATGATGTTACTTAATTAGATGCTATTGCTACTGACATCTCAACAACCCATTCCAAGCAACATAGAATCAATTCTGGAAGCACCTTCTCATCAATGTAAATTATTCAGCAAAAATCATTAAATAATAATCAACAGCATGACCGATGTTTCTAACCAGTGCTTTCAGTCAATAGCTCCCCATTAATCACTCCCTAAATGTAATTCTTCTTACAATGGTGTTTTTACTATTTATCTCTGGAAAACAGACCACAGCCTAATAATGTAAGGCATTTCCTAAAACCTAGTCACATTATCTTTTGTCATAATAGATGACAAAAATTTCTGTCACAATGTACAGAACATTACAAGAATTTCTACTCTTATGTAAGGTTGTATAAGATCCTTCCATATAGTCTATCACAAATTAACCACAATTATTTATTAAACTAAGCAATATGAGAAGGGAATTTGTCACAAAACAAAGAGCTTGCTCTGCCTACTCTACAACCTAAATTAATATGTTCTCTAAGAATTGTCCTTGGACTTTCTTTCATGTTTTTTCTTCCTCAGGGATCATCTACATGACTGAGATTTAATCTTTTTCTCCTATGAAGATACACCCCATATATATCTCTGTTCTCTGAACTCTAAACTCATCATATTCCTGATTGACTCTTTGGGATGTCCAGTTAGAGATTCTGTTGCCCCTTAAATTCTTTATATATTCATATCCCAATCTATTTATTTTCACTCACTCTTTGAGCCTCAAAAGCTTATTTTCTTCTATCCCCTCAATTTCTCTTAATGTCCCCACTTATCTTCCAATTGGACATTGTAGATCATAGCCATTTCACTTCCATTTGCCTTTTGTCCCCATTTTCTTCAAATACCAATTATTTCTCATATCTCTTCCTTTCCTTTTCAATCACACTGCACTCGACACTTGAAACTCCTGAAAATTCAGTCTAGACCCTGATACTATTTAACTAATTTTCTATTAGTTTTCAGTTGAAATCAGTCTAGACACTGTTTCACTGTTTCCAATTGCATTTTCCTATCAAGGAGCTCTAGTCATTGTTGCTGACAAAAAAAAAAATTGTGAATGGTTATTTACAGTCTACTGAATTGCAACAGCCAGTGCACAAAGCCCATTTATAGTAGACACCTTACACACGTGCCCAGTACGTATTGATTCTCACTATTCCTCTAATTATATTCCGGAATCAGACTATGCAGCAGCCTTTTAATGTCATTCTCCACCCCCTACGTGCTTTTCTTCACAAAGTTCCCTTTTCCTGAAAATCCCATCTTACTCACACAATTCTACTCCTTTAAAACTCCATCCCAGATAGCATCTCCCTCATGAAGTTCCTCCTCATTCCTTCTCCTGATCTCTACCTCCTCTGAACCCTCCTTATTGGTTGTAGAATACGTACTTGAGGGAGCACTCCCGAGAATTTCCTAAATCCCCATATTCTAAGACAATATTTAGTAAGCAAATCTTACATTTAAAATTTTAAGGTATGTAATATATACTCCAGTCTTAAGCATTATGTGTGTAAATACATATTCATATATACAAAATATTGAGCATATCCAATATTTGCAATTTGCCAACCACCCTCTGTTTTAATTCTTTACAATTCTCTGACATAGTACTGATATAATCTCCCTTTTCCAAAGAAGGAAACTTTGTAATTGATATTGTAAGTTAAAAATGTAAACGGTCACTTCAGACATTTTCAGAAACTTAGTAGTTCATTCAGTAACTTTACCGAGCACTTACTTTGTGCTAGACACTTTGTAGGGCCTTAGGATACAGGGATGTGCAAGATAGACAACATCCCTTCCAGAGCTTACATTTCAATGAGGAAGAAGAACAATAAAGAAATTGTCAAATAAAGAGAAAAGTCTCAGGAAAATGGCAAAATGCCACATGTTTTGGGGGCATTCAAATGATCAAAAACTAAACATTTGAAACCTAAATGTGAAAGGTATAGTGTATGTTATCTGTGGTATTTTTTGTTACTTCAAATTCTAGAATATTTTATTTGCGTTATTCCCCTAGTGCTAGGTTTACTGCCTTCATGACATCAGTTAATACCCTCCATCATTGCCCCATTGCATTGTGATTTAGTAACTCCTTTCATAAGGAGGTGAAGTCTATTTTCCTATCCCTGAATCTGGCTGAACGTGTGACTTACTTTGGCCTATAGGATGTGGTAAAAATGCCAGTGATCTGTGTGTTGAAACAAAAACATGGTGTGCTTAAATTCTCTCTTGTGGACCCTCTGCTCAGGCTAGTATACTGGATAATGTGGGACCCCATGGGGGAAAGTCTAGATGTTGAGCCAAGTTACAGGCTAAGCACCTTCCCTAAATAAGAGATAAATACTCAAATCAGCAAAGCTGCCTACTTGGCCCTCATCAGACTAAACATGCATGAATGAACCCAACAATGCCAGAAATATTGCCCACATGACTGAAAGACTCATGAACAATAATGCATCCTTATTGTTTTAAGCCATTTCATTTTAAAATAAAAGGTCAACTGATTTCAGCTGTTAACTAACTATTATGTAAAAGGCAGTGTGGTTGGGGCTTCACAGATAAACAAGGATAAGTGAAATAGAAACCCTGCCCTGATGTCACTGTTGCTCTTTTAGGGAGTATCAGTTAGAGTTGCTGGGTGCAAGTAAACTCTACAAAGAACAAATTGGCAGGAAGCAACATTTCCTTGTAAAACACTGTCTTCATGGAATAAACACAGCAGTAAATTAAAAAACACATGAATTTAACTTTTATTAGGATTTTGCTTTTGTGATTTTTTTTTGATACTTGCCTAACATGCATGTGCTGTAAAAACAGTTAACAGGGAAATAACTTGATGGTGGCTAGTTTTGTTTAATGTCTTATGAAATTTTCACTAACAATCCAAGTATAATTGTTAAGAACGCATGTATTAAGTTGATGTAAATGGAATAGAAGTTTTATGAACGGACTTTTCAACTACTTTCTCTACAGCTTTTCATATAAATTGATCTTTTTGTTCTGAAACTTCTCTAAAAGAAATTGCACATTTTTGGAAATTTATTCCTTATTCCCTTTAGGCAGCTAATGGGCTTTTACCAAGTTTAAATAAGAAGTTTATCATAATGACATAAATACTACTCATGTAGCTACCATTCTCAACCATGTCCCATTCTCCTTTCCCTCCCTCCTCCCCTCCCTACCCCAATCAATTTCTATTGGGGAGGGGCTATCAATTGGATAAAAGTAATGCATTTCATTTCAATTTTTGGATATGGCATTTTCTAACTTAGGAAACTACAAGCCAAATATTCTTGGCCCATCATGATGCTGGAGAGCATTAACTATAAATGTTGCACTTCCACTTTTGGTTTTTAAGAATTTCTTGATTTCCTTGTAGACTGCCTTCAATTTTGATCCTTTATTCTTTCTATTTGTCAGGTGCACAGGATTACCTTCCTTTTTTTTAGCCTTCTTCTGTCTCATCACCAACCATTCCTATTTGGTGGCCATGAACTTAAAAAAAGATCACGTGATCTTTCTGGCTCCACTCAATGTCTGAGAAACTTACTCTACTTCCTTTGCTTGCATCCCACAAACTATTTCCCTCATCTTATTTACTGCAGCAAATCTCTCCTTAGTTGATGAGGTTGTGTTTATCTCCCTCTAAGCCCTACCTATCTTGAATGGTCTGTCATTGTCTGCCTTTAAATCCTTCTTCTTCCTCTATTCTCTAACAATGATGGGGCTAAGTTATACCCAAATCTCTCCCTGTAGACTATTTCCTCAGTACCTTACAGAAAACACAAAACAAAAATACCATTTTAAAAGAGGTGTACTTTTTTTTTCTTTTAGAATGTAAGCTCCTCAAGAGCAGGGACAATGTTTTCTGTATGTTCTATTGTGCCTGGTACACTATAAATTCTCAATAAATATTGATGATGGGAGGCAGTGAATCTTAATGATAAGGTTAAGAAACTGAAATCCCAAACACTGTTTTGTTGATGTCCTATTATGACTTCAGATTAAATTGGGAAATATTGGCCCTTTTGGAAAATTGGCCCAAATACTGCATTCAAATAAAAGTGCAATGGAGGCCTTGGGATCTTTCTTTCAAGGAGAAAAGATCCCTCATGTTTGTATTTTGGACAACATAATAATGCATCTTCACTTGCACCTCTTTATTTTACCTCATCTATTGATTTTTCCTGACCCCCAGGAAAGCTAAGGAAAATTAAGCTAGACTGAGGAGATGGATCTCATTCAATTAAGTTATAAATAAAATCTGAAACTTACTACATTTGCCTATTAGCTATTTCTGTTCATCAGTCACTTACTAAACCAATTTGAATCTGAAGTAAATTGTGCTAATACCTCATGAATGTTATCTGTAAATATAACATGTTTTCTATATAGTGCACGGAAGATAAAGGAAAATGTATATTGTGCGAACAAAGTTTTGGAATTTTTAAAACAAAAACTGACTAATTTAGGGTTGTCCCTAAGAGTGGAATTAGCAGTGTGATAAATTGTAAAAAGGACAGACTTTCCTGCAGCCCTGGCCTATAATCCAGGCTTTTCCAGTTATCAGCGGTTTTTGTTGTAGAGATCATAGGATTGGGAGGTGGGGATAAGAGGATTAAAAGAATGTATGTCAACTGGCTTGGCCATAGGGGCTCAATTGGGATGTCCCCTTCCTGTCTCCCTTACAAAATACTCATCAGTGCTGCTGTGCTCCAAAGCATGTTTGAAAACAAGTAAAGGCTAATTTGGAAAAAAGAAAAATAAAATCTGTATGAAAATAAAAACTGCCTAATTGCCCTTTTGAATGTCCACTACTGCACCTGTCATCTGAAAACTGGATGCTGTTTTTCTGCCAAATCTGTCGCTGAGTTACTCTAACTGAAAAATTAAAACATATGAGAATAAAGATTGGAGAGAATCATCAGATACTTCCCATTACCTAATCATATTTCAAAGAATTTGCCATGAGTCATAATAAACATTGTAAGTGAAACTTGTTCCCTAAAAGATTCCAAGGAGAAAAAAATTGTTGAAAAGTGGCCTGGTAGTTATTTTGGTTTCCCAAATAAAAACAGTGTCTGGAAATACAATAAGGACAAATAAGCAATTCTGTAGAGGTGTGTGGAGAGATGTGACATATTCTTTCTGTTAATAAATCACAACATCTCAACATTTTGATCTAACGGTTCCTCTTTTTGCCCTTCACCAACTCTAGAATGAAAAATCAATAAATAAGATTACACTCAGCACCTCATACAATTTTTTACCAGTTGTGGGCACAGCTATCCAATTATGGCTTGAGATTTGCTGAACATTTATTACCATTTTTCCAATTTATTCAGAGGAAACGTTTGTAGGCTCATTTGGTAGAGGCAATAAGTAGTGCATCAATGTAAATTATTATCGATTGCACTAAGAAATGCAGTAAGGAATACAGTGCGCTAAACAGAATAGCTACTTTTTTTTCTGCTTAATGACAGACAGATGATCTAAGGGAGAAAATTTCATTTATTTCATGAGAATCATGAAACAATATAAACCAAGACCTATTTATGAAAAATTCCACAATTCTTTTTCCAATAATTATTTTCCTGCAGGTGATATTTAAAAAGTAGGCAAGCATAAACTTAAAGAAATGCTAATATTTATTATAGTATGTGTTATTCTTATTTATGAACCAAAAAAGCTTCTTACTATCTATAGTAATGTGCAGTGATACGGACATCATTATTAACAGTTCCTTCACTCAACAAATGTCTTTTGAGCACTTACTATGTACCAGGCTCTGTTCTAGGCCTTTTGGAGATATCAGGGTGCAGAACAGTCAATAACATTGCCCTTGAAGTGCTTACGTTCTAGCATAGGAAAATGGGCAGGGGGAGAGAGAAAACTTAATGAATACTTAAATTATATGGTTCGTTAAATTGTGAAAATAAAGGAAATGTGGAGCAGGAAAATGAGAATCAAAAGAACCAGAGAAGGGCTTTGGTGGGGCAGATTGCAGTATTAAATAGGTAGCCAATAATGGCCTTACTGACTTGGTGAGATTAGGGCAAATTTTTGAAAGACGTATGGGAATTGGTCAAGTAAATGTCTGGGGAAAGAGTATTCCAGGCTGAGGAAATAGCCAGAGGAGAGCTCTAAATTGGGACTTTGGAAGATTGTTCAAGGAACTTCAAGTAGGCCACTGTGGGAGCAGAGTAGACAAGGACTGAGGAGGGTAGTGGTAGATGAATTCAGAGAATAGAAGAGGAACTTGTAGGTCACTTTGAGGATTTGGGCTTTTAGTCTGAATCAAACAGAAAGCTGTTGTAGGGCTTTGTGCAGAGCACTGGCACAGTCTAACTTATATCTTAAAAGAATCATTTTGGCTGCTGTGTTGAGAAGAGACTCTAAGGAAACAATGGCAGAAGGAATTGAGGTATGAATCTGAAGTTTAAGAGAGAAGTTGTGAATAGAGATTTCAATTTGGTATTCATGAGCATGCAGATGAAAATAGATTAGATAAGAAAGTGAGCATTTTAGACAGGGAAGAGAAAGAACCAAGGCTTGATTTTTTCTGAGGCATTTCAGCATGAAGAGGTGAAGAAGAAGAGGAAGTAGTGAAAGAGACTGAGAAGTAACTAGTGACATAGGAGGAAAAGTAAGGCTGTGTGATGTTCTGGAAGCCCAGTGAAGAAAATATGTTTTGGAGGAGAAATTTGGTGACAATTAGTTAAGACTCCCAGATGAAAACTGGGAGTGAACATTGTCTTCAGTAACATGGAAGCCATTAGTGGTCTTGATAGTGAAGTTCCAGTAGAGTGGTGGGTTAGTGGTGGTTTTAAGAGAGAATGGAAGAAAAAGAATCCAAGACAGTTATTATGAAAAATAACTCTTTTGAGGGATGCTGATGCAAAGGAGAACAAAGAGATGGGGCAGTAGCTGGCAGGAAAAGTGTGGTCAAGAACAGTTTGTTTGTTGTTTATATATATGGGAAAATAATAGAATCCCTATATGTTGAATGTTGTTTATATATATGGGAAAATAATAGAATCCCTATATGTTGCATGAATGAGCCAATAGAGATCAAAAAATAAAAAATAAAAAATAAAAAACAAAAAATAAAAATGATGCAGGAAGAGAGGAAGAAATGATGCTGGCATCATATCCTTGAGTAGGCAAGTGTAATGAGATCTAGTAGATGGGTTACCTTGAAATAATGGCATGGACTGCTTATATATAGAACAGATAAGAAGTGGATGCCCTTAGTTTTGCAGATGCAGTCGTGGGAGACTGGGGCAGGTATGGGCAGGAGTATCTGGGAGCTTAAAAATGCATAATTCCATTTGTTTGCACAATTCTGGATAAGTCAAGAGTTGCTTTTATTCATCAATATCAGCAATTTGGCACCTTCCACTTACCAAACCATGATTTTTAGTAAAAAACCTAATCACCTAAGCTTAATTTCCTCTTTTATAAAATTTTCAAAATACTACTTGTTTCACAGGGTTTTAACAAGGATTGAATGTAGAGTGTGCTATAAGAGTTCAGGTTCTTTGTCAAAATATCTCTGTCATTTACAGTGTGAACTTGGGCAAATTATTTATTTTCTTCATATCTCAATTTTCTATCTGCAAAATGGAGATAATAACAATTCCCATCCAATAAATCTGGCATGAGAATCAAATCAGATAATTAGATAATCAATTAGATAATTAGTTCCTACAAATATTTGGAGGGTAAGAACTGTATACAAAACTTAATTATATCAAGCTAATGCTTCTTGATTCATTGTTAGTTAAATTTTTAGAGTTTCAACAGATATTTGAAATAACATAAAGAAAAGTGAAAATGGTTTAGACATGTAAGTCATTCAGCTATGACTAGAGGGTATAATTTGCAGATCATCACATGGTTGCTGGGGAAAAACATGTCTTAAAGGATAAAGAGAAGAAAGCAATAGTTGAAAAGAATTGGCAAAATACAGAATAGAATATAAAACATTCAAAGAAAAGTAATATGAAATAACAGCATTAGATTTACAGTGGTATCAATAAACTCTACACAATGAGACAAAGAAAATATTACAACATAGACAGGTTAAATGAAAAGGAATTAAGACTCTATGGGAAGAGAAAATATCTAAGGCTCACTTTCTTGCATTGCAAAGAACCCTATTTGAATTGTAATGAAAGGCTAACATTTAAGAAAGGCAGAAGATCAGACAGGAAAGAATTCTAGAACGCTACATTTGGGACTGGAGAGCTAGGTTCCAGTCTGTTCTTAACAAAGCATGATATTAAAAATAATGATTAATTGGCGTGCAGGAGCATGGTTCAAGAGGCCTCCTCCTGCACTACCAGTTCACCCTTGAGTTGCTGGATCAGGAAGAGGTAAAAGGGTACTTGGTTGCAGGGATGGGGTTGGAGGCCCTCAGGAGACTAGAAGCAGTGGCCATGGTTATTTACCAGCTGCCTCTGAAGGATTTTAGTATTTTATCATTCATTATGTTCAGTGTGTCCAAGTGAGTACATACCATCTGAATATCAGCCCTAAGCTATGAGCTAGCTTGGTGAAATGCTGTATAGAAACTGGAGGAGATGGAGAAGATGACACCTAGTGGTCATTTTTAGCTCTAACAATCTATGAATTTACTTGTGTTCCCATATGCGTGAATGTGGGCACATAGAGATGGAGGTTTATATGAGTGTTATATCCCATGTATAGACACATTTTGATTTTTAGATTGACCTGAATTGTGAAACCAATAATTCTCATGGGAGCAGGGGGATACTCTATTGTGGTTAATTTTAAGAAGCAGAATAAAAACCTTTTTACAAGACCTCTCCCAAAGGCATCAAAGCATGATTCTCAAAATCTAAATGGTCCCAGATACTGTGTGTTGTGCTACTGAACAAAAGTTAAGGCAATGTTTTGGTACTAAAATATCTCGCTATTATCCACTTTCACTACTTGAATTGACTTTGGAAGTCCTTTTTATGGTAAGCACTCTTTTCTTTGTTTTCAAGTAGGATTGTGCCACAGGTAAGCTCAATATCTATGACAGATGGCATAAAATCCACATTACATAGGTGGGGAGCAGGAATTCTCTTTCTGCGTAGATCCATTCCTCTAGGTACTCACCATGTACTAATTCAGCCCTTCCTAGTAAAGCGTACTTGTTGCAGGTGAACTCTGGAGTCTGACCACTTTTGAATACTAAATCTCATAGTTCTCTTAGTTTCTTTTGTGATTTGGGAACTATGATACCATCTCTCTCATAAGGTTACCATGAGGAATGAGTTAAACACATGATGTGCTTAGCATATTAGCTGGCACATAGAACATGTTTAATAAATGTAAAACCACTCTTTTCATGTGCCAGACACTGTGCATCACCTGAGTCTCTCTGTGGCCTGCACAGCACTGCATTTCTACAAATAGAGCAATCTCATTTGTTCTCCTTTGTCTGCCATTTTTGTAAAGTAGACACCACTCTCCAGCATTTTGTAGCTGGGCACTATTTCTTGACATTGAACCGTGAAGAGTCTGACTGTAGTGGTCACCCCAGTTCCTCTCATCCTCCAGCAGCTGCCCAGGTAGCTTGTGGTCAGTCATCCAACTACTATCCATATCGCTCCAGAGAAATTTAATGTCAGGAATTGAAGTAATTTTACTTGTAGAAATTATTATTTTTGATAATATGAATGAAATTTTTATCCTCAGCCAGTGACTTAAAATAGGAATGCCTGTGATTTAAAATAAGTGCATAGAGGAACTGGAATTTCAAACATATCCTTACTATAACACTGTGGCAGTGTTTGTCAAGGCAGCAATTCTGCCTGACCTCTAAGTTTGTCTACCTTTATATTATTGCCGTATAATTTCCACCACTTCCCAACACATGCCTTCGGTTTAAACCAGCCCAGTTTCCTATTCATTTCATTTACTTCTCATGACCACCCCTGTTATTTCCCCAGACTCCCCTCTCCACACATTTGGCTCATCCTATCTCCAAGTTCCTCCTGCCCTTTGTCAGGAGAGGGTCAGAGGCAAACAGTGATGATCTGCAGAGCAGACAGACCAATTCCCTGCCATTCTTTGACCGAAGTCCCATGGGTAGAAAACAATTTCTTAAGCACTTCCTAAAATGATAGGCCTGCTAGTCTTTACCAGGAATGCCCACTGTCTGCCATGCCCATCATCAGCAGACAGAAAGCTTACCAGTTACTTAAAGAGAATTTATTGTAAAGAATTGTGACACAGATATAAAGTTGTTAACTAGGTAACTGAAAGGATTAAAAGAGGTCTAAGGGATCAACTGCAAGAGGTATACCATGGACCTGAGACCAGAATTCTGAGGAGGTTGTGCTGGTGCCTCTGAGCTCACGGGGGGGACTCAGACCTCTGCAGAGGGGCTGCAAGCCAGCTGACACCGGGTCCCTAAGGGAGGGAATAGTGAATCAGTGGAATGTGGTGGAAGTGACAGTGTGCCCTTTCTAGCACGGGCCTCAAGATGCATGCTCTTTCTTTCTCTTCTTGGAGCCCTGCCACTGCCATGGGACAAACCTGGGCTAGCCTTGGAGGATGAGAGACCCAAAGGGGAGGGCCAAGGTGTCCCAACCAACATCCAAACTGCAGAAACAGTCCTTTAGGAGACCCTGAGTTGTATGAGCTAGCCCAGACAACACCACTCTTCTGAGCCCAGCCCAAATTGCTGACCAGCAGAATCATGCACTAAACAAATGATAGTGTTTGAGATTATTAAATTTTGAAGTTATTGTGCAATGGTGAATTGATATAGTCATGCTAGTAGTTTTAGAACAATTTGTATAAATCCTTTATCTGTTTAGGAGTAGATTCTCTTTGACTATAACTTGACTTTAATATTCTTTACCTTCATCTAATATATTGCTAAATTTTTCTTTTCCCTTAGTTTCAGGAATGATCTTTATTGTTCTAGTATACTGTTCTCAAGGCTTTATGTCCTAAGAGTTCATTATTGCATTCTGGACATTCTCTGAGACAATTAGTGACATAAAATAAACATTACTAAGTTAAAACCAATGACAGTATTCCTAAGGAACACTAGTATACCTTGAGGTCAAGTAAAATGTAATCCAAATCTCATAAAATTCAAGACCATTTGCAGGCATTCTATAAGCACACTGAAATGGGAAGAATAAATAAGATAATCGATGTGCAGTATAGGACACTGGTTTGTTAAAGTCTTGCAGGTAATATTTTAAAGGAAAATTGCCTTAGATATTCCTATTTATACTTCCTACTGGCTTTATTAATATTTTGAAAATAGTGCATATTCCAATCCAAGCTCCTGTTAGGTGAAAGAAGTTTCATTTTCTTCAGTGATGTATCAGTGACATTTATGAATGCAGAGTTAATTGAATAACAGTGTGTATTTTACATTAAAAGGAAGTGTAAAATGAAAAGCAAAGGCCAATGCTTTTCACAAAGCATCTATGTTTACTCCTGATCCTTGTATTCAATATAACTTCAGTTAACAGTGTAGTATAAATTGTCAACTCCAGTTTAGCTACAAATCATGAGACATAACAATAAAAAATGAAAAAAATAAATTTAAAAAATTATTTCATTTGTTAGGTGCTGACTTTCCAGAGAGCAAAGCTTCAGCACTAATAAAAGAGATGTTTTAAAATTACCATTGGAGGTTTATAGGATCATTTTATGAATACAACTATAACATTACTTTTATACCTTTTTAAAAGGAAATTCCAAATTAATTTATATTTATTTACCTTAAAATAAATACTTCTTAAAATGAAGCCAAAGTGGATTCGGGCGGCCCTGATCCAATATGATGGTGTCCCTAGAAGGAGAGGAAATTTGGACATAGACAGAGCCAGAGGGAGGGCAGCCACGTCGTAGGGGCAGAGAGTGAGGAATGCCATAAACCAGAGTGCCATGGTGAGCCAGCAAGCTAGTGCCAGAGTCCTACAGACATCAGAGGAAGCTTGGCCCTTTAGAAATTTTGATTCAGGCTTCTATCCTCCAGAACTGTGAGGCAGTGAAGTTCTCTTGTTTTAAGCCACCCAGTCTATAGAACTTTGTTGAGGCAGCCTTAATAAACTAAGACGAAGATGTCTGGGTTTTATGATGAAATCTCATTGGGTTGAAAATACACTCAGTGATTTTAACTTTTGTTACAGAAGCAGTTCAAGAATGAAGGCATTCTGACTTGTAAGATGGTGAACTCATTGTCACAAAATTTGAAGGTACACTGTCGAAGAGAAGCAAAAAGTGTGTGTTACCAAAAGCTTACTAAGAGCTGTTATGGGTTTCTAAATGCAGTTGTTGGGCATTTTGCATGAAAGGCATCAATATGGCTCAGAAAAACATGTTTCACTAAACAGTTGTTTGATAAGTTGAATACTTATGGTATTTGCCAAATAAAAAAGTTTATATGATAAATGCCAGGTGTGTAAAATTATTTTGTATATGGAATCCTAAATTTTGATTAGAAGTATATGTCACATACTTGAGTGGCACACTTGGATTTTATTACTTTCAATTTTATCTTTATGTTTATAACAGGATTCCTACTTACTTCAGCTGAAATGAGCAAGGACACTTAAGGATAAAAACATGTAGATTTTTTAAAAGGTCACAATTGATTAGATACCAAATGTGAGTTTCTTTAGTGTAGAAAACTATTATGTGGGGATGTTGAGAGAGCCATCTACCACTTAAATGTACTGTCAGCAAGCAGAGGAAAAGACATCTATGTAAAATGTAAAAGATGTCAAAGATCATATTGATAATGTATTCAACCCACAGAACCTCTGGAAAAGAAATGAAAACAAATGTGGTTTTCTTAATCATGACGCCTCATTTTTAAACATTTCCTTCAAGTATATGCTTCCTTAGTTCATTTCCTTGCTTTGTTTTGAAATGCAGACATTGAGTTTTATGAAATTAAAATTCTGTGATGAGATTAAGAAAAATAATCTTTATTATATTAAAACTGATATATCAGAAGTTTTTAAAAGCAATTAGAATTAATTTCCCCAGCTTAAAGTGTGCAAGAGATTGTATCTTGATATGTTTTGACATAATTTAAGATACTTTCATCCAGCTTTACCAATTTCATCCAGCTTCTACCATGATCATCTTAAACAAACATTCCTGCTCTTCATGAATAGATACTACATTAAACTATTTAATGTACAAAAAGTACTTAGAACAGTGCCTGGCACATGATAAATGCTCAAAGTTTCTTTTTCCTCTCCTCCTGCTCTTCCTACTTCTCTTCTTATTCCTGTTCTGTGATCCACAATTTTCCTGCCATTGCTTGTATTGCTTATCCCTGCCTGAAAGAGCAACTGGTAACCTCAACAGAAGAGAATGAGATGGAATTGTATCTAGCATTCCTTGTCCTCGTGGCAGCCCTTGGAGTGTAACTGTGAGTCAGGGCTGTGTGCTCTAGAGGTGATGGTTGAGAACAAATGCATTTAAATGCAAAACATAAAGTAGTATAGTAGGATTTATCGGATGAATATCATGCAACAACTATGATATAATCATCTGTAGATTTCTTGCATATTAAAATGTATTCCTTCAGGGAAGGCTTTTCTGATCATGTTGACTAAGTTAGGGTGCTCCAGGGATACATTCCCCTAGTAATGTATAATTCTCTTTCATAGCCCTTGTCACACTGGAATTTAATAGTTAACTGCATCATTATTTATTTATTTAATGTGTGCCTCACCTCACTGGAGGAAAAGCTTTATGAGATCAGGGGCCATATCTGTCTGCCATCACCCTATAATCTAGTGCAGTGCATGGCATAGAGTAGTTGAATAAATTAAGAGATGACTGAAATAAGAACACACATTAACAAAGCACAATGGAGATCTTGCTTTTCTTCTAAATACATTCCACTTTTTCTTAAATTGTCTACATTTATAATCATAAATTTAGGCATTTATAATCATAAATAATACTGTCACATCTCTTAAAATGTCTGACTACCAATCTCCCTTCAGAGTTCTTTTTTTTTTTTCCTCTTTTCCTGAGTATGTTGCTTATTTTAGTGTACTCTTATGCTACCTTGGGAAGAGGGCTTTGTTTTGTTTTTCATTTTATTTTTCTCATTCTTGCTCTAAGAAAGCAAGGAAATGTATTTTACACTTATGTTCCCACTTAACTCAATAACTGCACTTGCAATCCTTGTAAACTCTTGTTTTTTTGAAACAGTTCTCATTATTTATCTCCCTTCAGAGAAGGTACAAAACAAACAATGAGGAAAATAAACTAACTGTAGCTACATCAGGGTTTAGATGTCTTCAGATGATCCAGCAGGGTACTGTAACAAAATTGGTGTATCTGGCCAGTCCTGATGCTTTTTAGATTTGACACTGACAAGCAGGAATTCTCACTGTTAATAAAAGAGCTCCCATTTTTCTCCTAAACTTCCTGAGAAGTTTTTTTTTTTTACTCTATTTACCTTGTTTAGAGAGCCTTCCTCCTAAATTTATGCCTCCTGAAAACCTATCCATTAGAGGCTGAAACTACACATTTCCTTCTTCTTTCCCCTTCACATTATATATGTAACTGCAGTTCATTCAATCAATCAACAGATATTTCTTGAACACCTGTTTTCCAGATACTTTGCAAAGTTTTGGTGATACAGTAGTGAAAAAGATATAGTTCAGTCCTCATGGAACTTGCAATCTAGAGATTGCATGATACATTGAAGAGTATGTCATTTTAATGTAGAAGCTATATGGATGGATCTGAACAGGTAAAATTATTCATCTAGCTCATTATAGCTAAGGAGAAAAAGTGCTAATGAAGATGATATTGCAATGTAACTAATCTCTAAGGGAAGTATCCTCAGCCTGGAAAAAGAATGTCTAGAGAGCTCTGGGTATATAAGGAAAGGACTTCTCTATTTCTTTATCAATTTCACTTAGCTATCTGGGGCAAACCTCATGGATAGCATACTGTGCCTACAAGTGGGCAGTGATCTGAGAAGCAGGGGCCCATACAAGTTACCTGTAAACAGTACTAGTCCTTCGGGCCAAGAGTTTAGTTTCACCTCTCTATGAGGGAACATGCATGGGATGGAATATGGCCCATGAGGTATGACCCGGAAGCTAGGTAGTAACTCTGATCTTTACTAGCCACAACATTCATACTGAATATACTTTTCATGGTGATTTCACATATGTTCTCTCTTACAATTTAGTACAGACATGGGGGGAACTTCTAGCTTTTTTTAGTTGTGTTAAGAAGAACCAAATAAAGGGATGTCTATCCTTTCTTGAGCCAGAGAGAAACACTGTGGCTTTAGGAGCAAACTGGTGACAGGGACAGTGTCCATCCCAAGGGGAATGTGAGTCTCAGAGGCTTGGTAAGCTGCCCTGTTTAAGCAGACAGTTCACCTATCTGAGCTAAACCCTGTACATTTTTAATTTTATTTTAGCAATCAAGGTTGTCTTTCCTTATAAGAAAAAAATATTTTCCAATGTTTCCTCTGGTGAGGATTCCCTGGTTTTCCTGGCTCAGGGTGAGGAAGTCTGAGAACTAGCAATGGGACAGGAGAGATGAATGGGGTTAGGTTGCATCCATGTAAGACATGGCACTATGTGAACTAGCCTGAGGAGCTAACCTCAGTATCCAGGTTTATATAAGGTACAGTGTCTAAAGCTCTGGGGTGATTTATGAAAGCTGTAGTCTTAGCAGTAGGAATGGTGGTGTGTCAGTGTATTGCGGTGGCAAGTCTGTACTATGTTGAGTACTTGGTAGCCAATTCATTCTTATAGAGCTGCCCATTCTTACAGAATCCTGCCCAGTGGGCTAGAAGTACAGGGGTCAGGATTCCATTTCAGAGAGAGAATTTGGCAAGAGCCCAGCAACAAGCATCTAACACTTTGGAGACTTGGAATCAGGGCGACAACCAGTTTTTGAAAGGGACCAATTGCAAGGCACCTATGGGAACTTGCATACCAGATCTGGTAGGGTTTTGGATTTATAAAAAGACCTTCTTCATCAAATGGGACTGAAACAGAGGGTATCTTTTCTGGTTTAATTATGTTTTAGCAGTAAACTGGCACAGGTCTAAGATGGAGGTGGGAGATAGTCTACAAATGTAGAGGAAACAAGATTGGGGTAGTTTCCCTAATGTTCCCAACTTAGAATAACATTTCCATTTTCTGACTCCCTATGGCCCCTTGTTTTCTCATGATATTTATCTCTGGGCCTTGAATAGAATTTTACACTTGTCTTTTTTCCCATTATAATATAAATGGTGTAGTGGTCAGACTCTGGGGTCATGTAGTACAGGATACTTTAGGAAGTTCTCTGTAAATGTTTCTCATAGTGAGTAGTAAGTCCTTCATAGTATTTTTACTCTATTTCTATCCAACAGAACGGAAAGAGGGGCACTCATTTATTGTACAAATGGAGGTATTTTTCAGGTTTGGAACTGGCAGTAAATGTCATGTTTCTTATTTTGTTTAAAACTCTAGACTTGTTTTCCTCTGTCCTAAGGGTGTCAAGGACTGTTGAATATGAATTAAAAAAGATAATGAAATCAGGATTTTGTCATACAAGAAATAACAGAAAAAAATTTTATTAAGTCCTTGAGTTCTGGTGAACCACTCTGTAAACTTCCTTCTCCAGTGCTAAAAACTCCATAATTTAGTCATGATCTTTTGTATAGCTCATGAAAAATTTCAAAGGGCTAAAAGTAGCCAAGAAAGAAGTTAAAAGATTAAGTAGGTTGCAAATATTTCTTGTTGATACAAGTTATATGTGCATCCTTTTGTTTCCCATTAAGATAACTGCAGAGTTGTCATTTAAAACTCATTTAATTAGCAGTAACTCTCATATAAACCATCTTTAAACCCAAATGGCTTCAAAGAGAGTCAGTTGCATGATTTAAAGTTAAAATAATCAGCATTTCCAAGCACTATACATCCTTAATGAAAAGTCAAAACTTTTCCATACACTCCTTTTTAAAGTCTCTGACTTCTTACTAATTTTATGTTCCCAAACTAAAAGCATGCCTTCATTAGGTAGATTAATATTCATAAGATGTAACAATTTTGATGGTGCTAATGGTCCTATATCTCATATCTTAACAATATATAATCATTTAGTTTCTGAGGAAATTTTAGCTCTCAATGTCTACTTTAATATCCTTTTTCTTCCAGAAATTTTGGTCTTATTTATGAAGATAGTAGATTACAGATTTGCATATGGGAAGTCTTAAAGGAGTTATTTGAACTAACCTATCAGGAATTATACATTAATAGCTACATTGCATGAATAATACAAATAATTTTCTTCCAAAATTATTTAAATAAAACCTGTTATTATATTTAAAATTAAATTTCCGTTATTTAAAGAAATAACTGAAAAAAATCACCTGTTTTCAGAACTCATATAAGTAGTTTCATCTATGTATCCAAAATATAGAGGATAATTTTATTTTACTGGAAGAAGATATCCATCAGAGGTTCTCTTGGTAGCACAGCATTAAGATTTTTTGTTAGAGATCTTTTAAAATATGTATTTCAGACTTCACAGTTTAGAGTACAGAGCACTGGGGTCCAGAGAGGTTTGGTAATTTATTTCTGGAAACATAGCTTGTTAGGGGTAAAGCTGAGAGTAGGACTCAGATATTCAAACAGCCCAGTATTTTTTTTTTTCCTTTTGTTGTTATTACTTTTTTGTTTTTGTTTTCCAACCTCCATATATATATATGTGTGTGTGTGTATATATATATATGCATTTGCATATTTCAATACCTGTATAGATTTTTCATTCTTAATGATAGGCTTTTAAGCACACCCACTCCCAACCCAACCATGGTCTACTTTAATATAGTTGCTATTGAAATGAATTCTATTACATTTGTAGAAATGCGGACAGCCATATCAGCAAATCACACATCCATGGGGCATTTTGCTGATTTAGCTCTGGACTACTCTGAATCCGAAAGGTTTGTGCTTACATGGTTTTAAATTGGTTGCTGATGAGTTTCTTTCAAGGCATATGGTAAATATGTTTTTACTAGATATAAATGATATATGTCATATCACATGTATATGATATATATGATGTTATCATGTCATATCCTCCCTGTGACTGCTTCTCCTGTCACAGTGCTGAAGTTTCTGACCCATCTAATACCCTTATAAGAAGCCAGATCTTCAACATCTTTTCCTCCTTACTATCCTGCTCTTTGATCCAGTCCTTACCATTTCTTATCAATCTCTAGAATATTTATCTGACCAGGACCAATCCTTTGTAGCATTTTCTGCCCATAGGTCTAGGGAACTTGACTATAAAGGTTAAACAGGTCTCTCTCTATAAGAGAACAGCAACTACTGTAAGAAAACATTATAATAATTTCACATATAAACACTTGTTTTCAATTAGTGAGTTACCTGGGAAGTCCTTAATAAAATTCTTCTCTACCTGTCCCAATAACATTTAAAATTTTTAAAAAAAGTGTGATTAGCAAATTGTGCTTATCATACTTATACCAGAGTGAGAGCTCTGTGTGCATTTCCCAGAAAACAATATTTATATACCATACAAAATGGAACATGCAATGCTGGATAAATCACCATGAAATACCTTTCTTTCCAGAAATTATGCTTCTTGTTGATTTAATATTTTCAATAGAAAATATGACCTGTCTCTAGACTCTGTCTCCAGAGGCAACACATCTTCACTGGGTACATAGTAAATGCCTAGCAGAATTCTGAACACTGGGAATGCTGTGTAAATCGGGTCCTTGACATGCAGAATTGACATTATCACAGAGGAAGAAAAATAAGAAGCACATTAAAAAAAAAAATACCGAAATCAATTTCAGGTAGTAATGAGTTTTAGGTAAAAGGTAAAATGGGTTCTTGTGAGAGGGAATAGACTCTAGAAAACTGAGAAGTTAACATTTGAGATGAAACTTGAACCACATAAAGGAACCAGTCAGGAGGATATCTCTGGGAAGTGTTCCAGGCAAAATGATCTGTACATGTTAAATCCCTGAGGCAGGAATGTGCTTGGTTTGTTCCAAAGACAAGAGAGGGGGCCAACCTGGCAGGCACTCAGTGAATGATGGGGAGCAGAGGGATAAGGTGGGAGAAGAAGGCAAGGACCTCCAGGAAATGGCAAGTCCTTTGCATATTAATGGGATCACAATGGGAAGCCATTGATGGGTTTTACACAAGAGGTGATATGATCTGATGAATGCTTTAGACTGCTGGCAAGACTGAAATGGGACACAAATAGAGAAAAGTAGTGAAATTGTAAAGCTTTTGTGGCAGTTCAGTGAAAGATGGAAATGGCTTGTACAAGTGTGATATTGCTGGAGGTGGAAACAAGTAAGGGAGATTGCTGATAACCACAGAGGGCATAAAAGAAAGAACAGGACAAAGGATTACTCTTAACTTATTGCTCTAAGCAACTGGATGGATGGTGGCCCATTTAATATAGTGAGGGAGAGTTAGGCAGAGGGAGCAGATTTAGGAGGAGGGGGTTGAAAATATAAGCCTGGAACTTGGAAGAATGTTGAATGTTGAGGACATTAATTTGAGAGCCATCAGTGTGTGCAGGGTATTTGCTATGAGTAGGGATGATGTTATCCAAAAATGAAGTTTAAATTAAGAACTTAGAAGAATAAGGGCAAAGTCCCTGGCATCACAATGTTTAGAGGTTTGATATAAGAGAAGCAAACAAAGGAGCCTAAGAAAAAAAAGCCAGTAAGGGAGAAGGAAAACCCAGAGATGGGTGTTTTGTGGAGCCTAGAGAAGAAAGTGTTTCTGAAATTTAGATGAAGTCAGCTATGTTAATAAGTGCTGAAGTTCAAGTATGTTGAGGATAGAAAATTGCCCATTGGTTTTGGCCTCTGAAAAGTTAATTAGTTGAGGAGTTGGCCATATTAGAGATTTAAAGAAAGAAGAGAAAATATGAGATTATCTTCTTATAAAGGGGAAAAGCAAATTTATTAAGTGAGTGAGGTAGGATTTCCTGTCAGCAATAAAGTAATGGGATTTTGACCAACCATTTCTGCCCTAGGGGAGGTATACCAAGCAGTTACCAGATAAGCCCACACAGTTAACAGTGGCTTGTGGACAAACCTCTCCTGTCTGTTGCCCAAGACCAAATGAACCATGCCAGCTCAGATGGCTCCCAGATTTCCCAGAGTTTCAAAATAATTCTTTATTTAGTAAATGCTAAAAGGAGCTTCAATAATCTATGGACTTCTCTTAGCAATCCCTGAGTAGGGAATACAGGGGACAATAGACTCTGTGGCTCTTTGTTTCCTGGAATTCTTGTCTCATTCTTATTTTAAGAATCAACATAAGCCTAGTCCAGATTTGTGAGTAACCCCTGATTTGGCAATGCCCTACAAGAGTGAACATATTGTAAATTGATCAACGATGATAGAATGAAGACATTGAAGGCCAGATTACTGTCAAAAGATGTCTCAGCTAGGTCAATTTCTGAAGAAAATCTTAGAGATTTTCCAGAAGATGGACACAAAATGTCGAAGAAACAATCAGTAAAATGATTGCTGAGAAGTAATATTAAGATGTGTTCATAAACAAATCACAGAAATTTGTTTAAGATTGGGGCTGTAGGGTATATCAAAGAATTTTTGGATTCTGCCACTCAAAGCATTTCAGAAAACCACCAGAGCCCCCTTTTGTAGATGCTAGACCAGGGTCTGTTTCTGAACAACATTGGCTATAGCTCTCCAATTATCCCTGGGTAAAATAATTATGCATACAACTAGACCCATGAGTAAGAAGGCAGTGATTAGAGTAAATCAGTCTATCATCCATGTTCCAGAACAAAAAAAAATCAATCCTACTTTTAAAATGAAACCTTAACATTGGATGCTACTACTATTATTATTTTTATAATACCATTGCTTATAATAATATCACTATGAACTAATATGCAAATGACTTGCAATTTGAACTTTTGAAGGACAGCCCATTCCTAAGTATAGCTTTGTCTTTAAAATAAAATATCCTCCTTTTGAAAAATATTGAAATATTTATGTAACCCTAGCACTGGTAATAAATAGTATGTGCACTTTAAATGAAGTGTAGGCTCTGACACACATTAAGCAGCATATAGTTTCCTTGGTCTTTATCAAGAAAAATCTATAAAATTACTTAGCATAAGACTTTCTGAACTCAAGAAAGCACGATGTATAGGACAATTTTCACTGAACTCTTGACATTGGTCACAAATGCATTAGTAACTCCCATTTACTTCATAAAATTATCATTAACATTTATATCATACTTTCAAAATATATCTGTTACAATAAATGGGCTTCTTCACTGCTAACTTTAAACCAGGAACACCAACCCTGAATTTTCATACATATTGCTCTTTTACCCCTTTTCTAACTATGGAGAAATGTTAATGTTGGACCTAAAACAGATGCCAAATACACTGGCTACTTAAGGACTTGAATACATACATATGTCTCCTTTAAAACTGCAATGCAAGCCCCAAACAGTGACACTTCTTTTAGTTCAGTCTTTTATGGCAGGGTATAAAGTGGAAGATTGATACTTAAAGCAGTAACTATATGGGAGCCAAATTGGGGACACTTCAGGAAGGTAGGGCAGAAAGAACATTTCTATGAAATAGTGTCTCAAGTGTGGCCTCTTCTGGAAAATGTTTTCCTGCTCTTTGAACCATTTATCTGATCCTTTCTCATATAGCTTCATTTTCATACTGATATTCACAGCACATTCAGCATTTTATTGTTATGATCTACTCGTACATCTCTCTCTTTGAAAAAACTATTAAGATCCTCCTAATTTAAGACCAGGTGCCACTCGTCTTTGTGTTGCCAGGACCTAGTGTGTAAGGAACAATACACAGTACACACTCAGTGGGCGTGGAATGAGTGCATTCAAAAATGCCTCTTCAGACAGGGTGATAGTGTTGAGAAAAGTAGTAGCAGGTGGGTTGGAGATATCAGTCATCCAGGAGCTAATTATAGAAATTATAATCTGCCCAATATATCATTTTCAGATGCAAAACAATAGACATCTTCAAAAAGCAAAAGGGTTTCTCAGGTTTGGTGTTTATGCTCTGTCAAGGGCACAGAAGGAGGTCATGTTAGTTGCTGCTCTGCATTGCAAAGAGCAATACTGTCACTTTAAATACTTTCTACCTTTGTGACCGTTTTAAAACAATAATGATTCCTCCCCTGATTTAAATCCTCCAAGGAAGCTCCACAGTTTTATGATAAAGTTAGTTATTTCCATAAGGCCCATTACTACATCTCTAGCATCATCTCCCATCAGTCACACCATTACATAAAGCCTTCCCTTGAGCCAGCACAATCACTGGCATCTTCCCAGATTTGGCACAAGCTTTCATACCCAGGCTTTTACATCTGCTGCAGAATCTCCCTGGAATACAATCCCCACCTGCGGCCGCTTTATTTCATCTAGCTAATTTTAATAGTCTTTCCAGATCAGTTCAGCTCCCCTCCTCTAGAAAGCATCCCTTGACCTTCCTGTCTGTTTAAATCGCCCCTTCTCTGAGTTCCAGGAGTATTTTAAAAATATTTTTCTATCTTGTTGACAAGAAGCATAGATGACAATTTAGAGCCTTGGTTTTGGAGACAGACAGATCTGAGATCAAGTCCTAACCCTGCCACTTAAAGCTGTGGGACTTTCTTCATGGTATCCTTTGCATTTTATTAGCTTTATTAGAAAATTCAGAAAGTAATTCCTACTCCTTTGGGGTTTAGGATAAAATGAGATTATATATGTAAAACCTACATTCAGAATTTTATATCATTGCCTTTGTTTTTGTTATTATGATAACATGCATCATACTATATTACAATTTTGATTTATTTAGTGCCCTTTTCATTGAACTTCAGGATGGGGCTAATCTATTTCATTTTACATTCCAGTGTTTAGCATGCTTGGCAAATGGACAACACTTAATAAGTGTTTGCTGATTTAAAGAATATATTTAAAAAAGAATATATTAACTTAAGAGCACTAAGCCTTCATTTAGACTTATTCACCTCTTTTCCTAATATATGTTTTAAACCTTTAACAACAAAAAGTTTCTTTCTTCACCGTCTTTTCTGTGTGAACAAAGAAGGAAGATGGAAAATATATCCCATGTCTTCAAATAATTTGCAATTCACTAAGGATTTATTAAGAAGCTAGATATATTTAGCTCTGCAAAAACAATCATTTTATAAAGGGGGTATACAGCAGCATCAGCAAAATGCTCTCAATCATAAAATTTTTAAGAAAGGAGAGGTACTTATTCCATAAGTTGATTATTTTTAGGTAGGCAGAATGACCATAAACAAAGTAAAAACAAAAACAAACACAAAAAACTTTCCATTTTATCTACTCAATTGATTTGTCTCTTACAAAGATGGCTTTATGCTGATTAATGTGGTGTGTGTGTGTGTGTTTATGTATATGTCTTCATGGATTTCTTAAAATAATTAAATATTTTAAATAATTAAATAATTTAAATAATTCTTCTCTCCTCTGGAAAATGTGAAACATGAAATGGCTGAATGTATTTAGGCTTAGAATGCATTATTTTGATTATAAGAAGTGATAAAGTTTTGTTTTCTCTGCTTTTTCCTCTTTTATTTTAGTTCAAGGATTGCTAAACTTGGAGACACCAGACACAATAAAAAATTTAAACTATTTAGAAATAGAAACCTACATTTTATGGGAGAGCCTTGGGACAAAAATTCTATGAAAATACCTTGCCCTGGTCATAGGCCAGGTCTTCTTTGGCTTGCATACTGCCTGTCTGGGTGATGTTCTATGATGAATCGACTTGTTGGCGTCCCTAAATTGGTAGTCCAGTGGCAGAGTTAAAGCCATGTCTCAATTCTTAAACACATTTATCTTGAAGTCCATAGCAAGGAGATTGAGAGAATACTGACTTGGAACCCAGGATGAAGGTTAAGAGGATGGACGGTTGGTGCCTCCACTTCAATTTTTTGTTTTAAGACTCTCCTGATAAATATGTTCATGATTTAAGAACTTGGTAGCTATTAAGGATTCCATTTGCTGAAGTAATTGCATCAAGGGGGATTGGGGTAAGGAGTTTTCCCTACTTAATCTCTCTAGCCAAGCGAAATATGATATAGAGTAGCTTATTAAGTCAATAAGAATTTTCTATAATAGTTTGCCTTCTAGGACATGCAACACATTCCATGTTGCATCAACTTGTCAGACTATTACAGCCATATGACCATTCTCTGTCTTCTTTCCCAGAAAGAGCAAGACCTAAGACATGAAAATATCTCTATGTTTGCAAACCATAAGCTCACACACTGTACAACAGACTTCCCAGCTCCGAAACAGATTTCCAACTCCAACAAAAAGTCATTTGCACTTCTTGAAGTTTCTAGATGGTGTGTCAGGGCCATAACCACGGTCTCACCTTGGTAGCAGCAGAGTTGGAAACAAGGGAATCAAAAAGTAGTACAATAGATGGAACACTTTTATACTGAGGTCAACATTAGGGCTGAAAAATGGTGTTTTCTTCAATTTGCCTTCTCAGTGGAACATAAACTGCTGGATTATTTAAGGAATCAAAGTTGGATCGAACTGAGAAGCCATCAGCCTAAATAGTAAATCATCTAGCATTTCACAAATTACATCCAAGCACTCTGATAAAGAGTTTGAGTTTTAAAATATTTAATTTATGTACAATATCTCTCACAGCTCTTGCTCCCTCATCATCTGTACTACCATTGTCTTATTTCAGGACCTTATTGTCTCTTACCCCTACTACTGAATGGATTGTCTAACTGGTTTTATTCTTCTAAAGTCTGTTTTCCACACAGCTGCCAATGTGATATCCATTACATTCCCTAAAACTATCAAAGATTCTCCATTATTTGATGGATAAAGTCAAAAGTCCTTAACTGGTCCTCCAACATCCCAGCCACACATTTCCTTGGGGGAAAAGAATAAATATCCTTATGCAAATGCAAAAGATAAAGGTTTATAGATTACTGTGTTGGAAAGTAAACATATTTTTAATTTCAATAGTTATTGTCAAATTATTTTCTAAAGTGTTGGAAATGTCATAAAATAATTTATGTAAATTATTATTTACATAAGTAGTATAGTTTATTGGGTTGTTGTCCTAAACTTGAGACACTGAGAGAAGAACTTGGTATGCAGTAAGTACTACAGAAATTTAGCTATTTTGTTATTAATGCCTATGGGACATTACTGGTAGGATTTCTCCTCTTCATTGTTCTCAGTGTTTAATTAAACATGTTCCACTTTGAACACATACTTCTTCTACAATCAGCAAAAAAAAAAAACCAAGGCATATCATTATTATTAATCTTTTAATTTAGAAATAATTTAAAACTTCTAGAAAATTTGCAAATATAATACAGAAATAATACAGAGAACTTTAATACACCCCTTACCGTCTCTCTCTCTCTCTCTCTCTCCATCCATATATCATCTATCTATCTCTCAATCTCTCTCTATCTCTATCTCTCTCATCTCTATTTACCTATCTATGTATCTATCTATCTGTCTACATGTTTTCTAAACATTGGAGAGCGGGATTGCATGCATCATGCTCCTTTACATAATACTCTCATGTATATTTCCTAAGAACATGGATATCCACTTATGTAACCACATTAAGTACAGCTATCAAGTTCAAGCAGTTTAACATTGATTTCAAGCATAGAGTCTATATTTCAATATTTTCAGTTATTCCAGTAATGCTCTTTTGGGCATTTTCTTCTCTATCACTAGATCCAGACCAAGATTATAGATTGCAATTAACTGTCATTGCCTCTTTGGTCCTTCCTTTTTTTTTTAATTGTGGTATCTTATATGCAACATAAAAGTTCACGTCTCTACCATTCCCAAGAATATAATTCAGTGGCATTAATCACATTTACAATGTTGTGCTACCTCCACCATGATCCATTATTGAAACTTTCCTATTACCCCAAACAGAGGCACCTACTATGTATTAATTCCCCATTCCCCCCCCCCTACCTGCCCTGGTAACCTATATTCTACTTTCCATCTCTTTAAATTGCACATATTCTAATTATTTCATAAAAGTGGAACCATACAATATCTGTCCAGTTACATCTGGATTATTTCACTCAACTTGATATCTTCAAGTTTCATCCATATCATACCACATATCAGAACTTCATTCCGTTTATGGCAGAGTAATATTCCACTGTATGTATCCATTCGTCTATTGATGGGCACTTGGATTGCTTCTGCCTTCTGTCTGGAGTGAATAATGCTGTTGTGAACATTGGTGCATAAACATCTGTTCAAGTCACTGCTTCAAATTCTTTTGGGTAAATACCTAAAGGTGGGATTGCTAGGTCGAATGGCAGTTCTACATTTAGCCTTGGGTATTACTGACAAACTCAACCATGTTATGTCTCCCAATTGCTGAGCATAGGATACCTTTACATTTATTTAGATCTTCTTTAATTTCTTTCCACAGTGATTTGTAGTTATCCATGTCCAAGTCCTTTATATACTTGGTTACATTACTCCCAGATATTTTATTCTTTTAGTTGCTAGTGTTTTTTTAGTTTCCACAGACTTTTCTATTGTTGGTACATAGAAGAACCACCGATTTTTGAGTGTTCGCTTGTACTTCACCATTTGCTGAATTCATTTATCAGCTCCAGTAGCTTTGTTGTGGAATTTTAAGGATTTTCTATCTGTATGTCATGTGTGAATAGGGATAGTTTTACTTCTTCCTTTCCAATTTGAATGACTGTTATTTCTGTGTCTTGCCTAATTATCCTAGCTAGAATTTCCAGTACAATGCTAAAGAGGAATGGCATCCTTGTTCTCTTCTTAATCTTAAGGGGGATGTTTTTAGATTTTTACCACTGAAAATGATGTTAGCTGTGGGTTTTTCATATATACACCTTTTATCATGTTGATAATTTCCCTTCTATTCCTAGTTTTTTGAATGTGTTTTTCAAATAAGGGTGCTAGATTTGGTCAAATGCCTTTTCTGTATCAGTTGAGTTGATCATTTGTTTTTTTTCCCTGTTTGTTCTATGAATGTGGTATATTACTTTGATTGATTTTTCTTAGTTGAACTACACTTGCATTCCTGGGACAAATACCATTGGTCATGGAGTGTTCCTTTAAATGTGCTCTTGGTTTCAGTTTGCTAGTATTTTGTTAAGGATGGTTGCATCCAATTTCATAAGTGATATTGTTCTATAATTTTATTTTCTTGTGTTGTCTTTATCTGGCTTTGACATTAGGGTAATGCTGGCTTCATAGAATGCATTTGGAAGTGTTCCTACCTCTTCAATTTCTAGAAGAGTTTGAGCAGTATTGGTGTTAATTTTTCCATCTAGAAGGTCAGTAGCAATCCACCCCCCACTTTCATTTCTGTTTTTAGTTATTGCATCCTCTCTCTTTTTCTTTGCCAGTCTAGCTAAAGGTTTGTCAATTTTATTGATCTTTTCAAAGAACTAGCTTTTGGTTGATTATATAATTTTTCTATTCTCTATTTCATTTATCTCTATTCTGTATTATTGCATTTCTTTTGCTCACTTTGAGTTTAGTGACCAAGACATTAAAGGAAATTTAAGATTATCCTTGTAGATACCGAAATTGCCAAAAAATCTGGCAGACATATAATCAAAGTGAGTATCAGTGAATCATAAGCTAAATTCTCAGAGGAGAGGCAAGTGAGTCCAGGGCCAAAGACCCCAGTAAGTAGGGATAATGGGAAAAATCCACTGATAATGCAACTACAAATCTGATGGCTTTTAAGGAGTATTGAGGGAGAATTGTCTAGAAGCCATTTCTCTAGAGGAAAGTATACACATGATTTTTTTGTAAAAGGGGGAGGGAGAGGAAGAGATGCAATATGTACTATGCCAGTTTTTATTATTTGCATACCCATCATACTAAGCAGCACTTGAGTCCATCAGATGGAAACAAAACAAAACAAAACAAAAAAAAACTATGGTGTTTAATGAGAATCCTCCTACTTGAACCAAGGTCAATAAGCAACAGGAGAAGGAAGTGTTAGATAATTCCATGGAATCTTAAAATCTGGAAATGAGATATCCTGAATAAATTCAAACAAGGGTCTGTGTGATTTAGTATGATTACTGCCATCAAGATTTAAGTTTCAGTAGTAGAAGAAGCATGGTATGCTACTAAAAATGAGAGCTCTATATTCCTAACTATAAAGCATGGTCCATGGAGCAGAGGAAACTAGAGAGAGGTCTTTGGTTAATGGGGCACGAAGATAGGATTTGTTTGGAAAGCACAGCACAGCTTATCATTTTTTCTTTTCTTTACTCTTTGAATTGCCTTTGAATGACTTTTGGACTGAGAGGAAAGTCCCTCTCCAGTTTGGTCCCACCACTCCCTATTATCTTATACCCATCAACCTTCATAATTCCACAGTTTCATATGCTCATGTTGCATGACTGCAGAGATTTGAGTTGTTACTCCTGTCCAGGACAAAGAATTGCGAATCCTGCCTCTATCCCACATGGTTCAGAACTTGACCTCTCACTTTTTGTTCAGTTTTATGTGCTGTGCTTTAATAACTTCACTGAACCGTAAAAACATTATATTCAACTAAAGAGACCAGAAACGAATGAGGACAAACTGTTTGATGCCATTTAAATGAAATGCAAGTATAGATGATAGAAGACATAATTATAGTTTCCTATGGGGTGGTGTGGTGCAGATTGACTTGAAAAAGACACAAAGTAGATGTCTGGGTTGATGGAATTGTTCCCTATCTTGATTTGGATGGTGATTACATGCATGTATACAAATGTAAAAAGTCATAGAGCTATATAAACAAGAATCATACAGTTCACCACATGTAAATTATACACAAACCAGGTACTAAAAAATGAAAACAATATAAAGAGACTGGGGGTAGCACAGTAGCACAACTAGACTGCAAATAGACCAGATAAAACCAAACACACACAAACATGCACTTCACAACAGACAAATAACAGTTGAAGGAAAAAAAAGGAGTAGCCCCTGAAAAATTAGTTGATTAATGATGATGGCTCATCAAATACTTAACAAAACCATCAGGAGGAAGAAAGAGTAAGCCTGTTCTTTATGACTTTTGGAATGGAATTAGAATCAGTGTATGAAAACCAGAAAAAAAAATCCTCCTTAATATAAGGAAGAATTTCATAAAAATATTAATTGTTCGTGGATAAAGTGCTTTTTCTCTTGCACAGTGGCTTTCAACATTTTTCCCTATTAATCTTCAGATCCATTTGTTTAAGTGAAAATTTACATAGACATACTATCGGTGAAAACTGGGGAGGTACAGTGGTTGAAGTGGAGTCTAGAGACTTAGCTTCCCTCCTGACCCCAAATGATTCCTGGGAAGCACCAAAGAGAAAAGATGCAGAGCTGTTTGCTCTAATGTTAGAAGGGAATTCAACTATATGATTTATGCTTGAGCCTATGTGATTTTTAAAATCTATTTTCTATCATATTCTGTGACCCTAAGATTTGAGGATTTAATGGGTTTGACATTGCCAAAGCATCTGATTGCAATGCTCCTTTTTCCCCTGTACTTTTGTATTTCATACAATCTTAAAAGATGCTACAGTCTTCTAATTCCTAATGCTCCCCTTGAAGAAGATGTATAATCCGAATTAATACATGTAATTTTAGACCTACTATTTATTGTAGGGATGTAACAGAAAGAGATTGTCATTTACCTCCTTGGATAACTAAACACATGGCAAACTAATAAAATTTAGATATGGGAGAGAGACTGGCAGCATCACAGCCCCAGTGCTTTGTTTAACACTCTAATGCTAAGAGGTGAAATCCTTACACAAACCAAAAGGAGACCTTCAATTTCACACGTGAAAGGATGGAAGGAAAATCCCCAAGCCAAATGTCAAGTTTAGATGATAGCTTTGGTTCAGCCGTAATTCACTATCACAGATAATTTTTCAGTCTGCCAAAACATGTTAAAAAGACTCATGCTACTCTTATTTCTAAGCTGAATGAAATAGGATATGTTCCTAGCTATGTCTTTAGATGTGTTTCTGTCTAGGTTAATTAATATTATGTATTAATATAATTAATATTAATTATTTTAGGTATTACAACAAAACAATAATTATGAATGATACATGTCTCCAGGTATATTGCAGAGTAGGGGAAAATCGTTTTCCTCAAAGAGATTATACTTTAGTAGTGAAACAGATTCAACAGTAATATGATGGAATATGATCAGTTTTAATGACCTCATTAAATTTCATAGCTTTGATTACTTAGTATTTGCTGATGGCCCCCATTTTCTATTATAACTCTCAGTCATGAATGTCTCACAGATCCTATTTCAGGACTGTAACTGCACAAAAATTGTATCTGTATTTTCTACAGCATCTTCAAGACGGCACATCTTGTTTTCATTTCCTCATTTGCTCTTCATGAAATTTGTTTATTTGTTGCCTGTTTTATTTCTTAGTTGGTGAATGACCACCAAGCCAGCTAGCTAGGCACTCTGTGGGCAATAGAGAATCGCCAAAAGAATTTTGAGTAGGGGAGTTAATGTTGTGATTAGTGCACAGATCTAACAGTGGAATCCAAAGGTTTATAAAGTAGAGATGCAGTAGAAGTAGACACCAAACAGGAAACTAATATGATAGTTGATATCATTTCAAGCAACTTCAGATGGTTGCTTAGTCCAAGGACCCAAGTAATTAAGGAAATGTTACCCCCATTTTATGAAGGAGCAAAGGTATAAATACATATTTGTTACATTTATAGAGGATATTTCCAAAGATAGATCTTGTATACAGTGGTGTGTTATAACGAATACTTAAGCAAAGGATGAAAATAAAAATAAGCAATTTGGAAGAAGGAATATAAAAGTAAAAAATAAAGAACAGAGGATATGATTACACAGTAAAGAGATCAGAAATTATGCAAAGAGAACAGTGAAATTCTATATAATAGACTACTCATACACCTTATTACTTATTATGAGCTTGAGCTTGGCTTTCATTTTCAGAAGGACCTTCCTTTCAATAACCCATTTCTTTTCTTTGTGATTGCAACTACGAGTGTGTGGTATTAAGAATATGTGTGTTTTGTTTTGTTTTTGTTTTTTTA
This sequence comes from Choloepus didactylus, assembly GCF_015220235.1. Classification (NCBI taxonomy): domain Eukaryota; kingdom Metazoa; phylum Chordata; class Mammalia; order Pilosa; family Megalonychidae; genus Choloepus; species Choloepus didactylus. The sequence goes on along the minus strand of NC_051309.1, from coordinate 187,207,441 downwards.
AGTTGCTTTAGGTATTTGCTGAAACAAGAAGGCAAATTGTTCTCCATGTTATTATTAATCTAGGTAGGGGAAAAGAAAGAATAAAATTTATTGCCCACCAAATAGAGATCTCTAGGAAATTTCTACATTCTTTGCATCTCCCACTTACAAAACTGCCCACAAATTTAATATATTTAAAAATTTAAATCTAAATTTCAGTCTGTACAGCCTATAATAAATAGTCAGTAATTTAACTGTATTTCATTTTCTCAGTCTGAAGGGAAAAAAAGGAAATATACCACACACTGTATTTCATTTATAGAAATAATATAACTGGTGATAGGTAACTAAGTTGACCATATAATTTTTATTAAACTGGAGCATGTTTTAGAATAAAAATATATGCTATTTATAATTATCCCAGACAACAAGTTAAACCAGAATTCACTTAGGCAAACTAGAAATTATTTTCACCCTATAATTAACACATTTCCAAAGTGTTATTATTTTTTAATCACAAGATGACTATGGATATAAAAGAATCTAAAGAAATCTAAAGTTAAGGATATAAAAGAATCTAAGGAATATAAAAAAAAGTCTAAGGAAATTGAAGTATTTATTCAGTGAACATGGAATATCTAATTACAAACAATAAATATCAATATTTTAAAGATATTATGATAGACTAATATTAGAAAATTCTGTTTAAAGTGTACGAGAATGAAAAACTAAAATGAAGATTATATTTTCTACATGGTTAAGCTGTTAAAGTATAAAATGCATGTGATAATCTAAACATGTGGGACTCTGGGATGGTAGGATAAAAACAAAACAAAACCAAAAAAACACCCTGTTATCAGTCTGTGTTTGGGGGTTTTACAGACTTGAATTTTATCTTATAAAGTCAAATCTAATACTAGGGTTTTTTATCTCAAAATATATTTTAATCAAAATTAACTTTGCTTTATGCAACACAAACCATTCCTATTCCTAGTTAAGTTAAAGTAGCAGAACTAATAATGGCCGGAGTCCCAGTCTTCTGCTGGGTTTTAGGAGTAAATTTACCAGTGGAAGGTGGTATCAGTTTCTGAAAAAAACATCACTGGGCAGAGGACCCAAGAGAAACTGGATTTGCAGGAATGGATAGGAGATGGGAGGAGCACTAAAAATGTCTTAATTTTTATTACAAGCCAAGTGAGGCATTGTAATGTCTCATTGCTCTGAGACTCAATTTTACTGTTTCTGTTCTTGAAAAATGGGAAAGATGAGCATCCATGCAATCCTGGTTCATATCTAGTTTAACGTGTATGGTCAGTTTATTTGAACACCGTAATTATATGGAACCTTGAATAGGGAGTGAGAGCTTGTTGGTTTGTACAGGTTACTGTGATGGCCTGATACATCCCACAGTAATTTGGGCAGAGAATAAAAAAGTATTTGCAAAGCCTCCTTGAGGGACTGGGAAAAATGTGGAAACATTAAACTTCCCCACCATGACTTTTGTGGGGTGCATGATTAAATCTCCAACACATGCAGTATTTATGGGAATGCATTATTTCTTCTTCCTCCTTCCCCCTTCTTTCCTTCCTTCCTTCCTTCATTTCTTTTCCTTCCTTTCTTTCTTCTCTGTATTTCACAAAATTAAAACAAGAATTTGTTGAGAGTGACAGATCCCAAACTACTGGATGAGGATGCTATATAATTTACAATTCAGTTAATCTATGCATAATTACACAAAGAGGTTATTTACATAACATAATATCTGCTACACACATCATTATTTTAACCAACAAAATATGAAGTTGTATTTAGATATAAATTTCCAAGTCTTCCTAACTTAGGAACTGGCTAGGGAATGTTTCTATGCTGGTCCAATCTGCCTTTTCCTTCCTGTTGTCACCTGTGTTCTGCTGATTTGTCTTCATCTGGTCCCATCTTTCAGTTTCTCGGTCTCCACCTTCACAGAGGTGAGCTGGGAACAGGCCCACCTGCATCCACCCTTCCTTCTCCTCCTTCCCTTTCTAGCTGACAGTAGCTCTTCTAGACCTTTCACCCTCTCTTCTTCTAATTGAAGAACATCTCCTTTCCCATTTCCACTCCCATCGTGTTCTCTCTTCAGACCAGTAGCACTGCGAGGTTGTATCCAGTATTTAGGGGGTTACTATTATTTTAGAGGAAAAGCCAGTCTGCAAATCATCAATAGAACAATGTTCAATATACGATTGGATTCTATATTAGTTATGCGGTTATGGAAGCTGTGCTTTCCTTTCGTACCTGGTACACTGCAATTAGCTTGTTATGAATTGTTAATGTTTTTGAAAAATTTTATTTGCATGTGCCTGAAGTTTTGTTTTGGGTCACTTTTGCTCAGAAGACTCTGTGTGTTCTGCTTCTTTTCACATGTTTTTCTTTTCCTCCAAGTCACATTAAAGAGTTGAGATTTTAAAATGCAGTTGTTTGTTGTTATTTGTCTTGCGGGGGTACTATTTAGGAACTGGATCCGCGCTGAAAGCCAGTCTCCTAGCAGTGCCAATATAGCCCATGTGTAACATTTCTTAAACATCCTTGGTCAGAGCAGCACTGAGACTTACTATTTTTAGTATTTTAAACACACTCTGCTAGGAACTACAGATTTCACCTGTGCTATTTCATACAAATGTTTAAAAAATCATCCAAGGTAGTATTATCCTCATTTAATAGCTAACAAAATTTATCTTAGGGAAGCTTTGTCACATTCTCAGTAAAGTGGCAAAGACTCTGTGCACTAGACACTGGTACAGAAATGGCTAAGATATTATTCACTCAAGGAACATTCCCTGAGAGCACTTTCTGATATTCCCATTACATTATAGTGCTATTAAGGGAAGAGAAAAATATTTCTTATTCTTGTATTTATTTATAAATTTAACACATGCCAACCTGTGAAAAACCTAAATATCTCACACCCCCTTTAATGTCGTTTAAACTTCAAAATAAATTATGGTCAATAATTAAAAGAAAATCAAAGCAGGAACATCATGCTACTTTGTTTTCAAATTATGCATTTTCTGGAAGTTCATAGATTTTGTTTTGATCCACAATCTTTTTGCTGTTGAGAATATTTGGGTAATTTTGTCTAACACATGCATAGAATGGTTCATGGCCAAGACTACTTTTTTAGTGAAATTGTGGTATTTTCGTCCTTATTGATATTAAATATAGTATATCGTTATTTTGCTGAAGGCTATTTAACTAATTGACCAGCTAAATAATGAAATCTCTGATCTAAGCTGAAAATGAATTCCTAAATTAATTTTTAATTTTAGTTTCCATGTCCTTATAATAGTCTATGAATTTCTAGTGGATTATTTGGTTATTTTTGAAGAGTGACGTTCTATGGTAGACATAGCCTCAGTTGGGCTTGTGCAAATTTTGTATAAAATCTGTATTAGCTCAAAGGGTCTATGCCATTTTTTCTTTGTTCCTCATGTTCTCAGTATGTGTGATGGAGAGGGTTAACTCAATATAATTTCACTCAATCAAGTTCAAAGAGTAAAATGATTTATTCATCACCGGATCTTACTTAAGCACATACTACATGTATGTACATACCCTGTTAGCACATGGGAAAAAACATGAGTTCTAGCTACTCACTCATTTTAAAGTTTGAATATTCCCAGCTTGCTTATTTCCAATAATCTGTGGAAGCCAAAAAGGTGGAATACCATATTCATTTAATGTCTTTGTGTGACTTGTGTCATAGATTTTCTCTATTAGTATAGATAACTGACAGTGTATTATTCACGTGTATCATTAGGAAGAGATCTATCTCTATCCCAACTATGTGCTATTCTAAAGTAGTATTCATCATTTTAAGATACAGACATTCTTAAAAAACCATTAAATTAGATATCTTTACTACCTCTCACCTTACTATTTACATAAATTCAAATTCAAAATAAATCAGTACTGCAGAAAAATAACTCCAGTTCAATAAAATATTGTTTTATTTTCTATAAAATAAAAACATCAGTTGTTTTATTTTCCTAATCAAACTTGATGGCTGAAAGAAATTAGAGTTCCCTACATCTGGTTTTGGGATGAGAAGCTTGCATATCTTCCTAGGATTGATATTTTGCTTTTCATCTCTTCTTTCTGTGCACATGCTTTGAGTATATTTTCCAGCTTCTCTTGTATTCAGACATGACCAAGAGAGTGAGATCTAGACAATGGAATGTGACCTAAAATAATATATGCTCCTCGAAGTCTCCCAAAATGCCCCTGTATGTTTTCTTTACTCTTCCGCCAAGTGGGTGCTGATATAAGGTAACCCGATAAACCTGAAGCTGCCAGTGCCCACACCATCACGGTCCAGGACTGACATGTGGGAAAGCTCCCCCCACCCTGACCTTCCCTCCACACGATGGACTGGAACCAACTTGGTTGTTATATGAGTAAGAAAAAAGTTTCTATTGTACTTAAATCATTTTAATAATTTGAGTTTCTTAATAATAGTTAGCCCATTGTTGGGGGTTAAATCATGTCCCCCACAAAAGGCATGTACAGGTCACAACCACTGGCACTCTGTGTGTTAACCTATTTGTAAATAGGACCTTTGAAGATATTATTAGTTTAGATGCACCAAAACTGAATGAGGGTGGGCCTTAATCCAACCCGACTAAAGTCTTTATAGGCAAAAGGAAATTGGACACAGAAAGAGAAGCCACAAGAACAGAGAAAAGCTGGAAATCAACAGAATCTGGAAGAGAAAGGAGAAGGCACTGCCATGTGCATTGCCATGTAATGGAAAAGCCAAAGAACCCCAAAGTTTTCTGGCCAGCCAGTAAAACCTGACTGTAAATTGTAGGTTTACAGGAAAATCATGCAGAATATACGGAGTTCCAATATATCCCCTATTATTAACACCTTGCATTACTGTGGTACATTTGTTACAATTGCTGAAATAGTAATATTATTACTGTGGATTTTGAGCTGCTGAGGACATTAGTTGTGAGGACATTAGTTTTAAGGACAACGGTGCGAAGAGGCTTCCAGAGAGATGCGACAGCCAGTGCTGTAAATCTAGAACACACCAGGGACGTTCAAGGAACAAGAAGGCAGCATTGTAGCTGAAAAGGCAGGAGCGAGGGGAAGAGTTGTAAGAGATGAGGTTAGGGAGGGAAGAGGGAGAAAATCCTGTTAAGGTCTTGTGAATGAGTGTAATCAGTCTGGCTTTGCTCTGTGAGAAAGGAGGAGCAATTGTCGGGTTTTTAGTAAAGAAGTGGTATGATGTGACTTACATTTTAAAGGACTATTCTGGCTTGTTGAGTGAACTGGAGAGGAGAAAGAGTGGAAACTCAGAGACCAGATAAAATGCTTTTGCCAAATCCAGGTGAGAGAATGATGATTGCTTGGATTAAAATGGAAAGCGTGGAGGTGTTAACAAGTAGTGAGATTTTGGATTACAAAGGTAGGGAAAAAAATTGATTTCTTGACAGACTAGTTGTGAAATGTATAATAGAAGGAAGAGGAAAATTATTTCAATCTTTTTTACATGAGCAACTGAAAGATGGATTTGACATCAATCAAGATGGGAAAGGCTGTGTTGGAAAAGGTTTTTGGAGAAAGATTAGGAATTCACCTGTGGACATGCTGAGTTTGAAATGCCCATTAGACATGTAAGTAGAGATGCCCCTTAGGTCATTGGATGTATGAGTCTGGATTTTGGAAGATGGTCAGAACTAGAGATAACAGTTTTGAAGTCTCTATAATCTAGATGACATTTAAAGCGAGCAGATGGGTAAGCTCACCAAGGAAGTGAGTGCAAATAGAGAAGAATAGAAGGAATGAAGCCTTGCAGCACTCCAAAAGGTTGGAGAGACTAGGAGAAACCTAAAAGGAGACTAGAAGAAGGACTATCAGGAGAGAGTGGAGTTGTTGTAGCCAAATAAAGAAAGTGTATTTGTCAGATGTTGCTGATTATTACACTAAGTTGAAAACTGAAAATAAGCATAGGATTTAGCAACATGGAAGTCACTGGTGTTTTGGGCAAGAGCAGCTGAAAGTGCAGTGCATGTGAAAGTCATTTGAGTGCATTTAAGGGAGAGGAGAAGAGGAATTGGAGACAGGATATATACAACTTTTAATTTTAATTTTAATTTTTTTTTGCTGCACAATGTAGAAGAAACGAAGCAGTAGTTGTGGGGAAATAAATCATTGCCCTATGAATTAATTTTTGTTGTAGGGGAGGGGAAACACTATTTCAGAAATAATAAAGAATTGATAAATATTTGCACAAAATCTCATAAAATAGGAACACAATATTTCAGAATAATAACTAGTGAATAAATTTCTTTTGTCCTCAGTAGAAATTGGTTGAGTGAACAACATTAGTAGGAATGCATTAGAGAGCACTGAATTTTTTGAATTAGATTAAAAAACATGCTTCTTCACAGTTAAAAAAGATTAAAAAAATAATTCTTCAATCTATTGCCTTATGACTTTGAAATAACAACAAAGAACGGTTTAATAAAAATGACAGTTATTTCACGCATGTCTAGGTGTCAAAATTCGAGAACCACAGGAGACAATGTACTTCTCTTCTGTTATCCAGAGATTAAATGCCAAGAAGAGAAATTTGTTCCTCATTATCACTTCAACAGAATTTTATTACTAATCCTTAATAAAGGACTATCTAAAATTTTTCATTGATTTTAACATAGGATGTTAATAATTTTAAAAGAATATTATTTGTGAAGAGCTATCTAAAACTTTATTGGTTATATACCACATCTAATTTAAAAAAATAATTCATTTTAAAATTTCATCTAAAATATTTATTTATTTTTATGTATAAATATTTTTCTCACCCTTTTTATTCTATCTCCCTTATTTTTCTGTCTTAGTCATTAAAACAGTTGTATATATTTTTTTCAACAAACAACATAGTTTTATTTTCATGACCAAGTATCCAGAATATTCTAGCACATAGAACAATGTTGATAGCTATCAGTTATTAAGTACCTATGTGCTAGGAACTATTCTAATTACTTTGCATTCATTTTGTATTTAATTTTGTTTAATCTTCATAACATATTTCTCTGATAAGAACTATGATTTTTCTCATTTTACAAATAAGGAAACACACAGAGTAAAACTAAGCATTTCACAACATCAGAGTCATTCTATGAACAAATAGGTATAGAGAAACCCAACAAAACTTCATTATTACATTGCTTATTAGTGCTTGGACTCATATACTAAGGTGTAATTATGCTCTAATCACAAATAATTATATATGCTAGGTTTATTATATTTATGGCTGATCTATTCATTGGCTATATGGCTTATTAGTATCAGTTATTTCTCCAATTTGAAAATATTTTATCAACTTTAACTTGTAAAGTTCTCTGTTTTCTTCCACTAATCTGAGCCATTTTGGATCTTGTATACATGAGACATTCAGAGGCACACTGAGAATGTCACCTGAAAGGATGTACAGCTAGTTCAATCTTCCACATTTGCTTTACAACCTATTACTCCTCGTTTATGTGGCTACATTCATACTAAATCACTTAAAAAGCACATTATCCTTTAAGTTCAGGACTGTGTATACTACCACGTGGTGCCTGTGTAGAATGCATGATATTGTGAAGTGATTCAAGTGAAGTCTAGCAGTTGTTTCCAATACCTCTTTTTACGAGATTGCACAGGATGTGCTGTGGTATTGCACCATGGGCCGTTCTTTATCAGTTCTAACCCAAGTAGCAGGTGGATCTTCCTGTCAACATAGGATTAAATGAGCCTCCTATCACAGCATTCATATCACTTTTTTTTAAGAAAAAAGTCTCACTTATTACAAACAGCCTAGGCAATGAAATTCAATTGAGAGAGGAAATTGCATAAATTGCTCCCTATCATCAATAAAATACAGTCAGACTATTTTTGAAGAGCTTATTGTAGAGAAAATGACTTTCATAAAAAATAAGCATACAATGGTACACTATCTAAAGTCTTTGCTGTAATCAAAGACATGTCAAAATTCACATCTCTCTGTCTTTCATGACAAATTGTAAATTTCTTGAGAGATGTGCGTCTGTCTTACTCTCCCTTAGTTACAAATGCCTGTCATCAAGAAGCAGCACAATAAATTTCTCCTCAAACTTTCTATAGTGAACAATGACACAAGCAAGCAAACAAGACAGAAGAAAAACACATCACAAAATATGAACAAATAAACCCTGACCCTAGAAACAAATGTCTCAGTTTGATCTGTATATCTGAATTAAACTGCACAAAGACTTGTCCCTTATCCACACTGTTAAGGTTTCATGTATGAAAAGGAGCTAGAAAAAGACACAAAACTCGCTCCATATCCTTTGTAGTGTGTGGCATAATGATATCTATTATAATGTATACAGATCTCATTTCTGAATACAAGTTTAATTACACTATGACCTCTTTTGGTTGACTTTATAAAGCCTCAACTGTAGAGTCACTTCAGGAATTTCAATATCCAGTATCTTAAATTTGTGGAAACTTCCCATAATTGTGAAAAAAAAAGTTAGCATCCTAAGTGTCTGAAATAAAATGTTGGAAAGACACTATAAGAAAGGTGATAATATTTAAAAGAAAAAAAATTCCCAAATAATCCAATGTCATTAATTAATATATCCTCCTTTAACTGAGAAGTGTCTGTGTGCCAGACGCTGTTCTTACTGCTTCACATACCTGTCATACTTAGTCCTCATAACAAACTATGAGCTAAATATTGTCACAAATCAGGCAGCCAGAAAGAGCCAGACCTAGGACTGGGGAACAGAGCTGCATGATGTCAAAGCCTGGTTCTTAATTACTAAGAAATCATGTAAAATATTAGGTATGTTTTCCTGAAAAAATCTTCAATGTTCATGAAGTTCACCTGTCTTTGTAGTACATGTCTAAGCACAAACTTATTAAATAAGACAAACACACATACAAGAATGTACGTGCATATATACATATACTACCTCTACTGTCCTCACGACATCAACAAGAACAAATCCACAGAAAAAGACAACTGACTTCACAGTAAAACCTATGATATGGAAACAAATCAAGCAACAACAAAAGTTTCCTATTTATGGATGAAGTAGAAAACTTCTAGCTGTCTTTTATAAAAATAACCATTTCAGCCATTGAATTGAATGCTATTATGAAAATGTCATTTTGCATTCAAAATGTTGATGATTCTACACAACACTGTGGGACCTGGAAATCATTGTTCTGTGCCCATCCTAATGTTGACGTAATCTTCCTCCATTGTGACATAGACTTATTTCTTCAACCCATATACATGAATACAATAATAACATTCAAGAATTACTATGCTAGATGTTATCTCTGTCAGATAATCACCACAACAATGCTTCATAAGAAACCACTCCAAAATACAATGGTCTACAACAGCAAGCAGTTATTATTATGGTCATAAGTCTGCAGCTTGACTGTAGGTTGGATGCTCTAGGCCAGGTTGGCCATTCATTCTGTCTTCGGCTGTGGGTTTGCTGGGCTTGTTTCCAAGCTGTAGATTGGGTTCAAATCTGTTCTGTATGTCAATGTTTGGAGTTCAGACTAAAAGGGTAGAAGCTACTGGTAGGGGTGGGGGTTGGCACAAAGTTCTCATTGCAAATAAGTAGGGAAAAGAAGCCAAGCCAAACAACACAAGTACATTACCATCTCTGTATTATATAAGCTAACATTCCATCAGCCTAGGCAAATCATCTGTCTAAGTCCAGCACTATTGTGGGGGAAAAGTACATTCTATCCACAGAGAGAGGGAACAAGAAGTGAATATTGCTGGACAATAATATAAACTATCACAGAATAAGCTTACTGTAATACAGACATCCTTGAGAAGAATCCTTAATATGAAAAAAGGAAATGTTTAGTATTTACCATACTTAAATATTAATATAAGAGCCAATAAATGAAACATACCTACTCCAATTCAGCATGGTGGAAACTTTATGTGGTCAAAACTAATGTCTGTTCGCCCTAAATGATGACAGATTAAGACAATTGTATGGTATACAAAAAGTTTGGTTAGAGAGGGATTAATAATACTGGGTCACATGAAACTGCTGACAACATCTGAAAGTCAAGAGCAGTACTATAAAGTAAGTTTTGTAAGCTGATTTATCGCATTTGTGGAGAAAAGCAAACACAAATTAACTATCAACTAATCTGGAATCTTGGCTAGTTAATGGAAAACATGAGATAATTTAGCCCAATATTTCCATTTATAGGTGAGGAAATTGAGATCTATCAGGCAATTTACTGAACATTTACGTTTTAGGAAAATCCAGCAAGCAAACCCAGGTTTCTACACTTTAATTTCATCTTGCTTCTTTTTTTTTTTTCTTTTTTTATCCTTAGTAATAGATGTAATCATCAACATCTGTTTCGTGGACATTTTTATAAAGCATTATTTCCATCACATGATATAAATATACTGAGTCTCATAATTGAAGTGGGCTCCCTCCCCTTAATCTGTAACAAGAGAGTCCCCTTCCCCCTCAACCGGTAATGACTGCAAAGTAAACATTAAAGCCCTGAGAGGAAGGGAGTGAAACTGTGCCGTTTTAGGGAGTGAGACTTGCGGATGTATGCATTAGCCAAGCGTAACCATTCCAATAATTAACCATTGCACCAGCCTTGAGAAAATTTCTCAAGGTTGCTAAAGATCTTAAGCACCCATTAATTAACCACCAACTCTGCTTTTGTCAAAGTAGCTTGCTTGCATTTTCAGGATGTGATTTCTGCCTATATAAGTCTCAGGCAATCTCCGGTCGAGCTGCTGCTGCTTACTAAACTCCCTGCACGGAGTGACAGGCAGTAGCCACCAGCTAGCTGACTAATAAAGGCTCTTTAAATTCTGTTTGGCTGTCTCGTACCTTAACTCGCCGGCACCGTAACAATAATTCAATATACTTTCCTGAAATTCAAATGTATGTACAAAAATTAAATTATAATATTTAAACATTTACTCATAAAGAATTGAAGCACCATGGTTAAGAAAATTCCCAGAAATCTCTTTAAACTTGCATCCTGATTCTACTCCCTTGTGGTAAGAAAGGTAAGATACTTCTTGTCTCACTGGAGTAACATCTGCTTATAGAAGTAAACTGAAGCCTGGAACTGGGATATCAATGCAGAACTAACAGCACAGAAATAAGACAGACCCAGAGAAGCAATCTCAGCGGTCAAAGTAGTTCCACGTCTTGGAAATGAGGGCAAGCCAAGAAAGACATGGGGACCAGGTATGCTTGAAAGTTTAGGCAATTCTTGAAGTTTTGCATGAGTAGTGTGTCTGTAATCCAAGGAGGCTGTCCAAGTGATAGAGATGAGAATCAAGACAAAGATGGTCAGAACTGTATATTTGACCCCAACCTAATCAAAAGGCAGCCTGTCACAGAAAGGGGTGCACATAGATTACTTTGTGAGCACTTCTACCTTTGCCACACTCACCTAAATTGCATGCTTTTGTGAGGATGGAAATATATGGGAACATGGACAGACAATGTTGTCTGTTTCAAGTACAAAGAGATGGGAATCAAAGTCTTCCATGTCTGAAAAAAGATTTTTTACCCAGGAATCTAGTAAATGAATGAAATCTTATGCCTGATTTTTGTGCATATTTTTCCTTGGGGATGAGCATCACAGATAGCTTTTACTGGACAGTGAAGTGAGTCTTTGAGACAAGCACACAAACAAGCAAACAAGCAAAAAGTACTGCTGCTGCATTCAAAAAACAAATTCTTCCATTACAGAAGGAGTTTGGCTCACTAAAAAGTAACAGCAGGAGAATCAGATGCAGCCTGAAATGACCAAGTTTTTAGATAGTATTTTCTAGGTGTCTTACTTTCTTATGTACTTCACATAGCCAATTATGATAAAAATCAGATTTATACAATATTTTCCTACTGATTGTTGACCTGGAGCTATATTTATTCATGAAATTACAATCAGTGGGTGCAAAAGATTATAAGCTGATAACCATGGATTGAGACCTTTAATGGGGAATATAAAACAGAAGCTTATGAATTTTTAGAAACAATTATCTTGTTTTCATGGAAGACTTTAATTTTAATGAAATAAAAGAGTGAGGAATAGAAATGAAATTGGAAAGGAGACTACTTTCTAAATTAAATGTTTCATTTCTCAGCTAGCATCAGCTGCTGTTTAGATCACATTTATATTACCATACTGGTCTCTACTTTTAAAGGTTTATTACCTCAATCAAAATATTCATTAAAGGGAAAAATGTTAAAGTTAAATCTTGTGTGTACATTTTAAGCATTTAAATTTAATGTGAATTGAAGTTCTCTTCATTTATACTAATAAAAATGATCAATAAAAAATTTTTGGTTGCACTTGACACATACAATTGTCCTCAATATTAGTTATCATTATGAAAAAATTGGGGGACTTTTTATTTAATTCATAAATATGCACCTTTAAATAAATGAAGAGTGAAAAATTTAGTAAAATCATGGTTTTGTGTGAATTCATCTCTTCTAAAATACATAATTAAAAGAAAATCTTACTATTTTTACTTATATTATTTCATATGACGAAGAGACACATCTGTCTATTATACAAATAGAATTATTTGATAAGTGAGACTCCATTTGAATCATTTTTGAAGATTATTACTCCATGACAATTCAGACTCTGATTGTCATTTCCTGATTTAAGTTAATGGAAGCTGGAGATAACAAGAGGACCTATGCTAATTAAGGTAATTTCTTCACTAATTTCTAAAGTTGATCTATCTGAGATGCTATCCTAAGTGACTATTTCTCTTAAACTCTGTTAAAGATTTTTTTTGAACTTTTACAGAATCATATTCCCATATATTTCCATCATCATAAAAACATGTAATTTAGGTGAGTGTGGCAAAGGTAGAAGTGCTCACAAAGTATTCTATGAGCACCCCTTCCTGTGACAGGCTACCTTTTGATTAGGTTGGGGTCAAATATACAGTTCTGACAATAAGCCATGAGCATATATGTCCTATGTATTAAGAGCAAGAACTGATTCTTGATTCTGCTTCTTTCTGTGTCACATTTAACTCCAGAAACCACATGGCGTCATAAGATGGCAGAGTCCTTATTAGACTGGATCTCTGAGTAAAATTATGTGAAGTAGAATCACTCAGTGAGCAATGATGGCTATATAACATGAAGAGGAAATCAATTTCTGTTGTGTTCCTGCTACTGAGATTTGAGAGCCAGTTGTGCAGCTAGTACTGAAGCAGATTCTAGAAAGGAGGTAATGCCCTAACAAAGTCCTAAACACTAGGAGTTGGGTTGCGAGCTATGACCGAGCTATTTTTGGGTTCTGGAAAGTTGGTGAGCCTTGTGATCCAATAGCAAAATATTTGGTCCAAATGTTGTTTACAGTAATTTTGAAGGCATAACTTTCATCTCTTAGAGAAGACGCTGGAAACAGAACCTCAATAGTGTATAAAGATTGCTATTGGTAATGTTTAGCAAGGTATTACAAAAAAGAATTGGATGATAAAAAGCCACGAAACTGTGCAAAATAAACAATGAAGCCCAAGGTAAAAGATAAACATAGTTAGTAGTACAATTACAAAAATGTGCTTTTATCAATTGTAACAAATATACCACACTAATGCAATAATGTTAATAACAGGGTGGCATATGGGAACCCATATTGTTATGCATGATTTCTCCGTAAACCCATAACTTCACTAATAAAAAATACTTTAAGACTCAGACATTCTACAAGTCTAAATGAATGGAAATATAGAGATCAGAAATTTGGTACCTTGCAAAGTGAGAAAAGGGGTGGGATTTAAAAAGGGTTTAATGGAGAAAAGTCTATGATTAAAATGTTTCTAGTTAAAGGTCAGTTTAAGGCTGTGACAACAGTAAACAAACAAACAAACAAACAAAAACCTCAGTTGATTAAAGTGCCTTAGGGCAAAAATAAAATTAAGGATAATGTTTCTCACCTAAATCTGAGACCTCAAGATAGCTTCAGTAATTGAGCTAGTTGGATTTCAGGTAGCAATGCAACAAAGATCTGAGAACATCTGGGGAAGTACTTTGAATGTGGTTACTGGCAATTAGAAATGTCTCAATAACATAAATCAGATTCAAAGGTCTACTGAGCTGGTGAGCAATTTGTTTTGCAGAGAAAGCATGAAGCTGGTCAGAAAAGACTGACTGCCCCTAAATTCCCACGGGCTATTTCAGGACTGAAAACTCTGATACCAATTTCATGTGGGACCAAGAAAGATAATAGAAAAGGAAAGCTCTTCCAGTGGGTAGCGTCAAGGGACATCAGGAGTGAAGGGAGAGTTTTCATCCCAGAAACCAAAATCAGGGGTTAAGCAACAATGTTCTACCACTTCAGGATAAGGGACTGCCGCAATGTCTGCACAGAATTTCAATATTTTTGCAGACCAAAGACTAATTTATCTCCCATTACTTCCCTCTCTAGCTAAGAGTATTTATTCAGTTACCCCGTTTCCACCTTTGCATAGTGAGTATGTGCGTGCCTAGGTGGGGAAGATAATTTGCGTTTTCATTAGTTCTTAGGTCTCCACACCAAAAAGATCCATATCTAAACCTAATGGGAGGTATAGTATACTACAAAAGATCTGAAACTTTGAGCTAGGTGTGGTGTTTATATATATATAATATATATGTATGTATATGAATGACATCTCTTCTTTGGGAAGTTACTGTGAACTTTCAATGTATGGGAGAATAGGATTAAGATTAAATGGATATTTAATATATAAAAGAACAAACTATAGAAATAGAAGAGCTCACCACCTATTATTTAGGTTTTCTTACACCTACCCCATGAAGGTAGGTGGGGCCAATGGACTGTGAGTGGAAATAAGACATTTAAAGAGTTAAGATTCCAAGGGTCATAATCTAAAAGGAAACATTTTCTTTACTCCTACCTCCTGAATTCTTATTTTATTTATGCATAGACACCCTCTATAGCTCGGAATATGTGAATTGGGGTGTGAGAGAGATATTCTTCTGATTATATGATTCATTTCTGACGTTACTCAAATCCATTCTATTGTCAGGCAGAGAAGATGGATCTCAGGGTACACGTG
Source organism: Choloepus didactylus (assembly GCF_015220235.1). Classification (NCBI taxonomy): domain Eukaryota; kingdom Metazoa; phylum Chordata; class Mammalia; order Pilosa; family Megalonychidae; genus Choloepus; species Choloepus didactylus. The sequence goes on along the minus strand of NC_051309.1, from coordinate 187,192,335 downwards.
GATAAATCACGCATGAAATCTGCATCTGTATACATTCCGATGGAAATTATGCAAATGATGCAATATTTTCATAGTTTTGTTATGATGTTCAATTTTATATAGTTTCCTAGTTTTCATAAAGTTATCAAATATTTTAAGGAGTTTAATGCACTGCTTACTTTTGAAAGTAAATCCACAGAGCAATCCTGTTCATGAAATAAAATAGAAAACCAAAACTAAACTGTCTTTCATTCTATGTCAGTGGAAAACCTATAGAGTATTTAGCATTTCCAGATCAAAGTGTTTCATTATTTGGAAAAAAAATGGTTTTAGAGCTATAAATCATTTCATAATTATATCACATATTCTTACATACCCATATATATAATTCATAAATATATAATATTTAGAAAATGTATCCACCCATTTTACATTATAGCAATACCGTGAGCAGAGCAGGCCAAATGGCATCAAGCACATTTCTACAGATAAAAAAGTTGAAGTCTTGGCATTTTAAACAATTTTCTAGGGTTAATAGATCTCATAACTGACAAAGTCAGTACATCATGACTTCTAGTTTGGGTATTATACTAGTATGTCTTACATAGTGAACAGGTAAAGACTGCAATTTACATGAATTTTCAGAAAAAAATGGAATCTGGGCTAATAAACATTTTAAAATATCTTACAAAGTAATGTTTTTGGGAGATACAGAACTCTTGTGGTTCAGTATCTAAATAAGTAGGTTCATAAAATCCCTTCATAATTCAAAAAATTTATGCAGGTACAGTCTCTCTCTTTTGAACAGGAGATTAAAAAAAGACCATTTTCACAGTTTTAGACATTTGAGGAATGATTAGGAAATAAAGATAAATCAAAAGGAGTTCTTAAAAAATACCAATGAAATTTTTCTAATCTGTCAAAAAAAACCAATAGCAATTTAATGCATGTAACTTACTGAGCACTTTGCAAATACCTAGAGCACTTTTCCTCTGCAAGTAATCTATATGGTCTTTATAAGAAATAGAAATGTTATTACAGTTTCACAGATACAAAGAATATAAATTACTCCCTTTAATGTCAATCGAGTTACCAGCACAGGCATTTTTGGTTATTGTGAAAGCCCTAATTCCTGTCCCTAATCACAGTTCGTGTCTTTACGTGGAAATACACTTGGCTGTGAAACATATCCATCTGTATCTTTTCATTCATTCTGAAAACATACCAGGGAATATTTGTTACCATGGCATATGCTTATGAACAATTGCTTTGGAGTACTACATGTTGCTAGACCCATTTTTATACATTAGAATTGTCTCTAGGGAAATATTATAATATTAGTTTCCAGGGTGTAAATGCAATTTCAAAATCAAGATGCTGTAATCAATAGTGGAGCTACAAAGTTAGAGAGTATCTACTGGCGGTAGATATTATTAGTTAACTATGCAATATCTTTCTTTTCCTTTCTTTGGCTAACAAAAGCAGTCTTATTTGGAGTGGCATAAACCCAGTTTTAAGTGATAAACCCTGTTTAAATCAATCAGGATATCCTTGTTCTTTTCTTTCCCAGCCTGTTTTACAGCTATGATTAGCTATGTGAACTCAGTTCTGGCTAATGAAAATTAAGTGGAAGTCTGCTGGGGTTGGGTATGGAGGAAATACTGAAAAATATCTCTTTCCTTATAAAAGATTGGAAATGGTAAGCACTGCTGCTTTCTTCTCCATTATCCTGCTGTGAACATGGCTTTATTTCTAGAGCTATAAGAGCCGTTTTGTGACCTTGAGAGAGCCAGCATTAAGAAAAGGCCAAAAGAATCTGGAAATATCAGCTTGACTTTATTGATCCACTTACTTTCTGATTTTGTTACATGAACAAAAATATGTTTAAGACTGAGGTTGGATTTTCTGTTACTTGCTGTCAAATACAATCTTAAGTGATAAATTTTCCAAATTATGTTTCTAAGAATCGTAAGGATATAGAATATTTGATTTAGAGGCTTCAAAAACAATGGAGAATTTTCTGCCTGACCCTGAAGATTTAAACTGTTGATTAACATAGACTGGTGCTGTATTTTTTCAGTTGTGCCCCTTGAGTGATTTTATTTGGAAAAAGAAAGTTTAATTGTTAAAAAATTTTAAAACTATGCTCTAGAAGGCCACTGCAAACAGTTTTGTGCATATATGGAGTTCTCCAAGCATATTAGATTTTACTATATTATAATTTCCCAATGTTATGTGTTCTTCTGGGTGATTAAAAATATATCATATTCTGCACCTGGATGACTTGTTTATATGGATTAAATTTCAGTGTCTTCATCTGCCTTTCTCTTTAAAATTAAGTGATGCTTTAAAATGATGTCGCTTAACTTTCGATGTGTTGGTAAACATACCAGATTGCCTTTAGATTATCATGTCTTACTGTCAAGTTGGCATGTTTCTGTTGCTTTGCTCATATTTAATTTACTTTTACTTATAAAGAAAACCTTCTCATTTGAAAAAATTTCTTAACTAAAGGCCAATTTCATGAAACGAGTTACACAGCAAATACGTGGTCCAACAGGACTGTCAAAAACCTGGGTGCTACATCTTTCATGTTGCTCAGACGCAAGCTTGGTAGATAGCAACTTTGTCACAATTCATTTGTAGTAAGGACAGCAGAGAACATGTTACATGTTCACCAAATCCATTATTAATCTGCAATTTGTTTGGGTCCCATGACTGAAGACAATGGATTCTGAGGGATAGATGTGTTCACATCCAAAACTGCCCCACCAAAATATCACACAATATTCCAATCTCTTCCTCCTCTGGTCTTCTACTGTCAACAGCAGGTGACTTGAAAACCACAGGGTGACAGAGCTACCAGATGTGAGCAGGCTTTGTCCTTAAGTCATCTCTTGGGTCACAGCTATCCAGGAGAGGTGCCCAACCAGGAATATATAAGTACTGGACTTTACGTGAGCAAGAAATAAGCTCTTTTTTATATGTCAATCCTCTGTCAATGCTGGTTGGTTGTTAGATTAACTAATTATATTATTTATCTATTGCTGCAAAACAAATTACCCCAAAAGTTAGTGGCTCAAAAACAACAAACATTTATTATCTTAAAGCTGAATAATCTGGGAGAGGCTTAGCTAGATGGTTCTGACTCAGAATCTCTCTTAAGTTTACAATTAAGGTGTGCTCTGGGGCTGCAGTTGTCACAGACTTGGCCAGGAGGAGTAGGAAGATCCATTTTCGAGCTCACTTTCAGGGCTGTTAGCCAGGGGCCTCCGTTTCTCACCAAGTGGCCTCTACATCGAGTTATACAGAGTTACTTACAACATGGAATCTGGTTGCCCCACAGTGAAAGAGGGAAATCAGGCAACCAAGAAGGGAGCCACAGTCTCTGTAACCTGATTTCAGAAGTGACGTATCATCATTTCTGCTTTATCTTAGAATAATGTGGGAGGGGACAAAAGGGTATGGATAGCAGGAGGCAGGGATTACTGGCAGGCATTTTGGAGGGTGGCTATTACATTAATATGTACCCACACTTATAAGCATAGCAGCAAGTGTGCATTAAAAACGCCTAAGGTAATAACATATCCCAGAATAAAGTAAGTTAGCTGCTTTTCATATTGTAATAATATTAATTCATTTTTTAATGTTTTGTCATAATTTTCTCCCATCATTATAACTAAAATTAATATCTCAAAGTTTAATTTTAAAGAACTCTGAACATGTGATATGCTGTTTAAGACAATTTATGAAGCTTGGTCAGAAGTGCAAAATATTACAGATTCAAGTAACATGTATTGTGTCCACTATATGGGTATCTTTGGTATTGCTATAAACTATTTGGCATGTGAATTATCCTTTCAGATCTCAATAAGTCTCAGGGTACAATGCCTGCACCTCTAACTGCTCAGAATAGCAGGACGGTACAGTCTCAGTCTTCTATTCCTACCCTCTCACTTTGCCTCATTTGTTCAGGCGTATTTGGGGCCTTCCTGGAGTGTGGCAGGAGCTAGCCTTGTTTACTTTTGCCTCATGACACTGAAACCATAATCAAATGCTAAGATCAAATACTCACCCACCCTCCCACTCAAAGATTTGTTGATTTGGAAATGACTGTCCTACACTCTACCAATTTTGGAGGGGCTCTGCTTACCACCTCCATCCAGGAGGTGGAATCTTTCCAGGGAAGACCATCATTCTCCCCATTTCTCTGCTTTTATCAGTTGAGCACCATAGTAACAATGGTCTGGCTCCCAAAGGTATAGCTCATTAGATTCGCTTGCACTGTAGCAAGTTTGCAGAAGCACCAGGTAAGAAGCACTACTTATATTCACCACAGCATCGTTGGGCTATGATTTCTGTTCTTCCTGCTAATGCTGATGCCAGCAAACAGCCCTGCTCCTGCTGTCCATGGTGCTTTGAGATAATAGAATCTCATTTACCCTTGCTATGATTAATCAAGAGAACCCCACACATAAAGGAGCCTGTTCTCTCAATATTTCAGTTCCCAGGATACAAGGTTTAATCTTGGAGGGCCAAGCAAGCAGATTTTCATGTCGTCAGACTCACAAACATAAATACGCTCTTACTCCTTGCAGACACAGTGTTGAAGTCAGTCTAGTCCTGACTTCTCGTTCTGTGGTTGAAATAATTATTTCAAGGGACTTGTCCTACTATGTCACTGGATCTTGGTTAATATTACCTAGTTTATGTTAACAAATTGAATCTTCTGGATAAGGTTGGAGATACACACACACACACACACACACACACACACACACATATGCCCATAGGCATATTACTTCTCTATTTAATTTGGTCTATCCTCCCCTGAAAAGGTTTTAGAAAATTATTTTCTGAGTCACAGGTGAAAAGAAATCTCTCCTTTCTTACACCCTTCCATTGCTCCATTACATATAATTATATCTGTTTGTGAAATTTTACTGAAAATAATTAATTGATCAGACTCCTTCAAACAACACTACATAGAATTTGCATAAGCAATGCTCCTTTATAAAATCTGTCTGGCAGATGGCTACTGTTGGCATCCTGCTTGTTGCTCCAAACTGATGATCTGAAAGCGAGACATCTATTATCACCTCCAGGGGAGGGTCTCTCAGGCAGCAAAGAGCATTCCATGCTGGACACCAGGAACAGCGGTCCTGGTCCCAACCGACTCCATGGTTTGCAGGTGTCAGGGTTGCCAGCCAAAGCAAGACTCTCAGGCACTGGATGGAAGATTTACTAACATAGATTAGAGACAAAGCAAGGTCAGCTTCACTAGTGGGTATCCGTCTCCTATGGTCAGCGTGTCTCAATCTGTGGCCAATGCAGGGAGATGGCCTATGTACAGCTTGTGCTGTATGCCATAGCGGAAGGACTCCACTCTCTCCCTTCCAGGAACAGATAAAGCTGCTGGCACGAGTTGAGTGCCACAAAACAGCTGAGTGCCAGAGGTCTCCAGTGAATGTTTACATGTGCTCAGGGAAAAAGGGATGGGAATTGCCACAGGCCACTAACCACTAGGAAATGTATGTGTTTTTACCACAAGTCACTTCTGAGAAGAGAGCCAGTCCGTGTTTATCCTCTTGTCCTATGAACAAAGCTAACACTTCTAGACCCAAATACAAGGTTTATTTATAAATCACAGAGAAAGGCAGCAGGCTGTGGTCAGACCATCCCTACCACAGTTGGCTTCTTTACTTCCTCCAAGTTTTCCTAAAAATCTTCTTTCCCTGTAATGCCTTTCCTGACTTCAATATCTAAAATATATCTCAAATTCCTAATTCCTTATTATATATTTTTTCCTTATTTTCCTTGTTTTTTTCCTCCTCCATCTCTCATTCAGAATCTAAATTCCACAAGGACTGGCACTTCTCAGGCATTCAAACAATATTATTTGAATGAATACATGGATGCCAAATATGTTGCAGGGCTTCCTGATTTGCAGCCATGTCAAATTGGTATGTCCCAGGTGGGCTGTAAGTGAGCCAAAATTTTGCCCCTTCTGCTGCAAGGGCAACTGGAGCCTATATCTACAAAAAGCCTCCTCTGCCTGTATATATCCCAGTGCACTATACTTTTTACTTTTAATTTTTTTCATTGTGTGCTCCAATGTGAAAAGGGCAGGAAGCACTGGCAAGTTTTTAGCTCACCCCATCAGCATCTACTTCCAAATTTCTGCTCTTCCATAGAACATGTTAAAAGACAATTTCACTGAAAACCTTTTTCAAGTGAGAATTTAGTCATATTATCATTACCCAAGAGCAAATACATGACTCATTTGGAGTTTATTATGAAGGCCAAAACCAGATTACGACTGCATACTAATGTAGTAATTGCATTACCAGCTTCCTCTGATGTTTATAAACTACTCATACTCTGCATTAGTGGTTTATGACATCAGCAATGCCAGTTGATTTAATCATGTTTTTCTTTCCTCAGTAAAGTGTCATGTATCATTCTCCATAATAAGAGCATAACCCATCGTGCCTTTATAAATCTTCACCAATTTCTTAGTACATTTAAAGCCCTACAGTGCTAATGCAACTGCTTCATCAGCAATAGATATTCATGTTTGCTGACTAAGCTTATTCATATTCAAGTATTAAAGACAAACAAATAAAATTCAGAAAAAAGGCAAAAGAAGCTTTCCCTTTAATTTTAGGATAATTATTTAATAAGGAATTATTTTATGAGTTGATACATTCTGTGACCTGTAAAATCCCAGGGTCTCTCCAAATGTGGCTTGCTTTGCCTAAAATGAAAAGCCACTTTTTCATTTCATTTATTTAGTTCCATAATAAACGTGATGCCTGTTGTGCCGTTATATAACAATAAAGATATTTTATTTTCTGTAGACTTTTTTGACGTTGAGAGTAGGAGGGAAAATCAATGTTGTCACAACACCGTAAAGCAAACCAGAAGATGAAGTTAGAAATAAAAAAGCTAATAAAAAAACCAATACAATTAACCAATGATGTTTCAGCTTCCATATATACAAAAGCAAGCTTAACTGAAAGAGGCATTTGTATTTTTTTGAGATCTTTTTAGGGACCCAAACAAGTAAAATAAAATTCCTAATAACTTATGATTAGGAAATTATTTTTTTGAATAACTGCAGATAATAAGTGATGCTCATCCTGACTTGAAGTAGTTAGTTAATTAGTAAGGCACATTCCTTATGTAATAATCCTGTCACAAACTAAATCTCCCATAATACAGTTTTATTGTGTAGCTTGCCTCATATAGAGAACTATAATATTTTGAGGTATTTTTAGAAACAATAGCCAAGATTATGTGTCTGTTTTATTTCCTAAATTGTTTCTATTCAGTTGAATAAAAATTTACATGATAAAAGAAGCTTCATGTTACATATAAATTCTTTAATATTAAAAAAGTGGAAAGATTTTGCTTTTACAAATAACAGAAGGTTAGTCAGTTAAATGAATTAAGAATGTGTTATTTGTATTTTCAAAGATATTGTGGTATTTTGTTCATTTTTACTGCATATTTATTCTTGTGAATAGTCAATGATTAGCCTAAAATGTGGAAGTAGGAAAACCTGGAAAAATTTTTCTCTTCTTATTTAGGAGCTTGGTGGCATTGAGCAAGATATTACAATTTTCAACCTTGATTTCTTCCTATTTTATAGGTAGGTGTGTGTATTAAAATAATGTATAAAAACATTGAGTACAGTGCATAGCACAGAACAGATTCTCAGCAAATGTGAAGTTCCTTCTTTTCAGTTAAAATATAGACTAGGTTATCCCAAATTTATATACAAAGGATGATGATATCTGCAGATCAAGTTATTGAATATAAACACATGTAAATATGTTAATGATTGACCTATATCTAAAATGTTATTAATCATTATTTTAACTTTTAAATTCCAACATCAGACTATGGAACACACCATCAAATAAAATTTTTCTACTTGGTATTTCATGATAAGTTTTCCTAGTATTAGTAATAGATAAACTGAGAATTCATTAGTTTTGATATTCAGAGATAAGAGGTATGCAGATTCAGAATTGCAGACTGCCTATAATTGGCAGTTCATTAGAGTAATATTAAATATCAACACACTTTATTACTATACAGATAAGATAAAGATGAATAATCTATAAACACTAATTCTATTTGATGTATGTACCAAGCATATCTCCAGAAAAAATTGAATTTTTACAATCAAGTCTAATACTTATTTATAATTATATAGTATAGAGTAGCATTTTAAGATCCATGAGGCATATATCAAGAATGGGATTATATAAAACCTATTATTAAAACTTTGTGTAACTGTTGACTATTGTGGTTAATAGTAAGCATCTATAATCACTGCTTGTTAATTGGTATATCTCATGGGATATAAATTGACAGTTGGCTATTTCAAACATTGGCTTGTTCTTCAACTGAAGGGCATTATTTGAAGGAAGTACTGAGAATTTTAACTGATAATCACATATCTTAAGGCTAGTTTTGACAGTTGGTATGTTCAAATATTATTTCCTTTTCAATTAGATATACTAGGATTTTAAGGATTCCTGCTCTTAATAAAATAATTTCAAAACTGGAAATACTCTGTATCTTTTTAAATTTAAAAGCCTTACTATTATTAGGGAATAGAGTATAATGCATAGTGACTGATTTATAATGTTTACTTTTATTCTTCAAAATAGTGAACATTATATGATGATATGTTTTAACGATGTTCAGTCCCTGAAGATTTTGATTGGTAAGACAAACTTCTAGATTAAGGTAAACTTTCAGAGTAGAAGTTAAATAAAATCCTACCTAAATGGCGCTGATACCACCAAGTAAAACCAGGTGATGTGGACAAGTGAACAAGAGCAGTGAGCAGGCAAGCCGGACAGTGTCGTCTGCCGGTTCACCCCACCCAGGGTTTCCACTAGTGCACTAACAGAAAAATATGTCCTCACCCGATTATATCATCAATTTAACTCAACAAGAATTTAGTAATTGCTTCAAATATTTTATGGTTTTCAGGCTGAGCAATGAGGGTAAAATCTGTAAAAATGAGAAGAATAGCAAAGGGAAAATGAAATAAGGTATGTATACAGCACTTTTATATTTACGTAATATATATCTTATATGTATAAATCATATATCTGCAAAATATTATATCTATGAATTGCATATAATACGTGGACACATAGAATAAATTCTATTTTCATATATGCATATATATGTACATACGTGTATCTGCATATACATATATTTCGCATTTGTTTTGCTTGTGCGCTAATTTTAATTGTGATTCATTCATATCCCAATCACATGCCTTGTTCCTTCTCAGCCATAAGTATGTTTATATCTGTATAGATTTAGTTCTCAATATAAGAATAACAGATTAAACATATAATCATTCCTACTTCAGATGGAAAATTCATAGAGAAGACAAATGATAGCACACAAATGGATTCTGAATATAGTTTTGTGCTAATGGAATACATTTCCTCTATTCTCACATAATAATATTTTATGATACACTTTCTAGTTCCTGGTTCAATAAAAATAAGGGGTGCCAAGAAACATTCTCAAGAAGGTATTTTACCTAAATCCCCAAATGCTGTGACAAAAAGAGGAAGAGTTGGTTACAATTTATATATGAGTGGTAAGAGGTAAGGTTTCCTAAGTTGGCTTTCCATATATTTTCCAGTTTCAATAATTCTTTTAAAAATGTTTAGCAAAATAACATATAGGTGAATTACTGCTGGTAGAATAGTAACTTGGTCCTTGAAGAAAGAATATTCACATTCTTAGGCTACCTGATGCTTGCTTGTCAATTACCGGGTGGTAGAGCAATTTAAGGACTTTGGCTAAACATTGAATTCAATTTTCTCTTTATTGAGGCTAATTCTGCATAGAAAAACATGCAGTGTATGTTTTGATGATGGATATGGCTACTTTAATCTCTTTATGAAGTCAAATATAATCATTCAGTCCATAGTCAATGGACCTTGTGCCTGAATCATCAAATAAAGTAAATATTCATTTTATGTTTTGTTGTGCAGTCATAATCTAAAAGTAAACTCATTACAAAATGATTGATCCTTTTCTCCAATATAAAGTTCAATATTTTTACAAGTTATCCAAATAGATTCTAAACAGTGGAGCACTGATATATGAAATGATGGTAGGATCCATGAAAGAAATGCTACATTTGCACATAGTAGACATTAATATAAGATTGTGGCATTGTGTCATAGAATCTGTCACATGCCTGAATAATTTTGCATCTTCATGAATTTTTTACCAGAGTTCAGCTCACTTCATCATCATGATTTTTGAATAAATGTTTTGCTCTACATAGACCAAAGCTGGTCTGGCATCACTCACTTAGTTTTCTTGTTCACATCCTAAATCAGAGGATTGATCTTGTAAAGTTCATACTGGACAATATGATAAGTAATCATAACCATGAAAAGCAAAAGGCTGATTAGAAGCATGAGTAGAGCAATGAAAAGGCAGGATCAAGAATAGAATAGAACCCGTAACTTTAGAATTATATACGTGCATTTCAGATGACCCTGAAGGCTCTTGAAGACTTCAAAAATGTTGCTATAATGGACATTCAGTACCAAAAGTTTGCGCGCATTATAAGTAAAATTAACTTGTTTAGAGTGATTTATCCGCTCAAGTACATTTCTGACAATCTTAGAGTTCTTTGAAAAACCAGATGCATTCTTATTAAAGTATTCATACCAATTAGCCTACATTTAAACTTTGCATTTCTATTTATTTACAATTTCTTTTATTAGGAAAGAGGACCAAAGTGTTTAGAAATTAGTAAGATTAGATTTAGATTTTTAGGGGCATGGCAACATAAAATCCAACACCATCAATTCAGAAAATATACAAGAAAGTGCTTTGAAATTTAACAAATATCACATGCTTATTGTGGACACAGTATGATCAACATCTTCGAGACAGGCTCTTCCATGAATGTCACACTAAAATTTTATAAAATTTCATTGAAATGTTAAATCATTCTAGAAAAGTCTACATTTTAAAGCTACCGATTAGAACATGCACAGAGAAAGAAAACCATGATATCCAATTAAATTAATGAAAGGAACAGATTAATGAGCAGTTTGGGTTACTGAACGTGAATGTACGCTGGGGCTGTGGAAATGGCAGGATGGTCCTTTTAAGACCAACTCCCTGGACTAAGCAAGCTCCTTCATAAAATCCAGTTGTGTGGTGTGGAGGACTGTTTTAAAAGACAAGGATTAGGTATTTCCATCTTAATTAGAAAACCAAAACCCTGTCTGGATACAAGGATGCAAGATAACATAACCTGTAGCTGCTGACCAGTTGTTTTGTTACTTAGCAGAAGCTTCATCTATTTGCGTCACTTAATGCAAGGGAAGGAAATTTATGTATAGATGGAAGAGATTCCATTTGCAAGATGAAATGTCAGAATTCAGTTGTCAAGGATGGCCTGGCATCTAAAAGAGTTTCTGGTTAAATTAGGTTTCCAGAGCACACCTGGTGTAATGAAGCACACATTAAGCCTGACAAGGCAGCTTTCCAAGCCATTTTGTTCTGCTCTAAAAATGTCTTTTAGTTCTTTTTAAAACTTTGCCAAAACCTAAATCAAACACCATTTTCTCGGTAATTACATGTTGAAGGATGCAATCATTGCAGCCTTCCGAAACTGAGAGACCAGTAGCCCTGCTTTGGACACTTTTCCACAGTTGCTTTTGTTAATGTACTAATGAGTCATTGTTGCAGTGGAGCCAACCTGGCATTAGCTCTTACAATAAATTTACTGCAAGAACACTGCTGTTTGTAATTAGCTCTTCATTACACAATCAGGCTGATTTAGAGAAACTCTCATATGATTTGCTCAGCAAATGAAGCAATATAATTACACCTCACTTGAAATCAACAAATTAGACTGCTGTTTGCAATTGGCTATATTATACACTATTAGTGCCCAGGGAATCATAGGCCTGTTCCTTCCTTTAACACTTAAGTAAGGCGAGTTTAATTAAAGTATTGAATATTTTTGTATATGCAAGGTCAGCCACATAATGGTCACAGTTTTTGTAATTAAAGAGGGAACCCAAGATTTACATTCAGATTATTTTATATTGAGCTCAAGCCTTGGCCATTGAAAGCTCTTATGATAGAAAACAGAAACTAAAAACATAACAAAAGGGAATAAAACTTTTATTTTTTGAAACAGATTATCTTCTAGCCAAGGCACATGAGAATTGAATAAGTTTCTACTTAGGTTAAAATGCAATAATAAGATATCCACTCAGCACTAAGATATTTAGCATCTGTCATCTAGTGTAAAGATCTTGTTAATTCCTTCTTCTCATTGGATTTTTGACTCTAGACCACTCTACCCACTACTTGTACTTGTAAGAATGATTAGGAGAGGTGGTTAGTAGGAGTTTTGGAAAAGGGTTAACAAATTCAGCAAATAAAAATATAGGAAACAAATTTGAATTTCAGATGAACAATGAATGCAATATTTGGAACATACTTGCACTATTGTTCATTGTTTATCTGAAATTCAAATTTAATTGGTCATCTTGTATTTTTAGGGTATTGGACACTGTCTCTCTGCATTAAACTGAGTATATATATGTGTGTATATATATGTTTGTGTGTGCATTTATATTTATATACTAAGGAGTGTGGTAAACTTACAAAATTTACAAATTAAAAGATAACAGATTAAGAAAATAATTGTCAATGAGTTTTTGTTAGGATTGTGCTTCTCCATTGATAGCGTACACTCTTTGAATCAAAGGATTATGCCATTCCATCTATAGTCCAAATAGTTGCCATTTAAGAAGAACATCCTCAACAATTACTGAATAAATTAATAACCAAAAGATTCAGTGACCACATTTATTTTAGTAGAATAGGAGAGCCTTCCATGGTAGAGTTAATATTTTTATTTAAAGGCCCATTACTTTGGAAATCTAATATAGATTCCTCTTTCTATCAACATATATAATCTTTTAAATAATACTATGAGTACTGTGTGTGTATATGTGTGTATCCTTCAGTTAATATGTTTTTATAATCTATTAAAGAATTTTACAAATTGTATACTCATGATATTCAGTTATTTATAGTTGCATCAAATCTAGTTGTTTTAAGATAATTTTGGGCTGAAGATTAGGGAAAGACTTCTATCTCCTTGCCAGGTCCTGAAATGAATTTTTTTTAAAATTTTGTTTGATGAGGTAGTACACAAAAGATTTGGAATGACTTAAATGTGTTTAATGAGTTCCCCTCATGGCGTGTATGGCCAAATACATCTGTGTTTATCTCATCTATGGAGTAGATTGTTCTTCATTTCAAAATGGAGACACCAAGGATAATAGTTTTGGTAAGTCCCTGCTAAAGTTTTGGAATCAGTGTGTATGTTGAGCTGGGATGGTAGGACCCTCTTCTATTTTTTCCTGATGCCCTTTGCTTTAAGGTGACGAGGAAGTTTGAAAGTCCATTCAGATCATGTGCCCACCCTTGGGCTGTGATGGGTTTGAGACATGTTACCTAATCGTACACAATAGAACAAGCATTGCCAAATCTCTGAACAACTTGTTAGACTTTAGGTTTGTTGCTTTTATTTTGAAAAATATTACACTGCTCCATTCATTTCTACTAATTATTTGAAGAAGAGGACTCATCAAGAACTTTATAGCATTAAACCTTAGTAAGTTAATTCCAAAAATACAAGTCTCCAAGTTTAAACACTGAAGAGCAGGCTACAGTATGAAGTATAATGACCTGATATATTTTCTAAGAACAACTGATCTGAGTTTATTCATTTCCCAACACAGTAAAAATCATATGCTTTAAATTTGTCCTTTTTCCCTCAATTTCTGTCTTTTTATTCTTTTTAGGCTTGAACATTAGTATTTTGAGTATAATGTCCAAGTGGTTCTCTAGGTCACTGTTAGTGAATGTGTTCCTTTTAATTTGTGAAATATTTCATGTAAATGTGTATTCTCAGAGTGTTACAGAGAAGCGATTTTTTTTTTCATAAGGTTAGTCAAGAAACGTTTTCATAACAATTAACAAAGAACTATCTTATTTAATTCCCTCCTGCCTCTTGGTAGCATTCTCCTCTCTATTGCAAAGTGGCCTTACTGAAGAAGCTGGATAACATACAGAAAAACAGAGTATTTCTCTTTAAAAATTATTTCTCTTCCTTTTCAACAATGGCAGCTAAATGCTTTGGATTTTAAATCATGCTTTAAGTGTATTTCAATAGGGGGAATTATGTTACTGAAAGGTAGCAGTGTTACTGACCTCATTGAGAGATTTTCCATGTTATCTTTTAAAATGACAGGTTTATAAATCATTCTGTAGAGAGCAGTGAGTCTACCAGTTGAACATAGATTCAATTTCAAGAATATAAAGGGAGAATCATTTTAATAATCACAGGACAACATCATAGTGTTAAGTACATTGCACTAAGCCAGACAAATACCACAGAACAAAGTCTGAAGCTCCTCAAATAGATAAGCATAAAAAAAAAATAATGCTACCCTTACTGGGGAACCACAGACTGGGATGAAATGATGCATTTTGTGACAAAAATATTTCATGTGCAATAGAATTATCATAGAAAGTATTTTTATTAAACTTTGTAAGTTCTATGGTGAACAAGGATTTCAATGTCTGGAAATTTTCTGGTGGGTGGTTATGGGTCTGTTAATAAGAATCTCTCTCTCTCTCTCCCTCTCTCCACCTCCCCCCCACCCCAACTTTTCTCTCTCTCTTCTTTTTTTCTGAAACCAGGGAAGGTATACTGCTAATACTAAATAGCTTTAAAACACTCTTTCCTGGATTTTACCTTCCCAGCTACATTAAAATTCCAGCTGCATATTATCATTTCCATTTCAGTGAGTCTGTTTTGAAAGCACATGTTTAATTTCTATGGTATAATTTTTAAGTCACAAATCCAATGGAAAAAACTTGGAAGGAGCACAGTTTCTGTGTCATAGTATGTTAAAAGTATATGTGCATATCAGTTAACTTAAATAAGCAGGTCATACATTTATTGGAAGACAATGAAAGATAAAATTAACATTGTTTTTTAGAAAAGAACAGAAGGCATAAGAGAAAGGAACTTTTTTTTCTAATTTAAAAACATTCTCAATGAATGGGAAATTTTACATACTAATCAATATGTTTTGGGAGATTAAAACAATAGAGCATGGTTTAACTCGTATAGAAATCGGGATTATGTCTAAGAAGATAAGAATGAAGCTCTTCATGATTTTTATATACTCTCCAAGTGTGTATGGGTGTATGTGCATTTGTGTGTGTTTTATATATGACTCATTGTTTGTGTGAGAGAAATAACACAAATGAAAGAATAGAGGACTTAATGTTGAAGAAATGAACTTAGCAAACAAAAAGAAAGCAAGAAAATTATTTCAAAGAGAGTCACCTTTTTGTATGTCACCTATAAAACAAAAGATAGGTAGAATTTTCTTTCTAATCTTCTCTATTTGTGCTAGGCGATTTTGTACCTGATTGTCCCATTCAATGTGAAATATTTTGCACTTAAGTTTCATTTTACCAGAATAGCTCTCCTGTGAAATGCTTGCCTGTCATTCTTACTACACAGTCAGGGTGTTCCAATAGAGTAGACATGTTCAGTAGACACGCTCCCTAAAGGTCTGACTTCCCATCACCACTCCTCCAGAAGTTATCATCATCAAAATCCCTGGTGCTGGTTTCTCATGTAGTCTAATGTGATATCACCTTCAAAAGGTGTCACAATTTCTACATCCCCACATAGTCTTCACCTCCTCAACTCTGTTACTAGTCTTCCATGGTATTTACAGTCTAACATAACCAGTTTAGTATTCCATTATGTATTTTCAATTATGTAATAATTGTTGGAATTTTCTTATCAGTAAGACCTCATGAATTTTAAGCATAACAACTTTTTTTGTCCCTAGCTATCATTACATATTGCTTGGGATGCATCATTTTATCAACATATGTTTTGATAGTTTCCTAGTTGATCTTTGTCCATGTTTATAAAATCATGGTGGAAAATTAATTTTCCAAAATTAAAATTGAATTGAATTTATTCTCCTGAAATATTAATAACAGCATTATAATATTAATGCTATATAAATGCCAGGGAAACTTTAGCTGAATTTTGAGTTTTACCTGGTACTTTCTAATTTTACCAATACTCTCAAAATCACCAAAACAAAAATCTGTATTTGTTAGACTCAAAAGACATAAAGAAAGCAAGTAGGTGATAATTGAGGACTGAAAATTCTAATTAGTATGCTGAAATTTTTTTCTGAAGCTTTCAAAGGGCACAGATCTTGGACTTTTTAAAACCTGTTGTGATACTGTTTAGGCCATCATGATTTTCAGGAAAAGTAAAAGGCCAAAACTTCCAGCTGGGTTATTCTTAAAAATCTGAGAAAACATGGCATAGGAGTAAATGAGAGAAGCAAGGTCTTTAAATAACTATATGTAGATAAAAAGAAAACATTCTTGGCCAAAGTAGAATGAAATTGCCATTATAAATAGATTTAAAGCAAGAAAACTTCAAAAAAAGAAATCATGAGGAATAAAACACTTCATTTAAGTACTCGGCTTGATTTTTCAGTTACATTGTAGGATATTTTTCTGGCCAATGAGAAAAAGTCATTGATTTAGTCCAAAAGTTTTACTTTTCTATAAAGAAAATAAAGTAAGATAACAAAATCATATGGCTATAGAAGAGACATGTAACTAGGACTCTTGCCATATGAACTAGAAATAGACGAGGCTAAAATATATTTAACAATGCATTATGGAAAATACATTTATTTAAATTAGATTGTTAGAAAATAGTGTGGGAACCTGACAATTATACTGGTTGCTGAGTAACTAATGTGAATGCATACTGTTCAATGGCTTCTGGAAATCTTAGGAAATGAAATGAACAAAATAAAATTCCTGAGAATTAAGTGACATTAATGTAGATTCAGCTTGTATTAAAAGCATACATCATGGAACTGAGAGTGTTTCCTGTTTACTCTACATGCCCTTAAAGTTATCTTTAACTTATTTAACACATATAAAAATATACACATTAATATAAAAATTTTTGGAAAACGTAAGTTTGCACCACCCCCACCAAAAAAAAAAAAAAAAAAATCTGTACAATCCCGTGACCAGAGTTTGCAGGTTATTAGATTTCATTCCTTCTTACAGATGACTAATATTCCATATTCATATATACACATTCAGGGTTTATCCATTTAACTGTTGGTGGACACTTGCATTGCTTCCATAGCTTGACAATTGGGAATAATGCTGCTATGAACATTGGTATGTAAATATCTGTTTTAGTCCCAACTATCAATCCCATAAGGTTTATACCTAGAAGTAGGATTGCTTTATGGTAATTCTATATTTAACTTTCTGAGGAAATGCTACACTGTTTTCTAAAGCAGCTGCACCATTTGTCATTCATACCAACAATGCACTAGGGTTCTTATTTCTCTACATCCTTGCCAACACTTGTTATTTCCAATTTTTTAATAGTAGCCATTCTACTAAGTGGAAATTTCATTGTGGTTTTGATTTGCGTTTCTCTAATAGTTAATAATATTGAGCATATTTTCATTCTTACTGGCCTTTTGCTTTTCTTCTTTGGAGAAAGGTCTTTTCAAGACTTTTTAAAAATTTTATTATTTTTTGTTAGAGAAATTATGGGTTTACAGAAAAGCCATGCATAAAATACCAGGTGCCCATGTGCCATTTGTCATTAAAATCTTGCATTAATGTGGTACATTTATTTCAATTGATGAAAGCACATTTGTATAACTGTACTGTTAACTATAGTCCATGGTTTATCTTAGGGTTCATTGTTTCTGTTGTACAGTCCTATGGAATAAAAAAAATTTATTCTAGTAACATGTATACATCCTAAAATTTCCCCTTTTAACCACATACAAATATATAATTCAGTGCTTTTAATTATCTTCACAATGTTGTGCTACCATCATCACCATCCATTACCAAAACTTTTCCATCATCCCCAAATAGAAACTCTGTAAAATTTAAGGAAGCCCATTTTTAAGTTGGGTTGTTTGTCTTTTTGTTGTTGAGTTGTGGGAGTTCTTTATATGTTATCGTTATTAAACCTTCATTGTATATATAGTTTCCAAATGTCTTCTCCCTTTTTGTAGGATGTACTTTTATTTTAATGATTAAGTTATTTGATACACCAAAGTTTTTAATTTTGATTAAGCCCCATTTATCTATTTTATATTTTGTTGCTCATGGCTTTTCAGGTAAAGTCTGTGAAACCATTGCCTAACAAAAGTTCGTGAAGATTCTTACCTATGTTTTCTTCTAGGAGTTTTATGGGTTTGGATATTATATTTAGGTCTCTGATCCATGTTGAATTAATTTCCATTTATGGTGTAAGGTAGGGGTCCACTTTAATTCTTTTGCATACAGATAGCCAGTTTTCATAGCAGTATTTGTTGAAAAGACCACTATTTCTCCTTTCTCAAATGAGCAAACTTGACACTCTTGTCAAAAATTAATTAGCCCAAGATGTGAGAGTTCAGTTATTTCTGAACTCTCAATTCAATTCCATTGGGCCCTATGTATCTTCTTGTCAAGTACCACACTATTTTGATTACTGTAACTTTGTAATAAGTTTTAAAATTTGGAAATATGAGTCCTACAAATTCATTCTTTTACAAGTTAGTTTTGTCTACTCAGGGCTCTGCATGCTTCCATATAAATCTGATGATTGACTTTTACATTTCTTTAAAGAAGAGTGCTGGAATTTGGATTGAGTGATGTAGAACTGTCAAGCACTTTGAGATGGATTGACATCTTAACAATACTTAGCCTTCCAATCCTTGAATAGCAAATGTTCTTGCCTTTATTTAGGACCTCTGATTTCTTTTAGCAATGTTTTATAGCTTTCTGTGTATAAGATCTATACATCCTTGGTTAAACTTATTCCTAGATATTTGATTCTTTAAGTTGCTATAGAAAATTGATATTTTTCTTGATTTCTTCTTCAGATTGTTCATTACTAGTGTACAGAAAAACAACTGATTTTTGCATGTTGATCTGGTACCCACCACTTTGCTGAATTTGTTTATTAATTTTATTAGATTTGGTGTGGATTTTACAGGATTCTCTTTATATAGGATCATGTCACTTTCAAAGAGGGAAATTTTACGTCTTCCTTCCCAATTTGGTTGACGTTTTCAATTCCAGAATTTTATTAAAAATTTACATATGGTCACCATTGATTTCTACATTTGTGCTGATGATGTTCTGTCTTGGAAAGGGCCAGAGTCAGAGCTGAGGTTCCTCTCTTCCAAATACTTTCTGTTTTCATTAGAGAGCTTGTAAGTTTACAGAAAAATCTTGCATAAAATGCAGACTTCCCATATACTACTTTATTTAACACCTTGCATTAATGTGGCACATTTGTTACAATTCATGAAAGAATATTTTTATAATTGTGCTATTTACTATAGTCAGTCATTTGCAATAGGGTTCACTCTGTTGTGCAATTCTATATTTTAATGGTCTTTTAAATTTTTATTCTAGTAACATATATACCTGCTTTGGCTAGAATTTCCAGTACAACGTTGAATATCTGTGGTGACAGTGGGCATCCTTGTCTTGTTCAGGAGCTTAGAGGGAAAGATTTTAGTCTTTCACCAGTGAGTATGATGTCAACTAGGTTTTTCATGTATTCACTTTACCATGTTGAGGGAATTTTTCTATTCCTAGCTTTCTACATTTGTTTGTTTTTGTTTGTTTGTTTGTTTTTTACCCCAAGAAGGGGTGACGGATATTGTCAAATATCTTGCTTACATTAATTGAGATAATAATGTGATTTTTTCCCTTTGATCTGTTAATGTGGTGTATTATATTAATTGATTTTCTTATGCTGAACCACCCTTGCATACCTGGCATAAATCTCAATTCATCATGGTGTATAATTCTTTAAATATGCTATTGGATTCAGTATGCTAATATTTTGTTGAGGGCTTTTGCATCTATATTCATTAAGGTTATTGGTTGTAATAATTTCTTGTGGTATCTTAATCTGGCTTTGGTATTAGGGTAATGCTGGCCTCATAAAATGATTAAGAAATGTTCCTCCTCTCCATTTTTTTGAAGACTTTGAGCAAGATTGGTGTTAATTCTTCTTGGAATGTTTGTTAAAATTCACTAGTGAAGCCATCTATTCCTGGGATTTTCTTTTTTGGGCAGTTTTTGATCACTGACTTAATCTCTTTCTCCTTGAATCAGTATACATAGTTGTATGTTTCTAGGAATTTGTCTATTTAATCCAGGTTATCTAATTTATTTGCATACAGTTCTCTGTGGAATCTTCTTAAGAAAGAAGGGCTCAGTAGCAATATCCACCCTTTCATTTCTGATTTTTGTTATTTGCATTTTCTCTTTTTTTCTTTGTCAATCTAGCTAAAGGTTTGTCAATTTAATTGATCTTTTCAAAGAACCAACTTTTCTCATCTCTATTTTTTTGTCTCTCTTTTTTTTTTGTTCTGTATTTCATTGATTTCTGCTCCAATCTTTGCTATTTCCTTCCTTCTGCTTACTTTAGGTTTAGTTTGCTCTTCTTGTTCTGGATCCTCCAGTTATGAGGTTAGGTCTCTGATTTGAGATCTTTTTTTCTTTTTAAATGTAAGCATTTAGAGCTATACATTTCCTTCCTTGAACTATCTTTGCTGCATCACATGAGTTTAGATATGTTGTGTTTTTGTTGTCATTTACCTCAAGATATTTTCTAGTTTCCCTTGTGATTATTTAATAGTGCACTGTTTATTTTCCACATCTTTATGAATTTTGCAGTTCTCCTTTTGTTATTGACTTCTAGCTTCATTCTACTGTGGTTAGAGAATGTACATGGAATGATTTCAATATTTTTAAATTCATTTAGACTTTTTTGTGACTTGACATATGATCTCTCATGGAAAATGATCCATGTGCGCTAGAAGAATGTGCATCGTGCTGCTGTTGGGTGAAGTGCTATGTATGTCTGTTAGGTCTAGTTGGTTTATAGTACTGTTCAGGTCTTCTATTTCTTTATAATCTTCTGTTAAGATGTTCTATCCATTATTGGAGATTATGTATTAAATTTGCCTACCATTTTTGTAGAACTCTCTATTCTCCCTTTAAATCTGTCAATTTTTGGTTCATATTTTTGGGAGCACTCATTTTAGATCCATATATATTTATAAATTTTATGGCTTCTTTTTGAATTAACCTCTTTATCAATAAGCAGTGACCTTCTTTGATTCTTGTAACCATTCTTGATGTAAAGTCCATTTTATCTGATATTAGTATAGGCACCCCAACTCTTTTTAGGTTATAATTTGCATGGTTTATCTTTTCAATCTTTTCACTTTCAATCTACTTGTGTCTTTGAATTTAAGGTTAAGTCTCCTGTAAATGGAATATAATTGGGTCTTTTCTTTTTAATCCATTATTCCAATATTTGACTTTTGACTGGAGAGTTCAATCCATTTACATTTAAAGTAACTATTGGTAATGCAGGATTTTCTTCTGCCTTTTTGCTATTTAGTCATTGTGAGTCTTACACTTTTTCAGTCCCTCAGTTCTTTCATTTTGCCTATATTTAGTTGTGTTTTTCCAGTCATATTTTTTATTGCAGAATATAACATATATACCTAGAAGTGATAACTTTCCAATTGCAATTTAACAAGCAGCTAGAGAGAAAATTTCGAAGAATATTATAGGTTACAGTTCCACAGCAGACAA
Organism: Choloepus didactylus; assembly: GCF_015220235.1. Lineage (NCBI taxonomy): Eukaryota > Metazoa > Chordata > Mammalia > Pilosa > Megalonychidae > Choloepus > Choloepus didactylus. The sequence continues at coordinate 187,170,543 of NC_051309.1, read as the reverse complement.
GATGGAATTTAACAAAGCATTATGAATAATGACTCTTTATATAATTTTCTTTTACTTAGCTGCTATTGTATTAAAATAGCTAGAAGGAAAGAATTGAAATGGTGGAACTATAACACATAGTATACTTTGAAATTTGTTCTAGAGCTATCTGTTAAATTGTAATTTGAAAGCTATGCATTTTTTGTATATATGTGATATTTACAATAAGGAAATAACTGAAACTATGGTACTATAACTTTGGAAATTTCCTAGATATCTACTTATTAAATCATACTTTGAAAGATACTATCCTTTTGTATATATGTTATATTTCATAATACAGAAATAACTGAAACTGTGGAATTGTGTGTGATTTTTTTTTTGTAGTGTAAAATTTTGAGTCCATTTTCATTTCTTCATGTATGTTTTTCATGTTTTCTTTGTGGCTAAAATAGAGTTAAATTTAACATCTAAATATATAACAATCACATTTGATTTGATACCAGGTCAACTTCAATAGCACACACATATACTTTTTCTATGCCCCTCTGTCCCCCCACCTTGTTTTTGCACTTGTTACCACATGTCTTTTTACATTGTATGTCCTAAACTCTTAGATGTATCATTACATTTTATGTAGTTTTATTTTAGCACCTTTAGGAAGTGAGAAGTGGAGTACATACCAAATAATACACTGCAATAATACTGGCATTTTTATTTACCCTAATGGTAACTTTACTGCAGGCTTGTCTTTAGGCTGCTTTGAACCACTATCTGATGTCTTCTCTTTTCAGTCTGAAGAACACACAACACTGATTGTAGGACAAGTCTAGTGGTGACAGACTCACTCAGCTTTTGTTTATCTGGGAATGTCCTAATTTCTCCCTCAGTTTTGAAAGACAGTATGGCAGATATAAAATTTTTGTTTGGCAGTTGTTTTCTTTCTGCACTTTAAGAATTTCAAACCACTGCCTCTTTGCCTCCATGGTTTCTGCTGAGAAATCAGCACTCAACCTAATCGGGGAATTCCTTGTATATAACACACTGCTTTTCTCTTGAAGCTTTCAGAACCCTCTCTTTGTCTTTGCATCCAGTTTGATCACTATATGATGGGGTATATTTTTCTTTGTTTTCCCTATTTGGTGTTCTCTGGGGTTCTTGGATGTGCACATTTACATCTTTTCCTAAGTTTGTGAAGTTCTCTGTAATTATTTCTTTGAATATTCCTTCAGCTCCTTTCTCTTTTCTTCTTCTTGTGGGATTCCCATAATCATATGTTGTTATGATTGATGGTGTCCCAGAGGTGTCTTAGGCTGTTTTTGCTTTTTATAATTCTTTTTTTGTTCTGCTCTTCAGCCTGACTCAACTCAGTGTTCTTGTCTTCAGATTGGTTGATTCTTTCTTCTGCCAGTTCCAAACTGCTGTTGAAATCCTTTCAAGAATTTTGCATTTCAGTTATTGTAGTCTTCATCCCCAGTAGTTCTATTTGGCTCCTTTTTAAAATTTCTATCTCTTTACTAATATTCTCATATTGCTCTTTCATTGTTTTCCTGATATCCTTTAGTTCTTTCTCTGTATTTTCCTTCATCTCCTTGAGCATTCTTACAATCATTTTTTTAGTCTTTGTCTTGTATGTCCACCATCTAGTTTCCCTCATTGGTGTTTTCTGGATTTTTATCCTCTTCCTTTGGTAATCCTTTGCCCCATACTTGCCCTGAATTGTTTCTTACACTGATTTAGCTGTCCTCAGTTTGCTTCTAACTTTAGAACAAATTCTGGGAGGGTGAGCCCAAGATGATTTTTCTGGCTCAGTATTTCAGGCTACCACCTGCTAGGTTGACGCTAACATAAAAGTCATACAGTATGTGCATAATGTTTACTCAGCTCCCTGTGGAACAGGACCAGGTACCCATAATGAAAGTGCAGTCTGGCTTCACCCAGCACCAGGGAGGGGAGGGGGCAGAGGCTCAAATAAACCATAAGCTTCTTCTACTATTTTTAAAGATTTGCTTTTTTGATTCAACACTTGCTCAATTTCTCCAACCCTTTAACTGTTTTCCGGAATTTTGAGGATGATGAACCTGTCAGTACTGGGTAGATGCTTACAAATTCTGTGTGAGTTCAGCATCCTGGAGGATCATAGACAACTATCCTGGTCAAACGCAGAAGCTCAGTTTTCAGACTTATCTTCCACAAAACTGATCTGGCACAGTTTCTTCTGATTTTGCAACCAGCTGTCTGTAGAATCTAGCAAAGTATTGCTGCAAGGAATGGTTTCAGATCCTAGAAGTCTTGCTTCCTCCTGGGGTTAGTACCTTCTTGCTGGCCAGCAATCTTCCTTGGCTTTTCCCTTACTTTGCAATGCATATCACAGAATAGTCTCCTTTCTCTTCTGGGTAGCTGTAATATATACTTAAAATATAATTTTAATAATTTGTATTTTTTCAAAACATATCATGGATGCTATCATAATGAGAAAGTTAAAATGGAATTTTCTTAATCTCATTTAAATATTACTTATTTTGCATTTATGTGGAGGCGGTACACTAAAATTTTTTCAGTATTTAGGGTCTCTAATTGTCTTAATTCAACTTGCCCATAGAACAAAGGAAAAGAAAACGTTGACAATGTCAGGGCTATAGTATAAGGTATAAGAACCTTGGAAGATAATTATGAAACCAAGCTCATAAGTATGGATTGCCATAACTTTATTTCCATGTCATTGAATATACTCCCATAAAACTATTTTTAGATTGCATCACTACCTCACTGTTGGATATTCAGGTTGTTTCCAATTTTTTCAATCATAGACAACAGCCAGGAATAATTTTTGGTTTACCTTATTACAGTAAAGAATACAGATTCTTTGCCTTACCACTTCAGTTTCTTTCTTTCATCTCAACACCTAACAGAAGAAATAAACAGACTGCAAAAGGCTAATCTCATTTTGCAAGTGACAGCCTCTAATAGATCAAATCTTTTCATGCTTTCCACCAAAATTGCAAGAGGATACCCTGAACAGGATATGAGAAAGGATAACACTTGATTCATCATCTGTCATTTCTTTCATAGACGTCATTTAAATATTTATTCATTTTATTAATAAAAGATTAGCCCACCTGAAATCTTGTTATTTGAAAACTCATTTTAACACTGGTCAGTCAGGATCACTTCTTAAGTCCACTGCAACTAATTATTTTTAATAAGCAGCAACATATTTTGCTCTTGTTCTTTTATCAAAATTCAAGAATTTTGAACTACTTTCCTAATAGTCTCTCACACAAAATGCCATGTTAACAGGTTTTTCATGTGGAATTATTTTTTCATCATACTAATAATAAAATTATATTTATACATAAGCAGTGTTGTGGTTTTACAAATGATATACTACTTCAGATAGAAAGAAAAGACAATTGGCTAATTGTTGGCTTGCAGTTAGGCAAGGTAATAGCAAGAGTTAAAAGTAATGAAGAATCTACAGATGGATAGAACAATGAAAGAAAAGAACAAAAGTAAGAGAAAGACAACTTTAGTCTACATTATACTGACTATAATCATATTTGGAAATGAAACATAGAATAAGAAATAATTATTTTAGCATCACTAAATCAATTTTTATTCCAGCTACAAATGTAGAGTCCATGTGAGGATTTTATATGCATGTGATTATATTCAAAACATTCTAGAATTTTTAAGAAATAGCATATGGCTCCCAGCAATTTGAAGATTATATACCTTACACATTACAACTACTAAGAAAAATATTACTCTCTAAATCATGCCCTCAAATTTCAGTAATGCTTGTATTATTTTAAAACTTTCATAGATGTCAAGAAGATCAACTAATTAATGTCCAGTGTGAACTCTAATGTGAAAGAATTAACATTAATACACAAAAGTGAATACATAATTATGTATGAAGACTCCTAAATAGTGTTTATATTACTCATTACAAAGCCATGCTTTGATTTGCATGGTTCATACACAAACTCACAGAATCTATGTCCCATGTGGATGCAGAGACACATAGATACATACATTCAAGTTTGTTCCCATCATACATCAATTCCATCTCAAATTTTATGTCTTTTTGCTTAACACATTCCCTTGCCTTAATTGTTACCAATTGTATGATAGCTATCATAACAGAAAAAAATCTATATTTAAAATATTGAAATAGACATTATGTATTCTTTTAAAGTTTATAAAGTGAAAAACTTCTTAATTTCAAATCATGATTCTTTCCTTCAACTAAAGAGACAAAATTTCCTGGATGACTTGTTCAACTTGTTTAACTAGGCATTAAATAAAATTCTCAAGGCTTATTTTTTTTTTATTGGGACACGCTGATAATTACTCAAAAAGAATCATTCACACACTTCATTCCAGCACTGACAATATATTCCTATCAAATAATTACATATCCTAGCAGCTGATACTAAAAGTTCAGTAAAAGAGAGCTATGATTGTAGTCAATGGTATCATAAATCTAATTATGCAAGTCGGTGGTTTAACTGATGACTAATTCTATGAAAAAAAGGAAAATATCATTGGACTTTGGCTATTGAATGGGAAACCTTAACCTGGTTGTACATCCACAAAACTTTGGGAAACTATCAATGTTCTCCATGACGTTTGAGGTCTTATGGCAATGAAAAATATTATAAACTCTAAAATAGTAAATCAAAACCAGTCAAATATAGAGGCTTGGACTAGATAAAAGAAAATAGTCACTGTAGTTAAGCAGGCTTGAGGCTGGAAGAAGGCAGCTTGCCTATCAAAATGAAGAGGAAGTAAACACCTAGGAAAGACACTTGGAATGCAGCTTCAGAGAACGAGGGTCAAGGTCAGGGAAGAAGAGAAAGCTGAAGACAGAGCGTTTTATAGTTAGTACAAGGAAATCTTATGCATGTTTGAGATACATGTCTTTTGGCTATTAAGGCTGGAGTTTGTTCTGATGTTGGTAAAAGGTGGGCACTCCTGAGTGCTCCCGCGGCCTTTTAGATAGGCGAGAGAGGAGCATCGGACTATCTAACCACTTTCTGCCTCTATCGGACTATGTAACCACTTTGCTTCCTCAGTCGTCTTCCCTATGTGTGAAATCAAACAAAAGGCAGATAATTCCCCAAGTTTATATACCCACTTGTCACGTCAGAGAGGCAGTTGCAGGTTGTAAATTCACAATTAATGGGTGCAAACTGATGTGCTAGAGAAGTTTATTCATGAATAATTCTTAAAATAGATTGCCCATTTCACAGGAAACTTTACTATTTACCCCCCTTATACCTATAATACTTTAGCTCATATCAACAATTACTGGGCACAGGGATTTTTCCTTTCCTTTAGTGAACTGCATTAAGACATCTTACATATCCCTGTACAGGAAAATTATAGACATGGTCATCCAATATCTCCTAATGCATTTTACTTATAGGAAAATATTTAAAATTGTTAAAAAAAACTCCGATGCCTTTAATTCAAATAGTAATAAGTTGATGAGAAAACTTGGCATCTTACCAATTATAATATAGGATTTTACTGAAAGTCACATTGTAACAATGAAAAATATATTAATCTATATCTAAAGAACCTGACTATAATTTTAAAAAATTAAAAATCTCAAGGCTTCCCTTTTCTGTTCATTTTTATTAAATAAAATAATTTTCTAGTCTTTTCACATATTATTTATAAATGGCCATGAAAACAAACCTATTGAAAATTTTTAAAAAAACTACCATGCGTCTCGTCTGTATTATGTAACTATTGTACTAAATCTTATATTATGGAAATATATGAACTTACTATATAAAACTATTGACCAAGGAATGATGGTGATGTCCTTTTTGGACATACATTGATTACCAATTCATTCATAAATATAGAATGCTTCCAAAGATGGGGAAAGCCTGTCAATATTATTTTCTTTGGGGGGTTTCTATAGTCAAGTGCTTTTTAATATAAAAATTATGATAATACAAATTGAAATTGTTGAAGGGAGGGAAGAAACTACTGTTTATCCTAGTAGCTTCTTATGAAGAAAAACTATAAATTTTATACATAGATGATGGGTGTTTTAGTTGCCTAGCGACTGAAACAAATACCATACAATGGACTGGCTTAAACAACTGCAATTTATTGCTCATGGTTTTGAGGCTAGGAGAAGGCCAAAATCAAGGCATCAGCAAGGTGATGCTGTCTCCCCACAGACAGTGGTGTTCTGGGGCTGGCTGTTGGTAATCTGTGGTCCTTGGCTTTTCTATCACATGCCATTGCACATGGCAGTGTCTTCTCCTTTCTCTACCTGACTCCATTGACTTCCGGCTCCTGGATGTTACTCATGGCTCCTTTTTCTGTGTCCCATCCTTTGCCTATAAGGACTTCAGCTATATTGATAAGGTCCACCCTCACTCAGTTTGGGCACACCTTAACTAATAGCTTTACACACACAGGGGTTGGGACCTGAACATGCCTTCTGAGGGGTGAGATTCAATCCCTAATGATGGGTGTACCTTAAAACACAAGCAATACTAATAGAAGCAATTTCTATGTGATAAATACTATATTATAATCTTATCTAATAATGAATGAACTACTAATTGTATTAGCAATTACTAGGTGGTGACCTTAAATTAATGACTCTAAAAGCATTATTCTACTTATTTTTAACAAACTTTTGAGGTGATTATTAGTATTCTAATTTAAGTAATAAATTAAGACTTAAAACACTGTTGTAAATGATGTTGCTAAAATTTTAATTTAAATTTGTCTAAAATTTAATCTATTTTTAGAAGCTATTCTACACTGCCACAACAAGAAACTACATTATATGTGTATAATTTCCTCAGCAAAACCTAGAAAACTTTAATATTTATGTAAAAATTATGACATTGCTAGAATAGAGAGGAAAATTATGAAGACCTCAGTCATAAATACAGTCTCAAATCTAAAACTTACGTGTTTTTCTGCATACTACCTGTTTAGTTAAACAAATAAAATACGATCAAAACATCCATTGGGTTTTTTATATACTAATAAATCAGCCCATTAATACTCTGATTTTGTTATAATTGCATGCTTTGTGTTACCTGGACTCTTTAGGAACTGATTATAATAATATCCTAGGCTTTGATCCATACATAAGTTACATAAAACTAGAAAAATCCATAAATTTAAATAAATAGAGCAAAAATCAGTCACAAGATTCATGAAATGTATTTAGGTTTTCCTTATACAAGTATGTATTACTTGTTCAATTTTTAAAATAAATTTTGCATTGATGCATACACATATCATAAATTTGATGCATTCTCACAGAGGCCACCACATAGATTGAAGAAATAGAACATTACCAACATATTAGATACATTCCTTATGCCCCCTTCCCATTTCTCCACTACAGTACTCCAATAATATCCCAGAGTAATCACTAGCCTGACTTCTAACACCATAGTTTATTTTGCCTCATTTCAACCTTTATGTAAATGGCATAATGTAAAACATGTTCTTTTGTGTTTGGTTTATTTTCCCCACTGTTTTGTTTGTGAGATTTCATCTATGCAGATGAGTATAGCAGTGGTTCTTTCATTTCACTTATCTACAGTTGTGATCTTTTTTTCCTTTTTTCCAGAGCAGGTCACAATTGCTCCCATGCTCTTTTGCAGTGTGACTTGTCCCTCCTCCTATCAGAAGATGAAATTTATTTCATTTCTCTTCTTGTAGAATTTGGGCTGTCCTTTGGACTTGCTTTAACCAATAGAACATGGGAAAAGCAAAACTGAGTGTGTTTCTGATTTCTGCTTTCTCTCTTTTTGAAAAGTTGCCTTGAGACCATCAGGATATGAAGCCACATGGAAAAGAATCCTGGACCCAAGCTGACACTCAGCTTCAACTTCCAGACATGTGATTGAGGCTCTCATGGATTTCCAGCCCAGCCTACTCTCTAGCTGAATGCACCCCATGAAAGAGACTATATAAAACAATCAGAGGAACCTCTTAGTCAACACAGAGTCAACAATGTAAGAAATAATAGCTATTTTAAGTCACTAATATTTAGATATTTTAGATGTAGAAAAAGCTAGCCAGTGCCCTAGCATTTCATTTTATGAATACAATCACAAGTGTCCATTTCACTTCAGATGGACATTTGTGCGGTTTTTTTTCAGCCTTTGAAAATTATGAATAAGCTTCTATGAAGATTCTTACACCAATACATATCTTCTAGATATACCTAGAGGTGAAATTGTTAGGTTATAATGTATATGTAGATTCAGCTTTAATAGTTGCTGCCAAATACTTTTCTAAAGTATTTATGCTGATTTTACTCCAACAGCAGTATGTAGAGTTTTGTTTTCTCTACCTCTTTGTTATTACTTGACATTATTTTTTATTACTTAATTTATTTAAGCTTTTTTAGTGTGTGTGCATTCAGTTTTCATTGCAGTTTTAATTCACATTTCCATAATGACTAATGAAGTTGAAAACCTTTTCATGTGTTTATTTACTCTTTGCATATTTTCTTTTATGGAGCACTTACTCATATCTCTTGTCATTTCATTAACCAGTATATCTTTCTGTTTCTTACTGAATTGTTTTTTTCCTTATAGGGTCTAGATATTGTTGGATGTGCAGTGCAAATATTTCTCTCACTTCTTGTCTTGCCCTTCTGGTCTATTAATGATGTCTTTGGATGAACAGAAGTCCTCAATTTTAATGTGGTATTAAAATATATCTTTCTGATCATGCTTTAGTGCTTTTTGTTTCCCACTCAAGAAATTGTATTCTGTCCCAAGATCTTGAAAATATTATCCTATTTATTGTCGAGAAGTTTTATTGGCTTACCCTCTACAATGTGCAGTCAATGTTTTTGTGTAGTGTGTTGTCATGAATCAAGATTTGGTTAATTTTTCCATATAAATCTCAGTTGATCCATCATCTGTTATTGAAAGGTGTTAATTTTCACTACTATATTGCAATGCCACCTCTGTCCTTTAAAAAAAAAGTGTATGGTAAAATATCTACTAGAACTGAAAGGAAGATTTAATTATTGATGGTGTGTTCATTCTGTCAGGAGTGACAATTTGAGCAATATATACTCATAACTTTTTCTTCCAACTTTTTAGATTAAAACATCTCTTCCATAAGGGATTTACAAAAGAGGAGTTTTAAAAATATTGTAATCATATTTTACATGACCCATATAGAGTAAAACAGATTTTAGTTGTGTGATTATATTACAGGTGCTCTGCTTGGGTTTAACACATATATTTAATATCAGCCCTATGCAATAAGTGTTATCTCCATTTTAGTGATGAGGAGTAAGGCTTGGAGAAGTTGAATACTTTGCTCTAACATAGCTGTATTACAAATTTCATTCTCCCATTGAGATGACACAGAGGTTTTGATTAGTAAATCAGACTCACAGGTACCAGAGAATTTACCCAATACCTTACTAACAATTTCAAGGCAGTCTTGAGATGCAGGCAAAGCATGAGAAAGTCCAGGTAACCATTATCACTTCCCAGATCTTTCCCTTCTGCATCAGGATTCACTCGTGCTCAGGTTTAACATGAGAGATCTCAAGATGGTGCATGGATATGGGAGTAGCTAATTTTGTTCTTGGCACATCTCCATTCATGCTCCAATAATTAATAGCTAACATGAACTTTTGCAGGGATCAACACCCTAGAAATCTATATATTCCAGACTTAGGTCCTGGACACAGGATCTAGCAGGCCAGATGCATCCTGTTGAAAAAATTTCATATGTAAGAACTCTCTGCAAATGCAGTCAACAGGTTGGTCAAGAAGGCTGTCATCAGCATGTTTAGAAGGGAATTTGACTGGTTCAGCTTTCTTTCTTTTCCAGATGAAAGGACATAATACATTGCAGATCTACTGTTAATACTTTAATGCCCATATACCTTGGTTTCTTAGAAATTGGGAACACATGCATATATGTCACATGTACTCCATGGCTCTCATATTATCCTATGTAAATTTTATTCACATTAACTTATGTGACTAAAAATAATTTCCATAGTTTCAATTCACTTTCATTGAAATGTTTGAAAATATTTTTCAACAAAGGGAAGAAAAGTATGGGAAATGAGTTTACTCAACTCATTATAGGGCTGATATAAATTGGTGGCAAAGAGAAACTCAACAAAATTTAGAAAATTGTACAGACTTTTAAAAATCAGGTTACCTGTGTGCTGATTTTTATCATGTTATCCATGAAGTCAATCACCTTCTTCTCTGTAATCTGACACAACATTTCAGTTAACTTTCATCTATAGCTTCTTTAGTAAACAGGCTTTGTAATAAACAAACATACAACAACTTATCAAATTCTTTATACTTACAATGTGTGCAACTGGAATTAAAATTATGGTTGAAATTGAAAAATGAAGATCGTATAAAATCCCCACTGTTTTTAAAGTTCTTAGCAGGGTCCTGAATAAATCAGTACACAGTCAGATTGAATAATTAAGGACATTACATGTAGAAAATCAAATACCTTAGGAAAATAGTGAAATAATGCCAAGTCAATCAGGCATTTTTTTAATCATATTTAATTGAGTATAAGAGACTCATTGATGGAGCTGTCTCAGGGAGAGGTGGTAGATGAAATATATGTCTTCTTTGTACCCAATAAATATTTTTGCATGCAATATAAGGGTTTGTTTAAACATATTAAGAATATTCAATTAAGCCAAAAATGGGATTTTAAATTCTTCAATGAGTCTTTAATGGACACCTATGATATTCCCTGAAAAATGAAACTTAAGTTAATAATCCCCTACTTGGAGTTGTTCTAGTCTTCCTGTTGTCTCTCTTTTTTGTTTAATGGCATAGTTGTGAGAATAGCAAAGCACCATTTCCAGAGAAGAAGAAGTAGATCAGAAAGAAAGAGTTAGGGGAGTCCTTGACCACCTTGGGACAGATATGTCAAGGGTCCCTCGCTTCCTAGAGATATTTATATTTGTTTCACTTTTCTCTTAGAGGCTATAAAAATTACATATTCTATTATGCAATCATCATAATCACCTTCTCTCAAGCATAAGTATAATTATTCTCATTTGATACATGAAAAAACAAAATTGAAAAGAGCTTGTGCCCCTGGCATTTTTTTCCTATGAAAATTTCTTTAATTCTTATCTTTTGGAAATCCTTTTTCCATTTTCACAACATAAAAAAAATGTTAAATATCTAACAATGATCTATCTAAAACATATCTAGCGATTTAGGTTCACAGAATTTTGTTGTTATCTGTTTCAACTTCTCTGAGAAAAGGCTGGTACATGTAGATTTGCTATTGTCATTTGTCATAATTGTCAGATTTGTCACAAGTCTAATAAGCCAAAGAGTTGAGATTCAAATTCATGTAATTTGGCACTAGAGGAAGGATTCCTTTCAATATGTTATTTTGTGCTTTCAAGAGCTGGATACATGGGTGCTCTACACAAATCCCTTCATTATTCACATGGTTTTTTCTGCAAGAAAAAATTTCAGCCAGAACAACAATTTTCTTCCTTTAAATAATGTAAATATTTCTGAGAGAAATTTGTACCTCTTCCTCAAGAGAAATTGAGGCTCTAAAGTTTCATTTATTTCCAATTATTGATTTGTCTTAGTGTAACTGGAATGTTCCTTGAAATTTTAATTTGTGGAAAGAAGAATTCTTAATTAGACAAATTAGTTAAAATTATTAAAACAGAAATTGATTGTTGCTTGAGGTAGTCTTTCAACCAACATTGGAAATCAATTGGCAAAAGAGCCAGTTTTAATTCCTTTGAGACTTTACTGGATGACTGTAGCAATCATTACATATTTCACTATCCACTGAAATATGTGCACTATCCATTGAATCAGTATAGTCTTTTGCATTTTTCCATGTGGTTTGCAATACAGAGCTAACTAATGAAGGGTAGAAGGTTGCTGTTTATGAATTCTGCCTGTCAAAATATTCCTGTTGTACACCTTAGTGGTTCATAGCAACACTGACATCAAGTTTATTAAAATTTGAGGGATATGAGAGCTCCTATCCACATAGTCTATAAATTAGGTGGTTTTTTGTTTGTTTGTTTTTTTGGGGGGGCTGGTGGTTTGTTGTTCACATTCTAGAAATGTATTGTATTTAAAAAAGCAAACAATATTGACCAGCTTTGACACAATAAACCACTTTTCCTCTCCACTGTTTCTGTTACAGTCCTTCACCTTACTGTATGGATTTTATCATTTAATTATGTCTTACATAAGAATGCCAAGATTTCTGTTTACAGGCCCATTTGTAACCAAAGTTCTGAGGAGTCTCAGTGTACAACCTTTATATAGCCCATGTTATTTCAGTGTTTAATTTAACATAACTAATTAACCTTTTTACTTTCTGCCTCTCACTTGAACAAAATATAATGTCATAATTAGTCATATTTATTCTTTTCCCTAATAACACTGTTTCTGTTCAGTTAATTAAGTTTACACAGTCCCTGGTTGCTCTATTTCATAAATACCCATGAAAACCTGAAAGTATGTTAAAAACATTATTTGGAAACAGACATATTAGATCATGGAATTGAAAACCAAATCAAATTTTCAAGAAGTTAGACTGCAGACCAGAAAAATATTTCATGTTACTTTATGTTATTTAAATGACCTTTATCACCCTAAAGAAAACTTAACATATAAGAAAAAATAAAATATAAGAAACAGAAAATGGTTCTAACAGCATTTTCTAGCATTCAACCACAAAACAAATGCTATAACATAAATTATTAGTCACTACCAAGCAATGTGAGTCTGTCACTAAAGTAAATTCAAATAGTGAAATGGGAACATAGGAAGCTATAATTTTTAAAGAAAAACCAGAAAGTGTCATTTTTAAAATCTTGAACTAAAAGGATTTCCTTTTCTAAGTAAAATCTTAGCTTTTATTGCACTCCAAAAATCCTTTACTGACCTTATTTGATATGTATTATTGTTGAATTATGAGGCATTTAAATAGCCATCTATCTGTCACCTCACTTTGTCAAAGCCTCATTTGCTACAGATTTTTTTTATCTTTTAAGAAATAAAACTTTTTAGATACAGTTGAAAACTGCTACTATGTACTCTCAATGATCTCAACTGTCCCAGGTCTTCCTCAGAAGTACCCAATATCCTGTTTGAAATTCAGCCTTAACATACTTCAAGTTAACATAACATTATACATTAATGTTACATTATAACATTAATTCAGCATGTTATATATGTCTAGTCACTGGTTTTTATTGATACATAACAATTTATTATGTTTCTACTTTATTTTTATTTACATTCCTTACTTTATAACTTCAACAAATACATGTGTTCTTACTTTCTCTATTAAATATTGAGAGAATCTACCTATCAATTATGTTTCTTTTTTGAGGAAATGGTTAATGCTTTTTTTATTAAATACCTTTTTTAAACAGTCATAATAATTTCCACTCTTAATTATATGCATGTTTTCATTTTTTCTTTTGTTTTCTCTTGTTATTTTTCAAATTTTTTGGAGTGGACACAGCTAATTAATTTTATCCTAGTTGAGAAAATTTTTTTTTAAAAGTTTTTCCATATTAATTTTTATTAGTAGTGTCAAGAGAACATTAAAACATATTAAAATCTAATAAACTAGGCACACAAATCTTATCCCACAATGCTTTAAAGTATTTCATGTGAACACAAAATAAATTATAGATCATGGATCTTGAAATTGTGCCTTATATAATACTACATATCTGAATTTTGAATTTGGGGAATTAAAAAAAAAGAGACATTAAGCCATTAGGGATTGGAACAGCAAAGAAAGGAAGTTCACAGAGAAAAAATTTATAGCTATGTTGTGCAAGCTTTATTGTTGCTTATTTTTGAATAGCTGATAATAGAGGTGATTTATTATTGTGTAGGTGTGCAACTTAAGAATGAAGCAATTGATTTTATCCCCTAAGCTCTTTGTTAACTCCAAGTTTGGTGAACTTAAAATTAATTAGATGTCTTACATGAGATGCAAATGATTTCCTCATAGACTCTTCAGTCAACACTTTTTTTGCTAGGACAAATGCATCTCTTATAAGAGTATGAATTCCAGAAAATATTCAAATGGGGACTTATAAACTAATACAGCAGACTATAATGTGAATTGAAGCAGATGAAAAGTTACTGCTCACACCAAAATAGGCAAGCAGCCATTTGACACAATTGCCTTTTGAATATGGATTGTCTCTAGCATGTTCAAATATTATTTCATGGCAAGGTTATTCTCATGTTTTTATTCTTTCACACACAAAATAACTTTTTTTGATTAATATATAAACTTACACTTCTACTTTATACTACAAAGAACCACTGAAGTGGAGATCAAGCAACTTTGAATTGAAAACAGAATTGATCCAAATATCCAAGACACTAGAACTAGCGGTCTGTCATTATAAACCTGCTAATGTATGCTCTTCATAAAACAACAGAACAAATAGCAACAATAGCGGAATAATACTTCAACTCCATAAAATTCTTCCTCTGGACTCAAGAAGCTAGAACCAAGTGGCTGAAATCACAAGCTCAGGAACAAGCAAAACTAGGGTTCAGTCTTACTTCATGCTGTTAGGGTAGACAGGATTTCTTTTAAATGGAGGTAATGATGGCATAACTCATAAATGTTATTGTGATCAGTAAAAGAGACATTGTATTACAATGATGGGATGGTTATTGTGCCAGTAAATAACTACACGTCATAATAAAGGTACAAGTACTTTCAAAAGAGGTATTGTACTTGTGTTTCAGTATGGACTAGGAAAATGTGTTTGGGAGGAAAAAGGCAACGTTTATGTTAAAGGCAAAGTTTCAAGAACTAATATAATTGGAAGTTAGGGGAAAATGTTGATGAATGAAGAGGAAGCATGAACAAAAGAATGGAGGTAAGAGAATGAAAGCAAGGTGTAATCATGGTGAGAGCATATGAGTCACAGTAACTGAATAAAATGTAGACTTGGTAGAGGAAGGTGGAGAGAGTGTGAAGAGATCTTGGAATGTTTTGAGCATCAGAATTTTCCGCTTGACAATGAGAAAATCACAGAAAGTGTTTGAGTTCTTGAGTAAATGGAAATAGACATTTTGCCTTACTCTCTTTTTTTTTTTAATTACGAACTCAATCCATTTGGTGTATTTCAAAAGATGCAATACTTTTCTTCATTTATCAGTAAAATAAGTTAGAAATCAACTTCAAAAGAATTCAAAAAATGGCATATAAATTTCCTTGAAAGTCACAATCACATACATAGTGCCTCCCAGAAAAGAGGAGAGGCAAGACAGTTTCCATGCACATCCATAAGTTTCATCAAATACTGAACCTACTCAAGGGTGGAGAGAAAAGGCAACTTTCAAAAAGGAGTATGCTATTAAATGAGGCATTTACTGTACTCCTTTCTAAGAGCACCAGGTACAGACGTATTTTCTAAACTAGATTTAGGAAGTGGAATGTGGAATCAATCCATCTTCCTTTCCTCAAGGGTTGTCCACCACTGGTTAACAAATTAAAAAATAAGACTAAATAAAAACATACACTCCTTCCCCCCCCAAAAAAAGGGAAAGAAAGAAAGAAAGAAAAAAAACAACACTAAGACATCCCAGAGGACTCTCCAGAGTGGAACCAGGAAGCCTCTTCAATAATTCAAATTAGTCTTTTATGGAGTCATCACAAGCATGCCTTGCTTTTAACCAAAAAACAAAAAACAAAAAACAAAAACAAAAACTAGTACTGATCGCTTTTCAGACAATACACAATTATTCAAAATTAGCTAGTGTTGGGAGGGGCAGGAGGGCTATACCTATGGGCCTTGTCTCACAGGAATGCATGTGGGTAGGTGCACGGCATTCGTTATTATTGCAAAAACGAATTTTGGTTTTTATTATTTAATTTGACTTAAACATTCCTTTTAGTATGATGCTGACACCAGCTGTGCGGAAAGGGTTCTGGAGAGATGTTCACAGAAGCACACACCTGTAGCTCTTCTTCAGTTCTGGAGGCTCCAGGGCAGCCAACATTGCTTCATCAAATACTTGCCTTGCCCCTTTCTGTGTGAGTGCCTTCAGGTCTTCAGGTCACAGGCCGGCTTTTCAGCAATGTCCGGAGTGATAGGCTTCTCTTTGTTCTTGGCAAGTTTCTCAATAGTAGAGGGGTCACCTCTGAGATCAATTTGGGCCCCAACAAGCAAGAAAGGAGTCTTTGAACAATGGTGAGTTATCTCAGAACCCGCTTTTCTTTCACATTTTCAAATGAGGACAGAGATACCACTGAAAAACAGACTAGAAATACATCTGTTTGTGGGTAACTCAGTGGTCGTAATCTGTCATAATCCTCTTGCCCTGCAGTATGGAAAAGTCCAAGAATATATGGCTCTCCACAGTCATAACTCTGCATAGTTGTCAAAAACAGTCAGCACATATTCAGATGGAAATTAGTTTGTTGTGTAGGATATCAGGACACCTTTTACCAGCAGCACCATCACCCACGACAATGCACTTAATTGCTTGCCTTGCTGAAACAGTTTTGTATCCACTTTAAATAGTTCAAATTCAATGTTGACCTCAGCTCCTCCACTGGGGCATTGGCAGCAGTGCACAGGGTCTCCTCTCTCCTTACTCTTACTATGAGCAAGTCTACATGATTATTCTGTTTTGTTTTTGCATGCATTTAAACTTGGTCATTGAAGAAGGTCAGCAACATTCTTACTCATCTGTAGCTTCTATTAAACAGTCTTGTCAATACTGAATTGTGTTTCTCAACAACAGCAGCAGTAGTCTTCCCCAGGATCTCTGGAGCAAGACTTTGCACCTTCAAAACCGTCACCAGTTAAGTTTTTTCTTCTTTTTTTCTTTTGGTAGAAAACTTCATAACTTGATTTGGTTGTGTTTTGTAAAGGTATACGAAGGTACAATAAGGAACATAGCTTATTGGGAGTGAAGGTGTTGAGCTTATTGTCTAGTTTTTTGGGAGAGATAAAGAGAACTTGTGGATACTTGGTAAGACAAAGGAGTTGAATTTTTTTTTCTGAAATCCATTCTGTGGTTGTAGAAGATGTCTAATAACATATGCTGATTACCTCACTCACAAGGCAGTGTCCTAGGTCTTGTCTATTCCATAGTAACCACAGCACTGTGGACATTATCAATAAAGAGTAAACCAAATTATAAAGATGTTCCTAGTTGATGGTGCCTCCTACTGAGCCATAACTGCACCAGATCTGCAACTTGCAACCTCTCCCACCACAGCTTCCAAAGAGTTTCAACGGGTGCTTAAAAGATATTCCTTGTGTACCTCCTCCATAAGGACCTGAGCTATTGCAAAATACAGGGTGACAAAAGAAGTGGGTAAAGGTACTCAAGCAAAACTTGTAAACAAATGTTCACTGCGGCAATATTTGCAACAGGCAAAATGTGGAAACAACCCAAATGTCTATCAACAGATGGATGAATACACTATATGTGGTATATCCGTACAATGGAATATTCAGCAATAAGATGAAATGAAATACTAATACAGGCTGCAAAGTGGATGAACCTCAAAAACATTATGCTAAGTAAAAGAACTCAGACATAAAAGGTCATATATTGTATAATTCCATTATGTGCAATATCCAGAATAGAAAAACCCTTAGAGACAGAAAGTCAATTGGTGGTTGTCAGCAATAAGGTGTGTGTGTGTGTGGGAGTGGGGTGGTGGACAGAGATGAGGTGATGCAGAGTCTCCTTTGGAGATGATAGTAATGTTTTATAATTAGATAGAAGTGATGGTTGCACAACATTGAAAATGCACTAAATGTCACTGAATTCTGCTCTTTAAAATGGTCAATTTTATGTTATTTAGGTTTTCACCTCAATAAAAAAAAGAATATTAAAAAGATTAATATAGCTGTACAAATTCAGAAAAGACTTTATGAAAGAAATATTACAAGCAGCTAAAATATATTAGTTGGTCTTTATAAGCATAAAAGGGGAACTTCATATAACTATGTTTCAATTATTTAAAAAATAGCTTAGAGAAGTACTTTTGGAATAGTGGAGTAAGGATGTCTGAAATTCACTCTCCATACAATGAAATCACAGTCAAAAATGGTAAAAAATGAACTTTTTCAGAACTTTGGAAAATAACCAAAGGCAAGCAATAATTGGAGGCATATTTATTCAAGAAAAAATGAATTTTTATGACAATATTGAGTTTTATGGTGTTTTATCTGCTCTATTCCCATACCTGCTCCAAAAAATCTGTGGTAGCACTGAAAATAAGCAGTCTTGCAAACACAATAGCAGTGAAATCAGCAGCCTAATATTCCTGGGGAAGTCAGAATGGGTTTTGAACTCCTCAAAAACCTCATTCCCAGATAATTTTCAGAATTTCAGAAACCTGTCAGATCCCTGGAAAACCTCCATTAATAGGGCTTGTCTCTGATTTAGATCTCTCAGTGTGAAAAACCCTTTCCAAGTATATTTGTCTAAAACAATCAACAGCAGTTGTTTAAAATTAAGGCTGCTAAGGTCACATTATCAGTTGGGGAAAACATCTTAAAAGGAAAATCTGGGGAATACTATATTCCTAAAGGGCTTTGAAAATCTTCAGTATATTCCTAGGGACCTAGAAAGCATTTGCAGGCTAAGAAAAGATATGAGAAGGCCATAGTTTCTCCTCAATAGTTGACCTGTGACTCTGCACAAGAAGGAAATGAAGGCTAAGGCAGAATTGTAAAACACTAGCATGTTAAAAGTGTGCCCAAGCACACACAAAGAACATTCAGAAAAGGTTTGGGGACTTACCACCCAAAGCCATTAAGCAATCCCTGCTCAGTCTTTAGTTGACTGTTAAAATGAAAGACTGAGCAGAGACTTCAGTGGTCAGACTTTATAGACTTTATAGACTTACTCCAGGAAAGTCACCAAAACAAAAAACACAGAGCAGAAGCAACAGCAATAACAACAAACATCAAAAACAAACCATGGGGAGGGAGGATCTGAATTCCAGAGGTGCTACAATATATTATTTAAAATTTTCAGTTTTCAGAAGAAAATTATGAGAATGAAAAGCAAAAGGAAAGTATGGCTCATACATAGTGGGGGCAAATCAGTCAATAGACAGGGTTTCTGAGGAAGCCCAGACGTTGGACATTGGAACTACTAGGTAAATGCTTTACATCAGCTAACATAAATAGGATCTTTTATAAAGGAAATTGTGTCTAAAGAATTAAATAAATGTATGAAAACAAAGTTTCACCAAATAGAACATATCAAGGAGAGACAGAAATTATTTGAAAGAATCAAGTATAAATTCTGGTGTTGGGAACTACAATATCAAAATGAAAAATCTACTGGGGGTGGGGCTCAACATTAAACTTAAAGTGGCAGAAGAAATAATCAGTGAACTTAAAAATAGGTCAATTGAGATTATCCAGTCTGAGAAACAAGAAGAAAAATAGATGATGAAAAATGAACAGAGCCTCAGAGACCTGTGAAGCACCATTAAGCAGACCAACAAATGAATAAGGGTAGTCCAGAGGCGAGGAGAGAAAGAAGCAGAAAGAATATTTGAACAAAAATTACCAAAAGTTGTATCAAATTTTATGGAAAACATGAACCTATGCATACAAGGAACTCACTGAAGTCCAAGTAAGAAAAAAAATCAAGAGAATCAAAATGTAAACACATCACAGTCAAATCATTGAAAACAGAGACTTTTGGAAGCATCATGAGAAGTGTTGAACCAAGTATTGTCAATAATATTAACAGCTGACTTCTCACCAAAAGACATGGAAGCAAGAAGGCAGCAGAACGTCATAATCAAAGTCTTCAAAGAAAAATAGCATCAATGAAGAATTTTATATCCACCAAATTCAAAAATTAAGGAGAAAATAAGGCATTCTGGGAAAAAATGGAGAATTCATTTTTTCTGCCATCCTGCCATCCTAGAAATACTACATAGAATATCTCAGGCTGAAATGAAAGGACAGTTGAAAAAACATCAATCCACATGAAGAAATAAAGAGCACTGCTAATGGTAACTGTATG
Organism: Choloepus didactylus; assembly: GCF_015220235.1. Classification (NCBI taxonomy): domain Eukaryota; kingdom Metazoa; phylum Chordata; class Mammalia; order Pilosa; family Megalonychidae; genus Choloepus; species Choloepus didactylus. The sequence goes on along the minus strand of NC_051309.1, from coordinate 187,150,498 downwards.
AATTAATATAAAAAATAGTATAAATATAGTTCTTTTCTTCTATCTGAAATAAAAAGCAACTACATAAAGCTACAATTATGAAATTGTGCTGATAGGCTTATAACAAATAAAAATGTGTAAACAGTGAGACAATAATAGCATAAACCAGGAAAGAGGGAATAAAGCTAAATTGCAGCAAAAATTTTGTATACTAATTAAATTAAATGAATGGTATTAATATATTAATGTGAACTAGATTGTTTTTAGTTAATTGTAATCCCCAGGATGACCATTAAGAAAATAACAATAACTATAGCTAATTATAACCATCTATATATACATATATATACACACACAATATTATCCAACTATAAACCAATATAGTTAAACTATATTATTAAATATATATATTTATATATTATTAAACTATAAACCAATAAAGGAAAGAAAACTGGGAAATTCATAAATATATGAAAATTAAACATAATTTTAATAAGCAGTGAATCAAAGAAGAAATCAGAAGAAATATGATAAAATATTTAGAATGAATTATTTAAAAACAACATAAATGATGTCATGACATGAAGCTAAACAATCATTTAGTAGAAAATTTATGCCTGTAAAGGCCTATATAAAAAGGAAGAAAGATCTCCAATCTATAACCTAAACTTCCACCTTAAGGAACTAGAAAATCAGAGCCATCTAAATTCAAACAAACCAGAAGGAAAGAAATAATAACATTAAGAGTGGAAATGATTGAAATGAATAAAAAATAAAATTCACAAAATCAAAAGTTGGTTCTTTGAAAAGATGACCAAAACTGACAAAGTTTTAGCCAGATGAACCAGAAGAAAAGAGAGAAGACTCAATTTACCAAAACACAGGAATGAAAGAGGAGGCATCATTATTGACCTTAGAGAACTACTGTATGCTAGCAAATTAGATAACAATAGATAATTTATGCTAGCAAATTAGATAATATAAATGAAATGAACAAATTCCTAATAATACACAAATAACTGAAGTTGACTCAAGAAGAAATAGTAACTACATAAATACCTATAAAAAGTAAAATGATTTAAATACTAATATTAAAACTACCCACAAAGAAAAGCTCAGGCCCTGATGGCTTCTGTGTTGGTTTGAAGCTGTAAGTACCCAGGAAAACATGCTCTTAAATTCAATCCATTCTTGTGGGTGTAAACTCATTGTAACCAGCACCTTTTGGTGGAGCTGATTCAGTTAAGGTGTGGCCCACCTCAATCAGGATGGGTCCTAATCCTATTACCAGAGTCCTTTATAAGAGAATGAAATTCAGATACAGAGAGAGAGAGAGACAGGAAGCAAGAAGCTGAAATGGAACTGGAAGAGAAGCAAGAGACCAGCAGATGCTGCTATGTGCTTTGTCATGTGACAGAGGAGCCAAGAATCATCTGCAGCCAGCCCAGAATGCCACAGTCTTTGGGGAGAAAGCACAGCCTTGATGAAGTCTTGATTTGGACATTTTCCCTATCTCAAAACCTAGGAAAATAGGCTTCATTGTTGAACTGTCCCAAACATTGAAGGAAGAATTAATACCAATTATTCAAAAACTTTTCCAAAAATCAGAGGAGCGAGTATTTCCAAACTCACTTCATGAGACCACTTTTACTTTGATACCAAATGCAGTTAAAGACACCACAAGAAAAAAGACTATAGACTAATATCTTTTATCATATAGATGCAAAATTTTTCAAACATTCCAACAAACTGAATACAGCAAATTATAAAAGGGTTTATACACATTATCTAGTGGAATTTATCCTAATAATGCATGGTTCAGTTCACATCCAAAAATCAATTAATATAATATATCATATCAATAAAGGGTAAAAACCACATGCTCATTTCAACAGACACAGACAGAGCATTTGACAAATTCAACATCCTTTGATGATAAAAGCTTTCAACAAAATAAGAATAGAAGGGAACCTCCTGAACTTGATAAAGGGCATCTACTAAATATACACAACAAACACCCTACTTACTGGTGAAAGACTATATGCTTTCCACCTAAGTTTGGGAATAAGACAGGGATGTTTATTATTGCCACTTCTATTCAATGTTGTACTAGAGATTTGAGCCAGGATAATCAGGCTTGGAAAGGAAATAAAAGGCATGCAGATTCAAAAGGAGGAGGTAAAACTGTATCTATTTGCAGATGATATCATCTTGCATATACAAAATCCTGAAAAAATCTACAAAATCTTAATAATAGCAAGGTTTCCTTGACAATATACAAAATACAAAATGTCAATATACAAAAATCAATTGCATTTCTATGCACTAGCAATTAATCTGAAAATGAACATAAAAAAATAATCCCACTTAACATAATAAAATTCTTAGGAATCAATTTAACAAAATTCAATTTTTAGTATACTGAAAACTGCAGAGTATTGTTCAAGAAATTAAAGAACAATTTAACATGGAAAGCCACCTGTGTTCATGGATTAGAAGACAATATTGTTTGATGGTAGCACTCTCTAAATTGATGTATAGAATCAATGCAATTCCCTTAAAAACTCAGCTTCCATATTGTAGTAATTGAAAAAATTATCCTAAAATTCTTTAGAATACCGTGAACCCAACAAAAACAATATTGAAAAAAGAAGATCTAAATTGGAAGACTCACACTTTCTAATTTCAAAATATACTACAAAACTACACTAATCAAGACATTGAGGCCTAAGGCTAGACTAATAGATTAATGGAATAGAATTAAGACTCCAGAAATAAGCCCTTAAATTTATGGTTATTTGATTTTAGACAAGGATGCTAAGAAAATTCAAAAGAGAAAGAACAGCCTTTCTAAAAATTGTTGAAGGACAACTGGACTTTCAGATGCAAAGAATGAATGGGGATCCCTACTCACATAATATTAACTCAAAATGGGTTAAAACTTAATATAAGCATTAACTATAAAACTCTTAGAAAAGAGAATATAGGAGAAAATTTTTGTAACCTTGCATTAGGCAATGATTTTCTCAGATAGGACATCAAAAGTATAGGGAACAAAAATAGATAAATTGAACATGTCAAAATCAAAAATTTTTTGTCTCAAAGGATTCCATCAAAAAAGTGAGAAGAAAAGTCCACAGAATGGGAGAATACACTAGCAGATCATAAGTCTGATAAGGCACTTTTACTCAGAATACATTAAGATCACAACTCAACAATAAAAAGAGCAACAATAAAAAGATAAATAACCATTTTTTAAAATGGGCAAAGGGTTTGAGTTATATTTCAGGAAAAAATATATACAAATAGCTATAAGCACATGAAAATGTACTCAGCATCGTTAGTCATTAGGAAAATGCAAATAAAAAACTCTATGAGATGCCATTTCATATCCAGTCAAATGACTAAAACCAAAAAGACAGTCAATAACAAGTGTTGTCAAAGATATGGAGCAACTGGAATCCTCATACATTGCTGGTGGACTTTTAAAATGATGCAGCCATTTTGGAGAACAGTTTGGCAGTTCCTCAAAGTGTTAAAAATAAGTTATGATATGATCCAGATATTTCACTATTAGATATCTATACCCAAGGGTAATAAAAAACATGTCCTTTTAAAAACTTGCACTCAATTGTTCATAGCAACACTATTCATAATAGCCAAAAAGTGGGAACAATCCAAATGGCCAACTGATGAATCTGTAAACATAATGTGGTATAGATATGCAATGGAATATTATTAAGCCATAAAAAAGGAGTGAAGTATTTATATATAATACCACATGGATATACCTTGAAAAATTATACTAAAGAAAAGAAGCTAGTTACAAGTGACCACATATTGTATCATTCTGTTTTTATAAAATGTCGAGAATAGGCAATTCTAAAGAGACAGAAGGTAGTAGTGGTTGCCAGGGATTGAGGGGAGGGAAGAATGGGAAGTGACTGCTCATGGGCATGAGGTTTCTTTTCAGGATGATGAAAATCTTCTAACATTGCATAATGATGATGTTACATAATCCTGTGAATATCCTAAAAGCCACTGAATTGTACACTTTAAAAAGGTGACTTTTATAGTACCTAAAGTGTATCTCAATAAAGCTTTAGGTTAAAAGAAAAAAAGGAAAGAAACAATCAATTAATTTCTTTATCCAAAGTAAAGATCTCATCTTATTTATCCAAAAATGAGAAACGATAGAGAATAATGAATAACATTCATGGAGATGTTTAAAAGGTATAGCCACTTTCACTTTGTTGTTACTGTTTACATTAGAAGGTTCAGCAAAGTAAAGCTTGCCTAACAGAGGGCACTGAGTAAAATCCATAGTTCAAAGCATGACAAGGGCACAAACTGTTAAAATAATGTCAGATTTTTTTCACATTATCTCTTCAATTTAACTGTTTTAAAAAAGAATTTATTTCCAAGCAAAACAAGATTTATCTCATTAAGATTCTATTGCAAAAAGGAAAAGGAATAAACAATTTGACAAGTTGAAAATCGACAAAGAAACCAAAATTGCTTTAGGATGAGATGTTCTAAATGTCTTCATTGCATAAAACAAAACAACAAAAAACTCAGAATATGACCATATTAGACTGTCACTTATTTTTCTTGGTAAATTATAAGGCATATATTTTACAGATTCCAATTACATTTTAAAGTGTTAAGAGAATAGCTTTTCTTTGTTATGAAATCCCATTAAAATAAATTACTTATTTTAATTGATGCATTTTAGAGATTGGCAATGTTCTTAGTTTTTTTTTTTTCCCCCTACTAACCTAAGAGCAGATCTTTGCACACTGAAAAAAAAATATATTAAAAGATAAATTCCTCTAGAGAAACATCTGTTTTACAGTGACTCATTCTGGAGTTGACTATTGAAAAAATTTAGGTAAAAATCAAGACAAGAAGCATAAAATATTTAATAAAATGAACTTCTATAATCATATTCATGTAAATAGACAATAAAAAATTTTATCTAGTTCTTAATGCACGGTGAATCAAAAAGATACATTTTTCAACAACTGTGGCTGATAAAAATGTATACTTTATAAATCAATATGTTTATAGTGTACTTCACATTATGTATTATAAAATTCATAATTTATGTTATTACCGAGCATTAGGGTCCTGAGATGAAAGAAAAACTTCTAGATTAGTAGCTATAAATTATGATAGTCTTTATTTACTTGATAGAATAAGATAAAACAGTGAAAACAAAGAGAAATATCCCCAGAATTTATCTCAAAGAATGGTTAATTGAAATTCCATCAAATCACTGCTAATTCATTAATTACCTTTTTATATTTAAACAATGCTTTAAGATATTTTAAATACATAATGCATGCTATTTAATTAATTAACATAAATATTATGCTTGGCTGTTTCCTAACTAAACCAGTGACCTCCTTTCATTCTCCAAGCAATGCAGCATCATTACATTCACTTTTGTGGATAGTGAATTAGACTCTGAGTCCAGGTCTCTTTCCATTGACCCTACTGCTTCCAAGCATCAGTATCTATTCCTAATAATTGTACTTGAGCTTTGGAACTGCCAAGTCTGTCTTTCAATTGCAACAGGAAATAATTTAAGAACCATAACTTTAATATTAGAGCTTTGAAATTATATCAGACTATATAACATAAAACACAGGTGGATCTTTTGGTTATAGGGACTGAAAAAAATATTTTCATAGTCACACTTCGAACTTCCCTGCTCCAAGTGGGGATGGTATTTGTAATGATAAAAATACCTCTCTAGACCTGTTTACTGGGAAGCATAATGTTTAAAGACATAAGGCACTTTATACATATTGATGTGCCGTAAGACCAATGAAAGGCTTCTAAATAATATTATACCCATGGCATTTATAGATAATATTTTGCTGGTATTGTCTTTCAAAGTTTCATATTTAAACTTTCTCTGACAGTTAAGATAATGAAAAAAATTAAAAACTAGAATTCTTATTTTGTAGACAATTAACGGTGCTGACAATCGGGTTTTAAAAGTTTGGAGTTTTGTAAATTTACCTTAACTTTCTAAAACATGTTAATGAAACTTATACATATTTATGTCCTAGAGGGTTAATTTAAATTTCTTTGGAAGAATACACATAGGCACTAAGATTTATATAGTCTACTTAAACTTTTCAAGGATATTTTGTTTTGTTCATTTGTACAATAAGAAAAGGGAAATCTATTAATATGCCCATTAAAATAATAGACAGTACAATCCCTACCCTAATTTCTGGCATATGAATCAGAACACTGGAATATTTTAAAAAGCTAGATCTGAATGAGATCAATTATACTATATTTAATGACACAGAGAAGCAATTTTTTTGCATAGTTTAAAACAATTTTTCCAATAGAGATCATATGCAGAAATCTAAGAACAAGCTTACATATTCGGCTACATGGGGTTATCAGTGCCACCTCAAGAAAACATATCTTTCTAGTGGCCTCATAAGGACATTCATTATTTTGGTAAATTTACCAAAGTCTAATGTATGACTGAACTGTAAAACTTCTGAAACCCAATTCTGTCAGCAGATCTCAATAAAAGGCTCAAGCTAATCATTAATGAGGGAGAGCATGTAAGAATTAAAATACTTAACATACTTAAAAGCAGCCCTTTTATTATTGTAGTAAGACCAGAATGGGAAAAAAAAATAACCAGCCTATTTGTTCGTGAACAAATGAGAAAAAATACCAAATGTATTGAAACCCTAGATTTCTATAGAATAGAAACACATCCCTCCCCTTCTGTTTATCTCTTACATTTAAATGTATCTAAAGGAAAGAGATGCCAATCAGGCTTCAATCATATCTCACAGGCTTGGGAACTAATATGGCTCTTTCAAGGGGCTTCACACCTCTTCTAGGATCCATCAGGGGTTCATTTTAAAGCTTAAGTCTCAGAAACATATTCTAATGCCTGAGTGGAAACCTCATGAAGTCTTCATGTACTGAGTGTGTACTTGAGAACTTTCGTGTGTCTCTTCATCTGTATATGGTAATCAGTTAACATTTGAAAGTGGTTAAGTTAATAATTTTCAAAAACTAAATCCTAGAAAAGCAGGAAAGGTATATAAGTGTTATCAAAGGGATAATGTAACATATTTCAAAAAATTTCAATGTGACAATTATAAATAGTTATTTACATTCTTAGAATTTATGAGTGTAAATGGTCGTAACTGCTTTGTAGTTTGTATCTATATGCAATATGCCAGATTTAGCAAATAAAATGTAGGAAAAAAATTAGATTTGAATTTTTTAGGTGAAATTGAAATTTAACTGATGTACTGTGTACTGTTTTTAATCTGGCATTCATATTTATCCAGAAACATTTTTTCAGAAAGGAGCAGTAGAAAGTCTCCCACAAACCGTAACTATCACTGAAACACATGCTGGCAAATTATCTATTTCATATCCTCCACCAGCAGATGAATGAAATGAATGCAGATGCACTGCTGCTTTTTTGCAGTGCTATAAGGCTGATCTCAATTTTCTGACAGGGCCTGCACATAACAAAGTTCCTAATGGAAGCTGAAATTGTCTTCAGTTATACTCCGTGTCCAAAGGTGGGTCAACCTAGCTTTTTAAGCACTTAAAATGTCTGATTTTTGTCAGGGTTACCAAATTAATAGGACTCCATGAACTTACTTAAAAGTGAAAACTTGAAGGCATGCATTTTATAATTATGATTTTTTTTTTTTTCAGATTTCCTACATTAGCTCTGGAGATGAACTCTCAAGTTCATATATTGGAAGGAATTTGAAGAAGAGCAAGACAAGGATTGAAGTTCAAGTACTTTGCAACTGTGAATGCAAGAAGAGTAGTGGTCTCAGATTTCAGGAATGAAAGGAAACTTTTTCTTTATTTATGTTTCACTGATCTATTTAACAAATATTAATTAAGCATCTACTATTTATATTCTAGGCATTGGGGTTATAGTCTGCAAAAAGAAGACAACTATGCCTACCTTCGTGAAGCTTATAGTCTAATGGGTGGAGACAGGCAAAACATAAATTTTAATTTGAATTAAAAATTATTTTGAAATAAGACATTCTCTATGTTCTCTTTTCTTCTATATATGTTCAAACTTTTCCTACTTTACTCATTAGTTGACTTTACTCATTAGTTGGACATTTTACTGTATTGAATGATTACTCTTTTTAGTCCTATTTTGATTAAGAAAAATCAGATAAGAAACATATTCCTGTGCACACTTTTTATTTAAAGCTCTGAATCTTTTTTGTATAACACTGGGTCAAATATTTTTGAGAACTATTCTTCCCATCTCATAATAATATCACCACAGAGATTGAGTGGTTAAGGAAGAAACAGTATCTTTTTCAGACATTAATGGATTCATGCTTTGAAATTCAAAATTCCTAGATATCAAAGAGATTTTCAATTAAACTAAATAGAATATGTTGCATTTATTGTAAAGACTTTTATGGTATTGAACCTAGATGAGTTTTCTTGGAATTTTATTCAAAATATCATATATATTACATTTAAAATAATTAATACCATACCTTAAATTACTTACAAAACATTTGAATGGGAATAACCTAACAAGTTATGAGCTCTTAACATTTGGAACTACTTGTTGGAAAGACTTATATATAGTTGGTTCCTCTAAGTTCCATTATTTCTGACATATATCAATATTACAGTGGCAAAATTTTCTATTTTGTGGAATCCTTCAACCTCTTTTATTAATTAAAATAACTGAAAAAATAAACTCCCCTAAGAGATGAAACCTTGGTGTTGCTGTGGCAAAAAAAAAAAAAAAATGCAAAATATACTATAGGGTAAAGGTGAGTTAGTGATCTAATCGAGGACCTCTTCAGGAAAGATAGAATTTGTTTGACCTAGTTAATGATGGAGATTTGTTTAGACCACCAGAAGTCAAAGCAAAGTTTAAAGCAGAAAGGCTAGAAAACATGCTTTCTTCTGAGGTCAGTAGCCTTCTGGCTGGCCAGCAAGCCTTGGATTCCTTAGCTTTTCTATCATGTGGGAATGTTATCTCCTTTCTCTCCCAGGTTCTGTTGACTTCCAGCTTCCAGCTCCTCCCTGTGGTTTTTTCTCTCTGTTCCAATTTCTTCTGTCTGTAAAGGCTTCCAGTAATCTAGATTTTGACTCAACCTAATTCAGCTGGGCCACAATTCAAAAATAACATCTTTAAGGGTTCCTATTTAATACGGACTCATGGCTACAGGAATGCAGATTACAAATGTGTTTTGGGGGGGTCCATAATTCCCTCTACCTTAGCATGGATGTGAATTTTGTACTCAAAACTGTTGGAAATAGTATTGGAGATCATCTAGTTCAATTGCATCCTTTTGTAGCAAGAACAATAATGGCCCAAATATATTGAGCTAATACTAATTTCTTTACATGTAGAAATTCAATTTCCCAATGGATATGATAAGTAAGATAAATATCTTTTTCATGGTCAAACAGCTAGTAAAGTTGAAGTGGACAGTCAAACTTAGGTTAATGCTCAAATTATCTTTTTCATCACCATGACTTATTTGCAGATAAAGAAATAAATGTGAAGTAATTTGTTGATATGTCTAGTTGCTTAGAGTAGAACCATCACCCAAGAGTTCCCTTCCCCAAAACTCTGCCTCATTTTCTTCCCCTTCTGCCCCACTGATGATACAGTGAAATAATTAACATATGAAGACATTGAAAACAGAACATGCAGTACTCTGGCAAAGCTTATCCTGAGTTTAATTTTTAAACCAAGCACAGAACTACAATTGACAGGTGTTTTCTGAATCTGTAGCAGGTATGAAGCCTAGCATTAATGTGAGGTAGTGTAGCAATTTTTCACCTGGCACATTTTACCTCCACTCCCTGTACATCTTCCCTGATCACACAATGGAAAGTGCATTAAAATATTTGAAAAGATTATTCATTGCAGCTGTTACCAGAAGTAACTTGTAATTTTTCTCACTAGAAAAGGATCTTTCCCTTACTAAATCATCAGAAACACTCTTGACATACAGCAAGTGTTTCAAAGTTACCATATAAAGTTAACTATTTTGCTGAATAAACTAAAAAAGTTTTTCCTAAAATTAGAAAAATAAATTACCTTTTGAATTCTGAAGTAGATAGAAACAAATTGTACAGAGAGAGATTAAGTGGCCAACATTTCTAAAACTTAAAACATGTGTTTGGTATCATGCATTCATTTGCTGTATTCTTTTGTACACTCTACTTAATCATCAGGTTTTAATACACTAAACCAAGGGACTATGTTTTGTTTCTTTTACCAATTTCAATAATGGGCAGAGAAGGAGGAAACAAATTTGGAAACATGCTGAAGAAACTGAATTCAAACTTCTACGCAGGTCTTGAAAGTGATTGTGTCTTGGTTGCAAGCAATTCCAGTCTTCAATGCCTGGACTTGAGCTGTGTTGTTTCATGTATTAGACTTGCTTTCTTCAAATTGTAGCCTGATATTATGGAGCTGGATTTTAATCGAAAGTATCCATTGCTATTTATTCTCTTTCAAATTCTACCTCATAATACCTTACAATTTCTAACTAGAACAGCACAACAATAGATAATTCAAAAGTAGGTTATTCATTCAGCTCCAATAGTCTTTATCTCTTTAGTCTCTTTAGTTTCTGGTCCTGAGTGGGGTGTACTCTATGATTCCCTGTGCTTGGCAGTTCATTTTTAGGAATCAGCCATAAATTCCCTAATCATTTATAAGTATGGTCTTACTATGAATCAGCAATAATGTTGTTCATTTAGGAATGATACTGATCCCTACCTAGAAATCTGTGGGGTCTCCCTTAAAATTTTTGACTTAATATACAGAAATACAGGATATTTTTTAAATCTATCATGACACTGTAGATGAAAATGTAGTTTCCTAGATACAATATGTGTGGTAGATTAAATTATGTACCCCAATTTTTAGTTTCTTAATCTTAATCCACATTCCTGAATGAGGTAGGCTCTTAATCTGGATGACTGAAGGCCTTATAAAAAGAAAGAAACAGGAAGAAATAGAGAAAACCATGGGGAGGAGCTGGAAGCCAGACATCAAAAGAATTTGGAAGAAAAATGAGAGGATATGGTCATGATGGGCAACCCAAGGATTGCTGGCTGGTCCAGAATGTTACTGACCCTGGGAGGAAGCAAACCTTCTACCCTCTGAAACTGTGAGCCAATAAATTCCCATTGTTAAGTCAACCTATTGTGTGGTATTTCATAGCAGCCTGGCAAACAGACATTATAGCTAAAATCAAGGTATCATCATTGGTTGGACCTTATTTATTGGTACTATAGACTGCCTGTGGAAAGCATTCTCATAAGAAGAAACTATACACATAAAAATGCCTATAGCATTAATGAACATACTGCCTCTAGTATATCTGTTTAGACTCATCACCTGCTACTTAGCAGTTGCAGATATTTAGATGTAGAAGTGAGTCTTGGGGATTATATATCCTTGACCCTATGTAGATCAGTATAACTTCCTTTCAATTAATAAGTCATTTTCAATGATAGATACATGTGGTTTTATAAGATGACCATGTACTTGTGATCTTAGGGAAGTCATCAGGACTCTCATGTTGTTTGGCTATGGGTTAAGAAAGTTGCCTTTTTTTTTTTTTTTTTTTTTTTTTTTGGTCTTTACTGTTAGGGAAATCACATGAGAACAAAGTTAGCAAAAACAAGACGTTAATGTGTTGATGTTCAGGGACTCCCAGTAGCATACCATCTCATGGAAAGTCATGCTAGGGCATTTTTTAACTCAGCCTGGGTTCTGTTCCAGCGGAGATACCTCTGCCTGTGAATGCCTCACTCTCATAGAAGAGAGTAGCTTAGTCAGTAGATGTGCACACAGGCTGCTTAGTGCCACACAGTCTGAGGTAAGGCCTGGTCTTTACAGGAGTGGCCTGAGCAAGCCACATGCCCCATATCTGGGATCCATAGGGAAGTTTGATATGTTGGGGCCACTGAGTATTATCTTACTGCCACCCCTGCTAAGGGAGGAAGTCATCAGTTCTGAGTGTTTTTGAGTTGGCAGTCACCTCTCCAGCTGGGGAAATGTTTGACTAAAAATGAAAATGTAATGACTCATAGTATTTAATGTTTCTCTTATTATTTAACAAATCTCAGTGCATTTATTTTAGAATTTTTCAAAAGATCAAAAATAAGAACACTGAACTTTGGAATCTGAAATATGCCTTATTTTAATATATAGACATTGTTTATCTGACTCCAGTCTTGGACAGTTATTTCCTTCATCGCCATCTCATGAAGGATAGTCATGGTTAAAAGGTAAATTTTGCAATTTCTGTAAGCATGTTGCAATGATTTAGACCTTCAATATGAATTTATTTGAAGCAGTCATGTATTGCCCTGCTGTTTCCTCTCTATATTGGATGACATTTTTCATAGTCTTTCCAGTTTAAAGATAATTTTCCTTGAAAGTTAAAAAAAACAATGAAATTCTTTTATTGTTTTTTTTTTTTCCTGTAATCTAGCATCATTCCCCATTTCCTCCAAGGCCCTAAGACCTATAAGTGGCAAAAGTGGGACTTGAATCGCAGACCATGTCTGACATCTAATTTGTTAACTTGCTACATTCCTTTCTGACTTATAAGTCTATAATTTTACAATACTCAATATTGCTAAATACATAAATAAACAAAACATCCTTTGTTTTCATAGATACTTTCATTGATTTCCTAAACAATAGTGTTTCGACTTGGTAAAACTAGAGGAAAAAAATGTAAATAATGTGGGGGAAAACAAATCAATTGCCTAAATATACTTGAAATCCAAAATGTGTCTCTGTTAAGTTGGAGGTAGCTTTACTCTCCTCCGGTAATGTGGTGTGTAAAAGTTAAAAGTGTAAGTTACACAGCTAGATTTCATTCAAGAACTAAGATCAAGATTTCTTTTGTCATTGTCCCACTAGTCTTGGTTGCTACCATTCAGCAGTTCATTCTAGAGCTGTGTTCTGAGAAAGCCACTGGTCTATCAAGCAGCTTAAAAATATAAATTCCATACAGAGTTCCCCATCTGGCTTTTAGGAAATGAGGTAGAAAAAAAAGGAAAAACAAAGGATATGTATCTCGTTAGTATCTAATCTAATGCTTGGCCTTTACCGAGGGACTCCCTGCTCTCCCTGCCCTGGCTCACTCGGTCCCAAATGGCCCTCATTTTCTGAGACATTTTGCCCCATCTGACAAGGGACCAGACTAAAATTGATTCATTTACCTCAATAAATTCTACTTTGCATCAGCCTGTAAAGTTACATGAAACATATTTAACTCTGTTTTATGACCCACTTTATTACTTTCAGAGCCACTCAGAATACTAGAAACAGTGTTTTCTTATAGAGCAAGGTTGTGATTGCCCCCCTGCAGTGTTATAAGACCATTATGGTTACTGGCATTTGGGTGTAAAATCATTATTATTCTAATGAATCCTCCTTTCCAAGACTTGTGTGTACACATAGTGAAATGATGGTTTCTATTATGGTCCCTATCCTAGGACAGAAATGAGTAATAAATTAGATTCAATTATCTAAAGAGTCTATATAATTGTAGTACAGTTTTATTAAATTAAAGATAGCTACCAGATGGTTCTAGTTTCTCAGAATTAAATATCTGAGAAAACTACAGAAAAGAGAAGCCTTGCAGACCTAAGCATAAAAACTGTTCATTGAAATTTAAGCTAACAATTTACTTAACCATATAAAATTGAGCTAATGTGTAACCTGGGACTTCATCTCACAATGTCTCAGTTTATTCATCTAGAAAATGTTATAATAGTACCATGTCACCTACAAATTCTTTTATTTCATAAATCCTATCATTGTAACATGGAGTTGTTTCTCAGTTGACATAAAACATTTAATTCTTATTAGGAGGATTTTATTAAAACACATTTTGTAAACAGATGGATTTGATGTTTAAAACTTACCATTTTATCAAACACTTTGCTGAGAGACTGATAATTCTGCAAGTGTTATAATTTGGGATAAAGTAGGAAACATTTTTGAGTCTTCCAGCATTGCGTTGATGCATAATTTTCTTTTAAATTAAGAATAGATGGATATTTAGACATCAAAAAGATATACTTGAAATACTGAGCACTGTGTTATTAAAGCTCACCAGTTGAGGTTTACTGAGAAGGAGAATAATCATAAAACAAAACCTTTTATTTCATCAGAGAAAGTTACGCTTGCCTAAGATCTGAAGCCCAGCATCCATAACATGGTTTCACAATAGTGACATCCTACTCAAAACAGCTGTCTGCAAGGAAAATAAATGAAATTTAATCTGGCATAAAATGAATTCCACAATTTATTTTTCTTTAGGAAGACATGCCTTTGTGACATTGGTGAGCTGTAACAGTTTTGCTCTTTCCATGCCAAACCCATATTAATTCAATCCTGTGGAGTTTTCCTCCAGAGGAAGTAACTGGAAAGCTAGATGGGCTTATCCACCACCTGATGATGGGAATAGCCATTCTCTACCTTTAAAAGTACTGGTTTAAAACATGAATCCTGAATAAATTTCCAACCTAGATATAAGGTTACTAAGATTAAAGCATATAAAATTGCCAATTATCAGCCATTAATATCCTACAAAAATAGGAATTTCATATGCTGAAAACTCTATTTAATATGAGAACAAAACTGCAAAAGAGAAAAATGATAAAGAAATGACAATTAAATGAGATTTAACATCTCATCAAAATTAAAATATTTCCCCCCAAAAAACCAACTTAAAAGTTACTCATAGAGCAAATACAAATATTTATATTCCCCAAATGGACTAATTCAGAGAACTTTTTCATATGGGTATTTTTAAAGACATCACACAATAGAGTTATGGAATGTTATAATTTATTTATTTCATTCATTGAAACATACAAATCATTTTTAAAGATGATGAAAGAAAAGAGCAATAATAACAACATTTAATTGTGAACTTTGCTCTGTTTTATGTGATATCTAACATACAGTCCAATATAGGCTCAACATGAGACCTAGGTTGTATTTCTTTGTTCTTTAACATTACATTTTCCAAATGGTAATAGTGTGCTTATTGTCATGTACAAAATTACTTTAGATGTATGCCAGTCTGATGGCTACATATTCACAAAAATCTACATTGGAGCATCTTTTAAACAGTTTTCGTTAAAACTGAATATATAAAACATGTCTGTTTGCATGGCAGTTTCAACAAATGTATCTTTGTAGATGAAATATAAACCTAAAATAATGTTATTATTTTCTTTAGAATATAGACTATTATTTCCCTATAAGAACCTTCTGTAGTGTCCTGATTACCACTGTCAATGTTATAAAGACTAATTCATCGAACAATTCATTAAGAATAACACATATCTTATATGATTTCAAGACCCTGTGTCCTAATCTGCAAAATGAGCCCTGTTTCAAATAAGTTTCTACTAGAATAAAGAAAACAATCTACCAGTAAGCATGAATATTGTAAATGTGTGTAATTTTCAGTAAAGTTCCTGAACACTTGAGACATTATTCACATTTACTTGATAAGAAGAAAAATGAGGCAAAAAAAAAAAATGCTACTCTAAGCATGAAATCAAAGGTAGGACTCAACAAGGACATATCATTCTTTTTTGTCAGACATATTTTTGTCAGAAAAAATCCTTTTGTTAATGAAAACATTTGTTATCATGTGAGATAGGATTTTTAATTTAAAAGTAAGAGTGAGAGAAACCTCAAATGCTTTGTATTCTAAGACAGATTTCCACAAAGCAGATGCTGCCAGTGATGAATGTAAAAAGACTTTTGTATGAGATGATTTTATATCCTGTAACTTCCCAAACTTTTACTCTTGTTGCTGTAAGCTCATTTTCCTCTGACTTTAAGTGTGCATTACTGTTTTACATTCATATTTATGACCATATAAAACAGTGCCACTCAGTGTCCCAGATTCCATTTCAACTACAGTTAGTTCTGTAAATTAATTGGTAAACAGAATTGTTCTATTAAAACTATCTATACATTTCACTACTAAAATAACATGATATACAATTTTGTCATCAGAAATCAGAATGGTTTTCTTTAAGTTCTTTAGCGGATGATCTGAATTTCTAAACTGAAGGACATAGTTGTATTTTATAACATTTGCTTAATTTCTGCATTTTATTTCAGATTATATTTTGATTTTAAAATATAATTATCCTCACAATTAAAATATTTATATTAAATCTAAGCAATTCAAGATTTATTTAGAATGTCTAGCTCTCAATATTTGTGAGTTATAAAATTGCTTGTCTCAGTCTACTGGAGTATCTGACAGACTACCAGCACTAAAACATTTTTGTTGACTGCCATATAAGACTTTTTATATGCACTTTAGTCTTAGAATTTTATAATATAAAATAGAAATGCACCATCATTCTTCATCTATTTTATAATTTTTTTATATTGATATCTTCCAACTTTGAATAGTTATATAACTTGTGGTAAGTAGTTTGTCTACTTATGTAAACTTTTCTTAATATATATTTAGAGACTATTCAAGTGAAATAGAAACAAAAATTCAAGACTCATCATTATCATTCATGGAATCATTTAAAAATATTCCTTCTATTTTAAAAATTCATAAAGACTTCCAACCATGTAAAGAGAATAAGATTTTTATGGTAATATGGATTTTTATAGAAATCATTTTGCTATTGACCTATATATGTGTGTGTGTGTGTATTTTCTCTTTCTTTGAACTTGGCATGAAAACTACTGAATGCATCCAAAGCAAAACAGACTTACAAAATGTTGGAAGGCATTCGTATGATAACACAAAATTGGCTAGGGAGGAGGTAACAAAATTAAACTTAACATGCCATAAGAAGGCAGAGCAAATGTCTACAAATTTGTGAAAATGCTAAAATCTTTCTAAGATATGTATTAAAGAGTCTTACATGAACTAATATAGAGGTAAGGCTATAGAATTTCTATCCAATCTGTTCTTTCCAGACTCATAAATACAAGCTAAATTTCACCCTAAGAAAATAAAAACAAATAGCAAAAATTAGTTCATAACAATATGTGTAAGAAATAGGAAATAATTTTGAATTTATGCATCCATCCTATATATTGAAGCTTCAACCCCAATTTTGAAGCCATGACTACTTCATAAATAAATAAGTTTATACAAAGAACTCCAATTTTATATTAACAACTTTCTATGCCAGTGAGTCTCAAACTTTACTTTGTATGAAAATTCCTGCAGATCTTGTGGAGATGAAGATGAGTTTCATCTGCACGGGGCCTGAGATTCTGCATCTCTAACAAGCTTAGTGATGATGAGGCTCCGTGTTCTGGGCCACAGTAAGTAGCAAGGGTCTTTACTATTTTGACAATCTTTCAAAATGTGAAGGAAAATAAGCTGGACTCCTTTAACCTTGCTAGTTTTGCTGGTTAGAAGGATAGCTTTATATCTCTGCATTTTCTCTTTTAAGTAGTGCATGGTGTGTGGTGGATCTTTGTGAAACTCAGGTACTCAAATGTTTGAAACAAATAGAACAAGAGTGAGTGCAAGTATGGATGTGCACACGTGATCCTGTGTGCAGTAGCACCTGCAAGTATGTGAGTAACTCTCCTATGACTATCATCAATTTGAACTTGCATTCATGTACACATAAAAAGTTTAGAGAGTCGTCAGGTTCAAATATACCTTATCTCTGAGGTGAAGCCCCTAGCTTATTTCACACATTTCAGCATTTTCCATGTGGATGCCGTTAAGATTGCCTGGAATTTGGAGATAAGCCCAGAATTAGTCCTGCTTTAAAGTCATCATGATGCCTTGTTATAGGCCTCAAGTTAAGTTGTTAAACGTATTTCTGAGAGCTTACTGGAAAAAAAAGTAGTCACATCTACTAACTTTGGTAAAATACTATGGTTGTTGCAAACGTAACTGCAGGCCTGTACTTTTGTGATTTTATTGGAAGACAGGCTTATGTTCTGAGGCTAAAATAATATTCTGTTTACAGAATTTGCTTTAGAAAGCAAATAAATGGTACATTCATTTTTTGTTGCTCTATTTTAAGTATTTTTGATAACCCGGTCTATTCTTTTCAAGCAGATTTTAAAAATCACTTTGCAATTATTTGGAATTTTATAATTGTAAGATAATTTGGTATTTGTCCTTCTCTATTGCTTTGATATTCAGTATCACATATTTTGCCAACTACCACAATGCTTACATTTGTTGGAAATATGAATTCCAAGTGATATTATGCTTCTGCTATTAGCAAAACTAAAACATTAGCTTTGTATTTTTGACATGTGTAGCTATACTCTCAACCTGGAGGACATAAAATATCAGGCAGTAATAGCTGATTAAGTGTTATCAAAATTTTATTATCTTTGGCCAAATGCCATTGCAGAATATCCAGAATAGTTATAGTACAAATTTCAAAGGTGTTAACATGCACACCAAACAGAATCAGGATTAAGATGTATTTCTGAGCATAAATATTCAGTTTAACACTTCAGAAATAGTTTCAAAAAGGAAGCAAACAGACTCCCTATATCTTCCATACTTTAAAATTCATCTATCCTACTCAATCTGATTTTTAAAGAGTTGATGAAAAGTACTTTACACATTACAGGCTTATTATTTCTGGGATTGTCCTAGAAAAACAATAGGTTAATTATAACTTTTAGCAATACAACTATATATAAAAATAAAATATATAAGGTACATAAGAATAAAAAGAGCAGAAGTTTCTCTGTCTTAGAGGCCATGCGGGTACAGGTACATCTGAAAAAAAGATGCCTTGGGATGTCTGCCTTCTCTTATAATAGAGGAAATAATCTGGAAAAACATTCTGATAAACACTCTTATAAGACCATTGATATAATTCAGGAGTAGGTGACATAATGTATTTATTCTCTGCATGATTAATTAAACTCTTAGAATTTTATTTTACTTCAATATCTATAGTAAATTGCTTTCTTAATGGTCATCTCAGAGATTTATATTTAATATAAAGTCATCCTAATTTTTCCAATAAGCTGTGAATGACCCTGCTTAGTCTTCACTTGCTTTCTGACTTCTGTTTTTTCTTGAAATAGATTAATGATAGATAGATAGATAGATAGATAGACAGACAGACAAACAGAGAGACAGACATTCTTGTGGATTAGATTTGATTATATTGTAAGGATTTCCTCAAAAGAGTATGGATACTTATAATCATAGTAGTAGGAAGTATTTGTGGGTGGGGTGGGGAAGGGTTACAAATCAATAGTTGAGAGCAATGAATCTCCAGGACAATGCAGGGCACAATCAACTGAACTATCCACGACTCTACAAGGGGTCACTACCATAATCCCCATTTTGATAAGAAATGTGAGACATTCTTTAAAGTATAGTTACCCAAGATTATACAGTTAATTGTGGTGTTGGAATTCTGGCCTCTGTACGTGACATTAATTCTCAATGTTTTCAGAAAGCAGGAGTGATATTCCTTAGATCCACCTAAATCCTAAAACACACCAATTAATATTTATCATAATATATAATATAGAGTGGAATGGAATGGAATGAAATAGAATATATAACCCAAAGCAATTTGCAAAATGGTCTCTCCTATTCAGCATAGTGTTTTAGTGAGCATGTATTATAAAAGATTGTAGAAGTATTTTTATCATTTATTTCTCAAACTTTACTTTTGCACATGTTGAGAGGTTAAAAATAATAAGCAACATTAAAATTAAAGCCCTTTGAAAGATTAATGACTATAAAATGATGCTTTCAATTTGATAGTTCATAGGATAGAAAATCCAATTGAAATCTTTATCTAAGCATTAAAATAAATTACTATCCTTTAAAATATCCAATGGGAAAGTAAAAAGAAAACCACAACTACTATCCCAAATAACTCTTGTTGTTGTTCTGCTTCACTAACATTAATTGCATTGACAGTCTTTTGGGACACACTTCCCGGCTAACATTACATGCAGAAGGATAGTCCATCAAAGTCGTAATTGTTCAAAAGATGACAGTGACTTGAAGGAAAGATAAATGGAGGTGTCACTATTTTTCTCCCTCTTTAAAGACTGTCAGTTGGACTGTCAATTTTCTGAGAAATATTCAGCAAAAAATTTTCTACACACATTTCTCTGCTACCAAGTATTTCCTACAGTTACCCCAAGTCAAAAGTCTGCTGTGATAAATCCTTACCAATCAAAAAGCTAATTATGTAATATTATCCAGAGATGCATATACCTTTTTTCTCCTAGTACCGTTAAACCAAAAAGACCATTTATTTGTTGATCCACAGTGCCAAATCTTTCTTTTTTATTTTTTAAAGTAAATCTTTATATTTACTTTATTAACACATTGTCTAATATTAGCTTTCAGTAATTAAGACTACTTTGCAATAAGTAGATTCAATTAGTTTCAAAAGGAAACTTATGTGTGATTAAAATTATTTTCTGAAATTTCTGAAAAGTTCAGTTTTAAGTATGGGTACTTCTTTTTAGGTAGCACTAAATGTGTATCTACAAAAGCAACACAAGGCAAAACCCCACTGAAATCAAAACTAAGTCATCAAGTTAATAATTTATTATCTGAATGAGCTAGTATTGAACAACTTCATTCTTGTCTTATTAGCTCCAACACATATTAATATTAGGCAACCCTGAAACAGGATTTGAAATTAGTCCCTGAAGACTAGAGTTCAGTCAAAGGAACCTCAAAATTAACACATTAATCAGGCTCACTTTTAAAGAATTTTTGAATACTGTTAAGAAAATGATGTTTCATTGCAATGGAGTTTCCAAATTTCAATTAACCCCTCTGATCTCAAGATGTATTCCTTTTTGAAGCATAAAAATAGTATGTATGGAATTATTTTACTGCCACTCTTTTCTGCAGTGATGCTGTAGTAGAGTTAAGCAGAGTTCTTTCATACCATAAAATATAAGTAGAAAATTGTATCCCTAAATAAGTGAGTATCAATAGAAAAGGTTTCCTCCTCTCCACTAATGCCAGCCAACAGATACAGAATTCACTTTCCTTGAAGTATTGACAACTCCCATATTTAGACCAAATGTAACTGATGAAGTTCTACTGTCAGGAAACTTTCTATAATTTTATTCCCCTGAAGTATATATCAAATTGTATTTTTATGAGTGGTTAAAAACAGTAAAACATGTCAGTTTTTAATACACTGTTTACACCAGATTTTTTTTATTGTTCAGATACAATGAAATAACCTGATTCATCAAGTAAAAATATATATTTGTGTTATCATTTATAATATTTATGAAGTAAAATAAGCACAGCCTGGGGACTGTATTATACTGGTAAATAATAGATACTTTTCAGAAACAGATTTTATAGTTCTACTTGAATAGTTCACAATTCACATATACTCACAAAAAATTTTGCAGTGTATGTCCTGAAGCTGAAAGTAGAATTTGAAACATGTTGCCAACACCTGCCTAATTTAACAGAAATGTAATGTAAATTCCCTATATTTCCTCAGGTGACAGCAGTAACTTGTCATTCAGTTCCTTTTGCACTTTGCAAACATTTCATGAAATCACAGCATAGACAAAACTTCATAATCATCTTTACGATGGAGTCAGAAAGAAACTGTTGTGATAGTCTTCTGCCCTTCTTTTAAGCCCTAAATGATTATGTGAGCAGTAACTGAATCAGATAAAATGTTATGAACTAGACCTTACCTCTTTCACTGAAGTCATCTACTAGAATGATTTCTGCTACCAGACTCTCTGGTGTTCGGTTTATTATACTGTGTATGGTCCGCAGAAGTGAAGTCCAACCTTCATTATGAAATGGGATAATGATGCTGGTGTTTGGCAGCCTTTCCAGGTACATCTTGTACTTACAGCTGGAGACAAAGAAGGAAGAAAAAAGCTATGTCAAATGCAATGCCTTGGTTTATCAAATACTGCTATTCACTCATCAGATTACCAGACAACACTGAAAACAGGACTAATACCCTCCTGTGCTGGTTTGAATATGTTATGTCCCCCACAAGCCAAGATCTTTTAACCCAATCTTGTTGGGTGGAACATTTTTGATTGTTTCCATGGAGATGTGACACACCCAGCTGTGGGTGGGAACTATGATTGAATTATTTCCATGGAGATGTTACCCCACCCATTCAGCATGGGTCTAAATTAGATCATTCGAGTCTTATGAGAGCTCACAGACAGAAGGAGCTTAGGGCAGCTGAGAAAGACATTTTGGAGATGGCAGATGCTTGGAGACGTGTGGAGATCCTAGCCCAGAGTCTGCCCCTGAGAAGCTAAGAGAAGCCCAGAGACATTTTGAAGAAAGCCATTTTGAAATGCAACCCAGGAGCAAAGGAACAGCAGACACCATCCACGTGCCTTCCCAGCTGACAGAGATGTTCCGGACACAATTGGCCAGTCTTCAGTGAAATTATCATCTTGTTGATGCCTTAGTTTGAACTCTTCTACAGCTTTAGAACTGTGATTTTTAACCTAATAAATCCCCTTTATAAAAGCCAATCCATTTCTGGTATTTTACATAATGGCAGCATGAACAAACCGCACCACTTCCCAACCAGAATTTGCATATCAAAATAAGTACTCTGCTCAGTCATAGAATTCATTAATAATCAATCCATTTCCACACTTACTCTTAATGAAACAATTATTTTATCTTTTTTTGTATCAGGGGCCCAAGTACAAGGTGAGAAGTCCTTTGAAATACTGTGATTTATTAGTGTATATTCATCTATTGTTAACTAATAAATATAAGTATAAACTATATGTACTAAACTTTTTTCTGTAGAGGATGATTAAGGTTTAGATGGATTTCCTGGAGAGTTTTAGAAATTTAATTTCTGTAATAATTATGCTTAATTAATCAGTTTTGGTTGTGGTGTGTTTCAGTGGCTGGCCAATATTTAAGGCTTGAGGAAATAAACAAAAAAACACATTTTTACACTGGAAAAAAATTAATATTTAATCATAAGTAATCACACACTGAATAAATTCACATAGTAAAATTATATTAAGATCCAAACCAAGATTTTATCACATTCCTAATGGAAACTAAAAAAGGAAATCTCAGATTGGCTTCTCAGGTTGTTTCACAATGGGAAAAGCAAACAGGAAATTGGCATTAACTTCTGGCATAGTTAAAATCAATTTACTACACAGCATTGCTACTTTTGCATATTTATTATCTCTTCAATTAAATTATAAGCAGCATAGAGCAGGAACTTTGTCCCAAATCTCACTGAATATCTCAATCTGCATCTGCAAGTCATAGTTGCCCAAAGTCTATTCAGGATGATGGATTCATTTAAGTTTGTGAAATCTTTGAATTACTTCAAAATGAAAATTGGGTAAAACTTCAACCAATTATCAATTTCAGTGATTTTCTCAGCATAGATAATCTGAAAATGAGAAAGAGACTACAAATCTGGTTATAGAAACTGGTAGCCCTAGGCCAGAAGCATCTGATACTTCATCTTTTGCCAACGACACTGACCACTATTTAGTCTGGTCAAAGAAATAAACAAGAGTGTAATTTTTAATTTTACATTGGTTCTCCCAAGACATATAGAAATTTGATCAGAATATTTAATACACTACTTAATATGTTTTTCCCCCAAATAGTTGTTTCAGCACTTCATTTCACTGTGAACACAGTAGGATAAATGAAAATCCTGCTATACCAAATATTGCTTTTGATCAAAAAAAGAGATATTGCCTTACACTTTGGGAAAATAAATAAGACATAATATAATTAAAGCAAAAAAAAAAATTAACTATTCTGGAATACAGCATAAAATTAAATATTTTAGACCAATGACTTAAAGATATAAATATAAACACTTTTTAAATCTGTCCCTCTATTATCAAATTTTTAATCTCATAATTATTAAATGTAAATATTACTGGATTACTTTTTAACAATATTAAACAAGTAGATTTTGATGTTTTCAAGTAGAATGAACAGTCAAAAAACCTTCAAAGTGATACCTTGAAATGGGCATACAAATGCTGGAAAAAAACTTGAAATTCACTTCAGAATAACATAAAATATCAAAAATAATATAATAAGAAACAGATCCATCAGTGATTTCTAAAGGAGCGTAGTGAGATATATAATGGTACAAACCTAGAGAAAAGTGCTAATGTAATTCAGCACACCTGGTCATAATTATATAAGGCCACCTACTCTGAACAAAGCCAAAGGCCCAAGATAATTTTACTTCTATAAATCAATATTCATGATAACACCTCCTTCTTGTGCAAACTATCATAATTAACAGTGTTCCGGGAAAGCAACTGATATTCCTAAGAAGGCAAATTATTTTTTAAACATTAAAAATATGTCATTTGTTTGTTTATTAAATGAGTTGCTTTCAGAGTAATATCCTATAAACAATGAATAGGTTCATGGCTTTAAAGAGGCGTTTAACAGCCATATTCAATCAAGAAAAAAAAAGGCAAACACAAACAGTTGCAGCAACACTGATCATATGCAATATCAGTTCAAATCATTATCACACATCAGATTTGAAATAATCCTTTCAACTCATTCATTCATTCATTTATTCAATCAAATCACAATGATTTACTGAAGATTTAATGTAATCCAGGAAAAAAAGTAGAAATAAGACAAAGAGCAAAATATAGCTCTTGACTATAAGATATTTATATTACAGTGGGAGATGCAGAGTGGGAAACAGACAGTTACAACTTTAAAGTGAAATTGATAGTGTAGAAGTTTAATAGGGGCTTACAGGAGTGTTTAAGAAAGGCACCTAAGCCATTTGGGAGAATGTTGCAGAAATTCAGTAGATTTTAAGGTGGTCTTCAGAAGACAGTTTCCAGATAATTTTAGCAATAGAATTGGCATGACTGTTTTGGAGAAGGATTTAAGGAGGACTCCTATGTTTTGGATGTGGACAACTGATATGGTGAAATATCAACCCACATAGGAGCAAAGTGTGTGAAGGGCTCATTTGAGGGTGGTATTAGTTAGAGTTCTCTAGGGAAACAGAATCAACAAGAGATATTTGTAAATATAATATTTTATATAAGTGTCTCACACAACTGTGGGGATGCACGAGTCCAAATTCCATAGGGCAGGCAGCGCATGGCAACTCTGAACTCCTCGGGAAAGGCTTCCCTGGCTAGCCAAAGAAGAAATGATGGTCCTCTCTTTTTCTTCCTTAAAAGTCTTCAACTGATTGGATTAAATACAGCTAATCGAATTCTCTCATTGCTGAAGACATGCCCTTCGTTGATGTAATCAGCCACAGGTGCAGTTAACTGACTGATGATTTAATTAACCAGCCTTCCAATTTATTAACCAGCCACAAATGTCCTTGCAGTAATGGTTAGGCCAGTGCTTACTTGATCAGACACCTGGGTACCATCACCTGAACCTAACCATCAAAAGGGTTGTGAGGGTGTAGGGTGAAGATAATGAGTTCAATTTGACCACGTTGATGTTTTATAGGTGTGTGTGCATAGCTCAAGGTGAAGTTATGTTTACTTGCTCAAGGAAGAAGCTTGTGAGTGATAGGTTCTAGCAGATACTATCTTATGAAAATATTTTTTCTCACTGAAATACAACTACTAGGACTCTACATAGTGGATGTATAAAGATAACCTTATCCTAATCAGTAGACTAATTACCTTCTGTACATAAATTTCTGCAATTTTTTTTTAAATTAGCTTACTTTTCAAATGTATCTTGTGCCTTATTATTATTTCTCCAATAGAGAATAATCACAGTTTATAGAGTAGACTAAGTTACAAGGCAGCTTTGCTACTTACTAGCTGTGTGAAAATGGGCACATTATTTAACACCTCAAACACTAGTTTTCTCATGTGAGAAACAATCGTGTGAAGGCAAAAGAAATGCCTGCTTCACTGTGTGTTGCTGAGAATTAAATGAGTTAATCCATGCAAAACACTTATCACAGTACTATCTTATAATAACAAGAGCTGAATAATTACTATAATTATTGTTGTTGCTATTGTTTTAATTGTTATTATTATACCTGACAAACCCTTTGTGGAAGGAGGAAGGAAACTAGCGGAGACTGGAACTGCATGAGTGAAAGTGAGAGAGATAGGAAACAAAGATGAATAAATTATGTTTTCTTTCCTTGAGGATTCACAGGTCAGTGGACAGATAGATAAAAAAAAGTCAAACTCAAATGAGACAAGTGACATAACTGATGGCACACAGGCAGTGAGAGCCCAAAGGACTCTCTTCTTCTGACAGAATTAGGGAAGTCTTTATGGATGAGCCTCTATGTTGAGAATAGATCATGCAGGATGGTGACTGTGATTCTAAGGAATTTGGACATAAGCTTGCAGACAATGTGAAGAATTTCAAATGTTGTTAAGCACAAGGGTGACATGACCGTGTTTACATATTCCTTCAGCAGCAAGGCAGATGATGCACCAAAAATGGTACAGACTCAAGCAGAATGAATAGAGATTGTGATAGTTCTGGCAAAAGAAAATAAGGATGCAGGTCTAGTTTTAACTCTAAGGAAAAGCAGACTCTGTGACAATATTTAATCTTACAGAATTGTATTTAGTCACTCTAGCACTTAACTTGCTGCAAAGAACATTGAATTCACTATCAGAACTCAACCATTGATCCAGTTGACTGCCCTGCAGCAGTACTAGAAATATGGAAGCATATTCAGGGCTTTATTAAGATTCTTCTTAATAAAGTTTAATGTCAAATCAGAACAAGAATGGAATTTTGTTAAAAATGAAGACAACACAGCAATATAGGAACCCATTTAAGAAATAAGTAAAATAAAGTAAAACACATTTTCTACATTTATGATAATATACATGTAACAAATTTACAATAAGCAAATAGGTACAATTTAAAATATTTGTTTCATTAAGCACTTAGGATATAGGTGAAACATCTGTAATTATTACTCTTAGTATTGCTGTTTCAAAATTTTTAAAAAATAATCCTTTGCATAAGATTAACTTAGAGTTGAGGAATGGCTCAGAGATGAGGACATCACTTTCTTGAGTAAAAATTTCTCTAAATATTTAGAAAACACGTTTTTCAAATTTTAAATGCACCAAAAGACAAAGAAAATAGTTTACCACTGGTTTTATAATCCCCTTTTTAAAATTTACATGAGAGAAATGACAAGTCATGAAGCATTTTAAAAACTAATGAAAAAAATAAATAAAAAAAAAAAAAAACAAACAAAAAAAACTAATGAAATACCAAATTAGTCTGTAAACATTATGTTAAACCTTTCACAGTAATGAAAATAAACTTCAATATGTGTTTTCATGTAGTTTCCTATGTTTTTCCAAATATGAATACACAAATATTTTCTTATATTCTTTATAGGCATTTGTCAGACAGAGACTTAAAAAATATGTTTAGTTTTGCAGAACTGTTAACTTTTATTTCTCTCAGTTACATTAATTTGTCTGTATTATTCCATTAGTTTCACACACACAAAAAAGTGACTCTTTCAACAATAGAAATAGACCAAAAATAATTTTTAATTCAAAACTTATGAAGTAAGTACAAGCCTTACTAATGATTTATGTTTGGTGAAAGGAGACATTTCATTTCTTAAAGCATTGTCAACATTTATGGAGTGGTCATTTAGCAAACTTATTGAGGTTTTAAGTCTTTCATCTTATCCTTTCCATCACCTAAGCATTTCTTATCACTGCACAGGGCTGGGTGTTTAGCTGTGGAAATAATTCCAGAACCACATTTCTAACCTCAATCTCTAGGTATGCAGGGCTTGTATAAAATGTTTGGATGAGAGTATTCGCATATTCTCAGCCCTTAAGACATTCTGGGGGTTTAGCTAGAGCTTTTTTTTTTCTTTTCTATTTACTTATATAACAGTATCAGTTAAGATGTTAAACTGTGGTAATAAAAAAAAACCCACCAAATCCCAATGGCTTAAAACAAATATTCTCTTTTTGCCTCTTTTACCATTCATCTTTCATGGACTGGAGGGTCTCTGTTCATTGTAGATCAGGGCAAACAGCCATCATCATGAACACTCAATCACTAGGCCGGAGGTAAATGAGAATACTGGTTGGTCTCGAGCGGGTAATTAAACCTTCTGCTCCTAAAATGGCATATGGCTTTTGGCTTTCAACTCATTATCCAACACCAGTTTTATCAAACAAGGGTCCAGCAAGTGTAATACTATATGATCCAGGAGAGATAGAAGCAGATGTATTTGGCAAGCAGCACTAATGATCATAACCATTCAAGTCTTCTGTTTTCTTTCAAATTAAAAAAAAAAAAAAAAAAGAAAAACAAACTGCCTGTTGGAATACATTTAATGGGAAACTGATATTTAGTTTCTTCAGAGACAAAAGACATACTATTTAAAGTCATACATCTTTAGAAGTACAGAAACAAGGGATTTGAAAAGTTGCTACCACCTTTAAAACATCATATAGTTTAGTCCATTCTTTAATTGGGAATTCAGACCCTTAGAGTTTTAGAGAGTTGAACACAAATTATCTTACAAGTGAATTGACAAAACGTATACTGTTGAAGGAGCAATACAATGATGAGATGTTGTTCCTGACCTATAGAGTTCACAATTTTTTTGAATGGGAATCTAGTTCTCTTCACTTCTGGTGTCATCTTTGGAAATGTCAATCAATCATTGGTCTTTTAGAGCACGTTTATATCAGTCAAATCAATTAAAATTATTTAGGTACTGGAATATATTAAAGTGTGGTGGGGAATTACATTATTAGTTCAAATACTTTTGTAAAATATACAATTTATGCTCCATAAATATTTTTGGAAATAAATCTATTTAATAAGAAATATGAATAAATGCCTAAAACAAAATAAAACTTATCATGAGGTACCTTTGGAATACAAGCCCTAGGAGCCATTATCATTACACTACCAAGGACTACTAAGTGGATGTGGTATCCACTATAACTCATCCATACTTTATTAGTTTTGTCTATTTTAATTAAAATATAGATTTTTTCATATTCATAAGCTCTAATATTATTTCTAGTTAAAATTATATGGGGAGTTCTTCTGTTGACCAAGATAGAGTAACAAAAACCAGGCTTACCCTTCCAGTTGAGTGAACTGCAAACTGGATAAAAATAAATCAGTTGTTTTAAAGACATTGTTTATCAGGCATCAAAAGACAATAAGCCTTGAGAAATAGGAAATAAACAAGGTTGATTGCTACACTTTCTCCTGCCTCTCTCTAGGATGAGATTCCAGGCCAGGTTCAGTTGGGGAAACAAAGGTGGATCCAAGTGATCTCCCTGAGTTGAAATAATGGAGTTTAGAGTTGGAGTAGGCTAAGGTGGGTACAGTTTTAAGGATAGAATACTACAGAGGATACAGCTGCAAAGAAAGAAAATTTAAGAGATCTTCAGAGAGTACCCCTTGTGTCTTCACCTGGGAACTAAGCAGGGTATTTGTGTAAGAAAACTAGTCCAAGGCCAGATGAAGAACCACCAAGAAGGATTAGAGAGAACAATACCCAGAACTCACACAAGACCTGAAATATTTCTTCTCACCTGGTATAGAGGAAACACAGAATTCATGGAGAATTGGGTACAGTCTTCAGAAAATTTAGAGGGCTTTGTCTTAGTAGGGTGAAACTATTATTCCTAGTTAATTAGTCCCAGTGAAAGAAGCAGGCTCAGAAAAGATGAAGAGGACCCCATGCTTTTATCTTGTGCTCATCTTGTGGTAGGAGGGCTAAATCCTGAAGGAGAGTATTAGTCAAACAGAACCAATTTGCAAGAACTATGAAAGATGTTTTTTTTTTTTTCCTTGTTTGTTTCTTTTGTTCTTGGAACTCAATGAAAT
This sequence comes from Choloepus didactylus, assembly GCF_015220235.1. NCBI lineage: Eukaryota > Metazoa > Chordata > Mammalia > Pilosa > Megalonychidae > Choloepus > Choloepus didactylus. Next base: position 187,120,619 of record NC_051309.1, on the reverse strand, counting down.
CTCTGTCATATCATTTTCTGGTTAAAACTTAAGGAACAGACAGAAGGCAGATCAGGGACTAAATCCCAGAGTTAACATCTTGAAATATTTAAATGTACAGTGTGAAACAAAAAATTAACAAGAAAAACAAACAGGAAATGGATGACATGTTTGAAGTAAGAAATAGGCCAGTAAACATTAATAAAAGGATAGTTTAATATACCAGTTTCAATAATGGATAGAACATCTAGCCAGAAGATCAGTAAAGAAATATGACTTGAACTATACTATAAACCAACTAGACCTAAAAGACATATATAGAAACTTCACCAAATAGCAGCAGAATACAGATTTTTCTCTAGTGCACATGGGTCATTCTCCATGATATACCATAAGTCAGGTCACAAAAAAAGTCTAAATGAATTAAAAATCATTGAAATCATACAAGGAATCTTATCAGACCACAAAGGAATGAAGCAAGAAATCAATAACAGAAGGAGAATTGAAAAATTCACAAATATGTGGAAATTATAAACAATACACTCTTAAATCACCAATGGATTAAAGAAGAAATCACAAGGGAAATTAGGAATTATCTTGAGGCAAATGATAACAAAAACACAAGATACCAAAATTTATGTGATACAGCAAAAGCAATGCTGAGAAGGAAATTTATAGCTTTAAATGTTTACATTAAAAAAGAAATGTCTCAAATCAGAGATCAAACCTAAATTGAGTAGAAGGAAGTAACAAAGAATAGGGTAGAGATAAATGAAATAGTATTAAAAAATGAAGAAGATAAATTAAACCAAAAGATGTTTTTTTGAAAAGATAAATAAAATTGACAAAACTTTAGCTAGTCTGACAAAGAAATAAAGAGGACACAAATAAATATAAGCAGAAATGAAAGGGGAACATGACTTACCACCAGTAATAAAAGGAATTATAAGGGGATGCTATGAACAATTGTATGTCAAAAACTTACATGACCTAGATGAAATGGACAAATTCCTATAAACACAGAAACTACCTACATTGACTCAAGATGTAAAAGAAGATCTCAATTGGCTAATAAAAGGTAAGAGCTACCTACTAATCAGTAATCAAAGCTCTCCCAACAAAGAAAAGCCCAGACTAGATGGTTTTACTGGTGATTTATACCAAACATTCCAAGACAACACCAATTCTGCTCAAACTCTTTCAAAAATTGAAGAGAACAGAACACTTCCATGCTGGTTTGAATCTGTTATGTACCCAAGAAAGGCCTATAATTTTTTAATCTCGTTTTGTGGGGGCAGACCTATTGTGGGTGGGTCCTTTTGATTAGGTTGTTTCCATGGAGATGTGACCCTGTGCATACAAGGTGGGTCTTAATCCCCTTGCTGGAATCCTCTATGAGAGGGTAAAGGGCAGAGACATTTTGCAGAGAGCTCACAGAAGCTAAGAGAGAAACACCCAGAGGCTTTTTGGAGAGAGAGAAAACCATTTTGAACCCAGAACCCAGAAAAGAAAGGCCAACAGATGTCACCATGTGCCTTCCCATGTGAGAGAGGAACCCCGGATGCCAGCAGCCTTTTCTCAGAGAAAGTAACCTCCTTTGGGTGCCTTAATTTGGACATTTTCATGGCCTTAGAACTGTACATTTCTAACCTAATAAATCCCCATTGAAAGAGCCAAACAATTTCTAGTATATTGCATTCTGGCAGCTTTAGCAAACCAAAACAGCTTCCTACTCATTCTGTGAAGCCGTCTTCATCGTTACCAAAGCCTGATGAAGATATCACAAGAAAAGAAAATTAAAGACCAATATCCCTACAAATATAATGAAAACATCTTCAACAAAATACTAAAGATGTTAATCCAACAGTTCATTAAAAGATCTATACAACATGATCAAGTGGTATTTATCCCAGGTATGCAAGGGTGGTTCACTATGAGACAATCAATTAATGGAATACACCATATAAAGAAGGAAAAACAAGACATAAGATCATCTCAGTTGATGCAGAGAAGGCGTTTGATAAAATCCAGCACCGTTTCTTTTTTTTTTTTACAAAAACTTTAATAAATTTACAATGTTCACAGTATTTTTTTGTAAAATTCAGTTTTATTGAGATATATTCACATACCATACAATCATCCACAGTGCATAATCAACTGTTCACAGTACCATCATATAGTTGTGTATTCATCACCCCAATCAATTTTTGAACATTTTTCTTACTCAAAAAGGATAAAAATAAGAATAAAAATAAAAGTAAAAAAGAACATTCAAAGCATTCCATCCCTCCACCTTGTTTTTCATTTAATTTTTGTCCCCATTTTTCTACTCATCTGCCCATACAATGGATAAAGGGGGTGCCAGCACCATTTCTTGACAAAACATTTAGAAAATTATGAATAGAAAGAAAAGTACTCACCATGATAAAGGACATATAAGAAAAACCCAGCTGACATTATACTGAATGGGAAAAGAATGAAAGCTTTCCTCCTAAGATTAAGGGTGTTCATAGTCACTACTTATACAACAAATTACTGGAAGTTCTTGCCAGAGTGACCAAGCAAGAGAAATAAATAAAAATAATTCAAATTGGAAGGAAGAAGTAAAACTTTCCATATTGGCAAATGATATGAAAATACATACAAAGTATCCTGAAAAATCCACAACACAGCTCTTAGAGCTAATAAATGAATTTAGCAATTGAAGTGGTACAAGGTCAACACTCAAAAATCAATTGTGTTTCTATACACTAGGAATGATCAATCAAAAGAAGAAGTCAAGAAAGAAATTCTATGTACAATAGCAACTAAAAGAATCAAATAACTAGGAATAAATTTAACCAACGATGTAAAGGATGTGTATGCAGAAAACTACAAAACACTGCTAAAATAAGGCAAAGAAGGCCTAAATAAATTTAAGGATGTTCTTTGTTCATGGTTTGGAAGACTTAATATTAAGATGTCAATTCTACCCAAAGCAACTTACAGATTCAATGCAATCACAATCAAAGTTCCAACAACCTTCTTTGCAGAAATGGAAAAGCCAATCATCAAATTTTTATAGAAAGGTAAGGGACCCTCCCTTACCTTTGCAGAAATGGAGAAGCCAACAAATTTATATGGAAAGGTAAGGGGTCCTTATAACCAAGGCCAACTTGAAAAAGAAGAATATAGTTGGAGGATTCACACTTCCAATATTAAAACTTATTTCAAACCCACAGTAATGAAAACAGGATGGTTCTGGCACAAGGATAGACCAATGAATTCAGCTTGAGAGTTCAGAAATCAATCCTCACACTCAGGGTCAACTGATTTTTGACAAGGGCACAGGTCACTCAGTTATGTAAGAACTGTCCACTCAACAAATGATACTGGGAAAACTGGATGTCCATTTACAAAAGAATGAAAGTGGACCCCAACCACACGTCTTATACAAAAATCTACCCAAAATGGATCAAAGACCCAAACTTAAGAGCCAAAACTATCAGACTCCTAGAAGAAAAGGCAAAGAATCATCTTTAGGACTTTTCTTAGACTTTACACAAAAACCATAAGTGGCAAAGAAAAAATAAATAGGACCTCATTCCAAAATTAAAAACTTGCTCCTTAAATGATTTTATTATGAAAGTAAAATGATGCCTTATCATTACAATGGGAGAAAATATTTGGAAACCCCATAACAGATAAGGGTTTAACATAGAGAATATGTAATGAAATCCTATAATTCAATAAGAAAAAAGAAAATAATCCAATTTAAAAATGGGCAAAAGACTTTAATAGATATTTCTCCAAAGAAGATATAATAATGGCCAATAAGCACATGTAAAGATATTCAACATCATTAGCCATTATGGAAAGTCACACCCACTTAGCATTAGCCATTCACACCCACTAGAATGGCTACTATTTACAAAAAACACACACACAAAAAAAAAATTACCAGTGTTGGAGAGAATGTGGAGAAATAGGAACACTCATTAATTTCTGGAGAGAATATAAAATGGTGCAACTGCTGTGGTAGACAGGCAGTTCCTCAGAAAGTTAAGTAGCGAATGACTGTATAACCGGGCAATCTCACTTTTAGCTATATACCCCAAAGAATTGAATGCAGGGACTCTGTTTTAGTTTGCTAAAGTTGCTGAAATGCAATATACCTGAAATGAACTGGCTTTTAACAATAGGGATTTATTAGCTTATAAGTTTACAGTTATGAGACCATAAAAATGTCCAAATTAAGGCATCAACAGGATTATAACTTCTTCCTGAAGACAGACTGCTGGTGATCTGGACTCCAGTCACATGGTAAGGCACAAGGTTTCATTTCTTTCACCTTCTGGCTGCTCCTCTCTTAGCTGCTCTGTGTGCTTCTCTGAGTTTTGTCTCTTCTAAAGGACTCCAGTAAGCAGATTAAGACTCACCTGGGGCATGCCACAACTGAAATAAACTAATCAAAAGGTCCCACTCAATATAGGTCTACACCTCCAGGAATGGATTAGCTCTAAGAACATAATGTTTCTGGGGGTACATAGCAGCTTCAAACCATCACAGACTCGAACATATATTTGCAGACTGATGTTCACAGCATCATTATTCACAATTTCCAAAAGATAGAAGCAACCCAAGTGTCCATCAATAGATGAGTGGATAAACAAACTGTGGTATATACACACAATGGAATATTAATTGATCATAAAATGGAATGAAATTCTGATGTATGAGACAATATGGGTGAACCCTGAAGACATCATATTGAATGAAATAAGCCAGACATGAAAAGACAAATATTGTATGATCTCACTGATTTGAAACAATTATAATAGGCAAACTCATAGTCAGAATCTAGGTTACCAAGGTTTGGAGTGGCGGTAGGAAATAAAGAGATAGGGCCTAAAATGCACAGAGTTTCTATTTAGAATGATGGAAATGTTTTGGTAGTAGATGGTTACTATTGTTGTGATGATAGCACGACATTGTGAACATAATTAACAGCACTGAAATACATTTATCTGTATGTGGTTAAAAGGGGAAATGTTGTATATATAGTAATAGAATAAATTTTTTTATAAAATCCATGAATCTGCATTACATAAATAATAAACCCTAAGTGAACTGATGGACTATAGTTAATAGTACAATTATTAAAATGTGCTTTTGTCCTTTGTACATGTATCTCACCTATGCAAAGTGTTAATAATAGGGTGGTAAATGGGAATCCTGTATTTTATCTATGATTATGATTGTTCTATAAACCCACAATACCTCTAATAAAAAAAAAAGTGTAAAAATTAAGTGAACTCACTTTTCCCTTCAAAATTTCAAATAAGGAAAGAACTACATTTTCCACTTGTATGACTGATACATATATATATATATTCTTTATTTGTGGTTGTTTTATTGAAGTAATATTAGCACTCAGTATCACTCACCACACATTTGTTGATGAATTAATCTGAAGAATGGAATGATAGCATGTTTTAAAGATCACTTAATTACAGTAACATATTCTAGATTAAAATGAGAATGCAAAACATATTTAATTCAATAAAATATATATTATGACCTCATTTTAAATATATAACATTTGGACCATGTTTATTATAATGCCAAATCTGTTAAATTGTAGTCACATAATAATGATCATCATAAACAGGCTGGAAGTCACATTACGGGTATCCTTTCAGCCCACGCTAACCTATTATAATTTTGCCATTTTGCAATAATCAAGATAATTACCTGAAATGTTACTAAGGAAAGAGAATGGTAATTCACTTCCAGTTTCCATAAGAGGAAAAAAACAGTTCAAATTCTATAATTTGTTTTACTTGATGGCTAAAGCAAAAGCAGTATTTCAGATGCATTTCCAAGTGCCAGTGTCAGAAACGTGGGCATATCCTTTGTTTGCTTGATTCTTTTATTTCTTAATTGACTACTAGTCTATTAAAAGCATTGTGAATTGGCTTTATTCATAAATCAAAGCTCAGATGGTTGAATTCTATGAAGTCTGTTTGAAAAACATTTCTCAAACAAGATTATCAGAATAGCTAAGTACATTGTAATTAGCAAATCAAAATTTTCTTATCTTCATTAGAGGACCCAATATGTTCAAAAAGGAGAGGGAATTTTTATTTTCGTTTAACCTTTTGTCATTGCAGGATTTCTTGCAAAATCATTTTGTTTTAGCTAAATGTTTCTCTGCCCCATTTTCACTAGCAGCAGAATAAAATGTCAATGTGGCATCTGGCTAGTGACAAGCATACTATAGAACATATCTGTATAAGTCATTTCCAAGCACCAATTTACATGGTAATTGTTTTAATGTCAGCAATTTTCAGTGGTTGGTTTTAGTCATACTATTTTTCTGTTCTAATCTTCCTATGTCATTTGGATTTGATAAAGCAGTGATAACTGGTAATTTATTTTGCCTTCTGACAGTTCTGAAAAACTGGCTTGGACTGTGGAGTATATGTGGGTGTGTGTGAAGGGGAGTCATCAGTATTTATTTATTTATTTGGTCACCTCTTGCATAAGGAGTTATTTAGTAAAGTAACATTGTATGTAGTAATATGATTAATATTTCAGTGTAACTTGAAATTGTATGTCTCTATTAAGGAATAAAAAAGTTTGCTTGTTCATGAAGCTAAATGAAGGTCAGTGTGGCAGGAACACAGTGAACACAGAGAGAACTGTGAAAGAGGAAATCAGGTAGGTGGGGATCAGAATATGAAAGTTAGTGTTTTTGTGCTAATATTTTTAGTGTAACAGGGAGTCTTCTATATTATTTAACTATGTATAATATTTTGACCTATTCTTTCAGCACACAATTGCTCATTTTGCTGTATGCAATGCAGAGAAACATAAGTGAGTGTGTGAGCTCCAGTTATGACATTATTCTAGCATTCTAATCAAGAGATGATAGTGGAGGCAGTTGCAATAAGACAAGTGCATGCATTCAAGGCATATATTGGCAGTACATTTTTAGTGAGAGAATTTATAGGCCTTGGTGGATGATCAAAAAAGAGAGAAGAAACTAGAGGCCAAAAGTGAGCCCTGAGAAACTTTAATATCTAGCCATCAGATAAAGAGGAATGATTTGGCAAAGGAGGCTGAAAAGGCATGGGGAGAAAAAAAAAAGTGAGTGAGTTTTTATTCCTCAAAATAGAGACTAGTGCTTCAAGAATGACAGAAGGGCCAAATGTCACTGGAGAGTTCCACGAGATAAAGACTGTAAAATTTATATTGGATTTTGGCAACATGGAAGTCACTAGAGACTTTGGGGAGCAAAGTTTCGGTGGCATGGTAGTGGCCTGAGTCAAATTGGGATGGTTGAAAATGAATGGGAATTAAGGAAATGAAAAAACTATGTAAACATTGTGGCTGATCACTGGAGAGAAATAAAGGCTTAAGGGGGAAATCTTCAGATTTGTAGATACCTATGTCGTTATCTTATGTGCTAAAATTTAAGACAGAATAATATAAGTATATAAAGAAATCACATGGCTAATAACTACATTATGCAGGGACTAATAATACAAAACAACTGCTGTGGAGAATATAAAACAACCCCTTCCACACCAGAAGCTTCAGATTTTTTAAGGAAATGTTTATGTGTGTTTTATGGGTGTTTATTACATTGAGATTGTTGAGTCTTGTGCTTCAAAATCATACACACTTATCACTACATATCAGTTATAAAAAACTAGAGATTAATTACTTATCACAATGACTCAGATATATAGTCCACCAGAGAAACTAACAGCTTGATTTCATGAAAATAGACATATATACAGTAAAATTATTCAGCTAGGAGCAAACATAGGGTGATTTATCTTTTATAAACTCATCTAGGTGTGTTTCACTCAATGTTCAATAAATAATTGTTGAATTACTGAAACAAATCATATAAGATCATATATATCTTTGAAAAAATATTTTTCATTGGGGTTTCTAAACATGATAATCTTTTTGTAAAATGCTTATTTAAAACGAAATCCATTAGGAGAGTGGGGTAAGGGCCCCAGAAAGGCTGAGGAGCGTAGGGGCAGGGTGGGAAGGGGAACAAGTCAACCCTGGGGTGCGGGATGGGGAAATTTAGAGAAATTAAATAAATTAAAGAAAAAAAAATCCATTGAGAAATATTTTAATATGAATATATTTGCAAAGTAAATATTTGAGAATAGAATTATTTAAAATCTATAGGTAAATTATTAAATTGGGGAATCCAAACAAAACAGATCAATTTATTTAAATTTTAAATGATACCCTCTGTAATACTGCAACATGTACATTAAGCACTGAAGATTCGATCATGTCTAATGAATACATTCCAGGAAATACACGATGTATTTATTTGAGTCTTTCAAGTAGAATGAGCATTAGGTCTCTAGATTGTGCTTTGGCCGTAACATTTATTAATGTCAGGGTTGGCCACCACAGCCTAGCTCTAATGATTACCCTGAGACTAGTTTAAGATTACCTAGCTCTTTGGTTTAAAGGAGAAGTTCCAGCATTCTTTTCAAAATGGCAGAGTTGTCTCATTGGCTCATACCCTTTATTAAAAATAAAGTAAAATCTTAATCATTATATCTCAGTCAACTTCTGGGGGCAAGAATAAGACAATAAGGGAGTAAATTCAGAATTCCTATTTACCAAGTTATCCTTACAGAACAATATGCATTGTTACAACAAATTCCCATTTTCTTTTTCATAAGAAATTAAAATTATTATTCTATTCCTCAAATTTATGCTGTTTCAATTTTATTCATTTCATCCTTATCATGTTTTAAGGTTATGAGGGATATGCTTTAAAATCCAATAGCCATGATTCTGAATCAGGTATAGTTTATTTTTAGGTTTTTCTTTTTCTGAACAATTTTCACTCTTTTAGACCGCAGTACCCTTGTGCTCTTCCTCATTCCAACTTTCAAAGAATCTGCTTTATGATCTGTCACTCACTCCTCCAAAGAGTAAATGGCTGTCGGCTCTTGAACTGCTGTCTCTCCTAAGAGGATTTTCATTTCACCAGAGGCACATCTTTTAGTTAAAGTGATTAAAAACCTTTCTAGTATCTTTCAGCCTTTAGCCAAACAATGGAAGAAGGTACAATTTTTGTTGTTATTTCACTCAGGCCTTTTTAATGAATCTTAGAAACACATCATTTTACTAATGTCTATATTATTATGCATAAGTCTACTCTGAAGAAATATTGAAGGATTCTTACTTGAACCACAGTTTGGAAGTATTACTTCCTTTCTGTTGTTCTTGAGTTCCTGACCATCCCACTCCCCAAACTACTGCCTTGTGATCTAGTTGCTTTTATGTTTTTTTTTTCTTATTCCTTTTTTTTTTTTTTTCATATTTAGAGGCGAAGACACACTGTAGGCTGAAGCAGCATTTGAGTCAAAGGATGCATTTCCCAAGTCCTTTCTGTCCACAGCAGAGGTATTTGTAACTTAGCTTGTTTTGCTTATGAATTTGTTTGTAAACTCATTGAAAGAAAGTAATTAATCAATCCCACAACTAAATTCATAGGAAATAGGAAAGGAAACAAATGCCTCCCAATATTTTATGTTGCTTTTGACACTAAGAAATAAAATAATGCTTGTGATTTACTTTTACTGATGCATATTTTTGGATGATTAAACTCAAACATTTCTTTGAATGAATAATAGCATTAAATAGGCAAGAGTGAAAACAGGTTAATCAAACTTTTCCTTTCACATGAAATTAGAATAAGCATATTAACCAAATCCGAGTTAAAGAGTTAAAGTAATTTGGAAACAACTTTTTTTGTAATAAGCTCAAAACTGCCTTATAAAATTCAATTATGTATTTACAATTTAAATTTTAGAATTGTGGTATACTTTGTCTCCTTATATTTCACACATCATGGTATAATTGGAAAATAAGGAAATCAAAAAGATTGTCATCAGAAGGAAAAGAAATAACTAAATAGATCAGGTTGCAGCTGATTTGGTTAACCTGGTTTCAAATTTATAATCCTAATACACGGTGAGGGACATGAAGAAAAATTTATAATTCTAATACATGGTAAGGGACATGAAGAAGTTAGCATTCACATGTAGTGGAGGGATAAAATGGAAATTACAAGTGATGAATTGGCTTGTTCATTATCACAATACCAGTTATGGAATTCAACTTTTTAGAATTTTTATTCAATACACTTCCCAGAAAGCAGGAGTGCTTAGAATATAATGCACAAAAAAAATCAGAAAATTACTCAAATGTCAGTTGGTATTGAGAAATAGCCTTTCTTTGTGTAAAAACTATATATCATGCCCTATCCATGCAGGGAGGAGACTCCACTCCTCTAGACAGATGTTCCCACGTGGAGGGGCAGCCACAAGATTAACATGCAGAGCCTCTCTTCATCCCCTCATTTATTCTTTTTAGCAGAAAGGAAAAGACTTGACTGATGAATTTGGGTTAAAGAGCTTACCACGCTTGGCTCAGCTCCTCCTCATTTTTTCTGAGAATGGTGAGAAATCATTCTTTGGGTCCTGCTTGCCTGCTGAGATCAGGCATTTTACTCTTCCCTCCATGCTTTGAGTTTTATATTTGCCCTTATGTTATGTAGCAATGTCTGTGATTTTAAGGCTGAATATGCCTCAATGTGGAGTTTGGTATTAGTAATCCTACTTTGCACAGATCAAAACCATGCTCACCAGGGGAGTCTTACTTATTAATAATGAAGGTGATATTAATTGTAAACCATTTCTAGGGCAATCAATTGGTTCTGAAATCGTACAGGGGACAAGGTTGTGTTGTGTTAGTCTGGTATAACTACAAAACTACTGGAAGTGACCATGTGATCCAAGAGGATGTAAAAGTTCTCTTGTATTTTCTTAATAGATAAGGTATCTCAGAGATTTCTCTCAACATTCCATATTCTTGTTTATTGTCACAATCACGAAGTTGAAACTATCCCTATCTTGGGGATACTGGTGGAATGGAAAAGAAATGTGAAAGGAAAAGAAAAATCCACAGTTCAGAATAGAACTATTTTTACTTAAAAATATCCAAGCTACTCAGCCACCTGATTAGTACATCTGCAATTAATGTGTATATGTTTGACTATGTAACTGTATTAACATGTATGCTTTTATAACATTAAAAAATGGAGATATTATCACTGGTTCATTTACCTGAATCCTCTGTGAAGCCTACCTCAACGGTCCTATTACACATGGTTCTGATCTGTCCTGATCTCATGCATTCCCTCTTTTCATAGACACATTGTCTTCTTAAGTACATTCATTACACCATGTTGTTTGTTGTTGGGATTATCTGTGGAGGAATTTCTTCATATGCAGGGAGTAATACTTGCTCAAATATTCTTTAATCTTATCTTGCAGTATGTGCTTGTGTAAGTTTATCAGAGTCTATTTTAAGCTGTCATAATAAAAGTTTTATCAAAATTGCATTAAATACAATATAAAGATAAGTTTTAAGGACAGAGCTGAGACTGAGCCCAAGTACTATACAGAAAATTACAGCAGTGACAGAAAAAGGCAGTGAGTTTTTAAAGTACAAAAGAATGTGTCTTTTATAAAGTTCAAAAGTCAACTAAAATTGCAGGGATATGAGGATAATAAAGAGGTGGAAAGTTTGAAGATACCAAAGCATAGATGAGATGGTGTGAAAAATTAAATGTAATTTGCAAGATAGGGAGACACTAAACACATTTGGAAAAATAGAGGAATTTTAAAACATAAGAAAAAACTTGGAATTCATTATTAGGATATAAGTAGGATGGATCAAATTACTTCACACATGCCAATTGACAGTCTTTTTAGTTATGGCTCCTGCTGTTGGGAATCCATTACTGATTCTATGAAATAATACGGCTGAAAGAAAGCAGTTCATTTTTATGCTAGTGAACAAGAATGGAGTAGGAAAAAAAAGAAAATGCTTTCTAGATTGGGATTTCTGAAATAACTCATTTTGAACATTCTTCACAGTGAACCAGAATGTGCACTAAGCAGATCAAAACATCTAAAACTGCCCGTTTTTACTAAAGTGAGAATGAACTGGTACAGAGCACTTGCCTGTATGCAGAGAGGAACTGACACACAGTGTAGCACAGTGAAGTAAGTACTAAGGCTCTCCATTGTGGAATGAAGATCAGTTTAAGGCATTGTCAGATCCTGGGGGTGAAGGAATTGACTGACTGCAAGTCCAAAGTTTCTTAGGAGTCTTATGCTTTATTTTAAAAAGTCACGCAGATTTTTCATTCTCTCCCACAGATCTGGCCGATATAAACCAATGTTGTTCAACTGATCTGCAGTCTACTAGTTAGTTGATAATCTTGATATTTGCATTAGGTTGATTTTATGACTTCAAGGACCAATCACAAAGAGCTACATACTCTTGTATTTGTACCACCATATTGAGAAGCACAGATGAGGTGAAAATCATAGGACTTTAAACATTGGGACCTTTTTTAACACTTTCTTTGACTCTAGGTTTCCTGTAGGTCGAGAATTGACAAAATCAGAGGCATCTCTTTTCCTGCATCTTTAAGAGTCAGATAGTGAGTTAACGAAGTAAAACAATTATTCCTGATAGTGCTGTAAAAAGCACTTTTGCTCTCATCCATCTCCAACACTTTGTTTTTAGTTTTGTTTTTGTCTTTTCATTTTGGTGTTATGTTGATACATGTCTATCCAATTAGACATTCAGCTTCAGTAAGTATATAAGAGAATATGATCCATGGAGTATACTCTTGCTGTATTTTTCTTCCTCAATATTTAAAATAATGCTTCCTTCATAGTATGAACACAGTAACTCTAATAAAAATTTCAAAATATTCTTTCTTTCCATTTTACCATTAGCATTTCAATTATTGCCTAAGAATATCTTTTTGCAAAAGGTGGTGATTACTGTAAAAATATACTCTCTGAGAAGAATGGAACCATTAGTCTTCTTTTTACTTCAGTGAAGTTCTGCACTGTATACATCTGCAATTCAGATGTATACTTGAATGCAAATTAAAAGACTGGAAGTGTGGAGTTGGGGGAGGAGAAGGATGGAAATTATTCTCTGAGTATATTTATTAAGCCAACAATGCAATTTAATGCATCTTTGATGCTGTGCAATTAGGTATTAAAATTTCTCATAAATAGAAATGTTCTAGTTACAGTGGGAATTACTGTAGATAATTTCAGATACCCTGGGGATAATTTGGTCAGCTAGAGGGCCTAGACCAATATATAAAAAATGCAGTTTAGAGAAAAACTGATTTGCTCCTCACATTAATCCTCTGGTGAATTATATTGGGAAATACAAATTCACATAAAATATGAGGAGAAAACCGGTAATTCTTTTATACTTTAAAATAAGCTTAAAAAGATACAATATGGCAACTAGGAAATAGTCCCCCAAACCATAATTTATTGCCTTTTTTTTTTCCCCCACAAATTTAAGTTTCACATACTGTGCCTTTCTGGTTTAATTTAGATATCTTGTCCTTATTTGCATTAGTTGCCTCTATTTTATTTTCTTTCATTTTATTTCTCTCATACCAGTATTTCTAAAGGGAGACTGAGATGAGGAAAAGATAAACGTATTTGCAAGAGTTGGATAGATTTATCAAATATACGTGGTCGTCTCAAACTGCAAATTCTTATATTATGTTCTTGGCATCTTTCTGGCATGGTTTATGATAACAAGAAAGACATAGCAGACTTTTAAAAAAGGTACAATAAGTAATGTCTGGGGCAGATAGAGTTGGAGGCAAAGAAGATTGATTTCAGGTAACTACATGTAGTATTAGACTATTCACACTACACTATTTAGCCATGATTCAATTAAAGCTAGACTCATGTCAAATGACAAGCCACAACAGTTCATAGAATGGCAAGAAATTTCATAATCAACCATTTACCTCTGGATTTTGGATGTGTTCAATAGGCATTCATTATGGACAATGTAACAACAAGGGCACTGAATGTGACTAATATGAGAATGAAGTCCAGGGAAGGCAATCATATGCACAAGTCCTGATAGCATTAATTACCAGAGGGAAACTTTTATTTCATAATTTACATGATCAAATATAAACATTATTTTGAAACCGTTCATTTTAAATGGAGGTAATATAGTCAGCTCAATAAAGGAAATATTTATTAAGTGTTAGAAATTCAATAGTCATTTCTTTTGGAATTTTAAAGGTTAATCCCAATTTAAATCAAATGCATTTAATATTTTAAAATATAAATGTTTTTTAATCAAAATTATTACAGAAAATAATTTTGGTTACATATCTCACATCAATATACAAGAAAAAATAGTAAAAAAAAAAAAAACAAGCCAGCAAATAAAACCACCCTGTACACCAGCGTGCATATACTCACTTAGCATGGCGAATATCTGGCAAGGACCTCTCTAGAGCAATATTGTTGCTGACAAAAATATTGAAACCATTCTCCCTGTAAGCTGAATCATCACGGTCCTCCTCAGTGAGGGGATATGGTTTTCCATGTTCTCCTTTCCCTAGCAGGAGGAAACAAAATTTGTTATATAATTAATTCATTTTATTTTTCTTATTTAGAACAACTAAATAAACTCATTGTAAAAAGTGAAGGAAATATATGTCAGAAATATATGACATAGAAGAGGTAATCTCACCTTCCAGAGAGAACCATTTATAAATTTTAAGTGAGGTTTCCCAATGTCTGTCTACAGATATTAACATTTTATTTTTCAAAACAGATTCTAATACATTGCTTTATAATTTTATTTTATCCTATCTAATTGTATATCAAAGTCATCATTTATTTCCAGCGTTGCTATTACTTGATTGTAACCCACTTAACAACACTTGACAGCATATACAATTTTAACTTATTTTTAATTTTCCCTGTTACAAACAATTTTGCAGCAAATACCTTTGTCTATATTTCCGTTATGCATTTTTTGGAGAAGAAGAATAAGTTCCCAGAAATTACCAGAAATGAAATTGCTGGAATATATTTAAAGTAAGTATGACAGTTTTCACACATTCTCAGAAATATTGGATAATATTTCCAAAATATATGGTAAAATATATGTTATTCATACTTTAATTTTCATTCTCTTGATTGCTAAGGAGATTAAGAATTTCTTGTAATTTTAGCATCTGTATTTCTTACCTTGTGAATTGATTGTTCAGAGATTTAAACATAATGTGCATAGTTTTGTATATATTATGTTTATTAAATCTTTATCATTAGATATATTGCAAATTTTCTAACTTGATTTAATCTAAATATTAAAATGATTTTATTTTTCCTTTCACTGTTTCTCATCTACATATTATATTTAGAAAAAAGGCTATCCTTACTTCAAGATTATTTTACAAATTAACTCATAAATTCTGAGTTTTAATTACATTGTATTTTTGTTTATTAAAATTTTTGAAGCATCTAGAATTGTTTTGGTGTGAGAAGTGAGGTAAATATCAAAACTCATTATTTCTCAAATGGCTGGACAGTTATAGGAATGGCATTGATTGACTAATTTGCCTTTTCCTTTTGGCTTTAAAATGTAACACAAAATTTGTATGTATTTGCTTGTACATAGTGAGGAATTTCCAGGAGTGCCTTCCAGTTTGTCAATTCAATTCTTCCACTGGAAACATTATACAGTAGAAGTAAAACATATTTTGATATTGGGCATAGCCTCTTCTAGCTCGCTACATTCTTGTGTGTGTGTGTACGTGTGTGTGATTGTGTGTGTGTGTGTCCGGTCTAAGATTTTTTAATTAGAAGAGTTGTGGGTTTAAAGAAAATTCACACATAAAAAATAATATTCCCGAATATTTTCTCACATTGTGCATGTTGTCATTTTATTTCCATTATAAAGGTGCAGACATTTACAATTTTGCTAATGTTCCATTTACCTGTTTTTCTTGTGTTCCTTTTGCTTTGGGCATAAAGGCTAAGAAACCCTTGCCTAACACAGTATCCTAAAGACATTTCCCTGTTTCTTCTAGAGGTTTGATAGTTCTGACTCTTATATTTAGGTCTTTGATCCATTTTGAGTTGACTTTTGTATAAGGTGTGAGGTAGGGGTCCACTTTCATTCTTTTGCAAATGGAAATCCAGTTTCCCCAGCACCATTTGTTGAATAGACTATTTTCTAATTGTGTGGTCTTTGCCCTTTATCAAAAATCAGTTGGCCATAATGTGAAGGTTGATTTCTGAATGCTCAATTCAATTCCATTGTTACATATGTCTGTCTTTGTGCCAGTACCATGCTGTTTTGATTACTGTGGCTTTATAATAAATTTTAAGGCCAGGACATGTAAGTCTTCCAACTTCATTCTTCTTTTTCAGGATGGCTTGTCTAAACGTGGCCTGTTACTCTTCCATATAAATTTGAGGATGCCTTTCTCTTTTCTGCAAAGGAGGTTGCTGGGATTTGGATTGGGATTTTATTGTATCTATAAATTGCTTTGAGTAGAATTGACATCTTAACAATATTTATTCTTACAATCCATGAACAGAGAATGTCCTTCCATTTATTTAGCTCTTCTTTGATTTCTTTTAGCAATGTTTTGTAATTTTCTGTGTACGTATCCTTTAAATACTTGGTTAGATTTATTCCTTGATCTTTCATTATTTTAATTGCTATTGTAAATAGATTTCTTTTTCTTGATTTCTTCTTCTAATTGTTCATCACTTGTGTATAGAAATAATTCTAATTTTTGGGTATTGGTCTTGTACACCTCTACTTTGCTAAATTTATTTATTAGTTCTAAGAGTGTTGTGGTAGACTATTTTTCAGGATTTTCTAAATATAGGATCATGTTATCTGCAAACATAGAAAGTTTTACTTCTTCCTTTCCAATTTGGATGTTTTTTATTTCTTTTTCTTGCCTGACTTCTCTGGCAAGAACTTCCAGTATAATGTTGAATAATAGTGGTGACAGTGAGAACCCTTGGCTTATTCCTGGTCTTAGAGGGAAAGCTTTCAGTCTTTCACCCTTAAGATATTATCTATGGGATTTTCAGAAATGCTATTCAGTATGTTGAAGAAATTTACTTCTATTCTTTGTGATCAAAGTGTTTTTATCAAGAAGCAGTGCTGGATCATGTGTTTCTTTTTCCCCTTTTTTCTGTTAATATGGTGTGATATATTAAATTCTTTCCTATGTTGAACCACCCTTGTGTACCAGGGTTAAGTCCCACTTGGTTATGGTATATAATTATTTTAATGTGCTGTTGGATTAAGCTGTCATTACTTTTTATGCATTTGCATTCCAGAAACTGCAGGAAGTAAAAAGTGGAGTTACATGCCAAAAAATAAAATATAGTAGTATTTGTTATTATAAATAACGAAATGTTTACCTTTACAGGAAGTCTTTATTTCTTTATAGCTTTTAACCACTGTCTAGTGTCCTTTCCTTTTAGTCTGAGGAACTCCCTTTAGCATTGTTTGTAGGGCAAATCTAGTGGTGATGAACTCCCTCAGCTTTTGTTTATTTGGGAATGTCTTAATCTCTCCCTCATTTTTGAAAGAAGGTCTCACCAGATATAAAATTTGGGGCTGGCAGTTATTTTATATTAGCACTTTAAGTATTTCAACAACTGCCTTCTTACCTCCATGGTTTCTGATGAGAAATCAGCACTCAATCTAATTGAACTCCCGCATATATAACACATTGCTTTTCTCTTGCAGCTTTCAGAACTTTCTTCTTGTCTTTGTATTCCACACTTCACTATATGATGGGGTGTATTTTTCTTTATGTTTACCCTGTTTGGTGTTCTCTGGGGTTCTTGGATGTGCATATATATGTCTTCTGCTAAGTTTTGGAATTTCTCTGTCATTATTTCTTTGAATATGCCTTTTGCCCCCTTCTCTCTTTCTTCTTCTGGGACTTTCATAATGTGTATATTCGTTATGCCTTTGTTGTCCCAGTGGTGTCTTATGCTATTTTTGCTTTTTATAATTCTCTTCTTTCTGCTCCCCAGGCTGACTCATTTCAATTGCCTTGTCTTAACAATTATTGATTCTTTCTTCTGGCAGCTCCAAACTGTTTTTGAAACATTCCTGAAAATTTTTCATTTCAGTTGTTATGGTCTTCATCCCCAGTAGTTCTGTTTGGTTCCTTTTTACAAGTTCTACATCTTCACTAAGATATTCATATTGTTCTTTCATTGTTTTCCTGATATTCTTTAGTTATTTCTCTGTATTTTCCTTCATCTCCTTGAACATTTTTATGATCATTTCTTTTTCAAGTCTTTGTCCAGTATGTCCACAGCCTGTGCATCATTGGTGTTTTCTGGATTTTTATCCCCTTCTTTGGATGAGCTATCATTTCTTATTTTGTTTGTTTGCTTGTCTTGTAATCTTTTGTAGTAAACTGTATATTTTAATATTTTAGAATGTGAACTCAGGGATTTATTCTCTGAGATGCCCATTTCTTGATTTTATAACAATCTGGTGATATGACAGAGATTTTTTTGAGCATCAAACCACCTATCAGGAAAGGCCACCCAAGGTGAATTCAAAGTGCAGGACCCTCCATCTCTTTTCTGGGCCTGTGTCTTGTCCTGGGCTTTTGCTTACTAGTGGCTTTTGACCTCCTCTCTTTATGGGAGTTTGAATGTCCCCTCTATTTCCCTGGACCCAGACCTTCTCCCTTTCCTGAGTGTTTAAGTCAGATAAGCCTTTGTTCCAGGCCATCAGCATCAATTGTTTCTTACACTGCTTTCATTGTCTCAAGCTACTTTTGCCTGCAGGGCAAATTCTGGGACAGGTGCATGCTGTGAAGAGTTTCCCTAGTCTGTCTTGCAGCTGGCATAAGGTCAGGGACTAACAAAGGGGGATGAGACTGTCTCAAAACTGCCCTGGGTCACTGCTCTCCTCCCTGTGTGGGACATGACTCCCAGTGGTGTAAGTCTCCCTGGCAATGAGAGGCGTGACACCCAGGGATGAGCCCGGACCTGACTTCATGGGATTGAGAAAGACTTCCAGACCAAAAAGAGGAAGAGAAATTAAACAAAACAAAGTTTCAGTGGCTGAGAAATCTCAAATGGAGTTGAGAGATCATTCTGTGCTTATGCATTATATAGATATCCCTTTTTAGTTTTTAGTGTATTAGAATACCTAGAAGGAAATAACTGAAATCTGTTGAACTGCAACCCAGTAGCCTTTATTCTTGACAATGATTGTATAACTATATAGCTTACACTGTGTTACTCTGCAATTGTGAAAACCTTGTGGCTTCCACTCCCTTTATTCAGTCTATGAACAAATGATTAGAAAAAAGGGAGACAAAAAAATAAATGAATGGTGGGGGGAGGAGGAGTATGAGATATTTTGGGTGTTTTTACTTTTATTCTTATTTTAATCCTTATTCCTATTTTTTGGAGTGATGAAAATGTTCAAAAATTTGATTGTGTTGATGAATGCACAACTGTGTGGTGATACTGTGAACAATTGATTGTACACTTTGGATGATTGTATGGTATGTGAATATATGTCAATAAAATTGCATTAAAAAAAACTGCTCTGGGGAGGGATCAGGCACCAAGAGCTTCTTTCATGGCTCCCAAGTCTGGGTTTTCTTGATCTGCCCAGCAAATGCAACCTTTCAACTACCCCCCACAGCTCTGAGGAAGCATAGTGTCTTCAAATCTCCTCAGCTGCCTTTGTCTGGGGTGTGTTGGAATAAAAGTTGCCCTCAGAGTCAGTCTCCCAGTAATCCAAACTTGCTAATCAAAAGCCATGATCAGGGATAGACTGGTGCCCTCCCTTGATCCTGGGGAAGTGAATTTTCATGTCCCTTTCTGGCAACACCAAGCTAGCTAAGGCCTAGACCCCAACCTACAATGAGAGTGGGAAATGGGCACCAATAAACACTGTGAAGAGAGAGCGATTTACTGATCTTTACTATAAATTTACCAATCTCTTCCTTCCACTCTTCCCTGGATGCTGTTCAATATTCTACTGGATTCCAGAGTTTCAAAATAGTTGATTCGGACAGTTTCCTCCTGTTTAACAATTGTTTTGGTTGAGGGACTGAATACTGTAATTTCCTACTCTGCCATCTCCCTACAATCCTTATACTGCATTGCTTCTTCAGAGTTCTCCTGAATAATATGTGTTTATTTTTCTACATGAACATTATACTCACTTCATTATTTTCTAAAAAGTCCCTTTTGGAGTTGGTCAGAGACCACATTTAATTTATCAAATTATCCTTGGAGAGCTGATGTTTGTACATATTTTAACTGCTTTTCAAGCCCACTTGCCTTAACTCTCTGCAGAATTTCAAGCAATTTTCTTTATATTATTTCTTGTTTTTTTGTAGGCATGTTTGTTTTTTCATTGTAGTATGAATAGTATATTTTCTTCCATTACATTTTCTAAGTGGCAATACCAAAGCTATTGACTTTTCTGTTCATTTTTTAACCAGCCACCTTGCTGAGCTCTTATTTTTTCTAATAATCTCTTTTTCATCTCTAGTGTTTTCCAAGTACACAATCATTTTATTTCAAATAGTAATACTTATTCCCACCTCTATTCTTACTGGATAAGTCTTATACAGATTTCTTGTCTAATTATAAGCTCATGATAAATCACACTGTTGTCAAAGGCATTTATGTTGGTGTTGACTTAAATGTGATTGCTCCTAAGTGTTTCAAATGTAAGGAGAATACTGGATGTGTGTGTATGTGTGTGCATCAGTTTTGGCATCTGATTCTGTGTGTGTGTGTTTATAATTTATCATGTTAATGAAAAATCCTTCCAGTGTCTTTTAACTAATAGCTGTCTTTCATTAATAGAATATTAAATTTACCAGATGCTTTTACAAAATCTGTAGAGATTATTATATTTTCACCTTATTAGCCTTTGATTTTGAAAACATAGGGTTTGTTTTTAATCACTGGGATTCCATTTTTTTTAACAGGACATTTAGTTCCTATATCAGTTATCCCTCCAGTAAAATATAAAGCATCTTTTTTTAAGCATCTATCTTTTGCTCTAATGACACTAACCTCAGTGTAGTTGATAACCAAAATCAAACAACTGGAAATTGATAAGGAATTACATACTTAAGAAGTAGACTGCAAATTTCTCCAATTTTAAAGGAAAGAAACAATATTTTTTAAATGTTTCACTTTTGACATCAAAAAGAAATTATTGGATCTCACCTATTTCCCTGTTTTGATATTTTTAGGAGGAAGTGCTACTTACTACCTTTCAACTTAAATGGAAAATAAATAATCAGAAATTTCATACATACAATAGCTAATCATTGAGCTTCCATTGTATACAAAGTGTGTATAATTGACCCAATACATTTAGCCATGCTATGAAATGGTCATTTTTCTACCCATGTTGCATATAAGTAAACACTAGAGAGACCAATAACTTCAGTAAGCATATCTTCCATTATTAATTAGCTATCAAACACAGGGAAACAATTTAAAGGACCAAATGTCTCCCTCATGACTGACTAAATTAGCTAGATGACAGTCTTTAGAACTGTAATTTCTGTGTTAACTTGGTTTATAAGTAGCCCATAAATCCTATTTAATAAGAAAGAATTAGTTAATGGCCTTTGCTTTCTTCAATGTATTCATATTTTTAAAATTTATATAACATACATAAAATATATACGCACAGCTTTCTTTTAAATAATTTTTTGTAGATATTTTTAATGCTGAGTTCTAAGATTCAGCCACTTTCATGACACAAATTGTAAAGCTACACATTCATTAAAACACCTGTCAATCAAATGAAATGCATTTTCTTTGTACAATCTACTCTTCAGACTGATAAATCTCCCAATACAAGTATTTTTAAATGAATGAGTGATCCTCTAAAGGTTTAAGGCAAACACTATGAGTCACCAATTATGGGATACTAGAAATTTCTTCATTGCCACTGTGAGAAAAGGTTTTAAAAAGTTGTGTTCCTTTGCACAGAGCCAGCAGTTTTACTGCAAATGCTACCAACTCATCTAACTTTTAATATGTAGTGCCTCAGAGTATATATCATCTAGTGTGATTTGCTGTTTCCTTTGTAAAACAGCAATAACAACAAAAATTTAGGGTAGGCACCCTAGAGAAAGACATGTTCCTAATCTTAATTCCCATTCCCATGGGTATGAACCCATTGTAAATAAGGTCTTTTGAAGATGTTATTTTTAGTTAAGGTATGGCCAACTGAAGCAAGGTGGGTCTTAACCCATAACTGGAAGCCTGAAAGGGGAAAAAATTAAAAAACAAGTAGTCAAAGGAAGCCACAGGGAAGAGCCAAAGACAGAATTCAGCAGAAGCTGGAAGGGCAGACACAAAGAAAGAGATCAACCATGTGACAGAAGGCAGAGATGCAAGCCAAGGAACTCCAAGGAATGCAGCAATACAGCACCAGAATTATACAGACTTTAGGGAGAAAGCATGGTCTTGCTAATGCCTTGATTTTTTACTTCTAGCCTCTGAAATCATGAGACAATAAATGCTTGTTGTTTAAGCCAATCCATTGTAAAGTATTTTTCATGGTGGCCAAGAAAACTAAGACACCCTCTAAACAAAGGGGTATATGGCTGACAATATGATATATAATTCAATGATATTTTTAGAGTGAATATTAGATTACTGGTATACTTATTTTTAGCACATTAATTAATTATATTATTTTTGTTTGTTTTCGATGATAAATTCAAACCAGAATCTTTTGCTTTAAATATGAGAAAAATTGAATCATTTGCTAAGCTTGCAATAGTCTGTAATTATATAAAATTAAGTAAAAAATTATTAAGTCTTACAAATATGCTTCTGGTACTATGTACATTCAAGGAGGGTAATATACATCTAACATGGCATTGAATTAATTTTCTCATTGCACTCATAATTTACCTGATATTTATACCCCAGCCCAAATGACATTTTGTTTAGTATGTCAGGTTGTAGATTGGCATGACTATCAACTTTTGATATGCTTATTTATTGTCTGCTTTATGCCCCACTGGATAGGGAAATAGAAGGTGGACATAGTATGACCCCTGACCTGAAAGAGCTGCAATACACACAGATTAGGAAAACACACAGATTAGGAGAAAACCTATAAAACAGCTTTTGTGAGAAGAAAATGTGTTATTAGTGGAAATGAGTGAATGGGATGATAAACCCTACAACGGTTTCAAACTGTGGGAAACTGAGAAACTTGGTATGCTTGGAAACTCCAGTTATAAGAGATTTCAGCTCAAATTTGAAGTATAGTGCCAGATTTAAATACTTCTAAAAGGTCTGAAGAGAGGGAGACTTTACAGAAAAAGGAAGTGATGTGAATGAATTTGTATTGTCAGGAATTTTGAAACATACTGTTTGGAAAATAGTGAATAAGCTTATTTAAATAGATTGAAATCTCAGAAGATGGAATAGTGAGAGATAAAGTAGGTTTATGACAGAGATAAAAAAATTCTAGTGACAGTTCAAGATACTTGAACTATTTCCTGAAGGCAATTAGAGTATATGGAGTGTTTTAACTTTTCCTGAGAGTTCTGACTGGTGACGATAAGCAGTTGGAATACTTCAGAATCAATATGTTCAGGTCCATGCTCAAATATGATCTTCTTGAAGAGATCTTTATAATCACCCTGCTTAAACCAGGATATACAGCACTCCATGCCCCCTCTATTTCCCAAATTGGCTTTATTTTTACCATACATTTCCTATTGGTCTAAATTATGTTTTCCTCTATATATTGACTATCTCCCCATTGGAATGTAAGCCCCATGAAAGCAGAGACTTTGTTCTGTCCTCCATAGTATCCCCAGAACCTAGAAAAGTGTCTCCACATAGCATATACTCAGTAAATATTTAAAATATGGGACAAAAGTAATGAGTAGTTGATAAAAACTTGGGCTTATCACCCAATGAAAATATTAATTTATTTATTCTAAATCACATTTTGAGCACTACTCTGAGATAGGGACTGGGGATTCAATGGTGAATATCATAGTTATTATCTTTGACTTCAACATTAAGAGAAAGAAAAAAAATAGATCATTGTTATTTGAAATGCAAGTATAATAATCTGTAAGATCATTGAGGGCTGGAACTGTGTCTGGATATCTCTGTATCAAGAACAATTAGCATAGTACTTGATATGGGGTTTGTCCCCTAAAATGACTGTGAAATGAATGGATCGAAATGAAGGTGTTCTGTAAAACACCTTGTACCAAGAGGAGGAAAGAGGATGTAGGTCAATGAGAGAGGATACTTAAGAGAAAAGGAAAGCATAAGGTAAGCAGGCATAAAGGAAGTGCCTCAGAGATGGTACAGAAAGATGAGATCATTCAGTGTGCTTAGTACTTCCAGTGTTCATTTGGAATGGCTGGAGTATGGCTTTTACAAGGTAGAGCAGTAAGAGAGGTTGATGGAAAAGTAGGCAGAGACCAGAACATGGAAGACCTTGCATTTTAAAAGAAAACCCGGTGTTTACAATTTGTGGTTTTGAAATATCTGCCAGGCAAAGAAAAGAGAGAGGGAGAGAGAGAGAGAGAAAATGAGAGAAGGGGCAGAGAGAGAAGAAGGTAGCTAAATTACAGTAAGAATCAAGTTAGCATGCCATTCGTTTATCTTTAACCTTGGCTCCTAAAAGACATGGAGCAATGTCTTCAAAGTCCTGAGGAAATCACGACTGGACTTATAATTCTTTACTCAATCAAACCATCAATTAATATGGGGGGATGGTGATGTTATTTTTGGATATCAATATAGAACCCCTGGATCTATTGTGGTAGAATAATTTGAGGAGTTTCCCCATAAAAAATGCAAAATTACTCCAAGAATGAGGAATAGAAATGAAAAATAAAATAGCAGCAAGAAAAAAAATAAACAAGCAAAATTCATAATTGTGTAGTCATGATTTTTCTTTATGAATCTTCAAATGAATTGTTAAAAGTAATGAATAAAAAGCAAAAGAATGATGTAAAAGCAAAATAAGATCAGAACCACAATTACATACATTATTTAACAAAATAAATTTTGAGAAGCATTTGGGCAGGAAAGTTGTAGTAACAATATTGGGAAGCAGATACACATACTGATTCATTTTTAATATTGGTAGAAAATAAAATTTAATGGATATTAAAGTACAAAGTTCATAAAATATGTAATTATAATAAACTCTGAGGGGGGAAAAGAACAAATCATTCTAGCTAAAAACTGGGAAAAAATGAAACAAGACAACTTAACAAACAATATGAAACAAGATATCAGAAATAATTGCAAGCATTTTATTTCTACAATATATATGATTAGGTCAAGTGCTCTATCCAAAGATAGATTCCTTTCAGATTAGGGGAAAAAAAAATCTAGCATAAGCTATTTAAAGAAGCAGAAATAACAATTACGTAGGATGAAGGGAAGCTATGCCAAACAAAAGGTAAGACCAAGAAAAGCATGTGTCTCAATATTTATATCAAAAAAAAAAAGAAAAGAAATGCCATTAAAAAGAGGAAATCAGTGTGATTTATATAGTTAAAAGACATAATACAAAAAGATTAAATAGCAATAGTCATATTAAATTGTTAACTTATCTATATAGCTATTAACATATCATCAGAATATAGATATAAAGCAAAAACTGTCATATTAAGAAAAATAACAAATCTACAATCACATCATAAGATTTTATCATACTTCTCTCAGAAATTGACAGATCAAAGTAAGTCCCCAGAGTTTTCGTCTACTTCATCAATCAATTTTGAGAAAAAGATTTTATGGAAAGTTGAACAGTGGGGATAGAAAAGCTGCACTGCCATGGTAGTGAAGTAAAGTTAGGCAGAAAGGAGACTTCAGTTACATTCCAGAACTTTTCATCTTTCCTATAAGTGAAAAGGACCCAGCATTTCCTTTATGATCCAGGAGGAGCACAGAAGGTGGCTGAGTTGACAGCCTCAGGATGGTAAAATGATATCTCCATGGAGAAACTGAACTGAACACCCCAAATAGGGAAAATTTTATGAATACAGTGAAATCATGGAGGTCTGCAGCATGAGCAGGGGCCAATTCTAGCTCAGGCTGAGACTCAGGCAGAGGAATTCTGGTGGTCATGAGGGGTTTGCATTACAAATTAGAAAACAGAGAAAACTGAATCTCAAGTGTGATTTTCTCAACAAGACATTCTCTGGATTCTAAAACATGGTGGAAGGCTGCAGCCTGGCTCAGAAGATTCTAACAGGTAGAGGGAAATCTCCCCAGTTAAGTTTTGCATAGGAGAAAAATTCCCACAACTAGGATGGGAACTTCCACAACCACACAGATGAATCTTTCCTCAAGATATTTGTCAGATTTTGAAGCTATTTGGGGTGGCAGGCTATATTGCTAAGTGCATAGAGAAACGACACCCCCCCCCAAAAAAAAATACAAGAGGGAAGTGGAATCAATATTTTTTAAAGAATCAAATAGAAATACTATAAATAAAAAATATGATATCTGAATTGAGAACTCAGTGAATGGTCTTGAAAGCAGATTGCACTCAGCAGAGGACTGGCCAACAGAAAATGTCCAAACTGAAGTACAGGAAGAAAAAAAGTGAAAAGAACAGAACTGAAAGTAACTGGCTTGTGAGTCATAAAGAAAGAAAGAAAGCTCATGGGAAAGAACAAATATGTGGAAAATATAAAAGAATATTGATTAGTAAAACCAATAACTCCAATTTCCTATGGAATTTGTAGCATATGTAGAAGTAAAATTCGTAACAGCAAAAAAGGATAAGCTGAAGGTTAAATGGAGTAAATTGTTGGTCTCACATTATTCTGAAAGTGGTAAAAGTCCCAATTAGGATGACGTATAATAAGTCAAGAATGCATCCTGAAATCTCAAAGTAAAAACTAAAAGAAAAAAAAAAAACAAACATGAAAATGTATAACATAAAACCTAACAAAGAAAGAAAGTGAAATAAAAATATAGTCTATTCATGTAACAAAAAAGTAGAAAAGGAAGAATTAAGACTTAAATAACAACTGAGCCATATAGAAGACAAAGCACAAACTTAAATGTATTAATGTTTTTTCAATAATAGAGAAGTTGTGGGTACAAAGAACAATCACATAAAATACAGGATTCACATATACCACCCTCATCTTAATATACTGCATTGGTGTGGAACACGTTACAGTCGATGACACAATTTTAGAAATGCACTATTAACATAGCCCATGGATTACTCTAGAATTCACTCTTTGTGTAGTTTAGTTCCATGGATTTTTTAAAATTTTTATTCCGTTACCATATATGCAATCTAACATTTCCCCTTTAAACCACATTTAGATATATATTTAAGTGTTGTTAATTATGCTCATAATGTGCTACCATCACCACCCACCATTGCCAAAGTATTTCCATCATTCCAAATGGAAACACTGTTTATTTTAAGCCTTAACTTCCCACTCACTATCCCCACCCCATCCCATGGTAACCTCTACTCTAGATTCTGACTCTATGAGTTTACTTATTCTAATTATTTCAAATCAGTGAGTTCATATAGTATTTGTCATTTCATACCTGACGTATTCCACTCAACATGATGTCTTCCAGGTTCTTCCAGTTTGTCCCATGTATCAGAACTTCATTCCTTTTTATGGCTGAATAATATTCCATTGCATGTATATACCACATTTTATTTACCCGTTCTTTGGTTGATGGAAACTTGGGTTGCTTCCATCTCTTGACAATTGGGAATAATGCCACTATGAACATTGGTGTGCAAATGTCTGCTTAAGTCCCTGCTTTCGATTCTGTGGGGTCTATACCTAGTAGTGGGATTGCTGGGTCATATGGGACTTCTACCATTAGCTTTCCAAGGAACTGCCAGACTCTTTTCCAAAGTGGATGCACCATTTTACATTGCCACCAATAATGAATTAGCGTTCCTATTTCTCCACATCTTCTCCAACACTTGCTATTTTCTGGATTTCTAATAGCAGCCATTCTAATGGGTGTGTAAAATTATCTCATTATGGTTTTGATTTGCATTTACCTGATGGCTAATGAAGTTGAGATTATTTTCTTGTGCTTTCTGGCCATTTGTATGCCTTGTTTGGAGAGATGTCTCTTCAAGTTTTGAGGCCATATTTAAATTGGGTTTTCTGTCTTTTTATTAATAAGTTGAAGGATTTCATTATATATTCTGGATATTAAAATCTTATCAGATTCGTGGTTTACAAATATTTTCTCCCATAATGTCATGTTCTTTCACTATAAAATTCTTTGAGGAATAATGTCTAAAATACCATTGCCTAACACAAGGTACTAAAGATACTTCCCTATGTTTTCTTCTAGGAGTTTGATAGTTCTGGCTCTTATATTTAGTTCTTTGATCCATTTTGAGTTAATTTTTGTATAAGGTGTGAGGTAGGGGGGTCCTCATTTTTTTTGTTTGTTTGCAAATGGAGATCCATTTTTTTCAGCACCATTTGCTGAAAAGATTATTCTGCGTGGTCTTCACCCAGTTGTCAAAAATCAGTTGGCCATAAGCGTGAAGGTTGGTTTCTGAATACTCAATTCACCTCTTTTGGTTATATGAATGACTTTGTGCCAGTACCATGCTGTTTTGATTACTGTGGCTCTGTAGTAAGGTCCAAGATCAGGAAGCGTGAATCCTCCAACTTCATTCTTTTACAGGATGGTTTTAGTTACTCAGGGCCCATTATACTTCCTTATAAATTTTATGATTGACCTTTCCATTTCTTCAAAGAAGTTTGTTGGAGTTTTGACTGAGATTGCATTGAATCTATAAATTGCTTTGGGTAGGTTTGACATCTAAATGATATTTAGTATTCTTCCATTTATTTAGGTCTTATTTGATTTCCTATAGCACTGTTTTGTAGTTTTCAGTGTACAAGTCCTTTACGTACTTGGTTAGATTTATTCCTAGATATTTCATTCTTTTAATTGCTATTGTAAATGGAATTTTATTCTTGATTTTCTCTTCTGAATGTTCATTGCTGTGTAAATAAATGTTACTAATTTTGGGGTTTTGATCTTGTGCAGCACAATTTTGCTGAATTCATTTATTAGTTCTAGGAGCTGTGCTGTGAAATTTTCAGGATTTTCTGCATATAGGATCATGTCATCTGCAAATATATATGGAAAGTTGTACTTCTTCCTTTCCAGTTTGGATGTCTTTTGTTTCTTGTTCCTAATTTCTCTGGCAAGAATTTCCATTGGTGATAGCGGGTATCCTTGTCTTGTTCCTTTTCATGGAGGGAAAGCTTTCAGACTTTCATCATTAAGTGGGATGTTAGCTGTGGGCTTTTCACATGTGACCTTCAGCATATTTAAGAAGTTTCCTTCCATTCTTAGTGTTCTAAATATTTTTGTCATGAAGTGGTGCTGGATTTTGTCAAATGCCTTTTCTGTTTCAAATGAGATGAACACTGTTTGTTTGTCTGTTTGTTTGTTTGTTTGTTTCCTTTGTCATCTTAATGTGGTGTATCACATTAATTGATTTTCTGATGTTGAACCAACCTTGCATGCCAGGGATGAATCCCCATTGATTATAGTGTGTAATTCCTTTAATATGCTGTTGGATTTGGTTTGCTGGTATTTTGTGGATGATTTTTTCATCAGTATTCAAAAGAGATGTCTATAATTTTGTTTTTCTTGTGGCATGTTTATCTGTCTTTGGTATGAGGTGATATTGGTCTCATAGAATGAGTAAAGGACTTAAGTCTTTGTGAAATGTTTGGCAGAATTCCATTGTGAAGCCATCTGGTCCTGGGATATTTTTTGTTGGGAGGTTTTTGATTACTCAACTAATTTCTTTACCAGTAATTTTTTTATTGAGATCTTCTATTGCTTCTTGTACAAATGTAGGTAGTTTGTGTGCTTCTGAGAATTTTCCCATTTTATCTAGGTTACCTAATTTATTAGTAAAATAAATAAATAGAATCCCCTTATACGCCTTCTCTTTCCCTCTCTCCCTCTCCCTCCTTCCCTCCTCCTCTCTCTGTCTCTTTTGCTCTTCAGTGTAGCTAAAGTTTTGCCAATTTTATTGATCTTTTCAAAGAAACAACTTTGGTGGTGTTGATTCTCTTTATTGCTTTTTTCTGTTCTCTATTTCAATTATCTCCACTCTAATCTTTGCTATTTCCTTCCTTCTGCTCACTTTTGGTTCAGTTTCCTCTTCTTATTCTAGTTCTTACAGATTTCATGTTAGGTCTGTAATTGAAGTCTTTCCTCTTTTTAAATGTAAGCATTTATAGCTATACCTTCCTGCATCCCATAAGTATTGGTATGTTATGTTTGTATTTGCATTCACCTAAGATATTTCCTAATTTCAATTGTGATTTCCTCTTCAACCCATTGATTATTTAAGAGTATGTTATTTAATTTCTGCATATTTGTGAGTTTTCCATTTCTCCCTCAGTTACGGATTTTTAGCTTCATTCCATTGTGGTCAGAGAATATACATTGCAGTATTTCAATATTTTTAAATTTATTTTTACTTGTTTTGTGACATAGCATATGGTCTATCCTGTAGAATGCACCATCTGCACTCAAAAAGAATTTGTATTCTGTTTTTGTTGTATGAATTGTTATATATCTATATCTATTATATATATATTAGGTCTAGTTGGTTTTTACAGTATCATTCAAGTCCATTTCCTTACTGATCTTCTGACTAGATGCTGTATTCATTATTGAAAGTGGTGTATTAAAATCTCCTACTATTAATGTAAAACTGTCAATTTCTCCCTTTAAATCTGTTATTATTTTGCTTCATGTATTTTACAGATCTGCCCTAGGTGCATATACATTTATAATTGTTCCAACTTCTTGCCGAATTGTCCCTCTTTTCAGTATATAATGTCAGTCCTTGTCCCTCATAACTGTTTTTGACTTAAAGTATATTTTATTAGATAATAGTATAGCTACCTCTCCCTTTTTGTTACTACTAGCATGGTATGTATATATTTCATCCTTTCACTTCCAAAATACTTGTATTTTGAATTTAAATGGTGTCTCTTGTAAACAGCATATAGTTGTTTTATGCTTTTTTATCCATTCTCCCAATCTGATGACTGGAGAGTTTAATCCATTTGCATTTAAAGTCACTACTGATAATGCAGGACTTTCTTCTGCCATTTTTCTACTTAACCTTTGAATGTCGTATACCTTTTTTGGTACCCAGTTCTTCTGTTAATGCATACTTTTATATTTATTTGATTTTTTGTTATACCATATTGATTGCCTTCTCTCATCTATCTGGACAGACTTTTCATCTATTTTCCTTATTGTTAACATGGGATTAAAATTTAACATGCTAAATCTATAACAACTATATTTGATTTGATACCAACTTAACTTCAATAACATACATATATACTTTTTCCTATACCCTTCCATCCCCCCCACTTTTTTGTACATTTTATCAATTATATCTTTGCATGTTGTATGTCCAAAACCTTAGATGTGTCATTACCTTTTATGTATTTGCATTTGAATACCTTTAGGAAGTAAGAAGTGCAGTTATATACCAAACAATATACTACAACAATACCAGCATTTACAATTACCCTAATGGTTACCTTGACCTCAGGTCTTTATTTCTTTATGCTGCTTTGAACCACTGTCTAGCATCCTTTCCTTTCAGTCTAAGGAACTCCATTCAACATTGCTTACAGGGGACATCTGGTTGTGGTGAATTTCCTCAGCTTTTTTTGTTTGTTTGTTTTATCTGGAAATATGTTAGTCTCCCTCTTTTTTGAAAGAACATTATGCCAAATATAAAATTTTTGGTTGGCAGTTGTTTTCTTCCAACACTTTAAGTATTTCAACCCATTGCTTTCTTGTCTCTTGTCTCCATGGTTTCTGATGAGACCTTGACACTAAATCTAATTAGATTTCCCTTGTACATAACAAGTTGCTTCTTTCTTGTGGCTTTCAGAACTCTATCTTTGTTATTTGCATTTGATAGTGTGATCCATAAACCATAGGGTGTATTTTTCTTTATGTGTACCCTGTTTGGTATTCTCTGGGATTCTTGGATGTACATATTCATGTCTTTTCTTAAATTTGTTAAGTTCTCCCTCATTGTCTCTTTCTATATTCCTTCTGCCCTCTTCTTACTTTCTTCTCCTTCTTGGATTTCCATAACTCCAAATTGGTGTGCTTGATGGTGTCCCAGAGGTTTCTTAGGCTATTTTTGCTTTTATAATTCTTTTTATTTTCCTTCTCCACAGGCTGATTCATTTCAAGTGTTTTGTCTTCAAGTTTGCTGATTCTTTCTTCTGCCAGCTCCTATCTGTTCTTGAAACCCTTTTGGAAAATTTTCTTTCAGTTATTCTGTTTGGTTCCTTTTTAAATTTTTTATCTGCTTTTTAAAATTCTTATATTGCTCATTCTTTGTTTACCCGATATCTTTTAGTTCTTTCCCTGTAATTTCCTTCATCTCCTTGAGCTTTTAAAAGATAATTTTTAAAGTCATTTTCTGGTATGCCCATGGTCTGGTCATCTTCATTGGTGTTTTCTGGATTTTTGTCCTCTTCCTTTGGATGGATCATCATTTCCTGTTTCTTTGTCTTTTAATCTTTTGCAGCACACTGCAAATTTTTATATTCAAAATGTTATATCTTGCATTTTTTGCTAAGTGTGTGTTTCTTGATTTTGTAACCAACTTGTGTAAGATAGTGATATGCTTGAGCTGCAGCCCTTCTATTGGGTAGGTCTACCCATGGTGAATGCAGTGTGCAGGGATTTTCCTGTCTTTCTGGCCTGTGTCTTGTCCTAGGCTTTTGCTTGTTAGTTGTGCTGGAGTTTCCCTGTTCACAGGAGTTTGGTTGTCCCCTCTGTTTCCCAGAAAGCAGACCACTCTCTCCTGTGTATTTAAGCTACCAAGGCTTTGCCCCAGATTGGCTACCTCCATTGTTTCTTACACTCTTTTCATTGTCTCAAGCTGCTCTGGCCTGGAGGGCAAATTCTGGGAGGAAGGGCACAATTGAGAGGACTTCCCCAAGTCAGTCTTTCCCAGCTGAAACAAGCCCAGGGACCCATGAAGTGGGTGCATACTGGCTCTAAAATGCTCTGGGGAATGGATCAGGAAGGACCAAGACGTTCTTTCATATCTCCCTAAAGCTGAGCTTTTTTGGCCTGCCCAGCATAGCATGTTTAAGTCCCCTCCAACATGGCCTTTGCATGGAGTGGGTTGAAACAGTGGGCACTGTTCCCTCTGCTGTGGTGTGTTGACACAATGTCCATCCTCAAAGCCAGGCTCCCAGGGATCCAAAGTCACTAATCAAAT
Source organism: Choloepus didactylus (assembly GCF_015220235.1). NCBI lineage: Eukaryota > Metazoa > Chordata > Mammalia > Pilosa > Megalonychidae > Choloepus > Choloepus didactylus. The sequence continues at coordinate 187,087,373 of NC_051309.1, read as the reverse complement.
GCTGTGATCACTGTTCAGCTGTGCTCGTACACTGGTCTTGGGGAAGAAGATTTTTATGTCCCTTTCTGTCACCAGCAAGCTAGCTAGAGGCTGGACTCCATGGCAGCCTGCCATGAGAGTAGGGGTGGGCACTGGTAGCCACTACACAAAGAGAGCAATTTACTCATCTTTACTGTAATTTATCAGCCTCCTCCTCATGCTTTTCCCTGGAACTATACACTGTTCTCGCCTCTGGACTTTCAAAATATTTGTTTATTACATTTCCTGCCTGTATAATGGTTATTTTGGTTAAAGGAATGAGTCCTGGAGCTCACTACTCTGCCATCTTCCCACAATCCTCTAAATGTATTAAGTCTTGGGGGAAATAAAAACTGACCAAAACAAGAAGGAATTTAGTAACTGAATATCCTATATCTGTTAAATAAGTTGAAAACTCCAGGCTTAAAATGGATGCACTTGTAAATTTTCCAAACATTAACATTAATAATAGTGCCATTTTTGCACAATATTTTTAGAGAATAGAGAAATTCTTTTCCTGATATCAGCATGAGCAGATATCAAAACAGGTAATGGCCTTAAAGAAAAGGATATTACAGACCCATGTTTCTCATGAACATGGATGAAAAATCCTTAACAAAATATTAACAAGTTGAATCTAGCAATATTTTATAAGATAATGTATTATGAATAACTGGGGTTTATTCCAGAAATGCAATGTTAGTTTAACATTTAAAATCAGTCAATATAATTCACCACATTACAGAATTAAAGTGTGGTTATATTATCATCTCAGGATAAGTACAAAAGCATTTGAAAATAAAACTGTACACATGTTCATGATGGAAATTCTCTGTAGCCTAGGAAGAGAAGGGAAATTTCTTTCTGACAAAGGTATCCACCATAAGCCTAACAGCTAACATCATACATCATATATCATTGTGAAATATTAAACACTTTCTCCCAGAAGTTGGAAAGACAACAAGAATGCCGAATATTAGCACTCGTATCGAAATTAATCCTACTTATCGTATCAAGTGAAATAACTCATGGAAAAGAAATAAATGCTATAAAGATTGTAAAGGAAGCATAAAAACTGAGCATGAATTTAAACCAAGAACTGTTTTAAACCAAAGCCTGTACCTTAAACACTATAGCATATTTAAAGAAAAATAATAGTATGGGTTAAAAGTCAATCAAGCTCTACTTTATGCCAGCCATTTTAGGAGAAATTATGTGAATTTTTCACAAGAATGGAGAGGTAGACTTTCTTTTCCCTCCCCTCCTTGTCCCTTAGGGGGCATAGTCTCCCAGTGATGGGATCTGAGGGGACTATGTGCTCCAGGTTTGGAGAAGCTGCCTCCAGCCCCTCTGCATGGGGCAGTTATGTATCTCCTGCTGTGTTATCCTTTTCCCAATAGAATAACCCATAAAGAGGAACAGTGCTCCTCCTGGTACTGCCAAGCCCATTCTAGGCTGATCCAGCCTGAACTCTGCCAAACTGTTTAACAGTTCTTTTACTTTCAGGTTTAAGTAGCACTGCAGAGTAGAGGACCACTAGTTGTGGCTTTCTTTAGCAAATGGGAGTGGGGTGAGGGGATGAGGGGAAGGGGCAGAGGAAGACTCCATGCCCTTTGAGGAGTGGTCTGTATGAATGCTGCCTTCATCTTCTAAATATCCACCTCCTAGTTCCAGACAGTCTTCAGCTTCTTCCTCAGCCGCTGTTTAGGTTCCTGCTTTCCCAGGTCCCCGCTTGTGATTTGTGCATCTATCCTTACAAAGTGTCAACCAGATGTTAATGGGGATTTCCTTGGCTCTGGCTCCTGCTGGCTCTCAATTGGGCTGAAAGAAGGCATGCTGATCCTTTGGGTAGAGTAAAAATCTGTTTTTTTGCTTCAACTCAAATTCCTTCCTTCTCCACTCCTCCACCAATGCATTCTGTGGCCACTTTTCCCATGATTTACCTAAGAATGAATACATCTTGCCACTGAAAACTCAGGATTTTAACATGTCTGCGGGACACTGTTATCGAGTTCCGACTTGGCGGGCCTGGGCCAGGGGAACTGATCAGCCCCTAGGAAAGGTAGTGGGGCATGGATGGTAGTGCCCTCCACGGCCCCCCGGGCCTGAGAAAGTGGAGCCGAATGCAGGCCCCATTTCCTCACCCCAAAGTGCAACCGTTGGGGAGGGCTTGCCGGAGAAAACCCCCCCCCCATGCCTTACCCGCACCCTCCACCCTCTTCGTTACCGGAGCAACTCCCGCCCCTTTTCAATCAACCTCCGCGCCCTCTCAGAACCAATCCAAGCCTTTAACCCTTACAGCTACCCCGCCCTCTAAACCGCCTGATATAAGCTTGTACTCTCCCCTAATAAACTCTCTTGGCTTCTTCACCATCAAAGAAACGTGTCCCGCCTGTTCCTTCTCGCCGCCCTCCACACCTTGCACGCCTCCGCCGGGGACCGGGCCCAGTCCCCCGCCTCGCCTTCGCCTCCGGGAAAGAGCCCCCGCCGCCGGTACCCTCCGAGCAACGCCGAGAGCCGAGGGTTCAGCAACCGGCCGCCCCCCCCCCAGACGAATCAACTGCGACCGCAACTGGCGCCCAACGTGGGGCAGGTCCTCTCCACGCAGCGGTCCAGTAAAACCACCCGCTCGCCTGGACGCCTCTCCAACTCCCCTTCTCCTCGCCTGCAAGGTAAGGGCCGCCTCTCCCTCGCCGCCCCGCGGAGCCGCCTCTCCCTCGCCGCTCCACGTCCGGAGCTGCCTCTCCCTCGCCGCTCCGCGCCTGGGCCGCTCCTCCCTTCCTGAATTAACCCGGCTATTGCCCCCGACTACCTTTCGTCTTCTCTTTCTATGACCCCCATTCCTCCTAACATTCTCCCTCTACCCCTTCATTACCTTGGTGTGGTCCTCTGTGTCTTCGTTTCTCTGTTCGGCGCGGTGTGCCTCGCTGTGGCCGCCCCCCCCGGACTGTTCCCGTTACCAGAGAGTCCTGCTTTCTGTTCTCATCGTCTTCTTCAGCCTCGCGGCCGCGGTTTGCCTCGTTCTTCTTGCTCGGTGGACGGCCCCCCCCCTCTTTTCCCCTCCGCTGTGGGTGGTCGTCTGTCCGCGCGCCGGGCGCCTCGGGTTCGGGCTCTGGCGGGTCTTCTGGACGCACGTCGTTGCGGGGTGTCTGTCCGGCAGCTGCGGGTGTGCGGGGACCTCCTGCTGCCCTTTGACCCGTGGCTCACCACTTGCCATCTTTGGGGCCCCGTCACTTGTGATCGCCTTGTTGGTCGGGTCACCAGCGCCGTGGAGCATGGGAGCGGGCACTTCCCTCCCGGCTTGCTCCCCACCTTGATGGCCGTCCGCTCCTGCCTTCAGGGCTCCCTCCCCCCTGGTCGAGGCCCCATTGGATCCGGGGGGGCCCTGTCGACTCAATCGACAGATTCGGACGGTGGGACCGATGCGGATCGCGGTTCGGGCACAGGGTCCTTGGTCAAGCGAATTGGCGGCGTGCTCGAGGTCGCCCCCCAGGGACGAGGCGGTACCGAGTCTCTCCAAAATGGCGAACTTCCTCCTTCTTCTTCCACTGAGGGGAGGAAGTGCTCTAGTGATGACGTCAGCCCTAAGCCGGACCGGAAACCGCATGCACTTTCACAGGGCGGAGTTAGTCTGCCATCTTATGCCTTAGACCCCGCCCTTTCACAGGGCGGAGCTAGTCCGCCATCTTGTGTCTTAGCCACGCCTACCGCGCCGCCATCTTGCGACGCTTGGGGCCTCCCACTTCCGCCTCCCCCTTCGGCGAGCTCCCCCTCGGAGCCACTGCCGGCAGCTGCCGCCGCCCCTCCCACCCTGCCAGCAAATAACCCCTGGCTGCCTTTTACACCTCAAGGCAACCCTTGGGGCAACGCTGCCCCTACCCCCACTCCCGTGCCAGGCCCTCTGCAAGCGCGTCCTCCTTTCTCTTGTGCTTTTCGCTGCTTTCCCCTTAACCTTACCCCCACACGGCAGAAACCGTACGACTGGTATCCCATTGACTCAGATACTATCAAGCAGCTTCGCAGGGCCGTCAAGGAGGACGGGTTAGGTAGCCCATACGCTTCCCAATTACTGCAGGATATCGCCATGGACTTTTGCCTCCCCCAAGACTGGGCCTCGCTTGCCCGTACCATCCTTAACCCTGGCCAGTTCGTTGATTGGCGTGCCCACTTCCAGGCGGAAGCAGCTAGGCAAAGCGAGCAAGACGCAGCCACTGGAGTCTATTATCACCCTGAAGCTTACTTGGGCACGGGAGCGTTTATAAATGCATCTGCTTATATTAATGCACCTGCCACCTTTTGGCCTATCCTTCGGGGAATCGCCTTGCGAGCTTTTGCCAACTGCTCCGCCTGTCGGCCTAATAAATTCACCAAGCTCTTCCAGGAGCCGAGTGAGCCTTTCGCCACCTTTGTCTCCAGAGTCCAAGAAACCTGCGCTCGAAAGGTAAGTGACCCCCAGGCCCAATATTACATGTGCCCATCTTCAAATCCTGGAAAATTGTACTGCAATTCCCCCAACGAGTACTACTGTGCATACTGGGGGTGTGAAACATTAGCCACTAATTGGAAGCCTCCTGTTCCTGATCAATACCTTACCTTAAAGTGGGCCCCTACAGGGTGCAAACTCCCTACAGTTAACTGGCTCGGCCAAGAAAGTGAGGGATCCTGCACACATCTTAATCTTACAGTGCAGCTCCCCACTGATCCCTCCTGGTTACTCGGTCGAACTTGGGGCTTCAGAATCTATGAGAAAGGAACCGACCAAGGATCACTTATTCTCATAAAAAAGGAGGCTGCAAGCCAACCATGCCAAAATACTGCATTAAAAACACCCTCTGGCATAGGTCCCAACCAAGTCCTTAACCCCCTTAATCCACAGCCCTCCAGCCGCACCTCAAGTACAAGCAGCGCATCCGGAAACCGCACCTCAGCTACAAACAGCGCATCGCCAACCCCACCACCCCAACCTTTTCTGCCCCCCTCTTGTTACTCCTCTCCCCTCCTCGGCCTTATCCAAGCAGCCTTCACCTCAGTGAATTCCTCCAACCCCAATCTTACCTCCTCTTGTTGGCTTTGCCTCTCCACTTCCTCCCCCCTGTATGAGCCCGTCGCCTCCAACCTTTCCTTTTCAGAAAATACAGAAAACAGCCCCTCGGAATGCAATTGGAATACCTCTGCCGTCCCCCTAACCTTTCATTCAGTCTCCTTTACAGGAAAGTGCATCCACCCTCGCTCAAGTAACTCTCCCAACCTCACAGCTTGTGCCAACTACTCATCTCCCAGCAGCTATGCCAAGTTTCTTATTCCCCACAACTCCTCCCAATGGCTCTGCTCCTCTACAAGACTTACCCCCTGCCTTAATGTGCAAACCCTCAATACAACTAATGAAACTTGCCTCCTGATTGTCCTTATCCCTAGGGTCCTATACCACAGCGAGGAAGATTTCTTCCTCCGCCTGGAAAGAACTGCAGCTCCTGCCCCTCGGCAAAAGCGAGAGCCCATCACCGCCCTCACGCTTGCCTCCCTCCTAGGTCTTGCAGGCGCTGGCACCAGAATCGCTGCATTAGCCAGTCAAGGCTCCGCCCTAACTCACCTCCGAGCGGCTGTTGACGAGAACATTCGTCACCTACAAAACGCTATTTCCCATCTTAAAAATTCTGTTAACTCCCTCTCTGAAGTCGTGCTCCAAAACCGCCGAGGTCTCGACCTTCTCCTCCTCAAAGAAGGAGGCCTTTGCGCCGCCCTAGGAGAATTCCACAGGTCTCGCCGAAGACAGCCTAAAAAAGGTCCGAGAGGGACTAGAACAACGCAAAAGAAACCGTGAAACCACCAACTATTGGTCCCACATCTTTACCCCCCTCCTCCCATACCTCCTCCCTCTCATCGGCCCCCTACTAATGATTATTCTAGCTCTCACCCTAGGGCCCTGCATTATCCGCAGAATTGTCCAGCTTGCTAAGAACCAAGCCAATGCTGTCTTTTCATCATTTGTGCAAGTCCAGTATCAACAACTTGCCTCCACTGAAGAAGCTGACCCTCCGCAGCGTCGCCACCCTCGTCCATCCCGCAAGCAGCGAGGCCCCTCTCGAACGCCCGGGTGCCACACCAACGTCGAGCTCCAGCCTCTCTAACTACCATCTACCCCATCCCTTCCCCCACCTCCCCTTTCCCTCATCCCTTGGCGGATCTCTCCGGTAAGCTTCTTCCTCTAATTAGAAAAGAAGGGGGAAATGCGGGACACTGTTATCGAGTTCCGACTTGGCGGGCCTGAGCCAGGGGAACTGATCAGCCCCTAGGAAAGGTAGTGGGGCACGGGTGGTAGCGCCCTCCACGGCCCCCTGGGCCTGAGAAAGTGGAGCCGAATGCAGGCCCCATTTCCTCACCCCAAAGTGCAACCGTTGGGGAGGGCTTGCCGGAGAAAACCCCCCCTCCCATGCCTTACCTGCACCCTCCACCCTCTTCGTTACCGGAGCAACTCCCGCCCCTTTTCAATCAACCTCCGCGCCCTCTCAGAACCAATCCAAGCCTTTAACCCTTACAGCTACCCCGCCCTCTAAACCGCCCGATATAAGCTTGTACTCTCCCCTAATAAACTCTCTTGGCTTCTTCACCCTCAAAGAAACGTGTCCCGCCTGTTCCTTCTCGCCGCCCTCCACACCTTGCACGCCTCCGCCGGGGACCGGGCCCAGTCCCCCGCCTCGCCTTCGCCTCCGGGAAAGAGCCCCCGCCGCCGGTACCCTCCGAGCAACGCCGAGAGCCGAGGGTTCAGCAACCGGCCGCCCCCCCCCCCCCCGAGACGAATCAACTGCGACCGCAACGTCAATTCTTTATAAACTAACAACTATAAGGCAACCTGAATTAAAATTTCAGGGGGTGGTGGTAGTGGTGTGTGTGTGTATTCACGTGTGTGCATGAGAAGAAGAAGGGAGGGGAGAGAGTGAGAGAGAGAGAGAGAGGGAGATTGAGGAATGGAATCACTGAATCTAAAATGTAATTAGACATGAAAGGTACCTAGAATTCTAAGTGTCCTGTCATTTTTCAGCTTTCAATATGAACTTGTGAAGGGTTCGATTTCTTAACTTTGCAGCTATTACCAGAATTATCATGATAAAAATTTTATCTACTGACAATGTAGGAAAAACCATATTAAGAAATATTTCATATCAGCATTCTAATTATTTTAAAGCATATTTAGCATCATTCATCATTGGTAAGTAACTGTTCAACTTACATAGATATTAAAAGGTTTTTTTCAGTCATTAGCAGCTAATGATAAAAACAAAATGGTAAAGTTTTTCAAGAATATCTGTCATATACATAAAGAATTCTGTGCTTTAACTCTTCTACTCCTATCCTTACTTTTTTCCAAAAGTTGAGTACTATTTACTTCTCATAACAACTCTTATCATGCCTGTTCTAGTTTGCTAATGCTGCGGAATGCAAAACACCAGAGACGGATTGGCTTTTATAAAAAGGGGGTTTATTTGGCTGTACAGTTACAGTCTTAAGGCCATAAAGTGTCCAAGGTAACACATCAGTAATTGGGTACCTTCACTGGAGGATGGCAAATAGCATCCAGAAAACCTCTGTTAGCTGGGAAGGCACATGGCTGGCGTCTGCTCCAAAGTTCTGGTTTCAGAATGGCTTCTCCCAGGACGTTCCTCTCTAGCAAGCTTGCTCCTCTTCAAAATGTCACTCACAGCTGCACTGAGTTCCTTCTCTTTGAGACAGCTCATTTATATGGCTCCACTGATCAAGGCCCACCCTGAATGGGTGGGGCCACGCCTCCATGGAAATATCCCATCAGTTATCATCTACAGTTGGGTGGGGTGCATCTCCATGCAAACAACCTAATCCAAACGTTCCAACTTAATCCCCGCTATTAAGTCTGCCCCACAAGATTGCATCAAAGAATATGGCTTTTTCTGGGGGACATAATACATTCAAACCGGCACGATGCCAGTACCCTCCCTGATTTGAGTCAGGTCAGACTTACTCCTAATTCCATGTCTCACTCACAGAATTTTATTTGCCCAATATATCTTCCTGGAAGTGATAACCAAAGATTGGTTTTACAGAACTTGTGGTGTGCATCAATATGAATATTGATAAAACATATTCGAGCAATTTGCCTTATGCTTTGAGAAACCTAGTAAGTCATTGTTTTCCTAAACTGTCTATGGACTCCCAATAATTTGCCTTCAATAACCTTTCTGCTTAAGGATCTAACTTGTTTCTTGATTTCAGGGAGATTTTTCCTTTAAAGTTATATTTTTTGACATATTGGTTATTCTTTCTTTGAAAATAATCATTAAATAGTCATACCTCTTTAAAATTGCATTTTTCTTTTTTTAATATATTTTACATTAAAATAACAAAGCTGTGAAAATTGTAACACACTATTAGAAACTATATTCTCAGTATTCAGTAAATGTTTGTGAAAATTGGAGAGCTGACTGCAATTACATTAAACAGGATTTGCATCTATACAAGTGAATCCCCACAGATAATTTTGTGAAATATTCATCTAAAATTTTGATAATTTGCTCTAGGTATTTTATGATATGCTTAAAAATTTGTCTTAACCATGGATATCTTAATATAATTATTTTTGGGTATACTCCTTGAATTGTTTTATGGCAATTTCTTCTGCCGAAACAACCATTGATTTACTTAGAATATGATGTTGGCAGAATTCTTCAGGCTTCTGAATGTTACAGCTTTGGAATGGGGCTGGCAGAAAAGAAGTGTACAAAAATTCATATTTTTTGGTAGTATCAGTGTGATATGGACTGGAAACTCTAACTAACACAATAGCCTTTTCCCTTTAGACTCCCTGGGAAATTACTACATAAATCTAATAGAAAAGCATTGTTCGGCATACAATTCCCAATGAACTTAAGAATTTAGAGAACTAAATCTATATATTAGGGGAAAAAAGTGCTAACTTGTCTGTAATAATCTGTTTCATTTGGATATCATTACTTTGGAGTCATTCTAACAATTACAGTTTAAATAATTAGTTTTTTTCATCTTTATTAGAAACAAAATATTGAAGTTGGAGAACAAAAAGTCCATTTGTAATTTATGAGATATATCAAGACTTGGTTTTCTGTACCTATTATTCTATTTACATATTTTCTCTCAAGGAGTGTCAGTTTCTTTACACTCAAAATGGAAACTTCATCTTCCATGACTATTTTAGATTTTTTATTAGAAAAATATATAAAACATCTGAAAACAGTAAATTTCTCTCAATACAAAAGGACTGTGATACTGTCATTGCTTTCACCTTTGTACATTAATAGCAACTGAAAATTCTGGGACTTTTTGGTCATTTTCACAAACTTTCTGAACATTTAGAATAATTCCATAAACTTCAATTGCTCCATTTTGGTGGGGGGTGGTGGTGGATGATTTTCTATTCCAGTTTCAGCTTGACTACATATAAACAGTGTGGCTTTTCTTCTTCCCTTGTTTTAGTTTCCTAAGCTTCTCAAAGCAAATGTCATGAAATGGGTTGGGTTAAATAATGGGAATTTATTAGCTCACGGTTTTGAGGCCATGAGAATGTCCAAATCAAGGCATAATCAAGGTAAGGCTTTTTCCCAAAGACCAGCAGTTTGAAGTCCTTGGCTCCTTTTCATCCTTTGCCACATGCCACGGGACATGGCAGCATCTTCTGTTTTCTCCCTTCTCTTCTGGGTTCTCTTGATTTCAGCTTCTTGTTCCCCTGGTTTTCTCTCTTTCTCTGTCTGAAATTCATTCTTTCATAAAGGACTCCAGTAATAGGATTAAGACCCAGCCTGACCGAGGTGGGACACACCTTAACTGAAGTAACCTTACCAAAATTTCCTACTTAAAATGGGTTCCAACCCACAGGAACGGATTAGATTTAAGAACATGTTTTTCTGGGGTGCATGCCACTTAAGAAACCTCACCTTCCTCATCTTTTGCCTGTACCTCTTCCTTCTCCTCCTTCTCTTCTTCTTTATTTTTGTTCTTTATTTTTATTTGAGTTTCATATGCCTTGGCTTTAAAAGTTAACTAATTTACACTGTTTGTTAAGAATGACACAAGTCCTCTCCTCTCTTTCCTCTTTTTCAAAGTATCCATTTTCAATTAATTTAGCTGTTTTATATACATTTGTATATATCTAAACAACATGTATATGTTGCTATTTTTCAATTCTTTTAATTTTTTTTTTTTAGTTTTAAGCATTATTTATATAATTCCTATTATGGACAATGACTATGAAGTTTTTTTCCTCCCTCTACACACACATGCACACTTCATCCCCCACCACCCTATTATATAGTTTATCATAATTTTATTAGATCTGATTCCTTGTATCCATGCCTATGTATATATGATTATGAACATATGACTATGTGTTCTAGTCAGAGTTGAGTCATAGAGTATATTATAATCATATAGAATCCTTATCTTTTCCCCCGGAGTTACTAATTCAAGCTTAAACTCTCCATCAGTTGTTTCTATGTTTTTCTCAAAACTTTCAAGTACATTGTTTTATTTTCCTTCTATTATTTTTATATTCATAAAGAACTCTTTCCAGGAGCCATTTGCCTTCTCCAATCTGAATGGGTTGCCCTTTATAGCTGGTGCACATCTTCATTTAGGTCTTATGTAATAAATATATCCAAGAATTCCTTTTGCCTCCCTCCTGTGAAAAATCTATGCCCTGATTCCATCTCTAACAATTTCTTATTTCACTACTAAATGTAGGCCCCTTTCCATGCCTTTTTCTAAGTAATTAGCACGATCTTTCTTATGTTTTTATTTTTATTTTTTAAATTGAATTTTGAGATATATTGAAAAACCATACAATCATCCCCAGTATCTAGTCAGTTGTTCACATTACTATTATATAGTTGTGCATTCATCACCACAATCAATTTTGAACATTTTCATCACCACATAAAAAAGAATAAGAATAAAAATTAAAGTAATAAAGAACACCCAAAACATCTCATACCTCCCTTTCCTCTTTATTTAATGCATTTTTTAATTGTGAGCTTTAACATATATACATAACACTGACAACTTTCAAGGTACAATGTAGCAAATAGTTAGAAAATAAACCTCAAAGAATGTCATGGGACACAGTTCCACTTCAGCTATTTCCATTATTGTAAAATAAATATACATGAACAAAGATGTTAACTTTTGATGTACAGCTCAATAAGCAGTTATATAGGTAAGTTCAAAAATTTTTACGGGTTACAGTTCCACAGTTTCAGTTCTTCCCTTATTATGCAATATAGGGTATATACAGAAAGGTGAAGACTTTCAAAGCACAGTTCAATGAGTAGATATAAATTTGAAAGGATGTTATAGGTTACAGTTCCACCACGTCATTTATTTCCTTATAGTTATTCCAACACCCCAGCATCTAGAAAATATATATGTGTGTTTATATAAAGTTTCAGTATTCATAGACCTTTGTTAAATATTTTCTTCTTTGTTACTACACCTTCCTCTCTTTTTCTCCATCTTCAGGGGTGTCTAGGCAGTGAGCACCCTGACTTGTTCATATTGAATGGGGGTGTCAACACTGTGGGGAGGGGGACTGCATCTGACTGTCGTTCTTAAGGAAGCTGCTGCTTCTAGGCTTTAGGACTTGTTTGGCACAGGAACACGCTGGTGGATTTAAGTTTCTGAGAGATAAAACTTAGTGAGTGAATATTTTATAGAATCTCAGGTACGGATCTAAGGATTTGGGGACTACTTTTGGTAAAGGCATGTCATACTGTGGCCGTTTGAGCTGTATAGCTGGAGCTTGCATAAAGGAAACCTCCATAGCCTCTCAAATATTTGGGATCTCTCAGCCACTGTGACCTCAGCTTGATGCTTTCCTTTATCCCCCTTTTAGTCAAGCACACATTTTTCAATCCCTTTCTGACAGGGCCAGGCTCATTCCTTGCAGTCATGCCCTCCTTGCTATTAATTTACTTTCCGTCCTTGTTTTTCTACTCATCTGTCCATACAATGGATAAAGGGAGTGGGGGCCACAAGGTTTTCATGATCACATGGTCACATATTTTAATCTATATAGTTATACAATCATCTTCAAGAATAAAGGCTACTGGGTTGCAGTTCAACAGTTTCAGGTATTTCCTTCTATCTATTCCAATGCACTGAAAATTAAAAAGAGATATCTATATAATTCATAAAAATAACCTCCAGAATGACCTCTCAACTCTATTTGAAATCTCTCAGCCACTGAAACTTTATTTTGTTTCATTTTTCTTCCCCCTTTTTGTCCAAGATGGCTTTCTCAATCCCACGATGTCAGGACCAAACTCATCCCTGATAGTCATGTCCCACATTGCCAGGGAGATTTACACCCCTGGGAGTCATGTCCTACGTAGTGGGGAGGGCAGTGAGTTTACCTGCAAGTTGGCTTAGAGAAGGAGGCCACATCTGAGCAACAAAATAGGTTCTCTGGGGTTGATTCTTAGGCATAATTATAAGCAGGCTTAGCCTCTCCTTTGCAGTAACAAACTTAATGAGGGCAAGACCCAAGATTGAGGGTTCAGACTTCTAAGTTGGTAGTCTCCATTGCTTGTGAGAATGTTGTTAATTCCTGAGGTGGGGAAGTTTAATATTTCCACATTTTCCCCCAGTCCCTCAAGGGAGCTTTGCAAATACATTTTTATTTCTGCCCAAATTACTCTGGGATATAATGGGGCATCACACTAACCTATACAAACCAACCAGATTTCACTCCCTATTCAAAGATTCATGTAATAGTGGTGATTGAATAAACTGACCATACAAGTTAAATTATATACTGTGTTACAAAAAAATAGAGATTTTGCACCTACTAAATATTTCTTCCTTTGGTCTCACAAAGAAGTTGAAGTTTTAAAACAAAGTCAATATCATCCTTTACCCTTTAGTCTGATTTCTTTTAGTCCTAACTAATTCCATTTTGTTCATACCTCTGATTGAAGTCTGATCTCTTTTCCAGACTCTTTAACATTTGCTGTATGGGGTAATGCTGACATTCATAGCTGCCAGACTCTGGCTCTGGCAGATACCCAAAGTTCCAGGGACCAAACAGGTTAGACACAAAGAGCTCAGCATCTCAGAAATTAGAAATAGCCATTACAACTCAGGAATAGAAGTAACTGCTGTAAGAGCTTACAACCTAGGAACCTTTACAATAAGCCTTCCCCTGATAATCTATGCTCTCAGATTCAATTTTCAGAGATTGCACATTATAGTTAGTCCATATTAGTAGGCATTATAATTTTTTCTTTTCATTTCTGATTTATTTCACTCAACATACTGTTCTCAATGTCCATTCACCTCACAACTTCATTCCTTCTTGTAGAAGCTCAATATCCATCATATGTATACTCCACAGTTCACCATTCTGTTCATAGTCAATATACCCTTAGGCCACCTCCATCTACTGCAAATCATGAATACTGCCACCACAAATCCCACTGTGCAAATGTCAATTCATGTCCTTTTTTTCAGTTCTTCTAAGTATATACCCAATAATAGGGTTGCAGGGCCATATGGCAACCCCATGCTTAGCTTCCTGTGGACCCATCACCCTGCCTTGAGATGGGCTGCACCATTCTACTTCTCAACCAAAAGTGATTAGGTACATCCCTTTCTCCACATTTTCTCCAGCACTTGTATCCCTCTGTTTATATTTTACATGGTTTTATTCACCCACCATACATTCCATCCTAAGTAAACAATCAATGGTCCCCTGTATAATCATATTTATGCGTTCACCACCATCACCACTATCTGTATGAGGATGTCTCCATTTTTTCCACAAAGAAGGAGGAAGAGTCAAAGAAGGTAGAGAGACAAAAGAAAAAGAAAAAGAAAGAAAGAAATGACAGCTAAAAAGCAACAAAAGGAAAGATAGAATTAAACTAAAGTCAAATAAAAGAGTCAGACAACATCACAAATGCCAAGAGTCCCATAACCCTCCCTTATGTCCCCCTCTAATAGGCATTTATTTTGATACATTGCCTTTGTTACATTAAAGGAAGCATAATACAATGTTACTGTTAACTATAGACTCTAGTTTGCATTGATTGTATTTTTCCCCAATGCCATCCCATTTTTAACACCTTGCAAAGTTGACATTCATTTGTTCTCCCTCAGGTAAAAACATTCTTATATTTGTACATTTAATCACATTCATTGACCACTCTAGGTTTCACTAAGTTATACTGTCCCGTTTTTCTCTTCTATCTTTCCTTCTGGTGTCACACATGCTCCTAACCTTCCTCTTTCAACTGTAGTCACAGTCATCTTTGTTCAACGTACTTACAATATTGTGCTATCATCATGTATTATTGTGCTACCCACTTCTGGATCTATACAATCAACCTTGTTGAAAATTTTGTACTCTTTCAGCATCAAATGCCATGTGTTTAGCCTCATTCTATCTCCTGGTATCTTTATTTGTACACAGTTCTCCTAAACCTCTCTCTCCTGTCTTTTCCTATATGTCTGTAGCACTCCCTTTAGTATTTCTTGTAGACAAGGTCTCCTGTTAATAAACTCTCTCAGTGTCTGTTTACCTGTAAATATTTTAAGCTCTCCTTTAGGATGGTTTTGCCAGATATAGGATTTTTTTTGACAATTTTTCTCTTTCAGTATCTTGAATATATCACCACTGCCTTCTCACCTCAATGATTTCTACTGAGAAAGCCACACTCAGTCTTACTAAGCTTTGCTTGTATGTGATGGATTGCTTTTCTCTTGTTGCTTTCAGAATTCTTTCTTTGTTTTTGTCAATCTGATTAGTAAGTGTCTTGGAGTAGGTCTATTTGGATCAATTCTATTTGGGGTATGCTGCATTTCTCAGACCTGTAATTTTATGTCTTTTATAAGAGTTGTGAAATTTTCATTGATTGTTTCCTCTATTATTCTTTTTTGAGCCTTTTTCCTTCTTTTCTCCTTCTGGGACACCTATAACACATATATTCATGTGCTTCATGTTGTCATTCAGTTCCCTGAGACCCTGCTCATATTTTTTCCCTTCTTTTCCCTATCCTTTTGTGTATAGGATTTCAGATGTCCTGTCCTCTAGTTTGGATATCCTTTCTTCTGCCTCTCCAAGTCCGCTGTTGCATGCCTCCAGTGTGTTTTTCATCTCTTCTATTGTGACTTTCATTCATAAGTTCTGCAATTTGTTTTTTTCAAGCTTGCAAATTCTTCTTTATGGTCACCCAGTGTCTTCTTTATCTCCTTCACCTCTTTTTTCAAAATTTTTTTCAACTCATTGATATGAGTTAGAAAATTTGTTTGAACATCTTTAAATAGTTGTTTCAACTCCTGAATCTCAGCTAAGGTGTTAGTTTGTTCCTTTGTCAGGGCCATATCTTCATGTTTCCTGGAGTGGCTCATGAATTTTGCTGCCCAGGTAACTGACTTTCTTGATTAGTTTATTCTAGAGGTTGTTTTCTCTCTTTTGCCTTTGGTTTCCTTTGATCTCTATATTTCTTCCTTTCTCTTGCTGGCCAGCTGTCAGGGTTGGCTCTGCCCCCCAGTCTTCCCCCAAAATCAGGCACCCACCATGGCCTGCAACAGGGATGGCAGGTAGGCACTGAGCACACCAGCAAGTTCACTGTGTGTGGTAATATAGATCTGCTGGCATCCAGTGGTGCTCTGTTTTCCACTAGTCAGCAAGACCTGAATTTGTTTTAGAGCCCTGCTTTGACATTTGTGTTGTCTATATTTCTCAGCCAAAACTGTGCTGGGTTTCTATGCAGGGCATGTAGATCAGCTCCTCTGGTCCTAATAAAGGGTTTGAAGCATCTTTTTAAAAGGACTTCTAGTCCCTTTCACTTTTTAGACTATCCAGCAGATGGCGATGTTTGGTAACTTAATTGTCCTCAGAGGCTGCTTTGCCTATGAGCACAGGCTGCATCTACACAGGTGAGCTGAAACTGCAGGATTCCTATGCCCTCATTTTGCTGATCAAAATCTGGCTTGATATAGGGCTATACCTGTGGCAGAGTATTTCCTTGGCTGAATCAGTACTCCAGCCATCTCCAAGACAAGGAAACAGCTGCCTCTGCTGTTTCCCTCAAGGGTGGGGGAAGGATTTTCAGACCCAGGACTGGAATCACAGTCTCTGTCCATGTTTTCTCAGTCTCTTTGTCCCTCAGTGACCTGGGCCTTGAAATGTCTTCCCCTGTCCCCCAGGTCTTCAAACAACGGGGGTATGTCTCACTGCTATGAGAGATTTTAAAATCTGTATCCCTGGTGGGAGGGTTCCTGTCTGCAGATTCTGTGCCTCAGAGACCACATGAGGGGGAGGGTAGAGGACTGGCTGGTTTGGGACAGAAGATTCCTACCTCATATTTCTTCTCTTTCTTTAATTCAGCATCTGCAGGGTCCTTCTCCAGTCTATATCCTCCTTCAGAATTTCAAACAATTCAGAATTGTCATTTTTTTTTTCATTGAATCTCTGGACAAGAGTTTTCAGTAGCTGTTTACATCACCATGTTGATGATGTCACTCTCTGGTATGACCTTTTAATATGAAACTAATGCCCTACAAATTTGGGAAATATGGGAAAATTTCTTGAATATATTCATTGTATTTTCTTTGTTTTCTTTCATGATCTCATATTATTTTATATTGGGCCTCTGTAATTGGTCTTATAATTTTAAAATATCTTTTTTCTTTCTTTCTTTTCATCTCTTTTTCATTTGTAATACTTCCTAGGGGACTTATTCAATTTTATACTGAATATTTGCTATTGAGATTTTCATATCTGTTTATTTCTTAATTTTCAACAATTACTTTTGTTCCATGAATATTTCTTTAAATAATTATGAATTCTTTAAACATGAATTTAATATATCCTCTAATTTATCCAAGAATATTGTATAAGTCAGGGTTTAATTTTTTTAAAAAAAGCAGGATCAGTAGGATCAGTCATATCTATCTCTTTACCTATCTGTCTATCTATCTATCTATCTATCTTGATCTATCTTTTGTCTACCAAGGTATTTGTTATGGGAATTTGACCTGATGTAATTGTTGAAGTTGGTTAAACAGTCTCTGCAAGGCTGTTGTCCTTGCTTCTGATAAAAGAGCTTGAAATCTCCAAGGTAGCTGGCAGGAAGGTGAATGCAAAATTTGGAAGAGAAAGAACAAGTTGGAATTCATAAGCACCAGCTGAAGCCCATGAAAATGGACAGGAATCCATTTTAATCACATCTTATGTTGGTGGCAATGGTATTTTGCAGAAGCTAGGACTCTGAATCATGGAGTTAAACACACACACACACTTGGGCCAGGAATTAAAGAAGCTAAAGTAGGCACTAAAAGACACTACAAAGCTACTAAAGATATTAATGGTTACTTTTTAATTATTTTTTTCTTTACTACCTATAACTTTGGCCTCCCCCAAGTTGCTGCAGATTTTCTCATTTCATATCCAATCATTTTCTCTACCCTTCTGATTTTTAATAAGATACTCCCACTCTCAAATACATTTAGTATTTGTTTGAACATAGAACCTGTCTTTTACCTCTTCAGAAAAATATCATCTGCTCTTCTGTCAGGATGAAGGAGAAAAGGCAGCACAGGTGCATTAAGGGGGAAGGTAATCTCAAGAAAAACTGTTTAAACAGATTTATCTAATTCCCTTTCTATATCTACTTCCCTTATGTATAGTTTGTATAGCTAATTCCAGAACCACTTGAAGACTCTGCAATGTAAATGTGCTGTATTCTTTACTCTCCCACTGTAGGGTCAGGATTCTGATTTTGGCTGTAATCATTCAACAGTTTTTCAATTTCCAAATATCATTACCACTATATTCCCTCTGCTTTACATCATTGTAACTTTTTTTTTATTTCAAAATCTGATCATAAATGTAATTTTAATGTTTAAGGGGAAAAGAAATCAGGTGCATATGTTCAATCCACCATCATTATCGAGTTAAGTTTTTAAGTATTAAATGAGCTTGTATTCTTACAGGTAATATTATATCATATGGTAACATTACGTGTGTGTTTACGAAAAACAGGCAAAATATTAAATACTCATATACCATTATCATTTAATTTAATTTGTGAAATCTTAAAAAGAACATGTTAATTTTCAAAATATTCATCATCACATTACTGTCTTGTATTAGAATACATACTTTAAATCACAATATTTTTCTAATGTATCTATATCATGAAATGAGAGTTCAAACTGTAGCTAAAGAAATGTAGTGTATAATGTAAAGAGTGATAGAAATTGGGGGAGTCTAAAAAGCAGTCTTTGAAATATAATACCATTATACAGTACTATATGAGAACACACTATTTCCTTATATCACTGATTCTATTTGATATTTTAAGAATACCTATAAATAGCCATTTTATATTCATAAATATCCTGGCAAGCTAGAGATATTAATGCCACCATTAAACTTGCTTTTTCAATTAGGATATAAAGGTTAAAATAAAGATTGAGAATGACAAGTCTTATTTCTTATTGAAGATTTTGCTTGTCCTCCAAGACCTTAGTAATCCTTATGATTTCGGAATGCTTATGTATAGATGTGCATATGTGTTTGGGCAGGTTTGTTTGTGTGATGGATAAGTAAGAGGAATGGAGAATATAATTGCAGTGGAACACTTAAATTACAGTTAAAAACTGAAACTACTTCCTGTTGAAAAACATGTCACGGTCACAAAATTCTTTCTCTCTAATGCTTAAGATATGAAAACATTTTAAAACCATAAAGTTTACCAGCAAAAACCAAAAAAAAAAAAAAGAAAAGAAATTGAGGAAAGTAGCCAAGGCATAGAGAGTAAAGCACATTGCTCATATCTGTGCAACTATAAACATACTGACCCTCAGTCTTAACAGTCAGTCATCAGTCATTAGGACAGTGAAAATTAAAACTGCAATGAGATATCATGCCACACCTGTTATAATGGCTGAAATTGAAAAGAAGGACCGTCGTAGGTATCTTAATTTGTCATAGTTGCTATGAAAGATACCATGCAATGGGTTGGCTTAAACAAGAATTTGTTGTCTCATGGTTTTGAAGGCTAGTAGAGATCCAAAATTAAGATGTTTGCAAGGCTTTGTATTCTTCCATGATCAGCGGCATTCTGGTGATGGTAGGCCTCTGCACTTGGCATTTTAGTTTCCTAGGCTGCTTAAAGCAGATACAATGAAAAGGGTTGGGTTTAAACGATGGGAATTTGTTAGGTTACACTTTGAGCCCATGAGAATGTCCAAATCAAGTCATCATCAAGGCAATTCTTTATTTCTGAAGACTGAAGACCTGCTGCCAGTGATCTTTGGCTTCTCTGTCATGTGGCAAGGCACATGGCAACATCTGCTAGTCTCTCCATTATCTTCTGAGTTTCACTGATTTCAACTTCTGCCTTCTGTGGCTTTCTCTTTCTTTGTCTGAATTTCATTCTCTTATAGAAGACCCATCCTGAATGAGGTGGGTCACATCTTAACTGAAGCAGCCTCATCACAAGGTCCTGCTTACAATGGTCTCACCCACAGGAATGGATTAAATTTAAGAACATATTTTTCTGGAGTACATATAGCTTCAAACCTCCAAATGTGGTATGTCCACACAATAGCATACACCGTGCAACAAAAAGGAAAGTACTAACGATACACAGAGCAACATGGTTAGCCCTCAAAATAATTAGGCAATTGACTAAAATAATGCAAAATAGAGTACATACTATAAAATTCATATACATCTCTAAAAAATACAAACTAATCTATAGTGACTGAAAACAAATTAGAGGTTGCCTGGAGATGTGGGTGGGTTGGAAGAGCAGGAAAAACAGATTAGCAAGAGACATGAAAATTTTAGAGATGCATATATTCATTTTCCCGATTGTATTGATGGTTTCACAGGGATCTACATGATGTCAAAACTTCTAAAATAGTATACTTTAAATATGTGCAGGCCAATTATATCTTAATAAAGCTATTAATATGAAATAGTATGTGTATATGTTTAGAATGAAATGCAACTTTCATTCTTCTAATCTTTGACCTCTATTCCTGACTGCTCCTTAGAAGCAACACTCAGAATTCTTTTACTTGTAATGTCTGATAAATATCTCCATACCATAAATAAAATACTAATATTTTCCTTAGATTTATGAGGTTTAGATATTATCTGTTAATTTCCTGATATGTTAATTGGGAAGTTAAATTTAATTTCCCACCCTTCCTTCCTCTTGTATTATTATTTCCTCTAAATTTGCTTTGGTTTTAAAAATAATGTACCAACACTCTTGTTTTATGTTACTTTATAGCAACATCGGAAGTAAGTAACAAGTTACATAGTAAGTAACACAGTAAGACTATGTCCTTACTTCTCACTCTGTAAATAAGCATGTAATTTATTTTATCGCCACCCCCCCCAGTCTCTCTCTCATTCCTATCCCCAACTTCTCTTATTTCAAATTTAATTTTTATTGCCCAGGTTTATAACACATTATATTCTCTCACCATTATCTTCAATGCTTTGTCTTTAGGTTTACTCTAAAAATGAAAAGTAATTCACAGTGTTTACATTATTAAGACTAGGTAACATTACTCATTGCAGAGCATCTTAGTGTCATTTTTTTTTTTTTTTGGTATAAATTCATTATTTTTTCCTTGAAGGTCAACTTTTGTTCTTCTCAGCTTTTCTTGTATTATTCGGTTTTAAAATCTTGCTTCGTGAGTGTGCCAGTTTGAATGTATTATGTCCCCCAAAATGCCATTATCTTTGATGCAATCTGGTGTGGGTAGATGTTTTAGTGTTGATTAGATTGTAATTCTCTGAGTGTTTCCATGGAGATGTGACCCACCCAACTGTGGGTGACAACTCTGATTGGACAATTTCCATGGAGGTGTGGCCCCGCCCATTCACTGTGGGCCTTGATTAATTTACTAGAGCACTATATAAGCTCAGACAGAAGGAGCAAGCTTGATACAGCCAAGAGGGACACTTTGAAGAATGCACAGGAGCTGAGAGAGAAGCTGCAGCTTACAGAGACATTTTGGAGATGGCCTTTGAAAGTAGAATTTTACTCCAGAGAAACTAAGAGAAGACAAATGCCCAAGAGCAACTGAGAGTGACATTTTGAAAAGGAGCTGTGGCCTACAGAGGAACATTCTGGGAGAAAGCCATTTTGAAACCAGAACTCTGGAGCAGATGCCAGCCACGTGTCTTCCCAGCTAAGAGAGGTTTTCCCGACGCCATTGGCCATCCTCCAGTGAAGGTACCCAATTGTCAATGCATTACCTTGGACACTTTATGGCCCTAAGACTGTAACTGTGTAACCAAATAAACCCCCTTTTATAAAAGTCAATCCATTTCTGGTATTTTGCAGTCTGGCAGCATTAGCAAACTAGAACAATGAGTGAAATATTTTTTACTCTCTCATATCATTTTTCATTTGTGTTTCCTTCCAGTATCAGATTTTCCTCTTGCTTGGGCTTTTCCTTTTTTTCAGGACACTTTTCTTTTATGTCTGGTGACATTTACTCTGCATTTTTCACTAATGCAGTCCACAAAGCTGGCTGGGAGCTCCGCGTTGGTGGGAAAGGCTGATCTATGGTCAGGCTTAGCTGTAGTGTGATTGAATGATGGGTTGAAAGATGGCCACTACATCAGAGGAGTGGAGTTGGAATATCAACTATTTGGCATATAGGATTTCTATTCATCTGCCAATTTTGTGCTCCATATTTTAATCCCACTCTTTTCGATAGCTGATGCTGACCTGTCCAGAACTTTGAATTTCTACAGGGCAACTTTGTTTCTTCCCATCTCTGCATGGGAACATGGCTGTGTTTGCTTTCCCCTGATTGATCAGTGACCACGTATACATCTCCTATCCATCTGTCAAAGATATGTTGTCAACTATTATGTACTTATTGCTTGATTTCTTTTCTCTTTATTGCCCCAGGTCTATAATCTTTTGGTTCCTTATTAGCATTTTACTGGGGTCTCTGGGGATCCAGGAGAAAAATGCATATGTTCAATTCACTGGTTTAATGGAAAGTTTTACTATCCATGTTCTTAACCTTAATGGAAAATTTTATGAACTAATATCCCTTTAGATGATAAAAAATTGAAATACCATGCATAGAGTAATCCAGTATTTTTACAATCATTTAAAACTATTTATCCTCTAATATGCATATATTTATAGAGAAATGCTTATAAAGAAATTTACCTAATGTTCTAATGGTCAATTTTAAATGCAATAATTTGGAATACTTTTATTCATTATTCATGGTTTTCTTCTTTTTTATCTTCTTTCCTTGTTTCCTACTTTCCTCCCTCCCTCCTTCCCTCTTTTTCCTTCCTTCTTTCCTTCCTTCCTCTCTCTCTCTACCCATCTCTCTCTCTCTCCCTCTTTCTCTTTTTTTCTTTCAACAATGCCCACTAAAAAAGATCCCTGACGGGAGTAGATGAGTTTCATAAGAAAATGACAGCCAAAGAAAGGGATATAAGTGACAAAGTAGAATATTGGTAAATAAGTTGAGCTACCTCAAACTAGTTGGAAAGTTCAGATTTAATTTAGTAAACTTTATGTTTTTATCTAAATTTTGGCCAAATTGACTCTGGATAATGCTATTTGAGGGTATAAAAGAGGGAGATATTGGAAAATGATTATAAGTCTTGGTAGTAAGTTTTGTTTTATTTCAGCCTTATAGTTCGTAAAACATTTTGATACTCCTTTGATTATTTCATCATTAAGGCACCATGGTGAGTTAGATATGTTAACCCCATTTTTCAGGACACTGAAAACTGAGGCTCAGAGACATTGATTGATATTGGCTATCTAGCAACAATGGCTGAGGATTCTGAGTCTGAGATCAGCACTAAGAGAGCAATTTAGCTGGGATATTTTGTTGCCATGTCAGGACTGCATAGAATTGATGGGTGTAGGGATTCAGAGTTGGAGGACAAATAGCTAAGACCTGAATTTTACATCAAACTTTCCTAGCAAGCTGTGTGTAATTTCAGGTGAGTTCTTTCATATTTTAGCCTCAATTTTCTCATTTATAAAGAGAAGAGGTGTCAATAGATAGTTCTATTCTAATTGATATTCTACATTAGCTTTCTACAAATTTTTCAATTATTTATTCTTCTAGATCACCCCACTTTATCAGAAACTTCATCATGCATTTTTCTTGCAGTCAATATTTTAGAAGAAATGTGGCTCATTGTGGAGCTAGGCTATAAGACCTTTCAGGGCAGACAAGTTCTAATTTAGTCTTTCTCCCAACAACATCCAGCACAATGCCTGGGGCATGGTGAGTTGTAATATATACTTATTGACTGGCTGATTAAATTAGGAAATATATTTAGAGCTAAGAAAGCAGGGATAAACTATATTAAAGCATACTAGGTTCTTTAACACAACTAGCCAACAAAAGTTTTATACTCATTTATTTTATTATCAAAATTCACAGATAAAACAAATATAGATCTATTTCATACTGAGTTAAAGCAAACACGATTAGTAGGATCCAAATCCAAACTAAGAGTTTTCTCACAAAAGTAACAAAAATTAAACTTGTCTGCATTCTAATAATAATCTCAGGGGAACTCATTAAAATTACTATCTCCAGTTAAATTGAACTGGTCCCAAAGCAGAGATGAAAGAGGATATTCCTAGACCTACAGTTGCAATGGCTTTCTTTTCCAAATAAAGCAGACAAAATAATTAAAGATAATCCATCACACAGGGCCAAATAGAAAAAATAAAATTCTGAAAATAAAAACTGAACCCTAGGAAAGTAATCCAATGTTTTCCAATATGATTTAGATAAGAAAGGCAAGAACCTATAAGTCATAAATGTTAAGGTGACTCTCTACTAAGAAAATAAATAATTACCAAGAAGGCTGGAAAAGTGTTTGTCCTTTTTACAAAAGTAGTGGAGGTATCTCTGAAAGGAGGGATTCTTCTCTCACTAGAAGAGTTGCTAAACCATATACCCACTTGCTTACTGAGCTTTTAGTTGTTCAGTGATTGGGAAAATCTGAGTTAATAATTCCTGGTTCTACCTCACTTACAACTCAAGACCACAGTCATAAATAACGTTGGCTTTGTTGCACTGGGGCCTCACTCTTTAAGAGTGACTCTTTGCCAGGTATGTGCCATCCATAGGAGTTATAGCTTCTCAGGTCATTTTAAATGAGAATTGGTTTTGAGGATGCCAAAAAATAGATTTTGAAATGTCAATCAGTTCCATAATCCCCACATATGTTCTTTCCAAAACAATTATTATCAGTAAGAAAAAAAAAGTAATATGAGAAAAATAACTATTTTATGATGTCATTTAAGAAAGTAAATTGTGATAATTATCAGATAACATGAAATAGGAAAATAGTAATTAAAACACTGGTATTTTCAAATGTGAGAAGGAAATGATCCTTAGAGAAGCTCATTAGAGAAGGTCACCTGGAGAGTAGTTAGGAGAGGATTAAAGAATGATGCTGAGTAGTTGATCATAATACCACTGCATAATGAGAGGGTGAGCATACTACAGGAAACAGCAAAACCTAGAGAAAGAAAGTCTTTCCTTCGGTAACAAATCTTATCCTCTTATGGACCTAATTTTGATTTACCAAATTTAATGGGTGGTTGGAGGAAAAAGCATCAAAAACAATGACACCAATCACATATAGAAGGATTTTTTTTTTCAGAGCAGGTCATATAGGGAAGTGATTTTACAAAATAGGATTTAAACATCTGTGAAGAGAAACAATAGCACCACTAGTGAATAGCTACTGTCTCTATTTTCAAGAAGCTTCTAAACAATTCCTTTGTAGAGTTATACCCCTGTCAGGTAGCCAACAGAATAGAGGAAAGAAAAGGAAATGCAAATAGGAATTGAAGTTGTTGTGGCATTTTAGTTATTGTTGATGTAATACCAGGATTTTTATAATATGACCAGTAAGTTTTATGTAAGCTCTATATCCAATTCAGCTAATCCTTGAGTTACAATTTACTGTCAAAAAGCACATGTCTCAGTGAATCTTCTGACCAAAAGTTGCTATAAATCAACTAAATATTAATTAATTCATTCATTCCACAAATATTTATTACACACCAATTAGGGGCCAGGAAATATAATAGGATTTAGGAAACAACATGGTCCCAGCCCTCATGGAAATTTCATTATTATTAGGGAAATGAATTAAGGTTAGGGTTCAAACATTGGAAGGTTCTAATTAAATAATCCTACCCTCTTAAAAATTTTTTTTAATTTTTTTTTAATCTGAGTGATTTACTACTTCTGTTTTAGGAATCACACCAATTAGTTGACCATTTCTTTATAGCTAGGAAATAATCATTTCTTTTTTTAAAAAATTAGTTCTACCAGGCATCCTTATTACATTTACACAAGGAAACAGCAGAATATTTCTGTCTACTTTGTTTTCTTTCTTTATAAGTCAGTTGTGAGTCCATTTCTGTGACCTGAAAGCAAAATATGCAAGATTGTGCCAGGGAGTTCTACCATGGCCTACAGAGTTCAGGAAGGCTGATGCCTTCATTTTTACAGTTCTTCATTCCCCAAGGTTCCAGAAGTTCCATAAACTGCTCAATTCCAGCATAAATTTCCTCTGTAAGAGAAGTTTCTCAAAAGGAGTATACCTCCATTTCAACTTCTGGCACACATTTAGAGATTCTTTTAGGTTTCCTTAAGAGCAGTTACCGCTCTACCTCTTCCAAGAAAAAGACTCAATCTTAAAACAACGGGTAGAATATCTAGATATTCTAGATTTTATAAAGTTCTTTTTCATCTATTACTTTAGTAGTTATTTCTTAGGATAATAAGATATTCTTAACAGCTATGTAGAAAATTTGTTGTCATTTACAATGTGTGTGTCTACAGTTAAGAGTAGTAATAAACTTCATCCATCTTTCTATTTTGTGGATATTTTCAGGCAACCAGTTAGGTATTCACTTAACAAAAGTGGTTTTAATTAAAGTTCCAATGAGAAGTTTTGAAGCCCATGTGCTGGGGGTGTGCCGGTTTGAATGCGTTCTGTCCCCCAATGCCATTGTCTTTGTAGTCTTGTGGGGCAGACATTTTGGTGCTGGTTAGATTTGCT
Source organism: Choloepus didactylus (assembly GCF_015220235.1). Classification (NCBI taxonomy): domain Eukaryota; kingdom Metazoa; phylum Chordata; class Mammalia; order Pilosa; family Megalonychidae; genus Choloepus; species Choloepus didactylus. The sequence continues at coordinate 187,061,239 of NC_051309.1, read as the reverse complement.
TGGAATGTGCCCCACCCAGCTGTGGGTGATGATTCTGATGAGATGTTCCCATGGAGGTGTGGCCCCGCCCATTCAGGGTGGGCCTTGATCAGTGGAGCTATATAAATGAGCTGACTCAGAGAGAGGAAACTGAGTGCAGCTGTGAGTGATGTTTTGAAGAGGAGCAAGCTTGCTAGAGAGGAGCATCCTGGGAGAAAGCCATTTTGAGGCCAGAGCTTTGGAGCAGACGCCAGCTGCCTTCCCAGCTAACAGCGGTTTTCCGGACGTCATTGGCCATCCTCCGGTGAAGGTACCCGATTGCTGAGGTGTTACCTTGGATGCTTTGTGGCCTTAAGACTGTAACTGTGTAGTGAAATAAACCCCCGTTTTATAAAAGCCTATCCATCTCTGGTGTTTTGCATTTTGCAGCATTAGCAAACTAGAACAGTGGGCATGTGTGCATATGAGTTAGCTGTGGTCAGTAGCACTGGTTTCATGGGTGAGGGGTCAGGGGAACTGAGGCAGAATTTGGGTTTCTGTCATATTTTCATCCAAAAAAAGCCAGATGGCAATTATCCCTCTGCCTTTCCACACTCAGAAAATGTAAACTCTTCTTAATTAAAATACAGAAAGAAAAATGAAGTATTCTCCAATCATCATCATCATTTAAGAGTATCTATTCTGAAATAAAAGGAAAGAACAAGGAAGATACATAAGCTTTATTGGAAGGTAACAAGGAACTTAAGAACTACTGTCCACATCTGGTGCTCTGGAGCCCAAGGCACCCAGCCTTCTGCTGCCCAAGCTCTGCTGTACAGAGAGAGCCTCGTGGATGAGCTCAGTGAAGAAAAGAAACAGCACTGGATTGATGTTCCCTGTGTTCTGCAGTGCCCACCTCTGCCAACTCTGACACACCAAGCTACCTGACGCCTACTAAACTTGCACCTGCTCCAATGGGGTCTGTTTGCTTAGAAATGCTAGTAAGGACTGCCAAGCCCATTGCCACCAAGCCCTCAGGCACCCAGACAAATGATAAATTGCTCTTATCATACTACTCTGTGGTCCCTCTCTCCTAATCCTGATGCACTACTCCTCAATTCCATTCTACATTATTATTCTTATGAGATCTCCCAATCAATATTTAACAGAATTCCCTACACCCTCATTCTCTTTCCTGCATCCTTAAAGGGAACTCGTTTCTCCCCATGAATATGCAGCTTTACCTGCAGATCTCTGAGGCAGATGCTGATCTTCCTTGCAATCGCCAGAGCCTCTGGTTCAGTAAAAGGATCTCTGCACACCTTGTAAAATCTGCTACTGCCAATGCACTTTGAATATAAGGTTCGAGACTCATCTTTGCTGTTGTCTTCTTCTGATTTCATCATTAATTCCCTTTACTTCACTATTTTAACACACAACATACAGCTGCCCAGTCTACTACAATCTTGCCATCATCCTCGGTGATTTCATTTTCTACACGGATACTTCCCCAAAACACCTTGTTTTATCCACTTCATTCATAAGCTCATGTTCACACATTGGCCTTGAAATCAATATAAAAATCTGCTATCCTAGTTTTCTCATTTACTTAGTCCTGGGATCCTGTCAAGACCTTCAGTGCACTGACATCCCTTTATTCTTCCTATCCATCATCTCCATCCTGTTATCACTTCATTCTGTATCCAGTTCAGTGTAAATTGTCTATCACTTGGATCAATCTTTTGCCAAACTGTTCTTTCACAATCAAACCTGGGTAGGTGCATTTATCTTCTTTTCCCTTACCTATGCCTGAACTGTTGACCAGTGCTGGAAAAAAATACATACTACATTCTCCATTGAGTTTCTCAGACCCCAAAGCTGAAGTTCATTCTTGATGCATGTTCCACATCCAATTCATAAGTCATTCACATTGGCTCTGCCTCCATTCTAATTGCCATATGCGTCGCTATATCTGCAGTTGACTGTATTATTCTTTACAAATATTTGATAGCCCTGCTGGAGGAGAATGATACTACCACATTCCACTAATACCAGGAGGCTTGTCCATGTGATTTGCTTAAGCCAAAGAAGTGTGAACAGAAATGACATCTGTTTCTTCTGGACAGGGGCTTTAAGAGTCAGTTCAGGATATACTGTGTTCTCCTTTTGCCATGTCAACAGTCAATGATCCTGATAGACACTGTTCTGCTAGCTTGAGTCCCAAAGTATAGATGACAGAGCAGTGCTGCCGTGGACACAAGATGGATATTTAGTGTGAACCACAATGTAAGCTTTGTTGTTGCAAGTCACTGATGGTTTTGGTGGTGTTTCACATCATTATCTGCCCTGTCTGTCTGATACAACCTGGTCCAACCAGTCCAACCACAGACATCTCTATCCTAGACAACTACAAGAGTCTGCTGACTAGCTTCCCTGAATATACAATTGTTCCTGTGCAGTCTAAAATTCTACTCAGTGTCCTGTATGATCATTTTAGGGCATAAATGAATTCACATCATTTCCTGTATTAAACGTTCCACTGTTAGAATAAAACACAAATTCTTCCCATGGTGTACCAAGCCTTGGTGAGTAGTCTGCAGCTATTCTCCAGGCCTTATCTCGTTCCACTCTGCCCCACTGCACTCCAGCCACATCAGTTCAATTCTTTTCTCTTGAACATACCAAACTAGTATCCATCTCAGGGCATTTGCAAATACTGTTCTTTGTACTTGGAATACTCTTTCCTGAGATAGTATCATGGCTTGCGACTTCATATCTCAACTTAAAAGTCATCTCCTTGAAGATGACTACGTCTAAGTAAAACAGTTCTCTTACCCACCCTGGTCTCTTTCTACTACATTACTCTGCAATATTAGGACCTGAGATTATCTTTCCTCCACTATAATGTAAGCTCCAAAGGACAGGAATTTTCTATATCTTGACCACTGCTGATTCCCCAAAGTCTGGAAAAGTGCTAGGCCCATATAAGCACTTACTGACAGACATAGGAATAGATTGATATTGTTCTTACTTTTCAACAATTTCATTTTTTCTGAACTTCAACTCTGTCCAACAAGGTTACTTTGCTTTTCTAGTTGCTTTGCTCTGACATTTTTAACTTGTCTAGTTAAGGATTTCTCTTTCTTCTCAACCTTCTGACCCTCCTCATTTTATTCCTTCATTCTCAGTTGATAAACTCTCCCCTTAATACTCAAAGATACTAGAAAAATCAGAGAAGAATTGTTTCCAACACCTCAACTACAAAGCATCTATTTTTTTCCTGAAATCATTACCTATCATTTTCCTGTTTCATTGGAAGAGCTGCCTCTCATCAGTTTTAACTCATTCTTCCATCTATGCTTTAGATTCTGTCTGCTTTCCTGTCTTCTCAGAGTTCATGTCCTATTGAATCTCTACTGTACCTCAATACACACCTCTCTTTTGTTATGTTTTGCTTTATTTTTGTCTTTACTCTACTTCCTCTTTCCAATTGGTATTTAAACCTGTTTGTGTCTCATCTAAACATTGTACAGACTCACACTCCCCAGACCTCACCTCCTTTCCTTCTTTCCTAACCAACTCCTGATTCTTCTCCTCCCCATTTCCTCCACTTGCACTCTCACCTTACCCTGCTATTTGGCTTGTACATACACACACACACACAACTGTTTCAATAGTGTCATTAACAATGACCTCATGCCTCAACATCTGATAGATTTCCTTCAATCTATATCTTGCTTTGACTCTTGGCCCTATTTTACTTTTCCATATATAAGTCCTTTATGTCTTTGGTTAAATTTATTCCTAGATATTTGATTCTTTAAGTTACTATTGTAAAAGGAATTTTTCCTTGATTTCCTCTTCAAATCCTCCATTATTAGTGTACAGAAACATCTGATTTTCCGGATTGACCATACCATCTTTCTTAACATTCTTTCTTCTCCAGTCTTAGTTTTCTTTCTTTTTCTTCAGACATTTCTTCTATTTATCTTTGTAGATCATCCTTCTCTACATGAATATTGGCATTTCTCTGGTAACTGCACTAGATATTATTATTTTCTCTTCCTACATTTTCTGTCTATATGACCTGGTTTATCACTCTCATACCTTTGATTATGCTGTCAATTTATGACAGTCATATACATTTCTCTTGTCTAGATTTCTCTCAGAATCAAACTCCTATGTAACATCTCTACTTTGATATTCCACCAATGCCTCAAACTCAACATGTCTAAAACTAAGCTCATTCAACATTGTACTAGAAGTTCTAGCCAGAGCAATTAGGCAAGAAAAAGAATTAAAAGGCATTCATTAGTGCCAAAATTTTCACTATTTGCAAATGACATGATCCTATATATATGAGAAGTCCTAACAAATCTACAACAAAACTACTAGAGCTAATACATGAATTTAGCAAAGTGGCAGGGTACAAGATAAACTTGAAAAATCAGTAATGTTTCTATACACTAGTAATGAGTAATCTGAAGATGAAATCAAGAAAAAATTCCTTTTACAATAGTGCTCTAGTTTGCTAATGCTGCTGGGACGCAAAACACCAGAGATGGATTGGCTTTTATAAAAGGGCGTTTATTTGGTTACACAGTTACAGTCTTAAGGCCATAAAGTGTCCAAGGTAACACATCAGCAATCGGGTACCTTCACTGGAGGATGGCCAGTGGTGTCCAGAGAACCTCTCTTAGCTGGGAAGGCACATGGCTGGCATCTGGTTCTGGTTTCAAAATGGCTTTCTCCCAGGACATTCCTCTCTAGCTGCAGTTCCTCAGAAGTGTCACTCTTAGTTGCGCTTGGGGTATTTGTCTCCCCTTAGCTTCTCCGGAGCAAGAGTCTGCTTTCAACAGCCATCTTCAAACTGTCTCTTATCTGCAGCTACTCTCTCAGCTTCTGTGTGTTCTTCAAAGTGTCTCTCTTATCTATATCAGCTTGTTTCTTCTGTCTGATCTTATACAGTGCTCCAGTAAGTTAATTCAGACCCACCCTGAATGGGTGGGCCAACACCTCCATGGAATTTATCCAATCAGAATCATCACCCACAGTTGGGTGGGGCACATCTCCATGGAAACACTCAAAGAATTACAATCTGATCAACACTGATAGGTCTGCCCACACAAGATTACATCAAAGATAATGGCATTTTGGGGGACATAATACATTCAAACTGACACAAATAGTAACTAAATGAACGAAATATCTAGGAATAAATTTAACCAAATATGTGATGGACTTACATGTGGAAAACTAGAAAACATTACTAAAAGAAATCGAAGAAGATCTAAATAAATGGAACGACACACCCTAGTCATGAATTAGTACACTAAATATTAAGATATCAATTCTACCTAAAATGATTTACAGATTCAACACAATCCCAATCAAATTTCTACAGCCTACATTGCAGAAATAAAAAGTCAAACATCAAATTTATTCAGAAGCATAAAGGGCCCCAAATAGCCAAAAATATCTTGAAAAAGAACACTGAAGTTGGAGGACTCACACTTCCTGACTTTAAAACTTCCTACAAATCTACAGTAGTCAAAACAGCATGATGCTGGCACAAGGATAAATATATAGACCAATGGAATTGAATTGACAGTTCCATTCATTCATTACTGGTGGGAACGTAAAATGATGCAGCCGTTGTGGAAGACAGTTTAGCAATTCTTCAGAAAGCTAAGTATAGAATTACCTTATGCCTTGCCATTCACTACTAGGTATTTACCCAAAAGATTTGAAAGCAGGGATTTGAACAGATATTTGCACACTGATGTTCATAGCGGCATTGTTCACAATTGCCAAAAGATGGAAGCAACTCAAGTAGCCTCAACTGGTGAATGGATAGACGAAATGTGATATACACATACAATGGAATGTCATTCAGTATTAAAAAGAAATGAAATTCAGAGGCATGTGACAACATGGATGAACCTTGAAATGAGCCAGACCCAAAAGGGCAAATATTGTATGATCTCAGTGATATGAAATAATTAGAATAAGCAAACTCAGAGAGTCAGAATCTAGACTATAGGTTACCAGGGTATGGGTTGTGCATATGGAATGAGAAGTTAATGCTTAAATTGTAAAGAATTTCTATTTCGGTTGATTGTAAAGTTTTGGTAACATTGTGAATGTAATAAACAGTACTGAATTATATTTTCAGTGGTACATATGCTACTAGAATAAAAATTAAAGGAAAAAAATCACAGGACTATACAACACAGGGAACGCGATTGTAAGCAATGGACTACTGTTATTAGTAGAATTATAAAAATGTTCTTTCATGAGTTATAATAATTTTGCCACACTAATATACAGTGTTAATAATAGGGTGGTATATGGGAATTCTGTATTTTATATATTTTATGCATGATATTTCTGTAAACCTATAAATTCTCTAACAAAAAAATTAATAAAAAAGATTAAAAAACCACATTAACGTAAAATCTTCAACACTATCACCCCACAAAAAAGTAAAAGGTGGATATTCCCCAAAGCTGGTATCATCTGTAATTCCCTTGCTCAGTACACTGCATCTCTGCTTAGCCAGTTGCTCAAGCCAAAAACTTGGTCTGTATAACTGATTGCATCTCTCCTGTGCCTCAGAATCCAATAGAACGTAAGTTCAATAACGGTGTAGGCCTGATGTTTTTCTCCAATGCTGTATCCCCATATCTGGAATAGTATTAAGCTCATAGTAGATATTCTATAAATACTTTGAAGGAGTTGGTGAATAAATGTGTAGCATTAGGAAAGTACTTTTCTGCAAGTAGCAAAAAAGCTCAGCTACTGTGGCTTAAAGTAATAGTAGATTGCACATAGCTAGAACCTCCCCCACCATCACCACCATCACCCCCTTCATCCCCTTCCTCTCTTTCCCTTCCATAATGCAGGGCAGGAATAGTGATTCAACAACTCAGAGAGGCAGGGTTTCTGCACAAACCATACCTAACATAGGGGCTTTCATCACCATGGTTGCAAGATCATGCCCACAAGTTGGGCAGAGAAGTGGGATAAGAACAAATGGCAACAGGATTTTCACCTTCTAAGTGTTGCCATTTTTATTTGAGAATAGTCACCTTCATCAGTGATTTTGTTGTTTGTCTAATGAGCCTAGCTCTGGCACATGGTCATTCTTGCTACACTGGGGTGGGGTGGAAGCTTGAGAATTTAGTTTTTTGCCTCTGTGCTCTAGGAAGACAGGTGAGAAAACCATGTTGCATGAGTCACTCTAAAGTATTTCCACAAAACCTAATGCCAAAGATTTCTGAAGGTACTGCCTACATATCTTTCTCCTTCTTCTTCTCTTTGCTTTGCCATTTTCTTAGTACCAGTTACAAGTATTTTCTCACTGAAGCACTGCATAACTTCTTAAATGGCCTCCTGAATTCAATGTTGTCTATTTGCTACCAACCCCCATTCCTTCCTCCATTCTGTGTACTCCGTTTGATTATCTTTTTAAAATACCACGCTGCTTCTATCAAACCCTGTATATGATTCCTTAGCCTTTCAGTGACATTTCTTCCAAGTCCTTAAGACAAAATCTAAATACCTTAACTTTGTCTACTCTGAGACTTTGAAGATTTGCCTGTCTCTGCTCCTGCTGTATCAACTTCTGTTAGTTCTTGGGAAGGCCTGTGTGCTCTTTGATCCTTTGAATTTATGCTTTCCTCTGCGTGGAGCATTCTCCCTCAGTCCTCCACCCCGTCTCATTTATCTGGCTGACTCCTACCTATTCTTCAGTTCTTGCTTTGGGTTTCTTTCCTCAAGCAGTCACTGTCTCCTCCCACAGCATCAGGGACCATGTTCACCTTACCATCTGCGAGCACCTGCCTTGTGGTAGGTATCAGCATATTTTAGGAATAAATGAATGAATTAATGCACTTATAAAGGTAACAAGTCAAAAAGGACATATCATTGGCTTATTTCTAAGAGTAAGCTTACATTAATTTAAAAAAAAAAAATTCTTCAAAATAGAAGACCTGCTGAACCATTCTGTCCCTTTTGGTTGATAATCCCAGGGGAAAAATTAAATATGAGAGGTTTTCACCATGTTTTCCCTTGGTTACAAACAAGCAAGAAAAGTGAAACTAGTTGTAAGGACATAGTAATCTCAGAAAAGCTACTGACTGAATGTAGGAAAAAAACTCCAGAAAATAATATGGTGAGAAAAGATTAGATTTGAATTTAGGAAGCCAGGGTTCCAATGTTTTGATTCATGCTGTGACATTTGTAATACATTTAGTTTTTTATTCTTGACAAAATAATTTTGAGATGTTAATTTTTATCTGCTCCTCTATTTTCCCTGCCTCTATTCCATGCTGGAACACAGACCCTTTAAATGTCTTGCGTGGGGGACTTTGATAAATTTAAGGGCAGTGTCCGCCTGCTGTTATTGTAACTGTTGTTAAAACCTTAGGGCAGAGAAGAGAGTAAGCTCTGCTTAGGAGTAAGAGAGAAAAAAGGAGTGTCTTTGAGGACATTTAACATGTGGAGGGTAAAGGAACAGATTTCCAGAATTAGGGAACAGGTCAGATCTTGGCATGACCAGTGTGTGTCAAGGAAATGCCAAGGCCCAGAGGGTGCAGAGGCAGGGCTAAGATCCCTGAAGATACAGGAGCTCCTTGCCTCACTAAATAGCCATACTGTGTAACAAAGCAGGATATCATTCGAGCCTTTGGACTTGAGACTTGAGAGATCCTGTGGTTCTGAAACAAGAAGTCACCAGGGACATGGACAACAGAGCAGAGGGATTTTCTAGAATAATTCGCCCTGCATAAGACAGCAAACTTTTCTAGACTCTCCATTATGCTTGGGAGAGGTGGGGATGTTAACTGCGATTGACTTTCCTGACAGCCTGCTAGGGTGGGGATTAAGTGTCAGTTCGACATATTTTAGAAAAGAATATATATTTTACACATACCTGAATCATCTGTGAACTAATATTCAAATCTTGTATACATTTTTCAAGTTAATCATCCATAAATTCAGAATATGGAAATCTATTCTAAATTCCCTCATAGACTTGAGGAGTACAAAAATGTAGCAAAGAATTTTGCAATGAAAAATCCTTTCAACAAATGTAAGGTAATATCCTTTACAAAATCTTTACTTTCTGCCTTAACTATTCCAGAAATAGGTTGGGGCAGTGATAGAAGATGAATTTCACTGATTTGAATTCTTGGTATATGTTCTCCATTTTTACCTCAAAAATAGTTACGAATAAAGCAAAGTGCCTAGGATTCTTATTTTTAATGAAGGATTCAGATGATAGGTGCAAAATGCTTTTACAGCAAATTTAGCATTTCAAGTTCCATCTTCAATCATCGTTTTCTATTTTTTTAAAAATAGATTTAGGCTGTGAAAGAACCAAGGAAAAGGACATCATGAGAACCAAAATTACATTTTAGTTTAGAAATTAATTTATTTTAATTATCATCTGACTTAAAAATCAATATTTTATCACATTTTAATCACTATAAATTATAAAAATGAAGTGCAGACATTCTCTTGAAGGTGATGAATGACCTGAAATATTGTAATAAAATGTATAATAGGTGAAAAACTAACGTTCCTTCTGTGATAATTAATTTGGAAGCTACAATCCAAATTATTTGCATGCAAGAATTTGCCACTATTTATAATGCGTTTCCATTAGAAATAGGGCATTATATTCAGTCTATTTGTTATTAATGTTAATTACTAATTAGCATTAAATCATCTGCCACATTATCATGATCAAGCATATTTGCACATAGAATGCAATAGAGATTCAAAGAAACATAATTAATTGCTTTGTGCTAGTCTCTACTTTTTGTTTAAATCACTAATGTTGAATAATTTTGTTTAGAAGTGAGATAATGATTAACATTACACATTTCTCAGATACACTATGAAGACAATTATGGTCTTAATAGACAAAGTAATATAAAAAAATCACTCTAATAATTAACTACTATTTTCTGGTATGACATATAGCTTATTTTCTAAGAAAAGTTAGGCATTTTATACAAATCATTTTAATGCATAGGAAGTATTTCTAAACTATTTGTTTGAAACACAGATCAATTAAAAATACAAAGTAAAAGCTTTACTACCATTATATTTTTTTATTTGTTCTAACATCCTTACATATCTTCTACAAGATCTCATGAGGTGATTTCTAATTCAGAAGAATACTCCGTCTTACCCATGCAAGTACAGAGAAATGTGGAGAAATCAGATTCCCATCCCTACCCTAAACTTAGCAGTGCTGCATTACAGAGGTGTTGGATTCTCTATTATTCATGCTGCTTTCTGTTTGACATGTCCTTCATCATACTAGATCCCAACTGTGAGTTTAGAAAAGTAGCATAAAGAGAAACAAAAAGTCAGCCTGTCAAGGTAAGTAGATAAACAAAAGTTAAGAGCAAACGAGTACGTTAATTTCTTCATCCTCTTCACAAATGGCCAAACCACACCATGCACCCAATTGCTCTAACCCAGAAATTAGGAGTCACCTTTATTCCTTTTGTTTATTTACAACTCTTGGCCCCCAAATAGTCTATTACGAATTTCGTTATGCCTTCAGTATATAATTTGAACCTCTCTGCTTCTCTCCAACTCCATTACCATCACCCTAATCCAAGCATGCATCCTATTATTAACGCATTGCTGCATAATTCTAACTTCTCTTTTTGCCTATTTTTGCCCCTTTTTAATTTATTCTACATGCAACAACAAAATGGGAAACTAAAATTATAATTTGGAGAATTACTTTCCTCTTCATAAAGCTTCACAGTGTCTTTTGGTAAAATCTATATTTTAACATGTCCTTAAAGGTTCTGCTTAGCCTGGCTTCTGTGTACTCTCCAAACGCATCTCATGCTAGTCTCGCCTTATCCCAGGATACTCGAACCACACTGTATTCCGTTTTTTTTTCTCAAGTAAGCTATGCATTTGGTTCAGTTGTTAACCTAGTGTCAAGCAGTTTTCCAAAATGGTTGTAGTAATTTACATTGCCTGCAGGACTATATGAGAGTTTGGGTAGTGTTTGAGACTTGTTATAGCAGTCAGTCTTTTAATTTAGCTAATTTGGTCAGTGGATAGTTATATCTTATTGTGGCCTTATTTTGCATTGCCCTGATGAACAGTGTTTTATATGTATATTTGATGTTTGAATCCCTCCTTAGAGAAGGTCTTGTTCAAATCTCTTGATTGTTTTCTCTAGTCTATCTTTTTCATATTGATTTGTAGATATATATATATATATATATCTCCTTTGCCAGTTATGTGATGCTTGTATTTTCACTCATTTAACAGTGTCTTTTATTTTTTTTTAATTTTATTTATTTTTAATTGTGGTAAAATATACATAACATAAAAATCACTTTAGCCATTTTATGTGGACAATTCTTTGACATTAAATATATTGAAAATACTATTTAACTTCCACCATTATCTGTTTCCAGACTATTTTCATTGTCCAAGGTTTAATCTTATTGTTGTCTGGTTTATCAATATTTTCTTTGTGATTAGTGTTTTTTCGACCATGTTATGAAATCCAATTTTATAACAATCTTAATTGAAATTTAAAGAAATATTGTATCATCCAATTAATGCCACAATGCTATATAACAAGCCACTACAAAGTTCAGTTGTTTAAAACAATTTATTCTTTCTCAGCTGTCTGCAGATTGGCTATGGGTTAGCTAATTTAGGCCAGGCTTGGGTGAGTTTGAATCTAAACTGAAGGCTGGGTCCAGGCGTGCTTCATACTTTTGAACCAGTAGACTCACTATAACTTTTTTTTTCATGGTAATGCATGTTCTAGAGGGTAAGTCCATTTCATGCATTTGCTGGTATACTACCTGCTTTTATGCCATTAGATGAATCTACACGGCTGACTGAAATCAAGGAACAGAGATGTACATTCTGACACTGCTGGAAGGAACTTCCAAGTCACACGGCAAAGAGAAATTATAGTAGCTGGAATGATGAATTGGCAACAACATGCGATCTACCACAGGCATTCTCCTGTATCATTTTCCTGAAGCTTTACTGTTTTGCTTCCAGGTTTATATTTTGTGGGAAGCAGAATAATAACCCCCCCCCCCCAAAATGTCCATGCCCTAATTCCTGGAACCTATGAATACATTACCTTACATGCAAAAGGAACTTTGCAGATGTGATTAAATTAAAGACCTTGTGATGAAGATTATCCTGGATTATTTGGGTGGAACCAACACTATCACAAAGTCCTCATTAAAGAAAGAAGGAAGGAGGATAGTCAGAAAATGTGATGAAGAAGCAAAGGTTGGAGTAAAATAGGGCCAAGAGCCAAGGAATACAAGCAGACTCTGGAAGCTGGAAAAGGTAAGCAGATGAATTTTCCTCTTGAGCCTTCAGAAGCATCACTGCTCTTCTTGTCCATTTTGGACTCTTGGCCTTCAAAACTAAAGGATAATAAATTTGTGCTGTTTTAAGCCATTAATTTGTGGAAATTTGTTGCAGAGGCAATAGGAAATTAAAACAGATCAATAATTCACCTGGACTTTATTTCAATAATATTATGTAGTTGGTTTTTGTTTTTGTTTTTGTTTTTAATTTTTAAAGTGTGGGTATATGAGTGCTTGAGTGCTTGTGTGCATGTAGAAATCTTTCAAATATTTTATTCCATTTACTCTGGAGTTTTGGACACTTGATACCATAATAAATAAACTTTAATTTAGTATTTAACTATTGAGTAAGGAAGTAAAACTCTTTTTTTGTATACTGAATTTGAATTATGCAGTCTTGCTACATAGCATGGATTAATCTCTGCTGGTCTGTATTGATCACATGTTCATTTTTGAAGCTGCCTGGAACCTGTTAGTGACCCTTGGCCAATTCTATAGAGTATATTAACTAAAGATAAATAATGTTTTGTGACCATGAGCCTGTGATCTTAGGAGTAGAGGGAGGACCACAAGCCTGTTAACATTGTATAGACATAATAGACTTATGACTGGCACCAGGTGTTGGTGGAGTCTTTGGGGAAGTTCCTATGTTTAAAAGACTGACTATGTGGTAGAATGTGTATACTTGACCAGCTCACTGTGAGACCCCACTATGAGGATACTTTGCTGTAGCTGAAACTGAGGTACTGCCAGTGGTACTTAAGAGATTTGAAACAAGGTGTGGCTTGTGTGACCAAGCGGAAGGAACCCAAACAAGCCTGCACTTGAGATCCCTAGACCTGTTGCAATGCATAGCCCTCACTAGCTCCTGCTGTATTGTGTCTTTTGCTCATAATAAAGCCACTTCATGATTATAAACTGAATCCTATGAGTCTTTTCGGTAATCAAACACTTAAAGTAATTATTGTGTAACTAACACATGTTTGTAAAAGCAATACATTAACTAAAGATAAATAATGTTCTGTGACCCTTGGTTTATGAACTAAGGGGTAAGGGGATGGACAAACAAGCCTGTTAATATTGTTTAGTAATAATAATTCAATTTATGTCTAAACATATTTATTCAAATAATTTACATGTAGATTCTGTGTACACATTTATGTTGTCAGCAAATGATTACAGTTTTAGTTTTCCTTTTAAATTTCATAAATTATATTTCTTTGCTGTGCCTTATTGAAACGACTATAATTTCCAGTTCCATGTTGAATAAAATTGGTGGCAGCAGGCAATTTATCTTATGTATAATCGCAGAGGTTAAATATCTACTATTTAGCCACTTATTTAGTCTTGAATTCTTAAAGATGTTTGACAATGCCTCCATCAGATCAAGAACATTCCCTTTCATTTTTATATTGTTCTTTTAAAATCATAAATGGTATGTCGTCTAATCATGTTTTGTTTTTTATATTTATCAAGAAGCTCATATAAGTTTTCTACCTTATTCTGTTAATGTTGTGAATTAGATTGTTAAATCAACTTTGCCTTCATGAAAGAAACCCTATTTGGTTGATATTATAATAATTTTTATGTGTTGCTGGATTTGGTTTGTTGATTTGTTAAAATAACACATCTACATCTATGAGTGAATTTGCCTTTTAATTAGCATAAAAATTTTCAGAATAGGTAGATAGCTATAAGCAAAGTTTGTTCCAAAATATTGGGCTACCTCTCTGAGTTTTCTTCTCAGAGATATTAGCCCCGTAATTCTTCATTGCCTTTTATGCCTCTTTTAAGCCTTCAAAAATACTGTCTTTGATGTGGTTTCCAGGTAGTATGGGTTGCTGCTAGTTCTCCAACTAACATGTCTGAAATATGTAGTCCAGCATTCCTGGAAGCAAAATTGTGTTCTCTAATATTTTTCAGAAGTTTTGTATTCTTCTTCACAGAATTCTTAAACATGTCTGTGCTGGTTTATATATATTATGTCCCCCAGAAAAAGCCATATTCTTTAATGCAATCTTGTGGGGGCAGACATATTAGTGTTGATTAGATTGGGATTCTTTGATTGCCTGTTTCCATGGAGATGTGATTCAATCAACTGTAAGTGAGATATTTGATTGGATAATTTCTATGGAGGTGTTACCCCACTCATTCAGAGTGGGTGTTAATTGGATCACTGGAGTCGTATAAAGGAATTCACAGACAGAAGAACCTCAGAGCAACTGAGAGTGACAGTTTGAAGAGGAGCTGCAGCTAAGAGAGGACAAAATACCCCAAAAGCAACATTTTGGAGAATGTCATTTTGAGACGCAACCTGGGAGCAAGCGGACACCAGCCATGTGCCTTCCAAGCTAACGGAGGTTTTCTGGATGCCAATGGCCATCCTCCAGTGAAGGTACCCTGTTGTTGAGGCCTTACCTTGGACACTTTATGGCCTTAAGACTGTAACTTTGTAACCAAATAAACCCCCTTTATAAAAGCCCATCCATTTCTGGTATTTTGCTTAATGGCAGCATTAGCAAACTGGAACAATGTCTTATTGTCATTTCACTATTTAAGTAAAATACTTTTTTTTCTAGTGTTAATGGCATCTCACCATTTTACTTCCTAACTTCTATATAATAAAATTATTTACAGTTGTTCATTTTTTTCTGATCAATTTTCAGGGCTCTCTTGCTAGTTTAATAGTTTTTTAGTTAAGATTCATAAATAATTTTGCTCATTTCTCAAATATACATACCTCTTAATTTTATCGCATGCCTTATGCGATTGGCAAGATTCTTCATAACGAAGTTAAAGAAGGAAGAGAAATATCAACAATCCTGATTTTAGTAGCGGTGCCTCCAAGGTTTGGTATTAATATTTTTATAATAATGAAATGTACTTTTAAAACCCCAGCTAATGATTTTTTAATTTAAAATAAATGAGCAATACCTTTTGTTTTGTTTTGTTTTCTATTGCATGCCTTCTTAGTACCAACAGAGATTATTTTAGTTTTTCCTATTCAACATATTGCCTGTGCATTCCATTTTTCACAATTAAATATAGTTGTGTATTAGTAAAGTCAAATAAAGAAAATTTATCTGTGTTTTATTTAAGCATTTGGAACTTATTTCAAGGACTAAATGTCTTGAGAGTTTAGAAGTCTTTTAAAAATCACAAAAATATGTCAAAATAAGGTGTTTTTTTAAAATTTGTTTTCTGTAAATGTGGTACAATACAAAGAAAAACCTTGGATATTATATTACTAAAATGTCTGTCAAATCAATGTCTGTATTGACAGAATAAGCCAAAAGAAAGATTCAATTTAGAAACTGTTTGATTTAACTATAAGTTAGTGCATTTTAGGAGAAGTGCCTACAATGAAGTTAAGTGATAAAATAATGCACTTTCAGGATAAATTTCAATTCCCTATCTATTGCCAAAAACAAAAATACCCTTTTTAATGAATGAGTTTAGTCCTTGATATTTTGTCTACCATCTGTATAAAAAAAACTTTACATAAATGTTTCTTCAATGAACTAACACTGACCACAAAAAAAGCTCAAGCTAGCAATGAAAAAGTACATTGCAAACTCAGGCAAACTGTGTTAAATAGCAGCTAAAAAAGTTTATACATGTTATGAAATAAAATTATTAATCAAAGCCTTGAACTCCTGGTGATTCGCAGTCTGGATGGGGCTCCACTCTGACCAAAAAACTGTGAACTAAAATTTATTTGTCTCCCCAACCCACACCAAATTTATAATAAAAAGAGATAATTGCAACACACACATATTTGAAAAGGGAACAAAAGGGAGACCCAAAAAAAGTCATGTGTCTATAGCAATTCAGAAATACCACTGGGCCAATGTTGTAAATACCCCATCTTGGAGGATGGGGGCAAATCCCTCCACTGCTCACCACGGCCCTGGCTCCAAAGTCTTGGATACTCTTCCTCATGGAATTCTCTTCATGGTCTCAAATGGAGGGGATTTTAGGGAATATGCTCCCTTGAGGGGCTGCACACTTTCCTAGCCCATTTTCAATCCAATTAATATTTCAGGATTTACTGAACTCTAACAGGTTTTATTAGTCCAGTCTTATGGGTTCTTGGACAAACCAATGTTCTAAAAATGAAAAGGCTTCTGATCTATTTGTTTCCCTTCACTTCTGGTATTTACACCCAATTTTATTTTCTCTACTTTGTCCTTAGCCCAAATACTAATTTGCTTCTTATCTTCAAGCCTCTCTCTTTCACCTCAGAAGAACTACTTTGAGGTCATGGGAAAAACACAGAGAGGAAGGCCATATCTTAAATTTTACTTTTTTCAACAGTGATGAGTCATTTTGATTAACTGAGAGGTTTTAATGGATATTTGTCACTCAAAACTTATTTTCAGTCTTAATCTTACTCTGAGTCTGCAAACAGTCAGCTCTCCATACTCTTGAATGCCACAAATTTCTTAATTCTCTTTTCTTTTTCATTTCTAATTGCAAATTAATCAATGCTTCCCTGACCTCATCTCGTGCCAAATACAGCCAACTGGAGCCAAAACAAAATATTCTGACTCTTACAGTCTTTCTTCTCAGTTAACTAAATGTTACCAAATGGTTTACTACACTATAACAGATACCATCTCATATCCTTTCTTCCAATATCATCTCATTTCCTTTCTTCCTTCCTTTATCAGATTCCTTACCACCCATCTCCTAATCACTAAGCCAATGCCTGATTTTTTTTTTTTTCCTGTGGGTATCATAGTAAAATTTGGGCACCTATTCAGAATTCTACAGGAAAACAGAAACCACACTATGTATTTCAGGTAATAAAGGATTTCATATAGAGTGTCAATTTTTTATAAAACCTCTGAAAGTAATCAGGAAATAATGAAAACTTGAGGAACTCACAAAATTACCATTGATGATCCCCACATCCTGCAGCATCAAAGTTGATGAGTAGCAGGAGAAAGACAAGGAGGTATTGTGAAATCACACATCTGCTCTTTGCTGAAGCTCTTGTGCTTTCTAATATTGGGGAAGCAATAATACTTTTGCTTTCTCTTCTGCCTTTTGAGTCTAGCTCAAGTGCTTCCTGTTGGTGGAAAATAAACCACAGCTCTGTGGGCAAGGGTGTTTAGGAAATGAAGATTTTAGGTTTTCAATCTCAAAATAGAGATGAGCTATGAAGGGGATAGAGGAAGGGATAGGGCTAAATACCACCAATAAATATTAAACTATGCACAATGCACAGAGAATAAGAAAGACTTTGGACTTCTTCAAAGTAACACTAGAAGTAGAAGGTAAACACTACAAATGACAAGTGTTTGTTGCCATTCTTTGTATTTTCATTATGTACATACATACTATTTACAAAAAAAAAAGCAGAACAAAATATTTGAGAGTTGAGATTTTACATTGAACCCTGTTAAAAATTATTGAAGACGAATAAAAACAGCATGTGAAAGTAGAGCATAGCAAAATGCTATATTCCAGAGCAAAATTCCAGTTTTCCCCAATCAGAAAATAAGACTGCTTACCAAAGAAAGGAAACCAAACACCATAATGACTTTGCTCTAAGCAGGTACAGCCATACAGAGTAAACATTAACATTTACCAGTAAGGAAAATTATGCAGAGAGACTTTGCTGAATTAGTTATTGTTAATGTTATTATGGGAACAAAAATAGTTATCATTTTTTGATATTCTATTTCCTCTGCAAGGCTGAATTATGTGAAACAAAAAGTGCTTACTTGTTGACTTCACATTATTCCTTTGCTTATATCTTATATGTATTCATGCACTGATCATTAATTTTTTTACCTAAAATTCAGAAAAAAAATCATGTAAAACCATTCTTGGGGCTGCCAATTGTTACTAAGATTTAACTTGCTTCCATAGCAACAGGCTCATTATCAGGACAGCTCCATAAGAGCTTCAACTCATTAAAAAGGATCCTTCAGGAAGGATTTTACTAAAAATTCCATTGTTGATGAATATTTTAGTTTCTTTTTCCATGTTTTATTTTCATTCCTCAGGAACTATGAGTATAGTTTCTCCTTCCATTGTTTTTATTACTCTCTGAGGAAAAAAAAGTACTTCTTTTTTTAGCTCATTTAAATGCCCTTACAATGAATTTCAGCAATCGATTTGGTAAAAATAAAAGTTACATAAAGCCACACACATCCATTCTTTCAAATTCATAGTTGTTTGACAATCTTAAAGGCCTTACTCCAGTTGCCTTGTTAAAATGTCTATGCCTATATTAAAGTGAAAAAGGGATTTTAAATGCAGTATATATTTAAGTCCCCCCAAAAGGTTGTCAGGATCACAACTCTTACAAAATAAAATAGTGTCCACTTTTTATAGAAATACTACGTGCCTACATAGATGATTTTGTTCACAATATAGAAATTGTTGTTTTCATTTTAGGGGTAAGTATTATTGTTCTTGTTTTAAGATTAGAAAATTGAAATTTCAAAAGATGAAGTAATTTACCAAATTTCAACTATTAGTGTCTGAGCTGAAATTTGAACCCATGCCTGACTGACTCCAGAGGCCAGGCTCTTAGTCTAAACCTCTACACTACAAATCTCTCTTTTTATTATTTGAACCCAAGAAACAATTATTACTTTCATAATAAATGTAAGTAAAATAATTATAGGAAGGCATGAATATCTTATCTCAGCTATTGTAGGAAAAGGATTTATTTTGCCCTCTACCCCAAACATCATTAAGAACCATGGCCCATCTTATCATAATAATCTTAAATATATGTTTTATGATAATATTTTTTTATAGCATCTGTATTTCATGGGATCATAGAGTTAGAGTTGGAAATGATTTCACATGTATCCTAGTAAAAATTTTCTTGGATATTGCAATCCCTTTTTTAGAATGCTTGTGAGAGGAGGAGCTAAGATAGCAGCATACAGAGGAGTAGAATTTAGTTAGTCCCCTGGAACAGTTAAGAAACAACCAGGAACAACTAGTAAATAATCTGGAGCAATTGCTGGGGGACAACCGTGACAGTCCACATATCATACACCAACCTGGATTGGGTGGAAAGGCTGAGATCACAGCATAAAATCTGTAAATAAAAACTGTGGAACTATGCTGGGAACTCCCTACTCCCACAGCAGGCTGAGCTGCAGGACCTCACTGTGGTAGAGAGCAGCATTCTCAGAGCCAGTGAATATAGCTCAGTATAGCCCCAACTGGAGTTTTAATTAACAAATGTGGCCTGCTGAATACGAGTTACAAACATAGACAAGCAGCAAAGTACCCTGAGGTCACTCCCAGTGGAGAGGAGGTGGGGCTGACAGAGAGGGAAAAAATTAATTAATGAAAGAAAAAAAAAATAGAGAGTTTTAGAGACTGACCTTAGAGAGAAGGAAAACACCTGTACCCCAGGAGGGGGAGCCCAGAGGACCAGGAGCTCTATCTGACTGATGGGCAAAATTGGAAGACCATGGACTGGCTCTGAAGGGAGCTTTCTTTCCCTTTTTCTCTCTCTCAACCTGAATGGCTCAGAGGAGCCTCAGCCAATTTCAGTTCACAGCACTCTGACCCAGAGAGGGGTGGAGGTGACAGAATCCAAGACAAAGAAACTTTTGAAATGCAGAAGATGCTCTTGAGGGGGTGTATCTTTCCTAAGAGGAAGGAGGTAGGGCCCAGCTCAAGGGCCTGCTCTCCCCTCAGAACTCAGACCCCAGGGCCTGGAGGAAAACAGTCAAAATAGAAACAACCTAAGATAAGAATTAAAGGGGCCCACCTCCTTACACCAGTCAGGAGTGACAGGCTGACAGGTGCCACCTGCTGGGCAGGTTAGGAAAAGCACAGCAGTGAGAGACCTCACAGGAATGTCTGTCATTTTCTAAGATACACCCTCAGGGAAACTTGAAACTGAATATAACCCCATTCTGAGATCTGAAGCGCTTCTGGTCTGGGAAAATCTGATTGGGGTAACCAGGGAAGCCAGATGCCTAGAAAACAGGGGACAGAAAACTACACTGGGAAGGACAGAGATATGGGCCAGTCAAAGGAACAAACTTATACCTCAAACAAGACACAGTTGAGATACTGTTTCACTTTAATGAAACAGTCAATTAAAGATTCTCAAAGAAATATGCTAAATCAAATAAAAAAACAAATCAATGAGTTCAGGGAAGATATGGCAAAAGAGATGAAGGATATAAAGAAAACACTGGGCGAACAAAAGGTAGAAATCGAAAGTTTTGAAAAAACTACTGGCAGAATCAATGGAAATGAAAGGAACAACAGAAGAGATGAAAAAGACAATGGGTGCATACAACAGCAGTTCTCAAGAGGCAGAAGAAAACACTCAGGAACTGGAGAACAAGACACCTGAAATCCTACACACTAAAGAAAAGATAGGAAAAAGAATGCAAAAATATGAGCAATGTCTTAGGGAATTGAATGACAACATGAAGCACATGAATGTGCATGTCATGGGTGTCCCAGAAGGAGAAGAAAAGGGAAAGGGGGCAGAGACAATCATAAAGGAAACAATCAGTGAAAATTTCCCATCTCTAATAAAAGACATAAAATTACAGACCCAAGAAGCTCAGCATACCCCAAACAGGATAGATCTTAATTGACCTATGCCAAGACACTTAAAAATCAGATTATCAAACATCAAATACAAGGAGAGAATACTGAAAGCAGCAAGAGAAAAGCAATCCATCACATACAAAGGAAGCATGATAAGACTATGTGCGGATTTCTCAATAAAAACCATGGAGGCAAGAAGGAAGTCGGGTGATATATTTAAGATACTGAAAGAGAAAAACTGCTAAGAATCTTATATCTGGCAAAACTGTCCTTCAAATATGACAGAGAGTTTAAAATATTCTCTGAAAAACAAACAATGAGAGAGTTTGTGAATAAGATACCTGCTCTACAGAAATACTAAAGGGAGCGCTACAGACAGATAGGAAAAGACAGGAGTGAGAGGTTTGGAAAACAATTTTGGGTGATGGTAGCACAACAATGTAAGTACACTGAACAAAGATGACTGTGAGTATTGTTGAAAGAAGAAGATTAGGAGCATGTTGGACATCAGAAGGAAAGAGGAAAGATAAAGACCGGGACTGTATAACTCAGTGAAACTAGAGTGCTCAGCAGTTGTGAAAAAAATGTACAAATATGTTTTTAGAGGGAGAAAAAATGAATACCAACCTTGCAAGGTGTTAACAATGGGGTGGTATTGGGGAAAAAATACAATCAATGCAAACTAGAGACTATAGTTAACAGAAACATTGTACTATGCTTCCTTTACTGTAACAAAGGCAATATATCAAAGCTAAATGCCTATAAGAGGGGGATATAAAGGAGGAGTATGGGACTCTTGGCATTGGTGATTCATCTGACTCTTTTATTGTACTTTAATTCTATCTTTCCTTTTGTTGCTTTTCAGCTGTCATTTTTTTATCTTTCTTTTTCTTTTGTCTCTCCAGTTCCTTTGACACTTCCTCCTCCTTTGTGGAAGAAATGGAGATGTCCTTATATAGACAGTGGTGATGGTGGTGAATACATAAACACCTGATCACACAGGGAACAATTGATTGTTTACTAAAGACGGAATGTATGGTGGGTGAACAAAACTGTCTTAAGAACAAAAACAAAAACAAAAAATGGATGATGAAGAAACCTTGAGGACACTATATTGAGTGAAATAAGTCAGACGCAAAATGACAAATATTGTATGGTCTCACTGATATGAACTAATTATAATATGTAAACTCATAGACATGAAATATAAGTTACCAGAATATAGAAAGAGGCTAAAGAATGGGGAGCAGTTGCTTATTATGAGCAGAGTGTTTAACTAGGTTGAACTTAAGTGTTTGGAAATGGACAGAGGCGACGGTAGCATGTTATCAAAAAGAATAACTAACAGTGCTGAATGGTGTGTGAAGGTGGTGGAAAGGGTAAGCTCAGAGTCAGACATGTCACCAGAAGGAAAGTTGGAGGTTAAAGGATGTGAATGTATAAAACAGTGAATCTTGTGGTAGACAATGTCCATGATTAACTGTAAAAATAGTAGAAATCTCTTTCATGTACTAGAACAAATGTGTGACACTATAACTAGAAGTTAATAATAGAGGGGTATATTGGGAAAAATATGCCTATTGCAAAATATGTAATACAGTTATTAATATTTTGACATTCTTTCATCAACAATAACAAATGTACTATGCCAATACCGTGAGTCAATAATGGAGGGGGTGGGGTTAAGGGTATGGGAAGATTTGAGTTTTCTTTATTGTTTCTACTTCTTTTCTGGAATAATGGATGCACAGATGTATGATGGGCAATCGATTGTGCACATTGAATGATTGTATGGTATGTGAACAATTAAAAAAAATTGAATTAAAAAAATAGACAAACCCTAAAAAAAAAGAATAAAGCAAATTATAAGGGAAAAAAATGCTTGTGAGAGCTGAGATAGTGTGTCTCTATTTTGTGTTCCATCTATGTGAGTAATTTAAAAGTAAAAGATTAAAAAGAATATATTTTATTTCAGTAAAACTTCAATAAACAGATAATCCTTTGAATTGACTGGTTCTTTAAATTTTCTGATTTTTTTATTAATTTGAAAGCTATAAAGAACATCATCTGACTAGCCCACTTTAATCTTAGTGTCATGGATCTTTGCACATGCATGATTGCCCTCATAGCTGGTTTAAGCATAGTTTAGCATGAATTCATGAGACAAGATGTATGGGAACTTGATCTTGTGCTATTCCCACAGCTCTGAGTCTAGGAAAGTGCTTGAACCAGGCTGTGTCAGTGCAGATAAGTTGAAGATGATAAATGAGGACTGTGCACCATCTGTGTACTATACTGTACACTCTGCAGCTATCATGTATATTGAAGAACCCCCAGGCCGACAAGATGCTCCCAGTTCCGATGACAATATCCCCAGTACATTTCCACAGTAGCCCACATGGTTACTCTGGCCTTGTGAATATAAGACTGGCCTAGGACAGGGCTTTTGAACTTCCAGAATCTCAGTTGTGACCCTTCCTAACTCAGACTTATATTCATCAAAGTCAGGTCCCTTGATGAGATCTAGTTGCTGGATGCTTGCTGATCTACGTACATGTCAGCTGATTTTGATGCCTGGTATTCTGACTGCATTGACTTATTTCTCTAAGTTTTAGATAAGCAAATTTTGTTTGACTTCCCTTTCAATCTAAATATTCTAAAGATATTTAGCATATAAGGCATTCTTACAAAGGGAGATGTCCAATTATTTCCAAATTTTTAAACAGTTTAATTTAGGAAGAAAAATAAGGGCATATTTAACAGAATAGATAAAGATAGTATAAAATTAAGTGCTTTACATTAAGACCATTTAATATATTATTGCTACAAGTATGCACTAAGCAATATATAGGCTGCAGTGGTCAGTTAAGTTTTCTCAAAAGAGAATGGGAGTTAACTATTTTGAATAGATTATTGAATGAAGAATAAACATAAAATTGGTAGAAATAAAGGGGAAGTGTTTCAAAAGTACAGATGTATTAAAATCTGCAGGAAAGGAAAATGAAAGTAAAGAGATCATTACTCATTAGAGTAGAAATCAATGCAAGCCAGTTTGTATTGATAGGTAAATAATAGAGAATATGGCACTTAATTCTTAATGGTCAAACTTCAGAGTCATTACTTAAACTGGCAGGAACAATTACCAGTTGTTGCTTGGATAAGGGAATAATGTGGCTAGAACAGCTGCTATGATGTGCAACCCGGAGTCCCCTTTAGGACTGAAGAACTTATTTCCCCAATTGCAGGGAGTGTTACCTACAGGAAGCCCTCAACTATCAGCCTTATATAGAAATTGCCTTTGCTAGAAGACAGGTGACTCGCCCAGGCCAAACACCCTTCCAGAAGCAACCTGCATGGAACTGCTAGTCCACCTGTAGTTAAAAGGCCCAATTTCCTTGTCCCTACATGTAACAACTCTGAAGGACTTTCCCACCTTCAGCCTGATTGTCACTGAGAGTCACTGAGATTGCCTCATTGACCAACTTTCTGCATTTCCCAATCCTGCTCCTTTCCTTCCCTTCCACATGCAGCGATTCCAAGAGCACGCCCTAACAAACCTCCAGTAGGACAATCTTGGTCTCAGAGTTTGCTTCCCAGAGAGAACCTAACCTGTAATAGAGATCAAAGTGCTAAGCACACCAAGAGATCAGATGTATTTGGCAATAATGTACCACATGTATTGTGTGGTATAATTTGAATAGCCAAGAGTAAACCCTATCCCCAAATATTTTCTCCCATATTGTTCATTAAGTCATAAAATTTTAGCATTGATTCCAGATATTAGGGTTCTGATATTTTTCTAATCCTTAAGAAAAGGGTCATTATTAAATTATTGGAACATTATATGATCCATAAAGTTTCAGAAACCATGACTGTTGGTGACAGGGTCATTATTGGGTGACAGAAAAGAGTAGAAAAGGAAAACAAAAACATTAAGTATAACCTTTTACTCTTCTTCCTCCCCCATTGACTAAGTTTGAAAGGCTCTTTTTACAGAAATGGCCTTTAGTAGCTCCTTTTGTTCATCTACTAATGTCTACAGGTAACTTTGCTTGGGAAATATTACAGACTTCTGGGAATAAGACTATTGCTAGGTAAGAGAAAATCAATGCTCTTCTGGCTGAATTCCTTATTAGGCAAGGGAGAAACATAGGTGCTAAGTTGTTCAAATATCTCAACTTGTAGAATCTTTCAACAGGAAAGGAACCCAACCTGGACACTCTCAAGGCAAGAGTAGAGGAAGAAATTGTAGATTAGGAGTGGAATTTTTTTTCTTTTGTTTTTTAGCCTTGGTCACAGTATCTCTTTTGGGGGTAGGTAAGAAATAGACTCCAGTTCCCATGGAACTACAAACAATATATATTATTAGATGCTTCCATTGTTCTCTGAGAAAAATTAGATTTCATCTTTTAAGTTACTCCAGGGTTCTCAAAGAACCATGGAAAAATTACTGAATATTGGGCCCAATACGGGTAACATATGTTGTTCAATCAGTCCTAGTCACTTGTGCCATACACATTTTGCCTACAGTTTTGCCTGGACATTCTTGTACCTGAATCTTTTTATATGGTGTTCCATTTTCCTAGAATGTTCCCATCAACTCTACTTCACTTTTCGTGACTGCACACAAATTCCCAAATGCTTCCTCTTAGAAGAAGCCTTTCCTGTTCTCAGTCAACTGCCTTAGAAATGTACGTAGCTCTCTTAAGACATTTATAAGCATCGTTAATATCTAACTTGGGTCTATTTGGATTTTTTGACCACATTTACAATCCAGGACATAAAAAGTACTTAATCAATGAATGAACATAATATTGCATTTTTTCAAAGTGTTGTACAAGGACTTATTAAATTGAAGTCAGTTGGAGTATGGTTAGAGTGAAAGTTCCTGGGCCTCGTCCTATACCCACTGAATATAGTAATATTGTTTATACTGTAATTGAATTGATGAGAGTGAGAGAGAAAGAGAGAGAGAGAGAGAGAGGGAGGAAAGGGAGAAATCTTAGGCTGTCTTCACTGTATTTGGATTTAGATTAATAAGGGTAACAACTACAGAAGTGGAAAGTAATAATTGTTTTAAATTGCCATAAAATTGAAATAACTAACTTTAAAAAAATAACCCTGGGGAAAGAGATTAAAAATAAATCATTTTGTATTTATCTTGATAACATTTTTACCTGTGATAGAAACAGCCACTAATTAATATTAGACAAACTAGTAATTCATCTATATTAGCATATTTTAGTGGTATTTTACAGTTATGATGTTTTCTAGCTATACTATTTAAGTAAAATGTAATGAGAATTATCCAACCTGTTTATAAAATACTCTCTGCTATTTAATGGCTTTTTAAGCTGCTGAAACAGGAAGAGAATCAACTTACTATATAAACTATACTTTCAGCTGCTTCTAAGAAGTAAACCTGAGGGAAATTAGAACCTTTGCAGCTGTAACTTGAAGCATTAACTTCCTTAGGGAAAACATCCCAAATGCTTTGTACAGAGAAGTCAAACAAGCTACATGTATGCCCACAAGAAGCCTTCCTCCAGGTGCCTGTATCTTCTAAGGAACTTCTTCGCAGGTTGACATATGGTTCATCCCATCCCTTCACTGCTCCTGCTCAGGCTTCACATCCCATCCTATCCTGCTCACAACTACAACATGATCCCATAATTCTTCATCCAGGTGCATAGTAAAATTATCTGGAAAACATTTGAAAACATGCCAATTCTTGGGCCCAACTCTTAGACATTCTGATTCAAATAATCTGGAATGGAACTAGAATACTATTTTTCATTGTTGCTTCTTAAGTTCTTCCAAATAATCATAAAATGCATCCACAGTTGACAAACATTAGCAGAAACAAAAAAGAAAAAAATTAAAGGTTGGGAATTATATGCAAGAGCATAAAGTCTGTACCTTGATTTAGAAGTTAAACTATTTTTTTTTTTTTTCCTGTTTTGAGCAACAAATCACAACATGGTCGCTAATGTATCTTAATATGCACTTGCCTGGAGAAGAAAGAGAAATATGCCAAGTTTCAATCTCTTTATATGATAGTTACTACTTGCAAACTTTTAAAGAAGACAAAGTTTCCTATTGTATTCAAAAATATCTACCTGTTTTTTATGCTATTATACTGATTATGGAGATGATGCATATGTATCTTTTGTTCAAGGTTTACAAAAAAACAAGCTTCTAAAGATTCTGAATTCCAGGCAACATGTCATAAAATTTCTTATTTGCAAAAATAAGAAAAATTTTCCATTTGAAGTCTTAGATCAGTTATGTGAGACAGCAGAATCTGAAGATGAATTATTGAACTATTTGAAAGCAGTGCTCAATATCTTGCATGTGGTGAGCTTTTAATACGTATTTTTATTGATGGATAAATCTAAGAACCTATTTTAATACTTACTCAATTCTTTTCTTTTCTACCCTCTGCTCCCAGGTAAATTTAAAAGCTAGTTTCTCCTTTGAATTGGTTACCAAGACAATTAAAGCATGCTAGAATTCACAGTCTTAAGAAAAAATGGAACTTCAATTGCCAACTTCCTTGTCTACTTGACTTTCAATAGCACCACTCTACTTGACTCCTATTTCTAATTCTGATGATAACCAATTCCAGACTTGTACTGCTCCTTGAAATTAAGCCAGTAGTTTTTGTTGCTAGTCCCTTCTCGATTACTAAAGATTATAGAAGCAACTAAAGCAGCAGCCAAGACTAGTAATGTGCTAAGGGAGATGTATCTATCTATCCATCTATCTATCTATCTATCTACCTACCTACCTACCTACCTACCTATCTATTTATCTCTTTCTATTTGAAACAATAAACAGGAACTGTTACTAATAGCAACATTAGCTTTCTGGGATTACCCTGTTGGGACATTTTATCAGAATGTTATCTGCTTAGAATGGTTATAGTCTGCATTTTCCTTTTCTGACTGCATTGTAGAATTTCAGTGCCAGAACCAAGAAAACTATGTACCATTAACAGAAAAAAAATGTATTCTAGGCGGCCAGTACAGTCACTGAGTAGTGGGGATAAAACAATGCATATAGGTACATGACTTCTATTATAAATCATTATTTGGGATAAATACAATAATTATCATTCTGTATAAGTGAAGAGAACCATATGGAAGACTAGATAATATGAAAAACATTTTATTAATATATATCTAGAAATGCTGGCTGTATTCTGCAAGCATTCCTTAAAATGCAGAGTTGAGCTTCAATGTTACACAATTCTTAGTGGAAAAAAATGAGGGATTTGGAGCACAGAATGTTAAAGCTTCTGCAGCTGCCACTATGGTTGTGAGTGGTAATGTGTATATGAATTTTTAAACAGAAGGTAAAACAAAGGTTCAAGAAAGTTGGAAAGGAATGAGGCTTTTGCATGAAGCCAAGACCTGCAAAAAGCCACAACTTCAGAGAAATGGTGAAAGGGAGGAAAAAACCTTCCCATGTCAAAGAATGACAAGCCTTGAGTATGGCTGTAAAACAATAATGTCTTCCCTGAGATTTCACATCCTCTGTCTTTCTCTGTCTCTCTCGAAGTTGGTTGCACATTTATATTTCCTGCATGGCTTGAAATTTCCAACACAAGATATTAATGTAAAAATGAGTCCTGAGAGTTTGATAGTTCTGGCTTTCATATTTAGGTCTTTGATCCATTTTGAGCTGATTTTTTTATAAGGTGTGAAGTAGGGGTCCTCCTTCTTTTTCAAATTGAGATCCAGTGTTCCCAGCACTATTTGATGAAGAGATCATTCTTTGCCAATTGAGTTATTTTTGAAAACATAGGGAAGCACCTCCAGGACATTGTGTTAGGCAATGGTTTCTTAGACTTTGCACCCAAAGCACAAGCAACAAAATAAAAAAGAGATAAATGGGGACTCATCAAAATTTAAAAAAAAAAAAAAAAAAAAAAAAAAACTTTTGTGCATCAAAGGACTCTATCATGAAAGTAAATTGACAACCTACACAATGAGAGAAAATATTTGGAAACCACATATCCAATAAAGGTTTAAAATCCAGAATATATAAAGAAATCCTTCAGCTTAACAACAAAAAGACAACCAACCCAATTTAAAAAATGGGCAAATGACTTAAATAGGCATCTCTACAAAGAACATATACAAATGGCCAAAAAGCACATAAAAAGATAAAAAGATGATTAACATCATTAGCCATCAGAGAAATGCAAACCAAAACCACAATGAGATAGCATTTCACACCTATTAGAATAGCTGCAATAAAAACAAGACAAAACAAAACAGAAATTAACAAATGTTGGATAGAATGCAGAGAAATAAGAACTCTTATTCATTATTGGTAGCAGTGTAAAATGGTACGGCCCCTGTGGAAGACAGTTTGGCAGTTCCCCAGAAAGCTAAGTATAGAAGTACCATATGATCCAGCAATCCCACTACTAGGTATGTACATAAAAGAAATGAAAGCAGGAACTCAAAAAGATATTTTCACATTTATGTTCATAGTGGCATTATTCCCGACTGCCAAAAGATGGGAGCATCACAAGTTTCCATCAACCGGTGGATGAATAAAATGTGGTATATGCATGTGATGGAAATTAGTCACCTATAAAAAGAAATGAAGTCCTTCTACATGTGACAACATGGATGAAACTTTAAGATACCATGTTGAGTGAAATAAGCCAGGAACAAAAAGAATATTACATGATCTCACTGATTTGAAATAGATGATTAACATAAGCAAACTCATAGAATCAGAATCTAGAATACAGTTTGCACTAAGGAGCGAGATGGGGATAGTGAATGGAAACGTAAGGCTTAAAATGCACAGGATTCCTATTTGGAATTATGGAACTATTTTGGCATTAGATGGTGGAGATTGTACCACAAAATTATGAATACATTTAACAGCACTGAAATATATGTCTGAATGTTGGAAATATTATATTGTATATATGGCAACACAATAAATTTTTTAAAAAATTCCATAAACTACACCTCACAAATAGTAAACCCTAAGTTAAACCATGTACAATAAAATGTACTATCAGCAATTGTAGCAAATGTTCCACATCAATGCAGGGTATTAACATAGGGTGATATATGGGAATCCTGTGTTTTATGCATTATTACATTTGTATCTGTAAACCTACAACTTCTCTAATAAAGAAGAAAAGTTCTAGGCCAGGGAAATCCATGGACTGCCCTGCAGAAGTAAAAGCAAAATTGCCCTGGAGAGATATATTTTCAACTCAAGTTTCATAGAAGAAAGCCTTACCAATCAAGAGCTCACAATCAAAAAAAAATGCAAAACACATGAAGCAATATTCTACCGTGAATAAGGCAGCATGAACACACACCCACATACACACAACAGGATTAGACTCCAAAGAAATTCAGGTAATAGAATTAGATATAGAATCTTTAAAATAGGGAAATATCAATTAGAATCATTTAAATGAAAGAATAGAAATGTTAGAAAAAAAGAAACACTATTAAAACCATAAATCAGGAATATTTAGAAAAAATACAACTTCTGGAAATAGATATCCTCATTAAATTTGAAATTTAAAAGGATAGATATCCAGCAGATTGCTAAGAGCTTATAATTCTATTTATATGACCCAGTGTATGTACATTGGAGTCCCAGAAGAGAGGAGAGTACGGTGGACCAGCAGTATTTGAAGACATAATAATGAGGGTTTTCCAGAATTGAAGAAAAACGTCAACCCTCAGACACAAGAACACAAGCTTGTGACAAACAGAGTAGATGCATCTATAACTGTTCTTTGACATATTTTGGTGGAACTTCAGAATACCAAAGATAAATAGAAGACCTACAAAATAACCTACTGAAGAACAGTAGTAGGGTAGCAACTGAGGGCAACAATATTTTTTAAAAAAAGGCACATTTTGCTTCTGGAATCACAAACAATTCTAGGTACTGTGTCAAGAAAGTCTTTTGAATGAAGGTATCCTAAATGGTAACATATCAAGTCAATAAGACACTTAAGATACACGAGACGTTCCTGAAGCAAATACGAGCTTTGATACAAAGCTCAAACTCTTTTAAGGTTTCAACTCTGAAGATCCTTGAGGTAGAAATGGGCTTATTCATGACTGAATATTGTAAACGTTACTCAGTGTGATGGAATGAGGGGCGTATCTCAGTTTGGACGTGTTCTTGGTCTTGGTCTGCATTCTGGTGAGTGTGGACCCATCATAAATAAGATCTCTTGAAAATATTACTTCAGTCAAGGTGTGGCTCAGCTGAATCAGGTAGGGCTTTAATTTGTATTGCTAGAGTCCTTTATGAACAGAATTAAATTTAGACAGATAGAAAGAAAGCCAGGGGATGAAGCCAGACATCAACAGAACCCACAGGAAAAAGAAGTCACCCTGTGCATTGCCTTGTGACAGAAAAGTCAAGGACCAAGGATTGTCTGCAGCCAGCACCAGGACACTACAGAATTTGGGGAGAAAGTATTGCTTTGCTGACACCTCAGTTTGGGGCTTCTCCTAGATAGTCTGTGGCTTGGCTATATATTTCAGTACAAGTGGGAGATATGCAAAAAATAATTTCCCACTTTATTATTTGTCTTTATCATGACCCTGGACCATATTTCAAACATAATCAATATCTCACAAATGAACACTATTAAATTTCTGTTGGAACATGAAATGTACATTCCTGACTACCTTTGCTTGCTACAAAACTACTCAGTAAAATAGTAGGGAAAAGTAGGGCTATGGAAGACCACTCAAAAGCTATGGAATTTAGTAACCAAGTCCATGAATAAAAGAATAACATGACTAATCAATATACACTGCCACAATTACATCACTACCAGCATTTGCAGCACAAAAATATGATCTCCATCAAGCAACAATCAAGTTTTAGCAAACTTAAACCTTGGGGTTCATGTTTCCTTCTTCATGATGTCAATTCTTAGAGATATTCACTGCAATAAAGACTAAGTCTAATGAAAACTAAAAATCTGAATCAGAGCGTAGGCTTTTTCATCATTTTTTTTTTTTAATTTAAGTATAGGTGGTGCTATCTTTGCAGCTGCTTCATCTGCATTTTCCCCAAATGGTAACAGAGCGGAAAGTGTAATTGATGCCACTAAACAAGCCACGTCTTGAAATAAAGATATTTCTATCAAATTTTTAGACATTTTTCAAAAATTGAAAGTCCTCATATTTTGCTAGGTTTTCAATTTAATTTTGAGGAAATATGATATGATTCCTCAAAATATTCATCTGCTAGGGAAAAAAACTGAATGAGCTGACATGATGTCATATGCTGACACCATTTTCATTCACCAATCACAAGTGTCCATATACACAGTTTTTTTTTTAAATCTTTAATTTAAGATGTATCAGAACAGAGTGTGCTCAAGAACCTCAGCATGAGAAGAGATGTTTGTTTCATGGCAATATAGAGGGAAATGAGTCAGAAAAAGGCCTTGCTTTCGCAGAGTATACATTCTAGTGTGGGAGAGAAACAATCAATCTATCTAGTCCATCTAACATTTAATGTCTACCGGAGAAGTATCAGAGAATTAATGTGATAGTAATATTTTGGCTAAAAGCTGAATGGCAGGGAGCCAGTATGGGAAGATTGGGGGAAAATATTCCGGGTAGAGAAAACAGCTAGTGAAGAGACCAAAAACTGAGAAATTTGGAACTTAGAGTTTGAGGAATCCAGTTAGATCTATGTGGTTAGAATTTAGTGGGGATCTAGGAGAAATAGGATAGGAGTTCAGAGAGGTGAGATGTGCAGTGGAGTTTAGATTTTTTTTTAAGACAAGTAAAGTAGTCTGGGTTTTATGCAAATTTATACCAATTGCATGCTAATTAGAAGAATTTATGTGGGGAAATGGCAAGATTTGATTTACAGTTTTGAAGTATCTTTTACTGTGAGGATAATGGATTATAGGGCAGGCACAAAATATGTTCAGACCAGTTAGACTACTCTAGAAGTTGAGATTAATGATGATGGTGGTTTGAACGAGGGTGGCAGTAGCAGAAATGGAGAGAAATGTATAGATTCATGAAATAGTTAGAGGTAGAGAGGATAGTAATTGCTGATGGGCTGGGATTTGCAGGAAAAATGATAGAAGAAAGAGTAAAATCACAGCTAACAGACTTTGGCTAGAGCAGTCAGGGATATGATGGTACTTTTTACTGAGATGGAAGACTTTGACATTTGTAAAACTGACAAATTTTTCATGATATATTGCTAAGTGAGAGCACTCTGTAAATCAATATGTCCCTTATGATCTCCTACCTATTGTAAAAATGTTCCACATATATACATATGCACAGAATTGGAAGAATATACACTAAAATTGTCTTCCCTAACAGTGCCTACAAATAGCAAATGCTGATTTTTCTTTTATTTAAATGAATGGATATTGTTTAGTTTTCCTCTCAAATCAATTACTAGTTGCCTACTTTATATCCTTTTCTTTCTAATATATATACTCAATATATTTATAATTTCAATTATAACAACAAAACATACTCAGTGTTTAACACCTAGAAAAATACCAAAGCACAAAGAATAAATTTAAATTACCCATGGTCCCACCAACATCCAGCTGTATTCACTGTTAAGGTTTTGGTGTTTATATTTGCAAAAGAGTTTTTGTAAGAGTTGTATATGTGTGTGTCTAATACATGTATATGCAAATATATGCATGCATTTACTTATAGTATGAAGGTGATCATAACATGCATTGAATTTGTAAATAGGGAAAAGTAAAGAAGAGAAGGAGAGAAGAAAAAGTCATTGGTAATTAGAGATATTTAGAGATAATTAATTTCATTAGTGGAAAAATACAATTATCTATTTGCAGATCTATATGATTAACTTCCCATAGTTAAAAATAGCATACATTTAAAATATTTACTATTTCTAGTTCTATATTTAATATTTCTGTCTTTACCATATTAGCAAACTACTATTTCCTTTGGTTCTTTCAACTAACTGAACAGTCTACACTAATGATTTTTCTGTTCACTTGATAGTAAGTTGACTTAAAAAATAAGTGGCAGTGAACTAATATACATGCACCTACAAATCAAATTGTGACAACTAATGATTTGAAGTGTTAAAGTGGTGTCAAGTCAGTGAGGACTAAATTAAGCATACTCTAAGCACTTTTGTCAGAGATGGCATAATTGTATATTTATTGTGGTTTAAATGCAAATTCACTTGAAAAAATGTTTCTTACTTTCTCTTGTGACATTAAACAATTCCATAAAATATAAAGTTATGAGTTTAGTACACAAGACGCTGTAGCACACTTGTTTGGGGTTATCTTATTAAAAAATTAAGCAAATTTGTATCGTGTTAGAATTTCTGGGAAACATTTTAGTTATAATCTATTTGAAGATATTTTATTAAATGATTAAATAACTTCCATAACCTATCAAGATATGGACACATAAATGAAAGCACAGTTAATCTCACTTGACCCAGGGGAAAAGTCCCAACTGGAAGTTGAATGTTAGAAAATAATTGTTGTTAATTAAGCCATCTGAATAATTTAAGACAAGCCAGATTTATATGGCACTGGTAATATTTAGCTTTTCTCTGTTGTTGGAATTGAAAATCAGTGCACCCTGAAATATATGTCTGTTTAAAAATGAACTTGTAGGAAAAAAATTGGTTTTAAACTCTTCATACCATTAAGCTGCTTCTCCTCTGACTTCTTTATTATTATTCCTCCACTCCATAAAAAGTCTATAAAATAGTGTCAAATGAAACATTATTTTTTATTTCATTGTAGAGATGAAAATGTTTAGAGGGTGATTAAAAAGAAAAGTTTTCTTTATTTTTTTTGGAAACTTCTAAATGCTAAGAGATGATTTAAAAGCCAGCCTTACTCTTCACTAACTAATTTATCATTTCAATATTTTAGTGTTTCGATTATACTTAGTATTTCAATTAAACTTCAGTGTTTCCATTTATACCTTCAGTGTAAAATGTTTATGTAAAAAGTTTGTCTCTTCTCATTCTTAACATTTTTCAGTACAAATGATAGAGGTGCGTCACCAAGAGATGGCCTAGCCTCCTCTTTGGGAATATAGCTAAGATCTTACATAAATTATAGGAGCTACTTTTAGATGAACAATGACTTTATCAGAAAGAAGCAAATGCATTACTGGTAGTAAATAAGATTCATTGATTAACCTTTGTTTTGTAGTTGTAATCACTGACTTTTTAGAGGATAGGCTATTATTTAAAAGCTTCAGTTATGTAATGAACAAATTTAGCCATATTTAAAGTGTTCTTCAATGTTTTGTTTATGGGATCACCAGCAAAGCCTCATTCAAATAATTCCAGTTGTCCTGATTGATGACACGTATCTGCAAGTTATTGGCTAGAGGAAACCACCCCACCAGCTGCTAAAACAGATAAACAAAGAAATTCACAATGTAACTTATGTTCAGTAACTTGTATTTCACTGATAACTATTGTGATGGTTGGGTTCATGTGTCAACTTGGCTAGGTGGCCTAGCTGTCTGGTCAAGCGGGCACTGGCCTGACGATTCCTGTGAGGCTATTTGAGGCTGGTTGGTTTGTCGGATCATCAGTCAACTGACTGCAGCTGACTGATGACTCATCAAGGGGCGTGCTTCCACAGTGAGAGAATGCAATTGGCTGGATTTGGTCCGGGTGATCAGCTGGAGGCTTATAAGCCGGACGGTTAGAGAACCTTCACTTCTTCTTCAGCTGCTCAGTGAAGCTTTTCCTGGGGAGCTCGTCGAAGTTGCCGGTTTGTTTTCTGAGGAGTTCTTCAAAGTTGCTGGTTCGTTTCCTAAGGAGTCTGTCAAAGTTGTCGGTTCGTTTCCCGAGGAGTTCGTCGGACGTCTTCCTTGGAGTTGACAGCTTGTTGACGGCTCTGCAGAATTTGGACTCGTGCGCTCCCGCAGCTGCGTGAGTCACTTTTACAATTTGATAATAAGAGACATCTCTCATTGATTCTGTTTCCAAGGAGAACCCTAACTGATACAACTATGCTTCAGGAAAATCACATATTTGAAGCATGTGCTGATTTTATTACATTATCACAAAAGAGAATTGATGTGTAACATTTGTTACGATCACAGTGGGAACTCCCAGTCATATACAAACTTGAAGAATGACATTAGATGTCTCACTTCAGAAATGCCACCAATTCTACCAATTGGTATTCTATATTATCTTAGTTATATTTAAAAGAATGGCATAGCTTAAGCTTTACTGTCATTTCCCTGAGACTGCCAAAATGCCAGTCACTGTGAAATGCACTATCTCAGTTTAAACCAGACATTTACATGCTAATCACATATCTAACTAGCTTTCAGTACTCACCTGACCACATCGGTCATGACATTCTTATGACAGCCCATCCCAACACTCAAAACAGGTGTCTCCTTCTTTGTCCTTAGGTCTCTTTGCCCGCCTTGAATCCTAGAATGCCTTTCTCCCTTCTACTTGCTTTTCAAGGCTTAATTTAATTTCCATCTTCCTTCCTGTTGCTTTTTCTAATCACTCTATTCCACATTGATAACTTTATTTCTTCAACTTCTATAACCCATCCTGTAGGGTCCACATTGTTTAGCATAATTTTTAATTTAAAATGCAAAATATAGCACCTTTATTCTAATTATGTTAATAAAATAATGCTTATTTTTTAAAAAAACTGGCCTTTGTTGTTACAAACTTTTTGAAAATTTTTATGTTTATATGCAAGCATATATATTTGTTCAATGTTAGGAAATTGCTGCTTTTGTAGAACAGAAAATGACTGGATATTATCAGCTTCATATGGTTTCAAAAACAATATTGTGTTATTTTACCCCTCGTCAGTGCATGATGTCCCTCCCTATATTACTTAGTGGTTTTATCCTCAATCTCTCATAACTAACCCTGTCCTGGAACTCTTAATCATATGGATACTTCTTTATTATTACCTGAAAAGAAGGAATCAGCTATTTCCTGGTACTACCTCTAAGATGTGACCTTTAGAAATGCTGTAATTCCCCAATCTCCATTCTTCCCAAGAGACCCGCAGAACACAAATACTTTCTGATAACACTGTTTTAAACTCATACTATTATTAAAATTTTCATGAATATGCCACTGTTACTTTAAAACTGCATATTTGTTTGAAAAAAAAAGATTTTCTAACCCTGCATTTTCTTATCTTTGACTATATACAGTCCACAAAAATTTCATTTCTTTTTCACCCTTACCGCAAAGATTCATTTTCACTTATTTGTTCCTTGATTAGAATTCTTTCTATATTATTTTCTTCAGAAGGGATTTGTGGGTGATACATTCTCTCAACCTTGAATTTACCAATGGGTGAATGATATTGCAGCTGAATAAAAACAAAAATGCTGAGTTCAAGACTTCTTTCACTCAGTAGCATCAATGTGTGTTCATGCTCTTCTAATTTCCAGAGTTGCGGATTAGGACTTTAATGGCAGGTTGATTAAATTTCCTTGATAAACAACTTTTATCAAGGAAGTCAGAACTTAGGGGCCTTGAGAAAAGGTTATCTTCATCCTAAATTCAGAAATTTTACTAAGACATGCTTAGGAGTGTCTTTTTTCATTAGTGGTTCCTGTAATGCTTTCAGTCTTTAGATGGAAACATTTCTTGAGATCCATAACATTTTCTTTTAGTTGTTTAATTATTGTCTCTTCTTTATATGCTTTACATTTTTCTTCATGCATCTGTCCTTTCTGCCCAGAACTCTGCCCAAGATTTCCATCTCTGTGTTTCTACTGTGTTTTGACATAGTCATATATTTAATCTTCCTGTCCACAAATTCGTGTCTCAAAAGTGATAATCGCCTTTTGCTACACTTGCATTAAGTTTACTATGTTGAAAGTTATGTTTTTAGTTCTAGAGCATCTTTTCTTGTTCTGTAATTGACCCTCTTTGAATGCTTTTGTCTGTCTCTTTGTTTTTGTTGTTGTGGTTGAGGTTATCTCTGTCTCTTCTGAAAGTTTCATTTCAATAGGTTTAGCCTCTTCTGAGTGTTCTTCTTGTGTTCCTCTCTCTGGCTATTGGTCCTCTTAGGTGATTCTTATCCTGCTTTTAAACTTTTGGTATGTTTTTTTTTTTTCCTTCTTGGAATCCAGGCTCACCTGGCCTTTCTGCATGTTTGTCAATGCCATCTGTCAGGTGGAAGTCTGAAACACAGAATTGGGAACATGCTTCTGGCTCACCCTACCAGAGCTTGTCCTAAAGACAAAGAAGCTGCTTGCAGAAGGCTGGGACAGTGTGAGAAACAATTAAGTTGAAGTGGCTGGGGCAAAGGACTACCTGCATTAGACACTCAAGAGGCAGAGATCTATTTTCAAATATCTATTTCAAAGAGAGCAGAGAGGGCCTTCACTGTAGTACTATAAATAGGGAATTCCTAAAGCCTCCTGAAAACACAAGCCCAGGAAAAGAAACAGGCTTCCCGGCTCTGGCTACATGCAGACTCAGGTAAGGCAGAGAGGACACTGTATTTACCACTTGCCTTTGGCTCATCTTTTTGACAGGAGGGCTAAGCTCTGAAGGAGACCACCAGCCAAAGCAGAGCCGATTTACAAAGACAGTGAAAAGTGCTTATTGCCTAGGTTTGTTTGTTTTGATTAGTTTCTGTCTTTCAAGAAAATCTCTTTCATATCACTAGCTTGACACAAATTTAAGGAACAGAAAGCTCAGGGATTAAATCCTGGAGTTAACATTTAAAATACTAAAATGTGCATTGTACAACAAAAGATTACAAGACAAACAAACAAACAGGAAATGACGGCCTATCCAAGGGAACAAGATAAAAATCCAGAAACCAACAACAAAGAGGATCAGACTCTATACATACCAGACAGAAACTTTAAAATGATGACCCTCAATAAACTGAAAAACACAAAGGAAAAAAAAGGAAGAACTAAAGGATGTGAGGAAAACAATGAATTAGTAATATGAGAATCTCTCCATAGAGACACTGAACTGAAAAACCCAATAGTTGAAATGAGAAATTCTCTAGAAGTCTTCAAGAGCAGATTGAACATGGCAAAGAATCAATGATCTTGAAGACAATACAACTGAAATGATTGGTGAAAGAAAAGAAAGAAAGGAAAAAAAAAACATGCACAGCACCTAAGGGACCTATGAGGTACCTCGAAGCATAACGATATATGCATCATGGGAGTCTAGAAAGAGAAAAGAGACAGGACAGAAGGAATTTTCAAAGAAGTAATGGCAGACAACTTCCCAAATTTAATGAAATACATGAATATGCACACTCAAGACTAAACTCCAAACAGGATAAAACCAAAAAGAGCCATGCCCAAATCGAATTCTTGAATGCCAAAGACAAGAGTGTGTGTGTGGGGGGGGTGCTGCTGAAAGCTGCAAGAGACAAGCAACAAGTTATGTACAAGAGAATTCCAATAAGATTAAATTCCAGTTGCTCATTAAAATCCATGGAGGCAAGAAGGCAGTGGGATAAAATATTTAAAATGCTGAAAAGAAACAACTTTCAACCAAGAGTTTTATATCTGGAAAAATTTAATTTCATAAATGAAGGAGAGATAAAGACATTCTCAAATAAACAAAAGTTGAGGGAGTTCATAAAGGGAGTTTTAGTTGTTGTTGTGGTTGTGTTGTATTTATATTTTTTGGAAGAGAATATTATTGCCAAAGAATTTGAAAAAAAAAAAAAGTTGGGAGACAGAATGTGGAATACGTCAGAATGTTTTGAGCAGATTGTCAGAACTGTCAGAGAATGAGGGAGGTGTTGCTGGAGGTCGGCAGGTGTTGGCGGTGGAGCTGTTATTACCCAGGAATTGATGACAGGGAGTCTGTTGCTCTGTTATTACATATTTAGTGTTGGCCACCTTGCAACTTGTCATTGCCTGGCTGAGAATAAATAATTTTTCCCGAATCTAAGGCAGTGAAATATGCAGATCATTTTATGTGCCACCCACACAAAGGTTTATGTAATCCCAATTGCTTTTAATATGAAGGTCTCGCCATCTAAGTATAGGTGCCTTTTACTTATAGACAAATGATAAAGGATGACACTGTTTCCCCCCTACATTATTGAAAAGGATGAGGTAGGGCTAAAACATACTGTTCTAAAGGGAGTTCTTCAACTGAAAGAAAAGCACACTAGACAGTGGATCAATGCTGTGTAAAGATATAAAGACCTGGGTAAAGACACTGCTGTGGTTTGAAACTGTATATACCCCACTAAAACATATTCTTAAATTGAATCCATTCCTATGGGTGAAAACCCATTGTAAATAGGACCTTTTGCTAAGGCTCCTTCAATTAAGGTGTGACCCACCTCATTCAGGATGAGACTTAATCCTATTACTGGAGTCACTTTAAATGGAATGAATACAGAGAGAGAAAAGAAAAGCCATGGAAGCAAGAAGCTGAAAGCAATGAAACTCAGAATAGAAAGGAGAGGCCAGCAGATGCCATCATGTGCTTTGCCATGTGGCAGAGGGGCCAAGGATCACCAGTCTTGAGGAAGAAAGCATCTCCTTGATGATGCCTTGATATGGGCATTTTCCTGGCCTCAAACTAAACTAATAAATTTCCATTGTTTAAGCCAATCCATTTTATGGTATCTGCTTTAAGAAGACTAGGAAACTAAAGCAGGTAGCCATATGGGTAATTATAAATACTGATAATATAGGATTGCACTATTATTCCAGATGTGCAAGTTTGGCTCAACACAAAAAAATCAATTAAATTAAAACACCTCATTAACATAATGAAAGAAAAAAACACGTGATCATCTCATTGATGCAGAAAAGGCATTTTACAAAATCTGGCCTCCTTGATAAAAAAGCACTTGCAAAAACTAGGAGGCAAACTTCCTCAACATGATAAAAGTCATATATTAAAAACCCACAGTTAACATGCTACTTGAAAGACTGAAAGCTTTCCCTCTAAGCTCAGGGACAAGACAAGGATGCCCATTGTCACCACTGTTATTCAACATTGTACTGGAAGTTCCTGCCAGAGCAATTAGGCCAGAAAAATAAATGAAAGGCATCCACATTTGAAAGGTAGAAGTTAAACTTTCCTTATTTGCAGATGATATGGTCCTATATGCAGAAAATCCTGAAAATTCCCAACAAAGCACGTAGGGTTAATAAGTGAATTCAAAAAGTGTTGGGGTACAAGAGCAACACCCAATATCAGTAGTCTTTCTATACACAAACAATGAAGTATCAGAAGAAGAAATTAAGAAATAAATTTTACTTACAATAGCAACTAAAAGAATGAAGTATCTAAGAATAAATCTAACCAAAGAGGTAAAGGACTTGTACACAGAAAACTATAAACCATTGCTAAAAGAAATCAAAGAAGACCTAAATAAATGGCAGGACATTCAGTGTTCATGGATTGAATGAAAGGCAAAGTTTTGTTAAGCTATCCATTCTACCCAAAGCAATTTACAGATGCAGGGCAATTCCAACCCAAATTCCAACAACCTTCTTTGCAGAAATGGAAAAGCTGAACATCAAATTTATATGGAAGGTAAGGGGCCTTGAATAGCCAAAACCATCTTGCAAAAGAAGGACAAAGTTGGGGCACTTCTACTTCCTAATCTTCAAACTTAATATAAATCCACAGTAATCAGATCAGCATAGTGCTGATACAAGGATGGATTTTTCACCAATGGAATTGATTTGATAGCACAGAAATCAACCCTCACATTTATGGGCACCTGATTTTTGACAAAGGCATGAAGGCCACTCAATTGGGAAAGAATTGACTCTTCAGTAAATGCTGCTGGGAAAACTGAATCTCCAAAATCAGAAGAAAGAAGGTGAACTCCTATCTCACACCATATACAAAAATCAATGCAAAATGGATCACAGTCCTAAATTTGAGAGCCAAAACTATAAAACTCCTGGAAGTAGACTTAGGAAAGCATCTTCAGGACTTGTGTTAGGCAATGGTTTCTTAGATTTTACACCAAAAGCACAAGCAACCAAATAAAAAAGAAAAATAGATAAATGGGAATGTATCAAAACTAAAAACTCCGTGCATCGAAGGACCTTATCATTAAAGTAAAATGGCAAACTACAATATGGGAAAAAATATTTGGAAACACATATCCAATAATGGTTTAATATCCAGAATATATAAAGAAATCTTACACCTCAACAACAACAAAAAAAACCAAATAACCCATTTTAAAAATGGGCAAAAGATTTTAATAGACATTTCTCCATAGAAGATATACATATGACCAAGAAGCACATGAAAAGATGCTCAACATGATTAGCTTTTATGGAAATGCAAATCTAAAGCCCAGTGAGATACCATTTTCCACCCACTGGAATGGTTACTATTTTTAAAATGGAAAATTAGAGATGCTGGAGAGGATGCAGAGAAGTAGTAATATTATTCATTGTTGATGAGGATATAAAATGATGCAACCATTGTGGAAGACAGTTTGGTGGTTCCTTAGGAAGTGAAGTATAGAACTGAATTACCATATGACCTGACAATCCCACTTCTAGGTATATACCCCAAAGAATTGAAATCAGGGACTCAAACTGATATTTGCACACTGATGTTCATAGTGATATTATTCACAATTGCCAAAAGGTGGAAGCAACCCAAACGTCTATTAATCTATGAATGGATAAATAAAATGTGTGTGTGTATATATATATATATATATACACACACACACATATGTATATACATATAATGGTATATTATTTAGCTGCAAAAGAAATGAAGTGCTGATACATGAAACAGCATGGATGAACCTTGAGGACTGCATAATGAGTGAAATAAGCTATATACTAAAGGGCAAATAATGACTGAAATCACTGATATGAAATAATTAGAATAAGGAAATTCGTAGAGTCAGAAACTAGAATATAGGTTATCAGGGGCCAGGGTGAAGATAGGGAATGAGGAGTTAATACTTATATTGTACAATGTTTCTATTTGGGTGGATGGAAAAATTTTGATAATGGATGACAGTGATGGTAACACAACACTGTGTACTTAATTATCTGCACTGAATTACATTTTTGAGTGTGGTTTAAGGGGTAAATTTTAGGTTTCTATATGTTACTGGAATAAAAATTTTTAAAAAGCACATGGGACTACACAACACAAACAGTAAACCTTATTGTAGATGTTGGACTATTGTTAATAGTACAATTATAAAAATGCTCTTTAATGAATATAACAAATATGCCATACTAATTGAAGGTGTTAATAATAGGGTGGCATATGGAAACTTTGTATTCTATGTATGCTTTTTCTGTAAACTTACAACTTCTCTAATGTAAAAAAATGGCAAAGAGTTGAAGTGGGAAATATCATTAAATATATAAGAATAAATTGCATATGAAAACAGGGTTGTTTAAGAATTCATTGGAATGATGGTGCTACCATTAATTAGACATTTTATGCTCACACATACATTCACACACCTCACAAATATACACATATTTGTGTGATTTTTATTATATCTAATATGTATTTTCACTTGACTTTATATAAATATATATACACATGATAGATACATAAATGGATTTATATAATCACTTGACTTCAGTGTGTTTCTTCATTTTAAAATAGGATTAATAAGGTTTGATCTTTCTCACCTCATAAAGTTTCTGTGAAAAATAATGAGGCAATGTGTAGCAAATCACTGCACCCATGTTTTAAATTAAGATGCATATAAAACAAAAAATGAAAGAAATGTAATATAAAGTAAAAGGTATAGTATTTGTATTAAAAATGGTGTTTATCAGAAGTATGACACTGACTTCTTAAATTTGGACATATTTATTTAATGTTTTAGTTCTAGATACAAAAATACTTGCAATGTATATGTAAGACTGTTTTTAAAGATTACATTAAGTTACATAAAATATTTCCGTTATAAAACACAAGAACCAAAAAGTAATATCAATCCAATAATTCATTTATTAAACTTTTGCCATAATTTCAAGTTATTCTTTTAAAAAGTTATTCCTTAAAACAAAATAGCAAGAATTTTACATGCATAAGTGAATTCTACTAATGACATATATCCCAATTAATATGTGCTATGAGTCCTATTACATTGTTATCTAAGTCACTGTCTATTATGTTAATATAGTCATTCTGGTCCAATAATGACTTTGGAGCCCTAATGCTCAGTTTGTCACCATGGAAATTCCAATCATTATTAATTGCTGATATAATTAATTCCATTTGCTGTCTTGGTCATTTCACATCTTTAAACTAATCATGTTATTCAGTTAAATTCTTTATCCATTGTCTTATTTTTCCATTATGTTAAAATATCTATGTTTTATTAACAGTACATATTTTGGGGCAGAGATATTTTCTTTGCAAATAAAATTATCCTAGTTCTGAAGCTATAGTATTCCTTGAAGACTATTTATGTCATTTTTCTGCAACTGTGAAAAGTCAGAAGGAACAGTTGCTTTTGTCTGCCATGAAGCATGCTAAAAACCACTGCTGCTCAGTCAAAGAGCATCAAGTCAAACTGGCATTTATGGTTCTAAAATCAGTCTCTGAATTGTGTTGCCATCAGTTGTTGGCACTAGCATTTTTCTTTCCCCAGTGGAAAAACACTCACTGTTCCTCTGTAGCACTCATCGGATA
Source organism: Choloepus didactylus (assembly GCF_015220235.1). Taxonomy (NCBI): domain Eukaryota; kingdom Metazoa; phylum Chordata; class Mammalia; order Pilosa; family Megalonychidae; genus Choloepus; species Choloepus didactylus. The sequence continues at coordinate 187,016,672 of NC_051309.1, read as the reverse complement.
ATAGAGCCAGTGAGGCCCAGAACTCATTACTGTTAAATCTGTGCCAAATCCTGGATATGAATTTTGGAGCACGTTCAAAAAATCACTTGAAACTCTATGAAATTATGCCTAAAACACAATGCTTTCTACTAATAATAATCTGAACTGCAATGAATTACAAACCCTCAAAACATGGAAATTTTTGAGGTCTCTTAGTATTAGCACATTGCAAAAACATTGCTAAAGTCATGATGGTGACATCAGAGCCATAAAAACTTTGTTCACTATATTTTTAGCTCTTTTCCTCTTCTTCCTAAAACTTATATATACTACAAGTATCAGTCAGGATTCTTCAGAGAAACAGAACCAACAACAGGATATGTGTGTGGGTGGTTGTATTATATAAAGAGATATGTTTTAAGGAATTGTCTTATAATTTGGGGGGTTGGAAAGTTTGAAATACACAGAGCAGGAAGGCAGGCTAGAAATTCAGGCAAGAGTTGATGCTGCAGTATTCTCCTAGACAGCTCCTTTATTTGTTTTTCCTCTTAAAATCCTCAAAGTGATGGAATCAGTCCCACCCATATTATTAAGAACAATCTCCCTTATTTAAAATCAAGTGCTAGTAGCTCTGGGGCAGCTAGTAGATAGCCAGGAACTGTGTGGAACAGACACTGAAGTGGAATCTGAGTTTGGACACACATAATACAACATTCATGGGCATGTGGAGCAGCTGAGATCAATGAAATCTGTAAGTTCTCATGGCCAGGGGGCCCATGCCCCTCCCTGCCAGGCACAATCCCAAGGGAGGAAGGGCCATCAGTGCTGGGAGCCAGGAGGGAGAACTGCAATTACGGAACTGCTTAACAAACTCAGACTGCTGAACAAAAACTCCAACCATAGATAAACTGAGAACAGACACTGGAGAATCTGGCAGCAGTCAGCCCAGTGGACAGGAGATAAGGCTAGCAAAAATAGCAAATAAATAAATAAATAAAAATAAAAACAGAAACTTTTAGATTGAGGGTGAACATATTACAGAGAAGAGCTGGACTCAAACAGAATCAAGCAAATATGAAAACCCAGGGGGCCAGGACCCTTCTCTGAAAAGCCAGATTTTCTGGTTTCTTGATTGTTTCTCAATTGCTCTCTAACTCCTTATATTTTTGCATTTCAATAGCCCATCAAAACAGCAAGGACTGAATTAAAGGGCTTTTCTTTAAATAGTCTATACTGGGCACTTCTTTTTCTTGTTTCTTCTTTTTTTTTAATCCTTTTCTCTCTTTTTTTAAAAAACTATTCTAAGTATTCCATTACAGAAAGCCTCAAAGACTTGCAATTTGGGCCCAGGCAAGAGCAGAGCTAAGATAGCTCTGAGAGAAAAAGCAATAAATCTAGTGGGGGAGAAAATTCACTAAAGACCATAACTTCCCCAAGAAAAGGGGAGCATGGCCTAGTTGTAGTGGAAGTACTCCTTTGGGGAACTCATACTCCAGGGGCTGGAATTCAGACACCAGCTTCAGTCAGCAATGCCCCTGACAGAGTCAGGGTCACTGGGAGAACTAAAATCTCCATAACTCCTCACCCTGGTGGGAAAGCTGCAGGCTGGCAAATGCCACCTGCTGGACAGCATAGGAAAAGCACAGAGTCTAAAGGCCTCACAGGAGGGACTCATTCTCATGGAAACTCCATACCCTCCCCCTGGGACCTGGGCATCTCTGGACTGGGAAAACCTAACTGAGGTTGACCATATCTGAGGAGATCCTCACACAAAAAGGCTACATAGAGGCAGGGCAAGAAACAGAAAAACAAGGGGTGAAATCTCTGATCAACTAAATAGAACCTAAGTTAGAGGCCTAGAGTAAGCTGAACTGAACATCAAAAGTTAGAGAACAAAGCCAACAAACAAAAAAACCCTAGGTAAAAAGAGTGAAAACAAGCTCCAGAATAAACTAACCAAGAGACTCAGATGTCTAGACAGCTCAAGATAATGAGTCATGCCATGAAACATGAAAATATGGACCAGCCAAAGGAACAAACTAATAGTTCAACTAAGATACAGGAGTTGAAGCAACTAATGCTAAATTGATTCAATGAACTGAAGGAAGAACTGATTAACAATGTTCAAACAAATCTCCTAAATCAACTCAAAAATCAAATCAATGAACTGAGGTAAGATACAGCAAAAGAGATGAAGGATGTAAGGAAACACTGGATGACCATAAAGAAGAATTCATAAACTCTAAAAAAAAAAAAAGGCAGAACTTATGGGAAAGAAGGGTATAATGTAGGAGATGAAAAAGACAATGGAGGGTTACAACAGTAGATTTGAACAGGCAGAACAAAGGATCAGTGAATTGGAAGACCAGGCATTTGAATTCATACACACAAAAGAACAGATAGTGAAAAGAATGAAAAAATATGAGCAGGGGGGAGCTGAGTGACAACATGAAGCACACAAATATATGTGTTATGGGTGTCCCAGAGGGAGAAGAGAGGGGAAAAGGGGTAGAAAGAATAATAAAAGAAATAGTCACTGAAAATTTCTCAACTATTATGAAAGACAGAAAATTTCTCAAGTATTATGAAAGACAGAAAATTACAGATTCAAGAAGGACAGCTAACCAAAACAGAATAGATCCCAACAGACTTACTCTAAGACACTTAATGATCAGATTTTCCAATGTCAAAGACAAAGAGAGAATTCTGAAAGCAGGAAGAGAAGAGCAATCTATCACATACAAGGGAAGCTGGACAAGAATATGTACAGATTTCTCCACAGAAACCATGGAGGCAAGAAGACAATGGCATGATATATTTAAGATACTGAAAGAGAAGAACCACCAACCAAGAATTCTATATTCAGCTAAACTGCCTTCAAAAATGTGGGAGAGATTAAAATATTTTCAGAAAAACAGACACTGAGAAAGTTTGTGAACAAGGGATCAGCACTACAAGAAATACTAAGGGGAGTGCTACAGGCTGATAGGAAAAGACAGGAGAGATAGGTTTGGAGAAGAGTGTAGAAGTGAAGATTATCAGGAAGGGTAAAAGGAGAGAGAGGGAAAAAATAAGACATGACATAAAAAATCCAAAAGACAAAATTATAGAAGGAAGTACTGCCCTTACAGTAATAATTCTAAATGTTAATGGATTAAACTCTCCAATAAAAGGACACATACTGGCAGAATGGATTAAAAAACAGGACCCAACTCTATCATGTCTACAAGAAACTCACTTTAGACACAAGGACAAAAATAGGCTGAAAATTAAAGGTTGAAAAAAGATATTTCATGCAAACAGCAGCCAGAAAAAAGTGAGAGTAGCTGTATTAATATCAGACAAATTGGACTTCAAAGGTAAAACAATTAAAAGAGACAAAGAAGGATACTATATATTAATAAGAGGGTCAATTCATCAAGAAAACATAACAATCATAAATATTTATGTGCCAAGCCAGAGTGCCCCCAAAATCATGAGGCAAACACTGAGAATACTTAAAGGAGAAGTAGATAACTCTACAATAATAGTTGGGAACTTCAATTCACTGCTCTCATCAATGGATAGAATATCTAGATTGAAGATCAATAAGGAAACAGAGATGTTGAATTGTATGACAAATGAACTAGACTTGACAGACATTTACAGAACACTACACCCCATAACAGCAGTACATACATTTTTCTCAAGTGCTCATGGAACATTCTCTAGGATAGACCACATGTTGGGTCACAAAGCAAGTCTCAACAAATTTAAAAATATTGGTATTATAAAAAACACTTTCTGGATCATAACAGAATGAAGTTGGAAATAAATAGAGGCAGAAGATTGTAAAATTCACAAGCATGTGGAGACTAAACAACACACTCTTAGAAAACCAGTGGGTAAAGGAAGAAATTACAAGAGAAATTAGTGAATACCTCAAGGCAAATGACAATGAAAACACAGCATATCAAAACTTATGGGATGCAGCAAAGGCTGTACTGAGAGGGAAACTTATTGCTTTAAACACCTACATTAATAGAGAAGAGAGAGCAAACATTGCGGAATTAATTATCCACCTGGAAGAACTAGAGAAAGAACAGCAAACTAACCCCAAAGCAAACAGAAGGAAATAAATAACAAAGATTAGAGCAGAAATAAATGAACTGAGAAAAGGAAAACAACAGAGTGAATCAACAAAACCAAAAGTTGGTTCTTTGAGAAAATCAACAAAATTGTTGGCCCCCTAGCTAGGCTAACAACAACAACAACAACAACAACAACAAAAAGGAGTGGATGCAAATAAATGCAATCAGAAATGGGAAAGGAAACATGACTACTCACCCTGCAGAAATAAAGGAGATAATGAGAAGATACTATGAACAACTATATGCTAATAAACTGGACAACTTACATGAAATGGACATTTACTAGGAAAGCATAAACAATCAATATTGATCTCAGAAGAAATAGATGACATCTGCAAACCAATCACAAGTCAGTCATCAAAAAGCTCCCAAAAAAGAAAAGCCCAGGACCAGATGGCTTCATATGTGAATTCTACCAAGCATTCAGGAAAGAATTAATATCAATCCTGCTCAAACTCTTCAAAAAAATTGAAGAGGAGGGAAAGCTGCCCAACTCATTCTATGAAGCCAGCATCACTCTAATGCAAAAATCAGACAAAGATACTACAAAAAAAGAAAATTATAGACCAATCTCTTTAATATATATAGATGCAAAAATCCTCAACAAAATATTAGCAAATTGAATCCAGCAGCAAATTAAAAGTATTATACACCATGACCAGGTAGGGTTTATTCCAGGTATGCAAGGCTGGTTCAACACAAGAAAATCAATTAATGTAATACACCACATCAATAAATCAAAGCAGAAGAAACACGTGACCATCTTAATCGATGCAGAAAAGGCATTTAACAAAATTCAACATATTTTCTTGATGAAAACACTTCAAAAGATAGGAATAGAAGGAAATTTTCTCAATATGATAAAGGCAATATATGAAAAATCCACAGCTAACATCATACTCAATGGGCAGAGACTGAAAACTCTACCTCTAAGATCAGGAACAAGACAGGGATGCCCACTGTCACCATTGTCATTTAACATTGTGCTGGAAGTTCTAGCTAGAGCAATTAGGCAAGAAAAAGAAATAAAGGGCATCCAAATTGGAGAGGAAGAAGTAAAACTTTCACTCTTTGCAGGTGACATGATTCTATATGTAGAAAATCCAGAAAAATCTACAGCAAAGCTATTAGAACTAATCAACAAATATAGCAAAATGACAGGCTATGAGATCAACACCCAAAAATCTATAGTGTTCTTATACACAAGTAATGTGCAACAAGAGGAAGAAATCAAGAAAAAAATTCCATTTACAATAGCAACAAAAAGAATCAAGTATTTAGGAATAAACTTAATGAAGGCCACAAAAGATCTATGCACAGAAAACTGCAAGCAACTGCTTAAAGAAATCGAACAGGACCAAAATGGAAGAACATACTGTGTTCATGGATTGGAAGACTACATATAATTAAGATGTCAATTCTACCTAAAGTGATTTATAGATTCAATGCAATACCAATTAAAATCCCAACAATCTACTTTGCAGAAATAGAAAAACCAATAACCAAATTTATTTGGAAGGACAAGGTGCCCCAAATAGCCAAAAATATCTTGAGAAAGAAGAACCAAGTGGGAGGTCTCACACTACCTGACATTGAGCATATTACAAAGCGACAGTGCTCAAAATAGCATAGTACTGGCATAAGGATACATATACCAACAAATGGAATCGAATTGAGTGTTCAGAAATAGACTGTCACATCTATGGACAATTGATCTTTGATAAGGCAGTCAAGCCAAAGCAACTGGGACAGAGCAACCTCTTCAATAAACAGTGTTTAGAGAACTGGATATCCATTTCCAAAAGAATGAAAGAGGACCCTATCTCACACCTTATACAAGAATTAATTTGAAATGTATCAAAGACCTAAACATTAGTGTCTTAGAAGAAAATGTAGAGCAATTTCTGAAAAATCTTATGATAAGAGGTCATTTTCTAGACCTTACACCCAAAGTGTGAACAACCAGAGAACAAATAGACAAATGGGATCTTCTCAAAATTAAACACTTTTGTACATCAAAGGACTTTATCAGAAAAGTAAAAATGCAGCCTACACAGTGGGAAACAATATTTGGAAACCACATATCAGGTAAGGGTCTAATATCCCAAATATTTAATGTAATCCTACAACTCAAGAACAGAAAGACAAACAACCCAATCAAAAAATGGGCAAAAGACATGGACAGACACTTTTCTGAAGAGGAAATACAAATGGATCAAAAGCATATGAACAAATGCTCAATTTCACTGGCTACTAGAAAAATGCAAATCAAAACCACAATGAGATACCATCTCACACCTACCTGAATGCCATTATCCAAAAAATAGAAAATTAGAAGTGCTGGAGAGGATGTGGAGAAAGAGGCACACTTACATGTAGAATGGTGCAACCACTCTAGAAGACAGTGTGGCAATTCCTCAAGAAGCTAAGTATAGATTTGCCATATGACCCAGCTATTCCATTACTAGGTATATACTCAGAGGAACTGAAAGTTAAAACACGAACGGACATTTGTAAACCAATGTTTATCACAGTATTATTCACAATAGCCAAGAGAAGGAAACAGCCCAAATGTTCATCAGCAGACGAGTGGATAAACAAATTGTGGTACATACACACAATGGAATATTATGCAATTGTAAGACAGAACAAAGACATGGGACATATAATAATGTGGATGAACCTTGAGGACTTAATGTTGAGCAAAGTTAGCCAGAAACAAAAGGGCAAATACTGCATGGTCTCACTAATATGAAATATCATTAATGAGCAAACTTTGAGAGTTAAAAGCTGCTAACAAGGCTACCAGGAGATAGAAAGGGGGTAGCGATCAGGCATTTGATGCTGAAGGACTACAGAATGTTCAGCAGGCTTGGTTGTATAGACCCAGAAACAGACAGCATACTACTGTGTGATGTTAGCACTATATTGTAACTACACTGAACAAAGATGTCCATGAGTAAAGCTGAAAGAGGTGGGCTAGAAGCATGTATGACAACTGAGGTAAAGATAGATGATAAAGACTGGGACTGTTTAACTTAACAAAAACTGGAGTGGTCAATGATTATGACTAAATGTACAAATAAAAACTGTTCTTGCATGTGGGAGAACAAATGAATGTCAACCATGAAGCATGTTGGAAAGGGGATGGTAGTGGTGAAAAAATATAATCAAAGCACCCTTTGACATCGTAGTGTGCTTCCATTAAATGTAACAAAGGCAATATACCAAAGCTAAATGAGTATGAGAGTGGGATATAAGGGAAGGACTTGGGATTCTTGGTAGTGGTGTTGTTGTCTGACCCTACTATTATATTGTATTGTATGATATTTTACTTTTCTTTTTATTATCTTTTTTATTATTCATTAATTAAAAAAAACAACTTTTTTCCATAGTAATCAATATGTTCAAGTGCTGATTCTGGTTATAAATTCACAACTGTGTGATGATGCCATGAACAACTGATTGTATACTGTGAACAATTATATGGTGTGTAAATACAGCTCTATAAAATTGTGTAGAAAAATATAAAGATAAAAGTGCTGGAGAAAACATGGAGAGAGGGATATACCTACTTACTGTTGGTTAGGAGGCAGAATGGTATAGCCTTTCGGGAGGACAGTGGGGTGGTTCCACATGAAACTAAGTATGTGGCTGCCATAAGGTCCTGCAGCCTCACAACAGGGTATTTACTTGGAGGATCTGAGAGCAAGGACATGAACGGACATTTGCACATTGGTGTTTATGGAGATACTATTCATGATTTGCAATGGGTGGAGGTGGCCTAAGGGTACATCGACTGAGGAACAGAATGGTGAACTGTTTGTGTGTGCATACAAGGAAATATTGAACTACTGAGAGAAGGAATGAAGCTGTGAGACACACAACGAGATGAATGGAACCTGGAGACAGTATTTTGAGTGAACTATGCCAGAAACAAAGACAAACACTATAATGCCTCACCAATATGGACTAACTGGAATGTGTAAAATCAGAATTGGACCTTAGAGCACAGCTTATCAGAGAAATGCTTACCGTAATGGTCCCTAGACTGTAAGCTCTTACAGCAGTCATATCTATTCCTGAATTGTAATGGCTATCTCCAGATTCCAAGATGCTGATCCCTTTGTGTATAACCTGATCTATCCCTGGAACTTTGGGTATCTGTGTGACACCTGAAACTCAGAGCTAGAACTCTGCAGATATGAATGTCAGTATTAGCACATACAGCAACTGCTAAAAAGCTGAAAAAGAATCCAGACTTCAACTAGAGATATGAATGAAGCAGATATGGTTAGGACTAGGGCAAATTGGGTGATACTGACTGCCTTTTAAAACTTCAAATTCCATGTGTAAGACCAAGGGAAGAGATGTTTAGTTGGTGCAAGATCTATATTTCCTAAACAATTTAACTTGTGCTTCCATTCAAATACCATAATTGCATGAAACTTGTAATAGGAAGTAAGACGTGCAAACTAACATTTGCATACGTTAGTGTGAAATAGTGACACATACCAAAGTAATTTGGACAGAGAATAAAAATATATGGGCAGGGAGGAGCTGGGGGAAAATGCAGAGGTATTGGGCTTCCTCACCTGGATTCTTGCTGATGTTCTCACAAATATTAAGGACTGGATGTTTGATGTGCTGAGCCCTCTATCACAGGAGTTGCCCTTATGAAGCTAGTCACTGCAAAGGAGAGGCTAAACCTGCTTATAATTGTGCCTGAGAGTCTCCCCCTGAGTACCTCTTTGTTGCTCAGATGTGGCCCTCTCTCTCTCTAACTGAGCCATCTCGACAGGTGAACTCGCTGCCCTCCCCCCTAAGTGGGATCTGACTCCCAGGGGTGTAAATCTCCCTGGCAACACAGGATATGACTCCCGGGGATGAATCCGGACCCAACATCATGAGATTGAGAGCATCTTCTTGACCAAAAGGGGGATGAGAAATGAAACGAAATAAAGTTTGAGTGGCTGAGAGATTCCAAATGGAGTCAAGAGGTCACTCTGGAGGGCATTCTTATGCGCTATATAGATAACCCTTTTTAGATTTTAATGCATTGGAATACCTAGAAGTAAATAACTGAAACTATTAAACTCCAACCCAGTAGCCTTGACTCTTGAAGATGATTGTATAGCAATGTAGCTTATAAGGGGTAACAGTGTGATTGTGAAAGCCTTATGGATCACACTCCATTTATCCAGTGTATGGATGGATGAGTAGAAAAATGGGGACAAAAAACTAAGTGAAAAATAGTGTGTGTGGGGGGGGGGATGTTCTTCTTTACTTTTATAGTTTATTCTTATTTTCACTTTTTCTGGTACAAGGAAAATGTACAGTTTGGGGTGATGAATGCACAACTATATGATGGTACTGTGAACAACTGATTGTATACTTTGGATGATTGTATGGTATGTGAATATATCTCGATTAAATTGAATAAAAAAATCAAGTGTTAGTAAATGCTAATCACATTTACAAAATATCTTCACAGCAACATCCAGACTGGTATTTGACCAAACATTTGGACACCATAGCCTAGCCAAGTTGACATATAAAATTAATCATCACATTATGTAAGTACAAGAATTATATAACTCTAAATGGAATAATATCTTTAGCTCTTTCTCCTACTAAGTCCACAGAAACTTCAAGGAGTTTCAAGATCACAGTTATTATTAGCAAAGAGATTACCATCATGGTTGAGTTCTAAATATTAGCTATAGTTGGTATTTGAGTATTCTTTTTGGCAAGCTTCTAGAAAATAGAGATTTATATTTCACCATTACTTAACAGCTATGCAGAAAAAGGTTAAAACCGGGGAAAATAAAATTGGGAATAAGACTCTAGGAAAATGAATGGCAAACCTCAAACTATCTTCATGTACTTGAGCCTTTGAGATTCAATGAATCTAGCTATGTGCTTTACTATATGTTTCTCATCTTTTTCTACTTGCTCTTCTTGCACACCGTCTTCCTTCATCAGATCATATTCTTATTTCTACACAATCAGGATTGTGATATTCTCATATGACTTTTCACAAATATAAGACATTTACAGTAAGAAACAATTGGATAATAATCATAACTACTATCATATGAAAGATTTTTGAACTGCCTCTCCTTCTTTTGACAAAGCACAAATACAGCACTGAGAGAGAAAGCATAGGTTTGGGGCATAAATTCACAAAGCGTTTGTCATAAAAATAAATTAAAAAGTAAGGATAGAGAGTTTACTTGAAGGAAAAGTTAATATCAACACCCAAGTGGAAATTTTTATGAGAGCTTGTGTCAATTGATTGGATTTGAAGGTATGAAAGAGATTATGACAGACAATTCAAGTTATAAGCATACAGGTGTTAGAAATCAGGGCTACTGAATATGTAAACACCATTTATTGAGCATATACTACCGCCAAAGTAACTTAATTACATAATTTTTTAATACTTAAAATTATTGCATGATAGGTCCTATAAGTAAACAACAATTTACAGATGAGAAAAATAAGGCTCAGTTAATCTCACATACAGTTAGAGAGATATTCTGAGTTTTGCAATAAATAGTTAAATTGAATTATTTAAACTATATTTGTCTATATTTTCAATATAAACTGATTGCAGTTAAGAAATCTCCTGAGATATTTCTAAACTGCTATTTTCATATTGTAAGACTGAAGGGATTTTTCCCTAGAAAATTGTCACTCAATTTATTTTCTGGTAAACTTTGTTCTAGTTATTAGACATATAATGATAATTCTCAACAGAATGCTCACAATCTTTTCACTTCCATTTTACATTTTCATTATTATGAAATAATGACTGCCAAAGGAAATATTTCATTAAAAGTTAACTTTTAATCTAATAAATAATAATGAATCTTATTTTGGTAACATTTCCCAAAAGTTCACCACTTCTGAACAAATCTCATTATGAAATTTGTTGAAAACACATCATAGATGTATAAATTATAGTGAATTATTAACAATAAGCAATCTTTCATTGTTATAGTAATAAAAAGAGTGCCAGATAATGTTTATAAGAGACATGAGGCATCAATAAAAGATGACCATGAGCTCCTGTAGTTATAACAAATTACCATTTTTACTTTATGATAGGAAAATAATAACAGTCTTTCAGTAAAGGAGCACATTTTTGTTTCTTGTTCTGTTTGATTGCCAGTCTTGGTTCAATTATGTAGAATAAATACATAGATGTCCCCGACCAGCCCTAAAGTGAAATGTTGTTTAAAGGAACTTAGGAATTTAGGAAAATCTATTGTTAATCATTTTAAAATATTATAAATTCTTGGTGTTTTAAGTCATTCCTTTTAAATATTATAATGCGAAAATTCACAGTAATTAGTATGAACACTTAATAACTTAAATCATAAAGCTAAAGAGGAGGTGGGGCAAATCTCCAAAAAAGAAAAATAGTAACCATGTTGTAGCAGGTTTTCATAATACTTTTGAATAATGATGGATTGCCATTATTCAAAAAGCTCAATTAAAAGGATGCATAATAATGTTGCGGTTTAGAGCCCTTGGGCACGTGGTTATATCATAAGGCATCATAAAATTTTAACTCATTAAATTGAAATACATGTGTGTATAAATAGATAGAAAGGTAATTTCTATAAAGAAAAATAAGCAGGGTAAAGGGATAGAGTGAATGAAAGGGAATATATGTATATGTATCCATATAGCAGATATGGTGATATCATATATGTGTGTGTGTGTGTGTGTGTATATGTAATGGTTATTGAACATCCGTGTAAACAAATGGTAATATGATCTGGTAACCATAAGGAAGAAGAGACTGAGTTCATAAACATATGGGCAAGAAAGGTTCCAGTCTGCAGGAATAATGAATGAAACTCTTGGAACACGTTTGGCATATTTTCAAATGATCATTGGGCTATTTGAAGAGCTAACTATGGGGCAAGAAGATCAGTTAGGAGGCTATTAAAATAGTTAGGCAAGAGCTGTTAATAGTGAACGAAAAAGGAATTAATAAATCTGAGACTGGAATCAATGAGGAATAGAGCATAAAATAGAAAAGATTAAAACCGCTAAAAACCAGTTTTTAAAAATTTTGATAAATTTGACAAGTTCCTAGTGAAATAGATTAATATAGGAGAAAGGACAAAAATAAGCAATATTTGAAAGAAAAGTAACAACTTTCTGGATATTACAAAAACCATAAGAGGATATTATGAATAAATATATGTTAGTAAATATGAACACAAATAAAATAGCCAAATTTCAAGAAAAATGTAATAGATTCCAGGATAAATAGGTGACCAACTAGTATTATAACTATTAAAAAGTTAACCTAGTAGTTAAAAATCTTTACTCCAAAAAATTTCAAGTCTAGATACTTTTCCCCACAAATTCTACCTATCAATAAACAAATAATTGAAGTATACAATTACAGAGTATTGAAAAACAATAAAATTAACCAAGTCATTTTATACAGCTATTATTATATTGCAACCAAAACTTAAAAAAGATTATATGAGAAAGAAAAATCCATGGCCAATATTCACTCATTGACAAAGATTTGAAAATATAAAACAAAATATTATCAAACCAAATGTAATGATAAATCAAAAGATAAATTTAGTCCAGAATTGCAAATTTGGTTTTCCACTAGTAAAGCAATTGATATAATTTGCTGAAAAACATTTTGAAAAAGAAATTTTACCGTATTATCTACCTCAATAGATGCAAACAAACAAAAAATCTTTGATAAAAATCAACATTCATTAGGATTTAAAAAAATAAAATTCTTAGTGAGGTTCAGAAGGCTTAATAAATATTACAATACATATTTACATGAAATAAATAGATAAGTAGATAGAGTAGATGATTGATAGATGATAGAAAGATAGATAAAATCTTAAAGGTAAACATCTAATTTGATATTGTCAAATAATATAAGCCAAAAGTACCCACTATTAGTACTTGTCTTCAAAATTATACTTGGGTTCTTAAAAAAATGCAGTAATGGGGAAAAAAGAATTGAAATGTATAAGGTCAAGGATGGAAGGAAATAAAAGTAGTGCTTCTCTTTACTTGCAGGTGCTTTGTCTGTCTACATCCAAAATCCAAAAGAACCCATAGGTTCTAATATGTAAAATTATTAACATTTCTATATGCCAGCAACAAATAATTTCCAATTTCTGTAAAAAAATTAATATTTACAATACCAACAATATCAATCCTCTAGGAATATAACTAAAAAAGTCAAACAAATTACAAACCTATCTCTAAATAGCATAAATAAGCAACAATTAATATGATGTATTATGGAATGGATGATTCAATACTGGAAAATTGTCAGTTATATTCCAATTTATGAGAAGATTCAATACAATTCTAAAATTCCATTTTTTTGTGTGTATCTGAGATTCTGTACGTGACAATTATCAAACTTAATCTAAAATTTTAAGGGTGAGTACAATGCTAAGAATGGAAATACACACCCATAAAAGAAGAGCAAGGAAGTGGGATTAGTATTACCAAATATGCTATTAGCATTGGGCTGTTTACTCATAACAGAATTGAAAACCCAGAAGCAGAGCAAACAACTATGGAAACTTGATTTCTAATACAGACAAACTTAGATCAGGTGGGGGGTGGTAAATTTTTTATATATGGGGCTAGGGATTGGAATTTAAATGTATAGAAACAAAATAAATATTGGACTCTTACCTCACACCATATAAAAATGAAAACCAGGTGGACTAAGAACTAAACATATCAAACTTTTAATAGGCATATAGAATACCAGTATAACTTATATTTAAAATTATAGATCGATAAATACATAGATACATAGATACACACATATGTAAATTTGACTACACCAAAATTAAGGAATTATATTCATTAAATGGTACATACAGAGATTTTTTTAATAGTCTACAAAATGTGGAATAAGATATTTTCACTATATATAACCACAAAAGGATATTATCCAAAATAAATTAAGACCGCTCTGTGGACCAATTAGGAAGAGGGAAACATAAAGTGGCCATAGAAATGAATAGGAATTTCATAAAAAAGGAAGCACAAATGGTCCATAAGCATAAAAAGAAGAGGTCAACAACTTTAGAAATAAGTAAAATGAAAATTTAAGTGATAATAAGAGATTAAGTTGTAAACAAGTTAAAAAGTTAGATAATATTAAGTGTCAGCAAGGAGATAGAGCAATTGGAATTACATCCATTGTTGATAGGAATGAAATTAATATGTCAACTTTTGGAGAACAGATTGCCACAGTCTTATAAAGTTGAAATGTGCATTCCCTATACATATAAACTCTACCACTAAATATGTACCCTAAGAAAATCTTATCTCTACACTGGAAATATGTACGAGAATATTTATAGCAGCACTATACATACTAACCAAAACTCAGAAACTATTCAAATATCCGTCAAGAGGAAATGTAGATAATTAAATAGCAATAAAAATGAATGGACTACAGGTACACACATTGACGTGGATGAATCTCAAAAATAATTTTGAGTGAAAGAAGCCATATGGCATGATTCAATTTTTTTCAGAAGGAATAGTTTAATGAAACAATAGCATTTACAGAGTCCTCAAATGAGTACAGTATAAAATATGTTATTAAAATTAGTACAAGATGCAAGGCAGAATACATTTTAATACTGGTAGAATGGGGGCTTTGAAAATGCTTATCTATAAGATTTTTACAGCATTTTTCCTATGAACCTTTATACCACGAAAATGATCAAATCATTTAAATTAAACTGATACAGTGCATGGTGGTTTATGAATATTGTAAATATCCCATAAAATATTTTTCTCTTACAAATACTCATCTGCTTCTCAGGGATCATTTCCTTTATTCTTGCATAGTATAAATATAACTAGCAGTTTAAAAAAACAAAAAACATTTACCAGAAGCAGATATGTCTCTTAACTTCACTCCCTGTTTAATTTTCATTCGTAAGTGTATTGTAAACATAAATGTGGGTCTCATAAACAGGATTACCTCTTAGGTGCTAAACATTATCCCTAGGTCTGCTTCACAGCCTGGTGACTTTCCAACACTTTATCTGGCGTCTCAAAGCAACATTTATCTGTGGAAATGTAGCTTTTCTGGGAAATTGCTAAAACATCTTTTTAGCTTAAGCTAACTTGGGGATATTTCAGGGGTATCATCTATGTAGTTGCTTCTCGTCAGGCTATAAAGTTCAGTGAAGATCTGAAACCCCTTGTTTCCTAACCATGAGGAGCTGCTACGCTTATTCTTGGAACCTCAGAGGAGGTTACTAGCATCAGTGCTAACCCTGTGTCTTCAGTTACACACACAGCAATAAGAGTTCCACTTCTTCCACGATACTTAGCACATATGTGATAGGAATCCTGGCTAAAGCTACAGTCATGTCCACTGCCAAGCAGACATGTCTGGCAAACTGGGGGCTCCCAGAAATGCTGGTCACTTTGTAGAGGACTGGCTGGTAGGGTTGCCAGATAAAATAGGTAATGCACAGTTAGATTTGAATTTCAGAAAAATAACAAATAATTTTGTACTTTAAATATGTCCCATGCTATATTTGGGACATATTTACATTAAAAATTTTTTCGTTGTGTAACTGAACTTCAAAGTTAATTGGACATTATGTATTTTAGTTTGCGACATCTGGCAACCCTAGGGAGGTGTGCATTTTTACTATTACTGAATCCACAACATGGTGAGGACAGGGAAACAGGGTTCTCACAGAGAACCTACTCTGGACCTCAGGGGATACTTGGCAAGGTGTGGTGAAAATATAAGATTCATGTTGAACTTCTCATGAAATTCATATTTAGTTGCATGAATG
This sequence comes from Choloepus didactylus, assembly GCF_015220235.1. Lineage (NCBI taxonomy): Eukaryota > Metazoa > Chordata > Mammalia > Pilosa > Megalonychidae > Choloepus > Choloepus didactylus. The sequence continues at coordinate 187,000,708 of NC_051309.1, read as the reverse complement.
TGGAAGGCAGGTATAAAAGTAAGGAATATTTCAGATCCTCAGTGAGCCAGATATAATTACCTACCTGATGTGCTAGCAATTATGTAATAATCCATTATAGAAATTATGTATTCCATTTTTTTAGATCACATTGGGTCTTTTACTTCAAAACCTTTTGGAAAAATAGTTGTATTTGGATGGAGATGGTATGATCTTGTAATTGTCTGTAGTGAACAGATAAAAAATCTAGAGGGCCTTGATCAAGTGTGTAGCACCTTATGAATGGATGAGCCTTACAGGTTAAATATTTTTCCTTTCAGTTACCCAAGAAGAGGCATTACAGAGTGAAGAACATTAGACAGGGCAGATACCTTCCTCCATTGATTATTCTCAAGATAAACAGGAACCAGGCTGTTTTCCTAATGTCATAACTACACCTAGTAGTACAAACTAGTTATGTAGTTAAATCTGAACAACCTCTCCAACATAAACTGGGTAATTCCACGGTACCTTTGGAGATTGCATTTTCCCATCTGGTTCTCTTATTGAACATACAAACTAGAAAATATCCAAACACTCTAAAACTTTATACAATAGTATCTGTGAATGCCATGTACCTCTAATTCTTCAAATGGAATCATATAACAGTGTAATTATTTATATATACCCAACTACATAAAAAATGGATTTAGGATGTTTTATCTGTATATTTTACGAATTGTCACACAGAGTTGGGCAAAGTTGACATCAGTTTTGTTCATCAAAGCTGCCTGTAGAAAGTGGCAGAGTTTGAGGTGGGACTTCTTGGGTGAGCCACCTGAAACTTTCTCCTCAAGGCTTGGGTCATTATTGGGGTTGGTCCAGCTCCTGTTTCCATATTTTCTTTATTGGTAAGAGGGGTTCCACCTGGGTCCTCTTTATATTGACTTTTCTCAATAGTCTCTGCAGATCTATCTGGCTTTTATCAGGGGTAATTAAGACATTTGTAACATGAGTTGATAACACTTTGGAGTTATGTTTCAAGGTAACACGTTGCAGATCAGAGATGGTAACTACAGGATTCGGTGCCTACAGTGATGGTACAAGCTTCCTCTTTTCATCAAAACTCTGGGTCTTTTTAAATTTCACAGACAGGAGATCTTTAACTGTATTTGCATGGGTCTGTCTTTTTTTAAAGGCTCAGCCTGAAGTGCTTTATTGCGCTCTGCTTTTCTGAGCAGTAAAGGTGCTATTGGTGGTGCAGAAGGAGGTAGAGGAGGATGTGGAGGGGACAGCAATGGCAGTGGAGGAGGAGGAAGATGGCTTGCTGGCTATGGCAGTGTGGGAGGAAGTGCAGTTTGGCATTCTCCAGGAGTGGTTAGACCATAAGCTGGCACATTTGTAAATTTACCACTCAACTGACCACAGCTTAGGCAAGAATCTTCTGAGAAGGTCTTCAGTGCTTCCTGGAGTTTGCAGAATTCACTTTCCAAAATGGAAAACTGTTGTTCCAGACTGTGACGCTCTTAGTGGCAGGTGCAGGATGAAAGGATGATGCTTTTCAATACTTCTAAATGCTGGGCTATGCAGTTCTGGCACCAGCTGTATGTAGACCATGCTCTTTCGTCCAACGTTCTACAGCATCTTTGATATTGGGAAATTTGAAGCTCCAGGTTGATCTTAGCCAGCTTCTTGTATAGAGTGTATCTGTTGTAGGAACAACCACTCTTTCTGATGAGGGTGGTAGAGGAGGAGGATGTATAATTAGCTTGGAACGGAGAGGCTTCTTTTTTCTTAAATAATCTTTTGGCTTTGGTTTTTTGCTTTCTTCTTCGTCGTTTGAATTTGGGCATGATTTCTTTAGTATATGAGTTTTTCTTCTCGCTTTAGACAAGGGATGTCTAAAGGGCTGCTTGATTCTTTTTTTTTTTTTTTTTTTTACTTAAAATAAAACAAAAATATTCTGAATGAAGATATTTAGGAGGGCCTCCAGGAAGCAGCAGCAATCTCATGACTGCTGTTGTTGGATGGAGTCTGGGTGGTGGGCTTTCCCACGCCAGCATGACTTAATTTTTAGACAAAGTTCAAATATAGGCAAAATGAAACAATATTTATTTAAGGATAGATACATTGGTGGCAAAAACTACAGAGAAAAGTAAGGGAATAAACAAAAACTTCAGAATTTTGAGGGGACAGAAGTGCACAACGATCTCTTTTCTTGACCAGAAATTGAGTACACAGCAGTTTATTTTGACTTTATACTACGTGCACACACACACACACACATTTTAATACACTCTATGTATTTGTGCTGTATTTCATGATAAAAAAATAGTTAATTCCAGTCTATTGCATGTGTCATATATTTTATCTTCCAGTGAACCATGTAACATTCTAGCACTTAAAGGTTTCTAATTCCACAAAGACTTTTCATTTTAGGAAACTTGTTTTATTAACAATTTTTTTTGTAGATCAAGTTCTCCTTGGCCTAACTGAGAATGAAAACATAAGAGAAATGCTTATTCAGGGTGTGGAATTGATGATATGGAGCAGAGATAAATGTTAAGTACTGGATTGTTGTATCCCAACACATCAGTATAAGCAAAGGACAGGCATACCAATTCATGTGAAAATAATTTAGATGGATTGATAATTGTAGTTATCCTTAGTTGAATTTATAATATGCCAAAACAATTGACCAATTACTTTATGTAAACAATCTTTAATCCTTACAGCAATATTGCAAATTAGAATGTCAGAAAGAAATTGATTTCCCACTTACGTAGCTCATGTATGGAAAAGATAGAATGTGAAACAGGGTCTCTCGCTTCCATATGTGCCCTTGTCACTACCTCATTCTATTGATTATACCATTATTATTCTAAGTCAGACAAAGGGGTAAAATGGATTGTCATAAGACCTGGCTTTTAATCCAGCTTCACAATTCATTAGCTGTTTGACTTCAAATCAAGTTCTTAAATTCTTAGAGAACTGTTTTTTAACTTTATAATTTGAGGATAATAATACGTATCTACATGAGTCATTATGAGGTTTAAGTGAAATATATATGTAAAGCTCCCAGTACAAAGCAGCTATTCAATAAATTTTAGGTTATTATTATTATTATTATTATCATCATTATTAACATGTGGTGGCTTCAGTTGCTAAAAATGTGAAATTTCCACACACAAAAAATCAGCATCCTGGGATAACAAACAGGAATGAATGGTTGGATTAATATAGGGCTGACCAAACAAATAGAGGAAAAATATAAAAGGGTTAGAAAAATGAGGAGGCTGATGAAGATACTCACAGGGGTGACCATTCATGGAGTCATAACCAAGGTTGAAAGATTATGAAACTTGCAAGAAGTTGATTCCCTATGGAATAGGAATATCCTTGGGAAAAGAGGCTTTAATGAAGAAGGGAATGGGGGTGGGGCTGATTTAAGAAATCTTAAAGGAATGAAAGGAGGAAATGATGGAAGACTCTAATTAAGGCAGCCACACCTGACCCAGAGCTCAGAACAATTTCATACCTGTTTAAACACTCTCCTCCCAGTAATACAGAGAAGAAGAGTTATGAGCAAGGTTGAGAGGTGATGCAGAATATACATGCTGACTAGGAGGACTCACACAGTGACTGGGACACAATTCTGAGGCTGATTTGACCAGATGTTCAGTGACTCAGTGCTGCTTGCCTATCTTCACTCAAGCAATGACTTCTCTATTTCTGTGACATCCTTACTATTAAAAAAATACAGAGCTCCTTTGGCCAAATTATGGAATATTTGGACTTCCTATCAGATGTTATTCATTTTCACTGGGTTTCTATTCTGTAGCATTTTGAATCCCAGTTTCCAACAACCTTATTTTTCTGTTCTTCTCAATGGACTTATTCTTTCCTTCTACTTTTCCCTGGAAGTAAAATGTTTCAGCTACATATGTTCAGACCTACTTGATTCCATTTAACTGCCTATCTGTATGCCCGAATATTGCCATCTTCAGGTTCCTGGCTTCTGAGTTCTACCAACTTGCTGTAACCCCTTCCCAATGTCTACAAATTGTGATATTCCTTATACACCCTGCATTGCCAATTAGATACACTTCAGCCCTGATGAGTGAGTCTAGCTCCAGATAATTGCCTACCAGTACCTGTCTCATTGATAAATCAAAAAACAAAAAACAAAGAAACAAAGGAACCCATGGAAATTATTGAAAGGCAATTTGGAAAAAGAAAGTTCTATAGATTTCTAAAATTTTAATAATCTCTTCTGCAGCTAATATTTTATAGGCTATTCATTGTTTGTTTTCTCTCTGAAATTTGAAGTTGTTTTGATTCTGTCCAATGTTGACCTCTAACATCCCCATGACACATCCCTTATTTTGTATAGAAGGAAAACTAATTAGAGATCCTTTAAGTGACAAATGAGACACTGAAGTAGATAAAGTAGCACTTGGGCTTACACTGAACTCCATACCTGAGCGCATAGCCTCTTTCTGAATGCTTTCATAGTCATGCCAGTCCTTTCTTCTTAAACCATCTGTCCATGCATAGAATTGCCCATCTCCCAGGCCCAGTGGAAGTGTCTGCGGAAAAGGAAAGCAGTCAAAGCATAAAAAGGAGGTATTCTCTTTTGCATGGTAGGTAAACATATCCAGGCACATACTAGGCAATCAAAAAATATTTGTTGAATAACTGATTCTTCCTAGTACACTGAAAAGAAGGTTAGTGCTAGTCACCAGATTAATGCACATTTTAAATCCTTTTTAGCTTTAAAAGACAGCAGCCTCTCTAGCAAACCTTACCATTTTCTATTGTATTTCATCCAGGGTCAGTGTGTCATTTTCATATGCTGAAAATGTAAATATTGGTAATTCTACCAATTTTGGTGTTAATTTGAATTAATTAATCTGTTGCCTATACAATTTCACTCATTTTGATCATGTGTATTTGTATGGTCTGATATTAATAACCATTCATTGAATGCTCACCATGTGCCAGGTATTATGGTACATACATTGTGTATGAAGTTCATTTAATATTTATAATACTCTTTGGTTGTAAATCCCCATTTTGCTGTTGAAGAAACTGAGGCCCTGAGAACTAAAATAACTTGTCTTAAAACCACAGTATCAAAGCGAGGATTTGACCAATTCTGTTAAGACCAATTTGTTATCTTAACAACTATTAACTACTGCCTCCCATCTAGATTTCTGTTAAAGTGCAGATAATGGTTACACTTACAGTTGAAATTATCACCCATTCAACCATTTTAGCCACAACATATGTGTTGTGTTTTTCCAAAAACCCAATATGTTATAATGCCAACTTGAAAACTATTTCTGTGAACTCTGCTGAAGCTGCTGCTACTTTTTATCATGTTTATTTTTGGTAATACAAACAAAAATAATTTGGAATGAAATTTATCTTCACAATCTTAACAGTCATAATGGAAAATACATGTTTTTATATTAACATGCTATCTCCCATTTTATTTTTGGAAACAAAGAATATATATATATATTCATAATGGAGAGAAGAAAATTTTCAAAAGTAGAAAATAGTCTAAGCAAAACAAAAGATGAATATTTTCAGTGAGGGAGTTCTATTCTAAGAACCTTTCCAAGTTAAAAAAAAAGCTTATTTCTTAGCAATCATTGTGTTTATGAAAAATTATCTACCTTTACTTCATCTTTACAACTTATAAAAGAACCACTTATTTCGAAAGGTGGAAAATAGGGAGTAATTAAAAAAAAAAAAAAAAAGGAAGTTAAAATTAGAAGAAAGAGTTTATAAATTACATAACTTATCTACATATTTAAAGGAATTTGTTACTCAAAATAGTGCTGATTCAGAAAACAACAGAAGATCAAGCATGTAAAAATGGTGGTGAATGTATAAAAAATATTACAGATAATAAGAATAAAATAAGGATGACAAAAAGTTATGGAAAAATGCAGAAAAGCATGTAATAAAAAACAGAAGGAAAATGGAAGGAACAATTTTAGAGATATACTAGCAAACTTTAGGGAAAAGAAAATCATGTATTTGTATTTGTTTAATCTAACTGATGTTAATTTAAAAAGATAAATTTTATCAAAATTCAACTGTACGTTGAAATTTATAAATAATCAAGTAACTCAAAAATTCACAATCCATGTTTTGTCTTGGCCGTGTATTTACAATGTTAAGTACTGAGGAATAATGAACCTCTCTTACATGGATTTAGATAATACCAATTTATAAAACCACCTTGAGATTAAAATAGATAGTTTCAGAACAAATTTTGACATGAAACATGAAAACATTCTTTTGCATTCTATTTCCTTTGTTATGATATATTCAATGGTAGAGAGTCCTTGTCAATTGGTATTACATGGCAGATTGAACACTAGTTAATCCTTGCTCCCTCCAGAACTCCCATGGAAATGACAGTAAAGCAGCAGATGAATTAAGAAGCAGATTGTTTAATGGACATAGACTTAGAGATTTGGAAAGGACTGAGAACTTAATGCTGGAAGGAAGAGAATTTTTCATACCATAAACTTTGAAAAGACTTCGGAATTAGAGGCATCAGCAACTTCTGAGGATGAGGTAAATGTGAAAACAGAAAATACTGACTGACACTTTTTATTAGGAGCTGTTGGATTCTCTTAGTGCCTCTCCTTTACTCCAACAACCAAGTGATATCTGAGAACTAACTACTGCACTCCCTAGCTATGAAAAGACTGGAGTTTGAGTAAAAGGAGTATGTTTTCAGGCCACTAGAAACAGTTGGAAGTAAGTGTGATGGTTAGTTTTATGTGTCGACTTGGCTACATTATGGTTTCTGGTGTTTGCTCAAACACTGGCTTTCATGTGGCTGTGGAGGTATTTTGTAGCTGTGATTAGCATCTACAATCAGTTCACTTTAATGGATGATATTACCCTCAATAATGTGGTGGGCCACATCCAATCAGTTGAAGGCCTCAAGAGCACAGCCTCAAGAGAAGAAACTGCCTCAACACTGTGCTGTCTACTCTGAGTTCCCAGCCTACTGGCCTCCCTTCTGTTTTCAGACACAAGACTTCAACTACACTCCAGCTTGCTGGCCTGCCCTATACATTTCAGACTTGCCCCACAATTGCATGAGCTGATTCCTTAAAATAAATCTCTTAATATATATCCTGTTGATTTTGTTTCTTTGGAGAATCTGAACCCTGACTTATAAGAAAAGGATAACAAGCTATAGTGAAAAAGCAGGTTCTAGGTAACTGTATATACTGAATACTGATTTTGGAGTCAGTTGCTTGTGGTGTGTTGTGGCAACACAGGTTTAGGCACAACAGAAACTTTCAGCTAATGACTGATTCATTACTTACATCACAAAAAGGGTCCAAAAGAGTAGGGGAAGAGATCCCAATGTGGCCGGTCTACTGTGGAGACCAACTGCTCAGGTCAGAGTTGGTGGATGGCAATTCCCTACACCCCACTACACATCGCAGAGGAGAGACCCTGTTCTGTTTGAGTGTTGAGTATTTATATATCCCAGGAGAAAGGGTCCTTGCCACTAAGAATTCCTGCCCTGATAAACAGGTGGGGCTGCTTGCTCCTGGTTTCTGGGTTTAAGGTATGCTCATGCCTTTTCATTAGACCTAATCTCTCCTCTGGGCTGTAGAATGGAAACATACTGAAACATCTGCACACAATAGAAAAGGAGGGTATAGACAAGGGGGTGGGAGATGATCGCTGTGTATGTCCCTGACTTCCCGTTCAGCCTCCAGATTAGGCCTAGCCTACTCCTCCCCATTAATTTCCACAACGTAAGCCCTCTCCCACCTCCATTGTGAAGGTGGAGATGGGTCGGGCCTTCAGGCTCACGTCTCTCAACAACGTTGACAGTAAAGGTTTGGGAACACCAGTGGCTGACCATTCCCAAGGGGACTGCTGGCCCAACCAGGATAAAGAGTTACCCGCCTTCAGTATGTATGTATCAGGCCCCACAGGTCCATCCTACTGGATTGTCACCCCATCTATGACATGCCCACCCCATCTAGTCAGGATTCTATCATCTCACTTCTCTCCTTTGTGACCCTAACCTCCCACCACCCTGGGAATTGTTGGAGGGTATAATGGGATAAAACACAATATGATCCCCTGACAGATGCCAAAAGAAATTCCCGAGTGATTTCCCCTTGGTCCCTCTTGGGGCCAGTCCTCATCTTGATGGATGTAGAGCAGATGTGCAGCAGAGCCTGAGTTCGTTCCCCGCCTTCATTCCCTCCCTGTGCTAGGAAGTGGGATAAGACTGCATGTCCCTCCCAGAGAACTGCCTATTTGAGCTTCCAGAAGGCCCAAGTAAGGTGGACATTCCATCCAGTAAGACAGTTGTTAAGGTATAGTTGCCAAAGCTCATTTTCCTGTGGCCATTAAAGTTTTCCTTAATGCCAGCTGCCTGTGGATGGTGGGTCATGTGGAAGGTCCATCTAATTTCATGGGTCTGTGGCTATCACCGAATGGAATGTGCAGTAGAGTAGGTTCCTTGGTCAGAGGAGATGTTGTCTGGGTATATGAAGGGGTGGCAGAGCCACTTTTCCAAGGTATACCATGTATGTTACTTGCCCACACGATGAACTAGAAAACCAAGGTCATGGTCTGAATAGGTATTCACCACAACCAAGACATAGGACTTTCCTTAGGATGTTGACTTGCCATGAGCAGGCTGATATGGCCCCTCTGGGATGATCCCACAGTGCCCTTTTCAGGCTCTGGCTTGTAGGTGACATCTCTCACATTGGTAAATGGCAGATTGGGCCTCTTTTAATGAGGGAGCTACTCAATGTTCCTGGGCCCATAATTTCATGGTGTCAGAATTTCCATGTCCAGTTCAGCGCTGGATCCCAATGGCAGAAACAGTTAGAAGAAATTCAGTTTTCACAGGTGTCACCAAGGGCAAGTTCATTGTTCTCATCCTCCAGTCAGGGCTCATCTTCTGTCTTCCTACCAGGAGAATCTCCAGCCCCGTCAAGGGTACAAGTAGCTCAGTGCATCCATACTCTAATGTCCTAGAGGCTGAAACAGCCACCTTTACCTTTATAGGGCCTGCTTGTTCCCTGTTCCCCAGTAGAAAGTACCTACCTTCTGTGTCACCCAATACAAGGGTGCCAAAAGAATATTGAGATAAGGAATATGCAGGTGCCAATATGCAAATGGCCCAACCAAATACTGGACCTCCTTTTTGAAGGTGGCTGACTTTAGGACAGCCATTTTTCCTTTACTGGGTCAGGAGTCTGGTGCTGGGCTCTGGTCCATATACTGCCTAAGAAGGTGACCTGCTGCACTGAGCCTTGGACTGTTGAAATCCAGTTAGCAGTATGTGCAATCTGTAGACAGTTTCCTCCTCACTCTGGTTCACCAACATGATTCATCAGTGTAATGGAACACTTGAAGTTCTCTGGGCAGGGTTAGCTTACTTCAATCCTGTTCCACCCATTGGTGGCAGATAATGGGGGAGTTTCAATACCTCTTTAGCAGTACAGTGAAGATATACTGTAGGCCTGATGAGTGGAAAGCAAATTGATCCTGGTCCTCCTCCTGGAGTGTGATGATGAAAAAAGCAGGTCAATGACTGCATACCAAATGCCAGTTGAGGAAATAATGGCTTCTGTGAGAGTCACAATGGCTGGGTCTGTGGGTGCCAAAGGGTACATTTCTGCATTCAGATGCCAGAACTCTATAGTTAGCTGCCACAATCCACTCACCTTTCTTCACTGGTTACACTGGCCTGTTACAGGCGGAATTAGTGGGGTGGAGGACACCTACATATAGAAAGCCTTTCATGAATTCATTAATGTCATTTTCTCCACCAGGGAGGTGGTATTGCCAATGTTGTTCAATGAGGTGAAGAGATGGGAGCATGGAAGGTGCATTTTCTGTCATTTGCCCAACTGTGATATCCATAATTTGTTGGAATGGGGAAGCGTATCCTCTTGGTCACCTCTGGGATGAACAGTGCTGCAGGATGTCAATGCCTATAATGCATTCCCCAGTGGAAAAACTTGACCACACAGGCAGCAAAAGGGTCAAAGGGAGTAACTCATAATGTGGTAGTAACCTCCCATCCCCATACACATGTGGAATGCCTGAAACCTCCCAATTCTATTTGTTGTCCCTTCTTGCATCTCCCAGAATGATAGTGAGCTGGGTGCCTGAATCCAAAAGCACCAAAAAGATTTGTTCACTGACCCCAAACTCTACACATCCTGGGGCATATGGCCTTTGGTCCACAGGCTGGTCAGTCCCTTGGCCCCAAGCATATGACATTTTTCAGCATAGTCAAGTCTGGGTAAAGGGGTCTTTCCCAAGGGCCAGACCCTGCAGTGAGGGCCAAAGGGAGAGGTAGGAGATCCGCAGGATTCTCCTCCTCCTCTTCTGTCCCTATTTGGGGATTGTCAGAAGGGGGTTGGACAGTGGCAGATCATCCCTGTTGGTTCCATGGTCCTCCCTTTAGTGGATATTTTCCCCAGACTTCTCCATTGAAGAACTGGTCTGTGGGTCTTCAACGTCCTTAGGGACCCCTTGCTCTAGTAGCCACAAGAACATAGCTTGGTGAGTGGGGGCCCCAAGAGGAAGGGGTGGCCACTGACCCACTCCTTGTGTTTCAGGACTTGTTGGACATACATGCATGTGCCAACTGCCTGTCAGTCTGGCTCCCCTGTCAGTTCCCATGTCTGCCACCCTCTTAATATGTCCCAAGAAAGGAGGGTACAAAAACCCACTCAACTGCATCTCCCAGAGGAAGTCCTGGGGTGAGGAGGAGAACAAACTTGTGCTTCTATTCAGGAAGGCCCTTTCTAATAAAATCATCACTATCCCATTGTGAAATGGGAATCTGTTAAGAGGCTAAATTCCCCCACTGGGGGTGGATTATCCACACACCAACACTATACTGTGGCTGCGTTACTGTGGTTTCTGCCTCCTTACTCTAAGACTTAGTTGGAATTTGGAGGAGAGCACCCAGGATAGGATATGTTCCTCTGACTTCCTGATGGATCCAGTCAATAGAGGCTGCAGCAGCTGTGCTCCTGCAACTGCACCGTCAGCTGCTCCTTTACCACCTCTGCCTCTTCTTCCCTTAACTCCAAGTGACTCAGAGTTTCTGAGGACAGGATTGGATGTGAGGCAGCCACGACTCTTCCCCTGAGCCTGGTTGATCAGGGTGGTAGTAGCACCCTTTTCGTAAAGTCAGGACAGCCACGAGAGGAGTTCCTCTCCAAGCTTCTGTCTATACATATCTTTCATATCCCATATCACCTTCATAAAAGCTTGTACTTTTGTTTCCACCTTTTGGACCACATCTTCAGTTTTAATAGTCCCCTGAATAACAACTGTCTTCACATAACCGCAAGATCGGTCTGGGTGGCCTGAGTATGGGTATGCCTGGTTCTAGAATGAGAATAGATATAAGAAGCCATGAGCCAGGGGAGTGTATGCTGGATGGTGGAAACCCCAACCTCAAGCTGCAAAGTGTACAGATTCTTTGTGGGACCTCTTCAGCCATCTCCCTGAGGGTGGGGGTGGGGACATGGATACAACCATTATTCCAGACAAGCCTTATCACTCCGCTTGGAGTGATGACATGCATAGGTGAAGCCCAACCTGATAACCCAAGCCATCTTCTCTCACTAGGCTCCCTGACAACTGTGAGCCTGCTTTATATCCCTTAGGCAAGAGATTGGGGAATTGGCATCTGGAGAAATGGACTTAAAAGAAAGAGATACAAGTACTGGCATTGGAGGTCAGGTACAAACCCAGCCTCCCTTCAAGGGGTCTCATTAGCAAGCCCTCCTATACCTAAATAAATTCATACCATTTTTCTCACTTCTTCACTCAAAATATGAACAGGCAGCCAAAGATCACTAGACATTTGAGAGAACCTCTGACATAAAATTCAGAGGCCAAAATTAAACAAAACACATAAGAAATTTGAGGGAAGCAGCTTTAAGAAAAATTTCCTTCATAAAAACAGAAAGTTAAAAAAAAAAGGCCCATTTAGAGCATAACAACGAGCAAATGGAAAATGAAAATGTGACAGGAATAGAAATATTAAGAGATAGTTTGCAAAATGAAGGGTTGAAGAGCCTTCCTAAGAAATAAGAGGGAAAAAATACAAAGACAAAAAGGTAAAACATTGAAGGGCAGTAACAAAGTGGCAGCTCTGCTGTAAACCTAAAGGTCATACGATCCTGATTTACAAGGAGGGTGGGAAGCAACACCACAAAGGTATCTGGGAGTGGCAGGGTCAGGGAGGGGTGGGAAAAAAGCAAGTAGACAAACTTACTCTTTGCCTATTTTTTTTTTTTTTTTAGCATATTGAAGAGTTACAGTTCTGCCAAAGAGATTGGGATAAATTAATTATAAGTATATTTAAAAAACTAAGAAAATTAAAATTGGGTCAATTAATAAGGTTAAAAGGGAAAAATTGTGTAAGAAATAATATAATTATAGCCCACTATTTGATTCATACATGGATAATTTTACCTTAATATTGTTTTAACTAAAATTGATGATGTAACTATACTGTAGGTTGAATGAAAGGATGGAATAAATATACATCTTCTATAGTAGAAAAACATTAGACAATATAAAAACAGAAGAAAATGGTGAACAGCAATATACACTTGCTATTTACAAATATGGAGTCATATAACAGAGTAAAATATGAAATATTGACTTGGTTGCCCCCAGGTATTATAATTTATAACTTAGGGGAAGTAGGTTTGCTATTTATCATTATAGGATTTATAGTATGATCACATTTAAGAAGTTATTTGCTGTAACCTATGACATCCCTTGAAATTACGTATATAACTACTTGTTAAATCATACTTTGAAAGCTATCATTGTTCTGTATATGTTATATCTCACAGAAAAAAATGTGAAAAAAGTTATTTGCAAGTATTACTTTATGCAACTGCGGCAGTTTGAAGCTGTACGTACCCCAGAAAAACATGTTCTTAAATCTAATCCTTTCTTGTGAGTGTGAATTCCCCATTTTAAGTAGGACCTTTTAATGAGGCTATGTCAGTTAAGGTGTGGTCCACCTCCATCAGGCCTATTACTGGAGTCCTTTCTAAGCAGAATGAAATCCAGACACAGAGAAAAAAAGAAAAAAAGAAAGAAAAAACTCCAGGAAGGAAGAAGCTGGCCATCAACAGAAGCCAGAAGAGAACAGGGGACATGGCCCTGTGCCTTGCCTTGTGACATGCTAAGGACCAAAGATGGCCACAGCCAGCCCCAGAAAGCCACAGTCTTCAGGAAGAAAGCATCACCTTGATGACACCTTGGTTTAGATTTTGTCCAGCCTCAAACCATGAGCAAATGAATTCTCATTATTTAGTTTACCCTAACCCATTTTGTGGTATTTGCTTGAGTAGCCTAAGAAACTAAAACCATACAAAGAAAGCTCAAATATAAGTCTTAGGCATTCTTGGCAGTTGCCAGTGTTCCGGCAATTTGTGTGAGCATCATGAGAATATTCTATGATGGTTGACAGATCATGTTAAAGCACAGCCCATCTGAAATTTTGCTGTAATGAAGGCTAATGTCTCATCTATCTATATCTCTACTCACAGACCAGCAGTAAGCGCATCACCTGGGAACTTGTTAGAAATGCAAAATTCCCAAGTTCTATTAAATCAGAAACTGAATGGAGAAGGGGACAGAAATTTGCATTTTAACAAGGGCTCCAGCTGATCCTGAGGCTTACTAAATTTGGAAAAGCACTAATGTATATGAATAGAAAGACAATAGAATTGTATTAATAAAATAAATCAGATTCGTTAGCAGAGCATATGCCATTATCTACTGAAGGATCTTTTTCACATAAAAAGCTGATGATTAGGTATTCTTGCATACTTGCATCTGCCAGAAACATGAGTGAATAAAGCTAAATCAATCCTGGTACATTTGTGTAAGACTACCTTGGTTTTGAGAGCTTAACCATTCAGTAAATGATCCATCAGCACTCTGACCTTTCCTTTCACATGAGCAGTCACCAGTGCCCAGATCCATTTGCTTCCCTCCTGGGTTATATGATGTGTCCACTGTATGATTGCAATAGTACAGATCTGTTATCTATGGCCTTGTAAAATGATATACATGAGACATATTTCAGGACCATCATTAGGCCTGCCATTTGTTTGTGAGTACCCTTTCTATTTTTTGCCATGTGGACTTTTCATTCATTGCAATGTTGATGTAGACAAATAATTTGAAAAAAAAAATCAGGATGGAAGAAATAGAATCCATTAAGTAGCAACCACATGCAATAGCTAGTGCTAGATCTCAGAGCCTGAAAAACAATATACCTCAAAATAGATCACAGGGGAAGAACCCAAGTGTAAGCTATTACCCATTGGCAGCCTGTTTACAAGAGGTGGCAAACTCAATCATCTTCTGAGATCAGGAAGATGATGTAAGTGGGTAACAAACTAGTGTTGTACTACATTAGGGAGTGATGGGCTCTGGGGCAACTTGATTACTGTTTTTCACTTACAAATTATCTCAAAACCCAGGGGCTGTCAGTCTGGAAACACCTGGAGAGTTAAAAAAAAAAAAAAAAAAAAAAAAAATTGTTCCTTGCCTCTAAGAACAGTCTTATTTACTCTAAGTACAGACAGCAATGATACTGAAAAGAGACACTGGTTGAACTCTATAGACAAAAAGACTGTTCTATATTCTAAAACCTTCTTCATATGAGGCTTTATAAGTCAAACAACCAATGGACTTTTTTCTCACAATCAACCATACGCCTACCACTATGCCTGTTCCTTGGAAGATAATATGATATAGTGGAAGGACTCTGAATCTATGGCCAGATGACATAAATTCAGGTTTCAGACCATAGGCTAGACAGCTACACTGTCTCTAGGCCCCTCACTTAACTCATATATGAAATTAGAGTAATAAAATAACACCTACCTTGCCTACCTCACAAGGTTTAATGAATAGTAAATCAGATAACATATGTGAAAGCCCTTGGCTTATCATAACATAAATGCCCCTTGTTTTCACCTTCTTGTTATTGTAAAGATCTGTGAGTTAGATCTCTTGCCCTTGAATTTTTATAATATGGTTGCACAGTCAATACTTATGTATATATATAAGAAATGTTACATTATGTGGGCCAGGCTTTATTATAATAGGTGGTAATAGAACTTAGAGATGGGTGTGAATCCTTACATTAGTTTGGATTATGATTCTTATATATGGAAGTCAGCTGGGAGATGCTTCAAGCAAATGGAACAACACTGAAAAAACAATATAATGGATAGCACGAATGGGAAAAAGGATATAAGCAACATTTTTTCTAACAAAATTTCATTCTCATAAGAATCGGGTGATGAGCTGGATTTCAGATATGTTAAGATCACATAATTAATAAGGTCTTTAAGACCATATAATTTATGAGTGGTAAACTAGAATTCAAACCAGATTTGTATATCTTTAAATCTTATGAATTAATAAAAACAAATAAACAACATGGAGACATTTTATGATTCTCCCATTCTTCATTTATTCAAGTGCTATTATAGAAAGTCATTTAGAAAAATTTTAGGATATAAAACTAGAAAGATAGGGTGAGGCCAGAAAAATTCATGCAAAGAACTCTGGAATCTATATGTTAAACATAAGGCGCTGAACAATAAGGAGTCAATTAAGATTGTCAAAGTAAGGAGTAATATAATAAAATTTTGTGCAAAAACTAATGTTGTTGTAACATCTTTTTCCTTCCAATGTTTGACCCAAATACAGAGTATGCAATGGGTCTAGAAAAATCTACTGTTTAGAATAATCTACCTCTACATAGAAGAGATTCTATATTTTTGTATACATACAAACCATATTGATAAGTTAATGTCAGAACGTAAAACAATCATTTCCTTTAGTGAATAGAAAAGGTTTGTTATTTCCATTCTGCATAAATTATGAGAGGTGTCATCTTATTGCAAATCTAAGATGCTAAATATATATAAAAAAATAAGCCTTGAGTTGTTATTGACTGCCGAAACCTCCAGTCTTCCTGACTTTGAAAACAGGGTACCTTAGACAGGATGGAGAACTCAGATGTGAGAAGCAGACATGAAGATGTACTAAGAAGTGCAGGTCTCATTTTTAGATCTAAATTTTTTTTCTAGAGAATCTGGAAATCTGGGTTGTTATGTAAAATATCTTGATTTAAAAATTTTTAAGCAAATTAAAATATTTATAAAATACATTGTGTTGGATGGTGTCTTTGAGATATATTGAACCTGCAGTTGCCAATCAGAAATCTCTGGCAGGGCTTACCCCACAATCTTAATAATCATGACCCTCACCGAGACTGCCTCTATAATTGATGGTTTTGCCCTTTATCTGGCATAAACTTGAGTGAGTTTACCAGGACCCATGAGCTTATAAATTTATCCTTTGTATTTATATTAGTATCTCAAATCCTGAGAGCACAGAATGATTTTCCATGTATCATTTTAGTGATACTCATATCTTATGCCTGCAAGGTGGCTATATAGATAATTATAACTAGTTAAAAACAAAGATTGAGGCACAGCTTAGCAACAGAATCTCCAAAAATATAAGCAAGTCAGAGGAAGGGTCAGTTGTAGTAAATGGTAACTGAATAGTGCTCTGTTTTTTATTTCAAGGATTAAAAAAAAGACAAAACAACCAAACGGCTTGATGTTCAGCATCCTAGACAAGGCCATTTCCCCCTGAAGATACAGAATTACATTGGCCACACAACATGCAGGATGGAAATTTTTCATATACTAATGTTTACTTTTATTATAAATGTTTCTCTGTGGAATTTGTTTGCAAGAAAAGGCTGTTATCACACTCATGTTGTAAACGATTCTAACATTTTATTTTAAATGACTATATTCATGTAAACCAGGGAACATACAATTTGAGAGTTCTCCTGTTCCAATCTCCCTACCCACCATGAAACTATTTCTTTTAATGATAGTTTAATTCTTTGAACAGTAGACAGAATAAATATCATTTATTTGCACAGGCAAAGGTCAGATCACCCTCATTATATGATTTCTGATTTCTGGGACGTTTGTGAGGAATTTCTGAAGATGCTTCCTTGTTGAAATAGGATTCGTGTCTGGGTAGCTGAAAAAGAAGGAAAAAACACTGTGGTTTAACTCTCTTTACATTTTCATTTTGTAAGTTTCATTAAGAGTATAACCAGAATCAATTGTCAATAAATAGAAGCCTCTGTTAGTAAGTAACCAGAGAGATCAGTAGCAAATCATTGTTATGGGAATAAAGAACAACACTATTAACAGTAGTTGTGTTAGTTAAAGGAAATTGACCGAGTGCCTGGTAAAAGCCTTCCTGATACTAGGAGGCGTTAACAACTCAGCAACAGCCATAATGCAGCTGACATACTAGATTTCCATTAAGCATTTGATGTAGGATAGTTGTGTTACTGACTCAAAATTACTATAATTGTTACTTTCTTTTCATCACAATGGAAACATGTTAACTCATCAGGAAAACCCTCCAGATCCCTGATTGCAGCAGCTTACCGTGGGGAAATATTCAGGAGATCAGTGTCTTACAAAAATGACAAATTTTCTGACATTTCCTTCCATCTCAAAGTATTCTCTTTGTCATTCCTAAGGGGAAAGATAAAAAAAGAAAACTTAGGATGGAAATAACATTTCTGTGAAAATATAAAAGCAAAGAAAGATCATGTTTAAAAAAGCAAGCATATTATATTAACCTTCAAGAATCACCTGGCCCCCTGTTGATGGTGAATCCATAAACTTGCAGTTGTCTGGGGGGATTAGGCCTGGGTTTCATGGCCCCCTGAACTTTCTTCAGAAGGACATCGTAGGGCGCCTCTAGAGCTCCACCCTATCAATTCATCAAGGAAAACACAGCATCCTCAGTTGTTCTCCAGAGCCAGTATTACCTTAAACTGTGACTCTATTTTCTTATTAATCTGAGCCCACTGTATATGTGTAAAGGGAAACATAAACATAGAAACCATGATAGTGACAAAGAATCCCAAAAATGGTTAGTTTTCTTTCTCCGAGTTGTATGTTCCCAAGTGTTTTTATATATCTCCTAACAAAATAGTATGATACCATAAGATCCAGAATTACAACTGAGGACATAAAAAATAGTTCACAATTAAGAAATGGCTGGACTACAGGATGCCTACCTGCTCTATTTCAGACTTCAAAAATAGCACAGTATAAGCATACGCTCAATTTGGCTGATGTTATTGTTTCTCTTCTTCATGGTAACTAAAATTATCATTGGATCAACCACACACATATCAATGTAGATGAGATCTAAGTGTTACCTTTAGTGAGGGCTTCTCTATTTTAAGTGTTGTTGGAACTTTAAAAGACTTTTATATTTTAAATTTTAGAAGCAAAATTTTTATCTGAAGGTAGTTGTTCTAAACAATGAAGACAATTGGTTTATACAAACTTCATACTTGATAGGCTCAAACAAACATGTTTAGCCCATCCTTAAAGCTGAATAGATGTTTTAAAGGAATCCTATCCTTAGGAGACTATAAAAAAGGTATTAAAGCCATTGTAAACCATCAAAAATTTAGCAAGAATTTCATTATTTTTAGAAGTTTCACAACCTAATAAGCAATGACATGTAAGATGAACCATTGTTAAATCAGGTATATTGCTTGGATATAAAGGGCAGAAGATATTTATACCAAGCTCTTCTTCTAGTACCAATATTTTATTATTGGTTAATATTAGGCACTGAATCATTCAACTGCTCTCTCAACAAGTATTTATTGAAAGCCTGTACTGGCACTAGAGATATAGTTGTGAATCAGACAAAGTCACAACCCTCATGGACTTGCATTCTAATAGAGGAAGATACTCATTCATTCAACAAATATTAATCGGGCACCTAATATGTGCCTGGAACTGTTCTAGGAATGTGGGATTTATCAGTGACTAGTGCAGAGAAAGATCCTTGCCCTGGAGGAGCTTATTTTCTAGAAGGGAAATATGTATTAAATAAACAGCATACATAATAAACAAGTAAATTATGCAACATTAACTTCAACAAAGTCTTTTCTACTGGGGAAAAGTGAGAGGGGCAGAGATGATCTGAGTTTGGGACTCATTAATTTTAAGATGACAAAGAACTAGAAGAGGAGGTGTCCAGTAAATAATGGGATTAAGCAGTCAAATGGACATTTTTTCCCAATGGAAAATTTTACTCTAAAAAAGTGCTCACACAAAGCATTTGAATATGGAGATTTGTTCCTATGTAGGTGGGCAAGCATCATTACAGGCGGAAATTTCAGTCCTTTAAAATAACTAAACAAGGTTGTTTTAATAGTATTGGTTATCCAGCATAAATATAATTTGTCTAGAGTATTCCAGGGGTAAAATAATCTCCATTTCCTTAAATACCAAATGGTAAACTGTCAAGACTGGACAAGTAGAAAAAAGCACTTAAAATCTAAATCTTAAAAGGGTCTCAGACTGTGACTTTCTCAGCTAATTATTTCAAACACCAGCAAAGATGTTTTCCAAGATCTTAATTTAGAGTATTTTGTTCAACAAATTGTAGATATAAAAGACAATAGATTATTGTGGTTTCTGGGTATCTACTCTGTACTCTGAACATAAGTTACTTAAGGGAAAGCAACTTAGATTTTATGAGTATAGCTCAAAGTCAAGTTTTTATTTTTTTTTTTAAATTGGATTTAAAACATTCCATTTTATAAAACAGATATTAGATAGAAAAACATATTATTAAATGTTGAAAAATTATTTATTTGCATTTTTTCATGAAACAAAACAAATAAAATCCTGCATAGTATGTATCATTTTTATGTTAAGGATATCAACTACCAAATAACATAGTTTTTTCTATTTTATTGCTTTTGTTGACTTGAAAAGTATCAGAGAAAGAGATATTTCATATTAATAATGAGAAGTATAAGATCAAAAAAGTAAAAGCAAAATCAAATACTTTGCTTATACAATAATCTTTCATCTACATGCTTTAAGTACAGGAGGCTAAGTGATACTTGTTTTATCTGAGATATTATATTTCATCTATAAACTTGACTTGTTAAACTCTTTAACATACATCTTTATACCATCCCAAATATCTGTAATGGACAGATAATCTCTGATTTTTAGAGAGGTAAAGCAGTTCATGATTAAGAACACAAATTATGGTGTTTAACTTTTTTCATCTATCAAATAGGAATAATCAAATATTTAATAAAACTTATTCCATATAATTGCAAGATAAAAATGACATTTGCTTGTAAACATCCATTGTAGTATTTAGTGTAAAAAACTAGTATTCCTATATACCTAAAGAAATAGACCACTTTATACAAAGTCATGACCAATCTAGTGTTTCCAATTGCTGTGGACATTCAAACCTTGAAAATCCTTTAATGCAGATATTCTAGAAATGAATTATAAAAATTAACCATGAAGAATTTCATTTTCAGCTCCAATGTATACAGAGCTTAGAATTTGTCATCCCCATCCTTACAAAACAAAAAAAAAATCTGAATGAACTGAAAATCCACAACTTTTCTTTGACCTATCTTAGAAATGTGATTGCAGGACAAACTGAGTCCAAAATCTGGAGAGACAGGCAGATTTGGAGAGTCGCAGTCAAGACAGCCATGCTTTAAGCAGAAGTTTGTGAAGCCATAAACTGGTAAGAATACTTAAATGGTAATTTTGATGAATCGATGGAGGATAAGTATGGACTAGCATGAGAGTCAGAAACTCCTGGGACACCCTAAGGGGTCTCCAGCCTTTCCTAGGTTTTATCTCCAGGGATTGCCTCTTCCCATCACCTCACCACCAGGCCATCATGGTGAAGACCCAAGAAATCTACCCCCAAGTCTCTGGCATTCTGAAGGGAAAAGCAACCACTGCTAAACACCTTAAGGATTCCCCATAGCATTGGCCTACTCTACTGGGAAAGGGTTTTACTGGAAATTATCCAACCTTGGGAAAGGACATTTCCCTGAGGACATAAGCCTCCACCAGTCTTCCTTTTTCACTTAAGAGGGGAGGGGGTGGATAAAGCTAAGGAACACTTATGAGAGCCAAAGTTCAGGGATAAGGCCAAGGGAAAACTAGGATTTAATCATAAGATTATAGAACACTTCTCTTCTTTACATTACACTACCACCACCAAGACATGTATAATAGCAGTGGATTACAGATTAAATAGAGCCTGAAAAAATACAGGAGTCTTGGGTAGTTCTTGTCCCCAAAGAGTTCTTATCCCAAAGACAAAAGGGGAGACAAAAACAGAGACACTGGAAGAATTTGACACCGTTCATGCCTTCAGGTATAGCAAAACTTAAACACAGCCCAGTACTTAGACAGATTAACATAAAAACATACATTAAGGGTCTATTTATCTCAGTATCTATTACCTGATACTTAATGTTTGGCTTTCAATAAAATTACAAGCCCTGTTAAAAGGCAAGAAAAACAGTCTGGAGTGCAAGCATCAGACCAGACTCAGACATGATACAGATTTTGGAATTATGAGAACATGAATTTAAAATAATTAGGATTAATATGTTAAGGCATCTAATGGAAAAAGTAGATAATCTTCCAGAAAATATGGGCAATGTAAGTTAAGAGATAGAAAACCTAAGAATGAATCAAAATGAAATGATAGAAAGAAAAATCACTTGAACAGAAATGAAAAATACTTTTGAAAGACTTATCAATTGACTGGGAATGTCCAAGGAAAGAATCAGGGGTCTTGAAGATATTTCAATAGAAACATTCCAAACTGAAATACAAAGAGAAAAAAGGATGAAAAAAAAAAAAATCCAAGAACTGTGGAAATATTTCAAAAGTTGTAATGTGTATTTGGAATACAAGAAAGAGACAAAAGAGAGAGCAAAGCAGAAGAAATATTTATAATAATAACCAAGAATTTTCCAAAATTAATGACAGACACTTAAAAAGGGAACCAAGAAGCACCTAGAATACCAAACAGGATAAATAACAAAAACTCTCACCTAGGCTGATCATAATTGAAACAGCAGAAAACCAAAGATAAATTAAAAATCTTGAAATAAGCCAGTGTGGGGTCAGAGAACCTTAACTATAGGGGAATAGAGATAAGAATTATAGCTGACTTCTCATCAGAAACCATGCAACAAGCAGAGAAGGAAGTGAAAAATATTTAACGTTGAAATATTTGAATAGTTGAATTTCTGTTGAAAGTATAAAGCACCAACCTAGAATTCTATATTCAGTAAAGTTATTCTTCAAAAGTAAAGAAAAATAAAGACCTAAACAGAGAATCCAATGCCACCAGCCGAACTCTGCAAGAAATAATAAAATTTCTTTTAGGCGAAGGAAAATGACATAGATTAAAAGGTCAGTTGTGGGAAGATGGCAGAGGAGGGAGCTTCAGGACTCAGTCCTTCCACCAGAACAACTATTAAACAGGCAGGGGCTGTCTGAAACAACTAGTTTGAAACTCCAGAGCTCAGAATACTGTGCAACATCCAGGGAAGACTGAGAGGAAGAGGCTGATAAATTATGATAAAGAATAACAAATTGCTCTCTCCAGGCAGTGGGTACTGGCTTGCATCAACCCCTCCCAGGGCAGGCTGCCATGGGGTCCAGCGTCTGGCTAGTTTGCTGGTGACAGAAAGGGACATAAAAAACCTCTTTCTCAAGACCAAGCATGGGCCTGGCTGTTCACTGATGATGGCTTTTCACTAGCAACTTCAGATCACTGGGAGCCCAGCTGAGAGGGAGGCCATTGTTTCAAACCATCCCAGATAAAAGCAGTGGCAGTCATTGTTTCAGACCATCCCAGACAAAAGCAGTGGCAGTTATTGTTTCAGACCATCCCAGACAAAGGCTGCTATGGAGGGAACTTAAAGATGCTACATTTTCTTGGGGATCTGGGAGATAGTTCGTTGAAGGGCTGCATATACTGGGAAAGCCAAGAAGGCTCAGCCTTGGAAAGCCATGGAAGAAGCTCATGATGCCCCATATGATCCCTTAACCAGCAAACTTGGAAGCTGTTTTGCACACAGTTCCCTGGCCCTGTTTTTGGCTTGGAAAGACTGACTTGGGAAAATCCTCTCCAGCATGCCCCTTCTGCCAGAATTTTCCCTCCAGGCAAAAGCAGCTTGAGACAACAAAGGACTGTAAGAAACTATAGAGGTGGACAATCTGGGGCAAAGGATTACCAGCTTCAAACACCTGGGACAGGGAAGTCTGATCCCTGAGAAACAGAGGGAACAACCAAATTCCTGTAAGCAGAGAACTCCAAAACAACTAACAAGCAAAAGCCCAGGGCAAGAAACAGGCCCAGAAAGACAGGGAAAACGTGAATATTGCATTAGCCTTGGTCAGACCTTCTGGATAGGAGGGTTGCAGCTCATGAAAATCTGTGTCTTATCAACAGCTGGTTAAAAAATCAAGAAACAGATATCTCAGGGAATAAATACCAGAGTTTACCTTTTAAAACATTAAATTGTACAGTGTTCAACAAAAGAATAAAAGATAAAGATAAAGGAAATGATGGCCCCTCCAAAGGAAAAGGATAAATATCCAGAAAACACCAATGAAGAAGACCGGACTGTGGACATACCAGTCTTTAAAAAATGATCTAAAAATGCTAAGGAAGATAAAGAAAACTACAGAGAAAGAATTAAAAGGTATCAGGAAAACAATGAAAGAGGAATATGAGAATCTTAGTAAAGAGAAATTTTAAATTGGAAGGAAACAGAATTACTAGAGTTGAAGACCACAATAACTGACAGGAAAAATTTGCAGGAGGGTTTCAAGAGCACATTGGAGCTGGCAGAAGAAACAACCAGTGAACTAGAAGACAAGACACTCGAAATGAATGAGGTTGATGAGCAGAAAGAAATAATATATATAGAGAGAGAAAGCAAAAATTGACCTAAGACATCTCTGGAACAGTACCAAGCATAACAATATACACATTAAGGGAGCCCCAGAAGGAGAAGAAAGGGTCAGAAGGGGTATTCAAAGCAATAATGAAAGAGAACTTTTCAAACTTAGCAAAAGACATGAATATGCACATCCAAGAAACCCAGAGAACACCAAACAGAATAAACATGAAGAAAAATATACCTGTCATATTGATCACATTATTGAATGAAAGTAAAAGGAGAGAGTTATGAAACCTGCAAGAGAAAGTGATGAGTTATGTACAAGGAGCCACAATTAGACTAAGTTACAATTTCTCATCAGAAACAATAGAGGCAAGAAAGTAGTGGGTTGAGAGCTGAAAGAAAACAATGCCAACCAAGAATTTAATATCCAGAGAGACTTTCTTCCAAAAATGAAGAAGAGATTAAGACATTCTAAGATAAACAAAAGCTGAGGGAATTCATCACCACCAGACCTGCCCTATAAGAACTGGTAAAGGAAGTTCTTCAGCCTAAAAGGAAAGGACATTACAGAGTAGTTCAAAGAAATAAAGACCTATGGTAAAGGCAACCATTTGGGCAATTATAAATGCCAGTATATTGTAGTGTATTGTTTGCTATGTAAGTCCACTTCTTATTTCCTACAAGTGGTAAATGAAAATGCATATAAATTAATGATAAATATGTGGTTTTGGACAAACAATGTACAAATATATAAATGGTAACAAGTACAAAAAAGAAGATGGGAGCAGAGGTGTGTAGAAAAATTATATGTGTATGCTATTCAAGTGAAATTGGTATCCAACCAAATATGATTGTAATATATGCATGATGATAAACTTTAACTCCATGGATACCAGAAGGAATATAGGTAAAAAGTATATCCAGAAAGAAAAGAGAAGGCACTCAATATGCCAACACATTATTGTACACTCAAGTGTACAACACAAAAAAATCAAATAAATATATAAGTAGGCATTAATAGAAGAATTGAGGGCAAAAATGTTATAAGACATAAGAAGGCTATAAAAAGCAAAATCGTAGAAGAATGTTCTGCGTTATCTGTAGTGATTTTAAGTGGAAAGGGTTATACTCTCCAGTCAAAAGGCAGAGATTAGCAGGATCAATAGCAGGATCAAACTATGTGCTGTCTGAAAGAGATTCATCTTAAATTCAAAGATACAAGTAGGTTGAAAGAAACAGGATGGGAAAAAATACACCATGTGATTAGTAACCAAAAGAGAGCTGGGATAGCTATTCTAACATCAGATAAAATAGAGTAAGTCAAAAATAGTTACAAGGGACAAAGACAGCCTTTATACACTAATAAAGGGGACAATTCAATAAGAATATATAACAGTTAAAAAATATATGCACCTAATAGCAGAGCCCCAAACTATATGAAGTATATACTGACAGATTTTAAGGGAGAAATTGACAGTTCTACATTAACAGTAAGCATCTCTAATATGCCATTTTCAATAATGGGTAGAACATCTAGTCAGATGATAATAAGGAAATAAAAAACTTGACTGATACTCTAAACCAACTAGGCTTTATATATATATATATATATATATATATATATATATATGTATATAGAACAATTTGCCCAACAAAAACAAAACAGAATAGGCATTCTTCTTGGATGCACATGGATCATTCTCCAGGATAGATCATATGTTAGGTCACAAAACAAGTCTCAATAAATTTAAAAATAATTGAAAACACATAATGTATATTCTCCAAATTCAAAAGAATGTAGCTAGAAATAAGTAACATATGAAGAGAAGGAAAATTCAAAAACATGTGGAAATTAAACATCATACTCTTTAAACAACCAATGGGTTAAAGAGGAAATCACAACTAAAATTAGGAAATATCTTGAGATGAACGAAAATGAAAATACAGCACTCCAAAATGTATGGGATGCTGCAAAGGCAGAGCTGAGACGGAAATTTGTAGTTCTATGTGCTTATATTAAAAAAAAGAAGAAAGATCTCAAATCAGACACGTAATGTCAAAACTGGAGGAACTAGAAAATAATAGGAAACCAAACCCAAAGAGGGCAGAAGAAAGGAAATAATAATGATTAGAGCAGAGATAAATGAAATAAAGTATAAAGAAACAATAGAGCAAATCAACAAAAGCAAAGTTGATTCTTTGAGACGATAAGTAAAATGGACAAAACTTTAGCTAGACTGAAGAATAAAGAGAGGACACAAATAATAAAAATCAGAAATGATAAGGAGAGCATTACTACCGACCCCACTGAAATAAAAAGTAATATGAGGATACTGCTAACTGTACACCAATACATTAGATAACCTAGACGAAATGACAAAGTATTAGAAACATATGAATTACTTACATTGACTTGAGAAGAAAAAAGATCTCAACAAACTAATGACTAGTAAAGAGATGAATCAGTAATCAAAAACCTCTCAATAAATAAAATCCTAGGACCAGAGGGCTTCACAGGGGATTTCTACCAAACAAGACTTAACTCCAATTCTACCCAAACTTCCAAAAATTCAAGAGGAGGGACAGCTCCCTATTTCATTCTATGACATCAACATCACCCTCATTCAAAGCCAGATAAAGATAGCATAAAAATTAAACTAAGACCAATATCTTTTATGAATACAGATGCAAAAATCCTCAACAAAATACTAGCAAACCAAAACCAACAGCATGTTAAAAGAATTACACACCATGATCAAGTGGGATTTATCCCTGGTGTGCAAGGTTGGTTCAAAATTAGAAAATCAATTAACATAACACACCACATTAACAGAATGAAAGAAAAAAAGAACAACAAGCGATCATCTCAATTGATGCAGAAAAAGCATTTGACAATACCCAGTGGCCTTTTTTGATAGAAACACTTAAAATACCAAGAATAGAAGGAAACTTCCTCAACATGATAAAGGGCATACATGAAAAGCCCACAGCTAACATCCTACTTAATGGTGAAAAACTGAAATCTTTTCCTCTAAGATCGAGAAGAAGTCAAGGATGCCCACTGTCACCACTGTTATTCAACATTGCACTCAAAGTTCCTACCAGAGTAGTTAGGCAAGAAAAAGAAATAAAAGTCATCAAAATGGAGTGGATGAAGTAAAACATTCCCTATTTGCTGATGGTGTGGTCCTAAATACAGAAAATTCTGAAAAATCCACAATAAAGTTCCTAGGGCTAATAAATGAATTCAGCAAAGTGACAGGGTACAAGATCAATATCCCAAAATCAGTAGAGGTTCTATACACAAGTAATGAGCAACTGGAAGAGGAAATTGAGAAAATTTCCATTCACTATGGCAACCAAAAGGATCAAATATCAAAGGATAAATCTAACCAATGATATAAAGGACTTGTATGAAGAAAATTAACAGCACTGAAATATACATCTGAATGTGATTAAAAGGGAAATGTTAGATTCCATATATGGTGACACGATAAAAATTAAAAAAAACAAAAACCTTACAACTACACTACACTGTGAACCCTAGGTTAAAACATGGACTATAGTTAATAATATAATTATAAAAATGTGCTATTATCAATTGTAATAAATATTCCACACCAATGAAAATTGTTAATAATAGGATATACATGGGAATCCTGTATTTTATGCATGATTGTTCTGTAAACCTACAAGTATCAAAAAAAGCTCATATCTAAATAAAGAAAGAGCATCAAAGAAAAGATCAAAACTCAATAATTGGACATTTGTCCTTAAGAAACCTGGGAGAAAAATAACTTAAGCCTGAAACAAACAGAAGAAAACAAATAAATAATTTAGAGCATAAATCAATAAAATACATGAAAACAATAAGGAAGAATCAATAAAACCAATAAACCTATAGAAAGGCCAACCAAGAAAATAGGGAGAAGAGGTAGTGAAATCACCTTCACAAGCTTTTTGCAAACTGATTCTAAAGTTTATATGGAAAGACAGAAAAAAGATTTAGAATAGTTAACATTATACTGAAAAAAAAAAGAACAAAGTTGGAAGAATCACATTACTCTATTGCAAATAATTGTAATGCTACAGTAACTAAGACAACATGGAATTAGCAAAATAATGGACATATAGATAAATGGGGCTGAATAGAGTTCCCAGAAATAGGCTTCACAAATACAGTCAACAAATATAGTCAACAGATATTGTCAAAGGACAATGGAGCGAAGACAATTCAAGAGAAAAAGAATATTTTCAACAAGTAATGTTGAATCAATTTGATAATATATATATTTAAACATGAATCTAGACACCAAATTTATACCTTTTACAAAATTTAACTTAAAATGTATCATAAACCTAAAAATAAACAAGAAAACTATAAAATTTCCAGAAGATAACTTAGGAGAAAATCTATGTTATTTTAGGTTTGGTGAGGAGTTTTTAGATAAAACACAAAATGCATGATTCATGAAAAAATTGATACTTGGACTTTATTAAAATTAAAAACATTTGCTCTAAAAAAAGGACAATGCTAAGAGAATGCAATGTCTAGGCACACACTAGGGGAAAATGCAAAAACACATGCACTTATAAACAAAATATACAAAGAACTCTCAAAATTCAACAGTAAGAGAACAGAAACCCAATTAAAAAATGGACAAGCAATCTGAACAGACACCTCACCAAGGAGGATGCATGAATAGAACATAAGTTTATAAAATAATGCTCAATATCATCTGTCACTAGGGAACTGAAAATTTAAAGAACATTCAGATAATAATACACCTATTAGAATGTCAAAGTCCAAAAACTGGCAAAACCAACTGCTAGAGAGGATGTGAAACAAAATGAACTCTGATTCTTTGCTGGTGGGAAAGCAAAATGGTACAGATACTTTGGACAATACTTTGACAATTTTTTACAAAGCTAAATATTGCCTTACCAGATCCAGCAATCCTAGGTATTAACCCAGCTGACCTGAAAATCTAACTGTGGTAGTTTGGAGCTATTATGTAACCCCAAAAAGGCGATGTTCCTTCAACCAATTCTTGTGGGTACAGACCTATTATGGGTGGGATCTTCTGATTAGGTTATTTCAATTGAGATGTAACCCACCCAATTCAAGCTGGGTCTTAATCCTTTACTGGAGTCCTTCAAAAGAGAGATTAGAGAGAAACACCCACAGAAGCTGAAAGAGCCACTGAAGCCAGATCCTGAAAACAGTGAAACCCAGGAGAGAAGGACCAGCAGGTGCCAGCCATGTGACAGAGGTGTCCTAGATGCCAGCACCCTTTCTTCCAAGAAGGTATCCTCTTGTTGCTGCCTTAATTTGGACACTTTCATGGCCTTAGAATTGTAAAGCTGTAAGCTAGTAAACCCCCCTTTGTAAAAGCCAACCCATTTCTGGTAAATTGCATTTTGGCAGTTTTAGCAAACTGAAACAGTAACCCAACTGAAAACCTACATTCATATATGTATAGCAGCTTTATTCATAGCCCCCCACACTAGAAGCAACCAAGATGTCTTTCAATAGGTGAAAAGATTAAAACAAAACAAACACATGCACACAAAAATGGATACATCTATACAATGGATTATTATCAAGCAATCCATAGAAACAAGCTATCAAGCCACGAAAAACCATAGGTGAATCTTAAATGGGTATCGCTTTGTAAAAGAGGCTAGTCTGAAAAGGCTACATACTGATTGGTTCCAATCATATGAGATTCTAAAAAGGTAAACCTATAGCAATGGTAATTAGATCAGTGGTTGTCAGTGCTGGGAAAGTCACAGGCACACTCAGTGGCCATCTCCCAGCCCCTGCCTACCACCCTCCCTTTTCTCTCCTTGCTTGTTAGCGTACATGTGTTTTATGTTGCCACTCTTGTTTGTTTGCATGCATTTGTTTGGTATGCTTTTATTTGTGCTTGTTTGCATGCAGCTGTTTGGCATGTTTCAATTTTACAAGAGATCACAGGCAGCTGGTTAAATCTTAAGCAGTCCCAACTGTTTGCCAGGGCACAAAGTTTGCTCATTGGCAGGAACCCCTCCCCCTGGAGTGTATAAAAGTCTGTCACTCAGGCAGTGCAGGTGCCTCTCATCTCTAACATGAAGAGAGGCATGTGGAACTGCCAAACTGTTGGCCTCCTCTGGGAATTAGCCACAACTGGTCTCTCATCTCTGATGTGAAGTGAAGCATGTGTAGCTGCATCCACTGACTCTGACCCAAGCAGTTGGCCTCCCTAGGCTCCGGCCATGGTAGGATATTTTCTTCTGCTCTTTTGGACCCTTTGTGCTAAGTAATAAAGCAGCCACTTGCTGGAAGTTTCTTTTGTGCCTGAGCCTGTGGTTCCTGGATGCACAATATCATAATTCACTTATCAGCCAGGGGTAGAGAAAGATGGAAGGAAGGGCTTAATAGCTGAAGCACATGTGATTTTTTAGTGTGATGCAACTATTGTGTATGATACAGTAATTTTGGGTTACATGGCACTATGCATTTGTCAAAATCCATTGAATTTTATGTCATAAATAGTAAACCTTAATGTATACAAATAAAAAAATCATTTAGGAAGTTGGGAGAATCCTAGGATTCAGTGCAGTACGTGACAAAACAATCTGATAGTATCATCAAGATGTGGTGGGGACAAAGGGTGCTGACCTAGATAGCACTGGAAATGAGTGGAGTCTATAAAACCAGTGACAAGCAATGTTGTTCATAAGCACTGTACTCTGTTGATAGACTTGAATCCCACAGGCATGTGACTTAATGATTCTGTTGCTTCTATACATGTATACTGGAATTTAATAATTAAGTAAATGGGTGTCAGATGGTGAGAGCTGGTTTTGTTACTGTTGGAGTGGGAGTTCACCGATAAGCAAGGGAAGGAGGTCAGAATGATCCATGTAGTAATGGTTTAGAGTAGGAGACATATGTGTGAATTCATATTTAGCTTAATGTAGATACAGATGGTTTCATAGAAATATTTATAGATATGTGTATATACATGGGTTAGTATACATATATCACACTTCCTTGCTCTGAGTTAGGAGTGCTGGGAAGCAAGAGCACCCCTATAGTAATGAGCACATGTAGCTCTGAAATGAGGTTATTTTAGATACCATTATCCAATTAAAGGAACCAGAGCTCCTTGTAGAAATGGGTGACTCCAGGAATGAACCAGGGAATATACAGAATGAGTATGGAGCCAGAATGTATGGAAGTACCCAAACTAAACAAACGAAACAACAATAATGACAATAGAAAACACCCACAATGATGAGAATATGTCCAGGAGACACAGAGAAAACTGAAGGAGCTTCCGATGGAAGTTGGAACAATTTGAGCAACAAAATAGACACAGTAATAAAGTATTATAACCCAAGTATTGAATACATATCCATGTGTCTGTATTGATATAAATAAATGATTGAATAAATGTGGAAAAGAGACAAATAGTTGTACAGAAGAATGACAATTTCTATAGATTTCCCATCCTCAAATGGGTGGAACATAACTCCCCACTCCTAAAGTGACTTGCTTCCTAAGAGCACAGTATGGAAAGTGGGGATGAGAGGTTGGAGAGTAACTTTACAGGGGAGAAAACAGACAAATGCTACCTCAGCCAGGTGATCACAGTCAACATCAATAGTGATAAATCCTGGTGATAGAACATACCCTTGATAAGATGTGATGAAAATGGGCACTTTACCTCTGTGGTCCTTCTCCCCCAAATCCATAGCATAGAAAAATCCCAGTAGATGGACATTCTACCAAATACCTCAACACTGTCAAGGGCATCAATAATAAAGAAAGTATGAGAAATAGGCCCAGCCAAGAGGAGCCTAAGGAGACAACCAAAGGTAATGTGGTATCCTAAATGGCATCCTAGAACAGAAAAAAGACAGGTAAGAGCTAAGAAATGTGAATACAATATGGACTTGGGTTAATGTATCAATATTGCATCATTCATTGCAACAAATGTATCCTAATAATATAAGATGTTAATAATGAGGGAAACTGGGTTCAGGGTTTATAAGAACTCTCTACACTTTATTTGCAATATTTCTTTAAACCTAAAATTTTATAAGAATATTTTAAAAATTATCATAAGCCTCTTTAACAATCTTTTTTCAATTTTAGCAATATTTCAACTTTTTAATATGATTTAATCTATCCGTATGTTGAGGTATTTACTTGACTTTTCCATTCACAACACTGTTGTCAAAGTTCCTCATTCTTTACCATGATGTATAGTGGTATAATTAATAACTGTGAAGTAAATAATGAGGAAAGATAGCACTGGCTTTCTTTGTGTTGTACTAGTTTGCATTTAGATGATGATAAACTATTCATTTTAATTATTTTTAATTACTTACTTGTCTTGATACCATTTACAATTCTAATGCACTTATGAAACTTTTGTCAGCTTGACCGGGAAATAGAGATCCATTCAGCAAAATGAATTTGTGGAAGGGCAAATATAAATTTGAATGAAATGAAAATTAAAACTACAAGCTCTAGCCTCTATTTATTAAACCTATGAATAAGTAAATGAGGCACTGTTACTAATATAATTCCTTATTTTGCTCTTTATGTTATTATGCCTAAGAAAAAAAATAAAATGAAATGAAATGTTTATTTCAGAGGAATTGCATTTGTGATTGTCAGTAAAAAGACTGGAGACTAATGTCAGACTGTTTTTGTTTTTCTTGCTGTACACACTTATTATGATTCAATAAAATCCAGATTCAAATGAATAAAGACTGTTATTATTTTTTAATTCTTGGCCTTCTAGAACCACTCCATTTTTGACCAATGACATTGGATCCTACTTTCTCAGAAGGATGGTCAGACTATGTAATTACTCAAGAAGAGTGTCTTAGGTTGTAGCACACTGATACTTTGGGAGGAATTAAATGAGATCAAGCTCACAGTGAATATATATAACACAACACAAAAATACTCTGAGCTTGTAGTGGATAATTTCCAGAATGTTGGGATATCTCATTGTTAATCTTTGTGATGAACTGTTTCAGAATTTATCTATGTGACTTTGTGATATGTAAAATTATGAGATCATCTGTGAATTGTGAGACATAGAAGTATATCAGAAATTGAAATCATTTAAAAATCTCGAGCAGATATCCTCCCTTATAACTAAACATCCTGATAACATATCCTTTTCCTGCAATAGATCGTAGAACTACAAAGAAAAAAAAAGTGTAGAAAAAAATAACATGCAAATTTCTGTGGTCTAACCTTTCTCATGCATTTGGAGCAATTATTTATGTCTGAAAAACTCTTTCTTTTTGTGTCTTCCTGTAACTTTCACCAAAGCTAAAAGAATGAATACTTCCTTCTATATAACAGCCCTTTAATTATTCGAAGATAATTGTCTTCTGTTTCTTCACACAGACATGATTACAGTGCCATCTTCATTCATGTCCATCTTAGTGTGCCAACAACCAACCTCATCTGTGATAGCAAGGTGTGGCTTGACCAGAACAGGTAGACAATTTTAACTTTTTTGTCTTGGAACCAATATTTCTGTTAAAGCTGTCACCAAAAGCATTCTAGGTTCTCACCTATAAAAATTGTTTAATTTTAAATATTTAATTCTCTTTCATGGTCCTGTAAATGAATTATGCTTCCAAGCTTTGGGGAATAGAAACAATAAACCATCGAAATTCCCATTAAGTTTCTTTAGAAAAATACCCAAAAGTACAAATGTGAGGTCCTTTATCAGGTTTAGCTCTGTTGAAATTCAGGTATGCGTTAAGTGATACTTCGCTGATATTTCCAGGTTCATAATGAAATGATTTTTCTTTCATTTGATTATAAGTTTTAGGAACTCATAATTTTAATAATTGTAGGTTATATATTGTTTGCATTCCAAAAATTCTAGTCCTGCTATATAATTCTATGATTTCACTTTGAGAGTGATAATTGTTTAAGCAAATTAAATAAAAAGGAAAAATAAAAAACGCATAAAAAGGATTACTTTTTAGAAACCCTAAACATACTAGAACAAAAAGATAGCATTTTAAGATCTGAGCCTCTGGTGACTACTTGACTGCCAGCATGTATCGGTCAGGGGTCCTACTCTGTAGTGCCCTTGAGCTCGCTGCATGACTTCCAAATGACATTAATAGGAATTCCACAAAGAACTAAAATGTCATAATTCACCTGTCTAATTACAGCCTTCTACTTGTACTTGGTTCACTCACTCTGTCCTCTTTTGTTCATTTCAACAGTGATTGTCCCTTTTAAGAATTGGAGAAAACTCTTCACAGGCATTGGTTACAGGAAAAATTCTATAAGGAATATAGAATAGAAATATATTTTAGAGGACACTGGATTCCAATAGAAAACACTCAAGCTTAGGATTAGTCATGAAATACTTAACGGATACAAGCACATACTCTTGTGCCCTAATTATTTAACCCTTAAGAAAACCCCTTAGAGAGAACTTTACAATGATCTTCTCTTTATAGTTGAGGCACAGATATTTCAAATAACTATTCTAGGTCACACAGTTGGTAAGACACAGTATCAGGATTCAAATGCCAGTTAAGCAGCTCTAGAATCTGGTTTTAGAGATTGCATCACACACAGAGAGATAAGGTCTGGCTCTGGCCAATGGTTTATTTAGGTAAATGTTGTCAGCCACTTAACCTCTTCAAAGCTGCCCAAGTTATGACTGAAACTTAGCATTTCCAACCATAACCCCCGATTCCCCCTCCATGAGCTGGAATCAAATGCTTTTTGCTCTTTCAGAAAAAGGCCCTGCCATCTATCTAGTTCCTTCACTCCATCCAATCCATTGGTTTACGAGATTTGCTTCTCATCATTAATTTCTTTCTAGGCTCATATTGCCATTATCTCCATCCTGGTAAATACCAAAGCCTCTCTACATGGCTCCCCACTGTTTGCTCTTGTCCTTCTATAATCCATTCTCTGCAGAGTCATGATAGGCTTTTCAAAGCATAATTAAGAGCATGTATACTTTTTACTTGGAGCCACTTAATGAATTAATTCTTTACACTTAAAATAAAATCTAAAGTGTTTATCCAGCATTAGGAGACTATTTGTTTTGGCCTAACCTTATGAGAATTACGCCCTTATTAAAACACATTCCATTGGCTCTAACATGCATTCTCCCAGTATCGGAATGTTTTCATCTGCTGTTCCTCTGCCTGAGATTTTCTTTACCCAGCTCTTCATAGGACTGGCTGTTTCTCATCATTCAGATTTTACTTCAAGTCACTTCTTCAAAATGGCCTATCCCCAACCATATCTAAAGTAGTCTATGGCATCCTCTTTTTACCCTGCTTTATTTTCATTATATCACTTACCGTTATCTGAAATAGCTTATCTTACTGCTATTGTCAGTGTCAATAAAATTTCTAATACAAAGGGTCTGCAAGTTTTACCAGACTATGTCCTTGGCATGATAAATTTAAGAACCCTTGGTCTAGGTTCATAATATATTTGTGCAAACCAGGACGCTCTTTAGAGTAAAAAGAAACACTCTTGTTTATAAAATTGCTGAGACTATTAAACATATTTATAGAATTTAGTTATGTTAACTCCAAAATAAGATAGTGGGAAAAGAAAGCTATTTTTGCCAATGAATGAACAAACACTACCAGAAACACCCATACCAGGTGAAACCAGAGATCCTGCTGCGTCATAACAATATGTTCTTCCGTTGAGTATCAGACAGTTGGGTCAATGTGGCAACAACACTGACTGTTTAATCACAGACCATGAATTGCAGACTTCAGTAAACTATCCTTCAGTCATTACAATGGTACAATTAAAAATAAACAAACATGATCATATATAAATATATATTTTCTGTATTCTCTTATTTTGAGGCATTTTTAGGTGTATATTCCAGTACAAACATCACCTACTTTGAGTAGAAAGAAACTCAAACATCATAATTTCTAAATTGTAATTATATAAAGTCCTGTATCATTTTAAATAATGAATATATATGAATGAATGCATATATATGAATATATATGATATAATGACTGAATATACTGCAGAATTTCCGTAACAGTTTTTTTAAAAGTCCTGTCAAGGTGGCAAACAAAAGGTTCATAGAGAAGTGGAAAAAAAGTATGAATTTTAGATTCAAATGGGCCTGGGGTCAAATGCAAACCATGTCAAATATTAGCCGTAAGGTCTTGGAAAAATGATGTAATATATTTGGGCCTGATGTCCCCCTTACCCTAGTTTAAAATGGAGCAATGGTTGGAGAATTAAATGACATACTGTAGAAAAATTCCTTAATGTGTCCAACTTTTGTGAGATTGACACCCTATAACAAAGGTCTATAGCAGTTATTCCCAATTTCCCTGATATTAAAAAAAAAATCATTCTAAGTTCTCATGGTCAAAACCTTAGCGATATTTTATTTTCCTTTATATCCCCCTTCAAATTTATCAACAAGTATTTTTATCTCTCTCTTAAAGCTTACAGATTCTTCCCTTCCTGTGCATTCCCCCACCACCACCATCATCAATGAAATACAAGAGCTTACGTTCCCATAAATTATTGCAAATGATTCCCAATTTACCTTTTCCCATAACAACATACCTGACCTAACAGCATATCAGATTTTGGATATTCTTAGTCTATAATTTAAAAAATAATAATATATTATGCTTATACCAATTAGCATTGTTCAATATGACCTTCAAATCTCCACACCAATCTTCCCTTTTTCTGATCTAGTCAAATGTGTATATTTTAATATTGGAAGATTACATTGTGAAACTCTGCACAGCACTTTGTTTTACATTGTTTCTGTTTTTATGGCCTATTATTTGCAATTATTTCAACCAAAATATATTGTTTTCCTCTTGGCCTAATATTGATTTTGATATTTATCAAAACTCAGTCTTTTCTAACTGTTCTTCAAATCGCATTTAGGGAAACCATTAGTCATGACATTTTTTTGCAATATAGGTGTGTATAATAGCTAATGTTGTATAATAATTCACATTTGTGATATTTGCATCAAGAAAATGGGTTGAATCTGCCAAGAAAGCCCTTCAGATTTCCTACCGGCAGCAAGTATTTGCAAGTCAAGGACTTGCCACTAGATGGTAACAATAGACCACAAAGATTTCAAAACTAAGTTAGATACCAATTTCTGGGATAATGTAGATAACTTTTAAATCTTTCTACCCAAAATAATGTCTCTCTCTCTCTTCTCTCTCCTCTCTCTCCTCTCCCTCTCTCTCTCTCACTCTTTCTATCATATCTATATCTAAATAAGTATTCACACATTTGAACATTATGAAGTATTATTTTAATAATGTTTCAATACTAATATTATTTCAAAAATATAAATGGATAGTAAACATTTTGAGACATTCCTCTTTTCCACTACTTTATTTATTTATTTACTTACCCAATAACAAATTCAATTCAAAAGAACCTTACTACTCACTGTACTAGGTTTTGGCTTTTTCTATTAGAAATTGTTTGCCTCAACTGTGAATGGTAATCTCAAATTAATCTGCTCATCATTTTGGAGACTGAGCAGAGTCTATAAAATTACAAAGACTCTGGAAACATTTTGACCTCTAGACTTACTACCAATGATGCTTTGAGGAACTGGGAGTAGAAGCAGCATGAACACTTTACGCAAGATATTAATATTTACCTAAGTGATGGCATTTCTCACAAATGCCTCACTCTTTGCCTCATGGTTTAAACTAAATTAAGCTATTCTCCCACATGACAATTAGCACACTTTTTATATTCTGGAAAGGGAGTCAGAGCACCAAGGAACAGTTTTGGTACCTATATTTGTGAAACATTTTTCCCCTACCTATTTACTTTTGCAAGCCTAGGTTGAATTTGCACCAAGGGAAAACTGGCCCCATACCTCTGCTTCTGCAGTAGAGCACAGGCTGACAGTCAAAATGCTCAAGGCTGAAATAGTGGCTTATTATCACTGCCTTTTGATAGTTGACAGTACAACTAGAACAATTAACGTAATCATTTCCTTTCACTGTAATTGTCATTTCATGTTCATTACTTTATAGTGTCAACTAGTCTGCAAATTATACAACAGATATTCTATTTTCTAATTCCTGAAGTACTGAGGGAAACATTACAAAAATATTTTAAAACTAGCTGAATATATAACCAAGTTCA
The DNA here is from genome assembly GCF_015220235.1 of Choloepus didactylus. Classification (NCBI taxonomy): domain Eukaryota; kingdom Metazoa; phylum Chordata; class Mammalia; order Pilosa; family Megalonychidae; genus Choloepus; species Choloepus didactylus. The sequence continues at coordinate 186,962,636 of NC_051309.1, read as the reverse complement.
TCTGTGCCTTGTTTAATAACAAGAATATGGTAGAGACATTTACAAGTCCCAGCCTGTTATTCAAGACTGTTTCAAAATAAAGTAAATTATTAGGGGGTACTTTTGCCCACTTGATTTCAGAAAATCTCCTTTGTTTCTCATATTCTTAGTAATTGACAGACTATATATATACATATATTTATAATTATTTTTGGAAATAATATAAGAAACACTCAAACAGGCACTTTTCAACTTTCTTTCTTAATGTATGCTATTGACAAGCATCAGTAAAGTTTTCTTTCCCTTGGTAATGAAAAAAGTAGCTACAATCTCATGAGTGCACAGCATTTTCTCAAGCCCTTTACATGTAATACCATATTTAATGCAACAGCACTTTGGAGTTGGTATTATAATCACCATATTATCAATTAAGAATGCGCTCTTTAAAGTGCACCTCATCCAATAACAATTCTTATATTACTGTTTATTCCACTGCCCTCTAACCAAAAGCAAAAAACATCAAGACAATCACTTAAACACTGGCAGACTGGCAGAACAAAAAGTTGGAGCTGTCATGGATTTTCTTTTGTATTATGTGTCTATTCAGATATAGTACTCTGAAATAAAATTAAGCAAAACATAATATATTCTAGTGCATAAAGCCAAAACTCACTACGGTGCCATCTGCATCAAGGCACAACTTTAAATAACATTTGATTATGAAGGACATAATGGATTGTGCAGACAATTATAAAAAATATTTTTTGAAACCACTTGTTTGTTTCATTCTACCATTTGCTCTTCATATTGGTGACATTTACACCAATATGGAAATAATTAGTCTTGCACATCAAAAAAACACCATTTGTGATTTACAAATACATATAAATGATTTAAGGTTATCGAATTCCCTTAATGCAAGTAAAATCAATGTGCAGTCATGAGCAGAGGTCCTGAAACTCCAACTTTAAATTAAAGATAATTAAACTGAAGCCTTTTAACGACATGGGGAAAAAGTTCAAGTTTGGAGGAGATTTTGTTATGTTCTTTGCAACACATAACAATGAAATATCAATATAATTGAGTATAATTCAAGCAGACATTCAATTAAGGCTTGCTGCATGTAGAATATATTGAATTGATGGTTTCATCTAAATTACTGATGCTTTTGAAAATATTAACTATTTGGATAAATACTAGCAAGTACATCTCTCCAAATCTTTTACTGCCTATTAGAATGTTAAAGTTGCTTAACTTCCTTGGCTTTTGATTCCTCATATGTAAAATTAGAGGATTTAGACAAGCAATTTTAAGGTCTTTTAGATTCCTTAAAATCTATGGTCATCTGAAATACTAGAAGAGAAAAAGGTTTGGAGTCATATAGCTGGTTGCATCAGAAATGTTAAGTAGTTTTCCCAGTATAATCTAAATACACAGTTTTATTTCATAATGCTTTGGAAGTCTTTCACTATTAAAAACAAACAAACAAAAACTATTATTTCTTTCAAAATAAATGTTAGTTACTAGAGATTTTTATTTTTTAGTCACCTCATCAACTTGCTCTGTGCAATGGGAATCCACAAAATTGTACTTCCTTGGTTTTAATTTTCTTTAAATACAGGACATTGAACAGATGTACTCATTGCCCATGTTGTGCCAGTCACTGGATAACCACAATGGGAAGAAATGATCCTACTATCAAAGGATCCACAATTTACTGGGGAGACAGAATTCTTTCCAACCACTTATTATACAAGTCAAAAGATGAGCGAATTATCCAAGCAAGAGCACAAAATGTGAGAGAAAAATATATTTGACCAACAGTGATCAGGAAAAGTCTTTGCAAGGAGATGGCATTATGTATTTGAGCTAAGCCTGGGGAATAATAACTGCTAAAATTTATTGAGGGCTTTCTTTGTGTCAGGGAATGCACTAGGCATTTTTTATATACTGTACTATATTACTTAACTCCCACAAAAATTCTATTGGGTAGATCCAGTTATTATTTTACCCATTTGATAATGAAGAATTACTGAAGATACTGTGGAAATATACACGACAGGAAAAAATAGATTTGTTCATTTATTCAACAGATATTTATCAAGTGCTTTTTCTATTCCAGTTCCTTTACTAGAAGCTGAGAATAAAATGGTGTCCACCATTTTCTGCCCTCAAAGAGTCCAATAGGGGGTGCATATAAATAAATTTTTGCTTATAACGCAGGGTAAACAGTGTTGTGATAGAGACAAAATAAAATATGGGTGGAGTGCCTTCAGTAGAAAAAGTGGGAGTTTCCCAGAAATGATATCCAAGGACCTTAAAGATGATTAGGAGTTAGTACTAAGTACAGGAAAGAAAAGTATGACAATTCCCAATTAAAGAGGTGCATTTTGATCAATACATGTATTGAATCTGTCGAGTATGGTTCAGATTTGATGGTGGAAGAGTCAAGCCGGCATTGGATTTTACAGCATTGTATAAGAGGGATGATCATTTGTTGCCTTGGTTTGCCCCAGAACAGTCCTAAAATAATTATTAACAGCACTCATTTTAACTCTCCAAATTTTCCTGTTGGATGACAAATTTTATGTGAGGTCACTGAGAATCAAATAAATGTTTTAAACAGCGAATGGCATAAATTGATTCATATTTTAGATATGTCAGTAACTGCGAAGACAAGAATAATCTGGAGAAAGGGTGTTTTGCAGAGATCTCTATAGGGTCGTTTGTGTTAGAAAGCAGCTGCCCAGTGAAGGACCTTTTCCCAACCTCCTATGCAATCCTTCACATTCCCTCTTCTTCGCCAGCTGGCCATTTGTCAATGTCCAGGGCAACCATGGAGAATGCTTTGAAGACAACAGATCCTCTGTCGGCCTGAGTTCCTGAATGACTACATGAAACAAGGGACACACACACATACCCTTTCTTTATAGATAAATGTCTAAAGGATTTTTATGCTCATTACATATTTTCCATACCTTTACTTCATCCTAACTCATCATAACCTTGCTAAGGTTATGATGGCCTCCATATTAATAAAACCAAAATAAATCTTTAGGTCTTACCTTAATGACCACCAGCCACTAGCACTCTCTTCCCTCAATACTCTGGTATAGTACTATCCCCTTTTATCTTCTATCTCTTATTTTCTGCCATTAACTTGGAATGCTGCCAGGACCTCTTTCCTTGTCACAATAACCTGGGTCCCTAATGATAATATTCTCACCTGTGGATTTACTACTACCTATGTGAGGATAACAAACAAACGTGTGTCTCCAGCCCAGAACTCTCCTTTGAGCTTCACTTCATAGGCCAGTATTAAAGTCAGGGTTTTAAAAACCAAACTTACGACCTTATTCCACAGCCTGGTTGGCCTGTCTCTCTGCTGGGTTAATGTGCATTCAGTGTTCTTCCTCAGTGATGACATCTTTTACATTCTTGATAGGTCAAATCTCACTTTTATGCATAAAAACATACTTTCTGCCTTATAATGTATGTATGATATTTCCTGTCTCCAGCAGATGGAGGTCTACGGGGCAGGCACCATGTTTGACTTGATTCACCATTGACTCTTCAGTATATCATATGGGCTCAGTTAATATTTCTTAAACTAGAGAATGAGTTGCAATATGAACTAAAGAATAAGATCTAAGTGAGGACTGATGGTGTCTCTTTAACTTGTTTTGTAAGAAATATGGCTATAATGGAGAAGACGGAGAAAAGGGAGGTAAGAGGGAAGGATGTGGAGTTAAGATGATTTTAGGTAAAGTGAAATTCAATATGTTTACATGGTGATGAGTTCAGAATGAATACTTTACGCAACTCTCTTTCTCTCTCTCTCTCTCTCACGCACACACATGCACAAACACATACAGATACACAGAGGTACACAACTCCTTCTTGGGAAATATTGCAAAATATAACACCAAGCCTCTATTTTCTTGTGTCCTTTAAAAGTAGTGGATTTATTTTAATCAATTTTGAATTGACAATAAATAGTCCCCAACTCTATGCAAACATCTTTTTTACTGTGCTGTCTTTCTCAACTTTTCAATACAATGATTTGCTGCTCTTGAGATAATAGTTCGACAAATCATACATGCTGTTGGAATATTTGCATAGTGATTAAATGCTGAATAGCAGCTTGGATTTTCTATTTCCATCTGCTTCAACTAAGCATAAGAGGCATTATTATTATTATTATCATCATTATTATTATTATAATTTTCTGAATTCCAAATTGGGAAACAGAAAAACTGCATATCTTTAGATGGATAAAAATAATTTTGCTGAAAGGAATTTTTTGCTTTATATAATAAAGTCTTTTGAATTTAATTCCCTTCTCAATTTAAAAAGGGCACATTTGTTCAAGTGCAAATAATAAGCTCATGTCTGTGACTAATAAAACCATTTAAAATAATAAAACAGTCTGCAAAGCTTCTAGCATGCATTATTTTTAACATTTTGCCCTTCAGTCTCCTTGAACAATGAGGATAACTCTCTCTCTGCTTGTAATCACTACTTATTTCTAAGTATAGGAATACTTCACTGATTTGAAACTCCTCCATGTGTGACAGAGCTAGAAAGCAGTGCAGAAGTAACTCGTGCTTCTGAGAATGAAAAACATATTTAATAAAATACATGTAATGGTCCGCATGGATTCACAGTGCTTTCTGATTTTCCAAGGGATCTATATATTATTGAATTATCTATTATTTAGTACAATTAATGCTTATTTTCTTTAGGTTTTAATGGAACTGTTCAAATATTTTAGCTCAGTTGTTGGTGGTATAAGACTTACATTTATTTCAGGGCTGTTTCCTTTGTGCAGCACCCTATCTCTAAAGTGTCCATTAAAGGTTACATTTTATCATGTTAAAGTCTTTCATAAAGTAATTTCCAAAGTGGATAAAATTATAAATTATTTTTAAATAAGGAAATCCTCAACCATCCTGTAAACAGGGTTAACAAGAATAACTTTGAAGTGTGGTTTTGGTGATTGATAGTCTACTAACCCCAAATCTCTGCAGCTTATGTCAATCTTTTGCTGAGATTTTAAGATATTTCTATGAACACTAACATGTGTTTTTCAAAAGCACATTCCCTTCTAATATTCTAACCTCCTGGACCCTGCCCGTTCCTGTGTCCTGTCTTGGGTTGCTCATGATATTCCAACAATGCTGATTTCTATCGTTCCTCAAAAGAACTCCAGGTCACAAACACTTCTCTTTCTCCCCCTCTGGAATTTCTGTGCACGCTGCTCTTTCACCTATGCTGGAAATGCCCTGCCCACCGTATTCACCTCAGCTCGTCCTACTTACCCTTCGGGTAGCTGCTTAAACACCATTTGCTCAGATTGTGTAATGGAAATTAGATCTCCCAGGGCACTGTCTTATAACAGCACTTTTTGTAATTTACTTTCAAAACACTTCAAATATTTTATACTTACATATTTATTTGCATTATTCAGTGCATATAACATTTAATGTCGCTTCTCGTTTTATCTGAAGCTACAAGAAGGCAGGGGCCTTGCCTCTTTTTTCCATTGCTTTGTACTGTACTTGAGGAATAGTAATTGCTCATTATATATATATATATTTATGCTGAATAAATAAATGATTGAATATGAATAGTAGGCATTGCTGTTGATAATGTGCAAATATTGGTGAACCTGACTTCTGCAATACCTCCCCTTTCTTATTTTATTTTGGAATGCTTTAGGAATTTAATTTCTTCTTCTCTTAGGGATCATTAAACAATTTGTGAATCAACAGACTCCATGATGCATTGATTTCTGGAAATTATAGGCTTTACTTCTTTACATCTGTGATTTCCTGACACATAATAGGCACAAACAAGGACTTCTTCAAAGAATACTGAATGATTTAATATGTATAGACATCAATGCAGTCTGACAACCCAGTACTTATCTCCTTGATCATGCAGAAAATAATGGACGCTTTATGTTGTGAGTGGTGAACTGGCCTACACTACCAGCCTACCTTCATAATGACTTTGGATGTGAGGAAGAAAATATAAAAATCAAATAATGTGTTCTGGAGAATAACAATGAAGGAAAAAGACTTGAAATATCTTATCTCAGCAATGATGGAAATATTTATTTAATATTGAAAAAATTCCATTAATCTAGGTAAGCAAAGCAGGACCTAATCCTTAGCACTCGGAAGAGCACTGTAAAAGTGAGATTTGTCATCCAAGTTAAATAAATAGTCTCAAAGTACTTAATAATTCATCATTCATATTAATACCACATAATTATCAAAGGCCATCACTGATATCCATTATCCTTAGTCAATATGTCAAAAATGAACTTTTGGCCCCTTAAAGTGTGCCTGAACAAGACAGATAAAGGTTATTTTCTTCATTTGGAAATTGTCACTGTAAAGGTTAAGGGGAGCAGACACTGCAAACCTCTGATAGCAACTCCCCTGTCAAAAGCTGAATTTCTTATCAGACAACTGATCTGAAAGTCTTAAATTTGAATCTTTTGAAATATGATTGTATGCATTGAAAAATCTGTCATCAACACAAATGAATTTAAATCATTTTGATTACTTGTCCTGAAAGAGCATTTGGGTAATTAAATATTTTATTTTTGCAAAAAGCTTATTTTAAGCAATAATTCTTTAGTGGAATAAATAAGGTGAATGTGGAGATAAAGCCTCAGTATAGTTTTTAATATATGTTCAATCATTCAGATTAAAAAATAAACACCCAATTATACCCTTTCTAGCAAGATATTGAAATCCTATGTTTCATTATGGATTTCTTTGTTTTTCCTTCAGTAGCATGACAGAAACACAGGGATACATTAATATCCTGAAATTATGTTTTTCTTAATCTGAAAGTTTGTAAATTAAAATATATTTCAGTATTCTGGAATCATCAGAGACCAAGTATTTTATATAATAAAATTATAATATCCAATTATATTTGATTTGTGGAAAGCATTATATGTTAAAACATGTTTTAAGTTATATGTGTATTCATAGCTACAAGTGAAGACACTACATAAAGGATAACATACCAATTTTTAAACACTACAAAATTTCTTTATATAGTCTACTCTTGCCTTTGTATAAAACAATGATTTTAATTGTCTAATAGACTTTTGCTTAAAACATCTCATGACATTCAAACAAGAAGACAAGGTAAAGAAATTGATAGTTTTTCACATTTTCTTGTCATCCTATTAAGGATTCAGACAGTATCTTTTCTTTCATTTCTTTTTCTTAGGAAATCACAATGTTAGTGATACCTGTTTTGCATTAGTACACTTTAGATATTTCCATAACTTTGAGGCCAACATGTTACCTAATTACTATAATGATATATTACTATAATATTGAATTTATAAGTCAAGTGCAATATTATTTTGCAACACTCTCAGGAAAGTCCTTTGGTGTCAAACTAAAGTCAGTTAGTAGTGAAAAAGAAATGGAGGATATGATTTAACAAACTTCAAAATTAATTTACTAAAATTAAAAAATTCATCTCTACTGAAAGTAGACATTTTCAAAATTTACTTAAAGAGGACAGTAACTGATAATCTGAAAATATGCTTAAGCGTTACCTTAGATCTAGTTATAAAAAAGATTTATCAAAAAAAGGCAATATGTCTACTGCCAATTCTGAGAGTTGAAGGGAATTTATTTCTTTTGTCACTGGAAAAAAAAATAAACTAATAAGGAGCTAACTAAAAGAAGTGAGAGGCACACAAAGCTCAATGTATATATTGTATATTTTAATTGAGGGTTACATTATAATAATAATAATTAGACATATTTTATTAAAAATATAAAAAAGCTAACTATGGCTTAGATTACACAGGAGAACACTGGTTTGTATTTTGGTTTCACCAGCTGTTCTGGTTTGTTAATGCTGCAGTTATGCAAAATACCAGAAATGGATTGGCTTCTTAAAAGAGGGTTTATTTGGTTACAAAATTACAGTCCCAAGGCCATGAAAGTGAACAAGCCAAGGCATCAACAGTAGAGTATCTTCACAGAAGAATGGCCAACGGCATCTGGAGCACCTCTGTTAACTGGGAAAGCACATGGCTGGTGTCTTCTTCCCTTGCTCCCAGGTTGTGCCTCAAAATGGCACTCTCCAAAATGTCTCTCTTCACTTCAGCACTGAGCTCCTTCTGTCTGAGCTGTTATAAGGCTCCAGTAAACTAATCAAGACCCATGCTGAATAAGCGGGGACACACCTCCATGTAAATAATCTAATCAACAATATTACCACAGTTGGATGGGTCACATCTGCATGGAAACAACCTAATCCAAAGATTCCAACCTAATCAACACTAAACGGTTGGCCCCCACAAGACTGCATTATGGAACACGGCATTTTGGGGATATAATACATCCAAACGGGCACACCAGCCATATCTGTAATAGTGGAAAAAATTTAATCCTCTCTTCATCTTTTTATTATAGAAAAACCTTCATAGATGCTCTCATTAGTTGGGTATGGAACCCTTGTTTGATATTTTTATGTCTCCAAAATCTATTCACTCTTCTTCAATCTACTGAATAATACTATAGTCTGAGAATTGGCCTTGGATCAAAGCATGGTTCTGCTCCTTCTAGGTGTATTCCAGTCTGATTGCTGGTCAGTATTTCAAGAACAACATGCCATCCAACTTGGCATACGCCACAGGAGGACAGGCTTGCTAGAGATGATTTTAAAACTATCAAGAACTATGAAATGTTTGAGATTTTATTCCATTTACAAACAAACAAGTTAGCCTGCTAGAGTTTTTACAGACACTGCCAGAATACGTGGAGACCCCTGGCTCAGAGAGTGTGTGACTCTCAAAGGAATGTGTGACTCAGAGTCCAGAAGCCGGCATGAGCTTCACATTCACGTCAGTCCCCATTGGGGAGGATGCAGCTGAATTGTGTACTCACAGTGGGTCTGCATCACAGCTGAAGAATCCCAGCTTAGAAAATCCCCAATATTATAATGGACCACTAGCAATCCCCCACAGATTTTGCCCCAGTGGAAGACATTACCTTTATTATCCAGGCCAGGAAATAAATCAGCCCCCTGCTCAGAGAGGAACAAAATCTTCATCCTCTGAGGCTGTTTGCTATACAAATAACCTTGCATAAATAGTTGCAATAGCAACAACAACAACAAGAACTTGCTAATGCCTTTTGCTCATAAGATGTGCAAAAACAGGGTAAATCCATGAAGAACTGTCTCTCAACAGAAATTTCCCTCTCATTCATAAATAGAAAGCATAGGCAGTCTCACACACTGCCATGGGATTTACTCAAGAGACTGTGCAGCCCTAAGGGCTCCTGGAAGTCATTTTCTGGCAATGAAACAAACCGTAATGAAGATGATGCTGTTGATCCCAGAACAGAGAGCTGGAAGTGATCTGAGTCCTTTTTCACACCGTTGAAGCAGTGAATCCACCAACCCTGAAGCTTACCTTTCCTTTGGACTGCTGTTATGCAAATTATAAATTAGCTATTATTTAAGCTAGTGTGAGATAGTAATATCAAAAACAAATTTCATTACAGATTCTGAAAGCTGAATGTATTCTTTCTTTTCTCTTAGCTCCTTTTCTTAGGGATATCCTTATATTTACAAATAAAACCTTAGGAATGGCTTTGAAAAAGACAGGAATATAATGGGACTATGATGTTACTCATTACATTTTATACATTCTGCTCTCTTTAAAAGTTTGAGAGATCTGGGAGGGGCAAAATGGTGGCATAGAAGGGTGTGGAGTTTAGTTAGTCCCCTGGAACAACTAATAAACAACCAGGAACAATTAGTAAATAATCTGGATCCACTGCTGGGGGACAACTGTGACTGTCCACACACCAACCTAAATTGGATGGAATGGCTGAGATAGCAGCATAGAATCTATGAGTAAAAACTGTGGAACCATGCTAGAAGTCCCCTTCCCCCATGGCAGTCTGAGCTGCAAGACCTCACTGTAGGAGAAAGCAGCATTCCTGGAGCAAGTGAATATAGCTCAGCCTAGCTCCAACTTGGGGTTTTAATTAACAAATATGAACTGCTGAATACAAGCTACAAACATAGACAAACCCCCTAACAAGCAGCAAAGTATCCTGAGGTTGCTCTCAGTGGAGAGGAGGTGGGGCTGTCAGAGAGAAAAAAAATAATTAAAAAAATGAAAAAAAAAAATAGAGACTTTTAGAGACTGATCTTAGAGAGCCAGAAGGCACCTGTGCCCCAGGAAAGGGAGTCCAGAAGAATGAATACTCTCTCTGGCCGATGGGTGAAACTGGGGGGCTGTGGGCTAGTTCTGAAAAGGGGCTTTCTTCCCCTGTTTCTCTCTCTCAATCTGAGTATCTCAGTGGAGAGAGCCTCAGCCATTCTCAGTTTGCAGTGCTCTGACCCAGACAGGGGTGGAGTTAACAGTCAGAAAGACAAAGGATTAATTCAAATGAAGAAGATAACTCTCTAGGAGGTGTATTATCCCTAAGAGGAGGGAGGTGGTGCCCAGTGCAAGTGCCCACCCTCCCTTCAGACCTCAGACCCCAGGGCCTGGGGGAAAACAATCAATCCAGAAACAAATTAACCTGAAAATTAAAGGGACCACACCTCTTTACACCAGTGGGGAGCAACAGGCTGACAGGCACCACCTGCTGGGCAGGTTAAAAAGCACAGTGGTTAGAGGCCTCACAGGAAAGACTGTCAATCTTCTAAGATGCAACTTCAGGGAAACCTGATACTGAATATCTCCCCCATCTGAGACCTGAGCCCATTCTAGTCTGGGAAAATCTGATTGGGGTAATCAAGAAAACCAGATGCCTAGACAACAGAAAGCTGCAAATCACATTAGGAAAAATGAAGACATGGCTCAGTCAAAGGAACAAACTTACACTTCAACTGAGATACAGGAATTGAAACAACTAACGCTAAATCAATTCAACAAGTTTAGGGAAGATATGGCAAAAGAGATGAAGGCTATAAAGAAATCAATGGATGAACACAAGGTAGGAATTGAAAGTTTGAAAACACAACTGGCAGAACCTATGGATATGAAAGGTATAATGAAACACAAGAGATGAAAAACACAGTGGAGACATACAACAGCAGATTTCAAGAGGCAGAAGAAAACATTCAGGAACTGGCAAACAAGACACCTGAAATCCTGCATACAGAAGAACAGATAGAGAAAAGAACAGAAAAATATGAGCAACATCTCAGGGAATTGAATGACAACATGAAGCACATGAAAGCACATGCCATGGGTGTCCCAGAAGGAGAAGAGAAGGGAAAAGGGGCAGAAGCAATAATAGAGGAAATAATCAATGAAAATTTCCCATCTCTTATAAAAGACATAAAATTACAGATCCAAGAAGTGCAGCATACCCCAAATGGAATAGATCTGAATAGACCTACACTGAGATACTTAATAATCAGATTATCAAACATCAGAGACAAGGAGAGAATCCTGAAAGCAGCAAGAGAAAAGTGATCCATCATGTACAAAGGATGCTTGATAAGACTATGTGTGGACTTTTCAGCAGAAACGATGGCAGCAAGAAGGAAGTGGAGTGATATATTTAAGATACTGAAAGAGAAAAACCACCAATGAAGAATCCTATATCTGGCAAAACTCTCCTTCAAATATGAGGTAGACCTTAAAATATTCTCTGACAAACAGACAATGAGAGAGTTTGTGAACAAGATACCTGCTCTACAGGAAATACTAAAGGGAGCAATGCAGACCAATAGGAAAAGACAGGAGTGAGAGGTTTGGAAGAAAATTTTGGGTGATGGTAGCACAACAATGCAAGTACATTGAACAAAGATGACTGTGAGTATGGTTGAAAGAGGAAGGTTAAGGGCATGTGGGACACCAGAAGGAAAGAAGGAAAATAAAAACTGGGACTGTATAACTCAGTGAAACCTAGAGTGCTCAACAATTGTGATAAAATGTACAAATATGTTTTTACATGAGGGAGAACGAATGTCAGCATTGCAAGGTGCTAAAAATGGTGTGGTATTGGGGAAAAAACACATTCAATGAAAACTAGAGACTGTAGTTAACAGAAACATTGTTTTATGCTCCATTTAATGTAACAAAGTCAATATACCAAAGCTAAAGGCCTATAAGAGGGGGGTAAAAGGGAGGGGTATGGAACTCTTGGCATTGGTGATGTTGTCTGACTCTTTTATTGTACTTTATTTTAATCCGATCTTTCTTTCTGTTCCTTTCTTGCTGTCATTTATTTTTCTTTCTTTTCTTTTGTCTCTCTTCCTTCTTTGACTCTTTCTCCTTCTTTGTGGAAGAAATGGAGATGTCCTTATACAGATAGTGGTGATGGTGCTGAATGCACAAATATGTGATTATACAGGGAACCATCAATTGTTTACTTCAGACAGAATATATGGTGTTGAACAAAGCTGTCTTTAAAAAAAATGGGTTGATTAAGAAACCTTAAGGGCACTATATTGAGTGAAATAAGTCAGTCACAAAAGGAAAAATATTGTGTGGTCTCACTGATAGTAACTAATTATAATATGTAAACTCATAGACATGAAATATAGGTTACCAGGATATAGAATGAGGCTAAAGAATGGGAAGTGATTGCTTATTATGAGCAGAATGTTCAACTAGGTTGAACTTAATTGTTTGGAAATGGACAGAGGTGAAGGCAGCACATTACTGTGAGAATAACTAACAGTGCTGAATGGTGTGTGAATGTGGTGGAAAGGGGAAGCTCAGAGTCACGTATGTCACCAGAAGGAAAGTTGGAGGTTAAAAGACGGGAATGTATAAAACAGTGTACCTTGTGGTGGACAATGTCCATGATTAACTGTACAAATATTAGAAATCTCTTTCATGGACTAGAAAAAATGTATGACACTATAACTAGAAGCTAGTAATAGAGGGAAAAATACACCTATGCAAACTATGTACTACAGTTAGTATTTTAACATTCTTTCATCAACAGTAACAAATGTACTATACCAGTACTATGAGTCAATAATGGAGGGGGAAGGGTTAGAAGTGTGGGAGGATTTGAGTTTCCTTTTTTGTCTTTATGTCTTTTCTGGAATAATGAAAATGTTCTAAAAATTTGAAAAAAAAAATTAATTGTGGTGATGGATTCACAGCTGTGTGATGGTACCGTGGGCAATTAATGGTGCACTCTGGATGATTGTATGGTATGTGAACAATCTCAATAAAATTGAATTTTAAAAAAACTTAAGAGAAAGATAGGTAAAACAGAAAGACCCTTTCTAAAGACTTTCTGAGGCTGGCTACATTTTGCTTCCTAAATGTAATAATAAATAACTGTTAGGAAATCCTGGTACAGATATTTCGGTTGCCACAAAATACAGCAAAACGAATGTGCACTGGATGAATACTAGATCTTAAAAGGACTTACTTTTAAAGCAAATCATACTGTCCCCTCTGATTGCTAATTTAATGTTTTAACTTGGCTAGGCCATACATAGTAGCCACTTATTTAATTCAACACTAAATTAGATAGTATTATGAAAGTATTTGGTAGATGTACTTAACATCTAAAATCAGTTGAGTTTAAAAGAGATTACTCTCAATATGTGGATGTGCCCCATTCAAAAGGCTTAAGTTCTTAAGAGAAGAAGAAATTCTGCCTCAAAATGGCAGCATGAATTTCTGCCTGAGTTTCAGCCTGGCAGCCTGGCAGCCACTTCTATGGATTTTGGAATTGCCAGCCCCACAATGCCATAAACCAATTCCTTAAAATACATCACTTATTGGTTCTCTTTCTCTGAAGAATCCTGGCTGATCCATAATTTATCAATGATAATTCTTAAAGTGAACCAGTCTTTTAATGTAAATACTTGGGAAGCTAGATATTAACTTCTCAAAGGCCTTCAGAATATTTTCTTTAATTTCATGAAGTCTTATCTAATCTCACTTACAGATTTCCATGTGACTTAGCTTGAAGCAACTCATATCACTCTTTAATAAACCATTCCATACATGTGGTTTATAAAGCCCATCCTGCTTAAGAAATACTGAGTCTGTGTGATACAGTGTTTCCCTGGACAGGTTCATGGAAACTAGTACTGAAATAGCAAGCATTTATTTAATGCCTATGATGCATTTGTCAGGCACTGTTCAAATAACTATTTCCTTTAATCCTTATAACAACTTTGTAAATTTGGTCCTGCTTTTTTCATTAACAGTTGTGGAAACTAAGGCTCAGAGCCAAATACCACAAAGCTGATAAGTCACACTGCCAGGCTAAGGCTTTTTGCTCCAAAGCCCATTCACTTCCCTTTATACCAGCTGACTCCTAAACAGATATCAATTTTAAAAAAATAAGCATCAAGTTATTTCTAGTACTAATGCAGTAATTTAGTACTAAATTACCTTGAATGACTTATTCATGATGATTTTAAAAGGCAACTCTGAAGCTCTCCCAAATGAATTATGAAAGTTGTATGATAGAATAGAAATAATTAATAGTTTCTTCATGGTTGGCATGCAGCCTATGTAGTACAGTATACACATACATACACACACACATATGTATATGCACTACAACCAGTCTTGGGTGATATATGCATATAAAAATATTTATATATGGTTGAAAATATAAAATTACATCTATTTGTACTCTTTCTGGTACACAATGGAGCTATTCAGAATAAGTGAATCGTAATCAATGTGCCATTCAACTATAAAAACAAATATTCTCATTCTGTTCTAATGATGTGTAACAGCTGTGGGGTTTGGGGGCTAAAATAATTCTGTAAAATATCTAGGCAAATTCTTACATTGTTTCTTCAAAGAGATCTAGTAACTTAACTTTAATCTTTCATCTGGAGATAGTATCCATTCTAAAAATGTTCCAATATGTTCTTTCATTCACTTATCATTAATTGCACATATATATACATATTACCACACACATCAACAAAACAGATTTTTATAAAATCTTCATTATGAATTAGTTATTTTCTTAAGAATATTCAAAGCAATGTAAATAAATTTATTTCCTATTATGCAGAAATAAACTTCTGGGTCTACATGTGTATTTTGACTCAGTTTTTCACTCTCCTTCTGTATACTGACTTCTTCCCTCTGCCTTCACCTGTTTGCCTTATGAATTATTCCCAAACAATGAATTTGGGAAGATGGAAATTGAATTCTGATTTGAGGAGTCTGGACCATATGTAGATTCTACACTTGAAATTGCTAAATTGTGGTGATGAGATTTCAAACAGATTGAAGTCACAACAGAAATATCACATCAGCAACTCACCAGGAAGTTCTTAAGAAAAAAATGCATAAGAAAATCTTGTGAGCAATAAGTGTCTGGGGAGAGTATTATATCAAGAGTGGACAGTAAAAGGAAGAAGAGATCCAACTGGACTTTATGATGCATTAAAAATGGCCACATTCTTAGACCTGCTCTTCTTTTATGGCGTTTAGTTTTCTTGCTTATTTTTCAGATGATCCATATACCAATTTATCTGTCTATAATAAATATTATTTTCATTTATAATAATTATCCTATAAATATGTTCAATATATACTTGCTCTTGTTTATCCTTTCTTGTATGTTGCATGGTATATTAATTCATGTGGAAAAGTTTCATAGCAACTATTTTTAAAACAAAGGTCAATCCATCATTTATTCATATTAATTTTTATATCATCTGTAGTCATTCAACTATATTTATATTGATACTACCTATATTTTTTTCTGAAGTATATATGTGGGAGAAGCAAACACGGAGAAAAAGAGAGATGGGAGAAGAGCACATAAAGAAAAAAAAGATAATATATGGAAGAGTCCGGTTAGAGTATTATCAAATTGGAATACAGGAAATATATGCAACAGGTAGAAAACAAAGAAATACGCATTTAAAACCTTTAAAAGCTGAAAGACGCTCTGAAAGATACTATTAAATTTCTGAAAAATCTTCAATGAGACTTGAAAATATTAGCATAGGGTCAAAATTCTTAGAATTATATTAAATATTCTCCACCTCTAGACACAAATTTTTCCCTGAAATCATCCTGATGTCCAATCAAAATTGATAATTTGTCACCACAACATAACCTTCACTTTTTAAAATTTTGGTTTATCACTCATTCTGCTCCTTTTGCCTCTCCATCCCCTAATCTCCACCTAATAATGCTACCCCTCTATTAAAATATCTAGAGTGTCTCAGTTTGGAAGTTTTATTCCATGACTTTGCATACTGCTGCCAGTTTGCACTCTCTGGAGTATGTGTGTCTTTCCCCATTGTGTGGTATATAACTGGTTATGCGTCATCTCTTTCTCCAGGCATGATTCCTGGAGAAAAAGAGCCCTCCCTCATTAGTCTGGGCCCTCTTCAGGACACACAATAAGAAATTAGTAAGGTTTCAGGAAACTTAGTTCCTTTACGTTTATGAAAATAAATCTCTGTAAATTCTTTCAAAATGTAACACTTTATTTATTTATTTTCTGTATATTTATTAAACTGGCAGGACCCCCCACCCCCCCCCAATAAAGTCATTTCCCCATTTTCCATAATTGGTATGTAATGTATATATTATTCTGTTTTCTTATCAATTAATTTTTGAAAGATACAAGAATACAAGGCACAATGTGCCTGGTAAAGTCAGAATCATTTAGTGCATGAAATGGATTTTCACAACTTCTAAAACCAATCAACCAAAAAAAAATAAACTATACTTCACTAAGAGTAGCCCTTTTTAGAAAATGATACCACTATCCATAAAGTGTTCCATCAAAGAAACTGGAGTAAACACTTATTCCTCCTTTTTTTCTCATCTCACATTTTCTTCATAGAACAGTAACTTCTGATTATTCTAATTCCAAATATGTTTCAAATCCGTCTACTTTTCCCAACTCCACTGCTGCAATCAGAATTCAAGCCACCATTTTCCCTCACCTGGATTGCTAAATAGACTCATGACTTGTCTCTTAATTTGCATTCTTGAAAATTTTCAAGCCATTTTCCATCTATCAGCTAAAGTGATGTTTTTAAAGCAAAAAAAAAAAAGTAAAAAGAATAAAATTTTACTTCCTTGCTTAAAATTCTTCAATGACTTGAAACAAAACTCAAACTCCTTAATGAGGAATGCAAGGCCCTGTTCATCTTTCTAAACTCCTTTTTTTTTTTCACCCCCTACCTCGAATCTGCACCTTGTTGGCTGTGCTCTGACCACACAGGCTGTCTTCAGTCATTAGCGTGGACGAAGATTTTCTTTTCACACTGTTTCCTCTGTTTGGAATACACTTTGACGTTATTTCCCCATCATCCTTGGAAAAGATACTCTATAAAATGGCTGCATCATAACATTTACTTCTTTATATTGAAGAAGTGAAGTGTACACATTCTTTACTTCAAATAATCACCCTGTTCACTGGTTAAAAGTAACCTCTCCATTTTCAATTATCCTGCAAAGACAGCAAATGTCGCTCTTGCTCTTTTTTTTTTCAATCCTTCAACTATGTAACCATTTCTATTAATTCACTTCAGAGAGTTTTGTGTACTTGCTTGTTTTTATATGCTGCTCATCCTTACATGTTCAGGCAGTTGGTCTTTGCAGAAGGGTGCTCAGCTGGGTTTGCTGAAATCCACTTTGTGTCCAGCTCAACAAGCTGTGCCCTCTGGTAACGGCTGCATTGGCCCAGAGGAAGGTGCCACATCCAAATTCAAAGGAAAGTGTTGTGTGGAACAGTGGCCAAGCTCTCCTCCACCACAATCCTCTCAGGACTGGATCTTATCCCCATGACTAGATATATGCAATTTTTTATGACTATGATGACTAATTTCATATGTCCATCATAGTTATAGTGTCCAGCTATTTGGTTGAGCAAGCACTGACCTGATTGTTACTCTGGGGGTATTTCATGAATTTAAATAATCAGTCAATTAATTGCATCTATGGCTGTATCAACAATTAACAAAGGAAACTGCCTTCAGCAATGAGAGAAATCTCATCCAGTTAGTTGGGGGTCTTAAAGGGAAAACTGAGGATTTCAGCGGTCAGAAAGAAGAATTTCTGTCTCTACTTCAAGCAGCCAACTTCTCCTGGAAAATTCAATGTCACCATCGAGTACCCAGTTTGTGGGCTGCCCTATGGAATTTCGACTTGCCAATCCCCACAGTTCTGTGAGCCAATTCCTGTAATCTCTCTCTCTCTCAGTACTAATTTTCTGGAGAATTCTGAATTTTACAATGACTCACCTTAAATGTTAGGTCTAGTGATTTCTTCTCTGGAGGACTCTGGTCATATAACAGTTACACGTGCTGCCACTGGTAATATGCTTTAGCTGTCACTGGTTTTGGAACTAGTTTCATTTTGGGAATTCTCTTTGAATGTACTAAAATTTTAATATTTCCTACCTCAAGAATAGCATCTTACACAAACCAAATGACTGCTAACAGGACAAATACCTGAGTTAAGATCTGCACCATCCCCATGCTCAAATTACCCCATCTTGAAAGAAGATGCTCTGATATGGGGAAAGGGTAAACAAAAACTTTTCCCTTGCCACATGAGAATTTGACCTTCAGTTAGCTCATAGTTATTTAAGTCTGGAAGTCAGGTAACAATTGGATTATCAAAAATATTAATGGGCAACATGGCTTATTTAAGTACTAATTAAAAATAATACTCCAAGTTGGTAAACTGTATTTGGTCTAAGAAGGAACTATACATGAACCAAAAAGTCCTGGTGGATGGCCAGAGTGTCAGGCTTGCCTGGGTGTGCTGACTGTTAATTATGCACATCCTTTTTGCAAATGCTGGAAACTAGACTTATGGCGATATTGGCTCCTTGGAGAGAGTTAGGGTGTCCAATACTACCCAAAGAGGATGCTGATAGCCAATGATTCCTCAGTTTCTCATTTTCAATTCAGTTATGACAGGAAACCAGAGTAAAGTGTGCTGTGAGTATAGGGATTGCTGTGGCCCTCTTAAGCCATATGATTAACTTGGTAGGAGAGTCACAGACAATGGAAGCAGACTGCCTGCGTTCAAATTCTTGCTTTGTCATCCACTGTAGTGTGACCTTGTTAAGTTACTTATCAAGTCTTTATCTCAGTTCACCTTTCTGTTAAATGAAGACACTGGCTATGAAGAGTTTCTTTGCGAGCTAATAATGTAAAGCCCAAAGAGCACTTCCTTAGACTCTTAAGTAAAAGCCATTGTTATTTCATACTTTTAAAATTAAATTTCCTCAGAAGCTGGTGATCATTATCAGAATGTACATTGTAGTACAAAATACCCTATATTTTGGTATTTCCTAAATTTCTGGATATTTTTCCTTCACAAATTGTTTGTACTTTTTAGCCCTCATTTTTAGCCACATCACAATAAAAAAAATATTTTGGAGATGTGATTTTCATGAGTTGCCTTTTAGTGACAGGAATGGCTAATCCTTGTTTAAGTTGCTGTCAAAACTGAATTCATACAATAGGTGGGGGTGGAATAAAAAGAAATAAAACAGGAGGCTATATGCTGTCTTTTAACAGTTGATACAAACTATTTTAAAAATAGGAGTAAGAATTTATTGTAATAGATGAAAGAAAATGTCAAACTACATCACTATTACATCTGTTTTATATAGGTAAAGCATTTTACCAAAATGATCTAGCATCTATCATTAATTATGGATTTTTTGAAATAAAAGAGATCTTAGAAGTTGTCTAAAATAACTTTTTAACTACAGCAGTAATCTTCTTCAACATCCCAAATAGGTGAAACCTCTACTTGAATATTTCCAGTAACAGCCCTCTTAATACATCCAGCTAACTTTGGAGTGAGGCCCTTGGATTGGGATAATGTTCCTTCCTAAAATAAGCTCCAGTTCATTGTACCCTTTGAATCCAATCTCAATTTTTACTTGTTTAGTTCTACAGGACATGGCAATTACTTCTTCTCGTTGATTGCCCATTCTAAGCCCTTAGGCACAAGGTGGGAACAGGAATAAGCTACCTGTGAAACACTGATAAACTTCCAAAACATAAATTAGCTTTTAACAGAAGCCCATTTTCACTAATTTATAAAGTTTATACCTGAAATTCTGTATGCCAGATTGTCCTCAAAGGATATTTCCGTAGATGTTTCACTTCATTGTGTTTTTGGATATGCTATATTACCACGTTCTCAGGTACAAATGTAATGTTTACACACTTTTTTAAAAACATCAAAGACATTACACAAAATAGAAGGAAAATTATTGTAAAGCACAACTAAGCAAACTACTTTTGTATCTGATAAAACGTTTCTTTTATATTTTTCCCTATACGTGACAAGGCCATCGTGATGAATCTGAAAGATAAGAGTCATCCTCATTTTCTTCACTATCACCATCACCAGCCATCATCACTATCATCACAACCATCATCATCATTGTCACTTGCATATGGATATTCAGACCCAAATGCCAATTAATCCATAGAAGAAACAGTTAAATAATTTGAAGAAACTTTAGAAAGGCCATCTTGGTATTTGTAACTTTTAGGCCCTTTGCATGTCTTCAAATGGTACTCCAAATCTTCCCATGGTTTTCACCAACTTAAAAATAAGGCTGAAAGTTTTAAAATTCATGAGGATTGGGTTGCATATTGTCAATGCTTTCCAGAGAGCTGGTAACAAAGTTGTCATTGAATGTGAAAAAATATATTACAGAAAATAAAATGAGGTATTTTTTGAAAAAGCACCAGTGAAAGAATGTATCGGCTTTGGCCTCAAAATATTTTTTCCTTATTTCACATGTGTCATGACAACAATTGGTAAATTCCCACTAAAAACAAAATGCAATCTTTGCTCTATTTAAAGGTCACATATATTCAGAAATAGTATCATTCCCACATTTGATATTACTCTGATCACCAAATTGAATCCTTATTTGTCCAATGTATTTTACAATGATTCATCAAAATGACCCCTTGGCTCTAAGTAGGTAAGCAATAACCCTTGTAGAATTCTGTTTTAACAAGACTTCTTTGAAAGTCTTGGCAATTACTTCTTCTCATTGATTGCCCTTCTAAGCTGGGGATAGGAATAAGCAGGTAACGTGCATTATGGAAAATATGAACGTGATTGAAATAACTTACCATCTGGGAGAGAGAAAACATATCTCAAACTATTGGTTTGCAAAACCTCACAGATGAAGGAAGATGAGAATCAATATGTGCTTTGTAGAAAAACAGAGACACTGTTAAGGAGAATCTGATTACAGGACCCAAAGATAGATGTATATTGCTCTCACAAACTGTTATCTTCTTGTTTTAGGTCAGATTATTTGGTTTAAACGTTTTATTAATCCTTTTTATTTACCAAGGTTTAATTGTTACATTTACTTGATAGAAAAATATTATTAAATAATGTCATGCAAGTTTTTTTAAAGTAATATTCACCTTTTACCAAAATCCTGTACTCAGATGAGTAAATCAGAGAGGTGTATAATATTGTGTTTACATGGAAAGTGTATTTTAGATGATCTATGATGAAATGTCTATTTAATTCTAGTTGATTTATTATTTTTAATGGAATTGATTGTTGTTTTAATGCAGTGGGGTTATGTTTGTGTATTTGTTATATTTTTACTTATTTCCCTTAACAATCCCTGAAGCTCTGAAATTTCTCCTTGTGCTTGGGTTCCACTGACATACTTGCAAGTTTACAGATGTGCAAGTTTCTTCCTATAGTCCAGCACATAGAGCATTGCTAAGTAGCAGTATGTGCTCATTAGCAATAGGAAAGTTAATAGTCTATTTCTGCTTTGACACTATTTTCCTTGACCTAAAGATTTATTTTCTGAAGGCATTCAAGAAATTAGTATCATTAGAAGCCCTGTGTTTAAGCCTGAATTTATTCTTTTATGTCCATGGAGATTTAAAATGTTCCTTTTAGATATGTATGTCACAATGAATAACCTTGGCAAATATTCTTGCAACAGAATTACAATTTCAATTCATAATACACTTATATTAACATAGTAAAACAAAGCAGGAATCTTATACTTAAATGTTTGTAAAGGGGGTATATTCACTCCTTTAACTTGTTATGTGAGTCATTCTCTCCCCATTCCCAAAATAAAAAAAAAGTGAACAGTTCTTTGAATGTCTTCCTCTCCCAAAGATGTTGGGAGGTTTTTTTTGAGAACAGCTGTGATGATGTAGGAACAGAAAAGTACTTGGAATCAGAAAACCTGGCTCCTGCGTCTTTTCTGCATCTTACTAGCCATGCAGCTCTGAGCCATATCTCTCTGAGCTTCAGTTTCCTCTTGGCTAAAAGTATAAGAGATATTCTTTGACCATATGTCCATCATTTCATAATACCCTAATTGGTTGCTGGGGGTGGGGGAAGAGATTAAATGAGAGAAAATATTTAAAATATACTGAAACAGTAAAATCCAATACACATAAAACATAAAATAAAGATGATGCAACCAATCAAGAGATAGTAAAAAAATATAGAAAATTTAGAAACACAAATTATTGTGCCTTAAAAGGGAGTGCTGCTGGAAGCTATCTTTTGAAAACCTTGGAGACAAAGTGCAGATTTTCTTTGATTCCTGAAATTCTGCTTGGTAACAAGAATTCCAGACTCTGGGCTGGAGAATAAGGTGAGCATGTGAACCTTAAAAAAGCTACCTGCATGAGGCACAAAACAAACCATATTCCTTGCCTAACTATAGATTTGTGCTAGAACATAGACAAGTCCCTCTTTTATCTGAAGAGCCTACCTAATAATAGTATATAGCATTTACTTAACACTTTACAGTTTATAGAACACTTCTACAGTAATTATAAGAAGAATGAAAACACAATCACTTGAAAACCTATAAATAGTCTCAATAATTTCTCCCAGAGCTGGAACAGAGTCTCATTTTTGGCACATGCAGCAACTGAAAACAGAAATACTTACCTCATCTATTTTACAGGGTACTATAAGGTTCAAATGAAGAAAGAATGGTTTTCTAATTAATATAAAGAGTAAGGTTGTACTCCATATTTTTATTCATTTCTAGCTTTTGATAGCAAACAAAAATAAAAGATTTACTTATGAAATACGTGCAAAAGTTTATTTATAAACCAAAGTTTTCAATTTCAAGAAAATCTTAAAGATTTTTACCTTCCAGATTATTAATATGTTTTCTATTCCATAAAATGCATTCCATAAAATACATTGCAACAGTAAATTAACCTAATTTCCATTTATTTCTTTTAACTATTATTATTGAGTATTTTTAAACTGATATTTAGACCTAGAAATATTTTGATTAAATTGTATGAAGAGGCAATTTTTTTTGTTTTGTTTTGTTTTGTTTTAATCTGAGCAATGGAAAGTAACTGCCATTGACTGAGAGGGAGAAGACTGGGGAAGGAATAGGATTTTCTTGAGGAACATAAAGGAGTTCTGTTTTGGACGTTTTTCTAGTTTGAGATGCCTATCAGACACCCAAGTGGAGAAGATATTGATTGAGAACTTAGTTATATGAGTCAGGAGCGTTTTATGTGTCCATGGGTGCTAGACATTTTTTTTAGTAATATTATTAACGTCCTTTAGAAAATTATTTTATATATATATATAAAATGTTGAAAGTTTATTAAGACCAGCTTTAGAGAAAAATATTTAGTAGTCTTTGAAGTATTCTGCTCCTTGCAGTGTTATGTAGAAAGTTTTATCCAATTCTGTTTATAAAGTTCCATTTCTACAAAAATTTACTTTCAGGGTATTGCCTATGTCTGGAAGGAACGCTTGACTTTTCATTTATTATATTTATAAGGAGACTTGTCTCTGAAAATGCAAACAAGAAAATTCAAGGAAGTTTCCCCCTACTGCCCCCCCACCCATGGAACCATTTCAAAGAATGGGTGGGAAGAGGAAATAGTCATCTGTGTGCTAACACTTCTACTTGTGGAGGTGTGGAGAGCTGTAAAGGCATTTTCCATAGACATTTTCCTTAGACACACTGAAAGGTGAGGAAGAATAAGGGAAGTGAATGAAGAAGAAAAGCCCATACAGTTGCATTAGGATTTAACGATAGCAAGGTTTGGAGTTAAGAGCTTAGGGTGGTATATGAACCTGCAGATATTGTTCAAGGAAATATGAATGGTGGGTGTTTTTAATTTCTGGCACCAGAATGTTGATCCCTTTCTCCATTGTGGCTTCCAAACAGATACAATTTCATGGAATATTTGAGCTAGAAAGAAGCCTTAAGGCCACTAGTTCAAATCTTCCTAGTGATTTTAATGAGTAAAATTTTTTCTAATTGTTAATATGCATAGATCTGGTATAAATATGTGATTTTAGTAACTGAAATAGAAAGAAATAGAGGTGTGTGTGTGTTTGCCATTAATCAAATATCTGCGGAATTTCTGGAAATGAACAATTGCCATTGAGGCTTACATTTCTAAATTTACAGATGGCTCTCAACAGATGTTTATTATCCTGGAAAGTTCTGCTTGACTGATTTTCAAAGTTTATTGTAAAGGAAAACTTTCTTCCTATAATGCGTGTATGATAAATAAGTGTCTATATTTCTCATAAATATACAACCAACTGATATGTCAGGCACAATGCTGAAAACCTGCAAGGAAACAAAAACTTTATCTTAATTTTGAAGAGAACTATTTTCAAGAAGAACTGTATTTTAAGCTTTATTAAGTTCCATTGGCATGTTTTATTAGAACATCATGTACCATAGATTACTTTTCTTTATTTATGTTATATACAGTAAAATGAAGGCAAGCTTTGATTAACAGAATTATCTCCGTTTAATGGGGATATCTTGAGGATAATGGGAAAGAACCCAAGGCAAATAAACTATAGTTGCTATCCATCTCTAAAATGTGACATCCAGAAGGTAAAAATAGAGTAAATTTTAATCAACCTAATTACATTTAAAACCACTGAAGAAAGAGTAAATTCTAAAAACATGTATGAAACATTTATCAAAATTTATATAATTCCATT
Source organism: Choloepus didactylus (assembly GCF_015220235.1). Lineage (NCBI taxonomy): Eukaryota > Metazoa > Chordata > Mammalia > Pilosa > Megalonychidae > Choloepus > Choloepus didactylus. Next base: position 186,937,681 of record NC_051309.1, on the reverse strand, counting down.
AATTCATTTGCATAGACTTAGGTAAATAATACCTGCAATTTAGATGAAAGTGTCAGTAAAGTCAGACTTGTAGAGAAAGCTCATCAGGGGAATGTTAGAAATGTACATAAAAATTTCATCAAGACAGTTCCACAGGAAATGCTTTCTGTGGCTCTGTGTTGATTGCCAGAATGTCTTCTAAATGGCTCAGCTACTTTATTCTCCATGCAGTATTGCACTGAATATTGTATTCAACATTGATTATCTTTAATGTGCTCTCAGATATAGAACTTAGAGCCATCAGAATTTAAAAGTGGTCATGCTTAATTATTCAGCATAGCCTAATAATTTATTTTTGACATCTTAAGCATTTACTAATTCTTTTTGATAGATGATGGCAGAAGATAAGAAGCTGGTGTACTTGATTACTTGTTAGCTACTGTTTTGAAGATCTTAAGTAAAAAGGAAAGACCCAGAAACATGCTCTAAACAAGAATGTAATCTGCAAAACTAGGCATAGCCACCAGATCTATTCAAACTCATATTCTTACCTCCTGCTCTTGATTGAAATTTGACCATATTTTCCTGCAGCCTCTCATCCAGAGAATGACCATGTCTGGAGGTTTCTCACTGACACTCTCAGACCATTGTCACCCCTTATTTTATGAGTCAATGAATAAATAAATAAATACATAAGTAAAGAAACACTCCCCTTTTTAATTGTTTCTTTGAGAAATTTACCCTTAAGCATTGTTACCCTAACACCCTGTTCTTACTAATACCCTAGAATATTTTGGCATCCTACAAAGACCCATAGTCTACCTGCCACCTTTATTACAGCTAATTTCATAGAAAATATTGATGTCCATGTGTGCCATCAGTCTACTCCCTTAGTCCCACAGTTTTATAATCTACTCATCTCAAATAATTCTCTCTTCCATTGTAGTCTAGTCATCCATACCCAAAGTGACACATAAGATCTTGTCATCACAAAGACCTAAAAAACTCAAGTATAACACTTTCTGAACATAATCTGGTATCCTTCCAGCTTACTTGTTAAGCAATCCCACTCATCTGTTCTTCAGATTTATAAATACTTCCAGTCTGGTCACCACTGACTTCTTGTCTACACTTTTCTTTTTATCCATCTTTATTATATGGGCTATAATTAGAATCACTCTCCTGCAAACACCCTAGATTTCTTGTTTTCTTCTTCCTTCCAATAAACTTGTATGCAAAAAATATTGCCTGTACATAGGTTCATTCACCCATCTTTGGTGGTCATGCCTATGAGGATTTTAGCATTGCTAGAGTGGAAACACCCAACCAGCAGATTTTGTTCACCATAAATTGAATATCAACAGCTTCTGTGGGGCATCAACGATGCCTGTCAGTGTTACCTACATTTTTCAGTAAGTATATTCTCTAGTCCTTTTCAAAACCTAGTGTATTCTTTTCTTCACTCTCCTAAAATCTCTAATCTCAACATATTCTCAGTGAATGGCTTTGCTTCATTCCATCATCAAAGAAATCTCTCATTATCCCCTCACTGAATCGTTATCATTTACTTATAGTCACTCTCCAGTTCTTTCTTCCCTCTTTTCAAATGAAAGAAACACCCTTCTTTATGATAAAAGCTTTCCTGGATTTCCATATAGTTTCTGGATCTTCCTTTGTCAGGGGTATCCCTTCATTGATTATTCCATCTTTCTCCTGCATTTTCAATACATGTCCCTGTACCGGATTCTTCACATCAGTACTCATATATGCCTTAGGCTATCCAATCTTTAAATATCTATCAAATACTTTACAACTCCCATTATCTCTTCAATTATTTCCAATGCAACAAAACCTTTCTAGCTGGGGCCACCAATGGCCTACATAATGGTAAATTTAATGGGCACTTATTTTATGTAACTCTTCAGCTGCATGGAATGTAGCTAATGAATTGAAACCCATTTATGCTCTTGGTCTCAGCGGTTTTATTCTCTCCTGGCTTTTCTGATTTCTCCAAGATTACTACTCTTCAGACAGTTTCTTGACTCTGTTCTTACTTTATATTTTTTCTGTAGGTAAGTTCATGCACTTTCATGTATTAAAATCCCATCTCTGTATTACAATATTCACTCATATGAATCACGTCCCTCTCCCGAGTTCTAGACCCATATGTGTATCTGTCTGCTCAACATATGTTACAACATATCTCACAAACATCTCCACAAAGTGAATGTTAATATCCAAATCTGTCCCTTCTCCAATAACCCTTTCTCCTTAAGGGTTTCCTTTGCTCACCCTGCTGCTAATAACCCACTTCATGATATCAGCCTCAATATTTCCAGTCTAACACTAAGTACAATGGATTGCATTTCTAAAATCTATCTTTCCCCCAAGCCAACCTCTTCTACCAAGCACCATCATCTCTCACCGAGGCTACTGCAAAGTTCCCTTCATTCTCCGCCTGCATGTACTCTTTCCCCCCTCAATTCCAATTTCCACATGAAAGCCAGGGTGATTTTCTTTTAATGCAGTATAATCACGTTATTCTGTCCCTTAGCACCCTTTAGTGCCTGGCCATCGAATTTAGGATAAAATCTAAATTTAACATGTGCTGCAAGATTCTATATGATCTTTAACTTGCCTAACAAAACTCCAGACTTCTTATCATACTCCAGGCACAGAAGCTCCTACTCAGTTCCTGAAAATGACAAAGTTCTTTTTTTATCTATGAGCCATAGAAGGCAGTCCCTCTGCAAGAACTTACTTCTCCCCAAACTTCACTGCTTAACTACTGCTCTGGATTCATGCTCAGCTTAAATCTCATTTCCTCAGAGAAGGCTATCTTGACATCTCAATATAAATGGAGCTTCCCCAGTAATATACACTATCTGCGAAATATTTTCTTTCATAGCATCTGTGCTGTTTTGGATGTATTATGTCCCCCTCAAAATGCTGCTATCTTTGATGCAGTCTTGTGTGGACAGGAAACTACTAGTGTTGATTGGGTTGGAGACTTTTGATTGGATGTTTCCATGGAGATGTGATCATCAACTGTGGGCAAGATCTTTCATTGGATAATTTCCATGGAGGTGTGGCCCTGCCCATTCCGCATGGGCCTTGATTAGTTTACTGGAGCATTATATAAGCTCTGACAGAAGGAGCAAGCTTGCTACAGCCAAGAGGGACACTCTGAAGAATGCACAGGAGCTGAGAGAGGAACTGCAGTTTACAGAGACATTTTGGAGATGGCCTTTGAAAGCAGGCTTTTGCTCTGGAGAAGCTGAGAGAGGACAAATGCCCCAAGAGCAACTGAGAGTGACATTTTGAAGAGAAGCTGAAGCCTAGAGAGGAACATCCAGGGAGTAAGTCATTTTGAAACCAGGACTTGGAGCAGACACCAGCCATGTGCCTTCACAGTTAACATAGGTTTTCTGGCCACCATTGGCCATTCTCCAGTGAAGGTATCCTTTGTTGATGGACACTTTACAGCCTTAAGACTGTAACTGTATAATCAAATAAACCCCCTTTTATAAAAGCCAATCCATTTCTGGTGTTTTGCATTCTGGCAGCATTAGCAAACTGGAACAGATTTTGGTACCAGAGAAGTGGGGTGCTGCTGAGTTTGCAAATGCCAAACATGCTGGAATGGTTTTTTAAAGGGATAAGGGGACGATTCTGGAAGAATTGTGAGGAGCTTTATAGAAAAGGCCTAAACTGCTTTGAAGAGACTGTTCATGGAAATATGGACTCTAAAGATACTTGTGATGAGGACTTGAACAAAAATGGTGAATGTGTTGTTGCAAACTGGAAGAAAGGTGATGCTTGTTTTAAAGTGGCAGAGAATTGGCAAAATTGAGTCCTGCTTGGTTGGAAGGAAGAATATGAAGGCGACGAGCTGGCATACTTGGCTGATGGGATTTCAAAACTAAAAGTTGTAGGTATAGCATGGCTTCTCCTTGCAGCTTACAGTAAAATGCATGAGGATAGAGATAAGCTGAGAACTGAACTCGTGGTTTCAAAATAACCAGAAATTGATGACCTGAAAAACTCTGGGCTTCCAGGGGGTGGAACTCCAGAAGCTACAGCCCAAGGTGATGATTTAACCAAACATGGAAACCAATCACCATTCCAGTACAAGCCAAAATTGGAAATGGAGTTATCTAGGAAGGATTTGTGAAAAGTCCTATTGTCTGATGGCTTTGACCCCTGTGTGCTTCATGCAAAGCCAACAGAATTTTTACAAGACCTTTATAGATGGAGCTGCTGCTGATTTAGACTGGATGAGACAGATAAGGAACATATTGAAGGAAAAGTTTCTTCAAAGACAGAGCCATGGAAGTTGAGGTCTGGAGTTAAGAGGTCTCAGGCTTGGAGAGGGGAGTGGCCCACATGCATGGAAAGGGTGAGTTTGCCCCAGAGGTTGAGGGTGGGCCTTCCACCTTCATGTTCAGGAGAGGTATTGCCACCTCAGGCCTCAAAGAGGGTGGAGCACATTCCCAGGGGACTGGGGAGAGCCTGGCCACCACCCCACTGTTCTGAAGGGGTTGAGCATGTGGCCCAGAGATGGAAGAGAATCCAGGTGCTGCCCCAATGTTTGAGGAGGATGGAGCCAAGAAGGTGGTCCCCCCAATGTGTGGACATGTTGGAGCACTCACCCAAGTGTTTGGAGAAGAAAGGGCTCTCCACAAAGACCCTTAGGAAGGGTTAGACTCCTGCTCTCTCAAGCCCCAAGGATGCAACATTGTTTTGTAAATGACTCTTAGACTTTGATATCTGATTGAGTTTGCCCTGCTGGTTTTAGGAACTGTTTTTGTCCTGTTAACCCTGTTTTCCTTTCAGTTTCTCCTTACGGCAAAGGGAACATTTACCCTATGACTGTCCCTCCTTTGTATTTTGGAAGTACATAACTAAGTTTCACAGGTCCACAGCTAGAGGGAATTATGCCTTAGGACAAACCATGCCTGTAAATGATTTAAAGGGATCTTGTACTAAACTATTGTTACTGAAATGATTTAAGTTTTTGTGATATTGTGTTGGGGTGAATGTATTTTGCATATGGAAAGATCATGTCATTTTGGGGTCCAGGGGGTTAAATGTGCTGGTGTGGTTGTATCCTGTCCCCCCAAAATGCTGTTATCTTTGATGCAGTCTTGTGTGGGCAAGAAATGTATTGGTGTTGATTGGGTTGGAGACTTTTGATTGGATGTTTCCATGGAGATGTGATCACTCAACTGTGGGCAAGATCTTTCATTGGATAATTTCCATGGAGGTGTGGTCCCGCTCATTCAGCATGAGCCTTGGTTCGTTTACTGGAGAACTATATAAGCTCAGACAGAAGGAGCACGCTTGCTACAGCCAAGAGGGACACTCCGAAGAATGCACAGGAGCTTAGAGAGGAACTGCAGTTTACAGAGACATTTTGGAGATGGCCTTTGAAAGCAGGCTTTTGCTCCAGAGAAGCTGAGAGAGGACAAACACCCCAAGAGCAACTGAGAGTGACATTTTGGAGAGAAGTTGAAGCCTAGAGAGGAACACACTGGGAGAAAGCCATTTGGAAACCAGAACTTGGAGCAGGCACCAGCCACATGCCTTCCCAACTAACAGAGGTTTTCTGGATGCCATTGGCGATCCTTCAGTGAAGGTACTCTGTTGTTGGACACTTTACGGCCTTAAGTCTCTAACTGCGTAACCAAATAAACCCCTGTTCTAGTTTGCTAATGCTGCTCAAATGCAAAATACCAGAGATGGATTGGCTTTTATAAAAGGGGGTTTATTTGGTTACACAGTTAAAGTCTTAAGGCCATAAAGTGTCCAAGGTAACCCATCAGCAATCGGGTACCTTCACTGGAGGATGGCCAATGGTGTCCGGAAAAACTGTTAGCTGGGAAGGCACATGGCTGGCTCCAAAGTTCCGGTTTCAAAATGGCATTCTCCCAGGACGTTCCTCTCTAGGCTGCAGCTCCTCAAAAATGTCACTTAGTTGCTCTTGGGGCCTTTGTCCTCTCTTAGCTTCTCTGTAGCAAGAGTCTGCTTTCAACAGCTGTTTTCAAACTGTCTCTCATCTGCAGCTCCTGTGCTTTCTTCAAAGTGTCCCTCTTGGCTGTAACTCCTCTTCAAAATGTCACTCGCAGTTGCACTTCAAAATGTCACTCACAGATGCACTGAGTTCCTTCTGCTTGTCACTTCATTTATATGGCTTTTCTGATCAAGTCCCACCCTGAATGGGTGGGGCCATGCCTCCACGGAAATTATCTCATCAGAGTTATCACCTACAGTTGGGTGGGGCGTATTTCCATGCAAACACACGAAGAATTACAATCTAATTAACACTGATAGGTCTGCCCACACAAGATTGCATCAAAGATAATTGCATTTGGGGGGACATAATACATTCAAACTGGCACAACCCCCTTTATAAAAGCCAATCCATTTCTGGTATCTTGCATTCCAGCAGCATTAGCAAACTACAACAGCATCTAATGCACCTTTGTTATTACATATTTATTTGTGTAATTATTTCTTTAGTCTTTGCCTTTTCACACATCTGCATATCTCAAGGCTTAGACAATAATTTGTTTTGTTCACCATAGACCTCCCCGTACCAAAGAACAGTAGGTGCTAGGACCATCTCATGCCATTGTGGTTCAGAACACAAGTGAGACCAGTTCAAGGGGCTGAATGGTAGCTTAATTCTAGCCTATATTCTGCTAAGCATCACTCCCAGGTGCTGTACTATGACCTTCTGGAACTTTATTCCAGTTCACACAAAGGTACCATATGGACTAAAGCTGACCTTGGTAGATACTCATTAAAGTATAGCTAAAAGAAAGAAAGAACTTCAATGGCCACTTTCAAAAGTACTTGAATTCTTCACTTCTTTTTATGGCTGAGGACAAGTGAAATAAACCTGACCCAAAAAGCAAATACTGTATGATCTTGCTTATATGAAATACTTAGAAGAAGCAAACTCCAAGGAGTCAGATAGTTTATAGATTACTGGGGGCTGGGAAGTGGGGTGGAAAAAGGTTTAGCTTAATGGTTGAAGAGTTTCTGTACAAAGTGATGAAAAAGAAGGGGTAATGGATAACATTGATGGTAGTACAATATTGTGAATGCAGTTAATACTACTAAATTGTACACTTGAATGTGGTTAAAATGGGAAATTTTCAGTTGTATATTTGTTACAACAATAAAAAGTTTAAAAATAGTCATTAGAAAAAAAATAACTGTAGTCTAAAACAAACCCAACAGATTATGAGGGGGCTCCTTTTTTGGCACCAATTACTCTGTTTGCTGAATGTGAAGAAATGATTATAATTGCATTCACCCTAAGCCATTCATATTCCTGAAAGATTTTCTTTTTAATTGTAGGAATGTTAATACAAAATGCTGAATCCTTTGCCTGACTTAGAGATGATCCTACATTTCATAGCCTTTGCAGAAAAAAACAACTTCCATTTTAAAAAATGTTCATGAAATAGTTAGTTGCCCAATTGACATATTATGCCTTCTACTCAAGTTGTCTACTTTTCACAAATTGGACTGCATAAATTGTGTTATATAAATGGACCCTGTTGTGCCAGTTGATATCTGGGCATCTGTCTCATAAAATGCTGTTTGTGATTGTGAGAAAATGGGAAAGTGTCTGAGTGCATCAGTGACTACAAATTAAACATACAATTCATCATATATCCCTCACCACTAAATTAGCAGCACTAATACATTTAAATTAAAGGAAAATGATACTTCATCACTTAATATTGCACAGAGCTATGGTGTTGGATGGGAAGTTTGGAAGCTCTTTTTTTTTGAGTGTGAATAAAGTCAGACAGGGAAAAATACAGAAAGACCATGGGAAAGCAGTTGGCCACAGAGCAAAGAAGAGTCAATTATTTTAACTTGTATTCTAAAATTATGCTTTTTATTTTTGTTATGATTTTCTTAAAAAAAAGAAAAAAACTGTTCCATAATCTAAAAGCACCCTTAATAATTTGGTAGTAGGAAGAGTATATCTTTACATTAAGATCATAAACCAGTATGAAATGTTGCTATATAGAGATATCAAGATATTTAATATTTATATATCTTAGCAACAGATTTTTAATCCTCTAGGAAAGCAGCCTAGAGAAGTCCATCTGCTGGTGCTGATTACATTCTCAGTGCACCCACACACCTGAGGTCAATCAAATCTAGTCGCAGCATATTGTGGTCAATTTTCAATGAACTTCAGTTTTTCCTGGATGAACCCGAAGTTACTGAAAATGGCCCGGATCATTCTTCCATCTGTTTCTCATGTAAATTTGCTGTTCTCTGTGGTTGGGGCACAACATGAATCATTTACACGCAAAGCAGCATGCTGCAAAGGCCACATATGCGAGATTAATTTAAAGTACCTGAGGAGAAGTGCTAGCAAACATAGCCTTTTTTCTGTTGTTGCAACAATCTAATCATATAGAGTGATTAAAATTTTAGGATAAGACTTTTTCAGGGTCTGAAAAATTTATAATGATGAGCTGGATTTAGAAAACTGTTGAAAGTCATTTTTTAAAATAATGAAATATAGGCTCATCAAATAATCAATGGTGTTTTATGTACATAGCAATAAAACACTTTGGAAACAAAATATTTTAATGAATATGGCACTTAAATAGAGGTTGATAAAGGACACACATCTCCATTTGATTGTGGGAAAACAAAGAATCTTGAGGTAAACTGACTTTTTTACCTCTAAAGTCATAAAAAAGATTAATATAATTTGAAAATGCTAATCTTAGAAAATGAGCACAACATAAAATTTACTAACAAATATCAATGTGGATACCTCCAAAACTGAAGAAGCAGACTCAAGGAATCATAAGGAAAAGAAAGAGTGCAGGAATGAAAATACAGATAGAAAGAAATGGAAAGAGGTAGGGATCACAGCTCCATAGCATCTATCCTACAATGTCACTAATGCGAACCCTTACATTTCCAGTCACTGCTGAAGCTTAGGTAGGCTGTGAGGAATCTTCTTCTGTTACTTAATGTAGTCTTTTATCTTGCTGTGGTACATTTACCCACAGACAAAGAAGTGAGAATAACACTCTTTATTCTATTTCTACTCTCCTGAATTGAAATTTAGCTGTGATGATTTTGAAAAGATACCACCGGGTGTAGAATGTAGGGCTTTTGGTATTAGAATCTCTAAGCCCATTTCCATTGAAATTTGGCTTTAGACCCCTTTAATATATTAGCCTTTAGTTTGTCAACTACATTATTGACTTCTTAAAGGAAAGATGTTTCATTTTTACTTGTCTTATTTAGAGGGCCTGGTACAACTTCATGCACAGAATAAGATTTCAAGGTAAAAGTGTTGATTTGTGGTTAAGGAGAGTTTTTTGCAGTTCATATTGATGTTATATGCAAAGTTCTGAACAAATGTAAGATACATGGTCTAAAGAGTAATATTATAGGAGAAAAGAGCTCATCTAATACTAGGTCATGATCTTATGATCTTTAATCCTTTCTTGAAGAGCCTCCATGCACTCTTTTCTCTAACTTTGGTTCCCCGTAATTCAGATCAAACAATGCTTCCTCTTTCTTTGCTCTAATGACTAGCTGAGGTAGATGTCCTCTATCCCTCTCTCTCTCTCTCTCTCTCTCTCTCTCCCCCTCTCCCTCTCTTTCTCTCTTTCCCTTTCTCTCTCAGTCTCTCCCTCCCTCCCTCCCTCTCTCTCTCTCTCTTTCTATATCTTTTTCTCCCTCTCTGTATCCCTATAATGCATTTTCTTTTTTATTTTGCTTCAATCATGAAAGTGGTGTGACCCCCAACATTGTTTTAATTCCTATAAGATACAAAAAATTGCATACCTTTATTTCCACACATTATTACAGTTAATAACCAGCTGGGTATAGTTTTATAGAGACAAAGAGAATCACAAGAAAAATGGTTGATTTGTGTGTAAGGAGAGCTTTCTGCAGTTCATACTGATGATATATGCAGCGTTATGAACAAATAGAGGATACATAGGCTACAGTTAATAACCAACCGGGTGTAGTTATGTAGAGACAAAGAGAAGCACAATAATTCATCATATATTTATATATTTCAGCTTAAATATCTCTTTTTCTAGGAGAATATGACATTATATCCATAGGTTTTACAGCTTTTTATAGAAAACAATGCAGTATCAAATCAGATTAAAGCAGAAAATGTCTAAATACCCCAAAAATGTCAATGAAGGTTTTTTTTCCCCCAGATATTTCAAAGACAAAATAATGTTCTGGAATTTCTAAATATTTACTTCATGAAAATCCATGTTTACTTATCTACCTAGAGCTTGTTTAATTTTGAAAATTTAATAGTTAAGAGACAAGGAGGGATGAAAAAGAAAGAGGTTAAAAAATTGAGTGTTTACAACCAGGATTCTATTTACATTTTATAGGAGAAAATCCAACACAATTATATGAATAATAAAATATCTCAACAATTAAAATGCTCCGATTTAATGAGCCATACTGCCTTACTGGTACGGTAAAATCCCATCATAAACACAAATGATAATTTACTGTTGTTTGAAGATAAACATATACACAAAAAGTCCTTTCTTAAATACTAATATTGACCTAGACATTGACATTTTTAAATTGGTGGTCATTAAAATCTGGTAGACAATATGTGGTAGATGTATATATATATAGAATATGTCTTTAGAATCATCTTAAATATTTTCTGACTTACAGGTTGTGATGTTAAATACATATGTCTACGTGACTCAGTCATGGTGTCCAGTTGTTTGGACACTGACCTGATTGTTGCAGTGAGGATATTTCATGAATTTAAGTCACCAGTAAATTGATCACATCTATGGTTAATTATATCTACAATCAACTAAAGCATTCACCTTCAGCAATAAGAGAAGTCTCATCTAATCAGTTGAAGGCATTTTAAGGGAGAATAGATAATTTCAGCATTCAGAATGAAGAATTTCCATCCCTGCTTCAGCCAATAAGAATACATCAAAAACATTCATTGGAGTTCACAGCTTATGGCCTATCCTACAGAATAGGGACTTGCCCATCCTCACAGTGAAAGTATATATATCTCCTATCAGTTCTGTTTCCCTGGAGAAACCTTACTAATATACAGATTTAAATGATTTTTTTATTTTTTCCCTCAAAATGTTTCAGCTTTGTACTAATCAGGTGCCTTGTGAATGATACCTGTAGCACACAGTTATTTTAGCTTATTTTGTAAGTAGAAACATGCTAATCAACTATCAGTTTTGAATAGTGGAGAGGAAGTATATTCATTTCATGTGCCATGGTTTTAAGCACAAGAAAAATAAAATTTCCCTTTGGAAAAAAAAAACTCAACCACATAAGTTCTCATACCAATGTGGTAGTACAATGCAGTTAGAGAAGGGACATCCAGGGAAGATGCCACAGTAGGGACTCCAGGACTCACTGTTCTTCAAACACAGCTAGTGGACAGACAGAAAGTGCATGCAAAAAACTTCTTCAGTTCTGGAGGCCAGGAGAGCAATGTACACCATCCAGGGAAGAGTGGAAGGAAGAGACTGAGAAACTGCAGTAAAGAACTGTAAGTAGCTCATTCCACAGTGGCTCCTGGTACCCATCCCCCACTACTGAGGCAGGCTGCTTCAGAGTCCAGTCCCTGGCTAGCTGCTGCAGATGCAGAGGGCCATGGAAGGTCTCTTTCTTCAAAACAGGGTGGGGGATAGGCATGGCTGAGTACTGGTAATGGCTTTTACTTGCCAAATTCAGATCTCTGTGTTGGCTCTGAGAGGCTGTTTCAGCCTGCCCCAATCATGGACCAAAGTGGCCATTGTTTTAACCTCACCCCCCACATTAGCAGAGACAGTGGATATTTTAGACGCACTACCTCCTTAGGGCTGGAGGGAACAGGGTTTTGAAGAGCACCATATGCTAAGCAGGCCAAGAAAGCACAACCTCAGGGAGTGATCAAAAAGGCTTCTAGTACCTCTTCTGACCTCACTCCAGGACTATTTGGAGCTAGACTGTGACACTTTGTGGGTCCCTGCCCTGTTTTGACTGGGAATACTGACTTGGGAAAGTCCTCTCCAGGGTGACCCTCCTCTCAGAATTTATCCTCCAAGAAAAAAGCAGCTAGAGACAATGAGAAAAGTGTAAAGAAAACAAACAAACAAATAAACAAACAAAAAACTATAGAAGCAAAACAAAAACACACACACAAAAAAGATCAAGACTCCTGGAGAAGGAACAGAGGAAAGGTAGGTTTCTCCTGGGTTGAAATAATTGCACAAATAATGAAATCTTAAGAATTGTACCACATATCCACAGCAAGAATCAGATGAAAAAGAGCTACAAAAATCTCATTAGTTAAACACAGGCAATTCTAAAGGTCTACAATAATTTTGACCAAGTGTCAAAGAAGAGCCTTAATACAATGCCAATTAACATAAAACCCTAGACAAGGGGAGAAAGTAACCTTGAGAGTGAACTCATCAAGATATTCAGATGCATCAAAAATTACAAGCCATAAGAAGAAACAGGAAGACATGACCCAGTCAGAGGAACAAATTAAAGCTTTGGAGGAGACACAGAATTTGAAACAACTAATCAATGATATTCAAACAAGTTTCATAAATCAAGTCAAGGAGAGGAAGGAAAATGTGGCTAAAGAGATACAGTATATCCAAAACATGCTGAGTGAGCACAAAGAAGAATTTGAAAGTATAAAAAGAAACATAACAGAAATTATGGGAATGAAAGGCAAAATAGAAGAGATTAAGAATACACTAGAGGCATACAACAGCAGATTTGAACAGGCAGAAGAAGGAATCAGTGAGCTAGAAGATGGGGCAGTAGAAATATTATAGACAGAAGAACTGATAGAGAAAAGAATGGAAAAAATGATCAGGGTGTCAAGAAATTGAATGACAGCATGAAGCACTCAAAATACATATCATGGGTGTCCCAGAAGGAGAAGAAAAGGGAAAAGATGCAGAAAGAATATTTGAGGAAATAAGGGATGCAAATTTCCCAAGTTTATAAAAGACATAAATATACGTGTCTAAGAAGCACAACATACTCTAAAAAGAATAAATCCTAGAGTACCTACCCTGTGACACATACTAATCAGAAGTCAAATGCAAAGATAAAGAAAGAATCCTGAAAACACCAAGAGAAAACTGACTCATCATATACAAGGGGAATGCAATTAAGACTAAATGCAGGTATCTCATGAGAAGCCATGAAGGTGACAAGGTAGTGGTATGATATATTTAAGGTACTGAAGGGGAAATACTGCCAGTGATGAATCTTTATCCAGAAAAACTGTCCTTCAAAAATGAAGGTAAGTTTAAAATATTCACAGATAAACAGAAACTGAGAGAGTTCATCAAGAAGAGACCTGCCATGAAAGAAATACTAAAGGGATTCTGCATGCTGAAAAAAAAAGATAGGAGAGAGGCTTGGAAGAGAGCATAAAAATAAAGATTATCAGTAAGGGTAACTAAAAGGGTAAAAAAGAGACAAAAAATAAATATGACCCATGAAAGCCAAAGGATAAAACTGTCGAAGTAAGTACTGCCTTTACTGTAATAACATTGGATGTTAATGGATTAAACTTTCCAATCAAAAGTCACAGATTAGCAGAATTGATAAAAATGTATGATCCCACTATATGTTGTCTACAAGAGACTCAACTTAGACCCAAAGTCACGGATAGGATGAAAGTAAAAGGTTGGAAGAACATATTTCACACAAACAGTAACCAACAAAGAGCTGGGATAGCCCTATTAATATCAGACAAAATAGACTTTAAATTAAACACTTTCATAAGAGACAAAAAGGACACTATATATTAATAAAAAGGGCAGTACACCAGGAAGAAATAGTAACAATCATAAATATTTATGTATCTAACCACAGTGCCCCCAAATACATGAGGCAAACACTGGCAGAACTGAAGGGAGAAATAGACATCTGCAATAATAGTTGCAGACTTCAAAACACCACTCTCATCATTAGATAGAACATCCAAACAGAGGAGCAATAAGAAAAGTGAGAACTGGAAAAATATGATAAATGAGCTAGACCTAACAGACATATAAAGAACTGCACACCCCAAAACAGCAGGGTATACATTCTTCTTAAGTGCTCATGGATCATTCTCCAGGATAGATCACAGGTTGGGTCAAAAAACAAGGTTCAATATGTTTAAGAAGATTGAACTTATAAAAAGCACTTTCTCTGATCATAATGGAATGAAGATGGAAATCAATAACAAGCAGGTAACTGGAAATTTCACAAACATATGAAGGTTAAACAACATATTCTTAAACAATCAGTGGATCAAAGAACAAATTTCAATAGAAATCATTAAATTTCTTGAGATAAATTAAAACAAGAACACAACTTATCAAAACTTACGGGATGCAGCAGTGCAGAGAGGGAAGTTTATAGCCCTAAATGCCTACATGAGGAAAGAAGACCAGCTAAAATCAAAGACCTAACTGAATATCCCATAGAATTGGAAAAAGAACAGCAAACTTATCCCAAAGCAGGCAGAGGGAAAGGAATAACAGATTTATTAGAGTAGAAATACATGAAAATGAGAATTAAAAAAACAAACAAACATACAATCCACAAAACCAAAATTTGGTTCTTTGAGAAGATCAAAAAAATTGAAACTTAGCTAGACTGACAAAGAAAAAAAGAGAGAAGATGCAAATAAATAAAATCAGAAATGAAAGGGGGTCATTACTGAATCCACAAAAATACAAAGAACCAAAAGAGGATACTATGAACAACAGTATGCCAAAAAAAAATTAGACAACTTATATCAATGTACAAATTCCTAGAAACACACCAACAAACTACACTCACTCTAGAAGACATAGAATACCTCAACAACCATTTACAAATAAAGATACTAAATAAGTCATCAGAAACCTCCCAACAATAAAAACAAAAGCCCAGGATCAAATGGTGAATTCTACCAATCATTTCAAGAAGATTTAATTCCAATCCTGCCCAAACTCTTCCAAATAATTGAAGAGGAGGGAACAGTATGTACCTTACTCTACGAAGCCAACATCACCTTAGTACCAAAGCCAGAGAAAGATACTACAAGAGGATAAAATCAAAGACCAATCTCTCTAACAAATATAGATACCAAAATCCTCAACAAAATACTCCCAAATCAAATCCAGCAGCTCATTAAAAGAATTAGACACCATAATCAAGTGAGTTTTATTCCAGCTATGCAAGAGTGGTTTAACAAAAGAAAATCAATTAATGTAAGACATCAAATTAAAAAAAAAAAATCAAAGAGGAAAACCACCTAATATTCTCGGTTGATGCAGAAAAAGCATTTGAAAAAATTCAGCATACTTTCTTGAAAAAAACTCTTCAAATGATAGGCCTAGAAGGAAACATCCTCAACATGATAAAGGGCATATAAGAGAAACCTGCAGATAACATTGTAGTCAATTGTGAAAGACTGAAAACTTTCTCTCTAAGATCTGGCACAAGACAAGAATGCCTACTGTCACAACTGTTAATCAACATTTTGCTAGAAGTCCTAGCTAGAGTAGTTAGACAAGAAAAAGAAATAAAAGGCATCCAAATTAGAAAGGAGGTAAAACTTTCATTATTTGCAAATGGCATGATCCTTTATATAGAAAGTTGTAAAAATCTACAAGGCTCCTAGAGCTAATAAACAAGTTCAACAAAGTGGCAGGATACAGGTTCAACACAGAAAAATTAGTAGTGTTTCTCTACACTAGTAATGAACAGTTTGAGAAGGAAATAAGGAAAAAAAATCCATTTATGGTAGCAACTAAAAGAATCAAGTATCTAGGAATAAATTTATCCAAGGATGTGAAGGACCTGTACACAGAAAGCTACAAAACATTGTTAAAGAAACCAAAGACCTAAATAAATGGAAAGGCATCCTATGTTCATGGATTGAAAGACTAAATGTCACTAAGGTGTCAATTCTACCCACACTGATTTACAGATTCAATGTAATCACAATCAAAATTTCAACAGCCTACTTTACAGAAATGGAAAAGCTAATTATTAAATTTACATGGAAAGGTAAGGGGCCCTGAATATCCAAAACATCTTGAAAAAGAAGAATGAAGTTGGAAGACACATACTTCCTGACTGAAGCATATTACAAAGCTACAGTGGTCAAAACAGCATGGTACTGGCATAAAGATAGATATATTGACCAATGGAATCAAATTGAGAGCTCAAAATAGAACCTCACATCTACGGACTACTGATATTTGACAAGCTTACCCAACCCACTCAACTGTGACAGAATGGTCTCTTCAACAACTGGTGCTGGGAGAACAGGATACCCATAACCAAAAGAATGAGAGAGGACCCCTTTCTTACACTTTTTACAAAAATTAGCTTAAAATGAATCAAAGACTTAAATATAAGAACCAGAACCATAAAACTCCTAGAAAAAATGTACAGAAGCATCTTCAACTTCTTGTGGTAGGCAATGATTTCTTAGACTTTAAACCCGAAGCACAAACAACAAAAGAAAAAAATAGATAAATGGGGCCTCCTTAAAATAAATAATACAACAACAACAACAACAAAAACTTCTGTGTTTCAAAGGACTTTGTCAAGAAAGTGAAAAGGTAACCTAATCAATGTGAGAAAATATTTGGAAGCCACATATCCAATAAGGGTTTAATATCCACAATATATAAAGAAATTTTGCAACTCATTAATAAAAAGACAAACAACCCAGTTAAATAACGGGCAAAAGATTTGAATAGACATTTTTTCAAAGACGAAATACAGATAACTAAAAAGCACCTGAAAAGATGCTCAGTATCAATTAGCTTCTAGGGAAATACAAATGAAAACCATAATGAGATATCATTTCATACCTTTTAGAATGACCACTATTAAAAAGCAGACTACAAGTTTTGAAGAGGATGTGAAGAAATAGGGACATTCATTCACTCTATTTGGAATGTAAAATCATGCAACCCCTGTGGAAGACAGTTTGGCAGTTCTTCAGGAAGCTAAGTGTGTAATTTCATGTGCTCTGGAAATCCTGTTGTGAGGTATATACTCCGAAAGACTGAAAGCCAGGATGTGAACAGATATTTGCACGCTGATATTCACAGTGGCATTACTCACAATTTCCAAAAGATGGAAGCAACCCAAACGTCCATCAGACTGATGAATGGATAAACAAAGTGTGGTGTGTGTTTATATATATATATATATAAAATATATATAATATATATTATATATATATGTAATATTCAGCTGTAAGAAGGAATGACATTCTGATCCATGCAACAACATGGATGAACCTTGACATTATGTTGAGTGAAATAAGCCAGACACAAAAGGACAGATGTTATATAATCTGACTGATATGAACTAATTATAATAAGCAAACTCATGGAGTTAGAATCTAGAATATAGGTTACCAGGGGATAGATTGAGGGTAGAGAATGGGGAGCTGATGCTTAATTTGTGCAATATTTTTAACTAGGTTGATTGTAAGTGTTTGCAAATTGATAGAGGTGATGATAGTGCTGAATTGTTTGTGAATGTGGTTGAAAGGGGAAGTTTCAGGTCATGTATTTTACTAGAAGGAAAGTTAGAAGACAAAACAAGGTACTGTATAGTAAAGTGAACCCTGTTATGGACAATGGACTGGTAAATCATACAAATATAAGAATATTCTTTCATGAATTACAACAAATATATGACTATTACACAGGGTTAATAATAGCATGGTATATGTGTAAAATGCACCTAATGTAAACTATTGACTATATTTACAGTAATATTTTATTACCCTCATCAGTTTTAACAAAGGTATCACACTAATGCAAAGTGTCAACAATAGGGGGCTACAGGGGACATATTTGTTAGATGACTTTTCTGTAAACCTACTTCTCCCTTTAACAAAAATTTTTTTTAATTCAGTTAGAGTTACTTAATTCCATTTACAGAGTTTCATTTTAGCTATGGTAAATGAATAAATTCCTCACTCTTAGTGGTTTTTTCATGTAAATTTAGCATGATTTTCATTTAACACAAAAGACACAGTGAATAGTAATTTCCTAATGTAATAAAGTTCTCTGAAAATGAGGGAAAAAATCACTACATACTTGTTTAGTGCCAGATAATAAAGAAAAAGTCTCATAACTGCAGGTTATATCTTTTCCAGAATCTCCATTTAAATGCTATTTGGCAGCCTCAGCTTCTTTTTGGCAATGCCTCCTTGAAAGGTCAAGAGGCCTGTTGGTGGAGTATTGAACTTTGATGAGTCTGCAAGCATTGTTTGATGATTATGGTTAATTCCTAGTTCATGCATTAGTCTCAGGAGTCACCTTGTCAGCATTTGCTACATCTGAATTCAGTTACAGTGAATGCATGACCATATGTTTTATATTCTACAAGATTACTAAATCCACAAATATATCAACCTGTACTTTCTGTGAGAACAATATCCAGTAGTATCAACAGCAACATGATGAACCAGCATAGAAAATTGCATGAAATTAAAAGGAAACATATCATTATGAATTAAATATTAATAAGGTTTATGCAAAATGATTTTGAATTTAACGTTTTAATAACATTTTCCCTTCAATGAGAGAAAACTGTCATTCTTTTTCAGTAACTAAATTTTTTTAAAAGTTGCAAATATTTACTAAAGGATTTTTTAACAAGGTAAAATATTATCTGCAGTGCAAATGCAAATTAAAATTGTTAATACTTAGCAATATGGTTGATTCTAATTATTGATATTTGTGGATATGACTTTGATTTATTACCAATAATATTTTTGGTTACAGGGATGCAATATTATAGTTAATAAAAAGGCTTCTAAGACACCTTTAAAACTGAGAAATTGAAATAGTAGAGATTTTTTACTATTGGTTTCTTGTCTTCTTTCAAAAATCTATGTAAATGTCAAAAATGTATATTCTTTAAGGTTTTAAAATAAAGCCCCCACACAATTGTGAAAATTTCAGCACATTCTTCATGTTTGTGGGTTGAAGTAGATAGACTAATTTTCACATATAACTTTTAGAATTCATTTCTTTGTGGTCAAATGATCTTGTTTTAAACATTTCACTGATTATAATGTCACAGTTCTTTAATCTCTGCTCATCCAATAATCTGTATTTGACTGCTTCTGCATCACATTTTATTAAACAGTTGCATTTTCTACAACTTCTTTTCTGACCTATTTTTTTTTCTTAATTACTGATTTCCAAGCAAAGGAAAGTGAACAATTAAAATATTCAATCTGAATATGGCAAATGTCTTCTCATTCATAGATGCAAGTATGAGTATGGGCACAACAGTTATGAAATCACCAAAGTACACATCTGGGAAAAAAAATCAATAAATGCAGATAACCATGTGGCAATGATTTTATCATTTTAAGACAAAAAAAAAAAGTACTTGATCTCATTTTGTATGGCAAAAGTTAGACATCAATTATTCTCTTCAATGAAAAAAATGAATAGCAGCCAATAGGTGTTGGATGTCAACTTGACAGCTGTACTTTACTCAGTTACTCTAGTCATTGTTACTCAAAATGTAGTGAGAGCTAGCAGCATCAGCATCACCTAGGAGCTTGTTAGAGACACAGAATCTCAGGTCACTCCCAGATCTATTGAATCACAATCTGCTTTTTGACAAGAACTCAAAGTGATTCCTAGGTACTTTAGCATATGAAAAACACTGCCCTAGAAGTAATTAGAATCACAGTCCCTAAATTTTTTTAAATACTCATTCAAATACATTTTAATTGCTTCAAATATCTATCTTCACTTTTCCTCTCCTCTGAAACTGTTTAGGAACCCCTGAAACATTTCCGGTGATGTTGATTGTTAAACTTAAGGGAACTACAATGATGAAAGTCTTGTATATAAATCTATGGGCACATTTTGTCTTCTCTTGGACAGATTGTTAGAAAAAAGAATCCTTTTATGACTTGACATATGGTAAACCTGTTATCTAGAAATGGTTTAACAGATTACATTTATGAGGATACTTGAATTTCTCTTACCCAGATAGCATGGAGAATTATCAGTTCTTAAACTATTTTTTAATTACTACATGATTTCAATTTATTTTCTTTACTTGTGAATTTGTGCTTTTTTTAAAAACAAACTTAATAGCTATTGATACTTCCCCATTTGAGATTATCTTTTTATTTCTCTTAAACATTCTCTACTAAGGTCAACATTTTTCAATACTTTGCATTATCAGTCTTTATCATCTATATGTCTTCAGGATGGCAAAGTGGCAAAATCTTGTCTGTCATAGTCACCTAAAATTCACACTCATTTGTGATATCTATCTGTAATATCAATGGATAGGTTCTTTAGATAGTCTGCAAAGATAATAACAGGTCCAGTTAATGAATATTTGCATGCATGCCATGTGTCAAAAAGTAGATTGAGAATGTGACTGAACACATATATAGAATAAGAACACTATCATTTTATTGTATACCTTTTAAGTATATACAACAATAGAAACTTCTTTTCTGAGCTATCATTTCCTCAGTTATAATACAACATTTTTCTAGGTTTTTTAAGACTCTAAGGCATTATTTTTAAATTCTTACATAAGTAGTTTTAAAAATATGTCTCTACTTTCTTCCAATTATGATATATCTTCATGTTATGTTGGACACCTTCACTGATAACCTTATCACTATTGCTTATGAACCAACTTCATCATGTTCCACTGTGCCCTCACTCACTTTGCTTCAGCTACTTAAGTATTATTTTAATTCCTTCAAGGAGCCTAGGGTTTAATTGATTTCACAGATATTCACATACTATTTATTTTGCCAGGAATATCTACCTTGCTCTTTCCTAACTAAAGATATCTCAACGCAACACTTTCTCAAAGAGGCCTTCTCTACACGTGCCCTCAAATCTAAAGTTGTTCTCTACTACCATTATCCTCATGGAATCTACTTCTTTTCTACGGCAGCACTTCTCACAATTTTTGTTGAAAGTCTCTTTATTTTGAGGAGATAAATTCATAGGTCAATCTTGGGTTTATTTGTCACTGGTTAAAGAACCCATCTCTCTGAGACTGATAACTACACAAGCATATTACAATTATTACTGTATAATTTCAGTTGTAGCAGACATTGGGTATGTGAAGTTGGTAGCCCATATCTTCAAGATCATCATCCACTGATTTATATCGGGACTGAGGGAAAGCCTTGAAGGGAGAATATGGAAGAACTATTTGGAGCCTACACCTATGAGGACATGCATAGTTGGCTTGGATTGGTAGTGGATCCCATGAGAGTGTGGGGTGAGTTCTTAGGACTCCTGGTTGTAAATTCCCTAGGGAAAAGATTCTGGTGTGTTAAGCTAGTCACAATACCAGAGTCTGAGAGCCTTAGGAAAGTAAGAATTCTATGTATAGCGTGTGGCTCTTGTTTTATCCTGCCCCAATTAGTCTAATTGCATATATAGAGAGAGAGACAGAAGAAAAGAAAGAACTGTATATGCTTTAAATCTCAATGGTGTGACATCTAGTGACCCACAAGCAGAATAGGGACTGAGATGTTCTGTTGGATTAATGGAAGTGAACACTGAGTGAGTTCCTGGAGCAGCAGGAATGTCTGCTAGTGACTAACAGCAAGCGGCATCCTATGGAGTGATGCACAGGAAACTCCATGAGCAGTAAGAGGGAGATCTGAAAGTCTAGAAAGAAACACAGGCAGAAAGAGTGGGGGAGTTAAAGTGGTGGTCCAAAGCATGCTTGGGTGACTTGGTTGAAACCAGCACATAGTGATAGTGGTTGCTTTAAAATTACACAATACTGTACTTAAAACCTTTGATGTTATGGACTTGCAGTATAGACCCTTCTTTCAGTTAGCTGAGAATCGGCTAAGTTTGTGGACAAGGAATCCCTCAATCTCTATTTTGAACTAAAACTTTCTATAAGCATGCACTTAGGAGAAGTAGTAAACCTTTGGTTTTCACTGTTATTTTACTTAGATTTAATATTGTTTTGATATTTGTTCATATTGAGAAATTACAAGTTTTAAAGTAGTGTACTGTCCTTAGAATCTCATTCAGAAGAGCTGCTAAAGCAGTACTACTCAGAGGTGAGTACTGAACTGAATTTGCAAAATCTTACTGAACAAATGTGTGCCTCATTTATCTAGTATTCACCTATTGAAATTAGAGGTCTTGAAGAGTCATCATTCATACATGTAAAAGGAATATAAGAAGACTGGGAGCTATCCTGTACATACAATTATTTCTGAAAGTTTCTGAGTGAGAGCTGAGTGTTTTAATTCATATATGTTTAGTGCAACACGAACTCAATTTAAGTGAGTACTGAACAGCTTTTTTAAAAATATTTTAATGAAATAAAAGTGTGTATCCAAAAAAATAAAGTTGCATAATAGTCCAGAGATAAATAGTCATAGTGGCAACAGAGAAGGTGTAAAAAAAGCCTTTGGACTGATTTGAGAGTGCAATGCAATACCTCTGCTGGAGCCCCATGAAACCAGAGGGACCTCAAGAGAGGGAGGAGCTAGATCCCGCAGCTCATATCTGGAAGAGTCTGGACTACTGGAAGCAGTATATATCCATTGTTATACTTCCATTACACCCATTTCTAACCATCCACAGGTTGATGAATCCAGGAGACATGTAGACAAAGTTAGAAGACAATGTTTAAGGATAAAAGAACTGGTCTATTATGTGGATGATATGGAAATATCAATATTATATACATATGTATGTGTGTATTTATTTCATCAAAGGTTTCTTTTAAAATTATGTGATTCTTACAACAAATATTTCTATTTGAATCACATACAGTTTAAAAATGTAGAATAATATGGGCTACTTTTCATATCATATCTCCATAACATCTATAGAACATCTGTAGCATATGTAGGAGTTGGGGTGAAAGCACACTTGATATGTGAGGGTAAAGATATTGACGATCAGTGGACAAGACTTGGCTGTAGAAACAGCACAGTGTTCATTAGCAATTACATTATGGCTATCTAAGTGTAACAAATTTATAAAAAAACAAAATAAACAAAAAAAACTGTGCTATACCAACCTTGAGCAGAGGTGTTTACTATACCCTGCTAGTTAATCATTTTAAAGTGGTTACAAAAAATTATAAGAATCAGTAAAGTATCTTGAGAAGATGGAAGAAACAGATAATCTTGCATAGTCAACATACTCATATCTCAATTAGGAAATGGTTTTGGGAAATGTTCTCTTATATTTCACATTTAAGATGTGAGGCAAGTTGTTTAGGAAAGTTGAACTCCAACGTGCAGCTCTTTACAGGAAATTATTAAAAACATGTAAGCAGTTTACAGAGTAGGTAATAAGGCTTGTAAAATTCTGAGGAACAAAGATTTTGCTCTGAGGAATGTCTGATTTATGCTTTCATTTATCTAACATTATTTTCATATTGCTAAACAACTACTCTTTCTAAATCTATGACTTCTAACTCACAGTTTAGAATCCTCCAAATAATATCACCTGTCAAAGTGAATGCTGTTATGAAAACACATGGATCTGTACAGTGTGACCCCAGAGCTGCCTGTAAAAATGAACAATGATTGCCTTTCTATGTGCCACTAACTCAAGAAATTCCTCAATAGCCAAATGAAATATGTCTCAAGAAATGTCTGCAATTTTATTTAGTCATCATCATACTAAAATTGATAACTTTCTAAACATAAGTTGTCAGCTTGATTTACACTTTAAGTAATAATATTGTTTTCTGAATTTTTAGTCATATTGTATAATCACTGAAGAGAGTAAGATTTCACATACACAAACTCATTCATGATTTTTATAATTAATATAGACCATAATTTGACCTTTATCTAGTAGGTGGTGAGGCTGATCTTAGAGTAGATTGCCAGTGCTATTAAAAGCCTCTGTAAATTGCAAGAGCATAGAGTAAAATTGCTGCTGATTCCAGTATTTGGAGATTCTTTTCATTGTTATTTTCTGACTGCTCTGCAAAAACAGCCCTTATAGTTATTCTCTGGCATCACTCAAGGGATCAGTATTGTTTCTTAGAATTCTTTCCTATACAGTCCTCATGTGCTTTGTTTATCATCACATTTCCAAAATTGTCTATTCTATTTTAAAATAACTTGGGAATATTTCTTTTCTTCATAAATTATTTCTGAAAGTCAGTTTAATATGTCTTAGGAATCACAAAATATTTATGACTAAGGGCAATCAGTGAAGGAATCAGCACCTTTAAGGGTAGGATGAAATTACAAGTAGGATCCTAGTAAGCTAAACTGGCTTCCTGAGGAAGGCAACACCCCATTATGAACATCCCACTTCCTTTCAGCCTTATGTGCACCAACATCTACCATTTATGGGCCCATACATAAATAAGTCAACCAAAAAAACTTATCTTGATCAAATTCCACAACCAAATATATAATAATTTGCTTAGTATATTGACAGTTAATTCATAAACCTGTATAACAGGGTGTTCCTTTATGTTGGCATTTCACATGCAAACTATCTTTGCACATGGGGTTTATGGGTGATTGTTTTTGTTCTTGGACTTTTGTTTTTGTTGTTGTTTTTGTTTTTGCTATATTTGACTTTTCTCCAGAAATTGATGCATTTTAAGGTTTTATGATGAAAAAAGCAATACTTATTGGTGATGAGGAAAAATTAAATAACTGATGAACTTGGAGTAGAAACGGAAGGATAGTATCATATCATTTAGTCACTTGAACATTTTTCATTATTGGAATCTAAGTAATATGTTTTTAGCAGAAAGACATTAATGGTGAATTATCTGTTTGAATATAGATGGATTTTGGTGAAATAAATTAACTTTTTAAGGAATTGTTGAGCCTGAGATAGAAGAAGACAGAGGAGTTAAAGTCAGAAAAGATCATTTCATAAACATTAAAAATAAACATTTTCCTATAACCTAAGTTGAGTAATTAAATACCTCATAGAATATTAAGAGTTTCATTTAATACCGACTGAAAATTACAGACTTAGTTCTTACAGTGATTGGGAATTTCTCTGATATGATTTGCATAGCATGTTCTTTTAAACATATACATTTATAAAACAATTTAGGGGTTGTTTCCAGAGGGATAAATGATGTCTAAGGAAGCAGTGACATTATACTTTTGTAAGCAATGATATAAATTGGTTCTCTGATGAGAAACAGTAGTACCAAGGGAAGTCAGCTATATTAAGATTCAGGAAAGATACAATTCTTTCTGTTCCATTTGAACAGGACATTTGACTTCATAGAATTTCACTATGTTCCTCTTTAAATGAAAGGCTCAGACAAGATGAATTCTACATCCCTTCTATGTGAAATTCTATGATGATATGATTTTATCTTATTCCACCGTATTCAACCATGTAAATATATTAGGGCAAGAAAAATATCTCAATTTTTCCCTGCATTTTGAGTTACAACTTCCATTTCCTAGAATTTTAAAGCTTAAAGATGAAAACAGAGATAACCTAGCCCAGCTCCTTTTATTTTATGGGAAAGGACACACGTGTTCAGAAACATCAAGTAATCCAACCAAATTTTCAGAGTTACATAATGGCAGAGACTAAACTAGACCAAGACTTGGTAAATTATCAGTATGCAGATCAGAAAGAATTCTACTATCAGGGTAATTAAAACTAGATGCATTATTTTATTATTTTATTTCTCTGTATTTACATTAAACTTTGAATTAAGACCGAAGACTTCCAGAAGTCAACGTACTTCAGAAAACGTGCAGTACAAATAATATTAAAAATTATTTTTTTAAAGGTTGTGGGAGGAGGTGACCTCCTGATAATTGGAAGAGAAACCCTTCATCTACTTGTATTCAGGCCTGTATTTCCCTGAAAGTCACGGAGACTTCAGAGTCATCCTAAAGTCCTGAGGAAACATGAGCATAGAAAGATAGAACTGAGCTAATAACATAAAGCTGGGGGGCAGCCAGAGATTATTTGGCTATTACCATTATATGGGAAACTCAAGAAAACTAATAATGCAAATACTTTACAACAGATGAAATCATTGGTTCGCTGGAAAGGACAAATTATAAACTACTATATAGGCATAAATCCCACAACCTTAGGCATATGGGTGTTCTAAGGAAAATTGCATTTGAGAAAGATAAGATAATTTTTTTAAAATGGCAAACCACTTGAGGAAATGAACCACTATGAGAAAAAGATGTTGTTGGGTCTAAAGGAGTATTGACTGTAAAAATAAAATGATTTGGCGGATAAAGGTACTAGGTAAGACCCTTTTGAGTGATGTGAATCACTTACAGGAGCATCAGTGATAGTGACTTAAGGTCTTGCCTTGTACTGGAGGCAGGTGAAAATGGTGGTTACTTTAGACTTTGTTAAAGACAAACAGTAAGCACTACAGTAGAATATTCAACTTCTAAACGAGTACAGTGAAAAAGGTTAAAAAGAAAACTCAAGCCAACAAAAGGCAGAGATGAGGAAAAAGAAGAAACAATGGGAGAAATTCTAATAAGGGGAATTAATGAATTTATATCGAAATACAAAGAAATTAAGTAGAATGCTCAAAATAAGATGGCAGATGCAAGTCCAAATATTTAAATACAAAAACATTTCAAATATATAATCCTTTAAAAAAGAAATATATACACTAATGATAGGTTTTTCAAAATTTAAACATGAAGCATATACACTATGTAGAAAAGATATGCTTAATTTAACATTACTCATAAAATATGAAAGAAAAGGAAGGAAAAATAAATACATAGACAAATACTAACAACCATCTAACCAATCATCTAAGTAGATATAGGACACCCACAAAAAAGCACCCTGAGGACAGGAACTTGGTTTCATTTCCTTTTTTGTTTCTCCAGTATCAGGCATGTAGTAGAAACCTGGTTTTTTATCTGTTGACTCTATAGATACATATTTATATATTAAATATATATTTATATATTAAATATATATTTATATATTAAATATAGAAATATCTGGATTAGATGGTACACCCCTAATTCATGAGAACAGTGCCTCTGAACAGGGAGGAAAGTGGGACAGAGAAAAGAAAATACAACTTTCTCTATTATATTTTATATTTTTTATATTAATAAATACCAAAATCCACTATCTAGGTATGCCATTCAAATAATAATTATCAAGAGTAGTAAAGAATACAAGTCCACTGTTACCTTATTAATCATGCATCTTAGAATAATTGTGGATCTGGAAATTAAAATTCTAGAAATGCAGGGAGAACAAGTTTTTCAAAACTATTGCTCATGTGTGTTGAGTGATGCAAGAGATGTTTGGGAAATCATATTCCTGAAAATAGTTCACTAAACAAGATATTTTCAAGGCAGTTTTAATTCTGGCATAGTTTAGCACCAACTGTGCAATTCAGATTCAAATTGAACATAAAAGGCGTTAAAATTTATGTTCAATGGGCCAGTGACCACAGATGCAGCACAGAGCTATGCTAGAAAAGCTGACAAAACATTTGACGTTTTGTAATTGGACTGTAGTTGTAACATTCTGATTGCAATCAAGGGCAATACGGTGGAGGAAGTAAGCGACTTTTATATTATTAAATGCTTTATCATTATTATGACACATATATAGACCTTTGTGACATCAGAAAGTCTGAATGTTTCTTGTTAAAATATTCCTTTTTATAACTTAGAATTTGAACAGAAATAAAAAATGCTATACTGAGGCCTGTAGAAAAATCATGTTTCATTCTCCTTTACCAAGGAATAAATCAAGGAAATGTGCTACTACAAATCATAAAATTAAATGATTTGATTTCCATTTACTGATTCTTTCAGAAAATCAATTATGTTATATTTGTAACAGTTTTCTGTGTTTATCCTATTCTAATTTTCAGGTTTTTGTGTACTTGAGTGTGGGGTTCACTTCTTAAGTCCTATCAGTCATTGTGAATTCTCAGCTCTCAGATAGCAGAAGTGTTAAAGAGCAAATTATTACTTCCTTGCTATGAACTTGAAGTCCTAATGTCTCAATTCACACATCTTGCCTCACCTGGTTTGGTTTGTCATCATTTTCCCCCATTTTTCCTTCAAATTCAACCAGTTTCTGGCTAGCTCTTGAGCTTAATTCTACCATTCTTTGTCCTTATATGGGAAAGCATTTTTTTTTTTTTAGCTAAGCAGTTTCTAAATTGACAATAGGTATGAAATATTCAAATTAAGAACATTTTTATTTTTCTAATTCAATAAATAATTTTATTTACTTGGCTTAAACAAACAACAAATTATACGCAGGAAACAATGGAATTCATTAAAATAAAGTGTGACTCAAGCTTAGCTTTAATCTAGTTTTGTACTTGTACCATCTGACAACGATCAGCTTGGGCACACAGAACACATATCACATTTTACTGTAAATGCTAATTTTTTATTTCATTGGCCTTCCTCTCCTGATTGAGAGATATCTGACAGAAAGAGATTGTGTATATTTAAGAGATTGTGTGTTTTTAAGAAACTAATAGACCCTAGCGTATAACCTAATTGGTCTCTGGAACAATGCATATCTCTGAGACACCTGAAACTCAGAGCTAGAGCTTGGCAGATATGAATGTCAGTATTAGTGCATACAGCCACTGTCAAAAAAAAAAAAAAAAAAAAAAAAAACCTGAAAAAGAGCCCAGACTTCAATTAGTGATATGAATGAAGCAGGTCTGGTTAAGACCAGGGCAAGCCAGGCCAGAGGGTAAAGGTTGAAACTGATTGTGTTTTAAAACTTCGACTTCCATATGAGACCAAGGGAAGAGATATCTATTTGGTACAGGATCTAAATTTTCTAAACGGTACAACTCTACAGTCGATTTGTTCAAACACCACAATTGCATGGAACTTTGAATAGGAAGTGAGAAACGGTAGGTTATTATCGGCTGGAGTGAAATAGTGACACATCCCAGAGTAATTTGGGCAGATAATAAAAAATATATTTACAGCCTCCCCCTCCCCAGCCCCGAGGATCTGGGGGAAGGTGTGGATGCGTTGGACATCCTCACCTGGACTGGTGTTGACGTTGCCACAAACATTGGGACTGGTGGTTTGATGTGCTGAGCCCTCGATCATGGGACTTGCCCTTATGAAGCTCATTACCGCACAGGAGAGTCTAAACTTGCATGTAATTGTGCCTAAGAGTCTCCCCCTTAGTACCTCTTTGTTGCTCAGATATGGCCCTCTCTCTCTCTAACTGAGCCATCTCGACAGGTGAACTCACTGCCCTCCCCCCTACACGGGACCCGACTCCCAGGGTTGTAAATCTCCCTGGCAATGCAGAATATGACTCCTGGGGATGAATCTGGACCCGGCATCGTGGGACTGAGAGTATCTTTTTGACCAAAAGGGGGATGCAAAATGAGATGAAATAGTTTCAGTGGCTAAGAGATTTCAAATGGAGTCAAGAGGTCACTCTGGTGGACATTCTTATGCATTATATAGATAACACGTCTTAGGTTTTAATGTATTGGAATAGCTAGAAGTAAATACCTGAAATTACCAAACTCCAACCCAGCAGTCTGGACTCCTGAAGACAATTATATAATAATGTAGATTACAAGGGGTGACAGTGTGATTTTGAAGACCTTGTGGATCACACCCCCTTTATCTAGTGTATGGATGAGTAAAAAAATGGGGATAAAAACTAAAGGACAAATGGGGTGGGATGGGGGAATGATTTGGGTGTTCCTTTTTCACTTTTCTTTTTATTCTTGTTCTGGTTCTTTCTGATGTAAGGAAAATGTTCAGAGATAGATTGTGGTGATGAACACGTAACTATGTTATCACACTGTGGACAGTGGATTGTATACCATGGATGATTGTATGGTGTGTGAATGTATTTCAATAAAACTGAATTTAATAAAAAAAATAAAGAAACTAATAGAGTGCTTTGCTTCAAATTGATAGAAAATCAGAGATCAGGGCATGTAGTTTTACTGACACATATGCAGTTATCCTCTAGACATACTGGAAATGCTTTCCTGCTCTCTGGTATTTCTACCCAGACCCTGTCTCAGCAGTAAGGCATCCAAGTAACACCCTCTGAGATCATTTTTCTTTAGTACCCCAAAGCTAATTTAATTTACTTCAGGGGCAAGGATTAATCAAATTAAATTTACGAATAGGTTTGCGTAAATGGTACATAATTGATACAGAAGCCAGCAGCACTTGCTGCACCTTTATCCTTTCATAACTTTAAAAGGAGTTGACTAACTCTCTTGTATACATTTGATTAAGAAATAGAATATTGATAAATTACTTTTCAATGTTAGCCTTTTTCTTCTAATCCAGAGGGTCACTGATCCTTAATAGAAAACAAAACAAACCAAATTTCTATACTATATCTCTTGCCAAATAAACTTCTATCAGTTCTGATTTTAACCTCTTATGGTCTTTGCCCTTGATTCAACTTCTTACTCTTACACATTAAAAATTCAGTCTTCTGATAAATGTAAAATTTGAGGGCATGCTCTTGATGCAGCATTAAAGAGTTAGATGAGTAGAGTAGCTGAGAACACAGATTCTGGAGCCAGCTTTCCTGGGCTAGAATCCTAAACCTGCCATTTACTAGCTGTGATCTTGGGAAAATTATTTAATCTCTCTTAGCTTCAGCATTCTTAGCAGAAAAATGGAGAAAAATAGTAATACCTACTTCAAAGGACTGTATAAGGATTAAATGAGTTAGTATTTATTAAGTCCTTAGGAAAATGCACAACAGAATAAATGCTATAGAAATGTTTGTTAAATAAATAACTATGAATTTTGTAAACTGGTAGAGTTTCTCATACTATGTACAATATAAATTTCATAGTGTACTAAATTTCTGGGTGTCTTAAAAAGTAAGCATCCATCTGTTCTCAAGAGTACTGTATTTTTATAAACTCATTTTGGCTGAAGTAGCCTGAAGGTAAAACTTCACCTTGTTAATTTCTTTTCCAGAAACATGCATCTGCTGAAAGGTTAGGTAATTTTTAATATGAAAATATTCAGGGATGAGGAAATGTAATGAATTTCCTGATATTATTTTCTCTGTGACTTAAATCAGGAAAAGGTTTTCTGGGATTGTGAGTGCAGAAATTTTTGCTGAAATATCCTCAGAATACATATATTAACACTAACATACTATCTCAGAGTGTATAGTTATAATTATGGACTATTTAAAAGCAAGATTAATAAGCATTTGTTGAACCTCCAGTTTATTTCTACCAATCTGCACATTTTCAGAAAAATCAATAGAAATGACAAGTGTTATCATGGTAAAGAAATGCAATGGTTCTGAGTAAACAAAGTAGAAATTAAATGGCTTTTATTAAAAATTATCTTGAAAATGGCTTTTAAAAAAAAAATGGGCTAAAATACATTTGTAGAGAGAACAGGGGTAATTCCTTCCCATGAGTGGATTATAAACTAATTCCAAGAGAGCAGAATGTGACCCTATAAAGGAATATACTTAAAGAAATTTTCAAATATGCCTGCTCCACAAGATGCCTTTTCTGATCTTGTTGGAAGAGAGCAGTGTCACACCTCTTGACATTTCCACATCTAATTTATGTCTTATAAAAGGGAGGGTTTAATCCTGGGATTGTGTTTATATGAATCACCTCCAACTATAACTGAGTTTATGAGAAGACAACACAATGGCTTAGATGCAATATCTTCCCTCTTAGCTGTGAGCTATCCTTTCCATCTATAACCTGAAGGATTGAAGTCTTGGTATTTCAACCTCGTAAACACTCAGGTGTTTGCCAAATTGTTCTAAGAGATTCACATTTTAAAGAAATACTTTGTTTCAAATCTTATTTTTACATAAATCGGTAAAATAATTATTAAAAATTCCCCCTTCCTTTCAAAAGGAAGCATTTTAAAATCTACAAGGACATAAACAGTAAGCAGTCAATGAACTAAAAATAAAATTCAAATTACCATGGCTTACAGGATCTTAGTGATCTAGCCCAGCCAGACTTTACAAACTCATTATGTGTGCTTCTCTACATGCTCATGAAGTTGTAACCACACCAGCCTTTATCAATTCCTATACCACATTAAACTATTTCCCTTAAATGGCTTTTAATTTTTCTGTCCCTTCTGTCTGGAATGCTTTTCTTCCAACTCATTGTAGACGCCATTGATTAAAAATATTTCTCTTCCTTCATACCCACAGATAAATTGATTTTTCGAAAAGTATAAACCAATAAGAAATATTATGGCTCTGAGAATTTCATGATGATCACATTAGTAGAGAAAGAAATAATTTCTAAATTTCCTTATAAAAAGTTAGAGGCAACTTAGAAAATAGATATAAAATAACACAGGGGAAGTAGGAAAAATATAATATAATTTAAAATACCAGAAATCTAAGCTAATTAGTACAATTGGACAGAAAATTTGATGCTTAGATAGCTGGCAGAGAGAAATATAAAAGCAGTAGACAAACGAACCTCAATATAATGAAATGCAAACTGATTGGAAGGCAAAAAGGAATAATATAATCCATGCCAGTAAAACTATCAACTACAATAAAGGCATTCAGAGATTTATTTGAATATTGCTGTGGGTATATGTAAATTAACAATAATCTGTATAGTATACAATTTAGCTTCATTTTATAAATCAAATATAAAAAGAAGTGAATTGGAGAAGTTATAACTTTTTTCAACCAATCAAAATTCAGCTCATTTGGGAGGCTTTGGAATAGTTTGTGCTGTTAAAGTAGATATTTTCAAACGGTTTTTGAGCCTATCTCAACAACATAGTATTGTGAAATACAGAATCATCTTTATTAGACTCTGTGCCAGCTCCCATGCTCATGGCAATACCCCCAAATCAGTGCAGGTTGCCTTTTTCCAGTTGCTGAGGCTTCCAGTAATCAAACAAAATGCAGCTGGCTTACTATATGGTAGCCTAAAGAAAAACTTCAAGCCTTTGTTATGTCATTGGTTTTCCTATTCCATAGCATTGTGATTGTAAAGACCAAATTCTCCATAACTTGCACCTGCCTCTTTGTTCATGTGGTAGCACGAAATTATTATCAATCTGAGTGAGCATGCTCTCATCTGACTAGGGCAGAAAATTATAGAAAGAGCTTGAACATCTATCCAGTCACACTTACCTATCCTTTTTCTGTCTTTCTGTAATTTTTTGTTTTTAAATTCTGTGGGCAAGTCTTTTACTAACATGGCCCCCATATTTCTTTCATCCTGGGGATCCTCTCCCTTCAGAGTCACTGAATTTCATTCTTCTGATTTCTTCCCTAAATTTAGATCATGGTGTGACTCAGGCACTTTCTCTGTCAACGAGGTAGGAAGAAGCTATTACCATATTTCAATCTTTTAAATCTTTGTGAGATAAAATATACAGTCACTGTTGTTGAAAGTATCTTAAACAAATTTCCCCCTTCATTTATTTAGAATGTAAACTGCACTACATGGGTTCAAAATAGAATTTAAAAATACTGAAACTATGTTTCTTCCCCCAGAATCAGTATCTTCTTTTAGAAAAGTATGAAGAAGAAATATAAATATAATCATGGAACTCTTTAAATGATGCAAGAGGTAGTAATGTATCATATGTATAATAATAAAAATAACAGCATTCAGGAATGACATTTATGAATAAATACTTCCCAGTTCAATTACCCTGACTTCTAAGCATCTACCTTAAAAAACAAAACAAAACAAAACAACAAAAAAACAACACACACAAAAAAAAACCTTTGTGAAATGAGTGTTCTAAATGGAACAAATGAAGATATTTTCTAACACATCAATAGTAAAATTCCATGCCCATAAAAAGAGGGGAGACATGGGAGTTGTTAGCCAGAGCTCAAAAGGAAATAAAGATGATTACATGGCTAAGATGAAAAATCAAAATAATCAGACCTCATTTATCAAGGACTGATTATTACAATTGTTTTCTGTCTTTGTTATTTCCCATACTAAAAATGCTGTATTTAACTATTTTTCTTTTAATGATTGGTACTTCAGTAAATATTTTATTGAGTAGAAATGGCTAAAACTAATATGAAATTGATTTTATTTATTCTATAATTTTCCTTGTGCCATGTAGGTATACAGAACTATGTATAAATATGCTCAAGTATTGCATGTGATCATCATGTTTCTTCACAGGTATGGAATAACTTAACATAAACAATAAACTAAATTAATATTCCCAATATTTAAACAGGTATGTCACCACAAAATCTGATCCAGTGATGCTGAAACTGTGGGGAATAAACACATTTAAGTATACCACATTCTAGGTCATGAATATAAACAAATATTGAATTATGAATTTGTGGGGTTACAAGGGATCATTGAGATCATATAGGCCAGACTGTATTTATTGTATATGAAATTAATACCCAGGAAAATTTAAAAAATTGAATAAAGTTGCATAACCAATAAGTGACTTATATATTAAAATAAAGGAAGAAAGAGACAAATCTCCCATATCCCAACATTTTTTTTTCCAATGGAAGGGATATTTCAATGTGATCTAGACTTGTACCATTTTACAAAGTACCAATTCCAGTCTGAAATGTCAAATATTTTCAAATTAGCCTTTTAACCAAAATATAAAGTCTATTGACTTCAATGATGCAAAGTTTGTTTGAATTACAATTAGGTATGTGACCCCAATGTCAGGCAAAACCTTGATATATAGAGAATTTATGTCAGAAAACATTTAATAATTGGAAAAGTCAACCGAAGCACTGAAGGATGGTACTCATAAATTGGTGAGAGTTTGCTGGCTTCAGTTCATAGAGAAGAATTTGTTAATGATTTGATTGAAGTTTAAGGGTAAAGGTTGTATCACAGCCCAGATTTTTTGTCTGTTTTGTCTAGTTTTTCAGGTACAGCATTTTTTTTTATAGGCTAAGGGTGTACCACCAGGGTCTGAGGATTAATTTGGTCCAACAGTCAGGGCAGGGCTCTCTGGGTTTTAAGAAACCTCAGTATTCTGCACAATTAATTTATTTGATTTTCAAGAACACATAATTGCATGAGAAGTTTTGTTAATCAGCAAATTTAATTGCTTAGAAAAAAATAATATATTAATTTGTTGTGGAATAGCACAATATAAACAGTTAACCCTAATGTACAAACAGTTAACCTATACCAATGTTAATGTTAAGCCATACCAATGTTTTCCTCTTAGGATGGCTAATACTTCAATGACTGCTAAGAAGCAATGGGGAGTGAATTTGGAAAAATGCTCAGAGGTCACATCATAAATGACCTCACTCTTTATAAGGCACAAGACACACATCTGTACCACATTTTCCAGCTCCCTTTGTGGTCAGGTGTGGCCGTGTAACTGAGTAACTTCCATGGAATTTGAGTAAACATGATCCTCCCACGTGAGATTTGTGTTAGTTTTTCCTATTCCTTTGGCCAAATGGAGAAGACTGCAAGGCTTAGAGGAGGGAGAGCCACAAGATGGAAGAAAACTCTACCCTGTGCTGTGCTTGAAGAGAGTTGAACAGAAAATACCCTCTCAAATAAGAAATAGATGCTGCACTGTTGTATAAGCAAGAAATACATTTTAACGTCACGTCACTGAAATATGGAGACTGTGAGAGTGGTTAATCTTTCTTGACCAACAAAATTAATTCTCTGTTCCTAATCACTCTGATACCATACAAGAAATTACAACTTTTCTTAAATTTATACTATATTTCAAAGTCAACAAGTCTAGAATTTAAATTTACAATTACCTCCATAACCCCTCTCAAATCCCATATTTCTTACTTGAAAAGTTACCTTCTTTCTGCCAAATTTTTAGTGCAAAGGTGGAAATCATTCTACAATCCTCTATTTCCTCATTTCTTTTTTTCTATTAGAGAAGTTGTGAGTTTACAGAATATTCATGCATAAAATACAGGATCCCTATGCACAATCCCACTGCTAACACCTTGCATTGGTGTGGAATGTTTGTTACAATTAATGAAAGCACATTTTTATAGTTGTAAAAAGCCCATGGTTTAACTTAGGGTTCCCTGTTTGCATTGTACAATTCATGGATTTTTTTTATTAAATTCAGTTTTATTGAAATACATTCACACACCATACAATCATCCATGATATACAATCCACTGTCCACAGTATGATAACATAGTTATGCGTTCATCACCACAATCTCTCTCTGAACATTTTCCTTACATCAGAAAGAACCAGAACAAGAATAAAAAATAAAAGTGAAAAAAGAACACCCAAATCATCCCCCCATCCCACCCCATTTGTCCTTTAGTTTTTATCCCCATTCCTCCACTCATCCGTACACTAGATAAAGGGGGTGTGATCCACAAGGTCTTCACAATCACACTGTCACCCCTTGTAATCTACATTATTATATAATTGTCTTCAGGAGTCCAGACTGCTGGGTTGGAGTTTGGTAGTTTCAGGTATTTACTTCTAGCTATTCCAATACATTAAAGCCTAAGAGGTGTTATCTATATAGTGCATAAGAATGTCCACCAGAGTGACCTCTCGACTCCATTTGGAATCTCTCAGCCACTGGTTTAACTTAGAGTTCCCTGTTTGTATAGTGCAATTCATGGATTTTAAAAAAACTTTTATTCTGTTACCATCTCTACAATCTAACATTTCCAGCTTTAATTTTATTAAGATATATATTCCTCATTTCTTTTATTCAATTGATTATCAAAGCCAATCTACTATAATTTTTTCTTAATCCAGTTCATTATCACAGAGTTCACTGTCACTATCTTAATCCATACCCTCATAATTATTTAAGTAACATTGTAACAGAAAATACTCCTAATTTGAATCTCATTCTTCATTTAACCAATTTTACAAAGTCTTGTCAGAAATATCTTTCTTAAAATCAAAACTGCATGTTACTTACTTGGTTAATTTGACTTGTCTCTACATAGCCTTCAAGAAAAATCTGATTCATTTGTAGAAAATGAGATCATTTATGATGTGATCTTTGAGACTGTCTCCAAATTCCCTCAACTTCTCAACAGTCATCCGTACACAACCATTTTGAAGTACTCATAGTTTCTTTTATATACCATGCCTTTCTTTGCTCTTGTAGCTTGGAAAATATTCATTCCAGAATTAGAATAGTTGTTTGTCTCTGCCTGTTTTAGTTTTGGCTGAATATTTGCTGGTTATCTAAATCTCAGTTTAGACATCACCTTTACTCTAAAGACACTTTCACTTGTGTGCCTTAACACCATACAATTCAGGCTGGAGTAGGTGTGATGTTTTTATATTCACTGATCATCCATAGAACATTTAACAAATCTTAACAGGGAATATCGGAGATATTTGTCACCTGTCTTTTTTTCCCCACTGAGCAGTGGAACACTTGAGAGCAGGCTATGTTTTATGCCACAGTTCCTCAATCAACATAGATGATCAATAATTGTGTTGAAATGAACTGACAGTAAATACTCTATGTATTACTCCAAGATCCCAATAACCTAATTTTCTATGAAAATATAACATCTAAAAATATCCAGCTGCATAGGATGTTTTATGCTGTTATAGATGGATACTGTTTTGCGGAACCTCATCATAGATCATGATTTTATTATCTTGCCTTAACCACCAAGATATCCACATATTTAAGGGAAAGAAACCAGACTCCTGGCTGATTTACATATTCTGTGAGTTGCTGTACTAAACTTATAATCTAGTGTGTTGCCCAGAATTGCTGAATGTTTAAGAGAGTATGTACTTTAATGTTCTTTCTGTTATTTGTTTGCTTAGTTCATTAGTCACTTGAAAGTGCATTTCTCAATTAAGTGATACATTTGTAATTTTCAGTGGGAAATAATGAAAGCAGTTTCTATCATTCATACACATAAATGAAGGCGAGAAGGGTTCCAGTTTCTATATTTGAGAGCTGCCAAAATAATTTTTGAAATTGAATTGAGCGTAAAGAGGATACTTAAAGGATCAGATGGCAATGTCTCATGAGGGATAGATGTATAAGGCTAGGTATTTCTTTTCAAATCTCAAATAGGAACAACTTTTCTAGAGGTTCATCATTTTAAACACTGAATTTGTAAAAACACAGAAAGATTTATATATGATGCATGTGCAAGTTTGAATATATTCTGTCCCCTAAACACCATTATCTTTGATGTAATCTTGTGTGGGCAGACGTTATCAGTGTTGATTAGATTGTAATTCTTTGAGTGTTTCTGTGGAGATGCACTCCACTCAGCTGTGGGTGATGACTCTAACTGGATAATTTCCATTGAGTGTTGGCCCACCCATTGGGTGGTCCTTGATCAGTGGAGCCATATAAATGAGCTGACAGACAGAGGGAACTCAGTGCAGCTGTGAGTGACGTTTTGAAGAGGAGCTACAGCCAAAAGGGACATTTTGAAGAAAGCACAGGAGCTGCAGATGAAAGACATTTTGAAGATGGCTGTTGAAAGCAGACTCTTGTTCTGGAGAAGCTAAGAGAGGACAAATACCCCAAGTGCAATTAAGAGTGACATTCTTGAGGAACTGCAGCCTAGAGAGGAACATCCTGAGAGAAAGCCATTTTGAAACCAGAACTTGGAGCAGATGCCAGCCACATGCCTTCCCAGCTAACAGAAGTTTTCCAGACACCATTGGCCATCCTCCAGTGAAGTTACCTGATTATTGACGCATTACCTTAGACACTTTATGGCCTTAAGACTGTAACTGTGTAACCAAATAAACCCCCTTTTATAAAAGCCAATCCATCTCTGGTGTTTTGCATTCTGGCAGCATTAGCAAACTAGAACAATGCATGTCAAGAATTTGGTTTATATCTAATAAAAGCACCAATCCAGCCTTTTTGCTTTTCTTTTTAAGAGAGATTTAACATGATATAATACTATCTATTTTAGCAATGACATGGGAGAAATGGAAAAATCAGGCATGCAGGCTCAGGCACACACACATACAAACCACAAATTCAGGGGCTCTGAAATGACAAAGGAATAAGCCTATTGGGGGAAAGGACAAAGACCCTAAACTGATAATGATGAGGCTTACCATATTTCTGATCTAGAGTTAATTTCTATTAATAGAAATGGTTAATTAGAGATGGAAAGAATATCACACTGGAAATTAAAGACTCATGTAAAATATATATATATATATATAATTACATTGCAAATAAAGATATTCTTGTATTGGATATTTTGTAATCATATTATTGATATTATTGAAATACAATCACAGTGAAGGAAATGAGATATCAACAACATTTGGTATTGCACAGACTGTCAAGGATAAAGAAAATCCTGGATATTTCAGAATTTCAAACTTAATGAAGAAACTGTTTAGATTTTCCTAAAACCAGATAGGCCAAGTTTAGACCTCAGATGCATTAGGACTAAAATAAAATATCTGTTCTAAGATTTTTAGATTATTCCCTTAAGAAAAACTTTTGTTTTCCTTTTCTACCCATTTCAAAAGAAAATGTGTAAGTGTTCAATTAATACATTCAAGAATAATATACACTATTTTATAAGAGGTATATGTGCCGGTTTGAATGTATTGTGTCCCCCAAATGTCATTATCTTTGTGGTCTTGTGGGACAGACGTTTTGGTGCTGGTTAGATTTGCTTGGAATGTGCCCCACCCAGCTGTGGGTGGTGACTTTGGTGGGATACTCCCATGGAGGTGTGATCCCACCCATTCAGGGTGGGCCTTGATCAGTGGAGCCACATAAAACATGCTGACTCAAAGAGACTGAACGGAGTGCAGCTGTGAGTAACGTTTTGAAGAGGAGCAAGCTTGCTAGAGAGGAATGTCCTGGGAGAAAGCCATTTTGAAACCAGAACTTTGGAGCAGACGCCAGCCACGTGCCTTCCCAGATAACAGAGGTTTTCCGGACACCATTGGCCATCCTCCAGTGAAGGTACCTGATTACTGATGTGTTACCTTGGACACTTTATGGCCTTAAGCCTGTAACTGTATAGCCAAATACACCCCCTTTTTATAAAAGCCAATCCATCTCTGGTGTTTTGCATTCCACAGCATTAGCAAACTAAAACAGATTTTGGTACCGAGAGTGGGGTGCTTTTGCTGCTGAGTTTGCAAATACCAAACATGTTGGAACGGCTTTTCAAATGGATAAGGGGAAGACTCTGGAGGAATTGTGAGGAGCTTCATAGAAAAGGCCCTAACTGCTTTAAAGAGACTGTTTGTGGAAATATGGACTCTAAAGATACTTATGATGAGGACTTGAGCAGAAATGATGAATGTGTTGACGCAAACTGGAAGAAAGGCAATCCTTGTTTTAAAGTGGCAGAGAATTTGGCAAAATTGAGTCCTGGTGCCAGATGGAAGGAAGAATTTGAGAGTGACAACCTGGAATACTTAGCTGAGATCATCTCCAGACTACATGTGGAGGATGTAGCCTGGCTTCTTCTTGCAGCTTATAGTAAAATGTGAGCAGAGAGAGATAAACTTAGAACTGAACGCTTGGGTTCAAAGAAACCAGAAACTGATGGTTTGGAAAATTACAAGCTTCCAGGGGATGGAATCCCTGAAGCTACAGCCCAACGTGAGGGTGTAACCAAACATGGAACCCAGCAACCATTTCAGTACAAGCCAAGATTGGAGACGGAATTATCCAGAAAGGATTTGTGGAAAGTCCTATTGTCCGATTGCTTTGACCCCTGCGTGCTTCATGCAAAGCCAACGGAATTTTTGTGAGATGTTTATAGACAGAGCCATTGCCGGTCTGGACTGGAGGAGACAGACAAGGAAAAAATTAAAGGAAAAATCTCTTCAAAGACAGAGCCACGGAGGTTGAGGTCTGGAGTCAGGAGGTCTCGGGCTGGGAGAGCGGAACAGCCCACACTCATAGAAAGGGTGAGTTTGCCCTGAGGGTCGAGGGCGGGCTTTCCACCTTGATGCTCTGGAAGGGTTTTGCCACCTCAGGTCCCAAAGAGGGTGGAGCACATTTCCAGGGAATTGGGGAGAGCCTGGCTGCCACCACATTGTTCTGAAGGGGTTGAGCGTGTGCCCCAGAGATGGAAGGGAATCCGGGAGCTGCCCCGATGTTTGAGGAGGGTGGGGCCGAGAAGGTGGTCTCCCCAATGTGTGGATATGTTAGAGCACTCACCTAAGCATTTGGAGAGGAAAGGGCTGCCAGAAAGGCCCTTAGGAAGGGTTAGACTCCCGCTCTCTCAAGCCCCAAGGATGCAACGTCGTTCTGTAAATGACTCTCAGACTTTGAAATCTAATGGAGTTTGTCCTGCAGGTTTTAGGAACTGTTTTGGTCCTGTTAACCCTGTTTTCCTTACTCTTTCTCCTTATGGCAATGGAAATGTTTATCCTATGAATGTCCCTCCTTTGTATATTGGAAGCATATAACTTGTTCTAAGTCCACAGATCCAAGGTAAAGGAAAAGTATGCCTTAGGACTGACCACGCCTATATTTGATTTTGATGGGATTTTGTACTTAACTTTTGTTACTGAAATGGTTTAAGTTTTTGCGATATTGTGATGAAATGAATGTATTTTGTATTTGGAAAGATAATGTCATTTTGGGGTCCAGAGGGTGGAATGTGCTGGTTTGAATGTATTGTGTCCCCCAAATGCCATTATCTTTGTGGTCTTGTGGGACAGATGTTTTGGTGCTGGTTAGATTTGCTTGGAATGTGCCCCACCCAGCTGTGGGTGGTGACTTTGGTGGGATACTCCCATGGAGGTGTGGCCCCACCCATTCAGGGTGGGCCTTGATCAGTGGAGCCATATAAAACATGCTGACTCAAAGAGACTGAACGGAGTGCAGCTGTGAGTAACATTTTGAAGAGGAGCAAGCTTGCTAGAGAGGAATGTCCTGGGAGAAAGCCGTTTTGAAACCAGAACTTTGGAGCAGATGCCAGCCACGTGCCTTCCCAGATAACAGAGGTTTCCCAGATGCCATTTGCCATCCTCCAGTGAAGGTACCTGATTACTGATGTGTTACCTTGGACACTTTATGGCCTTAAGACTGTAACTGTATAGCCAAATACACCCCCTTTTTATAAAAGCCAATCCATCTCTGGTGTTTTGCATTCCGCAGCACTAGTAAACTAAAACAGTGTATTCTATGAAACAAGAGATATATTTCATTGGCTCCATGCCACAAGATAAACACCACCTACCCATCAATCATAACACCTCATGTTGACTTTTCATGGTAGATGGTATTAAAGTCAACATGAATTTAAGCAACTGGTGTGCTCAGTAAACAGTGCAGTTAGCAATATTCTGGAGAAACATCCAAAGTGTAAACAACTTCTACTCCCAAGGCATATATCCTATACTTTGGGAGACAAACATAACAAAATAAAAATAAAAGAACACACAACTAAAGATAGACCAAGTGCTATGTAGATGAAATCCAAGGCTGTGTGGTGAAAATGAAGGCGATTTGGGAACTCCAACGGGGAAATTTTGAAGAAGGGCAGAGGAACAGGCAGTCCATTCCAGCCTGAATAAAAGCAGGGAGCGGAAGCCAAAAAGCGATGAAGAGATTTGCCTGGATTTGAGAGCCAGTGGCAAATAAAAGTGGACATAAGCTCATGGCTTTCATACCCAGCTGAGCAGATTACTTAATATAATTTATTTAGGAACTTTAAAGATGAAGAGCTGGGCTATGCCAAATGAAAAGGAGTGACTGAAGGCATGGGGATCTGACAAAAGACTATGAGATTTTCAGTGATAAAGGAATTAGATAATAAAACATTTATGACAGATGGTTTCCTGGAGTTAGGGAGTAGCTGCATTTATCATGTCACACCTCGACTCTGAGAAGCATGACAAGGAAAGAGCAGACCTGGAAGTG
This sequence comes from Choloepus didactylus, assembly GCF_015220235.1. Taxonomy (NCBI): domain Eukaryota; kingdom Metazoa; phylum Chordata; class Mammalia; order Pilosa; family Megalonychidae; genus Choloepus; species Choloepus didactylus. The sequence continues at coordinate 186,894,834 of NC_051309.1, read as the reverse complement.
ATGGAGAAGAGCAAGATATCCAAAAGTAGAAGAGGGAATGCTGCAACAGATATCATAAGGCATAAGAGATCCCTCAGGATGTGGTTCTAGAGGCTCAGTAGAGAAGTAAAGTCAGATATAAAGGGAATATAAATATAATAATTGAAGCTGTGAACATGGGTTTAACACTTCTGGGGAAAGGAAATGTAATGATAAATAAGTATCCAGAAAATGTCTTTTGGGTGGAGTTCAACTCAATTTTGAGTAAACTATTTACCCCCCCTTACTTTGAAAACCATAATAGTACACTAAAAACAAACATTGCAGTGTCCTATAAACCAGCAAACAAAACAAAACAAAACAAAACAAAACAAAAGAGAAAAACATGTGGAATGAGGAGGGAGCTATTTCAAACAAAATGAATTAAAAGCAAATACCAGTTCTTTTATTTTAAATATGGTCCTCATCTTTCCTGTCAATCAGTTAAACCTTGTACTATATTAGACACAGTGCTTTACACAAAGGAAGATATTCTTTGTTTTAAGAATGTTTCCTAGTATTTAGGCATATTTTATTAAAACATAAATCTGTTTTGATAAAAGTCCAAATACTGAAAAACTTGTTTCTACAGTGAAATAAATCACATTTAGTATTTGTTAGTATTAATGATAAAATTTATTAAACTCCATGAGCTCTGGATAGAATAAACAATGTAGTTGCAACTTAAAATATTAAAGAAAGCATACATATGGAGGGTGCTAGATAGACAGTGCATTGATATATAAAGATAGTATCAGAATATTGACATATACTGCATTTATGCCAAATATGTAATAAAGTATGCCTTTATGGATTTCAATGCATTGAATAATTTTCTAAATTTAAATTATCCTATTTCATAATAATTTGTTTTACATCAAGAGAACAAAAAGCATTTAATTCATATTTTCAATTTCCTTCTTCTATAAACCTGCAGTGATGTTTATGTTAATAATATATGTGATTTATTTGACTTTATTGTAAAAACCAACCATTGCTAAGAAGATATAGCATATATAGCACAATTTACATTTATATTGCCAATTCAGACTGGTATAACAACTTGTTATCTTTTGTATATAACTTTTAAAACATTGTGAGGTTACTTTTGATCAATTTTAAATATCACTGTAGAGAAGAAATGTTCTTATAGTTACAAATCAATACATCATAGATTTTTCTTCCATATGTAATTTTTTGTGTGTATTTAGCAGTTAGAATTATTTTCAACTGCAAAGTTCATAGATAAAAGCATTGTGAAAAATATAAACATTTTAAATTATCTTCCTAAGGATTGACTAGAGAAGTCAGAAAGAATTTTTGGCCTAAATACCGGAATAAAATGATGGAAAAGTTTTGAAGAAGAAGAAGAGGAAGAAGAAGGATGAGGAGAAGGATATCATTAAACTTAAATTATGGATCTAAGGATTCAATATTTGTAAGTCATATTCAAAAAATTCTGATATATTATTATCTGGCAATGTTTCATGTCTGGTATCTTTTATTTTGAATTTTCTCCCTTTATAAAAATTTACTACCTATGGAGATAGCATTATTTATCCACCTCCAGGCACATTATGTTTCTGAACTTGAGCATTGGTATAATTTATTATCAGACATTATCACTTCAAGTATAGGTTCTTCTTAATTCTAATTCTTTCTTTGTAGAAACCATATTAGATTTTTTAAATTAAATAATGTCAATTCTTTAATCTTGCTTTCATATTTTCCAATATTTGGATCTTTCATTTGGGTAACAGTCTCAGATGCAATCTTGAATTCACTAATTTTCTCTTCAGCTGGTTCTTAATGAAAATATCCCATTTTTTTTTCAGTTTTAATAACAATATCTTCTATTGGGGGGCTTTTTAATTAATTCTTTCTCTTACATAAAGGATGATATATGGTTTTATTCTGTTTATAAGTCTATAATTATCTCAAACTTTTATTTTATAGTCTATACATTTTATTATCTTATCTGAAATTCTTGGGGTCTCCTCATGCTACATGTTATTTCTGCTGATTTTAATTCATGCTGAATTCTTTTCTCATTTGGTTTTATTACATTTAATTCATTATAAGAATGGCTTTATTTGTAAGGATGAATCTACAATATTGAGAACTTCTCTCTCCATATAATGGTTTTATATTTGTTTCTGTTGATCTCTCCAAGAATGCATTTTTAGGTTATTTTTTCAATTTGATGTAGTAGATGGATCCTTTTTTAGTTGGGGCAGTCTCCCTAATTATTGTGTTGTTGTTAATGTTAAAAAGCTCTGGTTTATGCCTCTTGACTGGACTGAGTATTCTATTTTAGTCTCCATCTTATCTCTCTGGAGTTTTTGATGTTTATTCTTTTCTGTCCAAGGGCTGGCACAGTTAGACAGGACTGGGGCCATTCCATGTGGGAAAATCTTGTCTCTGTAGAAATCTCAGGGTTGAGCTAAGCATCAAACTCTACCCGTTCCTTAAAGAAAAACCTGGACTTTCTCCTCCTCTACCTTGGTCTGCTTGGCCTAAAATCTGTATGTCATCATATTCAAGGTACTAAAATAGAGAGAACTTGGGTGTAATGTTGGCTTAGAGGAGAAAGTGCTAAAATGTCCATTGACTCATGTTCACTGTGACAGAAAATGTTCAGTTTGAGTCACGTCCCCCAAGAAAGGCTTGTTCAGGTCCCAACCGCTTGTCCTGTGGGTGTGAATGCATTTGCAAATTAGATCTTTGAAGATGTTATTAGTTAAGGTGTGCTCAATCTGAATGAGGGGGGCCTTAATCCAACTTGGCTGAAGTCCTTATAAGCAAAGGAAATTGGAAATGGAAAGAGGGGCCATGGGAGCAGCCAGAAGATGGAAGTCGATGAAACTTGGAAGAGAAAGAAGATGCCACCATATACATTGCCATGTGACAGGAAAACAAGGAACCCCAATGATTACAGGCCAGTCAGAAGATACTGAACCTGGGAGGAAACAAGCCTTCTAGCCTCTGAAACTGAGTCAGTAAATTCCCTTGTATTTAAGCCAACTCATGTTATGGTATTTGTTTTCTCAGCTGGAAAATTAAGAACAGAACTTAGACCTGCCTATAGCCGAAGCAAAGGAGTCTCGAAGTTGTCTGGGTCTATCTCACCAAGGTGAGATTCAGGGATTTGCAAAAATTCCCGCAAGAAAGCTTGTCTTATTCTGTCTGTTCTGATACCTTTAAAGGTGGTACGTGTGGCAAGGAAAGTTTCAGAATTCTGGGCCCAATTTATCACTCCCTTTGCACTAGAGACTCAATTCACATTTTGTTACTTTGTTTATGTGATAGGCTGAATAATGGCCCCCAAAGATATCCAATCCTCAGACCTATGTTAAAGTACATGGCAAAAAGGACTTTGCAGATTTCTGATCTAGCTAAGGATCTTGAGATAGGGAGATTATCCAGGATTATCCAGGTGGACCCAGTGTAAAGAAAAGGGTCTTTATAAGAGGAAGGCAGATAGAAGCAGAGGAATAAATGGTGACATGATGAGGGACCACAAACCAAGGAATGAGGACAGTATCTAGATGCTGGATAAGGCAAGAAAATAATTTTTCTCTAGAGCCTCCAGGAGGAAGCAGTCCTGCAGATTCCAGTTTTCATCCTATAAGACTCATTCCAGACCTCTGACTTTCAGAACTGTATGAGAACACATTTGTGGGTTTTTTAAGTTAATAAGTTTGTCATAATTCGTTCCAGAGGCAATTGGAAAGTAATGCACCTTATAACATTTTTGGGAGCAGTGGAACAAGGATATAGGAAGTAAAGCCTATTATGGGGCTATTATGATTTAAAAAATTAAGATTCTGATGTCCAGAAATGGGGAAAAATAATCAGGTGAGTAGAAACACTCACCAAATTCTATCTTAATGCTTATTTTGACCATGTACACAACATATTAAATTTCACATAGATTAATCTGCCTAACCTTTATTACAAGTTTGCAACACAAGTACAAAAGATATTATTTAGTTACTCATTAGAAAATGTGGTAAAAATGTTTAAATTAAGTCATGGTTCTCAGAGAATTCAAAACTCAGATTCTTGGGCTCCACTCCAGTCCGATAGAATCAGAATCTCTATAGGACATTTTTATTCATATTGATGTTTGAGAAGCACTGGCCTAGAGCAAGGATTGGCAAACTACAGTTGACAGGCTGATTTTGTAAATAAGGTCTTTTTTTGTTTGTTTGTTTTTAGAACACAGCCATGGCCTTTTGCTTATGTACTGTTTCTGTTTTTGCTAGAATGACTGAGTTGTGTAGGTGCAACAAAGTTTGTATGGTCTAAAACGCCTAAAATCTTTACTATCTTATGCTTTATGGCAAATGTTTTCTGATCTCTGGCAAGAGTACAGCAGAGTCTAAAATTGGGTAATAAGTGGAAGATTTTGTGAAGATTTATGGAATGTTATGAGGCCAAGATAAAAGTTAAAAAATATCCAATACATTAGCCAAACTGCTTCTTTATAAATATGTCCCTCTCTCTTATATTTCCAAATGTACTAGAGCACTTTCGATGAAAACCCACTGGAATTCAGAATTAGAACTTGAGAGAACCAAATAATGAGTCCATTTAGTTCTCTAAAATGTGTTAGAATAAAACCACATTTCTGTTACTATGATTAGTGCACTGAAATAAATCTGAAATGCAATGTTAGAATTAGATAAGATTTTTGATGGAGAAAAATATAGCTTTTATAGCTTTAAACTGATATGAGCCATGAATACACAATAAAAATGGCCTCACACATTAATTTACCCCTTACATAAATATATTGCAAATTACATTTTTACAAGCATTATCAAGAAATACAATAGTTTAATATTGAAATCAATAGCCACATATTCTTTACACAACCTACACTGGGTTTTCATAACACAACTCATATTAAGGCCATGTACCTAGCATGGAAATAATTTTTGCAAAACAGGAGATTTGATGGGAGCATTATTAAAAAACAAGTTTTATCTCAGTATCTTGTACACACAGGAAATTGCTATTCAAGTAAAAGTCAAAAAGTTTAAAGTAAAGCTAGAAACACTGGTATTTCTTATTTCAGGAGTAGATTTAATTCAGTAAAGGAAAAACAAACTTATCAATTATTGAAAATTTACAAAAAGGAAAAGAACTTCCCCCAATCTTCCTTTTACAAAGCTATTTCCTGAAGCTACTTTTGTCTCCATTTTCATTTCATTGCTAAATTTCCTACAGTGATCTGTCTTCATATTTATGATTATTTTAGAAACTTGTTTCCATTTTACACAAGTTTGGATAAAAATGGGCTTCTGCTTTGGGGTACATTTTATAAGGCATATTTTTAGCTTTTCATTATAAAAAAAATTCAAAAATATATAAATAAAGCACCATAGTAAAATGAACTCCCATGTATCCGTTACCCAACTTTGGCTATTATTAATATTCTCCATTTGTGTATCTTGTAAACCTCTATCCACTCCCCCATATCAATTCCTATTATAATTGCTCTGTTTATGGCTTTTTTTGTTTTAGGTAAAAATAGCACAAATTGCATTGGATACATTTTAGCCTTACAGTTTTGACAAACGGATACACCCCTGTAAGCCATATACCTATCATGACCTAGCAACTTTCATTCTCAGCAGAATGTTCCAATATTTCCCTTCCAGGCAACCTCCCTCCCTTGCTTCACCAACATCCAGAAGCAACCATCGTTCTGATTTTTTTTTCATTTTAGATTAGTAATGCATTGTTTTAGAACTTCTTTTTTATGGAAGCATACAGCATGGTCTCTTCTATGTCTGGCTTCTTTTGCTCTGCACAAAGTTAGGGAAATTCATCCACATAAATGCACTTAATTTGTTCTTTTTTATTGCCAAGTACTATTTCAGTGCTTGAATATACAGTATTTTGTTTTTCCTTTCTTCTATTGATTGACTCTTGAGTAGTTGTGGAAACCAAAAAGTTTACATTGACCACATTCAGGAATGATTCTGGTAGGCTGGCAAAATAAAACAACAATAATAACAACAGCCAAAACAATAATAAAATAAATATGGTATTCTGAAACAAAGTCTATTCTAATACTAACTTAAGATGAATTGTTACATCTTAGTGTATTAGTAACATAAGATATTTCACAAATATATGGAGGAAAAACAACATGCTCTTAAACAATCATGGGTCAAAGAATTAATTGCTAAAGAAATTAGTAAATATCTTGAAACAAATGAAAACAAGAACACAGCATATCAAAACTTACTGGATGCAGTGAAGGCAGTGCTGAGAGGGAAATTTATAGCCCTAAATTTATAAGCCCTTCCATTAAATAGGAAGAAAGAGTAAAACCAAGACTTACTGAAAAATTGGAGAAACTAGTGAAAGAACAGCAACTAATCCCAAAATATGCAGAAGGAAAGAAAGAACAAAGATTTGAGCAGAAGTAAATGAAATGGAGATCAAAAGAACAACAGACAGAATCAATAGTACAAAAAGTTGGTTCTTTGAGATGATTAATAAAATCAACAAACCCTTAGCTAGACTGACAAATACAAAAAGAGAGAAGATGGAAATAAACAAAAAAGAAAAGGGAGGGGGTCATTATCAAATGAGTTAGGTAGTGTTCCCTCTTCTTCAATTTTTTGGAAGGGTTTGAGCAGGTTTTGTATTAATTTTTCTTGGGATTCTTGGTAAAATTCACCTGTGAACCTAACTCATTTGATGAAGCCAATATCCTAATTCCAAAGCCTGCTAAAGATACTACAAGAAAACTACAGACCAATCTGTCTAATGAATATAGGTGCAAAATCTTCAAAAAAAAAAAAAAAAAAAAAAAAAAACTTGCAAACAGAATACAACAGTACATTAAAATAATTATACACCATAGTCAAGTGGGTTTTATTCTAGGTATACAAGGATGGTTCAATACAAGCAAATCAATAAATGTATATACCACATCAAAACATCAAAAGGGAAAAATCACATGGTTATCTTGATTGATGCAGAAAAGTATTTGATAAAATCCAACATCCTTTCTTGGTAACACTTCAAAAGGCAGTAATCAAAGGAAACATCCTGAACATAATAAAGGGCATATATAGAAAACCCAAGCTGACATTGCACTCAATGGTGAGAGACTGAATGCTTTCCCTCTTAGATTAGGAAAAAGACAAGGGTGCCCACTGTCACCACTGTTATTCAGCATTGTGCTAGATGTTTCTAGTTAAAGAAATTAGGCAAGAAAAATAAATAAAAGGCATCCAAGTTGGAAAGGAAGAAGTAAAACTTTTGTTATTTGCAGACAACATGATCTTATATTTAGAAAATCCTGAAAAATCTACTACAAATCTACTTGAGCAAATAGATCAGTTCAGCAATGTGGTGTGATACAAGATCAAAATAGAAAAATTAGTAGGTTTTCTATACACTAGTATTGAGCAATCTGAGAAGAAAATAAGGAAAAAATCCATTTATAGTAGCAACTAAAACAATCAAATACTAGGAATATGTTTTGTCAAGGATGTAAAAGATCATATATGTATATGTATAGTTGCCTGTACAGAGGCAACTATAAAACATTGCTAAAATAAATCAAAGAAGACCTAAATAAATGGAAAGACATCCCATGATAATGGATTAGAAAGCCAAATGTTGTTAAGATGTAAATTCTACCCAAATTGGTCTATATATTCAGTGTATTACCAATCGAAATTCCAACAGCCTTCTTTATAGAAATGGAAATGCTAATTATCAAATTTATTTGGAAGGGTAAGGGGCCTCAAACAACTAAAAACATCTTGGCAAAAAAGAATGAAGTGGGAGGATTCACACTTCCTGATTTAAAGCATATTATAAAGCTACAGTGGTCAAAACAGCATGGTACTGGCACAAAGGTAGCCGTATCAATCAATGGAACAGAATAGAGAGTTCAGAAATAGACCATCAGATCTATGATCAATTGATTTTTGGCAAGGCTCCCAAATCCACTGAACTGGGACAGAACAGTCTCTTCAATAAATGGGATTAGGAGAACTGGATATCCATATCCAAAAGAATGACAGGGGACCCCTATTTCACACCCTGCACAAAATTTAATTCAAAGTGGATCAAATACTTGAATATAAGGGCACATATGATAAAACCCCTAGAAGAAAACATAGGAAAGTATCTTCAAGATCTAGAAATAGGTGGTAGTTTTCTAGACCTTATACCCAAAGCACAAGCAACAAAAGAAAAAAAATAGATAAATGGGGCCTCCCCAAGACTGAATACTTCTGTGCTTCAAAGGACTTTGCCAAAAGTGTGAAAAGGCAACCAATTCAATCAGGTAAATATTTGGAAATCACATATCTGATAAATGTTTGATATCCAGAGTATGTAAAGAATTCATACAACACAACAATAAAAAGATGAGCAGCCCAATTAAAAAATGGGCAAAAGATGAACAGACATTTTTCTAAAGAGGAAATACAGATGGCTAAAAAGCACATGAAAAGATGCTCGACCTCACTAGTTATTAGGAAAATGCAAATTAAAACAACAATGAATTATCATTTCACAACTACTACAATGGTCACTATTAACAAATAGGAAACTACAAGTGCTGGAGAGGATGTGGTGAAATCGGAACACTTATTCACTGCTGGTGGGAATGCAAAGTGGTACAGCTGCTGTGGAAGATAGTTTGGTGGTTCTTCAGGAAGCTAAGTATAGAGTTGCCTTAAGACCCACCAATCAGAAGCTCAGAGTCCTATATGTCACCAGAAGGAAATTTGGAGGTCAAAAGATGAAAATGTATAAAACTGAATCCTATGATGGGCAATGTCCATGATTAACTGTACAAATATTAGAAATCTCTTCCATGAAACAGAACAAACGTATGACAATACAACTAGAAGTTAATAATAGAGGGGCATATAAGGAAGAAATATATACCTATTGCAAACTATATACTACAGTTAGTAGTATTTCAACATTCTTTCATAAACAGTAACAAATGTACTTTACCAACACTACGAGTCAACAATTGAGGGGGGTTGGTTAGGGATATGGGAGGATTTGAGTTTCCTTTTCTTTTTTCTTTTCTTTTTTTTTCTTTTTACTTCTTTCACTTTATTTCTTGTCTGGAGTAATGAAAAGTTTCTAAAAATTGAACAAAAATTAAGTGCAGTGATGGATGCACAGCTGTATGAGGGTACCAGGGGCAACTGATTGTACACTTTGGATCTTTGGATGATTGTATGGTATCTAAACAATCCCAATAAAAATTAAAAAAAAAAAAAAGACCCACCAATCCTGCTATTCAGATTATACCCAGAAGATTTGAAAGCAGGGACATAAACAGACATCAGCACAGTGATGTTCAAAGCAGCATTATTCACAATTGCCAAAGGATGAGAACATCCCAAGCACCCATCAACAGATGAATGGTTAAACAAAATGTGGTATATACATTCTATGGAATATTATTCAGTTGTAAGAAAGAATGAAGTTCTGAAGCAAACAACAACATGGATAAACCCTGAGGACATTATGTTAAGTGAAATAAGTCAAACATAAAAAGGAAAAATATTATATGATCTCAGTGATGTGAGCTAATTATAATATGTAAACTCATAGGCATAAAATACCGAGCATAGTTTACCAGGATATAGAATGAGACTAAAGAATGGGGACCAGTTGCTTAATATGTACAGAATGTTTAGCTAGCTTGAATTTAAATATTTGGAAATGGATTGAGGTGATGGTAGCACATTATTGTAAGAATAATTAATAGAACTGAATGGTATGTGAATGTGGTGGAAAGGAGTAGTTTAGAGTCATGTATATTACCAGAAGGAAAATCAGAGGTTAAAACATGGGCATGTGTAACACAGCGAAACTTTTGGTGAACTATGACTGTGATTACCCATACAAATATAAAAACTATAAAAATCTTCTTTCATGAAGTAGAACAAATGTATGACATTATTGCAAGGAGTTAATAATAGAGGGTGTATATGGGAAAAATGAACCTATTACAAACTATGGACTAGAGTTCACAGTAATATTTTAATATTCTCTCATCAACAGTAACAAATTTATCTCACCAAGATTATATGTTAACAATAAGGGAGATAAGGGGTAAGGGAGGATTTGGATTTTATTTTTTATTCTTATTTCTTTTCTGGAGTAATGAAAATGTTCTAAAATTGATCATGGATATGTATTCACAACTGTGTGATGACACTGTGAGTCACTGTATACTTTGGATGGTTTGTATGGTATGTGAAAATATCTCAATAAAATTACAAAAAAATATGGTATTCTGAAACAAAGTATATTCTAATACTAACTTAAGATGTCTTAGGTTCCTCACATTAATAAACTAATAGAGGAAGGGCAGTACTATCTGCTTTATAGGTTAGTTATGAAGATTAAATAAATTAATACATATAAACCTTTTAGAACAGTACCATCACATAATAACTATTTGTTGGATGATAGCTATCATTATGTTCATTATTAGTAATAGAAAAATATAACAGAAACAATCTAAAATTACTCAATTACAATAAATTTGTAGGTAATACTCTATTACCTTGGGATATAATATATGGATTTAATTTTCTATTAGTCTTCAGTTGCCAGAAAACATGTGAATAGGTATTAGGGATAGCAGTTTAGGTATCTACATGGATATGAGATTCCTGGAATATTTTGCCCCATGGTTTTTGGCTGTCACAAATTTGCTTTAAAGTTAAAAGTTGACTTTGTTTTTTTTAATTCAATTTTACTGAGATATATTCACATACCATACAATCATCCATGATATATGATCAACTGTTCACAGTACCATCATATAGTTATACATTCATCACCTCAATCTATTTTGGAACATTTCCCTTACACCAGAAAGAATACAAATAAGAATAAAAAATAAAAGTAAACAAGGGCACCCAAATCATACCCCCATCCCTCCCTATTTTTCATTTAGTTTTTGTCCCCATTTTTCTACTCATCCATCTGTACACTAGATAAAGCGAGTGCGATCCACAAGGTTTTCACAATCACACCATCACCCCATGTGAGCTACATAGTTATACAATCATCTTCAAGAATCAAGACTACTGGATTGCCGTTTGACAGTTTCAGGTATTTACTTCTCCGTATTCCAATACACTGAAACCTAAAAAGGGATATCTATATAGTGCATAAGAATGCCCACCGGAATGACCTCTTGACTCCATTTGAAACTTCTCAGCAACTGAAACTTAAATTTTGTTTCATTGTGCTTCCCCCTTTTGGTACAGAAGATGTTCTCAGTCCCATGATGCTGGGTCCAGGTTCATCCCCAGGAGTCATATCCTGTGTTGCCAGAGAGATTTACACCCCTGGGAGTCAGGTCCCACACCTCATCTGCTGAGGTGGCTTAGTTAGAGAGAGAGAGAGGCCACATCTGAGAAGCAAAGGCAATCAGGGGGTGACCCTTAGGCACAATTATAAGCAGGTTTAGCCTCTCCTTTGCAGCAACCACTTCATAAGGGCAAGTCCCAAGATAGGGGGGCTCAGAATTTTAAACCGTGAGTCCTCAATGTTTGTGAGATCATCAGCAACAGCCCAGGTGAGGAAGTCCAACACTTTTGCATCCTCCCCCAGCTCCTCAGGTGAGCCCTGCATATATATTTTTATTCTCAGCCTAAATTACTTTGGGATGCGTCACTATTTCACACTAACCTGTACAAACCTACCACATCTCACTTCCTATTCAAAGTTGCATGTAAGTACGGTCTTTGAACTGACTGTACAAGTTAAATTGTGTAGTGTACTACAGAAAATATAGATGCTGCACCAAATAAACATGTCTTCCCTTTGTCTCACATGGAAGTTGAAATTTTAAAACACAGTATCATCCTTTACCCTCTGGCCTGATTTGCCCTAGTCCTAACCAGAGCTGCTTCATTCATATCTATAACTGAAGTCTGGACTCTTTTTCAGCTTTTTTAACACTTGCTGTATGCCCTAATACTGACATTCATATCTGCTGAGCTCTAGCTCTGAGTTTCAGGTATCACACAGATATCCAATGCTCCAGAGGCCAATCAGGTCATACACAAAGGGATCAGCATCTCAGACTTTGGAGATAGCCATTACAATTCACGAACAGATATGACTGCTATAAGAGTTTACAATCTAGGGACCATTACAATAAGTGTTCCCTTGATAATCTGTGCTCTAAGATTCAATTCTGAGTTTACACTTTGTAGCTAGTCCATATTGGTGAAGCATTATAATGTTTGCCTTTGTTTCTGGCATACTTCACTCAAAATGCTGTCTACCATTCACCTTGTTGTGCGTCTTACAGCTTCACTCCTTCTTGTAGTTGCTCGATATTCCATTGTATGCATACACCACAGTTCATAACTTTTTAATTTTTATTATCCTGTCTATAATAATGGTTTGATAGCATCACATTAATAGAAACAATTTACCTAGAAGAAATAAATGGTAACAAAAGCTCTATACACACATGCATACATCTATGTAACTTTCAATTAAATAATATAAAACAGAAAATCCTCTGGAAAAAACGATCTGTTTAATGTTCTAAAATAATTTAATATTTGTATGATGTAAAAAAACACTAAAGCATTACTTTGACATTACATTAGTATGTATTTCTTCACATTTAAATTATTTCACAAAAACACCATATATTTGCTTAAGAAAAACTTTAAAAATGAAGAAAGAAAATCTCCTTAAATTGCCTTAATATTTTCATTTTGATTTCATTTGGAATTAAATTTATAATGACTCAGGAGTTAAAAATCAGAGTTGTGTAGCAAAATAACATTGTAACTGGGAAACATTTTCAAAATATATTTGACTGTGTTGACATGTTGCTTTTAACTTTTTCCCCATCCTTACCATTCTCAGGTGTTCATTGAAATAATACAAGGAATATAAATGTAGTTAAATTGTCTCTTAACACTAGATGCCAGTAGCATTCAAGAAACTGCAAGATAAATTTCAGGAGAGAACAAGTAGAAGAAATTAACAACCATCTAAAAAATCCCCACTTGTGGATTGTGGGGCAAAATTACAGAAAAGGGAGTTTTACAAATTTCTCCCTCCACTAGGAAAATGAAAAAGCAGGAAAAAAAAAAACAAAACCCACAAACAGAATGGAATTAACTAGTTGGCAATGCTGGAATCAGAATGAACATTTAGAACAATTACAGGAGTACCGAAGGCAGTGAGAGGCTGCCACGAGTTCAGCTTTTGTGAGTGGAACCATGGGCTGGTGACTAGCCCTCATTTCTCAGTCCTATGGCAGTAGGTATGGAAACAGTTGCAGCTGTGGCAATGGATCCCAGATTCTGGGTGTGGCTGGCTAGGGTAGAGACAACCTCCTACTGTGAAAATTGGGATTGAGGGTCTGGGGTATCCCTAATGGACCAGTGCAGATACTACACTCAGTTTTTCTCAGAAGCAGGATTTTGTGACCCTACACAAGCATCTAAAGGGAAATAAGAATAAGTTACTTCTTTTTTCTTTTTAGTTGGTTGATTTTTTTTTCCTTTCTTTCTTTGATTTTTTTTTTTCGAGAGATCCCAGCGGAATGAGCAGGGATGCTGGTCTAGGTTTTGACCTTGAAAGCGGCTACTTCTGGCTCCTATTATTACATAACAAGAGTATTAAGAAGCACTGCACTTCATTATACTTTCCACTTTTTTTGTGGTGCTTTGTTAGGTTGTTAGTATTTATCTCTTTTTTCACCTCCATCATTCTTCCCTTCCTTTTTTATTTTCCTCTTTCTTTCTATTATTTTTCTTCCATTTTAGTCATGGGGACTGAGTAGGGGCACTAAATTTCCAGAGTGACCACAACATAATATTCTAAACCTCCAGTTCTCAACAACAAAAAAAGTTCAAAACACACAAGGAGTCAAGAAAGTGGTCAAACACAAGAAAAAAAAAGAAGTTGATGGGAAATACCACAAAGGAGGTGTTAAAACCTTAAAACTACTCTCATAAATAGGATCAATGTACTAAAAGAAAACATGGCCCAAAACCTGAAAGAAATCAGGAAAACAATATATGAACAAAATGAGAAGTTCAATAATGAATCAAAATTACAAAGAAAACCAAATGGAAATTCTGGAACTCAAAAGTATAAGACTGCAGTGAAAAATTCAAGGGGCCCTAAGTAGCCAAAATGATCTTGAAAAAGAACAGGGTTCAAGGACTCACACTTCCCAATTTCAAATTGTCTTACAAAATGACAGTAATCAAAATAGTGTGTAACTGGCACAAAGTTAGAGAAATAGACCAGTGGAACAGAATTGGAAGTCTAGAAATAGACCTACACATCTTTGGTTCAACTGATTTTTGACAAGGGTACTAAGTACATGCGATGGGGAAAGAAAAGCCTTCTATAAATGTATTGAGAAAACTGTATGTGTGTGTATATATATATATATATACACACACACACACACAGACACACACACACACACATATACATGCCATCAATTTTGAGGGTCTCACAGTGATGAAATCTAACTTGTTCTGATGTTTTTCTTCTGACATAACTGTAGAGCATTGCATACACCTGTTGGTATGTTTCAGATAAATTAAAGCAAATAGAATATGTTTCTATGTAGCCAGTGTCTCCCACCATTCTGATGACACTGCTTCCTTATTTAAAAAGAACAATCTTATTTCCAAAATGATTCCTGTTTCCCAAAATTCTCCCAGAGTCCTGATCATGACATTTTATGTATATAATATATATATATATACACACACATATATATAAGAAATTTTGCTCTTTTACCACTTCTAAACCTTTTCAAATATTATCTACATATAATTTATTTTTAAAAGCTTTAATTATACCAAATATTTGCTCATATTAACAACTTAGTAGATACAAATTTTGTTGGCACATTTCTGATTTCTTTCTCTTCAACTGAATTTATAAGCATGCTGTTTTCTTTTTTATTGTTCTCATTGTCTCAAGACCAAGCAGACTGACTAGTCATCATTTTGGAGGGAAAAAGATAAACAAAATGTCAACTGCTTAACAAAAGAAAAATACAAACAACTTAGATCTCAACACAATACACTCATTAACATGAAAAGTGTTGTGCTAGAATACTACAAAAAGATGACCCTAAAAAGATCCTGTACACTTTTGCCATCTACCTGTCTGGAGTAAGCTTTAAATCTCATTTTGTTTCACGAAGAGTTTAGCCATAAATATAAAGACCACTATGTCTTCTCAAGAGATTTCATATACAAACTGTTACATCTCAACCTATATAAACATCTTTTTGATTTCTACTGAAATATCTAATTCAAAGTAGCATTCACAGTGCTGAGACGATAAAAAGAGATGTCAAAATGTCAAAGAAGAAATAATAGACATTCTGAGCTCAAACTCACGTATCTCAACATTTTATATAGTCATCATACTGCATGTATAAAAAGCCATAGAAATGAACTGTCTGATTTTAAGAACAATTTTTCTCTAATACTATATTTCCTTTTTGGATCAACAACTGTCTATATTGCAAAATTGCTTGTATGTTTTTTAGTTTATGTGCAGTTTTCACCAGCTGTCTATGTTTTGTGCTATGAAGTAACACCAGATAAATAAGAAAAATGCCACTCACAGATAGATTTGCCAAAGAGAGAAATGATCTTTGGATGTTTGGAAAAAGTGCAGTTCAAAAAGGGAATCATCTAAGAATCAAGAAACAGAAGTAAGCTACAGAAAATTTCTAGCTAATACATTCAGCAGGATTAAATAAATTCTTACATATATCATGCTATGGCATAAATTCATTAGATGAGAAAAATGAGATCAGAGAGCTAGGGTGGTGAGAAAACGTGCTTGCAGAATCTCAAAACACTCTGAAGTCAGTGCATCCTAAGACCTTTGAAAACAAATCACTCACAAATATATAGAATACATAAATTCTAGGTGAGCAAGATATGAATCAAAATAAAGAATTCAAGAATGTATGTCATGATACTAAAGAAAGAAAGTGAGCAAAAACCCCAAAATATAAAATTTCCCCACCAAAATCTTTTTATAGTTATACAAATATTATTTTAAAGAATCTTGAAATAAAACAATTAAAATTTATAGTGAATATTTTAATAATATGAATCTAAAATCCCAGATAGTGAATTATAGAAACAATTAGATCAAGAGGAGGGAAAAGTACTAAATTACTAATATGAAGCAGAAAAATATCAATTATAAGTTTTCATTAACTAAACCTAACAAGCTCATATTTTCTTTAATGTTTCTTTCATGTGTAATAAAATTCAAAATTAATTAAAACTGAAAATAATATACCATAAATTTTAAGGAATATGATATTTTTATTTCAAAGGATGTATATTTTATTTAATCATGTGGTCTCAATATGAATATAGAGGCTGCTTGCTTCATTTTTTTCTCTCTTTGGTAGTGTAAAATTTTTAAGACCAGTCTGTTGGTCTGCTTTGGTTTCTTGCCAAAAATTGGGAAAAAAAAATGTTCTTCCAAATATATTTTTAGGAAGATAATAATTATGACACAATCATAATTTATTTTACTCTAGAATTCTCAAAAGTAATTTTCCTTGGAAAGTTTCTTTGGTGGCTGAAACACAATGTCTCAGGAGATCCATCTAATGAAACTGAGTGTGAGAAGGGGACTTTTCAAAGCTTCCAAATGCAATTTCCATCCACAGTGTGGGAAACCTAGCCCAGGAATTTATCCTGCATATGATAAGGTGATACTTCTACTCCTTGAAATAATTTTTAAAAATCTTATCTTGAAAATGTTGACTAGACATAATTTGATTTTTAGCACCTTTTCCTATTCCCATAGGAAGTTTTAGACCAGAACGTATGAGTCACTTCTTAACGAACAGTACTCCTGCTGTTTTTTCTATAGGAGTTACGGGTATCAATATACTCAGAAATTCAAAAGCACCAGTCAAATTTGCAAACTTCTATGGAAAGCTATCATTTCTGTGGTTCTGCAGCAACTGGCAAAAAAAGTAAGCATAATCCCTTTGGCCAAATATGGAGCTTAGTGTAGGAAGCATTTGATGATCAGAATTCAAATCTGCATAAAATTAGTCTCCAAGTTTACACCATTTTTTTTTTTTTTTTTTTTTTTTAATAACTGGCAGCCCTTGTGGGGTTGCCTTTTTCTTAGAATTCTCTAGGAAGATTTTGGGAAGAAAATATTGACTAATGTAGCACATCCTGAAATACATCACTCTTTTTATTTCATTGGTTATTTTAAACCTAGTGGCCAACTAAATATTGTGAAATTACTACTGTTTCATTTCAAAATATTTTTTTTGGAAGTTGATCTCAACATCTTTTTTTTGATACAGTATAAAATATGGCAGCTTTATTGATGACTTCCAATAATTTTTTCCTATACTTTTATTCTGTCATCTCATATGATCAACTGTTGAGCACAATTTACTTCCTCAGCAGTTTATTAAAAACAGAGAGAAAAGCTAGCATTTTTATTCTTTGCCTATCGCTGTCCAGCATCAAGCACGTCACATAACAAAGCTCAGGAAGGGCTTGTATTCTTAACATTTTGCATTTCTAAAATGACCCAAAATAAGAGGAATTTCCTAAAAGCCCTGCATTCCAAGATAAGCCTAGGGAAAGAGAAACATTCTGTTTTACTTTATTAAAGAGAGGATGATCTCACCAATCAAATGCTCAAATTTGTGCCATAAGTGCTTTCGTTCTCTTTATTTGAGAAGCCTTTCTTTCTGAGCTCTGGCACCCTTGCATGAAAGTAAATCTTTATTATTTTAATCAAACTAAAATATTTATAAGCATTTAATTTATCTTTTGACCTTTTTCTTAAACCACACCAAGATTTGCATGCTTGTTCTTGCCCAGCGGAGTCATTAGCCTGGCTTCAACTATACGCCTTGAGAGACCCATTCTGCACAGGACTGCAGCACTCAGCTGCTTGGACTGACACAACCAAGCAGGAATTGAGCCTTTCTTGTTTTCAGCTATTTGGCCCATTTCTATCTCATGGTCATTTGCATTGTAACTTATTTTTTTTTTCTGTAGAACTGCAAACAATTTTGAGTGGCAAAGGTGCCCATTTCTTCAAAGTTGGGTCACCCAGATTACTGTTTACAATGTTAAAGTCACATTTCAACCACATGGTTTACAGGTAGCCCTCTGTTACATCCTACACTGTGCTATGATCTTGCTTCATCTGTTGAAGGCATCCTCATATTGTCTTTTCTATGCCTGTCCTTTCACATGCAACTCTTGGGCAAGCTAATTCTATGGCTATTCCCTGTCTTTCTCCCTAACTTTCTTCTCCAAAATGCGTCTATTATCTATTCATTTTGATCAAGATACTTGTTGCATTTGGTAAACAGTAATTCTTTCATTAAAAATGAACAAACTTACAATAGCCCTAGTTGGTAACTTTGAGGTTAATAAAATCCTTCATTTACGGAAAGCCTTAAAACTAAAAGAAATAAAATCTCCAATTCTTTTGTTGTCTGATACAGTGAATTCTTGAAATGTCAATGAGACTCATATGACATTTTAAAATTTAAGATTAAATGAGAAAATAAATGGAGAATACAAGAGAAACCTGAGGCACACAAATTAAAATTTCCATTGCACCCCTGCTTTCCCTTTCTTTTATATTCTTCTCCCTTCCTTCTCCTTCAGAAACTCTGAAAAGCAGTAACTGATGAAGGTCTCACTTATAACCTCAGCAATGAGAATCCTCTCTAAGTTACTTTGTTACTCACAGTTTTATTCTCCTTGACATATAAAATGAACTGTTGAATGGAAACCTTGTAAGTTTTATAGACGTGGGTGCCACTATGCCTACCATATAACCAACCAGTTTACATTAACTTTCCCCAGAGAAACAGAAGTGCAAAGGCAGTATGAGTTTTTTTATTGCCTCCTGTTTTAGTTTCCTAGGCCACTCAAAGCAATCCATGAAATGTGTTGGCTTGAACAATGGGAATTTCTTTGCTTTCAGTTAGAGTCCAAGAAAATGTCCAAAAGAAGGCATCATCAAGGTGAAGCTTTCTTCCTAAAGACTGGCTGCCAGTGATCCTTGGCTCCTCTGCCACACGGTTAGGCACATAGTGGTGACTGCTGGTCTCTCCCTTCTACTCCAGGTTTCATTGCTTTCAATGTCTTGCTTTCATGGCTTTCTCCACTCCCCAACCCCCCCCCCCCCCCGCTTCATTTCATTTATAAGGATTCTAGTTATAGGATTAGGACTCATCCTGAATGAGGTGGGTCACACCTTAACTGAAGTAACCTCATCAAAATGTCCTACTTAAAATGGGTTCACACCCACAGGGATCAATTAAATTTAATAACATGTTTTTCCTGGGGCACATACAGCTCCAAACCACCATACACCCTGAATTTGCTGGATTCTAAATGCTTATCTATTGCTACTGGATTCTTTACTAAAAAGCATACTTTCTCTCTGTGTGACTCTACTTATGTTACTTTGCTGTGAAGAGCTTTACAAAGTAAATGGAATTGCAAAATCAATTAATTTTACATAGAAGTGCCTAATAAACTGAACATACGAACACAGTTCTTTATACCAACTTAAACTGACAACCCTTCATGGGAACCAATGGACAATTATTTAAACTTTCCAGGAGGCACAACATTCATCCAGAACATAGATAATTCGCTGTTATAGTCACCAGATTTAGCTTTTTCTCGAGGATTCTATATGTCTCTTGACATATTAGAACCAAAAGGGCATGAAGCCCCCAGAAACAAAATACAGTTCTGACAAGAGAAGATAAAATCCCTTACCTAGGAAATTAATTACCAACTGATGGATGGACATATCTCATCTGTCACATAGGCAGAAAAAAACTTCAGAAATATCTAACACCTCTTACAAAGAGATATTTTAGTAGATTTTTGATATAATAGGTGTTTGTAGGCAACAGATATCTTTTGTCTACATGAAATGACTAAATCCTCAATTCAGAGATCCTCTCCTGGAACTCTGAAACAGATTTTACATTTTTGACCCTTAATGCTTCCTTGTAGGTAGTCCCTACTCTAAGCACACCAAATTATACAAAGCCTGATTTTCTTTGGTGAGTGTGGAACAAGAAAATGAGCTTGATTCCTAATTCATGAAACAGTATCCATTACACACCATTGTTTACCTGAGCATTATCTCAGTAATCTTTGGCTAAGGACTACCATTTTCCTCTTGTCTGGAAAATGTAGAGGTTCCTTATATAAAAACATGCATATAGACCAAGGAATGGTATCGCAAGTTTAAAAGGAATGTAATTTTTCAACTTTAATATTGCCAATTATCTCCGAGTATCTATACTGATCTATATTTTTACAGTCAGTTCTATATTATTTTTAAATCTTCAGCAAATTAGTTTTTTAACAATTGATATTTATTTAGGTTTACTGTATATCAAATATTTGAAAAATTCCTTTGTTCACCCTTTTTTCCTGGTTCATTATTGAACCATGAAGATTCAACTGCATATTGCTTGGTTCAACAAGGGTCTGAAATTTATAAATTTATATTTTTGCTTCTCTGACAAAAAATCTTTATTTAATATCTTACTCTTGAATGAGTTCTTCTTTATATGATTAACCATTGTTTATTCATTCAGTATTTTAGGCATTATTTTATTAAGTTAGAGGACCTATTTTTACTGGTTAAAAAACAAAACAAAACAAAACTGATGTGTTTTGCATTTTCTGTCTTTTCTCTCTAGGAGCTTCTAACATTTCTTATTGTAATGGAATGTATTCAATTTCACTTTGAGATGCCAACATGTAATTTTTCTTTTATTTATCATTTTGGGGATTTAGCATTCTTTCTAAACCTGAGATCTTCTGCCTTGTTTTAACTTTAAAAAAATGTTTCCACCTCATTTCTTTAAATATTTCCTCACTCTCATCTTTATTTTCTTCCTCTTGAACTCCTACTAGAGGTAGGTTGGAGCGTCTCCTTTATTTATCTTTTGCTCTAAACTTCTGATTCATACTTTTCAAGTCCTTCTCTCTCTATTCTACATTTTCAACAATCTGTTTTCCAGTTTATTAATTATATCATCCATTATATCCAGTGTAATGTTGAACACTTTTAATGTTCCTTTTTTAAATTTAATAGATTGTTTTTTATTTATATAATTGCTATTTGATTCTATATATAATCTGGGTACTGTTTACTGATGATCTGAATTTGCTATTAAGTTTCTTTTCTTTCTTTTTTTTCCCTTTGAACATTTAAATTCCATTTAGTTGCAGTCTTTTTTGGATATTTCTATTACGTAATCCACATGGTAATATATGTCATGCTTGATGCATGTGTTGACCTTTCCCTGAAGGCCATTTGTTTTCTCATAAGTTTTATAATTTTAGAATAATTTTAGCAGAAGTTGTTTTATATGGAATACCTCAGTTATAGAGGAATTTCCAGGGATAATCTGCATCTGTATTTACCAAGGTCCTTCAGGTTTCACTGTTCAGGACCTATTTATGTTCAGTTTTCAGCCTAGTCTGAATTTGTGTGCCACAATTATGCAAGGCACAGGCTAAGTATTCTGAATTTTCTTGATGGTTTTCCACTCATTAGCCAAGACAGTGAACCTACATCTGTGATTAATTTTTTTGTCTCACATGAAGTATGTCTTTCTTGACAATCAGTCTATTTCCTTTTTCTTTCTACCTTATGACTCAATCCCTATTTGAAGCACTACTTTGTTTTCCTGGCCTTTAATTTAATAAAACTTTCTTTTCTCCTGGATTTTGAGTTCTTCTACATATGATTTACTTCTTCATTTTTCAGCAGGCAATTTTTCCCTTCAATATAGGTCAACATTTCTTGAATTGTCTACCAAGTAGTTTTTATCCCTCACATTAAATTCTGTATGAATAAAC
Organism: Choloepus didactylus; assembly: GCF_015220235.1. Taxonomy (NCBI): domain Eukaryota; kingdom Metazoa; phylum Chordata; class Mammalia; order Pilosa; family Megalonychidae; genus Choloepus; species Choloepus didactylus. Next base: position 186,872,863 of record NC_051309.1, on the reverse strand, counting down.
ATTTTCTGGAATTTTCTCCACTAATGGCTCTACCTGTACTTCTAGAAATCTGTCCCAGTTCCTTGCTCTATCACCAAAGTATCTGCTGTTGGACTATTGGAGTTTGCAGGCCCAAGAACAAATCAGGCTAAAGCCAGCTGTCTATGAATGCCAGGGAGGTCTCATTTCTGGAAATGGTACCATGGACCAGTTCAGGAAAACTGCTGCTTTCTGGAAAGGAGATTCCTTTCCTTTCCACATAGGTATTACAAAGGTGTTGCTAATCCCAGAGACAACAAAGGAACATTAAACCTATATGAATCACATCTAAATCCTGCTGGTTCTAAAGGTGGGACAAGAATTGTGCAGGCAGTTCTCTTATTGGCTTCAAGGAAAACAAAAGAGCTGCTTATAGGTATATATGGTGTGCATATATATCTCCAATAATGGAATAGGGCTTTTTCAGGGCAAGGGCAGATATCAGTGGAAAGTAGACAATGAGTGAATTAAGATCCCTTTGTAACTATAAAATATTATGAAATATATATTATTTCACTAAAATAACATTAATCATATCAGACTTATGATTTATGAATGGCTTCAGACTTGCATAGTTTCTTGTAGCACTTTATCTTCTTCAACAAAGGCATAAATAATTCAAATCAGCTATTAGATTAACTGAGATATAACCTTCTGCTTCAGCAAATAAGAGGAGTGGCTTCTTCCTGGTGCTGAATACTTGGTCTTATTAGTAGGTTTAGGAGTGACTCTCAGCTCCTCCAGTTAGCCAGCTGCTCTCTTCTTGACATCATCTACACTGAATCCAAAATGTTGTGACCAGACATTCTTCAGAATTCAGATGGACAACTGGAGTAACTTCATTTCAAGAAGTCACTTCTCCTCCTCGGAGACTAGATAAACAGGCTTTCTTTTATTTAAACTGGTCTCATGGGTATAGTCATATCAACTGAATTCTTCATGTCTGGACTCTATTATTTTATGATTAAAATTGTTTGTTATCTGAGAATGAAATAAGAGAGTTAATGGGCTTTTGTATTTTTGAGAAGCTGCTAGTGAAGACTATTTCTAGTGTTTTTAAAATAAATTATATTAAAATAAATTCAATAAATCACTACTGAGTTACCTATTCCACAAGACCATCTAAAAAGCCTTCTTAACTATTTTGAAAACAACTGTTTAGAGCTATGATTTTCAAAAAGAAGGTATTCCCTTAATATTTTCTGGAGTCAGGTATTTTTTTCTGCTTTTGAAAAATAGATATGTTTATTTTAATTAAAAATCAAAAAACTGCATCATTTATAATGTTTCCTCTTTTGCCATGACTTCCAGGAAACTCAGAAGCCAGGATTACTTCAACAGTGTATATTGCTTTTAATTAAATTTTAAATTAATTAACAGTTATTGCACATAACTATAAAATACTTTTGAAATTAAGCAGGTTATAAAAAACAAATAATCAATGAAGTAAGTTACTGATAGTTAACAGTCAGTAAATATTGTTGATTTGATTTAATCAGAAAGGATATTCAAAGAAGCATGGAAAATTACACAAACAAAAAAAGACTGTTGCTGAATGATACTGTTTTAATTTCCTTGGCTGCTCAAGCAAATACCAAGCAATGGGTTGGCTTAAACAATAGGAATTTATTAGCTCCTGGCATTTATAGGCTAGGAAAAAGTCCAAATCAAGGCGTCATCAAGGAGATGCTTTCTGCTCAAAGACTGGCATTCTGGGGCTGGCTGCTGGTGATCTTTGGTCCTAGGCTCTTCAGTTACAGGGAAATGCATATGGAGGTCTCTCCTGGCCTCTCATTCTCTTCTGGGTTCCACGGACCTTCAGTTTTTTGTTTCCATGGCTTTCTCTAATTCTGTCTGAATTTCATTCTGCTTCTAAAGTACTCCAGTAATGGAATTAAGACCAGTCTTCACTGAGTTGGACCACATCTTAACTGAAGTAACATTTGAAGAGATCTCATTTGCAATGGTTCCACACACACAGAAGTAGATTCAGTTTAAGAACATGTATTTCTGGGGTACAGAGCTACAAACTACCACAAATACCAAAATGATTATAAAGAAGAGGAACGTTAACAGTTTTGTAGATTGGCAAACCTGGGTTCAAATGCTATCTCCACTGTTAACCTTGGAGAAGTGTAGATGACCTTGGAGAAATGAAGATGATATCGGTGTGTGCTTATTTTCTGCACTTTCTTAGAATCTCTTTCTCTAGTCAGTTAACTGCATCCAAATCCCCAGTGTTAGAGCAGGAATGCAAAGAGAAGTAGAGGTGAATTTTAGTTTTTTAAGCAGAAGAAATATCACACTCAGTCAAATAAGGCCCTGTAGGAAGAAGTTTGAAGTCTGCAGAGCCTGCAGACACAAGGGGAGAGAGATCACCGTGTGATGGGAAGCAGAGGTGCAAGCCAAGGAACCCCAAGGATTGCAGCAAGTGAGTACCAGAAAGCTACACACTTCGAGGGGAAAGCATAGCCTGCTGATGCCTTGATTTTATATTCCTGTTGTTGGGCCAACCAGTGTGTGACATCGGTCATACCAGCTGATAATCAAGAGGCAAGGATTGGAATGAGCACACAGAAAGATCTAATCACCCAGGCAGGACCCCCCGAGTCTAGGTGAAGTAACTTGGCCTGGGGTTGTGAAGAAGGAAAACCAGGTGATTCCTTGGAATGGAAAGGGAAGGAAGTGGAAAGGAGAGGATTTGGTCCTGGGGCACTAGCACTAAGGAGTTGCTATGGCCACCAGACACTGCCAGAACGTTAACCCAGGAAGCTTCTGGAAGGTGGGCCAGGATATGAAGACCTTCTCTTCCCTTTCAAATGAGCATATCAACCTGCTTTGACTTAGGTGCTGGATTACATCTTTCCGTCAATCACTACCTGATTATCTCCCATGCATTGTGCAGCTTAAGGGCAATGACTTGCACACTAAGATTTTAATAAGTCCCTTCAAACAACTCTGAATTTCCACCAACCTACCACCATCCTATAAGCTAGAATTCTAAAATAATTCTTAGAAGGGTGGGATCTTTGAAACATAGAAATTGATGATATGGAAGGGAAAGCCTAGTTCTCAGAAATAATAAAACTTAACTTCCTTTCCACATGAAGGTTAACCTTGTCAACCTGTTTTCTCAATTACAAAATAGAGATAGTAATGCCAACCTAGAAAATTATTGGGAGGGTTTCAGGTAAGTATCACATTCTACTATGCCTGGAACACAACAGACATTCAAGTAACTATGGTTAATAATTATTTTATTTAATATAGCCATTTCCCTTTTGCATAATGATTATGTTGTTAATCTTCAAATTATTCATTATTTTAAGATAGTTATATAAACTCATTATACTTTTGTGTTCTGTGTCTTGCATTTTGAATTCTCTGTTCATCATTATCTTTCTGTTTACTGCTTTCATCTTGGAAAAGAGTCTGTTTAGAGATCTAGTGGCTTACCTTCTAAAGGTGAGAGACAAGTGCACTTGTATTCTCAGCAAAAAAAACAAATTGTAAAATTGCCTCAGTTGAAAAAGTTAAGAGTTATTACACTAGGAAAGTCCTGATTACATCATACAGAGTACATAAGGGAAGCACACTTCCTCTCTGATAATGATCTACACCTTACATATTTAAAAATATATATTGTAGACTATTTTTATGACATTTCCCAATTAAGTTATAAAATTATAAGTGGTTATTGTGCCAACTAAATGTTTAAAATTTAAAAATACTAATAAGAATTGAGTGATATAAGTCCAAAATAATTATTACACTAGAAATGTGTTAGCTTACATATACAAAAAAAATTCTTTATCAGTAATATATTTTTGAAAAAAAATACAGTATCAAATAAGGCAATACAAGAATATAATCATGTCAATGCCATTGTAGCAAATACATAAAATGAAATTATCTTCATAAAATTAAAAAAATTGTTACCACTTACTGAGGTAGAATGAGCGTTTATGAAAAATGGGATATGGACTCAAATGTGTGCATTTCAATCTCCACTGCACCATTTGTCAGTTTTGTGAACCTGAAAGAGTTGCTTACCTACCTTGTGTCTCAGTTTCTAAACTATAAGTGACAATAATAATGTCTACCTAAGGTATTTTATGAGGGAAGTTCTTGACACAATGAATTACTCAATAAATGTTAGCCGATATTTGCCACTTGTACATTCATTCACTTTCAGCAATCATTTATTGAGCACCTCCTATGTGACAGGCAATGAGTAAACAAGGAATAAAAGAGAAAGATATCTCTCTTCTTTGGAGTTCACATTTAAATGAGAACTTATTCTATAATATTATTATTATAATTAACTGCTGACTATGTATCAAGCTCAACGTCAGCCACCTTGCATATGGTAGGGTAACAAATTAATGTGAAAGTTTATTAGTGTTTATTAATGTGAATAAAATATACCTACATGAGGAAATAATTTTATACAATGCAGTTGCATGGTGGTAAGGAGCCAAGTAGCAAATGTTATTGTTGGTTCTATGGTAAACTCTCTTCAATATTTTGGATATATAGTAATAAAAAAATAGTGAATATTCTGAACTTAAGTATGTAGCATTTCTTTTGTATGACTGTATTGAGTCAGGATGAGAATGGCTTTTCATATGTGTTGCATCTCCCTACAGTAGTAGTGTCTTCACACTGAGTTAACACTCTTATGTGATCCACTGTTGCAAACACTAGGGATATATCATGAGGGACAGGGCCAATGGTGCCGAGAGGGACCAGGAAATGATCATGGGTTTGATACCAGACGAAAGCAGTGGGTTCTCTGTGCGATGCCCTCAAATGACCAATTCCTGAGAGACTGGGGTTTCAGACAGAGAAAGAGTTTATTGCTAGGCACAAAGCAGTAGATAGATGGCCTCTTGGCCTAAAAATATATCTTCCCAAACTGCATTAACTTTGATAGTTTTATAGTATCAAAGATTGGCAGGTTTTAGGATAATGAGCACAATGTCTCCAGATGATAAAATTAGAGGTGAACTAATTATTAAGCATGTGCAGATTGATTGCATACTTAGTCACAGAATGTATGTAAGAAAATGGGGGCCTTAATATGATGATGGGAATGATTTCGAGTATTATAATGAGGTATAGGTCACTTATTGGTTAAAATCTAAGCTACTGTATATGTCAGGTGGGCCCATTTTGGTTAGATCCAGCTTTGGTTATCAAGATAACTTTGGAAATGAGTTTGGTTAGTTCTGGACTGACCCAAGACCCTTCATTAATAAACATTAGGGGCTGTCTTTGGTGATCACAAGACTCCAAAGTTGAAAAAACTGGATAAAATGGGTACAAATGAGGGTTAGTCACAAGGTTTTAGAATCACAAGGGCACAAGATAAATGCTATACAATCACTATCAGAGATCAAGGCAACTGGATTATAGTTCAGAGATATCAGTTATTTCCTTCCATCTACTCTAATATACCAGAAAGTAAAAAAGGAATATCTACATAATGAGTCAGTAATCATAATCATCCCTTAAATCCTAACTTCTCGGTTATAGGTTCATACAAGGATGAAATATGTAACTTGGCATATTTAAGTATCATGGTCTAACCAACTTAGCTATTAAAGAATGATACATAAACTAGGGAGTTTTATTCCTAGATACTTTCAACAGGCAATAGGTATTCATTTTCCTCTCACAAATAATTTGAAGCACTGATCAAGTAGATAAATGCAGTGCTATATGAAATGCCAGAGGGAACCTGAAAAAGAGGGAATACAAAGGATACTTTTACCTTAGAATGTTTCCTTCTGATGCTCCCTTTCCCTGGAATGAGAGAAAGTCACAGTTTCTTCCTTCAGTTCTGTCTGGTCTTTGTTTGAATACCAAATTATCAGTGACTTCTTCCCTAACAGTATTATATAGTGTACAACCAACAAATTGTATTATACTGTACCATTTACCCTTTATATTTCTCCATCGCACTTATCAACAGCTAATATATTTCGTATTGATTTATTTTCTGTCCCCCTATTCCTCTCTAAACAACCTTCTCTGTCCCAATCTGGCCCTACCAAACACTAGGCAAAATTGTATGTATGTGTGTGTATATTCACACACACACATACAGATACACATATCCCAAGCCAGTCTCTCAACTTTTTGAGTGAATAGCAATAAGTAATAGAATCAATAACAGGCATGGTATCTGAAAGCATATCTATAAAGACATGCTGGGGATAGCTGGGACTTCTAGTATTGAGGTTGACATGCAAGTGTCATCCTCTATAGATTGACATTCTGTGGGAAAAGTTTCCAGCTTGCTACACACACACACAAACACACACACACTATGGTAAAGTCTACCAGCTCCCAGAGAGTTATCCTTTTATGAGAGAAGATTATTTAGACATAAGCCTACTTTCACATAGCAGAGAACTCTCATTTCAGTTACTTAAATTAATTAACTTTTTCATTTTTAAATATGAATGGCTAAACATTGCATCATCAGGCATTTTAGGAACTTTAAGCATACAAGAGAAAAAGTCTAAGATGAATAAACAGAAAATTATAATAATTTGGGAACAAAAGATGAAGTTAGACATCCTAATCAGTCACCTCAAATAGGTTAAAGGACAAAATAAACAAAACCCCAAAAGCAGGTTGCCAGGAAATACATGCAAGCAGAAAACAACAAAAAAGAGCACATGATAGGGTAGAAATAAAATATTCTGGGGAATGCCTAGAGGATAAAGAAGGAAATACAGAATATAGACCAGATCACAAATAGAAAATATAGGAGAAAAATAAAGAAACATAAGGCATCAAGTCAAGAAATTCAATACTTGACTAATAGAAATCTAGAAAGAGAGGGAAAAATGGAGGAAAATAAGTTACCAATGAAATAAAAGAAAATCCCCAATTCCAAAATGGTGTTAGACGTATTCTACTTTTTATTACACATTTAAACATAAATTTCAGAATACAAAAGATAAGAAAAATGAAAGTTTCAGAAAGGAAAAATTCCTCCAACAATCTAAGAAGTAAAATAAGAAACTACAATTAGAAAAAAAAAAGTTTCCTTTGGAAAATGAGATTTCCCTGGAATCACTTTTTTTAGCATGAGTAATTGCACAAACCTCCAAAATTTTGAGGAAACCTAGAATTCTTCTCTACTGGGTATCCAGCTATTATTTACCATCTTAAAACCCACCATACTATACTTTTCTTTATGGTGTTGGGCAAGAACTTTTCAAATATTTCTCCCTTACCAACTGGCCTCATTATGCTCTCACAATATGGATGCTAGAGGGAGTATATGAAACACCATAAAAACAAACAAACAATAAAGGTGTCTACTTTCTCTGTTGATTTAATGTGCCTATCTGCATCTCCCTCATAATGCTTTTTCATTCACTGAGAGCATTTGTCTCCTTGTAGCAATTTTTCCACCACTTTTAGAGCCTGTCTCATCACACCCCCTCCAAGACACCTCCACTAACCTGCTGTCTCTCTCTCGAGGTCCTGAGATCTGGGTCTAGCTCTACAGGGCCCCTTCTCAGAGTTGCTGAGCTGCTAGTTGAACATCCTTTGATTCCTTAAAGCCCTAGGGGTGGGCTACTTTCTTTTGGTACTGACTCTGTAAAATTTTGGTGCTCCCTTTTTGCTTTTGGGGGTTTTTTAATGCTTCCTTATATTATTATTGTTTTAAAGTAACTAATTTTTTTCTCCTGTTTGAACCCTCACTGATACAACTATCAAGACAATTTTCAAGTATGAGGACAAAATGATGAAATTTTAAATTAGCAAAGCTCTGTACATTTTATTTCTAAGGTGGTATGCAGGAAATCCAAGAAAGAGAAACTATCAAATTCAAGAAACAGTGGAAATAATCATGGAATGCAATCAAACTTTCAAATATAGCTATATAATAGACTTAGAAAACAATAGCTACAGGTTTAAGCAGGAAGTTGTAGGATTCCAGAAAGCATGTCTTCCAGAAAAATACACATTACATGCAATATATGAAGGGGATTAATAATCTTAGGGTTATTGTGAAATCATATGCTAAAATAATGGCAATAAAACTCTGTAAAAAAAAGGCAAGAAAAATCTTTACAAGAAAACCATGGTTCAAATAGTAATAAACCTAAAATATGGCATGTTTTTAAAAATTAATGGAATTAAAGAAGTGAAAATCTATTTGACTTTCATGGCTGCCACAAACTTGTTTTGGTGAATGATGGTTAAGTAAGTAAGATTATATTTCTCCTTCTGTAGGAGTGGTATCACTAACTGGTCCTGCAATGAACATTATCCATACATTTTAATAGGGCAAATTTTATTTTTTTTTCAATTTTTTGGATCAAACTGTAGTCATAAATTTTATAATAAAGTATTTGATTGAACACTAAATTATTATGACATAATAGAACATAAATATTTTAAAAACTGCAATTTACATTGATTTTTTTCAGAAGTTAATGCATTCTCATGGTTCAAAAATTATATTAAAACAGGTTTACAATAAGAAATCTCACTGCAACTTTTTCTCCATTTTTTATATTCTACTGTCACTGTGGATAACCACTTTTAAGTTTTTTAAGGATATTCTTACAGGGAATCTTTGTAAAACTATAAGTAAATATAAATGTATATTATTTCCCCCACTTTCTTCCCAGTGGTGGCATACTATATATACTCTTTTGCATCTTGCTTTCCTTTGCTTAGCAACGTATCATGGAGCTCTTTCCCTATCACTACATATACATCAATCTCATTTTAAAAATATTACTAGAGTTTCATTTTGCATACATATAACACTTTTTTTTTCACTTTTGAGAGACACTTGGGTTGTTTCTAGTCTTTAATCATTACAAACAATGATTCAATGAATACCTTTAATACAAGTCATTTCACACCACAGGAAGTAGGAATTAGAACAGAATATAAGTAAGAAAGGAAGAAGGAAGAGGCACACTGATGGGTCCATCTCATATGATGGAGAGAATGTCACAGTACTGGTGCAGTCAATACAACAAGAAAATTTCAATACTATTTAAGAAGTAAAGTTTCAAATATTATGTTAAATAGGTAACCATAAACTGCATAATATCAAAAATCTAGAAATGAATGGGAAAGAGGAAAAGAGAACATGAGTCCTACAGGAGTGAATTAGTTCCTGGTCCTTCAGATTGGAATGTCAATAGGGATGTCAACTTGAAAAACCAGTTAAAAACAAACACATACATAGAATAATGGAGGTCACCATCACAGGAACCAAAAACATGTAAGGTAGTGACCTTACATTCATGTTTTTGTGGGGTGTAGTTAGAATGTAGGTTGTGACTCAGCATTTTTTATGATTTTAATCTCAAGTGTAAATACATATACAGTTTAAATATCTATTTAAATGAAACATATATTATTTTAGAGCATGAAGAAATAAATTTTATAATAATGAAATAATTAAAACTGTTTTGGGGTCAAGTTTAGAGCCAAAATAATTAAATATGGTTATCACAAAGATGGTTTGCAGGGAAATAAAATTGAAAATAGAAATGATTCTTAAATATACTTGTCTTTTGAATAGGGGAAGTTAGACTTAATGAAATGAATACAAACTAATGCTTCAGATTCAGTGTTTCCCCTAACATGTTAAATATAAGCATATTGCAAATTGGCTTGAAAATATAATTGTATTACTCATTTAAATAGCACAGTGTTAATTTCTCCCAGTTTAATTATACCTAATGTGTACATCTAATCAGAAAGGTTAATAAATTATTATCTCTCCTATTTGACCTTACTAAATACTTCAAGAGGATTTATGCAGGAAATAATGCCCACAGAGAAAATATTAATGCTTTTTACCATCAGAACTGATGTAATTCTAGTTTGATATAAACAAAGACAAACTCTCTGTGGCAGTGTGAGTAATAACAAGGAGATAGTAACTGAGTTTGGGTACAAGGGCTACACTGTTTGCAGAGTATGCATCATCTTAGTATAAAAGTAGTTGTTAGGGGTTGCAGAATATAAAGCTCTAATCTAGATACTTGATTGTAAGGTTAGGCTAGAGAAGCCATGAGATGAGACTGTAACAAAGTGCAAAATTAAGGAATTGTAAACCTGAAGGTGACTTTAGAAGGTGCTTTAGATTATTTCCTGGAAGGAACTGAACTTCATTCAAAAAAGACAATTTTTGTTTAAAATATTAAATATTATATAACTGATTTTAAAAATATTTTTATAGTTTAAAATATACTTTAAAATATTTTATTTTATGCAAAATTAAATATTTTTAATTAAAGTATTGAATTAACATATATGATGGTAATGATTTCACTTCTAATATATGAGTTTCTTAGCATTTCTTTCATTTTCCTGCTATTTATATTTTTAGTAACATAATGAAATTCTTTAATTCTTATGTGGGTTCTTGATCATTTACATTGTTCCAGAATGTCTTCATGTGATTATGTTGCATCTTTATTTTTTTCCTTCCTTTAAAAAGCCACCACTTTTTACCTTTCTTGCATATGCTTCTCAAATTCCTTTTGCTCAGGGGCTTCAATAATTTACCATTACTTTTCATAACTAAGTGTACCAAAATTACTGAATTTTACTGAATCATACTCTGTTGTTATCACTGGTTACTACTATTTAGTTTTTCAATTATAAGATATATATATATATCTTACAATATTGGTTACTACTATTTAGTTTATCAGTTATAAGATGTATCTATCTTAAAATATATAAGAAAATATTATCTTATAATATATATGCTTGTTGCTTATTTACTTATGATTACATTGAAATTCTCTACCAAAAAAAAAAACCAACCTTTAATGGTGATACCACTAAACATGTCATAGCATTAAGAAACTCAGCTCTGTCATATATTGTTGAGGTTTAAATCCCCAATTTTACATGAGAATGAATGTGATACACTTTCATGGCACTGCTTTCTGCTTAAGCTTATTCTCTTGCTCATTCTCAAAAGTTAGTAAGTATAAATCTGACCTGATAGTCATTATCTGTGTGTGATTCCTTATACTGGTGAAATAATATTAGGAGTTACTGATTAAGAAATGTAACATATACTGGGCCAAAGTCAGCTGATACAGTGTTTATAAATTCAAGGATCAGTAAAACAAGTAAATTTCTAGACACATATTGGGATGAAACTGCATAGGATATTATATTTTGAGAAAAAAGAAAAAGATAAAAGAAAGAGCTGTCATTGTAAATTCACACCAAGATTAGAAAGATGCACACTTCAGATGATTTGTATTTTGAAGAAATCATATTGTAAACCTAGACGAAGGCTTATGAGCTATACACTAGATTGCATGAAAAAAATATAGGGAAAGAAACAACCCAGGAAGGAGTTCTGACTGAGATTCAAAAAGCTGTAGCCCACGTAGCTCTCCACTGAGGCCCTGGGAGGCAGTTTGATTTATGCTCTTGGAAGTGCTGGCTACAGAGAACTGTATAGACTGGATCTTCTGGAAAAAGCTAAGGGAAATACTATAATGCTGGTCATGGGGCTTTTGAACCCAATGATCACCTGATGCTCCTGCCTGTCAATCCATTTTGAGAAAAGATCACTGTTCCTTGTCAGTTTCTAGGAACAAATGAGTCCATACTCATTCTTAAATAATACAGAGCCCTGAGATTCCCATAATTTCTTGAGAAATTTCAAAGAAGCATACAAATAAGAAAGAAGCCATACAACAACATTAATTAATTAAATGGAAATGCACATTTGGAAATATACAAAAAGGCAGTTGCTTAGAATAGATCTGTAGGATAAATGTATAGGTGTAGTACTTACCCTAAGCCAGCATTATTCCCCACTGATGGAAATAGGAACTTGTCCATTCCTCCACTGAATAATTATTTAAGCTCAGTAAAATATGACAAAGATTGGTTTATTAATGGCATTGCCTGATTAACTGGTAAATTAGTTTCCTAGAAATCTGGAACCATGAATTCAGACAACAAAAAATACTCTCTTTACAAATGGCAAAAGACAGGATCAAGTCAGCTCATTTGACTACCTTATGAATGTGCAAAATTTCCTTGTGGATTTAATCCCTTTTTAATTTCAGTGTGACATTTCATAATTTAAATATATTAAATATCCCTGGTCCCCTTTTGGTAGAATTTTGGTTGCTTCCATTGTTTTGCTTTTACTGATAATTCTGCAACAAATATAGTAGAAGTCTACTTAGTCAAATGTGTGAAAGTTATTCTATGATAGGCATCCCAGCAATTTTCTCAGCACAGACCACATACGTAGAAACTTAACAGTTGCACTGTACAACTGGTGTAATCTTGAAACTGTTGATGATGATGTGACTGATCTAAGGTGAGAGCAATACCTCCTGCATATTTACAACATTTGCAGAACAGCATTTGTGCCATAAGTATGTTCTATGTAAAAGAAGGAGTTGGGTCACAATATGGATTATGGTCACAATTTTTTTTCTTCTAGTTATGTCATTCAGGTTCCTATCTAACAGGAATTAGAAATTATAAAATTAAAAATGCCTTCCTTTGACCACAAATTCTCCTCTTATTAGCCCTCATTATTTCCAACATTCATCTCTTCATTTTCTCACATACCATTTCCTCCTCAACCTCTTGCAACCTAGTTCCCATTCACTTTTCACTGAATTAGTCTATTATTAATCACTCATTTGGGGGAAAAAAAAACAAACTTCTCATTTGAAAAAAAAAGTCACTAGAAATTATTTAGTTCTGATTTCCTTTATACTTGTACAAATTTTGGCATACATGATCACTCTATGCTCTCCTTCAGACCTCCTCTTGTTTTCTGAGACACCACTCTTTGAAGGTTTTCTTTCTATCTTTTGGCAACTCTATGATTTCATTTACTGGGCCCTCTTCAGCCGCTGCTTTAATGATGGGTTTCCATGGGTTCTATACTTACTTGGTCTTGTGCTCTCACTCTATACACCTCTTTTGAATTGCCCGCCCCACCCCAACCTTCTTCATTTCTTCAACTATTAGCTGATACATTGCATGAAGCACTGTTTTAGTCATTAGAACTAGAACATGGAAAAAAAGTCAACAATTTCTTCCCTAATGTAGCTTATGTCCTCATGCAGAGAGGCATTCTGCAAAAACATAAATGAATAAATAAGATCTATGATATATGACATAAGTGCCATGAAAGAAAAGAAATAGGAGGGGGTAAGACATCAAGAGTTGGGGGAAAGGAGATAAAGTTTGCTATGTCGAGTATTATTATATAGCAAGACTTCACTGAGAAGACGACATTTGGGCAAACACCAAAAATAGATAAGGGAGCTGAGACATGAAATATCTAGGGGAAATGTGTTTCTGGCAGAAAAAATCAGCAGGTCCCTGAGCCAAGAGTGTTCTTGAAGTGTGTTGGTGTGTTTGAGGAAGAGCAATAAAACTAGTTACCCAGGAGCTGAGTGAACAATTCTGTAGGACCCTGAATGTCAGTTTTAAAACTTTGGCTTTTACTCCAGGTGATTGAAGAAGTAGTAGAGGGTTTTGTGGATATGAGTGACAGGATCTAATAAATGTTTAAAAGGTTCAATATGGCTGCACTGCTGGCAATTGACTCAGGGTGGGCAAGAGTATAATGGTAAAAAAATATATTTGGTGGCTCATAATTTCTGCTTATGGTCATAAGTTCTCCATTTGGGTGAACACCCCAGCTAGCCCTGCCGTGAGCATAACCAGTGCTACCTACATCGCCACATGGTTTGGATGAGAGCCGCCCTTGGTTTCTCTGGTTGTCCACTGCCACTTTTTCTCTGAATGCCCCTTTGCCCTTTAGCTCCACATATTTCACAAGCAAGCTTTTATCTTCATATGGTTTGGATGATAAGAAGCTGCCCTCAGCTTCTGCAAATGGCCCTTGCTGCACCTGCTTTTCATGCCATAATTTCAAACTCCCATTCCCCCAGTATCGGTGGGAATCCCACCCCCCGCCACCAGTTCACAATAAAGACAAAAGCCCCAGACTCACATGTGCTTTTCCCTCCTCCTCCATGGACCCTTGCAGAAGCCTGGACTGGGTAAGCCAGAGACCCTCTATTGCCCATATTCTCCCCTCCTTCAGGCTGTTTGTTCTAATAAAGCTGCCCGTTCATGCATTCTCAGCTGACTGGCTATCAGTGTTTGTGCCTCACCACCCAAGAAACTTTCGCATAATATCCAAAACAAAGAGTAGAGCAGGGAGAAAACTTCAGAAGATCGTGGAATTATCTGGATAAAGTATGAAAATGTTTTGGATGAGATAGCTTTCTGTGGAGGTGGTGAAAACATTCATATTCTTAATGTGTTTTGAAGACAAACCTCAAATTGTTTTTGAGGTATGAAAAAAAGAGGTGAGGTAAAGATGCTATTAAGAATTTTGCCCTGAGCACTTGGAAGGATGAACCTGTTGTGAGCTGAGATGGAGAAGATTCCAAAAGGATCAGGTTTTTAGACAATACTTTAATTTAAAATTTATTAAATTTAAGTACAAAAAGAGAGAATACAGATAGAGAATAGGTTGAGATCCATTAGAACAAATTGGCAAATGAAATCAGCAAATTTACCATTCATGGTAAAGCTTTTTAAAAGCATTTTCAGTGCTCATAGCTATCTACTTTCTGTATCTTTCATTCCATCCTCAATCTGAGTTAGTCCAGATTCATCCAGCTTCATCATTCCCCTAGAGTGATTCTTGCTGAAATCACACATGACCTGCATGTCATTAACTACAATACATTACAGTCTGCATTCATCCTATTTAACTTTTCATCAAAACTCAAGAATGATGGCCAGTCCTTGGTTCCTGCAACATTCTTTTCCCTTGGCTTCTCTCACACAGTCTTTTTCTTCTCCTGGTTTTGAATGCTCACTCTCTTTCTTTTTGGTAGGCACATCCTCTTCTACTCAGCTATTAAAGTTCAAGTCTTCTCCCCTTCCCATCTCCTCCTTTCTCTCTCCATTGGTGATCTCATCCACAACCACAGGCTCAGTAACCACCTAATAGATTTCATCTTATGCCCACTCATATCCTCTCTGCCTCAGTTGCCTACTTGATTTCCCAAATTCCTGGGCCTCTGAAAATCACCTCAAAGTCCACACATTTTGAACCACATGTCCTTCCCTCTTCAGCACCTGGTCTTCTGCAATTCAGTTTTACAAGATAGCTTTTTATTTTTTAATTCATCAAAGGTACTTTACTTTCATTTATCCTCCATATCGAATACCTCCTCAATATGCTGACTTTACTTTGAAAATATCATGTGAATCTGTCTATTTATCTCCATCTCTACACCATGCACACTAAGCTACCATCATCTCCTGTCAGGGCTCCTGGTGTAGCCTCCTGGCTCCTCTACTGCATCAGCACTATCCGCTCTCTCATTCACCCTCCACCCTTCTTCTCTACTCCAATGTCTTAGTAACACTCTTATTACACATGGAATTTTACATTTATTTGTGCTATTATTTTATTAATGCATGCTTCTCCCACTAATTTAAGGATTTGGTATAGCCACAATCTGACACACTGTTCAATACAAAACACATTTCTTAGTATGTCTTCTAAACTATAAGATCCAAGTATTAATATTGTTATCTATTGCACAGAATTGTTGTGATGATATGAGGTCATTTTGTACAACAAAAATATGTATGTTTATAATTTTTTTTGCTTAATAATCTAAATTTTTCTTGACACTTCAATTTTTAGGATTTGTAATAACTACTATTCATTTGGATATTTTCAATTTTTGGTATTTGTTCTTGGAACTTTTAAAAATAGTTTTCAAATCTTAAGAGTATTTAAATGCAGTAAGATTTTCATTTACACAAATGCAGTGAGGACAAATAAGGAAACTGTGACTCAAACTAGTGATACTCCATGTGGCCACTTCAAGACCAAAGCCAGGTGTTCCTGATTTCAAAGTATAATTTATTGCACTACCCAGTGTTTCTCTTCATCTTGAAGACCCATATAAGCATGTAATGAATAAACTAAAAACATGGACATCTGCTAACCTGTATCAAATTCATGGGTCAATGCAGTAACCTATTCCCACAGGAAAAATAAAGATGGGCCACGGTATGATGGTAGATGTTACATTAGTGACAACCTCAAGTATGTTCAGTAGTGTATGATTACAATGTATTTCCCTTACCACAACTGCTGTTTAACTGTTCTGGCAATAACTCTTATCATGATACAGGAAACATTAAAAATCATGCTGCATGTCAAATATTTGCAGAGGCCACATATTAAAAGTTTGAAGTAATATGTTAATATATGATTATGCACCATGTGAATTGTAGAGCTGAGTAATAATAGGAATACAACTGATAGAGAGGACTGGAGTGTCAGAAAACATCATGAAGGAGATGGGTCTTGAAAAAATCTCTTGAATGATGGATAAGATTCGGGAAGACACAGCAGAGTAAAATGGAGGAAGGGCACTCCATCAAGAGACTAAGGAAACAATCCTAATGACAATATCTCTAACATTTTTAAATATAATTTCTGAATTAGCATATTTACAAGTCACAAAGACTTTCTGTATCACTTTGCAAGTTTTTAGTATACCACCTATATTTGTGTGTCTGTACTTAATCCAGACTTTGCTTAACTGCAATTAAATCACCATTCTGTAAATTTTAATATATTTCTCAATAGATTTAATTGTATTCACCTTTTATGAAAAAACTCTAAAACTCCATTCTTGTTTTTTTTCTCATTTTTTTCCTTCTTTATCCATGCCAAATTGCTAATGCTATGTGAACACACACACACACACACAAGTATAAAAATAAAATCATCATTTAAGGAAGCCTGTTGTGAAACTTTTTGTACCATTGAAAATTGAGCTCTAAATTTTCTGCCTTTGGAGTTTGAGTTGGCTTTGATATTCTTCTTTTCTTTTTCCCTCAAGTGGAAAATATCATGTCTGTATGTTTGTCATAAAGGAATGGTGTATAGAAGAAAATGATGATTCTAAAGAAAAAGAAGGGCAGAAAGCAAGCAAAGGCCGGACACTATTTGTTTTGCATACAAGAAGTTGTAATTATTTTTTTTTAAGGAGACCTCTCCTATTAACTGTTCACAAAAGTTCATTTGAGAGCACAAGCTTAGATTACAGAGGCTAACAACTTCCAGACACTGTTTTAGTACCTTTCTTCACTAAGTACCTTACTTCACAAAGTAGTTCTTCATTAGCTTCACATTTATTGCAAATTATTTTGGAAGAAGTGCAAATACATACCAGATGCAGATGCATCTTGTTTCTGAATCTCTCATGAACTAAGATTCTAGATTCAGTATATACCCATTAAATATACACCCATTTAGGGACTCAATCCCAGCTTTTCCCTTCTGACTTCTCTATTCTTTCCCAAGTAACATTTGTCTCTCTTTTAAGCACTTGGGCTTTAGATGTTATTTGAACACAGTACATTCAAAATATAGCCCTGAGAATAGTTTTAAGTGGCTCTTGAGGATATGGATTTCAGATAATATATATGGATTTCAGATAATATATGATGAATTTCACAGTAGTGATGGTACTGTGTGCTCTGATCATGAGGAAGAGTGTGCAACAAAACTAACCTGTAAGTAGGTATCTAATGCAGTGATTTGCCTGGAATTTATGTATTATACTTAATTTATATAAATTTATATATTATATTTGATGCATTCTTTGATGCATCAAAGAAATACCCTTAAAACCTGACTATAATACAATTCCAAATAAATCAGGGAAACACAATAGAAAATTCATAATCAGACCTAAATTGTATGAATTCTATGTATCACATACAACATACATATGTGCTTTAATATGTAAATATATATGTCTGTTTATGAATTTTAATTGCATTTCATTAAATTCTATAGGATCACATGTTAGTCATGTGTAGTAAATCAATAATTTGGCATTTCAAAGCTGTAGAGAAGTCTTATTTGAAAAAGTATGTTGGTAGTACTGGTGGGCTAATGAAAAAAATATTACACCTGAAATGAAATAAATCGTATGTTTTCCAATATTTTATGGTAAAAAATTAAACATTACATAAAATACAGATGAAAATATTATACCAGGGTAGCAAAAGCATTGTAAGCATGCAGCTGAAAATAGAAACAATAAAAATTAATAGTGTTAGATTTAAGTACATGAAAATTAAGGGTTTCTTTATGGAAATTCCTTCCAACCAATTAGAAAAAAAAACACATAAATTAGCAAAGAACAAAATCTGACAAATACAAATATGTGTATATTTATAATAGACAGCCAGTAAATATCCCTATTATTTTGAAAGTTATCACAATGAAAAAGAATTATTTCAGTAGTAAAATGAAATGACAAATCCAGTCACACAAAAATAAATGAATAGAACAGCTGTTATTCAAATGGAAAGATATGTTAGTAAGAAAAGGAAAATAAAAACAATAAGGAAGTTCCACGTTTTTGCTTGTTAAGCCTGCAAAATTTTATTGATATTTATTGTAAAAAGTGATGTAGCTATAAATTGGTATAATAGTACTTGAAGTAATAGAGTAACATGTTGAAATATTTTGAAAATGAAAACTATGGCTGATCAATAAATTGAAATTAGGGAAAGAGAATTAAGAAAATAATGTCAATTAATCAAAATATACACCAAGACATTGTTTATAATGGTAAATATTCTGAAATAATCATATAATCAGCAATACAGGATTGGTCAAAGAAGCATGGAATACCATAATATGAAATACTGTGCAATTAGTAAAATAATAACCTAGATCTATTTACTTATATTTTGCAAACACACATATACACATTAATGGGTCTAATGAATAAGAAATATGTCATTCAGTAAAAATTGCAAAATCTTATTTTTCATTGATAGGTAGATAAGACAGTAGATAGTGACATAGATAAAGATTTAGATGTAGATAAAGGTATAGATGCAGATCTACATATATAGGTGTAGTTATATATTTGTGAACATGTATGTTTGTGTGTGTGTGTAAACATTTGTAGATGAGACTCTGAAATTAGTAATAATGCTGTTGAAATAGTAACATGAACACTTGTCTTACTGTGAGAAATGAATTTGCAGCAGTTATCTTTTCAATGAATACATGATTAAATAAAGCATGATTTTATTTTATGAAAGTTTAAATTTAGATATCTTTCAATTAAAATATTTGAAAGGTA
This sequence comes from Choloepus didactylus, assembly GCF_015220235.1. Classification (NCBI taxonomy): domain Eukaryota; kingdom Metazoa; phylum Chordata; class Mammalia; order Pilosa; family Megalonychidae; genus Choloepus; species Choloepus didactylus. Next base: position 186,853,625 of record NC_051309.1, on the reverse strand, counting down.
CAATTTACAGTACACACAAAATTGGGAATGGTTAAGTCAGTTTTCTGTAAGATTCAAGTAAGCAATCCTCCCTCAAAGGCAACTAAATGAAAATGATACCATATCTAAAATTCTAGTTTTACATTTATATAAATATTATATAAATTATATATAAATAATAAAAATATATATGTATAGCTCCTCAAGTTTACCAGAAGCAGTTTGAAGCAGCTGATCCATTATTGTTTTCCTTGCAATACTTAAGATATTTTCTTGCATACCATTAACACTTAATAACTGTTCACTGAATTTACTACATACTAATGCACACAGCATATCAGTAAATTAAATTTTTTGTAATCTCACCGCTTTAATGTATGTAAAACATAACAATTTCACAGATTTCAGAGTTTATTTTAGAATAGATACCTTAAAATCTCTATGAGCATTTTGGTCAAATGGGACATAAATGAATGATGGGAAAAGATATGAATATTAAATGTATACCAATACGCTGAGTAGTTTGTGAATTAATTTATAAGAAGTTTGATATTTGTCTCATTTGTCTTGCATTCTTGGTGACAGTATGGATTGGTGATTTCTGGTGGCATGAATTTTTTTCCAAAATTTTACTTGACATCTCAGTTAAATATGATGTTTTACTTGCAATAAATTCATATCTTTCCTTTGTTTCATTTATATTTTCAGCAAGGCAATTCAGTACACCAATTATCATTATTAAATTGAAAGAATGTTATTATCACCTCAGTGTTATGAAGGTTGGCATATGAAATGAAACTAAGAGTACAACACTTTTACACTCCTGATGTGCTAGATGTAGAAGTCATGCTATTTTCTCATTATGTAGATTGTGTTCTGTGAAAAGAGATGCTGAGTAGGACTTACAGGGCTAAAGTGGCATTAGCAATCAATGTTTAATATGAGGCAGAGGCTAATTTAGTGAATGAAAGCCACAAGAGAAAAATAAATTCTCAATAATGAAGACTTTCTTGGTTATCTAGGTCAATTCCCAAAATGGTGGTGCTATTAAAGGAAAAACACACAATATCATGCTTGCCACTTACAAAGGTTCATTTTCACTCAAAGGTTTTTTTTTTTTCTCTCTTCCAAACCCTATTCTCTGTAAAACAGTCTACACAATTAAATCAAAGGCAGTGATCTGTATAAATAGACCAAATAACTTTATGAAATACACTATAATTTAAAATAAATGTAAGAACACACAACATATTCTTAAACTATAGCATTACTCACTAGGATAAAGAATAGTTTAGTGAAAATTAACTTGTTCAGGGTTGTGACTTCCATACTGTTTTTCAGGATTGCTTCCTTGCCTAACAGTGATTCTCCACTCCCCCCCACCCCCTCTCTTTCTCCCTCTCTCTGTCTTAAGGGAAATGTGAAGGCTATTTTGATGATGTGGAACTGTGGGTAAAGTTTATTTTTTTCTAAAGTAAGATAGAAGTTAGGCTTGAAAAGTTCTTTCTAAAAACATGAAATATAAGTAACAACAATTGAAAAAAACATATTCCATTGTATGTAACATAAATGGAAATATCAGAATTTAAATGTACATTAAATTATTTGAAATTCTTGTTTATAAGTCATAGCAAAAATAAATATAAGATGTTCTACACATAAACATCATAAAAGTGAAACACGTCCTTTTAAGTTTATAGCATTGTTAAATAATACTCCTGAAATGCAAAAATTAATTGAAATACTTACAATGCATTAGTAAGATACAAAAAAAGTCAGTCTATAATATGAATACCATTGTAATATAAAATTAGCAAAATGCTTAAAAAATGCATTATCAGATACTAATAAATAGAAAAATGTTCTCGAAAGTACCATAGCATATTTGAAAGGTTAATGTTTATGCAAAGTAAAACTTCTCCTACAGCCTCCCATTTGAGAAATTGTCACAAAAAAGAGCTTCACCTGGTGCATTTACCACACTTGCAATTGCATTCTTTGAAATTTGAAAATGGCATTTGCTTGATTTAAGCCCTCTCACCTGTGCTGCATCATACACTGCATTACAAAAGGGACAACTTGTCAGTTTTCCTCAGGGTAGTGGTCCCAAGGCATTTCACAGTGCTTGGGTACAATTCAAGTTTCTCAAACCTAAATTTCATCATAGTTATATGACAGAGCATCTGTAAATAATCTAAACAAAACAAACAAACAAACAAAAACCACAACTTGCTAGTTCTTATAGTATGCAGATTTAAAGGAGACTCACAGACAAAGCTAATGTGGATGATAGAAATCCACTTGTGACATTGTGACATGAGTTGTCAGTAAACTGGCTCAAACAAATTAGCTAAATGCTTTGTTTTGTCTGTTTCATTTTGTTAATTCCCCGACCTCCTAAACACAAGTTTTATGCATCTATAGGTTAAAGGAATCATCATTTGATGGAGGTCTTACATATTTGGTAGCAATAAACAATGGCACCTGGTTTCACAAATGGTAGCTTGGAATTGAGAGAATAGAATTAGCAACAAACATTCTTAAGGAAGTTAAATTTTTATTGGTTAAAATATAATATACGTTTATTTGCCAATAGGACCTTATCTGAAGGAATAGTATAATGTATCTCAATATGATTCTTGCAATTTGTCTAGTATTTTATGCTTTGTAAACAATGCTACATTATTACATTTAATGCCAAATATTACTGGCCCCATTCTACCAGTCAGGCAGTATAGATTAGGAAAAGGTAAGGGCTGTGCTCACCAATTTATGATAACTGGGACTCGGAGCCTGATCTTTTGCTGTCAAGGTCAGCATGTCATTTACAGCCAAGCTGCATCCTTAACAAGGCCTGATTCAGCTGGGAACTGCTGGCCTCCACTTGTCCTCAGTTGTGATGGTCCTAATCAAAGACCTGATGCCTCAGCTAAAATATACAACTTGTTAAAAGCCTTTTGTAGTTTAGAGCTGAGGTGCTTCTCAGCAATCACCAGTCCTGCTTCTGTTCCTAGCTCCAGGCAATGGATTATCTGTACTTAAGTTTTAGTTCCTTAATTAATTACTGCTGCTTCAGAGCATCTAGTCAATGGCAGAATCAATCAAAATTCCTTGACCTTTGTTTATCTCCTCCAGGTGAAATTCCAAAGGAAAGAGGTATCTGTAGGTATCTCTTCCTCCATGTGGACCAATGAATGTTTTATAGGCAATCAAAAACATAACAGCTAGCTGTTATCTTCAGGAGGTACTCTATGCTTCCATATTCCACAGAAACCTGAATACTGTTTCTCTTTGACTATTTTTAGCACTGTGTCAACACTGGTCCTTTTAATCCACCAGCAAATCTCTACTCGGTATCTGCTATAAGCCTGGTACTGTTCTCCATATGGTGGCTAGGCCAGTAAACCAGAAAAAATGATTCTTTGCCTCAGGGAGTGTACATCTAGTGGAGGAAATGTTTCAAGAGCTTGGAAGTGCTATGATGATGATGCAAGAGGATAATGTGATAGAGCTTTCTGAAAATTTGGGACAACAGGTCTTCAAGTAGAAGGAACAAGAACCAACTTGCTAAGGCAGGAATCATCAGTCATGTTAGAGAATTATACTTACAGAAAAAAGAACAGAGGGTGGCCTGTGGTTTATTCTAAGAGTTAGACAGGAGTAAGATCACAATGGGCCTCACAGGCCATAGGAAGGGTCCTATTTTACCATGTGAAATGGGGAGTAGGGGAGTTATGACACCTTATACTTTGAGAAAAGAAAAAAAAAAATCCTCAATGCTTTGTGGAAGAGGGACTGTACAGGGAAAGTCTAGAAGAAGACAGATCAGTTAGGAGGCAGTCAAGAGATTTTTGTGGCATGGACTGATATTTTAGTGGCAGAAATGTTGAGATTATTTACATAGGAATATATTCTAAACTAGAGCTTCCAAGATTCACTGATGGACTGGATATGGGATGTGAAGAAAAGAGGAATCAAGGATGAAGCCTAGGTGTTGGCCTGGGCAATCGAGTGGACAAAAGAGCCATTTAGTGGGATGCGTGAAGACTGGAGGTGGCAGCATACCGAGAGATGGATCTGAGCAGCTCTATTGTGTCCTTTGGGATGTTTGAGTTGCCTTCTATATATTCAAGTGGAGATGTAAAGTAATCAGTTACATTGATAAATATTTAGTTCAGGGAAGAGGTGATATTTCCAGACGTGATTTGAGTGTCATCAAGTATATAGAATGCATGTGAAGCTGTGAAACTGGACAACATCACAGGGGAGGGGAGGGGAGGGGAGGGATAGTAAATCTGAGGACCTAACCCTTAGTTGCTACAAAATTTAGAGTTTCATAGAAGATGAATCAGAAAAGGGAGCTGAGAAAAAAGGGTCAGTGGGATAGGAATTAAAATGAAATCAGCACGTATGGTTATTATAACCCAGGAGAAAGTTTGATTTTTAAGTGTGAGGGAGTGATGAGGTTCTTCATTTTGTCACAGTGGTGGTCTAGATTGGCTGAGTAAACCTCGTCCTCCAAACAAGGAAAAGGCTGGTCAAAAGAAAAGAAAAGAAAAGGGAGGAAGGAAGGAAGGAAAGAGAAGGAGGAGGAGGAGGAAAGAGCAGATGAACCAATAAACAGAAGAAAACATGATCTTAAATGCATTGATGGGCTGGCTCAAAATAAGGGGTGTGAGGGGGGAAGGACACAACTAAATTCTAAGTTACGGAATCCAGTGAATTAAGTGGAGCACCAACAGTAAAATGAACTTTCCATCCTGAGGAAATGTGCCAAACTTGATTCATTTCTTTCACTCATGAGGTACAGGGAATATAAGGCAAGCTAGGGGTCAGTTGGCATAGGCAATCTGATAGGATGATGTTTAAATAACTACATCCTCAGTGTAGAATTGAACTACAATTAAACCCACCTTCCATGGCACTGACAATGTCGGTGAGGCCCACAGGTAGATAAAATGCCTCGAGAATGAAAAGATGGCTCTCATCTGAATTTGCAGCTCAAAGGCACAAAAACCCTCAAGTAATATTTAGTTTAATATAGACCCAAGCTTGATCAGTGAAAATTCAAAACTCTATAGGAATAAGTCTTCAAAATGGGCCTCAAAAATTCCCATAGACAAAAACTCAGTTTAAAAAACTTACAAAATATACAGCTATGACAGTGATTTGGTGGTCAGGCAGCAGGTGTGAAGAAAACTGGAGTTTAAGGATGAGAAGCTACTGACCTTCCTTACGCACTGTCAGGAAATGTAGTAAATTTAGCCCTTGAGAAATGAGGGAGTCAGAATATTTATGTTTCTTTATTGCTTCTTGCTAAATTTAACAAGGCATTATATAAAGGAAATGAGCATAGGCAAGAATTTGACAGTTTGCAAGCACCAAAATAAAGGGACTCAGATCCAGATAATTGAGGCCTCTTAGACTTGGAAATGTCAAGTGCTCATGTACCCCAAAGACCAGGAGATGGTTGTTACTCAAAGCCTTTCTTAAAGAAATATTAGGACATCATCACTGTTAAGCAAAGGGATCCAGCCATGGAACGAAGATCATTTTAGGGCATTCCTTCTAATCTTGTGTTTAAAATGGCCTCAAGGTAGCCTCTGTTAAAATGAGACAGTAAGGTGTATGTTGAGCAAGGAAGCCAAGAAATAAAGGAAGTTTGCATCCAACCCCTGGGAAAGATTTGTGTGTTCTAAATGACACGCAGAACTGATAACAATAGCTAGTTTGTAAGGGGATTGTATTGACAAAGAAATGCCAAGCATGGGTCTGCAAATGCTCATAATTATTTTGCCCTTAAGCAGACCTCCTGGCTGCCAGAGATACACTCTGGCATACAGTGACATACTTATATCTATATTTCATCTTTTCACAGAATATATTGGACAAATATATATATATATATATACATACATATATATATATATATATGTATATATATATATACCTAGAGAGTGGAGCTAAGGCTGGGTCATGGGCTAACCCAAAAACTTTCTCCACCGCCAGGCAGAGAATATTTGAAATTCCCCTCCAACAGGATTTTTATTTGAATAATTGCTGTGGACCAATGAGTGCCATTTGTTTCCCATTCTTCTCTTTTCTGAATGTTTCAATTATCTCGTTCCTGGTACACTATTGTTTATAGATGGTTTTGCAGGAAGAAGGGACAGATAACTTTTTATTTAGTTTATGCTTTGCTGAAACAAAAGAAGATAAACCTTAACTGGAAGTAGAGGAAGACATGTAGAAGGTGAGATTTCCTGAATGGTGAGCTGCCTGCATCTATAAAACACACTAGGAGAATAATGTGTTTTATAGATGGAAAGAAAGGTGTGCATGGATACTTGGGTAGCCAGAAGGAAAAACTAGGGAAAAGTGCTGATTTTCCCCTAACTCTATTTTCCCCTTCTTCCTGGTCATCTCGCTCCTCAGTTAGATACCACACTACATTTCTAGGTCGTCCTGTGGTCGGGGCTAAGAGCTTGCCAAACAGAAAGAGGAGGGCAAGTTCTGGGCTGTATTCTTACAGTCCCTTGCTCTGGAGTCACTCTTCTCTTGTCCTTCCTATTGGCTGAAAGGTAGTGAAGAGTGGAGTAATCCTTCCCCCAGCCACCTATCCACATCTCCTACAGTAGCCTTAATACCTTGTTACCTTCAAGTTACAATGTCCGCCTATGTTTCATCATCTTTAAGCCACTGTATTTTGGAGCCTCATTTTAGAGCAGCTCTATCTTTACCTTCTTTAAACAGTCTCCTCCGAATTATATCAGGTCTCTCTCTCACTTCTGATGCAATTGTGTAACAAATGTATTGCATAAACAAAGCAATCTATAGTTAAATAAGTATCTACAATTCTGGGATGAACACTACTGAGTACCTTGTATATGGGCCTTCACTTGCATTTGTATAATATAAAATGATACACTAAAATCTTCAAGGCAATGCATCCATCAGATTTACTTGCCCATCAAATGTTTTTTGCAAAGACATTATCCTGGGACTAGCATTTTCACTTTAAGGTTTTTGAAGTACACACTGTGCTTTCTGGAAATCAGTGAATTAACAAGGATCATATTTACTGTGAATTATCTTCCACAATTTTCTTCTGTTCTTTGTAGGATCTTATTTCTTGCATCTTCTTTTTAACTTCTTCCTGTACTTCCCATCTCTTTCCAATTGAGCAACCCACAGATTTCCAAATCTAAGATCCCAATAAGCAACTAAGAACAATAGTTACAATCTGAAAACAAAATTGGTGACCTCATCTCTTTACTCTGCTACAGCCACAAATGTGTCCTTTCTGTATTTAGAATATATCGCTTCTAGAGTAGTAAGGCTGTGCACTTTCTATTTTCCTTGCCAGGAACAGTCTTCATTAGTTGAATCCAGGTCCACATGTTCAAATCTCTGTTCCTATGCCAACTTACATGAGAGGCTGGAGAAGACATTCCATCGAGGATATATTTCTCCATGCACCCTTTTCAATTATCTCCTTATCCAGCTGGTATTTACTCATAACATTTATCATCACATGATGAATATATATGTACTTGTTTATTTCCTTATTACCCTTTATCCCACATACTAGATGTATGTTCAGGAAAGCAGGTATGTTTTCTAGATTGCTCATTGTTGTATTCCAGCCCCAAGAATAGTGCCTGGGACAGAGTAAAGTTTCAACTAATATTTGTGGAATGAGTAAACCAGTCAAGAAAAAATATCAGATCTTTTATGTGAGACATTTTGGATGAGGTATCCTAGGTATAGAGCCATTTACGGCTTACTTGTTTCTGCTGAAGGTATACAATGTTGGCCGATACTGTATATGGGTAAATTTATGAGCAAGATATATGTATATACTGGGTATATTTATGATTAATTTGTCAATTGTGAGGAATCTCTTTTATGCTGAGTAGTGGCTGAATGAATTTTAGTCCCATTATGAACTGTGATTTTAAGAATAAATGCTGAAGGAAGTTAGCTGACATTTATCATCTTTACTGACCTAGATTATAAATTACACAGGGGGAAAAAGCATTTTGCATATTCAGGATCTAAGTCTAACTCTCTAGTAATAATAATAGGGAGGGCTGATGGCTCTCCTCATTTTTAAGTCAATCTTTTCCAGTTTCCAGCTGGAAAGGAAAATTTCTGCTGAGTCTCTTTAGGAGGCCCATTAGCCCATCTGTGTGTGCTGGCATAAATAAGAATCTGTGGATGGTAATCAGACCAAACCTGACATTTGTGCAGGAGGAGATTAGGGAGCTCTTGTCCCTGGTTTGTGTTGCCAAGAGGGATGAATGAACAAAGTCAGAACAAGAATGCAGGCGCCAAACTGCTTACAGAGCTTGTTTTACGTTCCTTGTAAAATATCCATGATAAGAGAACAAAGTTAGAAAACTTAAATGAGGTCTATGCGTTCAATGGTAAAATATTTTCATTCTTTCTTTCAAAAAAGGGTATTTACTTAGTGCCTGCCATTTACCAAGCTCTGCTCTGGGTGCTGTGAGCACAGTGGTGAGCAGAACTAATGAGGTCACTGCTTGTGAGGAATTTGTATTCTAAAAGAGAGAGACAGATTATTAAACAATTTAGCATTGTATCAAACAATAGTAACGGAAAAGGTTAAAATAGAATGAGGGATAGGGATTGGAGGAAGGGAAGAACTACTGAGAATTAGGGCAGGAGAAGTTCTTTACAGAAGGTGATAGACTTCCACAAGATTTGAAGAACACAATAGAGCATTCTAATTTAGAAAGAGGGAATGGCTAGTACAAAGGCTTAAATGCAGGGTCCACTTTAGTGAGTTCTACATAACAGTAGAAAGACAACTGTAACAACTTGGTATGTTCTACAAACAGTAACTAGAACATAGAGCATAGGGTGTTATGAGATAAAATCAGAGAGTAGGCAGGAGCCAGATCATGTGGCCAAAGTATGGGGTTTAGGTTTCATTCCAAGAATAATAGAATGAATTTGAATACATGAAACAGAAGAGACCATTATGCTTGTTGGTGGAGAATGAAATTTAAAGAATTGAAAGGGAAGCTATTACAGTTAGTTAAGAAGGTATTAGAGAAAACCAAGAGATAGAAGATGGTAGTGGACAGTGGTAGAACAGAGAACAAAAATAATAGTTTCAGATAATGTTTTAGAGGGGGTGTTGGTGAGACTCAAAGTTAGATATTTAGGTGAGATATTTATGAAATATGGAGCTTTTTCTTTTTTTAATAATTCAATTTTATTGAGATATATTCACATACCATACAGTCATACAAAGTGTACAATCAGTTGTTCACAGTACCACCATACAGTTGTGTGTCCATCACCAAAATTAATTTTCGAACATTTTCATTACCACACACACAAAAGTAATAAGAATAAAAATTAAAGTGAAAAAGAACAATTAAAGTAAAAAGAAAAGATCACTGGGTGCTTTTTTTTTTTTTTTGGTCCCTGTTTTTCTACTCATCCATCCATAAACTAGACAAAGGGGAGTGTGGTCCATATGGCTTTCCCAATCACACTGTCACCCCTCATAAGCTACATTTTTATACAATCATCTTCAAGATTCAAGATTTCTGGGTTGTAGTTTGATGGTTTCAGGTATTTACTGCCAGCTATTCCAATTCACCAGAACCTAAAAAGGATTGTCTATATTGTGCGTAAAAGTGCCCACCAGAGTGACCTCTCGACTCCTTTTGGAATCTCTCAACCACTGAAACTTATTTCATTTCATTTCACATCCTCATTTTGGTCAAGATGTTCTCCATCCCATGATGCCATTCCTAAAGTTTTGGTCTGAACAATTTTGGTAGGAATAAGAGCAGAATTGGGGCAGACATGAAGAGATCTGCTTTAGACATGAAAAGCTTGAAATCTTAATTAGATGTTCAAGTGAGGATGTCAAGAAGGTCATTAGGCATGGACATCTCAACTTCCCTTGAGAGGTCTGAGCTACAAATACAAATTCCAGAGTTATTACAATAAAAATAGAATTTATAGGTAAAGAATTAGAGGAAATCACTTAGGTAAAGTACATAGAAAGAAGAGAGAAGCAGGAAAAGGAAAGAGAGTGAATGAAGGAGAGAAGCAAGCTGAAAACAGAGCCCCGGGCACTTCAATATTTAGAAGTCTGGCAGAGACAATGGATCAGAAAAGAGTCTGGAAAAGCAGTGTTGTGCATGCTAGCATTTGTTTTTTTGTTTTGTTCTGCCTTTTAAGGTAGAGAATACTAGAGATGTGAATTACTTAGAATGGAGATGCCAGTCAATGAATCAGTAGAGAAAGAGCAAATCTTTAAGCAGACAAGATGGAAAGAGTGGGGGGAGTAACCATTGATAAAGTCTGAGACAATTCATTTTTCATAATAAGAAGGAAGGCAGGGATATAGATGCATATGCATTCGTATAGGTATATCTGGTGGGGAGAAGGCCAGCAAGTTCCCATCTAATTGTTGTTCTTTTGTCTGTTAAGAATGAGGCAAGGTGACAGAATCCAAATGTTCTGGTATGGCTGTTGATGGGACCATCTTGAGGAGAGGGGAATGTTACATACGATTTGTTTTTTCTGGATTATTAAATTAATCATTGTGGCAAGAAGGGAAAATAACCTTTTTGATTGCCAACCAGGTCCCAAAGCTGGTTATAGAGGTGATGCTGATCCCACCCAACTGCTTGGCAATGATTGTCATTCTTTAATTAAGTGATGGGGGGACCCTTAACATAAGATGTCCTTGAATGATAGGACCACAAAGTTTACAAAAATCATTTTCACAAAATAATTGGAAAGTCTATCACTAGCTTATATGGTTAAAGTTTGGATCAAAGGTTGACATTTTATTATTGAAGACTCTAGGTTTGAATCAAGAGTCTGTGTTTCAAAGAGAGAGCTCATTTGGAGACAAAGAATTCTTACGTAAATTATTCAGTGGAGAAAGTGAAATAATACTGTATGAAAAGGATTTGGATAGTGGGCCACACAAGTACATGAACATGCAGTATAATGCTTCAGGCAAAAGGCAAATTGGGACACATACTTGGATGTAGAATAGGGATATTGCATAAAGAATAAAAGAGATTATTTTTCTCAGAAGAACATTATTGGGAACAATTCTCAGCCACATATTGTTAAAAAAAGTGTTGCTAAATTGGAAAAAATCCAAAGGACTATAAAAATGACATAAAATTTAGAAAACATGATCTACAGGTAAAGCTGAAAAAACAGCACTTTTACCTCCCAGGAGAAACACTGTGCAGCTGTGTGGACTGTCTGTAGCTCTCAAAAGATTAGACTAAAATGAGGGCAAGGGACGGGCTTTAAAGCAGTCATTTTAGGCCAATAAACAATTGTCTAAATTGACAAAGCAGGAAGAGTATCTTGTTTAATTAGAAGAGGCTTTGCAAATTGCTTTCTTTGGAGGCCTATATATTTAAAAAACAGAACAAACAAAACAAAAATGAAAATACGTATTTACAAGGAAAAGCTGGGAATAACTTGCTGCTAGGGAAAAATAACCATTTAAAATATGGACATCTTGAAATGAGAGGAAAAAATGATATCAGCCATAACTTGACTAATTGTGGCTCCCTTAACTGACTGAGGCTACTTTGATACTATTTTGAAACATTTAAAATAAAAAAGTTATATGAGAAACCACTCTTTCCCTCTGAATTTTGGAAGGCTATTTTAAAAAAGTAGACCAAAGTGTGTGAGTTTGTCCTAACATTCACAGATATTCAGCTATGTTTTCCTTCCCCTGGAGAGAACCCCAGGGTGGAAAATGCTAAGATGCATAAAAGGACTTCACAGCAGTGTGAAGCAAATGAAATTCTGGCTGCTGAAGAACTTCTTAAACAAATTCTGATGCCAACAATTGTTAGGCAGGAGTTTGGTGTTACATGGCTTCTAGTAATCGAAAGCACTTTACAAGGCACCCTGCCAGAATCCACATAGACACGGGGAAAAATAACTTTTATTTGACTTATTAAATTTCACATTGCTTCTCCCTAGTAGCAAAGGAAGCAGAAAGGAGATAGAGTGATGAATTATGATCCCAGTCAGGGAGGGGTTATTTATGTTCTCTCTGATAGTGGAACTTGGCAGGGGAGGCAGAAGCCTGGAACAGGCTTGTTTTTTTTCCGCTCTCTGTACACATATCCACTGCCTCATGAAGCACAGGGCAGAAGGCCAAGTGATTTCAGTCAAATGAAAAATGTGGCTATCTCTTAGAATTGCATTTTTAAAATGTGTGGCATGCTTTGTTGAAATATATTTTGGAATGCTGACTTTGGATGTAGCCACAATAGGTTATTTATTGCTTTGAACATTTGCCGATAGGCTTTAATTCCTAGCCAAATTTCTTTCATGATATTTCTTTACTTTTAAGAGATGTGACTTTCCACCAAGGGAGAAAATAAATGTGCATGTTCAAGGGTGTGAAAAAAAGAAGGTAAGACAGTAAGAAACAATAAAACATAAAAATTATACAAATGAGCATAAATTATCTATTTCTAAACAAACAATTCCTGATTAGTGGGTCACTATTTTGTAATGGTTTAGAGCACAGGCTTCAGAGACAGACAGACAGAGTTTGATTTGTGTTAGGGTCACTTATAGGCTGTGTGGCATTAAAAAACTTTTAAATTTCTCTCTCAGGATCCTGTAAAATGGAGACACTAATACCTACCTCAAAAGTTGAAAATAGTATTAAATAATAGGCTCTAAAGCATTTAAATTTTGTGTTTGGCAAATGCTTAATTCTTAAGAAATGGCCATTACTATTACTATTATTATTATTTGTAATAAAGGCTGTTCAAGTTTCTAAGACTATTCCTCAATAATGGTAGATGTCTTGAAAGCAGGAAATTTGTAAATTCAAATTATAGTGGTCTAAAATAAATGACACTATATTCTAAAGAAATGTAATCTGAAACCATAGAGTAGGTTTAGTAGAGAAGTTAACTCAATATACAATGTTTAAGTAAAAGAAAAACTCCAAGGTTATAGAGAGTAAGAGGAAAATTAAATTCTAACTTACTTAAAAATTAAAACAATAATATGAATACACTTTTGGACTTCCTGAGAATTTTCAAAATGCGTTTTATGAAGATTTCCAGGCTGTTCTCTAGATTTTTTCAGACCACATTTTCAAAAATAGACATTTCTCTTCACTGGACAAATAAAGGAGCTTGAGGCAATATTGGGAGTGGGGTGGGGTAGGGGTGGGGGGCTGCAGTCTACCTCTCACAGAGGAGGAGCAAGCTTAAGTGAGCAGGACAAGCCCCCTCTTTTTCCAAAGGATTCCTTTCTCCAGAGACTGTTTGGCCCTGTGCTCTAGGCAGCTAAGAAGTCTGTTTACTTGCACAAGCTCTGATGGGTAGCCATGCCTCATTCAAGATATTAGGGTCTCAATCTTCTCTCAATTGCTAGAAATGATACCCTGGCACCTGTACCTTGTCTCTCAAGTTTCAGATGTAGGAGGATGTCTATACATTTCAGCAGAAGAGCTCAGTTATTTTGGTGTTTGGGCCATAAAAACAGTGAATTAGGAGAGAGAGAGGATCAGAAACAAATGCTCAACTTTTTTTAAATGTTTCCTTTACCTGACTTAGAAGATGTAGTCAAGCCATGTGGCAGGGAAAAAGTGGCCTCAAGAAATAGGAAAGGTGGGAAAGATAAAATCTTGCCATTTTATCATAAAACTATATTAAAAAGAAATAAGCAAAGTGATTTTAAATACATGGAAGAGCAATAGGCAGTGGTAACTACGGGAAAAAGAATAGTCATTTAATTTACAAATTGTACAAAAAAATTCAAGAGAATAAACTAGAGAAAGGTATTAGAATAAATTTTAGCAGATTAGATGCAACATATGTACATACACGTAAATGCAACAGTTCTTTTGTGTGAAAAAATAAATCAGTTTGAAAATAAAATACAACTAAGATGACTGCAAAACACTATTGAAATAAACAAAAGGAGATTTGAATAAAAGATTCTTTTTTTTTTCTTTTTTTGGCTGGGAAGAGTGATTTTTACTGAGATCATTTTTTCTCCAAAATTAATCTATATATTTAATTCAATCACAGCTAAGATTTTAAAATGCCATTAAGTATTTCTGTGATATTTGGATTATGAGATTAGAAAAAATTGTTTTGACAGAGAAGTAAAATTAGGGGACATTTGCACGGCCAGATATTATAACATGGAGAAAGACCACAGTAATGAAATCAGGATGGAACTAATACGAATACTAGGTATTATACTAAAACTTACACTAAGACTAATGTTAGAATAAAAAGATAAGTGAAAAAAAAGATATACAAGAAAAGAGCCCTCTCCATATGTGCATGTATTCATAATGAATGGTTTTAAAAAAATCACAGGTCTTCAATTAATAAAAGTATTTTGCCACAAAGAGCCTTGGTAAAATTGTTTTATTGCAAAATTTAAAAAAAAATACAAAATAAAAACACACTGCATACTCTTGTCTCACTGCACTCCAGATGAATAAAAAGTTTGTTGTTAAAAGAATATAATTAGTATTTAAAGTTAATAAAATAATATAGGTTAAGCAAACATTAATCTGTTCTTTCAAAATGATTTTTTTTAAACATTTTATTTGGAAATAATTTTAAATATACAGGACAGATGCAAAGTAATACACAACCTATACAGAGAACTCCAACATACCCCACCATACCCAGATCCACCAGTTTTAACATTCTGCCACAACTGCCCTTGTTTCCTTCCTTCCTTCCTTCCTTCCTTCCTTCCTTCCTTCCTCTATCAATCCATCTCTATATCTTTATCTAACTTTACCTATCTAATATACTTATCTGTCTAATCAATTTATCTATCATCTAATCTATCACTATCATTTATCCATCCACCTCCATCTTTTTTCCCCTAACATGCCAATCCTGAACACATTCTTGTTTAGTTCTAAAGCCTCCACACGTTCACAATGACCACATCAAATAGAAGGCAAAACACGAAACAAGCACTACAACCAAAATTGAAAGAATTAATTTTACTTCATAAAAATAAAATATTTCATATTAAAAACATGAAAATAAAGTTCTATCAACTTGGGAAAATATTTGCAACAAATTAAGACAAAAATCAATGTCCATAATCTATAATGACTTCTATGCACACTGATAAGAAAAATGCAAAAATGCAAAGACAAATGGTTAAACCAGTAAAGTACTTCAAAAAGCAATTGCCTACAGAAAAAAAAAAAAAAAAAAAAAAAAACAACTCAGATGGAAAATAAGCATATGAAAATGCTCATTTTACTTATAATTGAATAACTGTACTTAAAGTCAACTCTCTTTAACGTGTTTTTAGGTTCTTTGCTTAATGAATTCGTAGAGCTTTAAAAAACTAATGGTACTTAGATTTGCAGTCTCACAGGTAGCTGGGGGGGATTAATTATTGATATGACCTTATTGGAAAAAATTTCATATTGAGTCTTAAAAATGTTCAATTCTGATCCAAACAATTTAACTTTCCCATACGCACTCTAAGAAGGAATCTAAAATTGACAATCAAAATTATGGAAAATTTGTTCAGTAGAGAGTTATGTATAACAGAAAAATAAATCGGGAACTGTTTAATAACTAAACTAGCAATATTTAATAAATTGATTATGGCACATCCATACATGAAGGAAGTAACATAGTACTATATAAATAATTTTTATAAGACTTTTCCTGAAAATAAAATGCTTTGGAGATAATGTTAAATGATAAAATTGAATAATTCACTATTGCACATAAAATGTAATTTCAACTATGTCAAAAATGCATAGAAAAATAGTATCTCAAAAATAACTAAATGTCAGCCCTTGGACAACAGAACTAAGTTCATCTTTGTTATTATTAACAGTAGTTTTTTTTTTTTAAATCATTTTTTAAATAATTTTCTTTATTTAGCAAATTTTTACTAGACTGAAGAGTTGATTTCCCAAACACTCCGTCTGGAAGCAAATGCTGTGATTAGCAGAGTATTCAATTTGCTTGGTTGCTATACTTTTCAAAATAATTAATTCATTTTCATTGTTTAAATAAATAGTCATTGACAAATTAAATTACATTGTGTCCATTTTCCCCAACTCTCATAACCTGTGGGTATGCCAGAATTCAAATTTCAGGTAACCTCAAGTTAAATCTAAAACTGTGGACCAATTTGGTAAGTACCCTGATAACAGGCCCATGTTTTCTCAGGAATTGTCAAAGCCTCATTGCATTTGTAAGTAGTAATACTGTGTCAACCCCAGTGGGGCTCTGGAGTTAATCCTGCCCCAGAGGAGATAGGCAGGTCTTAGCTCTAGTTGTTGGCAGCTTTCTCAATTCTCAACGTCGGGTTGCTTAAACGGGCTGTGGGATGACTGTTCAGACCTGCCCATCTTAGATTTGGGGACAGAGTGGAAGAAAAAAGAAAGTCTCAATTTGATATCTAGGACAAAATCACATTCTCTAATCTAGCTTGTACCAAATAATAGTGAGATTTTTCAGATATTTAATCCAATTACCTACTATTTCTTGAAAAGAACTCCCTTTATTTCAAGAATGTTGTTCGGAAAAAGCATAAGCAAAAGTGAAGCCATAGGACTCTTTTCTGTTCCAGAGTATAATACAATTATAATAGGACTAAAAGACTACCGTCCTTTGGGTATGTTTAGGCTAATTTCTTCCTTCCCTTCCACCTCCTTCACAGCTCCATCTGAAAGGGGTCTGCTCTGAGATTCCCACCATCTTAAAACAAGGGTAAGGAAAGTGGAGGCCATTTTGTTTACTTAGTTTTTCTTTGTTTATTTTGTCAGAGAGCCCCATATTAGGTCTTGTGGGTCACTGGTCCGGCTAAGAATAAGTGATATTTTTTTCATTTAAATATGTGTCCTTGATATAGTTACAAGGATCTGAACCCATAAGGACAAAAGATGAATAGTAGGGATTGGACATTCCTTGGTCCCTGTTACAATACCAAATTAATACTGCCAAAAGTTTGTTATATATCCTCTATAAAACTGTAAGTCAAAGAAAAAAAATCATTACCCAGTAAGTGCCAAGGCCATACCCTAAATTATTAAAATGCTTGAAGCTGATAAAAAGAGCCAACAACATTTACTTTTTTGATGATCAAAAGAATAAATAAAATAAAAAGAGCTAATCCTAATTTTTTAATTTACTTAAAAATTTAGCAGTTGGCCAATATGAATATGTAAAAAAAAAATCATTATTTAACTTTCTATATATCATTTCATCTGGTTAATTTTCCATGTTAATTTTTTCTTAATTAATAGTAAAAAATTAAAATGTGTTACCTAAATGACTTTTATTAAATTGAGATTGTCTCCCCCTTGATTTAAAACCCTGTTATAAAAGCCTGTATGCAATTTGAGTCATTCTAATCTCTAAAGTTATTGAAATACAATGGAGTTACAATTATCAAAGATTCACTAATTACATATGGAAAACTTGAATATGTGTGTCAGATTTCTCAGTTTGTACCTCTAAATATGTTAAATGTCAGAGTTAGAATGAATGTTTTGTTGGACTCTAGAATTCAGTGCTTACTTTATTCCTAAACATGGGCAAATAACAGTTTTCCTCTACTTTTAAAGCGATTGTAGATTAGTCTTATTAATGTGGTTTTTACTCCTGTATGTACATATATTCTTTGTTTCTGAAATCCACACTTTGTGATGATGTTACTTTTTATTTGGCCCTTGGGTGCATTTTATTTATTAATTATAAAGATTTAGAACATTTACAAAGATAGAATTTACAAAGGTCTAACCTCCATTCCTAGGGTATCTATCCCATTGGAAAATGTTGGATGTACAAAGCCCACATTCACACAGCCCATTAGAGTGTGTGGACTGTTTCATTAGCAGGTATAGAACTCTCCCCTCAATTGTCAAAGGACTATTTTCATACTAATATAATATACTGAGTTGGCTTATAGTGGGTTAAATGCTGGGGTTTTCTAAAGTCCTTTGTTTCTCTGCCAAGAACACATATTCTTGTCTTTTTCATCAGTCCCCTAAGAAAAGAATTAATTCCAATAGCTTTGAGGTGTTTGTGCCAATACCACAGGCACTAAAAGAAGCAGCTTTCAAGAAGATGACTACATCAATCCTAATCTTAATGATTTTCATTTTGAATCTATGTTCATATTTTGGATATTTGGGGACAGGGTATTTATGAAGTAGACTGTACAGACTGGAGACGGCACCTGCTTGGTCAGGTGGTCACCTGTGTTCATTTACGCCATATCTGGTTGCAAAAGGTCATCAGAAAGCTTCTGACATAAAATGTGATCTGGAAATTCCCAAATTCTCATCATAAATTTTGGCACTGAGATTCTTGTTTCAGGTACAAATTAATTTAGATTGCTCATGGAAATGGTAATTGGACTTGAATTCATGTATCTTAAAAATCAGATCTATTTTTAATTTTATTTTATTTTTTATTCTATTTATTTATATTTTTACTATTTATAGGTCACTGGATTGAGAATCATGAACCTTGAATATTATTTAATATATTTAATAAGAGTTCTTTCATTTTGCTTTCTGGAACCCATTTCCCTTTCCCTAACAATCACACAGCACCAAATACTTAATAAGAGCTTTGTTTTGAAGGGAAGAGTAGATATAACTTAGATCAAAAAAAAGGTAAATATAAAATGCAAATGAGTGTGCATGTGTGCACTAACAGTGTGAATAATATAAAAAAAGACTTTTAGAGAAAAAAGATTTTCTGAATACCAAAAGTTTTCCTTCAAATATCAAGAGTCAAAGCCCTGCAGTAAGCCAAGCTGAATAGATTCTAAATGCAAGGTGATAGGAATGCTAACATGCTCCTGTTGAAAATGTCCAAAAATAGATGACAGTGTGACCCTGAAGATGACTCTTCAGTAAGAATCCATGAGACAAACTACTCTTTTATTGTCCTAGTCATCACTGCTGCTCTGTGCTCTTTGTGGGGTATCAGGTAGCCAGGCTCACACACTGTGTGTTCTCCTGCTCTGAAGCTTGGATCCTGGGGGTCTGCTACTCCTGTGAACTTTTGCTCCCCTCTGCCTGGGGGATGGGCTGGAGCGGAGAATGAGTCTGGGGCTTTTGGCTACTATTTCTATGGGCTGTTAGGCATATACTAGTCTCCAAGGTTGTGCTCTAGTCCATCTCTAAAGAAGCTTGCCATGTCCCTGTGCTTTCCAAGGAAGTGAAGCACAAACCTCTGCTTAGTGCTCTCCTAAAACAATCTAAAATCTTGAATGCTCACTTTCCATGACTGGTATATGAGGTCAGATTAGGAGCCTTCTACAGCAGTGCTTCCCAAATGGTATTAGTGAGGGTCCATTTATTTTATTTCTGGTTTGCTTTTTTGTTTGTTTGTTTTAATGTCCAAGGAGTCACAGATGGATACATTTATAAAAATACAGTAAAAATGGCACTAGAAAAATGAAATTAAAATGTATTTTACAGCTCATGGATGCCAACAGAAGAGTCAGGAACACCATGCTAACCAGTGCCACAGTGGTGGATGTGGGAGAGGCTGGGGGTACATGCCCACAGCCCCTCAGGCCTTACTGGTGCTTGAGAGGTTGCCCTCTATC
Organism: Choloepus didactylus; assembly: GCF_015220235.1. Lineage (NCBI taxonomy): Eukaryota > Metazoa > Chordata > Mammalia > Pilosa > Megalonychidae > Choloepus > Choloepus didactylus. Next base: position 186,834,011 of record NC_051309.1, on the reverse strand, counting down.
TGTACCCTTTTTGCCTGAGGCCTTTCTCTACTCTGCCATTTCCCAAAGTCCCAGAGAACTAACACTTCCCTGTCTTTGCCCAAAAGCCTCAGTCAAACACTGATGACAGTTGGTGTGTCATTACTGCTCCAACCATTACACTGCAGGGGAAACATCTCGGGGGCATTTTTACAAATTCCCAGAATTCCCTAGCAGGAATAAACTCATCACACACATTAAAAATCTGCTTGATGTTCGCCTTTATTTGCTATCTTGTTTTCCCTCTCAGTTCCTACTGCCCTCCCAGAATTGCCTGAGTTAGCATTCCAGATTGAAACTATTGCTTGCACTTGGATTGCCATCTCAGGGGCTGATGCTATGGGAATAAAACCCAAGATACTAAAACCAAAGTTAAGTCATCCATTCAAAAGAAAAAGGAGAATATGGATGGGGAGTTCCTATATTTGAATGAGAATTTACTTGAAAGTAAATGCAATTTTGATTGGAAATACATCTACCGCATTGTATGAAAAGATTACTTTTTCCAAAATTGAGAGGAATTGGGGTTTTGAGATTCTAAGTAAAATAAAATTAAATCTTTCACACTTCTATGCACGATTCTATGATTTTATGGCATGTTATTGATAAAATAACTTCATATTTAATAATTTTAAACAAGAATATCCAAGAGATACAAATATAAAAATAAATGTAAAGGAATTTTAGCTATTTTTTTAAAGGTAAAAAAGGATAATCTAATGGCAGATGAGAAGGAATTTAATGAAGATAAGAAATGGGCAAAATGTCTCTTCTGCATTGACCCTTTCTCCATTTATAGTCTCCAGTCAAGTGTATGCAGGGAAAGAAACCAACAGAGAGAACAAGATAAACTGAAGTTAACTTCTTATGAATGCTTTGTTAAAAATAAAATCTTGTTTTATAGAGTCTTAGTATTTTAAAAATAAAATTAGGTCCACAAAGAAATATATAATTATTGATTATACAATAAACGGGTGAAATGACCTAAAAATGCTTCAGCATTTGCAGAAAAGTAGAAAAGATGAGTTCTCTCAAATAATCACTGCAAAGCCCACTATTCTTTTTTTGTCCACAAGGAACACTCCCATCTCTTGAAGATAGAAATTATGCTGCTGCTAGAGCTGGTATAATATCAGTGGAAACAACTCTATCAGGCTTCCTATAATAAACTATAATTCTAGGCTTTATAGCTTGGCTCTTTCAAAGTAAAGTATGTTGGGCAGAGACTAAGCATACAAATTGTCAGCCAAAATACATTAAATCTGGTTGAGCTGTCCTTTTTTGGAGTAAGCAAATTGGAGTGCTCTGATCTGCATGCAGTTAGTGCTTGGCATGGGTTTACAAAAGTGCCTTCTGGTATTTCGACCAAAAAAAAAGTTTTAAGTGGAAAATTTTGGAACAGATTGGTTATCATTTCAAAATGTACAAATTTTAAGTAGTTACAGTTAAGAAGGATTTTATTATTGAAAAAATATTTTTCTGACACCCCATAATACCATGCTACACCATATACCTAGTACAAGCTCTGGGAAAATATCCACTTGATGGCGTTATTGATAATTAGAGCATTTGAAGGAATCATTGACTTATGGTAATGCCTATAATTAAAACCTTCTCTGGTAGAAGAAATGTCTGTGTTTGGCCAAAGTCTCTTGTATCTAAGCTATGCTGGCGAATATTGCTTCAGAGATAGACTAAAGAATTCAATCTCAGTGAGTTGAAATTCAGTTTGGTTCTTTGTTTGTGTCTTTGGTCATCCAACAACTGTACATCCTTTTATATTTTTTTCTTTCTTTTTTTTTTTTTGTTATGTTAGGTTTATATTTGTGTACATGCTTTTAAAAGAAGTTCATGAAGGTTGCCCTCCACTTTGTTTCTTCTGTTCTGAAAATTAGCATAGTAATGGGGTATTACAGTAACAGGATATTATTTTGAGGCATAGTCAGTGGCATGGACCCAAGTAACTAATAATGTTGACACTCAGTCTCTCTAAAATTACTTTAAAACTTGTTGGTGATTCATTCATTTAAGAATATTTATTGAGTTTCTGTCTGCCTTTGTGGAGCATGTATGAGGAGTTTGCAACTTTATTGGTAACTCTTCTGCTGTATTTTCAAGCAGCTTCAGGGACTTGAAGTATGGTATTAGAAAATATAAATTGGTATGCTCAGCAGGAAAAATGTTTCACTCATTTTTGCTCCATTTTAAAATTTAATTTTAATTCAATATATATGTAATATTAATTTTTAAAAAACTTAACATGTCACCTTCTTTTACACAATCTATATCTTTTAATAAAAGTATGAAACTTTAAAAGGTTAACTATTATTTATTAATTCTTTGTTCTTTGATACAAGTTGATGAGTTTAATGTTTCTTCAAATATAAAACTATCTTAATTTTGTCCTTCCTTTAACTTTGTATTTTGGAACTTCATGATAAATTTGTTTCTCCATCAGATAATAATGATATCAGCCACTAAAATCAATAAATATGAAAAGTAAAGACCTCTAATCATTTTTTGATTAGATCTGCACAGAGTTTTGATATCACTTGCTCTACAACTCAGTCTCTGAATATAATTTATTTTATTTTTCTAACCACTACCTTGTTTGTTTGTTTTTTTTCTCAGGTAGAAAAGGAAGAGGAAAGTGAGGCCAAATTCAGCTAATGCATCATTTTGACACATCCGTTATTTGGTCAGTGGTGTGCAGTCTGCTAGTTCTGATATAATAAATGTTTACGGTATTTCTAGTTTAATGAATGCCCTAGGCTCCAGGACTTGTTTGTGTACTTCTGTGACATATATCTTTAGTGAGAAAGAGATGGCGTTTTCTGTTTAAACTAATAGAAAGTAAAGCTGAATGGAAAACTTAGATTCAAGAGCAGCTGCCTCAATGCAACTTTCGCAGAGAATCAATACAGAACCGCAGGGAGCGTGGCAAGACAAGAGTGACAGCTGTGGGGTTGGTCAGTTAAAGCAAAGGAAGTAAGGAGAAGGATTTGAAGAGAAGCAGCTTTTCATTTTCAGTAAGTTAGGGTCATTGTTTCAATAATCAATAATTTTCTTCTTTATTTCATAGACCTATAAGAGATTTCAGAAAGAAAGTCTGATCAAGTTGAACCTCATCCTCTGCCAAGCACAGGGATCACATCTGAAAAATGGCAAGGTCAGCAAAGTTGTGTGTGAAAAATAACACAAAATAGAGGAATGAGGCAAAACTGTAAACATATTTTTTTTAATAACAAAGTTAACTAAAAATCTGGAAGCATCTCTGGCAGTACAAACTGGATTCATTGTTATAAATAATTGTAGGCAAATCTTCTCCTGAAGCACTTTCTTCAATTGCTTCATAAAAATTGTGAGAGGTGTGATCTACTAAGACAGATTCCACACCTGAGTCCTGTGTGCCACAAAGTGTTCCTCTTCAAACATTTTAAAATATGTCTGTAAGTTATCTTAAAATAAGTTTTCCATTGCCACGCTGCAAGTAAACATGGAAATGAAACCACGACTCCCTGCAGTATTCTAGGCTGACAGCGCTAGGAGGGCACTTCACAAAGTCTAATGCTCGTTCTTAGTAACAGTTCATAAAGTTCTGCATGTGTAAATGTGTATTTAAAAGAAGACTTTCTCAAGTTTCAAGATGTATCCCTAAACCAAAAGCAAATTTCATAATTAAGATGAAAAGCCATTCTGATTTTCCAAGATAAGATGTATCTATTATAGTTTTAACATTTAGTTTTCAGAAAATGTTCTGTGAAATTCAAATATTGACCAATTCTCTCCTTGCTGAAACTTTTTCCTATCAAGTTTCCAGCATTCCTACCAGCTGGTGCTTTGGAGTTCCTACACTGCTCGCCAACTGCTATTATTACTTTTTGCCTATTAATGCTCAGTTCATGTGCACTTTTCTCTTCTTTAAATACACTCTCTTGCAGGAAGCTCTTACATCAAGGTTTGTAATACCATACCTATGCTAATAATTCTCAAAAAGATAGCTTTGGTTTTCTCTTCCCTTAAGTTCCAAGCATATTTTTTATAATACAAATCAACATCTTTAGTCAGCTATCCAATAGGATATCAAAATTAACATAAACAGGCATACAAAGGTTATCTTGATCCCCTCAACCCATTGAACAACAACAACAACAACAAAAAAGAGAAAATAAATAAGTAAACACACACACACACACACACACACACACACAAATATAACCCCCAACCAAACCAACCACTGTCCTTCTAAGCAATGGGCACCACTATCTGTCCAAAATAGCAGGACTATTTTGACCCTATTCTAACTAGTTCTTACCCCTCTTCCCACATTCAACATCTAGTCCATCAACAATTTTTCCTCCAAAATCTGTCTTGAATCTATGTAATTTCTTTTTTTTAAATTCAATTTTATTGAGATATATTCACATTCCATGCAATTGTTCACAGTACCATTTTATAGTTGTGCATTCATCACCAAAATTAATTTTTGAGCATTTTCATTACCATGCACACAAAAATATAAGAATAAAAATTAAGATGAAAAAGAACAATTAAAGTAAAAAAGAAAAAAGAACACTGGGTGCTTTTTTTTTTTTTGCCCCCATTTTTCTACTCATCCATCCATAGACTGGACAAAGGAGAGTGTGGTCCATATGGCTTTCCCAATCACATTATCACTCCTCATAAGCTAAATTTTTTACATTCATTTTCTCATCTTCAAGAATCTATGTAATTTCAAACTCTATTGATATGACCCATTTGAAACTACCTTCATCTCTCATTTGGGTTCCTGCAATAGCCATGCTGATATTCTTGTCTCCTATAATCCATTCTACTAACAGTAGACAAAATTATTATACTTACATTTTATAATGTAAATAAGATCATATCTTTCTTCTGCTTAATTTCTGTACGGATTACTTGTTGCATTAAAATAAAAACCAAACCCATCATCTCCACTCCACAAATCCATGCATGATTAGGCTCCTGCCTAATGGACCAGCCCCAAACTGGTTTAGCTCACATTATACATCCCCCATTCTGTTTCCAAAAAAAATACTCCAGACCTTTTCATGACTTCTTTATAAGGCTGCTCTGTTCTTATCTTCAAATATCAGTTTGATATTAAAAAAATCAATACAAAACCAAAAAATCTCAGTTTGATATTAAAAAAATCAAAACAAAACATTAAGGGAATGTGTAAGTAAATCAAGCTAGACCCATGTAATGAAATACTATGAGGCCATACAAATACTATTCAAATACGTTTAATGATAATGAAAAGGTATAATGAAGTAAATACATCTAAACAACATAAAAAGATGTATATTCTTCATGATCTCAGTATCATATATACATAGATAAGGTTTTATTAATAACTATGTGTAATATATCCAGAAGAAAACATGCCAACAGTTTCAGTGGATATTCCTTATTTTGGGGGAATAATAAGGAAGGTCAGTTTTCCTTCTATATTTTATAATATTAAAAATTTCTGTCAGTTATTTTGCATGTTCAAGATGATGTTAAATTTAAGGTTTATTTCTTATAAAAACATCATATTTTAATTTTAATATGAATTTACAAGAAATCTGAATTTGATATATTAGCTTCCTATAAATATGGAGGTATTTTCTTCTGAAGAAAAAATCAAATATCAATGCATATGCCTATAAATGAATAGCAGCTTCATTCTAACTTGAAATCTGTTTTTATATAAATACTGAGGTATGTGTTTTTTGGAAAGCACTTGTGTCTATGATTTGACATAAAATTACTTTTTATTTATGTATTTCAACATCCTGGAATCATCTAAAAAATGCTAGAACCTGATTCATAATTTTGATGATATTGCTTCCAAATTAAATGAGCAAGGGCCTCAAAGACATAAATATTGAGGCAATTTTTATATTAAGTGATGCTAAATCAATAAATTTTCAAATAATGCAATTAACACTTCATATTTTCCACACATACAGAATATGGAGACAATTTGTGGATTATGTATTGCATTAGAATAAAATTCCATCCATCTGTTGCACTATGCCAAGCCATGCATGATCAGACTGGTCTTAGATAATGTTGCATCTTAACAAAGGACCCATTTAGTAGTACACCCTCTACTATGTTACAGTGAAGATGGAGAAAGTAAGGCAGACTTAAATGGTTTCAAATACTTTCTAATAAAACACTGAAAATATTAAGGATATGTTTGTTTGATTTTGAAAGCAACACATTGAAAGAAGGTAAAATATAGGCTTACTATACACTATAAATAAATATTTATATATATATGAATAAAATAGTCACATTTAAGTGACAGTTGCTGATACATAGCAGAGCTTAGGGGTTGCTATATTTGACAGAGACATTTTTCTTTTATTCAGTAAACATCTATGTGTGCTCCTTAGGTGATACTATATGTACAAGAACTAATTGAAATAATAATTTAATAGATCTTAATATTTCATCTATGTGAACAGAGAGACTTATCTAATTCCATAGCTCAATAAAGACGAATTTCCAAAGTCATACAAGCTAATTTTGCTGAGTAGGCCTTGTTATTTGAAGTTATTTGAATTTCACTGGAAAGTATCTGAGTTTAGAATTGTTTAAACTATTACAAAAAGTTAATAGCTCTAGCTAGAGTCTGAAGAATCAATTGTCACAAAAAAAGTCAAAATCAATCTCATTATTTCCCAGTATAGAAATACAATTATTATACTTAGTATACAATTATTATACTTCTCAGCATTTAAAAGCAAAAAATAGAATAAAACTTTTTAAATTTAGGACAATATAACATTTATAAAACATTGAGCTTTAATGAATAATTAATTTAATAGTAATAAAGTAAGATATAAATGGCTTGGTGTGATTTCTATTTTTTAATTAAATTTCTTCAAGTCTTTGAGATTTCTTTATGTGAAAGGCATAATATCTGAAGCTAAAATTTACATTATCAAGTTAAGGTGTCTTAATTCTGGTGTCTTAAAAAGCTTCACTACATGCATTGAACTATGACACCAAAAATAAAATTAAATGACGGTCCAAACATTTCAGTTTGACTTTAAAGGGGCATATATCATTATAATGACAATGAACATCAATGTTTAGTACCTAAAAATTTTTATCACACAATGACTATAAATTAATAGAATATGGCCAAGCAGGAAGTTTAGACAGCAGTGTAATTATAAAATTGTAGAACAAAAGATTTGGAAGAGATTTAGAATTGATCTATTCTTACTCAGTTTTTTCATGAAGCAACTGAGTGTTGGTCAAGATCTCAGTGCTAAATAGAAAACTCAACTTGCATCCCCATTTTCCTCCTAACCTACTGTTTTCTAACACAGAGATACTGATTCCATTTTAACTTAGATTTAAAAATCTCTTTAAAACTTACTCTCCATATCTATGGAGTATTTATACTTCCCTATTTTATATGTGTGTCATAAATTTGCAGCAATTCAAAAAATTAAAAAAATCCAAAATCAAATAGGAGTAAGGACCTGCTTGTAATCATGGAAGAAAATCCATAAAAGTCATACATGAAATGAAATATTTTTGCATTTTTAACTTTTCTTCACCAGCATTTTGTGAAAATTTTTCATAGGAAGATCAGGTGGAGAACAGTTTTCCTTATGTATATCTCACTTAACCCTAGTTCCTAGAAGACAGTCATAAATATTTAGGCACCAAACAAATGTTCATTGGAGTTATTGTCCTAAATATTAAACAGCAATGACCCACTGTCTAATCTCGTAAATAAAATCTTTGAAAGATTAAAAACAATGTACATCTATATACACTTGCAGACATGTGCACACGTTTGTGTAAATGTGTGTGTGGACAATTAAACGTATACAGACATATATCACACACCACGATGAAATATAATGCTTTATTAAAATCTAACCATTGACAATATTGTGAGTTTGTATCATATTTTACCAGTTTGTCCCACCTTTCACTACTGGAATCTCCTTTTGGCACTGCCTCAGCCTCAAATGGTACAAAGGGTAATAACAGAAACCCCAAAAGGAATCCATTACAACTGAGTGAGTTTCATGAAGAAGAGAAAGTTTAAAGAGATCACATTCAAAGGCATTTCATTTAACATGAGTTTGTCAGAGAGTGCTTTCCCAAGGAAGAGGTGTCTCCACAAAAGCCTAAATTACTATTCCTTAACTCAATGAGAATGTATAGAAAGAAACAGTCTACACAAAAAAACATGATGAAGGGCATGTTTTTAAAATAAGCCAAAGGTTTATGTGGCTGAAGAGTAATGATCCAAAAAATTGAGGGCCTGTTATCAGTCTGGAAAGATGAAGAGGCTTTATCTTGGCAAACCCTCAAAATCATGTTTAAGATTTTGAATTTTTTCTTGGTGAGTCCACTGATTTCAATGGATTACCAAATTTTCATTTTGTAGAGATTACTCTAATTATAGCAGGATGAAAGTTTGGAGCAGGCCTAAAGTTGATGCAGTGAGCAAAAGTATGCAGTGAAATGAATAAATAAGCCATTAGAATAGTAGAAAGAGAGATGATGAGGGGTTAAGAAATGTGGTAGCAGTGGAAGAAAGAGAAAAGTGGGAACAATTGAGTTATTGTATGAAGAAGGAGCAGATTCTTTTAGATACTGGAAAGGAAGTATCAAAGATGAATCTGAGGCTTTTGCTTGTGGGAAAGGAAGCAGGTTTATAGGGCAATATAAAATGTTTTAATAGATGAGTTTGAAGTGCCTATAAAAATTCAAGTAACTCAATAATGACAAAACTCTCAGTAAACTAGGAAGAGAGGGGAACTTCCTCAGCTTGATCAAGAATATCCTCAAAAAACCTATAGTTTTTTTTTTTTTTTTTTGGTTTGTTTGTTTGTTTGGATGCTTTTCTCCTAAGGCCAGGAATATGGAAAAGGTATCTCTTCTCACCACTCTTATTTAACACTGTACTGGCAGTTTAAGCCAAGAAAAGGAAATAAAGTTTATACAGATTGATAAGGAAGAAATAAATTGTCTTTGGTATCAGACAATATGGTTTTTCTTATAGAATATGCCAAAGAATTGGCCAAAAAAAAAAAAATGGACCTCCTGGAACTAATAAACAATTATGGCATGCTTGTAGGACACAACGTTGTTACACAAAAGTCAATTGCTTTTCTATGTACCAGCAATGAATGGTTGGAATTTGAAATTAAAAACAAAACCCTAGTTACATTAGCGTAAAAAAAGAGCCAGGCTTAGGTATGAATCTAAACAAAATATGTAAAAGATATACATGAGGAAAACCACAAAACTCTGATGAAAGGAATCAAAGCAGAGCTAAATAAATGGAGAGATATTCCATGTTCATGGATAAGAAGACTCAATATTATTAAGATATCAATTCTTTCAAATTTTACCTATTGATTCAGTGAAATCCCCATCAAAATCCCAACAAGTTATTTTATGGATATTAACAACCTGATTCTAGAGTTCATATGGAAAGACAAAAGACCCAGAATAGTCAACACAATAATAAGAAAGGTGTAGGATTGACTCTTTTGGTTTGCTAAAGCTGCTGGAATGCAATATACCAGAAATGGGTTGGCTTTTACAATGGGGATTTATTACCTTACAATTTACAGTTCTTAGGCCATGAAAATTTCCAACTCAAGGCATCAACAGGATAATATCTGGACTCTGATGACAGGATGTTGGCATCTAGGACACCTCTGCCACATAGGAAGGCACATGGCTGGCATCTGCTGGTCCTTTTCTCTGTGGTTTCATTGCTTTCAGCTTCTGGATTCAGTGGCTTCCTCTCTGAGCTTCTGTGGGTCCTTAGATTTTCTGGTGCTTTACTTTGTGTGTCTCTTAATTTCACCTCTTAGATTATAAGGGGCTTCTCTGAGACCTCTGGGCTCTTTCTGTGTCATTTATCCTCTTATAAAGGACTCCAGTAAGGGGATTAAGACCCAAATTGCATGGGGTTTGTCACATCTCAGTTGAAATAACCTAATCAAAAGGTCACACCCATAACACCCACAGGAATGGACTAAAAGAACATGGCCTTTTCTGGGGAACATAACAGTTTCAAGCCACCACACTGACTTTACCTGATTTCATGACTTACTAGAAAGCTACAGTAATCAAGACAGTGTGGTTTTGGCAAAAGAAATAGACCCACATAAATTCAGTAGACTGAGTTTTGACAAGGGAGCAAAGACCATTCAATTGAGAAAGGGTAGTCTTTTCAAAGAATGATGCTGGAACAACTGTACATCCACTAGTAAACAATGGATGTTGACACAAGTCTTTCACCTTTCAAAAATTTATATCAAAGTGGATGATAGGCCTAAAAGCAAAATGCAAAGCTATACAATTTCCAGATGATAACATAGGAAACAATCTAAATGACCTTGGGTTTGGTGAAGACTTTTTAGATATAATATCAAAAGCACAATTCATGAAAGAAAAAATTGATAAGTTGGACTTCATTAAAACTAATACCTTCTGCTTTGAGAAAGACATGTTTAGGAGAATGAAAATACAAACCACAGACTGGGAGAATATACTTGCAAAACCCATATCTGATAAAGGACTTCTATCCAAAATATACAAAGAACTCTTAGAAACTCAACAATAAGAAAACAAACAACCCATTTACAAAATGGGCAAAGGCCTATATAGACAACTCACCAAAGGAGATATACAGGCAGCAAATAAGCATATGACAAGATGCTTAACATCATATATCATTAGGGAAATGCAAATTAAAACAACAGTGGGAGATTTCTATACCCTAACTAGAATGGCTAAAATACAAAACACTGTCACTACCAAGTGCTGACAAGGATATGGTACAAGATGAACACTTATTCACAGCTGGTGGGTATGCAAAATATTACTGCCATGTTGGAAGATAGAATGTTAGTTTCTCACGAAGCTAAATATAAGTTTACCATACAATCCAGCATCATGTTCCTAATTATTTACCCAAATGAGTTGAAAACTGCTGTCTGCACAAGAGTCTGCATATGAATATTTATAGCATGTTTATTCATAATTGTCACACATGGAAAGCAGACAAAATGTCCTTCAGTTGTGATTGAACAAATAATTTGCACTACATCAATAAAATGGAAAATTATTCAGCCTCATAAGAGAAGCCTGTACTTCAATAAAAATTATAGAGTCAAAGGCTCACTATTTTTATGTGCCATATACAGTTTATGAATATCAGGGTCATAGTCTTCATTAATCTTCAATAATTGCATCAGATGGATACTATCATTTTCCTTATATACAACCAAAAGTTTAAACAGTTAAATTTTCCCATCATCAAATATTTAGTAAGTACCAGAATCATTAAAGGTCATAGTTTCACATATCTATTGCTGTGAAACAAACACACAAAAAATTAGGGGCCTAAAACAAAGTTTTGTTATGATCATATTTCACAATTTTTTGGAGTCAAGAATTTGGATAGGGCACACTGGAGAAAACTTATCTCAGCTCCAAGATTTCTAGGTTATCAGCTCAGGTGTTGGCTGAGTATTTCTTATTCTCTTTCCTTGACCTTTCCAAGTGGCTTTTCCAACAGGAAGGCCTTGGTTTCCTTTCAGTACAGATGCTTCATGACAGTCAAACTTTTTACCTGGAGTTCAAGACCCCAAGTAGAAAAATGTGTCAACTAACTGCCAGTCCCCTCCAAAGGTAGATGAGGAAATGGTATAGCCTCTTTTCCACTACCTTCTTTTGGTGCAAGCAGTCATAGGCCAGACCAAATTCAAGGAGAGGAGTATCAGCATATTTGTGACCATCTTTAATTCACCATACCCATGTTCTTTGCAATTAGCCTGTACTACTTTTAATTGTTATAAATTACACCTGTACCAAAGGTGTAATCACACATAGGTGATCGACAAATGTGTGTTCAAGGAAAAAATTCTACTGTAGTGAATATGGCTCTACTAATCATACAAATGCATCATTTTAGATGCTCTATCATTTAGGAGAAAGGAAATAAGGCAATTAGGCTGTCATCTCAGGATGGTATTTTTTGAATTCCTCTAACAGTAAATTTGTAAACATCTTTGAATTACGTAAGCTAATGCCTTTCAGATTCTGTTTAAAGCTTCTAATTTTGGACATGCCCTCTTGCAAATATTCTCTTTTACTAAATGTGTTAAAGTAGTGTTTAGAGCTTTTCCTTAACATAATTGATAGCTTGTTGTACCGTGAATGTTATGAAATTCAGCAGTAAGATGACTTCAAAGAAAAGGTCAAACGTTTGCCTTTGAAAAGAGCAAACTCCATGCAGAGAATAACACCATTCTAAGTTAACCACTTCCTTTGCTATTGTGATTGAAAATGTTCTGACTCATAGGGATGCATAAACCAAAGAGAAAATTTTCCCAACTCATGCGATCACCATTATGTAGAATGAAGAAATGACTTGATTAACAATGAGAAATACCAAACCATCAGTTTTTGGGCCATAATTTTACAAAAGAGCCAGCCTATCCTTTGAAGCTTTAAAGCTGGGCATTGGCTTCTCCTCTTTAGCTATGAAAGATCTAAGAAGATCTAGCTTCTTCCAATAAAAGCTGTTTATTTTTCTATATTGAAATCTGTATAGCCACCTTCATCAATTATCTTAGCTAGATCTTCTGGATAACTTACTGCAGCTTCTACATCAGCACTTTGTGCTTCACCTTGCACTTTTATACTATGGAGACACCTTCTTTCCTTATTCTCATAAATCAACCTCTGCTAGTTTCATACTTTTCTTCTGAAGTTTCTTCACCTCTCCTAGCCCATCATAGAATTGAAGAGAGTTAGGTTCTTGATCTGGATTAAGCTTTGACTTAAGGGAATGCTGTAATTTGTTTAATCTTTTATCAAGACCACTGAAACTTTCTCCATATCAAGAAAAAACTGCCTTTGCTTTCTTATGATTCATGTGTTCACTGTAGCACTTTTCATTTCCTTCAAGAACTTTTCCTTTGCATTCACAACTTGGCTAATTATTTTGTGCAGGAGATCTAACTCTTGGCCTATACTGGCTTATTAAATGCTTTCCTCACTAAGCTTAATCATTTCTAGTTTTTGCTTTAAAGTGAGAACTGCATGACTCTTCCTTTCACTTTAACACTTAGAGGCCATTGTAGGGTTATGCACCAGACTAATTTCAGTACTGTTTTGTTTCAGGGAATAAGGATACCAGAGAAGAGGGAGGCAGATGGGGAATGGCCAGAACATTTATTGATTAAGTTCACCATCTTAGATGGGTGCAGTTCATGGAGCCCCCAGACAATTATAATAGTAACATCAAAGATCGCTGACCAGAGATCAGATATAATAATAATGAAAAAGTTTAAAATATTGTGAGAATTAGCAAAATGTGACATAGAGATATAAAGTGAGCATATGCTGTTGAGAAAGGGAGGTCAACAGAGTTTCTCAATGCAGGGTTGCCACAAACTTTCAATTTGTAAAAAAGTAATATCAGCAAAGTGCAATAAAGTGAAAAACAGTAAAATAAGATATGCTTGTACTTTAATTACCTTAAGTTATTAGTAAATAATTATGGCCAACTATGGAAGTACTATATGAAGCAAGAGCAGGGGGTTTGTAATTGGATTCCTGGCTGTGCCAGTTTCTAGTCACATAATCTTGGAAAGTCACTAGACTCTATGAATCTCAGTTTCATCAGTGTTAAAAGTGAAGCTATTGTCCCTCACGTTGAAGAGTTACTGTAAGGATTAGCCAAAATTATGGCTTAAGGGAATGTTGTGGATATTACAGTATAAAGAACTAGCTATTATTTTCATAATTATTAATGATCAATCTCATAATAGCTGCTGAACCAGTAAGAAAATTGTTTTCCTCACTTAAATATTTATTTTGAAGGATGTGGAAGAGAGAGGGTATTATGTGATATAAAAAAAGAAACTAAAGAAAAAGGGAAGGGAAAGGTAAAGTCTGAAGAGATGTAATGAAGAATATAAATGGCATGGAAAGGGAACAAAGTTCTTATCAAGTCACAAAAGAGTAAAACTGAAAAAAGACAACAAACAAATAGTTGAGAACGTCTGGGGAATGCTTTTAATATCTGATATCAATGTTCACAATAGTTTCTAGGTATTAAAATTGTTGATTACTGACATATTGAGCATGTATTTCATTGCAATAGCAAACTGGGTATTCCAGGGACCTTGTCCGTGTGTTTCTTTCACAATGTGCTACTCATTACAATAGACTACATTACCATTTCATAAGTATATGTTATCTAAAAGTTATTTTTATATAATAGTTTATACAAAATAGTTTGTATAATCAAATGCATACAGATTGCAATTCTTTTATCGTTTAAAATCCAAAGGAAGAATTTTTTTGGAAGATCTGCAGTTGTTCTCATGTCAAAAATTAGCACCTAAATTTACTTCATCCCAATTAAATTACTTTGGAATAAAATGTGTTAAAATTAGAAACAATCAATTCATTTTTATAGAACGAGTTATGCTAAGCTTTGTCTCCTTGTAGACACACACAATTCCATATTTGCATTAATAAAAAAACATTCCTTTCTCTGCTCAAGCAGATCCTTCCCTTTCCTTAATTGTCTTCTGCATTTTTGTCTGGTAGTTTCCAGGGGTTATTTTCATTTCTCAGTTCTCACTTGTCTCTCTTAAAATTAATTCTCAGCTGCACTGTTTGAAACTGTCTTGTTTAGATTTCTCTTTTACTCCACAACTCTCTCAGGACTGTCCCCTGCTGGAGAAGCTACTTGATGCAGGACCCTCCCCATCCAGGATGGCTGCTAATATACCCAGATCTTCTGGAAAATTATGCAAACATGTAACCCATTTTTCTACCCTCATAATTTGTTACCTGGACACAAAAGAGAGCTAATTTTGAATTATGTTTGTAAAATTCCCTCATGTTAAAGCTTCTTAGTACTTTCCTTTTTTTGCTAGGCCACAGATCTGACATCAGAATTTCTCAATGGTAAGATAAATAACATTCCGTCTGCTACATTGAAAATTTCTTTAGCGTTTCATGCAAAACTCCTCCCTACTTGTCTTGGAAACTGATTCCTGGTGGCCCAACAGACACTTCACAGATAGGTGTAAGTATTTTTCAATCTTGCTTGGAGCACCTGTAAACTTGATAAGATCAGCCATAAAATATTTGTCTTCCATAAGTGTAGATTCTAAAGTTTAGAATAATATTTACCTTCTTTATTTAAAAACAAAGTAATTATTTTATATCATGTGTTGTATTCCTTCTGTATTAAAAGAAATATATGAGTCAAGTATAATTAACTCGTTGCAAGTCTCTATAACTGCCATCTATGGGAAAAGAGCATCCATTAGTGGTATAAGATTATTATTGATGTTTTCTATGTAAAATTACTATAAATTCTGTTTCTAAATAAAAAATACTGTTCTGTATTTGTTAACACAATCCTCTCTCAAAATATTAACATACAAGATGATTATCATTTTAGTGTTTTATTGTCTGTTAAATGAGAAAAGATTGAACACATAAAAATTGACTATGTACTTTTTGTATACACAATCATACAGAAAAAAATATTACTTCTGAATAATTATATGCTTTTATTTCATTTGCACAAAAAATAAAACTTAGCATTCTTGTATTAAAATATTTATGAACATAGAAAATAATAAAGGAAAAGAGAATTACCAGAGTAATGCATTTATATCCATAGGTGGTCTATACTTATAAGCAGGAAGCATCATGTATTTAACAAAATGATAAAAATATATTTAATTTCATGCTTCACATGAAAATCAGATATTATTTTATTAGAAGTGCCCAACAGCTTAGGTTTTATTTAATTCATGTTTCCCTAAATTGAATTGGTAACTTATTTATTGATGAATTAATTCAATGAATATGTATTAAGACTTTCTATGTACTATATAATGGTGCTCAGTTAGAGACAAAATGTGCAGGATCACATATATGAGGCACTTTAATAAGACTTGGGATTTTCTTGAATATTACACCTAAGAACATCTAAAGTATAGCTAGTCGTTTAGTAGCAAAAGAGAAGTTCCAGGCAGAGAAAACAGCATATAACAGTGTTTTGAGGCAAGAAATAAATTTTAAAAATTGAATAAGTATATAGAATAAGAATAAGAATGTTAAGAGATGAAGGTTGGAAAAAATGGAAGAGAGATTCTACTTTTGATAATGACAAAGTAAACTTCTGTTGAACAGATCATTTCACAAATAAAAAGCATAAAACCTGGATAAAAATTAAAAAACAAACAAAGAAACAAACAAACAAAAAAAACACCTTACCCACTGGAAAGTGATCAAAGGGAATGGTCCCATGTGAATTTTATATTATCAAGGTTTCACCATGTGGGGAGGCTAAAACTCTGAAGGAAAACCATAGCCAGTTTGGCTAAAAGAATAAAGAACAAAGAAAACACATTGTTTCTCTAGACAACCATAGCCAGTGGAAATAGGGGATTTCCAAAAGAGGAGTGCCTGTGCCCAGCTCCAAATTCTATGCATAAACTCTGCTATTAGTGAAGCACAGTTTGCAATTTAAGCAAAACTAACAAAAAACAACAATCTTTGAGAGATATAACAATCACAGTATCCGTGATATAAAACAAAATCAGTTGATAGATGAAAAATCAGAGACCTATGATATGTATTCAGGAGAAAGGACAATCAGCGGAGACTGATCATGAGATGGTTCTGCTGTTAAAACGAAGATAAAATGATTATAAAGTAGCTATTTATGATCAAGCTAAGGGGCATTAAGGAAAAAATATGCTCATGGCAAATGAAAGAATATAATAACTCAGCAGATAACTGTCAAGAGCCTCTTAGTCAGAAATAGATCAACATTCCCACTGACAGTTATTTTTTCTATAACTCCATTTATGTTAGATTTGAATTTCACTTCCAGCATTATCACAGTCCATTTCTTGGCTGGTCTTTCATCTTTGTTTGTCTGGGTCCATTTTCTCAGAATAATATTTAAAAATAATATTTAAGGCTTTTGAATTTTTTTATAAACATGAATTAAGTAGTTGAATACCAGATCAATTCTCTCTTTCAATTATCTATTTTTGTAAAATGTTTGTGGATTTATCACTGGGAGATGAGGAGGCAAAACAACTACATGCTTTGCTGTCTGTGCTTGAAATGAACAACAGATGTGCAATGTCTGTATACAGGTGAGGCTGCCCCTAAATATAAGACTGGAGGAGAGAAGACATAAGCTCTCTTTAAGGAACTGGCCTTTGGTTGGAGAAAACATGAGATATTTCACTAAGAATAAAAGGCAACTTTAAAAATAAACCCTGAAGAACACCAACATTAAAGATCACATAAAGAGATAAATCTACAAAGAAGACTGGAAATAAAAGTCCAAGAAAAGCATGAGTGCATGGTGTCAGAAAAACCTAGAAAACGTGTTTCAAGGAGGATACACAATCAGAATTTTCAAATAAAGCTGAAATGGTGAATGAGAGAATGACTGAGGAATGACTATCTGTGAGGTCATTGGATATAGCAGAGCAGCTCACGATTTCAGCACGAAGTTTGTCTGCTATTTCAGCGTAGTGTATTTCATCTTAAATGATTCAATGGTTTGAAAATCTAGAAGAGAGGAAGGGTAACTACAAGAATTACAATTTGAGGCAGAAAGATGAAGTAATGAGAACACAGGCAGAATCATTAAACTTTTATGTGAAGGAACAGCTTCCAACATAGCAGTGAGGAAGACAGAAAAGAGAAGGATTTAATGCACTTTTTATCTTTTCACATGAGCATGCTGAAGGAATTATAGTCTCTTTGTTTCTAGCTTTCCTGTGAAGTAGTAGGTATGCCCATCTGCAGAAAGTGATAAGAAGGAAGAGAGTTACATATATTTTAGGAAAGAGTGTCCACATAGATGCTACGGAGAATGGGAAAAGGAAGAGGAGCTAACTAGAGAAATACAGGAGGATGAATATACAGTGTTGAAGTTTGGTAGGATTTCTGTTAGCCCCAGTGTAAGAGTTTGGGTGATTTATTTTTCTAACCATGCTAAACAACCTATATACAAACACATAGAAAATACCATTATAATAGTCCATGTTAAGTCACAGCACATATGGTCAGAGAAAAGTAAGTTAGCCTGGGTCCATTTTCTCAGAATAATATTTAAAAATAATATTTAAGGCTTTTGAATTTTTTTATACACACGAATTAAGTAGTCAAATACCAGCCACCAGAACTCAAGCCACCATTTCTTCTACTGTCTTTACTGACTCTATTGCCATTTGAATGCTTACAGCTTAGGGAACAAGAAAAAATATGAATAAAAAAGAAAAAAAGAAAGGATGTCAAACAATTCCAAAATTTCCTATGATCCATAGGATGACTTTCAGGGCTTAAAGAATAAAGTCACAAAAGGAGACATTATTCCAAAGTTAAAATTTGATCAAGCAATGACACAAATCAATGAGAAGAAACCTTGTGTGAAGAAAGAATGGAAACAATTCTAGAGTAGGAATGGGAGGTGGGTTCTTGCAGTTTATATTCTGAAAATTTATTATTGTACGGAGCCCAGGCTCTGGGACCAAGGGCTGCTCGTCTCTTAATCATGGTTCTAACACTGACTGTAAGTGAAATATGGGACATTTTATTAAATCTCTCTGAGTTTCATCTACTGAAAAGATTGATAATAGTTCTGAAATTAATTGAGCTAATATATATAAAGTGCTTTGAAGAGAACTTGGCATGTAATAAGCATACAATAGTGAGATATTGTTATTCATCCAATGATGATTATGCTACTGATTCTCCCAACTCACATGATTTGGGGAAGAATTTAATGAGATAACATAAACAATAAAATCTTTTAAAGTAGATGTATTTGTGTTTTAATCAGCTGGGTTGCTGAGAGCAATATACAGAAATGGGTTGGGTTTTAAAATAGGGATTTATTAACCTACAAACTTACAGTTCTGAGGCTGTGACACTGTCCCTATCAAGCATCATCAGACAATGCTTTCTCCCCAAAGACTAGTTGGCAGTGGTCCTGGACTCTTCTGTCACATGGCCAGGCACACGGCACCATCTGCTGGTGTCTCCCTTCTCTTCTGGGTTTCATTGATTTCAGCTCTGGCTTCAGTGGTTTCCTCTCTGTTTCTGTGGTTTTCTTTTTCAGCTTCTGCATGTGTCCTTCTCTCTCAGATTCTCTTCTTTCTGTCTTTATTTAATTCTCTTATAAAGGACTCCAGTAAGAGGATAAGACCCACCCTGGGCCATGCCTTAACTGAAGTAACCTCATCAAAAGTTCATCCTTACAATCGGTTCCCACCCATAGAAATGGATTAGCTTTAAGAACATGATTTTCTGAGGTCCATACAGCTTCAAACCATCACAGTTTATATATAATTTATTCACTGTATTATCAATATCTGCCATTGTGTGTAAATTTCATAGACATTTTAAGAGTAACAGCAATGGACTCTATTTCATGGGTGAATTTAAAATTTTACTTTTAGCATTAATGAGTAAAATGAGAGACTGAAGAGCCAAAATCCTAACCCTTAGAGCTAAAGAGACAGGCTGACCCCTCCCCCTGCCCCCTGGCAAACTGAACTACATAATGTATTTTTTAATTGTATTAGAAAAAATAAACATAAATTCTCCACATAGATGTGTGGTTTATGCTGTGATGACTTGTGGTCCAGAGAACATTTAGGATACTTAACTTGGCTATGTAGTTTGAAAACGAATTTTAAAATTTGTTACATTGTTAAATGTTTGGGATTAACAAAATTTTCTGAAATACTATGTTTTAACTGTATATCCAAATAAGATTGGCAAAAGCCCTACTGTTACATAAAGGATTTTATAGCTATATAATTTTCATAGAAGATAACTATGCAAAGAATACCTTTCAAATAGAATACATATATGAACAACTACATGATTTTTTATGTGTGCTGGAAATCATAAGTCAGATTCTTTCCTGATGAAGCCATTTCTCTACTTGACAACTGTCAAAGCCATCTAAAAAACCCATGAATATTAAAGCACTGTTCACTGGCACATTTGGCATTTTGAAGTCAGGCAAATAGAACTCATGAAATATGAAAGGAGTGCTCCATGTTGCTTTGTAGAAAATGTTGCCATTAAGATGATGTATGAGGAAATTCACACCTTCATCTGCTGGGAGTGCTCAACTATATTTTCAATCAAATGTATTACTTTACTTTGATAGTGTTACTATTGGATTATATCCTTCTTCCTGGCTTTAGAGGTTCCCAAAGCTAGGATTAGATGAAGATTTTAAACATTTGCACGTGTAATTAGGTTTTAAACACAAGTTCATGGTTTTACTTACTTGAATTACAACATTAATAGCTTTTAAAGTCTTTCTATTCTAGCAACCAGTAATAGGCCAGGAATCTTCCTAGGCACAACACACCTGGACGATTTTTATTCTTCTATTACTGTTTTGAGAAGTTTACATTTTTAGAGAACTGTGATGCTTGAAATCCTAGTCTTAGGAAACTTCGTCCTGACTACATTTTTCTTCATGTTTAGTGATACTATAGACCTGACTATTATACTCTAAAACTATACCCTTCTCTTGATATAGCATTTTTATTTTGGAATTACTTGAAACAAAGCAATGTCTTTTATTTTACTTTGTCTATGCTATTTTGAAATATTAGGCTATCAAGATTTCTCACTCACTCAAAACAACAGACAGTATAAATTTAGCACAGTCTGAAAGTCTTCAAATTTTTTGCATGAAAATGGAAAATTGACTTCAATACTAGTATTATACATAATTATATTATATATTTATACACATATGTAATTGCTATAAAAGATGAAGTTATTCAATTAGCACAGGAGATTAGGAATTGTGAATATTGCAATGAGAAACAAAGATTTTTTGCATCAATTTTTCTATAGAGATTTATTCTGCAACTCTTTAGGTTTAGCAGTATGAAGACTTCAAATCACTTTTCATTTAGCATAGAACACATTCTATCGGTGCATCAAAAGATAGCCAAGGCAGTATACATGTAACTATGGAATCCACATTTTCTGTAACTCTTATTTTTTCTCATGAGCTATAAGATACCCACTTTTTTGCTTAAGTGTCAAATTATGAATCTTTTATATTAATGTTATTTATATACATGAGTTTCTTAAAGCAAAAGTGTTTTAGAAACATTTTCCTTGCTTGTAAATCTATGAGTTTGTATACTCATGTTAGTGGGCAAATGTAAGATGGATTTAAACAAGTGTGCACATCAAATCACTGAGCCTGACTTTCGAAAACAAAATTAAGCTAAAAAATAAGCAATATCTTTTAAATATTTGAAGTGTATGTGTTTGTGTGTTGCAGTTTAGTCAGGTATGTTTCTATGTATTTCCAAACTCAACATACACATACACACACACAATTTCCCATAAAGAAAAATAGATATTCATATCTGTTCCTGGATTATGGTTTATTTACCTGCTACTATATTCTATTTGAAAATATATAAAAAGGAAATTGAGGCTGTGGCCAGTTCCCTAAGGTGTCTGAATTGGTACACAGCCAAGAGACTACAGCAGACAAAATAGCACGTTGAGAGCTATATGACCTCTCAGGCACACAGGAGGTTAGTTGAGAAGGAAGCCAGCAATGTGGCACTATGTAATTATGTTATATAAATTTATTATGTACAAATACAAGGAAACTCTAGGTGGTTTGGAAAAAATTTCCTAAAAAGAAATATGCATTGATATGCGACAGAAAAAAAATCCTTGTTTGGGACCAGACAATTCATACTGCTTTGAGCAACAGTATAAGGTTGTGCTGAAAAAATAATTTTGCATTGTCCAACTGATAACCTAGCAGGGCTTTAGTTTTCATGGAGTTGACAGGTTTAGCCTGTAGTAGTAGAGTAAGATCAGGAAATTCTGCAGGCAGAAAATAATTTAGGAATTTCCAAGTAACTCATTACTCAAATTGTTTTTTACTATCTGGAAGACTTCTTTGGCTGATCTAAAGGGTCAAAAACCTTCTTATGTAAAGGTGAGATGATACAGTCTCTGTTGAAACTACTAAGCTCTGCAATTGCAGCAGAAAAGCCATCTTAGAAAACTTGTAAATGAATGTATGCTTGTGTTCCAGGATGGACAATTTAAGTTTTATCTCATTTTTACATGTCATGTAAAATTGCTCTTCTTTTGCCTTTTTTTTTTTTTTTAACAATTTAAAACTGCAATAACCATTATTAGTTCATGGGCCATACAAAAATAGCTGACAGGTCATAGTTCTTCAAACCCTGGGTTAATTGAGAGCAAGATTCCTGGGAAGTAATAGCTCCTTAGATCATCTTAATTTATGTCACAGGTGACTTAGTCTGGTTTAGGACCTTGACATTCCATTTGGGTGGGTTGTGTGTATGTGTTTGCGGGGGATGTTCAGAGATTAAATAAGCCTCAGAAATGCTGAATTATAACTTCTCCTCAGATATTTATATAGACAATTCCCTGATATCTAACTGTCTCCTGCACACTACAGAAAAAAAGTATAAATATATATATGTGTGTGTGTATATATACACACACACATATACATATATATCTTAAATTTCTTGCTGTCACTGAAGCAGACAAACATTTTGAAAAGTATGCTGTTGTAAGTCACATACAATAGAGGTTAACATAAACACTGATATTTCTCTCACAAATCAGAGTGGTCTACAATTTTAGTTCCAGAAAAGACAGATACCCATTAGAAGATGGTACAATTATGCAGATAATACATTAAGAGAGACTGAAGCAATTCTTTTGCTAGTTAGAGGGAAGTTAATTTGCAATATTTAGGTAGCCACTGTACAGGAGTTCACACTAATAGTAAGTGGGCATTTGGGGTCATTAACAGTTAGGGCATATTATTATAATAAGGCATTTTCCTAATTTCTTGGTCACCCCAGTCATATTAAAAAAAAAAAAGTAAATGAAAATCTAAACTGCAGAACTGGTAATGATTAAAGACCATGGTAAAATAAAAACAAAACAATAAAATGAACCAAGAAATCTTTTCTGAAGAGGCCGTTTCTTGTTTTTTGCCATCACTGACACTATACACATTATTATTTAATCTATTCTTATTTTCTGGGAAAAAATTAAATACAACACTTCCAAAAGTTGTGATGTGAGGGTGAAGTGCTAGAGTGGTCACGCAGACCCTATAATACATTATAAGCATTAAAAAGCAAAATGCTGTTTGTACCCACAGAACACCTAGGGCAGACTTTAGGAATGTAAATAAGTTCAGAAAATATTGTTTGGGATATGTTTATGTAGGGGAATTTTGTAGGTAACAACATACATAGATAAGAATTAAATATCCACTTCATACCACCTTTCACCCCAGTTGTACTGCATATATATGTGTGTATATATGTGTATACGTATGTATGTGTATGTTTATATATATAGTTACAGGTTGATTTGAATCCCCCAAAAAGATATGTGGAAGTCCTAATTGCCAGTATCACAATATGACCTTAATTGGAAATAGGGTGGTGGCAGATGGAATTAGGCAAGTCGAAATAAGGACATACTGGAGCAGCGGAGAGGAGAGGCAGGCACAGAGAGAAGACAATCATGTGACAACAGAGGCCAAGGCTGAGTTATGTCACAAGCCACCAGCAGAAGCCAGGAGAGGGGCATGGAAGAGACTCTTCCCCACAGATCGCAGAGGGAACACGATCATGCCAACACCATGTTTTAGACTTCTGGCCTCTAGAACTGTGAGACAATATATTGGTGTTGTTTTAACCACCTGGTTGGTGGTACTTTGTTATGGAAGCTCTAGAAAACCAAGACATTTGATAGAAAAGTATCCCCATGGATAAACTGAAAAAAGAAAAGAAAAAAAGAGCACTTGATGCTTGAATGTAATAATATTCTCATCAGAATTTGGATGTTAATTACCAGGTTGATCCTTTAGCATAATTTATGAAATTTAATCATTCCCCTTTCTGTCTTTTCTTTATCTCGTCTCCAATAACAGGTCTGACATAACCCCAAATGATTCTTAATTCATTATGAGTCACAATTGTAGCAAAGGACTTCAGAATAATTGACATTTATGACACTCATTTTGTTTCTTTAAAATTATAAATTAGAAGTTTCTATTTTGATTTAAAATTTCAGTCACCAAATTGTTATTTTCTTCAGGCTGTTTCTGCTCGGGCAAATATATATATTCACATTCACACATGCGTAAAATATGTGTAATTCAAAATGTCCTCCAGTTTTTGCTATTTCCATTATTGTTAGTAAAAATAAGGTATTGTATACTCACACAATCAAGTTTGGTAAATGTTTTTTATTAATTGGCTTTTTGCGGGTGATTTCATGATTGAGAAGTAATATTGACTCATGTTCCCTTGGTAAAAGACAGTGCTTCTACAGCACTGAAAGATGTGGATATAATCTTAAATGATTTAGATCTATATTTTGGCATCGAGGAGCTCTAATTCCATTTTCAGATAAAATAAGTCTTCAGTTATTATATCCAATATAAACATCCATCTGTGGTACTTTATATATAAATTATTACTCTGAAAAGAACTGAAATTAAAATTTCAACTTGCTTGAAGAGAATCTCATTTCCTTGAAATACAGTAGGAGCAGTATTTCAAGGAAATGAGATTCATCTTCACACTGAGGCAGAGGCCCTTAGCGCCACAGAACTTGGCTGCCCATTGAATGGTAGAGATGGCTTGATATGTGAAAAGTATTAAAGGAAGACAGAAATTCTTACAGAAATAATGTTTTTTAATACTTCTCTGCCACTCAATAAAGATAACCTTGACAGGCAATGCATTGGTTTTTATCTTTCTATCCACAAAGCAGTGACAAAAGCACTCATTAATTTTAAGCAGCAAACTTTATATGCATGCTATAATTTCACTCAGCAGTATAAAAATAAACATTTTTAAGAACACTATTTGCATGTTGAAGTTAAAACCTTTCATTCTGTACTCCATTTGGAATTTGTTTTTAATTCCTCCCAATGAGCATTGTTACTGGCCATAGAGCTTTGTTTGCAAACTATTTTGTTTTTTGGTGGAGACGGAGAAAACACATATCATTTTTGTTTGATATGTCTCAGGTATTTCAAGGCACAGAGAACTACATTTGGATCCACTGCAATCAGGTGAGATTCCCCGATTTGTCATGTTGATATATAAGATAAATCAAAATCTCAGAGGTCAATCAGGCATTTCACTGATGATCTTAGGCATGATGATAGCTCTTGCCTTACCCAGAAGGAGACAGAATTGGGAAGATAAATCTGAAGCTGCTAAGGAAGATTCTCTCACAAGCAAGAAAATAATTATGATTTTTTTTTATATGGGAGCTGCTATTGTGCTTTTTGTAGACTGGATTGGAATGGAATAGTGAAATATTTCCATTTTCTAAATTTTACCCAAATAAGTAATGTGGCTCAAATCATTTTGTTGTTAAGGCAATGTGTGGAATGGACAGATCAAGCAAGAGGCTTAAAATAAGCAGGATTTAAGTTAAAATCCATGCTCCTTTTCATATTTGCTTAGTGACATTGGGAAACTTAGATCTCTACATTAGTTTCCTCAGGAGTGAACTATTTATATCTATATTATAGGATTGTTGCAACAAAAGTTAATACAGTAGAATCGAGTCTGATAAACACAGAAACACAAATGACATTCACTTTTTGATACTTGCTGCTATTAGACTATTATCTATTAATTGAGCTCTTTTTAGATCATCACACAGACACTAATTCTGTAGAAAAATTAAAGCTCCTCTATTCTAGGAACCATGCTAGAAGCCTGAGAACTAATCATCATATCACTTATAATTGTTGGTTTAACATCTATCTTCCCCTCTAAACTGTAGGTTCCTGGTTGTTCAGCATCAAATTCCTGTGTATTGTTCCTATGTTTTGGGGTCTCCGGGATGAACACAAATAACGAAGCACTTTCAAACAGAGATGAACTATTTGATTCTAGTTGGAGAAGTCAGAGAATACAACCCAGAGGAAGAAGAAAAAATTATCTAAGTCCATCTCTTACTGCAGAACTTGTGGGATTACCATCACCAAAGATTGTCTGATGTGATTTTATTTATTAAATTCTGAGGGCCTTAGTAGCTTGTTCCAAAACATACAGGTCAGGACTGAATCATGCCAATTATATTTGTAAATTTAAGTTTTCATGTTATCAAGGTAAAGTTTAAAAAGTGAAATTGATTTTAATGATGTATTTGAATCAACTGAATATTTCAAAAATATGAAAATTTCAACATGCAATCATATAAAATTATTGATATATTTTACATTATTTTTATATGACATTTTTGAAATCCAGGGTATATATTATATTTATTTTCATCAAATTACTGATCTGCATTTACATTTTTCGTAAGATTTACAGAAAAAGTAGATTTCCCAGCCAGGTGTTCCGTATATACTTAAAGATTTTCAATAATTGAATCATGATAAAAATCATATTCTCC
Source organism: Choloepus didactylus (assembly GCF_015220235.1). Taxonomy (NCBI): domain Eukaryota; kingdom Metazoa; phylum Chordata; class Mammalia; order Pilosa; family Megalonychidae; genus Choloepus; species Choloepus didactylus. The sequence continues at coordinate 186,807,428 of NC_051309.1, read as the reverse complement.
AATATTTGCATATATAAACAAAAGTAGTTTATCTTTTCTTCACTAATTTTAAAATCAATTCATTATTATTAATATCTAAAGTGCTTTTGAATAAATTGACAAGCAACTCTAAATGTACAAAATAAAAAAAGCTTTTTAAAATTTTCTGATTGTACATCCAATATATAAAATATTATAGATTACAATAAAAATCTTCATCTTCATTCAAGTTAGAACATGTATAAAATAATTGGTTTTTTTTTTTTTTTTGAGTGTGTGTCCATTATAAAAGGTTTCAATTTCAACATACATTCTTGTACATAGCTAGGTTACAAATAAAATTTTCTTTTCCTTTCTTTTCAAATCTGGATCATTCATATGCAGTGTGATATCAGTGAAAAAAATGCACATCACACTACTAAATTTTTTGTTTGTAATACAAAATATTTGGAAAACATTGCTTTTGTTTCAAGAAAATCTTGAATTGGAGTTGAGTATAGTAAATTTTGTAAAACTTTTGCAAAATTCAATCAATGAGCATTAGCAAATAACACAGATAATTAAATTTATAGTCTTCTATTTCTTTTAGAAATTCCACAACAAAATTCATCTTAGCATCTCTGCATTTAAAAATATTTTCTTTTGTGTAAAAATCCAAGCCATATTTTAGCTGGCCAAATTTATAAGCTCAGATCTTAATAAAAATTTGTTGTTTTTTTGTTAGATATGTAATTCTGAGTTTAGCCAACCAATTTCATTGATTCTTATTTAACCTTTGAGAGGAAACTTCTTAACAAATTCACTATGTATTTGCTGAAGATGACCCTTAATTAAGTATACTTTATTATTTTAATTCTTTTCATTCAACAAATAGTTTTACCATTCATCATGAATTTTGTGGTACATCAACTTTTAATCTTTTTTTCTCTGTATTATTCCAGTAGCTTCTGCATCTTCACTCTATTCTGCATCCACAGTGAGCCTTCTCTTTAAATTTAAAAATATATCCATACTTATTCAACCAGAATAATAATTTTAAAATGTTACAATTTAAATAATAAGAAATTCAATTTATTTATCAATTATGATTATGTAGACAACAGTAACTTGGGCTGTTTGTGTAAAATATTCCAAAAAACACATTGCATTTTTACATGGGTACATACAAAAGTCATGCAACTGAGTTAATCCACTGGTATCCAATAGCTCAGTGATGTGTTTCTATGTAATATTAGAAATTAAGCACATACCCAACATGTGAACTACAATGCAACACTGACATCTCACATGATGGAATAGTTAAAGTAAAATGTAGTCATATCAAAAAAATAAAATAATGTATACATCTTAAGTTTTTAAATTAAAATTGAATTAAATTAAAAATTCAGTTCTTTAGTTGAATTCCACATATTTCAAGTGTTCAAGTAGTAACATGTGGCTACTGGCTAGTGTATTGGACAGTGAAGATACAAATAATTTAACTTCTGTTTCCCTGAATCCAAAGCCTATAATCTTTCCATTATACTCTGCTCCATTTATATTTCCTAATGGAAGATCCAGACAACATTAATGAAATTTATGTAAGAGACTGGGGAACGGTAGAACTGGCACTTTCAACTGAAATTTTATAGAGCATTTGTTCTTCTGAAGGTATAAGGAGATAATATTAAAATCATAAAAACCATTCAATAGAACAGAACGAAGGATTTTATCATAACAAGTGCAATATTTGCCATAGAGATAGTTTATAAAGAAGACTCTATTGGTTGAGTGAATGGCCAAATAACATTACTGATGTGTGCACTATTTCAAAAATACTCTAAAAATGTTTGAATATTTGCCTTTACTGAGGACTAAAAAATTTGAATTGTCGACTATATATTTTAATCTCATCTAAATCTAAATTTAAAAATGTTCTCACTCATTCTATTTGACCATGAAACTTTTGCTCTTGGGCTGGATAATAGTTCCAGATCAATATCCTACTCTGGAACTAAGGATTTAATTAGTTCGTTGCCAAATATGTGTTTCTTTATCTTACTGATTCTCCCCTGACGATTCTGAATGCCCTCCTGAAACTTACACAAATGGTCTAAAAATTAAATCACGAAAGATCTGCTCAGTTATTTAGAATAGTTCTGTCGTGATTCTGCATAAATCAAAGTTCTGTAACCCAATAAAATGGTAATATAATGAAACAATATTTAGCATTTGGGTTATTAAACTCTTTTGCTTGACTAGTATATTGATTTAAAGCTGATAAGAACTGTAACACAAAGTTTCAAATGGCATGCTAAAAATAAGTTTTAAAAAATCCTTCATCTGCTGGTTGGATCACAACCATTCCTATAGTTTTTATTATGATTAAATAGTCTATAATAAATATTCTCATGTTCCTCTATCTTTTACATTTCCCTTTGAAAAACCAATAATAGCTCTAGGCAGTGATCTACCATGATTAATGCCAGAAGCAGTGGCCTTTGTGTTACAATGTTGTACTGCTGCTGGAAGTTTTCAAGGTCACTATTTCCTTCTGAAAAGTTCAACACAAGTTAAATATTCATAAAACATGACCTGATTTTATGAGAGGTGCCATACTTGTTGTTTTATGACAGCACATTTTAGTGAAAAGAAATGCAAAGAAATTTCATCTCTAAATACTTGACTTGCAATTCAACTGGGAATGTTACTGAAAGGCTTTTTATGATTGACAAAAATAAGACAAATATTCTTAAAGAGCCCCTTATGATGGAAACATTATTTCATTTACTAACATTATCTGCAAAAGTCAGAAGTCCTTTAACCTGCCTAAATGATAGCCTATTAGTGTCTGAAGTGCTAATAAAAATCAAGCTGCGAAGCACTGAGGGTCACCTTACCGAATGTCTTAGTTCTTAGTTCCCATCCCAGGTCTATGAATCACATTTATTGGATAGATTCATCTTGGATAGGGAGAGAATATTTTGTTCTCAGACTTAGTAGCAATATGAAACAATATGAAGGATACCAAGGTAGGGCTTGTACCATCAAAGTGAAAATCTTTTAATGTAGTTAGAAAGAAAAGGAAGAAGAGAAGGAAGGACTGGAAGGAAGATCAATATTACCTCTGTGATTTTCATCATGAAATTTATATTGACGCTTCCTTCAATTTATTTGGTCTTACAGCCTACTTCTGATGTACTTGCAAATATTTCCAACAATATATGACTGTTTCAAGTAATCACAGCACACTACGTAATTCTATGACAAGTGGTATCCTAAATACAAAACAGAAATGTAAATGGCATTAAGAATTTGGTTAAAATGTACTTTGCCTAAATGGAATGTTCTTTAAAAGTTATATAAGCGAAGTATTTTTCTTTTGGCGTATATTGAAATTTGAGAGCTGTTGTATCTGTGTATCTAATTCCTCTTTAACTAAGAAAATCTTAACAGTTAAAACTGGTCAGTTTCTCTAACATATAATCTTCCTTCTGTCTCTATCAAACAGTTAACATTCCACCAACATTAAATTAAATATCATAGGAAAAGTTTACTAGGTAAATTAAGCTTTAAGGAAAACTTTTAAAATAGTAATAATTTCTTTAGGTCAATAAAAATATATTATGCATGTGTATTAAACAATCTAGGCATAACAGAGATGAGCAAAGAATGGCCCTTGCTTTCAAAGAAAGTATAGTTTGAAATGTATGTATGCAGACAATTACAGTACAGGAAAGGATCTTCTCATTGCTGCAATAAAATTGTAGCAAAGTTCAATGACAGCATACAGGAAGAAAAGAACAAAATTCATTAGGTATAATGAAATAAAGACTAGTTCATTGATTCATTGTCATTTACATAGACACTAAAATTTAAACAGGATAAGATAGGATATTTAGAATAATGGAAAAGGATAGGTATATTAGGAGCAGAATTTTGTCCAGTAGTTTGATAATTTTGATAAGTAGACTGTAAAAGTAAAGGGATAAAAGAATTTCTTAGAACAATAAGTAGCTTTGGAATTTTAACCACCAATTCTAGGGATTTAAACTTTTTACTTTTAAGCAATTGAACACCACTGAGGGTTTTGAGCAGAGAGTGCCACAGTATATCTGCAGTATAGTGTAAGAATTCCAAGGGGTTACACATTTCACCAAAGGAGATAAGGTAGGACTATGTCAATTACTGAAATATAAGGAATGTGCAAAGCCACCTTTAAAATATATGTTTGTCACATATGAGACTCAACACCATTTATATCAAGCACAAGTATAAGCATGAGTCTGCCTACTAAAAATATATTGATTGGTAGGGGAGAATTTTGTACACTTGTAGCTAGGTTGCAGTAAAGAGATAAATGCCCTGAATGAGTAAATAAAATTCATTCATATACACACACATATATATATGGCATACACACACATATATGGCATAAAAGTTGAAATAAGAAAGGTAATTAATAATTTATTCCATATTTATAATAAGAAAGAAATCTTGTTCGAAAACAGGGAAACTAGGTTTCGATTTTTTAACTACTTTTTGTTTTGGCATTAAAAATGATACGCAATATGCGGGCAATGGTTTATTTCCTCTTTTCCTTTTTAATCCCTGTTCATTATGGAGAAAGTAAATATGAATGCAGGTATAAACGTGTTTGAGTTATCCATAAAGTAGGGGCATTATCTTACATTATTCCATAACAATAATCAGCAATTATCAGCCAAAAGTATGAATAGGTATTCAATATAATATACCAGAAGGCATGAACAATGGTGAAGTCATTACTTTTTTCAAATATTTACTGCATTCTGCCCATGCCAAGGTAAAAGGTGAGAGCGATGAAAGTTAAACTACTGAGAGCTTATGTCCCAGTCACAGTGCTATATATTTTATATGTATCATTTCATTTAAATTATAGAATATTTGTAGCAAATCTATGAGGTTGGTGTTTGTTTTATTCATTCAACAAGTAAATGAGTATATACTGTGTGCCAACACTGCTTGGAGTAGAGCAGTGAGCATGCTACATATGGTCCTTATTTCATGGAGCTTATATTGTAGTGGAGAAGAGAGACATTATATAAATAATTCCTATAAAGCACAGTGAGTGAGAATTATGTTATCAATAATATTATGGGAGCAGAGGGTCCTAATCTAGACCAAGGTCCAAGAATTCTGAAGGAATTAACACTCAAGCTGAAATGTAAAGGATGCGTAGGAACAAGCTTGGCAAAGGGGAATTAGATGGGAAGGAAGAGTGAATGGAGGGGCAGAGAGATGAGGGAAAAGCATCCCTCTAAGCCTGGAGAAGAGGCTGAAACAAGTCCATGGTGCCTGGAACATAGAACTCAAGATGAAGAATGGGTGATATTGAGGATCAATAGGTCAGTTGACAAGGAGATATCATCTACTCAATGTCAAAGGTTTTGGAAATCTTTTTTAAAGTTGACTGTAAGTATGGTGTGGAAATAGATTGGATGGGAGTAAGACTGGATGATTAGAGACAAATTCAGGGTTTATGTAATAACGTAGAAAACAAAAGATAAGATTGTCAAAGGCTGTTTTCGGTAGAGTTATAGTAAATTGGGTGGATCTGGCTTTAATGTGTATTTATTTTAGTGATTTTAGGAAGGATAAAAAAGAAGTAAATCACGGTTCTCAAGTTGTGGCCATGAACAACTAGTTGACAATACATACTGAGATTGGAAAAACTGGGATGAACTAGATTTGGGGCTTTACTAAACAGTGAGAATGTGGGAGATAATAAATTTGTTATTACATTCAAATGGCAAGAATATTCTTAACAAAAAACAAACAAAGAAAAGAAAGGGAGGGGTTTATAGGAGCAATGATCCAATCACAGAGTGGGGGGTGAAGAAGACAAAGACCAATACCTGCCCACACCACGGCACAGGCATGTGCAGTGTGATGGGAAGCTCCACACATGGTATATCTTAAAGAACAGCCAGTTTTCAGTAAATCCCCAAATTTAATGGGATAGTGCATTAAAGAAAGGGAGAGTTTAGGAGTGTTTATCATAGAATAGTGCTTCCAAAGGTTACAGTGGATGGCTTTAAAACAATGTCTCTGAATTTTGGGGATAGAGATTGCAAAAGAGAATTTAAATAAAAAGAAAGAAAGAAAAGAAAAATAGCAAATTTATAAATTTATCCCAGAAAAGCAGTGGTATGGTGCTTTCCAATGGTGCTTTTGTCTTAGACCTGGTGATTTAAGAGGTATACTTGGGCAGCTCAGAATTTAGCCAGAATGAAAAAGGGAGCTCCCAGGTGTGGCAGGCTGTGGGATGTATTTTTCCCTATGTACAGGTGGCAGCCAATGTGCTTTCATCAGATCTTGGGACTGCAGCAGACACCAAATGAGCAAGTCTCATGAGGCCATGGGGGATGTCAGCAGCAACGCTTGTGGTCCTAAATGGGTGTCATTGTAGATCTGGGAATTGTAGAGTTTATGTAACTCGATGAACGTAGCATGGCTTCTGATGATGTACTTTCTATATTTATCATCCACCTGCCATGATGTGTGAATAAACACAGACTGAAGATCAAAGTCCTTTTTTTTTAACTTCAAGCTACTCAGAGAGGCCTCACTTCACAATTAAATGATCAAATAGTACTTTTCCTACTTACTTGCACTGTGGAAAATCTGCTTATTCTTTAAAGTCTAATATAAATTTGTACTGCTCCTTAATATTTTATCTGTTCCCTAAATAAAAAATACATTTTTTTTTCTTATGTTTTTGGAACAATTTTTGTAGACTTCTTTTCTAGACTGTATTTTTTTCCTGGTAATTACCTTATTTCCTAAATCCCAATAAAGTCACCATGGATTATAAATCATACCACTGATTTTGTAACTAGTGTTTTTAGGGGAAAAATGCAGGGAAAATGTCTTCGTCATATGTAAGATGTCTCAAAGTTTTAGGAACGATAGGATTTGAAGAATAAAAGTGCACTAGAATCTATCTCCACCACAAGATAGTGGGTCTGAGCCAACTCTAGTTTCTCCAGTGTCCAGTATAATTCTTTACTCTCAAGGAGTTTTGAAATAAGAATCAAATTAGTCTTTCCAATGGTTCTTACATTTGAAAGAAATAGAAAAACAAAGGGAATTTCAGGATAATCTACAATTCTTACAAATTAACTGGCAGCTTATCTAGTGCTCTATCTTAATTATTTCAAGCCAGCATCTAAACCCCTCTATACTTCCAAAACCTGGTCACAAACTTCTTGCTTCCTTTAAAATTTCTGTCTCCAGAACAACCTTGGGATTTTCCTAGAGACAGCACATCATTCAGTGTAATACTTTGGAGTCAAAAGATCTGATTTAGGGTCTCGATCCTTTGATCTTGAATGTGTGCCTGGTCCAGGTCATAGAGCTTCTCTAAATCTCACATATTTTGTCTCTAAAATGCAGATAATAATAGCATTTATTTCATGTTTTCTACGTAGATTAAAAATCTTATAGTGGCATTTATACAGTAAATATTCAGATTCCTTCCAAGTGTCGGTCTTCATGTTGTCATGTCTGTAAATCAGTGCTTCACCGATTTTGTTCACAATATGGGAAATTTTTTGCCCATCTTACACTCAAAGCTCAGCTCCTTTCTGAAAATGTCCCTTACAACTCTTGTCAAATTACCTCTGAAATCCTAAAATAGGTGTTATCCATGGCAAAAGTTTCATTTAGCATTTGCCTGACATTGCTAAGTTATCATTTTATGAGCATTATCTCATTTTTTCAATTATAATATTGACTAGTAGAAGATATTGGGGGTGCTTTATATGCTATGCTTTTAGGGACTGAATTCTATATCGTAGAGGTTTTGTAAGGGTTTGTTAATGAATGAAGTAGTTAATTGATTGGTGAGATCTTTTTGAAAAAAACAATGTTTTCTTTCGGTACTTTAGAAACCCTATTACAGTGGCAGCCTGCTTTCATGGATCAAAAGTCATCTTATATATAACCCTTTCCTTAAAGACAAACGCATTCTACCAGCCTTGTTTTTGCTTACATATTGGTTGGAAATACCACAAAATTTGGAGAAGTGAAATAAAAATGCATGAAAGGCAATAAAAACACTATCCTCAGATGACATTATCCTCATCCATTTTTTCCTCTTTATTCTATTTACTAACTATGGAGATATTCAAAGGTATTACCTAATGTGGCTTTTCTCTAACCTGTTTAAGGTAGCTTGTCTAAAGATATTTATAGTACCAGTAGCTTTTGGAGTTAGGAAACACCTGTTTTAGTGAACACTTTCCTTAGAAAATATAAGTAATGTTGTACTCATAGTATTCATTGCTTAGTTTTAACTGTCGCAAATGGCAGCTGCTGCTTTTATTACTGTATAAAATATCTGGCAGGTTTTATGATAAAGAAACCAAAGATCCCACTGCTCTCTTCCTAGGGAAAGGGAACAATAAATATGCCATTTAGTAAACTCTAACCTTTCCAGTTAATAAAATATGCCATGTAGGAAGTGAGAGAATCAGTGTTGATTCGGCCCTCAGAGTCTCCTAAAAAAGAAGAAAAACCATATTGTCTCTCTAATTGTTTGATTATTCTGTATGGCTTCCAGAATAGAAAATGATTCATTCACACTTCTCTTCTTTAAAAGCACAAGATTAGGTCCTTCGAATATGTGCTTTAGTCAGATCCTTATTGGTTTCTGCAGTTGCTCAGGCTACAGGGAGTTCTTTAATTGTGAAATACCTGAGTCAATGGAATGCTGATTTAACTCCCCATTTGAACCCTGGAGAATCCTTACCAAAAGAACTCAGCAAGAGGGAGAAAGTAAACCACACATCTACCTGCCTAGGGCTTAAAGAAAATCAAGGTAAAACAAAAGAAATCAACATTGATTTTAATGAAAGCAGGAACATAAAATTATTTAATAATGACACAAAATCACATTTGTTTACCCACCATCTATTTGGAATTTGTGATCATTTTATAGGACTTAAAGTGAGGGTTCTCTGTAAGCCCTTTGACAAAAGAATTTGCTAAGTAAATGAGAAGTGTAATCAAGGATTCAGATTTAATGGACATAAAGCAAGCCTTCAAATATATCCAAGTATACATTTTCATAAAACAAATACCAATTGTGAGGTCAGAGTGATTTCTCTCTTTAGGGTGGACACATGCAATGGCGATTTAAAGTTTCTTCATTACGTAAATTGTTTGCTGAGCCTTGGAGATATTTCTCCACATGACACCAGCTCAGTGCAACCTCCAGTGAGCCATTTGGGCTCCAGCAGGGCAGTCGTGAAAGCATGATCTCTGGAGCCAGACGCCAGGGCCCGGAGGGCAACCACAGCTTCACCCGCAGCCTGGCAAGCTTGGACAATTTACTTAGAGTTACTCATGACCTCATTTCTTTATCTGCAAAGTGGAAATAATAAGAGAGTCTACCTCTTGGGTTTTTATGTGGATTGGAGGAGTCAATATATGTACACCGTGACAAGTGCTATGTAATTGGGAGGTAGGTTCTATGTTATTTACTTTTCCTATTGGGTCCTTTAACTGAATGGCTGGGATGTATTATTAATTAATATAATTTATATATTGAAATAATTCTGTCTTTCCATTAGTGAAAACCAGTCATGAGAGTTTACTATATTTGTCTTTTGTGTACTCCCTCCCATATGTGGTTCCCAATATCATTTTGCTTGGAAGGGAAAATGAAAGGAGGTCTAGTAGATAAAGTCTTGACCTGAAGAAAAGCAGTGGAAAATGGTAGGATTTAACTGGATATAGAAAATGTCATTGAAATTTGTGATGTCATAAATACTTGAAGTGACATGTGTAACATTGAATTAACACACGAGAATGCATCTGAGCACTAGTGGTACTTAATTTTTCCAGCAAAGATAGAAATACAAGCAAATTCTCGACTCTTATTTTTTAGTTTCTTTTGGCAGACAGTTAAAGAGTGCATTATTAACCTTCATATATCGTTTTTGCTAGTTTTAAATTGTCACTTTCCTTGCTGTAGCACATGCAGACACACAGACCCTCACTGTATTCTAAGGGTGGCAGAGGTGGGAAATCCTGGTTGCTGAAAGTCCTTTTCTGTCTGGGGTTTAGAATGGAGGTGGCTGTGCAAGGTTGGAGGTTGATGTGGGACTTGGCTGATTTGTTCTTCATGGGAAGGAATGTAGACAGCACACAAGACTGGTGGGAGCGGAGAGAAAAGCCAGGAAGAGATGAGAATCTAAAAAGCCAAATAGAGAGGACCAAGGACAAGAAAGTGCCCTACCTGTGCCTTCAAGGAGGAAGAGACTCTAGGAAGAAAGTACTTTGTAAGAAGTCTATTAGTTTGCTCCTGGTGATTTGTTGTAAATTCTTCTCCTCTTCCCTCTGAATTGTACATGAAAATATACATAGCTCCCTAATATTTTTGGAGTGAATGGCTAATTTTTTCAAAAATTAAAAGAGGCACTGAATTGAAGAAGGCACAGAAAGGCCCTTAAATTTTAAAAAGTGAGTGCAAAAACAAAGCAATCATTAAAGATCTAATGTGGATGGAAAGCTAAAGACCATTCAAGGGAATAGCTTTCTCTTTACAAAAAATTTAAGTTGTTCTGCAGGCCTTGTATTGTAGCCTGTGGCCGACAGAGGTTTAGTCCATTGATAATAGCTGCTATACAGTCATGTGCAGCTATTTTAATAATTTTAAAACATGAAACTAGCTTAAATTTGTTCAGAACATGTGACTGTGTTTCAAATTATACTTCAAATTATTTGGGTTCCATTAGAAAATTTAAAACATTTTTGTCTATATCCAGTGTGCGTTTGTGTGTGTGTAAGTGTGCATGTGTGTGAGACATTGGAATAAATTCATCTAGGGTATAGTTTAAATTAGAAACATGAAAACATGCCTTGAGTCTTTTTAGTAGAAACAGCTAAGAATTGGTTACAAAATGTATTCTGGTTCATAAAGTCTAATTTCATCACTACACAGGAAAGAATGATTAAAAAAGGTCTACACATGGGAGGAAAAAAATCTTAGTTCAGCAAGAAGGAAATGGCAGCAGTCCAAACTCCAGTATTTGAAAAGACAGTAATAAAAAGATCATAGAATTACAAGTTGACTTTATTTTATTAAAAAGCTTTTATCTCTTATTTACCTGGAAAAGGGGAGACATTTAATTTAAGTAAAGAAAAGGGGGGTTATCCTAAAATGATCAAAAGAACATCTATGTTTTTGCCGGATGACTGAGTTCATTAAGACTATTTAATAGTCTACATTTAAATGCCTAGACTAGAGGTTTTATCAGGTTGATGTTTCACTGAAATTTTAATTGAATGATTAGTCTAAATTCTAAACTGGGAGCTAAAATGTTGCTCTAATTTAAACAGAATAACTGAGGGCATTGGATAACTTTTAATTAGATTCCTAATTGTTTTTCTCTTTAATTTTTTGATTGACTACAATACATTCAATTCAATGGGTGTTAATTGTGGCTACTATTTAGGTCCATATGTTGAAGCTAAAACTCATATTGTTTCCGCTGTATTTTCATATTTACTGTCATCACTGCTGATAGTTTTTATAATACTACATTGCTCAATTTCATTGATGCTGATTAACAGTTGCTATGTCTATACAAAATATGTTTCTCCATGTGTCAGTTATGCTTTATGATCTTTTTAATTCCACATAGCTTTTAATAAGTAATTTTAGAAATTTCACAAATACATGAAATATTTTTTATTATTCTTATTAGCAAAGAAAAATACAGCCTTCAGGAATATTATGGAAATAGTGTAATGCAAACCCTGATAGTTGACTCCAATGAGTTAATTACATCTTCTTAGATTTTCTCTATGGGGTGCTCTTATCTTCAGCCTAACAGACACAAAATGTGATTGTGCTTAAGGAAGCAAAAATAGCCACAGTGGCAATTTATTTATCTTCCATCATTGGGAAATGAAAGGTATTCCTTAATAAAATTTTTTTGCATATAGATGGCTTTTCCAGAAAACTGAACTTTATGTCTTCAAATTCTAGCTTTCAAATTTATAACTGTTTTTATAGATATTTAAATAACATGTTTCATTTGCTTTCCTGCTTTTTTAACTAGGGAATACAGAATATAATTTTAAATTTCTTGATGACTGAGGTTCAAAAAGTGAATACAGATTATTTTAACCTCCTGTAATTATAGGGCCTCAGAGGCTAGAAAGTCTTAGAATCCTTTAGTCTGTGATGAACTTGGCCATAAAGTTACTAGAACTTACGGGTGATGATTATAGCATAGACAGAGAATTGGAGTGTCAGATTTCTTTTTGCAACAGCTTTAGCTTTTAATCCAACAGTTGTGACAAATTTTGATTGTGGAAGTCAGTAAAACACCATAGAGGAATTGGTATTTGCATGTAGGGGAACTCACTTTTTCTGTCCTAAACTAGTGGAGACTTATAAAGTCCAGATCAAAGCAACAGTTGTAAGTGGTACCCAGAGCAGGTTTGCAGGTCAGTAGACGTTCCTCTATAGAAGTTCTCATATTGTGTGGATTATAAGTAATAGGAAGAGATATAGCATGACTAGCACTCATGTTGTGTTGAATTCAAACTGTTGCAGAAAGCTTCTGGATCTTTAAACAATTGCAGCCAGAGGGACAGGACTGTCTCTGCAATTAAAATAGAAGATCTGATATTAGGAAATTAACAGGATTTGTGAAAGCAAATCAGTATGCTTCATAGATGTGAGTCTGGTGGCAGATAGAACCAGGATGATGAAAGAAAGGTAAAACAGACTAGGGCTGGCCCTTCAACAGTCTTATAAGTTAAAGCTTTCACTAATTGCCTATGGAGAGGAATTCAAGCAAACACTAGAAGAAGAATTTATGTATTTCTGTTTCTCATCATGGATCTCCTCTCCATAATAATCATAAAGAGTAATCCCACAATTTATGTTTCCTGAAAAAGTACAAATTTACGTATTTTACTATGTTGTTGGGCCTCACCTCAGACCACATTCCCTTATTTAGAGTTTTAAAATACTGTCTAGATGTATATGTATATATGATGTGTTAAGGGTTATATTATGAGTGGGGGTGTGTGTCTGCACTATCTGTTCATAAACAATATCTACGTCACTCTCTAGCATGGGGTTTAGTTTATCTCATCTCATTCTTTCTCTTTCTAATCTCTAATTAAAAGTGTCTCTTGAGGAGGGGGACAGTTAGCTGAAGTGCTGCATTTGGTGGGCAGGTGAGGAAGGCTCAGCTTTGGAAAGCCATCAAAGAAGCTCTTTGTGCCATTCCTGATCTCCTCCCCAGGGCAATTTGGAGCCAGCCTGCACCCCTTTCTTGGGCCCCTGGTCCTGTTCTGGCTTGAAAAGACTGATGTGGAAAAGTCCTCTCCAGTGTGGCCCTCATCACAGAATTTGCCTCCAGGCAAAAACAGCTTGATACAACAAAAGCACTGTAAAAAATGATAGAGGCAGACAGTTTGCTGCAAAGGCATGCTGGCTTCAAAGACCTGGAAGAAGTAGGTCTGTCCCTCGGGAAACAGAAGGGACAACCAAACTCCTGGAAACAGTGAAGTCTAAAACAATTGATAAGCAAAAGCCCAGAAAAAAGATAAAGGCTCAGAAAGAGAAAACCCCACACACTGCATTTGTCTTAGGCAGGCCTTCATGAGAGGAGGGCTGAAGCTGAAGAAAATCTGTCTTATCACCAACTGGATACAAAATCAAGAAACAGACATTGCAGAGAATAAATTCCAGAGGTAACATTTTAAAATATTAAGATATTTTAATATTTAATTTTAATTTAATATTTAATTTAAAATATTAAAATGTATACTGAGCAACAGAGTGTAAGACAAAGAAACAGGAAATGATGGCCCATTGAAAGGAAGAGGATAAAAATCTATAAAACACTGTTGGAGAAGACCAGAATGTGGACACACTGAGCAAAGCCTTTTAAAAAATGAACTTAAAAATGCTCAAGGAGATAAAGAGAAATGCAGATAAAGAACTAAAGGATATCAAGAAAACAATGAATACACAATATGAGAATCTTAGTAAAGAGATAGAAGTTTTATGAAAAACCAAACAGATCTACTGGATTCAAAAACCATAATAATTAAAATGAAAAAATCCCAGGAGGATTTAAAGAGCAAACTGGAGCTGGCAGAAAACAGAATCAGTGAACTAGAAGACAAGACATTTGAAATGAGTTGAGCTGAGTAGCAAAAATAAAAGATAGTTATAAAAAGTGAAAATAGCCTAAGCCACCTCTGGGACACCATCAAGTGTACCAATATACACATTATGGGAGTCCCAGAAGAAGAAGAAGAAGGACAGAAAGGAGCAGAAGGAATATTCAAAGAAATAATGACAGAGAACTTCCCAAACTTAACAAAACACATGAATATGCACATCCAAGAAGCCCAGAGAACACCAAACAGAATAACCATGAAGAAAAATACACCCCTTCATATACTGATCACACTACTGAATGCAAACGTAGAGTCCTGATAGCTGCAAGAGAAAAGCACATAAGGGGGTCCCAATTATATTTAGTTCTGATTTCTCAATAGAAACCATGGAGGCAACAAAGTAGTGGTTTGAAATACTTAAAGTGTGAAAGGAAACAACTGCCAGTCAAGAATTTCATATCCAGAGAGACTTTCATTCAAAAATGAGGAGATTAAGACATTCTCAGGTAAACAAAAGCTGAGGGACTTCGTCACCACTAGTCTTGACTTACAAGCAATGCTAAAGGGAGTTCTTCAGCCTGAAAGGAAAGGACACTAAACAGTGGTTCAAAACAGCATAAAGAAATAAAGACCAGCAATAAATGTAACCATTTGGGTAATTATAAATGCCAGTATTATTGTACTGTGATATTTGGTATGTAACTCCATTTCTTACTTCCTACAGGTGCTAAAATGCAAATGCCTAAAATATAATGATAAATCTATGGTTTTGGACATACTATATACAAATATATAGATGGAAACAAGAACAGATAGAAAGGTGGGGGCACAGAGGGGTATAAGGAAAGTATATGTGCATACTATTGAAGTTAACTTGGTATCAAATCAAATATGATTGTTATATATTTAGGATTGTTATATATTTAGGATGGTAATCACAAGGAAGATAGATGAAAAATATATCCAGATAGATATGAGAAGGCACTCAATATGGTATAATACAAAGAATCAAATAAATTAAAAAATATAAATATAAAATATTATAAATAAAATTTTGTGAGGGACAAAAAAAGGTATGATTTACAAAGTCTAAATAGTAAAATGGCAGAAGAGTGTCCTGTATTAATAGTTGTGACTTTAAAAGCAAATAGATTAAACACTCCAGTTAAAAGGTAGAGATTGGCTGAATGGATGAAATAGCATGACCCCAACAATATGCTGTCTGCAAGAGACTCATTTTAAATTCAAAGATACAAGTAGGTTGAAAGTGAAAGGATGGGAAAAAATATATATGTAATACAAGTAATAACCAAAGGAGAACTGGGATGGCTATACTAATATCAAATACAGTAGATTTTAAGTCATAAACCTTTATAAGGGACAAAGACAGTCATGTACTTTTATAGGGGACAATTCAATAAGAAGATGTAACAATTATAAATATATATATATGCACTGTGGTGTTTTGAAGCTATGTACCCCAGAAAAACTAGTTCTTAAATCTAATCCATTTCTGTATGTAAACCCATTATAAGTAGGACCTGTTGATGAGATTAGTTCAGTGAAGGTGTGAACCACTGCCTTCAATATGGGTCTTAATCCTATTATTGGAGCCCTTTGTAAATGGAATAAATACATAAAGGGGAAAATAAATTCATAGAAGCAAGAAGCTGAATGCAACAAAACCCAGAAGAGAAGGGAGAGACCAGCAGATTCCCCCATGTGCCTTGCCATATGGCAGAGGAGCCAAGGATCACTGGCAGCTGGTCTTTGGGAAGAAAACATCACCTTGATGATGTCTTGAATTGGGCACTTTCTCAGCCTCAAAACTGTAAACTAATTAGTCCCCATTTAATATGACAACCCATTTCATGGTATTTTCTGGAGTAGCCTAGGAAGCTAAACAGAGAGCCCCAAAATATATGAAGCAAATACTGACAGATTAAAAGGGATAAATTTATGCTTTTACACTAATAATAAGACACTTTAATACACCACTTGCAATAGTGGATAGAAAAATTAGTCAGAAGATCAATATGGAGGTAAAAGACTTGAATGATACTCTATACCAACTAGACTTAACAGATACATATAGAACACTTCACCCAACAGAAATAGAATATACATTTTTGTCAAGTGCACATAGAGTATTCTCTAGGATAGGCCATATGTTAGGTCACAAGTCTCAATAAATTAAAAAAATATTGAAATCATACAATATATATTCTCTGACCCCAATGGAATAAAGCTAGAAGTCAATAACTGAGTGAGAAATAGAAAACTCACAAATATGTGTAAATTAAACAGCATAGTCTTGGACGACCAATGGGTTAAAGAGGAAATCGCACATGAGATTAAGAAATATCTTGAGATGTATGAAAATGAAAATACAACATACCAAAACTTACGGGATGCAGTGAAGGCATTGCTGAGAGGGAAATTTATAGCTCTAAATGCATCATTAAAAAAGAAGAAAGACTTCACATCAGAGACCTAACCTCAAAACTGGAAGAGCTAGAAAAAGAAAAGCAAACCAACCCCCCAAAAAAGAGCAGAAAGAAGGAAATAACAAATATTAGAGTGGAGATAAGTGAAATAGAAAACAAGAAAACAATAGAGAGCATTAACAAAATTAAAAGTTGGTTCTTTTGACAAGATCAACAAAATTGATAAACCTTTACTATACTGACAAAGAAAAAAGAGAAAGGACACAAATAACAAGACTCAGAAAGGAAAAGGGGGACAATACTACCAACCCCACTGAAATAAAAAGGACTATAAGAATACCATGAACAACTGTATGCCAATAAATTAGTAAACATTGGAGAAACGGATACATTCTTAGAAATCAACAAACTACCAACATTGACTCAAGAATAAAGAGAAGATCTTAACAAACCAATTGCTAGTAGAGATTGAATCAGTAATCAAAAGCCTCTCATAAAGAAAAGCTCAGGACCAGATGGCTTCACAGGGAAATTCTACCAAATATTCCAAGAAGACTTAACATCAGTTCTGTTCAAACTCTTTCAAAAAACTGAAGACTCTCTACTTCATTTTCCGAGGCCAACGTGACTCTCATACCAAAGCCAGATAAAGATAACACAAGAAAAGAAAATAGTTATGCAAAGTGATAATAATAGGGTGATATATGGGAATCCTGTATTTTATGCATGATTGTTCTGTAAATACACAAATAAATAAATAAATTTAAAAATAAAAACAAATAAATAAATTGGCAAAAAAAAAAGTGTCCCTTAAGGAATTTTTAAGGAAAACCATTATTCAAAAAAACCCTCATTCTTAAACTTTAAATTAAAAGTCCAAATTGTGGTTGGCATAATTATTTTATAACACATGAATTTTCAAACAAATGACTGTTTCTCCACTGACTTTCTTAAACAATTTTTTCCCCAGAGTTTGCCATCTGCACTACAAGCCTTTGGGAAACTCTCTGCTTCGTCAAACCCCAATTTCTCTCCAGAGACCATGTAGAAGGTAATCATTTATCTTCTTCATGGAAATCTACATTACTGTTTCCTTTAGTTAGTTCCATGGTTGCATGCCTAACATGATTCACACTACTACTTCAAAATACTCTCCTTACTGCAATCTATGCCAAAGCAGATGTAACATCTAACAGTGAATTAAATCTAGGGTTCCAGATTTATTTTCTTTCGTTTATTGCCTTTTTCCCCTAAGGAAATATTAAGTGCATTTGGTAATGATTCTAACTTTACAAAAAAAACAAGTCCTTGAGAAAAGTGATTCTTAAAGTAGCCAAAGTCTGTTTTAGCTATGCTTTAGCAACTTCTTATTGAATATTAGAATTTCTTTTCGTATCTCCACAAACAATTGGTGATATTTCTATCACTTGCAAGGCTTAACCTAGATTGTTTTACTCTAATCTCTCATTTGGATATGAAATTACAGAATATTTTATTAATCAATCTAGAAGTATCTTTTCCTCTTGCTTTATTTCCTCACTTATATTCTTATTTGTGTTGACTATCATTAAAGCTTTTCAACAATTTTGCACCCAAATATAAGTAATTACTACAATTGAGCAAAGTAAACAGTTAAATAGAAATTTGCTAATTCAATGGATCCAAAGTAGGTGATACAGATGGTACTATTTGAGTGAATTCTGAAAGACAGCTGGGAATATAGCAGTTTTAAAATTCCTCAAGAAAAAACAATGTCACTGACTATTAGACTAACAGAATTTTCATCTTGCGTCATTTTGATATTGTTTACACTGAAGTAAATGTAAAACGTTGCTGTTGATTTTATCTCTTCAACTGATCCATCTTCCCTCCTTCTAAAAGTTCCTGATAAATTTCTTCCTCTACTATCATCCAACAGAAAAGGAAAACAAAAGGTAAATTTAGCAGAAATCATCTGTGAAGACAAATTATTAATCTTAATTACTTTCTGTAATTAGGAGCAAGGGGTTTGAATTGACACCAAAGAATAAATACTTGCAAATCAGGTAATGATAACATTTAAAACCAGAGCTTAAAAATTATCTACATAAGACTATTGCTAGTAACTAGGCATATAATCAGTTTTACACTTTTAACTCTGGAAAGATTCTAAAGAGATAGGAATTTATTAAAACTTGATATGGGCTGTATTATTATCCTCTGATCAGTTGTAGCAATTATATACTCAGAGCTCATAATCTTCTAAAGTGCTTATTTACATTGTTTGGGTTTGCATTTTTCTTTCAATGAAGGTATTTCAGACACATAAATGAGTAAACTGCTAGAAGTTCTCTTGGTTAGAAATACATAAACATAACAGTATGATGCAAATTGCATAAACCCCCAAAATCCAGAAATGGAGAGCAAGCTGAGGTATCATTAATAAAGACATTCATAACCATTTCAGTACAGAATTCATCTTTCAAAAGGGGGGATGAAATAAAAGCAACCAACAGTAAAATCTTAAAGAAATTATCTTACCAAAAATTGGATTAAAGATTGAATTATAATATTTAGTGATTCTAATAACATTTTGTGTATGAAGGCTTAAGAAAGAAAACTGTATTTGAATAAAGCCTAGGAAAATTAAAAATGTGTGATGCTACAATTACAGAATGTAATTAAGGAATGGTATCATGACTTAAAATGACACTTGAAATGGAAAAAAATGATATAATTAGATTTATGAAAGAATCAAAAGTATCATTCTGTTATAACTGTACTTTGAATATTATTTAAAATAATTGTCTGATGTTCCTTTTTCTTCCTTATTAAAAGGTCCTAGAAACCTAGATTTAAAATGTCTTAAAGGAATAAAACCTTGATAGATATGTGTAATAATTCACTATGGCTAATAATATAAAATCCAGATCCTATTCAAGGGAGTGTTCAAGCAGATATGGAAAAGTACTGAATTATCTGTATTTTTTTTCATTGAAATAAATGATACATAAATACTATTAATAAGATTTAAGCTGCTGGAAATCACCAGGAAGTCAAAAGCTGCAGAATAAGCAACAGAGGAACCTTTGAAGATACAGGGAAAAATATCCCTTTTGTTACCTTGCTTTCTCTTCTGTTGTCCAAGGAAACAATTGATGGACAAACCAAAAGAATACAGATTTGAAGACACCACTCATTGTTCTATCTAATGCCTAACAAAGCCCTCAACTGCCTCCCTTATGGCTTAGTTTACAGTATACATTTATTAGATAGCATCTATTGTATTGGACACCAGATTTCCCACTGGGAAACCACATTCAAATCTTGTATTTCTGTAGGAGCTTAATTTCTCAGCTCAGATGTAAGACCAATCAAAGCATAGCTTTAATTTAGGGATTCTTTTTGGAATGGGCACATGGCTTAATCAGAATCAATGAAACATTTGCTGAGACATTAGGAAAATAATTCTCACTTTTTCCAACTGGATTTGAAACTGAGAGTATACAGGTTCTCTTAAAATATGAGTTTTAGCTGATACCTAAAGCAAAATAGATTAGTGAAATAGAATTCTTAACAGAATATGAATACAATGAGTATTCAAAATTAAATACCTCTTAAACCACCTTCCCCTTTGAAAGTAATTGTTGAAGTGTGAAGGATGGTTTATGATGAGATTAACTTTGGATAGTTCTGTGAGCAATACACCTCCCTAGAGAGAGGCACAGGGACTTCATTTGGACCACTTGAGGACTTTGGGATGTGTCCACTGCAATTAGGGAGAAACAGCAGACCCAGTGTTTAAATCACATCTGGAAAATCCGCAAGATGAGAGTTTGGCTAGTTAGCTACTCTGATGATGAGAGTTACGGAGAATGTTGCTCTTGCTTTGGAACAACTTACATACCAATACTTTAGCTAAGAGATGAATTCTTGTATGATTTCTGTAATGGAGAAATATGGTCCAAGAAGAGAAAGTGCCTGCCTGAAATTGCTTTATCTTAGACTAAGAAGAACTCCTGATAGGAGTTAGGATGGCCATACAGTGCCTACAACGAGTGGACCCACAGGAATCCTGCTGTGGAAAGGGGTCCAGACAGTCAAAAGTCATTCCTCTGCTTCTGAGGAACCTACAAATGTGCCCACTAGGGAAGGAGTCAAAGCAAGCTACTCACAGGCCCAGAAATCAAGCATCATCTTAAAAGAGTCCCAGCCAAGTAAAAACTGAACTTTGTGCCCTCTGGCCTCTCCTGTGTCTCTATTTTGAACCCGGTCCATTAACGTTGTCATGAAAAAAAGAAAAGCCTCTCTGATTATCTGAGTTGGAGGCCACCCAAATGACAGGACATCTGGCTCTGTTATTGACTGTGCAAAGCAGTGTGCCCTTCCAAACTTTTAGATTGTTTTGAAATAAACTTTTGTTATTTTCCACCACTAGATATTTATGGATTGTTTCTTACCATAACATTATCTAGCCTACAATAGCAGAAGCTGTTGGTGCCCTATCCATTTCATCTTGTCTTATCCTAGAGTTCATCTGCAGACAATTGCCTTATTCATGATTGGCTTCCTACTTTCTCTGTTTAAACAAGTTCTGCGGTTGCAGGGAGCTGGACCTGGGATGGTGCTCAAACCATATCATAATTTCAGGGGAATTAATGCACCATAGACAACTTTTAACCTATGAGCAACGGGAATTGATGGGTCAACTCCCCAGCTTCCTCACTCTTTGATGGGACAATTCTGAGGTATGTTCTGCAGTCTTCAGAGGATTCCCAGCAATATTGACCCCAGCTGCTGCTAGTGATAACCCACTTATTATTGCACACATTAATAGATTTCCTTTCCCTCCCATCTTACTTTTCAACTCTCTCACTTCACCATGCTTCCTGGGTAGCATATCCTAAATAGACTCCACAACAATTCCTTAACTCAAGGTCCTCTTTGGGAAGACCCCAATCTGGGATCTATTTTGACTAGTAGTGAGGAACAGCTGATAAGGGACAATGCTGGAACTCTAATATCCGGTCTGTCTTATTTGATTCCTGCCATCTTGGTCAATATAACACCTACTTCCCTTTTATGAATATATTAATACATCTATTAATATATATTATACACTTTTGTGAAGAGATACCCTTTTCTTTTCTTAGTGGCAATTTACTATATTGATTTTATGAAAACTTTAAACTTTGCAACTATATTGACATAATAGATGGAATGCTCTCTGAATGACTGTGTGAGAAATCCTGAAACTATCTACATTAATAGATCCTAGATTTAGTCAATGTTCTATGATATGTTCACACAGATATTGAGCAGTGTAACTACCCCAGGCAAGTCAGATTAAAATAGACTGCAAAAGTTATGAAATATGAAGGCGGCAGGGAAATAGTAGCTCTGGTTTTTACAAGAGCTTCAATGTTAAAGAGAGTTTCCAGGAAAAGATAACACCAATCCTAATGGCTGTAGGAGTTGGAGAAAGTATAATATTCCATTGGCTAAAAGGATTTAAATCTTATAGGAAGATCAAAGGTGATCTCAGTGCTGGAATTATGAAGTCTTTATTAGCAGACAAGATAGGGAAGCACATTGTTCACATAAAAGGTCTCAGACAAGGGCAAGACTGAAGACCCAGGGCACGAGCAAGGCTATAGAATACAGAAGTGAGGAGAATGAACAATCTATACATTAGAGAAAACCTTGGAAATCTGTCCCTTCAGGGCTCTTCCAGATGTGGTGAAAGCAAGGAAGTATGTTGATGTTTACTGAAGGGCAGAGAGTGTAGTCATGTGTATTTGCTATGGAATGTGAGTTTCAGAAAGAAAAACAGAAGGGCTCAGATGGGAGGTCATAAATACTATAGGCGAATATGAAGATTAGAAAAGTTTGTGTATTTTATGGAGACCAAGACAATTATGGACAAAACTCAGCAAAACAGCATTGCTGCACCTTACAAGAACTCTCTCTAATTTTCTTCATGGTCAGTGAGAGTAGGAGGAGGTAGAAGGACAGTTGAAGGTCCCAATCAGCTATATTTCTTCTGCTGGGCAACTGCTTCAGGGAAGGCAAGAATGGCAGGCAGAAGTCACAGTAATTGAGTGGAAACATGAAACAGTTTTTTTTCCCCCCACCACTAGAACTGGTGCAAGGCTTTCGCTGAGTCTGTTCCTTTGTGTGTTCAATTGGCATTCATTTAGAGGGGCCATATTCAGTATACTTGTGAACGGGAAGATTCTGGCCAGAGGGAGGTCATTTTCAGTATTGCCAGAGCTAATTAACTATAAGTATGAAATTAGTTCTTTCTTATTTCTATAATTAATTAGAATTCAACTAAATTATTTTCCCATTCGATGTCTCTCACAGGGAATAAACTGAAGTCCCTAAATGTTCAGGTTAAACCACTAAATACTGGAATATATTCTCAATCCGTTTTCCATTTTCTTCCTCAGGTAGTGAACACTTATTGCTCTAAACACTTAAAATCTGTATATACAGTAGGTGCAGGGTCATTTGACTTATATAATTCCCCTGAAGAAGGCCTTTTCTTTCTCACCATTGCCATAAACAAAATGTCATATTCTTTATGTCATGATGAAAATACAAATTTATCACCTGTTAAGCATATCAATGCTAGGGTATTGCACTAATTGGAGTCCTAAGAAACTGTATTCAAATGCAAAATGAAGATCTACAACTTTTTGCTTTAAACTATGAAAACTTTTGCAAAATAATAAACAGTTTATAGCACAATGAAGATGACCTAACATTGTTTCTAAACAGTTTTCAGAGAACTTATTATGATTTTATCAAATATGTAAGAATCTGTAAAGCAAAAATAAAGCTAATATAAATGTCAGAAATGAGAGTCAATGTTTCTTGTTTTATAATGGTAGCAGTGAGATGAATGTTTAGATTTTTCAAGAACTGGAAACGAAATTAGACTAACAGAGCTCACAGTTAAAATACAACACTGTACCTAATAAATGAACACACTTATGTCTCAGAGCCAATATTAAGCCAACTTCTTTTCTTGTAGTTTAAAGACATTATAATCACTAGACCATAATCTAATATAGAAAGTAAAAGAAATATTAACCCTTCAATGGCAGTATCTTCAACCTCTCCATGAATTGTGTGCATTTTCAGAAAACTGCTGTTCTCTTGGTGTAACATATGTTTCATTTAAGTCTGTGCCGAGATTTGAACTGTAAGACACATTTCCTTTTCATTGGGAATTATAGAGGTTATTGTGGTGTTAAATCTATTCCACTTCTCCACCACTGTGTTGCTTAAACAAATTTAGAGTACTGAACAGTGTTGACCCTTAAAGCTAATCATGATGCCTCATTTCATTTTGTAGTGAATAATGTAGAAATCCAGTCTGAGTTTATTGATTGGCATGGGCATTGGTTCAGCAATGGGAATATAACCTAAGTTAAGCCAGTGAAATGCCAAGAGAATTCCCTATGGGCTTCTGTGATAAATTTATTCATGCTTAAGAGAAGCCTTAGAAAAGTACAATTTCTTCTTCCTCTGAACATTATCACTTGAAGGTATGAAGCCATAGCTAAGCTGTCCTGTAAACTAGCCCTAGGACAAAGGCTGCAAATGGCAGAGGGCAGATCTGAAAGAATCATTGGAAATCAGTATACTTAGCCAACCTGAAACTTCCCTACCATGTTCTTCCAGTTTTGTGAACCTGTATGTGCTTTTGCTTCAACACATAGTGTTTTGTTTGTTTTTGTAACTTTCGTAAAAAGGATCTTAGCAGATACAGAAGTTTTGATTACTTGCTTTAGTATTACCTCCAAATAGTCATTATTAAAATAATATTTCAATAATAAATAACCTAAGCTAGATAAATGTAACTTTACTTCTAGATTAAACACTTATTTCTAGATGTATCTGAGCAGCAATTGAAGTTATAACCAATAACTACTGACACATGATATTGTTCATGATTTGTTTTGTGTCTTTATTCAGTCATTAACAGCTGGGAAAAGACACCTATTTAATCTTTCTAATGGGATAGAGGAGCCATAAGTAAAGAATTCATGTTACACTAAATGTGGCCAGCCTCTTCACTTTCTCCTAAAGAAAACATTCTTGATGCCACATTAAAGTAATTCAAACATCACATAAAAATATTAACGGCCATTGATCTTTGTCTATGTTCTTGTGGGACATAATGTTAGTAGGTAAACATTTCTAACTTTTTCTCACTGGAGGTCTTGGCCTGTGATAATGCTTAGTAAGCTAGAGAAAAGGCTCTAATCAATCTCTCTCCCTCTTTCTGTCTTTTTC
The DNA here is from genome assembly GCF_015220235.1 of Choloepus didactylus. Lineage (NCBI taxonomy): Eukaryota > Metazoa > Chordata > Mammalia > Pilosa > Megalonychidae > Choloepus > Choloepus didactylus. Next base: position 186,782,538 of record NC_051309.1, on the reverse strand, counting down.
TCCTACACTCTTTCCTTAAGATGTTGATTTAGGATAATATTTTCATTCTTCATTGAAAGAAAATGTATTGTTTCTTTTTATGTACTGTGTTCAACAAATTGCAGAGATTCCATAACAGGTTTAAAACAGGGAAGTATGGGGCCAGGGAAACTGCCTTCTCTTCAGAAACTCTTAACCCCCATTCAACAAAGCGTGTTTTGGTCTGTGGGGAGGCAAATTCTCCAAAAGTCATTTACATGCATGCTCAACTTTGCTTTCCAAAGGGTGCATTTAAATAAACATGAGGGGATTGAGACTAATAATCTGCAGATAAATAAAACTTTGTTTCTGTTGTCCTTCTCCCAACTCAACCTTATTTTAAGGGACAACCAAAGAACGGGAATTTTCTAGAGCCAGCAAGGAGTGTTGCTTGTCACGCTTCTGTTTAACCTGAAACAGGTTTCTAATTTAAGTAATAGTTCTATAAACTTCATTAGCAATCATCTGAGATACATGTATCCAGATGTTCATTAAACACAATATTATTATAGTGAAGAATAAAATAATAATATAACAATATTAATAATAATAACAGTAATGGTATTTCCTCTCCTTCTCTTGCACACATGCACATGAACTCTTATCATTTTTACAATTCTACTATAAACTAATATGGACATATTGGAAATAATAAGAAAACAAGTAATTGAATGGAAGGTACCAACAAACTTAGGTACTAAGTATATTAGAAATCAAGCTTATAAAATTATGGTCCACAAAATATCACATCATTACAAAGCAATGTAGATCAAGGATAAACAAAACTGCCATTGCCCAGTTTTAAAACTCTGAAAGTAGATCTGTTTGTGAAATGCACATTAGGTAATAATTTCCGTATTTAGAAATTGCTTCCACTTTGCAGAATTTTCCAAACATCAAATGAAGCATAACATTAAATGCTAAATAACATCATACTCCTTCATAAAGATGTGTATCACTGTTTCAAAGAAGTACCCACTTAATGTGAAGAGTTCTGATTCAAGCATGTGGGCTGTTGATGTTCTGTTTACATAAGTCAGCTGAGGAGGGTGACAGCAGGAACAGGCTTGTACGAGGCCATTTAAAGGACACATATAAACTGCAACTTAATAGAAAATGAAGACTCATGCCCCAGTTGCAGGTATTACACCTTTTATCAGTTTATCTCAGCTTTTTATTCAGTACAATGATCTTAAGTGCTAATATTATCAATTCTATTCAGATATTAATGAAACTAGTGGAAAGAAATACAATATGTAGTATTTAGGAATTCCCTAGACTGTTTTCTTACTACTAACATATTTAGAAATACTTTAAATATGTTCATTGGTTTCTGAATTTAAATATCTATTTTTATTATAAGAGTAATAGAATGTTATTCGATATTAAGTATTTTAAAATGGGCAATGTAGAAAGTAAAATTGCATAATCACATCCTCCATGAGAAACTGCTCTAAAACTTTTACTACCCTGTATTTCCTTCCTCATATGTTAATATAATTTTCTAAAAATGGAAGACACTTCACAAATATTTTTGCCACTGACTTTTGTCACATAATAATGCATTTAGATGTCTTTCCATATCAGCACATTTAAAAATATTTTTCTTATTATTTTGTAGAGACACCCCCATAGTTGATGTGACAAATCCTCTACAGAGAAATTGATTTTAGGTTTTCTTCAGATTTTGGGAAAATAAACAATCCTGCATTGAACTTAATTATGCATCATCTTTTGCTGACTGATAGTAATGTTTTCAAATTACTAGGAGTAGAAATGTTAGACCAAAATCAATGATTAATTAAACTTTTAGAGTAGCACATGTCCATCTAAAGTATTTCTCATATTTCCAGTAACACTAAAAATAGTATGAATGTTCACTTTTTGAAACCCATGCCAACCCTGGATGTTATTCTTTTTAAACATGGCTGTCTTAAAAGTTAAAATACTATCTCTTACCAATTTGAAATTTCCTAATTCTTTGGAAGCTGATCAGTCATCATTTTGTATGTTTGGAGGTATTATTTTGTAGATTCACTGCTTATAGTCTATAAATATTTGTCTTTTTTTCTTTTTTATTTATATGAGTTTTATATATGTATAGATAAATTTTATGAGGGTGATAAATATTTTCTTATACTTTTTCTTTTGCTTTTAACTTTGTAATTAAGCTTTGTTTAATTTCCCTCAAATGCTGAGTATCCAGAACAATGTCAGAAACTCAATTCTGAATTAGCGATGAGGAAAAAAAATGCCATTCTACTGGTGATTAAGTTCTAATCTGGGGTGTAGGATAAGTGTGAGAATCTGTGAGTCTGACTCCACTTTACTAAGGGAACTAAATCTACCCTCTACAAAACTATATTTAACTTTTGTCATACTATTATATATAAAGAATCATGTTGTATTTTACAAATATTTTTCTTTCATTTAATAATAGCAAGATATAACTTTCTATGCTCCTAAGAATTCTTAGAAAATATATTATAAAAAATTTTTTAGTTACATGACATTCTATTATATCCTTAAAGCATCCTTCATATTTTATATTTTAATTTCCTCACCTATCACCTGTTGTTAAGCATTTATGTGTTTATATACGTGTGTGCTGTGTCTTTGTGTATTCAGCAGATACACATGTGTGTATATACATATATAAATTGAAATAGTGGTTCAAGATGTATTTCAGAATTCAGAGTTTTGATATTTTAGAAGTCTTACATTATATACTTTAAATAGAAAGGTAATAATTTATATACTCCATGTATATTATAAAATTCAAAGTTATTTCTAATAAAATATCATGTAATCTAAAAATTAATATTTTGGCAGTGAAATTTATGAAAATGTATAGTAAGTGATATATACATATAACTACAAATATTCTCATGTCAGTTCAGAGTAGGTTTTGAAAATTTGAATCTTTAGACTTTGAAGTTTAGAATTGCAATTAAATGATTGTAACCTCTATGCAATAGATTTACTCCTCTAGTTATTTCTCTACAATCTATGACAGCTAGAAGCTAATTCAAAATTATAAAACTTAAAAATAAAGTAATACTTTTATAAAACTTTTAAAACTTATAAAGATACACTAGTATGAAAGTTGTCATATGCCAAGCAATTGTCTAAATGCTTTACATATATAATCTGATATAATTCTCACACTCCAAACAATCCTGCAAGATAAGAACTTAGTGTTTCCATTTTATAGGTGAAGAAACTAAGACAGTGAGATTACACCTAAGGTTCTAGCTAGCAAATATTATAATCTGATTACAGACCCAGGCAGTCTCTCCCCAGAGTTGATATTCTGCTACTCTCTCTCTTACTATGCATTTTTATTCTTATAAACAAGATACCTTGAAAACTTTCCCTGATTACATTTCTGTCAGCATGTATGAAAATGACAATTTGACCACACCCTTTGGCAGAAATGAAGACTGTCATTTTCTATAATTTTATTAATTTACAAAAACTGTTTCTTGTTTAATATTTTATCTCTAGGATTTCTGGTGATTGGATTTACTTTCTGTCTCTTTATTGCCATTGATACTTAGGTTGTTTTTTATGTTTGGTTATTTTGGAAACATTTTTTCCATGTAAATTTTCAGTTGCATTGCTTTATTTATTTTTCCCACTGGAATTCTGTTCACAGAAATTTTTTCACATTTGTTGGCTTTCAACCATTCGTTTTGCCTCTCCCTCCATTCATTGAGCCCTTTGGCCATGAATCACACATCTTCACTACTGACTTGGGTATTCATGTCTCTTTTCCCTACTATTTTGTTGCAATAACAGCAAAACAACAATAACATTTTTAATATGGAGAACTATATTACCATAACGTGGATTACGCAGCCTTAATCCATCCAGCAAATGGGTAAGGCATTCTCATTTACTGTGGAGAAAGTCATTTACATATTTATCTGGCCGATAAGTTTTGAGTGGAAGTCACTTGATTCCTGTCTTTTCTGAGCTGGCTCATTTAATTCCTAATGTAAGACCACTCCAAGCTCTCTGCTCTAGGCATGGGCACTGCTTGAGTGATTGCTCCATAGTCTGGGTCTGAGGAAGGATGTAAGGAGTAGAGCTCCCATTTTCCTGCTGCAGATATGTAATATTAGTGGAAAATAAATCTTTGTGGTTTGAAGCCACTGAAGTTTTGCAGTTGTGTGTTGCCATAAGACATCTTAGCCTATCTTGATTGTTACAGGTGGTGTTAACTCATACTATTTTTTTAATCCATTGAAAAGAATGAAGGGACAATACTTGCAGCATCTTTTCTTCAATAGGAGAATTAAGTGATTAACTATTTGACTAGATAAAATAAGGGCTGCAAGAAGAGATCTACCTATTAATATTATCAAGTTGTTCTTCTGCTTCTTTGCTGCCCCTTGACAAGAAGATAAATTTTATACTGCTCCCTAATTCACTAGCACAATATAGTCCCTCTGTACATAGTTCTCTCATTTTATTGCCAGACAGTTCTCTTTGGAAGTTCTCCATATAGTTGAACTTAATTTGCTTCCCACCATTGCCAACATATCCTAGTCCCACCCTTTTACCCACAGAAGGGGTTAATCACTTTATCAGATAACAAGCATTTAGATATTGGGAGAAGAAAGGGTCATTCATCTGCCTTGGTGGCAGAGATAAAAGCAAATACACTATGATGTTTCAGGAGGGATTTAAAGGTGACATACCATATAAGAACATTACAGATGGATCAGAACAATACCAAACAGTAAAGAAGTGTCTTAGTAATTCTATACAGGCTTGGAAAGACAATGGCATGTCAGAATGTAGCTGAAAATTAAAAAGAATGAGGGCAAGAAGGCATAGTATTGAGCTGCTAGCCACCTATCATTTTCTTCAGACACTCCTGCACATATAAGTATTCACCAAAATAATCTGTTAGGAAAGGTAATGTATATTCAGATAAATTAATTTCAAATTGTGCTGTATGAAAATTTAGATCACTCAGTGGTATAATATCTAGATAAAGAACTGCATTACACACTGAATCTGAATTCTACTCCCTTAAACAACTGTCACTGCATCAGTCCCAAGATCAAAAAAGAGGCTGTACTAAAAGGAGCAATGTATTTACAAGCATGTTTATTCAAATACGCTTTCTAATACCTGTCCTGCACTGGTTCCATAAGAAGATTTTTTCAGTCGGGCCTTAGAGGAAACTGACTTTCGTTTAGATAAGTATATAATATTTGATAAAATAAAGATAATTAACTGAACAGCCTTCCAGTTAGGGGCCTGAATCAATTTGCATCTTTTTGATGCCTAGTCAAAAAGTCTACACAGGATTAGGGAACACAATTTAGCATGAACAAAAAGAAAAAAAAGCCAACATTATGGATCAGATTCTTTTGTCGGCAAGTTGAATTAAAGCCTTTTAGGATTATTTCAGGGAAATACATGCAGATTGAAATAGCATCGATTTAATTGGCAGCCCATTCACTGCTTTCCGTTAGATAGATATCTGCATCTTGAATAGCAAGGAGAATTACATTTGCTTTCAGAGCCAATAATATCTGATCTAAAAAGCTGTAATGGGAAAAGAAGAATTCTTGCCCATAAAATATTGACTTCCACAGAGAAATACTTTATCATAATTGTTGATTAGTCACAATTCCTCAACTACTGAAGAGGTAGTCTTTTACCAGTTGACAACAAATTTTTAATTTATGGATTGGTTTTTTTTTCTTTGCCAATCACATGGTTATTTATCGATGTAATATTGTATTGCTATTTTCTTGGCAAGAAATATTTTATTATATTAAAAAATATAAACAGGTTCTGCTCAATTGTGAAATATCAATGGAAAAAGAAGAGGTCATATACAGCATTTTTGCCCAGGAGTAGATTACAAATAGCTAGTTACTAATACACAATCCCCTCACATACTAATTCCCCATGAAATCTTTGGTTTATAGTTGAGCTCTTTATTGATGATCCATTTACCTAATAGCTTCTTTTTACACAATATTACACTGTTTTAAGTCTTAATAATTGTTAGGTTGAGTCCTTACTTATGCTTTTCAGATTTTCTTGACTATGTATGAATACTTACTCTTAGTTTATGACATTTCAAATAAAATTGAAAAATGTTACAAAAATTGAAAAATATTCTCATAAGGTTTTGACAGGCACTGTACTAAACTCATAGGATAATTTGGGGGAAAATTGGCATTATTAGTTAAACATCTTCACATTCATACCTCAATTTTACTTGCGTCTTCTTTTATATTTTTATTAATCTTCAGTAACCCACATAGTTCTTGCACATCTTTTCTTAAATGTCTATGAGTATCAAGTATTTTTTGTTAGGTTTTTGAAAGGAATATTGCTTTCAATTGCCTATCATTCCTTTTTGTTGCTCTTTGGGAGTGTTTTTTGCATATGGATATTATATGCATATAGGCATATAATGGATACTAAAAGTAGCAACTTTGCTGAAGTCTCTTAGTTCTATGAGGGCTCATAAATGCTTTTAGGTTTTCTACACAGACAATTGTAGCATTTACAAATAATCTAATCATTATAACTCTTGTTTTCTCTTTTTTTTGTATTGCATAGGCTAAGTCTCATGGTGTACGTTGAACAGAAACTTTTTAATCAATGACCTTATTTCAACATTTACTGTAATATTTGCTTTAACATTTTCAGTAGATATTATTCATAAAGTTTAGCCATTTATTCTTCTATTCTTAATTCCTCAAGATTTTTCAGTATATGTTAAGTGCTTCTGGAGAGGTATATTGTTTTCTCTTTTTAATTGTTGCCTCTATAAACTACATTGGCTGATTATTTTTTCAGTTTGTATGATAAATTCATTCTACCCTTTTATTTAGAACTTTTGTATTCATGTTCATAATAGAAATAAATTTTTAGTTCTCTTTTCTTTTTACTTACTTATGTGATATTAGATTCAAAGTGGAATTAATTACATAAAATAATAGGAGTAACTTTTTCTTTTCCCCCATTTCCTGATCAGGCATAAAGTGATTACAAAGTGGCAGAATAATAGATTGATTAACAGGACAACTATGAAACCTGCTGCCTGAGGTCATATCTTAGATCTGCTTCTTACTAGCAGTGTGATTGGACAAATTACTTAACTTCTCTGGATTCATTTGCTTCATCTGTAAAAGGATAATAATAAGCATATCAATCACAATGGTAACAGCAAAGATTAATCTGTTTAATACATGTAAATAACTAAAGAACACTGCCTGGTACATGATACAAGCTCAATAAATTTTAGCTATTTTTTTAAAAAATGTAGGGCAAATAAAACATGTGAAGATAATGCATAGAGAGTAAATAAATTTATAGTCTGAATAAGAAGTTTAAATTCTATGTAGATATGTTATAAAAATAGAAGTTATATTAGAGCAAAATAAAAAAATGAGTGATGAAAAGTGTCCCCAAAATATCAAAGAGATATACTGTTCATGGTGACATTGTTTAGAAAAAACAGATGCCAGAATCAACTTGTTCACAGAGTTTGTTTAAATGAGGGAAAAGCATATAAATTGATCCATATCTGGGAGGAATGTACTACCAGTGAAGATGCATGTTTGTTTTATTTGAAAATGGTAGATACTTGATTACAAATGATGCCCATAAGGAACTTGCAGAGAGAGATACAAGAAGATGGGTAGGGCAAGAATCCAGAAAGGTGGTTGGGCATGTGATACAAAGAATAAGGAGAAGAATTCTTAAATAGTAGAAGAAGAGAAAATCACTGATGAAGATTTATAGACGTTTACAGATTTAATGACAGAAAATTCGGTTGTATCTAACTGATTTTTTTTAATTGTGAAGTATCAGATAACATCAACTGTCAAGAGTAAGGGTAAGAGGATGAAAATTAAGAAGCATGAAATACTTATCTTTTACATACTCACATAAGTCATCTCTTTTATTGTTCCTGTCAAAATCCATCTAGTGGTACATGACCCCACTGGAAGTTTGGAACTTGTTTATTAAGCACTCTTGAAAAAAAGTTCATGCTCACTTATAACACCAGACATGCAGTACACACAAATAGGGTGCCATATTACAATGACAAATCAGTGTGAGTAGATTAAAGAATTAATCTTAGCCTGCTCATTAACGCTGAGCATATGGCTTCAAATCCTTCATATCTTCTAAGTTCACTACCTTAAAAAACTTAGAGCTACAGAACATAAAATGAATGGTTAATTTGATTGATTAGTCAAAATTCAGCACGGAAAACAGAACCCACGGAAGGTACTTTAAATCATGGAGTTTAGTAGGCAATTCTCTAAGAGCAAATAGAAGACTGAAGGTAACCGAGAGATTAACAGGAAGCCACTACTACAGCCCTCAGGTGTGGAAAAACAAAGACACAGAGCAGTTTAACAGAGCCCAGGCCTGTTGGTGCTGCCAAGTGAGAACTGGGAGCACAGAGGCAGGAGGACTAAAATCTCAAAGAAGACACAGCAGTTGAAAAAGATGCTGCCTGATGTAGAGAGAGATGAGAATACTCTAGCCTTAAGTCTCCTCCTTCCTCCGGTCTCTCAGCAATGCCTTCAATTGACCAAAACTAGCCACAAGCCAATTAGCTGCAGATCCTGGAAGGAGTAGATTTGTGATACAGAACCCCACAGGGGAGGGGCCAAGAATCAATATGGGAGCAAACAGACAAATGACAGAACAATAGTAAGGTTCATATGTGTTAAGAAAGGAAAGTAGAATTGGTTTTCATCATTATGTTCAGATTTACACACCTTCATTAATGGAACAATATTCCTACGTCAAAAAACTAAGGGATCTCTTTTCATTTTTTGCCAACTAATAAAGTGTTCTCAAGAGTTCTCCAAATATTGTTAGCTGAAAGTTACTGAAAATTAATTCTTGTTACATCTTACTATCTATAAATTCAGTTGATACCTGTAAAAACTCAACTGTCAAAGGGCAATATAAAGCAATGAGTCAAAATAACACATTTAGATTTATTTATTCAAATATAATCAGGTAAAAATTTTTAATGGGGTTGATTTATTCAACAGACAGCATATATGTAAATAAATAACTCTGTGAACTACATGTGCAACTTTCTAAAAGAATTCCCCCTAGGATATTTATGAAATTATCATATTTAAGAGAACAAGCCATTTGTTTCTTATATTATAATATTAATATTTTAAATGTAAACCAATAGGAATATTAGTTAAATAAATTTATTTCACTGTTTAAAATGTTAGCTAGTGTCAAAATTCAATTTTTTTATTTTTTTTTAAATTAAGAACAGAAAGTAAATGTGGTTGTACTCTCACTTCATTCTAAAAGCAGGGTAAAATTTGGGAATCATTTCTGTGCCATGGATTCTACATTAGTTCTTCTAATACTCCAACAACACTACAATTTCATGGCCACATTGACAAATAATTTCTGAATCATTTATAACTGATATATTTTCAGTTTCAAAAATTAACCAATCCTTCTGTTATCTTGGTGAATGCAGATCTATGATTAATATTCTAATTGAATCAGAATTTTTATGCATTGTATTGTAAAAATACAGCAGCTGGAATGAGGACCCACCCACTCTGAGCATTGGAATGGTGTCAGTCTCTCTGCAAACTCCAGAGCACAACCCCACCATCTCCAAGCACTGGGGTGGCAGCACTTTCCCTGAATATTGGGGTACAAGACCCATACTCCAAATGCTGGAGCAGATGACTTGTGCCCTCCAAGTGCAAGGGTGGACCCATCCTTTCCACACACATGGATGGGCCCACTCTCTTGGCCTGAAGAGATCTCTACAGACCAGACCTTTGCTTCCATAGTTCTGCCTTGAAGTCATTCTTCCTTCAATTTGTCCCTTCTTTGTCCCTTTCAGTCCCAGCTGGCAGTGGTTTACTCATACAAATTCGGCAAAAACCTTGTTGGCTTTGCATGCCATTCCAGGATCAAACCATTAGACAATAGAATTTCCAAAGATCCTTCTTATAAACTGCATTTTCAATCTTGACTTCCACTGAAATGGCTGACTTGATCCATGATCAGCCACACCCTCTTTAGCAAGCTCTCACATGTAGCCTTCTTCTTTGGCACTCACTGGAAGCTCTGGGAATTCCCTTATAGAGCAATTCTGGTCCCCAGAGCCTGCTATCTGGACAGAGTGAGAATTTTCCAAATACCATTGCTGGTTTCTCCATGCCTAACAGTTCAATCTTCAGTTTATCTCTTCCCTCGCTCACTTCCATATAAAATGCAAGAAGAAACCAGTCTGCATCTTCCTCATTGATCTGTGAAATCTCCTCAGCTAAATATAAAAGCTCATTGCTTGCAAGTTCTGCCTTCATCCAACATCAGAACTCAGTTTTTCCAAGTTCTCTGCCACTTGCAAACAAGAATTGCCATTCTTCACATTTCTAGTGATGTGTTCATCTTTCCCTTCAAAGCCCTCACCAGAAGTACCTTTAACACCCACGTTTTTACCAACATTCTGTTCATGATGGATTATGTATTCTATAACACAATGCAAACATTCTCTACAGCTTTCACTCATTTCTGAGCCCTCACAATTCTTCCAGCCTCTACCCACTACCCAATTAAAAAGCCATTTCCAGCTCCATTTTTAGCTATTTGTAGTCTCAGCACTCCACTTTCCAATACAAAACTGTTTTAGTTTCCCAGCTGCTAAAACACATACCATACAATTGGTTAGCATAAACAATGGGGAATTACTGGTTCATAGTTTGTTGGCTAGAAGTCCAGACTTGAGGTGTCAGTAAGATGATGCTTTCTCCCCAAAGACTGTGGTATTCTTGGGCTGGTTGCCAGTGATTCTTAGTTTGACTTTTCTGTCACATGGTAATATCTTTTCCTTTTAGTTTCAGGCTTTGTTGACTTCCAGCTTCTAGCTTCTTCCTGTGACCTCCTTTTGTGGTCTTGTCTATAAGGCCTCCAGCAACAAGACCAACCAAGTCCCACCTGACTCAGTTGGCCAAACTACAACCAAAAACAACCCATCATGGGAGGCGGGGCAAGACGGCAACATAGGGAGGTGTGGAATTTAGTTAGTCCTCTGGAACAACTAGCATATAGCCAGGAACAACTAGTAAATAGTTCAGAACAACTGTTGGGAGACATCTATGACCAGAAAAACATTGTACACCAGTCTGGAATAGGTGGAACAGCTGAAATCGCAGCATAAAAACTGCAGGTAAAGCTCCTCCCCTACTGGCATGGCAGGATGACTTGGAAGACTTCCCTGTGGGAAAAAGAAGCAGTCTACTAGGGGGAAGGGAAGGTAGCTCAACCAAGCTCCAATTGTGGCCTTCATTAATGAACGTGAACTACCGAATAAAAGCTGTAAGCACAGATAAACATGGAGCAAGCAGGAAAGGAACACAGAGGTTTCTCTGGGCAGAGAAAAGGCAGGGCTGACAGAAAAAAAAATACTTAAACAAATAAAATCAGAGGCTTTTGCAATTGACTAAGCTCAGAACACTGGAAAAAGAGTTATATCTCAAGAAAAGGGGCACGTAGAACTGGGTACAAACTCCAATTCTTGACTGATAACTGGAGGGGCTGGGGATTGGCTGTGAAAAGGGGATTTCTTTTTTTCCTTTTTTTTTCTCTCATGCTGAGTATCTCATTAGAGAAAGTCTCAAGCATTTTCAATTTTCAGTGCTGACCCAGGCAAGGCTGAGTTAAGATAGTCAGAGAGTCAATGGAAGAAGTCAAGTGTAGAAGATAATTCCCTAAAAGGTGTAACTTCCCTAAGAAGAGGGAGAGGTTGGGCCCAGTTCAAGTGGCTGACCTCCGTCAGAGAACACAGACCCTAGGGGCTTGGGGAAAAGAAGAAACCAAAAATCAGAAACAGCTTAAGCTTGGCTTCTGACACTCTGAGCTCCTGGCAGGGACAGGGTGTACTGAGAATTAAAGGTAACGTAACTCTTTATACCAGTGGGGAGCTGCAAGCTGACAAGCACCACCTGCTGGGCAGGATAGGAAAAGCACAGCTTCTAGAGGCCTCACAGGAAAGTCTGACAAGTTTCTGCATTTCATCATCAGGGAAACCTGATTCTGATTACACCCTCTTCCTGAGAAGTGGGCCTGTCTGGTCTGGGAAATTCTGATTATGGTAATCAAGGAAACCAGATGCCGAGACCACAAAAAACTATGAATCACACTAGAAAAAAATGAAGACAAAGGAACAAACTTACACCTCAGATGAGATACAGGAGTTGAAACAACTAATGAAAGATCTTCAAACAAATATGCTAAATCATTTCAAATTAAAAATAGCATTGAAAACCATGAGATGTTAGTAATAGTTTTTATTTCTCAAAAGATTGACTACAAGATTATATAATATTATCAACTATTTCAATATATTTATAATCCAATTTGACTTCTATAAACCAGTTTACTTACTCTTCTAGGAACATAAATGTTCTTTATTTAAATGGAGTTAGAAATTAATAACCTTAATCATTGTGAATAATTTGATCCAAACATGTCTCATAACTCAAAATTAATTCACTGCTAAATCAAAACAGAATAAAAAACTGCTAGAAAAAATTCTGCTAAAACATTCAGCTAGAAAAAAAAGTAGTGAAGCGCACCTAAGGTTTCTTCATATTTTAAAATGCCATCTCATTTTTTCTGGAATTAATAAACTGACTACTTACTTCCCTTGTGTGTTTTGGCATTTTGTTTTGCAGAAGCTCTTTGAGGTGTTTTTGCTCTCTCCTCATTCTTTCACTCCACCTTTCTTTCCTTTGCCCTTCTACAACATTCCCAGTTTAGATATTCTATAGTTTCTTCCAGCTAACCTATGTTTTCCTCATATTGAAAACTAGTGTTTGTACTGGCAGACTAGGATTCTGTCCAACAGTAATGCTGGGAATAGAGGTGTTCTCCCCAGAGAGTAGAGGCCCAGAGGCCCAGAACCCAGCCACCCGATTCTGTGTGTGTCTCCTGAAATAAGTTGCAGACTCCCACCCTACAGACATCTTCCACACTGGGGAAGGTGGGGAAATTATGCAACAGACTTCATTTTCTAACAGTACACCTGGCTTGCATCTCCAAGTTAATAAGAAATACTTCTGATTCCTACTACACCATTGGATAGTTTCCTCAGTGCCTGAAACATTCTCAGTCCTTAGAGTCCAGTAAGTGCCCACCTTCAGTTCTAATTATGTTGAGTTTTTGTCCATTTTTTTTGCCTAGGTTTTGTCAATAGCATTTTATCTTTTATATTTTGTCTATCATTAGTACGTTCTGAAAGGAGCAGGAGACAAAGTGATTTTCCTCAAAGCATGGATTAGTAATATTCTCTTTAACAATACTTTCTATACAAAAATACTCTCTATACAAAATGGGAAGCAATGAAGGTAAATTATTTGCTACAATTTTAAAGGTGTTAATGATGATAAAATATACCACCTTTTATGTGGTGATCAGACTGCCACGCTCACTGCCCTGGAACAATTCTGATATTATGCCATTTGAATCATATATAAACCTTGTGATGTTCTGACTAATGTCAAAAACCTGGAAGTGACAGAGGAGAAATTTAGAGATAATTTGATTCTAAAGCTGACACATTTTATATTATACCATACCATTTCCTGAAGTTTTATTTTGATATCAATACATGTGTTTTGAGAAGTTGTTTGCCAATCTAAGAAAGTCTCCCCCTTTGCAACATGTAATATTTGACAAATGCTTTTGATTTTATGTCTTTTTTTAATGTCAAACTTTGCTACAGAAAGAAACCATGATTATTAAAATTAAGTTACTATTAAAGTTATGCTGGAATTTCAAAATGAGTCTGGAGACCAATATTTTTTCTCTGATTTGGAATAATTTAGAAAACGTAATTAACAGTTTTTAGAATTTGTATAAAACTCATCTGTGAACCCATCTGTGGCAGAGACCAACTAAATGCTCATGAAACTTGTTTCTTTTTCCTGCATGCACAGCTGAACTGCTATAATTGGCCCCACATGTGGAGATGTGACCTTGCCTTGTACTTAGAATGTGAGCTGAGCTGAGGAGTTACTTCTGAGGCAGTTTGGGGTGGAAGTGCCTCTGCATACCATCTCTTTTCCTCTCCTTGCTTGCCTGATGATGCCAGGGATACGGAATGGATATAGCCTGACTCATCGAGCCAATTCTTGGAGGAGAGTCACAAAAGAGACTCACCCAACCAGAACATCACTGAATTTACTTAGGTGAGAAGTAAACGTTTAAACCACTAAGATTTTAGAGGTATTGTAGCAGCTAGCATTAATTAATAGCATGTAAAACTAATCATATATTCCTGGAATCTTTTAAAATGTTAATTATATAATCACTTTTCAATGGGTTATTATGCTAATCTATTTAGGTTTTATGTTTGTTCTTGAGATCTTTTTTGAAATGTGTATTTTGCTATAAGAATAACCTACTTCTTATAAGTTTTCTAATTTCTTATCACAGATTTGACAGCAAAAAAACAGATACTAAACCCTAATAAAAATATTCAAAAGCAGAAAACAGTAGACTGATCTGTCTGGTGAGTACAGATAAAAGATTCTAAATTAAAATCATGGAATATATACTAAGAACAATACTCAGTGGTGAACTGTGCTTTATTGTATGCAATCAAAGTATTTTAATATCAGAAAATTTATCAATATGCAACTGTTGTGCTGAATATATGATTCATGATGAAATTGCAACTTTATTTTCTTGCTTCTTTAAAATATATACAATCAGGGTGAAAATTCCATTGAAAATTGGGAATGTCTTTAATTTTTTGTTCATTTTTGAGTAATATACAGCTCTATAATCACTTTAAATTACAGTACAATGCCTGGATTAAATTATAAGTCCGATATATTCATCAGTCTGCTTCAACTGCCATGTGAAACCAAGACTTCTCCTCCCTGTTTTGAATGCCCAGACCTGTAGTCTTCAGTCATCTTACTTAGAGAAAGGAAACAGCTGGCTTCTGTTCTTTCTCCATCTTACAGATTGTCTAGTTTTGAACATTGTAGAGACAGGGGAGAGAAGAGTGGTAAGGTGATAGGATAGTTTTGACTTGGCTGGGTGATTCCATGCTATTTGGATCTGGTAGACAGTTAAAGCTAATTTATCTCCCATGGGTTTGTTTTTTTTTTTTTTTTCTTGAGCCCTTTAGAGATTTTTGTTCCTAGGGACCTTTCACCTGCAATATTCATGTTATGGATGAAGTATTCCCTTTCTTCAGCTGCTGATTCACTTATAATCCACATCATCAGGCTCACACTATTGTAGTCCTTCCTAATTGAGCAACATCTTGTTCACAGAAAATACTCAAATATCATTCTTGCAGCAGCAAAGTCTAAAAGGGCAGGCTTAACCCAACAGAGTCACTTCTAAGTTTGAGCAATGCTGCAGGCTAAATTCTTCTCTTAGACATTAGTACATTAAAAGTGTTAAGTAGACCCAATATACAGAAACGTATTTAATTTTAAACAACCTATACTAAATGTATTTTTGCTGGGAACCCCTTTATGCTTACCCTTAATTAATGTCCTGTAGAAACAGCATTCTGTGGCATAGGGGAGGTATTTATTAATCTCTGAAAATCCATGTAATTTTCATTTTATTAGCCCCTTTGTATTTAGGTAAGACTATGTGACTAGTTTGGCAAAAATGGCTGTGAACAGATGTGATGCAGTAACCTCTGAGTTCAGTCATTTAATGGCTCAAGCACAAACATTCTATTTCGTCTCTTTTAGAAATAGTGGAACAACATATTGAAATGGGGGAGCCAAAAGAATAAAACATTGTGCATCTTTGAGTCACTGCTTAGAAGTGATTTTACACAGATGTGAAATTAGTGTTTATTTACAGAGCAAGTGAGGTTTTGAAGGCAAAATCTATCCCTACGTGATCAATACATATATTTAGGAAAATATATTGGTTTATAAAATTTGACTTCACCACACATTCTCTGGTCTTCTATTTTCACATCTTCTTTGGATAGCCTGTAAATGCTATCCTATTAAGCCCATTTTCCCAGTATTTGCTGCAAATTTACAATTTGTATATACTGTGAGTAAATTTAATGAATTAAGGCATAACTTGCTCACTTCCTTCAGTGACAAAAATTGTTTTCTTTTGTTGACCTTCCTACATTTAAAAATTGAAGGGCAGAGACCGGAAGAAGATGGCAGCATGGAGAGGAGTGGAAGCTAGTTAGTCCCCTTGGAACAACTAATAAACAACCAGGGACAACTAGTAAATAATAAATAGTACATAAACTGTGGGGAGAACAAATGTGACTGTCCACTCATCATACAGAAACCTGAATTGGGAAGAATGCCTGAGATTGCAGCATAAAATCTGTAAGTAAAAACTGTGGACCCAAGCCAGGAGCCCTTTCCCCCCACGGCCCGAACTACAAAGCCTCTTGGTGTTAGAGAGCTGCACACTCAGAGCAAGAGAATATAGCTCAGCTGAGCTCCAACTGGGGTTTTAATTAACAAATGTGGACTGCTCAATACAGGCTATGAATCCCAAACAAGCAGACAGATGCTTTTGGTGATGACTGACCTTGGAGAGCCGAAGGACCTCTCTGGGAGGGAGTGGGAGCCCAGAGAACTGGGTGCTATCTCTGGCCAACAGGTGGAACTGAGGGGGGCCACAGACTGGCCCTGAAGTGGGGCTTTCTGTCCCTTTTTCAGCTTAGTGGAGAAAGCCTCAGCCATTTTCAATTCCCAGCACTCAGACCCAGACAAGGGTGGAGATAGCAGAGTCAGAGATTATTCAAGTGCAAATGACCTCTCCCTAGGGCGCGTGTCTTCTCTAAGAGGAAAGAGGCAGTGCCAAGCTCTACCACCCACCTTCCACTCAGAACCAGACCCCAGAGCTTAGGGGAAAACAGACATAGGCCACACCTCCTTACACCAGTCTTGAGCTACAGGCTGACAGGTACCACTTGCTGGGCAAAAAATCACAGTGACTTGAGGCCTCACAGGGTGTACCAATCTTCTAAGACACACACTCAGCAAGACCTGATACTATTGCCTCCTTCCAAGACCTGAATCCATTCTGGTCTGAGAAAACCTGATTGGGGTAACCAAGGAAACCAGATGCCTAGATAACAGAAAACTACAACCTACACTAAGAAAAACGAAGTTATGGCCCAGTCAAAGGAACAAACTTACACTTCAACTGAGATACAAGAATTTAAACAACTAATGCTAGATCAATTCAAAAAGTTGAAGGAAGATATGGCAAAAGAGATGAAGCATATAATGAAAACACTGTTAGTAATCAAAAGTTCAAAAAAACAACTGGCAGAATCTATGGAAATGAAAGGCACAATACAAGAGATGAAAGACACAATGGAGAAATGCAACAGCAGTTCTCAAGAGGCAGAAGAAAACACCCAGGAACTAGAGAACAAGGCACCTGAAAGCCTACACACAAAAGAACAGATAGAGAAAAGAATAGAAAAATATGAGCAATGTCTCTGGAAACTGAATGACAACATGCAGTGCATGAGTGTACATGTCATGGGTGTCCCAGAAGGAGAAGAGAAGGGAGAGGGGGCAGAAGCAATAATAGAAGAAATAATCAATGAAAATTTCCCATCTCTTATGAAAGATATAAAATTACAGATCCAAGAAGTGCAGCGTACCCCAAACAGAATAGATCTGAAGAGGCCTATGCCAAGACACTTAATCAGATTATCAAATGTCTAAGATAAAGAGAGAATCCTGAAAGCAGCAAGAGAAAAGCGATCCATCACATACAAAGGAAACTTGATAAGACTATGTGTGGATTTCTCAATAGAAACCATGGAGGCAAGAAGGAAGTGGGGCGATATATTTAAGATACTGAAAGAGAGAAACCACCAACCAAGAATCCTATATCTGGCAAAACTGTCCTTCAAATATGAGGGAGAGCTTAAAATATTCTCTGGCAGAGTTTGTGAACAAGATACCTGCTCTCAGGAAAACACTAAAGGGAGCACTACAAACAGAAAGGAAGAGATAGGAGTGAGACGTTTGGAACAGAATTTGGGGAGATAGTAGCACAGGAATGTAAGTACACTGAACAAAGATGACTGTGAGTATGCTTGAAAGAGGAAGGTTAAGACCATGTGGGACACCAGAACAAAAAGAGGAAAGATAAAGACTAGGACTGTATAACTCAGTGAAACCTAGGGTGCTCAACAATTGTGATAAAAGGTACAAGTATGTTTTTACATGAGGTAGAACAAACGAACGTCCACATTGCAAGGTATTAAAAATGGTGTGGGATCGGGGGGGAAATACAATCAAGGCAAACTAGAGACTATAGTTAACAGAAACATCGTATTATGCTTCCTTTCATGTAACAAAGGCAATATACCAAAGCTAAATGCATATGGTGAGGGGGGGAGCATAGGGGAAGGGTATGGGACTCTTGGCATTGGTGATGTTGTCTGACTCTTTATTCTACTTTAGTTTAATGCTATCTTTCTTTTTGTTGCTTCCTAGCTGTCATGTTTTTTTTTTTCTCTCTTTCTTTTTTCTTTTTCTCTTGTCTCTACCTTCTTTGACTCTTCCTCCTTCTTTGTGGGAGAAATGGAGATGTCCTTATATAGATAGTGGTGATGGTGGTGAATACATAAATACTTGACTATACAGGGAACCACTGATTGTTTACTTATGATGGAATGTATGGTGTGTGAACAAAACCGTCTAAAAAAAAATGGGTTGATGAAGAAACCTTATTGAGTTAAATGGGTTGATGAAGAAACCTTATTGAGTTAAATAAGACAAACACATAAGGAAAAATATTGCAGAGTCTCACTTATATGAACTAATTATAATTAAATGTAAGTTACCAGGGTATAGAGCAAGGCTAAAGAATGTGGAGTGGTTGCTTATTATGAGCAGAATGTTCCACTAGGGCGAACTTAACTTAAACGTTTGGATATGGACAGAGGTGATGGTCGCACATTGTGAGAATAACTAACAGTGCTGAATGGTGTGTGAATGTGGTGGAAAGGGGAAGCTCAGAGTCATGTATGTCACCAGAAGGAAAGTTGGAGGTTAAAAGATGGGAATATATAAACCAGTGAATCTCGTGGTGGACAATGTCTGTGATTAACTATATAAATATTAGAAATCTCTCTCATGAACTAGGACAAATGTATGACACTATAACTAGAAGTTAATAATAGAGGGGTGTATAGGAAAAAAATATATATATACCTATCGCAAACTATATACTACAGTTGGTAATATTTTAACATTCTTTCATCAACAATAAAAAATGTACTATATCAATACTATGAATCAATAATGGGGGTGGTGGTTAGAGGTATGGGAGGATTTGAGTTTCATCTTTTTGTCTTTATTTCTTTTCTGGAGTAATGAAAATGTTCTAAAAATGAAAAAAAAATAATTGTGTTGATAGATGCACAGCTGTATGATGGTGCCATGGGCAATTGATTGTATGCTTTGGATCGCTGGATAATTGTATGGTATGTGAACAATCTCAATAATAAATAAACAAATACGTAAAATAATTGAAAGGTGATATTCAAACATATTACTTGAAACAGAGTAGGTCCATTTTAAAAGGGCTTCCTTCATTCACTGACTTTCAATTGTTTTTCATTGATTTCTGCAGACTGGCCACTGCCTTTTTGTCCACCTAGATTGTCTTTATTTTGTTTTTGTCTTTCTTCTAGTATGATTTTTCTAATCCTAACTCAATCAAAAACTAACCTCAGTTCAACCCACTACCTTGAAAAAAAATTTCAGCACTAAAATTCAGCATATTTTATATACTCCTTGTATAATTAATTTTAGTAAATTCACACATGTATGTCTTCTTTCCCCTAAAGGAAAAGCCATCAGCTTTTACCTCTTTTTCTGGACATACAGCAGTAGGCTCAAAGATGAGTATATCTTCTCAAACTCATATGAGTATATATACCCTTATATAGCCACATAATTTTTATTTTGGGGCAGAACCACTATATTAGGTACAGTATAGCATAATGCTTAAAAAGAGTTTTGGGAGTCAGACTTCCTAGAACTACCATCTACTTACTAGTTGTATAACCTCTAGAAATTTATTTCCTGGATCTCACTGCCACCTAAGGAATAATAACAATACCTGCAGTACAGGCCTATTAAGAAGAATAAATGGCATATTATAAACAAAATTTGCAGTACAATATATACTAATTATGGTTGCTATTTTCACTATGTGCTGTTACAGGTAGAATAGAAGTGGAGATCAGTGATTGCTGTTAGTATTTTCCACTCACTGTTTCATTTCCATAGAATGTAAAAAGTTAACTGGTCACTAGGAAAATGTAAATAGTAGTAATGGACTTGTGGTATTTTAGAGCCACAAAATATAAACACAACCAGCCTTGCAATAATAGGCTATTAGTGCAATTTTTAAAGTATTATTCAGGAAGTATCATGGAGGAAGTCACTGTTATAGCCTTAATGTTATAGAATTGCATTACTACTTAAAAATGAATGAATTAATGAATGTTGCAAAGTATATATATATATATCCATTCTTTCTTTAATATACTGCAAAATTCAAAATGTTAATTACCTCTAGCATCTAAAAATAAAATTATATTAATTACATTAATTAAATGTAAATATAATCATTACTTTCTATAATTGGGTATTAAGTAATACTTTGAGTTTTATCTGTAAAATTTTAAATCTCTTTTATAATTTGAAAATCAATATTTCTACAGTTTTAAATTCTTTTTTGTCAATAGGCAAGAATCGAATGCAGAATAAAATAGCATGTGTCCAATATGTGGCAAATTATTCTTTACATGTATCTCATTTATAAACAATCTTATCATTTACCTGGAAATGTATTTTTCACTTTTGTGTTTAAGCTTCAGTGAATTAAGGGAAATTTGACAAGGGACCAGTTGTGGTAATGTGGTAATTAAGACTTGAACAGATGTCAGCATTAATAAGAGACTCAAATGATGTGTATGAAATAAATGCTCACTTTCAGTGACTATGGCGGGCCTCATTTCATTGGTAATTGTATCTGGAACTGGTTCAATCCCTAACAATGAACAAACAAAAAAGTTTATGTAAACTTACTGAAAAATTTGTAAACTACCAGCATGTTTTACAAATGAAACCTTCATAGACATTGAAGACTTTTAGAATATATACTGTAATTTGAGCAGAAAGGACATTTTTTTTTAAATGTGCCTATTGTAAGAATGTCTTTTTAAAGCCTAAAACAGAATTGCTTATCTGTATATTTTCACTTCAGGAAAAGATTCTTGGATTATCATTTTGGTTCAGTGAATGAGTTCATTTTTTAATTTTAAGGCCATTTAAAATAGAACTTGGTACATCATAAGTGTTATATACAAGTTTGCTATACAATTATTTTTATTGTTATTAACATTTTCATTACCAGTATTATATACCTACTAAGCATCTATAGTAACTAATAAAAGGAAAAGCTGTTTCCTCCCTTTTGTTCTCCTGCTCTTTCATCCAAAGGAAGACATGTCATGAAATACATAGTGCTGAAGACAAATATGTATAGAATAACAAATTTTTAAACACCAAACCTGACAGTCCTCCCACATACAAGATCTTCTCTCCTGCTGAAAACATGAAATACCCTAGCCTCATCTGGACTGGGGGTAGAGATAGAAATTGAAATAAAAATAACACTTGATGAAAGATAGAAGCTTCTTTAATAGTTTGCATAAATAGTTTTATTTTTCATTTGGTTATAGCATTGGTTTATAGTATGTTGCATTTAGTTTATTGGTTAAAGCATTTTTGATTATGCTGGTAACATTTTCTTTTCAGAATAAGATTCAATAACACTATTTTTACTATGCAAATCAGATAATTGCTTCCAGAAAGTCTTTGTAGACATTATTTCACCAAAATAAAATTGATTTTCCCTATATGGAGAAATGAAGATCTACAATTACATGACTCTAATGTATCTGGAACAGTCTCTAGCACTGTCCCCTGCCAAACATTCCCAATTTTCTATATGTTTATATATAACATTTTTAAGTTTTGAAATTGTATAAATTCATACTGCTGGTGAGTTTAAATCCAAATCTACCCAAATTCAAACCCACTAAAACATCCACCATGTTGCTTTTTCAAATCATAAGTTTGAAATAAATACAATTTTTCAAACATAGTAAAATACATTATTTATATGCTAGGTTTAATCACAGAATTTCACATACATCAAATGGGTCTCAGGATCTCTTCCTGGATCAAACGAGTAAATGAATCTAATCTAATGTCTAAAAGACAATTCAACACAATATCCTAGGCCAATCATTATAATTATTGTTGCCTATGTAAAGAGATTGACAATAGTACATTAGTGTTAATGGAATGATTCAGCTACTGGAATGATTTAGTAATGGGATCTAATCACATATCTACTCTATTAAATTGTTTCACATTCTCAGAAGAAAACAGTGCAAAATATATTAGTAATATTGAACACTGACATGTTTTATTTATATGCCAGAAAACCACAAACCACCTGTAGTAGAGGTGGAGTTTATTTCTGCTTGGCCATGTGACTAGCTTTAGCCAATGGCGTAATGGAATCTCTTGAATCTTGGGCTTGGTCATGTGAACAGCTTTGGACCATGGGACATTAGCATACATGACATAAGCAGAGGCCTGAAAAGTCCTCACGCATTGGGTCTTGTGTCTAAGAACCCTTCTACCCTCATCTAAGCAAACCCAGGCAGCCTTCTGAAGAACCAGGGTCCACGTGGAGAGACGCCCAAGTCTTTCAGTGGAGGCCTCAGGAATATGAGTGTGGTCACATTAAACAATATACCTGAACCATCCAAGACAGAAAAAAAAGGACAACCTACATAATTGTGAAAAATAAGTATATGTTGTGGTTTCAAAGCAACTAAGTTTGGCATTGTAAGGTTGGTTACCAAAAAAAATATTTTTGTGTTATATATCAAAACTCTCCTATATTTTATAATATTCAATTACAGAATTTTAAGAAAAGACCAACTGGCTGCATTTTTTTTCATAAACACTTTCCAGAAATTTATAGATCAATTTGAAACCATTACTATCACATTGGCAATTGTGTTTTGTAGGAGACAGCACATAGAATTATACAATTTACAAATATATGCTTAAGTACTCTTCACTAGTTAGTATGTAAATCTTGTTTTGAACCAATCCAAATAAAATAATTTATCTTTTTTATTGATTATTGAAAAATGCATAAAGATCTTCTCATTGTCCTAAATTTCTGTTATTATAAATTTGAAATATAAGTATAAATATAAGCATATAAATATAGGTAGTGTTCATGTGACTCATAGAAAAAAAAATAACCTCATGGAATTCCCTGAGTTTAGTGAACTGTTTTCTCTAAAAGGCCTGTCACTGCAGGTCTCTAGAATCTTGTAGTCTGTGTTATTGCAAGTACAACACTAAATCCTCACAGCAAATAAATGTTTCTAGGTCTCCATCCAGAAGTAATTCAGCAACAAGAAATAGGCTTGCAAATGGAAGGACAGGAAATGTATCATTTTGATTACATAGTAGCATCTTCCTTACTGGCATAAAATGTAGGTATTTAACTGTTCAGTATTTGGCATTTGTAAACATCTGATAAAAATGACTCCCATTTTTCACAAATAGAGATAATTCCATATGTTAAAAACCTTTACACATGTTCCATGCACTGTCCAAACTCTTGATAAATCAGAAGCCAAATTACCTAATTCTTTAGCTACCTGAAAGTGAGAGGCTCAGATGTACCCATCTCCTCCACACAGGAGCTGATTTCAATTCATTGGCACTCAGTTCCACTTTTCTGATTTGTCAGATAATTGAGGAATGGAAGTGCAAAAATCAGATTTCATCTTTCTTCAATGTTTTTCAGATCAATCTAATTAACTCTAAAATGAAAACATTAGATATTGTCTTAATTAAATAGTTCATTCCTTGATCATTAGGTGGCAAATTTCTAACAGTAAATATTATTTTGTGAACTTTTGCTCATGTTGGACTTTGTCTTAAACCTTATTTATTTTCCTTAAAGCCAAGGGTTATATTTCTTATTTAAGTCTTATTATAAACTAAATGCTAAGTTCTTCTATTATTACTGGATCCAAAATGATCAAGCAGATTATTTGTTTTAGTTAATCACTTTATTATAGCCACATAAGCATTTTCAAAATATGCAAAAACTTGATTAGCTCTCTCAAAACTTACAAAATAATGGACTAACACAGTTTCTTAGGATTAAAATTCTGTAGCATATTTTACCGATTTACTTACAAACTTTAAAAATAAAGATTTTCTTTTGAATACTGATATAAAATTCATCAGCTATATTTGGAAAGGAAGACACTAAGTCCACAGCACCTACTTTTGGATTTCTGGTATGTTATTTCATTAAACATTTAAGCACCTTCAAGGATCCATCTCTTGTGTTTCTCTAAATCTATGCGATGTCATCACTAAAGTGCAAAGCTTTTATTATAGGCATCTGAATAAGGTCCCACCTTAAGGACAAACATTCCAATTTACAAGGTAAACTTCAACATTAGGGAGTACTCAGGATTGGTTTATTGGATCTTCAAATCTGCTAGCCATTGACGGAGCAGAGTTGATCTTTTGCAGTTATTCCATGGGAATAGGAAATATTTCAGCTTAAATCAGGACTCCTCCCCTCAATTTATATCCAAATCCAAGTTCAATCCAGAATTTCCACTGGTTCTTTAAAGGTGGCATGGAATTACTGTCATAGGAGTCCATGTTTTTCTCCATTTAATTTTATATATTTGGGGCCATGCCAAGTGGTAATAATAGTTTCGAGGCAAGGACAATGCTAGTCTGTAACAGGCCTATTTTTCAAAGGCAATTCTAAAAAATATAGTTCTATCATTATATGTAAATAAAAAGGTCTCTAAAAGTCATACCCAATAATTTTAACACAAAAAAACAAATATTTTCACATACAAATAATCATGTACAAATAAATTGGTGTAATGCTCCACCTGCCATTCCTAAAGGACGGCTGAAGCTATCTAGCATTCATTCATTAATTCACTGTTTCATATATAAGAAATGTATAAAGGTCTATAGACAAAAGGTGATGTAGTCCTTGCTAAAACAGGGCTTTGAGGCAAATGGAAATCAAATCCATTATACTTGCTTATATCCTAGTGCTTCACACAGTGCCTGGTAGTGACAGGCTATAGAATATGCACTCTGAAAGAATCATGGGGGCAACTGCTGTAAACGGAGTCCTACAGAAGAGTTAAGAAATGATTTTTAACTTGAGACCAGAAGATTGGAGGGGTGTTGTATGAAGAGCATTTCGTGTAGAGGGGATAGCACCTGTGAAGATGGAATATCTTGACTGAAACTGACCAGAATGCCAAGATCAGTGATTGAGAAAGGAGACTGGTAAGACATGAGGCTGAAAGAAAAAATCAGAACCAAATCATATAAGGCAGACTAATCCCTGATAAGAATTGCGGACTTCAACTTAAAAACAATGGGATACCACTGAAATGTGTTCAGCAAGTGACTTCTGTAATTTTGAAAGATTATTCTGGCTAGATTGATTGGAATGGAAAGTAGAAGGCGGACAAAATAGGTAGGAGAAATCTGATACAGTGACACTTGGAAGAACTAAAAATAAAAAATAGAATCAGAAGTATACGAAAAAAACAAAGGAGTTCTGCTCCCCTGGGAGGTAACTGGAAATGTGTAGATACCTTTGGTCATCACAGTGACTGGGGGGTACTTCAAGCATGTACTATCAAGGGCTCACAATGATAAAGTTCTACAATTCGTGGGAGATTCTGTACAATTGTCCCACCTAAAATCCCAATGATACCTGTACTGACATAAAGTGAAAAAGTTATGCAAAGATTCAGGTATAATTTATATTATATTATATTATATTACATAATGTTATGTTATGTTATGGCATGTCATGTCATGTCATATCATATCATATCATATCATATATATTCCATACAGTGGTATATACCATACAATCCATACATATATATATATATATTTGTTCAAAATACTAAAGAGAATCATTTAGCTATTGACATCATTATTTCATGTTGTACTTTTTACTACTTTTAAAGGAAAAAAAAAGCAAATCTTTCTAGGTGGCCTAGAGGACTCAAGAACAGGACCAAACCAGAAGAGCAAAAAATTTATTCATATTCCTATATAAGTTTCCATATTATGAAAGAAATGCAATGGAAATATTAATAGAGTCATACAAGTATTGGCAAATAATAATGAGGGTCTAAAATTTATACATTACACATGTAATGCATGGGATGATAATTAAACAACAGCCATTTCAAAGATACATGGCATTTTTTAAATCATTTTTCCTCTAGGGCTAACATTTCAAATAGATAAAATATATCTGGGGAAAAAACACTTAGGGGGAAAAACACTACAATTAGCCTCACAAAGCTGTTATTCTGGATGTTAGAGGCCAATCACTTAAAGATTCACCTGGGAAAATTTATGGTATATAAACTGAAAGATTAAGGATTCTTTTTAATGAAAGGCCATGATCCATCATTTACTGCAAAGCCCAACAAGAAACAAATGCACCTGTTGACATTCAACACAGAATTATATATGCCCAAGAGCACATACTTGTTTATAATCTAGTAGCTTTTTACGAAACTGAAAACACATTTCAGTATTTGGTAGCAGTTATCTAAAAGCTTTCTAGGGCTTGAAAAGTAATGAGAAAATATAAGTGATTAGGTGGTGGTTATTGCTAAAATATACCTAGAGCTTTTGATATCATTGGATTGTTTCTCAGATTCCTAGCTTTTTTAAAAAAATTATTGGTATCACATCTATTTCTTTGCAGCCATTTGGGGTGTCTTATACTAAGCCATTGTTTAAAATTTTTTGTATATTTCAAGAAAAATTTTTCAAGATTTTTTAAAAATTATTTATTACTTTTATGTGCTTTTTTAATTAGAGAAGTTGTAGGTTTATAGAAAAATCACATAAAAATACAGTGTTCCCATATTCCCCCCATTATTATTATTCTTCTTAAAACAGTTTTATTCACACACCATACAATCCATCCAAAGTATACAATCAATGGGTGTCGGTATAATCACAGAGTTGTGCATTCATCATCACAATCAGTTTTAGAACATTTTCATTACTGCATAAAGAAATATCCCATCCCCCCTTTACCCTCTATTATTGACACTTAGCATTGGTGTGGTAGCTTTGTTACAATTGATGACAGAATATTAAAATATTACTGTTAACTACATTCCATGGTGTTAGTTGTATTTTTCCCATATACCAACCTGTTGTAATAGTGACATACATTTGTTGTAGTTCATTTAAGAACATTCTTATATTTGTACAATTAACCACAGCCCATCATCCAGAGCAATCACTATGTAATACTGTCCCCAGTTTTATCCTCTAGCTTTCCTTCTAGTGATATACATGACCCTAAACTTCCACTACAGTCACACATATAATTCAGTGCTTTTAATTACACTCACAATAATGTACTATCATCACTTCTATCCATTTCCAAACATTTGCAATCAATGCTACTAAAAATTCTGCTCAAATTAAGCATGAGCTGCCTATTCTCTACCATCATTCTATATTATATACTCTAAATTTTAACTCCATGAGTGTGTTCCTTATAATTAGTTCATATTAGTGAGATCATACAGTATGTGCCTTTTTTTTTCGTCTGGCTCATTTCACTCAGCATAATGTCCTCAAGGTTCATCCATGTTGTCACATTCATCAGGACTTCATTCCTTCTTAGAATTGAATAATATTACATTTTGTTTATCCATTCATCAGTTGATGCACATTTGTTTTGTTTCCGTCTTTTAGCAATTGTGAATAATGCTGCTATGAACATTGGTATACAAACGTCAGTTTGTGTCACTGCTTTCAGATCTTCTGAGTATGTACCTAGTAGCAGTACCAGGATCATATGGCAATTCTATACTTAGTTTCCTGAGGAACCGCCAAACGGTCTTCTGCAGCCGCTGCACCATTCTGCATTCCCACCAGCAGCGAGTGTTTCTATTTCTCCACATCTTATCCAACAGTTGTTGTTTTCTTTTTTTTTTTTTCTAATAGCAGCCATTCTATTTGGTGTGAAATGATATCTCATTGTGGTTTTGATTTGTATTTTCCTAATAGCTGGTGATGTTGAACATCTTGTCATGTGCTTTTTGGCCATTTATATTTCCTCTTTAGAAAAATATCTATTCAAGTATTTGGCCCATTTTTTTATTAGATTATTTATCTTCTTATTCTTGCGTTGTAGAATTTCTTTATATATTCTGGATTTTACACCCTTATCAGATACATAGTTTCAAATATTTTCTCCTGTTGAGTAGACTGCCTTTTCCAATTCTTGACAAAGTCCTTTAAAGCACAAATGCATTTAATTTTGAAGAGGTACCATTTATCTATTTTTTTTATTCATTGCCTGTGCTTTGGCTGAAAAGTCTAAGAAACCACTACCTACCACAAGATCTTGAAGATGCTTCCCTATATCTTCTTCTAGGAGTTTTATGGTCCTGGCTCCTATTTTAGGTCTTTGATTCATTTTGAATTAATTTTTGTAGAAGGTGCATCATAGGGGTCCTCTTTCATTCTTTCAGATATAGATATCCAGTTCTCCCAGCGCCATTTGTTGAAGAGACTGTTCTGTCCTTGTTAAGGAGCTTTGGCAGCCGTGTCAAAAAATTAATTTATAATGGATGTGAGGTTCTATTTCTGAACTCTCAGTTCAATTCCATAGGTCAAAATATCTATGCCAGTACCATGCTTTTTTGACCACTGAAGCTTTGTAATATGCTTTAAAGTCAGGAAGTGTGAGTCCTCCAGTCTTGTTCTTCTCCCTCAAAATGTTTTTGGCTAGTCAGGGTCCCATACTCTTCCAAATAAATATGTTGATTGGCTTTTCCATTTCTGCAAACTAAGTTGTTGGACTTCTGATTGAGATTGCTTTTAATCTGAAAATCAGTTTGGGTAGAACTGACATTTTAATAATATTTAGATATTTGTCTTCCAAACCATGAACATGGATGCTTACTGTAGCCATGTCCAACAGGATAAAAGAAAGCTGGAATCATTCTGACTTTAGCTTTATACACACAAATTATACCACCCATTTTTGCTATTTAAACCAGTAGTCTCATGCATAAAAGTAAAAATGCCAGAAAATGAGTATTTTCTGCCCTTTCTCTAAGTTTATTTTCCTGATTTACTGTAGACAAATACAATATTATTGCCATTGAGATAGGAAAGATAAGATTTGTTACACGGTCAGTCAGTTGAATTCTAAAATATATTTATAACCTCATATTCACTACTGGGTTAAGAAGATACTACCTATTACCATACACTATATTTCCTTTTGATGCTAATGATAAAAATACAAAGTCAGTCTCTCTACTCCCTTCAATTCAATATGAGTAAAATATTTATTGAACAACTATTATAGGTGCCTGATAAAAGTGCTACAAAATGTGTAAGATGGAGGAGTCCCTTTCTCAAGAAGATTACAGTCTATGCAAGATAGCTACTGTAGTGTGGGCTTTTAAACTAGTGCATTCTGACCCTTTGTGCAGGAAGTTTATTAAAAAGGAAGAGAATAAAAACAAGATTGTGGTTTTGTCACAATAAAGATATCACCCAAACCAATGGGAAGACCCGAAGCTGGGATGGCTGTCAAAGTTTTCCCAATTTTGAGAGACAGAAGGAGAGCCTTACTATTTCCTCATTGGCCAGACATTTAATGTGGGCTGTCTGTGTGAAGGATGCATGACCTTGGGCAAGGAAGCTTTTTGTGTCTGAGGGCAACTCCCAAAGCAGACACAGCTGAGGGCCATGTGCTTACAGCTCCAGCAGTTCTGAGAACAGTTCTGAGAACAGTTGTGAATGGAAATCTGGGTGATACCACATGGCCTCCACTATAACAACTGTTCAACTATTTATAAGTTAGAGTGCCCTTGAAGGGTAAAAGAAAAGAGACAAACAATAACATGGTAACATTATAGTAAATAATATGTGAAAGCAAAGAGAATGGGAAAAATGGGATATGTTCAGGGGCAAAAAATAAAATTTAAAAAACAGTTTGGAGCTATATAAGGGGAAGTTTTTAATTCCTTGGTGAGATTCTGTACTTAATGGATAGATGCTGAAGATATCTGAAAGAACTGTGATAAGATTGGATATATGATTATAAAAAAATGAATCTGATAGGAGTATATGATGAGCTGCAGGAGGATGGAGAGATAATAATTTCAAAAATCATGAGGTGTCCTACTTGCATACTACTACTAAGTTAGTCTGCCACAGTTTCTCGGACACTGGCAGAAAACACAAAACTCCTGGGTCAGAGACAAAAGACTCATTGCTCACAGCAGTTTGATAGCCTATGCCATCATTTGTACTACTTTCCTGAGCCCAAATTCCCATGAAACAATGCAAAGACTTCCAGGTGAAGTCTGCACACTCAGTGGATTGCATCACAAGAGAGGAAAATGACTCTATAATAATGTGCATAAGTCTTCCTACCTTTGTCTTGGAAGGGTACATTATTATACTGGAGGGAGACATTATCACTTTCTTCCAAGGAGGTTCACTATTCAACATCCTTGAAAAGACAGTCCAGAACAAGGGCAGTCAAGACATACAGAAATGCAAGAAATACATGGAGAATTTACTTCCAAAAGACAAGGTCTATTTTTTTTTCTCCCTTTTCAATGCCAAGCTATAAGCAATACTGTTGAACACAGCTTTATGTCCTTCTGTCAGTAGACGGTTAAGTAAAATTGGTGGAAAGGTTGGCTCATCAAGCCGAAAGAATGTTCTGTTCAGGTAAGACTTGATGAATTTACAATTAGGTCGGCAGCACTCCTTAGAATTAACTAAGGTGATTTCCTTAACTTTATATTCTCTACAGGTATACTAAATAATTAAGAAACTACTTACTCTATAAGGTTAACTGTATGTTTACACATTTTAACAATTTACTGAACCACACCCCTATTTTTTCCTTTATTAGAGAAGTTATGGGTTTACAGAATAATCATGCATAAAATACAGGATTACTATATACCACCCTATTATTAACACCTTGTATCAGTCACACATTTTTTTTATATAAAATCTATGTTCTTGTGGGATTAAGCAAGTTGCCACTATTTAAATTGCTACATAAGCCTTTAGTTATATTATGGAATTGAAAATTTGAAAGGTTCAGACCTTTATCCTACACTCTCAGAAAAAATAGACAAACCATGTAAATTACCACTGCACTGAAAAAAATAGTGAACTAGAAGTCCTATGACATGGGTCTACTCCTAGCTACATCACTTACTATATTGTACATACTAGACATTACATCAAGAATAGAATGAAAGTCCTGAACTATTTGATATCTACCATCTTTCCTGAATTTAATATACTATGATATTATGAACCAGGACACAGTACTAAAACTTATGCTCTTACTAGATTGCATTTCCTAATTGTGTTTCTCTTGATGATTTCTCCATTAAAAATAGATGAGACAAAACCCAATAGATTGAATCTGCCAGTTTAATGTATCTATACCCCAGGTGCTCCCATTGCTTGCGCAAATACTTCAACACCAGATGTCCCATTTTTCTGAGATGATCTGTCATTTACCTTCTGAATGAGGTTCTAAAAATTCTGCTGATATGCAACATTGCCTTCTTTCATTTTAGAATATAAAAAAGCAGTAATTTCTCTGGGTTTTCAATTTTTAATATGTTGATTTTGTTTTCAAACAGAAACAATTCACTTAAATTTACTCATTGGAATGCTATTTATTTTTCCATACCATATTCTCCCATTAAAAAAAAATATAAGTTTATAAAATGTGACTCTATATTTTGTTTTCTTGGATGTTAAAAGCAGTGATTTAAAAAGTAACCAACTCAAAAATAGGGGATAAAGATTAGAAGGCTATGAAAACTGAAGAAAGACACCTACATAAAATCTGGTACTGCAGGTTTCCTTTCCATATGTGGTAATAAACTCTACATGTTGATTAATCAAATCTACCATACTGAGTGTGAGAAGGAAGAAGAGGAGAAGGGAAAATACACAACCATCCTCATCAATGATCTCCACTGACAGCTAATAAAATGATTTCATGGTTGTTTTATAGGCTTTCTGTACTTTTTAAACTACAACTAAGAAAAAGGCAAAGTACAGTAGTCTTCAAATAATGGTCTTTCTTTTTGGTTGCTGTTTCATTTGTGTGTTTTTTTTTTTTGCTTTTTTTAAAAAAAAAATTACTTCAGGCACACAGACTGCTCTCTTCTACTTCTACTTAAATGCTGGCATCATCACTTGGGCACCTATTTTTTTTTTTTTTTAAGCAGATATTTTGACCTTACATTGGCAGTTGCTCTGTGGGACCCATTCAAAATCATAAACAGATTTTTAAAGAAATATTTCTAAAAAAATAACACACACAACCAGAGTGCATATAAAAGTACTAATTATGAGTAACAGTTATGCACATTAAGGTGGGTATAACTCCAATGTAAACAACAAAACAATTTTAGAATTATTTTGCAGAGTTTTATTTTAAAATAGCTACAGAATTCTTTTAAATATCTCTAACCAATGAAAAATTTCTAGGATGATAATCTATTTCAAATTCCAAGGCTCAGGCTTAATATCTTACCTTAGGGTACATTGCCTAACGATTAATTCAGCAAAATGTTTGTATTCACTTGAGGCAAAAAATTTCCAAAATGCATTGTAATTTTTCCAAAAAAATCCTTGTTTTTCATACTGTAATCTTAAAGTTACACTGTTTATGTCAGACTTAATATGTCAACAATTATAAAGTTCTATCTTGAAGCTCTCCCCAATCAACCCAAATATATGTTTTTCCATTTATTAAGTTGACATGGAATTTACTGTGCATCCTAATTATTGTATATTTCCAAAGCTAAGTCAGTTTCTACAGTATTCACACCTGCAAATTTATTTTAGAAGCTGTGGATGAAAGAATATTTCCCTAATGAAAGAAAAGAAAGGCTTTAACATAAATTACTTTTTGGTATTTAAGTTAATTACCAAATGCACCAGTTATTTAAAATGTTTAAGATAATGAATTTATTTTCAAAACTTGAGTATAAAATCACAATATATATTTGATGAAAGAAATGTACACAATAGGTTATAGAATCATTGTTGAAAACCAAAGTTTATCTATGTTTCATATTTTAACCCTGATCTCAGAATATGTTTCTCTATCACAAAGTAGTAAATCAATTTCACCTATGTGATCATAGTTGAAATGGGACTAAGCTGAGTTTCTAATTCATTACAATATAATGTTATAATGCATCAACATTATTCTATAAAAGACCTTTCATAACAAGTACATTCTATAGTTTAAAAAGTACAAAAACCAATGCAATCAGTTCAAGAAATGAATTTATTTCATGATTGACAGTGAACTGTGACCGCTGAAAATTAACAAAATCAATCTATCCAAAAATGGTATATAACTTACATCATTATTTTTGTTTTAAGTTTGATATATATAGATATAATCCTATACATTTTTTTGTTCAAACATATTACAAAAAACAAGAAAAATATTTTCCACATATAAAAATTTCCTCTCAACTCATGTCCTCCCATCCCGGCAAACATTAGCCTAATTTTCAGATATTGTGTTCCACGGCTTTAATACAGATAAAGCTTCCTTTATTTGTTTAACTTCTTTTATGTTTCAAGGTGGTTTGATCAATACTATTTTATTTTATTCTCACCAGCAAACTTTAATATTCATATATTGTTATATTGATTGGTATTGCTCAAAGGACTATACTGTCAAATCAGACTCATGTGGATCAGAGATCTTAGCCAACATCAAGCTTTACTAATAATTCCAAGCATTCCAGTAATTGCTAGGCACAGGTAAAGAAGATGATGTCCAGAGTCTCCAACAAGTCTCACTTGATCCTTTCTTGCAACTTCAAGATGTAATCTGGCCTAAATTAACATGGAAGGTATCTAAGATATTGAGGGTTCCATTATTTACACAGATGTGCTTTTGATCATAAAACATCATTTTTTACTCAAATAATGTCACTCTTCATGATTTTTTCCAGGGACCTACACCCCATTAGTCTGCAGATTCCTGGTTTGATCATCATGAGCAATCTAACACAACTAGTTACACATCCAGCTAAAAGCATATCATCGATAAAGATTACCACTAGAAAATACCATTTTTTTTCCCAATTACATTAGCATGCTTACAAGGATTTTTTAACATTCACTCCCTCTCTTTCTTTCCCAAAGACATTCTCCATCCTTGGAGGAATAGAAAGGATTGCAAACCTACTGTAGGTATATTGACTCCCCACGGGTCAGATGTACCACTTCAACCTTAAGTAATGAAGGAGAAGGCTAAGATAGACAAATTTTAAGATAAATTTATGAGATACAATTTCTAATTAGTTCTCTGGGTAAAGTTGTGAAAACTGGAAAAGTAAACACTTATTTCTCCATGCATTTAATCAAGGAGACACTCTCCTCTTAATTCTGCCTTTTCCTTTTTCACAGTTGTCAACAGCATGGTTGGCTGGAAATCAATTGTAGTTATTAAAGCACAGAGTCTTTACCAGGGGCCAAGATTGGTAATGTTTCCTTGTGTTTTAACACATTCCAGACTAGAATACAAAACTGCAGAGTAATGTGTGTATGTGTTTGTGTACAATAACAAACTTTTTGACCAATATTGATTAAGTGAAATCTTCCTTATAAAAGCAAGAGTGTATATTCATTCATTCATTCAACTAATGTTTATTGAGCTCCTATATGTCTATCTCTATGCTTGGTCCTGAGAGTAAAAAGGTTAAAGGGAAAATCTTATCCAAGTTGTACAGTCAGAGAAGGCTTTCCTGAGTAAGCTATCTTTGTTGGAGAATTGAAGGGTAAGCAGGAGTTACACACAAAAAAAGTGGGAGAAAGATCATTCCAGGCAGTGGGACCATCAAGTGCAAAGGATTTGACTCCTTCTGTGTGTGAAAACCTAATAAAAGCCAGGATGACTGAAGCAGAGTAAGAGAGTAGCAAGAGGTAAAGCGTGACAGTAGGCAGGTTCTACATCTTAGGGTGTCTTATGGGTCATGAAAATGAAAGTTTTAAGTGTGGGATCTAAACAGAGGTTAGATGGTTTTGCATGGAGAGTGAACTGGAGTGTATCAAAAAGGGTTACTGCAATAGTCCATGCGAAAGATGATGACTGTTTAATGTGACAGATGAGAAAACAGTCAAGATTTATTTAGAAGTTGTAAGTGAGATTGTACTTGATGACTGATTGGATGTGGAGGATGTGAGAGAAGGAGGTGTCAAGGATGATGCATAAGATAGTTGTTAGTTGCAAGCAAAAGAAACCTAACCTAGCTGATATAAGCAGACAATGAAATAAGTGAAATGATAATAAGAAGATACCAAAATCACTGAGGGATCTCAGAAACATGGCTCAGGCAGTACCCATCTGGAAACAACAGCCCAAATCAGAACAGGTGTTGACTCTGGATGCATCCACAGCAACATGGCCCCAGCTACCTCTGGAAACTGTTGCTGTAATATCTACCACTGTCAGGGACATTACCTCTGCTTCTCTATGTCATTAATTCCTCATTCAAAATTCACGGTGGGTGCAAGCCAGGTGGTCACAATTTAGTTGCAAGGGAGGCTAGGAAAGTGAATATATAGTTTTGTTAATGAGGAAGATAGAATTTATCTCCTTCTGAAGAGAAATACTTCCAAAACACCAAACGAAGTCCAAATGCTGAACAACATCCATGCCACCACACACAAAAAAGGAGTCTTCCAAAATTACTGTGGTCAACATCAATACAGAGATGGGATTTGAGGGTTGCTTCCAGAAAGATTTTGAGTTCAAAGAAAAGAGGTCCTAGAACTCAGCCCTGAAAATTCCAACATTTAAAGGGTAACTCATACATGAGAACTTTCAAAATGGCCCTGAAAAAATAGCAGGCAGAGAAGTAAGAAAAACTTGTTAGTTTGAATTAAGAGATCAGATTTCTCATTCCAATTCCTGGAAAGCATGCTTAATAATCCTCGGCAAGTTCCTCATGTTTCTCATATAAAATGAAGAGATTAGGCCATATCACAGCAAATGAACTTTAAATCCATAAAAATTTATGATACTTTAGAAAATATTATCACACATTTAAATGTATTTACTCTAAGTATTATTTTTCACTTGCTGTTTCTTTTACAAACACATACCAGTCTCTTCTGTAATTTCCTAATTGCATCACTTTCTTGCTTAAGCCTTGGAAACTAGTGAATTATGACACAGATACTTAAGAATATCCATGTCATCTATATTATTATTTCAGTGGGAAAATCCACAAAATAATGTGGGTGAAGGCATGTTTTATAGAATAGTAAAATTTTTAAGTTTGACAAATGCAACTCTTGGCTCTCATTTTATGGCTATGGTGTCAATGGAAGAAATGCATCCACTCATTCAGTGTGCACTTACATAACGGCTACTAGGTGCTGGGCACCGACACAGACACTGTGTCTTAGCCATAAACAAAGGCAAGTCCCCAGCTTCTTTATGCTTGTATCATAGTTAGAAAAGAGACAAGAAACAAGTAAACAAAATTATTATATAATTCTACCAATTTATAAGAATTCTGAGTCAAATAAGTCATGGTAATGGATTAAACAGTGAGAGGACAGAGTGTAGAGCAGGATAGAGTGTAGCCATTTGAAAAGACAAGTAAGTAAAGTAAGAGAATGAGTCATGAAAAAATATGGGGGAAGTGCATTCCAGATGGAGGGAATGACAAAAGCACCAGCTCCAGGGTAGAAAGCTTGGCATGTGTCAGAAACAGCAATAAGGTCAGTGTATATTTATATACAAGTGGTAGTATTTTTACAATTTATGAAGATTTTAATTTTTCAATAGACAATAATGATTAATATGAAAGATGAATATTAATATTGTAAACAGTTATCAAAAGAAGAAATATGATACTATCATTAATGATCAAAAATACAAACTAAATAAAAAAATCAGTTTGCCAAAGACGGTCAAAGTCCTGCACAATTGAAAATACTTAATATTGAAAAGGGTATATAAAACAGTGATGATTTGTAGAAGGACCTAAAAAATATGTTTTATATATTTACTTAAGCAATTCTAGAAATTTACCCTTAGGAAATAATTGGATAACTACACAAAGATATATTTCCAAAAGTGTCACTGCATTACTAATTAAAAATAATTTTGAAATATTAACAAATAAAAATTTCTGTCAATAGGAACCTAAATAATGCTTATGCCAACATTATAATATTTGGAAACTATTAAAACATGTATCGTTTACTGAATTACATTTTTAAAAAACTTCAATACATTGGTGGGGAGAAAGCAAGTTATAATAGAGATCGAGAATTGAGCAGTTTAATGATAAAATGTTTAAATTATATGATACAATGTTTACGGTTATATAATACACATATATGTGCATATAAACATGTACTTATAAACTTTTATATTGATTTAAATTGGTTCCAAAGAATATTTGCTAAGAATTTTAGCATTTCCTTTATTTGGTGGTGGAATTACAGGTGATGAAAAATTTCTTTTGTACACTTTATAAGTATTTTTATTTTTATTTCTTGCAAAGGAAATAGAAGTAAATCATCCCATAAAATTGTGAGCAATTAATTTTATACAGTGATTCTAAGCCCTATATTGAAATTCAATTTATTTCACATTCAGTTGATTCCACCATTGTCCCACAGAATATTGAAGTAATGGAAATATTTTTTTAAAATATAAGCCAAAATTAGTAAAAAGGAAAGAACAAAAATCTAAAAGAACGAGTATTTTCTGGTTAAAAAAAAATTCCAATTGTGAAGAAAATTCTAGATTTTATGTGAACAGATGAGAGAAAGCAATATTTTGCAGTTTATTA
Organism: Choloepus didactylus; assembly: GCF_015220235.1. Lineage (NCBI taxonomy): Eukaryota > Metazoa > Chordata > Mammalia > Pilosa > Megalonychidae > Choloepus > Choloepus didactylus. Next base: position 186,744,419 of record NC_051309.1, on the reverse strand, counting down.
TTACCTTGAAGGAGATTGTCTTTCAATCCTGTAAATGTAGAGCAAGCATTATTAAGAGCATATTTAAATCAAAGATAAATGGGGATAAGGGTTCACTTCGCAGCTCCAGTTCAAATTGAGGTTATAGACATGGGCACATTGTACCTTCCTGTACTAAAAGCAATTTCAGTGGAGGTTAGAATCATTCCTAGGAATTCAGAGGAATTATGAAGGACAAGTGAAATGTCACAGGATGGAAATAATTTTTTGAATAGGAGGAAAAGATAGATACCAGACCTACAGATCAACAGCTTTGAAACAATCACCATGCAAAATTTTGAATGTACTAGAGACAAACGGTTTGCAAATAAGAATAATAACTATAAGAAATGAGCATGAGTCCTTAATAATAATAATATCAAAAATAAGCTAATTTTATTGTTTCCTGTTAAAATTTCTAAGCAGATAAATCAGAATTCCATAGGAACTTACCTTTATATTCCAGGAAAACAATAAGACTAGTTATGGTTTCCATTTAGTCAACATATACACAGATTGACATTAGGTTGAACCACCATAATAGAAAATAAATAATTGATTAAGTATCTATGTTAATCTAGAGAATGATATCTCAAGGTATGTTCCACAAATCTTTATTTGACTCTGCCCTCTCAACTACTCTTGTTATCAATGGATAAATACATGTATCAATGGCATGTGTCTCCTATGTTAAAGAAATATATCATAAACGAAATTAGAAAGAAGAGCTAATGTGCTAGATGAATAAAACTTTAGCATTATCAATAAAATCAAAGTATTTAAAATAAAAAGAAATAAAAAATAGGCACATTTTAGGTTTAGAAACAATTTTTTAAAATTCAACCACTATAAAAGATTTGGGAGCTGTACTGACAGCTAACATACTGAGTCATGTCCTTGGCATGGCAGCTAAGAAGCAAACACAAATAACAACTATTTCAGGAATCTCATCAAGATGGAAAGAGGCATTAGCTACATTATAACCTGTGCTAATCAGATCATTTAGGTGGTTTTGCGATTCAAACAAAAGGAAAACAGGGTTCTTGACCCAACTCTAAACTGTGAAACGTAAGTAAAGAATGTGCTTTTTAGTTGGAAATAAGGAAAATGTTTTCCAATATTTTCAATAACACAGAAAATGAGTAGGAGTGTTTTGAGTTGCTCACAAATAAAAAAATAAAATGAGTAGGCACTATAAGCAAAACGATTTTCCCTCAGTATGTGCAAAAAGACAACTCAAATTGCTCAACCATAGAGTGAAATGCCTTGCAAAGAAAAGAAGAAAATATTTACTCTGAGAAAAAGTGAGTCTCGCAAAGTAGTTACATAAGGGAACAAATGGCCATGGGTGATCATTTGGGCTCTATGACCTTTAAATATCTCTTCTAACTTCAAAATATCAAAATTTAAAGTAATAACTATATGGAGCACTGAATAAGAAAAACTTCTAAAATAATTTGTAAATGTTTTCTATAAATTATACATTGATGTATGTTTATTTATATTGATCAAATTCCCCATATTTCATAGGTGGGGAGAACTGGTTAATTTTTTTGTTAGTATATTCATTCTTTCATATAAACTTTAAATTTTCAACATTTGATTAATAGGACCAATTTTATCTGTGTGTTAGAAACATAATTTGAAAGTTTTCATGTATTTTCACCAATCTTTGTCTTTATCTTCCAGGAAAAATAAAACTCTACAATTTCCATATTAAAATCACAACTTTGAACTAAGTGCTCCTTTCTATAAACACTGCTATATGTTACCCTTATCAGGAAGAACAGGGATAAATTAACACACGGAACAGAAATTCTTGAGTCAACGTCTCAGAGACTCCTCGGGCTCACTAAAACCCTTACTTGGCACAGCACCTTGAATTAGGTGGACCTATGTGGCCAGTTCTCATTAACATAATATGAACAGAAGTGACACATGTCACCTCCAGGCCAAGAGAGAGAATAACTTGAACATGCCCTCTTCTATCACTAGTCTGCAGCGAGCTACATGGATCTATGTAGACCTCCGAGGTAGGAGGTGGGCTCCACAGAGCAGGAGCAGAGGTCTCTGAATAACTGCATGGAGTAGAGTCCAAGCATGGCAACCCAAACTGAACTGTGAGTTTACAAGAAATAATTTCGTATTGTGTTAAGGCAATTTCATAGTTTTTTTGTTAGACTTACTTTCCCTGAATAATATGTGAGCTGATTTTAATACAGTTTAGCCTAGAAGTGTGAAAATATAAGAAGAAATAATAGCAAGTAATGACCAAAGTTGTGGAACATGATATTTCCAGAAATTACATCACTTCATGGAGAACTCACAGTAGTTAAGCTACACTATGGAGTCAACAGTGCCAGAGAAAGTGGCACAATAGAGAGGAAGAATACATAGATATATCACTGTTTTACCAATAAGATCATATACAGTGACAATATAAAATCAGGTCTTCATTAAATTTGGGATTCAATCCATATTATACGATCAAATGAAATAGCATACATATAAAAACTGATCATTTTCCTAACACTATTTTTTTTGGTATTAGAATAACTATGTGCCTTTTTTAATTTCAAAGGTTGAGGATATAGTTTACAAAGACAAAGTTTGCATGCCCAACTTTATATTACTTTGTGTATTCTTTGATGATACACACATCCTCATAGACATGACATTAATTTACCCAAAATATTACTCATTGTCACCTACAGGATATACATATATGTACTTAAACACATCAACATTCATTACAATTTGCACCTTCAATTAATCATAATTCAAACAAAATAAATAATCATCAGATCAACATACCTCTAAAATATATAAAGATGTATCAGAATTTTCTCTTGCCACACCTATAGAATCCATATAGCCATTTACTGCAAAGAAAATTTATTCCTTACTTATTAACACCAGTTTCTTTTTTGATAGCCTAATATGACTTAAAATTTGATGCCTTGGTCATTGCCACATCTTATATTTGTTTTATTAAACATTTTATCAATAATAGTGGTGCTAAATATGCTAAAACAGGCTAAAATGTTCATAATGTCTAATTCATTCAGCATTTAATCCATCAGTGTCATCAAATATCAGGTTGATTTTTGATTGATAAATATAAAAATAAAAGGGTTGTAAAACTATTTTAAATATATAATAGAATTTTTTAAAAAAACTGAACCATGTTACATACATTTTTCCTATAAGAATTATAAGACCCTAAATTTAAATAAACACGAAATAGGAAGTAAATGGACTCGGTTTTAGAAAATTATTTATTTCTTAATATTTTCCAGGAAGCCTTTTATATTTTAAAAAATAAATCTGAAATGTCATTATACCTTTACATTTAAAAATTAAAATTATTTAGCTGAAATATACATGATTTAAAACATTCTATAAATGAGATTAATGGAAATAGGACAGTAAAATATAACAATAGACACATTGCACTTCAGAATAATGCAACTTGCTCAGAAAAATTAGAAAATTCATTTTTAAAGCCTCTGTTTTCAATATGAAAAAGCTGCTAAAGCAAAAAGGACAAGAAAAACTATGCATTAAACAATGTTGTCATAGCCTTACCAACAAGATGAAGTAAAACTCATTTTGTGAAAGTATAAAGATAGACCCCACACTATCCACACAATGTATATGTAAGATATGTCACAAAAATAGAACAAAATAAATCCATGCCCATGCCCCATTTGAAGGAATCAAATATTAGCAATAATTTTGAAGGCACTTCTCTTCCCTCCACCATCCAAACACATCCCCTTGGTCTCTTCTCTTTCATTCTGCTTGCCTTGGGATTACTTTGCTGTTACTCTTCTCATTCCTCTCAGTGTAAGAATGAGAAAAGTTAGTCTTTGATTTTAGCTCTTTCTTCTTTTTTAATGTAGGTGTTTAAAGCTATAAATTTCCCTCTCAGCATTGCCTTCACTGCATCCCGTAAGTTTTAGTTTATTTCATTCTCATTTTCATTCTTCTTGCAATATTTATTGATTTCTCTTGCAATTTCTTCTTTGATGCACTGATTGTTTATGAGTGTGTTGCTTAACCCCCATGTGCTTGTGACTTTTCCAGTTCTCTGCCTGTTATTGATTTCCAGTTTCATTCCATTATGGTCAGAAAGTACTTTGTATAATTCCAATCTTTTACATGTATTGAGACCTGTTTTGTGACCCAACATGAGATCTGACCTGGAGAAGGCTCCATAGCAATTGAGAATAATATATATCTACTGTTCAGAGGTGCAAAGTTCTGCATAAATCTGTTAGGCCTAGTTCATTTTTCATGTTACTCAAGTTCTCTATTTCCTTGTTGAACCTGTCGATACAGTCTATCTAATGATTACAGTGGTGTACTGATGTCCCTAACTATTATTGTAGGGAGGTTGATTTCTCCCTTCAGTTTTGCCAGTGTTTGCCTCAGGTATTTTGGGGCACTCTGGTTAGGTGCATAAATACTTATGATTGTTATTTCTTCTTAGTTGGTGGTGGATACCTGAAACTATCAAACTACAACCCAGAACCCATGAATCTCGAAGACAGTTGTATAAAAATGTAGCTTATGAGGGGTGACAATGGGATTGGGAAAGCCATAAGGACCACACTCCACTTTGTCTAGTTTATGGATGGATGAGTAGAAAAATAGGGGAAGGAAACAAACAAACGAACAGACAAAGGTACCCAGTGTTCTTTTTTACTTCAATTGCTCTTTTTCACTTTAATTATTATTCTTGTTATTTTTGTGTGTGTGCTAATGAAGGTGTCAGGGATTGATTTAGGTGATGAATGTACAACTATGTGATGGTACTGTGAATAATCGAATGTACGATTTGTTTTGTATGACTGCGTGGTATGTGCATATATCTCAATAAAATGAAGATAAAAATATATATAGTGTCCTTCTTTGTCTCTTATAAAAGTTTTGCATTTAAAGTCTATTTTGTCAAAGGTCAATATTGCTACCCTAGCTCTTTTTTGGTTACTGCTTGCATGGAATAACCTTTCCAATCTTTCATTTTCAACTTATTAGTGTCCTTGGGTCTAAGATAAGTTTTGTACACAACATATAGATAGATCATATTTTTTATCCATCCTGCCAATCTGTGTCTTTTGATTGGAGAGTTTAAGCCCTTAAAAACCCAATGTTATTATGGTAGAAGCTGTGCTTACTTCAACCACTTTATACTTTGGCTTTTATTTGTCATATCACATTTTTGTCTCTCTGTTTACCCTTTTAGTTACCCTTACTGATAATCTTCATTCTACACTTTTCTCCAAGCCTCTATCTACTGTCTTTTCCTTTCAGCTTACGGACTTCCCTAATTTTTTCTTGTAGTGCAGATCTCTTGTTGACTAACTCTCTCAGTTTTGTTTATCTGTGAATTTCTTAAACTCTCCCTCATTTTTGAAGGGCAGTTTTGCCAGATAAAGATTTCTTGGCTGTCAGTTTTTCACTTTCAGTGCCTGAAATATATCATAGCCTTGACGACTCTCCTCCAAGTTTTCTGATGAGAAATCAGAATCTTAGTCTTATTGGGCATTCCTTGTATGTGAGGAACTACTTTTCTCTTGCTGCTTTTAGAATTCCCTTTATCTTTGGCATTGCTATTGTGATTAGAATGTGTCTTGTAGCAGGTATGTTACAATTTATTCTGTTTGGAGTGCATTGCGCTTCGTGAACATGTATATTTATGTATTTCATAAGAGTTGGGAAATATTTGGCCAACATTTTCTCAAATTTTCTTTCAGTCTATTTTCCCTTCTCTTTTACTTTTGTGAATCCCATGTTTGTGTGTTTCTTATTGTCATTCAATTCCCTGAGACCCTGCTCAATTTTTTTCCATTCTTTTCTGTATCTGTTCTTCTATCTGTTTGATTTGGACGTCCTATCTTCAGTTCACTCTTTCTTTCTTCTGCCTGTTCAAATCTGCTGTTGTATGTCTCTAGTGTGCTTTTAGTCTCTTCTACTGTGACTTTCATTCACATAAGTTCTGTTATTTTTCTTTGCATGTTTTCAAATTCTTCTTTATGTTTAAGAAGATAATTAACTATCTTCTTAATATCTTTTACCTCTTTAGCTTATTGTCCTTCATCTCTTTAAATTGATTTATGAGATTTGTTTGAGCATATTCAATTAATGGTCCAAATTCTGTGCTCCTCCAGCTTTTTAATTTGTTCCTTTTACTGGGCCACATTTCATATGTTCCTGCTTTTTAGTATGGCTTGTATTTTTTTTTTTTTTTTTTTTGCTAATGTCCAAACATGATTTTCTTGATGAATTTAATCCAATGTCAGTTTCTCTCTTTAGCCTGGGGTTTTGTTGTTGATTGGCTTTGTTTCAAGTCTCTTCTTTGACACTTGGTTCAACTTATTCTAGATCTTCAGAATTGCCTACGTGTAACGGTTGACAATGGGGCCAGGTGCCAATGAAGGAGTGTCGACAAGTTTGAAAGGGTCCTGGTGCAGGGGTCAGGAAAGATGCCAAAAAGTCTTTTTGTTGTCGGCTTTCTGAACTTGCACTTTCTTTGCCTGCCCAGCAGTTGGCACTTTTGGCAAGCTATACCACACAGCCCTAAGGAGGGAGTGTGTTTTTTCAACCTCCACATGTTCCACCCCTGGCAGGGACAGTGTTAAAACAATGTCTGCAGTGACCCCTATTGAGGCAGACTAGACTCATGATCCAAAGCCAGGACCCAGCATTCCAAACTCGCTGATCAGAAGCCATGCTTGGCCCTTGGCTGTGACCCTCTTTTCCCAGGGAGGAAGACATCCATGTCTCTCTCCATTCACAGCAGCCAGCCACAGACAGTAATGAGTCTGCTTGCCTCAAGGGTGGGTGATGGGTGCCTCTACTGCTGCAGAGCACTTCACTCACAATTTATTTTCTGCAGCTTCTTGGTCTCCTATCTCCACTCTTTCCTAGATGCCCTACAGTGCTCCCCTGACCTCAAGAGCCCCAGAACTGGTTTCAGTTTCTCCCTGTCCACTAGCCTTTTTTGGAGGAGGAGTGTGTCCTGTAGCTCCCTACTCTGCCATCTTCCCCAGAATGTCTGTCCATTAACTTTTGATTACTTTTTAGTGTTTGTGCTTTAATCAAAGTTTGAAAATTACTGATCACATTATAAATATGAATTGACTTTAAGTTTGGCAAAATTTGCACAGCCTCAACTTTGCTGGACTATAAAAAATTTTTTATTATCATTATGTGAATTTGCATATACACCAACAACCCTTATTATCATAAGACTCATTTAAATTTTGCTGGCTTTGTGGCTGTTAAAATGTACTTGACTATATTTTTCCTTAGTGCTTGTTCATGAAGTGTGTTCTCTCTTGATTTTTAGCCATATCTTTTTTCTTTTCTTGAAATAACTTTTAAGGTTTGTATTTCCATTTTCACCTAGATATTTGGCCCATTTTTTAATAATCTTTAGAATTTTAAAAATACATTCTGGATACTAACTCTTTATCAGTTGCATATGTTGCAAATACAACCTTATAGTTGTTGGCTTGTCTTTTCCCTTCACTTATAGTACTTTTTACTGTGATATTAATTTTAATGTATGACTGTACTACATTTTATATCTAAATAATTCTTTCCAAAATCAAGGTAAATTTCTTCTAGAGATTTAACATTTCATATTGTAGTCTACAATTTGTTGAAAATTATTTTAATATATGATCATTAGGTAATGATAAACTTCATGTATTCTATATGCATAATAATAAAAAGAAAACCCAGGATAAATTATTGAATGGCTCATCATTTTCTTATCCATTTGCAATGCCAACTCCTATATATATGAATTATTCAATGCATAAAAAGATCTGTTTCTTAGCTGGTTATCTGGTCTATTGATTTGTTTTCCTATTCTTGAGCCAATAGCTTGTGAAATCAAAGCTTGCAGTCAAGTCTTCCACTCCTATTATTTTTCCTTATTCTACATCTTACCATTTCTTGGCCCTTTGTTTTTACACACATACTGACAGACAGACACATACACAATCTGTTGGAACTTTGGTAAGAATTATCTTGAATTTATAGGTCTCCCCAACCATGACTATGCTTTAGGGCATTAGTTTCTATTATCTTTCAGTAATGTACTATAGCTTTCAACATAATGAGTTGTATGTCTTAGATAATTTTGTTACTAGTTTTCTTATGTTTTGTTTTCATAGAAAATAGTAACTTTCTGAACAGTCACTCCAACTGTGAGTGCTGTGATTGAAATCTAGCTACCAATGAGATCGCAATGACACAAAAATATATTTTTAAGTAGTTATAGCATACATCATGAATGTAAAAGGAATTATTTTTATATTTAGACATGAAATAAGATTCTTTCTATAAATTTAGTGTTGCTACCATTTATCAGGTTAAGAAAGTTATTTTCTAATTTTATTTTGTTAAGAGCTATTATAATGGTTTTGAATTTTATCAAATTAATTTTTTGTCTATTGAAATAATCTTGTTTCATTGCTTCAATCTGAATTTATTGATTGATTTTCTAATGTTAAACAAGCAAATTCCCTGAATAAACTGAATACAGATTACTGAATTCAGTTTATTACATTTGTGTATACTTTTATTTTTTGCATTTGTTTGTGACTGAAATTGGTTTGTAATTTTCTTATTTCTTATTGTACCTATCTAGTATTAGTATGATGCTACAATAAAGTTGTAGTATAATATAATATGGAGAATGTTTATTTTTCTTTTCTATTTTCTAGAAGCATTTGAAAAAGAAGGGAAGCATCTGCTGCTTGAATTTTCAGTGGAATTTGTAAAAAAACTTTTGTGAAACATTGTGAACATATAGTTCCATTAATTTTATGGATATGGAGTAATTCCTATTTTCACTCTCCTTTTGAGTCAGTTTTAATGAGTGAAACATTTCCATAATGTTGTTCTATTAAATTTATCAGCATACATGTTTGAATATTATTTTACCTTCATTAATTTCTCTGCAGAACATGCACAGCTCATGTTATGCCCCCAATCCAACAACTTTACTTGGTCAATTTAGCAAAGCTTTTAAAACTATTTGTTTTAGTTCAAAGAACATGTTTCCTTTGTTAATCCTGTTTTGCCCTGTTTTATGTTTATTAATTGCTGCTCTTATATTTGTTAATTTTTCTCCAAATCCTTTGTTTGCTTTGTTTTTTCTTTATAGTTTCATATATTGTGTATGTTACTTATTAATGTCTTACTTCCATATGCATTTCCAGTTATACATTAGCTTCTCTATCACTGTTGTAATATTATCCTTGAAATTTTTATGAGCTTTAAAAATGCCTTCATATTACTATAATTTTAATATTTATCATTTCCTTTCTAACTCCAATAATTCAGAAATGTTTTTTTAAAATTTTCCAAGTTTTCAAATCTTTCACATCAGTCATCTTTCCCTGCTGATTTCTAATTTAATTCCAGATTTGTTTTTTAATGTGCTCTGAAACCTACTGTACATACATGTGACATTTTGAGATTAGTGTTCATAGCCTAGTACAAGGTCAATTTTTAAAAATATCCATGTGTGCTCGAATAGATCACCTATTTCCTCTTTTCTGTTTGTGTCGAGGGATGTGTGTAATGTTCTATTTATGTGCACTATATGAAAGTGTTAATTGGTCTGTTTGACTATTCTATATATTTGCTGGTAATAAATTTCATTGCTCTTTCAGTTGCTGAGAGTTTTTTGTTAAAATCTTCCATTTTAATGTTGGAGTTATCAATTTCTCCTTGTTGTTGCATCAACATTGGCTTTACATAGTTGAAGCTGTTGTATCAGTGGCATAAGACACTACAATGCTTATATATTCTTGGCAAATTTAAAGTTAAATCATTATGGGGTAAACATTATTTCCAGTAGTGTGTTTTTGCCCTAACATCCATTTGATGAATATTAAAATTTACAGCATTATTTTTTGGATTGTTATTTGTTTAGTACATTGTTTTCTTCCCTTTACTTTCAAGCTTGTTATGCCTTATGTTTTAGATTATTACTCATAAACAGCATACATCGAGAATTTTTTTTAAATCCAATATGACAATCTGTCTCTTTTAATAGAGAGTTTATCCCTAGAACATTTACTGAGTAGACTGATATGTTTGGATGCCCATCTATAGCTTTATTTTATGCTCTCTATTTGTTCTGCTCTTTCTAGGTTTCCATTTTTTTCTTCTTCCTTGATGTGTTCTGGATTTTTCTTTCTTTTGCCATCTTATTGTTTCCTTCTATAAGTCTGGGAATTTTGTACTCTTATAATTTAATGTGTGCCTTAGAAATATTAATGCATGTAATCATCTCAGCAAATCTAAACTAAAAAACAAAATATTATCTTCTCCTTACAATTATTTGACTTCGATAACCCACCACTTTGAGTCCAGTATTTCAGTTCTTTTTTAACCTCACAAATTACAAGTGTTGTTTTTTTTACTAAATTCAGTAGTTTTAATTTTACACATATATTTATAATTCCTTTCCTACCCTCATGACTCAGACTCTCTTTCTCAAATTATTTTCTTTTTTCCCCAAGTACATTCTTTATAAATTTTTAAAGTGAAGAGTTTCTTTGAGCTTTTGTTTTTCTGAAATGTTCTTTGTTTTGACTTTTTTTCTTTAAATATAATTTCAACAAGCATACAATTCTAAGTTGACAGTTAATAGTGGACTCATAATGAAGACAGTATTCCACAAAATTATGGCTTCCATTTTTAATAATGTGAAATCATTTCTCAGCCTAATTGTTTCTTTGCAAATATGCATGTATATGATTAATTTAGTTTTTCCTTAATAATTGGTTTCCTAGACTGCCATACTGTTGGGAAAACTGTACATATATTTTGAAATTGAATTTCTTGTCATATATGGAATATGACAAATGCAAAGCTGGAGATAAGCTGCTGACATAAATGGTATTGTAGTGTAGCATATTTTCCATAAAATCTGTTGACAATTTTACATCATTATTCTATTTTTAAAATAAGAAAATAAACAATCACACATGGAGGACAAAGTACTTAAGAGTTTAGAGGGACAGAAGGGAAATGTAACATTTTAGCTTAAACATCATAGATTAATAGTAGCAAAATATATATCTTTTAATAAATTTCATATTCTATAGATATATGCATGACAATTATATACAAATATTCATTGAAAATTTTATTCATTAAAAGAGAGAATATTAAAACATACACATACACCACTCACATATTCCAAAACCTCATATAATTTTTACAAAGCCCAAGATTATATAAATGGTTCATCACTGGCAAATTTACTGCATGTTTTCTTTACTCACACATACACAATTGCACCCCGGGCCATAACCACAAGCATAAAAAATTATTTTATATGCTAATTTTTACAATTTAGAATTGAAGTTTCCTGTATTGTCAGAGGTAATTAAACCTCAATGTCAAATCCTTTCACTCCTACAAGTACTGCAGTATCATACCTCAAAGTGATGGTGTTCTCTCATTCTATCAGCTTCAAGAGAAATAAACAGACTGTGCCATTCACTATCATGTTGTTCCAGAAATTGAATTTTCTTTTAAAGATGATTCTCCTTCAAAACCTTCACATGGAAACAAGGGACTAAAATGTTACAATGTTTGTTGATGTTGTTTATATATCATATGATATTACTTTATTACTCTATGTCTCATTATTATATAAATGATGCCTTTTATATTTCAAATTAAAAGGGAATGAGCAGGAAAAGGTGCTCTGTGAAAATATATGACATTTAAATGGAAAAATAAATAAACGTCATTTATTAGAACCAGCCAATGTGGTTGCTAATCTATAGAATTGAATATGTAAAATCTGAATGGATAAGATCTTCTGAAATTCACAACCAATGACATTTGTGGAATTTTCTCTGGTTTCAAGATCTTCATTTGTATAGGGCATCTGAATTCTAAAAAGATCTAACATATAACACAGTCTCTGGCACATATCAGGCTGTTCATAAAGACAAGCTGATTAAATAATGCAACATCTGCTTGCTCCATCCCCCCTCCCTGGACTGTAACTGGGCTTGAACCTGAGTCATGGGGTTACAAAGAGGTTCACCCTGAAACTACTACTAATCATTTCCTCACCATGTCAGTTTTGGGTCTTTGTAGACAGGACTGAAGGACTATATAGTGATTCAAGCAGTCATTTATTCCCCTATACTCAGGGAATTGAGGGGAATTAGTGTGATGTTGTTGTGATAATATACACTTCTTAGTAATCTGATGTGAACTAATGCAGGTGGTGAAAATACTCATCTCCTCACTCAGTGAAACTGAAAGAGAAGGAATCTGAAAGTCAGGTATTTAGTGTGGGAAAGCAGTTTGACATACACATCGTATCACTGAGTAATGTATGCAGAAGTTACCCCAAACATCGCACAGTGCAAACGTTTCTTGACTTACAGCCTCTAATTCATATACCTTGTTCCAGAGCAAAGTTCTCAACTCTGTCAGATGGTATTTGGGGACAATATAAGGGTTTTCTCCAAAAAGATTATTAACATACCAAGTATAAAAAAAGGAGGGGGGGGTGTAAAAACTGTGAATTATATAAGGGGTAATAAAGAGAGGAGTACAATTTTGAAGCACATGGAAATAGAGATAATGGACAAGAATGTAAATTGGTAAGAACAGTAAATGTAATAAAATATTCAATAATAGGAGTAATTCTAAAGAACAAAAGCCACTCACTTTTCCTACTTCCACCTTTCCTATGTCCCAATACCTAGTTTTTTTTCCCACAGGCTAGCCAGAACTGTCTAAAATGCAAACAAGACCCCTTCACTCCCTTTTCTAAGCACTTTCGTGTGATCCCAAGCACTTACTAAAACATCCTGTTTCTTACCCAAGACCTCTCTGTCCCTGCCTGACACTGCAGAGTCATCCTAAATCATCTCTTACTGGCTTCTCTTTCTGTCTCTCAAACATACCAGGTCCTCTTCCTCAAATCAAATCAAATCAAATCTCCCACCTGCCATGAATGCTTATCCCATGGCCCTCTGAAAATTTGTCCCATCCTACTCCTGACACTCAAGAGGCCTTCTTTGACCACCCTCTATCCAAAATAGGTTTCTCCTCATCTTGTTTATTCCTTCATAGTTTGTAACATCACAACCTGCAAAGTTATTCTTCTCTCATTTTTCTGTTTTCTGCCTGTCCCATGAGAATATGAGCTCCATGATGGTTACTGATCACTTACTATATACAACATTATTCTCAGAGCAAGGAAGAGAAAAATGAGACACATCAAAATGTATGTGCTTTATGATGGGCTCTTGTGTAAAGGAGAGTTAGAAAATCTCATCCATAATGTGTTTTAGAGAAAAAATGTTGAGATTATAAAAACAGAACTAGATGATATTGTCACAAGGGCACCCAATTTTTGTTTGTTCACATTTCTTTTTTATTTTCCTAGCTATTTCATTCTTCTTTTCTTTTCTTCTTTTTTAACTTTCCTGAATTAAAAAAAAAAAAAAACTAAATCTATTGTGACTCATTGATATTTTGATTTTATCCTGCATACTCTTAGATTTTGACATAATGAACAGCAAATTTTCATAAATATATACCTCCAAAATAATCTCTTTAAATATGGAATCAAACTTTGACCCAGAAATCACAACTCAGGCTCAGAAACAATTAATTGTGGATCTTTTTTTTAATCAGTGCATCCTCTATTCTTTTTATGATAATATATTTAGATTTATAAGGTCTATTCCAAAACCTAGGGACAAATATCACTTTATTTATGCCACACTATTTTTTTTTAATTCTTTAAGAACATAAAACATCTCGAGAAAAAGAAAGTGTTTGTCTGTTATATAAGTCAATAAAATACCAACATCAGTATCTAGGTACTTTACAGAAACTGCATGAATTGAATAGATGGATCAATAGATATTGATTTTCAACTGTGACTTTATTTGCAACTTGGGAGTCATATCAAATTTGTTTATTTCATAATAATCTTCACTGTATTGCTGCTCGTCATTCTTGGTTTCATCTAAGAGCTATTCATCTTTTCCTTTTATGCCTTAAAATATTTCAGAAAAAAAACAAAACAAGAGTTCTAAACAGGTCAGAATATCCCACAAGCAGCTCTTATTGGACATAGCAATGCTGGAGTGCACACCCAAGAGTCATCTTTAATGCAAATTATTCACCAATTATTATACCAGCATCTGTTTCAATTATGCTTTTTGATATAAATTTTAGAATCTAAATATAAACAACTGTGTCTGGAGAGTTGGTTGTTAAGAGGAAATTTTAGGTTCTTTAAACATGCTATTCAAATAAACACTTAGCAGTTCAGCTACTTATTGAAATTTAACAATCTAAATGAGAGCACTCTCTTCAGGAGACCGTAACCTAAGTATTGCATTTGATTCAGCAGACATGATCCTGCCATTAATATTTTCTACACTTTTCTTGTACTTCTTATAGAAAGAGAACTTTGAACAGAATTTTAGAAAATAAAAGTAAACTATTATAAGGGAATAGATAGCTAAAGAATTAACTGATGTTATTTAACAATTAGTTTTCAGCAAAAGACAAATTATCAGGCAGAGGTTACATTACAATTTTCTGAAACCCTGTGAGGGTTTAAATTGATTATAACTTAGATCTGACTAAAGCAATAGATAAATGATAAGTAGAAACCTAAAATAATTACTCACTTTCCTCCTCACTCCCAGAAGGAAACTTAAATGTAAGTCTCCTACCAGTCTAAGAAAGATTAGAAATGTGCTGTCTGATTTTTCTTGAATCAATAAATATAATGAAAAGCAACTCAAGGTCACTAGTTTTTGACCAAGATGTAGGATTATAGAAAAATAGAATTTTTTCTTTGAAAATGCCAATAGGAATTACCTTGTCCAACGTTCTCCTTTTACGGAGAAGGAGACAGAGACTCATGCTAAGTGTTCAGCTGGAGATCAACTAAGAAAACCTAAAATTAATAACATTCAAGATTTAGATTTTGAAACCTGACATGGATCTCTTATACTTCATGTTGCTTAACAAAATTTCTTAAATACTGCAGTGCTTAATATTTTTGCTGGATAAATTTCTTGTAATCCCAATGCTATGCTGCATCTATGTTTTTTTCTGTAGAAATGTAGAAAGTTAAAACTGACAATTAGGTATGGCATTTATAATTCATAAATATGTGTAGAAGGACCTTCCATATTGAAAATCAAACTTTTATATGCCTTAAAAGTTCCTTTATTTTATGTTTAGTTACTGTAAAATATTTTTCATAATAAAAATGACTTAATTTTACTTATTCTTTGATTGCCAGTATCATTTGACATTTTGTCTTAATTAGACATCAACCCTGCAAAGGATTTTCATTCTGCTAGGATGAGTCTTGTTATAATTCAGTTTAGGTTATAACAGGTGATTATACAATCTCTGGAAGGATTAAGTTCAAATATGAATTCAGAGAAGAAAGCTGATTTGTTTTAACAGATTCATATAAAGAAGAGAAAATCGTACTGCCTTTGCAAGTTAGTGATTATTAAAAAGCAACAATGCTTATAGAAGCATTATTCTTATGAACAGTTCCCAGCCTCTTAACTATGGGGTTGTCAAAAAGAGTCTACTTGTTAAGGAAGGTACTCTATAGAAATCCTAAAGGAACAATACAATTATATCCATGGATGTGAGCTTCAAGGAAAACATTGACGCAGAAGTGATATTCACCTGTGTCTTTCAGCATTTGGATTCTTTCTTCTGAGATGGTAGAAAGCACATAAAAGATTGGGGACAAGAAAACTAGTGGATTCAGATAAAATCGAGTAAAGGGGCATTATAGAGGATTTCCTAAAGGTCTTTTACAATTATATTGCTTTGGGTGGGGGGGAAGAAATTGAAAGTTAGTTAATCTACTATGTCTACACTTAGTACACTTTAAGTAAAAGAAACAAATGTAGATGGCTATTTATGAGATATGCTGAGTGTAAGACTATTTTAATTTCTAGTGTTGCTAAATTTTGCTCTATTAAAATTATAGAAGCATTTCATGAAATAAGAAGTAAAACTCCACTTCTAACTTTAAAGTCTTAGAAGTACTTAAACTCGTGAATAGTCAGCCCCTATTTCTGGTGTAGCAATTCTTTGGGGGAGGTATCAAAGAGAGGGCTGCCCAAAACTTACCTGCCATGGAAAGGACATCATTCATGAGGCAAGCTTTGCTTACAGGTGAGATCTGATGTGTCCCTGTTTTACTTATACACATGAAAATAATTGAACTATTTTTTTTTCCAGCATAGGAATTCATGTTAGGGACATTGTAGCACCTAAGCAACTGCGAAGTGAAGTTAATGCCAGTTTTGTTTTTCATTTTTGTTTTTTTGGCCCTTGAACATTTCTGAAGGGGGCACCAAAGGATAGAACAGCTATCCTACCTTGAGAGCAAAGGTAGAAAAAAAAGTGATGGAAAATTGACACTACTTTTCATTACTACTTCTTCTATTTGTCTACTGCACACTAGTAAATAGGTTTCTTCTTTCAGAAACCACACTTTTAATATTTCTTCAATCACACACGGATATTGATTTTGGAGACTTAGACCATCCCATGGATTTAGCACCAGATCTAGGACTTACTCTGTCAAAAGAATACTGGAGTAAGTCAAGGCCAAAAGGCAGAAGAATTTTTTCTAAAAGTTAATCCCACTGGACACCTGTGGACAATGACTTATTCACAGTCAAGTGTAAGATTCTGTATTCAGTCTGGGACACAGGTATTGTGATGATTGCATGAAGAAAACTCCCTGAGTGTCCCAGAGGATTTACACACAGTCTCTGAGATGCAGCTTATGTTGTTGATCTCTTGATGCAACAAAATATCCTTTAGGTAAAAGCAAACAAAAAAAAAAATCCCACTTTTTTTCCCTCTAATTTGTAACCACTCGGTAAGTGGCTAATGGACAGAACTGGGAGTTTAATACTTTAGAAGATGCAACAACTATTTTTCCATCAAGGCAATCTAGCCTATAGATTCTGTTTATCATTATTATTGTATCAGAATTAAGATAAGTAATAGAATTGCAAACAAAACTTATAATGCAAAAAATATATTTAAGGAGAAGGTGTCAGGCCCCAGAAAAAGAGTCTAACATATAGAAGGAATGTCTGATCCACGGGCCCTGCTGCTTATCTCATAAATACCAGGTGTGCCATAAACTAAGGGTTGAAGGCTGTTTTAGGAATCCCAGTCACAGTGGCACCTAGACTCCAGGGGGCAGACAAGGCAAGATCAGATATGCCCATAAAGATGAATGACCACAAACAAGCCAAAAGGCCTGCTTCCTCCACACAGATAATATACTGCACATCAAAGAAGAGTAGTGTGTTAGAATACTAGTAACCAGTCAGCAGAAACTGACAAGCACTCACCCAGTCGAGGCCCAGAACACACTCAGCAGGACCTTCCCCCCCAACACCCAACGTGGGTTTTTCCTTTAAAAAATGCTGCTCTCAGAAAGAGGGCCAGAGCCATTTTTCCTTTCTTTCTTTTCTGATGGTTCCTACCTGCTTTCTTCTGCTTTCTTCCTCTAATAAACCTTAAATTCTCTACTTAAACCATGACTCGCTGCGTTTGTGTGGATTCTTGAAAGGCTCTGAACCTAACACAAGGAAGAAAGGGATTTATGTTACAAGAAAAGAATGAAAAAGTGGGGAAATGGGAAATATCATGACTACATGTCATGCTGCATGCCATTTAAGATTTCTGACACCAAGCTTCTTCTTATGAAAATATTGTACATCCTATTCTCATTTTTCTCAGTGCATTTAAGGTTAATTTAAATTTACTGCCATATTGTTTTATGTATGTTAAAATTGCTGTAGCAAAAAAACAAAAATGAAATGACACTAAAGGGTTCCAGTAGGCCCCCAACAGCTCTGAGCATAAGTCAAATATATCTATTTAATAACTACAAAATGTCAGAATATAGACTTTATATAATGGTTAATGTGCAAAGTTAAATCTAGGTCAATTTTATTTTTCTGACTCAATTCAAAGATGTCTCTCATCCCACCTTCTTCCTCATTATATCTGCTTCACTGCCTTCTTCCTTCTAAATGTTTACTGAATAATGTTTTTGTAAAAGTAATAGAATTTTCACATGACTTTCAAGGACTCACAAGTAACCCAACACATCTCTCTCTGAATTACTGCTTAGAATGGATCCCAATGAAAAAAGTTCTGTCAGCTTGAAACAAGAATGTCAATAAATTCTTTCTAGAGAGTGAAGAACCACAAAAGCAGGTAGGCAGGCTGTTGAATAGGCTTCTTTTCTCAAAAGTAAGAATACCTGCCAAGCTATAACTGAAGTAGCTGGCCAGCTGAAGGATCAGTAGAATAAAGAACTTCCTCAAGGATGTCATGCAGACTCAAACTGTGGTGATTGCACAATTGGCACCCACCCAAAAATTAAAATACAAAGGCCAGTTGGCTTTAAAGTGCTCCCCTACTGTCAAAGATACAAAAGAGTTTTTTTCCTACAAGGCTGGCATCTTATAGAAAATTAAAACTCAGTGTGCATCAAGGAAGAAAATGCATTTCATTTTGAGAGAAAAATGTCTGGGAAGAGTTGGCTTTAATGCAAGGTTAATGGTTTCCTAGTATCACAATATGCAGAATTTCTCAAAGGAAGGATGAAGATAAAGTAGTACTTGTGGGGAAACAAAATGCAGTGCCTGTAAGGCCAAGAGTTCTACAATGAACAGTTTCAGCAGTGTCATGTTTCATTCACAATACAGATAGATTTCTATTTCCACTTAACCATCCATGGCAATTAGATCCTTCCAAATTCACATTGGTCTCTGGTTTCTATACAAATGTATCCATTATACAGTATCTTATTATAATGAAGCTAATATGGATTCCAATTTTTCTGAAATGACTGTAGATTGTTCTTAATTCTTTATTTTTAATTTTCTGCTCTTATCAAACACTGAAAATTTTCTTGATTCTTCAGGTTATTAAAAAGAACTTTACATTTCATAAGTTAATATTTGTATTAAGTGATTATAAACATTCTTATTAGACATAAATACTTCTATTTAGTGCAGCAGCATGGTGGTTATTAGAGTGGTTTGCACCCTACTCTGGTATCTCCTTCGAAGCCTGTTGGATTGCACAGCTCCATTCATCTGTATAGATATTCTAGGGGTTTCTACTATCAGCATTGCATTGTGTTATTTTCAATTAATGAAGATAAAACTTATATGGTCAATCTAACTTCCTATGATATTCCTGATTCATTTATTTTATTAGTCATTGATTCCATAACCACAAGATGAAGTGTGAAGTCATACGAGAATCTGGAAGTTAGTCAGACATGGATATTGCACTTAATAAAACATACTTCTTTCCATCCCCTCTCCTTTTCCACCCTCTTTTTGCCTAACAATAGTTTCAAGAATTATCTTAAAACTTTCTAGGTCACTTTTATCTTTCCCTAGGACACAGGTTTTCTCCTCTTGGTCTTTTCTGTTTGTAATAAGAGTCATGTTTACCAAACCCATAGTATGCGATAAGCAGTGTGCTCTGTGTTTTACATGACATATTTTAATCTATTCTCAAAACAAACATGTAACGCATATTAAATCAGACCTATTTTACAGAGGAAGCAAAAATAATTTAAACAAGTAAGGTGACTTGTCCTGTCTATACAGAGAGTATAAGGACAAATCTAGGACACATATATATTACTATGTGACTCTGAAGTCCACAGCTTTCTTATCAGATGTCTACTTAGGAATTTATTAGATGCTCCAATATTTATCTTGTTTCTAGCACATATGCTGTTCACACTTCTGTTTATTATTTTATGCATGTAAATGTGTGGCACATTTAGATTTACAGATTGTTAGTAGGTCTTACTTATGTCTAATACTTGTTTATCTGTACCCCATATAATCTAGTTTGTATATTGATAAACAAGTTTTCCATTAATACTTACATCTTCATTGATTAGGCAGTGTTTTCTTTTAAAAATGAAAATAAGTATTATCTTTCTCATCTCAAGAATTCAGTAGTAAAGTAATTTAAAGAAAGTTTGCATGATGATTGAACCTTACAGACATGCTATATTCTAATGAATTAATGAGATTTAGAATAGACTGTATGTCTATGTTTCACAGGATTCATTCAGTAGCATTCTAACAATTTTGTCAACATAATGATATTTAGACAAGCAATTAAAATCACTATGAATTCACCCATTTTACTGGTATTCATAGCAAGGAGTAATAAACATGAATGTGGTACTCATCTAATGTACAAGAAGAACAGACTACATTTTCCAGTGGAACAAGTTCTTTATTATAGAAAAGAAAGATATTGAGAGCTCATCTAAAACAAAATAATCCATTAATTAGCACTTGGAAAACCTTCAGTTCAAGAATCAATAGTTAATGCCAATATAACACCAAATTACCATTTATTATAAGCATTTGATAACTAGTGAACTGCATAGAATCAGGAAGATTAACTATTACTCAGAATTAGTTTCTCTAACTGAAATCATAGTTGGATTGGATTGTTTTTAATGTCCTTTTCAGTTCTAAATCTCTGATTCCCTGGATGATGACAAAGGAAAAAAGTTCATTTTTGTAGTTGAATTACGGGATACTCAAGTTTGACCAGAAGCCACTTGATTGATATGATAGTTAAGTTCATTTATCCACATGGCTCAGTTATCATGTCCAGTTGTTTGGTAAATCAAGCACTGGCCGGATTTTTACTGGGAGGGTATTTCGTGGATTTATATCATTGCTCAGTTGACTGTATCTATGACTGATTACATCTACAATCCAAAAATGAGATTGCCTTCAGAAATGAGGGCAGTCTTGTCCAATCAGTTGAAGGCCCTAATGGGAAAACTGATGATTTCATCATTCAGAATGTCCATCTCTACTTCAGCAAGCCAGCTTCTCCAGGGGAATTCACTGAAACACTCACTGGAGTACTTACAACCTGTCCTATGGATTTCGGATTTGCCAATCCCCATAGTCACATGAGCCAATCCCTTTAAAAAATCTCATAATATTCACACACACACACACACACACACACACACACACACACACACACACACATCCATCCTGTTGGTTCTCCTGCCCTGGAGAACCCTGAGTATTACATATGGATATACATTTATTGTTAATTATCTGGGGATGTGACTACAGGACTGAGGTCAATGTCAAATTAAGGTAACTTCTTCATCTTATTGTGAAATAGCAGTTTCTTTGTGAATAATGTATTTGCATTTATAAATCAGTCAACATTCTTTGTGAACATAAGGGCTATGAAATCGTGATTTAAAAATGGTATTCATTCACATTTTAGCTGCTAATCCCACAGCCTACATATCTATAAGCCATGGATTTTCAAAGGTATTACAACTTTCATTTCTTCCTCCACTTTCATTATGAAAGATGAAAGCCCTAGCTTTCCCAGATAGGAAATTCTGCTGCTACTTCCACTGTGATTAGCATTAATGATATTTGTGCTATTCATTTCACTTCCATTTTCCAGCCCTTTAATCTAAGCAATGGTCTTAAGAGAAAGAGGGTGTCTTATCTGCAGCTTAGTCACAAAATTTAGCACTTGCTTTTGAAATTAAGTTCTATTCCAATGTGCAGATCATACTTATTTGACGTTGCTTTTAATTCACACCTCCCCAGAGGATTTTTCTGTGAATTCTTAAGCAGTAGCCTGGATCCTGGATGAAAATCTGGCCTGATGCTTCCCAGACTTCTCATGTAAGCAATATTATATCATGGTTTTATGTATGGTGGTGCATTACACAGTAATGCTAGACAAAGAAATCCTGAATGGGTGTGATGGATGGCACTGAAGGTTGGCAGAAAGGTTGTAACAAGTGACAGCAATCCCAACAAATGGGGCAGAGACCATAAGAACTCCACATCCAGCAACTGGTGCCAAAGGTGTGGCACAAAAGGAACCTGAGATGCTCACACTGAACACTGCCTTGCACTGGAGACTGAGGAGTAACTAAGCAGGCATAGGAAATGATCCAGAAAATGGTCACTATCTGTGTTAAAAATTGTAGGAAGGTGGAATGTATGGATCAAACCAAAATGAACCATAAGCAGATAGCTGCTCTGCACGACAGCAGGTGCCAGCCTGTCTAAAAGGGAATGAGAACCAAAGATACGTATAACAAAGGAAGTCACTGAAGCTTAGCAGAGTTTACCCAGGAGTTTCGATGATAGTTAATAGATTCCCTGTCTCCACCGAGTAGTAAGCTTCCCTCCTGAGAACCTGCCAGTGAAACTAAGATAAGGAAGTCCTTATAATCGCCCCCAAGGAATTAGCCCTTCCTCAAGATGTACAGCAAAGCACTTCTACTCCTGGACAAATTCACATAAACACTGGCCTGAGTCCCAGAAAAAGTTGGAGTTCTTACCCAGGAAGGGACACTCTGCCTGGGACCGTGTGCCAGCTGGGACTCTGATAGGCTGAAGAACCGAGACTTCCCCAGCCAGTAGTATCAGATGTGGGGGTTTCCCCAGCTTGGTGAGTTTTTCTTTTTCTTTCGTTTGTCTGCCGGGCAGGCTGCTTTACTTTTAACTATTGCGTTATTAATGATAAATGTTTAATGAGTTCTTTTCTTTGTCTGCTGGACAAACCACTTACTTTCAACTTTTGTATCATTAATAATAAATGTTTGTAGTTTTTTTAATTTAATAAATTCTCTTCTGTGAAGTTATACTGTATCAATTTGCATCCCTTCCCTCCTCCCATGATTCACCTCACACAACACTATCGAAAACATGGGACTTTACCACTAAGACTCGGTAGTTATAATTTATTTACTTGGCAGTAGCTGACTAAAGTAATGTATGTGGCCTGAGAAAGAGAACTAAGATTTTTTTATTTTTCTGGAAATTTTCCTTTCTTATAATAAGGTTCTAGATATTGAAGGGAAGGAGTAATAGTTATTGTTTATGAACACATGCACAAACCAAACATAATTGCATGCTTTTTTTTTGGTCAATACTATATGATTTCCCAGAAATCAGTAGTTTCTTGGGGTCAACAGGTCCTTCTTGATACCTTTTTTTACGTAGTTATTAAGAAAATAAATTTAAGGATAAGAAGCTGTATCATATATGATTACAAAATTGAAAAAATAGGTTAGCAAGAGATAGTCCGATTTTAAATCTATAATGTCATGAAAATAGCCATAGTAATTCTTATAAAAAAATGAATGTCATTTTATTATACTCATTTTTAACAGTGAATTGTTTCCCCTGAAGCCAAATTTTTGCAGAAATTAAGTTAGATTTTGATAATTCAGCAAATGCTCTTTGACGTAAGTTTCCCCAGTGTCTTCCCCAGGGATGATTTTGAAGTATAATGGATAAGCAGAAATTCTCCCACCCAGTATTATCTGAGGCAGTAGAATTTCTCACTCAACAGATGTAAAGGTAAGTCTAGAAGTTGCTGATGATAGTTTAATAGTAGTCTTATCAAGTGTTTATATTGTGAAGTGTGGTTTTGCAGGCTCAACTGGAAGATTTCATCTGGCATTGCTAAAATGTTGACTTAAACATGTGTTGTTGGTTCTGGACCGATATATATATATATGTAATATGAATTTAGCACAGAGACTTCTATTGTTTTCCTCAGTAGTGTTAACAAATTTGAAACTCAATACTTATTTTCATTCATCATTGGAATATGCTTTCTTTTCAAATGCAAAGATGAAGGAACACAAGATCATTGGAAACTGTTTCTGTAAACGAATCAATTAAATATAGGCCTGGCTTAGAAATCTTTTCGTTTTACCTCACCAACCCATGGGTTTGTTAAATAGTTTCTGCTATTTTTTTGCAATTGTTCTCAGTTGCTAGCAGGTTCAGGTCTTAACAGCCCTTTATAGAAAGGATGCATTGTTACCTTGCAGGCTTAAATGAAGATTTCAAATAGTGATTTATTATGGTACCTGAGAATACTTTCTTGAGACTGACTGCATTGAAAACATTATCTATTTTTCTTTTTGCGTAAAAGGAAATGAGCCTGCTAACAAGAGACCTGCCCTACTGGAGATACTAAAGGGAGCCCTACAGACAGAGAAACAAAGACAGGACAGAGAGACTTGGAGAAAGGTTCAGTACTAAAGAGATTCGGTATGGGTACAATAAAGGATATTAATAGAGAGAGGGAAAAATATGGCAAACATAATCCAAAGGATAAGATGGCCGATTCAAGAAATGCCTTCATGGTTTTAACGTTGAATGTAAATGGATTAAACTCCCCAATTAAAAGATATAGATTCGCAGAATGGATCAAAAAAAATGAACCATCAATATGTTGCATACAAGAGACTCATCTTAGACACAGGGACACAAAGAAATTGAAAGTGAAAGGATGGAAAAAAATATTTCATGCAAGCTACAGCCAAAAGAAAGCAGGTGTAGCAATATTAATCTCAGATAAAATAGACTTCAAATGCAGGGATGTTTTGAGAGACAAAGAAGGCCACTACATACTAATAAAAGGGGCAATTCAGCAAGAAGAAATAACAATCGTAAATGTCTATGCACCCAATCAAGGTGCCACAAAATACATGAGAGAAACATTGGCAAAACTAAAGGAAGCAATTGATGTTTCCACAATAATTGTGGGAGACTTCAACACATCACTCTCTCCTATAGATAGATCAACCAGACAGAAGACCAATAAGGAAATTGAAAACCTAAACAATCTGATAAATGAATTAGATTTAACAGACATATACAGGACATTACATCCCAAATCACCAGGATACACATACTTTTCTAGTGCTCACGGAACTTTCTCCAGAATAGATCATATGCTGGGACATAAAACAAGCCTCAATAAATTTAAAAAGATTGAAATTATTCAAAGCACATTCTCTGACCACAATGGAATACAATTAGAAGTCAATAACCATCAGAGACTTAGAAAATTCACAAATACCTGGAGGTTAAACAACACACTCCTAAACAATCAGTGGGTTAAAGAAGAAATAGCAAGAGAAATTGCTAAATATATAGAGACGAATGAAAATGAGAACACAACATACCAAAACCTATGGGATGCAGCAAAAGCAGTGCTAAGGGGGAAATTTATAGCACTAAACGCATATATTAAAAAGGAAGAAAGAGCCAAAATCAAAGAACTAATGGATCAACTGAAGAAGCTAGAAAATGAACAGCAAACCAATCCTAAACCAAGTAGAAGAAAAGAAATAACAAGGATTAAAGCAGAAATAAATGACATAGAGAACAAAAAAACAATAGAAAGGATAAATATCACCAAAAGTTGGTTCTTTGAGAAGATCAACAAGATTGACAAGCCCCTAGCTAGACTGACAAAATCAAAAAGAGAGAAGACCCATATAAACAAAATAATGAATGAAAAAGGTGACATAACTGCAGATCCTGAAGAAATTAAAAAAATTATAAGAGGATATTATGAACAACTGTATGGCAACAAACTGGATAATGTAGAAGAAATGGACAATTTCCTGGAAACATATGAACAACCTAGACTGACCAGAGAAGAAATAGAAGACCTCAACCAACCCATCACAAGCAAAGAGATCCAATCAGTCATCAAAAATCTTCCCTCAAATAAATGCCCAGGGCCAGATGGCTTCACAGGGGAATTCTACCAAACTTTCCAGAAAGAACTGACACCAATCTTACTCAAACTCTTTCAAAACATTGAAAAAAATGGAACACTACCTAACTCATTTTATGAAGCTAACATCAATCTAATACCAAAACCAGGCAAAGATGCTACAAAAAAGGAAAACTACCGGCCAATCTCCCTAATGAATATAGATGCAAAAATCCTCAACAAAATACTTGCAAATCGAATCCAAAGACACATTAAAAAAATCATACACCATGACCAAGTGGGGTTCATTCCAGGCATGCAAGGATGGTTCAACATAAGAAAAACGATCAATGTATTACAACACATTAAAAACTCGAAAGGGAAAAATCAATTGATCATCTCAATAGATGCTGAAAAAGCATTTGACAAAATCCAACATCCCTTTTTGATAAAAACACTTCAAAAGGTAGGAATTGAAGGAAACTTCCTCAACATGATAAAGAGCATATATGAAAAACCCACAGCCAGCATAGTACTCAATGGTGAGAGACTGAAAGCCTTCCCTCTAAGATCAGGAACAAGACAAGGATGCCCGCTGTCACCACTGTTATTCAACATTGTGCTGGAAGTGCTAGCCAGGGCAATCCGGCAAGACAAAGAAATAAAAGGCATCCAAATTGGAAAAGAAGAAGTAAAACTGTCATTGTTTGCAGATGATATGATCTTATATCTAGAAAACCCTGAGAAATCAACGATACACCTACTAGAGCTAATAAACAAATTTAGCAAAGTAGCGGGATACAAGATTAATGCACATAAGTCAGTAATGTTTCTATATGCTAGAAATGAACAAACTGAAGAGACACTCAAGAAAAAGATACCATTTTCAATAGCAACTAAAAAATCAAGTACCTAGGAATCAACTTAACCAAAGATGTAAAAGACCTATACAAAGAAAACTACATAACTCTACTAAAAGAAATAGAAGGGGACCTTAAAAGATGGAAAAATATTCCATGTTCATGGATAGGAAGGCTAAATGTCATTAAGATGTCAATTCTACCCAAACTCATCTACAGATTCAATGCAATCCCAATCAAAATTCCAACAACCTACTTTGCAGACTTGGAGAAGCTAGTTATCAAATTTATTTGGAAAGGGAAGATGCCTCGAATTGCTAAAGACACTCTAAAAAAGAAAAACGAAGTGGGAGGACTTACACTCCCTGACTTTGAAGCTTATTATAAAGCCACAGTTGCCAAAACAGCATGGTACTGGCACAAAGATAGACATATAGATCAATGGAATCGAATTGAGAATTCAGAGATAGACCCTCAGATCTATGGCCGACTGATCTTTGATAAGGCCCCCAAAGTCACCGAACTGAGCCATAATGGTCTTTTCAACAAATGGGGCTGGGAGAGTTGGATATCCATATCCAAAAGAATGAAAGAGGACCCCTACCTCACCCCCTACACAAAAATTAACTCAAAATGGACCAAAGATCTCAATATAAAAGAAAGTACCATAAAACTCCTAGAAGATAATGTAGGAAAACATCTTCAAGACCTTGTATTAGGAGGCCACTTCCTAGACTTTACACCCAAAGCACAAGCAACAAAGAGAAAATAGATAAATGGGAACTCCTCAAGCTTAGAAGTTTCTGCACCTCAAAGGAATTTCTCAAAAAGGTAAAGAGGCAGCCAACTCAATGGGAAAAAATTTTTGGAAACCATGTATCTGACAAAAGACTGATATCTTGCATATACAAAGAAATCCTACAACTCAATGACAATAGTACAGACAGCCCAATTATAAAATGGGCAAAAGATATGAAAAGACAGTTCTCTGAAGAGGAAATACAAATGGCCAAGAAACACATGAAAAAATGTTCAGCTTCACTAGCTATTAGAGAGATGCAAATTAAGACCACAATGAGATACCATCTAACACCGGTTAGAATGGCTGCCATTAAACAAACAGGAAACTACAAATGCTGGAGGGGATGTGGAGAAATTGGAACTCTTATTCATTGTTGGTGGGACTGTATAATGGTTCAGCCACTCTGGAAGTCAGTCTGGCAGTTCCTTAGAAAACTAGATATAGAGCTACCATTCGATCCAGCGATTGCACTCCTTGGTATATACCCGGAAGATCGGAAAGCAGTGACACGAACAGATATCTGCACGCCAATGTTCATAGCAGCATTATTCACAATTGCCAAGAGATGGAAACAACCCAAATGTCCTTCAACAGATGAGTGGATAAATAAAATGTGGTATATACACACGATGGAATACTACGCGGCAGTAAGAAGGAACGATCTGGTGAAACATATGACAACATGGATGAACCTTGAAGACATAATGCTGAGCGAAATAAGCCAGGCACAAAAAGAGAAATATTACATGCTACCACTAATGTGAACTTTGAAAAATGTAAAACAAATGGTTTATAATGTAGAATGTAGGGGAACTAGCAGTAGAGAGCAGTTAAGGAAGGGGGAACAATAATCCAAGAAGAACAGATAAGCTATTTAACGTTCTGGGGATGCCCAGAAATGACTATGGTCTGTTAATTTCTGATGGTTGTAGTAGGAACAAGTTCACTGAAATGTTGCTATATTATGTAACTTTCTTGGGGTAAAGTAGGAACATGTTGGAAGTTAAGCAGTTATCTTAGGTTAGTGGTCTTTTTCTTACTCCCTTGCTATGGTCTCTTTGAAATGCTCTTTTATTGTATGTTTGTTTTCTTTTTAACTTTTTTTTTCATACAGGTGATTTGAAAAAAGAAGGGAAAGTTAAAAAAAAAAAAAAAAAAAAAAAAAAAAAAAAAAAAAGAAAAAAAAGGGAAAAAAAAAAAAAAAAAAAGATGTAGTGCCCCCTTGAGGAGCCTGTGGAGAATGCAGGGGTATTCGCCTGCCCCACCTCCATGGTTGCTAACATGACCACAGACATAGGGGACTGGTGGTTTGATGGGTTGAGCCCTCTACCATAAGTTTTACCCTTGGGAAGACGGTTGCTGCAAAGGAGAGGCTAGGCCTCCCTGTATTTGTGCCTAAGAGTCTCCTCCTGAATGCCTCTTTGTTGCTCAGATGTGGCCCTCTCTCTCTGGCTAAGCCAACTTGAAAGGTGAAATCACTGCCCTCCCCCCTACGTGGGATCAGACACCCAGGGAAGTGAATCTCCCTGGCAACGTGGAATATGACTCCCAGGGAGGAATGTAGACCTGGCACCGTGGGACGGAGAACATCTTCTTGACCAAAAGGGGGATGTGAAAGGAAATGAAATAAGCTTCAGTGGCAGAGAGATTCCAAAAGGAGCCGAGAGGTCACTCTGGTGGGCACTCTTATGCACACTTTAGACAACCCTTTTTAGGTTCTAAAGAATTGGGGTAGCTGGTGGTGGATACCTGAAACTATCAAACTACAACCCAGAACCCATGAATCTCGAAGACAGTTGTATAAAAATGTAGCTTATGAGGGGTGACAATGGGATTGGGAAAGCCATAAGGACCAAACACCACTTTGTCTAGTTTATGGATGGATGTGTAGAAAAGTAGGGGAAGGAAACAAACAGACAAAGGTACCCAGTGTTCTTTTTTACTTCAATTGCTCTTTTTCACTCTAATTATTATTCTTGTTATTTTTGTGTGTGTGCTAATGAAGGTGTCAGGGATTGATTTAGGTGATGAATGTACAACTATGTAATGGTACTGTAAACAATCGAAAGTACAATTTGTTTTGTAAAAAAAAAAAAAAAAAAAAAAA
This sequence comes from Choloepus didactylus, assembly GCF_015220235.1. NCBI lineage: Eukaryota > Metazoa > Chordata > Mammalia > Pilosa > Megalonychidae > Choloepus > Choloepus didactylus. The sequence goes on along the minus strand of NC_051309.1, from coordinate 186,714,961 downwards.
AAAAAAAGAAAAGGCGCACTACAGCCCTGGAGTTGGAGCCCGTGGGATGGGAGACAGGCTGGGAAAGCGGGGAGAGGGCAGCTGAAGAAGGGCAGGCTTGCTTCCCAGCTGCCCCCAGCTCCGCTGCCAACTCTCTCAGGCCTTCCCCGGTGGGCCACCCCCCAGGACGTCCCCAGCTTCTCTCTCCTTCCCCTTCTGGTGTGGACGGAGGCTTTGCTGGCCAGAGGTAAGAGAAAATGGGGCCCAGAGAGGGGCAACTGGCCGAGGTCACACAGCCTGTCAGCTCGGTGCCTGGCCCTTCACCTAATCCCTGGCTGCCTGCTGCTCCCAAATCCCCCGAGCCAACTGGGACGACAGCCACCATAAAGGATTTTCTCCCCAAGCAGGGTGAAAGAAGACAATTTTATGGGGCCCGGACCCAATGCAAATTCTTACCCTCTTCCCTGACCTCCAGGGAGAAAAACTATCCAAAGGAAAACATCTCAGCAGCTGGGAAAAGCCTCATTTTTTGTTTGCATTCTCCAAACCTCGTGAGGACCCAGTGTCCCCAAATCAATCTAAAAAGAGGCAATGTAGTAGACAGCTTCATTTAGTACCAAAGACTGACCTGGAAGGCCTTATCTCTGCTTTAACCATTCCTTAGCTTCTTTGATGTTGGCTGAACAAGACACTGAAGCTAAACTGACACTGAGCATGGTTTGTGAGCACCCAGCCCTGGGGATAAAGAATAACCACCCTCAGCCCTTCTTGAAGTCTGACCATGCCTTCAAAGATCCCTTCTCTTCTCTCCCCCTCTCGGTTTCACTAATTACAGGGTAATGGAAAATAGCAGTCGACTTGGAGCAGTTTATATCCTGGCTTGGACTCTGCTTTTCTAGTGCAATGATCTTGTGTAAGTTTTTTTTCCATTTTACAGATGAGAAAAAGGAGGCACTGAGGGACCGACAGCCCACGTCACAGAACTGCACCACACTGCAAGTCTCCTGACTCAGTGCAGAGCCCTTTCCAAGGCCCCCACTTCTCCTTTTAATCACCGCAGCCTTGATTAGAAAACCAATTCTTACCGCACCAGCTCCCAAGCCCTGTCTTCCTGGTGGGAGATAAGCAGCCCTCTCCTAGCAAGCTGATATTTGGACAAGCTGAGCATGTGCCCGAGTGCTCCGGAAGATGTGGCCTTCTCTTCCAGAACCTAGCAACACTGCCAAAGCAAGAGGGGAAACCTCCCAACAAAAGTTTGTTTTCATGGAGAATTTTATTTCCTTCGCCGAGGCTCTCCCACCACAGATTTCTCTTTGTTGAAACTGGCATTCAGAAGGCACCAGACACACAGCCCCTGACCCCTGGGCCCTCAGGATCTCTGGTGCTTGTCCCTCCTCCCAGGCCCACAGGCTGCTCGCTTCCCCACTCTAAAGGCCCTTCGAGCCGCTCTGGAGAGACAGGGGCTTCTGGGAGCAGACAGAGGCCTCAGTGGGGCTGAGTTCTCCACATAAAGGGGGGAAGGGGGGAGAAAGAGATGGAAAGAGAGGGAGATGGAGAGGAAGAGTGAGAAAGACAGAGACAGAGAGAAATGAAGAGGGAGAGAGAGAGATTGCGAGCTGGAGAGAAAAAGAGGAGAGAGGGAGAGAGACTGTGCATGTGTCTCTGAGCGCTGCCGGTGGGGTGGGTGCATCCTAACCATGTCCTTGCTATACCTCAGGTGGAGGCCATGTCCCACCATGGTGGGGATGTTCCTGGGGGCTTCAACGGCAGGTGCAGATCTTTAAGACTGGCCGCAGGGCTTGGCCCGGCTTGCACAGAGGCAGGGCCAGCCCAGGCAAAACTCAGAAGGGGATAAGGTTTGTCTTAGATGGAGAAGCCTTTCCTTTTTTGCCCCTTGCAGGATCAACTGTCCTCCCCAGCTCAAAATTTAGAGATTTTCCTCGGCCGTCTCTCCTAACCAGGAAGAAAGGGGGCTAACAATGTGCTAGTAGCCCTCCCGAGATGGGGGATTAAAGTGATAGAAAGGGAGTGAGAAGGATGAGAGGGAGAGCCAGAGAGAATCACAGGAGCAAATGCTTAGCTGTGAGGAATGAATCAGCAATGGTGGAACTACAGTTCAAGGGCTGGGTGGAATTGGGAGATGGTGGTGAGCCGAGGCCACTCTGTTGGAAACCCAGGTCTCCCCAAAGCCTCCCTTCAGGAAGTGGGTCCTGACACGGGATGGCATGGGCATGGATGCTGGGGTTGGACAGAGCTGGCACTGAGTCTTGGCCCTACAACTTGCTAACTTGCCCATGTGGTTTAACCTCCCTGAGGCTCATTTCCATCATCTGCTCAAAAGGAGGAAATAACACCCACCTGGCATTGGTGGGAGAACCAAACAGCAGAGGAGGGCATCTGGCATGTATAGGAGATCACTGACCCGCTCCACCCACCCACCCACCCGTCACCATGGAGCCTGCATCCAGATCCCTTTGTGAGTTCTGGCGGTGGGGTCTGTATAGTCAGCACTTGTCCTCGTGTTTCTGAACAATGGTTTTGGGCCTTTTCCCCAGATGCAAACCTTCTCCAAAGAGTCACCCTCCTCAAAAGTGTCACTTTCCTCCCAGACTGCATGAAGCTAGGTCATAGTTCTAGTCTAGTGGGGACTGATATCCCACAGGAAATGGAATTTTTTTTCTTACACTTTTAATTTTGAAATAATGTCAAACTTACAAGACAATTGCAAAAATAAGACAAAACCCATAGAAAGAACTCCAACATCCCTCCACCCCATACCCAGATCCACCAATTTTAATGTTTTGTCACATTTGGTGTATCATTCTACCTGTCTGTCTGTCCATCCACCTGTTTATCAATCCATTATCTGAACACTTGCATGTAGGTTGTAGGCATCATGCTCCTTGAACACATAATACTTCCATGTGCATTTCCCAAGAACAAAGATATTCACTTATGTAACTGTCTTAAGGGCGGTTATCAAGTTTAAGAAATTCAACATTGATGTCAGCTTACAGTCTATATTCTAATTTTTTCATATGTCCCAATAATGGGAAACTGAATTTTAAACGTGTGTGCATTTTAACTTTTGTTCTGAGGCGATAATAACACAATTTACAAAGCAAAAAAAAAAAAAAAAAAAAAAAAAAAAAAGGAAATGAGCCACACCTTAACAAAAAAATTTCTTAGCCTCACTAATTAAAATTCATGTGAATTTTGCATTGTTTAATTACATCAACCTGAAAGAAAAACCAGATCAACAGCTGAGCAAAAAAAATGCTTAGTTGAGTTTCTAGGACACTACCAATTAAGTCAGTGAACCAGTAATTTCTATTTTGAACAGATGTTTCACACCTTTTCGAAGTACTGAACAGGTTTTGTACCCACTTGGTCTATTTATATCGTACTTGGCTTGTCTTCAAACTTCTATTAAATGGCAGCTTTCGAACAAAAAGGGACATCTGATTATGTCAACACCATGAGCCATATTAGTATGCACATCACTTTTATTCATCAAAAAGAAAGATTCTTGCTAACTTAGGGAACTTGTATTTGAATCTGGAGATTGTAAGTAGTTTTTTGTCTAACTTTTCTATGCAACAATGCTAGATTATCCTCAGATAGAACAATTCTTGGGGATTACCAATGGCAAATCCTACTTTTTATTACTACTATGCCCTAATCTACTGTGAGACATTAGCCCACTCTTGGCAGTATAATTATAATTTTTTACTCCTGACTAGGGGTTGGTAAAAAAAAAAAAAAAAAAAAACTTCAATCCTCATGTACCAAAGCACTAAAACAGAAAAACTGTTAGTGGCAAAATTTATCTATATGCCTGCCCAGGAATTTTTAAGCTAGTAGACCAAAAATCTCATAAAGGCAAGCTTATTCAGGATTCTATTTATGTTTATTGGTGTAGAGAGTGATTCATAAGAAAACAATTATTAAACATAAATAAAGAATCAGTATTTTATCATTCAACATGTTAGTGTGCTTTATTAGTTCATTTGAAATAACACTGAAGACTCAGTTTACCATCAGACCACCAATAGCCTGATTGTGTACCAGCCCACTGGTTTTCACTTTTATTACTCCCCTCCTTCATTACCAATACATGATCCAGCTATACTATATCGTGCAGTGTCAACTATGTACACCTACTTATGTGGTTTAATTTAAGAAATTACAGGCAAAAAATACCAAAATATTCACCCTTCTTAGATTGGCCTCACTACAGATTTGTGACAAAAAAGGGGGGTTTTCAAACTCACCTGGAACCAGTGCTCTAGATCCTTCACATCACTGCTCAAATAGCTTACTGTATTTACTACTCAAATCCCACAGCCTAAAGAAAAGACACATGGAGCTTCTCTCCATGAAGAGAAGAACATGGCAGTAATTTCTCTTGGCTATGGGGGACCACCTGATGCTGATGGGTTCCAGAGAGCTGATCAGGTTTTGAAGGCATTGGCATATGATGTGCAATCTTGGGGCAGAAATGTTAGGTGGAGAAAACAAGGGAAGGGACGTCAAACTTGGACCTCACAGTTTTGTACGGTTGCCATCTGGCTCACTGAAGAAGTTATTTGTTGCAATGAATTGGCAAAACGAAGAAAAAATATGTTATTATACCATGTGATATCATCACCTTTTCTCTCCATGAGTACTTCTAAATTAATTTGGGTAGTGAAAATCTAAAAAGGGGGGTCTTTTTTCTTATAGCCCTTCCCAGTTTCACCAAAGAGTTAATGTACCATTAGTCTCAATTCTTCTGTGATCACTTTATTCACTGTTCAACTTTATTTTATGACTGTTTCTTGATTGTCCTCTAAATATTTTCATAAATCCACATTTAAAAATAGGTAACAGATTATAGCAATTCTGTCATCTCATTTTCATTCACTATACTTTACCAACAGCTTTTCAAGAAACAGGAGTCATATCAACTTTTGGTACTAATAAAGCAGGAAGTCTAAAGTTATAAAACGTGCTAACTTGAGTGTCACTAATATTCAGTATATTTAGGGATCTGAAGTCTTTTAGATTTCTCATTTTGAAATAAGAGAAAATAAATGATCTTATCAAGCATAAAGTTTCCAACTTTAAAAAAATTCTAAATTACATTAAAACGATATTTCTTGATTATAAACTGGTACTAGTCTGTTTATGTCAATGAGTCCCTACCTTCAGAGCATATAGTAATAAACTAAAAGTTTTTAAGGTTCAGATTCTCATGACTCAATGAAAACTTAGCTAATATTAATCTGTGCTCTAGTTCATGAATATGCATTTTAAAAAGCTAGAAAGTATTGAATTTAAACAATGGACATTTGGATACAAATTCCAGATCTGTCATGATCTAATTATACAGTATGATACATGTACTCACCTGCTCTCGGCATCTGTGTCCCTAGCTTTTGTACATGTGGATGGTGGGCTATGTCACCAAGGTTTATTGCAGTTCTAAACTTCGATAGTGCATACCATTCTCGTTCATTCTCTAACATCCTATTCCTTACCATTGTCTTATTTTCCTTTACTAATTTTTGAAGTAACATGCACAGAGGAAATTTGCCTATGAAACTGTGCCAAGATCTCTGGAAGGACCTTCTCTGTATAAAGTACCATGCCCATTCCTTGAAGAGCTATGTAGGGATCCCCACTGTCCAGACAAGGTACTCAGTCACCAGCTGCTTCCAACCTGGCTTCAGATGGCTTTAGTCTCAGAGACATGCTCAGCAGGCACACTGGCTTTCAGTTCCCTGTGCAGCTGTTCACGGCTGATAATGAACAGAGGCAATCATCTCCCTTTCTCTCTGTCCTCTCTCTCTCTCTATTCTTCCTCTGCCTCCCCACCCCCCCCCCCCCAACTCTTTACAACACCCAGTTTCCACCAAGCACAACACATCTTTGGGCTGTTGACTGTGGAAATGAGGCATGGTCCATGTGATACATTGCAACTTTATTTAGGAAGTTTCAAAATTGTTGCTGTAACCTGACAGAAGAATAATGACTTGAAAGAATAGAACCTAAAAAATTTCATAAAATGTAGCCATTTAGTATGTACATATACCCATTTATATTATAGCAAAGCAAGTGTTCTCACAGATACAGTTATCTTTTTGCTAAATATTATTTAAAGTCACTTACACAAAAGCATCTTTGATTCTATTTAGTTATTCCCCATGAGCTATTTCTATGTTGTATGTTTTCCTGCAACTGAACTAAGTGAAAAACAATGCTCTATAATATATGATTATAAGCAAACAATTTAGAAAAATAATTTTCCCTAGATGCAACAAGATATTCTATAACAAATGCATTCAATTTTAAAAAGCAGTTCTGCTTTCAAAGCAACTATCATTTTCCATTTAGTAATAATAAAGCTGATAATTTTTAGATTAACAATGTAATTAGACTCTTCTAAAATGGAGCTTTTTAGAAACAAATTGCATTAACTAAAACCATATAAATGTGAATTGAATATTTTAGTTTTACTCACTGTGTACTTTTTTCAGCTTCATTCGCTAAAGGCATACTTATTCTTATGATGCATTGAACAGATGGCAGCTACAGTATGTTGTACACAGTAGAAAAACTAACCAGGATAAGTCACAGTTCTCTTTATATCTTGACCCTTTTCATCATATCATAGTCTCCAATTGAGAGCCAAATTTGAATATCCTCATACAAAATGTCATCATTCTTTCTGGCAATTTTTATCATATAAGGCAATAAAGGAAATAATCCAAATGTTTTAAAATAATAATCAATAAATTGAAGATTCAGTCATTAACACTTGGAATTTTTTAGATCTGAAAATATAAGCATTATAATACAGGTAAACGGGAAAGAATTACCGCATGTTAAATCTATACATCTTCATTTCACTCACTTCACCTATAAACCTGAACTATGAGTAAATTCAGGAGAGGACTGTCAACATGAACATCCTGGAACACCTTCCTACATGCCTGCAATCAAAGATGTTCAATAAAACTTTGCTGGACTAGACCCAAATTAAGAATGAAAGCTGGCGGAAGGGCTGGCTACTTTTAAATGGCAAGGTACAGCTGAAATAACCACCTGCAGGGAAGAATGAAGAAATTCTTTGTGAACACATTCCTCTAGCAATTCTGAAAAAAAAAAAAAAAAAAGGCATTGTTCAGAGATCCTGGGAAGAAAGAGGAGCGAGGAGACCATTCAGATGTGCACTTCTCAAGAGACCTCCACTAAAGACACAAGCAAACATATTCACAGTATTGACAGGCACCGAAGAAAGCTTCCCTTCACCAAATGAAAGGCTGCTATCAGGCAAAGCTTTGCTTCTAAATGCATGTTTATCACATGGATTTCTTTTTCAGTGTGAAAAGGGTTTTAGGTTTTATTAATACATGCTACAGGTCATGCATGAAATTATTTGTAAATGCCAAGAAATAAAACCAGGGAAGTCTGTGCTACAGACTTTCTAGAGAGGGCAGATTCGTTAACCTTTCAACCTTGTTAACATTTAAATCTTTTTTTTCCTTATTTCATAAAGTTTTTTTCATTTGCTTCATTGGAGGCACAAATCAGAGATGTATGGCATACAGTATTTATAGGTAAAATTATGCTAAGGTAACATGACCATAATCTGCTTCCACCACATCACAGTACCTCTGAAATATAATGATCCAAGAGGAGAGAGATTTTATCTGCCATTTAGTACAAGATACAGGAGGGAAACCATCCAATGTTAAAATGAGGCAGAAACTTTTAGGAGAAACAGGGACTCAACCACTAGCCTGGATATGGAACCCTCAAATGTGTGTGGAGGGAAAGAAAGGAGAAGAGAAGGAAATAGGGGATTCAGGAAAAGAAGCTTAAAGAGCAATATATTTCCCCTGCCCATGGAAAGTTCAGTTTAAAATAAAACATAGATTTATGTTGAAGACAAATTCTGAAACTACAGTGAACAACCACAGAGTGCTTATTGGAAAAGAGTGTTTATCAAGGATTTCTCCTTCTATTATAGTAAAGGACTCTCAGTCTAGACACTTTGCTCTTGTGATATTGCTGATGATTTCATTCCATGAGTGATATTAGAAAATAAAGGGAGAAGCCTGTGCACACAAAGCCCTTAGGTAATTTAAGTAATCAGTGGCAAATTAAAGGAATCTGTTTGGAATATTGCTGGTATTAAAATGGATGTGAAGCCTTCCATTTATACCTGTATAAATGTTAGCCTCACCTTCTTATTGAGGGTAGACAGAGATGTCTTCATGGAAGAGATGGAATGTGAGTTGTTCTTTTTAAAAGATTGATAGGATCTGAACAACTGCAAAGGGATAAGAATGGCTAAAGTCACTCCAACAGAGATAAAAAATCTGAGTGAGAGAACAGAGCTTAAAATATGAAAGATGAGTTTCTGGAACCATGAGCAGACTGGGATGAGTATAGAGAAGAAGTGTGCTTGGAGGAATTTATAGAGGCAGGATGGCCAGTCACTGTTGGCCCTCAGTGAGAAAAGTTCTCAAAGATTTGCAAGGGAAGCTTAATGATATTACAAAGAATTGACTAGTCAGGACATTGTAGATAATTTGGTGCAGCTGAAATATGCAGAAAAGTAAACAATTATCAGTGGATCTAAGACTAGATAACTTCATGATTAAGAATTACTCTGCCCCATAGAATAAATTTGACTTTAAATGGATAGAGGCAATTCTTATGCTTAAAATATTGTCAAACATTTTAAGTATAAAACAAAATGGCAAATGATGAGATCTTGAAATAATTGTTTTAAATCGGAGACACTGAGTGGAGAACATTAAATATATTGACTTTTGCTTTCTCAATGATAAGTTTTTCATAATATTTATCTTTTATAAATTATTCTAGAATTTTAAATAATATAAAGTCAAAGGGATATATGGAAAAGCTAGCTGTCAAATCAAAGAACATGAGCCTGTGTTCAGTCATTCTTGAATTTTCCAGATGTTTCATAATTTCCTGTCCAAGCTTGGAGAAGTGTTCTGACCAAAAGCCTCTGGAGCCAGACTTTAGTGCTTCAAATTGTAGTCCCACCATTACTAGTTCAACAGCTTGATCTCAATTTTACAAATTTTATGTAAATATAATAATAGCAGTGACTATATTAGAAGATTGTTGTCAGGATTCAAATGAGTTAATAAATACACAAATTACTTCTAACAACACCTGGTATAGGCAAAACACTTATTATTATTTTGTAAATATCAATTGTGTTTTCTTTCTTCAGTAACCATTAGGGAACATAATTTGAAAAAATTAGTAAAAATAACAATTTTGTGGTACCTAAGAGTAGATTCTCCTATTCTTTAAGTTTTTCAATAAATATTTATTTAGTGGCCACTCAGATACTGTTCTAGATATTGGGAATCTCATCATGATATAAAAACAAGTGAACGGAAAAATAGGAACACTCATTTCTTGCTGGTGGCAATGTAAAATGGTGCAGCTGCTGTGGACAACAGTTTGATGGTTCCTCAGAAAGCTAAATATAAAACTACCATATGACCAAGCAATCTCACTACTAGGTATATACACAAAAGAATTGAAAGCAGTGACAGGAACAGATATTTGCACACCAATGTTCTTCGTGGCATTATTCACAATTGCCAAAACATGGAAGCAACACAAGTGTCCATCAGCTGATGGATGAAAAAATAAAATGTGGCATACACATGCAATGGAATATTATTCAGCCATAAAAAGGAATGAAGTCATGATACATGCGACAGTATGGATGAACCTGGAAGACATCATATTGTGTGAAAAAAGCCAGACACAAAAGGACAAATATTGTATGATGTCACTGATTTGAAATAATTAGAATAAGAAAACTCAGAGTCAGAATCTAGAATACAGGTTACCAGGGGATGGGGTGGGGATAGGGAATGAGAAGTTTAGACTTAAAATGTACAGAGTTTCTATTTGGAATGATGGAAATATTTTGGAAATAGAAGATGGTGACGGTAACAGAACATTATGAACATAATTAGCAGCACTGAAATATATACCAGAATGCAATTAAAATAGGAAATGTTAGATTTTATATATAGTAACAGAATAAAAATTTAAAACAAAAACATGGAACTACAGTATGTAAACAGTGAACCATAAGTTAAACCATGAACTATACTTAATAGTACAATTATAAAAATATGCTATCATCAATTATAACAAATGTTCCACACCAATGCAAGGTTTTACAATAGAGTGGTATATGAGACTCCAGTATTTTATGCATGGTTGTTCTGTAAACCCACATCATCGCTAAAAAATAAAAGACAGTCTGTGAATAGCAATTACTTGAAATTAAAGAATAGCAGACAAAGACTACATTTAGAATGACAGAGGAAGTTATAATCTGTATAAGGAGCTGAAGGAAGGTAAAGAAAGATCTACATGGATAGAGAGAGGTGGCTAGGAGAAAGTTACGTGGGTCACGGGAGGGTTTCCTTAGCAAGGGGAGTCATACATCAAAAAAAAAAAAGCTTGAAACATGAATGTGATTTTCATATTCCTCTAGCAAGAACTCCAGTATGACTGGAACACAACTAGTAAGAGGGCAAGAGAGTGTTAGGAAATTAGTACAGAGACGTGGCCAGGGCTAGACCCTCATGGCTTGTGGAAGAAGGAAAGGAATTTGGTGGAGTGCATGCAAGGTACAGGCTGGAGCGGAAACATACACGACACCAAAGTGTTTACTCTAATTGTGATACTTACAAAATATATGTAAGACCTTTGGTAGATAATTATTAAATTATGTTGAAAATAAGAAAGAAGATACAGTGTTATTTATTTATAAACTCAATTTTTGTTGAGAGAGTAAATTTCTCTGTCAATTCAAAACAACTGAAATCTAAATCCACAAAATGCTATGCCTAGAAATTAGCAAACTGTTTCTTTTTTTTTAATGAAAAAGAAAAGTCAATAATAGCCAAGAAAATCTCAACTAAATGCAATAACATTGAAGCTATAGTTTTTAAAACTCAAAGTTTCTAGTGAAACTTTGGATAGTTCATTGGAAAACTCTGTATTATTCCATGTATTGTGCTGAAACAGTTGGCTATCCATTATGATCAAAGATAACATCAGATTACCTTCTAACATTAAACAAAATAAACATTACAGGTAGGTTAAAACAAAATCTTAAAGCTACAGAAGGAAACATAAGGGACCATCTTAAGATGCTAACATAGGAAAATCTTAAGGGAAAAGAAAAAGACATCATGAACAAATTAAAAGATAAACCACAAACAAAGAGAATCTATCTGTAAGATCAAAAACCAACAAAGGATTAGTATCCAGGAAATTTTAAAAACTCTTGCAAATCAGGAAGAATAACACACATCTCAACAGAACTATAAGCCAAGAATACTGCAAGAGAGTCACAGAGTAAGAAACCAATTGGTCAAGAAATAGATTAAAATATGTTTGGTCTCACTAGTAATCAAGGAAATACAAATTACAACAATAATAACATGCTGTTTCACTTCTATCAGATGATAAAACATTTATAATCTGATAATAACAAATGTTTGTGATGATGTGGAAAACAGGAACTCATTTATATAGATGTGAATTAAGTAAAGTGGTATAAATTTTTATCAAAGTTGAGGATGTGCTTACCCTAAAATCTAGAAATTTCATAAATAGGAGTTTAACTCCCCAAATTTCTTACACATGTACATGAGGAGAAATGTGCAAGGACATTTTAGTAAGATAGTAGAAAAAATTAATATTTCTTTACAGTGATGAATAAATAAATTGGAGTAGACAAACAATCACATTCTGAACCAGAATCTACATGAAACATGAACATTTTAAAAAATATATAATGGAAAAAAATCATACTGCAAAATAAGAAATGCATTATCATACTAGTTATCATTTAAAAACAGAAAATGTAATATTTATGATTGACAAATAAATACACATTGATAAAAATATAGAAATATCTAGGCATGATGCACAGTAATTTAAGTGTAAAGGTTCACTCTCGGGAGGGAGAGATGGAAGAGGGAAGAGAGTGTTGAAGTATAATGTTTTACTTCTTTCAAAAAAAGGAATAATGTGAAGTAAATGAAACACAATGTCAACATTCTTTTTTCATTTTTGTTATGGGCATATCTGTGTCAGTTATGCTGTCTTTGTAAAATTTTGAATACTTCATGATTTTAATTTTTAAAAGTAAATATTTTAAAAAATCTTTGTGTCAGAAGTGTTACATAAGAGCTATATCGAAAGTACTTTTATACTGCTGTTCATCTAGCTAATCATAAAAATCATATCTAACCATCAAAGTAGCCCAGAATTTTGCCCCTCAGTTCCCTATAATCAATGCAAAGATAAGATGATCCTTCCACATTAATTTTTAAAATGTGTGTTTTCTGTGTTGACTATCGAAGTTCCAAATGAAACAGATTACTGGAAAGGGGATCTTCCTCAACCCTAAACACAGAAGACAATCTTAAAACACAAGAATAGTAACTTAAAATGGCATCAATAAAATATATCAAAATCAAAATAAAAAGGATTCATAGTTAAAGGTAGTCTCTTCAATTCACTTCATAGCCAAGCCAGAAATCTGGGGGATACTGTAGACTCCTACTTTTCCCTACATTCTAAGCCTAATGAATTATCACACTTTGCTTTGTTCCCTAAAGCTGTGTTTCCCCTTCCTCCATTTCTACTACCCTTGTAGTAGAATCTCAGGCTTGATCAGTGAGCCATTTTCCTAAATGGTCTTACTGACTCTAATTTTTACCAAGTAATCGTTCTTCATATTTAGTCAGTTTTCTATCTAAAAGGCTAGTCTCAAGAACATGCCACATCTGAGTAAAATTGTCCTGAGATTTTAAGCTCTTGAGTACAGCATCCTTGACTCTCCATGACCTCACCTTCCTCCCTAGTCACTTCTCACCTTTCACCTGAAATTCCTTGTACACCCTATTGTTTATGCATCAGAACCTTTGCTCCGGCTTTTTTTTCTCCCAGGAATGTTGTTCTTCCCTTCTTTTACTTGGTTATATCTTATTTTCCTTGATGAACTGTATTCACACACCCTTAGATTCTTCTGTGACACTTTCCCTAAACCCCTAGGTTGAGCTAAGTGCTACATGGAATTTGCAAATTCTAAGATACAGCACTTAAAATTTGTAGTGAACAGATTACAGGTAGTCTCCATAATCTGTCTCCTGGTGTGCACACTTTTGTGTAATCCTCTCCCCCAATGGTGGGTGGAAACTGACTTGCTTCTAACTGATAGAATATGGCAAAGGTGGTAAGATGCCCCTCCTATATTTATATCATATTACATAAGATTTCATCTTGCTTCTAGATTTCCCTTTATCTACAATACAGACTTGAAAGAGCAATCTGCCTTGAAGTAAGTGGCCATAATGGAGGAGCCCAAGTGCAAGGAAATATAAGTGGCCTCTGGACATTGAGGACTCTCTCCAGCAAGAAACTGAAACCCTCAGCCCCACAACCCCAAGGGGAAAAAAAATCTACCAACAACCTGAGTGAGCTTGGAAGTGGCTCTTTCTCCAGCTGAGCTTCTGAGAAGACTGCAGCCCGACCAGTCACTGGAGTGCAGCTTTGTGAAACCCTGAAGCAAAGAATACTCATAAACTGCTTGGATTTCTACCTAGAGAAACTGTAAGGTAATAATGGTTTGTTGCTTTAAGCTGCTTAATGTGTAGAAACTTATTACACAGTGATAGATATCAAGCATATTATGTTATGTGAAAGTTATAGTTTTCTCTCTCTCCCTGTATAACTAGATAAACTACTTCAGATGAACTCCTAGCACAGTTCCTGGCACATAGCAGGCCTATAATGACTGCTTATTGACTTGAAAATTTATAACAAAATTCCAGTCTTTGAATGTCCTTTACTTTATTCAAGGTCATTAAAGAGCTAAGTAAGATTTTTTCACACCTTCCAGATCTATAATGTGTGAGCTACTCAATTTAAGTGAAATGTCTTCTAGAAAGCCTCTCCTTTATTCTTTCATAATGCGCTACTCATGTCTCTTTTGCAATGTTTAAATGAATCTTTGATTTTTTTTGTCTTTTCCAATAAACTATGAGGGTTGAAACTACATTTCTAGTCTTTCTATCCCCACTTCTTAATTTGGTAATTGGTACATATTTTGAACTTAATGCTGCCTGGAGAATAAATGTCTTGTTTGAAAAGTGACTAGATTCCTGGCTCTCTTACTACCCCATATATATTAGTTTCTGGCTTTTCAGGGATGCAAAAATGCCTTTACTCTCTGGCTTATTTTTAGGATTCCTGGAATACTTTGGAATCCTCAGCACGGATTCACCAATAGACTCATCAACAGATATTCACTGCAAGTTAACTAAAAATTTTGATCTAAAATGTCTGGCACCATAAGTCCTGCATAACAAGAATGTACAACTATTCTCACTTTCATATTTCTGCCCATGACACTGGACTCTTTTAGGGTTCTTGGCACTTAACCCATTTTTCTACTTCTAGTCAAATTATTATAAAATCTATCTGAATTTGGCATGAGGAATAAAATTAAAGATGAATAAAATATAAAATAATCACTTTTTATGTGAAGTAGGGCAATTTTTTTTTTTCTATTTTTGGAAAGGTTATTCTTGGAAACTATAAAAGGAAAAAATAGTTGATTTTATAAAATAATATGGCACATTACATCAATTGGTACATTACATCAATTGACTTCAGTGAAAATTGATGAAGATAATTCATAAGATACAATAATGCTTTGCTACTAAGGCAGCTCAGCAAAAATATTTCATAGTGCAAAAATAATTCACTCATGGAGCTCCATGTTATGATCATAATTTCAGAATCATTCTTTTTATTTAATAATTGCAATTAGATTTTTCTACATATTAACAGGCATATTTAGGAAAAAGCTATAATCAGAACCTCTTGATAATTTTATTATAAACCAAAGTAAGCATGGATTTATCCTGATCCTATTTGATTCTTAATTTCAAATTGATTAAGGTATACTGAAAAATGTAATGATATCTCAGGCAATTGACTATAAACATGAAAGCAATGTTTTGACATCTTTACACTGAAAATTAAATTGACTAGAAATGTTGTCAAATTGACTGTAATTCTATAAGGTTCACATTTTATTTTGTCCAAAATTAGTAAAATTCAATCAACCAACTGACTTGCTGAGAGGAAACACATCTCTATTCTGAAAAAGTTATCTGCATTAAGAATAGCAAGTCAATTTTATAGAGACTTCCAAAACAAAAAACAAAAAACAAATTCAGTACCATTCATTTGAATGTGGTAGGATAATTATCATTCACAGTAAAGTTCATTGTTTGATGATATATTGCTGAAATCAAAACAGGGTAGTATTACATAAGGTCATTTAGCTTTAACTGAAATAATTGCCATTACATAACTCAACTCAATAATAACTCAATTGAAACATGCATGAATGAGTTAAGCTGCAAAAACTATGGCTAAACCAAAATCAGAACTTGAGTAGAAGCTGTTTTTCCCTTTCATTGAGAACCCCTTAAATGAATGACACTAAACAATAATGGAAGTAGAAAGATTGCAATATTTTTCAGAGAACACTTGTCTTAGAAATACACCTTTTCCATACTGAATTGAGAAACTACTCAAAGTGCACTATAAGCATCCTAAGGCCTCTGACAGGAGTCACAGAGCTATAGTTTTAGATCAATACATATTGCACAATAACAAATTAACAGACCACTGGAAATGCAGTTGATGAATTTTGATATAGTCAATAGCAAAAAGACAAAATATTATTTTTATAAATACAAAGCATTGCAAATATACAAAATGCAAAATATTATTTTAAAACCTAAAGTTTGAGAGGATGACAGAGATACTAAGACCTTTATGTAACTAGTATACTGGAAATGACAGGCCACTGTGAACCAACATGGATACTGAAGCGACTGGATGAGTCAAATATTGCAGAACCTGGATGATATGCTGACCCTGCATGTCTCAGACCTGCTCTTCTCCAAGCTCCAGTATTGTACACCCTTTGAGTTTAGTCTATCTACCCCATTTTCTAACCATTCTTGACTTAGCTTCCCTTTGCACCAGTAAATCAGGATTTGCATTTACACTTGATGCCCCAGTACAAAAAACTGCTGTACCTAAATGACAGAAATAACATTATGTTCTACCCAAACCATTTTATCTTCCTGGGCTCACAGCTAAACCAAATTCCGAGTCTTCCCTGTAGCCATGTGATTGGGCTCTGGCCAATGGAATGTTTCAGGAGTGATGTACATTATTAGGTCTGGGGCCTTAAACGTCTTGAGCTATCTTCCATGCTCTGCCTTACCCTCCATTTACAAGTTGGATTTTGAAGGCCATGGTAACTTTGAACATCACATTTTGAAGGTGGAAGAACATCTCTTAGCCTGAGTTTTTAAATGACCGTGTGGACCAAAGCACTACCACCCTCAGCCTCCTATATTGGTCTATAATATAAGTGAGAAACAAAATTCATACTGTGTTTGGCTGCTGAGTTTGGAGTTACTGGACTATAGCAGTGCATACAATATGGGCATTTCCATTGGCTTCCAATCTTAACACCTTTTAGTTTGCACAGGCAGCATGATAAGGTTCTTTTTTAATTTCTTGTAGGTACCACATTACTAATCTGAGATTCAAGGCCTTCCCTCCTCCAACCAGATTCCTATTTCCATGACCATTTCTTCCCAAATCCTGCTCCAAAAGAGGACATTCTCTCATACTATGTCCCTGCTTCACTATAGAAATAACTACCTGTTATTGTGTCCCGCCCAATAAAACAGAGTCCTTAAAGATAGGCACCACTCTGTCTCTAGCTACATTCCATTAAGCACTGAGTTTTGGACTTTTCCATAACCAACCTTCATGTTAAGCCAACAGAATACCTTTCATGTAATGGGCACTGTGCTGTTCTTGGATGGTAAAAGATGAATACCACCTGATTATGCTTTTCCAGAATTCTGAGTCCAATAGAGAGAAGGCAGACACATAAATGTTTATATTACAGTGTGATAAGTGGCCTGAAATTTTCTACATGATCTGACCAGTTTATCTCAATATTCTGAATACTCAGTTGCTCCACTGGGACACAGAGGCCTCCTTACTCTTCCCTAAATGTGCCAGAACCACTCCCATCTAAGAAATTTGACACTTGTTGTTCCCTCTACAGCCATAAAACCTCATAGCTAGCTCCCTTGCCTCCTAAAGTTCTTGCACAAATGTCACCACCTCAGCAAATCTCCCATGAATCTCCCTTTGTGAAATTAATTTGCCCCTCCCTGACCCATTGGAAGTATTTATCTCCCTTCCGTGCTTTATTATTTATTTTCATAGCACTCATCACCATCTGACAAATGATACATTTTACCACTGTATGTCTTTTCCCTACACATTCCAAAGGCAGAGGTGGGGAACACTTTGTTCTGTTTTGTTCACTATCACATCCCTAGCAGCTACACTAGTTTTTGGCACACAGATATTCAGTAAGTAAGAGTTCTTTTCAACTAATTCTTTTGCTATATTTATAAAAAAAATCCTAGTGAAATGAACTTGTTCAAATATTGAGGAAATTCGCATCACTTTATAGTAATATCCTGTTTCTGAGATTGGGGAAACTACAAAGCATTCCTTAAAATAAATGTGAATAAGCTAATTCTTAAATTATTATTTACCAAACAATTTTATATAAAAAAGTCAAAGAAAATAATAGAAAATATAATATTGCCATTGTAGTTATGGGCTGAAGAGTAGCAAACGGTTAGTGAGTTCTAACTTCTAGTCAGCCTTTTAAAAATTCCAGGAAGAACAGAAATACAGCTCAGTGGTTATGATATTAAAGTGAAACTCACCCTTTTCCTATAATCTACAGCACCATAACAAGCATATTTTACTGACACGGTGCCATGGTACATTCTTCAGAGCTGCAAGTCAACCCTCACACTAACCAGCAGACAAGAAAAAGAATTACTGTGAAGCACTATCCATGAAAGGAAAAAGACAGCGTCAAAGCCTGTTTTCACCACCAATATTTCTAACTTGGTGTGTCTCCATATGTATACATTAATTGACCTATATTCTCACTTCCATTCTTCCTATCTTCTCTATATATAGTGTGTATATTCATGTAATTTATTTCTGCTTTTCATGCTAGTAGGTCTTAAGAGATTTTTAAACAATAATTACAATTTAAGTGATGAAATACATCACTTAAATTTGAGAGTTAAAAAACAAACATGATTTTGTGCCTTGAAAAGGCAATAATAAAAACCACTGAATATAGTTTTCATAAGTCTTCTATGTTATCATTTATCTCAAGTATAATACAAAGCATAAAATCTGATTTAATAATTAGCATTTAAAAATACGTATATATTAAGTAACAAGGCACAATATTATCAGCAGCTAATGAAAAGAAATTTTAAATGAGTAAATTAAATAATGAAGTCAAGCAACAATCTTCAAAGAACAGAATTCTGTTTAATGTATTCCAGGAGTACAGGCAGAAGGTGGTGGGACCCCTCCCAGATTATTCTGCAGTGATCCAAGAAATAGAACTCAGGGGCATAATAAAAGTTAATAACTGGACATGTAACTCAAGTAAAGCATCAATATAAAAGCAGACATTTAGCAAAAATAGAATTAAGAAAGGATGAGTCAATATTTCATGAATCCCTTTAGCCAACATGTTTAGTGAAAATATTTTTATTAGTTCCAGTTTGTGCAGACTTCATCTTTAAAAGGTGAAATACATTGCTTTCAATTTCTAGTAGCAGTGTTTCACTTTCTGGAATTTATTCAACAGGATGAGTTCTTTTTTCCAACACACACTAAAGAATTACTAAAAATAAGTAGCAACAGAGAATGACAATGGTGAAATATTGTAAAACAACAGATTATCAAAGTTAGTTGTAAATGAATATAGACATTATTATACCATTATTATTAGGTACAGTAGGAGCAAGGTAAAGATAGCCTATTAACTACATTTTATTTAGGAGTGGGAATTTCTTAAACTAATCATTAAGAGGGTTATTGGCCTATCCCCAAGGGAAAAAAACAATATAAATACGCCTATACAAATAATTATCACATGAAACACACACACACACACACACAAATGCATGCATACACACACCATGAAATTCTAATTTAATTCACTGCTAAATAAATGTTCTGGGTGGTAAATGTTGTAGCATTAAATATAGAAGAAACCTGTATAAAAACTATACAATTAGGAAGACCTTTAGCTTTTTTTTTGAAGGAAAACACACATAATATTATATTTTCCCTTTTTACTTTTAATTACTTTGTGTTTTCTAAACAAATATAGGGCTTGGAAAATTCAAGGAGGCTTATGTTTTAAGATATAGTAATGCAACAGTAGTTTTGTTGTTTTTCTTTTAATGAAGAATTGCTTTTGGTGAATTTGGTAAAACCAGTTGAAATATTTGGTAAGAACAGCTGTATCAGGTAGCATTTTAAAACTCCTGTAAAATTGAGAGAACCCATCAATTTAAGAAAATTAGGGATTTAAGAAATAGTTGGCAATAAAGAATTTTTTAAGAAATAATTGGCAATTAGCTAATTAATTTCACATCTTAAAATTGTTCAGGCTGCAAATTCTGAAGTTTTTCCCTAGAATATGATTGATAATACGATAATCTCCTGACATGTTTCTTTAACCAAGGTAATGATAATGTCACATATGTCATATATGGCACAACACCTTGTGCTGTGCATTGTCCAAGTACCTGTGTAATTTGTGCTAACATATTATATATAGATAGATACAGGGCTGGATAGATAGAAGGATAGAAGACAGATAAATATGTGGACATGTGTGTGAACTGATCAGTGAACTCCATAGTTTTTAATCCTAAAAGAAAACAAAATCATGGTTAACAAATAATCAGCATTTGTTCTGGTATTGATCAAATCATAGAAATTTTATTTTTCTACTCCAAATGAGATATTGGATTTGGTTACTGGATTAGAAGTTGTATGTTTCAAATTGGTGTCCATTTGTATATGAAAAGCTAAAAAATATAGCTCATTACTTTTCATACCCTGATATCTCATTATGGTTAATTACTATATGATATTAGAAAGGCATATGTCAGTCATGAGCTGTTACATGAAACAGATTAAAGTACATAATAACTGAAAAAAAAAATCTCAAATTTTTTATAATGGGCCCATAATATAATTGAAAAAGCAAAATGTAAACACTGGCATATGTTGATTTGTATTTGGAGACTCATTCAAGATTATCTATGTTCCATAATATGTTAGCAAAGACATGGATACAGATACTTTCAAATATGTATGTATATTTGAAATACATATGATGAAATAGGTATAATCCTAAAATAAAAGGATATTATTTTTATGAGTGTTATTGCTTTGAAGAACATATCAGGAAATTAGAATATGTTTAAATATATTTAAAAATTAGGTTTGTTTTAAATCCCCACAATACTGGGTTTTGAAAGAGGAACACTGACTCACACCTGACAGTGTGTGTGTACGTTTGCATGTGTGCACACATCTGTAAATCATTAAGGAATTATACACTGATTACAAGTTGTTTTCTGCTTGTATTGTTGTTTTCTATAATGATCACAGAATATTGCCAAATGTCTTTTGAGTGTTTACGGAGTTCATTACATGGATTTTTTTTAGATTAATTTCATTCCTTGAATAAACTCTTCTTGGTCATATTATTCTATGCTTTTGATATATTTCTGGATTAATTCTACTAATATTTAGTTAGGAAATTTACATTTTTTACATTGACTCTACATACTCAGCACAATTTAGACGCATTTCCTTGCCACTCCTTCCTAAATCCTGTTTCTAATTCTTATAGAGCAGCAGCAGCTGAAGAAACGGCCTCTACATTGTTGAGTAGAGGAGGCTGCTACTCTGCTTTGTACCAAGTGTCTCTGAGCCAGCAGCATCGTAGTCACCTGAGAAATTGTTTGAAATGGAAATAAGCGGGCCCCACTCTAGCTCTGCTATGGGGCCCAGCTATCTTTTATCAAGCCCTCTAGGTAATTCTGATGTTTGTTTGAGTTTGAGAACCTAGGATAGAGTGATTATTTTAGGGTTGGACAGGGTTCACTGTGGATCAATGAGAGTCAACCCTAAAACTTCTAATGGAACTAGAAGAAAAGAGGCACTCTTTTTTTCTCATAAGGCCAAGCTGCTAAAGCCATAATTCTCTAAGCATGGAGCTGCTAAGTAGCCATCTTTGCCTTTATTAAAGAAGAATCTCTGTGGTAATAAAATCAAGCAGAGAAAATCAGAGCTTAAACTAGGCAGAGGAGAGAGATTTCTGATAACTGTTTAATAAGCATCTGATTTCACTCAGTGCTTGAGGAACTACCATAGTTCTTTTCCATTATGAAGTCACGTTTTTCCTTTAGCCAATTTGAGCTGGATTTCTGTCATTTACAACAAAACACATCATTAAACTATATCCATTTAAAATAAAAGTTGATCTTTGTAATTTTATCTCACAAGCTGCACTTAGGGTCCATGAAGTTGGAATTTAGAAAACCAAAACTGTTGCCTAAGAATTATTATATTAAATCAGCACAGCAAAACAAAGCTATGCAACTCTTCTTAAAGGGATCTCAATGATCCCAGGCCATGAGGACTTGACTATGACTTAACAGAAGTGCTAAGTTGAGAAATAATGTGTCATCAAAACAGTTTGGACCTTATAGCAGCACAGGAAAAGATGTCATTGCAGCAAACATCAATGGGACTTGAACATGCACTGTCTGGGGACAGGAACATTGGTACACAGTGTCAACTGTACTGTCAGGCAGCAGGTGTGAATCTATTATGAGTATAACAGACTATCCATATGTGATGTTATTAGTATATTTAAATCATGTAAGCAACACCACTTGTTTTGTTTCTACATCTAAGCATTGAAGAAAAGTTCTGATAATAATTTGAGCTGCCCATGAGTTGAATGTATACATAAGGACACTATTTGGCCTAGAAACTTGAAACCTACAAGAATAAGTTTCATGATTCCCAGATACTCTGTAACTATAAAATGAAAAAAACATGAATCTGCTCCACATAGAATGGTAATTGGTGGTGACAGGAGGAGGTTGGTGGTGGATAGTACCTTTAAAGAGAAATAAAGAGAAGAAATAGGAAGTAGCTGTCTCATAATCTCCAAACTATCACTTAAGTATATTATTCCAATACCCACATGAAATATTAACAGTCCTCAAACTAATAAAAGTTCCTCAGCAAATATGGAACTCATCTAATTTACATATTTTTCACAGATATGAGTATTCTATTAAAAGACCTCTTTACGGAGCCTTAACTATATCTGAAAGTTCTGTTAACATCCTTGGCAAATGAGCAGAATATTTAAGTCAGTAGGAGATTGGTGGACTGGGAAATGGAAAAAAGATGAGTCGAGAATAAAGGAGAAACAAAGATAACCATAATTTCAGTATCTAAAGCATTTGCAACTATACTTATTTACATAATCTCTGTGAAGAATTTACTTCTGGGGATGAAACCATGACAGACTCATCCAAGATGATTTGGACCAGAAATGAAAATCGCCAGAATGTAAAGGTGTCCAAAGTTCTTAAGACAGAAGCACGAGGTAGAACTTCCATTGTTCTAATTTTTCTCATCTCCCACATTAACGATCTGATTCCTGTTGGCAGTGCTGTCGACTTCGCCAAGCCCCACATAGCTGGGTGGTGTAGAAAGGAGCCTGGCTTCCTCTCCTTCACCCCTGCTTTGGGCAAGGCTTGTTTTGGAGATTTCAAAAGCCTGAGATACACAGGGAGCATGTGGCAGTCCTGGGTCTGTAACAAAGTGTTTCTGCACTAAGAAAATAAGAAAACTGAATTGTGAATCCATAAGGCATTATGATTTCCTGCACTTGAAAATAAAAATAAAAATAATTTTTCCCCTGAGGTACTGCCAAATGAAAAGGTTTGGAAATAAAAATACCTTTAAAATACATATGCCCAAGTGCTGAACAGATTGATTTTCTCACAACTTTGATTTGGGTTTTAAGTTCTGGGTCTAAATATTAAAAGGAATCAGTAGTACAAAGCATAGCAAAGACTGAATAAAATAAAAGACCAAGCACAAGCCAAGCTCAGGCCTTAAAGCACCCATATACTTTATACTTTCATCATTCAGGGAAAATGATTGATTCCAATGCATTTCTGACAGTTTAGATGAAAGAAAATATAAGCCTTTGAAGTCACTATTCTGCACAAATAGCATTTCTTGAAATGAAGCTTTGAGAGCCTCTTCCCCAGGCCATGAGAAGTATTATAACATTGAAATATGGCAGATTGTATATGAAGAGGAGAAAATAAAAATCATGACTGAAGCTGCAACTCAAGTATTTGTTTTATTTCAATATCACCCTTGATAGCCTTCTTTTCCAGGATAGTTTAATTCCCCAAATCAAGCAATCTGTTAATTTACAATCAATATTTAATCCTTATATAAATAGAATGAAATGATCTCAAATGTAAAATATTAATGAAAAATTCTTAAGGGATTCCTTGTTATTGTTTATTCATATAAGTTTTTCTTTGCCCAACTTGTTTATTTTTTTAAATGGTTATAATCTTCTAAAAAGAAGAAAATCTTCATTATCTTTACATGAATATTTCTTCCCATGATCCATTTTTTATTCATCAGTTGTAATAGATGCATCTGGTTTAGAGAATCAAAGAGTTTACAGATGTGAAAATTAGGCAAAAAATCACAAGTGCAATTATCTTGCGAAATAGAAGAAACAGCTTCTTAGCACCATTTTCAATAATCAATGGTAAATGACTCAGATCTGTGCAATTTCAATGATGTAAAAATCTTTGTTAGTTTTTGTGACATTACACTGGCAAAGGATGAAATACTACATGCAAATGTCCCCTTTGTTTTGAAAATATTCAATTCAGCGAATTCTTGTGGTACAGATGCAGAAATGCTAAAATAATACATCTAGGAAAAGAAAATGTAGTGGAAAATGTCCTTTGCTATAAACCATTAATAACCCTTGGGTATTAAACAAGTGATCCAGTATTTACAGATTTTTTTTTTTTCAGAAATTGAGGTGAGAGGTAAAATATAAACATTTTGTTTGGAATCACTATTCCTCCTTTTAGTAAAGTCAGTACATGAGTCAGAAAGAGGGCCAGAATATTTCTGAAGTTCCTCTCTACCTCCATGCATGGGTACATTCAAGGTGAGTTATTTAAGGAAGTAAACATTGGATGAAGGTTCCCTAATGCTGTTAACTATAGACAATTATGTATAATATCTGCATTTATTTACGTGATTAGTCAAACCTAATTAGAATCTAGTTAGTGCCTAGCAGAAGTAAAGCTAGAGTATCCTGTCTTTCAGTGTCATACAGTAACATAAAATGATGATGTATCATTAAATAAATTGCAGTAAGACTAAGGAGATAAACGAAACTTCATGGAAAATCTGTCTTAAAATAATTTTATTATGAGATATAGTTCTCATGCTTTAAAGTTTTGATCTTTTAATGTGTGCACTATCATATTAATTTTTCTGTTACAGTAAATTACTTTCATATATACAAATGTCTAGATAGATGGATAGATAGATATTCATTGCACAAAATTAAATATTGCAAACAATGATTCTTCTATGCATGCCTAGACTTCAGGATTAAAATAAAAGATGTCAAACTGCTTGAATGTCTTGGGTAAAAAATATTTTCCTGAATTTCTGAAAAGCATTATTTATAGCTTTTAACAATTTCACTTTTCTAGTAGTTAGTACATTTACTTTTATTTCATTCATAAATATGCCAGTTCCCTTTTTAGTATTACATAATTATTTGGTACCTTTTATACTATCCTTCAAAAGTTACAAAATTATTTTTCCCCTTTCTCTTTGTGACTGGATATTTGACACCGGTTATTTTACCTGTTAGGTGAAATGCGGTTCTTTATATTCCCCCAAGAACTAGACATTTCATATAGAATTAGCAGACAATCTACAAAGGAGTTTTCTTGTACATTAATGATCCCTAACTAACTGCAGAAAGTGGTTTCTATTTACTTTTCATTATGATTATTATTAAACTCAGTTTTACTGAAATACATTCACACACCATACAATCATCCATGGTATACAATCCACTGTCCACAGTATGATAACATAGTTACGCGTTCATCACCACAATCTATCTCTGAACATTTTCCTTACATCAGAAAGAACCAGAACAATAAAAAATAAAATTGAAAAAAGAACACCCAAATCATCTCCCCCATCCCACCCCATTTGTCCTTTAGTTTTTATCCCCATTTTTCTACTCATCCATACACTAGATAAAGGAGGCGTGATCCACAACGTCTTCACAATCACAGTCACCCCTTGTAATCTACATTATTATATAATTGTCTTCAGGAGTCCAGACTGCTGGGTTGGAGTTTGGTAGTTTCAGGGATTTACTTCTAGCTATTCCAATACATTAAAACCTAAGATGTGTTATCTATATAGTGCATAAGAATGTCCACCAGAGTGACCTCTTGACTCCATTTGAAATCTCTCAGCCACTGAAACTATTTTGTCTCATTTTGCATCCCCCTTTTGGTCAAAAAGATACTCTCAGTCCCACGATGCTGGGTCCAGATTCATCCCCGGGAGTCATATTCTGCATTGCCAGGGAGATTTACAACCCTGGGAGTTGGGTCCCATGTAGGGGGGAGGGCAGCGAGTTCACCTGTCGAGATGGCTCAGTTAGAGAGAGAGAGGGCCACATCTGAGCAACAAAGAGGTACTCAGGGGGAGACTCTTAGGCACCATTACATGCAAGTTTAGACTCTCATTTGTGGTAATGAGCTTCATAAGGGGAAGTCCCATGATCGAGGGCTCAGCACATCAAACCGCCAGTCCCAATGTTTGTGACAACATCAACACCAGTCCAGGTGAGGATGTCCAGCACATCCGCACCTTCCCCCAGATCCTCGGGGCTGGGGAGGGGGAGGCTGTAAATATACTTTTTATTATCTTCCCAAATTACTCTGGGATGTGTCACTAGTTCACTCCAGCCTATACTAACCTACCGTATCTCACTTCCTATTCAAAGTTCCATGCAATTGTGGTGTTTGAACAAATCGACTGTAGAGCTGTACCATTTAGAAATTTAGATCCTGTACCAAATAGATATCTATTCTCTTGGTCTCATATGGAAGTTGAAGTTTTAAAACACGATCAGTTTCAACCTTTACCCTTTGGCCTGGCTTGCCCTGGTCTTAACCAGACCTGCTTCATTCATATCACTAATTGAAGTCTGGGCTCTTTTTCAGCTTTTTTTTTTTTTTTTTTTTACAGTGGCTGTATGCACTAATACTGACATTCATATCTGCCGAGCTCTAGCTCTGAGTTTCAGGTGACTCAGAGATATGCATTGTTCCAGAGACCAATCAGGTTATACGCTAGGGGATCAGCATCTCAAAGTTTAGAGATAGGCATTACAATTCAGGGCTAGAGTTAACTGCTGTAAGAGCTTACAATCTAGGGACTATTACAATTATTATGTCACGTTAGGCTATGTTCTAAGATTCAATTCTGAGTTTACACATTGTAGTTAGTCCATATTGATGAGGCATCATCCCTCTCACGATGTTTTCTCCAACACTTTTACTCTTGTATATATATTTTCCTACAATTTTATAGAGTTATATTAACATACCATACATTTATCCACAGTGTACAATCAGTTGTTCATGGTATCATCATAAAGTTGTACATTTATCACCACAATCAGCACTTGAACATACAGATTACTACAAGAAAAATATTTTTTTTTTAGCAATAAGAAAAAAATGATAAAAAGAAAAATAACATGTCATACAATACAATACACTAGTAAGGACAGCAAATAAAAATGCTACCAAGAATCCCATATTCCTCCCCTATATCCCCCTCTCATATACATTCAGCATTGGCATATTGCCTTTTTTACATTTAATGGAGGTATATTACAATGTTACTGTTGACCATAGACTCCAGGTTGCTATGATTATGTTTTTTCCTGAATACCATCCTCTTTTCAAATTTCTACGTGGTTGACATTCATTTGCTTTCCCACATGCAAAAACATTTTTATATTTGTATATTTAGTAACAGTCATTGGCCACTCCAGTTTTTGTCAAGTTATACAGTCCCAGTCTTTATCATCTATCTTTACCTCTGGTGTCATACATTCTCCTATCCCACCTCTTTCAGCTTTACTTACAGACATCTTTGTTCAGTGTACTTACAACACCATGCTACCATCACACAGTATTATGCTATCTATTTCTGGATCTATGCAATCAATCCTAAACATTCTGTAGGCCTTCAGCATCAAATGGCTGATCTCTGCCCTCTTTCTATCTCCTCGTCGCCTGTGTTGTCAGCTTTTAACTCCCAAAGTTTGTTCATTAATGTCTGTTCATATTAGTGAGACCATACAGAATCTGTCCTTTTGTTTCTGGCTAATTTCACTCAACATAATGTCCTCAAGGTTCATCCACATTATTACATGATCCATGTCTTTGTTCGGTCTTACAGCTGCATAATATTCCATCATGTGTATATACCACAGTTAGTTTATCCACTCGTCCTTTGATGGACATTTGGGCTGTTTCCATCTCTTGGCAATTGTGAATAATGCTGCAATAAACATCCGTTTACAAATGTCTGTTTGTGTCTTAAGTTTCAGCTCCTCTGAGTATATACCTAGCAATGGTATATTATATTTAGCTTCCTGAGGAACCTCCACACTGTCTTCCAGAGTGGTTGCACCATTCTACATTCCCACCAACAATGAATAAGTGTGCCTCTTTCTCCACATCTTCTCCAGCACTTGTCATTTTCTGTTTTTTGGATAATGGCCATTCTGGTAGGTGTGAGATGATATCTCATAGAGGTTTTGATTTGCATTTCCGCGATAGCCAGTGAAGTTGAGCATTTTTTCATATGCTTTTGAGCCATTTGTATTTCCTCTTCAGAAAAATGTCTGTTCATGTCTTTTGCCCATTTTTTAATTGGACTGTTTGTCTTTCCGTTATTGAGATGCAGGATTCCTTTATATATTCAGGATATTAAACCCTTATTTGATATGCAGTTTCCAAATATCATCTCCCATTGTGTAGCTTGCCTTTTTACTTTTCTGACAAAGTCCTTTGATGAACAAAAGTGTTTAATTTTGAAGAGATCCCATTTGTCTATTTGTTCTTTGGTTGCTCATGCCTTGGGTGTGAGGTCTAAGAAACCACCTCCTTTCACAAGATCTTTAAGATATTGCCCTACATTTTCTTCTAAGAGTCTTATGGTCTTGGTGCTAATGTTTAGGTCTTTGATTCACTTTGAGTTAATTTTGGTATAAGGTGTGAGATGGACATCCTCTTTCATTCTTTTGGAAATGGATATCCAGTTCTCCAAACACCATTTATTGAACAAGCTGCTCTTTCCCAGTTGCTTCGGCTTCACTGCCTTATCAAAGATCAGCTGTCCATAGATGCGAGGGTCTACTTCTGAACACTCAATTCGATTCCATTGATCAGTATATCTGTCCTTATGCCAGTACCATGCTGTTTTGAGCACTGTAGCTTTGTAATATGCTTCAAAGTCAGGTAGTGTGAGACCTCCCACTTCATTCCTCTTTCTCAAGATATTTTTGGCTATTCGGGGCAACTTACCCTTCCAAATAAATTTAGTTATTGGTTTTTCTATTTCTGTAAAGTAAGTTGTTGGGATTTGAATTGGTATTGCATTGAATCTATATATCAGTTTAGGTAAAATTGCCATCTTAACCATATTTAGTCTTCCAATCCATGAACATGGTATGTTCTTCCATTTTTTTCAGTTCTTGTTCAATTTCTTTTAGCAGTTTCTTATAGTTTTCTATGTAAAGGTCTTTTGTGTCCTTGGTTAAGTTTATTCCTAAATACTTCATTCTTTTGGTTGCTATTGTAAATGGGATTTTTTTCTTGATTTCCTCCGCTTGTTGCACATTACTTGTGTATAGGAACACTACAGATTTTTGCACGTTGATCTTGTAGCCTGCTACTTTGCTGTATTCATTGACTAGTTCTAGTAGCTTTGCTGTAGATTTTTCTGGATTTCCTACATATAGAATCATGTCATCTGCAAATAGTGAAAGTTTTACTTCTTCCTCTCCAATTTGGATGCCTTTTGTTTTTCTTGCCTAATTGCTCTAGCTAGAACTTCCAGCACAATGTTGAATAACAATGGTGATAGTGGGCATCCCTGTCTTGTTCCTGATCTTAGAGGAAAAGCTTTCAGTCTCTCCCCATTGAATGTGATGTTAGCTGTAGGTTTTTCATATATTGCCTTTATCATATTGAAAAAGTTCCCTTCTATTCCTATGCTTTGAAGTGTTTTCATCAGGAAAGGATGTTGAATTTTGTTAAATGCCTTTTCTGCATCAATCGAGATGATCATGTGGTTCTTCTGCTTTGATTTATTGATGTGGTATATTAGATTAATTTATTTTCTTGTGTTGAACCAGCCTTGCATACTTAGAATAAACCCCACCTGGTCGTGGTGTACAATTCTTTTAATGTGCTACTGGATTCGATTTGTGAGTATTTTGTTGAGGATGTTTGCGTGTATATTCATTAAAGAACTTGGTCTATAATTTTCTTTTTTTGTAGTATCTTTGTCTGGTTTTGATATTAGGGTGATGTTGGCTTCATAGAAAGAGTTAGGTAGCTTTCTCTCTTCTTCAATTTTTTTGAAGAGATTGAGCAGGATTGGTAGTAAGTCGTTCTTGAATGCTTGGTAGAATTCACATGTGAAACCATCTGGTCCTGGGCTTTTCCTTTTTGGCAGCTTTTTGATGACTGACTCAATCTCTTTACTCGTGATTGGTTTCTTGAGGTCATCTATTTCTTCTTGAGTTAATGTTGGTTGTTTATGCTTTTCTAGGAAGTTGTCCATTTCATCTAAGTTGTCTAGTTTATTAGCATATAGTTGCTCATAGTATCTTCTCATTATCTCCTTAATTTCTGCAGGGTCAGTAGTTATATTTCCTTTCCCATTTCCGATTGCATTTATTTGCATCTGCTCTTTCTTTTTTTTGTTAGCCTAGCCAGTGGCCCATCGATTTTACTGATTTTCTCAAAGAACCAACTTCTGGTTTTGTTGATTCTCTTTATTGTTTTCCTGTTCTCAATTGCATTTATTTCTGTTCTAATCTTTGTTATTTCTTCCTTTCTGCTTGCTTTGGGGTTAGTTTGTTGTTCTTTCTCTAATTCCTCCAGGTGAGCAGTTAACTCTTTAATTTTTGCTCTCTCTTGTCTTTTAATATAGGCATTTAGGGCAATAAATTTCCCTCTGAGTACCGCGTTTGCTGCATCCCATAAGTTTTGATAAGTTGTGTTTTCATTGTCATTTGCCTCAAGGTATTTACTAATTTCTCTTGTAATTCCTTTACCCACTGGTTTTCTAAGAGGGTGTTGTTTAGCCTCCATACGTTTGTGAATTTTATGACCTTCTGCCTTTTATTTATTTACAACTTCATTCCATTGTGGTCTGAGAAGGTGTTTTGTATAATATCAATATTTTTAAATTTGTTGAGACTTGCTTTGTGATCCAACATGTGGTCTATCCTAGAGAATGTTCCATGAGCACTTGAGAAAAAAGTGTATCCTGCTGTTGTTGGATGTAGTGTTCTATAAATGTCTTTCAAGTCTAGTTCATTTATCAGACAATTCAACATCTCTGTTTCTTTAGTGATCCTCTGTCTAGATGTTCTATCCATTGATGAGAGTGGTGTATTGAAGTCTCCAACTATTATTGTAGAGGTATCTATTTCTCCTTTCAGTGACTGCAGTGTTTGCCTCGTGAATTTTGGGGCATTCTGGCTTGGTGCATAAATATTTATGATTGTTATGTTTTCTTGATGAATTGACACTTTTATTAATATATAGTGTCCTTCTTTGTCTCTTTTAATTGTTTCACTTTTGAAGTCTAACTTGTCTGATATTAATATAGCTACTCCCGTTTTTTTCTGGTTGTTGTGTGCATGAAATATCTTTTTCCAACCTTTCACTTTCAGTCTATGTTTGCCCTTGTGTCTAAAGTGAGTTTCTTGTAGACAGCACATAGATGGGTCCTGTTTTTTAATCCATTCTGCCAGTCTGTGTCTTTTTATTGGGGAGCTTAATCCATTTATGTTTAGTGTTATTACTGTAAGGGCAGTACTTTCTACTACCATTTTGTTTTTTGGAATTTATATGTCATATCTTATTTTTTCCTCTCCTTTTACCTTTCCTGATAATCTTCATTTCTGCACTCTTCTCCAACTCTCTCTCTCCTGTCTCTTCCTATCAGCCTGTAGCACTCCCTTTAGTATTTCTTGCAGTGCCGGTCTCTTATTCACAAACTCTCTCAGTGTCTGTTTGTCTGAAAATGTTTTAATCTCTGCCTCATTTTTGAAGGAAAGTTTTGCTGGATATAGAATTCTTGGTTGGCAGTTTTTCTCTTTCAGTATCTTAAATATATCATGCCACTGTCTTCTTGCCTCCATGGTTTCTGCAGAGAAATCTGTACATAGTCTTATCAACTTTCCCTTGTATGTGATGGATCACTTTTCTCTTGCTGCTTTCAGAATCCTCTTTGTCTTTCACACTGGACAATCTGACCAGTAAGTGTCTTGGAGTAGGTCTATTGGGATCTATTCTATTTGGGGTATGTTGTACTTCTTGAATCTCTAATTTTCTGTCTTTTATAAGAGTTGGGAAATTTTCAGTGAATATGTCTTCTATTATTCTCTCTGCCCCTTTTCCCCTCTTCTCCTTCTGGGATACCCATAACACGTATATTTGTGCGTTTCATGTCGCCACTCAGCTCCCTAAGACCCTGGTCGTATTTTTCCATTTTTTTCACCATCTGTTTTTTTGTGTGTGTGAATTCGAATGACCTGTCTTCCAGTTCACTGATCTTTTCTTCTGCCTGTTCAAATCTACTGTTGTGTCCCTCCATTGTGTTTTTCATCTCCTCCATTGTGGCCTTCATTCCCATGAGTTCTGCCATTTGTTTTTTTAAGTTTTTGAATTCTTCTTTATGGTCAGCCAGTGTCTTCTTTATATCCTTCAGCTCTTTTGCTATATCTTCCTTCATTTCATCAAATTTATTTAGCATTAGTTGCCTCCACTCCTGTGTCTCAGCTGAGCTATTAGTTTGTTCCTTTGGCTGGTCCATGTTTTCATGTTTCCTGGTATGGCTTGTTATCTTAAGTTGTCTAGGCATCTGATTTTCTTGATTAGTTTATTTTGGAGCTTGTTTTCTGTCTTTTACCTAGTGGTTTTCTTGTTGGTTGGCTTTGTTCTCTGGCCTCTGTTATTCAGTTCAACTTATTCTAGACCTCTAACTTAGGTTCTATTTAGTTGATCACAATTTTTCCCCTCTTGTTTTTTCTGTTTTTTGCTCTGCCTCTATGTAACCTTTTTGTGAGTGAGTTTCCTCAGATATGGTTGACCCTAGTCAGATTTTCCCAGTCTAGTGAGGCCCAGGTCTCATTGGGAGGTTATGGAGTTTTCCTGAGAATGAGACCCTCCTATGAGGCCTTTAGAATTGGTGCTTTTCCTCTCCTGTCCAGCAGGTGGTGCTTGCCAGCCTGCAGCTCCCCCACCAGTGTAAGGAGTTATGTAGACTTTAGTTCTCCTGGTGACTCTGATCCTGTCAGGGGCGTGGCTGACTGAAGCTGGAATCTGAATTCCAGCCCCTGGGGTCTGAGTTCCCAGAAGGAGGACTGCCAGTTGAGCTGGACCTCCCTCCACTCTCCCAATCCTCAGAACTCCAGTTGTCTCTCAGGGGCACTATTCCCTTCTCCCCTCTCCTCTTTGGGGCCTCTCCAGGTAGATTCCTTGGTCAGCCTGAGTTGCCAATTAAAGACAGGGGTGGAGGCCTTCAGTAGTGAATAGGGAACTCAGACACTGTAGGTACTCTGTCTCCCCCCAAGCCCAGCCTAGTCCCTCAACCTGGGCTTTCCAATAGAAAATAACCACATATATTACTTTTAGATTAAAACAAAAAAATAGAAAAGAAAAACAATAAAAAGAAAAAAGAAAAAAAAAACGAGTCTCTTTTAAAAGTCTTTCTCCAGCCTGGAAGTTTTGTCAGTGTCAGAATACAGCATTTAAAGATATGCTTTGGGCTATTGTCTGATAATTACTCTCCAACAGCTTCAGTCACCCCCCTGCCAGGGGGCTATTGAAATGCAAAAAGATAAGGGATCAGTGAGAATCCAGAAGGCACAAAATGTAGGGGGAAAAAAAATGGCTTTTTTGGAGTCTGGGAATGGGTGCCCGCTTTTACGTGCCCCCACTTCTCAGAGCCCAGCCGTTGTTTAGCATCCCAGCTCCCAAAATTAGTTAATTAATTTGTTAATTAATTCTGCAGTTGAGGCTGGGTTGAGCCTCCCTTCTCACCCTCAGCAGATTGCTGTTTTTTGTCCCCCCCCCGCCCTTTTCAGGGAGCCAGCAGCAAGACGGTCTGTGAGGTCTGGGTGGGGAGGGGCACCAGACCCCTGGTCCCAGGAACTTACAGTGTTCGCTGCGATCTCAGCTTTTCCTCCAATTCCAAACTTGCGTCCAATGTGTGACTGGTTACTGGAGACCCCGAAAACACTGTTTCATATAGTTCTTGGGTAATTGCCAGCTGCTCTAGGGGAGAGACGAAATTCTGCTCCTCACCACTCCGCCATCTTGCTCCACCCTGCAATTCGGTTTCTATTTACTTTTGCCACATGCCGTCAGTGTAGTACCTTCACAATCTTCTGGTTTAGGGAGTTTGGATGGCTTTGCTGATGCTTTGTTTTCTTTTCTTCTTTTTCATTATTTATTTTTCATTTTATAGACTTTAAAATACTTCATAAATAGCAAGAGAAATTAACCAGAATTGAGTATGCTTAACCCCTTTACTCACTCTGAGAGCTTTAATTAATATGCATTTTTACATTTCAATTTAGGTCTCTTTGAAAAATGAAAGAAAAATGCTCAACCATTTATTCAGCAATTTAATTCTTGAATATTGTGTTCAAAAGAAATTGCTGATGAAAAGGACATGTCACATCATTATCTTTTATAATGTACTAATCAATACTTTTCAAACATAATATATGGCATTTAATTAGTCCAATCATATAAGCTGGAACTGCAAAATTTTCATTAGCACTTAAGGTCTCTGAAAAGCAGTACCTACTGCTTCAGTGACAGTACCAGCTAATATGTTTGTGGAAAGTAAAGTTCATCTACTGTCTTTCATAGAGTTTTAAATTTTCTCCCATCCTTTTTTATATAATGTGAAGTTTTACCCTTTATATTGATTTTTAAAAACCAATATAGAATCTTTATACAAATGGTTTCACTTGAACATCTCTGAAGAATCAGTTATTAGCATCAGAACTGGCCTTTTTCTTTTTTTGTTAATTTTATAACCGTTAATCAGCTAGAAGTATCTAAACACATTTATAAGCACAAAAGGAGAGCTCAATTGTGGATGACCACAGTGTTAATATATTTTTGCATAGTACCCGTTATTTTTTTTTTACTCTTTATAAACACAGTTCATTTCCATTTAAGAAAATGTATCTGGTTCTCCACAGCTAGTTTACTCTACTTCTGAACCTTACCTTGTACCTTTCTGATCATAACAGTAGAAAAATGTGCCTTAGACACAATTATAACTCAAACATCACTTCCCATCTTACTGTAGAAAAGATCTGAAGACCCTGTAAATTAAAAGAAGTGGCAAAAAGTTACACTCCTATTGCAAAAACTAAATAAATAATGTGGCAAATGCTATTTTACTTTTAATTCTAGGAGAAGCTGTAATTCAGATGACCTGTAGGACTTTGGTCTACAAATACAAAGCATCTATTTTAGCAACTTAACAAAAACATTGAATATTTCCTTTAATTTCCCTATTCATAAACTGTATAAGATGAATATAGTTTTTCATAGTCCATAAATAGAACATGTTTGAGTCTAGTACTTTTAAGATTAAGCAGAAATAAAAGTAGAATTTATAATCTTAAAATTAATTTATCATGAACCTATTCTTATGTGACTAATAAGCACTGATTAGATTTAAAGGACAGTTCCTTTCTCTCGAATTACCAATAATTAAAAATATCAAAGAGTAAAACATTTTGAAATGTATGGACTTGTATTTCAATCATAAAAATATTATTTTAAAACCAGGAACATATACTAAAATTTTCCAAAAATCAAAGTTTGGACTATGAGAACAACTCTTTCACATTCTCTTAAAAAAATAAAGGAATACTTCCTTTGATCCAATAGACAATATTTAAAATGTATTCATCATTTTTTTTACCAGAACAAAATGGCCCATGCATAGACATTGCTAATATTGAGAATAGAGACGTTTATTTCACATTCCTCTCATCTCCCCTTTCCTCATCTCTTTTCCCCTTGATTATCTTCATGATATCTTGGATGCCAAGACAGTTTTCTGGGATGCAATCGGCACCCATGTATCTGGCTCTCTGCTCTTCTTTAAGATGATGTCTGAAGGGAATCTTTGTCCATGATGTGCCAGTAAGGCAGGTGGTGGCTTTATACCTTGTTTACTCCCTCTCAGGATAAATAGCATTTTATCTGAATGTCATTGCTCAGTAAATAATAGAAGTATGGTAACTGTGGTGTTTCAATAGAGGCATTAGACACTCATAAACTATACCTCTACTCTCCTAGCATTACATGAACATATTACGAATGATTTGTGAAGAAACATCAGTGATGAAACTACTCCAGGAATGGTTAAGTGAAAATTTTGAATGACTAAAACTGGTTATAGCACTGACATAAAAGATAATCAATTCTTAATTTTAGTTACAAACTCTGCCCTTTAAAAAATTAGCATTGTGCATAACAAATAAAAAGGATTCCGACTTGGTGGTTTAAAAAAAAGCATTTATATTATTATTGTTAAATGTGGTTATCTAAATATTTTTTCTGGGGGTGCTGGGTGTACTTTATTGATGATACATGACAACGTAGGGCTCTCAGCCCCTCCCCTACCTCAAGGGGTCTGGGGTGGAAGCTATGGAGGAAAGGCTAAATATTGTTTTAATAATGACTGTAAACAAGAGATCAGTTAGATGTTTGGATTGTTGTTAACTACAAAAAGTATAAATATGAATTGAGTTTAATAGTTTACTGTTTGTAAGTTCCAGCCCTATTAGCTCATTCAAAATACATAAAATGGTGAATGTGGTAAGATAATTTATCTATCTATCTCTCTATCTATCTATATATAGAGACATTATATGTATAGAAAATATATATATGCATTTATTTCCACTGTTTACATAAACTGTTTTTCGTGTATTTTGTTTTATTTTTTAGATTATAGACTCATGTTATTTATAATTTAGCTCTTTACCATATAATTTTGCAAGACACTTAATGCTAATCATGTGTTTATGTGATCAATGAATGAGTTTTTTTTTTTTTTTTGATGATTATAAAGAGCTATTTCCAGGCAGATATAATTCAAAATTTCAAAACCCACAGATTCACATTGAAAGAATAAAGATAAATTATTCAGATCTTATATTGTTTGTTTTGTTTTGATGTTTTTAATGTCACCATACTTTTTCTTTCAACCTATTTGTCTGTATTCTGCTTTGCCATTAAATGGCAGGTTTCCCCCTTGTGGTACAAAATCTTCTTGCAAACTACACTGAATGATCTGTGCAAACAGTTTAAGAGTGAGTGCATTTCAGAACATTAAAAAGAAGTTTAAAAAGGTGAAGGAAGAGGAAGAGAAGAACTGGTTTAACGAAATTAGTATCTCTTTGTTTCTTTCAGTGCAGCAGAACAATGAAAGACTATTAAGCTTAAAGCTATCCTATTATTTCTAGGGAGGGAATATGTTATTTTAAAAAGGGGAAATTCTTAAATTATAATAAACTTTGCAGATGACATTTACTCATATATTCTTATTTCTTGGTGTTCTATTGATATGTGAAAAGGTCATTATAGTTATTGTTAATATTCTAAAACTCAGTCATTGCCAATATTTATAAATCAAACTGATAAGCAAAACAGTCAAATTCTTTGACTTCAATGCTTTTAATATTTCTTAAACTGCAGCAAATAATAATTTGTTTCAATGTTAAATGCTTACAAAATAATAATGATTATAATGCAATCAAATACTTATTAAATTTTTAACCAACAGAAAAAATATTTCAATATAATACATAATATTATATGTACATACATGTTAAGGTCCTTCAAAATAAATTTGTTTCTAATTATTGTTTCCCATTCTAACAGTTCTAATATAAACTTTAAAGTAAAATATTTATAAAATAATAATAACAATATGTTATTCCTGGACTTACCTTCAATTCTCAGTTACATTAGGCATTTGGAGTGTGCAAAATACTTGTGAATTGTCTACTTACTATATCCTATAACATCATATGGAAGAGCAGCTAAGATCATGTTTTTCATAGCACATGAATTCATAAAAATAGAAGTAAATGATCTTTCATAGATCACAAATCAAGGTGAAGGCCAACATATAAAATATTTTATCACAAAGGTTTATTGCTGGTATTCTATCTTTTCAAACACTTGGACATCAATGATTCCAAAACACAGTAGCCTCACTGTATATTTTCTACTCCTTATAAACCTCTTAAAAATATGAGTATCATCATTACGACTACACAAAACAATACTTGCCTTTTGGCAAAATGTTGGTTCTTACTTTTCATCTCTTTCTTTCCAGGAGACATTAAGTCTTTTTGCATTTTTAACTATTTCCATTTCACTTAGAATATAAGTTTTCATTTGATCAAATTAAGCTCCCTGTTCACCTTTAATTGCATGAGCAGCTTTAATGATTACAATGCAGAATGACATAGTGTAATTTACCCTCCTGAATACTTTCTCCTCTCTGCTCTGAGAAAAAAATAATTCAGAATAAAAACAGTGATTATATTTACCTTGATGATAGGGTGCCAGAAGCAATTATTTTAAAATTGCCCTATTTATTAGATTTTAGGTGTCCTTTTCCCTTTGTGTTCTGAGATAATCAAATCAATGTCCACATCTAGATTGGCTACACCATCTATTTATGTCATTCTTTCAGCAGTACTACTGAATAAAAATCCTATAATAGAGTATATGCCACACACTAAAAGTTCATATCCTGTAGCTACCACTTAGCCTTTGTCAATGACCAGCCTGCCTACTTCCATTTCTTGACAACTTCTTAACTAACTTGTTATAATAGCAATTGCCAGCTTGTCTCTTTCATTTCTCTCTCTACAGATATCATCTGTCCTGATTCTTGCATGCCTTCAAAACACCTCTTGATCATTCTTCTTGGTTTCAGAAGCCTCCTCAATTAAGTTTCTGCATGTCCGCACCAGTCACCAAATCATCAGTTTTGCTTCTAGTCTCATATATTTAATAACTCTGCTCTTGAAGATGATGAAATCCAGCATTCATGATTCTTGACATTTACTTCAAAATTTATGGATACCTGACTTCCTATTATTCTCCACTTCTTGCTCTCTGTGATCATGTGCTTTCCCCCTCTATTTTTTATCCACTGAATAAGAATAAGCTTTCTTAGCCCTTTGCTTATGATTTTCTGTATTTGTTACCTCACATACTCCATCCCTCCTAAGGCTTCAACTAACTTCCTAGGCCATGGAAACAAAATCTCCAGTCAAGACTCCTCTGGTTTGACTTGTATCTTTCTTGCTTCCTATACAGTGTTGCCCCCCGAAGTTCACCACTTTCCTTGATCGGACCAAATTCAGACTCACTTCTAAATATTTTATAAAATATAATCTCAAAGATCTATCAGAATTATAAGCTTGTAAACATGTTTTACTTTTGCTTTCTTTTATTTACAATATCCAGCCATTCATCCAGATTTTCTTCCACAGAGTAATTAGTTTGATGAAGACCATAAATGGTGTGGAACAACGCTGATGTTTATTTTTCTTCCCAAACATACTTCCCAGGTTGTTGTAATAAATCTCCTCTGCTAGGCAGCAGATACCTTGAACAATACCTTAGATGGATTCTACAACTTCCTCAACAAATTCTAACTCTGCGTGTCCCTCTCCACCATCATTAGCCAAGCTTATGGCTCCCTGGATCTGAAGTGGTCTCCTTGTTCTGCCCCACCTCTCACTCCAGCACCTTGAAGAGTAAAGAAGGGGCATATGTGGTCTGGTCCTGAGATTCATCCTGCCCACCTCCATTTTCAAAGAATAATTCCTCTGATTGTATGAGGAAGGTTCCAAAGAGGGAGAGGTGGAAGGAAAATACCTTTCTTTAATTAGCTTCCTTCAGTTGTTGCCCTCTCGCTGTTGGCCAGCTTCTCATTGTGCAGATACCCTCCTGTGCCAAGTACCCAGTTGCTGGGCCTGGAGAAGTACTTGTACTTTCCTCAGGGGGCCTGGCTAGGGACTGCCAGTGCCTGGCTCCCTGTTATGGAAGGTGGTTTAATCACTTTCCTTAGCTCTTGCCACCGTTTTCCTAGACTCCATGGTGTCGTACCCCAGGATTTTCTTCCTTGTCGCTCCTTCCCAGTTTTCCTAAATATACTCTGAGAAGGGGTGGGGAGAGCCATTCTGCCATCTTTATTAAGTCCTGATCTCTAGCTCTCTACATCTTTGTGGTTCTTATGGCCTTAGCTTTAAACTGCTATTGACAGTCCTAGGGCAATTCACCATCCTTTAACTATAATGTCTCAGATTACCGCTTTCTCACCTTTCTCTTCTTCAGTCTTCCCTCCCTATTGCAGATATTTTGTGTTCTGAAATCTTGCTCCATTATTTCACTTTCTTCTTCATTGAACTCAGCTCTCTCCCATCACCTCCTTAATCAAGTGCATATTTCTTGAAACATAGTGATATATTTTCATCTTAGTCCTTTTTTTGATCATAAAGTTTATGAATTTCTTATGAGACAATCTAAGCCTGGAATGTTCTTCCTGTGTTTCGAAACCTCTACACTTTTAATAATTTCTAAACCAACTTCAGTTTCAATTATTTTCTTCTTTTACTTAACAAAAGACATTCACTTTTAACAATTACCTACTTTCACATATATGTGAAAATATATAAGAAAATATATACATTTTCATATCTGTATATACGCCTTAACTAGCTATAAATTCTCAAGAAAAAGGAATAGGTTTTCTATTGCTTTTGGATTGTGAATAGCACCAAACATAAGACTTGGGGAATGATTTTAAATAAATGAAAGCATTAACATGAGTTACATATTCATCAAGAAATAATGATGAGCATTGACGACGCTTTTCATATTAAACCCCAAATGATTTCCCTCATTCCTTTTTTATAATAGAATTTTTTGACATGAATATATATTACATGAGTCAGCATTTGGTTGAAGGATGAACACATTCATTCCATTCAATAATTACTGTTATGGTGATATATTCCATAGCCCTCACTTAGCATATGAAGTACATAGAAATTCCTGATACATTCAGAGTAGAAGTTAAGGAAACTTGAAAAACAAAAAAAAAGAAGGTCCTTCTGGTCTTCTTAAGCATCCCAAGTACTAGTGTAGGCAATGAAATACCAAATGATGAAAACATAAGAAGGGGAGGGGTGTGCATGGAAGAGAAGAGGCTTTGCAATCAGGAACAATAATTATTGAAGCAATTATATGGAAAATGAAAATCATTTAAAGTAATTATCTTAATGAAGACATGATGCAATAAATGATACAATTGTTAGCATGAATTTTCCATATTTTTGTAATGGATTTCCTTTTGGGTTTCTGTATGTAAAGAGATCCAAATATTAGCAGATATAATTTGAATAAAAGGGTTCTCATATTTAAATTCTTAGAATTCCAATTTTCTGCTTTATTCTGTGTTTACATCATAAATAAATACGTGATTTAACTTCATGAATACAGACTGCTGTGCTAATTTCTGAGTAGCGAATTTCAGGAAAATGTGTCTGCTACATTTTCTCAAAATGAAATTTGTAATATAAATTTGCCATCTATTTTCATATCCCCAATGCTAGGCTGAGATACATCAAATAAAGGATTTTCTTGCTGCTAGGAAGATGGCAAGAGCCCTGACATCTCCACTTTTATTACTTTTCTAATTTTATTTCTGGGACCCCAGATTTTTTCATAGAAAGTTGTGTTTCTGGTCCACTGATATCAGAAAAACTCTGTAAATACACAAAGCAATAATGTAACCAAAAGATTAAAATACAATTTGAGTGGGGATAGAAATATTATTGGGAGTACCTAACTTTATAAGCTTTTACTTAATGCAATTGGGTAACATAAACAGTAACTTTTCCTTGTTAATTATATTTGAATTCAGTTTCAGATCTTAAATGATTTAAAAATTATGTTGATCACAAAATGGAAATATACTTAATTATCACAAATAGACTCCAGTAACAGAAGTTAAGGAAGTATAATTTCCCTTAGTAAACATATCAAATAAAATAACACCAAATCCCTAACTTATTCACTCTTTATACACTTTTATACTGTTTTATTTGTCTATCCAAACAAAAAAACCTATATTAAAACTCTGTTGCTTGACTTCTTTGTACCAAGGCTAGGTTTGTGAACATAAAAACAGTTATTCAGGAACAATTGGTTAATAACACTGCAATTTTATATTCATGTGTGTGTATATATATATATATATACATGTATTCATAATATATACTCATATATACTTATACTATAAATGATAATCAGCACAGCTGACATAAAATCCATTGTTCTGAGTTGCACAAAATAGTTTCTAAAGGAATACATGTATTTCATGTCTAAGCACATGCTTCCATTTAAATAAAGTATTTCAAGTTCAAACATATCCTTATTTGAAAATCTTTAAAATTACTCGGTGAAAAGTAGAATTATATCCTAAAAATGAGAGCATATTAAAACAAAACAAAACAAAAACAAACATAACCAAAAAACCCCTCTATGTCTGAATCCTAAATATGTAGGAATAATGTGAGTGCCTTTCTTGTCTTCATGAACCTTCCTCCCCTATTGTCATTCCAGGTGCTCCAATAAATAATTGTTGCCCCTGAATAAAAATAATTCTGCACCCAATTCATCACTCCCCCAACTAAAGAATTTTTATTGTATTTATTTTTTCTTTGCCCCCCACCAATAGGCTTATTGCAATGTAATGTGTATACAATAAAATTCACTCTTAAATGTACAGTTTGATGGGTTTTAGTCATTGCACATCATCATCTGGCTACCACAATTAAGATTTAGGGCATTTCTAGCACCTTAAAAAATTCCCTTATGACCTTTAGTGCTCAATTCCCTCTCCCAGCTCGAGAGAGTGAGATACAATTTCCGTAGCTGTAATTTTGTCTTTTCTAGGATGCCTTAACTGGAATCACAGAAATTTATAGATAGATATCTCTATCCATCATAGTCTTTCTTTTACTTTTTTAACACAGGATAGTGATTTTGATATTTATCTTTGACGTTTGTGTATCAGTAGTTTACTCCTTTTCATCACTAGTATTCAGTAGTATAAATGTGACAACAATTTAACTTTTTAGTTACTTAGTTGTTTATGTTTTTTAGTTATTATGGATAATGGTGCTAGGGACATTCACATATATCATTTTGTTGATACCAGTTTTCATTTCTCTAGAGTAAACACCTAGGAATGGGATTTTTGGATCATTTGGCACATTACGTTTTACTGACAAACTACTTTTCAAAGTGGCTGTATCATCTGCAATCCTACTTGCAATTTCTTCCACATCCTCTCCAGCAGTTGGTATTATAAGTCTTTTATTTTTACCAATTCTAGAGGGTGATTTATTATATGTTTAAATGCATTTCTCTGGTGAAGTGATGGTGAGTGGCTTTTTCAAGATTTTGTTGGCCTTTCACATATCTTTTGTGAAGTGTCTGTTCAAAACTTTTGCCCAATTCTTAAGTATGTTGTTTATAAGATATCTTTTTGTATTTTGGAAAAAAGTCCTTTTTCAAATATATCTTTCCAATATTTGTTCCCAGTCTGTGACTTGCCTTTTAATTTTCTTAACTATGAATAATCAAAGAATAACAGTTTTTAATTTTAGTTATATCAATTTAACTTTTTTTCTTTATGGTTTGTATTTGCATTTGTGTGCATATTTTGTGTATGTGGCTATGTCATATTCAATAATGAATATTTTGCCTAACAGAATGTGACAAATATTTTCCACTCTGTTTAATCAATCTCAAGGTTTTATATCTATGGCTCTATGATTCTACAATCCGTTTCTAGTTAGTTTTTGCATATGCATAAGATAAGGGTGGAAGCTCCTTATTTTACATACAGATATCCAACTTTTTCCAGTACCATTTTTTCAAAAGACTATTCATTCTACCCTGAATTATCTTGTCACCTTTGATAAGAGCCAATTCGTCTTTAAAACTTTTGTTTAGGCTACTGTGATGGTTAGGTTCATATGTCAACTTGGCCAGGTGATGGTACCCAGGTGTCTGGTCAAGCAAGCACTGGCCTAAGCATTACTGCAAGGACATTTGTGGCTGCTTAATAAACCAGAAAGCTGGTTTATTAAATCATCAGTCAATTGGTTGCAGCTATGACTGATTACATCTATGAAAGGTGTGTCTTCCACAGTATGAGAATTCAATCAGCTGGATTTAATCCAATCAGTCGAAGAGTTTTAAGCGAGGAAGATAGAGGACCTTCACTTCTTATTCAGCTAGCCAGCGGAGCGTTTCCTGAGAAGTTCATCGAACACCTTCATCGGAGTTGCCAGTTCACTGGCTGCCCTACGGAATTTGGACTTATGCATCCCCACAGTTGTGTGAGACACTTTTATAAAATCTTATATTTACAGATATCTCCTGTTGATTCTGTTTCCCTAGAGAACCTAACTAATACAGTTACTTTTTTTTCTATTTCTCTTCTCAGTTCCTTGATTTCTACTTTTATCTCCATATTTTATCTCCAATATTTCCTTCTATTTACTTTGTATTTAATTTGTTATTCTTTTTCTGATTTCTTAAGATGGAAAATTATATCTCCCTTTTTTAAATAGGATGTTTAGCTCAATAATATTTACTATAACTTTGATGTGGTTGACTTTAATCTATTATTTTATTATTTGTCTTATAGTATTCTCATTTTTTTTTCCTTACCTGCTTAACATTATTTGTGTGGTTGTAATTGCATTTTACTTTTTCTTTGGTGTATTTATCTATACTTCTCTGTGTTAATTTTCTATTGGTTGTTCCAAGGATTAGATATGTATTCTTAAATTTTCACAGACTACTCAGAATTAATCTGCTACCTCTTCATATAAAGTGTAGAAACCTAGGCACCATGCAGGTCAATTGATCTACAGTCATCCTTGAAATTAGAGTTGTTACATGTATTACATACACATGTGTTCTAAATACCAACAAGACAATGTTTTATTTTTCCTTGCTGCTTTTAAGA
The DNA here is from genome assembly GCF_015220235.1 of Choloepus didactylus. NCBI lineage: Eukaryota > Metazoa > Chordata > Mammalia > Pilosa > Megalonychidae > Choloepus > Choloepus didactylus. The sequence goes on along the minus strand of NC_051309.1, from coordinate 186,670,348 downwards.
TTTGTTCTTAAGATGTGGCTTTTAACAGATTGACTCTGATGTTCCAAGACTTGGAATTCTTAATGCTTATCCAGTTTGGGGATTTTTGAGCAGCTTAAATCTGTAAATATGTAACTTACATTAAATTTTTGAAAATGTCAACCATTATGCCTTCAAATATTTTTTATGGCCCATTCGCTCTTTTCTTGCTGGAAATCCAATCTCACATATGTTAAGCCATTTGATATTATCTGACAGCTACAAGTGTCTTTCCATTTTTGTTTTTGTTTTTTTCAATAAATATTTTTTCTCTTTATTCTTCAGCTTGGTTAATTTCTATTGATATATATATTCCAGTTCATTGACTTGCTCCTCTATCATTACTTTTCTGCTATTAAATCCATCTAGCTGTTTTTTGTTTTGTTTTGTTTTGTTTTTATTTCACCTTTTCATTTTTTAAAAACTAGGATTTCCATTTGGTCTTTTTCATCATTTTAATATCTTTGCTGAGATTTCCCATCTTTTCATTAAGTGAAAGCATATTCTCCTTTACATCATTGAGTGTGGTTAAAATAACTTCATCATATTCTTACATATGATTTATTTCAGAAGGTAGTCTTACTTGCTTTCCTTTTCTCTAGAGAATATCTTCCACTTTCCTGACTCTTTTTATGCCAGGTGATCCTTCATTTCATACTGGCCATCATGAATGTTAAGATGTGGAAACCTTGGATGCTGTTGATTTTCTTCCCTGGGTCAATTTTGTCTGTTCATTTCTTTTAGTCAGACACAAATTGAAAAGTCTGTCTTGCACAGCAACTTGAATCTCAGTTGACATCATTTACCATAGCTTATCTACTTTGAGTCTAATACACACATACATGATTCAGGCAACAGAGATTGCACAGAAGAATTTGAGGGTCTTCTCCGTTATAGATCAAATTGTGTCCCCCCAAAACATATGTTGAAGTCCTAACCCCCTATACCTCAGAATGTGACTTATTTGGAAATAGGGGTGTTATGGATAGAATTAGTTAAATTAAGTGAGGTCATACTGGAGTAGGGTCATACTACTCCAATATGACAGATGTCCTTATAAGGAGAGAAGAGATACAGGAAGACGCCAGGAGAATAACAGCATGTGATAACCAGGCAGATGACGTGGCAACTGCGAGCTGACGAATGCCGGGATTGCCTGCAAACCACAGTAGCTAGGAAGAGAAAAGGGAGAATTCTCCCCTCAGGTATTGGAAGGACCATGGCTCACTGACAGATTGATTTCATACTTCCAGCCTCCAAAACTATGAGATGCCATCAAGTTTGTGGGACTTTATTACATCAGTCCTAGGAAACTAAGACACCATTAGTATTTCCCTTCTGTGGTCCCTCTTCCCCGTTTCTTCCAGCTATTACAGTTTTCCCTGATTCAATATTCTGGCTCCCCAGACAAGAAAATGAATGGATTTTTTACCCACAAGGGATTCTAACACTCCATGCTTGCCAACTGTGCTGCTCCCAAGCTAGAAAGAGTGAAAGCAGATGTAACTCCTCTTTCCTGATACAGACTTCTCACAAGAACTTTCCTTTTTCTCTTCACTTTCCTATGCTTCTCAGTAGATGCATTTAGCTATTATGTCCAGATTTAATAGTTTTCTGTAAAGAAGTTCAGCATTACTTAGCCAATACCCAAGTTAGAGTTCCCCAAATTCATCATTTTTTAATATATATAATGAAAATTATGTCAAGTAAGACCATGATTCTCCTAAGGATTGCACCAGATCTTTGATGTTCCGGGTCATGTTCCTGATCTCTTCCTCATCCTACAAGCAACTTTTTCTATTTTTCTATTCTTTACTGCTGTGATTTTTATCCAGTCACATGATCTCTCTGGAACATAAATTCTACTCTCATGTTTTGGACACTTGGCTTCTAATTCACATTTCCTACTTGGTTCTTTAATTTCCACAGCGTAGCCTTTTCCATCTTTACCCTAAAGAAGACACAAATCCTTTACAACCTTTTAGCTCACTTTCTGACAATGCATGCTTAAGCATTTGCTTGGACATGGTTTCATTAAATTATTTAATTCAATTTCTACACTTAAAATTTGTTGTCTATATTACTTTTTTGGGTGAACCTATGCTGAATTTGTCACTCAAATCTGTGAGCTTTGGTTTCCTCACATTTTAAAGGGAGATTTGGGTTAAAGGATCTTAACTGTTCCTCTTCATTTTCATTTCAAACAGTACCATAAAAAAAATAACCTATTTTCTCCACCTAGTGTAGTCTTTTTCTGATTAATGTAAGATCTGACCTCCCATTGCTCTACATATTCTAAAAATTACTTATTAATCATGATGTTAGAACTGTGCCTCAGTGATACCTCACCTCATTCACACATGAGGAATGAGCATCTTCTTAACTAAAACCTCTGCCGTGCTCTACAAATGGACTGTCAATTTCTCTAGAGTGACACTAAATCAAGTAGCAGCACATGGTAATGTAAATCACAGCCTAATTTAGTTGTCACTGTGTTGTGACACTTGGTTAAAAATGCTTTTTAATTGTGACTATAAATTATACATGAACAATTCTTAGTGACAGTCTTTATACTACATCAGATTACTTCACCCAAAGGGGAATAGCAAGCATCATCAACAAGAAGCAAGTGTACATCTGAAACTGTTAAATAGCAGTTTGGGAAAAGATGATGATGATGATGGTCTCAGATTTAGTTTCAACCCAAAATCTTTGGGTAGAAAGGAAAAAAAAAAATCTTTGTGGATTTCTGTATTATGAATTGCGGGACTATAGATTATAAACACAGTTTTCTTTCTTTGCCTTCTACCATATAGTCCTGAAAACATAATCTTAAGTTTCTGTTCTTCAGTTTAATAGCCTGTAGAAATGAGCGACTTAATTTTGGTATGTGTATCTTAGTATTAGAGAAAAAGTGACTGGACTTAGACAAAGAGTGGCTCTTCTAAGTTGCTATTTGACCTGGTGAATTCTTAAATATTTCAAGATGAATATTTCCATATTTTTAAAGCACTAGATTTTGATTAAGTGGATCCCAACTGTTTTTGGAAGGGTAATATCTTATAGCATCGCATTAGTGGAAAAGAAAAATTTACAAAGGAACACAGGATGTTAAATGCTGATTTCTAAACTAAATAAAATACAAGTGACATAATGAAAATTAATCTAACCTTATTCTGATCTCTCACTTTTGGCAACATGACCATATATTTTCTTGAATATGAATGAACTCCATTAGTAGAATCATGTATTTTATTTTATTGTACTGAAAAGAGGCGGACATGCTTGAAGTCTCAGTCTCTATGCCTTAGTTTGTGTCTAAAATGAGGATAGTTGTATCCATCTCACAGAGCTGTTTTGAGGCTCTAATTATATAGCCTTTGCAAGTGGCTGGCATTTTATAATACTCAATAAATATCAGGACCCCTACAACTGCAATTCCTAACTTTTATGGATTGTGGATAAATTCTTGAAGCTGTGGGCTTGCTCCCCATACTTCAAATCATTTTCAGATGCTCTTAAATTCTTCCATATACTCTCTAAGAGGAGTACTCACAACCCCAATCCTAAGTAAGACTCTGAGATAACTAATGTATAAATGCATGGAAAAAGATGAAAGTGGAAGCAATACTTGATCATTCACAGTAACATCAAAGCAGGTGAAGGTATAATCACTAGCCATTCAAGAAGAGACTACAGTGGGGATAGTCTGTGTGGCTAAGGAAGACATAAAGCCACAAGCTAGGACAGAGCTGCTAACAAAGAATAGTGCAGCTGAGATCTCTTCAGCAGAGATAATGAGCAATGCATACCAGCAGATGCATACTGCCTGGTTGATAGGTCATTCATCAAGACACATTTACTGAGCATCTACTGTATCAGGCACTCTCTAAGTCCCCTCAGAGACAAAGATGAATGTGTTCAGTCCTTGTTCTGGATAAGCTCGCATACAGGCACTTCTCCAATGAAGAAATGAAGAATTATGCATAACATTCAGTGAGAATGGTTCATTGACAATAAACAGCATTGGTATGCAAGATGATTATCTATCAGCCAACAATGAAAGCTATATTGGGAAATACTAATTATAATCCCTTTGTTATGTAGGTTGCAATAATTTGCCCATGGCTTGCTATTTTTTCCTTGTAGTGAAACATACTGCTGGTGATTTGTGAGATCATTTACAAGATTATAAATTTGTGCCAACCAAGTGGAGTTTACAACACAGAGATTTACCTAGGGTTCCAGGGACTGGGTTAAAGTGAAAAACAGACGTAAAATTCTAGCAGTTTTGGTCAAAAAGTTCTCTAACAATAGAATTATATAATGGTTTGCTTCTGTTTTTCTGTAAGTCTTCTATCTGCCCAGAAATATTGCTCTTTGACACAGAAATTATAACTTCTGTGTACTGCAATACTGTTCAAGGATTGGAAATTAGACATTAAATCCAGAATCTTTGTAGACTGACTAGTTGTGGCAACTGTCTTAAGCCCTGAGGATCTATTTAGGAACAGTGTTATATGTCCTGGTATAAGGAGAGATATTCAAATTAACACAGCCTGGTTGTTTGGAAGAAGTGCAGCCCCCAGCTGTGTGGACATCTCTAAAAATCCATCCTTGTTGGAGATGTCAGAAAAAAATGCAAATACATGTTTGTCATCTGTGCTGTATGGATGTATGGATATTCAACAAAACTTGACAAATATTAATAAGAAAAGTTTTCCTACTTATAGAATTAAATGATAAAATTTTGAAGCAATTTAATGTAGCTAATAAAGCATGGCATATGAAATTAGACAAATCTACTTTTCAGCCTAAGCACTATCACTTAGTTTCTTTCTGACTGAGAATGTATCAACGTTAGTGAACCTCAATTTCCATATCTTTAAAATGAAGATAATAAATCCTATCTTATTTATTCGTTTTTTCACAGAACAAATATTCTTAAAATTGTCAGGTATGTCTGGGTGTCTAAGTCTTGAACAACGAACATGACAGAAAGAGCCCCTATCTTCTACCTTTGAGGCACATACAATCCAGCAGAAGTTGTCAGGATTCAAAGTTGTAACCACTGGAAGATGCTTGACATGTATAAAATTCTCAAAAAATGTTATTTGTGATTATTATATTATTGATTTGTTATTGCTATCATTATGAAGAAGAGGATGATGAGAAGAAAACCCAATAACCTAAGCCATATTGCTTATTAGAAGAATTTTGGTGTTTACAGGAAAGGGATATTTACTTTTCTTTTCATTTTCCTCAAAATGATAACTACTATGTTTTTATCAAAGGAAAATTAGCATATAAATGTGTCACTGTAGAGTGATTGAATATACCATCTTCAGAGGCCATCATGGAGACTTTCATAGGCCCATTTTCTTCTTCCTCCATATCTGAGGTATACTGGAGTTGCCACATCAAACAAAAACATATTGGGTACCCATTTAAATTTTAATTTCAGATAAAAAATGTATAATGTAGTTTGTCCCAAATATTGTACTGGACATAAGTATGCAAAAAATTATTCTTTATCTGAAACTCAAATGTATCTAAGTGTCCCGTATTTTATCTGGCATCCCTAACCTATAGATAATCTGAAAGGTACTCTCAGAAAAGTACTGTGACATATTTATTAAATGTTTCTAAGATTTTCCTAATGTCAAAAATATTATTTACCACACAGAGTGAACACAGATGAACTAGTCATGTCTCAGACTTTGAAATTTGAAAGACTTTGAATTTGCCCCAGTGTGACACAGCATAAATCAATGGAATTTTTTTTAAACAACACTAATGTAGAGACAATGATTCCTCCAAAGTCTCCTCTTTTCCTTTCTACCTGTTTCCCCAAACATACAAGCAGACATTAACACAACCACATGCAAATTATGAAAATACTTGATCGAACCTATCCTTTCTTCAAAATCCTCCAAATGCAGAGTAACAGGTGTGAATATTAATCACGGCAGAGAGACTGAGGAACCCAGGCTGCCAGCTCGCCAGCCCCTCCACACTGAGGTGGCTGCCTTGGCTGCCTCTAGACTTCCACTTCCAGGGGCCTGAGTTAAATGCGTTTAGATCTGGGCATTAGAGGAAAATTTCTGCACTAGCCTCACAATGCCTTCACTCTCTAAAGTAAGGAAAACAAATTAGGTCAGAGGCATCATGAGTCTGACTCTGGTGCTCCTATAATATAAGGATTAAGAGTGGGGATGGGAAGCAGTTGACCACAGAGAATGAAGGAAATAGCTGCAGACGCAGGAAGGACTTCAGGAAAAGGAATATCTGTCTAGAAGGACCTGGAGGATTGGAATAAGAATATGAATTTTATAGTAAAGACGACAACATGAAGTTACTTAGAGAGGAAAGAACAAAACAATAGGAAGAGGTGGGGCTAGTTACAGAAACAAAATCTGTATTCAGTCACCTTTAATAATATTATAGTAGTGGTGATTTGGCATTATCTGTGACCTCAACCCTTAGCCTAACTCCAGAATTTGGCATTACCTACAATAACAGAGTTAACTCTATATTAGTTCTTATGCTCAATGTTTAACTTCTTATTCCAAAAGATGCTACATTAATAAAAGAAATAATAAAAAGTAATCTTAAAAGTAATAGCTAGAAGGAACTAGTACAGTCAAAGAACAGTTATAATGCTAATTACTATAAAATAATTTGAAGGTCTTCTTTTTTTATTTTATTTATTTGCATAAGGTTATTATATGACAATTCCCCTCTTGGTTATTTTCATTCATCCTTCATTATATCTCATATCATTCTTAGATGAGAGTTAACTAGTAACTTTGTTTTATGATACAGACAGGAAAAAGGAAAATGGAGTACATATTATATTCTAAAGCATTAGGAACTAAAGTCTATAAAAATCGGTGTTCACTCCCTTTATCCAGTATATGGATGGATAAAGAGAAAAATGGAGACAAAAACTAAATGGGAAACAGGGTGGGATGGGGGGATGATTTGAGTGTTCTTTTTTACTTTTATTTTTCATTCTTATTTTTAATCTTTCTGGTGTAAGGAAAATGTTCAAAAATAGACTGGGGTGATGAATGCACAACTGTATGATGGTACTGTGAACAGTTGCTTGTACACCAAGGATGACTGTATGTATATGAATATATCTCAATAAAACTGAATTTTAAAAAAATCAGTGTTCATATTGATAATTATGATTTATTTGAATATCACAAATTCGTATTATCTTTCAGGATTTTAAAAATAAACAAAAGAAATAACATTCTGATTTTCTCTTTGACTTAGTATATTTAAAGGGAAGAGAATTAAAACAATTAAGAACAAAAGCATTTGACTCCTCAGGCCTTGAAAGTTATTCTATATAAAAATAGAAAATGGTTGGCAAAACCACCAAGACTGTTAATACTGACAGGCTTTAGTTAGAGACATGGAACTGGAGGGGATAAAGGGGATGGAACGAGGAAAACAGAGACTTCAACTTTTTCCCTAGAATATTTCTGCCTTCCTCTATATACTTTTTAATAAAAAGAGTATATTAGTTTTGAAATTAAATTTAAGTGAATCAAAGTTGGACTTTCCAACAGCATTAACAGTTGGGTATTATATGCTGGTTGTCAAAATATTGGAAAGCATTTAGGACATTTATTCTTCTACATTGCCAAATGTGGTAGAGTATTTGCAAAACATACCATATGTAAGCAAAAGAAAATGACTTGATGTTACAACACACCTGTTCACTGCAACTGCTCTGCTACAAACTTTCATGGTAATACTTATTTCAAATCATCCCTGGCATTGATAGTAGTATTACGTTTTACCTTGTTAATATGTCAACATTGTATCGATACTAGAAGCAAGTTTGTCATTTTTTTTCTTCATTGTGACTCATTTCTTTCTCACCACTTTAGACACCCAAATGTAGAGACAGCCAAACCTAAATCATTATAATAAGGCAATATCAAAATAATGTGATTCCTCTGCCCTCCCCTCTACGTGGGATCAGACACCCAGGGGAGTGAATCTCCCTGGCAACGTGGAATATGACTCCCGGGGAGGAATGTAGACCTGGCATCGTGGGACGGAGAACATCTTCTTGACCAAAAGGGGGATGTGAAAGGAAATGAAATAAGCTTCAGTGGCAGAGAGATTCCAAAAGGAGCTGAGAGGTCACTCTGGTGGGCACTCTTATGCACACTTTAGACAACCCTTTTTAGGTTCTAAAGAATTGGGGTAGCTGGTGGTGGATACCTGAAACTATCAAACTACAACCCAGAACCCATGAATCTCGAAGACAGTTGTATAAAAATGTAGCTTATGAGGGGTGACAATGGGATTGGGAAAGCCATAAGGACCACACTCCACTTTGTCTAGTTTATGGATGGATGAGTAGAAAAATAGGGGAAGGAAACAAACAGACAAAGGTACCCAGTGTTCTTTTTTACTTCAATTGCTCTTTTTCACTCTAATTATTATTCTTGTTATTTTTGTGTGTGTGCTAATGAAGGTGTCAGGGATTGATTTGGGTGATGAATGTACCACTATGTAATGGTACTGTAAACAATCGAAAGTACGATTTGTTTTGTATGACTGCGTGGTATGTGAATATATCTCAATAAAATGAAGATTAAAAAAAAAATCAAAAAAAAAATAATGTGATTCCTATGTATGATGGGCTTCCTGAAATAGTGAGTAATTTACTCTTGCAAGGAAATAAATTCCATTCAATAGGGTGATTTTCTTGTAAACTCAGTCTAGAATGATTTGATATGTATCATTATTTTTATGATAGTGCATAACCTTCTAGTTTCTATATTGTTCTTTTGATTTTGTGTAGCTACCATAAATATACAATTTCCCAAAAAATGACATGAATCCATACATGGCAAATTGATTATCCTACAAGCAGATCAATAAGATACTAATGCAATGCTTACTGTAGCTTGTTTCTCATGGAAGATAACTACTATTTTTTTAAATTTAACTTGATGATCTTAAATACTTTCCTCACCTTAAATGATTTTACTGTACAAAGAAACTGTCATTGACTTTAAAAAAAAAAATTTATACATCCAGTGATGTAAAGCAAAGTATACAACTTTTTAACACCATGTTTCTTGGGTTTATTTTTCACTGAGTAATCTACTGATATCCATAAAAACTGAATAACTGCTCAATTCTAGAACCCCACCAAATTGGGTTCCCTCCTTTGTTTATGATAACATGAAGTACTAATACTTTGAAGTGTGAATCAAGAAGAAATTTCTTTGTTTTATACTTCAGACTGCACATTTTTTAATATCATGGCCATTAACTATATAATACGTGTTTTCCAGAGAATAAAACACTAGAATGATTTAGTGCAAATCAACTTGTGGACAAAGGGGTAAAAAAAAAAAAAAATAGTATCAGTGGTTACTTTCATAGACATATATGTGCTTTTTTGGTAGGTATTTAACTTTTATTCTGAAGTTCCCTTTGTTTTTTGTGGTTATCTGGCATCCATGTTTTCTTGTGCCAAAGGACAGATCTGATTTCCTTAAGACATCACATAAATTCTCTTCCCTCTCGTCTGTCTGGATTTGGGTGCGGTTTGATTGGGTTGTGCCGTCAGCACTCCCGACGCACCCTGCCCCCTCAGTCCTCGCTGATGGTTTAGGACCACCACAAACAGCCTCTGGGAGCTAAGGTGTTTGCCAAGGCTTCCAACAGAGAGCCAATCTGAGTCCCTATCTTCCTCTGAATTTGGTTGTGTGAGGAAATGTGTATCAAAACTGTTGCAGCTGTTCTGTGACAAGAGGTTCCTATGCAACTCTGCAGAGAGATGAGAAACCCTTTTCTTTGTGATATCTTTTGAGCCAGTGAACCAAGCCTTCCTGAAGGTATCTCTGTCTCTGAACTTCTTAATTATTTGAGCCAATAATCACCCTGCTACAATTTTTTATTACATTTTTTTGTTGTTTTTTACTTCAAGATAGAGTATAAGTGAAGATGATTAAAGAAGCCCTCCATAATAGAAGCACAGAGGAAAAACCCATTGTTAAATTATCACTGAGGTTAAGGTTCAGGGGACTTAAGCATAAGAAATTCATTGTTGTAGTCAGCAAGCATTGTACTGACCCAAACAATCTGCAAAAGGTAATGATTCATCCTTCATCTTTGCGATGAGTCAGTGATTCAATTATTCAATTTTTTAAAAATCCCAACATTTAATCCTGTAGAAAACCTTTATTGGTAAATGTATTTCCCCAGAAATACATGTCATATACCATTCTACCACACATGAATATAGTCACAATCTTATTTGTGACTGAGTTAAAATGAGTCTCAAGTAAATCATGTCTTTCTTGTTTGACGAGTACAATTCTTAGTGAGAAGAAAAACAGGTAGCCTTAGATAAAAGCATTATAAGTTATTCTCTTTTCAAATGTCCTCTGTTTGTTGTACTACTAGAAGAAATTGCATACAAATCAAGATATACCAAAAAAACAAAACGGTATACAAACAGCACCTTGAAAACAGACTCTAGAAAAATGATGTTTGAAACTATTTTACCAAAGATCTGGTCAGAACAATATTATGCATTGATTCCACTCAGAGTCATCCATAGCTCCTGCTTCCAAAATTCATTTGTCACTTATTCTACAATCAACTTCTCCAGTAAGTTATTGTCCCGACTCTTTCACCCCAAATTTTCCACAGCAACCTGTTATAACCATTATTCCTTGCAAACAATCCAATAATCTCATGCTCTCCTATGTCCTTTTTCAATTATCCATCTCTCTGCTGCCAAAGTGATCTTTATATTCCACACAGATTGTGTCTCTTAACCATCCAAAATTTCTAATGATTTCTGTCACCTACAATCTTTGTCCTTCATAATCTTATGACAGCCTACCTGTTCACTTTCATCCCTGCCAATCCTGATCTTGTATTTTAGGTTCGAACCATACTGAACTACTCATAACATACTGCACAAAGTATACTCACACACTTCCATGATTTTGCACATTTTTTTCCATATGCCTGGGTTATTGTCCTGTCCCTAGCAACCCATACTCCATATTATCCTTTCCACTGAAAACAGTCTACCTGAAAAATGTTTATTCATCTCTCATCCTTAGTAATATTTATATGCCATTTATGAAACTATTCCAGCCTTCCATGCCAAGTCAGTCTAGATATTCCTTCTTCTATATTTCCATTTCATTCTGCATATACCTCAGTGGAATAATGATCTTGTTTTCTATTGTTTTCTTGTCTCTCTCTTTATCAGCTTATGAAGGTCAGTCTGAATCTTCTTTTCTGGAGCTATTCCTATCATAGAGTAGATGCTTAATGATTATTTCCTCTGCATCCTCCTCTTACTGAAGCTGCATATTCCTTGAGGAAATTACATGTCTTATGGCTTACCTGCCACCTACAATGCATGCAGAAGGACCATGGCAGCTGTGTTCTCCTAGACTCCTTCTGGAGCACTCCATACAAGTCCACTACAGTAGTCTCTCTGTTACTACTAGTCTTTTGGTATTTTTAAAAAATCCTTGTAATGTTAATTAATAGACCATCTACTTATTTCATCACATTTATGAACAATTGGTTCTCCACTCTCCTCACCAAAACAACTTCTCTAACCTTTCTAGATCTCAAAAGTTGTATAAAGATGATCCACCAAGTAGCCTAACCTCACAGCTCTCATATAGCCCCACACTCGTGGCCCAGTAATAGGCCTTGCAATCATCTAGAACCATTCTGCATCAGAAAATATACATTTTCTATCCCAATCTCTGATTGTAAACTCTTTCACTTTCTTAGTCCCCAAACTACTCACTGATGTCATTTTATTTTTGGATTGTTGACATTTCTCTATTTTTCAAGTCCATTAGCCACCTCCTAGCTTCATTTTCATTCCTTAATATCCTAGAAGCTATGATCTATCAGTTTAACTATCATATAAGTTTTCTCAATTTATTTTCTCCTTGTCTACAAGTTCCATGTGCCCTATTAACAGCTGCCCATGACTTAAAAAAAAATCAGCCATGCCCACGGTTATCACAAGAATGTTAATCAATTTAGGACAGGGACTTTCTGACTTAATTTTTTTAAATTCAGTTTTACTGAGATATATTCACATATCATAGAGTCATCCCTGGTGTACAATCAGCTGTTCACAGTAACATCGTATAGTTGTGCATTCATCACCCCAATCTATTTTTGAACATTTTCCTTATACTAGGAAGAATCAGAATAAGAATAAGAAATAAAAATTAAAAGAACACCCAAATCATCCCCCCCATCCCACCTTATTTTTCATTTAGTTTTTGTTCCCATTTATCTACTCATCCATCCATACACTGGATAAGGAGAGTGTGATCCACAAGGTTTTCACAATTACACTGTCACCCCTTGTAATCTACATTGTTATACCATCGTCTCCAAGAGTCAAGGCTACTGGGTTGGAGTTTGTTAGTTTCAGGTATTTACTTCTAGTTATTCCAATACATTAAAACCTAAAAAGTGTTATCTAAATAGTACATAAGAATGTCCACCAGAATAACCTCTTAACTACATTTGAAATCTCTCAGCCACTGAAACTTTATTTAGCTCATTCTGCATCCCCCTTTTGGTCAAGAAGATATTCTCAATCCCACGATGCTGGTCCAGATTCATCCCCGGGTGTCATATCCTGCTTTGCCAGGGAGATTTACACCCCTGGGAGTCAGGTCCCACATAGCGGGGAGGGAATTATAAGCATGCACAATTATAAGCATGTTTAGTTTCTCCTTTGCAGTAACAAGCTTCATAAGGGCAAGCCCCAAGACAGAGGGCTCAGAATGTCAAGCCATCCGTCCCTGGTGTTTGTGAGAACAATCCAGGTGAGAAAGTCCAACACCTCTGCATCCTCCCTCAGCTCCTCAGGGGGTCCCTGAATATGTATTCTTATTCTCCAACCAAATTACTTTGGGATGTGTTGCTATTTCACTCTAACCTATACAGACCTACCATATCTCACTTCTTATTCAAAGTTACATGTAATTGTGGTATTTGAACAAACTGACTGTAGAAGTTATATTGTTTAGAAAATATAGATCTTACACCAAATAAACATTTCTTCCCTTGGTCTCACATGGAAGCTGAAGTTTTAACACACAGTCTGACTTAATTTTGTAGTACTTAATTTTGTAGAAACCTCTGGGTTTACCTGACATTGAGAAGATCCTCAATAGATATTTCTTTTTAAACTTAACCGCAAATGATACAGCAGATCATGCAATATATAATGATGCAAATAATGTATGCAGGTGTTAATATTTTTTTTTCTATTTTTGTCTCAGCATTGCAATTGTTCTATATGATCACATCCTACTCACATTCTGCTAAGAGGTTATACCAAACCTTCACTACACTTGTAAAGTATGGGAATTTTTACCAAATTCTTTGCAGATGCTAATGGCTCCATCTATCTATATTCTGCATCTCTTCCCCCCATATAAGTATTTGCTTTATCAAATATCTTGTCCTTTTCGTGTATTTTCCAATTTTATTTCGTATTTGGCTCTTTTTTTCCAAAATAAAAATGCTTCAATTACATATGCATTACACAATAAGAAAGATAAAACCTCTCTTGATTTATAAATCTAACTGCACTGATTCTTACGTAATCAATACAGATTTGAGAAAATTATATGTTTCCCAGTACTTTATGTGGGATACATTTACACAATGCTAGATTGAAAATGAAAAAGTACATTAGCTGGTTTGCCATTATGATATCAAATTTGATTGAAGTGACTGGTTTTTTATTTAATGGTAGCACAGGTAACAAAGAATAATTTACCATAACTTGCAGTTTTTAGGAGATGTTTTTGTTTGAATCTTTTTTAAGATTTCTTTTCTGCATTATAAATAAAATTATTCAGTTTATTGTGATTTGTTGTGATTGGGGTTTTTGAAGTTTTCCTTATTTTCCACTAACATGTGTAAGAACAATGTATTGTAAAAGAAACATTTCACAATACTTAAAGCTACTTTAATTTCTTTTATTGCTGTTATAAGAAACTTGTAGAAGAAAAACATGACATAAACAATATGACATAAACAAAGAAACCTGGTTTCTAATCACAGTTTGGCCGTGATAAAACACGGTGGCAATTAACTTTCTGTATTATAACAACTCTGTTATGTTTTGTTTATTAAAGTAGTTGAATGAAATGATCTCTACAATCCCTTCTGGCTGTGAAGCCTATTGTTACATTTGTCCACATCACTATGTTATTGTCCATCTATAAAAATCAGTCCACTTCCACAGAAGTGAAACTGAAATCTAGAAGCAGGTCAGTATTTCAGAAAATTACCAAGGCATGCTCGGAAGCAAATACAGCTATGTCAAAGCAGCAACAGAAATGTGAAGGTATCTACAATTTTAAGGTGGACAATAAATAAAAGAAAAAACTCACTTTAAATTGTCCATGAAGAATTTAGTCCATTGAGCATTTATAGCCAAAGAAGAGCCCCCAAAATGAATATCTGTAAACATACATATCAAGATTATTTCTGTAGGCAAAATGAAAATATTTTTCTACTCATAGGTATTGTTTAGTAAGAAATACATAACAAAGGTATGGTGAAAAAGAGAGTCCAGTGAAGAACAAATGACATCACCTGCATGATACCACATACAAAATCAGGAAAAAGATAAGAACTGAAAGACGTAAAGTGAACAACCATAGCTGTGAGGGGGATTAAGGTCTATATATGCTTCCTCAATCTTTGGTTAAGAGATTAAAGAAAGAAGTCCTCAAATCCGTATTTTGTTTGTAGACAATCAATTTATTTTTCTACAGATCAGTTTTCTTTATAAATACATGTAGGTGTCTTTTGTCATAACCAGCTTTCCCTAGGTACCACAAATTACTCCAAATGTTCTTTGTTGTATGAAGATATATATACATCTTTGTTGTATGAAGATATATATATATATTCTTCATTATTTGAAATAATTTGTCTTTACTACTTATACACTGCACAACTTTGAACATGGCACTTGACTTCTCTGTACCTCAGTTTCCTCTTTTCTAAAATGAGAAATGAGAATAATAATATCTACTTCATTAGTCTATTTTTAAAGATCAAATGAGCAAATGCATGTAAATCACATAAATGTATACCTGGAATATAGTAAACAATAAACACTAGCCTCTTATTAAAGAATATTGAGTGAGGGAGTAAGATCTTTCTTTATTTCAGGAAGAATATTTTGGTCATAAAGCATAAGAAGTCTCAGGGAAATGAAGGAAAAAAGAACAAAAAAAGAATTTTTAAGTGAGGAGGCCATTTGTGGCCTCAAAGAGAAGGTTTCAGTTGAGAGGTAAAGAGCAGTCCATCTGTCAAAGAAATAAATGCAAATAAAAACAACCACAACTTCTCAAGATAGGAAAGAGTTTGTGAAATATATTGCCATAAAACAACAATACCAGTAATAAATGTAAATGGTTTCATAAATGTTTGCAATTTTTTGTAAGAGGCAGAATATTGATGACTTCTGAGAAAAGCACGTATGTGATAAGTACCATTTAAATCTTCAAACAAATTAATCACATCTTTGTTTTTCAAAAAAGAAAAGAAGAGAAAAAAAAACATAGGTCAGAATGATATGGAAGAATATACCATCAATAAGCAGCAGAAAGACAATTTAATCCAAGATACTCAATATTTTAATGGATCAGGCAAATCACTGAAATAAAGGAAGCTGACTGCTGTGTGGCAACAAAGAGTACTGGCATTTCAATGAATTGAACAAATGCATATACCTCCAAAGGCATTAATTAATTTTTAAAGTTCATTAAAATACAACACAATTTAATCAAAACACACCAACTACAAAACTCAAACTGCTGGACTGACAGCATTCTAGAACTGATTTCAAAACTAACAATTTTCAGTTGCATTACCAATTTATTCATAAGGTTAATGACATCTTTACAACAGATTGGCTACCTGAACCACACTTCTTAGCCTCTCCCATCCACTTATTAATCCTGACTAGATTAAATATGAGTGTGCATTCTGGCTATGTACACTGTAAATAACAATCAAAATGGGATGACGTGAAGAAGTGGCCAAGACAGATAAAGTTAGTAAAAATTCCATATTTATAAAATTTGAATATGTGGAAAAAACATAAAATTTATTTATTGAGGCCTAGTGAAAGCACCCAAAGAGACCAACATATTTCCACTAAAACAGAGAGAAACGTCCAGGGAAAAGAAGGAGAAGGAGACAACAGATTGTATCAAGAATGCAAGAGAGATAAACAAAGAAGATGAATTCTCAAAGGTCAGATTTATACTGTTAAGGATTTGTTGCCCAGAAGAAAGAAGGCAATTAAAGAAAGCATTTGCATTTATTAGGTTTTACACACATATGGACCTTATGGTATGTGATTACATATAATACTAAAAGAATGCATTTTATTTATTTATTTTTCCTTAATTTAGATTCCTTTATAGCCATCCACCTCTAAGGTAGAACCAGGAGGGACTCTGCCTCAGAGAAGAAAAATTGGAATTAAAGAGACCATCGAGAAGCTTGGAGTAAGCAAGCTAACTTTCTTGGATTCTTTAGCAAAAAAAGAAGAAAGGAAAGACAGCTGTTTTCCATAAAGACAAATATTTTCTAAATTCCTTAGGCATCCATTTAGTATATGTTCAGCTCAGCCTACTAGCTCAAAGAGCATTTTCCACAGGGTATGAGGGACCATCCCCTAGACAGATGGTTCTCGGCCCAAGGGGAGAAGGATGTGAAGAAATGAGAAAGCCAGATTCTGACTCCCCATTCATGGATTTGGGGGAGTAGTCAAGGAGTCACCTGTCCTGATCTCTCTCAGACACACTTTCCATTTTGTGGCATGTATGTGTAGGCTAGTTACAGTTTTAATCTACATTTAAGACTAATTCCCATATTTAATTTTCATTGTGAATTCCTGCATCTGATTTTGGAGATGCATCATGTAGTACTCAACTGTCCTCAAGCTGCTGTTTTCATTCTCCACATCAAAAACGTGTTCTTTCTTGTTTCTTTGACCTCATTCATTTCTCTGGATCACTCTTTCTTCTAATTGCTAGCCATCTCAATTCAACAGTCATTATGGCACCACTTTCAGTTTAGTATTTTCACCAGTCACACTCTGATCAATACAGTTCCCACTGAACTTCCTTTCCTCTAAATTTCACAGGGTTTAGTGTATAAGCTACAAAAGTATCTAAGAATCTACTGCCTTGTGTTATCTGTAATACTGTTTGTAAGTAACTTACAAAGGCAGTTGGAAACTCTTCAAATCCAGAGGCTATATCTTATACTTCAGTATTTCTTAACTTGATTGGCTCAGAAAAGGCATCTATTATTTGAGAACTTATGGATATAACTTCTTTATTAGTAAGGAATTTTATCAATTTAGAAATGAGAAATGGATTTCCTCATATCCATGATAGCAGTGTAATTCTATATTCGTTTATACATTATCTATATATACAGATTTAGAATAAAAAACTGTTTTCCTTCTGTTTATTATTGTTTAGGTCAGGTGCTACCAATTCATTGACTATAGACTAGTTGGCCTGCAAGGTTGGGGCATCATGCAAGAGGGAACATGTAAGGAAAGGCAGATTGTAATTTTTAACAATTATAAAGGCATCTGAAAGTTCTTACAGGCTAAGTTTCAGTCATTTTATACATGAAGAATTATTTTAGTTTCATGTTTACTTGAGTTAGGAAAAAAATAAATACAAGAGCCTTAACTTAGATTTTTGTAGGGTACAATTAACAATGTAGTACATGTGGACTTAGTATACTGTACTATAGTTAATTGTGATAAAGGTACTTTGAACTACTGTCAAAAATTATGATTTTTAAGTAATAAATGTGGCTATTACTTTCTATTTAGGGAAGAAAGACTCCATTTATTTATTTATTAGCTATTTTTTTACACTAAACCTGCATTTCTCTTTATTTGGGTCCTGGAAATAATCTGCTTTTTTTGTAGACTTATTTTTCATTTTTTATTTGCCCTTTCTTTTGGCTTTTGCTTTACTTCATCTCTAATATGTCAGAACTGCAGCTTGGAGGTGTACACTTTATCCAACCAGCAGATGGCGTCCCTGAGTCACCTATTCCCCTGAAGTCAGTTCTCCCCAACTTTGTCTTTGTGGTGTGTGGGGATCTGACTCTTGTGGGGTCCAATTGGCACACTTAATTTGGGAGTGTTGTCGCTGCTGTCCACCCTGAATGAGGGGTGTGTGTCTGGGAAGAAGGTCAGCTTTAATAATCAAAGCTCCCAGGAGTTCCCGGAGATTTAAGGCTGGTCTCTGCCGCTGACCCACAAGTCCTTGGTATTGGCGTAGGTTCCCTGGGATTTCTGAGTGATTCCCCCTTCCCTGCTGTGCTCTTCCAGGACCTCTGCTGAGGGAGGGAGGGCTCTGCCACATCACAAGTGTGCGCCAGCCTCCAGGGAAGCCCTGGGATGCCGGGCCATGCAGGGGCATTCCCAGCCCGCTTCAAAGACGGTTGAATGGGGCATGTTAACTTCCCCCTTTCCACACAGCTCTGCCCTCCCAGATCCGGGACAATCAGCCGTGGGTGTATTAAAGGCCACTGTCCATGGCCGATATTGTGGCATGTGTGCGGTGCTACAGGAAAGACTCCCCGTCACACTGGGCTTCCCGGCGCAACTCTGGGATGCAGGTCCAGCCCTGGGCAGGAGCGTCCCCCGCCTGCCGGGGAGATGGCTGCAAGTCATGCAGTCCTTTCTCCCTTTGGCTCCCCTTTGCTCCCCTGGGCCTGAGATAGTCAGCAGCGGGTGTGGGAAGGGGTATCCTCCATGCCAGACACCGAGGCATTAGCCCAGCCCGCTCCCACCATGCTTCACTCCGCAGCTCTCCCCGTGGTATCTGCAGCTGCTCCTGGGCTTTTTTTTTTTTTTTTTTTTTTTAAAGAACTAGTACGTCTCCAAACACCAACCCACCATTTCCCCACACCGCAGCATGGCCAAGGGACTTTCAGCCGACTCACTCACTCGTCTCAGAATGCAGACTCCTGGTTTCACCAAATGCAGTCTCTGTAGATTTAGCAGACCCTGTCTGGCTGGTGCTACTCTGGAACTGGTGTTCTGGGTCACTTTCTGGTCTTTATCTAGTATTTTTCACGGAGGTGTTTTTTTGCCCTGTCTCACCTAGCTGCCATCTTAGGCTCTCCATCCTTTTCTTTGCCCTTTCTAATTCTACTTTCATCCGAATCTCCTCCTACCCTATATTTTGTCATCTTTTGTGTCTTGTTATTTTGTTCCTGCTTCAGCATAATTCTGAATTTGAGCACACAATAGTTCTCACTGTTCCAATTAATTGGCTCATCTACCCTTTAGATGGCCTATTCTCTCGTCTCTTGTGTTAATTAATACCTCTTCCTCCCAACCATTTCTCAACACATAATGATACAGTGGGGAGCAAAAGAAGGAATAACAACTATTTGATGTGTAAGGTGTGATGACAACTGTCTAACAAGCCTTCTCAGGCTTCAATCACCTAATGCATGATGGTTTTAGGGACAAGCAAAAACAAAAAGGCATCATTTAGGTTACATTACTGTTAGTCCTCAGAAATCTACTTAGAAAAAGCATTTGGTTATTTGTACAGAGTAAACTGGTTTTAGTGCAGTAACAAATGTGGTGTACCAAAAAGGCTATGATGCAGGCTAAACTATGGAGTTTCTCAGTCAGAAGCACAGAATTCAAGGACCTAATGTCATCCAGGGAAATGCTAATGAGAATAACCCCTCAAGTCTGAACCAAATGAAGCATCTAAATTTTGCCTTTTTATGATTTTTTTGAATTAAATGTATGGCACCACAATTCAAAAGTGGATTTGAAAGCTGTTACTGATTCCTTTTTACACAGTGAGTTCTTAAAAAATGGCCCACCATATGGATAGAGCTCAAAAATGGCTGTCTTATTATGGGATAAATAATAAGGATACAATAACATTCTTCAGGATGTAATGACACTTGCCATAAACAAAATACTTACCAAAATATTTGCCTAAATATAATATCTTCTTCCATGCTAAGTTGATGTTTCAGATAAAATGTGTTCCTGCCTCTGGCTGCCAAAATAATTTGTGTGCTTAGTTTCCATTATGTGTTACTAATGAATGAAACTGGATTTTTTTTTTTTAATTCCTGTGAATACCTGAGGTAAAAATCACCTTTTAGAACCTGCTTATAATTGTGCCTAAGAGTCTCCCCCTGAGTACCTCTTTGTTGCTCAGATGTGGCCCTCTCTCTCCAACTAAGCCAACTTGGCAGGTGAAATCACTGCCCTCCCCCCTACATGGGACTTGACTCCCAGGGATGTACATCTCCCTGGCAATGCAGGATATGACTCCCAGGGTTGAATCTGGACCTGACATCATGGGATTGAGAACATCTTTTTGACCAAAAGGGGGATGTGAAAGGAAATGAAATAAAGTTTCAGTGGCTGAGAGATTTCAAATGGAGTAGAGAGGTCACTCTGGTACATTCTTATGCACTATTTAGATAACACTTTTTAGGTTTTAATGTATTGGAATAGCTAGAAGTAAATACCTGAAACTATCAAACTCCAACCCAATTAGCCTTGACTCTTGAAGACGACTGTATAACAATGTAGCTTACAATGGGTTACAGTGTGGATCGCACTCCCTTTATCCAGTGTATGGATGGATGAGAGAAAAATGGGGACAAAAACTAAATGAAAACTAAATTAAAAATAGGGTGGGATGGGGGGATGATTTGGTGTTCTTTTTTACTTTTATTTTATTCTTACTTTTTCTGGTATAAGGAAAATATTCAAAAATAGATTGAGGTGATGAATGCACAACTATATGATGGTACTATGAACAGCTGATTGTACACCATGCATGATTGTATGACATGTGAACATATATCTCAATAAAACTGAAATTAATTTTAAAAATTCACCCTTTAGGATAGATTTTTGTACATATCACATCATCCACTTGTGTGTTCTGTGATGACACGAAGGACAATTTAATCAAATCTGTTTCCTAGTGGCTACTAGGTGCTTAAGTGTTCGTTGAATAAATTGATGAGTTATCTAATTATGTTCAAGTATACTGTAATAGTAATTTAATTTTTTATTCTACTTTCCATTTTTTTTTAGGGCTAGACATATAGAATTTATATAGACAAGTTTTAGAGAGATGTTGTATGAAAAGTACAGGTGTGAGAGTTGCAACCCAGCTTTATATCATAGTTATAATCCATAAAAGTTATGTGATTTTGAACAAACAACTTAACTTTTCTTCACCTCAACTTTTCCATGAGGTAATATATAACCTATCTCAAAGAATCATTTTCAGAAGTAAAATTGGATAATATATATAAACAAGTTCCTGACTTAGTGCCTGCATCTAATAATTCTCAACAAAAATTAGATTGTAAATTACTCCCTATCCTGCAATTCTTTTCATGGGTCATTAACATTTCTTTCTTCCTTTGAGCTAAAAATGTTGTAAAAGCAAGCAGAGGCCACAAACTATAAAACACATTGTTTTTATATTGATAAAGGCATCTGTAATACTAAAAAATATATATTATATTATACATGAATAAAAATTTTCATAATGTTATGGACACCAAAAAGACAGCACTATTTAAATTAGGGCAAAACTTTTTGCTCAGAGAACATCAGATTCTGAAATACGGTGGTAATAGAAAGTAGAAAAAAACATTGAGACAAGTAAAGAGTGTGTAGAAATTACAGAATGACTTTGAAGTCCTATGATTGTTAGCATTTTTACATACATTATCAAAAATATAGTGCAGCTGTTAAAAGTAGCTGAAGATAATAAAGCCTCATTATGCAATGACTTGCTATAAGGTAACCTTGATACCAGTTTACTTGGAATGCTCCAGGTTTATGCTATTGGCCCAGCATAATCATAAGTACTATTCTCTTTATCCCTTAAAAGTGTCCTTGTTTTGATGATAGGTTGTATGGTGACCTATGCAGACAGGACACTGCTTGAAACCATAACCTCAAATCAAAAACACAGGTGGTTGCTACTACATATTTAGCTTCTTTTACTCCTATTAGTCCTACTCAAACAAGTAGTTCCACTGTATATTACTGTTTTGCATATAAAATAGATTATAAACTAACTAGTGTTTAATGTGATCGGTATTATATGAATGCAAAATGATAAAGGCAATGCATTTGAGCTTTGCATTTTGCAACCAGGAAGGATGAGTCTCATTTCGCTTGCTTATTTTCTCTCACAATGTCTACTTTGAAGTAATTTTATTAGTGCATTTCTAACCACAAAAAGTTGCAAGCAAACTAACTTGGTTTTCAATCACTATTTTGCAAAGACTTGAAATTAGTTTTGCCTGATTCACTGTCCTTGGCTATATTTTAAAAGGAAGAAAGAGTTCAAGCAATTCTGTTTGTAGAAAAGTAGCACCACTAATAATGTGGTACTCAAAACGCTACCAATCTTAGCTAAGATCCAGTGAGTTATCTTGACTTTTTTGCTTGAATGGTATGTAATTTTGAGTCTCTGCTTCTACTCTATGAAAGAAGATACAAAGAAAAATAAAAACAAAAGATTGACTATGTCACAATTCTTAGACCAGAGTTAGCAGTAATAAGGGGTGACCTGCTACAGACATATGCTTTCCGTGAAGGTCTGTCACAGTCTATGGTTCATGCTTGACATACTCTGAAGTTCACTTAACATCGTGTGGTGGGTGATTCATGGTTTAGAATGAAATATCCTCTGCTGTCCCGAATCAGTATCCAGTGGTAGTTCATTTCTACCAATGGCATCCATGACAGTGTTGTTTCTCTTTTTAGAAGAAAGACTGAAGAGACCAATTTTATTTTCGTTTTGCATCTCAAAGAGAGGTGTAATTTGTGCTCACACTCAAAGCAGTTCTCTGGGAATCCTATGTCCACAGAGAGTCCTTGGACTGCTGGGAGAAATGGTGAAGGAAACTTTGTAACTAATGGAAAGTAACCTATATGAACACTGGCATTGAAGTTGTGAGTGGAGGAATAGAGGCAGCTCCATTTTGAGGGAGCAGCTACATTCTAAAATAATTAAGGAATTCAGGCTAATGATAGCTGTTGAGTAGCACAGTGGGATGAAGGGGGAGACAGAGCAAGGGGGAAAATAATCAAATAGAGCAGACATTAGAGCATAATATGAAATGGAAAAGACTGGGAGCTATTTTGGAAGCTCATTCCAAATTTGGTTGAAACTTGGAATCAAATCAGATTACAATTCCCATACAAAGTCTTCTTTGCCTCCCAAAGACACAGGGCCTGAGGAAACATGATTCACAAAAGTAATCCTCTGCTGGCCGAACAAAAATAACTGATGTTAACAAGGACAGTTCTCATTTAAAGCTCAGAGAATGCATGGTGTTTTTTAATAAATTAAACAATCTTAACTGAAATCACTACCTGAGTGGACTCTGAGGTACTGATTATCTCTGCTCGATATTTCAAGTTAAGGTTTCCACTCACCCTGTGACTTTCTTGGGGTTTGTTTGATTGCTTGTTTTGTATTTACTAACTTTATTTGTTGACATACTACTTTAGCTCTTAAGTCTAATGAAGTATTCTCCTAATGAATCATATTAAAATAATTATCACATTTATCCAGATAAATGTACATTAGGCTTATATACACCTTTAATTCAATTTATAAGTATTTATTTATTTAGATTATTTTAATAGGAATATTTACTTCCATATCTTATTTTGTCTCCATATAGCTTCAGGATAGCTCCAGAAACAACCCCTTAGTATCTGATAGTTACTAGGAAGTTCTATAAAATTGGTTTTGAGGCATTTTTCTGCAAATCAAACTAAGATAATTAAAATATTAAGATTTGTTCCATAGCACATGGTTCATCAAACCTCAACAATATGTCTCCATTGAAAATGAATAACCCAGAAGCCACAGGCCTTGCTAAGAAGTCCTTTATTAATCAGAAAATCAAAAACAATTCTGGAACTTACTATTCCCATCTAGAGACGTATTTTTATATTAAATGAGAATTATGTTCTTTTCCTATTCAAATATCTGAAACATAACTTTAAACAATTTTTCTCCTTTTGACTTGCTTCAGTACTTGAGCTCACTTGTATAATTCACTGTTGCCCAAACACACACCATGGTTTCTGATTGCTAGGTTTTTGTATATGACTTTATCATGTTTATCAGAATATGGTATCCATCCCTAAAGCTTCTTATTGAAGATTACCTTTCCCAACAAGCATTTCTTGTCAATCCTTAAAAGTGTGAGTTCTTCCTCTGTGTATTAGTTTGCCAGACTTTTATGACAAATACACAATGTGTTGTTATAAACAACAGGAGCTATTTGGCTCAGAGTCAGAGAGGACAGGAGTCAAAAACCAAGGCAGTGCGTTCTCCCCAGTGCTTTCTCCTCAAAGCCTCTTCAGCATTCTGGGGCTGGCTTGTCGCAATCCATGCAGTTTCTTAGCATGCATTTCTGCCCCCTGTCAAATGGCAATCTCTCTCGCACCTTTTATCTGCTAACTTCTGGCTTCCAGCTCCTCTCCGTGGCTTTCTGTGCCTCTAGCTTCCAGGTTCTTCTTTTTATAAACCCTCCAGTAATGTAGATTAAGACCCTCGCTGGTTCAGTCTGGCTGTACCTAAATAAAATCTTAGAAGACCCTCTTCACAACCAACTCCACACCTTCAGCTGACTGTATTCAAAGGCACTATTTACAAATGGGTTCACACCCTCAGGAGCCAGGATTAAGATGCCCTTGTGGGGATACATAATTCAATCTACCATACTTTGAATCCACATCATATTCTGTTTGTACCTCTTCTGGCATTTTACATTTTGGTCTCAGTTATAACAGATTCAGGTTTGGATTCGAATTCAGTTATACACTTGGTAATTGTATGGCACTAGCCAGTTTACTTAACCTTTCTAGGCTTCAGAATCTTTACCTGTAAAATGGCTAAATAAATACTTTCCTGCAAGGCTATTTTAAGGAACTGAGAGATTATGTCCTTGATTCAGTGAAGATGTTTGATGACTGTGGGTATTTTTCTCCCATATTCCAATCTCACAAAAGGTTATATGTTGTTTGAAGTTAGGGTCTATGATATTTAATGTTTTATTTCCTGAGGTCCTAATGTAATAACTTTAACATAATGAGAAATTTTTAAAATTTAGTTTTCTTTGTTTCTGTGGGAGTTGCCTACTGTTTTGGCTCTGAGTCCCTTTTCTTTGGAGGAAGAAAACACAATGACTTCTGTTGTAAATTGCTGCTCTACCAACTCCTGTCACCCGGAATCACCATGATTTGACGACTCCACTTCCCAGCCACAGTTGATGTACTAGGAATAAGTACCTAACTGAAGTCTGGCCAATGAAAAACTTTCCCTAGAATTGTTTTTGCCTAGGGAAGTTTTAAAAAAGGAAATGAAAATGAGAGCCAGTTATTGATTTGTTTATGATGGAACTGTAGAAAATTAGGGTAAAATATATTATTAACCTGTTTTCTGCCATGTGAAGGAAGCCAGTTATCAGTGCAAACGAATGAAACTGGTATACAGACAAAAAATAAAAAGTACAGTCATGAAAATAAGGAGAGAGTCCTGCTGACATTCCACACCTTGGTTCTGGGCCTGGCTGAACATGTGCTTTCCCCATTATTTATTAGTTCAAGTTTAGTTTCTTTATTTCAAACTGGAAGATTCTTGATTTTTTTCAACCACCATAATAATGATGTCATATCTTAGACCCCATGAACCCATGAGTTACAAGACTGTATTACACGCACCCCCCCCCCCACACACACACATGCACATCTTTTGCAACTGTCACTTGAACGGTAAAGGTATAGTCTAGAATACTCAAGTATTTATTGATTGCAGAATGAATAAAGTCAGGAATTGTATACAATATAAGTTTATGGGTATACCCCCTCTTTCTCTGTAGAGAATTGGAATGATTAAAAAAGGAGTAAGCATATTGCTGAATCACTATTGTCAACTTTTTATAAGCACTAAAAACAGCAGAAAAAATAAATATGGCTTTTCAGAGATGTATTAATTGAGGCACAGCAAGGAGCTTATCAAATCACACCCTTGCCCCTTAAACCAGGCAAGATTCTGAGAGTGATGGATACACAGACAGATACTCTCTGCTACTTTTGCCTCTAAATTCTCTCCTATATCAAAGCAACCTGGAAACACAAATTTATCAGTATTTCTTTTTGATATATAAAATTCTATAAATTCCACACGTAGTGTAGACAAAGGTAAAAGAGCTTAGCATAGATTAAAGTTTGTGTAAACTTCAGTCATTGAACAAGTATAACACAGTAGGCACCAAATACCAATGACTGCTTTGGGTTTGCCCTAACAGATGGTCCTTCCAAGGTCCAATATGATGTTTTTTCTGGTGCTGAAGGGGAAAACATGAACACTTTTCTAAAATTTGAACATGGGAAAATCAGCAAAGCTTTCTATCAGCCCTGAACTTTTCTCACATGACCTAAAGATTTTCCTGCTTTTTATTTTGTTTTGCTTTTACCCAGTATACAATGCTGGCCTTGAGCACACACACATATGCACACACAATTTCTTCCTATGCTAGTAATAATCATCTCAGGATTCTTTATGATTTTGGTATAAATTTAATTCAATTGTCTTTCTGCTGATATGTGTATCATTACTCATTTATTTATTCTCTAATTTATCTCAATACATATTTATTGAATATTTGCTACGTGTCAATCACCATGCTAGATGTAGGGCATGAAAAGTTAAAAGGTTAAAAAGGTGGAGTCCTATCCTTGATTGAGTTGGAGATTCATTGAATTTAGAATCCTTAAGTATATTAGCTCAAATATTACTCTTCAGTAGGAATGCTTTTCACAGAAATTTCATAGCAGCTATGCCACATAGCATGTAAAAATTAACTTTGTATTTTCATCATAAATTTAAGGTACTATAGTTAAATGATAAATGTAGCTACCTGACTCAGACAACAGTTCAACTACGGCTTCAAGCAGGATCCAAGGAAAAGTTTAGTCAGGTGCACCATATATTATCTCATTTGGCAAGAAATGCAAATAATTATGTATACATTATAACATAATCTTTTGGATTTGCTCTGTTCTTAAAAACAAAGATACTTAAGTATATTTTAAAAAGACACAATTTAAGATGATACCTCACTAGGAAATAATTCTATTTTGAATATAATCTAAAATTTACATCCCAGTGTTTAAGGACAACATTGCTGTGGTGGATGTAATATTGGATTATTTACAAATCATTTAACTTGCATTACTGCACTTATTTTTCTGTACCATACTTTTAGATCAACAAGAAAATATGCATCCTCTAGATCTTTTCTTGATGGCTCATTTTGATCATGTTATTTTTAAAATTTAGTAACAATGTGGTTATTATAATATATGAAAAAACATCATCATTAGAACACAATGTTTTGGTAATCTACGCTAGAGTACAAGAATTCCTGGACTACTTTTTTCTGAATCTTAATACAACATATTTATGTGAATATATGTTAACTTAATTTCATAGCAGCTCAATTTCCCCTAAAGTAATTTCCTGTTAGTAGATCGCACAGGGATCCTGCATTTGTATATTTTCTATGAATTTTTATCTAACTTACTGTCATTTTGTGGTACCATACAATGACACAGACAAAACAATAATGTCATAACTTGTAGATCTCTGGGGAATGGATGGAGTAGAGGGCATTTACTAGGGGATAAAATGACCAAAAGTATCAAGGAGATTACAAATTTAACGTATCTACAACTTTGTTCCTAGGATTTACCTTCACCTATTTTTAATGCAAATGTTCATTATTTTAATATTATACATTTATATAGTAATACTAGAATAAATTGGTTTTATTTTTATTTGTTTAACAACCTTTTAAGTTCTTTGTATTAAATTACTAGGGAAAGAAACGACTAAATGAAATAAACCTACAGAAAATATTTTGATATTTATACCAATGGTTACGATTTCCTTTCAGCTAAAGGTGACAAAACACCCTAGAAAGTAGTGGCTTCAACTAGACAGAAGAGTATTTTTCTTCTAAGTAAATAAATGCAGTCTATCATCAGGGACATGAATACATTTGATCACCGAATTCAATGTCTGGCTTATGTCTACTCATTGAAGAATGCTCTTCGTGCTCTAGCCATCATATCCACATTCTAGCCAATAGAAGGAAGAAATGTTAGAAGGATAAGTTATCTCCCTCAAGAACACTTCCTGGTAATCATTTATGAAACTTCTAGGCACATACCATTGACCTGAACTTAAATCACTAATGGTGAGAGAGACTGAAAGTCTGTCTTTATTTCAGATGGCCTTGTAGCTAACTACAAAATGGCCATTCTTCTGGTAATGGATAAAGAAAGAATAGATATTGCTTGACAATTCTCAGTCTCTGTTGTACCATGTCAGAGTGAGAATAAATTTAAAAACATATTTATTTATTCAGGAAACAACTTTAATCAAATATTTCCCCTCATCAAACAATTCAAGTTGCCGGGGTAGAAATATGAAAAAGACAAGTCAAAGAGCTCAGACTCTTGAGACAAAGTAAGAAAACATGCAAAATTGTAATACAATATAAATTTTATGAATATCAGGAAATATATGATATGTGAGTAAGATGTCCAGAATATCTGGAAAAAAATTCACAAAGTTGATAACAAAGAATGAGCTGAGGCGTGCAAGCAGGAAAGAGAAAAGGCAGATAGAAAAATGAAACCAGAGGCACAGTTTACTTCACAGGCATTTTTAAGAAACAAATTTAATGTTTACACTTAAGGATTATTGTTTACTCACGCTGTTGCATTCCTTAGTGTAAGGCTAAGGAGATTTTATTTACTCTTCAATAGCATTAAACCCGTCCTCCATCCCTTCCTCACTTCCTTCCTTCCATGGATGTTTATCATCTAATAACTGTGGCAGGTACTGGGAATTCCTTTGAGAATTTTACAAGTATAGTCCTGACCCCATAGATTAAAGCCTAGAGGAAAATATAGATTCAGTGGAGAAATAGTTTAGATATACCAAAAGAGGTGTTTATCCCCTATTTCCTGCTATCTTGTTATGTTTTCCCATTTTCATGCATTTGGTAAATTGGAGGAGGTGAAACACTCTCTCTGGAAAAATTAAGAAAAAATAATCGAGTTACCAAAGACTAGTCTTAATTTAAGAATCCTATGTTCTCAGATGTTCAAGGCATGCAGAATATTTGATGAATAATAGCAAAGCCTTTTTAATTCTCAGATGAAACAGAATTCCCTTGATGAGAGGTAGAAGAGCGGAGAGCTTGATATTTGATAATTGGAAACAAGCTCTGCATTCCATTCTTCCCACAGAGACAACCTGTCGTGGATGGGATAATTAGTGATGAAGAAGAGAGACGGCTTTGCCCTCATCCATAGATGGGCTGACAGGATAGAGGATTGTTTCTTGTATGCAGAAGTGAGGTATAGTCATAGCTCAGTGAACAAACAGAACTTAAAAAGTTTCTAACAGGGAATGCAGAGGATTCAGCAATCACCTCAATGAACCAATAACTAAAAAGAAGGCAGGAATGAAGGCATCCTGGCAGAGGCCAGCTTAGAAAGATGGTTACCCTTAAGGCCAGCCCCTCTTCTTCTAGACATTGGCTGCTAAGGAAAACTCCCAGGTCTTATACATAAACCCAGAATCAAATTTCTGCCACTCACAGAATTAGTATTTAAAACATAGACTGTTTCATGATAAAAATATATAAAGTTATTTTTTTTCCATACCTGGCACAGTCAATTGCAATTTTGCAGTGTAAAATAAGTGCAGTGATCTAGGAAGTACAGAGAACACACAGAGAAGCATTTAATCCAAATTTGTGCAGTCAATAAGCACCTCAAAAGAGAGATGTCTAGGATTAAAACTGTAAGTTAAACAAAGAGAAGAACAATATATGGATAGCAAAAGTGAAAATCTTAAAATGAGAGATATTGATGAAATTGAGGCTACTCTTTCTCTACTTAAGAAGAGAAAGGAGGAAGCAACACTAGTATATTCAGTTCCTTGCAAGTAAAGTATGAAGTGGGCTGGGTGGGAAATTTTATTAAATATCCTATCTCCAGGATAAAGTCAAAATTTAATTTAATTGGGATTAACATAATCCTAATTATAATTAAAATTATGTATACTTTGTCAACTACATTTCATATAATTTCAGGTTGTGTATTAACAGTATTTAGTGGGCAATTTATAGCTTTTAGTGTTACTTTGTTGCATTACAGACATATATTGTTGTTTAATATGTAGGTTTACTGAAATGAAATTTCCAACTATGTTAACAAATCTTGATACTTTTTTTTTTTCCAGTTCTGGAAGAATTTAACAAGTAGACTCATAGTTGAACATCTTTATTATATACTAGATTGTCTTACATTTTCTTGACTTCTTTTCCCCAAACATAATCAGGAGTTTCTGGATCAGAGAGATTATTTCTCATAGGTTTATCACATTCAGAACCTAAAACTATATCACTTATTCAGTAGGAAAGTATTTGCTTTAGAAGCAAGATGCCATTAAAAGAAATAAAACAAAATAGAGTTACTATGGCTAAGAGATTTAAAATGGAGTTGGGATGTTATTTTGGAGGTTACCCTTATGCAGTTCTCAACCAGATATCATAAACTTCCAAAGTATGCAAAGCCTCAGCCAATAATGTTCCTCTAAACCTCAAGGACATCTGGACCATAAAACAAACCACAAGATAAAGAACTCCGCTACTAACCAGAAGCACAGTAAGAGTACCCCAAATATCCACCAACCATGAGCAACTTGTCTAATCTTTTGCTTTATAAACACTTACTTGAAAATGCCAAGACAGGACATGATTTGGGTTGCTACCTGAATCTATGCTCCCCAAACTGCAAGTCAAAGAATCCAAATAAACGCCTTTGTTGCCTTGCAACTTAGTTTCTATTTTTTTATTTCTTGGTTGACAATGTTAAATATCATTATAAGAGCAAAAATTATGAAGAGTACTTAAAATTTATAGTTTCACAAGTATTGAACAAAATTTAACATATGGAAGATACTTAGATGTTTTCTCTAAAAATACAATAGTCTTTCTCAGGAGTATCATTATTTAATACATGCACTTTGTCCTACAAGGAATTTTCACTTTGGTGGATTTAGGTGCATGAATTTAATAATTTTTTCTAACTAATGTTCAGTATTAAATTTAATAATCCATTAAAGGCTTTACAGAAACTTTATTACAACTAGCATAACATATCTTTTTTGCTACCAAATTACAGAAAGATGAAACAGATTGCCAAGAAAGCAATGAGAGCAGATCAAAAAGTTGAAGGCAAAAATACAGGCAGAACATCTTTGTCATTTTAAATAAATAGGCAATTACCAAGAATCCGTGAATTGGAGTTATCTTTTTGCAGAAATTCTAAATACTTTCTTTTATTTACAAAAATATCACTCTTCTAGTCTTTTTCTGTGAAATAATAGACAACCATATAGTTATCTTAAAGTTGAACACAAAGTGCTACAGTGGAATCCTGAAAAGCAATTGACATTGACCATAAAAAGATACGCCTATTGATTAGTTATTCTACAGTCCAAACAAAGAATCCTCCATGTTTATCACTGCTTTTCATCCTAGGTTATTATAACCCTTTCAGCGATGATGGATTTCATTCAATTTTCAAATGACATGTGTTCCACCAAACTTCAAGTCTGCCTCAAATTCAGCTATATAATCCAATACTAGGTAGTTTTAAGAGCTTGCAATGCCTAGCTATCTATGTGCAGAATTCTTTAAAATTACAGTTCTTAAAGTATAATTTCTGTTCCTTCAGATGACGCAGAACTCTATATTTATGTTATTTCTAAAATATATTTTGTCTTCACAATAAATTTTGACACTTTTATTCACTTTAATAAGTGAACATTCTATAAGTAAACATTCTGTTAAGTGATTATATAAGTGAACATATAATCAATAGATTTGAGTTGAAACCCCATATATATTGATCCTCAATAAAATTAAGAAAATATGGGATAATAGAATCAAATGGTACACATACACTTAAAACTTTTTAGATTAACATATTTGGCTAATGACTCAATTCATACCACTGATAAAATATAACTTAATGAAATAATTAAAGAAGAAAAAATTAAGTATTATTTACCAAAGTCAAAATATTTAAATATCTTTGCTACATAGAATGAGGTGTTCTATATAAAGTGCAACTGGCCCTGTAAAACAGTATGATTTCAATATATTAAGACATTTATTTTCATAAATCCTTGGTCTAATGTATTAATCTCATTTCTTCTCAAATGAAATATTAATTTCTGCTTATTTATACATATTCTCAAATATGATAAAATATTTTTAAATTCTCAAATTGTGTTTATATATTTTGAATTTAAATATAACATGCATTTACAATATTTGAAAATTTCAGCATATCTTATCAATAAGTAATTAATCAGATATTCCTTTCACATTGAAATTCATTCTTCTGAGCATCTCAAAGTCCTATCCCAAAGCACTAGCCTGTTAATGCTTTTCTCTGAAGATTAAAAAACCAAGTTCAAAGAATAACCTTCATTCATATTCTCTTTTCAATAATTCTACATATTGGTATGCTAAAAATAGAATGACATTTCAAAAATTACTTCTCAAATAAAATTCTAATTTGTCTCTTTTAGACCTCTGACTAATTCTAAATCACAGGAATATAGAATTAGTGAGCTGCTGTCAACAAATCTAGGTTGAAATACTGGTTCTGACACTTCCTTGTTGAGTAATTGTTAACAAGTTTCTTTATCTAGTGTTTACCTAGATTCTTCATCCTTAGAGTGGAAAAAATGCCATCTACCACAAAAGGACATTGGAAAGAATGAATGAAGTGATGAAAAGAAAGGATTTAAGAAAGTTAATCACACTAAGCACTCATACAGTTAGTGGCCACTATTAATGCTAGTGGTTGTGTCAAGACACAGTGGTTGTGTGATGTATCAAGAAATACCACCATAAGTATTTTAAATGTTTTTGGGGGGCTATCATATCATATAATTTAAGAAAATGATATTTATCCCCTTAAGGATCTCATAATTATTTTGCAAGGAAGATTTATAGAACAATACACAAAAGACTTTTGAAGATCTGTGAATGATATAAGTAATAATATAGATAAATGGAAGGGGATTGTATACCTAATGGAAGTGGTTGGGAGAACCATCACAGAGGAAGTAGCATTTTATCTCAGTCTTGAAAACTGAATAAGATTTCACTGACAGAAAAGAGATGAAAGAGTATTCCAAGAAAAGAGAAGACTATGGTTAAATTCACTGAGTTTCAAAAGAGTTTGAAAAATGGAAAACACACTGGGTTGGTATAAATGGAGTAGATAATACCAGGAAAGCAAATTGATGTAAAAGTGTGAAGGGTTACAAATGTCAATTAAACTACATTACTAGAAGTCCACTTTCAGCATTAGCTGAGTAACTGTTACTAAACTCATCCTCCCACAATAAATGACTATAAAGCTACACAGATTTTATGGGTATTATTTTCAAGCAGTGCAAAGCTCTGATCTTTGAGGGTAAGGGAAACCCAGGAGATGAACCCTCACCTTCATCCTGGCTTCCTGTCTGGGAGCACTTTCCAAAGGGAAAAGTGAGGTGTGCTCACATGGAGAATGGGAGATTAAAGAGTTGAAGAGGTTGTGGTCCCTCGGTTGAGAGCAGAAGTGAACATGTACAGAGAGATAATGTAAGACCTAACACAGAATCACGGCTACAGTCTGAAGGCTGAATGGAAATACCAGAGGTTGTTCAGTTTGAAAGATATTGGAGTTCTGGCCAAACAGCGGAAAGACCTCACTAGAACCTCAGATACTTACTTGAGATGTCTGAAAGCCATTATTTAGGAGAAAGGAGTATATCCTGAAGTAAGGACAGCACCCTAGGGAGAAGGACAAAACCAAATAGATCCATCCTAACAAAGAACATAACCAAGTGTCACTGGATGAAAGAGTGTCCAACAATAATTTACCTGAATGGCAGAAAAAAAATTCAACACTCTTTTAAGGAAAACAATATAATCACAACTCTCTATAGCATGCCATTCACATACATGAAAAAATATTAAACTTGCAAAGAAACAGGTTCAGCAGAAGGAATAAAGAACTTTAAAAAAAGAGTCATCCTCTGTTGTTCGTCTTCTAGTTAGTATACTAATTATTCCAAACTGAACAAGTCTAGAGGAATGATGATTAAAGTGAGGTGGCGAAGGTGCTTAAACTGTAGGAATGACATTACTTATTTCATTCATTGCCTCTAGATTCTATTCTTGTACTGTATATTTCTCCTGTAGCTTATGATAGCCTAATTTTCTCCAGTGTATAAGGAAGACTAAGTGGTGGACATTTCAAGAGCTATAAAATCAGACAGGACTTTGTTCAAATACCAGTTCTAATATTTACTATCCATGTGGTGTGTGAAAGTTAATTTGACTCTGATTTTCATCTTGCTTATCAGTAAATGGATTTAATATTATTTGGTTTGAGAAAAAGTATGGTGTGGTTTAAACAGGGTTTGACACATTCTGTGTGCTCAGTAAGGGGTGAGAATAAATTACTATGGATTATGTAATCAAGTAATGGTCTTATTGTGTTTCTACAACTTCTAGAAGAGACCAAACGGAACATTACTCAATAGTCCACTCTGGCATATGTGAATGAATACTATTCTTAAGAATTCTGGACACCCACCAATATACTACTGGGAGTATACGAACTTTTAATTAAATTTTTAAATGTTGTCTTTTCATTTTGATTGAAATCTAACTAATAGTATAAACATGCTATGAACTATGTGAATGACCACTATTTAACTAAATCCTACAATGAGTGTTAGTCCTAGTATTTGAATGCATGCTGCCATCTATTAATGCTAAACAGCACCCCTGTAATCCTAGGGGATTATAAGGAAAAGAAGGGCAGGACATGTAAAGACACACCTGTTTCAAACAAAACTATTTGATATTGGAATTTACTCTGAGAATGAAGGTTTCTGAATAGAATTGATCTATGAAAGTATACAAGGTAATTCCACAGCAAGATTTCAACATCTTACACGAGCCAACTATAGTCCATATTAGAAGTGAAAATGTCATTTCTGCAAAATTTAGTTTTGTTCTTACCATTAAGTAATTTTTATTTGAAAAGTATTCATGTTATTTTCTATAAACTTTATATTTTCCTTTGATTCTATAGTTGTATAAGAGAAGTTAAAATGTTTTACTGAGTTTTACGGTTGTGTAAGTGAACCTAATGTAATAATATCAGTTTCAGTCAATATTTGGAATCTGTAAGAATGTCTTTTATGCTTCTAAAGAGATCGGCATATTTACTGGGTTTAAGTAACCTGAGATGGAAGACAGACTTATGTTTGAGAATTGTGAATAAAGTATAAGCAAAAAGTTTCATCTCTAAGTAAATGTATAGATATTTTTTGCCATCAAATTGCTGGACATAAAACTGGATTTTACTCCCTTGCTAAAATTACTTGAGTACTTTTTAAAAATTTCTATAGGCTTCAGATTCTTCCCTTGGAAAATGTGGATTTTAACATATATCTCATATGATAGCTGCATAGGATTAATCGATAATTTGTGCAATAAGGACCAATAAGGACTATCATAGTTTTTGTGATATAATAAATACCTAGTAATTTTTGTACTCTCATTCACTGCTCTTCCTAAGAGACCCTAGTATTTGGAATCCTCTACATCTAAAATAATGTTTATTCAAAGAAAGACTATTCAAAACCTCTTTGATAGCAGTTCCTAGATTTAATCTTATATGATGATAAAACAAAAGGTTGATAACCCAGTAATATATTTTTGTATATCAGTGAAGATCATTTTCTATGCATAAAATAGGCAGCAAATTTATTGTCTGGTTCTGCAATGCAGAATTTGAAGATAATAAACAAAGATTTGCTATATAATTTAATATATGGATTGATTTCTCGTGTCTAGAATTAAACATTGAAAACAAAACAAAACAAAGAAACTAAACAAAATAACAAACAAGCACCAAACCTCAGTATCTCTAGCAATTGAAACAGGGAATAGGAATACTATAAATGTGATTGTATTGCCCTTTTCCTCTCATCACATACTTGAGCTAAGCATTGGTATCTTTCTGTGGCGTTACTGAGAAATTTAAGGCATTAAACTGAGTTCTGAACTAGATGAACATAGATGTTGTTTACTAATTACTATTATTATTCAGTATAAACAGGGTATCCCATGCCTCCAACCTTTTCCAAAAATATAAGCATTAGGAAGTTTCCCCTGCTTCATCTCAACTTAAATGTGGCAACTAAAGCAGCTCATTTGCACCTTACCACAACCTCAAATTCCCAGATTACTAAGTGAACAAAATTGCCTTATCATGAATTTCTCAAAAAAAAAAAAAAAAAAACAAAAAAAACAAAACAGGCTCACCGAATCCTGCCATTCTACTTCCATAAACCTTACGAAAATAAAAAGCCATTTTCTCTTTTTTCCTATAGTCATAATATTAATCATTTAATTTTTCTCTCATTTTGATATCAACTATGTCCCTAGACTCTCCAGTGCATTAACCATGCCAAAAAACTGCCTCCTCTAGTTAAACCTTAACATCACTGCATTAGGTTCCCAACTCTCAAATCAATAGGCTGGCTTAAACAATGAGAATTTATTTACTCACGGTTTTGAGGCTAAGAGAAGTCCAAAACTGAGGCTTCAGCAATGCCAAGCTTTCTCCTCAAAGACGGCATTCTGGGACTGACCCTGCCTGCGATCCTTGATCCTTAGCTTTCTGTCACATGGCGACTCACAGCGTGGCATGTCTTCCAGGTTCTGCTGACTTACAGCCTCTGGCTCCTCCTTGTAGCTTCCCTCTTCTGTGTCCAACTTCCTTTATTATTAGAACTTCAGCCACGCTGGATTAAGGCAGGCCCTCATTCTATTTGGCCACAGTTTAACTGGTAACATCTTCAGAGGTCCTATTTACAATTGGGTTCACACCCAAAGGACAAGGAGTTGGTACCTCAACATGCCTTTTGTGGGAGACATGGTTCAATCCCCAACAGTCCACCTTCTGGACCCCAAAAAGATGTGCTCTTCCCACATGCAAAATAAATTCATTTCACCACAGCTTCACAAAAGCCTTAAGCCATGTGAGAATGACGCTGAATGCAAGGTCTTCTCAAAATCAGTTATAAGTGCCGTCCATTCTGAGGCAAAATTCCTTTCCGTCTGTGGAATGTAAAACCTAAAAAACAAGTTATCTTTTTCCAAAATACAAGGGTGGGATAGGCTAGGATAAAAATTCCCCTGCCTAAAAGGAAGAGTTGGAAGGAAACTGGGTCACGTTTCCCAAATGAGTCCACAAAGCAACAGGCGAAACTCTTACATTAAAAGGTCCTCCGGGCCTGAGGGAGCAGCAGTCCCACCCTTCCAAGCGCTTGTGCAGTGGCCAGTCTCAGTCCCGCCCTGAACACTGGGGCCAAGCCCCACCACCCCTGCTCTGAACATCTGAATGGTGGCCAAGCTCTACGTGAATGCCAAACGCCAGGGCACAGATCCCACCACCTCTGAGAATAGGGGTCGCAGCACTCACTCTCTGAACAAGGGGGCAGAAGGCCCACCACATGTAAGTGCTGAGGCAGATGGCCTGCCCCCTCCTAGCCCAGGGGTGGACCTGCCCTCTCTGTTCACATAGATGGGTGTGTTTTCTTAGTACAGACCTCAACTTCCATGGCTCTCCCTTTGAAGTCATTCTTCTTTCAATTTGTTCCTTCTCTGTCCCTTTCAGTCTGTACTGGCAGTGGTTCCACTCATACAAATTTTGCAAAAAACTTAACAGCTTTTTGTGCAAGCTATAGGGGGTCCAGACCATCAGACAATAGAGATGTCCACAGATCCTTCCTGGAAAACTGCATTTTCAATCCTGACTTCCACTGAAAAGCCTACTTAGCTGATTACAGGCAAGACACTTTTTTCACTTTTTTTACACATGCCTAGGTTCACATGTCTATGTTATTTTACATAATAACACTCAACTAGGAGCTTTATAATTTGCAAAATGCTTGTACTTACTGTTTTTCATACCTGCATTAATTAATCACCAGGGGTCTGTGTGTGTACAGGCAATATACCCCCTAGGAGACAGTTTCCAGGAAAGCAGGACTTTAATCTATTCTAAATCACTGCTGTATTTACTAGCAGAGTATATAGAAAAGTAGACTCTCGACAGTCATTAAATATTTCTTGAAAAAAAAAAAATTTTAACTGTAGACTTCCTGAAATTATTTTACCGGATCAGTCTCTAAATCCAGAAGAGAGCAGGGGAAGGGAGGCCTGCTAGGAAAACACAAACCCAGTTCAAACACTTGTACAAGGCCTTCTCTAACCCACCTTCCTTTATATCATGAGTTTCATTCACTCATTCACCCATTCGTTCATTCAATACTTAGTAGGTGATGTATGTGATATATCTTTAGCAAGATATTTAAGAAGCAGACCCTGAGACAGAGATTGGGGTGCAACAGAGATTGGGGTGCATGTGATTTATTAAGAGAGTGCTCTTAAGGGAAAAACAGTGAGGAGAATTAGGGAAAGGGAAGAAACTAATCAAGGATGTGGTCTCAGTTAGAGTGTAGCTTAAGACTGATCTCATAGGAAGCCATATATACATCCTAAACATCCCTCACTTACTTTCTTTAGTAACGACTTTCTAGCTGATACCCATGTGCAAAGAAGGTCAACAGTGTCAGCAGTCCATAGCAAATAGCAGATCCCAGTTTTGTGAAAGTTGATGCATAGAAGCTGACAACTGAAATAGAGGCAGGCATTTTTTTTTCATTGAAAATATAACTTCAAACTTTAACTTTGATTCTGGCATCCCCTTGAGGCTATCTGGGAGGCCCACCATCTGTCCCATTTATCAGTCAGTGAAGGACGTCACTGCCAGCATTTGACCAAGGGCAGTTTTTCAAAGAATGGTGAGTGAGAGGCAATGGGTGTAGTGGACCAGCCACGGGGTCTGGTCAGGACACCAGAAGTGCTCACGACACTGTGTTATGTATTGCCCGGCAGTGAGGAGATAGAGATGAGTAAGATACAGGCTCTGTTCTCAAGGAGCGCAACAAAAAGTGCACTTTTTGCGTGGGATTGTCATTATTTGTAGTTTTCTTCTCTATCTGACTGCAAGTTCCTATAAAGGGGGGCAATACTTTATTCCTTTCCAGATTTCCAGTGCTTCATGTATGAACTCAATAATGAGGGGATAATGAAAGAAGAGGCAAGAAGAATGTCTAAGAAAGAGGAAAGGGAAAAGAACAACATGGAAAGAGTAAAATAAAGGGAGAGAGAAAAGGAAGGAAAGATGGAAAGGGAAGAGAAGGAAACCAAATGGAGAAGTAAGGAAAGAACAGGAAAGAAAGAAGAAAGAAAAAGGAAGGAAAGAATAATCTCAAAGTAAAAGAGGAAGAAAAGAGCAAAAGCAGGGTAAGGGAAGGGCAGGACACACAAATAAAAAGAAAAGGAAGATAGGAAAGGGAGGAACAAAAGGCAAGAAGGAAGTAAAGGCAGCTAAGCAAAGTGAAGGGGAGGGTATGAGAAGGAGAGGGAATGAGAAAAAGCATTGAGGAAGTAAAACATACCTACAGATAAATGCTCACTTGGTTTTAAATAAAACTGGTTTTGTATTTCAGTTAATGAGGTAGGTTTGCTATTTTAGCTATCATAGGAATTAACATGACAGTTTTGATAGAAAAGTTACCAGAGTCAGGAAAGAGTTACTTTTAACCTCTCATAATCTTAAAGTTTTTATTAAGTCTACCTAAAAGTGACTTGCTTTTATTGTTTACCTAATAGTTTGGATTTCACAAACTATTAGGTAAATAATGATAGTTCCAGAAGATCATTTTAATTTTCTCTATCCACATATCCATTTTTACATATAACTGATAGTTTACAATAATTCCAAAAATCACAATACATGGATTTCCTTAATTTGTGAATATGTATCATAAAGAATTGAGATTGTTATTTACTTTATACAAAACCTCTTTGCTAAAAATTTATACATTAAATATATGAAGAAAGCTGACATCTGGAGTAAACTTATGCTAAATGCTTTTGAATCCCAAACGACATTTGAAACCTTAGTGTGTATCCAATAATTTTCCTATTTCTTATGTTTGGATTTTTAAGTTTGGGTTTTCTAAGCAGTGTCCATGTGTACCACACATGCATTCCCACACACTTTCTTCCGGTGTCAAAAGCTTCAGAATAGCTATCCCTATATGCAAAGGAGAGCATCAGTTGCTTCTAGTAAGAGCCAAGCCCCCATAAATAGAAAGCAGGTGACGGTGATAAAATGAGGCAAGTGAAAGTTGTGCACAGAAGTGGACATCTGAAGAAGTAGACATATCTCTCACCTTTGAAATCCAACTTATCACCTGAATTTTAATTCTGTCTGTACTCAATTACAATAATTTCAATACCCTTTAGATATTTTCTGATATATCAATACTCAACATTTTGAAATGTTCTTTAATTTTTTGAGTTTTCCATT
Source organism: Choloepus didactylus (assembly GCF_015220235.1). Taxonomy (NCBI): domain Eukaryota; kingdom Metazoa; phylum Chordata; class Mammalia; order Pilosa; family Megalonychidae; genus Choloepus; species Choloepus didactylus. The sequence continues at coordinate 186,629,562 of NC_051309.1, read as the reverse complement.
ATTGAAAGAAAATCAACATCATACTCTGACTTCACATTTCAGCAATAATTCTCTTCAAAAAATAAAATGAAAACTGATGGGTTGAAAACCTGTGCTTACCATTTTTACCTAATACATTTTCAAATTAATTCAAAGGCAATACAGTCAAGAGTTGATACTCTAAATATTTTACTTTGGAATTAGTGCTCACTGTTTTAAACTGTTTAGAAATATTATTCATATTGGAAATAGAGCAGCTGCTTTGTTCAATTTTATTAGAAAAAAACAAATTGCAGTGGTCTTTCAGATATTTAAAAAGATGAGTAAAATTCAGAGTCAGCCTTATTTTAGTTTTGCTTTTAGTTCACATATAATATTGATTTAAAATGCAAGCTCATAAATAGGCCCAAGCAGATAGCAATTCTATCTCTATGTTAATTCTGAAGAAATCTGTTGTAAGTGAAGAATAGGAAATCAGCTTCTGATAGAAAGAAACAATTCAGCTCACTCATACTAAATTTGAGCGTTATCTGAAAGTGTTACTGCTTTCCTCATCCTGTAGACTAACTTAAAAGAGATTGGTTGGCTCTAAAAATAAACATAATATATAACTCTCTCTCTGGCATTGTCAAAAGCAATATGGAGAGACTAGTGAGGGTTCTTCTATGAGAGTTTTAATGAAACTTCTTCTCTCTGAGTCAGACCAAGTATCATTTATTTTTAAAGCAATCGGTCACATCTTTCTGCAGGGATGGTAGTCTGTTGACTGACTCTGCCAAACTAGAGAACAATAAAGAATCATAATAATTCCAAGCTGGAAGCCAGTGATGTGCTAAGTTTGTAGTCAGCTCAAAACATGAGATGAAAAAGTGAAGTATGGTATGAATGTATTTCTATAATTTAAAGTATTTAGTTAGTACTTTAAGGATCAAACATACTGAATAAATAAAAATGCTCCTATTTTTGAATCCAAGTTTGTTCCCATCTTTTACTTCAATTTTTGCTATATGAACTATAAACTATCAGAAATCCCCGGAGCCTTTAGTGAAAGACCAATACTGTGCACAAACATAGAAATGTGAAATTTAATCTTTATTCTATAAGAATTCACTTGCATTGTGATGTTTGAGAATGGTTATCTGTTCCACTTTGCTAATGCTGAGGTTTCACTAAACACCAGAAATGGATTGGCTTTTATAAAGGGGGGTTATTTGGTTACAAAGTTACAGTCTTAAGGCCACAAAGTGTCCAAGGTAAGGCATCAAGAACAGGTACCTTCACTGAAGGATGGCCACAGGCGTCTGGAAAACCTCTGTTAGCTTGGAAGGCACGTGGCTGGCGTCCACTTGCTCCCAGGTTGTGTTTCAAAATGGCATTCTCCAAAATGTTGCTCTTGGGGCATTTTGTCCTCTCCTAGCTGCAGCTCCTCTTCAAAATGTCACTTTCAGTTGCTCTCCAAAATGTCGGTCACAGCTGCTCTGCAACTGGGCCTGTGTAGCTCTTTCTAAAGTACTCCAGGGATCCAATACTCACCCTGAGTTGGGCAAAACCTCCACAGAAACAATCCAATGAAAGGTCTCATCCATAGTTTATTGAGTAACATCTCCATGGAAACACTGAATCAACAGTTTCCAACCTAATCAGCACTAATACATCTGCTCCCGCAAGATTACATCAAAGAACATGGAGTTTTGGGGGCATAATACATCAAAACTGGCACAGAATCCTCAAAGTCTTGGGATGACTAAGAAACTTAGAACTAATCTATAAAAACTGGCATTCTTCCAAGCACCCAGTAGGTACTGTTAAATGTAATTATTATTTTTGTTCTTGGCAATATATATTTGCCTATTTATAATTGTATTTATTTATATAAAATTCTGTTTGTGACTTTCATCATGTTCATAATTTTCTCAAGAACTGCTGCAAGATTGTCTTTATTTTAAAATGTATATGACTTAAAGTAGTTTAAAGATGAAATCAGAATGCCATGCAAATGGAAAACATTTACTTTCTTTATGAAGAACAAGAAGTCATTCCCCAGTATCTCTGCTTTCATGCTCCAAGCAAGTAACATACAGCACTCTCCAATTCAATTAGAGCCTGATGATTAATTATTCATTTTTCTCCCACAGACACTTTTCCAACATAGCTACAGCACATGTTCCCACATCTTCTGGTAATTATTCTCATTATATCACCCCTTAATTTGGTCTCCTTCTGGCCTCTAGATCTTGTTCTCTAATCTGCTTTCAATGCACAAAGACAAAATGGCATAATTAACTTGCTATAAGAAACTGGAACCTCAAAAAGATGTTAGCTGAGAAATACAGATAGTGAAAAAGTTGGTGGCTTTAACATGAATTTTCTTTCAATAATGGAAGACTGAATCCTAATGAACCCATGGCAGCTAGGTCAGAGATGCTTATCCTCTGTGAACTTAGTTGAGGAAAAAAATTACACCATTATTTCACCTAGCTCAAACTAAAATTTAGCATTTCCTGCAATTATGAATGTGAGCAAAAAAAAAATGCTATAGTGTTTTCACACCTGTGGCTTTGTCATCAACAGAAGTAAGAAAAAACAAACGTTCTCATACTGCATTGCAGTTTTTGCAAGTGATAGAAAATACCATTTGTAGTCTTGTCTTCAAGATTATGCTTATTATTAGGTCCACCATTTGTTTTTGTTTGTAATGTCTTAATAAAGAAGAAAATAAATTATTAAACCATACTTTTTTTTTGAAGTTTGATAGTATAATCTCATTGTAAGCCTAAATATAGATATTTTTAATTTCATGCAGTTCAAAACATCACTCTGAAAAGTGTTCATAGGCTTCACCAGATTGTCAACAGTGTCCATGACGTTTTTGTATTAAGAACCCCTGACTACTTCATGGGGAGTGTTTTAAGCAAGTACTACTATATCAGTGTTATGGGCTGAATCATGTCCCCAAAAAGGCATGTTGAAGTCTTACAAACTCCCAGTCTTGTGACTGGAAGTAACACCTTTAAGATGTCATTATTAAGATGAGGGTAGGCCCTTCATGGCTGGCATCCTTGTATAAAGGACAGAATTTGGCACAGACAGACAGGGGGTAGAATGCCATGTGAATGCTGAGGCAGACAAAGCCAAGGATTGCCAGCAAGCCAACTGCAGATGCCAGGAGAGACACATGGAATAGGTTATTCCCTAGAGACTGTGGAGGAAGCATGACCCTTCTGCCACCTTGATTTCAGAACTGCAAGCCAATAAATTTCTGTTATATTAAGCCACCTGAATTTTGGTACTTTGTAATGGCAGCACCAAGACATTCACGTAATGTCAGAAACAAGACAACCAGCTTGATACTCAATAACCAGAACGCAAAATTTTAAAACAGAATTTGAAAAAATGTTTTAATACTGATTTTTTAATATTTAATAGGTCATTCCTAAAACTTCATGCTCCAATTTGGCATGCCATATTTTAAAGTCCAGTTTTCCTTTATGTATATCTTCCACTGAGACAGAAGAAAATGAGACATAACTTTAATATGAGTAAAAATACCAATAATGGGCTATATCATAAGGGCTTGCATGAATTCACTTACATAAATTCAAAACTCCTTGAGGTAATTATTGTCACCCTGTGTTATACAGGAGGAAATTGAGGCACAGAAAAGTTAATTTACCCAATGTCAGCTTCCAAGTGGTTGAACTGGATTGCTTCTGAGTCTGTTCTCCTATCTAATTTGCTCTACTGTCTCTCAGAGATGAATGAGTGAAGGACAATTCCAAGGACAAAGAAAAGTGGGAGGACATCAGTTTATAGCACGATAGAAAAAGAAAAAATAGTCTAGATGAAGGATGTACAAAACGTGCTTTATTGAAATATAAAGCATCTGCTAAGAAGTTTCATGGACAACAAGGAGTAGGTAGCTCAGAAAGGGGAGGCATACGTGCTGGGCACCATGTCTCCCATCTGCTTCCCCCAGTACCACTCCATTTGAATCGGTTTCATATGTTAGGCTTCCATAATTTTTTGGACCAACCATCTTTTCACTATTTACATATTAAAAATCATACAGATTCTTAATTCTTTAGAAAATATTTAAGACAGATTTATCAAATATATATTTAAATAACATGCAATATAATTTTTAAATTAGTACATTAGCAAAAAATATTAATATTGCAAAGCAAGGGATATTGTTGACATAATAAAAATTGATATAAACCTAAAGCAAAATATAAAAAAAAAAGAAATCACATTTTTTTTTTCATTTTCATCAAGTACTTTCATTCCCAGGACCTTATCTTCAGAAAAAAAATATTTTTAATGCAATATACAATGTAAAAAAAAAAACAAAAAAAACTGTACCTGCAACATTATGTAAAATACCGTATCAATATATTACTGCAGAGGCTAAATATTAAATGTGATAAGAGGCTTACCAGTCAGGAAATATCATCTCTTGGTCAGCACAATTGATTCTCTATGAATATCAATGTCTTGCTTATTAAATGCGGATGAAAGAAACTTTGGGAAACTACATTATTACAAAGTTATTGGGATAAGCATATGGCAAACCAAAATGTTTTCAGGCAATAATACAATATACACTAACCAAAGTAAAATACTTTCTAAAATCTAAAACTTTCTCAAAATTAGTTGAAAATATATAGTCATTGTTTTTAAGAGAATTAAAACATTTATAATTTAGCATAAAATTGCAGTTCTCTTTGTAGTTGCTATGTTCTATCCTGATAATCAAGGACAATGTTATTGCAAATAATAAGAAAATGCCAATGTAAGTCTCTTTTATTTGCATATTTTAAAACCTTAACTAAATTTTGAGCTAAACTATAATAGAGTTTCAATTTAATCTAAGATTGGAGAGAGTAAAAATTAATAGTGAGGCTTTTGCTTCTGGCTGGATGATGTAACAGGGACCAGATTTATCCTTTATCCTCCTACCTTAAACAACTTGGAAATCAGAAGAAAAAAAGAAAAAAAGAAACAATGGTTTTCCAGACATGACACAAAAGAAAGTACAAGACTATGATATCTGAGAGGGAAGACAGAGACTGTGAGTCCTCGGATTGGTCCAGCTTACTTCCCGGAGGAAATCTCCAGGTCACAACACAGGGAGTGGGTATCTGAAAGAATCAAGGGCTCTCTCTGAGTTGTGGAAACAAGAGATTGCAGTTTGGGGAACTCAAGGCAGGCAGAATCTCGGACAGAGACAAAACTCTGAAGTCCTAAGAGGGATCTTTCAAACTCATTGGCTGAGTACTGATCTCTACATATGTAAGATGAAACTACCTAAGATGGAGAAAGAACCTCCAGAAAGCAAGCTGAGCAATTCTTGACATTCACACAGGATTGGAAACAGCTGTTTCTTTCAGCCTGGGTGACAAGACCTCATACAAGGGGAATTGGGTAGAGAAGGGTATCTCCTGGAAGTGGGACTAAATTAACCCTAGACTAAAGACTGCTCTGGACCCACCTATAAGGCTTAAAAGAAAGCATCAGAAGAAACTGCCAATTCCAACTAATTTAACTGCACACCAGAAGAAAGTCTGGCACTATTTATAGGAGTACAAAAAAAATTCACCATCACACAATGTAAAACTCACAATGACCATCATCTAATAAAAATTATCAGGCAAGCAAAGAAGCAGGAAATATTACCCATAACCAGGAGAAAAATCAAGCAACAAAAACAGAGCAAGAAATTACAAATATGAAGGAATTAGTGTGTGTGTGTGTATATATATACACATATATAATATACATACACTCACGTTTGTATAATGTATGTAGTATTTAATATGTAGAAAATATGTGTGTCTATATATGCACGTGTATATATACTCAATTAATACTATATTGAACATCTAAATTTTTTCTCTGGCATCATGAGATTGAAATTGCCTTCTGGACCAAAATGGGAGAAAGAAATGGAACAAAATAAAGTTTCACTGGCTAAGAGATTTCATATACAATTGAGAGGTCATTCTGGAGGTTACTCTTACACAAGCTTTAGCCAGATATTGCAGACTACAACTGTATGCCAAGCTCCAACCAACACTATTCCCAAAAACCTCAGGGAGTGCACTGTGCTCTATCTAAGTCTCTAAAAAGGTTTTCTTAATAAGTTTGTTTTTTTTTTTTTTCAGAAGCGTTAAGTCCTCCAGGTTGATTCTATGCCAGATAAGCCCTTTGCAAGAACAACAATCAGTTTAATGCCTCTATCTCTATGGTCAACACCTCTTTCCAGCCTGAAGAAGTTAAATTGGTCATTGCTCAGATATCTCCAAAGACTGAGAGAATGATCAAATGAGCGGGAGGAGGTGTAACTGAGAAATTTGGATTTGAAAAATGACTGTGAATATTGACATATTCTGTGAATATACAGATATTTCTTTTTAGTGTCTAGTGTTTTAGAATAGCAAGAAAGAAATACTTGAAATTGAACTGTAATCCAGTGTCTTGATTTTTATAATGATTGTACAACTATACAGCAAAAACAAACAAACAAATAAACAAAAAAAAAAACCTGTATAGCTATGGTGTGTCCATAATTTCACAATTTATTAGGGAAGAGTTACACAATATGAATTTCAGTTGCCCATGTTTGTATGTTTCTAATTCTGGATGTTTTGTTCTATTCCACTTATCTATAAATCTATCTCTGACAGTACTACACTGTCTTAGTTAACTTACCTCTACTGTAAGTCTTAATATTGGGTACAGTGCAATACTAGTGATCAATAAGAGGAAGGGGTAAGGCGTATGGGATGTTTGGGGTCTTCTTTTTTCTTTTTATTTCTTTTTCTGGAGTAATGCAAATGTTCTACAAATGATCACGATGCGTAATACACAAATATGTGATGATACTGTGAACCACTGGTTGTATACTTTGGACAGTTTGTATGGTTTGTGAATATATTTCAATAAAATTACATTAAAAATATAAATAAATAAATTTGTTCTCTACTATGTGTTGATAATATCATGATTTCTTAAAGCCAACTGGCATTCTAGTGGGCACTATTTTTATAATGTTAATTTTTATGAAAGTAATATCAATTGCACAAAGTAACATCAATAAAGTAACATCAAAAGCACAAAGATGTTTTCAAACCTTTCAATAGGCATATCTGAGTTAATTTTTGAGGAAAAATGATGGATTCATTCCGAGTTACCCATACTTATTCTTCTGAACCTTAGTGTTGACTGGAGCTATAAAACTGCTCAAGGAGAACAAGCTTACTGGAAAAAAATAGTCACTGTTTGAAAAAAGTAATATGCTTCAAAGCAACTCCCACTGATCTCTTAACCAAAAAGATTTGAAATTATAACTCAGCATCCTTATTTCAGATCAGTATAAGAATCATTTATTAATCTTCTATTTTCCAGGAACTGTGCTAGGATTCAGGGATAATGAAAAGCACAGCCCTAGCATTAACAAGCTTGCAGTCAATTAGCAGATGATTAAATGTTCCATATATGTCATGATGCGAGCTCAGCAGAGGGACTGGAATTTATAAAGATGTTCTGGAGGCTATGAAGCCTGAGCTGGTTTCTGAGGAATATGTAGAAACTAATCAAGTGCAGAAAGAAAAAAGGAAGTACAAAACAGAGACATTTTTTCTAAGGTATATGTACTTTGAAGGTTAAAATTTATCATAGAAATTATGGGTGTTTTAAATTACTAGTCTAATATAAGAGACATAATTATTAAAATTATTAACTAATTACTGTTTTTGAAGTAGAAGGAATTATATTTATTAAACCAAAATATAAATCAACACACACACACATGCACACACACACACACACACAAGCAGAAACCAATAAAGCAAGACATAAATAACACTGACACTCAAGTTACACTGACATAATTTGAAGTATCAGAAAATAACAAATGAGCAACAAATAATTAAAAGAAGAAATCAGAACATTATCTTTATCATAAATAAATGGGAAAATTATTATGGCAGATATTAATCCTGGATCTGAAAAGTGGAAAAAGGAAATCTAAAAGTGTACTGAAATTTTATCTACAGAGAATGACAACATCTACCTAGAAATATTAGTACGAGAAAATCACTATCATTGAGCAGCTATGCTGGTGAGTGTGTTCACAATTTATTGGGGAAGAGTTACACAGTATGAACCTCTGCCTGTATTAATTAAGGTATCATAAGTTGTTGTCACAAATAAACCCCAAATGCTAGTGGTTTAATAGTTGCACATGCTTTTTTCTCATCAACATAACAGTTCAAAGCAGGTGTCTCTGTTTGAAAGGTGGCTTTCCTTCTTGCAGTAATTCACAGGTTCAAGTTCCTTCCATTTTGTGGCACTATGATCCCTTAGGGCTTTCTTGCCCTTCAAACCCACCATCGGAAGGGAAAAAGAGGTTGGAGAGAACACATATACTTCCTATAACCTAGGCCAGGAATGACGTATAACTTATGCACACATTCCATTAAAAAGAACCAGACTCATGACCCTTTTAAATTCAAGAGGGGTTGGAAAATGAAATCTGTCAGGACTACATGCCACATGCTGTTGCCACATCCCAAGCAATAGCACAATATTATGGAAAAGGAAGCATACATTTTGGTGGATAGAATTCAACACTGATGCAAAAATATTACCTAATGTAAGTCCACAGTCAAATAGCCTCAACAACATTTCATCTGTTTCTTCAGATCCAGAATCCAATCCAGAATTATACATTGTCATCATGTTCCTATAGTCTTCTTTAATCTGGACATCATTATCTTGCCATATTTTCTCTCAGAACAGACAAGCAAGCATTTTGTCTCCCAGGTGCAAATTACCCAATTAAATAGGATAGTGTTGGATGGAAAAATAAAAACAGTTAAGACGCACAGACTTCCCACATAATTGGAAGGTTATCAAAATACCTCCATTTCTTTTAGTAGCTATTCCTAGGCAAATGGATTCATTAATACATGAACTAGTTATTGATAGAGTAAGTATGCTGATAAGTAGTTTAAACATTTGGATACGGGAGGTTATTAAGTATTATTCACAGAACAGAGAATAGAAGATTAATGTCTACAGGTCAGAGACAAACAAACCAGCAGATATGCTAGATACACTATTTCATGCTGATTGTTAATAATGGAGTAAGAAAGTCAGAAGAATGCAGAGATCTCAGTTAACTGGAAACAAGCAACTCTAAGGAAAATCCTTGCCACAGGAGCCATTTCTGACTAAATTGCTTGTTATCTTTACAAAGCAACCTTCTGGTGCCATTTATTTATTGGCATTTATTTATTTCCTGGTGCCTATTACCCTCAGTGCAGTTCTCAAAGTTATAACAGTTCTTGGGGAATCATTTTTCCTAAACAGTAATCAGTGCCTCCTCCAATCTTGTGATGTTGAAACACAACATATCTACATTCACCAGGGCGATGTGCTCTGGGTGACAGCTACAACTCTAATTCCAAAATCCATAATATGAATGAATTGCCGTACAACATTAACCTGATTAATCTAAGGCACTTCCAAATCTCATGTCTGAAGACAAAGCCAACATCACAAATTAACAATTTCAAAAGGGAGATGAAATTCAAATGTGACAAGGGTTCTATATCCACACAGAAACTTGGCAGGCATCAAAACAGCCAGTTTCCCAAGAAGATAACGATGTACCTGTATCGGTGAGCACATAAGGGCAATGACGGGCATCTCACTTATCTAGGAAAAAAATACATCTTATATGAAAGCGGAAAATCATTGCAATGTTACCCCAAAGATGAAGATGAGGGTAAAGGAAACACAATATTTTAAAACAATGGTAATCCTTGATCTTCATCCTCTAAATTAAGGCTCTCAAAGACCCCGACCACTGCAATAAACTAACTCTATTGAGAAAGAGTAACAGTCCATCTGCAGAATTTAAGAAATAACATTACAAATATTTATGAAGTTACCTTATCCTTTAAAGCCCTAAATTGCATTATTTCATTTTCTCATTGCACAATAATATGCATGCTAGTAGAAGGGCATTTATACAAATGCAAAGCTTGTTTCTAATTATACATATTTTGAAGTTGGTAAATTTTCAATATTAAATTCCAAAAGAACATTAAAGAAACACCTTTCCCCTTTCCACTTCTCCCAGATGAACAATTTCTATATCAGTATTGACTATCTCACTATGTTTGCTTAAATCAGTAATATAAAATCAGCATTAATTCTACTGGTGGTAGTAGCATGAAGAAGGTTTCTGGTAGCTAACAGCATCTTTCTTACATAACATGTTCTGTTATTTTCTAAAAATATGAAGGTTTCATGTTTGGTTGGTTGGTTTGCTTTTACCAGTAAATTCTCACAAGAAATATCTTCCCCCTCTGACAGCACCAAACATATTGCACAAAAAACCCCGTGGGCATGACTTCAGGACCATGGCAAACACAAAAGTGTACCCATGTGAAATCATAAGCATAAAACTTCAAAGAACTGGGTCTTTTTCCTCTATGAATGAACAATCAATGCAGATAGGATACAAACACATGTGAACAGTGTTGTCCTTTCCAAACTATGCCAAGAAGTCACTAAAGTTCGTCATCCTGATAAGCATTTGTCTCCAGTCACTGCACTGTCCCACTGTTGAGGTTACCAAAAAGAATGTCAACAAACTTTTATGCATGAACAATTTTGAATGTGGCACCACATCAATAATAGAGTAATGCAAGAAAAGTGTGTCCCTTCCTCATCCCCAGATCTTCTTTTGGCAGAAACATAGGTGATCCTTCAAACTGAATATTCCATTTTAGTTTGCAGAAACTGTCCTGCTATGATGCCTGCATATGAGCTTCACGCAAATTTGTGAACCAATAGATATCCTTCCTATTCCATCATTTTCACACCTAACCCACCTGCCCTCAGTTTTTATAAGGTTAACTGGATAGGAAGGCAGATAAGTGATCTAAAGAGGGCATGATATAAGTAGAGCATTATCTACCAACTAATGGAGACAGTGCTGTAAAATTTGAAATATAATTAAGATATTATTTTTAAATAATGAATTATATTGAACAAACAATATCTAAGGCCTTTTAAGATCTGAATTTGAGTGGAAAATAAACATAATTTTTTTCACAAAGCTCTCTGGGCAGGATTACCCCCAAAAGTTCTTTCCTCATGTCTGCTCTTAGAACAGAGGGGATGAAACATAAAATGGTATAAATTTCATCTTTGGGACTGCATTTTAGAAGATAAAGTAGTAAACAATTGATAAGAGATGCGGTAGCAATTGCAATTTTTAAAAAGAGGCCCAACTTTAACATTTGTAAGGCCTGTGTCAAAAGTGGACATGGCGATCCACATACTTACTCTAAATACTTAGATCTTACAACTCGAGCTAACAAATTGCTAAGTAAGATATGTTCTATTCTCTTCCCTTACACATAATTTTTTAATGACAAAGGCAAAACATAGGTGCAAAAATTGTCTTTGTAGAAGCCAATAATATATCAAAGACAACTCAATTCAATTATTATTGCCCATATCTAGGCATTCTTTTGACAGGCTAGTGATGCTTGAAGGAATAATAAAACAGACATGTAATTCATCAGTATTTATGAATTTTTCTAAAATTACTTTGTATGCCTTTATTTTAGCAAAATCACTTATTATCTTGTTAGAATAAATATTTTTAAATAATTTTATTTATGACTAATGCCAAATAGTCAACTTTTTTCATACACTGTTATTCTTAAATTCTTCCCTTTGCTAGGGAAATAGCAACTTGAAATAATAATAAAATTTGCATAGAAATTTATATTTTCTGAAATAAGCCATGACTTTGTATATTATTTTAACCATTTATGGAAGATAAATTATTTTTTACATAAAACATTCCAAACTATCTTAATTTACTTATAAAATTACTATTATTCTTTCACGATTCTTATCATCTCTTGAAGCAATATCCAGTTTCATGCAGTGTGGTGGTTTCAAACAGTATGTACCCAGAAAAGCACGTTCTTAAAGCTAATGCATTCCTGTGGGTGTGGACCCATTTTAAGTAGGCTCCATTAATGAGGCTACTTCAGTTAAGGAGTGACCCACTTCATTCAGGATGAGTCTTAATCCTCTTACTGGAGACCATTGCAAAACAGGATAAATATATGTATAGAGAGAAAGGAGAGAAACCCTGGAAGGAAGAAGCTGAGATCAAGAAGACCCAGAAGAGAAAGGATAAACCAGCAATCCTGCCAGGTGCCTTCCCACATGTCACAGGAACCAAAGATCAACGGCATCTGGTCTTCAGAAATAAAAGGATCACCTTGATGATGCCTTGATTTGGACATTTTTCTCAGCCTCAAAACTGTAAGCTAATAAATTCCCATTGTTCAAGCCAAACCATTTCATGGTACATTGCTTTTAGTAGCCTAGCAAACTAAAACATGCAGTATTTCTTAATTTATTCTCCTATCAAATTTGCAATGGAATTTTATGAAGAAAACTAAAATAACAGTACGCTGCTCAATTGGTTTCTGGCTCTTTTCAGTCAAGACTGTATCTTGATCTCTAATGGCCAGAAAATAATTTCAAAGAAAATTAGTTTGCAGATCAGTTGTATGTGAATCTTCTTATTATGCTAATATTTGACTTTTCTTGTTCAAATTCCCTTATATTTTACTGAAATATCATTTTTTTCTATACTTTACATTGAGTTTTGTGTGTGTGTGTGTGTGTGTGTGTGTGTATTTTGTATTTAGACATATCATTTTAGAGTTTTTTTTTAAATCATTTAAAAAAGGAACTAGCTGAATTTAGTTCAGTTTGAGATTCTATGTAGATGTTTGCTAGCATTACTAATAGTAAGCCACAACTATGCCAGTATAAATTCAAACTTAATTTAGTTTTCTGACACATCTAGTAATAAATTCAAACTGTTCAACACATACGGCACAAGGAACACATTTAGATTTGTGGCCCAAAATCTGACCTGTAACTTTTTTGCTTGACCCCATATTAGTAGCATTTTCATATAGGTGCCTTTAACAATCTTTTAAAACCATACATGAAATTGAAAGCCCTTTTTTTTTAAGTAATTCTCTTAACTAAAGCTGCAATTTTAGTAAAACAATTAAAATGTTCATTAATTTCAGCTTTGTCTTCTATGACTGATATTTCAACAATACAAGTAATAAATACTGTTTAATATAACTATTGTCATAGACATGACCAGTTGAACTAGATAATACTTACACTGAGGATTTTAAATTTCTTTTCTCACTCTATCAACCATTGAATTAGTAAACTCATTTTCAATTCTTCACCCTAATGATAATTTGCTTCATATTTTAACTGCCTTACATGTTCGTGCTGTTGAAATAAACAAGATCTGAAGAAGAACATATTTCTCTTTCTTAACGATACACCACAGGGAACTCAGGCTCCGGATACCTTCAAAGATTCACCAGGGAAGGAATCTTATAGGCGTCTGATGGACAGAGTCACTCTCAGAACAAGCAGCAGAGGTTCTCAGGGGTTCTTGAAGCAGAAACCAGGGTTTCAAGCATTCTGGCAGGCAAGTTTCAAGTAAAATGAGATGCTGATAGCCATGATCAGGAGAAACAGGGCCCCTTACTGGTACCAACATTATTTCTCAGAGACTTAGCTTCATGTCAAGACCAAGTAGAATTTCCCAGCTACAGTGAATGGAGCCAAAGAAAAAAGTTATGAGAAAAGGAGGATTCAGGATAGTTCTGAAAAAGAGTTATTTAGTTCACAAATTGCACCATGATGGAAATATGAAAATAGATGCTTTGCCTGGCATCCTTGGAAAATCAAACTTTATTATCCAAAAATCTATTCCATTGATGTAACATGAGAGGAAATATTTGGCACATTAATTTGTCTTTTCTCTCACTTAAGTGCTTCTTCCACTCAAACGCCTCCCCACACCCTTACCAGTCTCTAATTCAAAAGTCTTCAAGAGCCATCAGTAAAAGTCACAAAAATGTCCTGGCCTTCAGATTGTGGCCTTTCGTTGGAAAGACCTGAGGCAAGAGATGGGCAAGATTTACCCTGAGGCTTGAGGAGTGAGATTCACAGAACGGATAATGTTCACTGCCATGGATCGGGCTATACATTACCGAATGCCAGATTCGAAAAAAACAGCAGTGCCCTTGGGCTCCTTAATATGTTTATTTTCTGTGAGATGAAAAGCCTTCACGTGTGGGGCCCAGATCTGAGAGCACTACTATCTTAGAACCACACTTTGTTTCTAATCTGTACTATTCATAGTCAAGATAAAGTCACTCCATCATAGTGAAAAACAGAATTAGAAATTGCATATAGTATGGCCAAAACTATAAAGTTATTTACCTCTTAATAAAATTTGTTTGTAACTCTTAGTAGGATATATTTTAAGCCAGTCAGCCAGTTAGTTTGTGTGTCATTGTAGTTAAACCAAAGAGCAAAAGCTTACTGCCATCAAAATAAATATCCCTGGCTGGCACTACTTCAGTAATTTACCTAGCCTAAGGTCATTCCAAAGTAGTTTGAATGCATCATTAATCCACAATCCTCTAAAACACTAAAATATTTAAATAAATTACAATGGAGTAGTATGTGCCTGAAGAGAGGAAAAAAAAAAAAAAACTGTCAAGATATGATACACTAAAATGATGCAAAAAAAAAAAAAAAAGCAGAAAAGCCTCCAAGACTCGTGAATAATTATTGCTAAAATGAAAGGCATGATAAAGAGTCTAAATGACATGACACATCCCATTTTATTTCGTCCAGAAATATTAAGAAAATGAATCTTCAGGTTCACCTTTCTGCAAGTATATTTTCATTCACCTAGTTTTGACCTTGGTAACTCAAACTTTCCTTGTTCATTTTTATTACATCATTTTACTCACTCCAGTCCTTTTAATTCTCTTGGTTTCTGTCCCTTCTGTTTCTAGCTGAAGCACAGCTTTGTGTGCATGTGGAAATGGGTATAAGAGGAGTTACTAAGAGCAGAGCTGACATACATTTAAGTTAAAGAAGAGAAAATAAATTGGAAATATAAATTGTAAAATACAACTTAGGTCACCAAGGACCTTGTTTTTTCTTAAATAAACAGATGCTGAAGAAATATCTTTTAAATCCTTGCCTCCCAGATAAATCCCTGAACAATCAGGAAGACAGATTATGAAAAAAAAAAAAAATCATATGATTGTAGATTCATACGCAGATTTATGAAGAAGCTGGAAAATTCATTAAGGTAAAAATCCTGAGAAAGTAGATTAGAAACTTGCAGTACTGAAAAAAGCTCTTCCTTACTTACTCCCTGGTTATGGCAATGACATGACTGCCAGCCCTGGGCTTTTGCTGACATGAGTTTCCCCACGCTCCCAACCTACAAGCCTACAAACTGTGTGTTTTCCTTGCTCCTGTGTTTTCTTTGTCCCTGTGACCTATCATTCCTTTATTTTTGACCACCAAACCTCTGAAGTTTCCCTGTAAAGAACTGCAGAGGCTTCCAGGATATGTGTCCACGCCACATGTGTTCCATGTTTAACTTTTATGCTTTTTCCCTTTGTGAAGCACTTACATGCACACATTGACTTCTGTATTCATTTACATACCTCTATTTATATTACAAAACATGAGTTTACATTGATACCTCCAATTCCAGTCCAACACTCCAGGGTTCTTTCTAGTTTTCTCACTGTCCTTATTAACTCCCTTCTCTGATGGTGAGAAACGTAGCTTCTCTGTCATCTTTTCACTGATTTCCACTCCCTGGTAAACAATCTTCCACCACAGTCACCACCCTTGTGAAAATGCCTCCCTCACCTCGCCAAGGTCCGAGGCTATGGTAGCCCCCCTCATGCTGCTTGGGAGCTGTACCTCCCCCATGGGCACCCTCCTAACCCCCAGAGGCTTCTTACATCCCCTCTGGCACTGATGCTCTGCCTCCACCCCACTGTAGATGCCCAGCAGACTACACCCCACCAAAGGCAAGGGAAGGGAAGAGAGGGGAGGGGAGAAAAGGGGAGGGGAGGGAAGGGAAGAGAGGGGAGGGAAGGAGAGGGGAGGGAAGGAGAGGGGAGGGAAGTAGATGGGATGGGGAAGGGAAGGGAAGGGTACTTATTAGCATTTAAAAAGAAATAAGTAACATTTTTGCCACTTTTATTAACACTTAACTTCAGTGATTTTTAAGGGCATAATATTATATAATAGGTAACAGGAGTCCCAGAGTGATGTGGTCAAAGTGGGTAGCCTTTCGGTGATTTCAATAAACATTGCAGAATATGACGGATACATATATCTTTCCCAGAATATGCTGATCTTACAAATGCTAACTAAGCAGGTTTTTAAAGCAGCAGATTAACAGACAAATAATTTGGGGGCTTAAATAACAAACAAACTACATCTGCACTCAAGATTAAATTATCTTAGGTTGTGAAACAATGGGGAAGCACTAAGTAAGTATGCATTTCTAGCATAAATTTTCTAACCTTGCTTCAGTTATATGGTAATCAGCCTTATACATTAGAAAGGAATGACAAAAATCTATGACTTCCTGCAAACTCATCTGAAAGTCATGATGGAATTAATATAATTTTCAACTGTCTTTTGAGAATACAGCATGCTATATGTTTAGGTATGTCCTATGTACAACATTTTGAGTTGTTTTATAACTTTGGTGCAGTGACTCTTAGTTCTGAGTGCAACTTAAAATCAGCTTCAGAGCTAAAAAAATGTTATCATTGACAGCATCTTACTCCCAGATATTCTAATTTTATTAATCTGTTTTATTACTGTTCTTTAAAAGTTAACCTAGGTGATTCTAAACACTCTCAGGATTGAAAGGCTTGTTTAGAGATAGAATAATTTATTTACTTTGTATTTATATATGTATTTTCCATAGCAAAATTATCCTCCATTAAGATATACTTCTCTGTCACAGTACAACTGGTGACTAGTGTGTGGATGCTAAATTCTTTAATTTATTTAGTAGGCATCAGATTCATTCTTCAAAACAATAGGTATAATATGAAGGAGTCCAAAAAAGGAACAACAAAGTGATAAGGACTGGGCAATCAGACCCTTAAGGAGATACTAAAGGTACAGAATAATGTAGATCTAATAAGAGAATGAATAGAACAAAATGGATTGATAATGAGTTCATAATCTGAAAGCTATGAAAAAACTTCTTTTGCAAAGTCTGTCAAAATTAAAAAGCTTTTATACTGTAATCAAGTTATTATGGCATCATTATCTCTGGTCTTCATTTCAATTCAACCTCTCCATGGAATATTAATACTATCTTTTATATGGAATTCTTCATTTAATAAAATACCAGACTAGTTAATATGATTATAGGATAACATGGTCTTGTCTATGTTTCTGAAGATGCATTATATTATAATTCAGGGTGAAGGTGAAATTTACCTGAATCCCAAGTCATATTAAATGAATAAAAATATAAACCAAAAGAGACACTGCTGAATATTATATAAATACATATATGCATAGATATGTATACATAAAAATAACATACATTTCTTTGGAATCTCATATATATTATATTAAAATATTTTAACTGAAAACATATCTCCATTTTATTCTTAATACCTACAGGAAAAATAGAGTTTTATTGTTCATTATATCTATTTGACAGCAAGAAATAATGAGTATTAATAATATATGAATTCTAGTTTTCAACTAGATAACTGAAAACCTAAAGGCATAAAATGCAGGTATTATTAATAAATAAATAGTTTTTCCTGACTAGTTTTTTCAGAATAGCACATCATGAGATACCTCAATGAAAGAACTAAGTTATTTTTACTCAGTTTAGCACTTTAATTCACAAATCAACTTAGCCTAGCCAATGGCAGATGTGGCAATAAAATGCAAGGAACAGTTTCTTTACAATCATAGAAAATAAAGAAGGTTTTTATTTATTCAAAATATTTAATTTTATTCATAGAGGCACTTTATTGTTAATATTTAAAGATTTTTTTATTTGTTCTAGATTTTCTCAATGATTTTTTATCCTTAACTTTAAGTTATTTACTTTCCTTTTTAATTATATCTCATATCAGATATTTTTATGTTGTCACCTGAATTTTGTAATAAAGATAGTTATTTTTCAAACTAGCATGCAGATAATCTATGCCACTAAGTACATATAACAATTAACTTTGAATCTGAAACTTAAAGTTTTCAAAGGGATAGGAATATTTCAAAGATGCTAAACATCACACAGTAGGTCCATAAATAAATTTAGGAGATTTTGTTGATTTTCCTATTTGTTCCCAATCCTCATGTCATTGTTTATGAGAAAACCACCTCCTCAGTGAAGCCTCCATGGAAAGTCTATCCTTTTTTAACGTATGGTCAAAATTTTAACATGAAATTTAATACAGCAAAAATAATGAACAACAGACTTAGACCATGAAAAATGCTAGATAATAAAATAACCAGATAAAGATCATAAAACGAGTGTGTTTAGATGTTTGTAAACAAAAAGCATATAGTTATGACATTAACAAAAGGAATGAAAGACTCTAAGTATGGCCAAACAAATTTGAAAATGAATCAAATACACACATAAGAAAAAATGTAATTGATATTATAAACAATAAAAGTGGCTGAAGAGATTATACAAGATACTAGAAATAATCAGGGAACTATAATATAGGTCTGAAGAATCACCCAGAATGGAGCTAAATAAAATGCAGAAAAAATATGAAAGCAACATCAAAAGGAAAGATACAAGAATACATACATTCAACATCTTATCCAATATCTAAATGTTCAAAATACAGATACTCGGCAGAAAAAGATATTAACAACATTGGCAGATGTATGTGCTGGGTATATTTTATATTTGAGAAAAGGCTTGAATCATTACATATAGGAATAGTTATATGTCCCATGCAAAATACAAATTAATTCACATCCAAGCATATTGTAATAAAACTGCAGAACCTCAAAGTGAAAAGGCTTAAAAATAGCCAGAGGGAGAATGCAAGATACCATGAGGAAAAAAATTAGAGTGACAGCAGATCACACAAAAGAAACAATCAACAATAAAGTAAAAATAAATAATGTATGCCCATTTCAGTTGTTCAAGACTTGGGATGAATTAAGTACATTTTCAGACAAAGGACAACTGATGTTACCAGTCAAAGAACTACACTACAACAACCTTTACTGGATATATTACAGATAGAAGGGAATTATACAGAAAAGAAAGAAGCAAGATATTAAGAGAATCTTTTAAAAGATATTTTTTGTGTTTGCAAATTTGTTGAACTGATGACTTATCAATAATAAAAAGGATGACTAATGTTAGAGGAATAACAATAATATATTTACAATGAAAGCACTATAACAGAAGGTACTCTAAAATGAAAAATCCAAAAGAGGGGGGGTGGTAGACATTTTAAATCAATTATGCAGATTAAGTAAAAATTTCATGTTAAACAGTGTATTAGTTAGGGTTCTCCTTGGAAACAGAATCAATGAGAGATGTCTCTTATTATCAAATTGTAAAAGTGACTTACGCAACTGCGGGAGCGCACGAGTCCAAATTCTGCAGAGCCGTCAACAAGCTGTCAACTCCAAGGAAGACGTCCGACGAACTCCTTGGGGAAACGAACCGGCAACTTTGACAAACTCCTCAGGAAACGAACTGGCAACTTTGACGAACTCCTCAGGAAACGAACCGACAACTTTGACGAACTCCCCAGGAAATGCTTCACGAGCAGCTGAAGAAGAAGTGAAGGTTCTCTAACCCTCCGGCTTATAAGCCTCCAACTGATCACCCGGACCAAATCCAGCCAATTGCATTCTCTCACTGTGGAAGTACGCCCCTTGATGAGTCATCAGTCAGCTGCAGTCAATTGACTGATGATCCGACAAACCAGCCCGTTGGTTTATTAACCAGCCTCAAATATCCTCACAGCAATCGTCAGGCCAGTGCCCGCTTGACCAGACAGCTAAGCCACCTAGCCAAGTTGACACATGAACCCAACCATCACAAACAGTAAAGCAAAAATGGGTATCAAAGGTATGGCTGCAAAGCCAGCATAGAGTAAATAAGAATCAATTGATCCAAAAGAGGAAAAGAAAGAAAACAACAACAACAAACAACAACAAAACAACAAAATGGGGTAAAGCACAAAATAAGATGGTAGAAATGAATTCAAATTTATCCATGATTA
The DNA here is from genome assembly GCF_015220235.1 of Choloepus didactylus. NCBI lineage: Eukaryota > Metazoa > Chordata > Mammalia > Pilosa > Megalonychidae > Choloepus > Choloepus didactylus. The sequence continues at coordinate 186,609,367 of NC_051309.1, read as the reverse complement.
CATATCCAAAATCACGTGGAATATTTTAATTCAGTTATCTCAGTAACTAATAAATTATGCTGGCAAAAAACAGAAAGAAGAGAGAAAAAGTTAAAAACAAAAAAACAGACCTACTTAAAAATATAGAGATATTAGCAAGTATATTTAAAGATCAGTAAAATAAAGAAATCTTTGGCATGATGAATGAAAATTAAAATAAAAAACAAAAAGCACACATAAGTAATCATAAGAATATAAAGTGGACATAATTAGAGATATAGAAAGATTTTAAAGGCAGAGTCTGTAAAATTGAATGCAAAATTTTATCTATTCAAACATTAAATTTCCTAGAAAATATGAATTATAAAACTAGTTAAAGAATAAGTATATCTAAATAGACATATTTCTAGTTAAAAAATTATATATACCAACTTAATCATAACAACAAAACCTAGAGACCTACATGGTTTAACTTTAGGTAATCCATTAATACAATTCAACATTCTAATTAATTATAAAGAAAATCAATTTGATTATCTCAATAACTGTATATGTGAAATAGAAATGTTCTTAAACTAAAAAAAAAAAAATCCTTCAATATTTATGCTTCCTATCCCACTGGGTAATCAAACAGAGAGGAAAACAATTTTCTTTTACAGAAATATTCCAGTCAATAAATGAAGAAGGGATATTTGAATTAGAAATGAATTTTGCAATGTAATAAATTAACAGGTTTTGGCAACAATCAATAATTTTTAGTGGCAAAAATAGAAGAAAGCAGGCACAAAACTTCTGAAGGAAGAACACAATACCACCTCTGATGTTGAGTTACTAATCAATTAAAATTAAATGTGAATCTAACAAAATCTGCAGCTTCAACTTCTAAATTATAAGAAATACAAGGAAGAAAGGACTACATTAAAGTACATCATGGAGAAATAATCAGCAAAACCCCCCAAAACAGAATAGTAGTGAAACCTGCATTTTAAAAGTAAATTTACATCACATGAAATTAAACTAGAGAGTTTAGAAATGCACACTTGAGTGACAAACTATTAAGAAAAGCAAGGATATGCTTAGCATAAATTTCAGGATATTAGTTACACTTAATGAGAAGTAGTTACAACTGGAATGTCATAAATAGAATGTTTCCAACATGGCTGGCAAATATTGTTTCTTGACCATAATTTTTGGTTGTGTGTTCATGTCATAATAATTCATTAAGCTACACATTTTTACTGTTTTTGCATATGTGCTGTATTTTACAACAAGAAAGCTTAAAACAAGAAACCCTTCAAATATGTATACATTCAATAACGTAGCACTGAAACTTATAAAGGAAAACTCACAGAACATGTTTATAAACAGAGGCTTTAACATACCCAAAACATGACAGAAAATGAGACCAAGAATAAACTCGCAAGGATAATACAATTTGAAGATATCAATGAACAAATTTGACCTAACTGGCATATACAAACCTTACAATTGAGAAATTCAGAATACAGCCTCTTTTCATGTACAAACAGTACATTTGATGAAATAGATCATATGCTGAGCCATAAGCCAGTCTTACCCTTTAAAATATTTAAACCATGCAGAATATGTTCTAATTACATGGAATTAAACTATAAATAAATTTTGAAACCTAATGACAAAAGCCACCAATGTTTGCTTCCATATAATCTATAGGTCAAAGATGAAAGCACAACAGAAATTGCAGTGAAAATTGAGATGCATCTCTAGCAATACATAGAGAGAAAATATAGTTTTAAATGCATATATAAAAACGGCTGAAGATCAGTTATTTTAAGAACTCAACTGAAAAAGCTAGAAAAGAACAGATGATTAACACTAAGAATAAAAGAAATAAAGCTCAAAGATCCATGAAATAGAAAAATATAACAATATAATAGCATGCAGTGTGGAAGGGGCAAAGCCAGTAGTTTCCCTGAAAACATACAAAACTGATATGTAGCAAGTAATAAAAAAAGAAAGAAGGCACAAATTACCAAAAGCAAAATGAAAAAAAAAAAAAAAAAGTACAGATTCTACAGACATTGAAATTATACTAAGAATACATCGGGGAGAAGGAGCTAAGATGGTGTCATAGAGAGGAGTGGAAGACTGTTAGTCCCCCCCGGAACAATTCATAAATGACCAAAAAACTAGTAAATAACCTGGAATAACTGCGGGGAGACAAATGTGACTGTCCACTCATCATCCACTAACCTGAATTGGGAGGAATGCCCATGATCGTAGCATAAAATCTGTAAGTAAAACTTCGGACACATGCTGAGAGCCGAGAGCCGAGAGCCGAGAGCACCTCCCTCAAAGAAGCCTTGCGATGCTAGAGAGCAGCACTCTCTCAGCGCAGCTCCAACTGGGGTTTTAATGTTAACTGCTCAATACAGACAGCGAATCCTCAACAAACACACAGAGGCTTTTGGTGACAACTGACCTTAGGAGAGCCAGGGGACGTATCTGTCTCAGGACAGGGAGCCCAGAGGATCGGGTGCTATCTCTGGCTGACGGGTAACCTGGGAGCTTTTCTGTCCCTTTCTCTCTCTGTGGAGAAAACCTCAGCCGTTTTCAGCCCACGGCACTTTGCAGTAAAGACAGCCTCAACCATTTTAAAACCAAAACACTTTGATCAGCAGAATCAAAGAAATGAAGAACTTATTGATACATAGATGAACTCTCTGGAGGGGGCTTAGCTTCCCAAGAGGAAAGGGAGGGGCCCAGCTCTACTGCCTGCCTTTCCCGAACCAGACCCCAAAGCCTGGGGGAGGAGAGCCACAAGCCACACCCTCTTACACCAGCCAGTGACAGGCTGACAGGTGCACCTGCTGGACAGAAAAGCACAGGTGTATCAATCCTCTAAGAAAAACCATCAGGGAAACCAGATACTGAATATTTCCACCTTCTGTGACCTGAGCCTGTTCTCATCTCGGAAAACCTGACTGGGGTGGCGTAGGAGGTCAGATGCCTAGACAACAGAAAACTACAGCCTATACTAAGAAAAATGAAGCTATGGCCCAGTCAAAGGAACAAACGTACACTTCAACTGAGATACAGGAATTTAAACAAGTAACGCTAAATCAATTCAAAAAATTTAGAGAATATTTCGCAAAAGAGATAGAGGCTGTAAAGAAAACACTGGACATACATAAGGCAGAAATCAAAAGTTCAAAAAAACAACTAGTAGAATCCATGGAAATGAAAGGCACAACAAAAGAGATGAATGACACAATGGAAACACAACAGCAGATCTCAAGAGGCAGAAGAAAACACTCAAGAACTGGAGAACAAAACACCTGAAAGCCTACACACAAAGGAGCAGATGGAGAAAAGAATGAAAAAATATGAGCAACATCTCTGGGAACTTAAAGATGAAACAAAGTACAAGAATGTACGTGTCATTGGTGTCCCAGAAAGAGAAGAGAAGGGAAAAGGGTCAGAGGCAATAACAGAGGAAATAATCAATGAAAATTTCCCATCTCTTATGAAAGTCATAAAATTACAGATCCAAGAAGTGCAGCATACTCCAAACAGAATAGATCTGAATAGGCCTATGCCAAGACACTTAATAACCAGATTATCAAATGTCAAAGACAAAGAGAGAATCCTGAAAGCAGCAAGAGAAAAGCAATCCATTACATACAAAGGAAGCTTAATAAGACTATGTGCGGATCTCTCAGCAGAAACCATGGAGGCAAGGAGGAAGTGGTGTGATATATTTAAGATAGTGAAAGAGAAAAACCGCCAACCAAGAATCCTATATCCAGCAAAGCTGTCCTTCAAATATGAGGGAAAGCTCAAAATATTTTCTGACAAACAGACAATGAGAGACTTTGTGAACAAGACACCCACCCTACAGGAAATACTAAAGGGAGCACTACAGAGTGATAGGAGAAGATGGGAGTGCGTGGTTTGGAACACAATTTTGGGAGATGGTAGCACAGTAATATAAGTACACTGAACAAAGGTTAACTATGAATAGGTTGAGAGAGGAAGGTTGGGAGCATGGGAGACACCTGAAGAAAGGAGGAAAGATAATGAATGGGACTGTGTAACTTGGTGAACTCTAGAGTGTTCAACAATTGTGATAAAATGTACAAATATGTTCTTTTACAAGGGAGAACAAGCAAATGTCAACCTTGCAAGGTGTTAAAAATGGGGAGGCATCGGGGGAGGGATGCCATCAACATAAACTAGAGACTGTAAATAACGGAATCATTGTATTATGCATCCTTTAATGTAGCAAAGGCAATATACGAAGGTAAATGCAGATAAGAGTGGGGAATAGGGGAGGCATGTTAGACACTTGACATTGGTGGTGTTCTCTGACTCTTTACTCTACTTTGATTTACTTTTCCTTTTGCTACTTCCTAGCTGTCATTTTTTTCCTCTTTCTTTTGCCTCCCTACCTTCTTTGACTCTCCCTCTCGCCTTGTGGAAGAAATGTAGATGCCCTTATATAGATAGTGATGAAAGTGGTGAACACATAATTATGTGACCATACAGAGAACCATCGATTGTTTACTTAGGATGGAATGTATGGTGTCTGAACAAAACCATCTCAAAAAGAAAAATGGGTTGATGACAAAACATCAAGGGCAATATACTGAGTGAAATAAGCCAGACACATAAGGACAAATATTGCAGGGTCTCACTGATAAGAACTAATTATAATATGTAAACTCATAGACATGAAATATAAGGTACCAAAATACAGGACAAGTCTTAAGAATGGGGAGCGGTTGCTTAGTATGAGCAGAATGTTCAACTAGAATGAACTTAAATGCTTGAAAGTGAACAGAGGTGTCGGTAGCAAGATGTGAGAATAACTAACAGTGCCGAATGGTGTGTGAATGAGGTGGAAAGGGGAAGCTCAGAGTTATATATGTCACCAGAAGGAAAGTTGGAGGTCAAAAGATGGGAATGTATAAAACTGAATCCTATGGTGGGCAATGTCCATGATTAACTGTACAAATATTAGAAAACTCTTTCATGAACCAGAACAAATGTATGACAATACAACTGGAAGTTAATAATAGAGGGGCACATAGGGAAGAAATACATACCTATTGCAAACTATATACTACAGTTAGTATTTCAACATTCTTTCATAAACAGTAACAAATGTACTATACCAACACTACAAGTCAACAATTGAGGAGGGTTGGTTAGGGATATGGGAGGATTCGAGTTTCCTTTTCTTTTTTTTTTTTTTTTCCTTTTTTCATCTTTCACTTTATTTCTTGTCTGGAGTAATGAAAAGTTTCTAAAAATTGAACAAAAATTAAGTGTGGTGATGGATGCACAGCTGTATGAGGGTACCAGGGGCAAGTGATTGTACACTTTGGATCTCTGGATAATTGTATGGTATCTGAACAATCCCAATAAAAACGAAAAGAATACATTGAGAGCAAATTTTTCCTGATAAATGGGTAATGAAATCATTTGTAAATGATGACTTACCAAAACTAACCCTAGAAAAACTAGAAAATCTGAAAAATTCAATGTATATTGAAGTAACTAATTTTGTAATATAAATTTTTCTCATCAAAAAACAAATAAAAATAACTACTCCATGATTACATGACTCCACCAGTGAAGTGCAGGGTATACCAGCTATAAATAAGAAATTAAAATTATCTTATATGTTAGATTATAATAGAATTATTGCATATATCATTGTAATAGCATCAAAAAACTCAAAAATCTAGGAATGCATTTGACAATATATTTATAAGAACTCTAATCAAAAATCTATAAAATATTACTAAGAATGAAATGAGAACAAATAAATAAAAGCCAAGAAACACCATGTTTATATATTGACAATTAGATATTTTAAAAATGATATATACATTCTCATTCAAACTCCCAGCATTAATTATTTCTTTGTCTTTTACATATTGTCAAATTGATTCTTAAAATTATGTGGAAACTCAAATGGTGAGAACAGTGAGACAATGACAAAGAAGAACAAAATAAACACAGATATGCAAACTCATTTGATGACTCTGCAATTCAAAGGGTGGCATTTGAACAGTGATTAGCAATAGTCCAATGAAACAGAATAAAGAGTTTAGAAAGAAGCACATATATATTTAGTCACTTGCTTTATGGCTGTGTCATTCAGTGTATTGGGGAAAAAAATGCTAATTTCAATAAAAAGATACTGGATCAATTGAATATCTATATGAAAAGTGGAAAACTTGTTCCTAATTCACATCATACTCAAAAATCAATTCTAGAAAGCTTATATTTACTTAAATGTAAATATTAAAATAATAACATTTCTAACATGTGACTTTCTTAATGACTTGGAGAATACAAAGATTTCTTTTCAAAGACACAATAAACACCAACCATAAATAAAATGATTGCTAAATTGTGCTTCATTAATATTTATAACTTCATTTTTTTTTTCAAAGTCAACATTAAGAGAGTGCAAAGGAAAGCTGCATGGTGGGAAAAAATACTTGTAATAGATAATCTAGGAACTCATTTTCAACATATATATTAAAAATTCCTACAAATCAATGAGGAAAAGTCAGAAAAATCTTTAAAAATAATGGGCTAATGACTTGATTAGGCACTTCACAAAAGAGGACATCCAAATAAGCATCTGAAAATATTCTCATCAACAGTAACTATTAGGAAAATACTTATTAAAACTGCAATGATGTTATAAAGTTCATCTAAATTTCTAAAACAGAAAAAAAACAAAACAACAACAACAAAAACTAACATCAAATGTTAGCAAAGATGGGGAATAACTGAAAGTTTCATATAATGTTTATGTGAGTGTAAATTGGTATAACCACTCTATAAAATTGACAGTATATCCTTAAATTGAATAGATGCTGAATATAATTCAAAAGTTCAACTCGAAGATATATATACACAACAGACATATATATGTAGATGCAAATAAACACATATACAACATATTCATAGTAGCATTATTTGTCTTGTCATTGTTCTGCAACTACAGAATGAATGAAGAATGGGTAGTATATAGAGAGCAGAATTATATTCCTCCATGAAAAATGTTTTAAAATATATTACTACTGAAACAAAATAGAAGAATCTCACAGACCTGAGCAGAGTAAAGCAGAAATAAAAGACTATACTGGATGAATTCATTTATATAAAGCTCAAAAGTAGCTATATCAATCAGTGCAGATAGATAATAAAATTGTGGTTACATTTGGCAGGTAATGACTAGATAGGGGCACAAGAACAGGCTCTAACAAAGTGGTTACCTTCTATTTCTAAATTAGGGTGTTAGTTACGTGGGCATAGGATTACTATTTCAAATTCCTAGAGCTGTACCATTAAGATTTGTGCACTTTACAGTATATATGTTATAATTTTATAACAAATTAACACCAAAAAAAAAAAATTCTACAGAAAAAACAATTAATAGTAAATTGGTAGAAGTATTCCTTTCAAATGCGGAAAAAGGCAATAATTCACACTTACACTGGTGTGATATACAATTTTATTGAAGGTCTTAGCCAGCCCAGTAACAACAGAAACATTTAAAAATTTAAGAATTAGAAAGGAAGAAACTAATATCTCATTAAGACATAATGTTACACATGGAACACTCAAAGTTTAAAGACGAAATGTTATCTTTACTAAGAGAATCCAACTAAGAAAATACAGGAGGTTTTGATGAGAATTCAGGAAGTTTATATATATATATACACAAACTTCCTGAATATATACATATATACATCCAAGAGGTTTTATACATGTATAAGTGCAAAAAATTACACAGAAATCATTTTTTAAATTATCCTACCATTAATAAAGTTAGAAAATGTAATTTTATAACAAGATTACATTTACAATATTAACAAAAAATAAACTGGGATAAATTTAGCATAATGTAAATTAAGTTGTATGAAGGGATTATGGTGAATATTATAAATTTTTATGCAATGAATTTATTTTTAATTCTAAGCAAATATATATATATATCAAGTTAAATATTTATATTTGTCAATGCATAAGTCACCTACATGAGAATATAAATTATTCAAGCATTTATCTGTGAAATCAGTGCACTTCCAAACAAAATCTCAATAAACTCTATGGGTATTTTCTATAATATAGAAAACTAATTTCAAGTATTACTAATTAATTAATTAATTGGAATAAATATATTCTGTTTTCAAGATGTCAATGAATAGAGACTTCCAATTGTTATACAAAGTAATGTTATATCCATAACGCAAAAATATAATATTCTGATTTATGTCACTATGGATATAGAGTGTTACATACTATATGATAAATAGCCAATACGCCTAATTAATATATTTTACAGCTCAAGCAGCATCTAATTCATACTATTAAACTACAGCTTCAAATAAAAATACAAAATAACCTAGCACCTATAACATTTTAAATAATAAAGACTAAAATAAAATCATATGTACAAATGCATAGGAGAGACCCACTCACACATAAACACACACATACTCAGACAGACCAAAAAAACCTAGCTGAATTTATAAAGACATTTTCTATTTTGCTATAGTATTTTGTAAAAGTTTTCAAGTAGAATACTATGGACTATTACAGAAATAGAAGTAGACAACCATGGAAATGAAACAAGAAAATGTACTCATGACCACATAAATCCTATCAAATTTACTCCTAATCTCTAAGTAATGTATTTGTCAATCTTCCTTCCAAAGTATAAACACAAAGGGAAGATGCTAAAAGGAATATGCAGAATATTCTTTGCTTGTCAATAAGTGGTAAAACTAGGTGTTTTTGGTTCTGATGACCCTGATTCTCTTTAGTAAACTCATATAAAAATATTTTGAGGTGTGACTAAATGTTCTCTCTTCAAATTACTTCATTGGAAATTATTCCACCAGCTACATTTTGGGGAAAACAAAACACTACAAACAAACAAATAACTACAGTAAAACTCTCCCTTCTCCTGGTTCATTGGTTTCATCTAGAGAAACCAGCCCTGAGTCAAAGCCATAAATGATGGAAAGAAACATTATCTAAAACAAGCCACAGACAAGTAATAACATAGACATGGAAACAATGAGGCATGAAATAAACTGATTTATAAGATATAAAGTATATATTACTGGGAATATCCTACTTAATTTCATTATTTTACATTTAAAAAACAGCAAATATCTGTAGCAAATATTTGATTGCTGTAACTGACAAAATTTCTAAAAATTTATTCTTAAAAGAAAATCTCATCAGAATCTATACAATTCATCATGAAAATGAAAATGAAAAGCTTTTCCATATGGAAATAACACAGTAAATTAGTATTTGTTTATATTCTACGTGAAAGATAGGAAATTGACCTGTCACCCAGAGTAAATAATTACCATAAAATCATTGATAAATACAGAATATACCTCAAATGAACAAATAAATGCAATTAGATATACTTAGAGAAACAAGATACAATTATACAGGGTATTGAAAATAGGAAAAATACTTCTTTAGTGTTTCAAGCCAGACATCTTGCTTAAAAATGTATGCATACATTTTCTCATAATTCATACGGACATATATTCATTAAGTGACAGCACCTAGAAACTTAGTTTTTAGCATCCAAGTATTATGACACAGGTCAATGTGCTATGGCATGTATCATTTTTGTCCAATTTTAAGACTACTTTTAACGGCATTTTGAGTAATTGATGTCATGAAATTAATAACATTAAGAGATGTGATGGTTTGAAGTTGTATGGACCCCAAAAGATCACGTCCTTTAAACCTAATCCATTCCAGTGGTTGTAAACTTATTGTGGGTGGGACCTTTTAGGTTATTTCAGTTGAGGCATGCCCCAGGTTTGGATCTTAATCCTCTTACTGGAGTCCTTTATAAGAGGGTTGAATAAACAGAGGAAAAAGAGAATCTGAGAGAGAAGGACACACACAGAAGCTGAGAGAGAAAGCCATAGAAACAGAAAGGAAGCCACTGTAGCCAGAAGCTGGAAACGAAACCCAGAAGAGAAGGGAGACACCAGCAGATGCCACGTGCCTTGCCATGTAAGAGAACAGGCATCCTCTGATTGTGCCTTGACTTGGACATTTCCAGAGTCTCAGTACTGCAAGCTTGAAAGCTAATAAATCACCATTGTTAAAAGCCAGTTCATTTTTGTTATATAGCATTTTGGCAGTTTTAGTGAACTTGTTTAGTAAAACAAGAAAGAAGATTTGATTTATACACCTCCCTTTAGTATTTCTGCACATTTTAATGCTGAATGCAACAAGCAAAACTTCTTTACTGAAAATCAGCTTAATACACTAATGAGATGAACATGAAAACTGAAAAGAAAGGTCAAAGTTAGTTAACTAATGGATAGAGATGTCGGAATGAAAAGTTCAAATATCCAAATCTCGCCATAATAGTAGTACCAATAAGGGTAGATATAACTGATGTGCTTGAAGTAAGTTAGCACTATGAAAGTGTTGTGGAACCATCTCATCAAACACAATGCTATTTAATTATCAGAACAGTAAGACATTTCCCCCCAAGACACTGCATTTAATATGCTTCTACCAAAAAAAGCTTGTCTTATCTGTTCTAGTCATGATTTTTCCTAATATCTCTTATCAGTTTTTCCCTTGAATTCTCTCCCTTTCTCTCCCTGCTTCTACATTCCTGTGGCATTGCTATTAATTAAAATTAACACAGGCAAATCAAGGTAGACTTTTTTCAGATGAAGACCTGCTCTAGATAATGAAACTAATAGAGGAGTCTTAAGGTCTGAAGCATTCATATTAAAAGAAACTCCCTGAAATATAGCAATCTATACTTCTTTTAATGAAATGGGCTGCTTAGTGCTCCCTTGTAGGCTGTTTTAAAGAATTTGACTACATTTTTTGTAGATTAATAAAGTTTTTTAAATGAGCCCTTACTAAATTGTCATAAGCTGTTTAAATGTAGGCATATGCTTTAGGTAGACATTTTATAGTTGAAGTTATACTACAGGTGTTGCCATAAGTAGAGAAAGAGCAGATTCAATGATTGTATTTTGTTCTTTATCCTATCACTGACTTATTTCAAAGTAATTTCTTCTTTTCATTAAAGTTATCAGAGTCATCCATGTCTTTTATAACATACTGACATGTCTATATGTTTGATGAAATCTCATTGTGATTTCCAGTATTTGTCTAGATCAGTCAGATCCTGGCAAGTCAGGACAAGGTTGACAAAACAAAAACATGTAAATGGAACCTTAATTCCTGAGTATGAAAACAGTCTCCCTTCTTATATTCACATGTGTTTGTTAATATCTATATGATAATTAAACATGCATGGTGGATTGTGTATATCCTTACTTTTTGTATAGAAATAGCTTAGCTCAAGTAAATTAGAGAAAACAACTCATGCCCATTTCTCTCCATTTTTCAAGAATTACTTATGGAGTGTGTTGTTTGTGGTCAGGTTTCGTTAGGCACTGGGATTAAAAAGTTAGAGAAAAAAAAGCAGACATATAATTACTAACTGTATTAGTTTCCAGGAGCTATTGTAACAAATTACCACAGCTAGGTGGCTTAAAACAACACAAATTTATTCTCTCACAGTTCTGAAAGCCGAAGTATGAAATCAAGGCGGCAGCAGGGCTGCACTCCCTCTGAAGGGTGTGATGGAGAATCTTTTCCTTATGCAGCTTCTAGTGGCTGTCAGAATTGGCATGCAGCCGTATCACTCCAATTTCTGCCTCCTTCTTCTCATTGCCTCCTTCTCTTTTTGTGTGTGTGTTCACCTCTTCTGTCTGCCAATTTTCCTCTGTGTCTCTCTTATAAAGACAATTATCATAGGATTTATGCTCCCCACCTCCACCCCACCCCCCGGATAACCCAGGATGATTTCCTCATCTCAAGATCCTTAACTAGTTTGCATCTGTAAATACCCTTTTTCCAAATAGCATTCATAGGTTCCAGGAATTAGGGTCTGGACATTTCCTTTTGGAGGCCACAATTCAACCCACTATTCATTTAAAGAGGATACTGATTAATACAGAATAAACCACACAAATAGGTATTTTATACAGACTAACTGATGCCTTTATCAGCTGTTATAACAGTTAGGAGCAGTACCCAACCCACACGGAGGTCAGGAAGAGTTTACCAGGGAGAGCTTGAAGTAGAAATTATCCAGGCAAATATACTTAAATTTCTGGAGAAGAAAGAACATGAAACTCTGAGGAAACCAAGGGAAGTTTCAAGTGGTTAGAGCTTAGGGAGCCTTGGCAGTGATTAAGTGACCAATCCAGGCATGGGTTCAAATCAAGAAGTTTGAGTGAGCTGTATTAAAGAATTTGAAATTTAATCAAAAAGTGTAGGAGGTCAACGAATAAGAAGCATGACCTGTTCAGACAAGCATATTGGAAAAACAACTTGAGCTACAGCGAAGGTGGATTGAGGAGGTCAGGACGAAAAGTAGGAAAATCACTTTAAAAGTCTCTCAGAAATCCAGTGACATATTCATGCTGGTCTCTATTAGACTCGTGGCAAAGGGAGTAAAGAGATGTGAATGGAGGTAGTAGGTAAAATTGCTAATACTTAGCAATCAAATGAATTGAAAGTAAAGATAATGTGAAGGTACCAACTATGACAATCAATTTTGGAACTTGAATACCTGAATGGATAACAGTGTACTTTGTTTAAATAAAAGACACAAAACGAGAACAGGTATAGGGGGTGGAAGGGAATGATTAAATTAATTGTAGACATTTTAAGTTTAAAATATGTTTCCAGATTGCAGTTGGTATGTGGGTCAGATTCTAAGGAGGGAAATTTGGATTAGATAATGATTTCAGATTCATCAACTTAAACTTGATAATGAAATGACGAGAGGCTAGGTGAGATTCCCCTAGGGAAAGTGCAGAACAAGAAGTAATGGTACAAATCACTGAAGAACATTAAAAATTTTAATGAAAGGAATGTAAATAGGAGTCTGTAAAGGATAATGGTAAATGTGTGGTTGGGACTACAGGAAGTGAGGATAGGGAAGTTGAAGCAGGAGTTTCTATAGTGAAACCTAATTTCATATTCAGCTCTCTTTCCTGTTCCTAAAGGTGATTTTTCCAACTTCTCCTCTCTTCAAATCTCCCACACATGACTTCTTTTCCTGGATGAAGGAAGACTGTTTCAAGTAGGAGCAAGTATTCAGTGGTATTAATTTTGGCAAGTAATATGACTACTGAGAACTGCTCTTAGATTTACCTACCAAGAGGTTGCTGGTGACCTTGGCAAAGCAGTTAATGCAGATTAGTTGGAGCTGTGTTCAGCCTGAGGTGCATAGAAATGGAAAATTAAGAATTAAATACATCAAGTTTGGTTATTAAGAAAAGCAGAGAGAGGACAAGAGCTGAAGGGCAATAGCTGAAGGCTGATATAGTACTGAGGGAAGTTTTTGCTTGTTCGTTTTGTTCAACCTCCTCCTAGGGAGAAATTGGAACATGTTTAAATGTTGAGATGAAGGGTGGATTCGAAAGGAAAAGTTTGAAAATAAAGGAATTAGAAGGAAAAAAAAAAATCAGTAGAAGTCCCTAGGGATAGAGGGTCAAGATTTTTCCTAAGTGGGGACATTTGATAAGTGGAGAAATGAGAAAGTACCCATGCAAGTACAGGTGCTCTCTCTGAATTTATGACAGGAAGTCTGGGTCTCCCAACACGGAAATGAATGAGGAAGCCATCTGATAAGCATGACAGAGGAGGTGGTGGCATGAGAGACTTGAGAAAAGAGAAGGTTGGAAAAAGCAGCTTTAGAAAATAGGTAAGAGTTGAATGGAAAATGTAGTGTGATTCTTTACTGTTAGTTTAGGTTTCACTGAATCGGTGTGTACTTTTAACTTCCAAAAGATTGTTTTCTTTGAGGTGTCACACTGAGCAATATTTATTTTCTGATTACATCATTTGGAATAAGTCAACAGCTTCCAGTATCACAAACAGCAAAACAACAAAGAGCAACAGCAGAAGCCTTGAGCTAACCAGTATCTCCCACACCACACACATCCCAGTTACTGGCTATGTTGCTAGGTTCTAAAGAAATTTATGATGCCAAAGACTCAAGTATTTAAAGTATCTTAAGTCCTTAGGGCCAATAATTGATCAAGTCAATCTTGGGTGATATTTTTCTTTAATGAAAATTTTGAAGGAAGAAGAGAAGGCTCTGAGCAGGAAGGAGGAGGGAGTGGGAGTAGTGATAAAAAGTTGTTTGTGTCTCTACTCTTTCTTGAACATTATCTCCATGGCTTCCCTGAAGCTTATCTTTCTCTGTATATTTCACATATTAGAACTCAAGATCTTTGCCTTCAAATGCTAAGTTATAAAAGCATTTTAAACTAAATACTGCACCATTTTACATATCAACTCTTCAATAATAAAAATGTGGTAAAATTATAAGGTGCTTCAAAATATCTTAACAATTCTTTTAAAAGTGTTTGATGAAATTTTTTAAAAAAATATTTAAAAAGGGAATCTTACTCATAATGGGCCATGAAAGAAAGAGTATAGAAATATGATTTTCCTTTTTATCCAAACTCAATCCTCTAGGAATCTAACGGGATAACAGCTAACACTTTAACATTGCTTATTATGTTCAATCCAGTTTTCAAAGCATTTTATGCATATTAACTAATTGACCCTTATATCAACTCAATCAAATAAGCACTATTATTATACCCATTTTAGAAGTGGGAAATCTAAGACACAGAGAAGATAAGTAACTTGACCAAGGTCATACAGCTAGTAAGTAATAGAACTGGAACTGAAACGAGGCAGTGTGACTCTAATGTCTGCGCCCGTACCCATTATGCATACTGCTGTTCAAGATTGAATTATTATCTAATTTACTGTGTTTGGTCTAGGAAATTTCAGTGTAATTGTATTATATGGCAAAATACATATGGTCTTAACCCTTTGCTATGGTGGAAGAAACACTCTATCATCTTGATGAGTTTTAAAAATTTCTTTACATTTGTAAAATAGGATAGTAATGTTACATAGATCATGAATTTCTTGTGAAGATTTAAGAGATTAACACAGTATTTGGCACATAGCTAGAGATATATAAATACTACACTTTCATATTAATATATTGTCTTGAAATTCTTAGTATTAGAAATAATACTTGCCTTCTCATCCTAGTAAATAATGTCATACACTTACTTCACACCTTAATATCCTTAAGGCTTTTTGCTCTTTCCTTTGCACTCTGTATCTGGTCACTGTCTTCCTTTATTTTGACAGGTACATTGCTGACTTTTTGACTGGGTGCTGCATGGTTCCTTGATATCCTCATTTGGCATCATAGTCCCCAACCCTTATTACAGGGTTACATTATACTATTACAAATATCTAATTATCTGTCATCTATCTGGCTAACACATCTATAAAATATCAATATTACTTCATACTTCACAGAATACTTCACATATGTTTAATCACCTCTATAAATTAGTGAGATAATTGCATGGGAAAATTCTCAGACCTCATTGCCCCGAGAAACATTCAAACTATTAAAAGCACAGGTTCTAAATTTACCTTTCACATAAGAACAACCTTTTCCTGCTTCTCTCTCTCTGCTTTATTTCACTAACTTCATCCTCTTTTGGAACTGTCCCTTTATTCTTTCAGTCCATCAACCTTAAACTTCACTCATCTCCTACCAACCTATCCCCACATTCAATCATTTCTGCCAATTCTTACCTCACCAACAGTTCTTATCTACCTCAGTATATAAAATAGTTTAGTTTTAGTCTTACCATTTAGTACTTTATAATCCCTTTTAAACCTCTACTAAGATTTGCAACTGTGCAACTACAATCAAGAAAGTACCAGGGCTAATTGCCAATCCTAATGAACTTTTCCAAGTCTTCACTTGCCTTAAACTATGCGACCACTAACACTACTAATCATTTTCTCTTCCCGATATTCTATAAATCCAGACTGCATGGACTCAAATTTTGTCTTTGCACCTTACTCGACTATAAATTGATTTACATAGAAGAACATAACTCAGTGAATTCTGGGGAGCATTACATTAATAAATATACAGAAAACATTTAGAATAGGGACCCACATAAATACACAATAGTTGACATGTTCTCTACTTCTTCTAAACTCTAATATAATTTGTATTTCCTACAAAAAATTTAATTCAGCCTTATGTTATAGATGTCTTATGGGTCTTTCTTTAACTAACTGATTGTAAATTAAGTAAAAACAAATACTTTATCTCTCCATCACTTTTTCCCTCAGGGTCCAGCATAGTTTCACACACTTATTGCGCACCCAATATACATCCCTTTTGTCAATAATAAATGTACAAATGGATAGTGGTATATTTTACTTGTTTTCTTGTAACTTAATTAGATTTACACAAGTCTTAAGCTAATTAATTTCATCTATGGATATTCTAAAAACTCAGAGAAAGGTAGAAACTGTTATTCATTAAGCTACCCTTAGTTATTTACTATGTGCTGGGTAATTTACATACATAAATTCATTTAGATATCTCAGCTACACTTTTTAAAATTAGTAATATCTCTGTTTCCATATGAATAACAGAGTCTCACAGATGTTAAGTGACTTGTCCAAGATCATATATTTCGGGAAGGGATAACACTAAAATACAAACTTGTAGTATCTAATCTCCCCTCAACTTAACCCCAACTCTCTCAATTTCATAAGAAGATGCAGCTCAATATTTACCTCTTATAAGAATGAAGTCCTGTCTAAAGGGTCTGCAGACTATATCATTCTATTTTCTACATACCCATCACACATACAGCAAGTTCTATATCATAGTTCTTGTTTGTTTCATGCATATCAGTTTAGCTCTCCACTTCACTACATAGAACATTAAGAATAAGCAAAATGCAATATACTTTATCTGTGTCACCTATACCGAAGGAAATAGGAAATGGGAAGAGTCACCGCAAAGAAATATTGCTTCTATTTGTCCCCTTCTGTTAAAAGCTTCAATGCTTGAATAAGTTCCAAAGCAATGTACTGAATAAAGAATTTCATTTTTTTGCAATAAACAATAACATGAGAATAATTTAAAATTAACCCATCCTTAAGAATGATACAAAATAATTGGGAAAAAAATAGCCTTTTTATTTTCTAGATCTTATTTGGAGGGAGTATCAATGTGATTTACCTTTGATTCATCAAGAACTTTAAATATGCCTTCATTTTTTCAGCTTCTTTCTGATGTCACCTTTGTTGGAGTTCAGTAGCAACAGGTATTAGCATATTAGCAGAGGGTGAAGGGGACAGTCATGTTCTGAACACCTGCAGATACCTTGTCCCTTCTTTTCACCCTTATATAAGACCAGCATACATACTATATGTATAAATATATTTGTGCTTGTGTAAATACATCTTTTCAGTGGCACAAATTTTTTTTTTTTCCAAAGGAATAAGAGAAAAAAAAAACCTAAAATAACTCTATTGCTTCCAACATGATCTTACTATATCCAAGAAAGTTTACAAACCATAATCATTCCTGAGCATTCCCATAACATTGAGATTACCCTCCATAGTTTATCTGTTCTTATTAGATTATCATTCCCCCTCCACTAATTGGTATCTCTAGGTCCCCTACATTCTACAGTATAAAACATTGTACATTTTTCACAGAATTCACATTAGTGGTAACATACAATATCTCTCTTTTTGTGCCTGGCTTATTTTGCTCAGGATTATGTCTTTTTTTTTTTTTTTTTTTAATCTTCATTTTATTGAGATATATTCATATACCACGCAGTCATACAAAACAAATCATACTTTCGATTGTTCACACTACCATTACATAGTTGTACATTCATCACCCAAATCAATCCCTGACACCTTCATTAGCACACACACAAGAATAACAAGAATAATAATTAGAGTGAAAAAGAGCAATTGAAGTAAAAAAGAACACTGGGTACCTTTGTCTGTTTGTTTCCTTCCCCTATTTTTCTACTCATCCATCCATAAACTAGACAAAGTGGAGTGTGGTCCTTATGGCTTTCCCAATCCCCTTGTCACCCCTCATAAGCTACATTTTTATACAACTGTCTTTGAGATTCATGGGTTCTGGGTTGTAGTTTGATAGTTTCAGGTATCCACCACCAGCTACCCCAATTCTTTAGAACCTAAGAAGGGTTGTCTAAAGTGTGCGTAAGAGTGCCCACCAGAGTGACCTCTCGGCTCCTTTTGGATTCTCTCTGCCACTGAAGCTTATTTTATTTCCTTTCACATCCCCCTTTTGGTCAAGAAGATGTTCTCCGTCCCACGATGCCAGGTCTACATTCCTCCCTGGGAGTCATATTAGTGGCACAAATTTTTATTTGTTCTTTCTTGTTGCTCATTTAAGCTTTATAATTACATTTTGAGATAACTTAAGAATTGTCAATGAGGCAAATGGAGGTTATGGTGACCAAGTAGCTTTATTTTATGACAGTTTGTCTTTACCTTTAATGTTATGTTTAGAATCTCCTGATTCTTCACATCTGTGAGTCCATCGTGGTACATTTGTAAGCAAATAAGTAAACATTAAGGAGGCAGAAGAGCAGCAAGGTCTCATCAGATGGTTTTAAGGATCTGAAGTACTGGTACTCACCTCTTCACCGTAAGGAAGCCAAGGAGGGAGAAATGTGAGGACAGTGGAACAAAAACATCCAAATCTGATTCTATAGGCTACTTCCATTGTATAAGGTCTTTCCCCTATTTTGATTTCTATTCCTTCCTTTAAAGTTATTCCTTATGTCCCTTAACTGGCTTTCATCTGTACAAGAAGGAAAGACAAACACCCTAAAGGCTATTGTGACTACTCCTGACATTAAAAAAAAAAAATTAACTGTTAACTCAATCTTTGTCTCCACATCATTTAACACATCCACCTTTCTCACCCTTTCCCTAACTATTCCAACCCTGATTCGGCTTCTTTTAGAAGAAACAAAAATTATAGGAAGCTAATTGATTCAGCACAGCTTGTCTCATTCAGCAATGAGCAGGAAACTTTATCTCATTTTTTATCACATTATGAACAGAAGACTGTATTTCACACTCTGTCTCCCATGGGGCGACGCAATGAACTAATCATGTAGGAACCTATCAGGTCACAGAACATAATTAAGACAGGTGTTACAGCGGTCCATGTTGGGTGATCCTGTAGCGATTCTGAATGGATTTTCCATACATACAAGGAAAGGTCCTTAAAATCCCTCATTTAAAGGCTGCATAATTACTAAGAACGGTATGGCTCAACTAATGCATTATTTCCCATCCAGAATGTTGAGACTATATATCATCCTGAGTGCACGAAGAGAGAAAAACCTTACTTTTTTCTTCTGCCCTTAGTTCTTCCAGTATCTTTCCAGTGTTACCCAGAAAAGGAACTTGAACACAGACACTCTTTAAAACTTAAGTGATCAGCATGACAAAGAAAAGCATGAGACCATTTGCATATTCTGGGCACTAATTATCTGATATTTTCACATCACAAAACAACTTTAAAATGTACAGAATGTTCTCAACCAAAAGGAAGAATCCCCCACAAGTGTACAGCTGATTACCACAAGACGAAGAAGCTGAGGAATCTTTTTCACCAAAGATATATTTTTTTTAATAGAGGTTAAGCCATGCATCTGCCAAATACAGTTTACATGTGGAGCTAAAAACAAAATATTACCTCACGATATCTTCCATCTCCAAAGTGTGCTCTCACAACTTGGTGCATGTGCTATGTTGTTAACGTATCTTATAAATGAGATTCTGATGTACACAGAAATGAGAAAGTTCCATAATTTCAAAGTGACTTGAGTGCCTAGTAGTTTCTATGTGAACATCCAGGCCAAACATAGTTTCTGAAATCTTTTCAAACAATTCCAAAAATGTCTGATTTAAAATTCTGGGATTTTGATCCTCACTTTTATGTGAAAACTGCAACATATCTTCATATTCTCCAGATTTTTGAATTATTTCTTAAACTAATATTATTTGCAAGTTATTTGCTGAACTAGTATTATAGCTATAATTGTGCTTTTGGCTAAACTCTCTAAGTTATGTAAGGAAAAAATGTGTTTAGGAGAATATACGTAGTTTTTATTTACTACATATATTTGAACATAACATTCAATAATGTTGGACATACTAGTTTTTCTCTGAAATACTACATTGTTCTATATATCATCCTAATGTACAGTTCAATTAAGACCTAAATATGTAACTGTGCTTTAATTCAAGTATATCCAAAACTGGAGAAGAGTAACAATTCAAATGTTTAAAAAGAAAAATGAAATTAAGAATTATTGTACAGTAGGTAAACCAGGAATCAGTTTCAGTTAAATATCATATTCATTATCAATAGATTCTTTTTAATATATTCATATATTTCTTAATAACTTGAAGCTCTTTACACCATTCCAACAACAACAAAAAAGAAACAAAATTAAGTCATTGGAGAAAAATGATAATTATCATGGACAATTTAATAACATCAAAATAAGAACTATAAAATAAATTTTTTTAAATTTTTATAAAAGTTTCACAATATCAGAAACTTAATAGTAATTTCAGTGACTTGATTTCAATTTCAATTTTGCATAGCCCAAACTAACAGAAAAAATTTCAATGGCATTTAATAGAGGATTATTTTATCAATCCTCTTTGGTATTGTGAGGGAAAAAGAAAAAAAAAAATTTTCGATGAATAATTTGGGAATTTATTTCATTTTTTACTCTTCTACATCATAGACAGGCCAAATGTTTATTATGTGGAATTATAACTATTTTAATATGAAACTACAGTAAATACAAACAATTAATATGGAATAGTATTAGACTTGAGAGGGAAAATGTGCTAAATACTAAAAATGAATAAAAATTGATACACAACAATTTCCCTACAAGCATTTTCTGTTTTGGTTCCCTATTAATTTATCTCAGATTGCATAATAAACATAAATTATACTGAATAACAGATAGACTAACTATCAGTGATGTGCTCTGGTAAAATTAACTGAGAATACTTTAAAAGCATTAGCCATCCCATGATGTTAGATTTCCATTAATTAAATTATTTCTCTGGAACAAACTGCAATAATTCAATTATTGAAAACAGTGGAGCTTTTTCAACTCCTGTGACCACAAGCACACCACACATAGAACCAGAACTACTATTTAACACATAACTGCTGTTAAACATAGATGTTTCATTTGGGCACATGACTTGTTTTGAACAGCCTCAGTACTTACTGCTGTCAATGCTTCAGTCAGCACATTATCCATACCCTTGGCATTTTACAACTTGAAGATAAGTACAGTAAAAACTGGCTTTCGAAGAACATTTAGCAATTAATCATGAACATGTCTTTTTAAAATACACTGCTAAATTTAAATAACACATTACCCAACAGTCAAATTATATGCTTCAATGGAAAACCTATGTATTTGATGACTTATTAATATATTGAAATGCAGATACATTAGTGAAATATTACCTAACAATATTAACCATAAGTAATTCATCATTTTTAGTCATGCTTAACTCTTACTTATCCCAAACTTATATAATGATAGTAAAAATCCTAATTTTCTTTCCAATTATATTTAATAATGGAATAAAACCAACTTAAAACTTAACTTTTCCTATCTTTCTGTACCTACCTTTAAAGCTTTATTTTTTAGCATTAAGAAAGTTTAGTTTTAAAATAATTATTTAGGTACAAAATACCAAAACACAAGACTTACATTCATTTTATGGCATGCCACTACTTTTTCTTCATTTCTTGGTTTTAAAACTGTTACACAGGATTATTAAACTGAAGCACAGTATATCTATCAATCTGATGTGTATGAAACTTTGAGAAACAGCACCTTCTCTTGCTACCTCATGCCTTTCTACACATTAATTTATTACCCAATATTAAGTCTCATTTGCACTATAGGCAAATTAGAAACAAGGAAATAATTTTGAAGATTTTAATGATAAGTCAGAGAGCTGAATTACCCCATTTTATTTTTTTAATGCCTGTGGACAAACTTCTCATTAAGGGTCAAAATCAAGAGAGCCAGTGTGAAAGTTGTAAAGACCTCATTAAGAAGATTCATTAGTGTTTTATGTTAGCGATACCAGCAAATACTTCAGAGGGTTATTGTAATTTAATAGGCAAAATTCAAGGAAAAATAACTTTGTTTTTTGCTTTTATATTACCATTGAAATAGAAATTTCACATTATGGTATATTGACTAGTAACATTAATAGGTTCATATTTTATATCAAGGGTCAAATAAATAAATGAACTACATAGGAAAAAAATGTTTTATGTCCAAAGTATCAATCTTTCTTTTTTCACTGAAATGACAAAACAGAATATACTTCATACCAAAGTTTCATTCCTATTAGAAATTATGATAGAGTTCAATAACTAAAGGAAAATTTGTCGACATTTGTCCTCAAAATTCCAATCCATTAAAAATACATAAGTAACTAGTTATATTTAAAGTTTAAAGACTGGTAATGACTTCTTGCCATAATGAAAAAGCAGATTGTCCCCATATATTTCCCAATTAACCATTTACTGTATAAAAAGAAAATTGAACTTTGTAAAATAAAAACAAATATTCAATTATCAATATATATTGCTATTGTCCGGAAATGCAATTCTTGTTATGTGTGAAAGGTAAATAGTGTACATGTGTGATGTGACCCTCGAAATTAAGAATATTATCTCAAGGTGATGCACAACACTAACTAAAAAAGTATTATAACAAGATCATGAAGAAGGCTACATTCTATTTTTAAAAGTTTCATTACAGAAGCTTGTTTTATTTATTACTAAACAACTTAATTTAATATTCAACTTCATCAATGATTTTTGAAGGATATTTTACACTATTGTTCATCAAGAAGGACAGTAATTTTGATCCATGATAAGTTATTGGTGATATTCAAACTAATGGATTATATATCAAGTAAAAAGAAAATATATCAACTTCATTTTTTTCCAATATGAAAAAAAGCTTTTGGCAATTGGGAACCAGAATGTGAAACTGAGCAGACATTTAACTGTGCCGGTATACCCCATCACACACTACCATAGCAACAGGGGAGAAGAGAGGCTAAGTTTCCACAGGGTAAAAAGCTGTTACTAAGCAAAACTGACAACCAATATATAGAAAACTACACCCTGATTTTTGAGAACTAGTTCGATTTAACTGATCTAATATACTTTAATATAGACACCCAAATCAGATGAAAGGAAACAAAACAGAACAAATCTCCATGACTGAACGTGAACTTAGCCCACTCCCACATCCCACAAATAAGCACAGTTAACTTTCATTCACTTCAAGCTCAACTCAAGACCAATTAAGAAAGACTGTGTTCTCTTTTTCTTGACCTCTCTTATCCCTCTTTTCTAGGTTATTTTACATTTCACTATGTCACTGGTTACAATCTTAAAACAAGTGCTTACTTAAACCCCAAAGTCTCCAGAGCCTTTTAATGTCAACCGTGCAAAGACAAGGCAGAAAACCCACAGCTGCCTCCTTGTGTCCCCAGGTTTCATGCCTTACCAATCCTCCAGTGATCCTTCTCCGTGTGGTACTTACCTGCTGCTCCCCGGGCCCTGAAGATTTCACCAGGTGCTTATCCTTGTACAGAGACCAGAGACCAATATTGGGCAGGAAAATTAGAGCCACCATAAATAACAAAGTCATCTGCAGAAATCTCTTTTGCTTCCTCTTCATTGCAAATGATTAACAGAGAAGAAAAGTTAAAGGAGATTGTTCCCTGACTGCTTCTCGTGTTTAATGCCAAAGTCCTTTTCTCTGCCCTGCGAAGCACCAGAAATTGATGAGAAGCTACAAACTTTTGTTGCGTGCTCAGCACCAATCTGCAGGATTCAGAGGGAGTTGGCCATCTGCAGAACAAACACACAGTTACTTTCCCCCCAGAAAACTATGACGAAGGCATTATCTATTGGCTTAGAAGTAAACGACTTGACTGAGGAAATCATTAAGCATATCGACCTCTATTAATATGAAGCAACGGAGTAAATATGATCGTTTCATATTTACTAATCATAAGTTATGAAAAAGTCAATAGCATGCTAGGTACTTAAGGAAACAGAAGAGTAATTTCCCCCCACCCCGTTAACGTGGGAGGGCTGGGCCGAGGAGGAGCGGGTTAGGGGACGGTAGCAAGTGGGAGGAAGTGGCTCAGCCCGGTCAGGTGTCAGGAGGAAAAGTGTCCGTTTTTGACATTGGAACATCACCTTCTTCCTCTTCCCTGAACAATTTCTCCTGAGCTCCAGTTGGAATAACCCACCTTAGCTCAAGTCCATCTCCCTCTGGAGCCAGCGTGCCGGCGGGCGCCACGGAGATCCAGGGACACGGGATCCGGGCTGAACCCCTGTTTGATCAGAGGTCCACAAACTCCTGGATCCTCACACGCGGTCCAAACACTCCTCTGCGGCCAGCGGCGCCGCGACCCGGGAACCTGGTGGAAAGGAGGCTACAGATGTCAGCGGAATCCAGCCAGGAAGTGGAGGCGCCGCACGTCCCCTCCTCGCGCGGTCCCCGGAATGTGATCCTTCGCGAAGTAAGGGCTCTGCCCATCAATCTCTTCCCCTTCCTCTGGTGGCGCTCTCACGCTCACTGTTCATGTTACCATTCTTTTCCGGAAACTGAACGAACCCAGAGAAACATCACCGGCACCTCAAGGGCAGTGTTTTAAATCTCCCCTCCCGTAAGGAAACGGAGGATGGCGAAACCGATTCTGAGCTGGGATTGGAAGTGGGGGAGGGTGTCCGGAGACTCGCAGAGGCGAAACTGCGCCGCTCTGGCTCCCCGGCTGCCAGCTCCTCGCCGCCTTTCGCCTGCCCCCAGCGGAGACGGTAGCTGGCGTCTACCACGTGCGGGAGCTGGGAGCCCGGGAGGGGAGGGCGGGCCACTGAGGAGGGGGTGGTGGGGTGGGCAATCCCTCCCAGCTTCCAGATCCTACGTGAACAAACCCAGACCGCGAGGAAGAAGAGGAAGGTGAAAATGCTGCGGGAGGAGGAGCCTCTCTTTCCCTGCCAAGGCTTTTCGGGGCAACCGCGGACCAGCAAGGAAAGCAGCTCCCCCTTCACCTCACCCAAAAGGCGCCAGACGAGAGATCCCGGAGGAAAAAGCGCCGGCTGCCCGCGGGTTTCCCTCGGATTCCTCCATGGTGTCTTCGCGAACGCGGTGAGCCAGGGCGCCGCGGCAACTGGAGGCGGAGGCGGCGGAGGCGAACCAAAGTCGAGAGGGGTTCCCCGAGGCCGTGCGTCCCGCCGCTAAGGCCAGGTAGGTGGTGGGGAATGGGGACGAGGAGAATCTCGAGGCCAGGCAGGGCTGAGGCTCAGAATCTTCAGACTGCAGCTTCTGAGGGAAACCGCGGAGACCCGGAGCGGCTCTACTTGAGTCTGCAAATACCCGGGCCCCAGCTGAGCACTAGCAGTGCCACCCCACTGCACCCCCGCCCTGCACCCCCGCACTCGGCGCAGCTTCTCACTGCAAGGGCTACCTGTTCCTCTCTGTCCTCGCACATTACTTCCGCGATGCTCGGAAAATGTGGGGATTGAGACGTCTGGCATACGGAAGATCTACACCATCACCCCTGTCAGCCGACACAGGAGACTTTGGTCTCCTCTCCGAGGCACCATCGTGCCTAGAACCAGGCACTCGATGCTCTCGCGATCCGGAGCTCACAACTCACTAAGGAATGGGGACCGAAATGAATGACAGACATGCCTGCAGCGCAGGCTGTATCCTCCTGTCTAGATCCAAAAAGAAACGCCATGGTCACCTGTTTGTTACATCCTGAAGATGATGCCCACATGCTTGGGATAGGTGATTCTGTAGATACTAGAATGGCATTTTTCTCTCCCTCCCTCTTTTCCTCCCTCTCCCTCCCACTTCTCAGTCTCCTTGTCTTATTTGAGAAAAACAGAATGTGAAGAATTATGCATTTGTCTCTTCAATGTATAATTTAAATACATATTTGAACAATATTTTTCTACTGTATGGTTGGTTGAATAAAGCTTTTTGCTGTATTATTTATTTCTGTGACTCATTTGCAGTTCAAAGCAGAGTATATAAACACAATAAATGTTTTTGAATGTGTCCTTTTAATGTAAAAAAAAATATTTAAAACTTACGCAAGTGCAACTTCAGAATTCAGAAAACAATGGACTTAATTCTCACACTCCATCTTATGATGCCCTATCCCCCCCCCCCCCAACGCACACACATACACCATGCTTTCATGCTTTCTTTTACTCGGCGTTATTTCCTAACCCCCTTTTTCTCTTTTAGAACAAACACAGTTGTGAAACAGGCATATGATTTCAGGAACGAATGTACCAGGAATTTGCTGAGATGGTTGGGCATTAAGGAAAGGAATTTGGTGAATTACTTAAATATAATGGATATATTCTGTTTTACAGATGGAGTTATTAACAATTTAAAAAAGTAAAAGCTCAGAAATGCAGGTGGAATTTAAAAGATTAAAATCCTTCCAATTTTAAATTATATCAGTTTCTTCATACTTGAAAAAAATAATCCTGCGCCAGGAGTAGATTTCTTACTCCATTTGCTAAATCCAGGATTCTGAGTTGAGAGGATATTTTAATGATGATTTTTCATTATTACATTAGTGTGTGGTCTTGCATACTATAGCCATTATGTTAACTAACATAATTAGTTAACCAGAAAGGGTATAATAGCTATTGCTTCCCCATCAAGTACATGTAGTATACTAGTGGAAGAAGAAAATTCTTAAGTTCACCCTTGTTTTTAGACTGTAGTTCTAGGCTATCACTTTCACTTCTATTAGTTAAAATTCATTTTTTATAATTATTCAGAGCATAATTCCCCATTTCTCTTTATTCTGGTCTTTTACAATTCTACAATGTAAATTATCAATAGATAACAATACTTCTAATGGAAAAAAACGGTTATTTTAAGTTGTGTTTACAAACATGAAACTCTAAATCACAATTCCTTTGTTCAGATCACTGAGATTAAATTCTAATATAAAGTTATAATTATTTCTATTAAACATGGATATACTCTCTTACATTGATTTTTAATATTGGTTTAATCAAAATCTGTACTATGTCTTTAAAATTTGCCTTATATTAAAAAACCTCTTCCCATTCCCCCACCCCACCCTGAATCCCTGACCCCTATTCTGTTTGTGAATCAGCTGGCAACCTCAGGTAATGATGAGCCTAGTGATGTGCGAACAGCTATAGAGACACATGTCAAGAATATTGATCAATATCTGTGACCCTGAATAACTTATAGTCTCCCTGAAAATGCAACATATAGGCAATTGGAATGAAGTTTATGAGCGTAGCTGTTTGTACCAACCTTAACCTGGAGCAAAGTTCAAGTCCCACTTTGAAAGAGGCCATTTCTCTCTATATATTTATATAGGCAGGTGCTGTGGTTGGACAGATTATACAAAGATGAACATTCTTTACAGCATCATAAGAGGGTTAAAAGACTTCTACAATCAAATGTGGTGCAAATTAAAAAGTAACAAATGTTAAAAGAGAAAGAAGAAGGAGGATATTTTCTAAGTGGACAAGATCTCTAACCTTATGAAGTTTAAATTCTTAGTAAATCAACTTTACTTCTAAATATTGCTTTTCCTTTTCCAACAAAATAGTCCCTGATTCTAATATATTTTCTTGCCTTATTTATTTAGTTATCAAATACTTATGTAGCATTTATATATGCCAGGCACTTATTTAAGCATTTCCTAAACATTAAGGTCATTTAAGCCTCAAAATAATTCTAGTAATTAGTTTCTGTTAATAGCTCCATTTAATAGATTAGAAAACTGAGGCACCTGATAAGTGTTATGGAAGGAATTTAATCCCATGCATTTCGACTTCAGATTCCATAATCTTTACTATGCCACATTTCCCTGAAATCTTGCTGTTTTGCTTTTTCTTCTGACACATGATACTAATTCTTTCACTTTTTATCAATCAGATTTTACCTTTGAAAGAAGATTAAGGGATCTGAAAAAAAGTTGAGTTTGGGGGAGATGGTAGTCTAGTTTTATAAGCCTAGAAACTTCTTTGTTGTTTTTTTTTTTGTTTAGCTTTTGTTTTTGTTTTTTGAGTGTAAAAAAGCTATGCTAGGAATAAATTTATAAAATCAATGATACCTTTATACTTTATATATTATATAATTATATTTTTAGTTTGTGTCATTATGATTTCAGTTGATCTACATATCAGTTTTATAGCTTAGAGTTGATCTTTACACACTTTTTTAAAAACAGTGCTTTAGCATGTATTATGCCTTTATATATTTGTGTTGAACAAATAAACTATATCCATTTATTTTAATGAAAAGTCCAAGTTATTTTAGAAAGATGAAATCTGATGATAAAAAAATTAATATTAATTTTGAAGAAAAGATATTTTTCATAATAGCTCAATAAAAAAGATACCATAAATGAAAATAAAGATACAACTCAACAGATATTTATTGAATATCTTATATGAACCAGATACTGTTGAGGCATGGGAGATACAATAATGACCATTATAGGCAAAAATCCTTGCCTTCAGACAATTGAGAACAAAAATAAGTCAGTGCATAGCCTGATAACATAAAAATAAGGCAAAGAAAGGGAATATGTCAGAAGGTAGAATAGTACAATTTCAAATAAATTAGGAAAGTCTTCATCAAGGAGATCACGTGTAGCAAATATCTGAAGGAATCAAAGAAGTGAACCTTGAGTGTCTTGAGAAATGGATTCCAAGTAGGGGAAACAGCAAATTGACAAGGCCTTGACCTGGTGGTTGTCTGGGGTTTTGAGAACAGCAGGGAGGCCAGGGGTTAGAAAAGAGTGCAGAGCGGGGGGAAAATAATGCAAGCAAAGTCCTTGGATCATGGAGCAGGGAGTCACATCAGATTATGTAGCTTATTGTAGAGATTTTGGATTTGAGTCTAAGGGCAAGCCATTACAGAGATTTGAACAAGGCTAACATGATCTTAATTTTTAATCAGATCATTCCGGCTGCTGTGTTGAAATAGATTAAAAGGGAGAAAGGAAGGAATCAGATATCAGTTGTGATAACCCAAACAGGATGGTATTTTGCATCACAGTGATAGAAGTGAAAATGATGAAAAGTGGTTTGACTATAGAACCTGCCTAGTACAGTTGTTGGATTCCATGTAGGATATGAGAAAAAGAAGAGGTCGAAAATATTCCCAAGCTTTTGCTAAAGGGCTTGCAAGACCGATCTGCCTTTACTGAGATACCAGACTATGGGACAAAGAAGTTTGAGGCTTTGGTTTTGGACTTACAGAATTGACATGGCTAAAAGTGGAAATGTTGACTAGGAATTTGATATAAAAATTTGGAATTTAGCAGGAGTGAGGGGTGTTGAATCTAGGTTAGTGATATAAATTTAGAAATCATGAGTACTGACAGACATTAGATGGAATGAGATTCCCAAGGGAATGAGTACAGAGAGATAATTAGAAGATTCAAAGACACCACAATATTAAGAACTTGGGAAGAAGAGAGGAAACCTGCAAAAGAAAATGAGAAGTTAAGGGTCAGTGTGGGTTGAGGAAAAGCAAGAGAGCCCAATGGGGCGGGGTGGGGGTGGTGTGAGGGAGGGGAACCGCCTCAAGGAGGACAGAGTGATCAATTGCTTGAAATGAGGTTGGTAAATCAAAAAACATAAGGATGGGGAACACATCACTGGATTTATAATTACAAAATTTCCTTATCCTATTAGAAGTAGAAAAATTAGCAGCATGAAGTGTAGCCCAGAGTGGCAGTTCAGACACTAAAAAGGATGATCTCTACAGAAAATCTGATAATAAAGTTGTAATTAACATAATTATGTTAAGCACTTAATGGCCAAAGCAAGGAATGTATTTAATTTTGTGCTACACAAGTGCATTTATAGCTGAAAGCAATTATCAAAATAAAATGAAAAGATTCTGAACATTACTAGTTTCTGAGAATTTTTCTTTCTTATTGTTAAACTAAGACGCAATAGATTTTAAACTCATTATATACAAACCTGTCAGATTTCTAATGGGACCATAAAAAATAGGGATGAAATGTCCCTGGGTAGCCATCCTTGCCTTCTGACCTGTTTGATCAACTTCAGGACTGATGCTTATCCACTCATTAATGTGCCCAACTAATTTTATTGAGCAGCTATTCTTCCCAAAACTTGTGGTTGATCACCTTCCTATTATCAAAAAAATTCAAATCTTACAGTATATCAGGTCTCATGTATATCCTGGAAGTGTTTGGGGATGTAATTTAATCGTCTAAAATTAGTATCAGCATGAAAATGTAGCAAAAAGTTTAAATAATATCCTCTTATCATAGTTTTCAGGATATTGAAACAAATACCATACAATAGGTGGGCTTAAGCAATGGGAATATCTTGGCTCCTAGTTTTGAAACTAGTAGAAGCCTAAAATTTAGGTGTTAGCAAGGCAATACTTTCTCCAAGAAGATTGTAGCATTTCGGGGCTGGCTGCCAGTGACCCGTGGCTTTTCCATCACATGGCAATGCATGGCAGCATCTTCTACTTTCTCTTCTGGGTTCTATTGACTTCCAGCTTCTGGCTGCTTCCAGCTTCTGGCTGTTCTCAGTGGCTTCTCTTCTCTTTGTCCAATTTCCTTTGCTTATAACGACTTTGGCCACATTGGATTAAAGCCCAACCCTTAACTAACATCATCTAAGGTCCTGTTTACAATTGGGTTCACAAACACAGGATCAAGGGCTGGAACCTGGATTTACCTTTTGTGGGGGACATGATTTAATCCCCAATGCTGCTAATACTCTAAAAATATCATTTTATCAAATGAAAGAGAGAGCACCTCATTTGGGATACATGTATTAAAGTGTTGATGAGGAAAGAAAGAGAGAGAAACTAGGGACAAATGGCAAAAGCAAAATTCACATGCAATGCATCTTTAACTCCTTTATAAAATCATAACTATATATTACTATCAAGTTCTATTCAGCAATCATCTCTCATTGTTCCCCTATTCATTATGTGATTCTATCCAAACATTTCGGTTCAGAGTATCCCTAGTTATAAAAGCAACAATCTCAAAGGAAAAGAGGGTTCATGTAATCAGGTCTGATATGCCTATGAATGACATCATCAATTCCGGCATCATAAATTATTTGTAACCATACCGGTTGGAATTTGCAATTTCACCTCCAGACAAGGAAATACATCTTTTGAGATTTCCTCTTTGAGAGACTCTAAGATATTGTGTGTAGTCCTCATGAACGTGATGAAAAGAGTGAGAACAAAGAAAATCTGTGGCCAAATCCCATTCTTATTACTCACTATTGGAATGATGTTGGACAGACATTTAACTAACCTGAGTGTCATCTTCTAAAACTGTGGAATGGGAAAATTTACCTACCTATTTCAAGGGTTATTGTGATGATCTAAACAGACAACATATAGGTAAAAGTGCTTTGTGAAATATTAAAAATTTTCCAAATATAAAGTCTCATTTACCTAGGAAGAATAGAACCAAAAAAGGCAAGCTGATAACAGGATCATATTCATTAATTAGCCACTTAAATGACATTTCTCTTTTCTTGGTAAATCCCAGTGGAGATTGCATTTAATTCAATCTTCAATCTACCTCTAAAAGCAGAGAGGAGTTCTCCCAAATCAAACTGTTGTTGGCATTTGCCTTAGGCTAGCCTCCAAAGTATATTTTTTTAATAAAAAAATTATTAAAGGATTTGTGGGTTTACAGAAGAATCATGCATAAAATACAGGGTTCTCATACACCACCCCACCACCAACAGTCACACTGGTGTGGAAATTTTGTGACAATTGATGGGAACAGTTTTTTTTGTAATTCTATTTTTTTTTAACAGTAGTTACATTTGTTACAATTGATAGAAGATTATTAAAGTAGTACTATAACTATTGTCCATAGTTTACGTAGGAATATTTTTCCCCATTTTCCAGACCTATTTGTTTTCCTGCATGTCTTTATTTTATTACTCATCTACCCATACACTGGATGAAGGGGGTGTCAGTCATAAGGTGTTTACAATCACACCATCACACAATAGATGCTGTCATTATCAAAGATCAAGGCTACTGGATTACAGTTCAACAATTTCAGGTACTTCCTTCTGGCTATTCTAATACACCAGGAAATAAAAATAAATATCTATATAATGAATCAGTAGTCATAATCATTTGTTAAATCCTAATTTCTCATTTATACCTTCTCCCTCTCATTTGATCATTCTCTCAATCTTTGAGAATATCTGGACATTGACCGTTTTAACTTCTTCATGTTGGAAAGGGGTGTCAGCCTCGGGTTAGAGGAATGAAACTAGTTTATTTTCTTGGAGAGACTGATATCTCTGGGTTTCAGAACTCATCTGGCATAGGAACAATCTCTCCAAAGTATCTTGATCAAGACCAGGAACCTTTAAGTATACACTATGTAATTAATGTTAAATTATAGTAATAATAACATTATTACTAGTGGTATTGTATCATTAGTTATACTACTGACAACAATGTTAAGTGTTTATTATGTGTCAAGTTATTAAGCATTTTACATTCAGTATTTAATTCAATCCTTACAAAACCTTTGTATTATCTCATTTTTAGTAAGAATTATCCCCATTTTAAAGATAAGGTAACCAAACAAAGCTTAGAGACATCCACAAACTTGCAAAAAGTCACCCAGCTAGTGTCTGACAAATCAGAGAATTGAGTCCATCTCTCTCTGATTCTAACATCTGAACTTATTATATAGCAATCAAATACATTGCTGAAATTAGTTGATTTTAAGGGTTTGCAAAGTTGATATAATCCTAATTAAAAATCTCTGTGGTACTTTCTCTTTTTAATAAACTTCACGTTCAATAATATGTTGAGCTGAGGTTTCGAATAAATGTTTTCTGATTCTGTCAATTAAATTTTGAAAGTAGTTTCAGTAGAGAAACTTTTGACAT
This sequence comes from Choloepus didactylus, assembly GCF_015220235.1. Lineage (NCBI taxonomy): Eukaryota > Metazoa > Chordata > Mammalia > Pilosa > Megalonychidae > Choloepus > Choloepus didactylus. The sequence continues at coordinate 186,576,333 of NC_051309.1, read as the reverse complement.
GGCATTGGACAGAGCTTATAAATGTATCTCATCTTTTCTTGCTGACGTAGGCTTTGAGGACCATTTTTTTTTTTTTGTCTGGTATTTCATTGGGAATTGCTTATGTGAATACATAGACTGGATTTGTCTATTGTAATTCATGAAAGATGCCAACACAGCAGCATTCTGTCATAAAACTGGAAAGAGCAGGCTGCAAATAGATACTAAAAGTTTTACTCATTGTGCAACAAAACATGCCTATCTTTACTCTTGCAGTTATCAGAACCCATCAAGTTAAAAAAAAGAACAGTTTTCATTAACCAGTTTTCACTGGTACTTCCAATTTATGAAGTTTTATTCATGACTACCTTTTTATGTGATGAAATCGAAGTATATATTTCAAACACTAAGTTATTTACATAAATGCACACATGTCTACATATTAACAGTGAAGGTCCAAAGTCTCTTTGTGCTGAAAAATAGGATAAATTTCCCAAATGATGGACACATTTTATAATAATTCAAGAAAATATCTCAACCCTAGCATACTGTAATTGCTCAATAAATATTATTTGAATGAATGTATACATGAATGAATGAACATCTGAACATTATCATTGCCTGTAGAGAATGCATTAGATTTATATAGTCTCAGTGTTGGAAACATTCTCAAAAATCAATTACTCAAAATATCATTCTGCAGCTTGTAACATAACTACATGCTCAAAGAGGTTGTCAAGCTTTTGTTAAAAGACTTATGATATCAGGGAATGCTGTACCTCCCAAATAACCCATTCCATCTTTGCACAAAGCAGTTACAAAATTGTTCATTGTATTGGAATAAAATCCATCTCCCTGTACCCTGGACCTAGTTCTATGCCTTGAACCCACCCCATATCAATCTAACCCCTTTCCCACATGAAAAAATTTTCAACATTTGACGTTGATCTGTTTAGTAAAGATTACCTATAAAGTCTATGTAATTTATTTGATAACATTTTCAGTATCTTTTAATTTTGTTTGGTAAGGAGTTAGGTTATTTTTCATGAACATATGAAAAGAAATTTGTTTGAACAAGTATGTGAAGATTAATCTGGTGAATACATTCTTTTCCATTCCCATCAGGAAAAAAAGGACAAGAAGCAGCTCACATTCTCATAGGAAATAGAAGAGGTTATATTTATATTCTTGCTTTAGGGCTATTTTAAGTCTTCTATGCTCTGTGATAATATGGTTCAAAGTGAACTGTCCTACCAGATTTTCTTAGTCCACTTTACTATAGCAATACCATCATGTAATTGATCTGGATGAACAAATAGCTTGTTGTAGACATTATAAGACACATGTGCTTCAGAGGGTGGGAGAAAAAAATCCCAGGAAGTTTCAAGGACCTGCCATATTAATGAGGTTTTTAGGGATTCAGTCATTTGTGAATGCCAGGGTAAAGGAAATAGCAGATTATTAGATCTTTTCTCTCCCACCACTAAAAAAGGAAGCACAATGCCTGGTAGACCGCCCTAGATTTTGTTGATAGTATAACCCACTTGAGAAAACTGGTCCGATCTTTTCTGAGTAATGAGGAATGCTGATAGCTTCAAGTGGGGCACAGGGCAGGAACAGACTGCAACATTTATGGATGATGGGGGCAAACTCTGGATTACATGTCTTAACTTCCCTCAGCTCTCCCCAAAATGCCTCTGCTTTTTATCATCTCATAGAGGACTCCAGCAAGGTGATTAATTCCCATGCTGAATGGGTGGGGTCACATCTCCATGGAAACAACCTAATCCAAAGTTTCCACCCACAATAGGTCTGCCTCCACAAGATTGGATTAAAAGAACATAATCTTTTCTGGGGTACATAATACATTCAAACCAGCGCAGTAGCCATGATGGCAGGTACAGAAGTTATGCATGGGCTTAACCACATGGGATTCAGGCTGAACTGCTAACTATTGCCACTGCCAGATGCCCAATTTACCAGCAATAAAGACTCATGCTGAGATACTAATATGGCAGTATCCAGCCATCTAGTGGCAAATTAATTACATCCAAGTCCTTCCACCCTGGAAGAGGCAGCAGTTCATTTTTGACTAAATCATTCCAAGTTTGAGCTTATGTTTCTTGCCCTTAGGGCCTCAACAAGCACCACTACCTGAGGACTTACAAAGTAAGCCTCACTAAATCTTTAGTCAAAGCATTATGACACATAAAATCCCATTCCGAGGGATCCACTTTAAAGGAAAGGAGGTGTGGCAGTGACCACATGACTGTGGGATCCTCTTGCCCTGTCATCTACTCAACTATTTCTAAAAGCTACTGGACTATTAGAGCAATGGAACATAATTTTGAAGACAAATTTGAGGGACTACCTTGAAGATGATACACTGTGAGAGTTGGGCACTGTGCAGGTTTGGATGTATTATGTCCCCCAGAAAAGCCATGTTCTTTAATGCAGTCTTGTGGGCAGACTTAGCTTTCTGATTAGGGTGGAACCTTTTGATTAGGCTGTTTCCATGGAGATGTGATTCACCCAACTGTAGATGAGAACTTTTGAGTACATCATTTCCATGGAGGTGTGACCCCATTCATCCAGGTAGGTCTTAATTAGATCACTGGAGTCCTTTAAAGAAAGCTCACACAGAGAGCAGACAAGACAAAAATGCCCCAAGAGAAGCTGAGAGACACACTCTGGAGAGAAGCTAAGAGCCATCACAGAACCAGACAGTTGGAGATGCAGACGGAAAGATGTTTGGAGATGCTAAGCTAAGAGATGTAGCCCAGAGTTTGCCCTGGAGAAGCTAAGAGAGGACTCCCAGATGCTTAGAGTGAAACACCCAGGGGAACCTAGCAGAGAGCTGTGAGAGAGAGAAACTGAGATAGAAGCCCAGAGACATTTTGGAGCAAGTCATTTTAAAACCAGAACCCGGGAGCAAAGGACCAGCAGATGCCAGCCACAATCCTTCCCAGCTGACAGAGATGTTCCAGAAGCCATCAGCCTTTCTTCAGTGAAGGTATCCTTGTGTTGATGCCTTAGTTTGAACACTTTTAAGGCCTTAGAACCATAAATTTGTAACCTAATAAATCCCCTTTATAAAATCCAATCCATTTTGGTGTTTTGCATAATGGCAGCTCTAGCAAACCAGGACAGTTACTGACTATTAAAATACTTAGAATGCACAGGTCTGGGAAACAAGGGGTGGGAGTTGAAATGGCACACTTGTGAAATTTGTATATATTATCCCTGAACCTCTAGTCTCTGCATGTCTAGAAGTATTTGTTCTTAGAAGTTAACACATCTACCAGGGTATAGAGTGAAAATTCTATTAAACTTCTAGCTGTTGTTGCTAGTCAGTCACTTTGTGCTTCTTGTGCCAAGAAACTAGTAGTCAAGGAAAGAATTAGCTCTCTTGCAGGTAACTGAATCTGATAATCAGAGGTAGGAAGAATACTTTTGGCACCTAGGTAATTCACAGGAGAATTTCTTGATACTCCTATGACCAATCATAACAATGAATGAACAGGTGCAACTGTCACAATCTGAGAAGTGCCTGGTGAACAGGGCTCAGACCTCTTAAGGATGAGGGCTGGGTAACCACTCCAAGCAAGCCAGTTAGACTAGCAGAGTCCAACCAAAGGTGAGGGAAATCTGATATAGGTAGTAGAGGAGGGAAAGGATGAGTACCAGTTACCACCTCAAGACTGAGAGCAGCATCATGGGCCTTAATTGGACCCCTAACTTCCCTCTTGTAAGTTTCCCTAGGTAAGGAGACTAGCCTGAATCATGGGGAAGCTTTTGTAGATGCTTCATTATTTGAAGCAGTGAATATACTATAGTGGATACTATGGCGGGTGTATCAGTTTGTATATATTAGGTCCCCCAGAAAAAGCCATGTTCTTTGACGTAATCTTGTGTGGGCAGATGTATCAGTGTTAATTAGATTGTAACTCCTTGAGTGTTTCCATGGAGACTCACCCTGCCCAACTGTAGGTGATGACTCTGATTGGATAATTTTCATGGAGGTGTTACCCCACCCATTCAGGGTGGGTCTAAATTAAATCACTAGAGCCATATAAATAAGCTGACAAACAGAATGAACTAAGTGCAGCTGAGAGTGACATTTTGAAGAGGAGCTACAGTCAAGAGCGACACTTTGAAGAATGCACAGAAGCTGAGAGAGTAGCTGCAGTTGAGACAGTTTGAAGATGGCCGTTGAAAGCAGACTTTTGCTCCGGAGAAGCTAAGAAAGGACAAACATCCCAAGAGCAACTGAGAGTGACATTTTTGAGGAACTGTAGCCTAGAGAGGAATGTCCTGGGAAAAAGTCATTTCAAACCCAGAACTTTGGAGCAGACACCAGCCACATGCCTTCCCAGCTAACAGAGGTTTTCCGGACACCATTTGCCATCCTCCAGTGAAGGTACCCAATTGCTAATGGGTTACCCTGGACACTTTATGGCCTTAAGACTATAACTGTGGAACCAAATAAACCCCCTTTATAAAAGCCGATCCATCTCTGGTGTTTTGCATTCCGGCAGCATTAGCAAACTAGAATAGCGTGTCACCCAGATCCCACTTAGGTCTGAGACTATTATTTCTCCAACTGCCAGGAGTGTTGGCTGCTGGCTCGCAGATGTCCTTGGCTAAGGAAGACTGCCTTCTGAAGGTTATGCACCACCACCATCACCTGCCCTTCCTGGGGAGGCAGCCTACAACCAATGGTTGAGTATGAAACGAGTACAGAAGCCTGGCTTCCTTGCTTCAGTGTGGATAACTCTGAAGGACCATCAAAGTTCTGGAGCTTCTTATAAGATCAGCTGAAATCTGCTACAACTGCAACAGAGTTTAACCTCTCCCTCTGCCTAGTCTTCCTTTTCTTACCCTTACTGATGTTATTCTCTGTATCACTCCATACCTAATCTCCTACGTTCAAGTCTCAGTGTATAAATCTGTTTCTAACTATGACATATACTCAGATTAGAATGTATAGACTCATTTGTTCTGTACTCATCTTTTATATGCTACAACAACTACCATATTTTCTTCAGATTACAAGTATATATTAAATAGAAATATGAAAACACTTTGAAGGTGTTTTCTAAAAATGACTTAAGGACTTTTTATGGTCCCTGTTTAATTAACATTGATAGCATACTTTATAGAAAGGATTACTTGAGGAGGAATAAAAACAATATGTTCCACAGCTATAATTACTTCCTTTAATGCCAAAACATTCAAATAAAATCCCCTTAATATTAAGCCTATAAAATTAAAACCTCATATATTACCATTGTATCAGCAATTGATTGATTGGCCCTTCCCCAATATACATTTGGATAAATTGGCAGAATGTGAGCCAGAAAAGGATAGCATTAATGGTTAAAATAAAAATGTGTATTATGGATTCACAGTAGGTGTAAGTAACATGTCAATAATAGCAATATTCTTACTTTCTTGTTTTAGGTTTCCTTTTAATTTGACTTCTAACTAGCTAAGATCTACCTTACCAAAATAATGGCCCATAATCTGTCACTCAGTTATCATGCTAAAGGGGTGGGACTTAAGAAAACTGATCGTTTCCATGAATAACAATCTTGCATCTGAGGATGTCTCCTGAAAAGGGCATTTTATTGATGTAAAAAGGACAAAACTTTTTACTGTTTTACAGCTGGCCTTGCCCTCCTATAAACTGGAGTATGGAAAAGGCTAAGCTTGCCTGCAGCTGCCTTCCTGACCCTGCAAGAAGACATCAGAACCAGACCAGAGACTTGTACTTGAGTCCTAGTGTGAATATAATCTGAGGTAGGTTTTAGATTTTTACTATTCCCTCAGAAAATATTCACAAACCACTAAATAACAAAGTGATGTATTTGTGTAAAACAATAATTATTTTTGACTAAATCTTTAGCCCAGGTTTCCTAAAATAGTTAAACATTGGTTTTGAAATACTCTATATGAAGTAAAATAAATAGAATAGTAAACTATACAATACATTAGAAAGTGACTAATACTGTAGAGAAAAAAAGTACAGTAGAGGGGTAGGTATGGAGTGATAGGGGTGCTGCATTAAAAACAAGGTGGCCAAGCAAGGCTTCATTGTGAAGATGACAAGTGAACAGTCTTGAAGGAGGTGAGATACTAGGAATATATTTAGGAAAGAGCATTTCAAGCAAAGGGAGCAGCAAATGCAATGCTTTGAAGTGAGATTGTAGATGAGCACCCCCAAATCTGGGTTCGTCACTCAGAGCGGCTTAATGTACAAAGACACTGAAGTGTCTATGGAGGTACAGGAGGTTTATTTATGCCAGTGGGAAGGCAGGAGAAACTTCCGAATTCTGCCTTCCTGAACTGATTTTTCAATTGGTTTTTATACAAGTTAGAGACAAAGAAAGATACTCATCTTGGGTAACAGGTAACAGGGGTCTGGAGAACTTTGTTAGTTCCTTCTCTCATTTATTTACTACTTCCTTTAGGATTTACATACTTTGTGATACCTGGGACATAGTGCCTCCAAGTCTGGGGTGACAAATGGAAGTCTATTCATGTCTGGGTGCAGACTACATATTACTCCTCTGTGAGACTAACGCTCAGATTCACAGCTTGCTTAGATTTAAGGTCACATTTAAAAGGCTGCTACTACAAGATGATGCCTAATATGTTATCTAGGAATAATATTGTAATTGCTCTTCCATTAGAAGACCTATTTGCTCCTTGTATCAAAAGCAAATATCTCTTATATTTTTAGTTAAATAAGAATTGTGACAGGAAGCAGAAAAATTAATTGTTTTCTCTGGTGGCAACAGCAGCTTCTCCATGCAGATACGCATATATAGTTATATGTCTCTCTCTCTATATATATATACACATTTCTATATATTATACTATTTATGTTTTATATATTTACACATAAGCATGTCTGCGTATGTAAATATCTGCTTTTATAAACAAGGCGGTGGGAAACACACGTTCCTTGATTTTCTTCTTGACGTGGCAGAGAACAGAGACCTGATAATAATGACAATGGCAAACATTTTTATAGAGCTTGGTATGTGCCAGTCACTTCTCAAAATGTTTTACATATATTTACACAATTGATTTTTATAGCAATGCCTTTGTTAAACTCATTGCAGATGAGAAAATTGAGACATAGACAGCCTTAGGAGACTGAAATACACAACTAAGTCGTACACACCTAGTGAATTTGTTTTCACTAGGGAAACTGGTGAGTGTTACAATCTATTTGCCTGAACAATGCATATCATTCTTTCAACTCTTAGACCACTTTGCCCATCTAAACACACCCATATACGATCCATTTGAGAATACTGAGAATATAGTTCTACCTTTTTAGAGCAGTTCTTAAATCCACTCTGAATATGCTACAAGTTACCGTTCAACCCGTTTCACACATCACTGACTGATCACTACACTCTTAGAAGTTTATTCTGACAACAACGCACACGTTCATCTTCTATACAACACTATGGGCAAGACTCACTCTAGAATGGAGTAGGCAGTCACTATCAAACCTGTGTGCTACCCTGCAAGTAGGCATTAGTGAGTCATCTGAAAGCATTTAACAAGGATTTGATGCTAAAATGGTATTTTTAGAGGATTCCTATATCAGCATTGTGGAGTTCTACTTGCCTTGTGAGAAGACTGAAAATAAGAATACCAGTCCAGAGGCTATTGGATAATTTAGTCATCAAATGATGTGTCCTGAAGCAAGACATTAGAGTGGGTAAGGAAAAGGAGGCCCAGGAAAAGGGCACATTGTAAAGGAAGAGTTGAGGAGATTTGGTAACAATGGGGTATTATGGAGGGAGAGGAGTTGAGTAAAAATTGTCTTTGCCTTATCCTTTCAGCTTATCCTCAGTTTTGGACCTACAGTATGCAAGTTACACAGTGTACTTCAATCAATTGGATCTCTAAGGAGAAGAGGCTATTAGCAATGTAGACACCAGAGAGCAGATTGAAAAAAATAATAATAATTCTTGTACTAAAATCACTACTTAGAATCAAAACATTTAATTACTGTGGTCTACATAGGGATCTCTTTTGCAGTTTTATTTTTATAGCATAGCATCACTGACAAGTAGTTTTCAGAGGAAGTGATATGGAACTAATATCAGAATTTCATAAGTCAGGCATATTAAGAAAAGAAATACAAACAAGCAAGTCGCCTTGCAGATACCTCTCCTGTCTCTGGCTAAATAAATAAACAAATCTTGAAGTTAAGTAAAAAATAAGCATTTCTTTATTTCTCTGAATAATGTTAAATCAATACTCTGAAGCAATAATTTGGAGAATGGAATTATATATGCTTTATATTAAACCATTAATCCACTATAGTTATCATTTTTCAGCACATACTAAATAAGCTAATAGGCCTAAATTAGGAAAAATTTTTAAATTCAGTCATATTTATCCATTTTTTCATAGATCAAGGAACAATTCATGGAGTTGGACAAATGTCGAATTAAAATTGACTTACATAAAATCTTTTGAGTTCAGTTGAATTCAATATGCTTAGTGGTAAAGTTACAGCCACCATACTTCCTGATCACCAACTTGGAATTTTGTGCTTTTGCAGAATGTAAAGTGCCATCTGGAAGTTGTAGTTCAGAAATAATAACGTGGAATTTTTATTTCTGTTTTTCATATGAATTATTGCAAAAATACCAAAGAGTAAATAAAATAACCCTATAAACACCTGTCTTGTCACCACCTGGTTAATAACTGTGCTATCAACAGTGTCAAAGCTCTCTGTTATGTGCCGTTTCTAAAATTGCTGGGCATAATGGGTGAACGTGTATTTTTGAAATTGGCAGTGTTCATGAAACATTGATACATGTTTATAACTATAATTATAGAAATATTTATAAGCCTGCCCTTGTAACATAACACATTACTATTATGCAAATTTACAATGCTGAATTAGTTATTAACTGGAGCTATATGGAAATAATGTTCATATTGATTATAAGTACTGTAGATGTAAACAATGGATCTTGTCATTTATTTAGCTCACATATTTTAGGTACATGCTTAATGTTTGAAGGTGACAATAATAATGATAATATTGTTGGTGATTGTTGCTTACTTTAATGAATAATTAAGCCTCCTTCTCTGATTTAAATTCAACAATATTTATTGATTGCCTTTTATGTGACACAGACTGATAGGTGCAGAAAATACAAATAATGATAAGAATAGCATCAATAATATCAGTTTGCATTCATTTAACTGTACCTGCTGGTTCAGACACTATTCTAAGATTTTGTAGGAATTAATTCATTTAATTTTAGTCAAAGTCCTATTTATCAATAGGCATATGTCACATATCTTGACCAAAGTCACAGAACCAGTAAGCACAGGAGCCGGATAAGACAGAAAAATGAATGTCATCATCCTCTTCTTTATCATAGTACAGTGTATACAAAAAATAATAACCCAAGCAAATAGTGGTAATATGCACAAAATAAGGAGCACATACCTTCTGAAATGAGGCAAGCAACTTTCAGGAGGGAGCTAACATGTGTTATGCTAATTTACTCATATCATGGCATTGATATGGGAAGAAAAAACATGGAAGGGTTTTGAATGGAAAGGTTATATGGTCTGATTGATATTTTGTAAAAGGTCTGCTGCAACAACCATTTATACAAGGAGATGGGGAATGGAGAATAAGCTGTAAATTACAGGGTAGAGCTGGCTATTACAATAGACAGGGAGAAAATCAATGAAGGACTGACCTAAACAATGAAGGAGGACAGGAGGGGGCAGATCTGAAAAATATTTGGGACTTGGAATGGATGGAAAAGGTGACAAACTGAAAATAGGGTAGATTAAGAAGCGAGAACAGGCAAGAATTGCATAGTTAGGTATATTTTGTATTCTTAACTAAAGAAGAACCTATAGCAGAAGTAGTTTTGCAGAGGGACTGCCAGTCAGATTTTTTAAATAAAAATGTTAGAGTCTCCATAGTTGATTGACTCCCAATTTGGCTTTTTGATATTGATGAAGACTCAACTGTCCTGAACAAGATTTATCATCATCATTATCATCATCAACAACATTATCATCGTCATTGTTAAAAACCCAAGGGATGTCATTATACCTGAATCCCCATTTTTCATTTTGAATCTTTTAATAGACAACTATTTCTTTACTATTTCTAATCTGAGAGAGTGAGGTCTGATGGCAAAATGCAGAAAAAAGCAATAAAAAATCAATGACTATGGTTTGTTAATTTTCTTGTGATATGGTAGGAGCATATTGGAAGCAATGAAGTTATTTCAGGATATTTGTTTTTCCTATTCCTTTGTTTTATTTTATTTGGATTTTTTTATTTTTTGATAAAGTTAATAAAAAATCAATTAATCACTTATTTTTCTAATTAGTTGGAAGAAAATATTTGAATAATATGAAATATCTGATAACTGAATTTGCAATTTTTACATTAAATACCACCTTAATATATATGAAGTTCACCACTGAGTGTACTTGAAGCTGACCAAAATACTATTCTTTTATTCTTTTAGTCCACATAACAGTGACTATGAACTAGTCAATTTAATTAAGCTTACTCATATGAAATAGGTTTGCTCATCTTAAAGCTATTTCTATATAAGGAATATAGAAAATTTAATCATCTGAAAAGTAATACAGGTTAAAAATCATCATTTATATTGAGAAGACAGATTAATTAGGAGATTATTTTTTCTTTAAAGAGGTAAAATTTATAAAATCTGGAATCCGTGGCTTTATCTTTGATTACCAACATTAAAGAGCTTATAAGAATATAATAAATGATGAATAAATGTAAGAATAGTGAACCTAGCTAAGAAGTTAATGGTACATTTTTAGTTCAATGAGTTAACATAGAATTACTTGTTAATTTTTTTGACATACCTAGAAAGTACTTTCTTTTTATTTGTTACATTTTAAAAACAGCACTTTACACCCCTGTTTTTTTATTATTGAATAATATTTAGATTCAAATGGTTTTAAGCTTCATTGTTCCTTGGGAGGTTATAATTTAGGGGCATATAAATGCAGAATAATTCTTTGAAAATTAAGTGATGTTTCTTAAGAACAGAGGCGAGTTTAGAGAAATGTCTTTTCCAAATAGCTTTTACAAAGTCCAACTTTAAAATATACAAGTAACCCTGTACTATTCTACTAATCCATCTCTCTTCTTCTACTGTCTGGCTTTGAAATAAACAACTAAAGACAAATTAACTTCCAAATAGCATGCATGTCTTTTACAGAAATAAATGCTTGTATTTATCTGCCTATTATAACATTATAAATATTTCATAAAATATGAAGTGGGGAGATAAATTACATAAGATTGTCTTATAAATCAGAATGTTCTTTCTGACTGGATTCATGTTATATAAGTTATGGACTCAAAAGCTTGCAGTTACTTGTCTCAGCTCCATGGTGGAGCCAAAAGCATGACCTTCACATTTTCCCTTGAATTGAAAGTGGAATCTACATAAATCTTAAGATTTTACACTGAATTATATAGTAATTAATATTTCACAAAAGAAGTTTACAAATAATGCATATCGCCTACAAAAATTAGTGATGGAGTTACAATTCAGAGTTACAATTTTACTCACAAATTGGTTACTTTATTAACACCATCAATTATATTACAATTATGCTGCAAACAATGCAGAGTTAGGGAAATAGAGAAAATAAGAGAAATGCACATGGAAAATATTTCCATGAATTTTTAGATTGCATATTTTGTATAAAAAGAAAAGCAGAACTATGTGTTGCAACCATTTTAAAAGCAGCTGGAAAATGTGTATAGAGCTTCCTAATTAAAGAAAAGAGGAAATGTAATTTAATATTTTGCTTACTATTCTAGGAGTTTATAAGATAAAAGAAAACTGCTGAATCTGGATTTCACTGATTAATAACACAGAACTTAAATGGGAGCTTTCACATTGAAAGAATTTTTCAAGTATAAAACTAATTAATTCTCAAAACACTCTAATTATTTCAAAAAGAGAAACTGAAGCTGGAAGATTGAGTAGCCTTTTTTTTTTTTTTCTTTTTGTACCAGTCAGGGAACTTTGCATCAAAATAAAAAATAATTGAAAACCTTCTAATGATATGTTTTAAAATCAAAATCAAGGCTTTGCATATTACTTGTTTCAAATTCAGGAAAAAAGAAGATAAATAATTTTGCGTTAATTTTTCATACTTTGGGACTAATTTCTCCCTATCATATCTGATACTTTAACAAATACATTAAAATAAAAATTTTTAAACTTCTTATTACTTAGTTTTCCTATTAGCAAGAGTTCTGGCAATTTAAAGGGAAGTTTAGCTTCCCAAATTAGAAAACAGACTTCACAAGAAGGAAACAGAAGACACAATTCATTGAACTTCATCAGCAGTTACATAATCAACATGGTATTTAAAGCTTTTGTTTTGCAAGGTAAGAGGATGCATGATTGCTCACGAAGTCTCATTTTGAAGATGCTCCATGCATGGCTAAAAGCTATTCTCACTTAAGGTAAGAGATCAATCCCCTTCCTCTAGAGGAAAGGGACTGGGCTAGAAACTGAAAAAAGGTGATAATGAACGTCTAGTTTATAAAGATTTTTGTGTAAAATCTGTTTGAGTTACTAAAAGACATGATTTAAAATCAGTTTATTTATATATATAGAGTGCACACAGGTATTAATAACTTGGTCATTCTGATGTTGAGGATTTGCTATGTGCAAAGTATAACACTGCGTACTCGGGTTTAAGGGCTAGAAATACAGGATTTAATAAGATGCAGTTTTAGACTTCTTTCATGTGAAAGACACACAATAGACCTTATTTGATGGATATATGATTGATCTTCTATATTACATAAACTTTACAGATATTTCACTTTTCACAGGAAGTAAAAGGAAAAAAATGGGTATATAAACTAAGAAAGGAAGAGAAAAACACAAAAAATTCACATGAGACTTGGAAAGTTGGAAAAACTCCACAGATTGTGAACTCTTTCTGGAAATATTTTTCTCTCACTTTGCTTAAGAATCATAACTTTAAATCATAGACAGTTATTCATCAACCCTTCCTGCAGTTTTCTTATACTTTCTTATGTTTTCCCCCATACTCCCATTCATCCAGCCTATCCAGTGATAACTATTCAAATACATCAAAACAGGTGATGCGATGCACAGCAGCTCTCTTCTCCAGCTGGAGTAATTTCTAAGTAGGTCTGTGCTCGCATAGTCTCTACTGGCCATGGACTATGAGAAGAAATGAATCCAATGGCTCAAGCACATTATTTTCGGAATATTTCAAAAGCTGCCACCACAACTGTACGAAACAGAAAACATAAAAGATAAAACAAACATGACCACAACGGTTTTAGCTAAAGTAGAATTACATAATGTCTCGTAAAAGCAGCAGTATTCTAATAAGACCGGGATGAGTACAGTGTTGTTTTGTTTTGGTTTTATATTCAGCTTTACACTACCTTAATAGTCAAATATGTTTTTCTAAACTGAATTTTATCACAGTGACCTAGTTTTATAGATTGGGACTTAAGTGAATAATAGAATCAGAATTTAAATGAAATGCCTGCAAATTAGGCAAAAGTTTAGTCTATGTAATCCCTCACAGATTGACAGATATGTGAGTTTCATTAAGTGTACAATGTCCAATTATTCACTCATTTATTCAACAAAACTTAATTGAATACCTCCTGTATAGCAGGTCCTGTTTAGCACTGGACAGAGAAATTGGTTAACTAGGGAAACATATTTTTACAACTATTTTACAACTATGGGATACAATTTGCAATCCTATGATGGCACATATGTAAAAAGAAATAAGCATGAAGAAATAAGCATGTTCCTAGGAAGTATCCACAGATGAGATAATAGGATCTTTTCCACAAAGAGTGAACATTTTAACAAGTAGGAAATGCAGTTCTTGGTAGAACATTAAAGCCAGAGAAAAGCATATGTCAGAAGCAAAAGGGTGTGAGGATGAATGACAAAATCTTCAGGTTATTATATTTCCTGTATGTACAATTTTTTAAAAAATTATACTATTTTCCCTTAAATTTGAAATTTTGAAAGAGGATTAATAAAAAAGGAATGAAATTCCATCCATAGTCCCTTTGAGGGTTAGTTATATGTGTGAATTTAGCTAGGTTATAATACCCAGTTGTTTAATTAAACACTAATGTTGGTGTTTTTTGAAGATATTTTGTAGATGTGGTAAAGAAGTACAATCAATTGACTTAAATAAAAGACATTATTCTCAATAGTGTGGGTGGCCTCACCCAATCAGTTAAAAGTTCTTAACAACAAAACTGAAGTTTTTCAAAGGGAGAAATTCCTCTTGTAGATTGCATCCTTGGTTCCTGTCTGAGAGTTTCCAGCCTATCAGCCCGCCCTATGGAATTTGGACTTAGTCAGACCACATGATTAGGTCTAGCCAGGCCCCCAAATCTTGCAAGCCTATAATAATTGTCTTTACATATGTAGAAAATATATGTATTCTTCTGGTTCTGTAATATAAGGGATGGGAACTCCTAACACTATCCCAACAAACAGGCTTGTGTATACCAGTTATCCATAATAAAAGATAGTGAGTTATTCTAGAAAAGTGATGGTTCTTATTTGATGCAAAATACACAAATAAGATATAAAATATTAAATTTTCCACATAAAATATTTTATAAAAATGCATAAACAAGTGCATATTTACCACATAGGCTCACTTAAGGGAATTTCTGAAGCCCTCTGGTGCCCATCATTGGATGTCATTTAAGATTCCTTGATTCAGACCAGGTTTCTTTTGGAAGTCAGTGAAAAAAACATAAGAAAGGAAGAGAAGGAGGAAATTCACACATGTTCTAGGAAATGGACTAGGCACTTTACATTGATTAACTGGTTCTTTTCAATTTTTGAAAGAGAAAACTGAGTTATGCATAGGTTAGGTAGCCTGTGAAGCCATACAACTAGGAACTGACAGAGCCAGAATTTGAACTTCACTCTCTCCACTCTAAAGCCCATATTCTTCCCACTGCTACTAGTCTGCTGATCACCATAGGGCTCAGTAGTTAAGTGCAGTATTTTCTATTTAACAGATTGGAAATTCAGTTACAGAACATTCAAGTTCCTAGTATACAATTAGAACTCACAAACTGCATTTTGACAAGGTTGCCTATGTGGTTGTGGCAGCCCATTGCCCAGGCCCCTTCCTAGAAACCTGCTTTAGCCAAGGACAGAGTTCAAGAAACCGAACAATCTCCCTGGAGGGGAAGAATGTAATCATGGATATGAAAAATGGCAATGATTAGTCTTAAGCCGTAATCTTGTTAAACATCGGGTCTTTGGCCCCTTTAATAAATATACTAGAGACCTGATGTCCTCATACCACATGGAATGCCTGTATTCTGAAATCATACATTGCGTTGTGTATTTGTTTCCTTTGCTGACGTCCGGAATGGCAGCCCTTGGAAAACTTGTCCTTTTCATAAGTCCCAAAAAACCCATGTCCACTTCTGCGTCTGGTTGTTTTTCAGTCTGGCAGCCACACCTTCCTGGGCTCTGTGTGAGCTCAGCCTGGTCCCAAAATGTGGTTTACAAATAGGCAGCGGAATTTTGCTTTATTAAAATTGTCACCTATATTTCTCAAAATGAAAATTCCAAATTATATGTGGATTCGAATCTTTTAATTTCTCCCTCCTAAACATTCTTAATTTCATCACAAAATTAGACAAATATAAAACAACAAACAACCAAACAACAGGCAAAACATTTAGACAGTATCATTTCCTTAAAATGTTGCTCTGTCTTCCAACCTTTGCTGTCAATGGGTAACTCTCTGGTTCTTTTTAAAATATTTATTTGGGATTATTTATGAAAAATTCCCAAATGCATAGACTCACTATAAAGTTATCTAAGTAGGTTTACATATGTTTAAAAATTATTTAAAAATATACCACTGGTATTTTTAAAAGTTCTTTTTGGCTATTTCTTAGGACTTAATTCTTAAACAAGAAATTAACTTCATCAAAATTGAGTAGAGGAATTTTATCTATTTTCTTACTAGTCAAAGCTTTTATTTTCCTTATAAAATATTTTTTCTATTACTGGATATATAATCAAACTAAGGGAACTGGGAATTAGTCCTTTGTTTTTGTCTAACCTCTTCCTTTTATATCTTTTTTTAATTAAAGAACTTGCGGTTTATAGAACAATAGTGCATAAAATACAGGATTCCCATACACCACCCCACCACCAACAGCTTGCACTGATGTGGAACATTTGTTACAATTGACGATAGAACATTTTTATAATTATATTATTAATTAAAGCCCATGGTTTAATTTAGGGCTTACTGTGTGTATTGTTCCATCCATTTTTAAAAACTTTATTCTGTTGTCATATATACAATGTAACATTTTCCCCTTTAATCCTATTCAAATATATATTTCAGTGCTGTTAGTTGCAGTCACATGCTTTTTATATCTTTAGAGCATCTTCTTTGAGATATTTTTAAAGTTCAACATACAGCCATGTTTCAACTGATAACACAGCCTTCTTTTCTGAATCAGAAGGTATAATAGTATTTCAAAAGGATTGTTTTTGCACAATGTTTATAAAGTCAAGATCTTTGTGTAATTCCTCAGAGCATGGAGTAACACAAAAATAGGCTATAGACAAAAAAAGATATTAAAAAAAAAATACTTGAAATTAACTAAAGTTTTCAGTTTTGTTTCTTGTGCACAATGAAGGAGAGGGTTCTAAGAAATATATAATTCCCATTCCTTCAGCCCCAGCATTAGCCATCTCTCCCTCTTGTATAACTTGTTCTCAAACCCACACCCTCCTCCCATTCTTCAATTTTTATGCCTAGATATTAAGACTGGCATTGGTCAATCTTGGCAGAAAATAGGAAGGCGATAAAACACAGAGAACAAAACCAGAATCCTCTTCAGCTTGTGAAAGGAGGATAAAGGCCACAAAGCCTCATTCATTACTACTTCTTATGATATAGACGATTAAGAACAGAAAGTACATATTAAAGTGCTGAAAGTAGAGACAAAAACACTGTGGTTTTCTACAGTTTTATGATCACTGTTCTGAGATGGAAATATGCTTTGTATATTTTAATTATGAGTACTCATTTAATAATATTGTCTGTTTTCAGCAAGCATAATGAACAATTTTACAATTCACTCCAAGTAAGAATTGCTCTTCATTTTCTGAACAAATTTAAATCCATCAATCATTCTAAAATTGAATTTCATATCAATTTGAGAAAGGAAGGCACTAGAAAAATTCCTATAATAGATAACTGTGGCAACCAGAGGCCTGGGCAAAACAGGCCTGCAGAACCTTTGGTGCACAGCAGTCTGCATGGCCTAGGCAGCTAAATGTTTAACCTATTGTCTTTCTAAGCCAGTAAAGGGAAAAAAGTAAATTGACCTTAAAATGTAACTTTATGCAAGCAGGCAGGAAGTGAGAGGCTCTTAGTCTCACAAAAAGAGCTAAATGTAATTGTTCAAGTGTTATTCTAGTCCTGCCTGCACCACCCCCCAGGTCAGAATGACTCATTCCTACATCTATGCTTCCCCCACTCTTAGAAAGGACTTTGTCTTAAACCCTTATAAAAGGCTTTCTGCCCTTTTTGCATCGCCGGGTCATCTTCCCTGTGAATGCGATGCCTGCCTGGCCTGAGAGAGCTGTCATGATCTCTCCACGACTTCTCACCCTGTAAGTAAGCCCTGAATAAAAGTTCATGTATCAGAAAATGCTCATTGTCTTCTTTGGCCTTTGGACTGGCATGGCCCTCTTGGGCTGCGACAATAACCAAGTAAGTCTAAGTTTTAAACAACCATGCATGTCCTGTTTTGTTGGGGCCTAGGGAATGTTTTGAAATGAAAACTAAAAGCTTCTCTCCATGTTAAAACATTATTTAACACACTTGAACTGAGTTCCTTCTATGTGTTAGCACTCTCAAATGTATTCTATTCAATGCAGAATTGGATTTTTTAACTGCAAGGAATGTAAAATTCAGTGCATATATAATCTGATAAAAAATATCTAAAAGGAAAACAACAAATAATAATTTATATACGGGCTCATATTTTGACTTTTCATCTGGGATCATTCTGTAGAAAATATTCATGTATCTTAAACAGAATCAAAAAGGAATAAAATTCATGGGCAGTTAGGCAACAATGCCTTACATTTTTAGATGTTATTAAGAGTTTATTTCTTGTTAACAAGAAATATCACAATGAGAAAAGGCCTCTGAATTTTTATATAATGAAAGTGTGAATTTCAGATCTGTGCATTTTTAGCTACAGTCTTTTATTACTTTGTTTGTACCTTTGTAATTTATTTGACCATTCCATTATGATTATTTTTTAAAAGCATATAATTGCCAATGCTTTTTCCTGTACTAGCCTTCTCGTGATATATTCTGATGACAATAGAAGTGTTTCAGGCCCATTCATCTCAAAGGCAGTGGCCACATTGTTTACCCACTGTTATCTTTGCACTTTGTCCTGCTTCCAAAGCTCTTTTCCCAGTCTCATGTCCGCTCTATGAAAATTCACTATCTTTCAATACATTTATTTTCTTTATAAAATGAGCTTCTGTTGCTGGTAGAGCAGTTAGTTAGCAAAAGGTCAAAGCAATTAGCACAAAACTAAACTAAAGGCAAAGCAGTTAGCACAAGGGAAACAAGGATATTTACAAGTGTTGACAGCTGTTTATCTTGCGGAGGGGAGGCAGAAAATGGAGAAGTTGATATAATGGCAAGTGGCGTTTAGATTTATATTATATATTTTGTATTGTTTGATATTTTACAATGTGAATGTGTTCCTGTATTGCTCATGTAGTTAAAAACTAAGTTCTTAAAAAATAAAAGAAATGATTCTGATAATTTAACAACCAATTGTTAGATCCCAGAAGAAGAAACTAACATGTAGAAGGAGTTTCTAACTCAGGGGCCCCACAGCTTATCTCACAAGAAAACAGGTGCCCCATAGACTAAAGAATGAAGGCTGTTCAAAGCTGTTCAAGGCCGTCCACTTGCCCCTCAAAGGCAGGTAAGGCAAGGTCAGAGATGCCCATAAAATAAACAACCAAGAAGGCCTGCTCTCCCCAGTTAGATAATGCAGCTGCTTTCCTAAAAAGAATATTGTCTCAGAATTCTACCAACCAATCACCCCAAAACTAGGTAAGCACTCACCCAATCGAGGCACAGAATATCACAGCAGATACCCTACCCAAAGTGGGTTCCTTTTTGTCGTTACAAAATGCTGCTCTCAGATAGAGAGTGGGAGACATTATCTTTTTTCTTCTTTTCTGCTGGCTCCCACCTGCTTTCTTTCTCTAATAAATCTTAAACTTTGTACTTAAAACCTTGACTCGCTGTGTTGTGTGAATTCTTGAATGACTCCGAACCTAACACCAATGTATTATTTAGTTTAGAGTATTTGCTAGACAAACATTTAACTATTACTAATAACAGGGCAATCCATTAGGTCTTTAATTTTTTACTTGCCTTTTCTATTTCAACTGGCCAACTCTGACCTATATAAATAGGATGTCCAATTTCTTCAAGTATTTTCTTCCGAAACAGTGATTTTCATGGTACTAGATGAGGGTGAGCTGGTAAATGAGGGTTTAAATGCACCCAAGTTATTTTGATTCCCTCCTTTGAGAAATACTACTTGTAATATTATTTAGTAATTGTAATTCTTGGTTATGCCATGAAGATCTCATATATTTGTGGCGGAGAAAAGTGATTACCAATACTGCAGGTGGCTCATGCCGTTTAATTGAACCATGCAATGCTTTAATAAATAACATATAAAGAACTTGACTTCCTTCTCTACTGTATCTGTATGCTGAAAATATTGCATAATTATGTGCACTTATTTACCCAACTTAGTATTCAGCAATATCATGTCAGTTGTTTGAAATCATTGAGGAAGAATTTATACCTCAAAAATCAGCAAATATTACACATTAGGACTTGTTCTTCAGAGAGTCAATTATTAAACTTTTACTGGCATACAACTGATTCAGCCTCATCAAAACTCATGCTCAATCTTCCTCGAGCTTCTACCCCTTTCTCACAGCTGCAGTCTCTTGGTTCCCTTTCCTTGCACAATCTACTCTTTCCTCATCAACTCCAAATCACTCTTAGTTCTCTTATTCATGTCACTTTTCAGGGAAGCCTACTCTGACACTCAGGTTGGGTTAAGTCCCCAAGTTAGACCCTCTCATAACAACTGGTCCTTCATACAAGTCATAACTGTAATTAAATAATTATGTGTAAATTCATTTTAATACCACTTGACAGATATTTATTGAGAGCTTCTTACACGTCAAGTTTAGTGTTAGGGATAAAATAGTCAACACAACTGGCAATGTATCTACTGTTATGAAGGTTTCATATCAGTATTGGAGTGTTCTAGTTTGCTAATGCTGCCATTATGCAAAACACCAGAAATGGATTGGCTTTTATAAAGGGGGTTTATTTGGTTACAAAGTCACAGTCTCAAGGCCCTTAAGTGTCCAAAGTAAGGCATCAGCAATAGGGTACCTTCACTGAAGGATGGCCATTGGAATCTGGAAAACCTCTGTTAGCTGGGAAGGCACGTGGCTGGCATCTCCTTACTCCCAGGTTGTGTTTCAAAATGGTATTCTCCAAAATGTCAGTGTCAGCTTTCAATGGCCATCTTCAAAATGTGTGCCTCAGCTGCAGCAAGCATCTGGGCCTGTGTGTCTCTTTTTAAAGTACTCCGGTAAATCTATCAAGACCAACCCTGAATGGGCAGGGCCACACCTCCATGGAAATAATCTATCCACAGTTGGGTAGGCAATATCTCCATGGAAACATCCAATCAAGAGGTCACATCCTAATCAAAAAGATTAATCAATCTGCCCCACAAGATTGCATCAAAGAACATGGCTTTTTCTGGGGGACATAATATATCCAAACTGGCACAAGGAGGAAAGGAGATACCTATTATATATGTGTGTGTGTGTATACACACACACACACACACACACACACACACATATATATATATACACATATTTATACATATATATGGTTGCATTAAGTGCTATGAAGAAGATAAATGAGGTATTGTGACAGAGAGTGGTGAAGACAGTGCTACTTCACATAGAGATGACCAAAAATTTCTCTTTTATGAAGTAACATTTAAGCAGAAACCAGAATGAAATGAGGGCTTAACCCATTTACAAATGCTGGGGGAACAGTGCTCCAAATAAATCAACAGCAAATGAAAGTTCTTGAGGTCGGAATGTGTTTGATTTGAGGAACTGGAAGAAGTTAGTGTGCCGAAGAGGAGTGAAGAACTAAAAGACTGGAAGACTATCAGGTAAAGGCAGAAGGGATCAGATGATGCAGACTTTGTAGGCCATGCTGTGGACTTTGGATTTTATTCCAGATAGGATGGGCAGTCTTTGGAGGGAATTTAGAATTATGGATTACGAGCTTCAGGAAATTTTTCTCACTGCTGTATCCCCAGTGGTTAAGGCAGTGTGTGGCATATCGCAGATGGGGCAGTAGCTATTGAATGTTTTAATACAGCTATCTAATATATGTACTTCTAGGACTTAGAAAGTATAGCGATTACTTAGAGGTAAAATTAAATTTCCTAATTCTTTTTTGTTGTTGACATTTTGTTTTGTTCTCATTTTAGGACTTCAGAAGAAATCACTGGGTTGCAATCAACACTGATTTCATATGAGCAGTAATGAGAACTCATAAGTTCACCTTTGAGGAATCTAAATCTAGAAGTTAACCAAGCCAAGCCTTCTTCATAAACACCATGGCAATTTCTACCAATAAGTAGTAAGTAGCAATGCACCAGGACACTCAACAAACTTTTGTCTGTGGAAAGATCAATACATCCACACAGTCACCATTAGAAAGCACACAGAAAATAAATTGATGCTGTGGTCTGATGATTTCAAGCATCCAAGCACTTGATTTTATCTTTCTTTTTTGGAATTCTGGACTACCATAAATGCAGAAATTCTATTGAGCAGGCAGGTACTTACTGTTGGGTCTCAGCATCTTGAGCATCTAATGACCTGGCTTATTAGGAACAATGATGCACAAATATTCTCCACATTGAGAAACAAAGACTCTAAATCTCCCCAGAATATACAGAACATGAAAATTTCAAGTACAAAATTTTCACATCTACAAAACAATTCTTCGTCTCTTTAATATATCCCTAAAGCTGGTAGTGCACTTTGAATTTAAAAGTAAATCCATGAGGACATTTTCATTTGTGGGAATGAATAAGAGAATGAGAATTATTTATAAATTTCTTTCTCATTTTCTATATGCTTTAAGGCATTCAGTCATGATCCATTCTTAACTAAAGGTAAACGTAATTCTTACTCAATCAAATTGTTCAGTCTTTTTTCCCAACAAACCCTTTTCTATTTTCTACACCATCCAGTAGTAAATGCTTTCATTTTGCAAACTACATTCAAATTTACTGTCCCAAACCCACAGGATCCACTTAAAGAATTTTGTTTTTTATCATGACCTCTGCATATTGTTCAGTTCTTCCTTGCCCCCTCACCAAGTAGGATTAAGTATATAATTTATTCAGAAAAATGTATATCCATTCAGTGGTACTATCACTTAATATTATGCAATTAATAAAACATTTTAATCATATTAACCTGTGATCAGGAGGAAACCCTAGACTGAAAATTGACATTGTTTGTGGTTTAATCAGTAGCCACATACGACTTTCTAAACCCAATGTTATTTACTTCATGAATGGCTAAAAATTAACATGGGCAAAGAAATAACTTAGGTATAGCTATTTATACTTCTCAAAGTTCCCTTTTCAGGACTATTCACTGTTAATACATGGTTGTATGACATTTTATTTATTGTCATGATCATTTGAATTTGTGATAATATAAAAATAAAACTTTTTCAGATGCAGCTGAAAGGGCTTAGCCTCCAAATAAAATTAGATGATGTGCTTTTTGGTTTTGAAAATGGCTTTTTAAACATAGGAGACAAGACATAAATACTAAGTGATCATAAAATAATCACAACAATAATATAATAACAGTGATAATAAATTGTTAAAAAGAAGTACAAGTCATCCAAGCATAGAGAAAACTACTTGTGACATTTTGAGAAACAACCTTTTCATCGTCTCTGTCTTTCTGACACTCTCACTGCCTCCTATCTGCCTCATTATCTAGCCAAATATACATACACATTCTCTCTCTCTCTCCTTCTCTCTCTCCTTCTCATACCCATTTTTTCCCACTGAGATAAGATTTGTATAGTTTTCATGACAAAAGTATAGATACAAATCATCAGTAAAACACATATATACATGTTTTCATATACCTACTAGAGTTAAATAATAATTACAAAGACATATCTTATTATTATTTACTGTTTTGGTAAAATTTATGAAATAGAGAAAAATACAAATAACACACACAATATGCAGCTTTCATTACCACAGAGTGCATAAAACTTATTCTCTCTTATTTCTTTACCCTAACTAATTTCAACTCACATGGTTTTCAGCATCCATAGTTGTAAAAACACTTTCCTAGATTGCTAAGGAATATTTCAGAAAATTAACAATGACAACAAAAAACTTTAATTCAATTCTCATATTTGACATATTGGGGGTTATTTGTTGTTTTTGGATCACAGACTACTGCATATTTCTAAACTTTGATTAGCTGATTCAGATTGTTTTGGTCACAAAGAGAGCTGAGTGAAAAACTATGTATTGATTAATGTAAACAATTTGTTATCTAAAAAATAAAAGTAACAAAATACCATCAGAGAATTCAGACAATTTCGAAAACATGGATTCTAATTCTGCTTCTGCTAATAAAAGAGCTGTGCAAAGATAGGCTAGATAGAAAAAACCTTTCTAAGTCTTAGTTTTATTTATAGGATGAGAGAATTCAAGTCAATGATCAAAGGGCCTTGTGTTTATGTTTTTATCTTTAAAAAACAAACCTAAACTTATTTTTCATATATGAAAAATATATAATTTCATATCTTGAAATTATTTTAGATTGCCTTTCAATTCTTATTCTTAAAATAATTCCAAACTAAATATACCTTAATGAGAATTTATGAGATCATAAAAAATGAGTTTGCTAGTTTGTTTTAACAACTCCTTCCTATTTTTACCTTCATTTTCTTCTCATATTTTCATTAGTACACAGTCCATTGAAAATGTGTTATTAATTAATTAATTATTACATTTTGTATGTGCCAGGAGTTAATACTATACCAGCAGAAATTAAAATATAATTTATAAAGATAATCATTGTGATATTCATAATAATTATTGTCATAGTGATGATACAGTCCTCAAGACAAAATTACATATGCAACTTAATTTCTGTGTGAGAAGGAAAGAGTATGTGCTATACTTTAATTTACAACCAAAGGGGTTAAAATGGAGAATGTTGTGGGTCATAAACAAACAAACAAAAAGACTGAGTTATGTGGAAAATAAAGTTGCCTTGACTAGCTCATTCAATGAAATTGCCAGATTTGCTTCATAAGCATTTTCTGCCATTCCTCACTAAAAAGGATTATTTTTTCATATTATTAAAAATATAGAGATAGAGAGCTCCCAACTCCAAATCTTCTTTCCACAATTCCTAAGCATTTTAGGAAGAGAATAAGTAGAGTTCCCCTCTTGTGTTGGAAATGAGCCAGACAGACATGTAAAAACTCCATTTCTAAAGTCCTTACATCTAAAACTAAACAGAAGTTTATATCCATGTTCACTTACATTTGTCTTCCCTACTATTTTTAGATTCATGTTTGCAATTTCTAGTATATTTCCTTTAAATAGTCTGTTTCTTAGCTAGTTTGAAAAACAAATTAATATAGAGCTCAAATACATTTAAATAAATGTTATATTTTATACTGAGAATTAGATTTTTCTTGCTTTATTTCTTATATTCAATTTCAACCTTTGAAATTTTGTCTTGCATTGACATAAAACAGTTTTGATACATATTCATCTCAAAATTACTATTTTCTTCCTGGGCTTTTTTTTTTTTTTAAATGAGATGTTTATATAATGAAAATAATCTTGTATTTATGGGTATAATCTGTTAAGACATTTGGATATATTTTTAAATAAATTATTATATGAACAACATATAAGAATCACAGGAATCAATATACATCAATGGAATATAGTTCTTTGAGGGATAAAATGTAATATAAAATGACAATTTAATGATAAGATTATTAAATAGCATAATACTTGAAAAAGGTTATCCTTGTTTTTCTAACAATTCATTGGAAATAACAGCTGAAGGTGCGCAAGATACAGGTTTTTGTTCTTTAACAAAGAACTGAAAAGTTCAATAAGTGCAAAATTGTTGCAGTTATCTAGAGAGGAAATGTTAATTTCCAAAATTTCCCCTCTAAAATGAGGCAGAAGGGTGCATAAAAAGGGGACTGACTTGACATAGCAACATTTAAAAAATACTGTGAATTTTAAGAGTAACGGCATCTCCACTTTGCATGTAAACTTTTGACCATTTCTCCTTGAGCTTCATGAAGGAACAGGGATCAAGTTTAGGTTATCCTGCAAAGAGTGTGTAAGTGAACAAGAGGTTAAGAGCAGCCTTTCTGAATGATGGCTTAGTCTTTTTATCCAGATTTTATACATCAATTGATATCTACATTCTTTTCTGAATACAAGATACAGTATTATAACACTGCTGTTTCTAAATACTATGGATGAAATGAGTGTATAAACCTGAAAAGTATAATTTGCTTTGATTGATTTTTAGTGATCCATTAACTATACAAGCACACAGTTTCTAGTTTAAATTGTTTATTAATTTGCAATTAATAATCTGGAATAATTGTTTATTCATTTTGAGGAATGAATGAAGATTAATTTGCAGGAACAGAGATGATGGTGGGGAGTTGAGACACTGAACTCTTGTCACCCTTTACTGGCCAGTTCAGATAACTTGTGCTTATGCTTGGAAGTACCTTCCACTTGTTTTAGCTTATATTAAGGTGTACCTTTAACTATTGGAAAGTTTGTGCAATTTATATAAGGTTATTATATTTCAAATAAAAGAGTAAACCAGAGTATCAGTGACAGGAGACCACGAGGTCCATCCTGACAGAGCTGGCTTGCCTTCCCTCCCTTGTCTCTAATTCCACTGCTGTTTTTCCTCACTGCAATACTTTGTTTTTCACTACTGATTTCAATTGCATGAGGAGGCTTTGACTTCTTACAAAAGAATATTTCTGATTTCTAAGTTATTTTACCAAGGTAGTTTTCTTAGTCTCTCATAAATCCAGGACACCTAAGTGGGAGCAAGACAAGTACCCTTCTGTAATATTTAGAGGCAGACTGGATACAGGAAAAAAATATCAAAGCCTTCAAATTTGTCAAAGATATTTTTTCAATGTCCAAACTGCTAAGGGACTGGTGATAGCTCATCTGTTCCTTTCAGTCAAGTTGAAGATCAATACTTATTTCGTGTGCTGGTGATCATGTGGTTACCTATATCAATCACTCAGATAGAACAAGGAACAAATCAAACACATGGGAGCTGTTTCATTTTTCCTGCGATTTAGAGTGAAATATGATGCATATCAATCACAGTTTCCAAGCCAAAAGTTGCCCTTACAAGCAGAAGTCATATTTTAATAATATTAAATGTAGTTTTAAATCTTCATGGCCAAATCCTGAAATGTTCAGATTAACCTTGGTTAATAACCCAGAGGTAACTATGACAGTAACTGAAATAAAATATTTTGCCCAAAGCCAGAAAGGAGTCAATGTACCAGCAATGGAAAAGTGCAGTGAAACAAAAATTCTCATATACATTGTCTAATATTATTTATAGGCATATAGAAACACTTGAAATATCTAAACTAAGATAAGGATCTTATTTTAGCAAGTAAGATAAAAGTAAGATCTAAGGATTTACTTGCTAAATATCAAAATAATGTTTCCTGTCACAAAGACACACACACAGCAGCGAATGAAAAAGAGAGGGAAAGAGAGAAGCAATGGTTTTAGAGTGCCTCATCACTCTGAAATAAACATACACGGTGGAAAATCACAACCAGTTATATATTACCTGGCTAGCTTTTATTGAGGGTGTTAGACTCATTCTTTAATGAAGTCATTCTAAATATTTTTCCTCCAGATACATATAAGATGGATGACATTCATGTATTCACATGGGACACATGTCCATAGGTATCTCTGGGTGATGAACAATTTTTGAGCAGTCCTTAAGATAGCGTATCAAAATGAAAGTGGTAATAGAGTGATAAATGGGGAAAATGTACCAATTGAAACTATGGAGTACAGATAACAGAAATATTTTAATATTCTTTCATCACCAGTAATAAATGGACCCCACTAATGCTAGGGGTTAACAACGGGGGAATCAGGGCTATGGGATTTTTTTTTTCAACAGTGAAAATGTTCTAAAATTGTGGTGATGAATACACAACTATGTTATGATACCATGAGCCATTGGTTGTTTACTTTGTATGGATTGTATGGTGTGTGAATATATCTCAATAAAACTGCATTTAAAAAGACAAAAAATAAAAGTGGAGAGAGGATATTTTTCTTTAAAAATTGGCATTTAATTCACTATGACAAAAATCATTGTGTTTGCTGTAGTTATAATGGGATCCTATTAGATGCATGTGAGAAACACAGTTTTGTAGTTATAGATGACTGAGTGTATCACTCATGCCAGAGTTTCTAATTTTTATTCCCACACTCTCCATGGTTATTCTATAGATACTTGTTAGGTACAGTAGGAAAAGGCAGGTGAGCAATTGATTAACATGGACTAGTTTGTCAATCACTTACAATAAATACAAAGTACAGTGGAATGTTGAAAATAATTCCTCTGAGATATTTGAAAGCAGGAAGAGCAAGCAACAGCAATATATACTACAACTCTGTGATGAGGATAGCCCCAGGGGTTTACTTTAGTATTATTACAAGACATTGTGGAGTAGATGCTGTAGGTGTTGTATTGAAGGAATACGAAAGGGCCTTTTTGGATATGAGAGAGCAATTCAAATGACTATGAAGTGATGCCAGACAACTGAATCTCTCTTGGGTTGCAGCATATTTATATAAAATAGTATCTATTTAGCTTTTTGTAGTGTGTAAATGCAGATCAAAACACTTTAAGGGTTACTGCTTTGTGATTACTATTATCTATATTTTTTTATAACTTATAACACTGTTTCTCTTGCTTGGGTCATTATTAAATAATTTGGAAAGTCACACTCACAAACAAAGGATTTATCCATATCTTCCTTATCTCCAGATGATATAAGCCTTCTGACTCACATCTGCAAATATAATGACCAAAAATAAGGAAAGGTGTCAAAATAACGTAGGTGTAAGCTTTTCTATTTCTCACAAACAAGTTGCTGAGATTTGGCATATGTTTTCCCACATTGCAAAATACAATTTTTTTTCATTGAATTAAAAACAACAAGGATGTCACACCAAGCTTTTACAATTTGTTGGGAATAAACTCCATTTGTTACAAAAGAAATGCTCTTGGAAGCTTTGGAGAGGGCAACAGTATGAAGTTGCAGTAATTTTTACTTTGCATGACCTGGACAAAAGAAGCTAAGACCCTAGTGTTTGGCTTTAAACATAAGATAATCAGAAAGGAGAAATGCAACTGTTATTATTATATTTAAAATAATTTTCTTATCTCAAACTAATAATTTATATTTTCTGACTGGATTATCGGGAGCTGGACAATTTGTACCTTGCAAATATCCTTGGAGTGGTGCCCTACAGGCCCACTCAAGGTAGTTTAAGGTCTACCTGATAGAACAGAGCATAAGTCATGCAGCTTAGGTCATAATTCACCCTTCAGAGTGAGGCTTGAGGTGGAGGAGAGAAAGTGTTAGATCTGCTGCTTCTCCTTTTCAAGTCCATGCACAACACACACACATACATGCAACAGTCACAACACGAAATGTTTATTGAATGCATAAATGAATGAATGAATGAATGTTGAAACAAGACTTACTTTCTCTTCTTCATTATCCAGCCGCCATTGGCAGCAATTTAGAATTTTGTGACAAATGGGGAGAGAAGGTTGGTGGAAGGTGAAAAAAGGAGACTGGGAAATAGAAGAAGGGGGGAAAAGAAAAAAAAATGCAAGTGCAGATGAAAGAAATGCAGTGAAACCCTGTGTTCCTGCCATAAAGCAACCTTTGATTGGATTTGCCAATAAAATTCCTTTGGTGTGCTCTTATAGTTTAGATTATCCACTAATTTAAAAATATCTTTTGTGATCATTGGAATAGTCTGTGTCCTTGACATAATTTGATGCATTATAATTTATTTTAAATTATCCATTTCTTCTATATTTTCAAATTCTGGCATAGTCATATTTCATGCTGTTATTACTTTGTTAATACATGTACCTCATCCTACATTCCACTACACCCATGTATCAAAGTACTCAGATGTTATATTCAATTTCTTCAGAGAATAAACCTCAGACCTCTTTCCTGTGATGCTTGGAATGAGGGGGCAAACTCAAGGCTCAAGTCAGTCCATTAGACTTTCAGCCACTCTCCCTATTTCAACCCCATGTTCTACCCCCATTATCCATGGTATGGGTGTATCACTGAGATTTCTACATCTCAGGAATTCTGTGGTGAAATTTGGTTAATTTCCACTTGATAATACCCTCACAGGCAATGCAAGTTACTATTTCTTCTACTGTGCTAAATAAATCAATGATCTTTGACTTTGAATTTATATCTTCTGAGAAGTATAGCATACTAATTTTCTAGACCAAAGGTCTCTCCAATGGTTTGGAAATATCCCTTCTGAGTAGGTCAGCAATTAAAAGTTTGATAGTTTTTGTTTACTTAGACATAAAGTGATCCTTAAAGAAGAATGACAAACTGGCCCCTCAGCAATGCCCTTGAAAATGAACAGATCTGAAGTGGAAATATGAGCAGAGAACACATAGAACTATGTAGTGAGCACACTTATTTTTAATGCTCCACCATCTGTCCATCAGGCATTTCCCTCCATTTTAAAATCCATTCTTATTTGAGCTCTTGTTAGTTCTTTCTAGGGTGGAGAGTGGATGATGATCATAGGCAATAGTGTTTTGTACAGTTTAAGCATCATTTCATGCTCCAGTATTTTGGCTTCCAAATTATACTTATAGCACCTCAAATGTAAAGTCAAATCAAAAAAAAATAATACCAAACAAATGAAGAAAGATGCTGAGACAATGAAAAATTATAAATCACATTAGAAAAACAAAGATATGACCCAGTCAAAGCAACAAACTTACACTTCAAATAAGATACAGTAGTTGAAACAACTAATTGAAGATCTTCAAACAAATATGATAAATAAATTCAAAAATCAAATCAACAGTTTGAGAGAATATATGTCAAAAGAGATGAAGGATATAAAGAAGATATTGGGCAAACATAAGGAAGAACATGAAAATTTGAAAAAAACAATTGGTAAAACTTATGGGAATGAGAGGCACAATAGAAGAGACGAAAAACACAGTGGAGACATACAACAGCAGATCTCAAGAGGCAGAAGAAAACACTCAGGAACTGGAGAACAAGACACCTGAAATCCGGCATGCAAAGAAGATAGGGAAAAGAATGGAAAAATATGAGCAACATCGCAGGGAATTGAATGACAACATAAAGTGCAGAAATATACATGTCATGGGTGTCCCAGAAGAAGAGGAGAAGGGAAAAGGGACAGAAACAATAATGGAAGAAATAATCACTGAAAATTTCCCAACTATTATGAAAGACATAAAAATGTAGATCCAAGAAGTGCAGCATACCCCAAACAGAATATATCTGAATAGACCTACTCTAAGATGCATAATAATCAGATTATCAAATGTCAAAGACAAAGAGAGAATTCTGAAAGCAGCAAGAGAAAAGCAATCCATCATATACAAAGAAAGCTCAGTAAAACTATGCAGATTTCTCAGTAGAAACCAGGAAGGTGAGAAGGCATGATATATTTAATACACTGAAAGAAAAAACCTGCCAACCAAGAATTCTATATCCAGCAAAACTGTCTTCAAAAATGAGGGAGAGTTTAAAATATTTTCCAACAAACAGACACTGAGAGAGTTGGTGGACAAGATACCTGCTCTTCAAGAAATACTAAAGGGAGCACTATAGACGGATAGGAAGTGACAAGAGAGAGAGGTTTAGAGAAGAGAGTGGAAATGAAGGCTATCAGTAAGAGTAAAAAGAGAGGGAAAAATAAAAATAAGTTATGACATATAAAATCCAAAAGTCAAAATGGTAGACAGTAGACATTACTTGAGTGAAATTAGCCAGAAATAAAAGGACAGATAGTCTATGGACTTCCTAATATGAACTAACATTGATGAACAAAATTTGAGAGTTAGAGTTGAGAACACAGGTGGTCAGGAGATAGAAAGATAGAAAATGGGCATTTGATGCTAAAGGAGTACAGAATGTTCAACAGGATTGATTGTATATATCCAGAAATGGATAGCATAATACGTGTGTGATGGTATCACAATATTGTAAGTACTCTGAACAAAGTGTGAGTGTGGTTGAAAGTGGAAGGCTAGCGGCATGTATGACACTGGAATGAAAGACAGAAGATAAAGACTGGGATTGTAAAACTTAGCGAAACTTAGAGTGGTCAGCAATGGTGATTAAATGTATAAATATAAGAATGTTTTTAAAAGAGAGAGAACAAATGAATGCCAACATTGTAAGGTGTGGAAAATTGGATGGTATAGTGGAAAAAACACAATCAAGGCAAACTAGACTTATAGCTAATGGTAACATTGTAATGTGCTACCATTAACTGTAACAAGGAAAATATACCAAAGCTAAAAGTCTATAATAGGAGGATATAAGGGAGTGATATGGGATTCTTGGTGGTGTTGTTGTCTGACCTTTTTATTGTATTTTATTGTATTTTTCTTCTTTCTTTTGTATTTGTCTTCATTTTTTTCTCCTTTTCTTCTTCCTTTATGGAAGAAATGGAAATGTCCTCATATAGATTTCAGTGGTTAATGCATAATTATGTGATTATACCAAGAATCGTTGATTGTTTACTTAGAATGGATTGCAGGATGTGTGAATAAAACTCTTTGAAAGATAAACAGAGGCATACAAGTGCTGGAGATAATGAGGAGAGAGGACCGTACTTCTTCACTGTTGGTAGGGAAGTAGAATGCGGCAGCCCATCTGGAGTGCAGTGTGGTGCTTCCACAGGAAGCTAACTATGGGGTTGCTATATGGCCCTGCAACTCCATGATTGGGTATATACTTGGAAGAACTGGGAGCTGGGACATGAATGGACATTGCACACTGGTGTTTATGGTGGCAGTATTCATGACTCACAATTGATAGAGGTGACCTAAGGATACAGTGACCAATAAATGGAATGGTGAACTGTGGTGTATACATACAAAGAAATATTGAGCAGCAGCAAGAAGAAATGAAATTGTGAAGTATGCAACTAGGTGAATGGAACTTGAGGACAGTATGTTGGGTGAAATAAACAAGAATCAAAAAGACAAACATTATAATGCCTCAATAATATGGACTAACTATAATGTGAAAACTCTGAGAATTGAATCTGAGTTCACAGGTTATCAGGGGAAGGCTTATGGTAAAGGTTCCTAGATTGTAAGCTCTGACAGCAGTCACATCTATTCAAGAGTTGTAAAGGTTATTTCTAAATTCTGAGTTGATGAGCTGTTTGTATATAATGTGGGTGATCCCTGGAACTTTTGGTATCTGTGTGACACCTGAGATTCAGAGCCAGAGTTCAGCCACTATGAATGTCAGCATTACCCCATACAGCAAATCTCACAGAAGCTGAAAATGAGTTTGGAATTTAATTAGAGATATGAAAACAATGGACTTGGTTAAGACTAAGGTAAACCCAACTAAAAGGAAAAGGATGATATTAACTTTGTTTGAAAACTTTGACTTCTGTGTGAGACCAAAGGAGAGATGTTTATTTGGTGGAAACTCTATATTTTCTGTAGCATGCTATATAATGTAACTTGTATGGTCAGTTTACTAAAACTCCAGAATTATGTGGAACCTTGAAAAGGGGGTGAAATCTGGTTGGTTTGTACAGATTAGCATGAAACCCTGATACATCCCAGAGTAATTTTGGCTGAGAATAAGAAGTATTTGCAAAGCCCCCTTGAAGGACTGAGGAAAAATTGGAAATATTAAACTTCTCCACCTGGGGAATTCCTCATATTCTTGCAAGCATTGGGGACTACCATTGTAGTAGGCCAAGCCCTCGATCTTGGGGCTTGCTCTTATGAAGCTTGTTACTGCAAAAGAGAGGCTAAGCCTACTTATAATTGTGTCTGAGTCACCCCCATAGAAACTCTTTTGTTGCTCAGATGTGGCCCCTTTCTCTAAGCCAACACTGCCTTTTCCCCCTTTGTGGGACATGACTCCCAGGATGAACCTGGATCTGGCATCAAGGGACTGAGAAAATCTTCTTGACCAAAAGGGAGAAGAGAAATGAAACAAAATAAAATTTCAGTGGCTGAGAGATTTCACACAGAGTTAAGAGGTCATTCTGGAGGTTATTCTTACATATTATATATAGATATCCCTTTTTAGTTTTTAGGGTATTAGAATAACTAGAAGGAAATACCTGAAACTCTTGAACTGTAATCCAGTATCCTTGAGTCTTGAAGATGATTGTATAAATATATAGCTTTATGGGATGACTGTGTGATTGTGAAAACCTTGTGGCCCATACTCCCTTTATCTGGTATATAGGCAGATGAATAGAAAAAAGGGGGACAAAAAGTAAATGAATAATAGATAGGGAAAAGGAGTATGACATGTTTTGGGTGTTCTTTTTTACTTTCATTTTAAGTTTTATTATTTTTGTTTTTATTTCTTGGAGTAATGTAAATGTTCAAAAAATGATTGTGGTGAAGAATGCACAACTATATGATGATACTGTGAACCACTGATTGTACACTTTGGATGATTTTATGGTTTGTGAATATATCTCAGTAAAATTGCATAAAAAATAAACAGAAAGATACAAAGCCGTAGAAGGAAAAAAAGACATTTAATATTTTATATACTATATCTTTATGATATATTTATGAGAAAGTATTTATATATTGCTTATATAATTTTTTTAAAAAGTCAGATTTTGTAGAGATAATATAAAATTTCCTCTTTATTTGATTGCATCAAATATATTTTTGTAGCAATTTTTTTATTGCAAATGGACACATTTGGAACATCTTTGTGTTTTGAGACTAGGTTTAATATAATCAGCCTGTCCATGAAGGATCATTTATTTCTCCTTTCCAGGCTGCCTTCCTGTGAATACTTAATACTCTGTTACCTAAATGAATTAAATCCTCTGAAGTCTGGAGTAATGCCAGAAGCAGAAAGAGATGATTATATTAATCTTATGTTTTGGAAAGATTCAAAAGACAAACCACGAATATAAAATATGTAATCTATATGCATCTCAAACTACTCTTAACAGAGTGGGATAACAACATGAATAGACAATATTGAAAGATTAGATGATTTCTTGAAAAGGTACTTAGGATTTTTGACCAATATACTGTCATACATGATGAACTTCTAAAGTCTGTGTCATGTGCATGAAGGAGCTGAGATAGCCAATCTTTGTTCACCCGACATCCTCATCACTCCCTCCTGAAGCCCATCCCTGACTATGTATCAAGCTGAACTTGCTCCAACTCTTAATCTACAATCCATTTACCACCTGCTGATATCATGCCCCCTTACTTCTATCTTTGACCAACCTTCTTGTTTTTAGGATGCCCTGGACATTGACTCGTCTATTTGTCCTTATCTCTTTTGTACATGCTTTAACCCCTAATCATTTTAGAATTCAATGTTCCATAACATCACTCTTCTTTTGCCAATATCTTGGAAGGCCACCTTAAACCAGCCCTGGACAAATCTCATTCTCCATCTTCTCAATGGCTGTGCCCTGGTTGCTAAGCCAAACTGGAGAAAATGACTCAAAAGGGCAGATTGGTTGACCCATAATTCATGGTCACTAATCTCAGCAGGAACCAATGCTCAGCCTTGAAATCTTACTGTTTCTCAATTTAAGCCAATAGGCACATCTCCAAGTGACTATTTCAAACATCTTTGACTTAGAACTTTGAGCCTCTCACAGCCCTGCTGCTACCTCTGTCTCACACTTCACAGAGAAAATAGACATCGTCACACCAAAGTGCTTCAATTTTTAACAACTGTACAAAGTTTCCTACATTTGCACCCACTCCTTTCCTTGCTCTTCCTTTTTAAATGGAAGAATCAATGGAGGAATCCTCTCTAAAAAACCACCCTGCTACTTATGCTCCTTAAGCTCTGGACACAATTCACTCTCTTCTCAGGAAACTTACCCCCTTTTGTACCTTTTCTTGTCTCACGGCTCTTTACCCTCAACATTTAAATATTCTAAATTTTCTACTTTCTTAAAATTATACTCCATTCCAAAAGTCCCTGTGTTGCTGTAAGTTCCCAGCCTCCCACCTCCAACCTTCCCTTCTCTTCACTCCTCAGTGCTGAACTTATACAAAAGGAGTTAATTGCCTTTGTTTTGATTTATTCACCTGTATATCTTGTCACTTTCTAAATCCACTTCAAAAGGGATTCTGCTTCCAATAGTTTAGATAAAGTGCTTCTGCTAAACTTATAAAGGGCCTCTATGTGGCTAATAGACAATTTTCTGCCCTTATCCTACTTAATCTCCCAGCAAGATTTGACATAGCTTTTCACTCCTTTTTCTACTATTCTTCCCCTGCTTTCCATAATATCTTCTTTTTCCTCCTATCTTTCTGATTATCCATCACTGCATTCTTTGCTGGATTTATTGTTTTGATATGAGTATTTAGCCATTGAGTTATTAACAGCTGTTCAAAGACTTTGGTCAATGCCTTGTCCTCTCCCTTTTCTTGCCTCATTCTTATCCCAAGTATCTTTCTATCTTTCATGGGCTTTTATATACTGTTTTAGTTTTCTAAGCTGCTTGAGCAAATGCCATGGAATGGGGTAGATTAAACAATGGGAATTTATGTGTTCATGGTTTTGAGGCTAAAAGAAAGTCAAAATCAAGGTGTCATCAAGGTGATTCTTTCTCCTCAAAAAATGTTGTGGACATAGCAAAGCACATGGCAGCATCTCCTGGTCTCTCCCTTCTCTTCCAGGTTCTATTTCAGCTTCCTGCTTCCTATGGCTTACTCTCTCTCTGTCTAAATTTCATTCTGCTTATGAACGACTCCAGATTGAAAGAATTCAGACCCATCCTGATCAGGCTGGGCCACGCCTTAGCTGAAGTAACCTCATCAAAAGGTCTTTCTTACAATGGGTTCACACCCACAGGAATGGATGAGATTTAAGAACATGGTTTTCTGCGAGTACATACAGCCTCAAACCACCACATGTACACATACATACACATATCACATATATAATACGTATTATATAGTAATACATAATACTAAACGTTTATTTTCCTCCTGAATTCGTATGTCCTTTCTTCTGAGTTTCATACTCAAAGATCCAATTTCCTCTTCCACAGTTTTCCTTAGAAGTCACATATTCTTAAGATGATCTCATTGTTTTATCTATCCAATAACCCCAAAGTTCATTATTTGAGCAAATAGTCCTAATATCCAGTACCACCCTTATGCCCAGGCAAGCAGGACTCCTCTCTGATATTGACTCCTGAGGGAGCCCCACATTTTGGAACACCTTTCTCAAAATTTTCAATTTTCCTTCTTCAGTGCCTGGGACTGTCTCTTGTCAGCATGCCATCTGGACAGAATGTCCCAAGACTGGAACTTGTTGGACCTTGTGTCACTGGACCTCATCACACATGGGGCCTCAGTGCCTGAATGTCTGCTTAAATATTCAAAGTTCTTCACTGGTACAAGTCCAGTCCTGGTCCTCTTTCTCCATTTTAGGGCACTTTCCAATCCTCCATCCCACACACATGCTTGACCAGATGCCATAAGGAACTCCATTCCATGAGGACAGCCTGGTGAGCAGATTGCTCTTGCTATCCAATGTGGTATTTCCGATCCTGGGCTGCCAGAATAGAGTTGAACTGCCAACTTGGAGTGACTCTCCATCATGTTTGACACTAGACTGAGTTCAGAGTTCTAATGAATTGTAATGCTAATACCTGGTGTAAGGCCAAACTTCACAGGTTATGTGCCCAATCTTCCACAAGACTGCTCTCTCTGCAGACACCAGCCACAAATTCAGGGGTGCCCAGGGCTATCTCCACTTCTGGCCAGCTGGCCACAAATTTTGGAAGGCCAAGTATTTAGATTTTACCTTCCAGAATCTGGGACAAAGGCGAGACCTCTTTGAGGAGCCCAAATTCCATACTACACAGATCACCTCCCTAAGCAGTTGTCCAGGCTTTTTCTTTTTTTAATAGCAAAATCATCATATAACTAACACTTTGAGGAGCCATTGTGAGATAGGAATAAGAGGCTTTTAATTCAATTTCCCAATACATTTGACCATAAATATCAGCATTATAATCTTAGTAACAATGCTAATTTTAGATCATATCATAAGATGGTATATATAACCTGAGAAATAAGAGTCGAGAGATACTGGTACATTATTAACATCCCAGTTGGTCCTTAGCAATGTTTTACAGTGTATCATCATATTGTATGACCAAAATATCTCCCAGGGTGAAAGTCTTCTGGGGGGCAGGGGGTTGCTCTCATCAACTCAGAGGAATTTGTAACCATTTGAGAACCTGAATGCCACCTGGCTTTTCCAATCTCTGTGGTAATGGTGGGTGTCCTGTGTCAGTCTTCAAGAGTAGTGGATGAGGGCTAGTCATTCTTTGGAAAAATGGCATTGTTTTTTCTCCTTTCCAACAGCTTCTCACCTACTGACCCACTGGAGGTGGTGTGTGCATAGCAAAGTTATAGTCACCAGTGAAAGAAATCACATTATGGGATTATAGTGACTACAGCCTAAAGAGTTCAGGAGAAGAAATGCTTAGACCATGTGCTATTTCCTGTTTATGCTATAAAATTCTGAATGGTAGATTTCATGAGATGAGAAAACTAATTATTGTTCATGCTGCCCTGCCTATATTATGGATAAGGTTTGCATTGAGGACATGATCATAGAAGAACAGTAACAAAATGTGAAAGAGTCATTGAAAGCCAGTATTCACAAGCAGAGGTATGGAAAGTGCAGCGCCAGGAGAAATTATGTGAGCAGCGCTGAATAAATAGTATAAGGGAATTTTAGAGGCATGAATTTCTACTGCATTTCAAGGCAAACAGGTTTCAAAGAGTCATGGCATTGTAATAACAGCATTTCCACTGTTTCCCCAAAGCGGGAGATATAAAATTATCTAGGAGTGGCACATTTGACAATAAAGTACACAAAGAAATGGTTCCTAAACTGACCAGGAGACATAGCACCTGGACACTGCATAGTCTTCCTGTGCACTGATTGGAAAGTAAACATATATGAAGATGCCTCTTCTCTACACATTATTATAAATCTTCAAAAGTGTGTTATGATACTTCTCTTGAACATGTGGATTTTCTATTTGACTTTTTAAATTGGGTACATAGACAGGGCACCCACAAAAATATTTTCCTGGAGTCCACACAAGCTAAAGATTGTCCTACACATTTTCAATCAAGAAATCTGTGATGATTCTTGATACCTCTCTTTCTCACACTACTCACACCACATCAAGGGATATACCAAGTCTGTTTTCAAAATAGTTCTCAAATCCAGTCACTCTGTCCTTGCTTTCCTTATCTCTATCCTGGACTAGAATATTAACATATTAACTATTCTCCCTCTGGCCATGATTGCCCATATTCCATTGTACAGTGAGTAAACGTGATCTTGTCCCCATGTTGCACAAAATCTTTCAATGGTTTCAATTGATCTTAAGGAAAAGTTTAACAATTGTAGTGCAGTTAAACAGGACATGCATGATTTGTATATGCCCTTCCTTTTCAACCTCATGTCACTTAACCTTACACCTTCACTTCCCTTTCTTTCACTTTGTCTAATGAAACTTATTTATTAGAACACTTATATTTGAGGTATTGCACTAAACACAGCAGACATGGTGATGAATAAAATTAGATCCTATTATCGTCATTATGGAGTTTAGAGTATAGTGAAGAAAACAATAATTTATCATAATCATCACACACATCACATACATCACAAAATTGTAGCTGTGTTAAGCACTACAAATGAGAGGTACCTCTACTTTGAAATCATATGGTATGAAGATTTTTCTTAATAATGAGGATTAGGAGTAAATTGATATGAATTACTAGATGAAAGGGAGAGTAAAGTGTTTTCCAAATGTGCCATTCTTTTTCTTGCTTCCTGACATTGAACAAAATGTTCAGCATTGCAGAAGATATTCTGAATCTATAGTGTGATCTTCCTTTTTTTGCCTGAACAGCCCATATTCATTTATCAGGGCTCAGTTTCAATATAATTTCCAATCAAAATAAACTAACATATTATATGCTCTCATGGGACAATATTGTACTTCTTTTTTGCAGCTTACTTTTTTCTCACTTTCTTATCCTTTTTCCGCTTCATTTTTTAACTAGTTTACAGAAAATTCATGCATAAAATACTGAATTCCCAAATATCCCCCTATTATAACACCTTGTATTAATGTGGTACATTTGTTACTATTCATAGAAGAACACTTTTATCATTGTACTATTGACTACAGCCTACTTTTTAATATTTTCCAATATCCCTATTAACCAACAGATTGTTAAGTCTATGAGAATATATCATGTCCACCTGATTCATGGTTTTATTTCCAATGTCTTGGACAGAACCTGAGACAAAGTAAGTACTCAAAAATATTTAATGAATAAATAAGTAAGAACTTATAATCTAGTAATTATGTAATGTGCTGGATATGAAAAGATAAGTAAGCTATGGCCCTTGCCCTCAAAGAGTATATTCTGGCGAAAGCAGTGCTTGATAAGACCAAACAGAAAGTGTGAAGGAGGTCATGATTTTTGTGCTTTGTCCTGAGAGATTGAAATCCCAGTACTTGAAATCTCTAAATAGAGATCACTTTATTAATCAAGTGTATCATAGGTTTGTGTTGTGGAAAAGATTCCTGAATTGGTAAATCTGATTAGATAAAATGATCTGTAAATTTCCTTTCAGTGATTATTATTCAATGTATATATCAAGTTGCTGTTTTCACTGATTTTGGTGATTAAACATTGTTGAAGTCAATTCAAATTGTATACTTAGATTTAGCTTACTTTGGGAAAGTTAAGAGAAAAATATATTGTTATTCAATAACAGATTAAGAAAAATAGTTTCATCTCTAACAATATATTTCATGTCATTTTAAAAATATGAAAGTCAATATTGCTTTTTTTACTGTAAACTATAATTTATATTTAGATAAGATTTTTAAATGATTCTACACACAAAGTCTTTTGGGTTTGAATAAGAGTCTGTTATTGGCTAAGAAAGCCATGAAAATATAAAAAAAAAAATCTTTGAGAATTTAGGCATTTTGTGTTTAAAGTAGCTTTGGGAAAACATCTGAATAGTCTCTCTTCTAATACTATCTAAATATTGGTATAAGGAATAGTGTGTAGCAAGTTGCTGCAATGGTACATCATAGGAACACAAGTTCAGGGCACAGCAGAAACACTCAGGAAACAGTCCCCTTATTACTTGCATGATATAAAGAGTCAAGGAAGGTCAAATGAAATCCCTTTGTCACACAGCACGAAGACTCCAAAAGAGGGGGGAAAGAAGTCCCATCAAGGTTGGTCTCCCAGGGAAACTGCCTCAGGTCAGGGTAAAACGATGGCAACTTTTAATGCTCTACTTCATGTAAGAGAAGAGAGACAAATCTCTACTGTTTGAGAATAGTTTTTATCCACTTCAAGGGAAAGGGGCCCAGCTTTGAGAATTCCTCTTCTGATAAGCATCTGGGGCTGCTTTTTCCTGGTTTTTGGGAACTTCCAGGCCTTTTTGTTAGACTTAACATCCTCCCCAGGATGTGAAATGGCACATAATAGAAAGAGAGTTGGGGTGGCAGAAAGCTCAGGTATCTGTGACTTCCCTAGGGAAGGAGATGGGGGGGGTAGGTGAAGTCTGGGTACTAGCCACTTAATGGGTGTCTGTGACTTCCCTAACAAATAGATTTTATTTTTATTTATTGAGTTCATATCAATAATTTTTGTTATTTGGAAACCTAATACACACACACATATATACATATATATATGTGTGTATGTGTGTCTATGTATGTATAGGAAATGCATTCGAGAAATAAAGGGAATCATAATTCCCTCTTTCCCCTCATATATATAACATTGGACAAATATTTTAGACTATTTCCATGAGACTTAAAATTTTAATGATAAACCACTGTTTAAGCTCAGTGTGGGAGACACAGAACATAAATGGAAATTATAATTAAAAATGAGAATACTTTATATATACAGAACAATTTTTATATCTAAATGTGATGTGTACTCTTAATGAGATAATATGTCTTTTAAACAAACTTTTTATAGTACAATTTTCAAAATTAATGGTATTTCAGAAAAATATACACAGACATTGAGCTTTGCCATCAAACATCCACCACTTTCGTATGTATTTTTCTTTCTTTACAAGCATTCACAATTATATGAAATAAAAAATTGTAAGCCCAAATCCCATGAGAATTAAGCTTTCATAGCTAGCTTAGGAAATAAAAGGGGTTTTGCTAGGAATTGATTTTTCCTATGGTATTTTCTGGAAAAGGTGCATATGCAGAGTTTTTTAGAGCTTTGAAACCTATCCTTATGTCCAGATTTTGATAAAGTCCAGAGGTCATAATGGCCTGTATATGGGTCTACCTCAAGGAAAGTAATGAAATGTAAGTCAGTTGCTGGGAGGGAAGGGGGCAACCAAGAATGTGATTTCCTAAAGGAAATCTTATCTTTTAAAACACACTCTTACCTGAAAAACAAGAACAGTTTCCCAAAGGGAAAAACTCATGGCAGATTGAGCCAGCTCTAGAGATTTAAATTTCAATTCAAAATTCAAATCTTAATGTGATGCTGGAAAGAAGATAATGGTTTCTACTCTTTCTTCTGATCCTAGTGGAGGCACTAGTGGTGGTTCCTTATTGCAGCATCCCTCACCGTAGCTGTCCATACTAGATTATCCCTCTGCTTGCAGTGACTCTCGGAAGGTGTTTTGATAATGGCTCCTGCTTTGTATGTTGGTTCTTAAGTACAGCAACTCCTGTTAGTGGCTCTTCTTTGAATTAGGGTTAATACAAAATACGCATCCAGTTTAGAATAATGTACAAATTTTAATTTTTTATTCAACACGTTTATTGAGGATCTACAATATTCAAGACACAGCTATGTATTAGCTAAAGTGGTGATGAGAAAACAATTTTTTAGGGTAAGATCTTTATAGAGTTTTTACTTTAGTGAAGGGAAAGAGACAATTGATAAATAAAGACAAAAATATATATCAAGGAGTCCTGCTCCTGGCCACAGGCAATTACAAAGGTTTTGCCAGATGGGTCTTCTGGAGGAATGCCGCCTACACCACATCAGACTCGGCGCACAGTCAGGGCATTGCAGTCTATGAAGAGAGCTGCAATCAAGGATTCATAACCTCCCACAGCACCCACCCACCCCTGCCAAGCCAATCACATTTTTCTTATATTTGCATTTTTAGACTAGGCACCTCCAATTGTAGATCTCCCTATCAGGGGCTTGAATTTGAGGCCTTCTTCTGGCACCTCTGCTCAGACCTCCTAATTGAGATGAGACAGGGGAGGACTTGAAGACATTTTTCTCCATTTTAACTCAGTCCTTTCCTCTCTCCCTCTCTCCAGCCCCTGGCTGGTTGCATCAGCTTTCAATGGTTTCTCCAAAAATTACTTTAAATATTCCCTAATTATTTTCCTATTATTTGGTGCTACAAGGGTTCTTAGGTCATTAATTCAGTAATTGTCCCTCCTTCATCTCAAGATGGTAACTTATTAGATTAACCCTGCTGAATTCTCAAAGGACAATTAGTGGTCCACACCAATATTCCAAGGGATATGTACCTAAGACTATATTAGAGAAGGAAATCTCTGTAACTAACATTGTACAATATTATATTATTTTCTATACTCAAACTTCACTCATGTTTCAATAGTCTGTTTTAGCATGAGTTCCTAAATTCAATTAGGATATTATCCTAAATGGCAATATTTGAATTTGGCAAAAACTATCCATTAATCTGTGAATTATTTTATTTCCAAAAGGTAGAGGGCAATTCTGCAAATTAAGGACCAGGAAAGGCCTTAGATGTCACATATTTAGGCTACATAAGTTTGCAGCTCAACAGCAGGTAACTATCTTGAATTATATATGCTATTTTATTGATATTTGAATTGTAATGCAGCATATATGAAATGAAAGACATAGAAATAATAAAAATAAATGCCATATATTCACCAAGTGGGTTTTAAAAT
Source organism: Choloepus didactylus (assembly GCF_015220235.1). Taxonomy (NCBI): domain Eukaryota; kingdom Metazoa; phylum Chordata; class Mammalia; order Pilosa; family Megalonychidae; genus Choloepus; species Choloepus didactylus. The sequence goes on along the minus strand of NC_051309.1, from coordinate 186,532,682 downwards.
AATATATTGCCAAAACTGTTAAATCCCACTCCTCACCTCTCTCTGATCACTAATTCCCTATCCTTCAGAGTTAATCGCCAATTTGTCATCTATGAAAAATTGGAAAACAAAAAACAAAATTATAGATGCAAACCACAGTATATCAGTAATTACATTAATTATAAAGGGAATAAACCTGCCAATTGAAAGTCAAATCTATCAGACTGGATAAAAAATCAAGACAGCAACTATATCCTATTTACTGAAGATATACTGTAATGTATAAAGACATACTCTAAATATAAAGATATAGAAAGATTGAGTGTCAGAGAAAAAGTTCACATGAAAACACTAATAAATGAAGCTTGGTATGACTGTAATAATACAAGGAATAGTAGGCTTTTAGACAAAGAGTACATGGGAAGAAAGCATGGTCTTATAAATGCCTTGATTTTGGACTTCTAGCCTCCAAACCATGAGCCAATTAATTCCTATCGTTAAGCTCACCCTTTGTGTGGTATTTGCCGTAACAGCCTGGTAAATTAAGACAATACTATGGTATGTCCACTTAAAAATATATAGCAAAGATAAAATGGAACCCTAAGAAATACTCAAATCACACACAAGAAATCAGGGGAGAAGGGAAAAAAGTAACAAAGAACAGATGGAAAATAAATAGCATTCCAATCAAATAAATGCTACAATAAATGTAAATGATTTAAACATATTAATAGAAAAGCAGAGATTATTGGACTAGATAAAAAAGCAATATCTAATTGTATGCTATTTATATGAAACCCATTTTACACATAAGACATAGCTTTATTCAAGTAAAACATTGTATATGTATATATACAAACATAGATGTATATACACATATATAAATATTTATCATATTAAAGTAGATTATAGGACAAACGGTTTCATGGGGGAAAGAGAAGGGCATTTCATAATGATAAAACACACCAATTCTAAATGTGCATGCAATTTTAACAGATCTTCAAAATGTATGATGCATGAACTTATAAACATGAAAGGAGAAATACACAAATCTAGAGTTACATTGGAGTTTATAACAGATTTTTAGGAATTAATAAAATAAGACAAAACAACAATGCTATGGGTGACTTGAATAATACTTTAAAACAACTAAATTCAATTTACTTTTTTTTTTAATATTATACATATTGTGGGCACAGTACCACATACAGCCTTTGATTCAAAGTAGATATTTCATCTTGAAGAATAGCACTGCTAGCCCACAAAGGGCCAGCACCAATCTGGTGCCCTACCTGTGCCTTTAAGTGGTCATTCCATCAATTTCTCAGGTTAATGGCTCTGGGTGATGTTAAAATATTAGCACCATAGGATTCAGTGGTGCTTTGGTAATTTGCTTTGTGTGGGTGAATGGGAGGGGTGAAGGGTTCTGATTTGTAGAGTTTGCTGAGTTTTAGGATGTAAATACTTTCACTGTGGCCAATTTCAAGCTACCAAGGGTTTAACAACTACCTCTCAAAGTTCCTGACCATTGAACAATCAGGTGACCTAAGCCAATATGAGCCAGCTCCAAAATATCACTAACTGGAGCCATAGTTACACTTCTTTCATTATGAATCTGGTTGCTTGGGTGGAGGCAATGTTTATGAGGGATTTTTCTGACAATAAATCAGAACTGTGAGGCAACTGCTGGCAAATTCTTACCAGTATTATATAGGTAAAGGTGAAAGCCTGCCCTCTCCATGGTACAATGTGTCTGATTTATTCAACTTGCCATCATATGGCCATAGAGGAGCCCTGCTCAGATCTCCCTTCAAAAACAACCTGCTATGAGGAGTGCAATTAACTGAAAGCAATTGACAGCTGTGGGAACCTTCAGAATTTGCTCCTGGGCTTGAGCTGAGGTCACACACACAAGGGATGTAAGACCTCAATTTACTTTTATGAAACTGTCTAATAACAGCAGTGCCAAATTCTATTATAGTGTATATAGAAAACTCACCAAAATAAACTTTTTCTGGGAGGAAGAAAGCCTTGATAATAGTGCAGAATATGTTCCCTTACAACAGGATTAAACATATGGAAATCAATAAAATAAAGACATCTGGAAAATCAACAAAGATTTGATGATCTTCAGCATACTGCATGGCTCAAAAATAAATCACTAGAGAAATTTAAAAATATTTTAAGATACATTAAAGTATGAAAAGACAGTATAAAAATAGGAGCAGTTAAATGGTTATTTTCAGGGGACCTTATAACTTTACATGCTTGTATTAAAAATAACAAGAGGTCTAAAATTAATTATCTAGTCTTTCATCTTAATAATCTTGACAAAAATGGGAACAAATTAAATTAATGAATAGATAAAGGGAAGAATAAAGATAAATGTGTATCAACAAAATAGAAAATTGATTAACAATAGAAGAAAATCAATGAAATGTAAAGCTTGTTTTTTTCTAAGAAGCAATACAATTGATACATATTTAGCTAGATTGATCACCAAAAATAAAGAGAAGTCACAATTTAGAAATATCAAGAATGAAAGGCGAGGCATTACTAAAATCATTTGACATTAAAAAGATTGTGCAAGATGATTATATCTTTTTCCAAAAAAATTCAAACTTAGATGATAAATATAATTTCTTGAAACAAGAATAATACAAAAAATTTTAGTAGCCCTATATCAATTAAAGAAATAAAATGTGTAATTAAAAACTTACCATGAAGAAATATCCAGGGTCAGATAATTTCATTGGTAAATTGTAATTCTAAAATCCATTTAAGGAATAAATGGCATCAATTCTATACAATTTATTTTCCAGAAAGTATAGGAATGCAGAACACTTCCAGTGTAATTTTTTATTATTTTTTTTACTACCAGTGTTCGTTTAAAGCAAAGCCAGATGAAGATATTAAAAGGAAATTAAATTGCATAAAACAATTTCTCATGGATTGAGATGAAGAAATTCTTAAATATGTTAAAAATAAATTGCAATAATTTAGAAAAAATAATATAACATGGCCACAGGAATGCAAATTTTGTTTAACTTTCAAAATATTAGTTAACCATATTAACATAAATCAGAAGATAAAGCTTATATTAGTCTTAATAAATGCAGAATACAATTTCAGAAAAAGTCAACATTCAATAATAATAAACTCTGTAAACTAAGAAAAGATGAAACTCATTCAGCCTGATGACAGATACCCACAACAATTCTATAGCTGCCAACACACCTGATGTTGAATAACTGAATGCTCTCACTGTAAGATCAGAACAGTGCAGGAATGTGTACTCTTGCCACTTCTATTCAACAGTGTGCTGGAGGTCTTAGCCAGTGTAAGAAGATATAAAAAGTAATAAAAAGTTTAAAAATCAGGAAGGAAGAGGTAAATGTGTCTATAATCAGAGACATGAAAATAAAGAATTTACACAAAAGCCAATAGAATTAAGAAGCAAATTCAACAAGACCACAGAACACAAACTCAATACACAAAAGCAGTTTTACTATGCTAACAGTGAAACAGTGGGTGATGAAATTTTAAAAGAAACAGAACAAAACAAATTTTACAATGGCATCAAAACCATGAAATTCTTAAAGAGGAAGTTAACAAACTATCCACAATACCTATGCACTTAAAACTACAAAACTTTGCCAACAGAATTAAAGAATATCTAAAAATATTTGAGAGACATAGCATTTGTGAATTAGAAGACTTAATATTAAGTTATCTGTTCTTCTTGAATTAACCTGTAGATTCAATGCAATCACAATGAAAATCTCAGCAGGATGTTTTTATAGAAATATGCAAGTAGATTTGAAAATATATGTAACAGTTCAAGGGAACTAGAAAAGCATAAGCAATTTTGATAAAGAAGAACATAGTTTGAGGTCTTATATTGCAAGATTTTCAAGATATATTATAAAATAATTAATAAATAAAAGATACAGGGTGGAATTTCCATAGACATATAGATAATTGGGAGAGCAGAAATAGACTGTGGTAGATTGGGTTATGTACCCCTGAAAATAAACATATTCTTAATCATAATCTATATTCTTGGGGGTATGAACCCAATATACATAAGACTTCTTGAAAATGAACACTTTCAATTAAAATGTGGTTCAAATGAATGAGGTTGGGCCTTAAAACAGATTACTGGAGTCCGTTGTAAGCAGAAGAAATTCAGAGAGTCAGAGAAGGCCACAGGGAGAATCTGGAATTTAGAGGGAACCTGGAAGGTATAGGAGAGGACATTGTTAAGTGACAGAAAAGCCAAGCAGCCCGGGTTTGCCAGCAGCCAGAATGCTTCCAACCCAGGAAAGAAGAAAGCCTTCTAGCATCTAAAACTGTGAACCAATAAATTTCCATTGGTTAAGACAACCTATTGCATGGTATTTGTCTTAGCATCCTGGAAAATAAGAGATACATCCATACATACATGGCAGATTGATTTTCAACAAAGGTGCCATGATAATTTAATGGTCAAAGCATTATATTTAAACAAATGGTACTAGAACATTTGAATATTGTATAAAAAATGAACCTCTATCCTTACCCCAAACCATATGCTGTATTACCACAATATATGCCATAGATGTAAGTATAAGTGATAAAAGTATAAATTTTCTAGAAGAAAACATTGGAAAATTATTTGCAGCTATGGGGTAAGGAAAGATCTTTTAGGGATAGGCAAACATATCTTGAAATAAACCAAAAAAGTAAAAAAAATAAAACAATTAATTGGATGTTATCTCAATTAAAGATTTATCTTTAAAAGAATCATTATGAAAATTAAATTGCAAGCCACAGTTTAGGAGAATATATTCACCTTGCATTCATCTGACAGAGTATTTGCATCAAGAATATTCAAAGAACCTGTTCAAGTCAATGCTAAGAAGGAAAACAGCTCAATTTAAAATTGGGAAAAAACATGTAAACAGACACCTTGCAAAAAAGTTACACAAATTTCCAATAAGCTCAAGCAAAAATAATCTATATTACCAGTCATCAGGAAAACAGAAACAAAAATGAGAATACAACTGCATGTCCATTACAATGACTAAAATTAAAAAGACTGACAATACCAAGTATTGGCATATGTGTAGAGCAATTGGACCTTTCATACACTTTTCTCAGGAGAATATCATTGTATAATAATTTGACAGTTTCTTATCAAGTTAAAACATAAATTGAACATGTAACCCAGCAAAAACACTAAGCATTTACCCAAGAGAAATGACAACATATGTGCACACAAAGACTTGTAAATTATTGTTGTTTTCAACTTTATTTTTAAAGCTAGAATAACTAGCAATAATCAAATGCCCAACAATGGTTGAACTGTTAAACAAACTTCATTCTATCTATATATTGGAAGACTACTCAGAAATTCAGTGAAGTGCATTATTGGTACACATAACCACATAAATGAATATTGAAAGCTATAGGCTGAGTGAAAGAAGTCAGACCAAACGAAGAGTATATAATCTATGTTTCCTCTTATATAAAATTCTAGAAGGTGCAAAAAAATCTATATTTAAGAAAGTAATTGAGTGGTTGTCTAAGGATGGTGGTGGGGGAGAATTGACTGCAAGGGGAGAATGTTTTGGGGGTAATGGAACTGTTCTACAATTAATTGTGGTGATTAAATTTCTCAAAACTCATTGAACTGTACAATTAAAATGAGTGTATTTTATTACATGTAAATTACACCTCAATAAAGCTGATTAAGAACAAAAACAAAAAAATAGCAAGGGAGCTAATATTTGTCATTTCAGGGATTAATTGGTTTATTTTAAATCAGAACATGATCTTCTGGTGATGGATTTCAAGGATCAGTTGTTGTGCCTCCATTACCAAATATCCAATTAACTTGGGTTGTGAACTGTACAAAATCACTTAACTGCTTTGTTTCTACTTTCTTCCTTTCAGTAAGAGAAAATAACTTTGGTCTTTAAAGAAGACTGATAATTTTGTAGTAATTGAAGTCACAATATACATGGTAAAGTCAGCTTATCCTCTATTGCCCCTCAATCATATTCAGGAAATAGACTTGAAATGCTTTTTCCCCACATGGATTTATGGAACCAAAGTTTACTAAGAAAGTATAGATTTGGAAGAGGAGCTTCAAGGAGAGATTTTGTCTTCATTAGATTTTTCTTTTTGTCTCTTAAACTTCTATTTCCAATGATGATGCTCTCTTGATCATGTGTTTGGCCCTCAAGTGAAACAATTCTCATTTTGTTATCCCTTATGGCATTAAGCACCCTTGAAAACCAAAGCTCTACATACTAAAATTGGGTGCATTTGATGTGCACAATTTTGTCGTCATGGAGGTTACAATAAACCAGGAACTTCGGGTAATTCAATGAAATTTGAAAGAAGAAAAGAAGGTAGAGACAAGGAGACATACAAGTATATTCTTCTCTTAAGTGTCAAGGTAGCACATGCATAAATTTTAGATATTATAAAGATAACTGGATTGAATCAACTCATATGACCCTTTAGAACTTTAATATCTGAAATTTTAGAGATACTGTTTGAATTTTCTGATTAATCTTGTCACATTTGGCTTTTTGCAGTCTACCCACTTCCCTGCTACTATTGTATGTAATCTTATTTCCTTTCTTGCTTAGCCACTGCAATTACTTCTTAACTAATTTTGCTGCTTCCATATTTGCCCCTCTTTACAAGCTGTTTTCTAGGCATCTGTAAGACATCATTTTTATGTATACCACAACAGTTAGTTGTTTTTAAAATGCAATTTTTTGAGATATATTCATACACCATATAATCCAAAGTATACAACCAATGGCTCACAGTGTCATTACAGTTGTCATATATCATAAAATTGATTCATCACCACAATCAATTTTAGAACATTTTCATTACTCCAAAATAAAGGAAAAAAAAAATAAAAAAGAGGACCCAAATCATCCCTTTCTCCTTATCCCCCCCTATTATTTATATGTGTATTTGTCTTTATTTTATTACTCATCTGTCCATACACTCGATAAAGGGGTGTTAGTCAAAAGGTTTCCACAGTCACACAATAAAAGCTTTATAGTTATACAATCATCATCAAGAATCAAGTGTAAGACCTCATTTTAAAATGTGAACCAGAACATGATGAAACCCTGAATATAATAGCTTGGCAGAGTACTTAGAATATACTCCTCACCCATTTTATAGAACAAGAGATCTGGTCCCTGCCTATATTTTGGAATTTACCTTGTACCTGTGTCTTCTAAGTTCACTCATCAAACCATGTTGACTTATTCCCACATAAGGGATTTTGCATTTACTGTCTCATCTACATGGAAAACTCTCTGCTCAAATATTAACTTGGCATTTGTATATCATTTAGGTCTCAGCTTAAATATCATCAACAACCATCATTCTCTTATATTTTATTCATAGTGTATATTACTCTCCAAAATCATACGTTTACTTATTCTTTTTATGTAGCATATAAACTTTATTAGAATAAAGTCTTCTCACTTTTATTACTGCTACCTCCTCATTCAGAATCTCTATTTTTCCTACTATTTTTTATTTCCACTAATTCAACAACATTTTTTGCAAAGATTTATATAATATTTATTGTTTTCTAAATAATTTTGCAAGCCGGTTTGAACTTGACCAATAAATGTATACAGCATTTTTTAGAACATTTGTCAGTTACTTAGGGAAATCTAATGGAAATTTGGAAGACAATTTAGAAAGTTTAAAATTCTCCATATAAAACTATGAAATTCCATGTAGACCACATACAAAATCTTTCATTGTAATTCATATCACTAGGTTTCCAATTCATTAACTTGATTTTGAATTTTTGACATAATTTTTTCAGAACAATTTGAAACATTTGAGTGAACAACTTTGTAAATCTTGATGGGTATCATTTGAATTTAGATCATGTTTAGCTATCTGTGGGATCATACTGTGTAGAGCATCTCACCAAGAACAAACAGGCTGGTGCAAAATGGAAACTAAAAAATTAAATTTATGGGATAATTCAACTAGATTTTCCTATTTATTTAATTTAATTCAAATTACTCTCACAGCATATTCTAGTTTGTTGCTTCTAGAAGATAAAACTAAATAGGTGAATTTTGTATTACAATTTATAAAGTGCCTATGTTATAATTAAAAGACTCTGTGCCAAGGAGAATCAACATATACCCCCAATATAATGTTTAGGAAATGAAAATTTTAAATTACTGTATATTTTACATGTTTTTTTTTTTTTTTGCAGGAAGATTCATTAAACACACTGTTTAGGGCCACAGACAAAATCTATTGGCTAATTTATACAGATTTTTTTTAACTGTGTTGTACATAATTTTTTTTGTGGTTAAACTACTTACTGAAGATTTATATTATCATTTCTGGCTCAGTATTTTTGATAATTTCAGGAATTTTGAAAACAAAAATGAGGAAATACTATCTAAGAACTTTTCAATTCTTCCCCCTCTCCTAAAATATACAAAATATTTGTATTAGTCTCCTTTCAAAAATATTCCTCAAATTATTTTCAGGGACCCTTTTCACTTAGGCATAATTCTTTTTACCAGAATTCATGGGACTATGTCAAATGTTAGAGAAACATGCTTTCTGCATACCAAATTTTATTTTCATGAAAAGCTAACACAAATACAAAATACAACCATCAGTAATTTATAAACTATATCCATTAGTGATATCACCTGTTTAAAACAGCCATTCACCTACCTCACAAATTGTCGCTACAGAGAGATTCCAGGAACCGACATTGGTGCCTGGCTTCGGGTTGCGTGGCCTCCTAGCTCTCTCAGCGCTCCAATCAACACTCAGATTTCTCCTTCATCCCAAACACACCAAACCTTTTTTCCTATTACACATAACAGTTCTTCCAATTCCTATCAAGTGTTGGTGGCAGGTAGGAAAATCTGCAAGTCTGTTTAGTTAAATTACTTCTCAAATTAAATTGCTCCAGCCCTACTCTTGGCTCTTGCACAGGTTTTGTTCCATAGGAATGCACAGAACTCGGTGCCATATATAACTAACAACTTACCCTCCACTGAATTAGAAGCTTATCAACCAAGCCACTTACTACAGGTTTTTCTAGAATAAGAGGGAAATAATTCATTTTGCTGATATCAAGATTTTTTCCTCCCTCCTTCATTAACACACTTTCAGGTATTTTTGCACTTCTTAAAGAATTAAATTATTTATTCTGAGATAATTGTAAGAAATGGTGCAGAGAGATCTTTTTGTACATTTTACAGTTTCTACCAATGGAAACCTCTTGAAAAACTATAAAACAATGTCATTACCAGGATATTGACTTTAAAACAGTCAAGATACGAATCATTTCCATCTTAACAGGGATTATTCATGTTGTGTTTTTATAGCCACATCCAGTTTCTTCTAAATCCCACTCCTGCTTAAATACTGAAAACTACTAATCTGTTTTCCTTTTCTATAATTTTGTCCCTTATGAAATGTCATAGAAATGAAATCATATAATATGGAATCTTTTGGGTTTGGCTTTTTTTCAGTCAGCATAATTCTCTTGTGAGATTTATCCAGATTGTTGTATCAATAAGTCAAACCCTTTGAATGCTGAGTTGAGTGGTTAATATTCCATGAAACGAATGTACCACCTTTTAACTATTTATTAGCTGAAGGACATCTGGATTACATTAAGTTTGGGGCTACTACAAAAAAAAATGATTCAATTAAAATAATTGTGTGCAGGTTTTTGTGTAAACATAAGTCCTTAATTCAATGGAATAAATGCTCAGGAACACAATTGCTAGGTCATATGGCAGTTGCATGTTTAGATTTTTTGAAACTTCCAAACTGCTTTCCAGAGGGGTGCTATCATTTTACATTCTCACTAGCAATATATGAGTGATCCAATTTCTACACATTTTTCCATCCTTTAGTGTTGTCTCTGTTTTTTTTTCTTCTTTTTTTTTTTTTTTTGTGATTCTAACACATGTATAGTGATATCTCAGGTTCTTAATTCACCTTTCTCTCTCTAATAGTGGTGTTGAACATTATTTTCTCTTTTGTTGACATCTTTATACCTTTTTTTGGTAAATATCTCTTATGGCTTTGACCTCTTTCTAATTAGATTGTTTAAAATGTGTTAAGATTTGAGAGTTCTTTATATGTTTTAGTCACAAGTCTTTTGTTGGATATATGATTAGCAAATATTTTCTCCCAGGATGTAGACTGTCTTTTCAACTACTTAACAGTTTTTTTGCAAAGCAAAAGTTTTTAATTTTGATAAAGCCTAATTTATCAATTTTTCCTTTCTGCATCATGCTTTTGGTGTTAAGTCTAGGAGCTCTGTGTTTAGTCCCAGATCACAAAGATCTACTCCTACAATTATTTTACCTAAAAGTTTTATAATTTTATATTTTGAATTTAAGTCCATGATCTATTTTGAGTTAATTTTGTAAAAGGTATGAGGTTTAGGTCGACATTCATTTTTTTTTTCCTATGGATGACTAATTGTTCCAGCACCATTTTATGAAAAGATGCCATTCCTCCATTGAATTGCTTTTTCAACTTTGTCACAAGTTAGTTGAGCATATTCTTGGGTCTATATGTGAGTTCCAGGTTCTGTTGCACTGATCTACATATTTGTCCCTTGGCCAATACCACATAGACTCGATTACTATAGCTATGTAATAAATCTTGAATTCTAGTTTTCTGATTTCTCCCACTTTATTCTTGCTCAAAATTGTTTCAGCTTATTTAGTTCCTTTGCCTTTACATATATACTTTAGAATAATTGTGTCTATGTATACCAAAAGTCTTGCTGGGATTTTGGTAGGAATTGTGTTAAATCTGTATATCATTTTAGGGAGAATTAACATCTCTACTATGTTAAATTTTCCATTATATGAAAACAGTATGCCTTTCTATTTATTTAGATTTTCTTTGATTTTTATTAGTTGTTTGCAGTTTGTAGCATAGAGATTTTGTATACAATTTGTTAGATTGACACCCAAATATTTGTTGAGCTCTTATAAAAGGTATTTGATTTTTAATTCCCATGTGTGTATATGTATATATTCATTGCTAATATGTAGAGATAAAATAAATTTTGCCTGCTTATCTTGTTTTCTACAACCTTCATGAACTCACTCATTGGTTCTAAGAGTTGTTTTTTTTTTTCTTTCCTTTTTTATCTTTGAGGTTCCTTGAGATTTTTTACATAGACAATCATGTCATCTAATAGGGACAGTTTTATTTTCTTCCCATCTAACCTGTAGGCATTTATTTCCTCTTTTTTTTTTTTTTTTTTTTTTTGGTCTTATTGCAGTGACTAGAATTTCCAGCACTATAAGAATAAGAACAGTGGAATTAGATATCCTTTCCTTGTTCCTCATCTTCAGTAAGATGAAGATCACATTGTTAAATATGATGTTAGGTGTAACTTTTTAGTAGACGTTCTGTTCTTTTTTTTGTTTATGAGTTTTAATCATGAAAAGGTGTTGAAATTTGTCAAATAGTTTTGTGCATTCATTTATATGATCATATAACTTTTCTTCTTCAAACTATTTGTATGGTGAATTTCACTGATATTAAAATATTTAACCACTTGCATCCATGCAATATATCCAACTTGGTCATGGTGTGTAATTTTTTTTCATTTATTGCCGAGTTGTATTTGTCAACATTTTGTTAAGGATTTTTGCATCTGCATTCACAATGGATTGGTCAGTAGTTTTCTTATGATGTCTATGTGATTTTGGCATCAGAGAAAAACTAGTTTCATAAAATGAAATGGGAAATATTCCTATGTCTCCTATTGCCTAGAAGAGATTATATAAAAATAATCTATTCTGGTTTGCTAATGCTGCCATCGTGCAAAATACCAGAAATGGATTGGCTTTTGTGAAGGAGGCTTATTTGGTTACAAAGCTGCAGTCTTAAGGCCATAAAGTGTCCAAGATAAGGCATCAACAATAGGGTACCTTCACTGAAGGTTGGTTGATGGCGTCCAGAAAACCTCTGTTACCTGGGAAGGCACGTGGCTGGCATCTTCTTCCTTTGCTCCTAGGTTGTATTTCAAAATGGCATTTTCCAAAATGTGTCTTTTAGCTTCAGCTCCTCTCCAAACTGTCACTGTCAGTTGCTCGGAGGTCCCTCTGTTTGTGAGCTCTTCTTATAGACTCCAATGAACTAATTAAGATCCACCTTGAATGGGCAGGGCCACATTTCCATGGAAACTTTCAATCCAGAGGTTCCAACCTAATCAACACTAATACATCTGCTCCAACAAGACTGCATCAACGAACATGGTGTTTGGGGGGACATAATACATCCAAACCAGTACATTGGTGTTAATCCTTCTTTAAATGTTCAGTAGAATTTCCCAGTTAAAAAAAAAAAAATTGGGGCTTGAAATCTTTTCAGGGTGGAGGTTAAAATTATAGTATGTTTTCATAAAGACTTACATGTTTGCTCAAATGATCTATTCAATATTGTGTGAGTTCCGAACATTTATGAATAATCCTAAATTGTCAAATGTATGTTTGTAGAATTGTTATTATCCTTTTAATATCTTCAGGTTCTGTAGTGATATCCCTGATATTGGTAATTTGTGATTACACTCTTTTTTTTCTTGTCAGTCTTTCTGGAGGTTTGTCAATATTATTGATATATTTTAAAAAACTTGCTCTTTTTTCCTTGATTTTCACATTGTTTTTCTGTTTTCAATTTCATTAATTCATGTTCTTATTTCTAATATTTCCTTTCTTCTGCTTGCTCTGGGATTAGTGTGCTCTTATTTTCTTTAGTGTTCTTGCTTGTCATTGGTGCTTAGATAACTGATTTGAGACTTTCTCTCTTTTCTAATGTATCCATTTTAGTGTTATCAATTTCCTTCTCAACACTGCTTTAACTGTGTCCCACAAACGTTATTTTTCATCTTCATTCAGTTCAAGGTATAGATATTTTTATTTCCCTCGAGACTTATTCTTTGACCCATACGTTGTTTGGTAGTATGAGTCTTAGTTTTCAAATATTTGGAGATTTTCTCTTATGATATCTTCTATTTTAAATTTGTTGAGATTTGTTTATGGCCTAGGATTCTGCCAGTGAAGACATTTTGGGGAGCCTGGATTTCTACCTCCACCTGAGTTAATGAGGTGAGGTGGTATCAGAAGATGCCTAATTAAGAGGTGGATAATTGTGAACTTCCATAAACCAGATTTTGTGGCAGCATAGCAAAGCTCATGAATACACCTCTTAAACCTTTGTAAAACCATATACATCCCTTTTAGAACAACTTTGCAAAGTGTTAAAAATGAACACATACATTATCAGTCCCAAAGGTGCATAGTCTCTCTATACCATATAAAAATAAGAGGTAAAAAGAATATAAACCTAAAATTGTGCTTAGTAATGAATGATTTAGTATTCTATGTTACTTAGAAAAGATCCAGATAGCTTTTGAATATCCATTTATGAACTCAAATTAATATTAATTGAAGGTTTTCAGTTACTTAAGAATCTTGGAAATTATCTTCAACTTGACACAGTGCAGTACACAACTACTATTTAAATAAAGTTTGTCCTAATAATGATTTGGTTTGGCTACAAAAATGCATTTTTATAATCTTAAACATTTAATAGAAGTGATGCTAACTTATTTCATAAATAAATCTGTATGTATTTTGGAAAACACACCCAAGTAGAACAGAATTTAAGCTTGCACTACAGTTAATAATGAAAAATCAGAGACTTCATGGATGTTTACATTAAAACAACCGTATTAAACTAGTTTCATTTGCCAAAGATTTACCTAAATTATGTGAATTTAAATTCTTAAAACATTTGAGTTAAATTCCATGAAAATGCAGTTTTTTTCCACCATTGTTAGTATTGGAATTCAATTTCCTTAATGCCTAGCAATTTTTAGTAACATTCAACTTATATCAGCATTTACTTATCTCTAAGCCAACTGAAATTGGGCTTCTTTAATTTAGGAGATTTTATAATCTAATTTATTAATAACGTCAAGAGACAGAGAAAAAGATTATACACACATAATGAGAGGTAAAAGTATTTCTGATTACATAAACATACATAAAGAAATATTTCGGTCATGGATCGAGAGTAAATCCAGAATTACAAAACTCTCTGGTCCATATCAAAGAGCTATATTCATATGAATGAAGCTAATCTGGTTCAGACTAAGGCAAATCAGACTAAAGGGTAAAGGATGATATTGACTGTGTTTTAAAACTTCAAATTCTGTGTGAGACCATAGGAAGAGATGTTTATTTGGCATAAAACTTATATTTTTCTGTAGCACATAGTCTAATTTAACTTGTATGTTCAGTCTATTCAAACTCCATAATTATGTGGACCCTTGACTAGGGAGTGAGATCTTGTTGCTGTACAGATTAATGTGATACCCCGATTCATCCCAGAGTAATTTGGACAGAGAATATAAAAGTATCTGCAAAGTCCCCTTCAGGGACTGGGGGAAAATGTGGAAATATTAAATTCCCCCACCGGGGGAATTCCTGATATTCTCACAAGAATTGGGGATTACCAATTTAATAGGCCAAGCCTTCAATCTTGGGGCTTGCCCTTATGAAACTTATTCCTGCAAAGGAGAATCTAAGCCTACTTATAATTTTGCCTAAGAGTCATGCCCAGAGAACCTCTTTTGCTGCTCAGATGCGGCCTCTCTTTAAGCCAACACTGCAGGTAAACTCACTACCCTTCCCCCTGCATGGGACATGACTCCCAGGAGTGTAAGTGTTAGATCCCAGAAAGAAAGAAACTAACATGTAGAAGGAGTTTCTAACCCAGGGGCCCCCACAGCTTATCTCACAGAAAACAGGAGCCCCATAAACTAAAGAATAAGGCTGCTCAAGGCTGTTCCAGCCACAGTGGCACCCCAACCCCAAAAGGCAGGTAAAGGCAAGGTCAGATATGTCCATAAGATGAACAACCGAAAAGGCTGCTCTCCCTAGATAGATAATGCAGCTGCTTTTCTAAGAAGAATAATATGTTAAAACCCTAGCAACCTATCAGCCTAGAAATTGATAGGCACTCACCCAATCAAGGCACAGAATGCACTCAGCAGGCACCCTTCTCCCCCGACACCCTCCCATCCCAACGTGGGTTTTTTTCCTTTAAAAATGCTGCTCTCAGATAGAGAGCTGGAGCCATTTTCTTTCTTTTGTCTCCCGCTGGCTCCCACCCACTTTCTTCCTCTAAATAAACTCTATATTTTGACTTGCTGCATTGTGTGGATTCCTGAATGGCTCTGGACCTAACAGTAAGTCTCCCTGGTAACATGGGACATGACTCCTGGGGATGAGCCTGGAACTGGCATTGTGGGATTTAGAAAGTCTTCTTGACCAAAAGGGGGAAGAGAAATGAAGCAAAATAAAGTTTCAGTGGCTGAGAGATTTCAAAAGGGGGAAGAGAAATGAAGCAAAATAAAGTTTCAGTGGCTGAGAGATTTCAGTGTTGAGATGTCATTCTGGAGGGCATTCTTATGCATTATGTAGATTTCCCTTTTTAGTTTTTACTGTATTAGAATAGCTAGAAGGGAATACCCAAAACTGTTGAACTGGAATCCAGTAGCCTTGGTTCTTGAAGATGACTGTAGAACTATAGATTTTATGGTATAACTGTATAATTGTGAAAACCTTGCAACTGACCTTCACTTTATCCAGTGTATGGACAGATGAATAAGAAAATAAAGACAATAAATAAATAAATAATGGGGGAGGATAAGGGTTATGAAATGTTTTGGGTATTTTTTTATTTTATTTTTATTCTTATTTTAATTTTTTTGGAGTAATGAATATGTTCAAAAATTGATTGCGGTGATGAATGCACAACTATATGATGATACTGTGAACCATTGATCATACACTTTGGATGATTTTCTGGTATGTGAATATATCTCAATTAAAAAAAGGGCTATTATCAGCCCAGTGGGTAGAAATTCTTAATTGATTTGAGATCAAAATAGACAAATAGATCAACAAACAAGTAAAATAAAGACTAAAAAACTAGATTCTTTGTCATATTTCATTCAACAGAGATGAGATCTCCATAATCCATTTACAGAGCTCACCAAATAAATGTTCAGGCTATGAAATCAAAAGCTGACACCAGGAATCAAATGAGTCCTTAAAAATAATCAAATGCAAGTCCTTAAAATGCTACCAATAGATAAGGATCTAGAGCACAGACTAAGGAGTTAGGCTGCCATTGGATTCATATGGCCAGTCAGGAATAGATCTCAAAGGGCTCCAGGAGGCCTTGTTACCTGGGTGGAGTTAAATGGATCCAAAGTCAAGGTGCAATCCCATCTAAGTCATGACACCAATACCAGTAGACAAAGTGTACCACACAGCTGAGGAGATCAGTTTTTTTCCTGACTATTGCAGTAGGGAGAATGTTCAAAGAAAAGGAAAGGAGCCTGAAGTTTATAGAAAGGTAAACCAGGGAGTCATTAGCAAGTCTTACAGAGAATCACGAGGATGGAAACAGGTCTACCTGAGTCGTTGAAGAAGGACGAAAGTAGATTTTATCTTGGAATATGTGAGAAAAGTATCGGCTTTTGTGGCTAGTCATTTCTTAAGAGCAGGAGAATTTCTCAACCTTAACTGCCTTCCAGGGGCAAAGTTCTCTGATAAAGTTCAATGTTTTAAAATATCATTGTATTTAATTTCCAACAAGCTTATGAGTTAGGTATTTTCATCATTTCCATATTGTACATTATTTAAGAGAAACTTATCAAGAGTAAATAACTTGTCCCATGGTGGTTCAAGTTTGAATTCAGGTGTTTTGACTGGGCTATGATATTCTATTGTAAACAAATAATGTGTTTCAGAGAAGGCATACAATGCTGACAGTACATAAAGGATAGGGAGTTAACCTGATCTGGGAATCAAGGACATGCTCCTAGAAATAAGGGACATTGAAGCTGAGGCTTGAACGATGGGTGAGTAGAAGAAGAGAGTCTTGGAGCTATGAAAACTGCATAGGGAAACTTCAACAAGGAAACGCTTTGGGGTGAGTTCAGTTTTGATAAGTCAGATACCAAATGCAATTCAAATGGAGCACTACACTAAGTACTATGGTGATGGAGAAGTAGATTTGGAAATCATATAGCAACTGATGTAATGGAAATTGATGAGCTCATTTGGAGTCTGAATAAAGTAGAGAAGGGGAGAAGAAAGAAGAGGAGAATGAAGTACCATGAATCCTGATGAATAACCATATTTAAGGGGGGTCTAGAGAAGAAGCGAGCTAGTAATATTTCAACTATCTCCACCTCTTCCCCCTCTCTAATAGAAGACTATCTCTAAGCAACTCTAAATACCATTCCTTTCCAACTGATCTTAAGATTTCTTTCCAAAGATGTCTAAAACAAGACACAACTCTACATTTCCTTTTGTAGACATTATTACACTTATATTCAAAGTGATCTATAGTAATAACTTGAAATTAAATCTCGTTGCCTCCTACAATAACACTATTTTTTTTATTTCTATTTACCTCTTAAATTATTATTTAACTTCAATTTTCCCCCAGTAGGTTATAAATACCTTTACATTAGTAACCATATTTTAAACTACTTTATGTTCCCTCAAACTTAGTTCTTTGCATATGAAGAATAGTGAATAATGTATAAAAGGGCTAACTATTAGGTAAATTTTGGCAACTACATATTTTAATTAATTTTGTTTAACAACATTTTATCAAGGGCATGGCACAGTTTAACATATCAATATCTTTACTTAAACATTTATCCTTTCTATAAAGCATATTTTTAAAAGCACATTTTTAGTACAGAAATTATTTTTAGATAAAATATTGCCTAATTATAATAATAATCATTCAAAGTAAAACTTTCAGAATGCAAAAAAGTATAAAAAGTAAAGTAAAAATCTTCCATTATCACATTACACTGAGAAAAAATGCATTTACTATTTGTGCATAGTTTCTGTCCATTCTTTTCTGTCCCTGAGCTCACAATGTTATACTCTTTTATAACTTGCTGCTTTTCTTTTAACAATGTATCTTAAATTTCCAAACATGGTTCTGAATTGCTACATGTTATTTTCTATTTTAGGTGTCATGTAATTTGCTTGAACACTACATTTAACTGTTGATCACTTATATTTTTCTATTTTTTCACTATTACAAATTGATTGGCAATCAATAGACTTTTACGTCCTTTGAAAATATCCAATTATTGCCTTACTGTGATTTCCCAGAAAAAAATGAATTTCTGGAACATAAGGAATGCATACTTTCAAAAATTTTGATTCCCTTTGCTAAATCATTTTCCAGTAATATTTTACTATTTACATTCTTACTGGCAGATTGAAGAGAGGCGATAAACACATTGTGAATGAAACATCATTCAGGTTGCAAACAGATCTCAAGTTATTTAAGAAGATTAAGAATCCTGAATTACCAGATTAAGAATTTTTTTAGAGATATTAGATTGGCCGTCTTTTCCCCATTATACTCTACTTATTTGTCCATTAATGTGCCTGTATCTTGAAGTACAAAAACATGTCCTATTCTTACAGTTTCTTTGAATGAATAAGCAAATACATCAATGAATGCAATAGCCTCTACTGCTCCCTCCCTACTACTTTACAAGGCATATCCTGGGGATTTTATAGTCTACTCCCCCGTCACATCTGGTGTCATATACTAACCTGCCTACATTATTGCAAGCAGTAAAGGACATTTACTATCTCACGGAACTGGAAGCCTAGTAGTAGGACAGCTGCAAAATTCAGTCAATGGAGTAGTGAAGTGATGCCATAAAGGACCCAAGGTCTTTGCATGTTTCTGGTGCTACCATCCTCAGCATGTCGGCTTTGCCATTAGGCTTGCTCATCCAAGGATTGGGATGCAGCAACTGTAGGCTAAACATCCAGACATGAAAATATCTGGAGCTGGGGAAAACACAAAAGCCAAAAACAACAGACCCTTTGTATATGTAACATTTCAAAGATGAAAAATTCTTTTCCAGAGCTTTGACAGCAGATAGCCAACCACATTTTATTAGCAGACTTGTAATAAATCCTTCCCAAACCAATTTTCAGTAATGGAATAAGATCAAAATTTTTCACATCAGCCATCTCTGTTCTTTCTTCCAAGGATAGAAATGAGGTCAGGTTCCTCTGAAGCATATGGCCATGCAGACTGCACATGGTTAGTGTCTGGTGAGAAGGAGAAGAAATGAAAGGGGCATGAGTTGTGTGGGCAACAATTGTCTGCATTATCCAATTAATGAACTTTGCAAATTAGTTCTTCGTGGACTGCAAAAGTAGAATTTTCTTTTGTTCCTCATAAAACTGTCTTGTATTTGCAAACTTGACCACTTCTAAAAAGATGATCTTTTATTTTCTTGAGCAGAAATTCCAGCCAGAATGTGGATAAGTTTTGAAATATGTATGAAGATTTACAAATTTAGGTTACATAAAAATAATAGTGGATTCAAAACAAGCTAAATAATAGCATCACTCATTTTTTTTTAAAATTATGGATGCCTAGTTAGTAGATCATTAGGTTGTATTCATAGCCCCTAATCAATATTAACTATTATGATCATCTATAGTGCCCATGATTTTTGCAAATCCTTGTAATTATAGGATTTACGAATCATTTATGAAACAATTTGCTTTATTTAATTTCAAACAACTTTCATTTTTTTCAAAAACTTAGTTACTCCCATAAGAATTTTTCATAAAAGTTGATGGATTCCACACCATGTAACAAGGTAGAAGATAACTGAGAATCAAAACAGAAGACGAACTTGGCAACAACTGCTATTGTGATGGCTGGAATTCAACCCAACCTCTCCTTGAAACTTCTTGTTTTTCTCATTGCTGTTTTCTTAATTTTGATTCATATTTTAGTGAGTCTATGAATTTTTAAAACTTCTAGGAAAACACTGTGTCAACTTGAAATTGAGTTGTTATAAAACTTTAATAATCTGACACTTTGATTTCACCTGTCCAAAAATAAAGCAAAACAAAAAAATTAGTACAACAAAATGACATTTTACTTAGCATACATTTTTATCTCATTTAATTTTATGGCAAATTTTTAAAACCTCTAAAGTTTATAGAGCAATTAAACTATGTTCTCATTTTCAAAGAAACACACACATATAAAAGAGCAATAAGCTAAGTAGTAATTTCCAGACACCAGGCTCATTTTTACTACTACTTATTCAAGTTGAATGAGTATGTGTTCTGTAAAATAAGAAGCAGCTCCTGCTGCAGCTGGAAATTGATTTGTGTTGGTGAAATAAATGTTAACATATTTGTTACAACAGAATGGCAAAGTACCCTTATCAGATCAATAGATGAAAAAAATTAATCTCTAATTGAAATGATCACTGTTTATTGCTCTTCATTTGAATTGCTACTGATTCTGCAACATAGGAAAAAAACTAAATTCCACTGAATAAAATACACTTATTCACATGATCTTTTAGTGATAATTCTGCACTACCTATGAAACCTAATCAAATGCTGGACATTTTGAAATTGAATTTGTCTTGGGATATACTTGAGAACATCTTTACAGATTACTAAATAGATGAAAGTATTTGAAAACTGTCCTTATAAATAATATAATATGTATAGAATTTTATATACAATCAGCAAAAACATTGCTAGTAGTTTTTACCAAAAATTAGCAAAACTACATAAATTATAAATACAATATATGTACTTATATGTAGAAATAGTTCTATCAAGTTTACAATTACTACCTTCATAAAAATTCAAAGTTCTTTGAAAATAAGTGAGTTGTAATTTTATATCATTATTAATAATTCTTGGAAACACATTTTCAAAAAACACAGTCAACACCACCATTGATTGTGTATCTGTGTGTGTATGCTTGGGGTCAGAGTAGAGGAGACCAACAAAGTTTTTCTATATTCCTAAATGATAAATATGTAAGGTCTCATTTGTTGGCCTCCTTTCCAAGATATTTCAACTTTTTTTCATGAACTACAATAAACACAGTATAAATTATTTTGGTACTATAATCCTGTTGATACAATCACAGACAATATCCACTAAAGGCAAAGTATACACTTTCTCAAACAAACTTCACTGGAAAAATACCTAATATAGATTTTCTTGAATGCCTTTTGTCTTTTTTTCCAAAAGTTTAGAATGAAGAATTTTTGTTGTGTGAAACCCAAGGCAAACATCTAATCTTATTTTTAAAGACATTTGTAATATTGTTAAACATTTGCTGATAAAGTAAAACAGACAAAAGTTTAATTTATAATTATGCTTAAGTAAATAGCTCATCCTGTATATTTTTCTTTGGAAATCTCATTTGCAATTACCAGGATCACTCTCAAGGATAACTGCCCCTCAATCTTTCCATTTATATTTCTTGATATGGTTGACTCCATGATAATAAATAGTATACTGATTCATTCTATTTATTTATTTATTTATTCTCTCTTCTAAAAGAAAAACAAATTAGCTCAGAATTTTTCATCTTCCTTTACCCCCTTTCCCAAATTTGTTTTTAGTTTTTTGTCAGTTCCCTTTTAAACTTTAAGTACATACTTAAACCACTTTTTTTTT
The DNA here is from genome assembly GCF_015220235.1 of Choloepus didactylus. NCBI lineage: Eukaryota > Metazoa > Chordata > Mammalia > Pilosa > Megalonychidae > Choloepus > Choloepus didactylus. Next base: position 186,511,071 of record NC_051309.1, on the reverse strand, counting down.
GAAAAAAAAAATGCACTTGCCTTCTCCCTATCTAACTTTTAATTGCTATCAGAATCTCCAGAATTTTTGCCTTGTCAAGCTTGGTAGTATTTACAATCTGATCATTATAATTTTTCTTACTTTGTCTAGTTTGGTGATTATGAATATCTTAAGGATCTAAAGATAATTTATAATGAACTTAGGTAAATATTATCTTATCCTATGCAGAGGCAATTAATATCTTCAAAAAGGAGCATAATAATGGTATTATTCTTCCATACCAAAAATGGATTCAAGAAAGAGAAAATCCAGCAACTGAAGAAAAAATGGTTAAGAACCCTGGAAAGCATTGGAAAGAAATCCCAAGACTATCATTACGTATCAGACCTAGTTTGGTTAAGATATTTGTATCTTATTTAGAGTAGGCCTGTTTGTTTTATCTGTCAACAAGAAAGAGTAAGAGATTTAGAAATATCATGAAAAACAAAAATTTATCTAATAAAGATAAGCAAATAATAACATACTATTTAAAAGCCATTTGTAGACTAAGAAATTCATAAATATTGAATGAAACAACCTTTTCTTAAATGGTTACAACTTAAAGAAAAGATTATTCACTTTTTTAAAGGCTCTTCCATGATTTATCAGCAATTTTGTTTTCTATAAATCAGATATTTGCAGCATAAACCCAATATGGTATAGTGGCTTATGGTAGGCTTTTACATATGTTTCTACCAATCTTGCATTAAATTTGTTCATATAATGAAAAGGAGAAGTTTACTATTTTGAAAATATGTTAGACAAAGATAGACATATAGATCAATGGAATCGAATTGAGAATTCGGAGATAGACCCTCAGATCTATGGCCGACTGATCTTTGATAAGGCCCCCAAAGTCACTGAACTGAGTCATAATGGTCTTTTCAACAAATGGGGCTGGGAGAGTTGGATATCCATATCCAAAAGAATGAAAGAGGACCCCTACCTCACCCCCTACACAAAAATTAACTCAAAATGGACCAAAGATCTCAATATAAAAGAAAGTACCATAAAACTCCTAGAAGATAATGTAGGAAAACATCTTCAAGACCTTGTATTAGGCGGCCACTTCCTAGACTTTACACCCAAAGCACAAGCAACAAAAGAGAAAATAGATAAATGGGAACTCCTCAAGCTTAGAAGTTTCTGTACCTCAAAGGAATTTCTCAAAAAGGTAAAGAGGCAGCCAACTCAATGGGAAAAAATTTTTGGAAACCATGTATCTGACAAAAGACTGATATCTTGCATATATAAAGAAATCCTACAACTCAATGACAATAGTACAGTCGGCCCAATTATAAAATGGGCAAAAGATATGAGAAGACAGTTCTCTGAAGAGGAAATACAAATGGCCAAGAAACGCATGAAAAAATGTTCAGCTTCACTAGCTATTAGAGAGATGCAAATTAAGACCACAATGAGATACCATCTCACACCGGTTAGAATGGCTGCCATTAAACAAATAGGAAACTACAAATGCTGGAGGGGATGTGGAGAAATTGGAACTCTTATTCATTGCTGGTGGGACTGTATAATGGTTCAGCCACTCTGGAAGTCAGTCTGGCAGTTCCTTAGAAAACTAGATATAGAGTTACCATTCGATCCAGCGATTGCACTTCTCGGTATATACCCGGAAGATCGGAAAGCAGTGACACGAACAGATATCTGCACGCCAATGTTCATAGCAGCATTATTCACAATTGCCAAAAGATGGAAACAACCCAAATGTCCTTCAACAGATGAGTGGATAAATAAAATGTGGTATATACACACGATGGAATACTACGCGGCAGTAAGAAGGAACGATCTCGTGAAACATATGACAACATGGATGAACCTTGAGGACATAATGCTAAGTGAAATAAGCCAGGCACAAAAAGAGAAATATTATATGCTACCACTAATGTGAACTTTGAAAAATGTAAAACAAATGGTTTATAATGTAGAATGTAGGGGAACTAGCAATAGAGAGCAATTAAGGAAGGGGGAACAATAATCCAAGAAGAACAGATAAGCTATTTAACGTTCTGGGGATGCCCAGGAATGACTATGGTCTGTCAATTTCTGATGGATATAGTAGGAGCAAGTTCACAGAAATGTTGCTATATTAGGTAACTTTCTTGGGGTAAAGTAGGAACATGTTGGAAGTTAAGCAGTTATCTTAGGTTAGTTGTCTTTTTCTTACTCCCTTGTTATGGTCTCTTTGAAATGTTCTTTTATTGTATGTTTGTTTTCTTTTTAACTTTTTTTTCATACAGTTAATTTAAAAAAGAAGGGAAAGTTAAAAAAAAAAAAAAACAAGGAAAAAAAAGATGTAGTGCCCCCTTGAGGAGCCTGTGGAGAATGCAGGGGTATTCGCCTACCCCACCTCGATGGTTGCTAACATGACCACAGACATAGGGGACTGGTGGTTTGATGGGTTGGGCCCTCTACCACAGGTTTTACCCTTGGGAAGACGGTTGCTGCAAAGGAGAGGCTAGGCCTCCCTATGGTTGTGCCTAAGAGCCTCCTCCCGAATGCCTCTTTGTTGCTCAGATGTGGCCCTGTCTCTCTAGCTAAGCCAACTTGAAAGGTGAAATCACTGCCCTCCCCCCTACGTGGGATCAGACACCCAGGGGAGTGAATCTCCCTGGCAACGTGGAATATGACTCCCGGGGAGGAATGTAGACCCGGCATCGTGGGACGGAGAACATCTTCTTGACCAAAAGGGGGATGTGAAAGGAAATGAAATAAGCTTCAGTGGCAGAGAGAATCCAAAAGGAGCCGAGAGGTCACTCTGGTGGGCACTCTTAAGCACACTTTAGACAACCCTTTTTAGGTTCTAAAGAATTGGGGTAGCTGGTGGTGGATACCTGAAACTATCAAACTACAACCCAGAACCCATGAATCTCGAAGACAGTTGTATAAAAATGTAGCTTATGAGGGGTGACAGTGGGATTGGGAATGCCATAAGGACCAAACTCCACTTTGTCTAGTTTATGGATGGATGTGTAGAAAAGTAGGGGAAGGAAACAAACAGACAAAGGTACCCAGTGTTCTTTTTTACTTCAATTGCTCTTTTTCACTCTAATTATTATTCTTGTTATTTTTGTGTGTGTGCTAATGAAGGTGTCAGGGATTGATTTAGGTGATGAATGTACAACTATGTAATGGTACTGTAAACAATCGAAAGTACAATTTGTTTTGTATGACTGTGTGGTATGTGAATATATCTCAATAAAATGATGATTAAAAAAAAAAACAAAAAAAAAAACTAAAGGACAAATGGGGTGGGATGGGGGGGATGGTTTGGGTGTTCTTTTTTCACTTTTATTTTTTATTCTTGTTCTGGTTCTTTCTGATGTAAGGAAAATGTTCAGAGATAGATTGTAGTGATGAACGTATAACTATGTGATCATACTGTGGACAGTTGATTGTATACCATGGATGATTGTATGGTGTGTGACTGTATTTCAATAAAACTGAATTAAAAAATAAATAAATAAAAAATAAATAAAACAAACAAACAAAAAAAAAAAATGTAGCTTATGAGGGGTGACAATGGGATTGGGAAAGCCATAAGGACCACACTCCACTTTGTCTAGTTTATGGATGGATGAGTAGAAAAATAGGGGAAGGAAACAAACAGACAAAGGTACCCAGTGTTCTGTTTTACTTCAATTGCTCTTTTTCACTCTAATTATTATTCTTGTTATTCTTGTGTGTGTGCTAATGAAGGTGTCAGGGATTGATTTGGGTGATGAATGTACAACTATGTAATGGTACTGTGAACAATCGAAAGTACGATTTGTTTTGTATGACTGCGTGGTATATGAATATATCTCAATAAAATGAAGATTAAAAAAAAAAAAAAAAAGACATAATGCTGAGCAAAATAAGCCAGGCACAAAAAGAGAGATATTGTATGTTACCACTAATGTGAATTCTGTGAAAAATGTACAATGTTTTATACTGTAGAATGTAGGGGACCTAGAGATACCAATTAGTGGAGGGGGAATGATAATATAATAAGAACAGATAAACTATGGAGGGTAATCTCAAGGTTATGGGAATGCTCAGGAATGATTATGGTTTGTAAACTTTCTTAGATATAGTAAGATCATGTTGGAAGCAATAGAGTTATTTTAGGTTTTTTTTTCTCTTACTCCATTGTTTTCTTAGGGGTTGTTAATTTTCTTGGGGTATGGTAGGAACATGTTGGAAGCAATGTAGTTATTTTAGATTATTTGTTTTTCTTACTCCTCTGTTTGGACATGGTTTATTAATTTTCTTGGGGTATGGTAGGAACATATTGGAAGCAAAGTAGTTATTTTAGGTTATTTGTTTTCCTTAATCCATTGCTTTGTTTGAAATGTTGTGGGGTTTTTTTGGTTGTTGTTTGCCTGTTTGTTTTTAATTTTTTGATAAACAAAGTTAAAAAATTGAAAAAAAATCAGTAGAAAAATGGGAGTAAAAACTAAATGACAAATAGGGTGGGATGGGGGGATGGTTTGGGTATTCTCTTTTCACTTTTATTTTTTATTCTTATTCTGATTCTTTCTGATGTAAGGAAAATGTTCAGAAATAGATTGTGGTGATGAACGCATAACTATATGATCATACTGTGAACAGTTGATTGTATACAATGGATGACTGTATGGTTTATGAATATATTTCAATAAAACTGAATTAAAAAAAAAAAAAGAAAATATGTTACAGTGTTTTAGGTGTGCCTTATATGCCTTAAAGTACTTTAGGAATGCCTTAATATATTTTAGGTGGAATATTATGTCACAAACTACCTTAAACTTCTTAAAATATTTACCTCCAAACAAATTATTGCCAAAAGTAGCTTAGTAAATTTTATTGGAAGTCTTTCGTTCTGTTTGCATGGCTTAACATTCTTTACAAATATATTATATAACATTTCTTATGATAAATAACACCATGTTTCAATGGCTAAATCAGTGTGTTAGAATTGGAGAACTGAGAGAATCATAAATTATCAATCAATATAGCTTGCTTTCCCAAACTAAGCTCTGAAATTATATCAGTACAAGCATTTTGTTTCCTAGGGCTGCTGTAACAAAGCACCACAAACTGCATATATAAAACAGTAGAAATCAATGATCTCACTATTCTAGAGGCTAGAGAAGCCTGAATCAAGGTGTTGGAAGGGTCGTGGTCTCTCTGAAGTTGGTAGATATTTTAGTTTCCTGGGTTGCTTAAGCAAATACCAAGAAATGGTTTGGCTTACATAATGGGAATTTATTCCCTCACAGCTTGAGGCTGGGAAAAATTCCAAATCAAGCCTCAATGAAGAGATGCTTTCATCTCTTCAACCCAGACTAGCTGCCAGCGATCCTTGGCTCCTCTATCAAATGGCAAGGCACATGGTGGCATCTGCTGGTCTCTACCTATTCTTCAGGTTTCTTTGATTTCAGTTTCTTGTTTCTTTGACTTTCTCTCTATCTGAATGTCATTCTTGTATAAAGGACTCCAGTAATAGAATTAGGACCCATCCTGATTGAGGTGAGTCACACCTCACTGAAGTAGCCTGATCAAAAGGTCCTACTCACGATGGGTTCACATCCAGAGGTATAGCTTAAATTCAAGAACATATTTGTCTGGGATACATACAGCTTCAAACCACCACAGTAGGGAAGATTCTGTCCCATTCCTCTCTCTTGGCTTCTGGTGGTGGCTGGCAATTTTTGGCATTTCTGGCCTTGTGGCACAACTCAATTTCTGCCTCTATGTTGCATGGCCATCTTCTCTTTCTGTGTCTGTCTATCTCCTTTTCCCTTCTTAAATGGGAACTAAGGGCCTACCATACTCCAGCATAACCTCTTTTTAACTTTCTTAATTCTAGCTGTAAAGACTTTATCACATCCCACATATCTTTGTGGGGACACAATTCAACCCGTTACAAGTGCTATCTTGGTGGTGGTGGTTCTCGAATCTCAAATCACAAAATATTTTCTGGGCATTAGATGCAGTGCACTAGCATATGCGTACTTAAATTTTAGGCATTTGTTTCACCAGCAATTTAGGGTAGAATTTGGCTAATATAACCCAGACATGACAGTTTCAAATATCTTATAAAAACATAGATTAGATGAATATGGTCATAAATGTACAGACTGAAAGAAAATCCACAGGATTGATCAGCAGATGCATGGTTTACATACGTACATACAATAACTGGCTTTGTTATAGCATGTCTTGCTTTGAATGGTCAAAGAAAATAATTTTTACGAAAACACTAACAACTCACTTAGTTACCTTTGCTTAACCCATTATGAAAAAAACAACATGGTTTTCAGTTGATTTTGAATCATTGTTTAATTTTATAGTTTTCTGTAAGCATCAGTTCAGTGTTCTAATTTAATTATGTTCTAATTTCTTAGAGCACAGGATATGAATGCTTAGCTGGAAAGGACTCACAATATGCCTCTAAAAGAATTAGCTGCACATATTTAGCAATATATCTATACATTTATGCATCTATATGTCTCCATATTTGCATAATTTTGTTTCTCTTACACATACTCTCTCTCTTTTACACAGAACACATTATGTATTTCTATGTCTCTGTCTATCTCTAGTAGGCTATCTTTATAGTAGGCTTATTTTCCCCAGGACATAATTACTTGGGGACATAGATCAAAATAATGATAATATATCAAATCTTTATTTCTTTGGGTCTACCTGTACCCACCCTGCAAGAACTCCAGCTCCCTCTAAAATCTCTCAACTAGTTAAGGAATAAATCTTATTTATATAAGATATGCCTCTGATGACAGTACCATTTGTGATTTTCTTTTTCTTTGCTTTCGGAAAAATCATCTATTGATGCTGACACTGCCAAGCTGCCAACAAAACCATTTCAACGCATGATGTCCTTTCCCGCTCTTATATTTCCATTCCAGATGTAAGCTATTTAAGCCACTGCAAGATCACTATGCCTTCTAGAACTCTTTGTCATCCTGTTGAAATCCTGAGTAGGAAACAAATCTTATGTTTCCCATTTTAGGAAATTCTATTTAAAGAATAGTACTCTTTTTGCCATGATTTAAGGAGATTTTATAAATGAAGTTTTTTGAGGTATAATTTATGTACAGTAAAATGCTCCCATCTTAAGTATTCAATTTGATGGGTTTGGGCAGGTGTATAAACCCTTGTAATAGCCACCACAATCTCCATAAAAAATAGTTCCATCAACTATGGTCTACCCATACCATCCTGCCATTGTAGAATTTAGTAAAAAGAAATCATTGACATTGTACTTTTTTAGTTTGGTTTCCTTAACACAACATAACAATTTTGAGACTCATCTATGTTTTTGTTTTTGCTTGAATCAGTATTTTATTTTATTTTATTTTTTTGTAGCTGAGTAGTATTTCAATGTATGGGTATACCACAATTTGTTTATCTATTAATCTACTGATAGATAATCTACTGTTTCCAGTTTGGGGCTAATATGAATAAAGCTTATGAATAATATGAATAAAGAAATAATCATGTATTTCTTCTTGTGGATATAGGTTTCCAGTCTTGAAAAACTACCTAGGAATTGCTACTTCATATGTTTAGTATGTTGATGCTTAAACATATCTTTATGCTTTCATGCATATGTTTACTTTATGATTAATGTATGTTTAGTAGCTGTGAAACTGTTTCTCGAAGCAGTTGTACCATGGTTTGCTAGGACTACTGTAGCAAAGTACCACAAACTGGATGGCTTAAAACAACTGAAATTTATCTTCTCAGTTCTGAAAGATAGAGGTCTGAAATCAAGGTTTCAGCAGGGCCATGCACCATCAGAAACCTGTAGGGGAGAACCTTTTCTTGCCTCCTCTGGCTTCTGGTATGTGCCAGCAATACTTGGTTTCCCTTGGATTATAGATGCATCTGCTTCCTTCTTCACATGGCCACACCTTTGTATCTGCCCATCTCCAATTCTCCCCTTCCTATTCAGGCACCAGTCATATCTGATGAAGGTGCACCCTAATCCATTTGGGTTCATCTTAAGTAATCACATGTTCAAAGACCCTATTTCCAATAAAGTCACATTCTTGGAAGAGAGGCTTAAGACTTTAACATCTCTTTTTGGGGAATAAAATTCAACCCATTATGTACACCCAAACTTGAAAAGTGGTAGTTACTTAAAGTTTAGTTCCAGAAGATAGACTCAAAGGCAGCTGCCTAAACAATGTCATGGTTATAGCTCACTCCTCAAGTGGCTATACTTCATTGCTAGCCTTCATGAGCAATCAGCCTCTGGCACACTTCATTGAAAGAACTATACCAAGATTTTTCTTAGGTTGAGAGAAGGCTCTGCCCTCTTTCATACAAAATTTATAGAAACACATGCCTAAAATGATCACAAGAGGAGAAAAACGCAGGACTATCAGGGGAAGAAACTAGTAGTAACACTTACAACTTTCCTGGGTTCTTCTGGGGGATGAAGGGACAAGACTTAGAATGCTCAGTAAGGAGGGATGGCAGCAGCTGGGTGACCTTGTACTTCAGGCCCCCCTAAAGTCTATCCAGCTTAGATCCTGTCAGAGACAACAATAAAAAAGTTTCAGAGTCTTCTCTGGGTCCTGACTATGCTATGACTATGCTATGAGGAAGCTTTGGCACTTTCAAGGAGATTTCTCTAAAATAGACAAACTCCTGTGGGAAACAATGGATGAAGCATCGATTAGTACTCAAGTTCTTATTGGGTCTATAATGCTGATGAAGACGTTCTAGACGACTCAGTCAGAAATGAGAAATGACTGAAAAATGTAGACAAATTCTTGTGGTCTGCTCCATTACTCCAAGAAACAAAACAAAACAAAACAAAAACCCTCTAGCCTTTATGTTAAAAGAGGGCAAAATTTGGGGAAATACCATCATGCAAATGAGAAGAAAATCCCCCACATTTAAGTGATTTCCTTAAAAAAGATTACTGCTGTGAGAACCAAGTTGAAACTGTCTGAAGGGTGCAAGCCTCCCTGACGCAGCCAAAAGGCAAAGTGGCTATGGCTTCTGAGGGAAGGGTTCTGAATGCTGAAATACATAGTGTTTTAATGAGGACCTTGCCACCTGGTACAGGCTGTGGGGACCAAAAACATTAGAAGGAAGTTTAGTTAAAGCCCTGTGCCATTCAAACACGAAAGTGAGTGCAAAATCTTGTCTAAAGCGCAGAACTGACCTCTCTTTCTTGGCCTCTGATTCTGGTCTGTCCCCCTACCCCAGCCACAAACTCCTTAAAGAAAAAGATGATTCAGGATAGGGAGGAGGAATTCTTGTCCGAAAGGAGTAGTGAAGGCCATGTACACCTGCACAGTTATGCTGGGGATCTTTAGAAAGAAGGAAGACTAAAACCATCATTGTTTTACCTAAGTTATTCTGTTAGCCATAGAAGGGTAGTTTAAATAACCATTGGGTGAGACCTTGTCAACTGATTGAAAGTACTGATGTGGCTGTCACAACTAAAGGTATAATAGGAATTGATGCATTACATGCTTGCATAGCTGCATCCCATACATGTCAGAGGAGAGTCCCCCATTCAGAACCATGTTATAGAGAGCCAGTAGAGTGCCCTATAGGTAACATCCTAACCCACTACCCTGTCCCCTTCTACATGGTTCGGGAGAACCAATGTAAACTCCCAAGAAAAAAATAAATTGCAGATTTGGTTAAAGACTTAATTGCTGCCAGAGTGTTCAGAGGGGACAAATCCTAATTAAATAGACTGATCTTGCACAAACAAGATGATGTATTTCATGGCATTTTATGCCATGGTTATTCCAATTGTTTGGGTAGTCCCTTGCCTTGTGACCCTTACTATCCACTGCACAGACAACACTTAGTATGTTTTTTTGGACATCACTAATTTTCATCCTACTGGAGCTCAAAAATCAAGATTAGCTTGCATTCACATGGAAAAACTGCCCATACATATCTCTGGTTTCTCCCAGGGGTAACTGAATTCTGCTGCCATTTGCTACAACTGGGTGAATCAAGATGCAACACAAATGTTGCTACCCTCTGATGTCCAAAGGTTTTATGATATAGATGATGTCCTGTTAACTGGAAATTCAAACGCCTCTGTGTAAACAGCCCCCACTGTGATATTATCATACCTCTGACAGCAGGATAAAATCAAACAGTTCTCCCACCAAATTTCAGGGACCTGCCTGTCAAGGAAAACTGCTTGAGACTATGTGAGCAGATATGTAGTGTTAATCACTTAAAATTCCTATCCCTGACTCCCTCTCCCAAAAAGCATGTTCAGCACCTTTTTAGACTCTTTGGCTTCTGTATGTTCACTTGATCATTCTCTTTGGTCCTTTGCATCAACTAATCCACAAATCAATATTCTTAGGGTGGGGTTCAAACCAACAAGCTGTGTTGGAATCTGTCTGCCAAATTGTGGTATATTCTTCTTTTGGGATCCCATAACTCTCATTACCCCTTTGAACTTTGCCTCTTTTACTATTTTTTTCAGATGGAGCAAATAACAGCATGCAATTTCCTGTTTTTCAATATACATTGAGTTTTTGGGTGCATCACTTTCCTGACATGGCATATCCCCTTTAAAAAGCCACAATTTGGTTGTTACTAGGCTCTTGTTAAAATTGCATGCCCTAACCCATGGAGATATTATGACCGTCTGGCCTGATATTACTATTGTGAGTTGAATTAACTCAGACTTGATGACTAATAAAATTAAAAGGACCTTACCAGTCCCCCGGTCAGCAGAATTGATCCTATCGGCCACTGAAAAAGTGGCAGCTACTGTTCTGGGAGAAATTTATCTCTTACTCCAATGTCTGATTCAAGGCAAGGGACCTAATTCATAAAGCTCCTCTATAAATAGCTAAGCCTGGTGCACAGATAGTTCAGCCAAGTCGAAACCTCATGGCATCTATTGGATTGTTTCTGCTTTTCAGCCTCAGCACTTCCTATGTAAAACTGAAAGGCAGCATAGACACTCCACTCAGTAAGCAGAACTCAAGACAGTCCTCATAACTCTGGACAATACCCCCTTGATGAACCATGCAATATTTTTACCAATTCTTGGTCTACTTTTAAGGGGCTAGACATCTGGTAAACCACTTGGAAGATTATAGACTACTAGTGTCTTAGTTTCCCAGCTGCTGTGACAAAGGGCTGTCTTAACAACAAGAATATATTGGCTCACTGTTTCAGAAGCTAGAAGTCTTGCTTTCTCCCAGAGTCAGTAACAATCCAGCTGTCCCAAGGATTCCGGGTTCCTTGGCTTTCCTGTCACATGGAAATGTCCTCTCCTTTCTTTTCAGTGTTCCATTTACTTCAGCTTCTGTATCTTCCCCATGGCTTGTTCTTCATAAGACCCCCAGTAATAGGATTAAAACCTATCCTGATTCAGCCAGCCACACCTTAACTAAAAATAACACCTTCAGAAGACTCTCTTTACAGTGGGTTCACACTCACAGGGACATGGTTTAACATTAAGAACATGGTTTTTATAGGGTGTATAACTCAACCTACCAAAGACAGACTAAAGACATTTCTCTTTGGGGCCATGAATTGTAAAAACATATAATGGTCACCTATGTACATGCTCACAGCTCATTTTCTGATGACACTAACTGGAATTAAGCTGCCAATCAAGCTTAAGTCATCCAGTTTGCCACCGTTATTGTATGGATACATCATCACTCTGGACATGACCACACATCCACCATCATAAACTAGGCACAAAATAAAGGGATATAAATCTCTGATGTAGAAGCTACCATTTCATGACAGACTTGTGACCCCTGCCAAAAGCTGGCCTGTTGCTCACAGAGATTAAGACACTCACTCTTGGTAATTTGACTACATCAGCCCTTTGACTCTCTTTTGGGGCTTTATTTGATGCATCTCTGCCATCAACTTTTTTACTGTGTTGCTATTTCAGTCTGATCAGCCAGTTCTGTACATATCACTGTGGCCCTTGAATCTAAACTGTATCATATTTTAATCTTTTCAGACCATTTATAGCATGACAAAGGTGTGCATTTTCCTATGAAAACCACCCAACAATGGGCCAATAGTCAAGATATTTGATGGACATTTTACCCTACCTACCATCCACAGGCATCTGCTGCTGTTGAATGCTAGAAGGTCTTCTTCAAAAATCAACTTAAAAGGATTCTGACTCTACCTTCCCTCCCTCCTTCTGCACCACCCACCACATTAAGGCAGTTTCATCTCTAAATGAGGCCATCCCAAGAAAGTGTTCATCTCCTTTCAGCATCTTCCTAGATAACAATCGGGATGGAAGGAGTAGGGAAGTTATATAGCCCTATATTGAAGATTTGGGATTTTATCTTGATGTTTCTTGAGCATATTTTTTTTTTTCTTTCGGGGTAACACACCAAGCTAGCCTGGTAGAACAGTAAAAGAAGGGTTAGGGGATTCAAACTCAATTTTGGTTCAACCATTTGGAATCTTGTTAGATTGACATGATTCTAAATCATGAGGATAATAGCAACTTGGTTTAGTGCCACCAATATAATCATTCTGGAAAAAAGTAGTCAAAAATGTACAGTAATTCAGAAATTTAGCAAAACAGATAATTCTCAGATGGCACCAAAGGAGCATCACTGTTGCATGAAATAATTTTAAAATGGAAGTCTAATAACTATTGAATAATTTGGCTTTAAAACATGGTATAAAATTAATATACTAAATAAAATATGCACATATAACAATAAATTAATATACTAAATAAAATATGCACATATAACAATAAGTGGATAGATGCAAACAGAGAGGAAATAAAAATTTTGCTCTTGTCCCCACGAGGGGACACAATACATGTTTAAGTCTTAATATTTACAGTTAGAAAAGTTGTGCTTATTAAAACCTTTAAGGAATACTTGGGAGAATTTTCATAAAAAGTATAAGTTTTCTGAATTCCTTGAGGCAAACCAGTTCAAAGAAAGCACTGTCCATATAGCTAATGTCTGAGTACAAAGCAAAAGATAATAGTAGAAAATACAAGTAAGGCAACAGTTAAAGTAAAAAGTATCATTTCTGGCAATATATGCAAATGACCTAAATTGCTTATTAAAATTTAAAACTAATATTAGATATATTAAACAAGAAAAGTTTAAAATAAAAGTTTTATTTTAGGTTTACAACTATAAATTTATCTATAACATAATGTCAACTCTGATTCTTCCAATGGAGTCATTGTAACAAAGTTTCTGAAGGAGTCCTAAAATTGAGCTTTATATTCAGATGATAACCACTTGGATCACTGAAATGAAAAATGTCTAAATTATTTTCTATAAATTTACTCTACTACTAGGCCTCTTAATATGGAATCAGTGGTCTCAGAATAAATTTATGAGCTTCATGGGCTAAGAATCCTGAAACTGTATATAAAATTGTTGATATTCCAATTTTCCTTACATTTTATGAGATGAGTAAAGGTATCCATGACCCCAAGAAGACTCAATAGACTACAAGGGCCAACCCTTTGTATCAAATCCAAAATAATTTGCAGAAATATTATGGTAATACTCCAAATTTGCTTTACCTCATCAAATAATATTGCTTTCACATGCAAAAACAAATAAATCTACACATTGAAGTGCACACACACCCGTCTTCTACTTAGCTTGCTTTCATTCTCATACATTAATAATGTGTTAATATAATTTTTGTCATTAATCTAGTCATTTAATGAGTGATGGGAATCAGAAAGAGTATGGATTTTGTTTATGCCTGATTTGGCTATAAGTGTATAGGCATGACTGAAAGACTGTTACTTCCCACTCTTCTTAAAAGCATACAATTGTTTTTCAAATGACCACTTAGAAATTCTGTGTCTGAGTGGGGAAATCCCTAGAGTTGGGGATCTCATGGCAGCTTGTATGGGTGTTCTGGGGTCCTTTTATAGGGGAATTATATGTCCGCTTTCCACACAATTTGAAAACTTCTGCATCATGGCATTTTGTCTTCAAGCACTTTTTTTTAATTAGCATCATTCAAAAAATGATGGCATCCATGTTTTAATACCAGAACCCCTCCATCATTATTTTGATGTTTCCCTTCAACCACTACCTCCAATTCTTTCCAGATTTCAGAGGAATTTCCCTCAACATATCAATAAAATGTCTAACATATTATTATTATAGATTAAAACTGCCTTCACATACATTATGCATTTATCCATCAAAATAATATGGCATGGGTATTAATCTAACAGAATGTATTACCTTGGCTCAAATAAAGCAGCTTAATGTTTAGAATTGTGCACATTGAACATGACGTCTTCTTGGCTGCTTCTCCAGACTCCCTGCTAAAATACCTATAAAAATGTCAACTGTTCAAAATTCACAATGATACAGAAAACTAAGGTTTAGAAAAAAAACAGTAGCACCAGAATTGTGAGGAATTTCAAGTTGATGAAATAGAATTAGAAAGAACAATCTGAGAACCAGCATGGTATGACCATTCCTGGAAACTGATAAACCCAACTTCTTGAGCGGGAAAGCCCAGTTAATCCAGCAGAGCATCAGGAAGGCAAGAACCCTACCCTCTCCCTACTTACCCTACCTGACCCCATCAACAAATTAAAAAAAAATCTCTAACCATTTTGAGAACTCAACTCTTATTCTTCCTTCAACAAAATTATTACCTCCCAAGTATCAGGCACTGCTAGGAATAAATTACGCTTAGGAGAAACAGCCATGGGTAGTACTGCAATGTTAAAAGTCCTGCTTGCAGTGCCTTCTGTGAAATAAAGATTTTCATGTCCCCCATGTTCAGAGTAAGGAAATAACAGTGGTCCAGATGACCCTAATTCAGGAGAGAATTGGAAGAAAGATTGTTTTTCACTGGGCTTGGTTAGGAGCTGTGGACTTCAGCTAGTGTCCCAGATGAAGAGCTGAGTAGTAAATATCCTTACTCTAAGTTGATGGTGAGAGGGAATGGGGAGTAATTGATAAGAACTGACTGGATATATCTACCTTCAAATAAGAATGAATATAAAGGGAAGGAGATATGTAAAACACAAATAGAGCAAAATACTAAAGACTAAGAATTAAAGCAGATGTTTTTTAAAAGTGCACGTTTGTGTATTATGCCATAAAATAAGTCAATGTAATCGTTATTCAGATTAATCAAATTCTGCTTGATTTCAAAATTTTCTTCATAGTTATCTATATTTTTGATATTTTAAGAATGAGTTAGTTCTGATTGAATTCTAACTCCCTTCCTGGTTAGCTGTGTGACCTTGAAAACATTTATTTATCTTATTTTATAGGATTTTAATAGAGCTAACTGTGCAAGGCTTTAAAAATATTAACTCATTTAATCATCTTGATGATCCTTTTGAAGTATTGTATTTTGTACATGAAAAAACTGAGGCACAGAGATGCTAGATAACTTTCCCAAGGTCACACAGCTTGTGAAGTGTGGAGCCTGGCTCCAGAATCCAGGATCTTAAGAACTATGCTATACCACCTGAAAGTAGTTATACTGACTTGTCTCCTCATAGAGGTCATATGGGTATTGAAAGGGAAAAATTCTGTAACTCCCTAGGAATATATCTTACACTGTAAGTTCACAACAAACAATGCTTAAAAAATGAATGTATATTAATTTAGAATAAAACTGATACAATTAAAAATCAGTGCAATATAAATTATAGAAGCAAATTTATAAAAGCATATCCATAGTAAAATAATCAAATGAGATATTTTGAATAAGGTACGCTACAATATGTGTGGTAGGATTATAGGTGATGTGTGTGTATGTGTATATATGTGTGTGTATAATACAGTTCTGACCCTCACTACCCAGAGTTAGTGCAGACTTCATAGATTAAGGTCACATTCCCCACAACACTGCCCTCATGTCAAATACCAGCCACAAGTTCAGAGCTTCCCAGGGATACCCTCACTTCTGAGTAACTGGCTACAAATTCTGGGGTTCTTATCATCCCCTCAGGTTTGATAATTTGGTAGTTTGACTCATAGAATTCAAGAAAGTACAGTGCTTACAATGACAGTTTAATTATAGGAAAAAGATACAGATCACGACAAGCTAAAAGGGAAAATGTATAGGGAGGGATCTGGCAGGGTCCCCAAATTAGATCTTCTGTGCCCTTCCCTGTGGAGTCAGGACGTATCACTCTCTCAGAACTTCAATGTGCATTACGATTCAGGGAAGTTCACCCAAGGTGTGGTGTCCAGAGTTTTTATTGTGGTTGTTTTACACAGGCATGATTGACTGGATCAATGCCCACATGGTTGAACTCAGCATCCAGCCTCCCTCCTCCCCTGAGGTTGGGCTGAGATGACTTGGCTCAAAACCCCAGCCAACACATCCACTCAATTGAGAAGCTTGTGTCCCCAATAAAGAGGTCACTTTTTCAGAACTTACATATGTTATGGCAATGGGTGGGTAGGTTTACTTAAAACAAAAAAAGCTACATGTTTCCTGGAGGGCATATACAGAATCCAGTTTCGTTTCTGCAAATTATATAAACAGAAATCAATTCAATTTATGCATAGGTGCTTGGACACGTATCCTTCAATTAATTGATTTAATAAAGGCTGATGCCATCTATGTAGCAGGCATTTGTCTAGGAATTAGATGCACCATTGTAAGTGTTCCTTCATTCCAGTTTCATAAAATATGTTGAATGACAAGTAGCTATTTGATGTACTTATATCTGCTGGCTTTCTATTAGATCAATAAAGACTCTGGTACAAGCTGTACTCTCAGATGAAAAGGGAACAAGCTAGTAATTGACCTCATCCAATATCATATATTGGATAGTCACTTACCACCTTATGACAACTATTATTTTTCCTTTCTGAAAGTATTATACCACTAATATTGAAAAAGGTCAGGGTTTCATAATACATCTGAAATTATAGTTCATTTTTATCATAATATAATAATCTAAATACCACTATTCATACCCAAAGGTCAGTTTTAACACTTTTGCCCTTTAGGGTAAAGATATGGAGCTCTCACTTTTGTTTTTTACCTCAAAATAAAGGCAATGATTTCTCACGGAGTAAATCCTACTTCAGACCTTATTTATTCCAGTACAATTCAGGCCATGTACAGACATACACCCAAACTCTAAATTCTAGCAACTCTGAAATGACTAAATTATCTCTTTTCAGGATGAGTTTTGGATTAATATAGAGGAAAACAATATGCCAAAGCTACCCTGAGCTGTAAAAACTATAGTAATTATTTCATGGCTCTTTTAACAGCTCTGTCTTGCAGATTCCAGAACTTCATTACTTTATTTATGCTATTACTCCAGGCAAAAAACTTTTACTTCTCTCAGAAAAGATGTAGATATGTATCTCTATCTATCTTTTATATGTATATTTATGTATATGTACATGTACATATACAGACACCAAGCTCTATGTATACAGTATATATTTAGTTGCACATACATGCATCTCTCTGATAAAATCAGAAGGACTTTTATATTATGAACCTTCTTGACATAAAAATCTGTCAAGGGTGGGGCTGTATGTACCCCAGAATAACATGTTCTTAAATTTGATCCATTCCTGTATGATGTGAACCCATTGCAAGTAAGACCTTTTGATGAAGTTAGTTCAGTTAAGTTTGGCCCACCTCAATCAGAATGGGTCTTCATTCTGTTACTGAAGTCCTCTATAGGAGAATGAAATTCACACACAGAGAGAGAAAGCCACACAGGGAGCAGCCAGAGGCTGAAAATCAATGGAACTCAGAAGAGAAGGGAGAGACAAAGAGATGCTTCCATGTGACTTGCCAGGTAATAAGATAAAGACCAGGGAGAGCCAGCAGCCAGCCCCAGAAGACCACAGTCTTCAGAGACAAAGTATTACCTTATGATGCCTTGATTTGGATTTTTTTTTAGCCCGAAAACTGTGAGAAAATAAATTTCTTTTGTTTGAGCTGAACCATTGCATGGTATTGGCTTGAGCAGTCCAGGAAACCAAAACAGTGTCTTTTCAAATTAGGGTTGAGGATAGAGTGCCTTATTTCCAGCATCAATTCTAATGCATTTTGCCTCATTCTACGGCATGCATAGCTGCTGGACAATGTAGTTGGAAAAGGTGTTCCTTTCAAAGAATCCTTAAAGAATCCTTATTTATCTTCATTCTCTACTAGGCCTGTGTGTTCTGTACTCTAGTGTTTAATATATTAGCTCAAATTGGAGAATTTTTTTGAATTGCATATGCCAAAATATGTCTATGTTTACTTTTAATGTTGAAATTAAGTTAACTATGAATGTAGTCAAATTCTCTTTTCTGTGTGTGTGTATGGATGTTTATGTGTGGGTGTGTACTTACAAGCTTTAATTAGTAATCCTAATTAATTTTGGCTTCTTTAAGAAGTTAACTGATACCTTTTCCTACTGGTTTCTATCCTGAAAGAGAAGAAATGATAGATGAATGGAGAAAATCATTAGATATTCTGTCAGATCATTGCTGAGTGAGATAAACTAATGACTGCCTAGGTACACTACTGGTGGCCTAGCTACAATAGATATTATGGTGTTTGCCCCAGAGGCCTGTGGATGTGGTAAGGAAAGAAAATAACATTTAATAATCAGAAGGGAAATGTGTGCCTGTTCATGGCATTTTCATAATTTTCAATAAAAAATTGACAATCAGTATTCAAGAAAAGTATTTAGCTCATGATTTTGCCTTTTAAGATGTAAGGTATGTAATGCAATTTTTTCATAATGAACATATTCCCACCATTTCAATTTTCAAAGACGAGATCTATAACTATGTTTAGGTAACTAAAATGAACTGAATACTGATATTTGTGTTTTTAGACAAAGAGAAAGTTCAGATCATTGTAAACATGAAACAATTTTCTTTTGCCTTTAATATATGATTGGGCTTTCCTCTTTGAAGAAAATGCAATGTCTATGATTTTTTTTTCTTTGGAATTTGAATATAAACTGCTATTAATATTTCAGAATAATTCTATAACAACTTTATTTCAATGTGCTAAAATTCACTGCGCTTCTCTATGTTCAAAATTATATTTTCATATATGACATATTTGTACAATGTTTAGATTATTCTGTTATTTGAATAATTAATGGTCCATAAAACAAATCATTTAGAAGAAATGTTTAATATTATGTATATTACTAGTATATCCTATATGTAACCAGTTAATACCTACTGATTTTATATGCCCAGCACACTACCCACATTCTTTATTTAAAATTTTTTTCTATGTTAGAGAAATTGAAGGTTTACAGAATAATCAGGCATAAAATGAGGATTCCCATGCACAGCCCAACCAACAACATGCATTGGTGTGAAACATTTGTTACGATTATTGATAGCACATTTTTAGAATTGTACTATTAACTGTAGTCAATGGTTTAACTTAGGGTTCACTGTTTGTGTAGTGCTGTTCCATGGATTTTTTAAAAAAACTTCTGTTATATACAATCTAACTTTTCCCAGTTTAGTGATATTTCGGTATGTATTTCAGTGCTCTTAATTGCGTTCACAATGTCATGCTACCATCACCACCATTCATTACCAAATATTTCCATCATTCCAAACAGGAACACTGTACATTTTAAGCCTTAACTTCCCATTTCCTATCCCCACCCCATCCCCTGGTAACCTATATTCTAGATTCTGACTCTATGAGTTTGCTTATTCTAATTGTTTCAAATTAGTGAGATCATATAATATTTGTCCTTTTGTTTCTGGCTTATTTCACTCAACATGATGTCTTCCAAGTTCATGCATGTTGTTGCATGTATCAAGATTTCATTCCTTTTTAATGCTGAGTAATATTCCATTGTATATATATACACCTCATTTTATTTACCATTCATCATTTGATGGACACTGGTTGCTTCCATCTTTTGACAACTGTGAATAACACCATTATGTACAATCGATGTGCAAATATCTGTTTGAGCCCTTGCTTTCAATTCGTTCAGTATATACCTAGTAGTGGGATTGGTGGGGAATACGGTAGTTCTATACTGCACTTTCTGAGGAACTACCACTGTTTTCCAGAACAGCTGCAACATTTTACATTGCCACCAGGAAAAAAATGAGTGTTCCTATTTCTTCACATTCTCTCCAACACTTCTTTTCCTTTCTCTCTCTTTTTTTTTTAATATAACCATTTTAATGGTGAAAAATGTTATCTCAGTGTGATTTTAATTTGCATTTCCTCTATGGCTAATGATGTTGAGCATTTTTTTCATGTGCTTTCTGGTGATTTGTATATCTTCTTTGGAGAAATGTCCTTTCAAGTTTTTTTGTCCATTTTTAAACTGGGTTGCTTAGCTTTTTGTTCTTAAGTTGAAGGATTTCTTTATGTATTCTGGATATGAATCCTTTTCCAGATATATGACTTCCAAATACATTTTCCCATTGTTTAGATTGTCATTTTACTTTCACAGTTAAATCATTTAAGGAACAAAAGTTTTTTTTTTTATTTTAATGAGGTCCCATTTATCTATTTTTTTTCTTTTGTTGCTTGTGCTTTGGGCCTGAAGTCTAGGAAACCATTGCCTAACACAGGTCCTAAATGCTTCCCTACATTTTCTTCCAGGAGTTTGATAGTACTAGTTCTTAATATTTAGAACTTTGATCCATTTTTAGTTGATTTGTGTATATGATTTTTTTTTTCCAAATCGCGATCCAGTTTTCCCAGCACCACTTAATGAAGAAACTATTCTTTTCCAATTGAGTGGGCTTTGCCACATTGTCAAATATCAATTTGTCATAAACATGAGGGGTTGACTTCTGAGCCCTCAATTCTATTACATTGTTCTGTATGTCTGTCCTTCTGCCAATACCATGCTGTTTTAATTACTGTAGCTTTGTAATATATTTTAAGATTGGGAAGTGTGACTCCTACAAATTCATACTTCTATTTCAAGATGGCTCTAGTAACACAGGGCCCCTTGCTCTTCCATATATATTTTTTTAATTTTTTAATTTTTCAATTTCTGGGTACCTAGACTACGGTGGAGCCACTACATGGAAAGGAGTCAGGGGCCCAGAATCACCTATTATCCCAGTAATTAACTTATGAGTTCAGACAATAAGGAAGCAAGGTTCTTGTTCCTTGAATTGTATTTTTATATTTATTTTACAATGTAGCTAAAATTTTATGTAAATTGATGCACATTTTTTTCTTCTGGTTAAAATATGTTAAGCAAACATTCAATTTAATTGTAAAAACACAACTGGTCTCTGAGATTATCTCAATGCCTATAAAGCAACATTAAACTAAAAGACAATACTCAGGAGAAAAATTATGAATCAATAAGCTGATTCAAATATGGATAGGACATCACATTCAAAATTTCAGCTTAAGAGAGATCAAAACTTTGCAATAGAGTCATTTATTTTAATCTTATTAAAGAGGAAATCTCTCACTTTGATGAAAAAATGTGTTAGTTTCTCAGTAAAATGAATTCTAAATTTATTACTTATTCACTATGATGTAGTCACAGGGTAGGACTTTTTTAAATTTTTTTTTAGAGAAGTCATGGGTTAACAGAACAATCAGGCATAAAATACCAGATACCACACACTACCCCACCACCAACACCTTGCATTGGTGTGGAACATTTGTTATAATTGATGATAACACTTTTTAATAATTGTACTTTTTTTTCAGTCATTACCCTTGTTACAATTGATGAATAATTATTAAAATGTATTAACTACATTCCATAGTTTATATTAGGTGTCCCATAGAACAACCTATTAGTAACACCTGTATTAGTGTGGTATATTTGTTATAATTCATGAAAGAACATTCTTAAGCTTGTACTATTAACTATAGTTAATTATCTACAATAGGGTTCACTGTGCTGTACAGTCCTATGTTTATCTTTTAATTTTTATACTAGTATCATATTTACAACCTAAAATTCCCCCTTTTAAGTATATTCACCTATATAATTCAGTGTTATTAATTACACCCAAAATAATGCTCTGCCATCACCACCATCCATTTCCAAAATTTCATAATAAACCCAAATAGAAATTCTGGACAAGTAAAAGATTAACTCCTCATTCCCTACCCCCAGCCCAGTCCCTGGTAATTTATATTCTTGATTGTAACTCTATGAGCTTGCTTATTATAATTAGTTTATATCAGTGAGATCATACAATATTTATGCTTTTGAGTCTGGCTTATTTCACTCAATATTATGTCTTCGAGGTTCATCCATGTTGTTGCATGCATCAGGACTTCATTCTTTTTTTAATACTGAATAATATTCCATTGTACATATATAATGCATTTTGTTTATTCAACAGTTGATGGACACTTGGGTTGCTTCCATCTTATGGCAATTGTGAATGATTCTGCTATGAACATCAATTTTCAAATATCTGTTTGAGTCCCTGGTTTCAATTATTTTGGGTATAAACCTAGAATGTTCATATGGTAATTTTATACTTAACTATCTGAGAAAATGCCAAACTGTCTTCCAGAGTGGCTGCACCATCTTACATTCCTACCAGCAATGAATAAGTATTCCTATTTCCGCACATCCTCTCCAACACTTGTAATTTTCTGTGTTTTTTTAATAGTAGCTTTTTTAGTGGGTGTGAAACAGTATTCATTGTGGCTTTGATTTGCATTTCCCTAGTAACTAAAGATGTTGAGCTTCTTTTCATGCTCTTTTTGGCCATTTGTATATCCTCTTTGAAGTAATGTCTATTCAAATCTTTTGCCCATTTTTAAATCATGTTGTTTATATTTTTATTGTTGAGTTGTAGGATTTCTTTACATATTCTGGATATTGAAACATTATCAGATATGTGACTTCCAAATATTTTCTTTCATTGATTCGGTTATCTTTTCATCTTCATGATAAAGTTCCTTGATGCACAAATATTTTAATTTTTATGAGGTCCCATTTGTCTATTTTCTCTTTTGTTGCTTGTCCAACAAATCATTGCCTGACACAAGATCCAGGAGATGCATCCCTACGTTTTCATATAGTTTTAAAGTCCTGGTTTTTATATTTAGTTCTTTGATCCATTTTTAGTTCATTTTGTATATGGTGAGAGATAAGGGTCATCCTTCATTCTTCTGTATGTAGATATCCATTTCTCCCACCACCATTTGTTGAAGAGACCTTTCGTTCTCAATTGAGTGGACGTGTTAGTCTTGTCCAAAATTAATTGGCCATAGATACAAGGGTCTATTTCTGAACTCTCAATTCAATTCCATTGTTAGGTAGGTAGGTAGGTAGGTAGGTAGGTAGATAGATAGATAGATAGATAGATAGATAGATAGATAGATAGATAGTCTCCTTGCCAGTACCATGCTATTTTGACCACTATATCTTTGTAATAAGCTTTAAAGTCAAGAAGTGCAAGTGCTCCAACTTTGTTCTTTTTATTTAAAATGTTTTTGGCTATTCGGGGTCCCTTACCCTTCCAAATAAATCTGAGAATTGTCTTTTCCATTTCTACTGTTGAAATTTTGATTGGGATTGCATGGAAGCTGTAAATCATTTTGGGAAGAATTGATATCTTAACACTATTTAGTCTTCTAATCCATGAGCATGGAATGTCCTTCCATTTATTTGGATTTTCTTTGTTTTCTTTTAGCAAAATTTTATAGTATTCAGTGTATAAGTGCTTTACATCCTTGAATAAATTTATTCCTAGATATTTGATTCATTTAGTTGCTAATGTAAATGGAATTTTTTTCTTGATTTTCTCTTAAGATTGCTCATTACTAGTGTATAAAAACACTACTAATTTTTATGGGTTGAGCTTGTAACCTGTCACTTTGCTGAATTCATTTATTAGTTCTAGTAGCTTTTTTCTAGATTTTGGGGGACTTTCTATATATAGGATCATGTCAACTGCAAATAGGGAAAGTTTTACTTCTTTGTATCCAACTTGGATGCCTTTTATTTCTTTTTCTTGCCTAAATGCTCTGACTAGATCTTCCAGTACAATATTGAATAATAATGGTGACAGTAGGCATCCTCGTGTTTTTCCAGATCTTAGAGGGAAAGCTTTCAGCTTTTCCCCATTGGGTATGATGTTAACTGTGGGCTTTTCATATACCCCCTTATCATTTGAGGTCATTTACTTCTATTTCTATTTTTCTATTTTTTTTTTAATCAATAAATGATTTTGGATTTTGTCAAATGCCTTTTCTGAGCCAACTGAGATGATCCTGTGTTTTGCCCCTTCGTTTGGTTAATATGGTTTATTATAATAATTGATTTTCTTTTGTTGAACCACCCTTGCATACCTGGGATAAAACCAACTTGATCAGAGTACATAATTCATTTAATGTGCTGTTACATTCAAATTGCTAGTATTTTGTTGAGAAATTTTGCATTTATACTCATAAGGCAGACTGATCTGTAATTTTATTTTCTTGTAGTTTCTTTACCTGGCTTTGTTATTAGGGTAATGAGTTAGGTGGTGTCTCCTCCTGTTCAATGTTTTGGAAGATTTTGCACAGGAATGATATTAATTCTTCTTATAATGATTGTTAGAATTCACCTGTGAAGCCATCTATTCATGATATTTTCTTTGTTGGGAGGTTTTTGGTGACTGATTCAATCTCTTCACATGAAATTCGTCTGTTGAGATCTTCTGTTTCTGCTAGAGTCCGTGTAGGTTGTTCATGTGTTTCTAGGAATTTGTCCATTTCATCTAAGTTATCTAATTTGTTGGCATACATTTGTTCATAGTATCCTTTTATAATCCATTTTATATCTGTGTGGTGAGTAGTAATGTCCCCCCTCTCATTTCTGATTTCACTTAGATGTGTCGTCTCTCTTTTTTCTTTGACAGTCTTGCTAAGGGTTTGCCAATTCTATTGATCTTTCTAAGAACCTACTTTTGGTTTGTTAATGCTGTATTCCTTTTTATTCTTTATTTCATTTATTTCCATTCTAATCTTTGTTCTTTCTTTCTGCTTGCTTTGGGTTTAGTTTGCTTTTCCTTTTCTATTTTGTCATGATGTGCAGGTAGGTCTTTGATTTTAGCTCTATCTTCTTTTTTAATATAAGCATTTAGGTCTATAAATTTCCTTTTCAGCACTACCTTTGCTGATCCCATAAGTTTTGATAAGTTATTATTGCTTTCATATGTCACAAATATTTACTTCCCTTGTGATTTATTCTTTGACTCATTTGTTGTTGAATGAGTCAAAATAAATAAATATATTTAACTTCATATATTTGTGGATTTTCCAGTTCTCTGCCTATTACTGACTTCCAGCTTCATTTGATTATGATTAAAGAAGATGCTTTGTATAATTTCATTCTTCATAAATTTATTGAGATGTGTTTTGTGACCCAAAATGTGATCTATCCATGATCCATGTTCATTTGAGAAGAACATATATCCTGCTGTTTGGGGGTGCAATGTTCTGTATATGCCTCTTAGGTCTAGTTCATTTATTGTATTACTCAAGTTTGCTTTTTCATAATTGATCTTTTTGTAGATGTCCTACCTATTGATAAAAGTGGTATATTGTAGTCTGCAATTATTATCATAGAGGTGTCTATTTCTCTCTTCAGTTTTGCCAGTATTTGCCTCATGTATTATGGGGCACTGTGGTTAGTGAAGAAATATTTATAACTGTTATTTCTTCTTGATGGAATTGCCCTTTTATTAATGTATAGTGTCTTTCTTTGTCTCTTTGACAGCTTTTGACTTAAAGTCTATTTTGTCTGATATTGGTATAGATTATCCAGCCTTTTGTTCTTAATATTTGTATGAAATACCTTTTTTCCAACCCTTCATTTTCAATATATTTGTGTCCTTGTGTTGAAGGTTTGTCTCTTGTAAACAACATGTAATTGGATGTACTTTTTATCCATTCTGCCAATCTGCCTCTTTTGATTGCAGAGTTTAATCCATTAACATTCAGTGTTACTGTAAAGTTAGAACTTAACTTCAGCCATTTTGCCCTTTGGTTTTTATATGTTGTATCTTTTTCTGTCTCTTTACCTTTATTGCAGGCTCCTTTTCTGTTAGGGTGACCTTTTGTGATATATCTGACTGATCCCTTTCTCATTTCTGTTTCTATATATATATTTTAAAATACTTTCTTTGCTGTTACCCTGGGGTGCTTATTAGAAAACGTACATCTATAACCTACAAATTTGAAAAGATACCACCTTAACTTCAATAGGATACACATTCTTTGCTCCCGTTATGCCTCTATTTCCCCTCTTTATATTGTTTTTGACCCATGTTATCTCTTTATATTTTGCCTTTTTCTTGTGCAATTGTATTCTGACTCATATAGGAATGAAAGTAGACTAGTATATAGAGGACATGGTACTATTGGGTTTTGCATTTAGGCTTTTAGTTACTGTTACTGAAGGTCTTCATCTCTTCAGACTACCTTAAGCCACTGTCTCCTATCTTTTCCTTTCAACCTGTAGAAATCCCTTTTCTTAATTCTTGTAGGCCAAGTCTTTTGTCGATGAACTCTCAGTTTCTGTTTATCTGTGGCTATTTTAAACTCTCCCTCCTTTTTAAAGGACAATTTTGCTGAATTGAATTTTGGGCTGACAGTCTTTCTCTTTCAGTACCGTGAATACACCATACCACTGCTGTCTTGCCTCCATGGTTTCTGATGAAAAATTGGCGCTTAATCTTATTGAGTATCCCTTGTATATGACAAATCTCTTTTCTCTTGCTGCTTTCAGAATTCTCTCTTTTTCTTTGGCATTTGACATTCTGCTTAATATGTATCTCAGAGTATGTCTTTTAGGGTTTTTCTGTTTGGAGTACATCGTGCTTCTTCGACCTGTGTATTTATGTCTTTCATAAGAGCTGGGAAATTTGGGGCCACTATTTCCTCAAATATTCTTTCTACTTCTTTTCCTTTCTTTTCTCCTTCTTAGGCATACATGATGCAAATATTTGTAAACTTCAGGCTATCACTCAAATCCCTGAGACACTGATCAATTTTTTCTTTTCTTCATACCTGTTCTTCTGACTGGATGATTTTGATTGTCCTGTCTTCCACTTTTCTGATTCTTTCTTATGTCTGTTCAAGTCTGCTGTCATATGCCTCTAATGTGTTTTTCATTTCCATTATTGTGCCTTTCATCCCCATATTTTCTGTTATGTTTATTTTTTATGCTTATTTTAAGACTTGAATATTGTCTTAATACCTTTCAGCTCTTTATCCATTTTTTCCTGTATCTCTGTGAATTGATTTAGGAGATTCATTTGAAATTGTGTCAGAAATGACCTTGGGGTCACTTTTGTATTCTATGTTCCTCTGAGCTTGTGCTCTGCCCTGGGTGTCTGCAGAGTTAGGTCGCTGTGCCTGTGTGTGCAAAGGGTTCTGATCACAGCTGTGAGTTCTCTCTGGTCTGCTTCTGTGTCAGGAGGGACCTGGGCCACGCAGCCTCTGTGTGACTTCTAAGATGTGTGGAGGGAAGAGTTGGGATGAGTCCAGACAGCTGTGTCTGGGTTGAAAATCTTGTACCTGATTTTTTTTTCTTCTATTCAGCATTTGTGAACTCTTTCTCCAGTCTCTATTGTCCTCCAGAGTGGCAAGCAAGTGGGATTGCCTTTTATTAGTCGATTCTGCGGGGAGATTTTTCCAGGGTATGTCTTACATTGCCATGTTGATGACATCTCTCCAAGTCATTAAATTTTAGAACAGAGAAATGAGCACAGAATGGCATGATGTGAGTTATATTTAAAAAGTATCTCTCTGACAGCAGTGTTGAAAACTCATGGTAGAAGGACAAGGGAGAGTCATGAGTGAACTATGCCATGTTCCAGACAGGTGATAATCATGGCTTCTCCCAGGCAATAGCAGAGGAGATTGTGAGAAGTGTGTAAATTCTGAATAGACTGTGAAGGTAGATATGACAAAATTTGTTGCTAGATGGACTTGAGAAGTGAAAAGATGAGAGTAATAAGCAAATATTCCAAGTATCTTTATCTGAGCAGTGGGAAGGATAAAATGTCATTAATTGTGATTGGGAAGACTATAGGAACAGCAACTAGAATCCGCTGTCTCATAACTCATTGTGCTTCTGCATCCTTGATAAATTCCTTACTAAACCCTGATTGATATCGGAGTCATCAGCATATAAATGATACACAAAGCAAAGAGATTGGATGAAATCGTCTAGGTGTAAATTCAGATGTAGAAGAGTCTAAGTATTAAGCCCAGGAGAAGCATTTTAATGCTTGGTAATAAGTGAGATGAGAATAAAGCAAGAAAGAAAAGTGAGAAGTAGCAACCAATGTGGTAGAAGTAAAGTCAGGATAAAGTAGTGGACAGGAAGCTATCAGGAAAATATTTCAAGAAGAATAGCACGATCAGTATTGCCAAATATTACTAATGGTCCAGTAAGATTGAATTTAGCAAAAAGTTTACAATGATGAGGTTGTTTTGGTGCATTCGAAGGTGGAAAAAAACTTGTTTTGAATGGGTTAATGAGAGAAAGGAATGAAAATAATTTGGGACAGTAGCTATAAAAAATTATTTTAAGTAATTTTGATGCTTAAAGGTAATCAAAAGTACAGATGAATTGAGGAATTTCCTTAAGTAAATGAGATATTACATCATAAATGTATTATGATGAGAACAATCAAGAAGATAGGAAGAAACAAATAAAAGATAGAAGGCAGAACTACTGAAGGAAGATAATTAAAGACATTAAAATTGAATGGACCTAGTTCACAAGGGGAGAGGGAGGCCCCAGCTATCTACAAAGATCTGCAGACAGTTCATCCGTAATAATGGAGAGAAAGGCGTTGTAGACGGGCCCAGTCGAAAGGAGGTGAGTCTATGTGCTGGCTAGAATATTTGAAAAAATTCTGCCCTGATTATTTCTTTTCTCAAAAAAAAAAAAAAAGACACTAGGTCATCAACTGAATGTGAGGAAGGAAGATGAGGAGTGATATATTCCAGTAAAAACAAAGTGTGAAAAAAAAAATCATTCAGGAAAGCAGGAAAGTAAAAGACCTAAGGAAATGAAGTAAGATTTTAAGCAGTACTAAGAGCCCAATTAAGGTAATTAATGCTGAATTTAAAATGATACCACTCAGTCTTATTCTGTGTTTTTTATTCAGCCACATTAAGCAATTCAGGTGAATTCAGGTGAGTTATACAGTAGGTAGATAGTTGAATTTCACCAGGGGGGGTGTTACTAGGCCAATGTTACAAAGGATAAAAGAAGCAAAGAAGCTGATTGTGTGTGCAAGGGAGTGATATAGGTAGACTGCAGAAACTAAACTGAAGAAAAATAAAGAAAATGAGGGCATGCATGGAATGAGAAACAAAGAAATTTGGATAGGATTAATTTTTCCATAGGTCCTAAGAGATTGAAAGCAGTTTCAGTGTTATGCTCAAAAGATATAAAGTAGTAGACAAAGAGCAGTATATGTGAAATTGAGACAGATGTGGTTTTTAGTAATGAGATGATTCTGGGATCTGAAAATGGGAATAGGTAGTTGAGTTAGGGAGGAAGAAAGATATTAATTCAAAGGAGGTCAAGAAACTCAAAGACTAGGTAGTGGCAAGATTACCAAAACTTTAAGAAATATGATTGCAATAATAATAAAGAGAGTGAGATTGAAACACTTCACAGGGAAATTCAGGAGAAAGAACTGATGACTTCAGTATAAATGGGGATAGCAGATGATAGCATCCAATGACATGAACTTCCCAGGTGGCATTTTTAGGAAGGAGGGACTGTGGGTAAAATGCAGGAAAGAAGCAAGGAAGACAATAGCCCAGTTACAGACCTTGATTTCATGGGTTCCCCTTTGAAAAGATGTAGTCAGGGGAAAGTCAGATTATTGCTACTGTGAAGGAATTGTTTAGAGAAACAGTAGGGAATATATGTGATTGTACTGATGAGGAATCATGAGCTCCATACTATACAATGGAAGGTTTAAGAAATTGAAAGAAGGCAATATTATAGAGTAAGTAAAAATAAGAAAAGACCAACAACAGGAGAATAGCAGTAACTTCTGGGGAAAGAGGGAGACAAACCATGGGAGAGAGTTTGGAAAGAGATTTCAAATACACTTCAGCCTTCTTTAATCTGGAGAAAATCTGGCAAAAATGTAGCTTTTGTTAAATCTTGGTGTAGGTTATATGAGTACGCTAATTGTAGCTCTGAGAAAATAATTGGGGGCTATTTGCATCTTAGTTTTAAGTAGCAACAAATTTTCACCTCAAGGACTCTTTTTAAGCTCATGGAGACAATCTTTTCCATAGTATATTATCCTAAATATTAGGGTGATCTCAAAAAATAATGTCAAAGACTAATTTTCCCT
This sequence comes from Choloepus didactylus, assembly GCF_015220235.1. Lineage (NCBI taxonomy): Eukaryota > Metazoa > Chordata > Mammalia > Pilosa > Megalonychidae > Choloepus > Choloepus didactylus. The sequence goes on along the minus strand of NC_051309.1, from coordinate 186,480,751 downwards.
ATCAATTATAATGAGAGATCTGGCTTTCCATAAATATATAAATTTCTGAGGTGCAAATACATTTTCACTTATAGTAAACATATTTCAAATTCTCATTTTCCCTTCATTAACCATTTGCTCCCTAAATGTAAATCAATTTTATTTTTAATCCCCATATTCTATAAAGGAGATGAAATATTTTTCTACGTCAAAAGAAGCAACTTGCTCTCCCTTGAAAAATACAAAAGCCTGATAAAGACTGCACCAAAAAGAAAACCAAAGACCATTTTCATTCATGAATATCTATGCAATAATTTTAAAGAAACCATTAGCACACAACACAACCCTTTATTTAAAAGCAATGTATCATATCAAGTAGAATTTATTTCAGAAATGCAAGAATACTTCAATATTAGGAAATATTTTAATAGAACTTATTATATTAATTGTACTAATATAATAGAATTTATGTTTAATGCTATAGATGCTGAAAAGGCAATTGGCATAACTCAATACACATTCATAGTAAAAGCACTCAAGGAAATGAATAATAGATAATTCCATAATATGATTAAATTGTGTGTGTGTTATGTATTAACACAAGATTCAAAAACACATTTAAAGAGGTATTCCCACTGAAATCAATAAAATAAAATGTTCTTTGGTACCACCACTGTTTAAGATTTTATTGGCGATATTGGCTACTGGGTCTGGGATTTGAGCTTAGCTATTTACAAGCTGATAAATTAGTTTAGTACTGTTTCTTGGATGCTGGAAAAACATACATGACTTCTGTGTCAGAGATAAAGGACTTAAGCATTCGAAGCACAACAAACAGCTTGATATCGTATTTGTATCCTATCCCGTTTTTCCCCACATCCCATGGCGTGGGTAGAGAGGGGTATACGGGGCAACACAGATAGATGCTGAGTATGTGTTAAGTGGTAACCGGGCCTACTCTTTGTCCTGGAGAAAGACATTATTACCTCATCTCTCAATGTTGCTTGTTGAACACAACCATGAGAAAAGGCACAGGTAAGTAGCAGTCAAGACTCTGCATTTCTGACATAACTAGTAAGATATGTAGGAGTAAAAGAGATTGGATTGTCTTCTAATATTAGCCAAAGTAATTAGATAAGAGAAGGCAATTATTTTCATAAGGTTTTGAAAAGACTGGAATAAAACTAACTCTATTTACAAATGATATAATTTATACCACAAAATCCAAGGCAAGAAAAAAGAAAAACAAAACCCTGCTGAAATAATATATTTAATAACAATTTAGGAAATAATAAACAAATGCTAAGTCTCCATATGTGGAGACAATAATTAAAAAGAAGGTAAAGTGGAGGAAAATACCTCATTTAGAGGAGCAATAAAACTATTATGTATCTGGCCTTAGCAGTGTACATCCAAATTGTACATAAGGAAAACCTTAAAACCCCCAAAGACTCAAAAGTAGACTTGAACAAATGGAGAGATATATAATATTCTAGGATATGAAGAGTCAACAACAAAAAGATGACAATGCTTTGAAATCTGACATTATTTTAATTAAAACATCATTAGCATGTTTTTTCTATAGCTATACCTCTTAACTCTAAAGTTTATATGGAAAAAATAAATCCTAAGTCCAAATCCAAATATGGGAAAAAATGGGCATCTGTTTTGGATAAAAATAAAAGTATATCCATACTCCTATCAAACACCAAAACAAACCCAAAATAGATCAGACATTGACCCGCCACACCATCCCTTGCATGGATGCCTTTCTTAACACATGAAGCTCAGAAACCCCAATGTCAGCCTATCTATCCTCCTGTACAGACACCCTCCTCAAACTGCTCAGGCACTAACAATTCTATTGAAGCTTACCCTTCACATAGACACCCACCCCAAACTGTTGTCTTCTTACAATTTGCACCAGATCACCTCTTCTCGTTGGAAACCCTCCTTACCCCATTCAGGCTCTGACTGAAAGCCAGGTGATCCTTCCATGTAGATGTCCTTTTTACCTTGTCTGTACTCTGCTATTCTACTCTTGACCACAGATCCCCCTACATCCGACCAGGTATGGATGCTGACCTTGTTGTGATGCACCTCATGGCTTTAGGACCTATGTCTTCAGAAAGGCAAGGGAAATAAATGAGGAGGGTCCTGAGGCAGTAAAAGAAAAAGGAAGATTTTAAAATATCAAAAATAAATATTGTGTAAAAACCCACATTGTGGTCTTCAACTTACATGAACCTTGATTTTAAAAATTAAAATTGTCAACATTTTGTCCCATACCATTTCAGAATTCTGGTCAGGAAATGACTTCAGAAATAGATTATGGTTGTATATCATGCCAATTATATAATATGAGGATTGCAGTATATTGGGGTATTAATATCAAAGTTATGCTAATCATTGATAGGAAAAAGTGTCTATAGTTTCCTTCATCCTCTGCTTTTACATATTTTTTTCTCAATTCTTTCTAAACTGTTCAGATTTCCTCCAAAAATCTTATTTAGTTTCAATTTATGCTTAACAGTGATCTAACTTATAAAAACAGTGCTAACTTTTTTTTATACTGAAGTATCATTCTATTGATTTAACAATTTCAAGGCCAAGAATCAAGTGTCTTAAAAAAGTAAAAAACTGCTAGCGTATCCATTGTATTGACTGTGAAGTGAGACTGCTGATTTTATAGGTATACTTATTTGAGAGAAATTTAAGAAAATCAGCATTACAGAAACAAATAACTTCTTTAGAACTATTTAAAGAGATACTGAAAAACTCATCAATGCATTTTAATTTTCTACACAAAACATAGAGGTGATTTTTGCATGGCATATTCTTTCTGAAACAGAAGATCCCCAGATCATATGGTTGCATCATGCAGAGTGTGAAACAAAATACTTGTCTGCAGTCTATTCAGGTAAATAAATTAAAATCTACCACATAGAGTTAGTTAAGCACTGTTATCAGACAAATTCTCACCATTGCACTTTGAGGAAATAAGTGGAGGATTTTACATTAAAAACAATGAGTAGGTTCATCCTAAGTCCAAAGCCAGATAAAGATATTACAAGAAAAGATAATTACAAACCAATACCTCTCATGAATACAGATGCAAAAATTCTCAACAAAACATTAGCACACCTAAGCCAACAGTGCATTAAAAAAGCTATACACCATGATCAAATGAGATATATCACAATTATACAAGGATGTTTCATCTTAAGAACATCAATTAATGAAATGCATCACATTAATAGACTGAAGGAAGAATAAAAACAAATGATCATCTCAAATGATGTGGAAAAATTATCTCACAAAATCTAGCACCCCTTCATGATAAAAAAAAATTAGAAAACCAGGAACAGAAGGAAAATTCCACAACATGATAAAGGGCATATATGAAAAAGCCACAGCTTTATCATAGTCAATTGTGAAATACTGAAAGCTTTTCCTCTAGGATCAGGAATAAGTCAAGGATGCCCATTGTCACTACTGTTATTCATCATTGTTCTGGAAGTTCTAGAAAGAAAAATTAAGCAATAAAAAGAAACAACAGGCATTCAAATTGGAAAGGAAGAACTAAAACTTTTCCTATTTGCAGATGATATTATTCTATATATAGAAAATCCTGTAAAAATCCACAGCAAAGCTACTAGAGCCAATGAACACATTCAGCCAAGTGGTAGGGTATAGATCTTCGCAAAACTCAGTAGTGTTTCTACTAGTAATGAACAATCCAAAGAGGAATCAAGAAAAAAATTCTGTTACAATAGCAAGTAAAAGAATCAAATAATTAAGAATAAACTGAACCAAGGATGAAAGGACCTATACATAGAAAACTACAGAACACTGCTGAAAGAATTGTCAACATGTCAATTCTGCCTATAGCAATTTACAGAATCAACATAATTCCAATCAAAAGACCAACAGTCTTCTTTGTAAAAATGGTAAAGCCATATAGAAGGAACCCTGAATAGTCAAAACCATCTTGGAAAAGAACATAGTTGGAGGAGTCACATTTCCTGATTTTAAAACTTATTACAAATCTACAATAATTAAAGCAGCATGGTACTGGCACAAGGATAGACATATAGGCCAATGAAATTGAATTAAGAACAGAGAAATGCAAATCAAAAACACAGTAAGTACCGCCTTCCACCCACTAGAATGACTATTATTTTAAAAATATGGAAATTATAGTGTGTTGGAAAGGACACAGAGAAAGAGGAAACCTCATACGTTGTTGGTGGGAATGTAAAATGGTACGGCCACTTTGGAAAAGAGTTTGGCAGTTACTCCAACAGTTAGATACAGAATTACCTTATGATCCAGCAATCTTACTTCTAGTTATCCACCCAAAGACTTGATAGCAGGGACATAAACAGAAATTTTCACACCAATGTTCATATGGCATTATTCACAATTGCCAAAAGGTAAAAGCAATCTAAGTGTGCATTAACAGATGTATGATAAAGAAAATGTGGTTTATGCATATGTGGGATATTATTCAACTGTAAAAAAGGAATGAAGTTCTGATGAAAGCTACAACATGAATTAACTTTTAAGACATTATGTTGAGTGAAATAAGCCAGACACAAAAGGAGAAATAGTGTATGAACTCACTTACACCAGGTAAGCAGAATATGCAAATTCATAATGTCAGAAACTAGAATACAGGTTACCAGCAGCCAAGTGTGGGTGGGGAAAGATATGTTAATGTTTAATTGGCATAATGTTTCTGTTTGGGGTGATGGAAAATTTTTGGTAATGGGCAATGATGAAGGAGGTACAATTGTGAGAATGTAATTAATACTGCCAAATTGTATTTAGGCTGTATATAGGTTATCAGGAAAAAAAACATAAAACTGTACAAAAAAAGGTGAGCCCTAATGTAATATATAGGCTATATTTAATAGTATAATTATGATAATATTGCTACATCGGTTATAACAAAGGTATCACACTAATGCAAAAATGAGAGGGTGCTGTATGGGAATTCTCTTATTTCTATATGATTTTTCTATAAACCTACAACTACTCTAATGAAAAAAAGTTAAAAGAAATGAATAGAAAGATTGAAAATAATATGTAATGCATACTTTAATAGGGACAGACATGAACCACTTAACTTTTTCATGATTACTCCTTCATACGTGATCCATATTTTGTATTTTATTCCTAATTTTTCTTGTTTTCTTCCTTAAAAAATTATTCCTTAAAATAGTTTTTATTCTAAAAACATCAAAGTATTTCTTCAAAAACTATTTAGTATTATAAAACAAATTTATTTCATAAAGCATTATGAAATAAACATAAGTATAAATATCCTAAACTCTTCAAAACAGTTAAAGAGCTTGATTAGATTAAACGACATTTGAACATTTGAACTACTTCCCCAATCTTAACTCCCCTTACCTATCTCAATAGAGTTGTCACAAAGTTACAATAAATGAAAATATATAAGGCACTTAGTACTGTGCTTGGGGCAGAGTGAGCAACACATAAGCAATAGCTTTTATCTCAGCTTTTTTTCGGTTTGAAAGCACAAAAATTTCTGCCTTTCTTTTTTTTTTTTTTTTTTTTTTTACCCCATTCTGTTTACCACATGCCTCTTGCATTAGCCCTCAGCATAATCTTCCCTTCTGGATCCTCATAACTATCCTACTCAGATCGGAATCTCAAAACCTTTAAAGCAGAAACAATGTTGAAAGACTCATGTGATTAATAAAGATGCAGACATTTATAGGATAGATAGTAAATGAAGTCATTCTGTTTTCTTGAGGGATTCTTCTGGCTCTCCACCTTTCCCCCTCTTTATCCTTTTTCTTGAACTTCTATTCCTTCTTCTCTTTTTTTATCCATATCCTTTTTCTCCTTCCTTAAGAATTTCTCATTACACTTAATTTTATCTCAAAAAAATTTTCCCAAGAGATAAAGACAAGGCCAAGGCAAATTTATAATTATGTCAGGTCTTAAGGAGGACATAGACGACAGGCAGAGGTGATCTATAAGCTCATTTCTCCCAAAGGGGTGAAGACCCATTTGAAAAATAAAATGTTCTAGTTTCCTAGGCTGCACAAGCAATTTCCGTGAAATGGATTGTCTTAAACAATGGAAATTTATTAGCTTATGGTTTTGATGCCAAAAGAAAGTCCAAGTCAAGGTGTCAACAAGGCAATGCTTTCTTCCTAAAGATCGTATATCCAGGGCTGGCTGCCAGAGATTCTTGGCTTCTCTGCCACATGGCAAGACATATGGTGGCATCTCCCAGTCTCTCCCTTCTCGTCAGGTTTTGTTGATTTTAGCTTCTTGCTTCCATGGTGCTCTCTCTCTCTCTCTTTCTCCCTCTCCATCTCTGTCTCTCTCTCTTTCTCCCTCTCTATCTCTCTCTCTGTGTCTCTCTTTCTCTCTCTCTGTCACTCTGTCTCTGTGTATGTGTGTTTCTCTCTTTCTCCCTCTCCATATCTCTCTCTCTCTGTGTTTCTCTCTCTTTTCCCTCTCCATCTCTCTCTCTCTATCTTTCTCCCTCTCCATCTCTCTCTCTCTCTCTCTCCATTTTGTATGAAGATTCCAGTAAGGGGATTAAGACCCATCCTGACTGAGGTAGGTCACACCCTGACTGAAGTGGTCCAATCAAAACTTACAATGGGTTCATACCCACTGGAATGGATTAAATTTAAGAACATGTTTTTCTGGGGTACATACAGCTTCAAACTACCACACAAGGTCAAATAACCTCTTGAAGAACTGAGTTTTCAGGGGACATGTGAAGTTTAGAAAGGGTCAAACCCAAGGCAGAGAAATTTTTAGCTATAGCTTAAATGAGCACTTATGTATAAATTTTGTATGCATCCCTTTATCTTGCATAGGTAGAAGTTGGCCTGGTTAATTCTGATCACCTTCCCACTTTGGAATCCTATAATTATGATCATACATACATTAAAATTTTCACTATTTCTTGGCAATGAGGACAGTAAGTCTACTTCTGAAGCAGAAAATTAATGTCATTATTACAAATAAGATGTCCATCATTAAAGAAAAATTACCATCTTTCTTTCCCTTTGAGAAAAATTGTAGATTGGGAGATAAAAGAATAAAAGATTAACTTTTGAGAAGTCTTACTACTGGTAATTTCAAATTAGAAGCTTTCAAATAATTTTGAATAAGGATGTTTGAAAGCCAGCATTTTAAAGGAAAATGCTCTTCTCTTTATTGATGAAGTTGAATATTATTCTTTTTCCATCATACTAAAATTATTTAACTCTATAGAGCAGTGGCATATAATGTAGATTCGCTTTGATTACTATGGATTAAAAAATTAATGAGAGCTCTAGGGGAAAAATTATAATTTTAGTTGCCTCTTTTGATTCTAACTTTGTACTTGGTTTGCATATCCAGTTGGATATTCTTAATGTTTTAGCTGAGTAAGTACAAAATAAATACTCAAATCTAGGTGGAGAAAGCATGGTAAAATTCATTGGTATTTATTTTTAAAAGTATATCTTTATATAAATTCCTGATTTGTTGCTTTTCATTTTAGAACAAATTAAAATTAGTATCAAAATACTTTTGGAATTGGAAGAGAATAAAAATATATTTGCAGGAGCTGGGAAAAATGTGGAAATGTTGGAGATCTCCACCTGGGTTATTGCTGATATTCTCACAAATATTGAGGACTGACAATTTGGTATGCCAGCCCTTGATCTTTGGGCTTGACATTATGAGGCTTGTTACTGCAAAGCCTACTTATTATAAGCCTACTTTTAATTGTGCCAAAGAGTCTCCCCCAGAGAACCTCTTTGTTGCTCAGATGTGGCCTCTCTCTCTAAAGTAACACTGCAGGTGAACTCACCGCCCTCCCCACTGCATGGGACATGACTGCCAGGGGTGTAAATCTCCCTGGCAATGCAGGATATGACTCCCAGGGATGAGTTTGGACCTGGCATCATGGGATTGAGAAAATCTTCTTAACCAAAAGGGGGAAGCAAAATAAAACAAAATAAGGTTTCAGTGCCTAACAGATTTCAAATGGAGTTGAGATGTCACTGTGGTGGGCATTCTTATGCACTATATATAGATATCCCTTTTTATTTTTTAAGTGTATTGGAATAGCTAAAAGGAAATACTTGAAACTGCAGAACTGCAACCCAGTAGCCTTGATTTTTTGAAGATGATTGTATAACTATGTAACTTACATGGTGTGACTGTGTGACTGTGAAAACCTTGTGGCTCACACTCCCTTTATCCAGTGTATGGATGGAAGAGTAGAAAAACTGGGGACAAAAACTAAATGAAAAGTAGGGTAGGAGGGGGGGATGGAATTATTTGGGTGTTCTTTTTTACTTTTATTTTTTATTCTTATTTTTATTTTTGGTGTAAGGCAAATGTTCAAAAATTGGGGTGATGCATCCACAACTATATGATGGTACTGTGAACAAGAGATTGTACACCATAGATGACTGTATGGTATGTGAATGTATCTCAATAAAGCTGAATTAAAAAAAAAAAAAAGATGTGAACCACTTCATTCAGAATGGGTGTTAATCCTCTTACTGGAGTCCTTTATAAGAGAATGAAACACAGAAAGAAAGACACAGAAGTTGAGAGGAAAAGCCACAGAAACAGAGAGGAAGCCATGGAAGCCAAAAGCTGGAAGCAGGGAAACCTGGAAGAGAAGGGAGACACCGGCAGACACCGCCATGTGCCTTGCCATCTGACTGACGCGTTCAGGATCACTGGAAGCCTGTCTTCAGGAAGGTATCATCTTGATGATGCCTTGATTTGGACATTTTCATGGCCTCAGAACTATATGCTTGTGAATTAATAAATTTCCACTGTTAAAAGCCAAAAAAAAAAAAATACTTTGGGAATGTGTAACAGTTTCTATCACTCAATTTTAACATAGTCACTGTCAATTCTTGCAAATATATGTATGATTGTTAATTTTATCATAATCTTAGAAATATAAATGCAAAAATGAAACACTTTCCTTGCTTACTTTTTTAACTATTACCTCTAATTTGTCTTGTTTTTGTAATAGAAGAACTATACAATACCATGTAAAAGTTAGATGTTCATTCCTGGTAGCTATCTCCAATAATCTATGTCTTTTTTTATGAATATCTTATAGACAGATTGAAATTCCAGTGAGATTTTGAAGAGAGGTATATTTCTGCTATATATACTAAAACATATAGATATATATTTGAAGTGTTAAGATGGATAATGATGAAGTATTTTTTAAAAAATACTATTTTGTTACAGTTAAGAGCTACATAAACCACATTACCTCCTACTTCTTCCTGCCCCCTCCTTCATAAAAAATAAACAAATAAAAAACTGAAAGGTATAGTTTCAACTAGAATTTATAATAATAAATTTTCTAAAGTTGAACCTTTGTATATAAAGCACTGTTTTTCCTAACCCGGAGGTAAGGGCTTAAGAATTAACAGGTCTTTCCTTGAGCACTGGCCTGAGAAGTTTGATAATTTTTAATGATACTGCATTACTCCAGTGTCTTGAAACTATGTGTATGAAAATTCAACCTCATGTGGCTTTGATAATCTAGGTTTTTATCTTCATATCTCCTTGTATCACTCCAGTAAGATTTTCTGGTAACACATCAAATCTAGAATAACTCAAATTAGCCTTGTGCATCAATCATTTTCACTTTTCTGTAACAGATGATGATGCTTAAAAGTGTGTTATCAAAATAATCTTGCTCTGAAAATGGCAGTTCCCTGTTTAGCATGAAGTGACCTTTAATGAAATCAATGCATTGTCTTCCATATGAATTCCTATTAGAGTTTAGCAAGCGTATCTGAAAATTTTGTCCTGTTTAATCTAATTTTTCATAAGCTGGAATTATTTTTGTGAACATGTCTTTTTTCTCTCCCTCTTTTCTTCACATTCTTTAAAATAAAAAGACCATTCTAACATCAAGCCAATTAATTCAATTGATAAATTAGAACAAAGTGTCAGTGATTTACACTTGTAAAATTCTTAGAAGTATTGTTTGATTGATATTTTCAAAAATTCTTGAATTTGGAACTTCTTGAAGATACTGCATATTGGATACTGTGATTTAAACTGTTTTTTCTCTGGAGATTTTTCACTGGATTTTTTTCTGCAAACATAAATTTCTCTATAAAGATAATACAAAACTTAGAAAAACAATTCTGTTCTCATTGTAATTTTGAAAATTGACTGTTGATATATTAAACTTGGCAAATATCACTTTTAAAAATGTTTACAAGTCTTAAAATGACTCCCATCTTCTTATCAAAGTAGTTGATTATTACTTTAGTTTCCAGATACTTCTACTTCGGGAGACTCTAGATATAACTTTTGTTCTTCAATTCTATGTGCTGAATAAAGATATATTATGGACTGTGTATTTGTGTGGTATATGTATGAAAAGACAGAAAATTGCACACTTATTAGATGCCACCTAGGACCTGAGCAAATTTTGGTAAATCTGAAATGGCATATACATTTTATGTGGTGATCTCTTTTGCTCTCTGTCTCTTTTGTGTTCTTTAATATTGTTTGCTTTCTTAATGTAGGTAACATCTTTATCACACAGTGATGTGATCTCTCCTATGGCATTTTCCAGAGCAACTAAAATATTACATGTGTTTCATTAAAGGGATTCATTTGAGGTCTTCATAATAGACTATTAGATAAGTGGTGATTCATAATTATATCACATATTCAAGATAAAATACTTTACAATAATCTATTACATTTTCTTAAGCACATATATTTTGTCAATGATGCATGAAGTGATTTGACCTAGTGTATATGTGAACCTCTTTAATTTTAAAAATTCTATGTTTATTTTAATATTCATTTTATATATACACAAGGGAAATGTAACTTGCAAAAGAGAATAATAATTACACTGATATTAATGGTCAGGACAAATCTAAAAGAAGTGATGTAAGGTCGATTTAAATAAAACATTAAGTAAATTCATGTTACAGTTTCAAATTGAATGTGGGGAAATTTTTGGAAATAGTATGCAAATAACTGAAACATGAAAACCACTGAAGTAAAAAAATAAAAAAAGAGAGGCTTCTGGAGAGAAAACGAACATGTGGCAATGAACTCACCAGGAGATTGATGTTTCCAAATGTTTTGATCATGGGTTAAGCAGATTTAGTGATACAACTTATGTATTATATTCTGTATTTCAGAAATCAAAATATAGATTTTTTGGACTGGATTTTATATGTAAACATATTCATATACATCTAAATTCTCTCAGTGTATGTATATTAAATGACAATGTCAGACTGAAAATTTTTATACAGATCACAATTGTTTTACTTTCAGAGATCCCACTGTTATGACCAAATTAGTAATATTCTTAAATGGTTTCAGGAACAATGTTACATGATATTTAAATACCGCACTTTATTTCTTCTGTCTTACCAGCACAGTTTTCAAAAGTCACAAAGAAAATAAGCCTACCAAGATTGAATAGAGCATTTCCTAACATATATAAATTATTAAAACCTAGTTGTCCTGCATTTTTAATTTGATAGTACACTTGATTAGAAGGGAGGCATATTGTACTAAAGATGAAATTTCATTATTTGCAGTAATAATGATTCCTTAAGGATATAGTATGTTCAAATATACTTGGAAAGCTTTTCACACTCGCATTAGTAGGGACAGAATATAATCACTCCAAGAAAAAGATATAGAAAACAAAAACAGGCATGGAGTTGAAAGTTGTAAAGAATCTACACCCTTGCAGCTACACAAGTGAATTCCAGGAAAGGCAATGTAGAAGTCTAACAAAGCGGTGAATGTCTCATCCAAGAAAGGAATGCATAGCATCATTCTTGGCTGTGACTTTTAGAGAAGGACTTCTCTTGCAATTAATATGTGAAGGAATTAAATAACCATTTGAAATGGAGAGACAGATAGTTGTGTACTGTACTTTGTGAGGTAAATTTCAGTAGAATTTAGGAGGATTTTGAGGAGACAATAATAGGTGAACACATATAACTAAGGTCTTGAGTAGCAAATAAAAAGAATGTCCTAAGTTACTGCATTTTGATTTTTTGGACACTAAACCATTTGGTTTTACTTCCACTGTTGTGAACCTACAAAAGTAAACAAAGTGTTCATAAATTTGCCACTTCATCTGTCCTGAATGTGATAATAAATTCATGGAAAGAGCCTTGGATAAGTTGAGCAGAGCTCAATTTCTAGATGTCTTTATTATAGGTTGAACCACGATTCATCCCACAATATGAATATGAATATACCCCTTGTTCTTTGAAGCTGCCAAATAAAGACAAAGTTCTCCCAGCAGCTGCAGAAGGTATTTGGGGGGCATATCAGGGGGTAGGAGGGTGAATAGTTCAACATATAATAGACATTTCTTCAAAACATATTACCTTCATAGGAATTACATACTTTTCTTCTCTACTGTTTTTGTTTTGTTTGGTTTTTATGTTATAAAAAACTGTTTGGTGGTTGTGCTGGTTTAAATCTGTTATGTACCCCACAAAGTGCCATGTTCTTTTAATCCAGTCTTGTGGAGGCAGTCGTATTGTGGGTAGGATGTTTTCATTAGGATGTTTCCATGGAAATGTGACCCACCCAATTGTGGATTAGATTATTTCCATGGAGATGTAACCCTGCCCATTAAACATGGGTCGTAGTTTACTGGTGTCCTCTATGAGAGGATAAAAGGCAGAGACATTTTGAAGAGAGCTAAGAGATGACTGGAGATGGTAACAGAAAGATGTTTGGAGATGCAAAGCTAAGAGATGAAATCCAGAGCTTGCCTCAGAGACACTTAGAGAGAAAATGCCCAGAGACATTTCAGAGAAAGCTATTTTGAAACCAGAAGCTGGGAGAGAAGGGCCAGTAGAAGTTGATAAGTGCCTTTCCGTGTGACAGAGAAACCCTGGAGACCATCGGCCTTTCCTCAGAGAAGGTGTCTAGCTCTTGATGCCTTAATTTGGACATTTTCATGGCCTTAGAACCCAATAAAAGCCAATCCATTTCTGGTATTTTTCATTTTAGAAGCTTTAGCAATCCGGAACAGTGGTCAAACATGACAAGTCATTTGCCATATTCTAAAAGATCTTGAACAATTTCATGCTAGAATACTGTAGTAGCTTATGTACTCAAATGATTTTTTTCCAAACTTAGGCCATTTTTGAGAACAAAGGAGAGTACTACTAATAATCATGCTGGTATAGCAGATATGAAATGAATCTATCACAGACAAATTGAAACATTCAGTCATTCTATGTATAGGCAAAGAGGTTCCATGATGCACAAAATATTTGTCTGAAGACATTTCGTAGTATGCTTCATCATATTACATCTTTACAAATCCCTTACTACAAATAATTAAGTCTCCTATTTCAGTGTAATGTGTTCCTTTTTAGTCAATTGTACTATGAAAATAAAAATATGGAACTTCATTTTAATAATGCATATGTTTAGAAATGCTCTTTTGCTTCTGTTCCCTCAGCCTGTAATGCTTTCCTTCAGATATATACCTAGTTTTATCTCTTGTCAAATATCACCTTATATGTGAAGCCTCCTCAGGTCACCATATCTAAAATTTCAGTGTATCTCAAATCTTTTTTTCCCTTTTGCCTGCTTTACTTTTTCTCCTTAGGACTTAGCACAATCTATCAAAATATGTACAGGCAGTTATCCTATAGCACAAAATACATGTTTCTAAAAATCTCTGCATGTTATGAAAAATTGAGTAATAAAAACCATGAGCTTATAGGAAAAAAATGGGATTAGGACACAAGATTCAAAAACTTTGTCAGCAATGCATAAAAAAGAAATAAGAAACTAATAAAAGCACTTTTACAGTTTTACATATTGCGATAAGTTAAGAAATACATAATATGGAATATAACCTTGAAAAAATCTAAAGTTTTCTTGTGGACGTTCTTGTCAGAGAGTCAGTGTCTTAAACCTTGTAGCTTGGGAGTTATTGTAAAGATGTAGAAGGAGAGTTATCTGAAATCTGACCTAACCTGTAATGCCAGATGCAGATGAGTATGATTTATAACTCATCCAAGGTAGCTGGTAGATATTTGAGGTAACATGTGTGTGTGTGTACACACACATGCATACACACCTGCACATTTTTGTTTATTCCTATATGGTTTGTTTCAGTAGGATGCAGTTTTCTAGTTTCACTTAGTGTTTTTGTGGAAGAAATTGTGAAAAGGAAACGTGAAATATTTGTTATGCTCAAATTGTTGGCACGTGTATGTGTGTATATATGTGTGTAAATAAATATTCACTTTAGAACAAATATGCATCTTTAGAAACAATTGTTATTGTACAGCCAATTGCACTTATTTTCTTTTTACTCTATCACCCACTAGAATGCATGTTCTATGAAAGCAAGCATTTAAACTAATTTTTTTTTTTTGCTTCTGTACTCATAGAACCTATAATAATTGACACATAATAGGCATACAATAAGTTATTTTTTGGATGAATGAATGCACTTAAAATTCCATTAATGACCTGACCCTCTTTGCCTCTTGAATTTCAATTTTCATCACCCTCCCTTGTATTATATGTGACAGCTAAATTAATTAATTTTTGATCTTGGAATGATACTCTGTGTTCACCTGAATTGTGGGAGTCATTACTGACTCCATACTCCATCACCTCCAGGCCTTTGTACATGATATTCTCCTTGCGTATAACATTTATCACTAACTTTATCAAATCTCTAAATCCTAAAAAATCTATAATTACTATGTTAAAAGTTATGTCTCTTAAGACAACCTGAACTAAAATTCAGGCTCTTCATATGTCTTCTCATTCTTCCCTTTTTTGTCTTTGTAAGATATATAGTAATTGCTAATTTAATTATGTCTGCTTTGTTAGACTGTAATTTGTGAGGACAGGAACCCGCTGTACTGCCATTGCAGCATCAGAATCTATTGCTGTTCTGACTAAAAAGCAAGTTCTCAATAAAGATTTGCAGAATGGTTGAAGTGGAGTATTCTTCCTATAAGCCAGAATATAAAAGGGAGAAAAGGGATGAAATGATCGATCTGTGAGGAGGGGGGCAAAGTTAGAGCAATACTGCTTATTCCATGGCTTTCATGATATTTTACTACATCAAGAGAATGGCATCAATTCCCCAACACCCTAAGGAGTGCAGCTGTACTTTGTTATCTGTTATTGGCAGTCTTTTCTCTTACTGGTAAATTTTTCTTTTCTTTGGAAGGAAACAATATTCCATTTTGATTGGTTCTGGCACTTAGTAGGTGCATATGATTGGAACTTTTAAAAGATCATACTATTCAACGAAATAGGCATAAATTTGTACAGAAATTGTAAAAAATCAAAAGGATAGAAGGATAGGTAGTGTAAAGCACAGAGCACATTTTGGTACAGGGTAAATGCACAGTAAGTGTTAGATATTATCAGCAATGACAGTGATATTCATTTTAGAGGATTAGATTAGGATTGGAACATACAGAACTTCCAAAGTTCTTCAGTGTGGTTCTTCCAGGCTGCCTCTAAACCTTATAGTTGACATTCAAAGAGAAATCTCCTTTGCCAGTACTAGATTGAAACTCCTAATGTTCACAGGCCATGCATTTATACCTCCTACAATAGGAAAGTAGGTAAATGAGCTGGAAAATTTCATCTCCATTTCCAAATTTTCCAGAGAAGAGATTCCTCAGCCCAACACAGATCAGATGTTTACCTCTCTGCCAATCAATTGTGATTGAAGCTGGAGTAATGCTTTACGATCATGACATTCAGAAACTTTACAATCATGACATAATCGATAAGATCATGAAAAGTCAGAAGGTGAAAAGCTAATGCCTGCATTGCAGTGTTTAATGATCCCAAGTTAACAATTTTCAATATTGGTGCACAAACACATGATTTATAAAAGCACAAAGACATTCTACTGAAAAAGACAAACCACAGGATTGCAGGGACTTGGGCCATAAACTGCAGAGTACGGGATAAGAGCTGTAAACAGTCAGAGTTCCTGAGATATGCCTCGTTCATGTCAATGCTTTTTCTCTGGTGTTGCTATTTTAGCTTATCTCCTTCATACTGCTTCTCTTTTCATTTATTAGTTTGCATTTCATCTATAATCCTCAGGCAAAGTTAGTCAAAAATATTTACTGTATTAAAAATTCAAAATTACAAACCAATAGGCAGGACATGGAAAAGTCAGCCATCTAAGATAGGCTTTTCTGAATATCTAAAAAGTTCTTTAGTAATAAAGTAAGTTCATGGGGATAACATTGGGCAGTGATTAGCAAAAAAACCGGTGAGGGGGTTCATCAATATATGAGTCTGTCACCATCAGGCTCAGTCTCTGTGACTGCCCTCTAGCGGAGTTTGTCCTGAGGTTGACCTTTGCTGTGCATTGAAATGTTCCACTGCTATTGCTCATGGGGGCATATCATATGCTTCAGATGCATTGGGATTTTAAAAAGTAGCTGGTAACTTTGGGGCTAAGAATGCTAAGGAACACTATAGTTTATGCGTGCTGCTGATTTATTTATTTATTTTTTAATTTTTTTAATTTTTTTAATTTTTTAAATGCAGTTTTATTGAAATATATTCACATACCATACAATCATCCGTGGTATACAAGCAATTGTTAAAAGTATGATCATTTAGTTATGCATTCATCATCACAGTCTATTTCTGAACATTTTCCTTACATCAGAAAGAATCAGAATGAGAATAAAAAATAAAAGTAAAAAAAGAACACCCAAACCATCCCCCCCTTCCCACCGTATTTGTCATTTAGTTTTTGTCTCTATTTTTCTACTCATCCATCCATACACTAGATAAAGGGAGTGTGATCCACAAGGTTTTCACAATCACAGTGTCAACCCTTGTAATCTACATTATTATACAATCATCTTCAGGGGTCCAGACTACTGGGTTGGAGTTTGGTAGTTTCAGGTATTTACTTCTAGCTATTCCAATGCATTAAAACCTAAGAGGTGTTATCTATATAGTGCTTAAGAATGTCCACCAGAGTGACCTCTCGACTCCACCTGAAATCTCTCAGCCACTGAAAGTATTTTGTCTCATTTTGCATCCCCCTTTTGGTCAAGATGATGTTCTCAATCCTGCGATGCTGGGTCCAGATTCATCCCTGGAAGTCATATCCTGCATTGCCAGGGAGATTTACACTCCTGGGATTGGGTCCCACGCAGAGGGGAGGGCAGTGAGCTCACCCACTGAGGTGGCTCAGTTAGAGAGAGAGAGAGGGCCACATCTGAGCAACAAAGAGGTACTCAGGGGAGACACTTAGGTACAATTATATGCAAGTTTAGCCTCTCCTTTGCAGTAACGAGCTTCATAAGGGCAAGTCCCATGATAGAGGGCTTGGCACATCAAACTGCCAGTTCCAATGTTTGTGACAACATTAACACCAGTCCAGGTGAGGAAGTCCAACACTTCTGCACCTTCCCTCAGCTCCTTGGGGGGAGGGGGATTGTAAATATATTTTTTATTCTCTGACCAAATTGCTTTAGGATGTGTCACCATTTCACTCTAACCTATACTAACCTACCATATCTCACTTCCTATTCAAAGTTCCCTGTAATTGTGGTGTTTGAACAAACTGACTGTAGAGTTATACTGTTTAGAAAACACAGATTCTGCATCAAATAGACATCTCTTCCCTTGGTCTCACATGGAAGTTGAAGTTTTAAAACACAGTCAGTTTTGACCTTTACCCTTTGGTCTGGTTTGCCCTAGTCTTAATCAGATCTGCTTCATTCATCTCTCTAATTGAAGTCTGGGCTCTTTTTCAGCTTTTTTTAAACAGTTGCTTGTATGCACTAATACTGACATTCATATCTGCTGAGCTCTAGCTCTGAGTTTCAGGTGTCTCAGAGATATGCATTTTTCCAGAGACCAATAAGTTTATACACTAAGGGATCAGCATCTCAAAGTTTAGAGACAGGCATTACAATTCAGGAATAGAGTTGACTGCTGTAAGAGCTTACAATCTAGGGACCATTACAATAATCATGTCCACGTTCGGCTATGTTCTAAGATTCAATTCTGAGTTTACGCATTGTAGTTAGTCCATATTGGTGAGGCATTATAGTGTTTGCTTTTATATCTGGCATACTTCAATCAAATACTGTGTACAGGATCCATTCACCTTGTTGTGTGTCTCACAGCTTCACTCCTTCTCGTAGTTGCTCAGTATTCCATTGTATGCATATGCCACAGTTCACCATTCTGTTCCTCAGTCTACGTACCCTTAGGTCACCTCCACCCATTGCAAGCCATGATTACTGCCTCCATGAACACCATTTTACAAATGTCCATTCATGTTTATGCTCTCAGATCTTCAAGTGACATACTCCATAATGAGGTTGCAAGACCTGATGATCCCCACCACACTGACCTTCAGAAAGGCTACACCATTCTACCTGCTCATCAACAGTAGATAGGTACATTATTCTCACCATGTTTTTTTCCAACACTTTTACTCCTATATATATTTTTTACTACAATTTTAAAGAGTTATATTCACATACCATACATTTATCCACAGTGTACAATCAGTTGTTCATGGTATCATCATAAAGTTGTACATTTAATCACCACAATTAGCACTTGAACATATTGATTACTACAAGAAAAATATTTTTTTTTAGCAAAAATAAAAAAGATGATAAAAGGAAAAATAACATGTCATACAATACAATATAATAGTAAGGACAGAAAATAACACCACTACCAAGAATCCCATATTCCTCCCCTATATTTACTTCTCATATACACTTAGCATTGGCATATTGCTTTTGTTACATTTAATGGAGGTATATTACAATGTTGCTGTTGACCATAGACTCCAGTTTGCTTTGATAATGTTTTTTCCCAAATACCATCCCTTTTTCAACACTCTACATGGTTGACATTCATTTGCTTTCCCACATGCAAAAACATTTTGTACATTTAGTAACAGTGTTTGGCCACTCCAGTTTTTGCCGTTATACAGTCCCAGTCTTCATCATCTATCTTTACCTCTGGTGTCATACATTCTCCGATCCCACCTCTTTCAGCTTTACTCACAGACATCTTTGTTCAGTGTACTTACAATACCATGCTACCATCACACAGTATTATGCTATCTATTTCTGGATCTATACAATCAATCCTGCTAAACAGTCTGTAGTCCTTCAGCATCAAATGGCTGATCTCTGCCCTATTTCTGTCTCCTGGTCACCTGTGTTGTCAGCTTTTAACTCCCAAAGTTTGTTCATTAATGTCTGTTCATATGAGTGAGACCATACAGAATCTGTCTTTTTGTTTCTGGCTAACTTCACTCACCATAATGTCCTCAAGGTTCATCCATGTTATTATATAATCCATGTCTTTGTTCTGTCTTACAGCTGCATAATATTCCATCATGTGTATATACCACAGTTTGTTTATCCACTCATCCGTTGATGGACATTTGGGCTGTTTCCATCTCTTGGCAATCGTGAATAATGTTGCAATAAACATCCATTTACAAATGTCTGTTTGTGTCTTAAGTTTCAGTGCCTCTGAGTATATACCCAGCAATGGAATAGCTGGGTCACATGGCAAATCTATATTTAGCTTTCTGAGGAACCTCCATACTGTCTTCCAGAGTGGCTGCACCGTTCTATGTTCCCACCAACAATGAATAAGTGTGCCTCTTTCTCCACATCCTCTCCAGCACTTGTCATTTTCTGTTTTTTGGATAATGGCCATTCTGGTAGGTGTGAGATAATATCTCACTGTGGTTTTGATTTGCATTTCCTTAATAGCCAGTGGAGTTGAGCATTTTTTCATATGTTTTTTAGCCATTTGTATTTCCTCTTCAGAAAAATATCTGTCCATGTCTTTTGCCCATTTTTTAGTTGGATTCTTTGTCTTTCTGTTATTGATTTGTAGGATTCCTTTATATATTTGGGATATTAAACCTTTATCTGATATGTGGTGTTCTAGTTTGCTAATGCTGCAGAATGCAAAACACCAGAGATGGATAGGCTTTTATAAAAAGGGGGTTTATTTGGCTACACAGTTACAGTCTTAAGGCCATAAAGTGTCCAAGGTAACACATCAGTAATCGGGTACCTTCACTGGAGGATGGCCGATGGCATCCGGAAAGCCTCTGTTAGCTAGGAAGGCACGTGGCTGGCATCTGCTCCAAAGTTTTGGTTTCAAAATGGCTCTCTCCCAGGACGTTCCTCTCCAGCAAGCTTGCTCCTCTTCAAAACGTCACTCACAGCTGCACTGAGTTCCATCTCTGAGTCAGCATATTTATATGGCTCCACTGATCAAGGCCCACCCTGAATGGGCGGGGCCACACCTCCATGGGAGCATCCCACCAGAGTCACCACCCACAGCTGGCAGGGCACATCTCCATGCAAACAACCCAATTCAAACATTCCAACTTAATCCCCACTATTCTGTCTGCCCCACAAGATTGCATCAAAGAACATGGCTTTTTCTGGGGGACATAATACATTCAAACCGGCACATGTGGTTTCCAAATATCATCTTCCATTGTGTAGGTTGCCTTTTTACTTTTCTGACAAAGTCCTTTGATGTACAAAGGTGTTTAATTCTGAGGAGATCCCATTTGTCTATTTCTTCTTTGGTTGCTCATGCCTTAGGTGTGAGGTCTAAGAAATCACTTCCTATCACAAGATCTTTAAGATATTGCCTTACATTTTCTTCTAACAGTTTTATGGTCTTGGTGCTAACGTTTAGGTCTTTGGTCCATTTTGAGTTAATTTTTGTATAAGGTGTGAGATAGGCATCCTCTTTCATTCTTTTGGAAATAGACTCTCAGTTCTCCAAACACCATTTATTGAACAGACTGCTCTTTCCCAGTGGCTTTGGATTGACTGCCTTAACAAAGATCAGTTGTCCGTAGATGCAAGGGTCTACTTCTGAACATTCAATTCGATTCCATTGGTTGGTATATCTGTCCTTATGCCAGTAACATGCTGTTTTGAGCACTGTAGCTTTGTAGTAGGCTTCAAAGTCGGGTAGTGTGAGACCTCCTGCTTCGTTCCTTTCTCAATATATTTTTGGCTATTCGGGGCACCTTGCCCTTCCAAATAAATTTAGTTACTGGTTTTTCTATTTCTGTAAAGTAAGTTATTGGGATTTGAATCTATATATCAGTTTAGGTAAAATTGCCATCTTAACTATATTTAGTCTTCCAATCCATGAACATGGTATGTTCTTCCATTTTTTTTAGGTCTTGTTCAATTTCTTTTAGCAGTTTCTTATGGTTTTCTGTGTAAAGGTCTTTTGTGTTCTTGATTAAGTTTATTCCTAAATACTTGATTCTTTTGGTTGCTATTGTAAATGGGATTTTTTTCTTGATTTCCTCCTCTTGTTACATGTTACTTGTGTATAGGAACACTACAGATTTTTGCATGTTGATCTTGTAGCCTGCCACTTTGCTGTATTCATTGACTAGTTCTAGTAGCTTTGCTGTAGATTTTCTGGATTTCCTACATACAGAATCATGTCATCTGCAAATAGTGGAAGTTTTACTTCTTCCTCTCCAATTTGGATGCCTTTTATTTGTTTTTCTTGCCTAATTGCTCTAGCTAGAACTTCCAGCACAATGTTGAATAACACTGGTGATAGTGGGCGTCCCTGTCTTGTTCCTGATCTTAGAGGAAAAGCTTTCAGTCTCTCCCCATTGAGTGTGATGTTAACTGTGGGTTTTTCATATAACACCTTTATCATGTTGAAAAAGTTCCCTTCTATTCCTATCCTTTGAAGTGTTTTCATCAGGAAAGGATGTTGAATTTTGTCAAATGCCTTTTCTGCATCAATTGAGATGATCATGCGGTTCTTCTGCTTTGATGTGTTGATGTGGTGTATTACATTAATTGATTTTCTTGTGTTGAACCAGCCTTGCATACCTCGAAAAAATCCCACCTGGTCATGGTGTATAATTCTTTTAATGTGCTGCTGGATTTGATTTGTGAGTATTTTCTTGAGGATTTTGCATCTATATTCATTAAAGAAATTGGTCTATAATTTTCTTTTTTTGTAGTATCTTTGTCTGAATTTGGTATTAGGGTGATGTTGGCTTCATAGAATGAGTTACCTAGCTTTCCCTCTTCTTCAACTTTTTTGAAGAGTTTGAGCAGGATTGGTACTAATTTGTTCTTGAATGCTTGGTAGAATTCACATGTGAAACCATCTGGTCCTGGGCTTTTCCTTTTTGGCAGCTTTTTGATAACTCATTCAATTTCTTTTTTTGTGATTGGTTTGTTGAAGTCATCTATTTCTTATTGAGTCAATGTTGGTTGTTTATGCTTTTCTAGGAAGTTGTCCATTTCATCTAAGCTGCCTCGTTTATTAGCATATAGTTGCTTATAGTATCTTCTCATTATCTCCTTAATTTCTGCAGGGTCAGCAGTTATATTTCCTTTCCCATTTCTGATTGCATTTATTTACATCTGCTTTCTCTCTTTTTTTTTTTTTTGGTAGCCTAGCCAGCAGTCCATAAATTTTATTGATTTTCTCAAAGAATGAACTTCTGATTTTGTTGATTCTCTCTATCATTTTCCTGTTCTCAATTGCATTTATTTCTGCTCTAATCTTTGTTATTTCTTCCCTTCTGTTTGCTTTGGGGTTAGTTTTCTGTTCGTTCTCTAATTCTTCCAGGTGAGCAGTTAACTCTTCAATTTTTGCTCTCTCTTTTCTTTTAATATAGGCATTTAGGGCAATAAATTTCCCTCTCAGCACTGCCTTTGCTGCATCCCATAAGTTTTGATAAGTTGTGTTTTCATTGTCATTTGTCTCGAGGTATTTACTAATTTCTCTTGTAATTTCTTCCTTTACCCACTGGTTTTCTAAGAGGATATTGTTTAGCCTCTATATGTTTGTGAATTTTACAACCTTCTGCCTTTTATTTATTTACAACTTCATTCCATTATGGTCTGAGAAAGTGTTTTGTATAATATCAATATTTTTAAATTTGTTGAGACTTGCTTTGTGACCCAACATGTGGTCTATCCCAGAGAATGTTCCATGAGCACTTGAGAAAAAAGTGTATCCTGCTGTTGTTGGATGTAGTGCTCTATAAACGTCTGTCAAGTCTAGTTCATTTATCATACAATTTAACATCTCTCTTTCTTTAGTGATCCTCTGCTAGATAGTCTATCCATTGATGAGAGTGGTGTATTGAAGTCTCCAACTATTACTGTAGAGGTGTCTACTTCTCCTTTCAGTGATCTCAGTGTTTACCTTATGAATTTTGGGGCATTCTGGCTTGGTGCATAAATATTTGTGATTGTTATGTTTTCTTGATGCATTGTCCCTTTTATTAACATATGGTGTCCTTCTTTGTCTCTTTTAATTGTTTTAGTTTTGAAGTCTAATTAGTCTGATATTAATATAGATACTCCCAATTTTTTCTGGTTGTTGTTTGCAGGAAATACCTTTTTCTAACCTATCACTTTCAGTCATTTTTGTCCTTGTGTCTAAAGTGAGTTTCTTGTAGACAGTATATAGATGGGTCCTGTGTTTTAATCCATTCTGCCAGTCTGTGTCTTTTTATTGGGGAGTTTAATACATTTACATTTAGTGTTATTACTGTAAGGGCAGTACTTTCTACTACCATTTTGTCTTTTGGAATTTATATGTCATATCTTATTTTTTCCTCTCTCTCCTTTCACCTTTCCTGATAATCTTCATTTATGCACTCTTCTCCAAGTCTCTCTCCTGTCTTTTCCCATCAGCCTGTAGCACTCCATTTAGTATTTCTTGTAGCGCTGGTCTCTTATTCACATACTCTCTCTGTGTCTGTTTGTCTGAAAATGTTTTAATCTCTCTCTCATTTTTGAAGGAAAGTTTTGCCAGATATAGAATTCTTGGTTGGCAGTTTTTCTCTTTCAGTATCTTAAATATATCATGCCACTGTCTTATTGCCTCCATGGTTTCTGTGGAGAAATCTGTAAATGGTCTTATCAACCTTCCCTTTTATGTGATGGATTGCTTTTCTCTTGCTGCTTTTAGAATTCTCTCTTTTTCTTTGACATGGGACAATCTGATCAGTGTCTTGGAGTATGGCTACTGGGATCTATTCTATTTGGGGTATGCTGTACTTCTTGAATCTCTAATTTTCTGTCTTTTATAAGACAGAAATTTTCAGTGAAAATTTCCCCTCTCTTCTCCTTCTGGGATACCCATAACATGTATATTTGTGTGGTTCATGTTGTCACTCAGCTCCCTAAGACCCTGCTCATATTTTTCCATTTTTTCACCATCTGTTCTTTTGTGTGTATGAATTCAAATGTCTTGTCTTCCAGTTCACTGATCCTTTCTTCTGCCTGTTCAAATCTACTGTTGTGTCCCTCCATTGTGTTTTTCATCTCCTCCATTGTGGCCTTCATTCCCATGAGTTCTGCCATCTGTTTTTTCAAGTTTATGAATTCTTTTTTATGGTCATCCAGTGTCTTCTTTATATCCTTCATCTGTTTTGCTATATTTTCCTTCAGTTCATTGAATTTATTTAGCATTAGTTGCCTCAACTCTTGTATCTCAGTTGAACTATTAGTTTGTTCCTTTGGCTGGTCCATATTTTTGTGTTTCCTGGTATGGTTTGTTATCTTAAGCTGTCTAGGCATCTGATTTTCTTGATTAGTTTATTCTGAAGTTTGTTTTCTGTCTTTTACCTTGGGGTTTCTTGTTGGTTGGCTTTGTTCTCTGGTCTCTGTTATTCAGTTCAACTTATTCTAGACCTCTAACTTAGATTCTATTTATTTGATCAGAATTTTTCACCTCTTGTTTTTTCTGTTTCTTGCTATGCCTCTATGTAGCCTTTTTGTGAGAGGGTCTTCTCAGATATGGTCAACCCCAGTCAGATTTTCCCAGTCTAGTGAGGCCCAGGTCTCATTGGGAGGGTATGGAGTTTTCCTGAGAATGAGACCCTCCTATGAGGCCTTTAGAATCGGTGCTTTTCCTCTCCTGTCCAGCAGGTGGTGCTTGCCAGCCCGCAGCTCCCCCACCAGTGAAAGGAGGTATGGAGACTTTAGTTCTCCTGGTGACTCTGATCCTGTTGGGGGCATGGCTGACTGAAGCCGGAATCTGAATTCCAGCCCCTGGGGTCTGAGTTCCCAGAAGGGGGACTGCCAGTTGAGCTGGACCTCCCTCCACTCTCCCAATCCTAGGAACTCCAGTTGTCTCTCAGGGGCACTATTCCCTTCTCCTCTCTCCTCTTTGGAGCATCTCCAGCTAGATTCCTTGGTCAGCCTGAGTTGCCAAATAAAGACGGAGGTGGAGATCTTCTTCAGAAGTGAATCTGGAACTTAAAGATGCTGTGGGTACTCTGTCTCCCCTCAAGCCCAGCCTAGTCCCTCAACCTGGGCTTTCCGATAGACAATAACCACATATGTTACTTTTAGATTAAAAAAAAAAAATAGAAAAGAAAAGCAAGGAAAAAAAAAAAAAAAAAGAGTCCCTTTTAAAAGTCTTTCCCCAGCCTGGAAGTTTTGTCAGTGTCACAACAGAGCAGATTAAATAAATTTTGCAAATAAGTCTTGTAAGCTAAGTGATTTTCAATGGCAGAAAAGAGTGAGAAGTGGTTGTATTATAAAACTGGAAAAAGTGCCATCTTCTGAGCAAAGCAAAATCCATATAATCAGACATCAAAAGCAATATGTTTTCATATTCAATTGAGAAAGGGATTAGGAAACTCTATTTATTTATTCCTGAGCACTACTCCTTACATACTTCCTGGTGACAAGGCTGGATCAGAGCACCTGGGCATCAGGATTGAGGATTTATTCCTGTTTTAAGTGCCTGGAAATAATTCATTAAGCTAGCTAGTTTTCTCAACACATGTTTCTCTCTGCTAATTTCATAATCTTGGTTACTGAAGGAGAGTTAGGAATAAAGAGAAAGCTCCATTAGAGACAAATGAAAGGTAGAAACTCTCAATCCCTTCCCTTATTAGAGAAACAAATTATTGTCAGTGGTTAAACTCTAGACTGGAAGATTGTACTACATAAGACTTGTTATTCTTTCTTTGTGTGATTTATTGATGTTTTAATCTCAATTTTGTTATGCATATTATAAGAGTACAGGTGTTGGTGTAAATATATTTAGTTATTTTGTTTGCTATGGGAAAGGAGCCATTGACAATATTCAATGACAGTCCCCATTAATCTCAATTTCTTGGTACTCTAGTGGGCATATTTCTGAGTATAAAGAATAGAACAAATGTTCGTTAACTTTGCTTTATTCCTGAACAAGGTTTAACATCCGATCCTTCAGAGTTAACAGTAAGTTGTTCAATGATTTTTAAAATTATTTTTATGAGGGAGCAAAGGAAAAAAAAATGTATGGCAAGTACTTATCTGATCCAGTTTAAATTGATCCATAGGCATATATGTCACACATACACAAAGAAATAGTATGATACTGAAAGATGAACTAAAGGACAGAATTTTGTAAAAATTCTTCTCTACAAAGCAAAAATAATCATTACTTTGCCAAAAATTATGGAAATGTTGACACAAGAAATAAAGGTCAGAGTCTGTCTTGAATGTAAGATTTGATAAACTTTTAAAACATATGAGTTGACAAATAAATTACATTTGACTGGATTTATACACTGTAATAAATTTTACAATTGGATAAAGGAATATAAGCAATTTTTATTTGTAAATTGAAGTACATAAGATATGGAGAGGACCCTGGAGGGAATCACAAGTGACCTCTCTTAGCTTTCTCTTTAAAAAGTATGTGTTTGAATAGAATATATCAAGGGTTTTAGGTTTACATGAGTTTTAAGCAAGCAAATGCCTCAGATAGGAGCAGCTTAAAGTTTTCTCCACTCTGTGAAGTACTGATAGAAATCACGGATTCTAAGGAGGGAAACTAAATTTTCTGCCTCAGCTCAGCTCAATTTGGGAGTTGAGAATAACTGTCCATAATTACTTATTCCCACCGGCCTGGCCTTTCTAGATTGTTGGCTTATGGAAAGTAGGAGAGCAAGTCCACAGTAGCACAAATGAAGTAAATTTGTGAAGCGATAAGCTTTGTTCTTTTTTTCTATTTTGCACCTTCTAGCACATAAAATAACATGTTTGATGGGTTTTACAGGGGGAAATCCTTGGTTTACTTTGAGATTATTCAGTGAGTAAAAATAAGTGCTTCACTTTGCAGAAGCAGAAATAGAGAATTGGTTGCTAAGAGTTTATTCTGATTATATGTACTGTGGAATGTTGATAAAATTGATGTGGGTTTCACAGATAAAATTTATATTAACATTTACATTATTTCTATGGAAATATAAAGATTAAAGGAGCTCTGTGGTCTTGCTGAAGTTCATTACCATTAGTTATTAACCACAGAAGCATACTTAATTCTTCTAATTCTTATAACTTTGCATCATTTAAATAACTTTAGGCATTCAAAGAGAAGATAATATGCTTTTAAAATGAGATACCAGGAATTATTAAACAATAGGTGTTGATGGCTTGCAATATACAGAATTAGAGACCTCTGTTCTCCTCTAACTTCAAGTCTCTCCCCGTGGAGGGGTCTGCCACAAGAGTAACTTTCCTAAATATACATCTGAATGTTGTTAAAAGGCAAAGTGTTACGTTGTATTTACAGTAACAGACTAAAAATTTAAAGAAATCTGTGGAATGCACTATACAAACAGTGAATCCTAAGTTAAATCATGGATTATATTTAATAGTACAGTTATAGAAATGTGCTTTCATCAGTTGTAACAAATGTTCCACACCAATGCAAGGTCTTAGTAACAGGGTGGTATAAGTATCCAGTCTTTTATGCATGATTGTTCTCTAATGAAGAAAAAAATAAAAAAAGAGTAACTCCCCTGACTTTTGAAGCCACCTCACATGACACTAGTCTTTTTTCATTCCTCACCACAGAGCAAAATGAGTCATCTGATTGGTGGGTGATATTCACTTGTCCCCATTTTGGGGGAGGCTGATAGAAAAATCTATAAAATTTCTAAGCACTGGGGCTTCATTCCTTTCCATTTCTTTTCTGGATGTTACAAAGCATATATACTTAATACATTTGTTGAGAAGTGTCAAACCTTCCCATGGGTGTGCCACACCAAGCTCAAAACAGAGAAGCTGAGGATAGTGTATTAGTACTTTTGGCCACAGATTTGAAGTCACATTTTCTAGTTGGCTTTATTGAAAAATTCTGATATGTTGAGCTTGATTTTTCTGTCTCCTATGTCTTAATTATCAATTGGTCATAAATTTTCAAAAGAAAGAAATGAGTGTTATTTATTGGGTCCCTAATGTCCCAATGTATAAAACACATTTTTTAATAGAAAAAATGTAGCCGCTATAGAGTGTTCATATATTCGGCAAGTTTATTAGTTGGAAAATTCTTGATGGGATCTTTGCAAAGTTAAACTATTTATCATGCAAAAAGTAATCAATTGTGTCATCTGGTTTCATTTCTTGCATAGTAAGGATACTGCAAGCTTTAATTAACTGCCTGGTGTGGAACAGTGGTATAAAAAGTGGGGTGAACAAGATAGTCTTCACAGTTAAGGGGGAACTAGAGCTTTTACTTATTTTTATCTTAAAAGTAAAAAAATGCTTTTCTATGTTTTTCATGCTTTATTAATATTTAATATATGGATAAACCTGGTATTCTCAGTGGTTCCAATTTTCAGAGATTCCCAATTTGTTTCCATGAGAAAAGGGTGAGAAATTTTTAAAATGTAGGGGATTACAGAGGTCCTGTCACTCCATAATTCATTTTTAGCCTGTGGTTATGTATTATTTTAAAAGCCTACTTGTAAGGGTTTCTTTTCAAGTTATGGTATGTATCTTTAAATTAAACAAATACACACAAGATAGACAAATACAAGTAAACTAAGGGTTGAGGATAATAACAATAACACAGGCAAAATTAGAATTCTAACCTAGAGAATTTTGTTTTTAAATTAAGCCAAATGAAATCTCTAATTAATACAGAATTCAGAATTTGGAAACAGGGTTCTGAAAATAATAAATTTTTAAAATATGAAACTGGTGTAATGAAGGAATCAGGCCATGGGCCATGAGGCTACAAACACTGGGGGCTGGAAAGCTGGTCACATTTGTGACGCAGTTAACAAAAAATTTTACTTAAGTATTGAATTCTGCATACAGCTTACTAAGGATGTAGGGTTAGCATAAACGGAAAGGCAACAATCGGGAATTTGTCAGCTATTGGCACACCCGATTCTCAGCATACCTGATTAAGAAGGATGAACATAAATAGACCTGAGGTAGACAATGTGCAAGCAGAGCTAGAAGAAAATACTTTATTTATAAGACACCTTGGCTGTCTTTCAGTTAAGTTGACTAAGAGTCATCTTGAAGGGTTGAAAGAGTGTTCCTGGATTCCAAATGGAAGTTGTCAAACTGATAAAAGTCTCCTGTCATAGCCTTCCCAAGCACTGCCCCTTAGAATTTATCTGCTAGTTAAAGGCTAGTTTACTGCCTTATGACAAAAATGATCATGTCTTCCCCATTTCCACCTATTGTTTAAAATGCTGTGAAGAACAGGCAATTAAGCTAGAGCTTTTGGGGTTTTGAAGAGCATAGAAACAAGTAGGAAAAAATTGGAGAATTCACAGGCTTAAAGATATATTTAACAAGATATATGGTTGTTCACTAAAAAAAAAAAAAAAGAAAGAAAAAAAAAGTGACTAGAAGCAAATAAACTAGAAGCCCACTAAGATTTTAAGGAAATTATGTAATCAGAGAAATCTCTGACCTGCCTGGCAACAACTAGCAACCTTCCTACAGAAGACCATCTCCAAAACTGCAAACTCACAAAAACAAAATTTGGGCTATGAATGTTGTGTAGCCACCAGAGAACGCATATCCCACAACATTCACCACAGACTTTTCCATGAATGAATCGGACAAGGAAGTTCCCCATACAGGGCAGAAATAATAAATATGGAAGGTAAAAGATAAGGCAAAGTCTTCCAAAATCAGCACAAGGAATTTACTCCTTTAACATGGTAGGGATTCCTCACTATTCCATCCAGTGGGATTAAATAATAGTTTGGTTTAGTGACTGTTATGTATTTCCATATCTATTTTGCCTGATTTAGAGATTGTATTAATCTTAATGACTATTAACCCATTCTTTATTCTTCATTAAATATTTTCATGTGAAGAGTAGACAGCTTGTGCTTCATATTATTTTTTTTCTAGGCCATGAGGAATCACATCCAGTCCTGATGGAGAGAAAGTCATGAAACGCCTGCAGTTCCTGCTTGAGTCTTCGGATTGTCTGCTTTGGGAAGCAGATATTGTTCTCTGCATTGTAAATTTTGGGTATCTATGGAAGTTCAGAGTCCCCCAAATGTTATGGATTAGTAGAAGTGAGGCATGTAGAAAAAGTACTTACAGTTTTTCGAACCTCTTTACTGGGTTTAGACAAAAGGATACGGTTTATAATGTGGCTCAAGCAGAGGATAAACATAATTTCAAAGTAAATGTGGCTCTGTAGTACTTGCAAAGTCCCTCATGAAGTGTGGCCTCTGTGACTGAAAGTTAGTCCCCAAAGTAGGCAAATCCTTTTCAGGTCAGAGAAGCCCCATGCCTCTCCAAGGTTGGCCTTTTGTACTTTTATAATTCCATTATCTATACTATCGGTATGTTCCCCTTAGTTATAACATTGCATAGGACCCACCATGCAGGCAGTAAGCTCATCATCTACCACCTCACGTGAGTGGCCATGTTTCAGGTACCACGATTCTTCGCTGCTGTGGATGAGCAATGAATTGTTTTCTGCATGTCAGACTAGGGTCTTTGCAGACCTCAGAAGCATACAGGTTTTGAGGTAAATGGGTCTCAGTATTATAAAAGAATTTAGCATAGGTGCTTTTATAGGGGATTTTACAACAGCCTTGATGTGGCCTACCAAAGTGGGTCAAAGGGATATACTATAGCAGACATTTCAAGCTGCCTCCCCAATACCTGTGTTCATTTCTTTCTTCTTGTCTATGCAGGACATCTTCTCCTCTCTGTGCATTTAGGAGAGTTTGCTGCAGAGTCTGTTTATATTTAAGGTTAAGACTGCAGATGTTTTCTGAAAGTTTTGCTTTCTTGATAGTATCGCCCTTTCTCATTGTCACTTAATTGCTCATCCTGTATGGAACATGGACAGAAGGTTAGAGGGGAAACAACTATCATGTCATTCCAGAATAGCAGAGGGAAATATGCATGGCAGCTGGGTCTTAAATGACATTATGGGGCTGAAACCTAAGACTATACAGTTGTTGATGAACATTGGAGCCAGATGCTGGGGTGTGGATCCTTCATCTGTCACTTACTACAAATGGCCCAGGTTGAATTATTTAACTTCTTTCTTTGTTTCTGTTTCCTCACCTATGAAATGGGAATAAGATTATCTACCTCAAATGATTAAAATGAGGACTAAATGAGATAATATGTTTAGAGTGTTTAGAGCTTTGTAACAAGTATGGGCCATGAAATATTAGCTGTTATTGCTGTTAACATAATCATTCTCTCTATAATTGACTCCTAATCCGTGCTGTCTGATGTAATATCTGATTTCCACATACATTAAAACAGTACAATCTAAGCAAACATGTCTATATCACAGAGAGGAAAAATGAAATGTTTAAAAGCATTAATTGAAATATGGGTATAATCCACAATTTTTATATACAGCACATATTTTATTTTGCACTGATTTATTTTATAACATTGGTGATAGCATTACAATTATATATCCATATGCTCTGCTCTATGTTATATATAATGGCATTAAATATTTTCAAATGAATGTACATATATTGGAGGTTCATGTTCCAAAGATTTTTCTTTTTCTTTAATCATACAGCATACATTACTGATCCTAAAGTTGGAGACCACTAGTCTAGACAGTGTCATATTATGATTACAGTAGTCTTTTAGGTGCATGAAAATTTGAGTAACTTCTGATATTTACTCAGCTGTCTGCTGATAATGCTCCTCTCTAACAAGAGTTGAAAACTCAATTAGATTTTCTGCTAGCATTCTCAAACATGTCTATCACAGAGAGGAAAAATGAAATGTTTAAAAGCATTAATTGAAATATGGGTATAATCCATACTTTTTATATACAGCACATATTTTATTTTGCACTGATTTATTTTATAACAATGGTGATAGCATTACAATTATATATCCATATGCTCTGCTCTATGTTATATATAATGGCATTAAATATTTTCAAATGAATGTACATATATTGTACATGTAGTATTTTCAGGCTAAATAATCTAGACTATTCCAAGATAAAACATTGACTTTTAAATGTTTATGATAACCCTATAGATCAAATTAAATTCACATCATAATTTGCCCAGTGTATAGAGTGGATTTATTTATTATGCAAAATGTGTATATTTAAGAGGTGGGATATAGCTCTGTTATTCCTCACTTTCATTTTTAAATTAGTATGTAAATTATGGTACTTGCTGGTAGAAAATTTATTATCCATGCATTTCTACAGCAGAAAAATATTTTCCACATCATGAACTGAGAAATCATTACTTGCTGCACCTTTTCAAAGGAAAATATATCTGATCCATTCAAGAATGGGTTAAATAAACTAAATGCTTCTTACTGTAAAGATAAGGAAATTATTTACAAAAGAAAACATTGTTTTCTTTAAAGTGTAACATTAAGTTATACTGCTAGTTAAATATCACAGTTAAAATATGCCCTTTGAAACATGAATTGCTTTGGAAGACATTTTTCTTTCACATTTTATTTTGAATGTTAGTGTTCATGATATCAGTGCCTATATGAAGCATATGCTATTTCATGTTTAATTCAAGATTATCGAGAAGTAAAGAAAGTTGTTATGGTAACTGAAGCTCACAAATTATAATTTCACTTGGAAGATTTGTGACACTTTCACTTCAACATGCCTCTCAGCTTGAATATGCAGTGTAGAAATGTTTAATCTGAAAATAAAATCAAGATAGTTTGAGGAAAATGTGGCAAATTTTTGAAATGTTTAACAGGTTCACATTCAAATTAGTTTCCATTTTATATTTTGTATAGACAAAAATAAAATGCAATGTAAAATTTTGTGATCCTAGAATTAGTTATTACACCTTTTACAAAATGGTGATGAGGCAAAATCTTTTCTTCTCCATACTCTGCACTTCTTATCTTCCGTTGCTCTTCTCCACCCTGATGTTGTTTTCATGTTCCCTATATTAGTCAGAGCCATGGTAATAAACAGATGTCATATTCCCAGGGGTAAATGAAGCCATTTTCATAAATGGAGCATTGAGAGTGGTATGAACAGGATTAAATGAACCACTAAATAATGGAAAAACACTCAGGGACAAGCCAGTATGGGAAGTGGGAAATTATTACCACCCATAGGTCTGAAGTGGCAAGGGGGAGAAATGGTGTTCTAGGGCTTGATGCAACTTGGAGTCACGGAGGAGGCCCATCTAATCACAGTTGTGGCTGTCATAAAGGAACACTGCCTCTGCCACACCATAGCCAATTACAGAGGGAAGAGGGAAAAATACTGTGACCTCTCTATCCTCCCACCCTGTTATCGTCTGCTGGTTCTGTGCATTGCCAATTCCACCTGGAAGCTACAGGACAAGAATCCAATGATACAGGGCATAGAAACCATTTCCTAGAGCACAAGACAGATGGAGAAAGTCTGAGAATGACCATGGAAAGGGCAAGCAGAACAAAATTTGGGGAGTCTATTCTCTTGCCCCCGAGTATCATTATCTTTTGTTTACCCAACATGGGGGAAATACAAAATTCCATTAAAGAAATGCATTGAGAGTTGTGATCAATTCAGGTGAACTCCTCACTGAACCTAAGTTAAGCATTGGTTAGTACCAGGGTTTTACATATGAGGCAGCTGGAAAAATATGTGCAAGAAGGAAATAGTTAATTAAAATAACTCATAGATATTATAATCCCTAGTGAAACTGGCATGTGTTCTAATTTTACAGTCAGAGTTTCCTTATTCCATCACCCTTCTGTAATGTATTTACCCTCTGCTAGCACTTCTGATACTTGGCACTTTAATCTGGCAGTCTGAGCCAATGTTCTTATTGATCAGAACACAAGTGATTAGAGGGAGAAGTGAAGCTGCAATGCAGGCCCAATGAAAGCCTTGGCTGATGCCATGGGAAACTCTGGAGCAAGAATAGACCCTAAGAGTTACTCCAAGTCAAGCCAAGATGGCCAGGCTTTTATAATCCTTCATAATTCAGACATTGATGGTGAGCTGCACAATGAAAGAGCATTACCTTGGGGGAGATGGTGTTCAGCAGATTAAGTAATTACTGCAAGAACAGACAACAGAGATCTGTCTATCAACAATACTCCCTGTGGCCGAGCTAACAGGGCACAATTGAAGGGAGATCTACATGTACAGCAAAACTGGGTTCCATACATACTACACCAGGCCCCCATTGTATAGCAACAACCAGTCTCCCTTTTGTAGTCAGGATCAATCAACACAGCCAGGTTAGTGCTGCCATTCTCTGCCCATTTGTTCAGCAGAGTGAGAACCAAACCAGTCTGGGGGTAATGTTTAGTTTCCAGTTTAATGGAATCATGACTGTGCTGCCTGATGGAAACCTTCCTCCTTTGGTCACTAGATCCTCTACAGTCATTTAATATTTGATTGAAGGGAAAGAAAGCAAAGTTATTCTTATTATTGTGATCAGGATCAGATGTATCTCTACCCGCTATTTCCTAGACAAGAGCTTCAAGTATTAGCTACTGGTTTAAGGTCTATATTACACCCTGGAGGATTGTACTCTAACTTCTCAGGATGTTACCTCCCAGCTTACCTGTACCTGAGGTTTCAGCAGGCTGTTCCACTGTTCTATCAAGCTAGTTGCATCTGTGTGATGGGATATATGGTAATACTTGTAAGTCCCGTGGGTGTTATCCCATCACCATATCTCCTTTGCTGTGAGAACATTCCTATTTAGAGAAGATCAAATCTTCTATGGGATAGCATGGCCATATAAATGAAATGCCATATGTCCAAATGTGGTGGTACTGGTATAAGCATTTTGCGCAGGGAATACGGAAATTAGCATACATTCTTAGGAGGAGAAATTGCTTCCTCTCTTGCAGAAGTCCAGTATAATCAGGCTATCACCAGGTTGCCCATGAGGCTGCCCAATTTAAGTCAGAACAGGAGTAAGAGAAGGCTCTGCAGTGGATTCAAGCTATTTGTAAGTTGCCCAGTCAAATTAACTTTAATAACCATGGACTCAAAACTAATGGAGGTGTCTCCTGCAAGAGGAGAAATATAGTTGAGATCCTTAAGGAAGGTCATGCCTATTTTGCTCAAAGCTATTCTCCCTTTGAAAAGCTGACACTATTGGAATGTTATATAGACTGAATGCCCACTATGGGCTCTCAGATGTCTATGAAAACTGAACAACCATCATGAATAGATTGTTATCAGATCCAGTGAATCATAAAGTTGATTATGTGCAGCAGCAATCTATTATTAAATGGAGATGGTGCATACCAAGATGGGGTTTGAGCAAGACCAAAAGACAAATGGAACTTGAAACCAGAAAGCACATATAAATTGCATGAGTCTATGGTACCTGCTTTCATTTCTCGGCTGCCTCTCTCCCTTATCCACATCTGTAGCCACATAAGGAATTTTCTGTGGTTGGTTAAGAAAATAAAAAACATTCAGACGTGGTTTGGTTTATAGAATGACCTTTGCAATATGCTGGTATTGTCAGCTTGACAAGGAAGCTGCTGTGTTACCAACCCCATTCACTGACTGTGGCGAAGGGAAATTCTCTCAGTGGATATAACTTCAGGGAACATATCTGAATTAAACAGATTTTATGGGACAAGAGATGGCCTGAGGTATGAATTTACAGTGATTAATAGGCTAACAGCTAATAGGTTGGTTGAATTAAAAGGAACTCTGAAAGTAAAAGGTTGAAAAAATGGTGACAGGGAAGGACAGGAAATATATATGGATGGTTTTGCTAAAAATGAGAAAAATATGAACATATTAATAGTTTTGTAAATGTCCATCAGGAATTAGCCAGTGAAGGAGAAGCTTTCAGTAATCCAGTGATTAAGAAGGGTCATCCTGCAGGGATTATTAAACATCTTTCCCAAAGTAGTTGATGCTTATTCAATGGGCCCATGGACAAATTGGCCATCAAAGCAGGGATATGGGTCTATGCATGGTGTCAGTGAAATGGCTAATTTGAACACCATTGCTTCTAGGTTCCCAACAGCAGAAGCAAATCTTGAGAATATGATGTGAGAACATTTTATTGGAGAACCATCTAGTAATCTGATGATGGTGTGAATACATTGGATTTCTTTGTAGGAGAGGAGGAAACAATTTGTCCCACTAAAAATATATACTAATTTTTGTATGTCCTGCCCATATTCCTTCTACCTGTACCACTCCATTTACACATACTGCATGTCACACATATGGCCATGGTATCATAGAAGAGCTTCTCCAAACAGGGCATGTGTTTATGGCAGAGGAGATATGGTGATGGGCAAACACACATGGGACTCACCAGTATTACTATGCATCCTATTGCTCAGATGCAACTAACTTGATAGAACAGTGGAAGGGCCTGTTCCTCTGGTAAAAGTCAGCTGGAAGGCAGCAACCTGAATGTGACACAAGCTGCCTCCAAAATCAAAAGAAATATACCAAGGTTTTTTTTTTTTTTTTTTCCCTCCAGTTTTATGGTAGATGGTGCAAAGTAAATCAATTTTTTTTCTTACTTTATAGAACATAACCCAAGAAGCTCCACACTCCTAGACCTGAGAAACTCATGGATGTGTCAAGTCCCTGAATTTTCATGGGGTTTATCTACTACTTCTGACATACATGTTTTCTTTTATCAAGGCACTTAGGGTGCTTGCTACTTTTTACTCACAATCAGCATAATGTCTTTACATGTACCTGAATCCCATAAAATGTCATCAATATAATTTATCAGGATGATATTCTGTGAAGAATAAGAGAGTTTAAGTAATACAACTATATTTTTAACAGAACAAAGGTGTTAATATAATCTTGATATAGGATAGTGTTGTAATGTTACTCTTGTCACATGGAGAGAAAGTGCTTTTGATTACCTTTATTGATGAAACTTGGAAATAAAGCATTGTCTAGGGCTGTGCACTGGGTAGTTTTCTCCAGTTAGGATATGAAAGAACAACCACTTCAACTGGCATCACCACTTAATAAAGTGTACGATAATCCACAATCATTCCCCAATGCTAAAACTCCCTTTGTGTCTCTAAGACCATCCAAGCATGTCTTATGGGGCCTGGTAAGTATTAACAGCCCTACATTTTAAAAATCCTTTCTTGAGGCAGTAGCATTTGCATTTCCTCCAGAGATTCATCATTGATTTAAGTTTCCTGTCTTGGCAGGTAGATTGGGAGGTTCCCAATGAGTGTTGGCTACATTAACCCACATCACCATCCTTAGTCAGGGTCTGAGGAACCAGCCATCAGATTTGTTGACTGGACCCAAAGTGAGATGGGATTAGGCTAAAACTTCATGTATCATCTGACCGGTAGGAGCACACACCCTGACCTCAATGGTGGTTTATGTCCCCAGGATTGATAGTATCAAATAACTCTCAGAAGATTTATTTCTAAATAAATAAAGAAGATCTCTGTAGTGAGCTTGGAGGACTATTCATTATTCATTCTTATTATTGTTGGATGAGAATTCACACTAGATTAACTCAAGTCAAATTTCTGCCAAGCAGACCTAAGATGTTTTCCAGTTACAATAGACTGATAGCCCCTCAGAAGGCTGCCCAGCTGTTTAATTCATAGACCCCTGCCATCAATTAGCTATGGATTGTAAGATACAAGAGCAATCTGGTTACCACTGTCTTGCAGTAGTGTATTAGGCTAAATGTGCTCAATTTGTTGCTGTTGGACACCATCATCTGACCTCTGGGATCTCATTATTTCTGTTGAAATCAGAAAGCCCAGTTCCAAGCCTGCCGAGAACAGTCACCAAATAGTTTTTTCAGGAATGCTGTGCTTGCCTCACTTATATATTTAAAAATGTTTCCCTATAAACTTTAGTATACAAAGAAACAAATGCACAAATCAATAGTGTACAGCTTATTATGAAT
Source organism: Choloepus didactylus (assembly GCF_015220235.1). Classification (NCBI taxonomy): domain Eukaryota; kingdom Metazoa; phylum Chordata; class Mammalia; order Pilosa; family Megalonychidae; genus Choloepus; species Choloepus didactylus. Next base: position 186,442,560 of record NC_051309.1, on the reverse strand, counting down.
AGAGGAACACACCAGTAGAGTTATTACATGGGTCAAGAAATAAATGCATCTTGTGCATCCCCCTTCCCTCTTAATATCTTGATAAATGGAGTACCCTCTGGGTCTCTACAACTTGTACAGCAAATTAATATGAGCAGTTGCACATAATAGAGCCACATTACCGTATCTCCCTCTCTGAGCTTTAGTATACTTTCTGTAAGTATGCTAGAAAAATTCCAATACTTCTGTTTTATTAGTTGTTTCCCACAATAGACTACAGGTTATAATTAACCAATCTAGCTAATTAATGCCATTTCTGGCTGTCCAGGTCACCATGTTAGCAAGAAATTGCAAATCCTTCAGTATTAAAAAGATCTCCTCCCAGAACAACCCTTGTGCCTCTGAATTTGGGCTCTATTTGGATCTCACTTTTATTACATGATTGGAAAGGAGAGATGGTGATGTAGAATATTAGAAGCACTTGTATCCTCTTGGGAGGCACCAGTTCAAAGTGAAGGCTTTGGTAGTTCTCATGTAAGGGAAAGAGTGTTCACTGGAGGAGCTGCCTGGGTTGTCAAGGAAGTTTCAGGGAGAACTGAAGGTTCAACATTTTCAGGCTCTTCTCTTTCTATTCAAATTTCCCCTACTCATTCCCATGAGTCAGTATCTCAGCATAAGAGACCTGCTGACGTCCTGCATTCAGTTGGTGTTCTAATTGTGAAACTATCAAAACAGGCACTATGCTAGATCTAAGAAGAAAGGATAATTATTTAAAACCACAACTGAGGGGTTTTGATTCCCCATCTGTCCATCCAAATCTTTTGATTTTTCTTTGTGTATTTTTGAAAGTTATATATAGGGCTCTGAAATCAGCCAGCCTACTACTCAATTGTAATTGCCAAATTCCACAAGTTACTTGCTTTCCTGACACTTTGATCCCAACCTACTGTCAAACCCATATCACATCACAATTGTGTTGCTTCTCAATGTTGTAGATTAACAGTGGCTCATTTCTCCTTGATAAGGAGGTTATTCGTGCACTCAACATAAATGCAAATAACCCAATTCCAGAATATTATTTTGAGGGTATGCTTTATGGAGTCATTTCTTGTACCAATTGTCAGTCAGGAGTGTAGATGAAATGGCATATTTGAAGGGGTAATTGAAGAAAGTTTAAGGAAGAGACTATTTCTAGTTGTGTGGGAAGAGTAAGTAAAATAATGAAAGATGGCAAACTACCTAAGGTTTAGCAACAATGGAAATAGTTAATGCCCCTAGGCCTAAAGGGGCAAAGGAAGGAGCTATTATAAGAATATGTCAAAAGCTACAGCTGAGATGTAAGGAGGTCTATCAAGAGTTATAGCTTTAGTTAAGGATCTAAACCTTCTCTGATCTCTAACCAGTGCTAGTCATTGGCCAAACTCCATGAAGAACCAGGTGCAAGGAAGGTGCAGTCCACGATACCAGCCTCCTGAGGCCAGACTACTGGGTCTTAGTGCACAGAAAAGAAAAGTGGAGAATGGATCTGGAAAGACAAGCACAATAACCTTCCCTCTGCTCTCCCTCTAAAGTACCACATCGCCCTACCCTTGATCCAAAAAAAAAAACCGTATATACAAACCATAATCAAAACTATGATGTCTCACTATTCTGCTCTGAGTTTTCGGCTTATCATCCACAATTACTGTGTTCAGCCTTGTATGAGGAAAATGATAGATGTAGTGAACTTCCGCTGAGGAGTAAAACCTAGGGACCTCAAAGGCATTTTATTTTACAAAAATCATAGGACAGAGGAATAGAGTCAAATGGCTCTGAAATTGATCAAATTACAGAAAGTAATTTATTTTAAATTTTCTTTTTCTCTACAAAATAAGAATGATATATTGATAGATTAATAAGGAGTGTAACTAAAAGTTTGTGAGTGGGTGGTGGGGTGGGGGTTGAGGGACCAGAAGCAGCATGATCCTGAAACATCACTATTTTCTAGAGAACACTTGCTTCTTTTGGAACCCTTTTAAAACTAAAGACAGTTGTCCTGAAAAAAAAAATGGTTATGGTCAGAATATAAATTGACAGATGTATGTAAGGAATAGTGTACATCAAGCAAAGCAAAGTTCAAGCAAGTCCAAGCCTGCAGTCAAGAAAATGACCTGCTGTGGTTTCTGTGAGAGTTTAAATTTTGTATCTTGCAAAACTGTGTTGTTTTAACACTATTGAAGAATAAACCAAAATATAGTCTTTACGATCTTCAGGGGGAGCCTATTTATGTATTTTTAAAGGTGTGTCGTTATTCCAACAATTCATCAAGTTTCCACATCCTGAGAATATATTTGGTGGAGAATGTCCATCTGTCAACTCCTCCAGATAATACCTGACCAAGACCATGTCAGAATACTGCTAATGAGAACAGGCTGTGTGAGCACCTATTCCTGCGTACATGCATGCTGATTTATATTGATGTTTGTAAACTGCAATGCAAACTGAGAAGCCAGATTAATTTTGCTTGTAAATATTTGCAATCTGTTACTTAGATAATTGCTACATCCATATTTGGATATATTTTAGGCTTCTAACAATACACACTTGCTCACTTACCACACTGCAATGAAAGAAAAGTATTTAAAGCTGAAATTCAGTGTAACAAAACATGCATTGTATTAACTATCAAGTTAACTTATTTAATGGATGATATCAAGTGTTCATGACAAAATTTTTTGTGTCTTTGCTTATAATTGATATTGGTTTTTTGGTTTTTGCTTCAAGAAATGTATCTTTCTGGCTGTCTGTGAAATTCCCACTTTAAAAATAAATGAGATGGGGTTAAAAGTCATCAGAACAGAGAAGGGGCAAGATGGCTGCATAAAGAGGAGTGGAATTTAGTCAGTCACCTGGAACAAGTAATAAATAACCAGGAACAACTAGTAAATAATCTGGAATAACTGCTGGGGGACAACTGTGACTGTTCACACATCATACACCAACCTGGATTGGGAGGAATGCCTGAGATCACAGTGTAGAATCTGCAAGTAAAAGCTGCAGAACCGTGCCAAGAGCTCCCTGCCCCCATGGCAAGCTTTGCTGCAAAGCCTTGCTGGGCAGGAATCTAGCAGAATTCTCTGACCAGAGTGAGCAAATATAGCTCAGCTGAGCTCCAACTGGGGTTTTAATTAACAAATATAGACTACTGAATACAAACTACAACCCCCCGATAAGCAGACAGAGGCTTTTAGTGATGGCTGACCTTAAAGAACCAAAATACTCATCTATACTGGGAGAGGGAGCCTGGAAGACTGGGTGTTATGTCTGGCTGGAGTGAAATTGGGGGGCCATGTACTGGCTCCAAAAGGGGGCTTTCTGTCCTTCTTTCTCTCTCTCAACCTGAGGGGCTCAGAGGAGAGAGCCACAGCCATTTTAAGTGAAGAGAGTCTGAGCCACTTTCAGTTCCCAGCACACTGACCCAGATGGGGTGGAGATAACAGAGACAGAGAGACTATTCAAATACAGATGATAAATCCCTAGGGGATATATCTTCCCTAAGAGTAAGGAGATGGGGCCCAGTTTTCCCTTCAGAACCAGATCCCAGAGCCTGGGGGAAAACAGCCAAAACAGAAACTGAAAGGACCACACCTCCTTACACCAGTCAGGAGCGACAGGTTGACAGGCAGCACCTGCTGAGCAGGTTAGGAAAAACACAGCAGCTCTAGGCCTTACATGGTGTGTCAGTCTTCTAAGACACACCCTCAGGGAAACCTGAGCCAGTTTTCCTCCTCCTGGGACCTGAGCCAGTTCTGGCCTGGGAAAACCTGATTGGGGTAACCAAGGAAACCAGATGCCTAAACAATGAAAAACTACAGCCTATACTAAGAAAAATGAAAATATGGCCCAAAGGAACAAACTTACACCTCAGTCAAGATACAGTTGAGATATTGTTTCACTTTAATGAAACAATCTTTTAAGGGTTTTCAACAAAATGTGCTAAACCAAATCAACGAGCTCAGGGAAGATATAACAAAGGAGATCAAGGCTATAAAGAAAACACTGGGTGAACATAAGGTAGAAATTGAAAGTTTGATAAGCAACTGGCCAAATCTATGGAAATGAAAGCACAACACAAGAGGTAAAAGAACACAATGGAGACACACAACAGCAGATCTCAAGAGGCAGATGAAAATACTCAGGAACTGGAGAATAAGACACCTGAAATCCTACACACAAAAGAATAGATAGGGAAAAGAATGAAAAAAATATGAGCAACTTCTCAGGGAATTGAATGACAACATGAAACTCATGAATATACATGTCATGGGTGACCCAGAAGGAGAAGAGTAGGGAAAAGGGGCAGAGGAAATAACAGAGGAAATAATCACTGAAAATTTCCCATCTCTTATGAAAGACATAAAATTACAGATCTAAGAAGTGCAGCATACTCCAAACAGAATAGATCTGAATACACCTATGCCAAGACACTTAATAATCAGATTATCAAATGTCAAAGACAAAGAGAGAATCCTGAATGCAACAAGAGAAAATTGATCTATCACATACAAAGGAAGCTTGATAAAGACTATGTGTGGATTTCTCAATAGAAACCATGGAGGTGAGAAGGAAGTGGTGTGATATATTTAAGATACTGAATGAGAAAAACCAACCAAGAATCCTATATCTGGCAAAACTGTCCTTCAAATATGAGGGAGAGCTTAAAATATTCTCTGACAGACAATAAGTGTGTTTGTGAACAAGATACCTGTGCTACAGGAAATACTAAAGGGAGTATTACAGACAGAAAGGAAAAGACAGGAGTGAGAGGTTTGGTAGCACAGCAATGTAAGTACACTGAACAAAGATGACTGTGAGTATGGTTGAAAGAGGAAGGTTAGGAACATGTGGGACACCAGAAGGAAAGAGGAAAAATAAAGACTTGGACTGTATAACTCAGTGAAACCTAGAGTGCTCAACAATTGTGATAAAATGTACAAATCTGTTTTTATATGAGGTAGAATAAATGAATGTCAACCTTGCACAGTGTTAAAAATAGGGTGGGATTGGGGAAAAAATACAATCAATGCAAACTGGAGACTATAGCTAACAAAAACTTTGTATAATGCTTCCTTTAATATAACAAAGGCAGTATACCAAAGCTACATGCCTTTAAGAGGGGGACATAAGGGATGGGTATGGAACTCTTGGCACTGGTGATGTTTTCTAACTCTTTTATTCTACTTTAGTTTAATTCTGTCTTTCCTTTTGTTGCTTTTTAGCTGTCATGTTTTTTTTCTTTCTTTTTCCTTTTTCTCTCTACCTTCTTTGACTCTTCCTCCTTCTTTGTGGAAGAAATGGATATGTCCTTATAGAGATACTAGTGATGGTGGTGAATACATAAATATGTAACTATACAGGGAATCATTGAATGTTTATTTAGGATGGAAAAGTATGGCAGGTGAACAAAACCATCTTAAAAAAACTGAGTTGATGAAGAAACCTTGAGGGCACTACATTGAGGGAAATAAGTCACATATATAAGGACAAATATTGCATAGTCTCACTGATATGAACTAATTATCATATGCAAACACATAGACACTATTACAAGTTAACAGGATATAGAACAAAGCTAAAGGATGGAGAATGGTTGCTTCTTATGAGCAGAATGTTCAACTAGGTTGAACCTAAGTGTTTGGAAGTAGACAGGGATGATGGTAGCACGTTATTGTGAGAATAACTAACAGTGCTGAATGGTATGTGAAGGTGGTAGAAAGGGGAAGCTTAGAGTCATGTCTGTCACCAAAAGGAAAGTTGGAGGTTAATAGAAGGGAGTGTAAAAAACAGTGAATCTTGTGGTGGACAATGTCCATGATTAACTATACAAATATTATAAACCTCTTTCATGAACTAGAACTAATGTGTGGCACCATAACTGGAAACTAATATTAGTGGGGTATACATGGCAGAAATATACCTATTGCTAACTATGTACTACAGTTAACAGTGTTTTAACATTCTTTCATCAACAGTAACAAATGTACTATACCAATACTATGAGTCAATAATGGAGGGGGGTGGTTAGGGATGGAGAGGAACTGAATTTTCTTTTTTGTCTTTATTTATTTTCTGGACTAATGAAAATGTTATAAAAATTGGAAAAAAATTAATTCTGGTGATGGATGCACAGCTGTGTGATGGTACCATGGGCTACTGATTGTGCACTTTGGATCTTTGGATAATTGTAGGTATGTGAACAATCTCAAAAAAATTTAAAAAAAAAGAAATGAGGTGGGAAGTACCTCCCATCTTATTTTTTTCTAGAAGAGTTTATGTAAAACCATTATTCTTTATTTCGTATATATTTCATAGATTTACCAGTGAAGTCATCCAGATTCAGGTTTATATCTGCAAATCTAATTTATTAAATAAATAGCTATATTTCATTTTCCTGTTTCTTCTTATGTCAACTTTGTAGTTTGTGTCTTTTAAGACATTTTCCTGTTTCATGTAAGAAAACAAATATTTGGGCATACAATTTTTCTTTGTAATATTCACTTAATATCATTTGAGAATTTTTAGGAAATAATTCATGTCCACTCTTTCATTCCTGACAGTAATGAGTTGTGATTTCTCTGTCTCTTTCTCTCTGTGTCTCATTTCTCTCTGTCCCTCTCTTTCTCTGAACATATTATCTATATCTATATCTACATCTATATCTACATCCACATCTACATCTACATCTATATCTGTATCCTGTTGGTTCATTTCTCTGGAGATTCTTGATTGATACACAGACTAAGAAGCTACTTGCTCTAGTAGCAGAATTTTCAACTTTGCCCTTGCTTTCCTTCTTTGGCTTACATTATTAGTATTGCTTGCAATTCATGAACTATTTGTAGAAAATTTTATAGAGCATTTAAGTTGGTGAGGGGTAGTTCAGCTAAAACTAGATCATATCATACACACACAAATTGCTTGAATATACGAAGTTGCCTCTTTCACCCTTTCACACTGCTCTCAGGATAACTACATACAGTAAGCAACACATGTTATATGCATAGAGAGGGGTATCATCAAAAATCCATGGAGTTAATATTGGTGAAGCTGAATTTTTTACATACTATAAATAAAGATTGAGAAGAGAAATGTAGTTGTTTGCATATTGAATTTAATTTCTAATACTTTTAAGAAAATATGAAAAGAGTTCAGGATCATACTATAATAATATTTTCTTGTTAGGCATAATTTGAGATTCTAAGTCCCTTTTGAAATAAACAGTAGATTTTCAGATGATACTAAAAATCATTTTATAATATCTGTCATTTAGCTACTAGATTATTCTTCAGTCTAGATTAAATTCTATGGGTAGGCTTTTTTTCAGTTAGGTTTAAAACACTTTACATCCTTCTGGGCTTGATATAGATGGAGAAATACATACTTAATAATCTGATACATCTATTTTTTCATGACTATTAAGAGTACTTGCAAGAAAATTTATTCATATACAGATATATATATGTATATATATCTATATATATAACAAACTTCATAAGTAAATACCCTAGTTTAAAGAGATAATTTAATTTTCTTTAAGAAGCATTTTATAGTTTAAGTAAGCAAAATTGATTTAATTTAATAAATATGGTCTATAAGTTTAAAAGGTAAATGACAGTTTAAATTTTGCTTCTCTATATTTTCTGTCAGTAAATACAGTAAAAGGATCTTTTAACAAGGAAAGTGAAATATGCATAGTGGCATAATTCAATCTGAAGGGAATTTTGAGTCCATTGACTTTTTTAAATACTACTTCTGGGGTCACTGGAATAATAACATGCTTTAAAATTTTCTTTCTTAAATTTCTATTTGACACCATATATTTTTTCCTAAGAACTCTTATTAAAAACCAACCAACAAACAAAAACAAACACATGCAAGTTATCACTCTATTTCAATAATTAAGTTCACAACCTCTGATTTTCACAATTGTTAAAGAGTGCTGGACTCATAATTATTATGTTTTCATAGATTAATTGTGGCATTGGGAGGTTAAATGTTATATAAAGTGATTAATATGTCTTTGATGGTTTGAAGCTGTATGTACACCAGATAAAAATTTAATCCACTTCTGTAGGTATGAACCCATTACAAGGGAGACTTTTTGATGAGACTATTTCAGTTAAGGTTTGACCCACTTCAATCAGGATGGGACTTAATCCTATTACCAGAGTCATTTATAAAAGAATGAAATTCAGACAAAGGGAGAGAAAGCCATGGAAGCAAGAAGCTGAAGAAACAAAAAACCAACCAACCAAACAAACAAAAAACCTGGAAGAGAAGGGAGAAACCAGCAGACACCACCATGTACCTTGCCAAGTGACAGAGGAGCCAAGGATCTCTAGCAGTTGGTCTTTGGGAAGAAAGCCTCACGTTGATGATGCCTTGATTTGGACATTGTCTCATGAGCAAATTAATTCCCATTTTTTAATGAGCCCCATTTCATGTCATTTACTTTGAGCAGCACTGGAAACTAAAACAATGCCCAAATACTAAATGGAAGCGAAGTATTGTAGAGTAATGTTAGCATTTGGCAAAAGAAGTTCGGAGGGAGGGTTCAAACTAAATGATGTAATGTGTTTGCAGTGAGAAGGTGGATAGATCAAGATTATAATCCTGTGACAGTTTCAGGAATTACTCTGAATATATTAAAATATTACTAAGATTTTCTTTTCCTAGTTTCAAATCTATCACCTTCTCCTTTCCAGGTATGTATTCTTATTGCTTATATGTGCCTCAAATATTCATTTTTTGATACATATTTTTTCTTCCTGTTATTACTTTCTCATGAGCTTGATTACACCTAATTAGATGACAATGTACACTACTGTCACATAATATGAGGTAACTATTTTAAATATTAAGTAGAAGTTTCCTGTCAGGGCATAACAAAGGCAAGTATAAGAAGATCCCGATTTAATGGGAAAGAAAGACACTGATATCACTTTTACAAATGACCATAATTTTATTTTCCTAATTCAAAGTCTTCAATACAATTTCAAAAAATTGTTTAAAAATTTAAAATAAATAATAAAGGTAACCCATCTTCCATTCCAAATTTGTGCTTTACTTTAAATTTTTGCCATTTCTATTCATTCTATTATTGAGTATTGCTTCCTCTCACTGAGGTTTAGTACAAGTATCTTGCATCTAAATAATATTAAACAGCTTCAAATCATCTTGTAAAATATTCTATTCCAAGTAGTAATGTAGGTGGCCTGAGTTATTTAGAGATTTTTCTAACGTCTTCTAAAGGAAATAGATTGGAATTGTAGCTGGCTAAAACTCTACAGGCATTCATGATGTGCATAGTGTTCCCAGAAGAATTTTTTGAATTGTCCTACTTTTATTTCATCCTGAAAAATCACTTTTAGGAGGCTGTTTTGGGACCCTATGATCCTGATTCTCTCTGTCATAAATCAATTTTCAGTAATACTACTGAGAAACCTTTGAGCACATGATGCTCCCCAATGTGTAGAATACCTTCTCAGAAAAGAAAATTAATTGAGAATTTCCTACACTCTATCACAGTTGCACTGTGTAATAAGATGAGCCCCTCTCTCTGGAGAATCAGCAGCTTTCTAACATCCCCTAGCTTTAGATTATCTGAGTAAAATCTATTGCTGGAAATGAAGCTTAGCAATTTCATCAGGAAAATTACTTCTCAGATTGAGAAATATATTGCATTACATCTTGTTTTTGATCTGTGCTATTTGATTTATATGTAATTCTAATACAATATGTACGACATTTGTGCTTAAGTAGTGTTGGTTGATCTTTATAAGAAATCTACTTACATGAAGCCTAGTGTTTCTTGACATTATAAGTTTTTTATGGAACAAATTTTGGCTGCCCACATTGCAAACTGTGTGATACATTTTTCTATTAAATTAACTCTTCCAAAAGAGGGTCTGAACTGTGCACTCAACAATTGGTACGAATATAAAACATACTTTATTTTAATAACTGCAGCACTTTTCTCTAACAAGTAGAAGTCCATTCCTTGTTGTAAGGGGTAAAATAAAAAGTACATTGAAATACTCAGGGAACTTAGATCTAATCTATTATTTGTTTTTTATCGCTTCACTCAAGTTATTATAATCAAGTCAATATTTGGTTCAAAATCATTTTTTCAGAGCTTCCCTTTTCTTCTCAGCTTTCTTTACATTCTCCTTCCTCCAAGTCATAATGTTAATTTCACTGGCCTTCTGGACTTTCTCACGTGGTACAAAAGGTAAGGATGGGGAATATGCTTGAACTAGTGAGAATCTGGAGGTAGAGATGGTCACAGATCACTTCATTTGTCATACAGGCAATGCATAGTTGATGCTACTAGTGATGGAAAAATCTTGGCTATTCTCTCTACATAAGACATTTCGGATTCTTGTGCTCAGCTGGTGTATTAGTTAGGGTTCTCTAGGGAAACAGAATCAATGAGAGGTGTCTCTGATTATCAAATTGTAAAAGTGACTCACGCAACTGTGGGTATGCATGAGTCCAAATTCTGTAGAGCTGTCAACAAACTGTCAACTCCAAGAAAGATGTCCGATGAACTCCTCAGGAAACGAACTGGCAACTTCGACGAACTCCTCAGGAAATGGACTGGGATCTTCGACGAACGTGCTCGATGAACTCCTCAGGAAATGAACTGGCAACTTCGACAAACTCCTCAGGAAATGTTTCACTGGGCAGCCGAAGAAGAAGTGAAGGTCCTCTATCTGTCTTGTTTACAAGTCTTCAACTGATTGATTGGATTAAATCCAGCCAACTGCATTCTCTCATTGTGGAAGACACACCCTTTGGTTAGTCATCAGTCACAGCTGCAGTCAACTGACTGATGATTTAATAAACCAGCCTGTTGGTTTATTAACCAGCCTCAAACATCCTCACAGCAGTTGTTAGGCCAGTGTTTGCTTGACCAGACAGCTGGGTCACCTGGCCAAGTTAACACATGAACCTAACCATCACAGCTGGCTTCCCAGAAGCACATCCTGATGTCAATAATGACACAGCCACATGACTACTCCAAACCCTTTGTCCATAAGAGGGAGTAATGAACCAGCTATGTGAGTATCTCCGGGATCCACTGACAGACTTTTGGAAAGGCTGATAAGTCAGCATTTAATCAGCAATTTGTTTGTAAACTACACTTTAACTATGGTGGACCTAGAGAACTTTGCTACACCAATCACTAATCTCTTGAGAAACTGGGTGACTCCTCTAGTTTTCTATACCATCCTACCATCCTATTATATCTTTGTCATTATTATTACATTTTTTCTGGATGAGACATGGAATATTATGGAGGACTAATGCTATGGAACCATATTAAATTACAGGGTACCCTAATATTGTTAGAATTCCTATTTATACTCAAAAAGTATGTTACACAGCAACCCTTAATTGGGAGGAAAATAGGATTATTTTTTCATTGTAATGGGATGCTACACTCAATGTGATATAATTAAACCACATTTGTAATACATTGTTGTGCTCCCCCCAAAAATATCTGTACTACCCACTCTCTTAAAGAAAGTAAATGCAAATATGAGCAAGAAGATATCAGTTTCAGCTGACAGAGGTATGCAAATGGGAGAGGAAATGGTATCCTGAAGGCTAATGCCTTTATTAGCATTGCAATTGTTCAGGAGTATTGAACAGGATGCAAGACAGAGGAATTTAACCCAAGTCTCCCACTTTAATCCTTGCATGCATGATAGGTGCTCTAGGTCCTCAGTTTGCTACATTCTCTGACTTCCCAGTGGAAGACCTCAAATTCTCACTTGTTGGAAATTAGGTGCAAAAGTCTCTACAGGTTAAATGTAAGTAAATATGAGCCCATTAAAAATGCATGTATTTAGAACGTTACATACTTCAGATGCTGAAGTATATGAAATATATTAAAACGTCCAAGAAGACAGAACAACAAGAAAGGAAATGAGAACATCTTTGAAAAGTTAATGGTTGAAAATATTCCAGAAGTGTAAAATAAATGAAACCCCATATAGAGGAATGTATACCAACAGGAAAAAATAAAAATAAACCTAAATCTGATAGGCAGAAGTCTAATATGACCCCCAAGATTCCTGTGCACTGATGTACATTCACGTAATTCAATCAAACACAAATCTCCTGTGTAATGTAGCCTAATCAGGTAAGTTCATAAGAGACTTCCTGGTAAAGGAGATTGAAAGAGTAAAGGAATTGGATGAAAAGATGATTCCTCATTGTTGGCTTTCATCATGGAGGGAGCCACATGGCAAGAAATGTGGTGGCCTTTTGGAGCTGAGAGAAGCCCCAGTCAACAGCCAGCCAGGAAACGACTTCAGTCCTGCAACTTCAGGGACTCGAATTCTGCCCATCAACAACCTGAAACAATTCAGAAATGAATTCCCTACCAGAGATGGAGTCACAACTCAGTTAACACCTTGAGTTCATTTCAGTGAGACCCCAAGCAGAGAACACAGTCACACCATGCCTGTTCTGACCTACAGAAACTATGGGATGATCAACCTGAGTTGTTTTAAGCTATTACATTTGTGGTAATTTGTTACACATCACTAGTAAATGAATACATTTTGTTTACATTGTAGTGCAATTGTAAAAAATTCAAATATAAAGAGACTCTATTAAAAACTGCAGAGAGGAAAAGAAAATCATCTGTAGGTAACATTGATGTCTGACTTCATATCAGTAATAATGAAAGTCCAAGGAGAGTGAAATGACATCTTCAAATTGCTGACAGGAAATAATTTGAAACCTAAAATTGTATGGAATAGCACAACTTTCTTACAAAAATGAAAGCAATAAGAAGCAAGAAAAGAAGCATTTTCAGTCAAACTCGAATTGGAGAAATTTTTAACCAACAAACTTTCACTTACGCAGTTTTTAATAATACATTCCTGGAAAAAGCAAAATGGTCCCAGAAGTATTATATGAAATATGAAAAAGAATGCTGGACAAATGAATTAGTAAACTTGAACATAAATCTAAACAAACATGTGCAAAAAAGTAACGAATAAAAGCTATGTCTAAATTATCAAACTTCCAAACAAATGGCCATGTCTCCCTGGGGAAGAGTTAGGAAACTTAATATTCAAATTTGAGAAAGTGAGAGGAGGGTGGGAGAAAGGAGAGAAATAATAATACTAATAGTAATAATAATAAAGTTAATGTTTATTGGATATCTGATACACTCCTGACACTGTGAAATTGCATTTCTTCTGCAAGTTTTATTTAACGCTTAGGATAACTCTATAAATAGGCACTATTATTATTTGCATTGGAAAGCAAGGCCCAGAAAGGTGAAATGAGTTGCCAATTTCACATAGCAAGTGAGTGACAGAGTTGCAATTCAGATTTGGGTAGTCAAGTCATCAAAATGGTGTTTTTGACCCCTAAGCATTGTGTTATTTCAGACCTTTTAGATGTAACTAAAAAAATTTTGTGAGAACAATTATTTCTCATAGAAAGAGAAGTAAATAATCCTAATGTATTGAAAAGAAGAAACGGAAATACATTTTTAAATCACTGACTTTAACTATGCCAGTAATTTGATTTTCAGTCATTTGGAAGTTTAAGTATTTACCTCTGCAAGACCAAACCAGAGATCTAGAGTCACTATGATATTAATATGAAGAGCACATTCACTGTCAATATGAGAATGCATTTCAGCTCAATCACTTAATATTTGAGTGACTGAGGGATTTTAATCTTTCTGAGTTTTTAACTATTTTTTAATAGTATGAAATGAGTACCTCTTATCTTGGAGGATGGATTAATGTAGACCATCTATTAGCCACAGAATAAAAGGACAAAGTGAGAAAATACATAAAATAAGGATTAAAAGCATGTATGACTTTTGTTTGTTTAATGTTTCAATTGTTTTTTCCATTCTGCATTTCACTTATCTCCACTCTAATCTTAATTATTCCTATCTTCTGCTGTTTTGGAGTTTACTTTGCTTTTGATTTTCTATTTCCTCAAGATATAAAGTTAGATTATTAATTTGAGATCTTTCTTCTTTTTTAATATAGGCAATCATAGCTGTGAATTTCTCTCTTAGCACTGCCTTTGCTGTATCCCATAAGTTTTGGTATTTTGTGTCTTTGTTTTCATTTATTTTTAAAAGTTTCCTAATGTCCCCTGTACTTTCTTCTTTAACCCGTTTGTTGTTTGAGAGTGTGCTGTTTAATTCCCACATATTTATAAATTTTCATCTTTTCTTTCTGTTTCTTGTTTGTAGCTTTAAAAATTGTTGGTGAATTGACCCTTTTATCTATCTATCTAATTATCTAATTATCTATGTATCTATATTTGAAATATATAATCAGTATATCAATTTATATTTTTCTTTCATAACAGTTTTTACTTCAAGTCTACCTTGTCTGACATTAATATGGGAACCAAACTCACTTTTGATTACTATTTGCATGAAATATTTTTCCATCTTTAGACTTTTACCTTGTTACTGTCTAAGACCTAAGATGGGTCTCTTGTAAACAGCATATAGTTTAGTTAAGTTTCTTTGTTCATTCTGCCAATCTCTGCCTTTTGATTGGAGAGTTTAATCCACTTACATTTAGGGAAATTACTGATAAGGCAAAATTTTCTTCTGCCATTTTGCTAGTTATTTTTTGCAAATACTATGCCTTTTATCCCCTTCATTTCTTCTGTTACTACCTTCCTTTTTGTTTAGGTGTTGCAAACAGACTCTTGTATACCAAAACTTACAGCAGGATTATTCACAATAGCCACAAGCTGGAAACAACTCAAATGTCCTCAACAAATGTATGGATAAACAAAATGTGGCATATATGCACAGTGGAACATCATTTCTCCATAAGAAAAAATGAAGTTATGAGACATGCTCACTCATCCAGAGGATGGTCTTCCCTGGATGCAGAAAATAATAGAACACACTACCCACAGAGACTTTGGATGCAATAATAAAACAAGCTAAAAGTTGGTCATCTCTCATTATCACCATGAGTCAATAACTATAAAACTGTCAGTGGCCACGGCAGGCCACTCCCACCCTCCATTCTCTCCCCCTTCCCCCCTCCCCTGCACAGTGCCCTGAAGAAAGCCATGATCACTTGAATTCAGATTTGGTCATCCTATTGTTCTTTCAGCTTTATATCAACAAAACTGTAGCAGGTAAAAATTTATAGTAAAATACAAGTAAATTCAAAATATACTTATGATGTAATTATATAAAATGTAACTAAACAGAAGTGCGCTTTCTTTGGGAAAAAAAATTGCTAGGCCTAAAAAGAAAATTATAGTTAATGTCCCATTGAGTAAAACAGTCTACTGATAATATGACTTCTTATATTAAGTGCACTCTAAAACAACTAAATATTCAGATAATTCAAAATCTGCATTATTCACTTCATGTTCTATTTTTATATGTTTACGGTGAATACTTCATTTTAAAAATGCAAATATATGCATCGCTCTTTTACTGTTCTGCAAATGGCTGTTTATATTTTATAACTACTTGGAACATTTTCAAGAAACTTTTTTATCTTAAACACTTTCAGAATATTTTGAAAGCTGAAATAAACTACTGACATACTCTGGCATCTATGCCCTGTCTGAACACTCTCTACAAAGGAGAAACCCAACGTGAAGAATTTGCATGGATATTTTTAATTAATTACCATATACAGTGTAATTAAAAGGTGCCATTTATCATTTAAAGAGCACTTGGCAGAAATTATATATGTGTCCTTTATGCAGCTAGACTACACAAGAAAAGGGAATGCCAGAGGCTGTTAGACACTATCAGCATGGTTTGTATTGGCTATTTATGAACTCCTAGCAGACTCTGTATTGGCTATTTATGAACTCCTAGCAGACTCTGTGGTGTTTTACTTAATGGAAACAAAATATGATAACTGATCATAGTCTGCAGTTGGCTTTGGATGAGAGGCAACTTAAGTGAAATACTAATCTATGGAGGTAGCTAAGATGGCAGCATAGAGAGGAGTGGAAGCTAGTTAGTCCCCCTGGAACAACTAATAAACAACCAGGAACAACTAGTAAATAATCTGGAATAACTGCAGGGGGACAAACGTAACTGTTCACTCATCATACACCAACCTGAATTGGGAGGAATGCCCGAGAACACAGCATAAAATCTATAAGTAAAAATTGCAGATCCGAGCCAAGGGACCCCTCCCCCATACCTGAGCTGCAAAGCCTCATGGTGGTAGAGAGAAGCTCTCTTCCAGCAAGCGAATATACCTTGGCTGAGCTCCAACTGGGGTTTTAATTAGCAAGTGTGAACTGCCCACTACGAGCTACATATCCCCAACAAGCAGACAGAGGCTTTGGGTGATGACTGACCTTGGAGAGCCAGAGGGTTGCCACGGACTAGCCTTGAAGGGGACTTTCTGTCCCTGTTTTGGCTCAGTGGAGAAAGCCTCAGCCATTTTAAGTTCCCAGTGCTCTGACCCAGACAAGGGTGGAGCTAGCACAGGCAGAGAGACACCATTTAAATGTTAATGACTTCTCCCTAGGGGGTCTATCTTTTCTAAGAGGAAAGAGGTGGGGCCCAGCTCTACTACCTGCCTTCCATTCAGAACCAGACCCCAATGCAGGGGGGAAAACAGCCATGGGCCACACCTCCTTACACCAGTCTGGAGTTACAGGTTGACAAGCACCACCTGCTGGGCAGAAAAGCACAGTGACCTGAGGCATCACAGGGTGTACCAATTTTCTAAGACACACCCTGATACTGAATATTTCTTCCTTCTGGGACCTGAGCCCATTCTTTTCTGGGAAAACCTGACTGGAGTAACCAAGGAAACCATGCCTAGACAACAGAAAACTACAACCTACACTAAGAAAAATGAAGTTCTGGCCCCATCAAAGGAACAAACTTAAACTTCAACTGAGATACAGGACTTGAAACAACTTATAATAAGTCAATTCAAAAAGTTTAGGGAAGATATGGCAAAAGAGATGAACCATATAATGAAAACACTGGGCGTACATAAGGTAGAAATTGAGAGTTTGAAAAACCAACTGGCAGAATCTATGGAAATGAAAGGCACAACACATGAGATGAAAGACACAATGGAAACATACAACAGCAGATCTCAAGAGGCAGAAGAAAACACTTAGGAACTGGAGAACAAGGCACCTGAAAGCCTACACACAAAAGAACAGAAAAAGAAAAGAATGGAAAAATACAAGCGATGTCTCCAGGAACTTAACAACAAAATGAAAAGCAAGAATGTACATGTCATTGGTGTCCAAGAAGGAGAAGAGAAGGGAAAAGGGGCAGAAGCAATAATAGAGGAAATAATCAATGAAAATTTCCCATCTTTTATGAAAGACATAAAATTATGGATCCAAGAAGTGCAGCATACCCCAAACAGAATAGATCTGAATAGGCCTACACCAAGACACTTAATAATCAGATTATCAAATGTCAAAGATAAAGAGAATCCTGAAAGCAGCAAGAGAACTGTGATCCATCACATACAAAGGAAGCTTTATAAGACTATGTACGAATTTCTCAATAGAAACCATGGGGGCAAGAAGGAAGTGGGGTGATATATTTAAGATACTGAAAGAGAAAAAGCACCAACCAAGAATCCTATATCTGACAAAACTGTCCTTCAGATATGAGGGAGAGCTTAAAATATTCTCTGACAATGACAGAGTTTGTGAACAAGATACCTGCTCTACAGGAAACACTAAAGGAAGCACTGCAGACAGAAAGGAAAAGACAGGAGTGAGAGGTTTGGAAAGCAATTTTGGGAGATAGTAGCACAGCAATGTAAGTACACTGAACAAAGATGACTGTGAATATGGTTGAAAGGGGAAGGCTGGGACCATGTGGGACACTAGAACAAAAGATGAAGGATAAAGACTGGGACTGTGTAACTCGGGGAAACCTAGGATGCTCAATGATTTTAATAAAAGGTACAAATATGTTTTTACATGAGGAGAACAAATGAATGTCAACATTGCAAGGTGTTAAAAATAGGGTAGGATTGGGGAGAAAATACAGTCAATGCAAACTAGAGACTAGAATTAACAGAAACATTGTATTATGCTTTCTTTAATATAACAAAGACAATATACCAAAACTAAATGCATATGGGGGAGGGAGGATAGGGGAAGGGTATGGGACTCCTGGCATTGGTGATGTTGTCTGACTCTTTATTCTACTTTAGGTTAATGCTGTTTTTTCTTTTGTCACTCTCTAGCTATCAAGTTTTGTTTTTTTTTTGTTTGTTTGTTTTTCTCTCTCTTTTCTTTTTCTTTTATCTGTCTGCCTTCTCTGACTCTTCCTTCACCTTTGTGGAAGAAATGGAGATGTCCTTATATAGATAGTGGTGATGGTGCTCAATACATAAATACATGACTATACAGGGAATCAATGATTGTTTACTTAGGACGGAATGTATGGTGTGTGAACAAAACCATCTTAAAAGAAATGGGTTGATGAAGAAACCTTGAGGGCACTATATTGAGTGAAATAAGACAGACACATAAAGGCAAATATTACAGGGTCTCACTGATATGAACTAATTGTAATATGTAAACTCATATACATGAAATATAAGTTACCAGGTTATAGAATGAGGCTCAAGAATGGGGAGTGGTTGCTTATTATGAGCAGAATGTTCAACTAGGGTGAACTTAAATGTTTGGAAATGGACAGGGGTGATGGTAGCATTTTGTGAGAATAACAGTGCTGAAAGGTGTGTGAAGGTGGCGGAAAGGGTAAGCTGAGAGTCACGTATGTCACCAGAAAGAAAGTCGGAGGTTAAAAGATGGGAATGTATACAACAGTGAATCTTGTGTTGGACAAAAATATACAAATATTAGAAATCTCTCTCACAAACTAGAACAAATGTATGACACTATAACTAGAAGTTAATAATAGAGAGGCATACAGGGAAAAAAATATGTACCTATTACAAACTATTTACTACAGTTAGTAGTATTTTAACATTCTTTCATTAACAGTAACAAATGTACTATACCAAAACTATGAATCAATAATGGAGGAGAGCATGGTTAGGGGTTGGAAGGATCTGAGTTTCCTTTTTTTTGTCTTTATTTCTTTTCTGGTGTAATGAAAATGTTCTAAAAATTGAAAAAAAATTAATTGTGTTGATGGATGCACAGCTGTATGACGGTACCATGAGCAACTGATTGTATACTTTGGATCTTTGGATAATTGTATGGTATGTGAACAATCAGAATAAAAAAATTGTGAAAAAAAATTAAAAAATTAAAAAAATACTAATCTATACACAATGAACTTTTTAATAATTATATTAAAATAATTAAAACACAATTACAACTTGGCAAAGTTTTTTTAGGGACATATAATGCTTTCAGTTAGAACCGTGGGAAACTCAGCTGTATTTTACAGTAGTGACTTTAGTGCCATTAAGATATTTTAGCAGAAGAGTAGAATTTAAACGACAGGTCTCTCCCACCCCCATTTACCATATCTCTGCTCTAATTTCTAATTGTATTTACTCCTTTCTCTTTTAACTTTCCCTTCTCTTTCATTCTACCTTTATTTTTTTCTATATCTACCACTTTTTTCTTTTTTTCTATGTTTTATTCTTATATTCACCTCCTTATATAGTTTACAACACATGATGACAGTAAAACTCATGTTTAATCAATGACTCTCATTATAAAAAATTACCAATAAATTCTCATAGTTTCGAGGGATGTATAATCTTCAAATGATATCCTAGAATGACAGCATGGCAGTCTGTCAGGTACAATATGATCTCAAGGGATCATAACTCCCTGGTTTGTTAAATGATTCTTCATTTATCTCAAGTTTGGATAAATTTAAAGACAGCTAACTATTTCAGAATGCAGTAGTGAGACATCTGTAAAACCTAAAATTTTATTATAAAGTCTAGATAAACATAAATGTATGCTTCTCTAATCAGGACTGGAGGATATGGGGAGAAAATAAGCATTTGTCAGAGGATTACAATGTACTAAATTCTATACTAGATGTTCTCTTGTATTGTCTAATTTATGGTAAAAACACCTTTTGGCAAGGGATGAACATCATATCAGATTTACAAATAACAGAGGTGAGGAAAGCATTAAGAATCTTATTCCCTTCCTGTTACTTAAAGCACTAATGCTCACGGAAGAAGAGAGGCCAAGAGAGTCATAAGTATTTGATCACAAAGATCTACTATCTGATTATCATCTACATGTTTTTTGGTTTATGCCTCTAGAGCAATTCATATGTTTTTATAATGACCTAATTTTTAAATATTCATAAAGAAACAACTATTGTAGTTCCTGGAAAATTGCCTGGACAGTCTTCTAAAAGTCATGAACTCTTTTGCATATGTAAGTGTCCTACACATGAAGTTTAGATTATCTGGTTAGATATAGGGGATTGATCACACCCAATTGTTTTCTCTCTCTTTTAAAATTTCAGTAAAATGACCCTAAGAAGCAGAGTTATAAACTCATGATGAAAAAACTAACAGAAGAAAGACCAGATGAGCAATTTCATTTTGGACCACATTAATTGGACAAAACAGTAAATGTCGCACCAGTCAGCAGAAGAAGTAGTCTTGAATGTCCTTGAAGCATGATGTACGTCATAAAGAACCTGATTTCCACTTCAGAAACCTAGAGTCTCAGCACTCAATGATGCAGTTACAAGTGAGGAGGGGAGGAAAAATTATGGAGCTAAATTCAAAGGGATTAACTGAAATTTTCATAAGAGGAGTTTACCTCCTTTTGGGGATTGAATCGTGTCTCCCACAAGATATGTTCAAGTCCTAACCTCCAGTCCTGTGGATGTGAACTCACTTGTACATAGGGTCTTTGAAAATCTAACAACATGAGGTAAAACTGAATCAGGGTAGGCTTCAATACAATATGACTGGAGACCTTATAAGCAAAGGAAATTTGGACATGGAAGCAGGTGTGAGAAGGAGGCAGAAGACAGATTACCATGTGATGGAGGATGAGATTGGGTTTTGGACTGCCAGCAAGCCATCAGCAGAACACTACAGACTTCAGAGAAAGCAAGGCTTGCTGATACCCTGATTTTGGACTATTAGCTTCCAAAATGGTGAGACAATAAATTCCTGTTGATTAAATCAACAAGTCTTTGCTTTTTGTTTGTTTTTTTGTTTGTTTCTTAATAGCAGCCCTGCCATACTAAGACACCTTCCTTTCCTAAGATTCACACTGCATGGTATCCCAAAATTCATCACCAAGCAAGATGACTTAGAATCCACCCCTGAAGAAAGTGAACATTCCAAGGAAAAGTCACTAAGTGCTGGCATTTGGCCTTCCCTTTGCTAATCCTTTAGTCACATCCCATTAAAGCAAAGATATACAAGAATCCCAACACTAGCACACTCAGAGATGCCTGTAAGCTTTTTATTTCTTCACTGTTACATGAAAATGCTTCTCAACATTTGATTTATACTGTCACTAGGAAAAATTGCCCTAGAATACTGGTAATACAAGTGACAAGAGAAGTAGAACAAAAACAAAAATGAATAAAAGCAAACTGATGTGTATGTTCAGAGACATTGCATTCATAAAAACAAGAAAAAAACCAACCACAGCATAAGCAGAACATCCAGGAAATTACAAACACATTTCCAAAAGAAAATTTTTTTCAGAGAGTCTGGAATATGTAACCAAGTTAAGATCTCCAAAGTCAAATAAAAGTCAGAGAAACATAGAATATGAAAATTAGACATAGAGTATCAATATATGATGTCATATATATAAATAAAAGGGATTATTGAGAGATAAAAGTTGAGGAAAGTACTTCCCTCACCCCTGCCTTCCCCAAAAAATCAAGCAAATTTCTAAGATTTGCAGTATTTGAGTCTCCTAATTGAAAGAGTCCACTGAGTGCCTGATAAATGAATGAAAAATAAAACCACCAAGATACGTCATTTCAAAATTTGAAAACCCTACTCCTAAAAGTAGGAAACTAAACCTTTCAAAGAAGAAATAAAGAAAGTATTTCAGAAAGCTTAACAGTGGAATAGAGTCATAAAGTCATGCAATGGTTTATAAATGTATATCTCCCACAGACTTATTAAGAAACTAACTGAATATGTTTTCTTACAAAATATGGTAGTACCCATAAAAGGGAAAATATGGGCTCTACAAAAGGATTTGACCTAATATGTAACTTCTCTGAGGGGAAACAACTATTTGAGAGGCAGAACTGGGCTTTGAACCCTTGACTGGGCTGCTAGCCTCCCAGCCATAGCACCTTTTATAGCATCAGCCAACATTTGTTGAATGTGCACTGTATGCCAGGTACCACACAAAGTGCTTTATATGTATCATCAACTCATTTACCTTCACAATAACAAATACTCTTGAGGCAGGTATGATCACCCATTTCATAGTTGAGAAAATTGAATTGCAGGAAGCTTAAATGACCTATCAAAGGTCACACAGCTAAAAATTGACAGAGCTGGGATTTGATCCCAGGCCGGTCAGCTCCAGGGCCTGAGTCTGGTGTTCATGTTCTCTACTTTTTGTGTGTTTGCATGTGTGGTAGAAACTGGACAGAGACAGACTTTCATTGTAATTCATAAGTTTAAGAGGTGAGTGTGTTTTTCTTGTCAAGCCTCAAAGCAGATGGGAAGTTTTTGCATTTGGTAGGACACATGGGGAGAGAACTATTATTTTCTGGCCAGCTCAGAGTGACTGATATTGTTATTCAGATGGTGTTCTGATTTGCTACCATTGCCAGAATGCAAAATGCCAGAAATGAATTGGCTTTTATAAAGGGGGTCTATTTGGTTACAAACTTACAGTCCTAAGGCCATAAAAGTATCCAAACTAAGGCCTCAACAAGAGGATACCTTTACTGAAGAATGGCCAGTAGCGTCCAGAACACCTCTCTCAGCTGGGAAGGTGCATGGCTGGTGTCTGCTGGCCCTGGGTTGTGTTTCAGTTCCTCTCTCAGCTCCTGCGTGTCCTTAGCTTAGCATCTCCAAACGTCCTTCTGTCCACAACTCCAAGCATCTCTGAGCATCTCTGTCAGCTCCCAAGAGTTTCTCCAAAAGTCTCTCTCAGCTGCTCTTGGAGCATTTTGTTCTCTCTTTGCTTCTTCAGAGAAAACTCTGGGCTAGCATTTCAAAGTGTCAGCAACAATCTGGGTCTGTGTTGGCTCTTTTTAAAGGACTCCAGTAAACCAATCAAGAGCCACCTGTAATGGGCTAGGCAATACCTTCATGGAGATAATCTAATAACAAATATCCCCTTCAGTTGGGTCAGTCACATCTCCATGGAAACAAACTAATCCAAATATCCCACAAGACTGGATTAAAACATGGCTTTGGGAGTAGGGGGCATAATATATCCAAACCGGCACAGATGGAATAGAAGATTTACCGTATAATCTCTTGAAAAATTAGCAGGGAAGTGAAAAAGAGAAGGAAATAAAATGGAGCAAAAGGGGGGAGAGTGTGTGAAAGCCTGGAAGATAGTCTATAGATGCTATTTAACATGACCTCTTCCTGGAGATACTCAGAAAAGAGTGGCTCCACACTGAGTAAGTAGTGAAGGGACACGCTGCTATGACAGAAAGCTTGCTTCTCCCTTTTAAACCACATTGATGGAGATACACGTGAAGTGTGTGTTGTGTTTTTCAACTTTCAAGAACTAAGTATTATGTGTATTGTTTTACATGTAGTAAGATGAGTTAAGGTGTGTAACTATCATGAGTACTGAAACTAATTGACAAGTAGGATTTTGAAGATGATGGACTGAGGAAACCTGCACAGCTAGGCAAAATATATATATCTATTTTTAAAAATCTAGCAGGAAGTATCAAAGAGCTAACAAGAAAGTAATAAGTTATGGTGCAAGGGCTAGAATATGGGCTTTGTGGTTGCTAACAATGTGTTAAAATATTAAGATGTAGCCAAATAAATTATATGTAGTTAGACACTGCACATTTATTTTCCAATTAAAGTCAACTATTTCCACTTCTGTTCCTTTTGGGGTTTTCATTTTCCCCATTTCACTTAACATGTCTCTAAGCTATTGATTTGCAGTCATTCTCTAAAATTTTTAAAAGCTGTTTCTTTTTTTTTGTGCTTTTTAAAATGTAATTTTATTGAGATATATTCATATACCAGATAATCATCCAAAGTGTACAATCAATGGTTCAGGGTATCATCATATACTTGTGCATTTATCACCACAATCAATTTTTTTAACTTTTTATTTTGAAATAATTTAAAATTACAGGACCGGTGCAAAAATAATATGAACCCCATACAGAGAACTCTAACATATACCTACCCTCACCCCAGATAATCAGATCTACCAATTTTAACATTTCATCACCTTCACAGTTTCTTCGCTTCCTTCCTGCCTCTCTATCTCTCTATCTTTCTATCCATCTTTTTTTATACTTTATCAAAAAATTAAAAAAAAAACATTTCAAACAAAACAAAACAAAGGAATAAGAAAAAAAAAAACTAAAATAACTACATTGCTTCCAACAAGTTCCTACGGTACCCCAAGAAAATTAACAAACCATAGTCATTCCTGAGCCTTCACATATCATTAAGATTACCCTCAATATCTTAATCTGTTATTAGACACAATCAAGTTTTTAACCATATTGATAATATTCTATTTCTGAAATTGGAGAGTGTATTCATTGTTCTATTAACTTATTGTTTTTACGTTTTCAATAACACATTTTTTTTAAATTCAGTTTTATTGAGATATATTCACATACCATACAATCATCCATGGTGTACAATCAACTGTTCACAGTACCATCATATAGTTGTGCATTCATCACCCCAATCCATTTTTGAACATTTTCCTTATACCAGAAATAATCAGAATCAGAACAAAAAATAAAAATAAAAAAGAACACCCAAATCACCCCCCGCATTCCACTCTATCTTTCATTTAGGTTTTGTCCCCAATTTTTCTACTCATCCGTCCATACACTGGATAAAGAGAGTGTGATCCACAAGGATTTCACAATCACACTGTCACCCCTTGTAAGCTACACTGTTATACAACTGTCTTCAAGAGTCAAGGCTACTGGGTTGGAGTTTGGTAGTTTCAGGTATCTACTTCTAGCTATTCCAATACATTAAAACCTAAAAAGTGTATGTGTATAGTGCATAAGAATGCCCACCAGAGTGACCTCTCAACTCCATTTGAAATCTCTCAGCCACTGAAGCTTTATTTCATTTCATTTCACATCCCATTTTGGTCAAGAAGTTGTTCCCAATCCCACAATGCTGGTTCCAGATTCATCCCTGGAAGTCATATCCTGTGTTGCCAGGGAGGTTTACACCCCTGGGAGTCAGGTCCCATGTAGGGGAGAAGGCAGTGAGATCACCTGCCAAGGTGGCTTAGTTAGAGAGAGGGCCACATCTGAGCAACAAAGTGGCACTAAGGGGGAGACACTTAGGCACAATTATAAGCAAGTTTAGCCTCTCCTTTGCAGTAACAAGCTTCATAGGGGCAAGGACCAAGACAGAGGGCTCAGCACATCAAGCCATCAGTCCCCAGTGTTTGTGAGAACATCGTCAACAATCCAGTTGAGGAAATCCAACACCTCTCCATCTTCCCCCAGCTCCTCAGGGGGGGCCCGAATATATATTTTTATTCTCCAGCCAAATTACTTTGGGATGTGTTGCTATTTCACTCTAACCTATAGAGACCTACCATATCTCATTTCCTATTCAAAGTTCCATTTAATTGTGGTGTTTGAAAAAACTGACTGTAGAAGTTCTATTGTTTAGAAAAATATAGATCCTACACCAAATAAACATTTCTTACCTTGGTCTTGCATGGAAGTTGAAGTTTTAACACACAGTCGGTTTCAACTTTTACACTTTGACCTGATTTGCCCTAGTCTTAACCAGATCTGCTTCATTCATATCTCTAATTCTGGGCTCTTATTCAGTTTTTTCTTTTTCTCTCAATTGCTGCATGTGTTAATACTGACATTCATATCTGCCGAGCTCTAGCTCTGAGTTTCATGTATCACACAGATATCCAGTGTTCCAGATACCAATCAGGTTATACACCAAGGGATCAACATCTCAGAGTTTGGAGATAGCCATTACAATTCAGGAATAGATTTGACTGCTGTAAGAGCTTACAATCTAGGGACCATTACAATAATCATTTCCCTCTTAAGCTTTGCTCTAAGATTCAATTCTGAGTTTACACCTTGTAGTTAGTTCATATCAGTGAGGCATTATAGTGTTTGCCGTTGTTTCTGACATACTTCCCTCAAAATGCTGTCTACAGGATCCATTCACCTCCTTGCTCATCTCACAACTTCACTCCTTCTTGTAGTTGCTCAATATTCCATTGTATGTATACACCACAGTTCACCATTTTGTTCCTCAGTCAGTGTACCCTTAGGCCACCTCCACCCACTGTAAATCACGAATACTGCCTCCATAAACACCAGTGTGCAAATGTCCATTCATGTCTCTGCTCTCAGATCTTCCAAGTACATACCCCATAATGAGGTTGCAGGACCTTATGGCCCCACAGACTTAGATTCTTGTGGAACCACCACACTGACCTCCAGAAAGTTTACACCGTTCTGCCTCCTCATCAACAGTAAATACATACTTCCCTCTCTCCATGTTTTCTCCAGCACTTTTACCCCTAATTATATTTTTTTCTACAATTTTATAGATGTATATTTACAGAACATACAATTATCCACAGTGTACAATCAGTTGTTGACAGTATCATCATATAGTTGTACATTTATCACCACAGTCAGCACTTGAACATATTGATTACTGTGAAAAAGTTTTTTTTGGTGAATAATAAAAAAGATATTAATAAAAAGAAAAATTAGTAAAGATGGAAAACAACACCACCACAATCAATTTTTGAGCATTTTCATTACTCAGTTCTGTTCTGTGATCTTGGTGCTTCCACCCATTCTAGACTGGTGTACAATAGATGACCAGTCATGAATGTCCCCTAAACAGTTTTTCCAGATGGTTCCTTGCTATTTACTAGCTGCTCTAGAGAACTAAGTAAATTCCACACCTCTCATTGCTGCCGACTTGCCCCACCCTCAGAAGCTGTTTCTTAAACTGAGAGAAGGATAGCTCAATTCATCAGAACATTACTTAGGCATATTCAGAGGCTTCAGTTTTAAATATATCCTCTTTTCTTTAAATATATCCTCCTTCATAAAGTGCTCTCTTTAGATTTTCATATTAAATAATCTCCAATCATAGGATGAGGCTATCATGCCTTCATTCCTAGGCCAAAAAACATAATGAAAAAGATGGGAAATTATATTGTACACTCCCACCTTTTTTTTTCTGCCTAGCATCCTTTGCCCTCCATCCCATTTTCAGAGAATCAGCTCTTCTATTATTTGGAGAAATATACTCACCCACCCTGCCCACCCTACACTTACGCACAGGGTCTGTTGGCTACAGTTATTTGATCCATGAGCTAGCACTCTTTAAGTTAAGGAAATCAAAATAATTCCCAGTTTGGATCCTACTAAGATTCCAGCTCAGCATGTCTGCTACTTTTAAGTAACAAGATGTAAGCACATGCACTCTTGATGACCATATTATGATTTGTGGATTGGAAACACATTAATCTTGTTGGCTCCATGAAGGAAGAGTGAGGCAGATGCTCAGAGAGGAGTATGAAAGCAGTGAATTCTTATAGTGACTCCTTGACTCCAGTTTTTTCAGAAGCCTAACTGTACCTTTGGGCTTGGATTCTGCACAATGCTTTGGTATGCTTTTAATATCTTTGCTTTTTCCTTAAGCTAAATTTATTTGGCTTTATTTATGTGCAGTCATAAAAGAGAGTTAGGGTATCGAAATTTTAAACAAGATGGCACTATCCCACTCTCAATGATAACTTACCCATAAAAACAATTAATATGTGTACATAATAATGAAAATTCTTTAGAAATGGACACAGATTTTCCTTAAGGCTCAGAAGTATAAGATGTTGTATTTAGTTTAATTAGCTTAACAGAGTGAATTAAAAGATTATAATTATTAATATTATTAATATTTTCCTTGTGTTATCTTTGTATAGCAAGTGTCTATGTTAACATGTGTTGTTTCTTTAGCCATGGTTTGCTTTATTACATTTAAAGAAATAAGCAAAATATACACACTCCATGAAGTAAATAAAAAAACACCTATTCCTAATATTTTAGTCTGTGAATATTGGATTCAAATGTTCCAAATTACAAAATTTATTCACCAAACCTGAGATTAAATGTCAAAGGTACAAAACCAATTATCTGTGACATTATGGCATTCATTTGTAGTTAAGGCTCTAAATTGTTCATGATGGAGTCTTCAGAGAGATGCTTAAATGTCAAATCTTGAGTACTGGGTTCTATATCAATTGCTACTTCTCTGATTTAAACTTTTTCACATTTGTTAAATTTCTGCCATGTAATATTATCTATGTACACCTGATTCTTTTCAGCCTTAATTCGTGTGTGGATATAAAACAGAGAGAGGAAAAGTGCAGTAGGGGTAATTGACCAAATTTTTTAAGTAGTTATGATGAATCCATCCTTTGACAACATTGACCGTATAATTTAACTCATTCAATCTCACTGCTAAAGAAAATATGAAATAACCAACTAAGTTTTAAAATACAAATGAAAAGAGTTGTAGACTTCTATTCATATTCACATTTTAATTGAAATCTGGTTTTCCCTTTGTAGCTGCAGTTTTGAGCATTCCTCATGGAAGCTTGACATTTCACTTAATATTAGATAAATTTGATAAAATTAATCGCTATTCAAATGTTTAACATCCTTAACAACTAATATCTGATTGTGTCTCACACAAATTAGAATACCTTGCTAATTTTAGGACAGCTATAAAAGTAATTCTTTTATTAAGATTGCTGCTATCAAGAATTTCCTAATTTATAGCATGGAGAGGCAATATCATGCTCCAGAATGGAAAAGCTCAGTTTTATAAGTTTTTCACACCTTGCTAAATTTATTGCAAATATTTAATTCAAAATCAATCAGTATCCCATTTTGGAGTGTATCAAGCATAATAATTTGTAATTTTGTGTGAAAGAAAAAATATGAGAAAATTGCAATAAAATTTTGAAATAGAATTCTAGGATTGGGGACTTATCCAAGAAAATGGACTAATACAAAGACGTCAGTCTGCTGTAGTCCAAATCATTTTGTCAGGGAAATAAACAAGATATTAACAACATGATCTAAATAATCTAGAAGCATATGTAAGTATATGGAAAATATTATATATATATTAAGTGGTTAAGATTGTTATTTAGATTAATCATGTTGAGATAATATGGTTTCCATTCGGGAAAATGTGAAGCTAGAATGCTTGTGTCATTACTATAAAGAACCATTTTCAGAGGAATTAATATTTAAAATACAAAATTAAAAATATGCAAAGAAACCGCAGAATTAAGGAGTCATTTTTAACTGAAACAGAAAACCCAGAAGTCATTAAGGAAAAGAATGATAGACTAGATTGTATAAATATTAGAAAGTTTAGCAAGTTAACATTCATTTTAAACAAAGTCTAAATATAAATCATAGCCTAAAATCAAGTATTTGCTTCACATGAGGCAAGAGAAGTATTAAGTCATTATCATGCAAAACAATCCTTCAAATTAATAAGAAAATTTCCAATGAAAAAAGGTAAAGAGTAACCTTGAACATTATTACCATGGCACAGAAAATTTAAGCTTCTGTTTCAAGAATGAACATTAAAATATTCAATATTTTTAAATGCATATATATTTCTTAGTACATTTTGTACTTTTCTAAGGGGTCTCAAATTTGTCTCTTCAATTTCCTCTTTTCTTGTTCTACATCTCTTTTTTCTTCCTTTACTTCTTCTCTCTCATCTGTTACTTCTTTTTCAGCATTGGCAATTCCTTTGTTTAAACAGTGGAATATTATCAACTGATCACAGTTGATTCTTCCAAAATTTCTTATTCTTATAAAGAACAGACAGTGCCCTTTCTTGCATTAAATTAGCCAATCAACAGGAAACTAATATGATTTATTTTAATACTAGCATGATTCTTCACTATAATATTTCATACAACAGTACATTATCATTTTTAAGTGATTATCAAATTATTGGAGCTAAAGTACCTAAAAAACATTTGAATTTATGAAAGCCCTTATCATTATCTTGATGCTTGGATGTGTGTAGCCATAAATGAAATTTTCTTCTGCCAGTAGGTACTTGGGTCAGTTAAATGACAGGGAGCTCTTAACTTACCTTACCCTTGTTTCCTAAATTACTTCCCCCAGTTTTGCTCAGCTCTCTGAGTTTGGGATTTGGTCTCTAGGGCTTGTTTCAGCTTGATGAACACATACACACACACACACACACACACACACACACACACAAATGCACACAAGCACATTTTTTCCTCAGAACAAGATCATGCTTTTTTGTCCTACAATTCTATTTTTGGACGTAATATTTAATGTACCTGCAAATCTTTAAGTAGTATTGACACATATCTTTTTCTTTTTAATATTTTTGTAAGCTTTTAGTATTGGTTATAGAAATTTTTTTTAAAAGAATCATATAGCAAGTTTCTCTATATTAAAAATTTACATGGTTTATAGTATTTCTTGGGAACCTGAAGAAATGCATATAAAATTAAAAAATATTTCTTCCTGACACTTTTTATGGGGAAAAATGGGGATGATCAGTTAGTGAGTCTCTTGGCTTTCTCAGTTTTCATTAGAAATTCTATAATCAGTTCTACTCTAGGAAAGTCAATTTCCATAATAATTTTTTAAAAAAAGCAATCATATTGTAAATTTCAAACATATACCTACAATTTGGTCCAGTATTCTTTTATCATTTAATTGCTTGTGTACTTGTGGCTCTATGTTTCTTTACAGCTCCACTGTTGCTGTTGTTTTTCATGTAACTCTTAGGCATTAGATGGGTTCCTAATGTGCTAATGCTCTTGGAGGAAAAAAGAAAAAAAGAAAACAGGTGAAATATTTGGGGTTTGGATAAAGTCCATGTTAAATTATTTTGTATTAAGAAGACCTTAATGAGGTTTACTGATCCAATCTAATAGGCATATATTTTGGGGTAGTAAAGTCTTCCCTTCAAAACACACATGCACTTTCTTTGTGCTATAAGCTTGTTTTTAATCCCCAGTATAAAGATTCATGAGTGATGATGTCTTTCCTATTTGTCAGCTTCTGACAGTCTCAAGGAAACCCAAATGATATTGTTTCAGACACATTTGATTCTGTCACTTTTTTACCCAGAAAATGAAACCATTCATTACTTCTCATTAATAAGAATGAAAAGGTTCTATTCCAGATATTTGTCTCTCAACTGCTGTCTCCCCGAAATTGTATAAAGTTGTATAGAGATGGATGTGATGCCATAGGGACAGGGTAAATATGAAGTGTTTGAACTCTTATTGAATAAGCTGAGGATGATGGGTTTTAAAGGGGAGAGAGATAGTAAGCCAGATTGAGGCACACTTCAAAGAAAGTCGGAAGTAATGAAAGTAGAGCCAGAGTGAAGTATTTCTGGAAGTGGTAGTGTTGTGCATCTTAGAAGGTAAATGGGGGAAGGTATTTCAGAAGGAGACTGTCTTAACTCCCTAGGGTGTCCTGAACAAAAGACCACAGTCTGAGTGTCTTCAAACAGATGCATTGTCTCAGAGGTCTGGAAGCTTGAAGTTCAAAATTAAGCTGCTGGCAGGGCCATGCTTCCTTTGAACTCTGTAGAGAGAATCTGTTCCATGCTGGCTTCTGGCAGGGGCTTGCCAACAAGCAATGGCATACTGCCTTGGCCATAACATGGTATTCTCCCCTATGCCTATCTGTACATGTTCAAACTTCCTCTTTTTATGTGGACAGAACTCATACTGTATTAGGGGCCCATCTGCTCCAGTATCAGCTTATTTTAATTTGCCTAATTCCATCTGTTATGGCCTAATTTCCAAACAAGGTCACATTCTGGGTTCCAGGAATTAAGACTTCAATATATCTTCTTGCAGGACACAATTCAATCAATAATCGAGATTGGAAACATGATACCAAAGGACTAGAACTTTCACTTCTAACTGTGGCAGCTCCAGCTACAGGTTCACACGAGAGATTATTTGAGGCTCAAGAAGTTTAGGTAAATTTATTTACAACTCTATAACTGATATTAACTCCGTATGAAAGAAGTATATCTGGCCGTCATATGTGTTCTTTGGGAGAGAATTACTCATTAAGCTCTAATCAGCCATTAGCATCTTAGTGTGGATAGGTTGTTTTAGAGCTGAGTACTAAAGGGCTTTAGGGAAAGGCGAAGTATTGGACTGTGTCACCCATCTGAGTCATTCGGAACAATTCAATTTGAGATTCATCTCTAAGATTCTTTGAGCCTACTCTACCAGAGAGCAATTTTTCTCACTCTATTTCATGTAAGAGGTAAAATTGGGCAGCTGTAACTTTTTGGTCCAGAAGGAGACAAGTGAACCTTTTTATTTTTAACTGCTTTCCCAGCACACCCTTTTTAAAGTAGATAAATCAATCTAACAAGGAATGAAATTTTAAGTGCTTTCATGTACATCAGCTGCCACGGTGGGCACTGGGGTCTTCTCTGCCATTAGTTTGCATACCTTAGTCTGTTTTAGTTCTTGCCTGGCACTGCTGAAATCCCACTCGGCATTCACTGGACACTCTGGAACCCTTACACTTCATTAGTAGGGTAGTGTGCTTGCAGAGAGATGCAATTGAACTGTTTAGTTCATGTTTAAGAAATCACTCTTCTCCCTTTCAATTTTCAGATTTTCTTAGATAAGACTTTCTAAAACACAATAGTATGATTATTTGTAAGCACATTAAATAGATGTCAAGAAAAGAGATTTTTTTCTTATTATTATCCTGTATCTAAATTTCTAGCTCAGACAAGAATTTATAACCTTTAAAGGGAGAAGTTTTCAGCTAAAAGTAGGTCAGAAGTAATTTACATGCATCCATGTAAAGTTCACAGAAAAACCTTTCTCCAGTTTTTTTCCATATAAAAAAGAAAGAAAGTCTTAATAATTAATGTAGAGAACATTAAAGTGAACTTTCACTTCGTTAAATTCATTGGCTCTTTATTAGAAACATAAATATATATACAAATTTGAACTAACAAAATTCTAGCTGACTTTACTGCTTTTGTGTTTGAAAGATTATGGGCTACTTAAATTAAGTCTAATGCCTGACCAAGGTTTAGCATATTGTCAATCATATTTACTGTTAATTTAATAACCCATCTAGCAATGGGAAGTAAAGAAAAATAAATTTTATAGTGGAGTCAATGAATTTGAATTATTGTAATTATGAGCAGTTGTTAACACCAATGAAAAGCACAGAATACCTTGGGAAGCTATT
Organism: Choloepus didactylus; assembly: GCF_015220235.1. Lineage (NCBI taxonomy): Eukaryota > Metazoa > Chordata > Mammalia > Pilosa > Megalonychidae > Choloepus > Choloepus didactylus. Next base: position 186,409,115 of record NC_051309.1, on the reverse strand, counting down.
ATTAATATTCCTTATATACCTCTACCAGTTTACTTCAGCACTCCAATCTGAGCTATGTGATAGTCATCATCAAGCTCACTCCAATTATGCTAGCAGGCTTCGACAGGAATAGTGAGTGGTACAATATTAAGCGCGTTGCTTTGATCTGAAAAAGCAGCCATAAAAAGAAAACTAGACACACTGAGGCATCAGTGAGAACCAGTAACTATAAAACATGAGAAATTTTAGAGTTGCACTATTATTAAATATGATTGCCGTGTTCCTCTGAGATTTTTAAAATATAGAATGACTTCTCTGGGAGGGAGAAGGAGATGAGTATTCCAGTGAGCTTGGAGCCTTTGTATTAATATTTTTAACCCTTCATTTTAGAATAAATATAGATCCAGAAAACCACACAAACAAATGTCTAATTTAACTACTGAAAGCCACACATCCTTGCACAACCCCCCTCAGATCAACAAGTAAAATTGGCAGCAATTCCACAAGCCCTTCGTGTGGCTATCCTCATTATAAAACCCCTTTCTCCACAAAAGTAACCCTATTCCCACTTTTACAATAATCAGTTATTTGTATTTCTTTATAGTTTTTCCAAACAAAGGTACATCTCTAGCACAATAGTTAAGCAGTGACCTTTTGTAAAATTTAATATATCTCTTAAGTTGCTTATTGATAGTTCCCTTTCCCCTTTCTTTTCCTTGTAAAAACGTATTTGTTTGAATAATTTCCAGCCTACTCTATGCCAAGTAGCCCTACTGGTTTTTAAGAACTATGACAACATTTGACTTATTTCAATATTTGCCAAATAAGAAATTTACGTTATTAATGGCAATAAAGCCTCTTTCTAGAAATTACTCATCTCAAAACATAAGCCAGTGACCTACCCAAACCAATGAGTATTTTATTCATTAAAATCCTTTCATTCAGTAAATTCAGTGAAGGAATATTTCTATACTTCATTTCAAATATTGTTAACATTATTCTGGTGCTCAAAAGTAAATATGTTTCCTTTCCAAAAATATCACCAAATAAAGAAGGTGCATTTTTTGAATGAATTATGGAAAAATAATCACACAAATATACATATATTATGTATGAATATATATGCATTTATACACATATACATATCTGCATGCATGTATATGCACTTATACTTTGTTCTGTATTTAACCTGTTCTGTTCTATTAACTGATGCTTTCTTTTGTTGCTTTAAAAAAAGATTGTGAACATTTGAAAATGTAGAATATTAACTTCTGATTACTGATATTATCCCACTTAAAATTCATAATTGCATATTGTCAGTATGCATAAAATACATATTGTCAAATGTGACAATATTTCGTCAGACTAGAATGTCAGTTTTAAATTTAATAGTGAAAATATTTTGAATAAAATTTTAAATTGTTCATTCAGGCTTATGGATGGTTTATTCTCACAAAATTAGTTTCATCTATGTTAATTTAGGATAAATTAAATAAAATATACTACCTCAATTTTTAATTAATACTAACTTAGTTTCAGGACTAAGGAAAAAAAATTCAAGTCAGATTGGTTTTGTTTAAGTTCCAGATAGTGATGTATAATGTTTAGCAAACTTTACTACAACTTGTTCTCCACACATATAAAATGGGGATAAAAACAACTGGTTTAGATAGGATTCGGTTAAGTTGATGACAACCCCTAAATAATGATGGCTTAAGTGTGACACATTTACTTCTCTCATAAAAAGTTGAGGGTAGACAGAGTAGGCTCCTTTAGTCTTACTGATCTATGTGATCATATGTGTTACATTATGATTCAAGGTGCCTGCTCAATCCCCAGCAATTACATCAGCAATCTAGGCAGCAGGAAGTTGGAAGGACATTGGGCATGGCCTCTCTCTTTAGAAAGAATGTCCACACATTTCTATTCACAATGTATTGGCTAGAACTTAGTCACATTTCCACATTTAACTACAAAGGAATTTGGGTAATTTAATTTGTATTCAAGAAGGCTATGTATGCTTACCAAAAAACAAATTATTTTACAAAGGGAAGGGAGAGTGGATGACGGTAGCCACTAGAAGTCTCTAATACAGAGTGCCCTTTGGTTACTTAAATATCTATGTATACCCTTCTTCCTGATACAGAATATATTTACCTCTTCCTGAAGAAGGCCAACCAAAAATCTTTTACAGTGGTTCCATCTAGCTGAAAGTCGAGTATCTCTAAGGGATTGGTAGTATTCCCCCCCAGGTCCAGAGAAGTTGTCTCCTTCAAAATATCAATCTAAAATTTACTTATAGGGTTAAATAATCGCAGAGTCAAATTTTTTCCACTTAGAGAGGACAGAAGTGAAAACACACAACCATCACAGGTCCAGAACTGCTATGAAATACTGTGAAGCAGGAAACACGAAAGAGATCTTTCCTGATAATCATATTCCCATCTTTGTCCATGTGTGAAACCCTGATTCGGCTTTTTCGGTGGAGATCTTTTGTGTGCCTTGACTGCTGGGATTGCCCTTTAGGAGTGTCTTCCTTGTCCAAAATTCTCTATGTCTGCATCTTAAGTCAGCGTTGGATAATAAACTCTTCTTATTGGGGGCTCCACAACTTTCACAGACCACTTCCTTCTTGTGCATATATAGAGTTCCAGAAACTTTTTGGACATTGACAGACCATATGGACAGTTCTCCTTCAAGTACAATTCCCTCAAAAGCTTAAATGGCTTCCAATCTATTTCCTATGCTGAGTTTCATGTCTATGTGAACACATGCAAAGACCTAGTGTATAGATCATTTTTATCTTGAGAACTCAATTAATAGACTGTTCTCATTCCATTTTCTTTTCTCAGTTTGGTGGACACTTCGTGGACATCTGAACTAATGGATTTTAAATGAAGGCTTACCATAAATCCCTTAATCCAATTTCAGTTATTAATACCATTGCATAGACATTCCTGGAATTGAGTTTGGAAGTGGGCAGTGAGAAAGGGGAACTATTTTGACCACCTCATATACAGAATACCTTAGATGAATGTTGGTAACATATTTTTCTGGTTGGATTTAAGCAACTGATAGATATGGGATTGGCTCTTATATGACAAAATAGAGACTGCTGAGATTTTGATATAATTATAAATGGGTTTAATTCCAATGTTAAATTTGTGTATCATATTATTTTTTGGTACACTTCTTTTGGGTGGCAGCTCAAGAAGAAAACTGAGAAAAAACTTGTTGTTCATCAACTACAAATAATACCCTACTGACTTCTCTCCATAATGTTCAAGAATGGGTCTCATCTAGTTCTTTGAGGGCAGCTCTGAAGAAACTTAAGTTAGCCAATCATCGCAAATAACATAGTATCAAAGGAAATATTAAACCCAAAATATACAATAATACAAACTTCTATTGTTTCCACAACTTAGGGATAGTTCAAATAAATTTAAAGATCTATTTTCTCCCAATACGAGTTTTGCAGTTGTGGGAACATAGATATTAGGTGATTAATTTTGCATATTTCCTCCAGAATGATAATCCCAGGAAAGTGGCCTCAACTTTTACAGGACTCTAGTAGGCCTTTTGTTTCTCTTAATCTGAGACCTGATAATTCTATCACATAACTAAATTTGCAATAAAGTAATGGAGAGTACATTGTATTAACCAAAACTGTTTAAAGCCACTTGCTACAGGTACACAACTCTGTAAAAAATGACAACAAAGTGGTGCCTTAGATCCATCTCTTTAACAGGATTCATAAGATTTGTAATCCCTGTACTTGCCTTCCTCATAATTCTAGACATATGACATTCATTCACACTCCTAAACCTTACAACAGTTTTATTTGAAAGGAACTTCAGATTTTGATCTCTTGGTTCAGCATTGAAACAAAAATAAAATCAGCTTCTATTTAGTTGGAGAGTAAAGACCAGGGAGGAATATGATACCTGATTTTAAATAAGTAGAGGGAATTATGCTATAATAAAATAAAATATAAGAATTAAATTCTTTTACATAGCCTTAAATGCCAGGGATAACCAGGATGACAGGGTAGAGTGTGAAAGCAGAGGGAGGTATATTTGCATTCAATAAAACAGAAACTCAAACACCAAACAAGCAAACATTAATAAAATATTTTTCCATTTAAAAAATGAAATAAGGTGAAAAAAGGAAGTCACTTAAATCAGCCTTACAATGCAGTTTTGCACATATTATAATACAATTTGGACATATATTTTGTAGTGCTTTATCTTATGACCATGTGGTCTTTTTACATGTATGCCTCCATACTATACATTCAAAGGTGCATTCTATTTAAAATCCCTTTCATAACCAAGCATTTAGCATGTTATTAAATTTAACTATCTGCACCAGTTTAGATGTATTATGTCCCCCCAAACTCCATATTCTTTGATGTAATCTTGTGAGGGCAGACATATCAGTGTTGATTAGGTTGGAACCTTTGAATTAGTTTGTTTCCATGGAGATGTGAATCAATCAACTGTGAGTGAAATCTTTGATTGGATAATTTCCATGGAGATGTTATCCCACGCATTCAGAGTGGGTGTTAATTGGGTCACTGGAGTGGTATAAAGGAGTTCACAGACAGAAGGACCTCAGAGAGTGACATCTTGAAGAAGAGCTACAGCTAAGAGAGTACAAAATGTCCCAAGAGCAACATTTTGGAGAACGCCATTTTGAAACACAACCTGGGAGCAAATGGATGCCAGTCACATGCCTTCCCAGCTTACAGAGGTTTTCCAGATGCCAATGGCCATCCTTCAGTGAAGGTACCCTATTGTTGATGCCTTACCTTGGACACTTTATGGACCTAAGACTTTAACTTTGTAAGCAAATAAACCCCATTTATAAAAGCCAATCTATTTCTGGTAGTTTGCAAAATGGCAGCATTAGCAAACTGGAACACTATCTTTTTAATATCTACTTTTACAGCTTAAATACATAGTGTATCCTATTTAGCCATTCCCCTATTATTATTTTCTAATATTATTATATTTTAATGTGTATGTGATGCTGCTTTAATAAAAAGATTCAACAGATAGTGATTTAAACAAGATAGAAAAAAGTAGTCTCCATCTCCTGACAGTTCTGAGGTAGGCAGGTGTTCCAGGGCAGGTAGGGTTCTCTGCTCCTCATGGCCATGTTTAGAACTAGGTTCTTTTTACCTGTTGCTCATCCATCCCCTATGGTTTTATACTCATCTGTATGATTGGAGCTGACTCAATTCTATATGAAGAAATGGGGAAAAAAAGAGAAGTGGAAGGCATGCAATTTCTATTTAAGCAAGGAGTACTACCCTTTTGTTCACAATCTATCTGCAAGAACTTATTACATGGTCACTGTTAGTTGTGCGGGAGACTAGGAAATTAAGTTTCTAGGTTTGTTGTTATGTAATGAAATAAAATGAAATAAAACTATCATTATAGATGAAAGGATGAACATTGGGGAGGGAGCAACTATTAGTTCCCTGCCACAGTCTGTATCTCTCCCATCAAATAACTGTGAACACTTTTCTCTCTCATAGAACATATTCACACCCTCCCCATTGGCAGTAACACTTTACTCCCTCTACGAAATACAGCTTAGACTTCAGTGTCTCTGGATGATGACCACTGCTATTTATTACATCCAGATGGGATCCTAATGATCTGGGTTGCCATTTAATGAAAAGACCAGGTATCTTCCCATCATGTACAATATATAAAATGGTGAGTAGGGAAAAGAAAACTGCAACAAGAGTTTCCACTGATTAAAGAGAAGAATGGGAAACAGTAGTGATAGCTGATGAATTCCCTGTCCAAACAATGAAATAAGTTCCATGGTTACACAGTTTAGAAGGTCTTGGTTCTTTGTTTTGTATATAAATGTCTTGTCTAGTTTTGTCTATGGCCCAAGCTTCCCCAACATTAGATTCTTCCTTGTTCATTGTCCCTCATGGCCGTATCTGAAATGGGTGATTTTCAAATATTCTGCTTTGGGGCTTGCATGTTTTGCAAACTACTTTTAATAGTAGGAGTTTGAGGTTCAGATAGTCTAGCCATGTGGTATATTTGGTAGTATTTTTCCACTGAAGATATATTGTTCCATGGGAGCCTAAATTCACCAAAGTCTTTTCTACACATTTCTTCAAACCTTTTGATTCTATTTTATTTCATAATTTATGCCTTGGTACGTATCTATCTCCTCTGGTCTACCAGTGGATACATGAGGCTGATCTGAAACAACAGTCTTTATTAAGAAAGCAACACCCTAATTTGATTTTTTAGGTCCATAAGATCATCCACAACCCAGGTTGTTTGGCCAACCCCTGTTTTCCAAAGCAGGCACAGTTCCTCTTTCTGAGGATGGGGGGTGGGGGGAAAAGAAGAAGTTCTTTATAAACAAGTTATGTAGAGGATATGCAGATCATTTCTGCTCATATACTGTTAGAGAGAATATGACAGATAGCAAATATCACTTGAAGAGTATAAAACAGTATTTATTTGCATGGCAATATGCAGAAAAAAATTGTATTATGAAAGAATAAGAGAAAGGTTTGGGGAGACATCTAATTTATTTCTTACCTATTATCAATAATGCTACAATAAATGGCCTTACATAGTTAGTTTGCTATAGATTCCTAGAATTGAAATTTTTAGAACAAAACACAAACATTGTGAGAGTTTGGTGTATTTTTAAAATTGTGTTTTTAGTGGTTTTAGAATTACCTTTTACATGGCAATATGTAAATGTTTCAAGTTTATGGTAATCAGGAACAATATAATGTCTCTAAATGATAAAAAAGAATAGTTCTTCATTAATGACTTAATTTGCACCACCAGATAATTAGTGAGATTGTTCAATTCTCATGCTTGTTCACTGACTGACTCTAATGTATTACTGGTATATTTCTTATAAATTTTATAAGATATTTATAGAAGACAGTATTTTTTGTCAGTTGTAATAGACACAAGTCTATAAGTTTGCCTGTTTATGTTGTCATATTTTTTTCAACTGTCAAATTTGTCAGTCTTCCTTTATCTTTTTCTATTACATCTAATTTTTCTAAAAAGTCCTCCTGATTTAATCTGAATAATCCTGCCAAAGTCGGCTACATAATGTATTTGTTTTGACAGATTTGTTGGATGAAGATCTAAATAGATTTTCCTTACAAATTGTCAATTAGTTACTGCAATGCTGTGATTACTTTAATCTATATTTGCCCACAGAGGCATGGAATCTGTGGTTTTACATTCAGTTATTCTGGTAGGAATTGGGATATCTTCAGGCATCAAGTTGTTTCTTACTCTGCATATGTTGCCTCCCCTATCTTCTACACAGCTATCCCATAAGTATGCACCAGTACTAAAAGAAACCATATGTTACGTACAAAATTGCAGGGCAGAATTTTGCATCCTGCATTGAGTAGAATTTTGAGCACTAGTTAGTCTTCAACAAATGCATCAGGGAGTTTTGAAGATTCTTGATTAGAATGGAGTTAGAAGTTGTCTCAAGCTTATTCACATTCTTGTTAAGACTTCAAAAATAAAATTTATGATGGTAATACATATTTAATATAGATTATTAGAAAATATAAAACAACACCCAGAAAAAACAAGTCATGCAATATCATCTCATAGAATGCTGTTTCAAACACAGGTTCTTACTAGTTTCTTAGCTAAATTGTTTACTAGCTCTATGATCTTGGTCATGTTACTTAATACCTAGTACTTTGATTTCCTGATCCGTGAAATGTGGTTAGTAAGAATTACTTAATCTTATGTTTTCTGTGAGTACTAAATAACTTAATATTTGTATATATTTGTGATGCTTACTACTTGTATGATTTTAGAAAAATCACTCAAACTGTTTGTTGTTAACATTTATGATTATATTATTCCAGAATACACTGTTTGTTTATCACAAATATTTATTGAGGTAATATCATATTTTGGATATTGTTCAGGCACTAAGGATACCACTATGAAAAACAAACAAACAAACATTCTGCCTTCTCAGTAAATTTAATAGCAATTAGAAGGTATTATGTCCTATTTAAATATGGGGATTGGGGTGACAGACAGCGTCACCCAGAAGGTGTTATTTGATTATCTATAGGAAGAAGTTTATAAACAAAGACAAGAACAGACCCTGGCTTGCCTGACTTATTTGAGGAACAGCAATAAGGTTGGAATGTGGTGAGAGAGAATAGTTAGGAAGAAAGGTAGGTAGGGAATGGGAAGAGTGATATTGTGGGTTGGTAAACTATGTACAGTATTTGTAAGAGGGGAGCCATTAGAAGTTTCTGAGCAGAGGATTCATATAAAAAGAATTTATACGAAATGTTCTTAAAGAATCACTCTGGCTGCTTGTGATAAGATGATAAGCAGACAAATGTGCCAGTAAGGAAAAAACTTGAGAAGCCATTGAACTAACTCAGCTAAGGGATAATTGTGATTTAATCCTGGTTGGTAAGTGCTGTTCCCCTTAGTCCAACATGTTGCAAATATGAAGATCACTGTGTTCTTACAACTTACCCACCGCCTCCAAGCTGGCTATAGTGAACAGACCAGGGTTAACTGTTTGATTCAGATTGGAGCATTCTGAAAACTTTATTTTTTATTTAATTATTTAATTTTAGTTTAGTTCCAGAATGATGTGTCTCTATTTTACTAGTGATGATAGCTGCAGAATGGTGGCATTTTGAAATTTTTAACTTGTTAGTTGCCATGATCTTCATCACAGGAAGGAAGAAAAAGTGAGTGATCATGAGGGCTTCATGTATGCCTTTATAGTTTTAATGCCAAGCCTATTGTCTTTGACAGAGAGCTTTCAGCATACTCTATGATTGATCCAGAATTCAGAAGTCTGAGAACCAAGGAGGGAAATGTATTCTACTTCTCTGTTCTTCCCTAGTCACTTGTATGCTAGGACCATGCAGCTTTGCTCATCTGGAGACTCATTCTTGCAAAGACAGGAGCTGTTGAGTTAACTGCATTTGTCATAAATTTGGCTTAGGATGTAGTGACCATGTGGCTATTAATTTCCTGAGGTGATTTTGGATGAACACTTACTATATGGATGTAATCTAAAGTTAATCTACCAGTGTGGATGTTTCCTATTCTTATGTTTTATTGTTGTTCAGTGGGTAATGCATTCTCTATACACTAGTCCTCTGCACCAGATATTCCCAAGGAAGAATGTTCTTCTACAAGTCTAGGTTAAATTCCTGGGACTGGCAGAGATTAAACAATTATAAATCACCACTTCACAGTGATGTTAAAGTGGTGATTAAAAAATTAGATGGGTGATTGAAATATCATTTTTTTCAAATTCTTTAAAGCTGAAATCAATAAATTATTTTGTTCACAAGAAGCTTAAGAAGGCTTTATACTCAATATATGCAGTGTGTGTGTTCATTATTAAGGCAAATAATGATGGAAATCTAGAAATTCTTGATGTCCATCAACACTCTAATGAGATCTACTATAAGCACATTTTAGTAGGCAAGTAAGCTTTACAATGACCTTAACTGAAAATGGAATCCTCATGCTTTACATGCTGTTTAATATGATGCTAATGGACATTTCCCTTTCTATAAAGAAAGCTATTTTGTATTGAATAGGCTTCAGATGATCTTCAGTCAATGACCAAGCACACAACAGAGCAATAAACATCCCATAAGGATAGGCTTGCCTTAAAAAAAAGAGGACTTAAAAATTAATGACATGTGAATTAAACAGTGATAATAAACATTGCTTTTAAAACTAAAATATGAAAAATTATTAAGTTTAAATATATTCCATGTTAATTTTACCACTGTGCATTAATTTATTTTCTCAGTTCTAATTTGACTGGCTCAGAGGACCTTATCTTTATTTTATTAGTTTTACCCTATGTTCTGGTTTGCTAAAGCTGCTGTTATGCAAAATACTGGAAACGGATTGGCTTTTATAAAAGGGGTTTATTAGGTTAAAAATTTACAGTTCTAAGGCCATAAAAGTGCCCAAACTAAGGCATCAACAAGAGGATACCTTCACTGAAGAAAGGCCAATGGTGTCCAGGACACTTCTGTCAGCTGAAAAGGTACTTGTCTGGTGCCTGCTGGTCCTTTGCTCCTGGATTCTGGTTTCAAAATGGCTTTATCCAAAATGTGTCTGGGCTTCTCTCTCTTAGCTTCTTTTTCTCAGCCCCTGTGCACCCTTGCTTGTTCTCCCAGGGCGTTTCTCTCTAAGCATCTGGAGGCCTCTCTTAGCTTCTCTTTGGCAAACTCTGGGCTTCTCTTAGCTTAGCAACTCCAGTGTCTTTCTGTCTACATCTCCAAGTGTCTCCAAGCATCTGGGTCTGTGGTGGAGCTTAACTTCTCCCAGGGGCAAACTCTGAATTCCATATCTTAGCTTCTCTCCAAAATGTCTCTTTCAACTTCTCTGAGCTCCTTCTCTCTGAGAACTCTCTTAAAGAACTCCAGTAGACTAATCAAGACCCACCCTGAATGGGCAGGTTCACACCTCCATGGAAATAATTTAATCAAAAGGTCTGACTCCACAATATTGGATTAAAAGGTCATGGCTCTTCTGGAGTTCATACAGCTTCAAATCAGCACACCCTGCTAGGACTTTAAAAATATATGTAATGAAAGCCTCTGCAATATTCTCAGCCATTAGTTAAACCAAAAACAACTTTACAAAAAAAAAAAAATCCCCTCCTAAGTGCTGCTTTTCTTTTCTGAATGGATAGATCTAAAAAATAGAGGTTATTGAAAATAATTTTCTCATATTCTAAGATCAAATCACATCATAACCTGTAGGTTTATGAAGGAGGATTTATTTGCTCTGTCAATGATAAGAAATAACACACTACTGATTGTTCCTTTCTTTATTATAAAAATATACATAGGAAATCTCAAGAATAAAAAAAAAGTTTTTCTCCCAAACAGATTTCTTATAACTCAAAAGGCTTAAGACATCAATCTTATAAATTAAATTGCAAACTCCTTAGTGTCAGAGACCTTATTATTTCCACGTATCTGTTAAGTACCATGACTTTTCAAAAGAAATAAATTACCCTATAATAATGGTAAAACAATTCTTAAAAATGAAATGTGTTTTCATAAGATACATAAGAATTATATCTTCTTTGTTGAAAAATTGGCATAACCTTTCAGGGTAACTCTAGAAAATTCTTTGCTTCATAATACTTTAGCAAATAATTAGTGAAACGTCAACAAATTAATTCAGGAAGAAAGCCTCATTTCTAATATGATAATGTTCTTGGAGTTTTGTGGAATGATAAAAGACTGGATAAAATATGAGAATATTGGAAATTTTGTAAAGACAGACAGAGAAGTGCTGAAGACAAGAAGAAATGTACACATGCTAATTTGATCAATATCCTAACCTCCTTCCTTGTTTACTTTTTCTTTCTGAAAATAAAAGTAAGGTATATTAACTCCTGATCCTTTGAGACACTTTCTTTCTGTTTTGGCAAATTTCTATCTATTAGTTTATGGAAATTTACTGAAATTCTTAGCACCACCCCTCATTAATTGAAGATTCTACTATCTGCCACTCATTCTTTCTAACCACTCTACCTCCTGCCACAAACCTGGGTGACCTGGGTAACAGCCATATTGTCATTTTGAAATAATATCTGCAATGACAGTTTATTGCCATAGCCATTTTCATGGTCATATTCTAAGCTCTACCACAAAAAATTTTAAATTTAATATTACATTTTCCTCACCTTCAAAATTGTCCTCTATTTGTTACCACTAAATCTGGTATTAATGATTATCATTATCTTTCATCATCATTATTTAAATCTTTTCTGGACCTTAAACCCCTTGATTTTTTTACTGTGGCTTTATTTATCAACTGCATCCTGAATTTACTTCAGTAGAGGCTATATTCTTTCCCCTCCTCCCAAATCCCTACGATGCCTTCACTAGCCCATCCTCCAGTTTTTGTCGATTCTATAAAAGAGATTGTTCTGGCGCTACTATAGTGGTTTTGTCTAAGAGCTTGAAGTGCCTGGCCTATATAGCAAATGACTAACTGACACAGGAATATGAAATCCCAGTTCCTTACCTCAAGCCAGTACAGAACTTATTTTGGAATTCATGCCTCAGAGTTTCCTGTTGGAATAGATAAAGGACAGGATTTTATCCAAAATCACATTCTTGCTGGGCTGCTTCTATTTTGCTTCCTCCACTTTCTTGTCAGTTTTTCCTGAGGGAAATTCATTAATAAATTATTTCTGCAGAATCCTTGTCTAATGAATTACCTTCCCCTTTTAAGCTGCTAAATTTTCCTGCAGAGCAGTTATCACTGCTTGATTCACATACACACACACATACATACACTCATACACATGCACGTTTGTTTGTTTTTTAGTATGTCTTGCTCCATGAGTAGTATGTTCTTTAAACCCAGCAACTAGGCTTTATCTAAATAGTGTCCTACTCTGACACCCCTTTGGCAATGTCTTTCCCCAAAAGAGCTGGTCCTCACTTCTAGATCATGTTCCAGATGTGTGGAATGTTGGAATTTCCTAATCAAATGACCAATCAACCAGTTCCAGACCATGTGTAGGCTTCTCCTTGCGTCTTCTCATGAAGGTTAGGCTACATGTTCTGTATTCATTCTTAAGCTAGAAGAGGGGGCAAAATATATCTGTTTGTAAAAGAGATATTATACGAATAGAGCATGTGAGACTCCTCTTAGTGTAAGTTGAAGCAGGGTTGGGGAAAGAACTGAGGAGGGTTTGGAAGCTCCCATTTTGCCTCATTTTAACTCTTGTCCGTATCTTGCAGATGTAATGAGTCATTCAGAAGAAGGGGAAAATGTGAAACATAAATAGAAGGGTACAATATTTAGGAGTTTATAAAGATCAGACCACTTATTTTCTCTCCTTTAGTGAGATATCCAGTTGAGAACCAAATACAAAGTTTTAATTTCAATATTGTACATAATGAGTCAGTAATTCAAGATGATATTCTTTTCTTGCAATTACCCTTTTTTTGTTTGTTTTTTTTTACATCTTTACCATAGAATGTGTGTGTATGTGTGGTGTGTGTGTATGAATGTGTGTTTGCATGTGTGTGTTTGCACATGTGTACATTCCTAATATCTACTGGGATATCACTTGCAGATGCAGCAACTAGATTTACACTTAACATCTGTGTTTAGCAAAGGCCAGCCTTCTCCATTCACTGTAAATAGCCAGTCAGCTCCAATTAGTTAACAACCATCATTTCAGCTGCCCCTGGGTTTTAATTTTTCTTTTACCCAATAGACATAACATGTCCTCTGGCATCAGAGGCTTGAGTACATCAAATTATGATTGTTTATTATTTTATAAAAATTGGTGTGTACTGAAATTTCTTGAGACAATATTAAAGCAGCAATCAGGAACACTACAGTGTGTATGTGGGTGAGCTGTCTTTACCCATTTTTTAGAGCATCCATCCTTTGGAAACTATCCCCTGATGTTAAAATTTCTGAGACCACTTCTATTCCACCTCCGTCTGCCAGTGTGATGGATTGGATAAACAGGAGGTAAACAAAATAAACAGAAACCATCACTATAGTCCCTAATGCCTGTTTTAAGTAGGGGAAAGTGAGCATTAGCCTCAAATCATAACCCTGTTATGTTGATGGTGGCTGTCAGCCACAGGGCCTCCCACAGGCTTTAGAGGGGAATGACTCCACGCTGATCTCCAAGAGGCACTTGTTCTGCTCCCTCCAAGTGGCACTTGATGCGTTCCGTTTATGATAAGGGCAATTGGCTTTGCATTTATATTTTCCTCTGAGTATCTGCTTGTGTCCTCAAACCTATCCCCCTTTTTCTGTAAGAGGGAAATCTCCTACAGCCTAACTCTGGAAATTTATCATAACTGCCATGGCAGTGAGAAAGGAATCACAGAATATGTAGTTATAATACTCCTAAACCCTCTTCCTAATGGGAAGTCTGCCCTTACAGCTCCTAAATCAGGTCCTTTATTAGGATCTGAGAGGTATGAGTATCTTAATTTATTTTAGTAGAACACCTAACTCTCAGCCTGTCTCCAAGAAATCTAAGAGTACATATTTTTATCCTTGTTTCAATTTAAGCCAGTAGGAAGTTGATTGACCTTCCAAACTCAAATTTTAGGAACTTGCTTCAAATTCCTCCAGTCAAGGCTCAAAGGAGGTCTGTCTAATCTGGTGTTAGAGCACCAGAAAAGGTGTGGTTATAAAAGAGGGGGGGGTCAAACTGCACATTGAGAAGGAGAAAGGAAACCACAGAGGAGAAAGGATTAAAATTTTACTTTTCAATATTTTCTTTGCCCATGTGTAAAACTTACGGCTATAGTAACTGATAGATGGTATATTATGGTATTGCCTCTAAAAGTTTATCAGAAACCATGTTTACAGTATCACCTTAAGAGGGTACAAGTACATCTTTATAAACATATCTATAGCTTGTGTAAAAAGGCTACAGTTCATTAAAATATTTTGGGAATAACAATCCAGATTTTTCTCTCCCAGATCATCTTTTAATACACAATATTTTTTTTTCATGCTTCTGACAACTTTCTGGTAAGCATTGCTTAATATATGAAGTGGCACCACAATTTTGTAGAAATATGCACTTGTACAAGGAAAGAAACAGTACTTTGCTTTCAGTGCACAAAACCAACTCTTTCCAGAAAGGAGATTTAAGATGTTTCTTAATAATAAGAAGTATATGCTATCTTTAAAAACATAAGAATTTCCATTTTTACAGCTTTTATCTAATTAATTTTCAAACATTTTAATGAGTAATAAAGTCATGAAGAAGCTACAGCAATATTTGGAATACTCTATATCATTACATAAAGCACTTAATGTTAAGGCTTGAAATTAGTCGAATAATAAAGAAGTCATTAATCCATAATTGTAAAGAATTTTTTATCACAGTAATTAAAATTTACTAAATATTACTGCTGTGGAACTATGATAATGGTAATAAGAGACAATTTTCTTCTACAAAGTTATTGCTTAAAATTTAGTTATAATAATAGAGTTATTATTCTGGAGTAATAGTTCCCAAAATTTAGTTTTCTTTCAGTTTTAGAAACATTTTTACTGAGCTTTTTCTTTGTAGAAATTCTTTGAAGAAATAATACAGTCATCTAGAAGGAGCAAAGGCATGTTACCAGTCTTACAATTGGATAATTTAAAATTGGATAATTTTTAGACTGGATATTGGCATGGGAGTTTGTGTATATGTTTGTCCATTTAACTTTGAATACGGATTTGTCTGATTTTTCAGTTCTCTTACATGTAAAGTAATTAACCCAGGCCTAACTTGGAAATCTGTCTTTCCCTTACAATACCTGGCTTTATATAAAAATGACACACAATTTATCATGACTTCAAGCTTTTTTAACCAAGCCAATTTATGCCTATACCAGATAATCTACAGGCAATCACAAGATTTTTTTGTGAGGTAAATATCCTGACTTGTCTCTTTTCATCCCTTTCTTCCTTGGAATTCGTTCTTGGATCTGTCATGTTTCTGAACACATTTCTACTGATACTCTTAATCTGATATTCAGCTTTGGGCTGGTGTACATTCAGCATCCGAATAGTTCTTTTGCTATATTTGGTACTTAGTTGGGAGTGTACTTTACCTCTTTCAACCATTTCCTCTCTACACATCAACCATACCAGTCTGAGTTCTGGTGTCATATACCGTTCTGTGTAGCTGTCACTTGTATTGGACTTGCCCACTCCACCTAAGGGGGGCAGCCTAACAAGCTCAGTTATCCTTTCTCAAGTCCTGATAATCTTGAAGAAGCTAATTGTTAATTTTGAGGTTTTAAAAACTTTACATGTTGTAAAAACATTGTCTTAGAGGAGTATAATAATATCAATAAAAAATTAACTCAGTGGCTGAAGGGCAAATTGATGATAGTTCTTAGTAACACATAATGTTATACTGGAAAACACATTTGTTTTAGATAAACTACAATGTTAATGGCGTATTAATTATATATACACACATTGTTAAAATAAGGAATAAATAAGGAATACTATACTATATCAAACCTGTGGTGAAGTCAACTAAAGTTTACTGTGATAACAAGGCTTGATTGCCAAACTTACATAATTTCCTTTAAATCTACTTATCAATATGTCCAGCATTAATTATTCTAAATTATATTTCAATATGGTCATATTTTCAGCTTGCACATATATATAAAACTAATTTTATACACACAGTAAATACTGATTTGGCTATTTCTTCACATGTCCTAAGATGGGGTGGGATATCCTTCAGGCTTCATTTCTCAATACATGTTGCAGATAGCAATAAAACAAAAGAAATGAAATAAGCAGGTATTCAAAGAAATTCTGGAACTGTTGAGATGTTCTTAATGACCCTAAATATCCCATAAGACTTCACATAGTTTCATAACTTCCCAGTGTAATCTAGTTAGCATATGAAAAATGGATAGTAATTTTACATTTATTTCAAATTTGCCACCAATGATTTTCTTCTATTTGAGGTGTTAAGCCCACCTTTTGCTAGATGCTTTTCCATATTTTGATAATTATAGTGTTCTATTTGATGATCTCTTATAGTTCAATATATTCATAACTATCTTTTCTCATCAATTATATGGTATTGCAAGATCATCCATGGCATATGGTGGATATTTGGTTGATTTGAAAGATGTTCTACTTTCTAATATTTACTTGTGATTTCAAACTTGTATTAACTAAATTATACATATAAAATAAAATCAGATTTTATGTTAATATTTGGCTAAATTTTCTGTTTTTGTTGACAGTCTGAGAACTGCTCTAGTACCCCCATCATTACAATTAGAATGCTTTTCATTTAACTCCAGAGAGGCAGTGCATTAAACAGCTGAGAGGCTGGATTCTAAGGTCAAACTGCCTAAGCTCAAATCCTGGTTTCCATAATTCTGAGCTAAATTTTTGCAAGATTTCAAGCTTTTTTATGTCACAGTTCCTTATATTTAATAAAAGCAAGATACTAATACTTAGGAAGATTTGGGTGAGTATTGAGATACACACACACACACACACACACACACACACACACACACACACACATATGTATATATTTTTTTTTCCTGGAAACAGTTATTACCTTCCTTATTATATCTTTTTAACAAGTTCTTAAAGGGAAATGTTGTCATAATCCCATAATAACATAGATACTTGGAAAAATAATTTTATACAACATTCCCAATTCCTTTAAGGTTATCTTTTAGTTCAATAAAAGTGTTTTGTTTTGTTTTGTTTTTACATACCTAGAAATTAGTTGAATTGGCAATTCACCAGCTATCTGGTTTATGTTTTTACTATAAATTTTGATAAAGACATTAACTAGTTTAGTTTCCATTTGATTTTTAGTCTCATAAATGACTCAAATGAGGGAAGGGAAATTTGTTCTTCTGGGCTAGTAAATTACAATAGTCTTGGTTTTTATTGTTTTCTCTTTATTTATTTTCATATTATACTCTGCTCCCAACCCCCCATCCACTGATATTCTGGAATGGATCAGCATTACCACCATTAGAACTGCTCTTTTAGAGAGCCTTTATTAATAATCTGAAAAGTGACTATATTTCTATTAAAAAATTTATCTTATGTTCTGGTAGAAAATGTTTTTTGAAAACCTTAATACAGAACAGCCAATATCTTACCTTCATTTGACCTAATATCAATTGTCTTTTAATTTTAAATTACTATATTGACAGTTTAACAGTTTTTAAATAAATATTCAAAGATTAAGATTACAGCATAAATTGCAGTTCCAGTCAAGATGGAGTGTATTCCATTTCATTCCTTTCACTAATGCTAACAAAAAATCTAGGATGACACACAGAAATTACCTAGCAGAAAACTCTGAAAAATGAAAAAAATAAATAAATAAGGCAGACTGTCTAAGGACCTTGAGACGACTCAAAAGACAATCTTATAATGAGTTTTCTTGTTTTCCTTTCTGTTTTTTTCTTGCTTCAAGAAAAAACCTGAGGCATGGGTGCTAGAGACACACATACTTGTAAATATCAATGAGTACAGACAAAAAAATAGCCCTAAGGAAAACCTTTTCTCCCCAGCCAAAGGACTGGAAAATGGGCAGCCCACCAGGGCAGAAAGCTTTTAATCACACCCACTCCAGGTAAACAGCATGAAGAAAGCCATGCATCTCCCCCACTCCAACTTGACTTGCAGCAACATAGCATGGTCCATTAACAGTACCTGTGGAGCGCGTTGCTATATGGTGCAACATGGGAACACTGGCCCAGGCAAAACAGAAACTTTCAGGAAATGACCGCTTTATTACTTATATAACTTAGAGGGTCCAAAAGGGCAGAGGAAGAGATTCCATTGGGGCCAGTGTGGGTAGACGGCAACTCTGTAAGCTTCACAGTGGAGGAAAGAGACCAATCTGTGCTGCCAAGGGCAGGGAATTTATAAAACTCAGGGAGAGAGGCCCTGCCACCCAGAGTCCCTCCCCTCATAAGCAGTTGGGGCTGCTTGTTCTGGTTTCTGAGTTTAAGGTATGGTCAGGTTTTTTCATTAGACCTAACCTTGGTTTGAGGAACGGAAACACCTGCAGACAGTAGAAAAGGAGGTGGGGGCAGGCTAGGGCTGGTAGACGGCCTCTCGCTGTGTCTGTGAGGTCCCCAGCAGCAACCCGACTTCCATCCCCACTCTGCCATGAGATGGTGGCAACCGTCCTCTGAGCCAAGTTTTGTCTTACTTTTCTGCTCTGCAGTAATGAGGTGGTGGTCCTTCCAGGCTGGGTCTAGGAGGGACTAAATGGTGTTAAGGATTTTACATTCCACTTGAAGGGATCAAATGTTCATACTAGTACACTGTGATAAATTATGTGTGTCTATTACTCCCTAGAACTACCACTTAAAAACTATAAAATGTGATAAAATAAACATCACAGGTAAGTCAAATAGAAAGCTAAACAATGTTCAAATAACCCATTAGAACACCAGGAACACAGGAAAGGAGAAACATGGACAAAAATCAGAGGGAACAAACAGCAAACAAGAAAATTGCAGACAAATTCTAAGATAAAAGTTATTGCATTAATTGTAAATATTCTAAGCACACTGTGGCAACCTGTGGCCTGAGCAAAACAGGCCTGCAGATCTTTGGTGCACAGCAGTCTGCACGACCTAGGCAGCTAATGTTTAACCTATTGTCTTCCTAAGCCAGTAAATAGAAAAAGGGTAAATTGACCTTAAAATGTAACTTGATGCAAACAGGCAGGAAGTGAGAGGCTCTTAGTCTCACAAAAAGAGCAAAATGTAATTGTTCAAGTGTTATTCTAGTCCTTCCTGCACCACCCCCAGGTCAGAGTGACCTGTTCCCACATCTATGCTCCCCCCACCCTTAGGAATGCCTTTGTCTTAAACCCTTATAAAAGGCTTTCTGCCCTTTTTGCATCCCTCAGTTGTCTTCCTGGTGAATGCGATGCCTTCCTGGCCTGAGAGAGCCCTCATGATCTCTCCACTACTTCTCACCCTGTAAGTAAGCCCTGAATAAAAGTTCATGTATCAGAAAATGCTTGTTGTCTTCTTTGGCCTCTGGACTGGCATGGCCCTCTTGGGCTGCGACACACACCAATGAAAAGTCAGAGATTGACAGGATGGATTAAAAATCATAATTAAAAATCATATGACTTTACCATATGACTTAACTCTATGAAGTCTACGAGATTTCAGAGGTTGGTTCAAGGTAAAACGGTAAAAAAATAGATCTCTTAAAGATAAAACGGTAAGAATAATGATATGCTCTGTGAACACTAAAAAAAGAAAGTGGGAATGACTATATTAACATCAGATAGGAAATGACAGAGAAAAAGAGGGACATTACATGTTGATAAAAGGACCAATTCACCAAGACATAACAATCTTAAATATTATGTACTAAATTATGCATTTTAAAATACATGAAGCAAAAACTGACAGAACTAAAAGAAGAATGGACAAATCTACAAATTTTTTTAGGAATTCCACATCCCTAGTAATTGATAAAACCACCAAAAAATTCAACAAAGGATATAGAATAACTGAAAAATATCATCAACCAAGAGATTCTAAATGATATTTATAAAACACTTCACTGAACAACAGGAAAATCTGCCTTATTTTTAAGGTTACATGAGTCATTCACCAAGATAAATCATATACTGGATCATATGTAAACTAAGTAACTAATGTGAAATAATTGAAATGACACCAAGTACATTCTCTGATCCTCAGGGATCAAACTGGAAATACATAGCAGAAGTATAATGGAAAATTCTTCAAACTCTTAAATTAAACAAATATATATCAATATCTGTGGGACTAAGTAAATGCAAGGAACAGTGAGAAATTTATAGCACTAAATGTTTGTTTTAGAATAGAAGTAAGGTCTTAAATCAATAATGTAAGCTTCTACCACAATAAACCAGAAAAAGAATAAAATAAAGCCAAAGTATGCATTAGAAAGAAAATAACAAGAATAGAAATCAATAAAATTGAAAGCAGATTCAATAGAGAAAATCAAAGAAACAAAAAGCTGTTTTTTGGAAAGCTCAGTAAAACTGACAAATCTCTAACAAGACTGCCAAAGATAAAAGAGTACACACACATATTCCACATAAATATCAGTAATTAAAGAGGCGCTATCACTACGGACCAAACAGACATTGAAAGGATAATAAGGGGATGCTTCAAATAGGTCTCCAGGCAAAAATCTGACAACATAGTTGAAATTGACTAATTACTCAAAAACCATAAACTACCACCACATATCCAAGATAAACTATAGATAAGATGATTAGTATTAAATACATTAAAAAATGAGTTTGCAATTAAAACTGCCACAGAAAATAATCTCTGGTATTAGATGGTTTCACTGGTGATTTCTACAAAATATTTAAAGAAAAATGGCACTAAAGAGGGAGTGCTTCCCAGTTCATTTTCTGAAGTCAGGGTTACCTGGATACCAAACCAGGCCAAGACAGTACAAAAATAAAAAGACCTATGTCCCTCAACAACATAACTTCAGATATCCTCAGGAATATTAGGAAATCAAATCCAGCATTATATATAAAAGAATAGTACATAGGACTAAGTGCTGTTTATTCCAGGAATGCTAATCACTATCCAAAAATCAATTAATATAATCCACCACAGTAACAGTGTAGAGAAGAAAAATCACTGGTCATCAACTTTTAAT
Organism: Choloepus didactylus; assembly: GCF_015220235.1. Lineage (NCBI taxonomy): Eukaryota > Metazoa > Chordata > Mammalia > Pilosa > Megalonychidae > Choloepus > Choloepus didactylus. The sequence goes on along the minus strand of NC_051309.1, from coordinate 186,387,888 downwards.
ATACAAAATGCATTTGGCAAAACCCAACACATCCATGATAAAAAACAAAAACAGAAAAGACCTTTCCATTAAGTAAGAATAGGAGGGAACTTCCTCAACCACCTCCTTAATGTCTATAAAATTCCTATAGGAAACATCATGTTTAATGGTGAAACAGAGTACTTTGCCCTTAAGGTTGGGAATAAGGAAAAGATGGATGTCTGCTCTCACTACTTTTTTCTCAACAAAGTAATGGAAGTCCCAGCCAGTTCATTAAGGCAAGAAAAGGAAATAAAACACATAGGATTGAAAAGGAAGAAACAACACTGTTGCACTGTCACTATTTGTAATGGCATGATTGTCTATGGAAAATCAAAAGGAATTTATAAAACAAGGACAAAAACAAAAACAACAAAAAAGCAAAGTCAAAACAACAAAACAAACCCCTAGACTTATTAGGTGATTTTAATTAGATAGCAGGATACAAACTTAACACACATAAATCAATCAAAATTTTACATGATAGCAGTGAACAATTGTAAATCAAAATCAAATACAAAATACCATTTACAAATACTCCAAAAATTTGAAGTACTTCAGCGTAAACCTTTAATGATTGTATAGCATCAGTATGTTAAAAATACAAAATGGTAATGATATAAATAAAAACAAGACCTAAGTACATAGAGAGCGATACCATAATCATGCATCAGAAGATCAACACATAAAGATATTAATGCTCCTCCAATTCAGGTACAAGTTTAACAAGAATTCTTTCAGAACTTATAGATTGTTTTTAGATATAGACAAGAAGAGTCAAATATTTATATGGAAAGGCAAAGAACTAGAATAGACAAAACAATTTTGAAAAAGAAGAATTAAGTGGAAAGAATCACAATACCTGATTTTAAGACTTACTGTAAAGGTACAATATTCAAAAGAGGATGGTACTGATATCAGTGGAAGATGGAAACATAAATCACTGGAACAGAAGAGAAAATCCGGAAACTCATCACTTGGTATGGACAAACGATTTTCGACAAAAGGGAAAACCACAAAATCAATTCAATGGTGGGAGCACTACCTTTTAAACAGATTATGTTGGGACAATTGGATATTCAGGGGAAAACCGAGCCAAACCAAACCAAAACAACAACAACAAAAAAAGAAAACCTTTGACCTAACCTCAAACTTCATAAAAATGTAATCTAAAAGAGTAGAGATCTAAATGTATAATTATAAAATTTTTGAAGGAAGCATAGGTGAAAATATTTGTGATTTATCGTTTTTTAGTATATGTACATAAATGATGGAAACAAATACCACCCCCCCCATAAGAGGTTAATTTTCTCTCTGAAGTTTTCCTAACTTAGAACATATCACAACAAATTCAGTACTTCTCAAAACTACTGGTAAGAACCTATACACACACACACACACACACATACATATATATATATATATATATATATACATATACACACACACACACACATATATACAAAGAATATAAGGAATATTTGGGTTTTGTTTCCATGGAGATTCCATATCTGTTATGACAATGTGTCTGTGTGACTCAGTCTGCTTCCTGTATATATGGGGGGGGCTGGGGTGCTGTGTGTGAGTGTGCACGCAGGAGTGTGCAAGTGTACATGTTGTGGTGATATCAGGTAGAGGTCATATAAACAGGGAGACTGAGACCAAAGAACCAAGAGGAGAAATTTGTGCATTTTCCTTGTATTTTTTAATATCCCTTACATTACCAGTGTTAGGAATTAGAATTTAAACTCAAACTACAAAATGTCTTTGATGATATCACCAAATAACATTGCATTGACATGTTTGTTGGGGAAATAATTTTAATTTCTACTATGCTAAAAGGGGGTATATATTTGCTTCTAAGGGAATCAGTACAGTAACTAGTCCCATGGCTGGTACAGTCTTGCTTCTGTATTCTTTAATAGGGAATAAAAGCAGAGAAAGAGAGAAGTAAAATATCCACACACACCATTTGCAAAGAGAAAGAGAGGGAGGGAGAGAGGGTGGAGAGGAGGAGGCCTTTTATTGCTGCTTCTAAGCTTTTAGCTGAATGTAACTTTATAAGCACAATATCAGAGAGGGAACATCTCTGAATGATTCTTAGATAGTTATTATACAGAATGACCCCTATGTCAGGTCAGTGCAAATAAGGAAAAGCTTGGCTAGTCTTAACCTAGAAAGCTATAAAATATGTCCAACGGATGCCTCTCAAGTGTGCGATAAAAATGCATCTTCACTGCTGCTGGCAATATTGTCCCTGACCTCATAGCATTATTGAAGAGAGACCCATTGAGTGCTTTAATTTTCACATAAACTGCTGATCATTATGGTTCAGACATGCCAGATAACAGCAGGAGTGATAAACGATGTTGATGCCTCAGAAGAAATGAGCTACTAAAATTATATTGTATTCAGCTGGGATTTTAAAGCATGTAATATAATTAAACTTGTTATTCCATAGCAAAATGTTATACCACTTTATTTAACAGAGTGTTAGGTGGGGAGACTAATGTGTGCATTTGTTTTGCAGAAGGCATACTTTTCTATTCTTTAGACGTTACTCCAATGGAAGAGTTCACCGCAAAGGGAGGATCTACCTGTAAAATCTCAAATGTAATAGATAGGTAAATTATATTAAACCATTGAATGCAACAAGAAACATTCTTTGAGAAATGCTGATAGTTGCTCCCAGAATTAATATTGTGAGAACATGATATTCACATTAATTAAGGATGTGGTTGCTCTTATGAAATATTCTAACAAGCAGATACTAGTTTTTAAATGAATGAATTAATGTTTCTTATATATTTACTTTGATTTAGGTGGAGGCATCTATTGGAAAGTATGCAGTGGATTGAATTTCTCATTTTATTTTAGTTCTCCATTCAATTTTGAGTACAGAATTTCCTTCCTTCCTTCTTTTGCTAATCCCCCTCTTAGTCCACTCTCCTATCCCCACCACAAATGTAAGTGAACATTAAGTAGGTGTATATGGCACATATTTGCTTTCTCTTAGAATTATGCCAGTACAGTCTAGAAAATCAATAGTTGGCAATTTGGAAAACATTTTACTCTTAGGTTTGTAGAAACTGCAGGCCAAATGATGGTGGATACTCAAGGTTTGCTATAGAATTTGCAGGGACCAATTCAGAGGGAAAATGCTGGGCCTCTGTTCAAAAAGCAAGAAAAGTGTGCCATAAAACGTACTAATACAACTTTTTCCTTTCTTCTTTGGTCTCTCTTGCTTTGTCAGGCAGTTTGTTTTTAATTTGCTATTTAATATCATGCTCCCTTGGGTATGGGGATACTGCAGGGAGAGTACAGACACTCACAGATACAGGTAGGATCTACTCACCAGCTGCCAGGTTCCCCCTCATACCAGCCCCTAGATTGGATTGTCCTGCCTCATAGGCAGAGGTCAAAGCGGGCTTCTCCCTTCCCCACTGGTCCACTGCACCAACCCTTCATGGACAGACAAGGGATTGCAACCTACCCTCGGGAATTACTCGGGACTTACTTGGTACCTGGATTGGAGCAGGCAAGTGGCTCACCCCTACTGAGTCACCACTGTATGCTCCTAGGCTGTGCCAGCCCTGGGTGGAGGCAACCATGGCCAAATGTCCCCCCTGAGAAACCAAAGGGCAAATGAACCTGACTTCAATTCTTCACGGCTGTGATCATGACCTCTTCCAGGGACAGAGGCTGAGGCAGGTGCTGAGTAGGGTCAGGGGACTGACCAGATGGGGCACAGCACGGGGCAAGAGGCAGGCAGGCGGGTGGTGTGAGCTGGAGCTCCAGCCCTGGCTCTTATGCCGTTGTCCCATCACACTTCACTGACAAAACACAGATATAAAAATAAAATTATTAAGAATTTCAAGACTCTGAGCACAGACCAGTAAACCCCAAGCAAAGAGTCCATCCTGCCTGGGGCGCTGCGGGACTGCCCTGGTTGCCTGCTCATGAAAATGGCCCTGCGTATTCTCCCTTAAGGTAATTAAAGCAGGACAATGACTTATGTGAGTTTAACAGATTCAAAGTGTTGTTCCATGACATGTAATTTGATAACCTTCTAAACCTTCATTTTAGTAAAAAGAAAGACTTAAAGTTTCAAAGATGTGATTTTGATATTGTCACTGTATTCAATAAAATAAGAGTTTTCAGCCTATTTGAAAAAAGAACTTCCTTTAATGGAGTAGATGTTAATAGACTAGACCCTACAAAGCAGACAATTTTGAGGGAGAAGGGCTGTACATATAATTAGCATTTAATCTATATTAAACATCAAAGCTCACAATCAGACCTAACAATGTGATTTGACTCTACTTAAGTCATTAATAAGGCTTCCTGAGTATAAGAGTCCTAAAAATGAACACAGCACTAAGCAAACATAGCCAGTGAATCATTTTAAGAATGACAAAGGTTTCAATATATTCTATCTTAAAGTCATCCTGCTCTTTGTTCATCTGACTGTGACTGAACTTTAATGAACATCCTAAAATGGGTAAATAGTATTTCAAATGAAACTACCTCCTGGATAATGATCTTCACCTTCACCGCAACACTGCCAAGTTGATACAATTCAAGTGGATGAACAGTACCACGTAACTAAAATGCAATCAAGTTATCTGAAATGCAAATTACTGAGTCCAAGGAAACGTAACTTGTAAATATCACTTAAAACTGCTGAGAAAATGGCTAATTATCATCTCCCTTCAACTGGAGACAAGTTTAATGGAAGAGTTGGTAAATCTCAGCAAGAAAATAGAATAGAAGACTGTACGTTGGCTTTGTTTCCTTTTTTCTAAAATTCATAAACAGCTTGAACCCATCAAGCAGCAATAGCTCCTTCTTTCCATCCCCCAGCCTCTGGTAGCCTCTAATCTTCCTTCTGTCTCAACAAATTTGCTATTCAAGCTATTTCATATGAGTGGAATCATGCAATATCAGTCTTTATGTGCCTTGCTTATTTCATTCAGCATAATATTTTCAGTGGTTATCCATGTCGAAGCATGTATCAGAACTTCATTCCTTTTTATGGCTGAATAATATTCCATTGTATGTATAGATCACATTTTGTTTATTCATTCCTCTGTTGATGGGCACTTGGATTGATTCTATCTTTTAGCTTGTGAATAATGCTGCTATGAATATCAGATACGAATTTCTGTTTAAGTCCCTGTTTTCAATTTCCTTGCTTGTATGCCTAGTATTGAAGTTTCTGAGTTATATTGTAATTCTATATTTAACTTTTAGAAAAATTGCCTTACTGCTTTCTACACCTGCAACATTTTACATTCCCACTAGCAATGCATGAGGGTTCTAATTCCTCTGCACCCTCTCCAACACTTGTTTTCCATGTTTTAATGATGGCCATCCTTGTGGTTGTGAAATGGTACCTCATTGTGGTTTTGATTTGCATTTCCCTAATGGTTAATGGTGTTGAGCAACTTCCATATCTTCTTTGGGAAATATCTGTTCACATCTTTCATGTAATTTTTAAATTTGTTGTTAAGTTGTAGGTGTTCTTTGAATATTATAGATATTATTAAGCCCTTCTCAGATACATGATTTGTCACTATTTTGTACCATTCTGGGGTTGTCTTTTCACTTTCTTGATAATGACCTTTGATCCACAAAATTTTTTTCATTCTTTGAAGTCAGTTTTATCCAATATCTCTTTTGTTGTGTGTGCTTTTCATGCCATGTCTAAGAATTCATTGCCAGCTCCAAAGTCATGAAGATTTTCCTCAGTGTATCATGGGAACATAGGCTCAGGCACAACAAAGACTTTCAACAAATGATCACATTAATGTTTACATAGCACAAAGGGTCCAAAAGAGCAAGACAAGAGATCCCATTGTGGCTAGTCTCCTGGGGAGGCCAACTGCTCGGGCCAGGGTGGGTGGATAACAGTTCCACCTGCCCACTTTGTGGCAGAGAAGAGAGACCCTGTGCTGTTTGAGTGTTGAGTATGTTACATCTTAGGGGGAGGGGGAACTGCCACTGAGCAAAAAGTATGTATCAAACAACATTTGTGCAGTGTTCCTACCCTGGCAAGCAGCTAAGGTTGCTTTTTTCCAGTTTTGGGTTCAAGGTACCATCAGGCAATTCCATTAGACCTAGCATTTCCCCATGCTGCAGAATGGGAACACTGAAACTTCAGCACACAATAGAAAAGGAGGGCTGTACACAATGGCTGTGAGATGGCCATTGAGCATGTCTATGACTTCCCCAGCACCCTGCTAGTTTGCTGAACTCATTTTTAAGCTCTAGTAGTTTTCCTATAGATTCCTTGGGAGTTTCTTCATGTAGGATCACATCATTTGCAAATAGAAATAATTTTACTTTGTCCTTTCCAATTTGGGTAACTTTTCTTCTCCTTCTTCTTCTTCTTCTTCTTCTTATTATTATTATTATCATTATTATTATTAATATTATTATTTTGTCTAATTGCTCTGGATGGAACTTCTAGCACAAAATTGAACAGCAGTGATTAAAACAAGCATCCTGGTCTTGTTCCTGATCTTAAGAAGAAAGCTTTCAGTCTTTTCATTGCGTATGATGTTAGCTGTGGGTTTTTCTTAAATGGTCTTTATCATGTTGAGGAATTTCCCATCTATTATTAATTTCCTAAGAGTTTTAATCATGAAACGGTGTTGAGCTATGTCAAATTCCTTTTCTGCATCTACTGAGATGCACATGTCTTATTTTTCATTGTTCTATTGATATTATGTATTACATTGATTAATTTTCACATTGAACCCCTCTTCCATTCATATGATCAAACCCATTTGGAAATGGGGTATAATCCTTCTAATATGATGTTGGATTCAGTTTACTAGTATTTTGTTGAAAATTTCTGCATTTTCATTAGTAAGGGAAATTCATCTGCAATTATCTTTTCTTGTATTGTCTTTTTCTGCCAGGTTATTGCTGGCCTGTTAGAAAGTTAGGACATATTCCCTCCCCTTCAATTTGAGCAGAATAAGGGTTAATTCTTTAAATATTTTTGGTAGAATTCACCAGTGAAACCAACTAATCCTGGATTTTTCTTTAAGGGGGATGTTTTTAATTACCGATTCAATCTCTTTACTTGTAATAAGTCTGTTGAGATTTTCTATTTCTTCTTGAATAAGTTTAAGTAATTCATAAACTTCCAGGAATGTATCTATTCATACAATGAACAATTGTTCATTGTATTCTTACATTTCTTTTTATTTTTGTAAAGGCAGTGTGATGTTTCCAATTTAATTTCTGATTTTAATTATTTTCATCTGACTTTTGTATGTTAGCTTTTGATTCTCATAGTGCAATGTTCTTGGGGGAGTCATTATATTGATATGAATTTAAGTAATCATACAATTTTAAAAATATCTGCACTGTGGAAGATATAGAATTAAATTTAATAGTATAATGTTGGTCCTGGAAGATTAAAACTCTAAACTCTAAAAGGTAATGTGAAAAGCTTTGACAGGAAATTGTCAATAGAGAACTAGACTTTCAGAGAAGAAGTATATAGAGTGCATCTTTTATTGGTTCATCTATCTCAACTGGCTCTGGTTTGAATGAAGCACTAGAGTACATGTTCTGGAAAAGCTAAGTGAATTAGGTATGCTCACTTATTTCTAACTTCAGGAAAATGTTAGCACCTTTAATGAAAAGAAATACTTCTAGGTTTAGAACCTCAAAAATAATATACATGTGATAAATTTAGTTATTGCAAAGGGTAGTCATGGCCAATAGCTAAAGAAAAGGTTGAATTCTTTATGTAGAACAAATATACAATTTGAGAAAATATTAGCCATTTTTTTTCTGTGATCAGATTTTTGAGGCCACAGAACTACTAAATATTAAGTCACTGAAAACTGCTCATATTTGTAATTCAGGTTTGAGGGGTTTGTTAGTTTAACTATGTATGTTATCACTTGCATATCTCAGGTACTGAGATAGCTTTGTTGTTGTTCTGTAAAGCAGTATATTTTATTTTTGAGTCAGACTATTCAACACAAGTATGAGGAAATAATTTGTATTTGAATTTATTTTAATAATTCTAAAATGAATTGCTTATCATTTCTATTTTTTTTTTTACATTTTGATATTTTAAGTGAGAATCTATCCATAAGATGGATCATGTGAAAAGGTGTTTCTTAAAATAAGTCAATGGAAATGTGTTGATTATAGATCAAGCAAATGATTTTTATCTTAATACTGGCTTTTTCTTTACTGGAAAAATGAGAAAATTACTAAAATAATATGGAATTATTACATGTGACACCATCTGTAGGATGTAAAAAACACCCTTCGAACTGAGTATATTTTACTTCTGCTCCTGTTTTTGTTGTTTTTGATGTAACTTCCCATACATCCCCATCCCCTTTCCTCAATTCTTGAAGGTAGCATCTGTTGAATTACTTGGTAACCATCAGCTGTCACTGTTCCAACCAGCATGAAATATTAATCAACATTAGAGTTGCTTGAATGACTATTTGATTAGAAAATGAAGAAATGCTATAAAATATTATATAAATAAGCAGTCAAATTTCTATATATCTGAGATCAATTTTTTTTGTTCAGAATTATTATTTTATGTTATCCTTTTCATTACATTCAAGAATCTTAAATGCATCTAAATGCTAAAGATTTATATATTCCTTTCCTTCCATGCTTTCAACCTGGCATTTGGATTTGATTTCTATAAATGTTAGCATGTTTGGTTGGGTTGCATTTTCTAAGTATGGAGACCTACTGGACCTACTGGACTTTTTGAGACCTTTATTTTCTTCTCGGTTGTCATGATGATCTTTTTATCCTCTTACTATGGGAAGACAATTCTCAATGTGATGCTCATGATTTTTAAACATCGTATGGGCAAAGGAATTTTATTGTAGACTATCTTTGAAAAGATACTCATATAATGTATCTCTTGGAAGACAAAGATAATTTCTCCCAATAGGGCAGAAGGCAGATTTGTTTCAGGATAATAAACATAATGTTTCCCTCTGGGGCAAAGTTTGGGCAGGTTGGCTAGGAGCACCTTTATAAGATTGGGAGTTTCCTAAGTTCCAGGTTTCTCAGCTGTGACATAGAGCATCTGCCTAGGCCACCGCTCTATGGCTCTGAGGGACTGGGTGCAGGGGAACTGATATGAACATGAAGAGGATTTTGCCTGCTGCACCATGAGTGGTAAAGTCCTTTGTTCCCACCCCAGGAGTCTCTTGTCCTCTATCAGCATCTTTGAAACTTCCCAGACTAACTTAGCTTGCAAGTAGGGTAAAATCAGAGACTCTTGCAGTTCCTAGCAGTCATTTCTAGCACTCTAGTTGTCTCTAAGGCATTTTTTCGGTTAATATATGATAAACAGTATGGAAGATATTGTGAAAAATGGGAATTCACAAATAGAAAATGTATTTTATCAAATGAAAAGAATGTGTTTTAATGTTACAGATTTAAAATTAGGAACATATTTTGCTAACCTCTACTCCAGGCATATAGCATGATAGGGATCATAAAGTTAATTTTTTAAAGAGTTTAGAAAAAGAACAAGTTTTCTGATTTCTGGTCTGATGCTTTCTAAAATTATTTCAATAAAATAGAAAACATCTGTTGTAGATTAAAGATGGCCACAATTCTTAGCTACTCCTCCCACTAAGAGCATTCTCATTTTTACTTAACCAAGTGAGTGTGGCAGAAGCAGTTTTCTGAAACTTCCAAGGCTAGGTCAAAGATGCCTGACCTTTTGGAACACTTGCAGAAGAAGCTCTAATCTGCCATGAGAAAGGTGTAACTAGCTACTGGGAAGATCATGTGACTACCTGGAGAAGGAGTGGGACTCGACTGGTCCCAGGCTTCCAACTGGTGCTGTAAATGCATCATATATTTGAGTAAATGCACTTGGGCCACCCAGATTAACCCAGTCAACACATACCACAAAGGAATGTCAGTCAACACTATGATATTGTGAATGTTCACCACAGGAATTAAGTATTTGTCCACCTGAGTCCTGTCAGAATTCCTACAGTGAGACATAAAATCCTTGCTTGAAGATAGAAGTTTTAGCATAGTTTGTTACACAATAATAGAGAACTGAAATCATCTCTAGATCTTTCTTAAAATATTGTGCTTATCAGTAAACTACCTTGGTTTACATATTAAATATATAGAGACTAATGCCAGTTTTTCCTTTTACCATCTCTATTTATCTCTTTGAAGCTCCCTGTTCTCATTTTTCAGGAGAGTCAGGTATTATTTTTCAGAATTATATTTAGAAATAACAATTTCTCAAAGCTATAGTTTGCCTTGAAAGGATGTTAGCATCAGTTATAAATCTCTGAATAATAGGGTCTATAATGAAAATTTGAACAAACTCATCAATTTATGAGAAATCTCTGGAAGTATTTTTTAAACTTATAAATGGATTTTTACTCATTAAAAAAATTTCTGAAATTTTTACTCCTTCTCATATCTTTAGACATTAGTAAGAACAATGACCAGAAAAATATATATTTTTCTTTGAGTAATTTTGATCTCTAAGCTAAATGTGTTCCCTATGTTTTAATATTAAAATGCCATGGTCTTAGTGATTATTTTTTTTTTTTTAATATAGCCTAATGTCCACTTGTGGATTTCAAAAGACAATTGCTAAAGGTGAGCTTTGGTAATATCAGCTGACAGAGGTACTATCCTCATAAGCGCTGAATGAGATAGGGAGGAATGTTCTTTAATTTGTCCTCTTGTTAACGAATCATATCTAGGAAATGAAAATATCATTTTAAATGTGAAAACATTTGAAGACTCAGTAAGATAGCTAGTTGACCTATATTTCCTTTGAATGCATAGGTTGGTATACTTGGGCTGTTATTATAATGATAAAAAATTTATTTAAGGTGAACTGAAGATGTGGACAGTAGAAGGGAAGGTTTGACAGATAGGTTTGTGGCCTTTCCTTTAGCCTCAGAGACACCTAGAGTATTTGCTGCTTGTTCAATTCTTATTGCGATATTAATTCAAATCAGTATTAGAAATTTTCTTCTACCAGGTTCAGTGTAAAAGCTAAGCCATCTGTATTAGTTAGGGTTCTCTAGGGAAACAGAATCAATGAGAGCTATCTATGAATATAAGATTTATAAAAGTGTCTCAACCAACTGTGGGCATGCAGGAGTCCAAATTCCATAGGGCAGGCAGAAAACTGGCAACTCCAATGAAGGTGTTCAATGAACTCCTCAGGAAATGAACTGGCAACTTCAATGAACATGTTCGATGAACTCCTCAGGAAACGAACTGGCAACTTTGACGAACTCCTCAGGAAACGCTTCGCTGGTCAGCCAAAGAGTGAAGGATCTCTATCTGTCTCACTTAAAAGTCTTCAACTGATTGATTGGATTAAATCCAGCCATCTGCATTCTCTCATTGTGGAAGACACGCCCTTAGTTGACATCATCAGTCACAGCTGCAGCCAGTTGACTGATAATTTAATAAACCAGCCTGTTGGTTTATTAACCAGCCACAAATGTCCTCACAGCAATGGTTAGGCCAGTGCTTGCTTGACCAGACAGCTGGGTACCATCACCTGGCCAAGCTGACACATGAACCTAACCATCAAACTATCCGAGAACGGTGAACTGGAAAAAACACATATATCTCCTGGCTGAGATAGAAGTTACTCATTATTGAGAAATGAGTAACCAGTGATGAGTTGCAGCTATCCCCAAAAATTGGATTAGTGAGCTTTGTGGTAGCTAGTGATGTCATCTAAGGGGTTATGGGTCTTAAAAAAAGACTGACAAGGACTTCCAAGTGAAAGTCTTCCTGAATTGGCCTATTTCCACTCAGAGTTTCCTCTACTGGCCATGTACATCCACATATAGAATGAAGGCAAAATCAGGTGACATGCTTGGAATCATGAAGTTTCTGTTGCACAGTTGCTGTGCATGCTCTGTTGCCTGTAAATAGCTGATTAAGCTTGGTGTTGCCTGAGGTCTCTTGTGTCTTTTCTATTTCATTTTCAATCTGAATCCAAGATCATTGCTGCTATTTAAACAGAATTAGACAAAATTATTGCCTTAAATTACTGTATAGCTCAGGTAATTTAAAATCATTCTCATTCTACAAGTCACAAGGTAAAGCACAGTGGTTAAAGAAAAAGAGCACAAAGATAAAGCTGAAGACAAATTAAGAATAAAATGTCTCATAATATAGATTTTCTATTTACTCTGTTAATGTAGTGAATTTTACTGATTGTTTTTTGAATGTTAAACCAACATTAAATTCCTGAGATGTGAAGAGTTATCTTTCTGTATATTGCCATATTTGTCTTGCTGATGTTTTATTTTGGGGTTTTTCCATTTATGTTAATGTTCATGAAGGTTATTGATCTATAACATCTTATAATGTTCTTGTCAAGTTTTATAACAGTTAAAATAAAATATGTTGAGAACTATGTCCTCTTCTTGATGATATGAAATAAATACTGTAAAGTTGGGATTATTTCCTCCTTAAATATTCGGTAGAATTCACTAATGAAGTCATACAAGGCTAGAGTTTCCATTGTGGAAAAAATTTTAATTATGAATTCAGTTTCTTTAACTTATAGAGGAATGATCTTTCTTTTGCTCCTTTGCTTCTCATTTGTCTCCCTTTCTTCTTTTTCCCTTTTGTTCTGTAAGTTTTGATAGGTTGTTTCTATTTTTGTTACTGAGTTGAAGAATTTCTTTATATTTTCTGGATATTAAACCCGAATCAAAATATATGGTTTCCAAATCTTTTCTACCATTGAATAGGTTCCATTTTACTTTGACGATAAAACATTCTGAAGCAAAAATTTGTGTTTTGAGTATAAACTCTAAGAATCCATTGCTTAATGTAAGGTCCTTAAAGTGCTTCCATACAGTTTCCTCTAGGAGTGAGTGTGATAGTCTTAGGTTCTTATACTTAGGTCTTTGTTCCATTTTGAGTTGATTTTTATATGTGGTGTGAGGTGGGGTACACGATCATTCTTTTGCAAATGGAGATCCAGTTTTCCCAACACCATTTGTTGAAGAGACTATTCTTTCCCAATTGAATGCTCTTTGCCTCCTTGTCAATATCAGTTTGCCATGAATATGAGGGTTGATTTCTGAGCTCTTAATTTGAGTCCATTGCTCCATGTAGCTGTCGTTGTGCCAGTACCACGCTTTTTTAAAAAATTCTTGTTTTATTGAGATATATTCACATACACTACAGTCATCCACAGTATACAATCAGTTGTTCACAGTACCATCATATAGCTGTACATTCATCACTAAAATCCATTTTTGAGCATTTTCATTACTCCAAGAAAAAAAAATAAAATCAAGAACAAAAATACAAGTAAAATAGAGCACCCAAAACAACCCATCCCCTCCACCTTCCCTGTTATTCGTTACATTTTTGTTCCCATTTTTCTACTCATCTGTCCATAGACTGGATAAAGGGAGTGTGAGTCACAAGGTTTTCATGCTCACACCATCACCCTGTGTAAGCTGCATAGTTATACAATCGTCTTTAAGAATCAAGAATCAAGGCTACTGGGCTGCAGTTTGTTAGTTTCAGACATTTTCTTCTAGCTATTCCAATATGCTAAAACCTAAAAAAGGATATCTATATAGTGCTTTAAGAATGCCCTCCAGAATGACCTCTCAACTCCATTTGAAATCTCTCAGCCACCAAAACTTTATTTTGTTTCACTTCTTTTCCCCCTTTTGGTCAAGAAGGCTTTCTCAATCCCACAATGCTGGGTCCAGGCTCATCCCCGGGAGTCACATCCCACACTGCCAGGGAGATTTACACCCCTGAGAGTCATGTCTCACGTAAGGGAGAGGGCAGTGAATTTACCTGCTGAGTTAGTACCATGCATTTTTTTATTACTGTGGCTTTGTAATAAGTTTTAAGATCAGGAAGTGTGAGTCCACCAGCTTGGTTCTGCTTTTTTAATATGTCTTTGGCTATTCAGGACCCTTTACCCTTCCATATAAATTTGATATTTGGCTTTTCCATTTCTGCAGAGAAAGTTGTTAGAATTTTTATTGGGATTGTATTGAATCGTAAATTGCTTTAGATAGAGTTGATATCAATATTTAGTCTTCTACTGTGTAGTGGTTTAGGAAGCAGTATGTATGCAAGAAAAATATGTTCTTAAATCTAATCCTTTCCTGTGGTATAACTCATTATAAGCAGGATCTTTTGATGAGGCTACTTCAGCCAAGGTGTGACCTTTCTGAATCAGAATGGGTCTTAATCTTCTTACTGGAGTCAGTTATAAGGGAATGAAATTCAAATAGAGAGAGTGAAAGTCACAAAAGCAAGAAGCTGAAGGCAGTGAGGCTGGTAGGGAAGGGAGAGACCAACAGATACCATCATAAACCTTATTCAGAGGAGCCAAGGATTTCTGGCAGCCAGTCTTCAGGAAGAAAGCATCACTTTGGTGATGTCTTGATCTGGACATTTTCCTGGACTCTAACCATGAGAATAAATTCCCATTGGCTAAGCCATAACACTTCACGGTATTGCTTTAAGCTGCCTAGGAAAACTAAAACATGGTCCATAAGCATGGCATATCCTTCCATTTGTTTAGGTCTTCTTTGATTTCTTTTAGCAATATTTTATAGTTTTCTCTGTACAAGTTCTTTACATCTTGGTTAAATTTATTCCTAGGGATTTGTTTCTTTTCATTAATATTGCAAATGGATTTTTTTCTTGGTTTCTACTTCTGATTTTCATTACTAATGTATAGAAACACTAAAGATTTGGAGGTGTTTATCTTGTATCTCACCACCTTGCTGAATTCATGTGTTAGCTATAGGAGTTTTATTGTGTGTGTGTGTGGTGTATGTTTTCAGTATTCTTCTATATATGAGATCATGTCATGTACAAATAGGAAAAGTTTTAATTTTCTCTTTCTGATTTGGATGCTTTTTATTTCTTTTTATTTCCTAATTGCTTTGGCTAGAACTACCAGTACAATGTTGGACAACAGTGGTGGCATTGGGCATCCTGGTCTTTTTCCTGATCTTAGAGGGATAGATGTCTCTTTCACCATTAGTATGATGATGGATGAGAGGTTTTCATATCTACCCTTTATCATGTTAAGGAAGTTTCCTTCTATTCCTAGTTTTCTTAGTGTTTTTTTATGAGGAAGGGGTGCTGGATTTTGTCAAATCCTGTTTCTGCATCAATTGAGATGATCATATATTTTCCCTTCATTCTGTTGATGTGGTGTATTGCATTAATTGATTTTCTTATGTTAAAATTCCTTGCCTGCCTGAGATAAACCTGACTTGATCATGGTATATAATTATTTTTACTGTGCTGTTGGATTCAGTTTGCTAGTTTATTGTTGAGGACTTTTGCATCTATATTCATAATAGGTATTGATCTTCAATTTTCTTTTCCTGTGGTATCTTTATCTAACTTTGATATGAGGTTGAGCTTGACCTTATAGAATGAATAAGGAAGTGTTCACTTCTCTTCAAATTTTTTGGAAGTGTTTGAGCAGGATTGGTGTTCAGTCTTCTTGGAATATTTGAAACCATCTGTTCTTGAGCTTTCTTTTGCTGAGAAGTTTTTATTAATGATTTAATCTCTTTACTAGAAATTGGTTTGTTGAGATCTTCTATTCCATTAGAGTCAGTGTAAGTACTCTGTGTGTTTCCAGGAATTTGTCCATTTTATCTAGATTATCTAATTTCTTGTTATACAGTTGTTCATAGTATCCTTTTATAGTCCATTTTAATTCAGTGGGGTTGCTTGTAATGCTCTCCTTTTCATTTCTTATTTTAGTCATTTTTGGCCTATTTCCTTTTTTCTTTGTTGGTCTCAATAAAGGTTTGTCCATTTCACTGATCTTTGTGAAGAACAACTTTTGGTTTAGATGATTCTCTCTTTTGTTTTTATAATTCTTTATTGCATTTATCTCTACTCTAATCTTTTTCATTCCCTTCTTTCTACTCCCTTTAAGTTTAGTCTTTTCTTCATTTTCTAATTCTTCCAGTTTTGAGGTTAGGTCTCTGATTTGAAATTTTCCTACTTTTTTAATGTAAGCATTTAGAGCTATAAATTTCCCTCCCAGCACTGCCTTTGCACATCCCATACATTTTGGTATGCTGTATTTTCATTTTTATTAACCTCAAGGTATTTCCTAATTTCCCCTTTAATCTATTGTTTGTTTAAGAGTACATTGTTTAATTACAGATTTTTAAATTTTTTTCCATTTCTCTCTCTGTCATTGATTTCTAGCTTCATTAAGTTGTGGTCAGAGAAGATGCATTGTATGATTTCAATATTTTTTTAATTTGTTGTGAACTGTTTTATGACCTAAGCTAAGGTCTATCCTGGAGAATGATCCATCTGTACTCAAGAAGAATGTGTATTCTGATGCTATTAGATGAAGTGTTCTACATATATCTGTTAGGTCTCACAGGTCTAGTTGTATTTTCTGATAATCATCGATATAAATGTTCTATTCATTATTGAAAGTGGTGTATTAAGATGTCCTAATATTAATATACAGCCATCAGTTTCTCCCTTCAGCTGTCAGTATTTGCTTCATATATTTTGGAGCTCTCCTGTTAGGTGAATATATATTTATAATTATTGTGCCTTTATCATATACATGCATTGTCTTTGTCTTTCAGAATAGTTTTTGACTTAGAGTCTATTTTATTTGAAATTAGCATAGCCACCCAGCTCTCTTTTGGTTCCTGCTTACAACATATATATATATAATTTTTCTATCCTTTATCTTTCAACCCACTTACATTTTGAATTTAAAATGAGCCCCTTGTAAACAGCATATACTTGAGTCATGCTTTTTTATACATTCTGCCAATCTCTGCCTTTTGACTGGAGAGTTTGATCCATTTGTATTTAAAATCTCTACTTTTATTTCAGGGCTTCTCCTGCCAATTTGTTATTTAGTCTTTGTAAACCTTATATTTTTTGTCCCCCAATTCTTCCATTAATACCTACTTTCAAATTTGTTTGCCTTTTGTTTTGCACCATATTGAGTTCTTTCTTATTTCAACCTGGAGGTATTGTTCATGTGTGGTTCCCAATCTATAAAAATTTAACATCCTAAATTTGTAACAATCATATTTGATTTGATACCAACTTGACTTAAATAGTGTACACTTATGCTGTTCTATACCCCTCTACTCCCCTGACATTTTTGTACTTGTTATAAGTTATATCTTCATACATTGTAAGTCTGAAGCCATAGATTCATCATTACTTTTTATGCATTTGTGTTTTAGCTCCTCCACTAAGTAAGAAGGGAAGTTACATACCCCAAATACAATATAATACTACTGGCATCTATCATTACCCAAATTGTTACCTCTACTGGAGATCTTTATTTCTTTATGCCACTTTGAACTACTGTCTAGTGTCCTTTCCTTTCAGTGTGAAGAAATCCCTTTAGCATTGCTTGTAGTTGAGACCTAGTGGTGATGAATTCCCTCAGCTGTTGCTTAGCTGGGAATGTCTTAATGTCTCCCTCATTTTTGAAATGAAGTCTCATTGGATATAAAATTTTGGGTTGACATTTGTTTTCTTTCAGCACTTTAAGTATTTCATCCTGATGTTTTCTTGTCTCCATGGTTTCTGATGATAATCTGGCACTTAATCTAATTGGTACTCCCTTATACATAACACATTACTTTTCTCTCACAGCTTTCAGAACACTTTTCTTGCCCTGTGCATTCAACAGTTTAATCAGCATGTGACAGGTCATATTTTTCTTCAGGTTTATCCTGTTTGATGTTCTATAGGCATCTTGCATGTGCATGTCATATCTTTTCCCAAGTGTAGGAAGTTTCCTGTCATTATTTCTTTGAATATTCCTTCTGCCCGTTTTTTCTTTCTTCATCTTTTATGACTCCCATAATGTGTATACAGATATGCTTGATGGTGTCCCAGAGGTCTCTTCAGCTATATTCACTTTTTATAATTCTTTTTTTTTTTTTTTTCTGCTGCTCAGCCTGACTCATTTCAAATGTCTTTCTCTTTATCAGGTTCACTGATTTTTTCTCAGCTCCAATCTGCTATTGAAACCCTCCTGGGAATTTTTCTTTTCAATTATTGTCATCTTCAACTCCACTAGTTCTGTTTGGTTCCTTTATAAACTTCTATCTCTTTACTGAGATTCTCATATTGTTCATTCACTGTTTTCCTGATATCCTTTAGTTCTATCTCTGTGTTTTCCTTTATCTCCTTGAGCATTTTGAGGATCATTTTTTAAAAGTCTTTGCCTAGTATATCCACAGTCTGGCCTTCTTTGATGTTTCTTGATTATTATCCTGTCCTTTTGAATAGGCCATCATTTCCTCTTTCTTTGTCTTGTAATTTTTGTTGCACATTGTATATTTTAATTTTTTAAACCTCAGTTAATGCTGAGATGTATTTTCTGAGATATCTATTTCCTGGGTTTGTAATCAGCTGGTGATAAGACAGAGATTTTCTTGATTGTTAAACCTCCTATCAGTAAGGTTCACCCCAGGCAAGTACAAAGTGCAGGGTCCTCCCTGTATTTTCTGTGCCTGTGTCTTGTCCTGAGCTTCTGCTTGCCCATGGCCTTAGGAATTCCTCTGTTACCAGAGTTGAAATGCCCTCTCAACTTCCCATGAGACAGAGGTTCTCTCACTCCAGGGTGTTCCACTGCCTTACTGCAAACAGGCAAGACTTTATCTAGGCTGTTTTCCCCAGTGGTTTTTTTATACTGCATTCATTGCCTTAAGCTGTTTTTGTGTGGAGGGCAAATTCTGGAAGGGGGTAATGCTGGAGAAGAGTCTCTTAAATCAATCTTTCCTTGCCAGAACAAGACCTGGGATTTACCAATAGAGTTTCCAGCAAGCTCCACACTGCCCTGGAGAGGGCATGAGGGTGGGGCTATGAGGGTGGCACCAGGAGTTTCTTCCATAGCTACTCAAAGGGGCACTTTCTTGACCTGCCCAGGCAGTGTAGCCCTTCAGTTGTCCTCCACAGCTCTGAGGAGCAAACTATCTTTAATTCTCCTCTATTGCCTTTATCCAGTGTGGGTTGGAATAATACCTTTCCTCAGGTTTGGGACCCAGGAATCCAAAGTAGCTAACCAAAAGCAGTGATCAGTCATCAGCCTATGACCACCCCAGATCTTGGGAAAATGAATTTTTATGGCTCTTTCTGGCATCAGGAAACTATGCCAAGGGGTGTAGCCCACTGTGGGGGCTAGGCAATGGCAACCAAAGCACAGAGAGAGCAATGTATTGGAATTTACCATAATTTACCAACTTTTTCCTCCTACTATTCCCTGAATACTGTATGCTGTTATACTGGACTCTGGAGCTGCAAAATAGTTGATTCAGACAGCCCTTGACTGTTTAATAGTTGTTCTGATGGAGGAAATGATTTCTGAGACTTCCTACTCTGCCATCTTCCCAACAGGGCTTATATTTTTTAAACTTTAAGCCTGCTTGATTTATTATTTCAATTTCCCTATTCATTTCATTCCTGAGGTCTAATAGAGAAATTAATCTGCATAAAATTAAATAATTGCAAATAAAGGTGTTAACACTTTTCAGAACTTTTAAAGCTGTTAAGATCCCTAACTGATATTCTGCTGTATTTTCAGAGTTTTGAACTATACAGTAGCCTCAATTACTTTGTAAATTGAATTACGAGTAAGATTACTTTTAGAGAAAGAGCAGTAACTTGATGTAGCAGAATCTTAATAGGGAGTAGACAGAATTGGAAAAAAAAAAAGGAACACATCTCTTTATTAGAGAATGATCTTTTAAAAAAGTAATTAAAGAAAAATATTTAGCTCTGAAATGCGGAAATTTTAGGTTACAACATTCTATCTAGTTGTTCTAGTTTGCTAATGCAGCCGAAATGCAAAACACCAGAGATGGATTGGCTTTTATAAAAAGGGGTTTATTTGGTTACACAGTTACAGTCTTAAGGCCATAAAGTGTCCAAGGTAAGTCATCAACAATCAGGTACCTTCACTAGAGGATGGCCAATGGTGTCCAGAAAGCTTCTGTTAGCTGGGAAGGCACGTGGCTGGCGTCTGCTCCAAAGTTCTGGTTTCAAAATGTCTTTCTCCCAGGACATTCCTCTCTAGGCTGCAGTTCCTCAAAAATGTCACTTTCAGTTGCACTTGGGGTATTTGTCCTCTCTTAGCTTCTCTGGAGGAAGAGTCTGCTTTCAACGGCCGTCTTCAAACTCTCTCGTCTGCAGCTCCTGTGCTTTCTTCAAAGTGTCCCTCTTGGCTGTGGCTCCTCTTCAAAACATCACTCACAGCTGCACTGAGTTCCTTCTATTTGAGTCAGCTCATTTATATGGCTCCACTGATCAAGTCCCACCCTCAATGGGTGGGGCCATGCCTCCATGGGAATATCTCATCAGAGTCATCACCCACAGCTGGGTGGAGCACATTCCAAGCAAATCTAATCAGCACCAAAATGTCTGCCCCACAAGACTACATCAAAGATAATGGCATTTGGCGGATACAATACATTCAAACTGGCAGACTAGTGTTTAATCAAAAGCACTCCTATTTTAATTGACTTATTCTATTTTTTTATTTGCTGTTGTATTGATTTCTATCCTCATTAACTTGCAAGTGAAATTCAAAGATTGGATAAACTCCCATATTCTTGCTATGCAATAGCAATAGGCATGTAGCCTAGCAGGGGAGAGAAAATTTTGGCCCCAGTAGATTGATATAACTATAATCTCAACATTACTGATAACTGCAGGACATTATACACTGCCCATCGATTTTATTGTTTTTAATCTTGTAAATTTCTATCCATCAATCCATGAATATTCTTTCATATATGGTCTCTTAGAATTCTCACACATGCTTCCACTTATTTCACTGAGAAAATTGCAGCCATCAGATTGAAATTCTAACAGTCATCTAATTTTCAAATTGTTATACCCATATTTTTCTTAATCTATTTATCCATCTGTCTTAGTTTGCTAATGCTGCAGAATGCAAAACACCAGAGATGGATTGGCTTTTATAAAACTGGGGTTTATTTCACTACACTGTTACAGTCTTAAGGCCACAAAACGTCCAAGGTAACAAATCAGCAATCAGGTACCTTCACCGGGGAACGGCCAATGGTGTCCGGAAAACCTCTGCTAGCTAGGAAGGCAGCCGGCGTCCGCTCCAAAGCTCTGTCCTCAAAATGGCTTTCTCCCAGGACGTTCCTCTCCAGCAAGCTTGCTCCTACTCAAAACATCACTCACAGCTGCACTCACTTTTCTCCCCCCGAGTTAGCTCATTTATATAGCTCCACTGATCAAGGCTCACCCTGAATGGGCGGGGCCACGCCTCCATGGGAACATCTCATCAGAATCATTACCCACAGCTGAGTGGGGCACATTCCAAGCAAATCTAACCAGCACCAAAACATCTACACCACAGGACCACAAAGATAATGGCATTTGGGGAACACAATACATTCAAACTGGCACACCATCTTTTCAGAAAATGATCTTCCTAATTTTAATTATGAGTAAACTGACCTAAAGAAGTTAAGAAATTAAGTCCTTATAACCTACTAATTTGCAGAAATAAAAATTGAACTCACATGTATTGGAAACGAGCTCAAACTCTAAACTTTTCTTTCAATTCACTCTTGTAAACTAAATGTAAACATAATGGCATGGGTATTTTTAATTTGGGAAGTAGAAATGTTAGGCCTGAAAATAATAGATTTACTTTTTTATATATTTCCTAATATTTCCTAAATGGCTGTTGATTTATTTAACCTACTAGTATAAGTCCAGGCAAAACTAAAGATATCTCCCCTCTCTAGGAAATAATATGTTTTGACCAAAACATGAAAATTGCGTATCCAACAGGCAGAGAGGGATCTGAAAAATGTGGTTATTATCCAGTTATTCTCTCCCACATCAGTACCAAAGAATATCTTGGTGTTTCCTGGACTGTTCCCACTTCCTGCCAAAGGAGGAATTCTTTCATTATCTGATGACCTACGGCCACAGAGCAGGTTTTACTTAGTATTTGAGGGTGCACACTTGTGTCCTCACTTGCAACCTTCAGCTGGGCCTCAGTGAACACGATCCAAAAGCTTTTCTGTGAGGATGATGTTTAACTTACCTTGCTTAAAATCAAGAGGCAATACTCACAACTATTTTATTCTACATGCCTATCATGAAAACAGAAATCATGAAATGTTGAGTGATGTTCTTACAGCACACATATACCCATCTTTATTGAATGCTTTTTTAGACAAGAAAGTGTTCCAGGTGGAACTTTTCTCTATTTTTCACATTTTCTGCAGTGAACATATATCAGCTTAATTATATGGAAAATTTAAATGAATATTGCTATAAATATCCCACTGTAGGTCATTGAAAAGAGAAGCTCCGTGGACGAGGCAATATTTTAAGATGTCTCTTGAAGAATGTTTAAGAATCCAGATATGAAAAGTGGGAGAAGAGCATTCAGATAGAAAAAAAGCTGGAGAAAACGCAGGCAAATGAAAGACTGGGAAGAGATAACTCTAAGAATTTCACTGGGATTAGTTATTGCAATTTATCCTCTCTGCAAAACAAATAGTGAATCATAGCAGTAATGCTATATGGTTTGCTAAAATATTATCTCATCTTTTAAAAAATTGAGTTAGCTCCTTATAATAAATTGGAGGTAACTAGTTATAAGTGGGATACCTCAAATGCTGCCTGATGTCAAAAGCATTCATTTCATTTCTGATATTTACCACAAAACAATAACAAACAATGGTAGATATCTGCTCTTTGTTCTAGCATCAACGAACATAAAAATCTTAGATTTGTGTAGGACCCAGTTTAATATGCCATTATTATATACTGCAGATTTTCTTCACGTCACTTATAATGGTATTAGTTAGATAATATTTATATAATTGCTTAAAGCTGTTTCCTCCACTAAACTAAGTTGTCTGTAGCCAGAGAACATGTCTATTTTTTCATTACTGTATCATCTGAGCTATGTGTGGTGCCTGGCATATTGTGAATGCACAAAAATTGGTTGATTAATGAAGGAATTTAAATCCTGAGCTCCATGTTTATGTAGAGATCTGCAGTTACAAGTGAATCCTTACATCCTGTTAACTCTCCATTCTTGGCCCCTACGTGAACCACAGCTCTTTTTCGATATTTGTTGCCTGATTTAGTCAAGAGAGTGTTCTTGCCAACTACAATCATTGAAACAACATCCCTTCGTGGGAAGCAGTTGATTCAATAATTCGGCCACTTTATTTTTGTGATGGCATGCATTCTTTAATGTTTAATATTTGGGCATTGTCTTGGATACAAAGACTAAATATTTTATCTTTTTTCACTCAGCTGTATTTAGTTAAACTATTGTAGCTCTCTAGATAGGCACTTCTCAGAAAAATGGAATCAATTTTTTCAAATGAATCCACTAATAGTGGATAGAAGTACATTAAATGTACTATTAGTGAAAGCATACAAATAAAAAGACTACTTGATGAGGTCAGTTGCATAAGGCAATTGGAAAACAAAGCAAGATAAAAACAAACCATACTGCCATTTTTGAACATTTCCTATTTAGCTATATAAAGATGTCTGTTTTCAAAATTAAAGTATGGTTGCTATGGTAATAGGTACTTTATAAATCATGTACAAAAGCTGTCTTCATTTCCTCTGTGCCCCAAAATAATAAAGAAGATTATTAAAGTGAAGTCACAAGAGTATGAAAAATTGTCTGGTGAGAGTGAAACAATGAAGGCTTAAACATTAATAGCAAAATATCAAAAGATTCCATGAAGATCTCATTAAGTATTTCTGATAGCCTTGGGGTCATTCAATGATATTTTGGACAGATTTCAGTTTCTTCCTGAGAGATAAAATGTTGATTGATGATGAATTGTTCATTGATATTTGACAGCACTGACAGCTTACCTGTGTGATTTGGGATTATTTTCTTTCACAAGAGATGAGTGGGTTAGAATCTCTGTGTTAGAATTTCAAACACAGTGTATCCTATGGGGAGTCAGCACTTTTCACATTTTACTCTCAATTTTTACCATCTTAGAGGCATCACATAGTCCATTTCTATTTCTTTAAAAATAAAAAGAAATTATTTCTTCTCTGCTTTACAGTCAAAATATTCTGTCTGACACAGAGTGGGCACAAGTAACTCAGAGGCATTATATGACATGTCACCACTAAAGAAGCCATTATCCCTTTTAGGCACACTTGCCTCAAGACCACATCTTTATTTTTCACTCAGCTCATTGGGAGAGCAAGGTTTCAGATGGCAACTCTTGGATCCATTCGACTAGGAAAGTCTGAATAGCATCTCAGAGGAGAGCGTGAAAAATTAATAGCAGGGCTGTCCTCTGTCAAGAGCTTTCATTGGAGGGAGTCCCTGTGCAATTAAAATCGCTTCAGCTAGGACAGAGGGCCCTCTCTCTATAACATTTTAATTGGATGGTTCTGCTATGGCTCTGTTTTCTATCATCTCTCTGACTACTCTATGAAGTAAGTGTTGCCAATACATTTGCAGAAACTAGCAGTGTTGACCAAGGGGTAAATTAGAATTCCACAGGCAGTTCAGGGATAAAAGGATTATAGAAAACCCAGAATTGACTCTTGTCGATTGAGGTCATTTGGCATCTCTGTTTCAGTGATGACATAATCTGTACAAAGAACAATCTTATTGGGAAACAATGGCAGGTATCTAATTTCATTTCTAAGACATGATTCAAAATGCATGTTATCTAACATGTTGAAATTTTGATTCATGGATATTCAGGTAACTGTTATATTCATACATATGTGCTATTAATCAAATATAGATAATTAAATTGTTATGGCTATTTAACTCCTCCTTAGCAGTGGAGAAAAATGATCTGTAGTTACAGAACTAGATGTCTGTGAGAGAATTCATCTGAATTTGAACTGAGTATCTACATAAGTAGGTTTATTTTAAGTGATGATACAAATGTCAGATATGATTATTTATAGATCAAGATAAAGATGCACAACTATGCATCACAAGTCCTTTTTGTAAAATATTAATCCCATGGAGATCATATGTGGATTTGTAACCAAGGCTCTTTCTTGATGAGTTAAAACTGATTCAAAACTTTATTGAAAAAATTCCCCAATTATTTATATTAAGTATAGACCACAAGAAGCTGTACATGTATAGACTGTCCATTATTATACACAATGTCATATTTTCCAAAGCAGCTTTAAGTCCTTTTGCCTTTCCTTCTTTTCATTTTCTTTCCCCCCCCCCCCCACAGGTATATGTGTTTAATAAGTTTACCCCATCAGTTCCTATTCACAGCACCCAATATTCCTTTGAAATACCAGACAGACATGGCAGTGGCCAACAACAAATTTCAGACCTCTCAGAGTTCAAAAGTTTAGGTTCTCTGACCATTCTGTATTGCAGTGGCACTTGTCCAGAATTGGTACCTCCCCACACTTGGGGAACTTTAAATGTACCAGTGAAAAAAAGCTTTTTCCCCTTCAAGGGGAAGAAAGAAAATCACTCCTCAAAACCCAGCACATCTGGTCAGGAGGTCTTTCCTCCTGTCCCATGTCTTCAGGCTCGTTTTTTATTTATTTATTTATTTTTTGCAGCGGAGCAAGAGACCAAAACCTAACCTGAGTTACAAGAAAGAAGACAGTGATGGCTATAAAGGGAGTGACGAGGAACAATTCCTTTACCCCCACATCCAATGTATGTGCTTCACAGAAAAAAAAAAAAAAACAAAAATAACAAATCTACAAATTACAACAGCTAGATTTACAAAATCCATTCATCCAAGGGTGACGGAAGGCAAGAAGGGGAGGTAGGAGGGTAAATGGCACAGGGAGAAAAACAAAGTATTCAAATCAGTCCAGACACAGGGGCTGGCAACCGCTAGAAAATAGCTGCAGAAAAACCTGTGGTCCTTTCAGACTCAATGGTGATGTTACAAATCCACATACTGGTGTCAGGAGATTCTGCCTTACGTGCACCAGAGACAAAAATTCCAATTCCTTGGAGGGAAGAGAATATGCAGAGGGCCCTTGGCAGACTGGGTCCTGCCTTCCCTGGGTAGGGGAAGGTGAACAGGGAAAAGATCTGCCACAGCCTCCTTCCAATCCCACCCTCTCCATTCAGATGGCAGGAGATTTAGTGGCCTGCAGCAGCCTTCAGTTTGGCAGGTGATGTATGTGGAGACGAGAACTTCTCTGCAGAGGTTGAGCTACTCAGAGCAGACTGCAGATAGACTGTCTTGTGGAAGAGTCTGTTGCTTAAGGAGACCACCAAGGAGAAGAGGCGCAACTGGAAAAGGTATGCTTTGCCAGAGGTCTTTGCTTCATTGGCGCTGATAATGAACAAAGGAAAGAAGATAGAGAAGACGCAGCCACTGATAATATATGAGGACTGCATTGCTGTGAGAAAAGCCAGGGGCAAACCAAATCCAAAGTAGTAAGGCCAGTTCCTTTCTATATTTGACAACCGCTGGTGCATTTCAATTCCTTTATCGAACCAGCGATATTCGAAGCAATAAAGAGAGTAGAGAAGGGACATATGCAAGAGGCTAACCAGCTGACCAACGAAATGGATGGGAAAGAGACTCACAAACATCCCCTGGATGAGGAAAAGAGCCTGCAGCAAAAGGTTGAAGAGCATGTCAGCAATTATTTTGCTGACACTAGGGAATGGATGAGGCTTCCTCCCTGATACCTCAAATGCCAGATCAGCTATATCCAATAATTTGTGCTGTTACTGACTGAAGCACAGGAATAAACACTCGATAAAACAAGAGGAGACTGAACCAGAATACTCCGCCATTCCAAGCACAGCACTGGAAAATTCTACTAACAATACGTGGTTCACTTTCTTGCTTCCGCTCTATGCTCTGGGCTCTCCGCTGGGCCAAGACACTACTTGCTCTTCTCCGCCACTGCTCCTCTCTTTTTTGCTGGATTTGAGCATCTAGCTTTGAGATGGTACAAATGCCCCAGATGGAGTCTTTGATTCCCCTGCCAAGGTCCCAGAGAAAGGTTTTGACACTGTCAGCCATCTCTTCACCACCCAAACTACCAACTACATAGAGGAGAGAGAAGCATTCCAAAATCTCTCATCATGAAGGACCGCCCAGGCAGGTTTGCGCAGCGACCCCCAGGCCTGGCTCGGTGGGGCCCGCGCCTACCGGCAGCTCCGCCGTCAGGGCTCCGGCCCCGGCCTGGCCCCTCGCCAGCCGCGGGCCCGCTCGGCTGCTCGCGCCCGGCCGCCCGCTCCCGCCGGGGCTCTCCCAGGGCCGGGGCCTCTGCGCCCGCACTGGGCATGCCCGGGCCGCACGGGGACGCATTTTCAAAACAATTGTTTTTAACAAACTGTAAGCAATTCTTTATACCCATAGAATAAGTTAGTGGTACTGGGTATTGCATTCAGGAAAATTGTTTTATTTCATTACAAAAACCGATTTCTGGTGATAGAATTATACCCCTTATTTTCATCAGGATTATGGAGCCCTTGCCTTCTGAGTTTGGTAAATAATAGATTTGGTAGAGTTTTTCAAATTACAAAATGTTTACTTATGTAGGGTAATCATAGGTTCTACCATTGATGAGGATTACATTCTCTAGGTTGCACAATTCTGTAACTCCAATTGCATTGTTGCTATTTTTATTATTGTAAACTATTAGGTTACCCGATAAATTTTGACAAAAAATTCAGTCTTTATTTCAGTATCATTCGTCTACAGGAGAAGTGCTAGTTACCTATAGCCTTGACTACAAACGGGTCTATTATACTGTATTTTTTTCTACTCTGGTGACTTGTAGGGAATATATCACACGATATTTTTATGGGCTTGGTGATTCTATCACATAAACTAAACATTTTGGTAGATTCCAAAGAAAATATATGCTAGGGATCCCAACATTTCTCTTACCTTGTTAACTGCTACTTATACTCATTCACTATAACATGGAGTCTGAAGATTATCTCCCCTCTCTAAGGGTGAAATATTAGACCATATTGTGATGTTGGACTAATAAAATGTTAACACCATTCTATACCTCATTGCAATGGTGCTTTTCCTCATATTTTCTATTTTCTCTCTCTTTTTCTAGCTTAGTGTATTCCCTTGAATTTAATTAATCTATTTGCAAGTAGTCCTAACATGAATATATATTTGACCATTAAGAAAAACATCTTGCTTGTTTGTGCTCCATATGGAGAGATGTGTTTGAGTTTTTATCTTCAGCCTTCACTCTAACCTGATGAATGGACTTTGAGATGCTTATGTTCCTTCTGTGAACTACCCTTTCTCTTTCATTAAAACCATTCTGATAGCATATTTTAATACCAGAATTCTTAAAAATTAATTATTTATGAAGTGCTTTGAGGTATCTAGGTGAAAGAGTAATTATTTGTAGAGCTGTTGAACACAATATATACTGTATTATTTAGTAAATATTGAGCTGCTTTTTATGTATTATTAAAACATAGCAAAATTCACATTACTTTGGGTAGATTGGAAGTTTATAGCAAGTGCCACATTAGCAAGCAAAAGACGAGTAGTGGTCCAGTAAAGATTGCTCAACTTTGGAAATTTTATAATGGCTCATTTTTTCTCCCTTAAGGAGGTTATATACCAAGAAGATGCATTTCAAGGATAACTAATAATCAATGTCTAATTGAAACTTTGCAGCTCCTAGAGGTACAATAAAAATAGAAGGAAATATTTCTCATTGCTACCAATAGAAAGTTATACACATAGTCTAATAAATTTATCAAATTTCCATAATGACATTAAATTTTGAATGTGTGATAATATTTCTGGACTCAAGTCATAAACTACATTTCCCACTTAATTTATGGACAGCATAAATTCCATCAACATGTGGAATGAACCTCAGTATTTTTACAATAAATTTTGTATACCACATGATATTGTAGAATCATACGTACAGTTGTGCTTTCTAGAGCTGCAGAGAGTAGGTGGATGCCAGTCAGCTAATTAGAATTAGTAGCATACCTAGAGAAGTCCTTTCAGTATGGAGAAACTGAGTTCTTTCAAATAACAGATATACATGAAAGAAATCTTTCATAAAATGACTGTGATCATCTGGTATATGTCAAAGTGTTCCCTTATTTATGTCACACACTATTGCAATATTTCTTTCAAAAAAACAATGATTTTTCTACAGAAATTTTCTGTAATGCTGTATTAAGGTGAATGTACAAGTTATTTTATAAATAAGAGTTTTCTCATGGCACATAATATGTGAAACAATTTATTTATTGTCCATTTTTAATGGTCCGTCTCCCCCTTCTAGAGTATAAATTTCATGGGAGAGGTAATTTGTCAACCTGCTTCAATGCCCTATACCCAGAGCCTAGAAAAGTATCTGACACCTAGAAGGTGACTGATGGAACAAATGAGTGAGAATTATAAGTATTTGACTATCTTGACAGTCTCAGTTTCTCTTCATAATCATCTAATTTTATTCATGCTGACTTCTAGAAATTACAAAAAGAATCTAGGAATCTATGAGGAATTTTGTTTTATACATAATATTAACCATTAAGAGAACTACATAAATATTTCAGTTGTATTGAGATGGAGGAATTTAAGTTAGGGCTTGCTGAGTGTTCTCAACTTCTATGGACCCTTGGAATATTCAGCAAAATTTATTCTAAATTGCTTCACGCATCCAGTTTTCCCACCAAAAATCATTTTATATGCCTTCTTATCCTATTCAGGTTCCTTTCCTCCTCATTAGAGTGGGGTGAAAATATTTAACTCATCCCATTATTTTTCTTATATTTTTGTGATGATAGTGCCATGAGCAACCTGGTGTATATATTCTATGAAAATGTCCTACTAGAGGGCTTCTACTTCTTTGTTCAGTGGAGTCAATGGAGTCACATGATCCCCACAACCATCTTCATGAATCTTAGTGTTTCCTGGGCCAGTAGGCTTGTCTTCTCTACTCCATGAATTTATGGAGACATTATAAGCCAAAGGGGCCTAGTTACTCTTTTAGAACAATAGGCACCGAAGCTTGATGTGTAGAGTTTCTCTCCCACACCCCTCTTCTCTGAACATTTATCTTGTGCAGGGTAATTTATTTAATTATTAATTGTGTTTTGCTATTGCCAAGTATTTCTCCTCCTGATGCCAAACTTTTAGCTAGGCTTTTGTTTCGCTTTGTTATTTTTTATATCAACTTTTATTTTGTAAGAGCAAATGTAAGAATCTTCGAAAAACACAGAATACAACATCCAGCCAAATTTTCGCTTTTGAGAGTCGATGTTCCAGGATTTACATAGATGAAAAGGAGATGCCAAAGTTTAGAGAAAAGTAAAAGAGGGTAAAATTTAGGATGAAAAATTTGGGGGATTTCTCCCCACCTCCTAGAGGGGTAGAAATATTTTTTGATTCCATAAATAATGAGGAGCCATAAAATCTTCTATCTCCTCATCCAAAGATTTGGATAAAACACAGATTAGTATAGCAACATAGATCATGCAGAGTGAGGACAAATCATCACAGCCAAGCTTTTCAGGGACATTATAAAAAGCCTACAATATCCAACACGGAGTGTGCCAGTGATGTGCAGTATAGGAAACTGTCCAGGGGGCCCATTATGGAATGTTTTTAGCAATAATAATCCCTAGAAGATCCTGGAGAGGAGAAGGTGAGTATCCTGCTCTTTATTAGATTTCTAGTCTATCTAAACATTTTGTGGCTTAGAGAAACATTTAATTTGATGTCAAATATATAAGGTAATAGGAAAATTTTGCAACTGTGTGTTATGGAACAGATTGAGACCCTCTATATGATACGTGTCAATTCCTAAAATATCCACACAAGTGTGTTTTATTTTTATTTCATATCCTACTTATAATTTTCCTCTTAGTTAGCTGAAAGAATTAAGGGATAGTTAAAATGATTTACATCCAAATTTAATATACCCATTGGAACTGGTAAAGGTTAAATAATAAACAGATTTCCCCCTTTATTAATGAAAGGGTATTTATTATTGTCTTCAGAGAGCAGAGAAAGTAATATTGCAATCCCTTTCCCTTCCCTAACCCACATGCCCAAACTCTCACCCCTAATTCCAGTACAGGATATTCTCACGATCCAGAACTTTTCCATGAAAAGTTGATGATGGAGTTCATGTTACTGAACCTTCTTGGATCTGGACTTGATTTTGCTATGACTACTATTCAGGAAACCATCAGGATAAGATTCAGAATGACACAGAACAGGAAGAAGTTGTTAAGCTGTATGATCACCCCATTTTGCTTTATAATCAGAAAACTTATTAACCTCCAGATTTGGCCACTTTGCCCAAAGTTTTTATGGCATTTATCTCTCATTGGCTCCTTAATTCTTAAAAATTCTGATTTTTTTTTATTCATGTTTTTAGCCTTATACAGGGAGATTATGCAAGAATAAGAAGTTACATTTACATATCAGAACTTACTATCAAAAATAAGAATATTATCTTTCTTTTATTAGTGGTATTTTCAGTTTATAAACTAACTTGTGGATTATTCTCCCTTATTTTTATTTTATTTATTTATTTATTTTGGTTTTCACATTTTTATTGGGGGCCTCAGGGGAGGGGATCTCCCCCCTGTTGATGCATGAGCTCACGGATTCCTCAGCCACTCCAAGCTTGGGCCCTGGGGATCCTGGGGGTGACTGGGCAGTCGGGCATGTTGTCATCATCTCGGACGGGCACTGGGTACTTGTAGGGTGTGGTCTGGTTGATCATACGGTGTACTCGGTGTAGGGACTGAGTGAGGGCACAGTGGGAGGGGGCCCAGGATGGTGAAGGACACAGCCAGCACCAGCTCCTTGGCCCAGGCGTTCTCGAGAAAGGGGCGACTCTCCCCTATTTTTTACTTGTTGTATTATATATCTACATTGTCAGAGAATAAAGCCTTCACATGCTACACTCTGCCCTTCTAAGTCCTCATGTAGTCTTAGTTATTCAGGTAATCGTACATATAATGCTTATCACCAATCATTCCTGGGAATGCCTCTGTAGTTATTATGGCTGTCAGAAGCTGCTTCACTAAAGATAACTGTAAGAAGGGCTCTTGGGAACAGTATTCCCTGGGTGCTTGGATTTGATAATATATTTTTCCATCTTATCCCTTTTATGTGAATTTTGGTGGATATGAAATCTTTAGTTCAAATTATCTTGAGTGTATTAAATATATTACTTCATTTTCTTCTGACATAAATTGTTGCTATCAAGAAGTCTGATGATAATCTAATTTTCTTTCCTTTATAAGACACAAATCATATGCTCTTTTCTTCTACATGCCCCTCAAGACAAATAGACGCCTTGGTGTTGATCATTCAGAGTCAATATTCCTTGTTATACTGTGTTCTCTTTATATTTATATATATATAGTGTTGTTTTTTTTTAGGATTATATTTTCTGTTTTATTTTAGCTTTTACCGTGTATTCTATTCTTTTGCTTTGGTTTTCTTCCTCAAAAACTCCTCTTTTCTGTATGTTTAATCTTCCTTTCCTATTTTCAATATTTTGCCTAGTTTTCTTTGAATCCTTCTAATCTCAGTCTTCGTTTTTCATTGTTATTTTAAATTTTCCTATTTTTTGCCTTCTATTTGTTTTAAGGCATTATTTTGTTATTGCTGTTGTTCTTATGCATTTCTGAAACAATTTTCTATTATTGCTATTTTTATTGAGTTTTGTGACCTCAATTATGAGATTTCTAATCCTGATTTATGTTGCTCTTTCATGTATTATATTATTTTATTAATGTCTTTTAGCTCATTTTGAAATATTAGGTTATAGTTTTGATCTGTTTTGTGAGTATGTCTTTTTGGCATGCTTTCCTTCTCTTTAGGGATATTATTCTGTTCTTTATTCTCTTTATTCTTATAATAACTTTGCATGGGATTTGAATATTGAACTTTTCTATTTTTCATTAGTAGTTGAAATTAGCTTTCCTGAACTCTATAATGAAGCAGAGTCTAGGAAAGCGTTTCTGTCTTCCCACGGATCCTGCTTCTTATGTTTTTGTAAAGCAGTACAACAGTGTTTTTGTATAGCAGCTATATGGTGGCTTGCTTTCTGTGGTTCCTGGTTCTTTCCCTCCCCAGCTTTGGTCTGGGCCTGATTTTTTGTTCATCTGTATTCCCTCTATATTCTTCAATTTTAATTTCACTCACGGGGGATTCTCAAATGAGGCCATATCCTAGGTCACAGGTCAGCTTTGAGCATTCACTGGCACTGCTGTGCTCCTTCTCCTTCAGGCCTTCTTACTGCAAGTACCTTCTACTCACTTTCTATGGGAGATGAGTGTTAAAGCTAAAACATCACTACGCATTGCTGTTTATGAAGGGTTTCCTTACCATCTTTGAAATAATCTTATAAGGCCCCAATGATTTCCCCATCTACTGCGGGCAATCAGGTAACGTAAGAATGCTATTCGAGCTGTGGTGCCTCACACTACTCTTCTTTCAAGGAAACAGGCTTCCTGGAGAATGAGGAGGTTTCTCATGTTTAGGGAAGAAATAAATTTTGCCTTTGCAAAATCGTAGGATGACTTACTCTTCCAGTTTGCTAAAGCTGCTGAAATTCAGTATGCCAGAAATGGTTTGGCTTTTACAGTGGGGATTTATTAACTTATAATTTACAGTTTTCAGGCCTTGAAAATGTCCAACTCAAGGCATAAACAGAACAATACCTGGACTCTGAAGACAGGCTGCTGCCATCCGGGACACCCCTGTCACATGGGAAGGCACATGGCCGGCATCTACTGGTCCTTCGCTCCCCGTGTCCTTGCTTTCAGCTTCTGGTTCCAGTAGCTTCCTTGCTGAGCTTCTGTGGGTCCTCTCTTAGCTACTCACGGGCTTTTTTCTATGAGCTTCTCTGGGGCTTCTCTGAGTTCTCTCAGCCTTTTCTATGTGTCCTTTATCCTCTTATAAGGGACTCTAGAAAAGGGATTAAGACCCACCTTGAATGATGTGGGTCACATCTCAACTGAATTGGTTTTACCCACAATAGATCTCTACCCACAGAAATGAATTAAAAGAATATGACCTTTTCTGGAGTACAGAGAGCCACCCAACGACCACACTTACTTTCATTGATTTTTATGAGACAGTTGATGTGTGCAGGAGGATCTCCACCAACAAAGGTGGTTAAGCTAAAAAGTTGAGGATGTAAAATAAGATTCAATGACTCAATGTTAATTATGTTAAAGTACCTTGTATCCATCAAGACATCAACATCAAAGGAGAAAGCAAAACACGTGCAATAAGATGATACGCATGCATGGGTTTTAACATAATTTCCAGACTTTGGGAAATATATGTATTCATAAAAATAAATACCAACTTACATTTTATTTTTGTTCACTCTCTAAGATACTAAAACAAACTGTTTCTATCTTCAGTCCACCCAAATATTTGGATGTAGGATAAACTGAGAAGAAAGACAGCACAACATCACCATGCTTTGTCTGAGACAGCTTTTCCACAATCAGCTACATACCTAATCTCTTCTTGAGATGCTGTCTTTGCCCACCTCAAACCACCCCGCTGCTTCTTGCCAGAGGGAGCAAATGTTCACAAGTTGCCATCTCTCAGGGTGCTATTGAAGGAGAAATACCTCCCCAAAATCTCATTACTTTACTGTGAGGTCCCTAAAAAAGACCAACACCACCACCACTCCCCCCCCTTTGGCTGATAAAACTACTACCGTCATCCTATGCCTCTGAAGTCAGTTTATTCATTCCATGAACTGGAGCTGAGTACTTTTAAATACCTGCCATATGAAAGAGTCCAAATCAGAACTCCATGCCAAGGGAAGAAACCACAGGTTAAGAAATTTGGGGACATAAAAGGTTCTATTTCACCCACTTCAAAATGATGACATGAACTCTTTCCTCCCTTTTCCACTGATACAAATTCAGCTGGAGAAGTGGACTGCCCACCCTCCGTGCTGATGCCAGCCATCACATTTATTTGGGCCTTGATAATTTAGAACTCCATGGGAGCTTTGATTTATTGTGGTTATGAAGTCAAATTTACTCCAGAGAAGGAATCTATACAAATCTGATGTACAGTAATTGTTGCTGTTAAAACAATCTGGTCTTTCTCTGTCCTTTACTGATATAACAGATTTTTTTAATGTTATATAACATCATACATTATTTTAAACAAAGCAATAAATATAAAGAAAACTGCTACTATTAAATGTAGCATGATGTGGGAAACAAACCATGTGTTTAACATACTGAAATTATTCCATTTGAATTATTTCAAAAAGAGATACAGCTTCAAAGTTCTCCTTTGTGATTTATTTCCCAGATGCGTTTGAAATCCTTCTCCAAAGAGCTATTTATCAGGAAATGCTTAATCATTTAAAATTTTTCTACACATATCATTTGGATTTATGTGTGTACTGAGTTCTCAATTTATTAAAATAATTTGAATATTCTAATTGAGAAAACATAAATTCTATCATAAAATCTAAATATAAATTCTTAATGCAAAATAAGAATAATAGACTACTATCTGTTTGGCTAATAGACTATTGTCATCCTCCAAATTTTACTTACTATCTAACATTTGCAAATTTTGACTCAGTTTTATGTAATAATTAATATTAGTATTTTCAGTTTCTTTCTATTCCAGTATCTTCTTTTGGGAAATGTGTCCAATAAAGAGGGTGATTAAATTGGGACCAGTTACTTCCCAAGAGATCAGATTAATAAATTGGATTATTAATACATTGGACTCAAAAGTCCCTGCCATAATCTGCATCTAAGATCTAATGCTTGGATTCTCATTGATATATAATAAACTAAAGCATCACATGTCTCATGATGATATTTCATTTCATCACCATGTCCCCAGAATCCAGCAGGCCTGGGAACATAAGGGCTCAAATATGTATTTTTAAATGAAACGTGGTAGGAGGAGGGGGAATGGCCAGGTGACGTTAAATTGCACTAAGTTACAATTTTGAGAGGGTGATTGTTCAAGCTAATGATGATTAGGTTTTCCTTATCTGTTCACAATAACCTTGTGTGTTGTTTGGAATTTGATAAATCATTTTAAAAGTAATGAGGCTGTGTATTAACTTGGACTTTAATAACTAGAAATAATAAAGCCCAGCAAATTAAAGTGATTCTTTTTATTATATCTGATGAGAGGCTTTATGGCAGCCGTCATTAAAAACAAATCAAAACCATCAAATAAACAAACCAAACAGAAAACACACACGCACACACACACACACACAGGCTTTGCATAGAGACAGCATGAGTTTAAATTCTGACAATGTTGCTTCCATAGTGCATGGGTGGGACATTTGGCACATTACACAATCATTGTATGCCTAGTTTCCTCATCTGTAAAGTGGATGTTGTAATGGTGCACATGTCATGTAAAGTTTTAAGAATAATACTGGATGATACACATGAAATACTTGGAGTGGTACTCAAAACACACAGATAATGCTTGACACAAGTCAGCTATGGTTAATTTTACCATGTCTTTGAAATTACCGTAAAATCTACCAACTTTTAATATTGCCAATAACTTGATAAAAAGAAAAAAAAAACAACCTTGTCCATAGAATATTAAGAAAAAGATTCTGGAAGAGTAATCAAAATGCTGAGAACAAATTCTCACATGATTTCTATTGCTTTTTTATATACAAATAAATTCCTCATATATTTCACGAACACAAGAGATTTACTGTAGATCAGAGGGCAACACATCCTAGAACGCAAGTGAGAAAAATTAGTCCAATAACTGTAGTATTCTGTGAAGGCAGGTGTAGAGAAAACAGAAGACACACGATTCCTGATGATGCTTTGTATATATTTCAGCTTAAAAGCCAATAGTGGCATTCAAGAAAAGTTGATGGCAATTAATTTAGTATCTCTATACTTTGCTTTCTTTGTTTTCTCACCTAATACATTCTATCACATATGCTTGCAGTTTTAAAATAGGTTTTGGTAATTAAAAGCTAAAAATAAGAGCTTTGTGTTGCATCGTGTTAGTTTTTTATTGTTGCTGTAACAGATTGCTATAAACATAGTGTCTTAAAACAACACAATTGTATTAACTTATAGGTCTGGAGTTCAGAAGTGTGACACAGGCATCACTGGGCTAAAATCAAGGCTTATCGTGGTCGCTTTCTCTTCCGAGGCTCTAGGGAAAATCCATTTCCTTGCCTTTTCCAGCCACTAGAAGATGTCCTCATTCCTTGGCTGGTGGCTCTTCCCCCATCTTAAAGCCATCAATAAATAGCAGGTGGAATCTTTCTCATTGCACATCACCTTGGTACTGTTTCTGCCTTCTTCTTCCACATTTAAGGGTCCTTGAGATTACATTGGGACGACCCGGTTAATAATCTCCCTATTTAAGGTCATCTGATTGGCAATCTTGATTCCATCTGCTACTTTAATTCCCCTTTGCCATGTATATATTCACAGGTTCCAGGGAATAGCATGTGGACATCTTCCAGGGAACATTATTCTGCCTACCACAAGCTTCGAAATCAGAAGAAACAAAAAGTTGTAAGTCAAACTTTTTAATTTATTCATTTTTAAATTGAGTTAAATTAACTACTGCTACATTTTGCTTCTTAATCTTTAGTATAATAATAATAATAACTACCATAAGTTTTGTATTATAGAAAATAAATGGAAGTAAATTTGTGCAACAGCAAATTTTCAGGCAAAGAAGTGTATAATAGTCGATGCTATAGTAATAATTATTAGTAGTATTATCATCATTTGTGATAATTATTCACATTCACAGATATGAATACCTGTTTATCATTTAAATGCTCAAGATCATTCAGTGATTTTTATCTTCAAAGCACAAAAAATAGATGATATAAGATCTTGGTAAGTACATAGAAAACAAAGCACTCTCTGTAATGGGCCTAAAACCTAAATGCGTTATACATAGTCTAGAGATATAATATGAATACAGATGTCCTTTATGGTCATTGCGTTATCTACTCTAGTAATAATCTTTTGTTTCTCAGTAAACATTGGATATACTATCTAAATGTGGTTTATAAATAGGTATTAAAAATATTTGTGTCAATTGAAAACATGTATTTTTAAATATATTTCTATTATGTGGATGAGATTTAAAGGTAACTGTAGTTTTATAAAATTAAGAGGCCAAGAATTTGGGGGGTGGGCATTTATTCCAGTGTTGTAGATATAACAGAAAAGATAAGTATAAGAAAACTATTTGAAAGAGTACACTTAGTAGATGCTGACTAAGATACTATTTTGAGCACAGGTGAAACGTGGAAGTATAAAGAGTGGGAGAGGAAAACAAAGGTAGTTGTCAGCATCCTGTGGCCTTCGAGATCTGTGTGTGAGATGAACTAGTAATGTAAGCAGTTCAAAGTCCTCAGATGAACATAGGCTCACAACGCTGCACTGTAATTTTGTCAGATATTTCCAAACTAGAAAGGAGATTTCAAAATGAGTTGACATGATTAGGATCTGGGAACAGAAAAAAAAAAAAAAAAAAAAAGATTTAAGTAGTGGAGATTTCAAAGTGCTGAAAAAAGGACCACAGACATTTTGCTGAGCCAAACAATGGCATTCTGAAAGAGACTAAAATGAAATCATAATTCATTCTTTGGGAACTCATTACAGAAAATGTTAGCAAAAAAAATTAGGGGGTCTTGCAGGGAAAAAGGAAACCTAACTCATTTTCATGACTGTGAAAACTTTTTAATATAGAATAAATGAAGAGAAACATAGTAAAAATGTAGACAGTAAATAGAAGGTTTTCAGAAGGTAGTTTAGAACAGACGCAACATTTTCAGAAGAAAAATCTCTACGTATTTCTTAAGTAGACAAAATGTCCCTAAG
Source organism: Choloepus didactylus (assembly GCF_015220235.1). Taxonomy (NCBI): domain Eukaryota; kingdom Metazoa; phylum Chordata; class Mammalia; order Pilosa; family Megalonychidae; genus Choloepus; species Choloepus didactylus. The sequence goes on along the minus strand of NC_051309.1, from coordinate 186,348,965 downwards.
TATAATAAAAGCCAGTGCTCACTGAATGCTTAATATGTGTGTGTGTTGTGCACTGTACAAAGTGCTTTAAATATATTAACTCATAGTATCCTCATTACAACCTAGCATACATATATTGCTATCCAATTTTGAAAGTGAGGAAACTGAGTAACAGAGTTGCAAAGTAATTTCCCTACAAATACACAACTAAAAGTAGCAAATCTGAGCTTTGAATAATGACAGATTAGCTTGAACCCATGCGTTAACCATTCTGAAATAATTGCCTCTATTCTTAAAGTATATGAATACCTGTTTATCATTTAAATGCTCAAGATCATTAATAAGTACAATTTCACAGTGTTTTACAATGTGATGGCCTGTAAGCTAAGTATTTAAATGTATTATCTCATTTACGTGTAAAACTATTCAATGGAACAAGTAATATTCTCTCCATTTCTAAGGTCAGAAACTGAGCTATATACGTGCACCACAAAAGGTGGTGAGCAAAAACATTGCTAGGAAACTTATTATCTAATAGAGAGGTTGGTTTCACATAAATAAAACCCAAATGCATGCATACATACAAAGCATGAATAAAGACTATGCGTTTACAATCAGAATGGCACAGAAGAGAATAACAGAGAAGACCTAATTAAGATTACAAATTCAAGAAAATTCTTTCTGGAAGGGACTTTGTGTTGAGAAGTGAAAGATGAGTAAAAGATACCAATTAGTGAAAGAATAGGAATGAGCTTATTTTTTTTGGAAGAAGGAGAAGTGTTTACAATGTCAAGAATATGGTGAAGAGTAGAGAAAGCTGAATAGTTGGGTGAGCATTAAATTAGGATTTGGGTAAAGAAATTAAAGGATCAGGATTTTCTTTATAAACAATTGTAAGTACAGAGTAGTACAGATCTGATTTTCAATTTGATAAATTTAATCTAGCTACTAGACGAGGACACTTTCGCCCTAGTTCTTGAAGATGAAAGAACGGTTTGCACTAGGCTAGGGGAAGTTGGGTCAGAGAAAAATGAGCAAATTTGGAGGTAGAGTGGACATATATTGTGTGGGGGCTGCAAGAAAGAATGAAATATCAATAACGAGACCCATGGTTCTTGTTCATAAAATTATACTGAATTTCAGTGTTCAGTATATTTCAGTGAACATATAAGCCTGTATTTCATAGGTGCGATAGGAGTTGAATATGGATATGAGAATTATCAAAATGGTAACTAAAGCCCTAAGAAGCAGTGACATCGCCTAAACAAAAAAGGTTGAATAAGAAGTGAAGAAAGACATGGACTGAGCCCTGACATGTAAAATAGAGAGTTTAGATGATGAAGAAGGGCAAATGGGACTGGAATACAGAAAGGAAAGCTGTAGAAAGAACATAGAGAGGATGTGGCATCACAGAAGTAAGAGAATTATAATGTTATGGAGGATGCAGGAGTGAACCTCATCACGAGAGATGATGAGTCCCAGAGAGAGTCCTGGGACTTAATGCATTTGGGAACTTGGACCTCAATGGTGGCTACAGCAAAAACAATGTTTGGGGAAGGATGGGGACAAAAGCCAAATAGTAGGGGGATGAATAGTGATCTTGAAGTGGGCAATCATCCTGAGAAGCCTAACTACAAAGGCAGAAAAAAGGTGTGAGATCTAGAGAATATTTTAAATTGCTTGTTTGCTTTTGTTATGTAGAGGAGGAAAGGGTTAATAGCTCTTGAGATTCCTCCCTCCCCATCCTGAGGCCTTGAAGAGGAGGAAGGACTGGTAAACAGTAGTGTCAATCCAAAATGAGTGCTAATGAGGGAAAAAGGAATAGTAAAAAAATTGGTGCTGAGGGATTCAGGCTTCTCCAGAAAGGAAAGCTTGCCTCTGTCTGTGTCAGTGTATCCTCTGTATCCTTTGAATCTTAGGGCCCTGGGTAAGGCCTACAATTTCTTTGCATCTGCCTTGACCCTCCAACCCTGTGGTTTAACACATAAAATATAAATAAGTCTCAGAGAGGTTGAGAAGGATGGTGCTTAAGGTGGGGGTGATTGATGGTGCAGGTCAGATCACGGTTGAAATGGTTGAGATAGGAATTATAGCTAAGGTTTTCTAACACCAAAACCCGGAATCTTAACAACTCTGCAGTCTTTTCTAATAGCCCCAAATAAATAAGTAAATAAATAAGCAAAGCCCAATAGCATACTCTTTGTACACTTTGAATATACAGGCAGCCCATTTTCAAAAGGATTGGGGAGGAGTTATATTTTTAAATATATACAAAATATGAAAGAATAAATGACCAAATTTTAAATGCAATCAGAAGAAAATAAAACATATATTAACTTTTATCGGTTAGAATATATTTGGGTTCAGGGATTTTGAGCTCATGATATTTCAGGCTTGGATAAAAACAAACACATGCACACACACAGGCACACACACGTGACTTAGTTCATTTTACCAAGACAGTTTTCAATTCAAAGTAAGACAAAAGTTTATATCCTGAATTTGAGATAAATCTGCAGAATGAACAAGAGAAGACTGGCTGGACAATGCTCAACACGTTTAGTTGTATTTCTCATAAGGCTCTATAAGCTCTGCATATTATGTTCACTTGCAACTTACTTATGAAATGGAAATTTTGAGCTGCCAAAAAATATGGTGTAGGAGACAACTAGAGTTTCGTGGTAATTTCACAAATCTAGATTAACAGAAGAATTTAAAACAGTTATTGTACTAATATAATCATAATTAGTGTATGTTGTTATACAGAATAAATTGATGACAAAAAGGATGCAAAACAATAAAGGGAAAATTACTAAATTGTGGGAAAATAATGTTGAATTTGATATGAAGACTCAGGTGACTATTGCATTGTAATTAACATGTGGTTAATGACAATTACTTTTAGAAAACAGCTATAACAAATGTAAGTTAACTGCAACTTGCTGCCTTCTTAAGCAATTTTGCTGTTATTACCTATCCTGTAAGTCATAAACATCAATTCTAATTCAAATGTAGAACCACTCTTGGATTAAAATAGATTAAATTAAATTAAACTCACCATAAAATTTTTGTGGATTTAAGATGACATAAATATCAGATCGTGATAACTTTAAAATGTAATGCTAATTTGAAGAAATATGTTGAACTATGTTATTGAACATATATGGATAAGAATTAAAGAAAAATGAAACTGAGCTACTACCTAAATGTGTGGAAAATATAAAATAATTTTCTGCTTAATTAAAATGAAGGCATATTTTTGGTAAGGAAAAGATTTAAGAGTGAAGAAGGAAGAAAAGATAAGGGCAGTGACTTCTGATAAGGTTTCATTATGAATTATTGCATCGTTTCATTATTTCATTATTGCATTATGAAATCATCTTCCTAAACCACACCAAGCATTGTTTGAGACAGTTGTGACATGGATACCCACTTGTTAAAGAATAAGTTTCTCCATTAACAAAGGTGGGGATGGCAATTAAATCATGAGGTCTTCCTGATGCCTTTTACACACTGTGAATAACTTTTGTTATTTTTGTTCTTGTCTGGTCTCCTCAATTTTTATTTTTCAGCTACTCCTTTAAACCTGCATAAATGCAAATTCAGAATCGTTACAGATTTTTAAATAATTGTAACCTTTTATTTAAAACTTAACAAGTAGTCTTCATTATATTATTATGCTCTTTTGTGATATTATTAATTTCCTTTGACTCTTTAACATTATTCTGGTTCTTTGCAAGAAATATTTGAAACAATGTTGGTATCTTTTATTTTAAGGTTTCATTATTTTGCTCACAAGCTGTCTTTGCATGCATTTGTTCACACTTAAAAAAATTTGATACCTACCTCATACTTTCACTGAAAATAATTGACTTCATTTTTGTATTATCACTTTGTGTCAATAAAATTGTATGCAGCAGCAGCTCTAATTTAAAAATTGATACATGATAGTCTTAGGAAAAAAACACAAAAATTTAAAACATATTCTTCAACATTATTTTAATTAGTGAGATGTATGTGGAAATAAACTATATACTTTTGCTTCAGATCTACTTTTATATTACCTGAAATCGTAGTGGAAACATTGACTCTCAACTCAATTTTTGGTTGATACATAGTTCTTATTTTAAGGTGATGCATCCCGTGGCTTCAAAATCAGTAACTGCAAATTAGCTTTGGTCTGAAATCCACAAGATGAGAGGCGACAGAACAGAACAACAGGGTATCAAGGTAAACACTTTCAAAAAGGCTGAGCAAGGGAGAGCAGAACCAAAGGTGGGCTGAAGAAATGTTTTAAGAACTCAGAAGCACCCTTTGGGGGCAATGAAATGTAGTCATAAGCATGAGAAGCCTATAAAACCCCACAGTGAGCAAACAATTAGAGAAGATTCTGTGCAAAGAGAAGCAAGGTGTGATCCATAAGGCAATAGAGCTAGAGATAATGGAATCCAGCCCTGGAGGGGCTGAGATAAAGCACCACAGATTCATGTAATAGTGCTCTCAGATACAAGCACGTCCTTTAGAAAATAACACGATTAGTCTTAACATTTCCAACCAACAGACTCAAAAATTAAAATTAAAACACATTTTTGAAGCAGAGATTAAAATGTTATCTGCTTTCTAATGATTTGTATTTATCCAGTGAGGAACATAGGTTATACACTTGCTGATTATATCTTAAATGAAAGGTTACAATTATTTAAATATCTTATTGCCTACACTCCATATAGTGCAACTGAGAGCTCCTATTCTAGGCATATGTTTTTAATGAATTAAAAGTAAAATGTATTTATAGACTGAAAATGTCTTCATATAATCCACTAAAATATCTATTTTTTCAGGCCATTACTTCCCTTGAAAAAGATGTGTTCTATTTGGCTACAGAGATGATTGGAAGCTATGTGAAATCAAATTTCTCTTTATAACATGCTGCAATGTAAACATAGTGGGAAAAGGTTAATTTTGAAAAAATAAAATAACTACCATGTAATATGTTAATATTAGCAGAGCACAATACAAATCCTGGATCAATATGGCCTAAATAAGAGATGATAGATGGATACAAACTCCAGACAGAACCTCTCACAGAAGAGATAATGTATTTTGAACATGTATTTTACCAAATTCAGGTAGAAATGTTATTTGTCCTGCAATGTCATATTCATTGAAATGAAACCCTTATGATATATATAAAATAGAAACCAAATAAATCAATTGTTAAAACATTGAGTTATAAAGGATGCAATTCCTACTTCCCATCATCACTCATGCTTTGACTTGATGTTGGGCCCTTCTACAGAAGTTTTTATTTCTGTTACTGCGGTCTCCAGCTCTATTTGGTTCCTTTTCAACATTTCCATCTCGCTATTGATATTCTCTTTGTGTTCTTCTATAGTTTTCCTGATTGTCTTCAATACTTTGTCATTTTATCCTTTAGCTCTTTGAGCATATTTAGGGCCATTTTTAAAAAGCCTTTGTCTGCTATGGCCCAGGTCTGGTCCTTCTTGTTAAGATTTCTAAAACTTTTACTTCTCCTTTGCATAGGTTTTTGTTTCCTCTTTCTTTGTATGTTTTGTAATCTTTTGTTGAAACCTGGACATTTTGTTCTTTAATGTGCTATCACTGGAATTTACACTCAGACGTGTCTGTTCTTTAAGCTTGTATCCAGCTAGTGTTAGGACAGAGCTTTCCTTGAAAACCAAGGAAGGAGAAGCAGAAAGAGAAGGAAGAAGAAGGAGAAGAGGGAGAGGATCTTTCCCAGTTTTTGAGATTGGCCAGAGTAAGAGTTTTTATCCAGAGCTTAACTATACAATGAGTTTAGAGAACAGCCCAGTGAAAAAATGTAGTCCAGTCCTTTCAGCACATGTGTCTTATCAGGGGCATGTGCTCATGGCCCTAGGAACTCTCCCATTTACATGGATATGAATGTCCCTTCCTCACAGTCCTGGCTACTGCACTGTATGCTTCACAGTCAGCAAACCTTTGTTCAGATGGCTGTAATTTGACTTTTCTCCCTCACCATTTGTAGAAGAACTCTGTGAGCTGCCTTTACATGAAGGGAGTGTTCTGGGACAGCAAATCTGGGACAAGAGTCCTGGTTCAGTCCTTCAGGCTGCAACCAGAGAGACTGTCCCAAATATAAATGCTCCCAGAATGTGAATGAGAGCTACTCTGTTCCCTTCAGGACCAGGACCAGGGATCCACACTGGGAGCACAAGCTGGCACCATGCGGAGCTGGTGACGGGGCAGCAAGGGCACCAAGAGATCCTGTCAGTTTTAATTGCCTTCTTCTTGATTTGGCACTTGCTGCAATACTTTATTAACTTCTGGATCTTTGAGGATGATGTTTCTGCCAGTTCTTGCTGGTTATTCAAATTTTCTGTGGGGGATGAAGCTTTTCACTCTACTATCTTCCTTCTGTTTCTTTTTTATCTATACTCTATTTTTGCTGATGTCCTTCACTTTCATGGCTTCAAATTCTCACTTTATGTTAATTATTCTCCTATTGGTTTCCCAGAACAGATTACTCTCCCCAAACTCAGATTTGGCTCTCCATTTGCAGTTATCTCCATGGATGTCTAGTAGATATCCCAAACTTAAATTTTCCTAAGATGAACTATTGATCTTCCCCTCCCACACTCAAACTTGCATCATTTGTAATTATTTTGATCATAATTATGGTATCTTTATCCCTCCTATTTTTCAGGCTAAAATACCTGGAGTTATTTTTAATTCTGTTCTTTCTCTCACACTCCACAACTAATCCATCAGAAAATCTTGTTGGCTTTACCATCAATACGTGCCCAGCATCTTACAACCTACTTGTATTCTATTTCTAACCCCCTGGGCCAAACCAACTGTCACTGTGATTACCACCATATCCTCCTGTTTCCTCTTTGACCACTCTAACCCTTCAGTTGTTTGTCAACATAGTAGCCAATGTGACCTAGTAAAATATAAATGAGACCATGTCATTCCTCAGATGAGTCTTCCTAATGGCACCCTTTTATGTACACATTAGAAACAAAGTTCTACATTTGCCAACATATCCCTCCAAGGTCTGCCACTGACACCGTCATGCGCCTGTTACATTCTGACCTCTTCTATCACTCTTCTGATCATCCACATGCACCAGCCTAGGCATTTGCTCCAGTTGCTCTCCTTGTTTTGAATGCTTTTCCCTAGGTATCTGGATATCTCAAAACTTTAACTCCTTCAAGGCCTATCTTCTTCACCTTACTCAGCTCTCACCTTCTCAATAAATTCTACCCTGACAACCCTAATTATTACTGCAACTTTTCCATCCCCCATTCCTCCCAACCTTATTTGTCCAGCTCTATTTTTAATAGCCCTTATCACCTATTCTTATAAACCATCTTACTTATTTATTATAGTTGTGATTTCTTATCTGTCCCCTCACACTAGACTTTAAGCAGCTAGAAGGTAGAAATTCTTTCTGTGTTTTGTTTGCTGAAGAATCTCAAAAACTGAGCACAGTTCTTAATACATTTTGGGTTCTTAATAAGTATCTGTTGAATGAAGAAATAATGAATGAATAAATGATAGTCTATAAGTGTTCTATATTCCCACCCATACATTCAGCAAATATTTATTGAGAGGCCACCATGAACTGAAAACATTAGACCCTGGTGATAAAATGGCAAGTGATTAACATGTGCCTTCATTTAGGGATCATGTTTTTGAATGGGAAAAATAGACATCAATCAAATGATCACACAGATCATTGTAAAGTTACAATTAATTTTTTTTAAGTAGCAACGTATAGTAGTATAAAAATAGAGGAAGAGGCTGTCAAGGTAGGCAGGGACCAGTTTATAGAGATTCTTTTAATCCAGGTTAAGCATTTTAGCCTTTATTCCAAGAGCCAAGGGAAGATATTAAGATGTAATATCTGATTAGATGGATAATTGCAAGCATTCATGGGGCTACTTTGTGAGTAAGAGAGGGATTTGGAAGAGAAGTAAGAAAGCTGGATTGGGCTAGCAGGTTGACAGTGGAGAAAAGGAGAAGTATATTCAAGAGCCAAATTAAAAAATACTTTAAATCTTTTAAATTAAAGAGATGGAGGTGTTGAGAATGATTCCTGGCCTCAATAACTTTTCCTAAGTATTTCTATTCCTCTTCTCTCAGGTTATTAAACTACTTTATGCCTCCATTTTGTTTCAAAGAGATATTTTGTGAAAGCTTAAGGCTATGTGCGTACACACACACACAAGCACACACACACCAGGAATATTTAAAGCCAGTGGGAGGAGCTGTAGACAAAACCAAATAGCTTAAATTACCATATATTAGATAGATATGAGTAGCATATTTGAGTTATTTGGGAAGCAATAAGTTCTATAGACAGAAAAGAAGAGTTAAAAAAGAGTTTAAATTAAACAAATGTTGGATGTATAAATGTATACAAAGAGACAAAGAAATTATTTATTAATAAGGAATTGTGGCTGTTGTACAAAATCATTTCATTTTTATCAAATTCAAGTTTAGAGTTCAAGGGAAAAAATAGTAGATCCTATATTATCAGTCAATATTTTGTATCCATTTTAACTGTCAAATAATAATTTAGGAATACTAGAAAATAATCATAACTGGGTTTAGATTTAGAATTTTGAGATAGAGATATTTATTTTTATTCATATTTATGGTTGTATTTGCATTTCTAGTCATATATTTGTTCTCAGTTTCTCTTTGAACCACCAGGGAGTGTTCTGATACAGAAAGATTAAGTGTGTTTTTATACATCACATAAACTATGTGGCTCTAAATATGTTTGCCAAATAATGGAAGGAGAGGGAATAAATATTAATACCAAGTATGCCATGTTCTGGGATGAGGACATTGCATCAGAGCATAAAAAACAATTCTCAGCATATTGTGATGATACATGATATACGCGATAAGTGTATATATATATATATATGATGATATAGTCATTTAGAAATAGAATTTCTTGCAGATGTCACTTCAGATGCACCTATTGATACATCTCTCAGCATGTAACATATGTTTCATGTTTGTGTAGCAAGTAACATGTTTCATATTACTTAGATGATTAAGATAAAATGCTTCACTGTCCCTCAGATTTTACACATCCTGAGGGTTAAACATCAGTGAAGACAAATGAACTGTGTACACTTGAGGTTTAAGTATGACTACATGGTTCCCACATTTCTAACATTTCTTTTTTAAAAAGTTAGGTGTGTGCGTGTAAACTGGAAAAGGCCGGAGGTGGTCAGGTTTGCTCCTATTCCTGAGTCTGTCTCTTGGGTGATGTGCCCTACAGAGGTCCAGACAATAATCATCTTCAGAGTTGCTCCTCCTGTCTAATGTGAAGAGATTTCCCTTTCAACCTTTACAATTGGGCCAAACAACATCTTTTGGGCCAAATTCCTCCCACTTATTTTTGTAAATAAAGATTTATTTGTACATAGCATAGCCACACCCATTTGCTTTTATATCATCTGTGGCTGCTTTGGGGCTACAATAACAGAGTGGAGTAGTTGTGAAAGAGCCTATAAAGCTCACAAAACCTAAAATATTTATTTACTCTCTGACCTTTTACAGAAGTTGTTGACTCCTGCTCTGAAGAAGAAAGGATAGCTAGCAAACTTCTACTTGAGCCTGAGATAGGGATTCAATAATTTCAAAAATTATAGTCAAAATTTAATCCTGGATCTCAACTCTGTTAGTTTTCCATCGGTATATAATTTGGATTGTTTCCTAAATTATTTGGAAAGTTCAAGAGGCTTTATTCTGCAATCAAATATTTACTGGTTTATCTGATTGAACAAAATCTTAAAAATAGTAAATAGCTAAGAAATTCTATCTTACAAATACATAGACCTTACACAGATTTGAACAGTGTCCATTTTTAAAATAAATAATTCTACTTTTGGGGGTAAATAAAGCTTTAATATATAAATTCAACTGATGCAACTTTTCCTTGAACTAACTTCTATAGCCTAACTCTTAATTAGTACCTAATGATCACATCTTGGTGAAATTAGACCATTTGATTTGATGTATTACTTTTCCATACTTTCATTTTGTAAGTATTAAAATAAGTTGAGATATAAAACTAATTTTTTTTCTGCAGTAGGCAAAATACACTGTAGCATAGTAAGTCAGAGAACATTGAACTATATTTGTATGCACATTTCCTGCATTAATTTGTGTAATTTAGTATATTTTCATATTGGTCAATTTCTGCATTTTGGTTTAATGGTCACTTGTTATTTTAATATTCATGTTAGTAATAACATTTCAATATTCTACAACTTGGTATTCAATTTTCAAATTCATTTTTAAATGGAATTTGGAATTTTTATTCAGTCAATTCTCAAAATGAGTTTAGATTTAGACTTTAATCTTATGTAGAGAAATATTAAAATTATTCTTTATTTTTTAATATTTGATTCATTAAAAGCATTCAGAAGGAATGGCAAGTCATTCTTCTGTGCTCCAGAAACCTATGAGCTCTCTCTGCATGAAGTCAGCAACTTCTCAGAAATATCAGTGGGTTGAAAAAGCCCATAAACAGTCCTGCCTCTTACGTCAAACCCAAATTAAAATGGTTATCCTCACACTCCATTTAAGCATAAGATGCCTGTGAACAAATTGATGAATTAAAATAGTACAAAGACATATGACTTATTTTAATGGATATTTTGTGTGCTAAATAGTTGTAAATTTGATACATATTTACTTTTTTTCACTTTTTCATTTAATGTTTATTGAGCAGATAGCACATTGGTGCATTACTCTGCCGTTTAAAATCTGCCATAGGTCTTTAAAAGAGGTTTTTATAGAGGGCTGTGTGTTTCTCAGGATGTGTTCAAGGCAATGCTTTGAGGTATAGGAAGACAATATTATAACTTCTCATATTTACTTTATTGGTAGCGAAATGCATGTATGTAATTTATAAATATATAAACATATTCTGGATGAAGACATTTCTATTTTCTTTACAAAGAAAGTTACTTATGCAATCAAAAATATTTGGCCATTGTACTCTATGTGAGTGGTCTGTACACTTCTTAGCTCTCCAAGTAAAGTTCTTTGTAATCTGGTCCCAATTTGACTTCCCAGTTTCATGTCTGGCCTTTTCCCTCTTCTTTTTCCCCTCATTTGCACATTCCACTTCAGCTGTAATGAGCTATCACGTTTCCTAGATTTTAAGATGCATTTTTTTTCACAGTTGAACATGTCTTAAGTTGGTATGCATTTTACAGTTAATTTTTAAATAAATTTATTAAGGTTATGGAGTAAATTGTGATAGAGAATCTCTGTGTGTGAATGTGTGGGGGGGGTTTTGTATGTGTGTGAACATAGCCCCCGTGAGTTCCAAATCATTACATCAACCTCTTCTGCCTTTGAAAATGCTACAAACTATGCTGATAGATTTGGTTATCATGTAAGTGCTAAATTTTCTTATTTACTTTTATTATTTATATTACAATTAGAGGATTGGATATATTTTCCTTCTTGTAGTTTCCTATATTCAATAAGGTTAGTTGCAGCTTTAACTAAAAAACACAAAGTAGCACACTTGCACCACAATAGTAGTTCATTCTCCCATGTGCAAATGTTCTTTTTAGGCAGGTAGGATTGGTATGGTGACTCTGCTTTGTGAAACTTCCATGGGACAAGCACCATCTTATCACTCTGTTGCCTGTAGGATAAGATTTTTATTCTGGGGGCCAACGCTATAGCTAGATCTCCAGACATGACATCCACAATTTGGTCAGAATGATGAAAGAAGGAAGTGGAAAGGACACAGCGAACTGAGCCAGTTGCCTTTTAAGAAAGGGTTTTGGAAACCGCAAGGAGGCTTTTCCACACACACCTCTTAGGAGTCTAAGAATTGCTGCTCCTGTCACCATAGCTGTCACCCTTCCCCAAAGTGTGTATAATGTGACAGGCACAGATTTAAGGGCTGAATATTCAGCATTGGAAAAGAGACAAATGGAAAAAAAATCAGACAAAATTCCCTGTATTCCTGTAGTTTACATTTTTAATGGAGGAAGGCAAACATTATGCAAAACAAATAAGTAAAGTATGTTCATATTTTCCATGATCATAAGTGCTCTGTAAGTTCATGGGATGTTTTAATTTACAATAGAGTTATCATGATAGGCCTCATTTTAAAAAATGACATTTCAGTAAAATCTGAAGGAGATGAAAAAGAAAATTGTCATATAATTTTGGAAAAGCATTTGGAGAATTAAATAAAAGCAAGTGCAAACGCCCAGAGTCAAGAGAAAAATTTACCATGTTCCAGACAAACAGGGAATTAGTGAAGGGTTATCTGTACGTAGGGATTTTAGAAAGGTAACCAAGGCCAGATAATGTACAGTCCTTGGTTTTCACTTTGAGTGAGATTTAAGGTTCTGGAGGACTTTGAAAGGAGAAGTGTCATTAAGTGACTCATTTCTTAACAGGAATATTCCAGCTGCTGTGTTGAGCATAGACTAGAAGAAAATGGTGTTCTCCTCCTTGAATTACCCAATATCCAAGTTTAATGGTTTTATTCATACAAAGAACACTCTCATCTCTCCTCAACAAAAATGACCAAGAATACTATCTGGTTGCTGCAATCAATGATTACCACAAGAAATCTGGGAGATGCACAGATCTTCATGCTCCAAGAACTTATAACTAATATCAGCATACAAGGTTCTCAGTATCCAATGGTGGCGCATGAATGGGATGATATGTTCAGAATTTGGGAGCCTAGAAAACAGAGCAGTCTCATATCCATAGATACATTAAATTCTGGGCAAGAATACTGAATTATTCCCTTAGACAGTAATGAAAATTCTTTGGTTAATAATTGTGGCCACTCCTGGTTCTGCCCTCTGTGAGGAATTTATTTTTTCAATGTCCTGGCCAGTTCCAGACTACACTTTGTCTTCAGGTCCTCCTCTGCAGAAGGCATTTCTTGCAGGCCACGTAGCTTTCTTTTCTTGTTTTCTGTTGGTACAATGTGGGGGTTCTGAAATTTCCTTAAAAGTAGAAAATGTGTAGGTGTTTCCAGGCCAAACTTGAACTTATGCAGTTATGATGTGTAATTCCATGGAAATCTATTAAACTTGTGTTATTTTTGCTTCTCATCATTATCCTGTATAAATAACCATAGCCTGTATTCTTGTCTAAACATAGATTTTAATTGTAAGGATTCTAGTTTTATAATTACTGGTAATTGTGCTCCTCTCTCGCCTTAATACTGACCAGCTGCAAGCCATTTAAAGCAATGGGCACCACTCTTGGTTATCATCTCTGTAGAGGCCTTTGTATATGACAGCATGATACTTACCCTCTGCCATGTTAGCTGCTTTGAAGCTACTGCTGGTGAATACTTGCAAGTCTCCAGATCCCTGTTATTTCCCTTACTCTGCATTTCAGGCTCCTGGAAGAGCTAATCTCCTATGTCAAAGGATCTAAACCCAGCTAAGGGTGAGAGTTTCCTCCCGAGTTGCTGCAATCAATGATTACCCCAAGAAGAGAGGGTGTATTAGTCAGGGTTCTTCAGAGTAACAGATCCAAGCAGGTTATATATTTATATATACATGCAAATCCATATGAAGTATCCTCACAGTAGCAATTAGGCCAGGGCTTTCAAGAGAAAAAAACTGGGCACCATAAACTAGCCAAGTTGATGCATGAAATTAACCACCACAGAGGATGATAAAATTTTAAGGGAGTTATAATCAATATTTCAGAATAATGGGAAAAGATGCCACAATCAGCAAGAGGAGTCAAGTGGAAACATTACTGCTAAGGAAATACAGCAAAATCTCCAGCATGTGTGTGAGGTTTTACAAAAAGTGCCCCATGGTAGGGAATGAAGAGGAAGATTCTACTCTTTCCACACCCCCATCATATTGTGATTATGCCCCATAGAAATATCACTTTGTTTCTAAAATCAGAAATGAAAGAATCTCCTTTAGTTTAAGTGGATCTTATAACAAACTTATTAAAATTTTATCTGAGTCACTACCAGTGGTTTGTAAATTTTAATAAGCAAGAGAATTACCTGAGGGTCTCATAAACTCCAAGGCCCATCCCCTTATATTCTGATCAAGTATATCCAGATTGGGCCCCAAGAATCGGCATTTTAGCAAACAAGGCAAGTAAGATTTTGATCAAATTTCAAGAAACATTGGTCTAGCATTTATTAAATCTGCTATATCATCATAAACACATGTTTTTGTATTTGATTTACAATACAAATTCATGTATGAATAAGAGTAATGGAGTCTGTTTTCTTGTAAGTAATATTTAGTCATGTTTTTAAAAAAAAATTATGAAAGAGACCATCAAAACTGTGTAAAACTTTCCTCTTTCTACGTAGAAGAGAAAGGACCCCAGAGGAAATAGTGATTTTTTTTATTAAGCATTCTGATTCTCAAATCCCTGGGGCATAAGTACTTTAGGAATTTATATTCTGAGTAGGAAATGAAGGAAAAGTGTTATTCTGAAAGTGGACCCAGCATCAGAATGGAGAAGTAGAGTCATTAAACAACGTGCAGAATGCAGAGGAGATTTGGCAGTTTCTGGGGCTGCATTGAATGTTACATTACCTTGATTTATGTGTAAAAATAGAAATCATGACAACTAATATTCATGGGTGTTTACTATGTGTCACACTGTTCTCAATGTCTTCCATGTAAAACCCATTTAATCCTCACATTAACTCTAAAAAGAGGTATAGCTATGATCTTCATTTATAGATGAGGAAACTGAAACTGTGAAAGATTAACTAGCTAGTAAGATACTTACTAGTAAGTGCATTAGTCACAAAGTATGTTTCTTTCATCAATTCAGTTCCCTTTCCCTGGCAATTATATTCAGTTCAAAGCAAATACACGTTTCAAATATTTCAATTTAAAATGATTATGTTTTTTATATCGCACAAAATCGATGTTGTTTAAAGCATAAAAGATTAATGCTCTTTTACTTAGGATTCTAATCAATATGAATTTGAACACTGTAAGCTTAATATCTGAACTATTTCTCTACAAATTTGTCTCAGCTCACATTAAGATTTTTAAAAAATTGTTCAGCAATCAGTTTTTCATTATCATGTTCTCTGTTGGGGAGTTTCTCATTGAGGTTTGCCTTTTTTTCCCAAACAAAATAGAATTTAATCTTAGGTAAGTCTAGTAACTCATCAAACATGTCTTTTCATCATGCCTATAAATTTTCTCTCCTAGTATTTAAAAGGCAATTAGAGTTCAACAAGTCTCCAAAGTTAAACTAATGAGCATTACAAGCACTACATCCTAATTATTTCTGGGATGGCAGAAAAGAAAGCCATGTTGGGATAGCAAATAGCAGCATTCATATCACTTACCAAACCATTGGGATGTAGGTCATCCCCTTTTGGAAAGCTTTAAAGGTGAAGAGAAGAGCATTTGTAATAAAATAGTCATGACTTATGAAGCAGAATGCATGTGCCTATGTATCTCTGTTCGTATGTAACACAGAATCTAACTTCAGACACGTTTTAGGAAAAGAGAACAAACCTCCTCCTCTATACTCTTGAGAGGGAAAACTTCTGGGAAAGTACATTTCAGGAAAGGGTTTGCAGTTATTGTAACTTCTCCCCTTGCTATGAGATCAACTGAGAAAAAATAAATAAGAGTGTGTATATTCCCTAGGATCAATGAACAAAGTAGCCAGCAAAGAGAGAGAAAGCAGAGGAAAGAGTTCAGAAAGATGCTGTGATATTGCTGAAAAGCAGGGCCTAGAGAAGTAGGATAAACCTAACAAGATGGAATTTAAAAAGGATAAAATGTATACTCCTGTATGTACTGAAATCTGAAGACTTCAATGCCCAAATAAATGTAGGTATAAAATTGACTAAGACACTTAACATTAAAAAAAAAGTCTAAGGGATTTCATGTACAGTAAGTTCAATATAAGAACAGTTTGATGTAGTTGCCAAAATTAGGGTGACAGCAGATATTATGTAGAAATAATAAATAAAAAATGTGTTTAAAACTAAATCCTTTTCCAAACACTGTCCTTCTTTATGTATTTCTGACCTTGACTAATTAAATCACTCTTTACCTTTTTAGCCAAGTGAGAAAACCAAGGTCAGTCTCCCTCATATAAATCTTTGTGGTTCTTATAATTATACCATGCTTTTTAATTCAAGCTGTGCTTCCAAATCACCTAAAAAGCTTTCTGAAAATACAGACATTTGAATCTAAGGACACTGAGGTTTTTGGGGTCTGACAATTTTATAATTTGGGGGTTGGATCATGTTTATATTCCTAATTACAAAGCTGTTATGAAAGTGAATAATTATTTAGGATGAGAAGAGAAATCACAACCAATTACTAATATTTAAAAAACTGAAAATAAGGCAAATATCAAAAGTCAGAGAAAACATTCTACTTTTTTTAATTGCCTGTATAATAATTTCCCTAATTTTATTTTTAGCTACATATTATCTTCTTATCTATGTCAGTGAATTTGTACAACGTTTTTTTCCTGAGGGAATGGAAATATAATTTAGTATTTTCCCTAGCATGGTTGATGAAGTGTTTTTGTATTAACTTTAGTTTAGGAAAAAAATTCTGCTTTACAGGTATCATTTGTACTGTCATGTAGATTTTTAAGATGGCTGACAACTTAAAAAAATTAGCCAGTTTATTTTAGATATGAACCATAAAACGTCAAGAGATTTAAGATTGTCTTGTGCTTTGACTAAGTTGTAAAATTCTGTGTGTTGATGACATTAGTTGACAAATTTGTTCTCTATATCTATGTGGAACAGGATACTATAAGTTTATCTGTTCTTCATCCTTATCAGTATATCTTGACACATTAGGAAGGAAAGTTAATCTTTTCTAATATGTTTATATCACTCATTCTTTTTTGTCAATCATATTAGCAACCAATCCAAGAAATCTTTACTTCTCTTTAAGTTTTATTTAATGAAAAATGATCTAAATTTGGTATAATCTCACATTTTATTTTATAAATTACTTCTTAATATCATAATATGTTTGTTAATTTCATGAAGAAATATATAGATTTCATTTTGAGGACACATTTATAAGGTAAATGCTGCTTTATCAAATTTATTCCTAATAAGTGAGTACTTCCATTTTGATTAGATGCCAATGGGAACAGAATTGTCTGCTTGCAATTTTAGAGTTCTGACAATTGGAATAATTTTTCTACAGACTAGCTTCTGGCTCTAGGCATTTCAAATCTTATTTCTCCTCTATAGTCTATATACTTCTAATGCCAGGAACCAATGGGTACGTTTACATAAAGGAACAACCTATTGTCCTGTCCTGCAACTTCATTTCGTGAAGTGAAATGCTGCAGTAAAAGGTAGAATTACTCCTGAAAATTAATGCTACACCAGGAGAGCTAGGAAAAAACTTTGCTAGTAATGGAAATGACCGGGAAAACATAAATGATTCCCACTAAATCCAAATTCGATTGAAATATCCCTTAGGCCAATCCACTGGCAAAAGTAGCCAAAACACAAGAGAGCAAAGGAGATGTTTCTGACTGTTTAGAAAGAGCAGAAATATACATTGGAATTGACTAATTTGTGTTTCATAACCACTGTATTTACTATTATCCCCATTTTTTATAGAAAAAATTGAGCCCATTGTATCTAAAGCCTTGCCTAAGTCAACACAGTTCAAGAAAGAGTATGAATTCATGTGCAGTTTATATATATAAGTATACAAACTGATAGATACAGAAACAACTATAGATATGTATGGGTTATCTCTCTCTCTCTCTACACACAAACACACACACACACACGTTACAGCTCTATAACAACTTTAGGTATGGGTTGTATCTTGGGCTGCTGAGAAGGCCTAGAAGAAATGACATCCCAGGAATAGTGAGCACTCATTCCCAGTGCCCTAGTTTTGATTTCTAAATACCCTAACCCAAAAAAAGGAACCAGGGCTCCATTGGGAAGTGACGTGTTCTAGGGAAGATGTACGGAAAAATGCAAGATCATCCTGAAGTGTCTTCTACTACTAGAACATTAAGACAGGCTCAAAACAAACAGAAAACACCAAAGAATGAGGCATGCCAAAGGACAGAGGAGGCAAAAAAAAAAAAAGAGTGCCTAATACCCAAGGCTCAAAAAGTTTGAGAAAAATAAAACCCAAAAAACAGAGCAGTGGATTATAACCCAAGATATAAAAGAAATATAAATATGTCAATATTGACATAAATAAATAATTGAATAAATATAAATGGAGGCAATACACAAGTATCCAGTGCAGAGGAATTCCAGTGAGAGAGAGAGTGTGTGTGTGTGTGTGTGTGTATGTGTGTGTATAACCAATTCAGAAGATAGAGCTTTGTTTGAGGATGGTTGTGCTTCACAACCACCATATTTACTATTAACCCCATTTTTTGTAGAAAAAATGGGGCCCATTGTATCTAAAGCCTTCCCTAGGTCAACACAGTTCAAGAAAGAGTATGACTCACTTTCAAAAAATAGAGTCTGGCAAGGGCGGAACAGAAACTTGCCAGTGGAGAGTTCTGAAACACACTGCCTTAACCATGCGAACAAGGCTGACACCACCAGGGGGCATCATGGACTCCTCGGAAATGAGGTAATGAAAAGGGCCCTTCTTGTTTGGGTTATTCTTTCCAGAAAAAAAAAAAAAAACCCATAATACCAGTGTAATTATGAGGAAAACATCAGGCAATCCAACTTGAGGGAAATTCTACAAAATACCTGAGCACCATTCCTCGAATCTGTCAAGGTCATGAAAAACATGGAAAAAACTAAGAAATAGAAGAGACGAAGAGACAAGGGAGACATGACAATTAAATGGAATGCAGTACCCTGGATTGGATCCTATCACAGAAAAAGACAGTTATGGAAAAACTGGTGAGATCCAAATAAAGTACGGAGTTCAGTTAGTAGCAAAGGACTAATAGCTTCATAGTCTTGACACATGTACTAGGATAATAAGATACCATTATCAGAAACTGACACTGGGTGAGAAGCGTACACTCTGTACTATCTTTGCAACTCTTTGGTGAACCTAAAGATGATTCCAAATTAAAATGTTGATTTAAAAAAATATGATGATCTCGAGGCTGTTTAAGCTCTATAAAAATTTAGCTTTATTTATACATTTCAAATTCAATTCCTCAAATTAAAAAATTACATATTTGAGAACTTGTTTCTTCCTCAAAGAGTAGAACTGGCTTAATGACAGGCTATGTTCTTTCATACAGGAAATACTTGACAACTTGATCTGTAGGTGATGTGCCAATATACAAAGTTGGCCTTCGGTGTTAGGAACTCAAGGAGTGCATACTATGTGAAAATTACCAGGTTCAACTGCCAAAATCTGACAGTAACAGGTCCCAAAGAGAATTGAAATAATGCGAAAACATTAGAAATTCAGAGAATACCAAAATATAAAGCAAGTTCCATACTCACTGAATCATCTTGCCCAGTAACCAAGACATTTTTATTCCCCTACATGAGTAAGTTACCCATTTTTTTCCCCTAGAGTCCTAGGTTTTTTATTGTAATATATTCAGTAGCATTTGGCATAAATGTTTAATATATCATATAAAAGATATGTAATTGTAAGAGTAGATAAGCTCATAAACTCACAAAGTAGGACTATTGTACAGATAAAATCAAAAGAATCAAAGTGTCTTCAGGTAGGATGAATTTATTTTATGGAAGCTACAAAATTGTATCTGAATGTCAATATATTAGAAAATGTTCAGATAATTAAAAATAAAGTTTAATAAAACATATATTCCTAAGAAATGCACAATTTTTCTATTAAGATACAGTATTATAGATACAGTATTGCCCTACTTTGCCTTTAAGGAGAACCTGTGGGCCTCCAGTTGCTTCCATGCCCCAGTCATCAATGAAAGGCTTACTTTCCATAACGATGTCATTTCTTTTAAAAAGTTTTGCTTTCCTTTTTAGCCCTCACAATACTAAAATAAAAGTATTAGGGAAAGGATATATATAGGTCTATAGCTCTTTGAGACATTTGGGACCAGATACATTTAAGAATTTTGAATTTTTCAAATTTTACAATTATAATTAACTGCTTATACAATACATTACACAATAATTTGCCTGTGAAGAAAATAACATTCATGCACATTAATGGTTTTGCAGGAAAATTCATAAATGTTCACACTAAGTGGGATGAATAGACTTCAAATTGCCTTGTATCAGTTATGTGAGATTTTGGTAACAAATGAGTTCAGGTCATTTTTGGTTTTGCCATAATACAGCTCAACATCTTACACATTTTTGAAACCTTTTTTTTTTTTTTTTTACTTCAAAATTCCTGATAAAGGATTTGAATCTGTTTAAGTGTACTCCTTGTCATTTGAAACTGCACCTGTTTCAATTCCATGCTCATCTGTAAATACACAATATCTAAAATATTTCCTGTGGGTTGTAAAAAGGATGGCTATACAGCTGGGTTTGCTTGGGAGACTACCAGTTTTCACATATCAGCTGCAAGTCTGAACCAGTTTAATAATTAGCACTCTCTAAAGGTTCCAGTTAGGATGATAAATTAAAAGGCTTTTTAGGAAAGGACTGGCCTACTTTTGTAAAGCTCAAACAAGAGGACTACATTGAAAAAGCAAGCCAGGATATTTAACTGGTGTGAGATACAGGTCTCCTGGTGAGCAATGATAAGTCATCATTATTTGATTAAAATAAGTTTTTAAAAGTCACAACAATAATGTAAGTAATTTAAACAACAAATGATTTTCCAAATACTTAAACATATAGTGAAAGTACTCTACCTTACTATTGACTTTCCCAGTTCCTGCTACCCAGAGGCAACCAATTATGATATTTTAGGTATTTCATTGCATATTTGATTGTTTTCATTTCTTCAATAGATAGTTCCTGAATATCTACCAAGGGCACTAGCCCTTGTGGACTACTTAGTCTTGTGGAGTAATACATAATAAATTATATGGAAAGTTAATAGGCACGTTCAATAATATGTTAAGAGACTGAAAATACTATGGGAAAAATAGATCAGGAAACAGGTATTGGAAGTGATGGGACCAGTTAGAGTGTACAATTTCAAATAAGTTAGTGAGGGTAAGGACTCACTGAAAAACGTGATTGAGTAAAATCTTGCAGACAAAGGAGTCAGCCATGCAGAAACCTGTGGGAGAGTATTCCATAGAAACAACTGCCTGTTAAAATGCCAGGAGGCTTAGAGAAGAGAGCATTCTGTTCTTTTATGGATTGTGCTGTTATGTTGTATCTAAGATATCTTTGCCTAAGCCAAAAGTTACAAAGAATTTTCTCCTAAGTTTTCTTCTAAAAGTTTTATTTCTTTGGTATTTACATTCAGGTGTATTATCTAGTGTAAATTATTATTATTATTATTTTGTATATAGTACAAGGTATGGAGCTAAGTTTATTTTTTGTATATGGATTTCCAGTTGTCCCAGCACAATTTACTGGAAAGACCAAAATTTCTTCACTCTGTTACTTTCATGATTTTATTTTAAAAAATCCATATATGTGTGTGTTTATTTCTGGACTTTTGATTCTCTTCCACCTATCTATTTATCTGTCTTTATGCCAATAGCGTGCTGTTTTCATTAGTATAGGCCCCTCCTGGTGTTTATACTTTTACTGGTATAACATTTTACTTTTACAAGTGTTATAAACTCCAGAATACACTGTTATTATTTTTTAAACAGCCACTTATGTTTCAAACATATTTATATAATAAAGAAACAAAATCCTTATATATAACCCTTTTGTAACTATTTCAGGTGCTCTATTTTTTGGGGGGGGAGTGGTGGTGATTAGAGTTTTCTTGGTATAGTTTTCCTTCTGCTTGAAGGTCTGCCTTTAACATTTGTTGTAGATTGAGACATTTGGTGATGAATTCATTCAAATTCTGTATGTCTGAAAATGTATTTCACCTCATTTTTGAAATGCCAAATACAACATTTTAGGTTGATGGCTTGATTTTTGCTTTTTTTTCTTTAAATTTGCTCTTCTGTCTTCTTGTTTGTACTATTTGTGGAAAGAAATCTTCTGTCATCATTATCTGTGTTCATCTGCATGTAACATGTCTCTTTTTTCTATGGCTGCTTTTAAGAATTTTTGGTATTACTCATATTGAGAAATTTGACTTTGATGTTTGTGGTGTTGTTTCTTCATGTTTTCTGTTCTTGGGTTTCACTAAGCTTATTAGATTTTAGGTTTATAATTTCCATCAAATTTGACAATTTTCTATCATTATTTCAATTTTTTTTTCTGTTCATCTCTTTCCCTTCTTTTGGGGACCAATCACCCATAAATTAAACCTGTTAAAATTTTTCCACAGCTAACTTATATGCTTTTCATTGCTGTAGATTCTTTTTCGTCTCTGTTTTATTTTTGATAGTTTATATTTCTATATCATCAATTTCATTAAACTTTTCTTCTGCAAAATCTAACCTGCTATCAATCCCACTCAGTATTTTTTTTTTTCATTTTAGATATTACAGTTTTCATCTCTGGAACTTCAATTTGGTTTTCTATTATATATTCTATGTACTTACCTTTTAAATATATAGAATACAGTTAAAATAACTTTTAATAATCTTTTATGCTAATTCTAATATGTGTTGTTTGAGCTGGTTTTGATTAATTGATTCCTAGATTTCAGTGAGCTCCACAGCCAGAGACTAAAATTTAATATAATTTAAAACAGATGAAGAAGAAAACATTCTTAGGTCTCAAAAAGGAGTTATTTACAAATGCTGTAAAAGAACTCTTCATCCTTGTCAGTAATGATATTTTCTTAGGAAACATGTAACTCAGTGTTTTACTTCATTTTCTATATATCTAGGTACTTTGTGGTGTTTGTATGCGATGTTGATGCTACCTTCATAACTATAAACTATTATAGTTATTTTTTATAAGGGCAGCTTTGTATTTATTTTTCCTAATATAATCATACGGAAGTTTAGATATATCACTTTAAAAAAAAGTTCTTTCCACCCTTCAGAGCCACATTTTAACTCACAGCTATTTTACACATAAGGATACCTTCGTGAAATTATTTGTAGACCAGTTTTATGTAACTACCTTAATAATAAAGGCTATGAAATAATTAAAAATCATAGCTTCTGAAGATGGAAGACTCATTTTAGCTTTCCTTTTTTATATAAACAAAAGCTGAAGAGCTAAAATAATGGAGAGTAACTATTATTTTCAATTGTAAATAGCACCAGAAATAATTCAGCTTTTGCAAATGCATCTTACATAAAAATTCCATCCAGTGAATAAGAGTATATACTCACTATTATAAGGTGAATCTAAATTTTTATAACTATTTTAACCACCTTAAAGAATAGAAGGGATTCACATCATTTCTTGGCAGAACCAGAAAACATTTACATAGTGTAAAATTCACCAGAAATGCAAAATTTAACTGTATCCAACTGTATTTTCAAAATCGCTTTTGTAGAACTCAGTTATATAACCAAATTAAATGTACTGCTGGCCTCTCAGAAAACTGAGTAAAAAAAGCTTGCACAGAGTTCATGATTTTGCAAAGAACGCCGATACTTTCCCCCCACCCCCACCCCCGCATCAATCAATCTCTAAAAGAAGGAATTTCCATCACACTTGGCCAACAAAGAAATATGGGAGCTAAGTAGAGAGATAAGGAAACATAAAATGGAATGTATTTCCTATAGTAGTCTAAGTAAAGACCTAATTTGAGGTTTTAAATATATTTTCATGAATTTGGGGGTTCATGTGCTCACCAGTGTCTGAAATGGGAAACAAAGTATTTACTGAAGAAGAAAAACCAAAGAACAGATGTGTAAGAAAATGCTCATAAACTCTCCTCTATGAGGAGTTTTCAATAGCTGTTTATAAGAAAGGTATTTTTCTTAAAAAATGAAAGATGCATTCTTTGTGTTTTTGTTACTGTTATTGAGGTTTAGACAAATTCCTGAAGTTGGGAAAATTCTTATTTCACCTACATCTGAAGGAAAACTAACAAGGATTAATGATTTGCGATTCTTGACTTTCAACTGATTGGTTGAAACACATAAAAAAGAAAACCATTATACAGTGGCAATTCGGTCTTTTTAGAGCAATAACACTTAAGTTACCATCCTTAAAGGCATTTCTGTGGATTATAGGGCATAGTTCCCAGTTTCAGAGAAAAAGTGTTCATGGTTATTTTCAAAAAGTTAACAGACGCAGATCACAGATTTGTATAAACTGTATACATCAATTACATTCGAGTTATGGCTATTATTCATGTGTTTAGTAAAAGAAAATCTGGATCTAAAATCAATAGGAACTTTATCAATGAAATAGCTAATGTAGGGAATTAATCTAGTAAAGACTCTGATATTAAGCAGCTGTTTGAGCCTGAACTTTAGAGTGTAGCTAGTAAAACAATTAAATGATTAGAGTTCACTACTCAGAATAGGACTTAAACAATTGAAACAATTTTTGGGGAAGGAAAAATTTTTCTATGACCTCTCATGCTTAAATATTGAGCAAAAGCTGAAAAATTACTAAAATTGAGCAAGAAAGTACTCTGGAAATTGGAAAATGAAGATACTGTTGTGAAATCAAAAAACTGCATTTATGTCCAAATTATAAATTCATTATTTGTCCTCAAAATATCATAGAAATATTCAAGTTCTGATTTATCACACATTATTTAAATTTTATATATATTTGATTTATAAAAGAATATATTAGCATATATATGTGTGTTCACACATAAATAAACATATAAAAAAGTTATAAAACATATAAAAATAAACAACCATGATGGCAACATCGTAATTTAAATTGAATGTTACCAACAAAGTTGCCTGTTTGTAAGTACTCCTGCAAAATCTATCCCCCTTCCCTGTTGCCAGAGAAAAAACTACATTGACATTTGGCTCTATGTCATACATTTAATAATTTATTGTATATATTAAATTTTGCTGGTTTTGGACTTTATATAAGTAGCATTATATTACATATAACTTTCCAAGACTTGATTCTGGGACTAAACTTGATTTTGCTAAGAATCATTCACTTCATTGTGTGTGGCTATAGTTTGTTTAATATCATAACTGTAAAATATTTCTTTAACTCAATATTCTATCCCTGTCAATGAACATTTGTGTTATAGTCAGTCTACTCTCTTATCAACAGCACTGGCAATAATAGTCTAGCATGTTTCCTACTGCAACCTTGTGGCAACCCATGGCCTGAGCAAAACAGGCCTGCAGATCTTTGGTGCACAGCAGTCTGCACGACCTAGGCAGCTAAATGTTTAACCTATTGTCTTTCTAAGTCAGTAAAGAGAAAAAGGGTAAATTGACCTTAAAATGTAACTTTATGTAAGCAGGCAGGAAGTGAGGGGCTCTTAGTCTCACAAAAAGAACAAAATGTAATTATTCAAGTGTTAGTCTAGTCCTTCCTGCACCACACCCCAGGTCAAAGTAACCTATTCCCGCATCTATGCTCCCCCCACCCTTAGGAGGGCCTTTGTCTTAAACCCTTATAAAAGGCTTTCTGCTCTTTTTGCATTTCTCCGTCATCTTCCCTGCCAATGCGATGCCTGCCTGACTTGAGAGAGCAGTCATGATCTCTCCACGACTTCTCACCCTGTAAGTCAGTCCTGAGTAAAAGTTTATGTATCAGAAAATGCTCTTAATCTTCTTTGGCCTCTGGACTGGCATGGCCCTCTTGGGCTGCGACAAACCTGCAAAACAGTAAACTGAAATTTCAGAATTATAGAGTATTAGATGGACAATTTAAGAAGTGCCTTTCATTTACAAAGTGGCTTTTGCCAATTTACATTCACACAGCAACTTATAATATAATTTCCCAGTGTTCTATTTCTTTTCCCAAACTGGGTATTGTCACACATCTCACTTGTGACCAAATTAGTGGGATAAAATTCTATCTCATTGTAATCTCATTTATCATTTCACTGATGACAAATGAAGTTAAGAGCATATTTTCAGGTGCTTATTCAACTTTTATTTGTTTCTATATTTTAAATAACCAGTCCTTTCTTATGCTTATGTTTCTACTTTGTTGTTCTTCTTTTTCTTATTGATACACTGAAATTCTTAATATGTATTGTATACTGAGTTTCTGTTGGGACTAGGTGTAACAAATACCTTTTTTCCACTTATGGTTGTTGAAAACAGTGAAGGCTCTGATATTTTATCCTATCTATAAGCTAACTAGTTAGCTTTCCATAGAGTCATGGATGCTGACAGAAGGCACAAGACTCCTGAAAGAGAGAGAAAAGACTTTCATTACTCATGACACAGAATGGGGGTGAAGAGACCAGTTGAGGTACACCCTACTTAAATGCAGGCATTGACTCACAGATGAGGAACCTAGGGCCAGGAGCCCAGCACATTTTGAGCAAACAGCAAACACAGGAAGCAGCAAACAAGCCATTCCTCCTTCCAATCTCTCCAACACCCAGCGCCCTACCCCCACACACCCATATACGAAAGCAAGCACCATACAGTAGTCACACACTTTATGGTTAATGCATTTTAAGTTATAAAAAATACAGTTCTCTATTTCTATGTCATAAAGATTTCTTACCATACTTTTAAATAGAAGCTTAAAAACATTCCATTTCTCATTTACAGGATTAACCCATCAGTAATTATTTTCCTGTTTTTGGGGAAAACTAAAGATCTAACTTTAACATTCCTTTCAAAATAGCAAATTTTATCAACTTTATTTTTTTTTCTTTATTTGGAATGAATCTTTCTAAAATGTTGCCAACAAGAATAAGAATTGCTGAAAGTTTTAATAAGATACTCATTCAAGAATAAAAGCTGGATGTTGTCAGTGTTTTTTCTGTTTCCTGTTTAGTTGATCCAGAAATTTTAAAATTTGGTTTCCATTCTGGTCTCAACAAATATTTTAAACATTATTTTGACAAATATTTTTTGACAGCCTAAATTTTCATAGGCACTGGGGATGGGCTTATAAATAAAATTCAGCCCTTACAACTGAGGAACCAATAATTTATTCAGAGGAAGAAATATAAAATAAACACATACCACACAATATGATGATATTTGCACTTAAAGCCATATACTGTCCTAGAGTTCTGGGGGTGCCCAAATACATGACATCTGACACCAGAAAGATGAGATTGGTAGTTTATTCTCTCACATATAGTCACAGCCTAGGGTAGGAGGACATCATACGCCACGTAGGTCCTTAGGAGGGTGTACTCAAGAGCAGGGTGAGCCAGTAAGGGCTACAGTAGGCAGGCTTTGCAGTATTAGGAGGATGAGGTGAACCCTAGTCCTCAGGAAAGGATGGTTGGTTTGTTGGTGTAATTCCATGGGAGTGAAGCTTGTTAGGTTGAGGACTGGGTGGAGTGCAGCTATTCTGGATGAGGGGGGAACTAGCCCATTGGGTACCTTTTCCCCCTGGGTGGGGACATACATGGTAAGAAAGGGATAACTCACTCACTGCTACGCCTTTGGAGCATGTGAAGCTCAAGACGCCAAGACAGCACATGAAATATTTGGCTTTACAGTATATTAAGAGAATACAGAAGATGGTTGCAAATGCTTGCACAGATGAAGCAATAGTTGATTATAACATGACCTAGAAAACTTCCAGTAGTGAAAGTAAATAGTGAATGGATTAGACTGTGAGTTGTAAAAACCAATAAACATGGAAAATATTTGAACAGGGACATTTGAAAGGAAAAAGCTTATTCCTAGGTTTTTTATTTGGACAAACAAATTGATAATCATGGTAATAACATGAAGAATTATTAAATATTACGTAATAAAATATTTTTATGATAAAAATCATAGTAAAAATAAACAAGGTTGGATTATGGAATAAAATATGACTTTTTATGATAAAAAATCATAGTAAAAATAAACCAGTGTTGGACTTCCTCACCTGGGTTGTTGCTGATGTTCGCACAAATATTGGGGACTGATGGCTTGGTATGCTGAGCCCTCTGTCTTGGGGTTTGCCCCTATGAAGCTTGTTACTGCAAAGGAGAGGCTTAACTTGCTTATAATTGTGCCTAAGAGTCTCCCGCTGAGTGCCTTTTTGTTGTTCAGATATGGCCCTCTCTCTCTAGCTAAGCCAACTCGGCAGGTGATCTCACTGCCCTCCCTGCCTACGTGGGATCTGACACCCAGGGGTGTAAATCTCCCTGGCAACGCAGGGTATGTCTCCCAGGGATGAATTTGGGCCCGGCATCATGGGATTGAGACCATCTTCTCGACCAAAAGGGGGATGCGAAATGAAACGAATAAAACTTCATTAGTTGAGATTTCAAATGGAGTCAAGAGGTCACTCTGATGGACATTCTTATGCACTATATAGATAACACTTTTTAGGTTTTAATGTATTGGAATAGCTAGAAGTAAATACCTGAAACTACCAAACTCCAACTCAGTAGCCTTGACTTTTGAAGACGAGTGTATAACAATGTAGCTTACAAGGGGTGACAGTGTGATTGTGAAAGCCTTGTGGATCACACTCCCTTCATCTGGTGTATGGACAGATGAGTCGAAAAATGGGGACAAAAACTAAATGAAAAATAGGGTGGGATGGGGGGTATGATTTGGGTGTTCTTGTTTACTTTTATTTTTTATTTTTATTCTGATTCTTTCTGGTGTAAGGAAAATGTTCAAAAATAGATTGTGGTGATGAATGCATAACTATATGATGGTGCTGTGAACAGTTGATTGTACACCATAGATGATTGTATGGTATGTGAATATATCTCAATAAAACTAAATTTAATTAAAAAAATAAAACAGGGCATGGAGTGATATATTTAATAGTTCACCAAATTTTAGTCCCTTTTAATCTTTTGGCTTTAAGTTGTGTTTATATAGTTATCACTTTCAATTTTAACATCTTAGAAAATAATTATTCATCTCTCAAGGGGTCATTTTCAGTAGGATTAATAAGATGAAAGTTTCATAGAAGTATCAATAACGGGTGGGGTGCAGGTGGGATGCACTGAACATAAATTAATTCAACCATACTGCTGTGGCTGCAGAAGAGTTACTTTAAAAACTCCGTATTAGACACAAACACTAATAAGTTATTCCAAAAGAGTTTTTCCTCTAGGTGCCAAAGAATTTAGCAGTGATCAATAGTGAATTAACAATGTTTAAAAGTAATCTGCTCCTCATGTAGAGGGTTGACCTACGAATCCCAGCTTCACAATTAATCAGGAAAGAAATCTGCATATATTTTAAATTGAAGGCCTAATAATATAAGTATAGAGACCATTTTTTAAATAGGATTTACTGCATTCTAAATACACAAGATGGGGCTATACCTGTAGAGCTGACAAGTTAAACACTTCAACTGTTGCTTTATTTAAAACTAAATTTTAATCTGATGCGTTTTATGAGGGAATATCCTTAATCTTTGTCAGAATTCTTGTGTCCACAGCTAAGGCTAAGTGCTAAAAATTGAATAGTTTATCTTAAATTATACAGCTGGAAAAAATACACAATCAATGTTTGTACCAGAATCTTAACTTTCTTAATGAATAAAACAAATTCTCTTCTTATAAATTTCATTACCCATGATGATCTTGAGTGCTTTGGAGGTAAATTTAGAGTATCTAAACAAGAGAAAACTTCAAGTAGATTAGGATGATGCAACTCCATTCTAATGTACTTTCAAGGACAGAATGCATTTTCATAGTAGCTTTTCCCCAAGTATCAACATGCTTCATTTTCTTTAAGCATTTGATCAAATTTCAACACTTGTCTTTGTCCATTAAATGAAAGGTGACTTAAAACTGAATGGGTCAGCACCACTAATGGAAAAATGTAGTTCCAGATTATGGAGAAATTCCAAGTGTTTAAGGCAGTATAGCTTAGTTAGGAAAATGGTTTTCTCTTTGATTCCTCTTGGCCACACACACTATCAACGGCCCTAAACCTCTATTCAGGAGGAGGATATAAAATTTCACGTCTGTGATTAGTGGACTGATATAACAGTTGTTAGGGGTTCACACCTGAAAGCTTGGTGATGAGGGTTTCCTGTTTCATTTCCCAGAAAACTGTTCAGCTCCTCTCCCTGCCAAAACTCCCTGCCTAAAACCCTGCATACTCTCCACCCCCTGCCATATGTATATTCTGAAGAATCAAAATTTTCTTGCCCTGCAATGAAAGTCACTCCTTTATGTCTTATCTCTACCTTTTACACCACACCATATCTCAGCTTACAGGTATAAATGCCATTCTTTGAGTGTGAATATTTTCTTTTTCAACTTAAGCAACCAGTTTTGTTGCATCGTTGTCACTAATTATACTGGGAAAATGGCAAAAGAGCATAGGGATAGGGAGATGTACTTACCTGTGGCATAAAGAATACAATTTAATGTATAATCCTGCACAAATATTAAATTGGAGAGAGCCTTGGACAGAGTGAAGACAATATACACTGTATATCACAGTCAATATCCTGATATTTATTCTTCACTGGACTCCCCAATTCTCTCTTCGTACTTATGGTATATCCTCAGCATTGCAAGACTTGTAGTGATTCAGTGCACCTTCCTGTTTTACTACCTTCTGATATCCCTGCCTGCAATGTGCAAGGCTGCTCCATCTGGGATGTTTTCCTTGGTTCTGATCAAAAGCAAGTTCCCTTTTCTGAAAAGGGAGGAAAATGCCATAACAAGTACGGTTATTTTGAATCTCACAGTAGAAACTGGGTATATAAGGAAGGCTAAAGGAAATGTAGACTTGGAGGTGTCGGTTAGGGATGATGCACAGGCAACTGTTTTGTCTCACAAGCCCTTAACACTTCACATCTCCAAAAGCAGGTGTCTGGAGTCTAGTGAGAGGAACAGTTGCAGGCAGACATGCACTAGCTGCCAAATTGTTTATGTCAGCACCCACCATCACCCACATAACAAAACTGCTCTGAGTTTCTGCATCACTGACAAGCATTGATGTGGATCCACCGCACAGCCACAAAAAGTTATTGCACAATTATGTGAGTTTTCTCTTGAACTGAATCCTTCTGTTTCCATCTATCAAACTCTTTCACTTCTGGAAAAGGAATTTTAAAATTTTGTTCTCATTTTCAGCCGTCATTAGAGAAAAATTATCAACGTATCTTTGGTATAAAAGAGAAGTAAATCACCAATGCTTGCTTCAAATTAAAGCATATGCAGCAGTCCAACACATGAAACAAATAAAGGCAAATATATTCAGTTTGAATTAAAGATGTAAACTTAAGAATCCTGCTATTCAATCCTCTGCCTGCCCCTCTCCGCTCCCACCGTGGCTGACCAGGGAATTCCACCAAGCACAGCTTAAAAGCTTTGATGTAGTCCAACATCATTTCTCACAAGAGTATGCATATGTAGCTCCCAATAAAGTAAAATCATTGACAGACTTTCTGAAAATCCTAAAACTGAAACCCAGTGCTCCTGAGTCCTACCTAGTTCAGTATCTTTCTACTAAACTGTGAAATGGTTTGCATTGTAACTTGCTGAGCAATAAAAATAAAATTTATTTGAAATGGAAGTTTATTTAAAAGGGAAAAAGGAACTTAAATTGAGTAGTAGAAAAATTGTCCTTTTCTTTTTTTTATTCCTGTATTTTGATTTGCATTGCTACTTTAAAGTCAACCATGCAAAGTTAAAGGTTATTAATTATTGGCTTCACAGAGTGGCTCTTTTTTCTGAGAATAATTTCCCATGGAAAAGAGTTAATCTTCTTTGTCCCATTTTTTTTCTACTGCTTCATCTGACAGGAAGTTAAGAATATGGCTAAAATTGGCTAGACATGGCAAATGAGATGCTCAGCAATTTCCCAGTGGCAGCTAAGGACTGATGTTTGCAGTGTGTTTTTTTTAATTCATATTTATTGAGATATATTCACATACCATGCAACCATACAAAACAAAGTGGACATTCAGTTGTTTACAGTACCATTATACAGTTGTGCATTCATCACCAAAATTAATTTTTGACATTTTCATTACCACACACATAAAAATAATAAGGATAAAAATTAAAGTGAAAAAGAACATTTAAGGTGAAAAAGAACACTGGGTGACTTTTTTTTTTTCTTTCCCCCATTTTTCTATTCATCCATCCATAAACTAGACAAAGGGGAGTGTGGTCCATATGGCTTTCCCAATCCCATTTTCACCCCTCATAAGCTACATTTTTATACAACTGTCTTTGAGATTCATGGGTTCTGGGTTGTAGTTTTATAGTTTCAGGTATCCACCACCAGCTACCCCAATTCTTTAGAACCTAAAAAGGGTTGTCTAAAGTGTGCGTAAGAGTGCCCACCAGAGTGACCTCTCGGCTCCTTTTGGATTCTCTCTGCCACTGAAACTTATTTCATTTCCTTTCACATCCCCCTTTTGGTCAAGAAGATGTTCTCCGTCCCACGATGCCGGGTCTACATTCCTCCCCGGGAGTCATATTCCACGTTGCCAGGGAGATTCACTCCCCTGGGTGTCAGATCCCACGTAGGGGGGAGGGCAGTGATTTCACCTTTCAAGTTGGCTTAGCTAGAGAGACAGGGCCACATCTGAGCAACAAAGAGGCATTCGGGAGGAGGCTCTTAGGCACAATTATAGGAAGGCTTAGCCTCTCCTTTGCAGCAACATTTTTCCCAAGGACAAGTCCTGTGGTAGAGGGCTCAACCCATCAAACCACCAGTCCACTATGTCTGTGAGCACATCACCAACCATCGAGGTGGGAAGCCCAACAACCCTGCATTCTCCACCAGCTCCTCAGGGGGGCTTTGCAATTTTTTTTCATTTTTTTTAATTAACTCTTTTTTTAAAAATCAACTATATAAAAAAAAATAAAAAAAATACAATTAAAAAAAAACATTTCAAACAAACCATAACAAGGGAATCCAACATGTTCCTACTCTACCCCAAGAAAATAACCTAATATAGCAACATTTCTGTGAACTTGTTCCTACCTTATCCATCAGAAATTAACAAACCATAGTCATTCCTGGGCATTCCCAGAACATTAAATTTACCCACAATAGCATATCTGTTCTTATTCAGTTATTGTTCCCCCTTCATTAATTGCTATCGTTAATTCCCCTACATTCTACGTTATAAACCATTTATTTTAGGAGTGTGTTGTTTAACCTCCAGGTGTTTGTGAATTTTCTAAGTCTCTGATGGTTATTGACTTCTAATTGTATTCCATTGTGGTCAGAGAATGTGCTTTGAATAATTTCAGTTTTTTAAAATTTATTGAGGCTTGTTTTATGTCCCAGCATATGGTCTATTCTGGAGAAAGTTCAGTGATCACTAGAGAAGAATGTGTATCCTAGTGATTTGGGATGTAATGTTCCATATATGTCTGTTAAATCCAATTCATTTATCAGATTGTTTAGGTTTTCAATTTCCTTATTGGTCTTCTGTCTGGTTGATCTACGTATAGAAGAGAGTGATGTGTTGAAGTCTCTCACAATTGTTGTGGAAACATCCATTGCTTCCTTTAGATTTGCCAGTGTTTGTCTCATGTATTTGTGGCACCATGATTGGGTGCATAAACATTTATGATTGTTATTTCTTCTTGTTGAATTGCCCCTTTATTAGTATGTAGTGGCCTTCTTTGTCTCTCATAACATCCTTGCATTTAAAGTCTATTTTATCTGAGATTAATATTGCTACTCCTGATTTCTTTTGGGTGTACCTTGCATGAAATATTTTTTCCATCCTTTCACTTTCAATTTCTTTGGGCCCCTGTATCTAAGATGAGTCTCTTGTATGAAACATATTGATGGTTCATATTTTTTTGATCCATTCTGCCAATCTATATCTTTTAATTGGGGAGTTTAATCCATTTACATTCAACATTATTACTGTGAAGGCATTTCTTGAATCAACCATCCTATCCTTTGATTTATGTTTGTCAGATATATTTTTCCCCTTTGTCTCTTATTGTCCTTTAATGAACCAATATTGATTCTCTTTAGTATGAACCTTTCTCCATGTCTCTCTCTTCTTCCTTTGTTTCTCTGTTAATAGGACTCCCTTTAGTATCTGAAGTAGGGCAGGTCTTTTATTAGCAAAATCTCTCAGCATTTGTTTGTCTGTGAAAAATTTAAGTTCTCCCTCAAATTCGAAAGAGAGCTTTGCTGGATAAAGTATTCTTGATGGAAATTTTTCTCTCTCAGAATTTTAAATGTGCCATGCCACTGCCTTCTCACCTCCATGGTGGCCACTGAGTAGTCACTACTTAGTCTTATGTTGTTTCCTTTGTATGTGGTGAATTGCTTTTCTCTTGCTGCTTTCAGAACTTGCTCCTTCTCCTCAGTATTTGACAGTCTGATCAGAATATGTCTTGGAGTGGGTTTATTTGGATTTATTCTCTTTGGAGTTCACTGGGCATTTATGCTTTGTGTATTTATATTGTGCAGAAGGTTTGGGAAGTTTTCCCCAACAATTTCTTTGAATACTCTTTCTAGACCTTTATCTTTCTCTTCCTCTTCTGGCACACCAATGAGTCTTATATTTGGATGTTTTGTTTTATCTATCATATCCCTGAGGTCCATTTCAATTTTTTTTTTTAATTTTTTTCCCCATTCTTTCTTTTGTTCTTTCATTTTCTGTTCTGTGGCCCTCGGGTCACTGATTTGTTGTTAAGCTTCCTCTAGTCTTGTACTATGAGTATCCAGAATCTTTTTAATTTGGTCAACAGCTTCTTTTATTTCCATAAGATCATCTATTTTTTTTTTATTTACTCTTGCAATTTCTTCTTTATGCTCTTCTAGGGTCTTCTTCATGTCCTTTATATCCTGCGCTATGCTCTTCTTCATGTCCTTTGTATCCTGTGCCATGCTCTCATTGTTTGTCTTTAGTGCTTTGAGTAATTGCTCCAAGTACTGTGTCTCCTCTGATCTTTTGATTTGGGTGTTTGGGCTTGGGTTCTCCATATCATCTGGTTTTTTCATATGCTTTAAAATTTTCTGTTGTTTTTGGCCTCTTGGCATTTGCTTTACTTGATAGAGTTCTTTTAGGATATGTAGGATTATTCAAAGACTAATCTCTAATTTGTCAGATCTACAGCTTGGTAGCATACACTTTGTCTAACTAACCAGCAGATGGTGTCCATGAATTACCTAATCCCCTCAAGTCAGTTCTCCCCAACTTTGTCTTTGTGGTGTGTGGGGGTCTGATTCTTGTGGGGTCCAATTGATGCACCAAATTTGGGTGTGTCATTGGTGCTGTCCACCCTGAATGTGGGGTGTATGTCTGAGCGGTTAGGTAGGGAGGGCAGCTTTAATAATCAAACCTCCCAGGTGTTCCTGGAGAGTTAAGGCTGTTGCAAGAGTCTAAACCTTCATTTCAGTCTCACCACAGATTGTCTCTGCCACTGACCCACAAGTCCTTGCTATTGGCGTATGGTCTCTGGGATATCCGAGTGGGTCCCTCTTCCAAGCTGTGCCCTTCTAGGGCCTCCACTGAGGGAAGGTTGTGCTACATCACAAGTGTGCGCCATCCCTCAAGGGAAGTTCTGGGCCGCTGGGCTGTGTAGGTGCATTCCCAGCCTTCTGTAAGGATAGTTGCATGGGGCGTGTTAATTTCCCCCTTTTTGCACAGCTCTGCCTTCCCAGCTCTGGGACAATTAGCTGTGGGTGCGTGAAAGGCTATTGTCCACACCTGATATTGTGGCATGTGCGCGTGTTGCTGGAAACACTTTCCATTGCACTGGGTTTTTTGGCGCAGCTCTGGGCTGTGGCTCTGGCACTGGGCAGGAGGATTCCCAGCCCGCTGGGAAGACGGCTGCAAGGGGTGTTGTTATTTTCCCCTTTTGGCTCACCTCTGCCTTCCTCGCTCCAAGACGATTAGCAGCAGGTGTGCAAAAGGCTATCTTCCATGCCCGATATAGAGGCGTTTGCACAGCCCATTCCTGCTGCACTTCACTGTGTAGTTCTTGCTGCCATATCTGCAGTCACTTTTGGGTTTTTTAAAAAAGAACTAGTCTGCCTCCAAATGCCAACCCATGGTTTCTCCACACCGCAGTGTGGCTGCTGGGATATTCAGTAGGCTTACTCACCCATTTCAGAACACAGACTACCAGTTTCACCAAGCGCATGGTCCCTGTGGATTTAGCAGACCTTGTCCAGCTGGTGCATTGCTGGAACTGGTGTTCTGGATCACTTTCTGCCTTTAATCTAGTATTTTTCACGGAGGTGTTTTTTTGACCTGTCTCTCCTAGCTGCCATCTTAGGTTCTCCTCTGCAGTGAGGTTTTACTTAATAATTTCTAACACATTGTCATGAAAATGTTACTGATACATATCTTACATATTTTCCCAAACTTTGAAACTCTGTTTCAAAGCTTTAGAATTGCACATAAATGATTATTGATGCATTCTCTGGTTCCTTACCTATCTGTTCAGTGATTCATTGATTATGCTTAAATTCAGAGTCTCATGTATAAACTAATTCAGGAGCCAAAGAAAAATGATATTTCTCCCAGAGGTCAAACATGCTGATGGAGGGGAGTTAGCATAGCTTTAAAAAATATTTTGTAAGGTTTAAGAACAATTCAGACTTCACCATGTAAAATTTTAATAGCAAAAATATAAAATAATGTTTGTTTAAAAAAATGTGAAGTTCTTTGGGAATAAAAAACAAAAATAATAAAATATGAACACTAAAACTTTTCCTTTTTTGTCACTACTTAAATATTTTATGTAGTGTCAATATACTTTGTCCTGCAAGCAAAAATATGTAAAGAAGCATATACTTTACAAACATGTTTTGGTAAACTTCCCTTGGCATGTTTCATCTTTATTACTTTAGAGAAAAAGAATTTCTTGAGAACTCTCAAATCAAAAAAAAAAAAAAAAAATCTCTGAGGCTGTTTGAGATTAATTGCTTTGGAACTTTCAAATATAAATGCTTTGATCATCAGCTCAAAAAAATTGAACATAAGGAATATTAAGTTTTCTTATCAATCCCTAAGGTCTTGGGTCTAAGGCTTACTGACTTGAAAGAGTAGAAAATGTGAGGAAAAAATCAAATTAGATAAAAATAATTCTGCAAAATAGGCCACATTTATTAATGCAGTGCCAAAGAAGTTGTTAAGTGAAAAAACAATAGCTACTTATCAAAATACCACCTGTTGGCTAGGCCTTGATGCCCTGAATATACACACTTAAGAAAGGTGAAGACAGCCACTATCTGGACCTAAAATAGTGGCTCATACGCTGGTGGGTCCACGTGACTTGCTCAAGGTCACACTTACCCCTTCTGCTAATCGTCTGACCTAAAAGTAGGTCCTTCATGCCTTTGTGATATAAATGGACAACATGTGATATTTTCATGCCACACTTCCATTTTCACATACAATGTAAAACAATAGCCTCACGGGGAGAACTACTCCCTCCAGGGGGAATTTTGATAATTCTTGGATGTATTTTTGGTTCCATGTGGTGCTGGGGAAGATGCACATACACAAAGGGGTCACCTCCCAGCCTTCCTCTATTCACTAAGCCCTGGCTTTTCTCCCTCCATCTCCTTTACCAATGTGCACAGATGTTTCTGCAGCCCTGGGGAGAAGTTAATATAATGGAGCCACCAGACCATACTTTAAAACAGAAACCAGCAACCCCAACTTCTTATCCAGGTGGAACCTTTCATGGCAGGGCCCTGGTCCCCTGAGTTGTATAAATGCCCCCAACCTCGGGCAGCACAGATTTGTCTCCGCTGGGACCTGAGGTGGGGTGTGCCAAGCCGCCATCCACCAACCTGACCCAAGTAGTTGGCATCCCCAGAAGACTGGCCACGATAGGATAGCTTCCCTACTGTTTTGGACTGTCTGTGCTGTGTAAGTAATAAAGTGGTTATTTGCGAAAGTCGCTCTTGCGCCTGAGCCTGTTCCCAGAAGCAACTTACAGCAACTTGCTCCACTCAAGGACAGTAAGCGCAGTGTAGACAGGGAGCAGGTAAGTGGGGCCCGACTGGTATGTTACTGGCATGGGTCCTGCGATATATGAAGTAGTGAATACTGTCCTGCATTCTGTACAACTCTTGATTGTCCTGCCAAAAATGTGTGAAGGAAAAAACTTCTTTATAATTACTCGAGAATGGAATCTAACTGTTGTGCATGTAAATAAAAAGTATGTCAGAACCATTATATATAGCATTTAAGAACAGGGACTTCAGAGCTGAACTACTAGGGTTACAATTCTGGATCCCCACTAGTTAGACCTTGAGCAAGTTATTTACCATCTGTGTGCTTTGGTTTCCCCATCTGTAAAATGGTGATAACCATTAAATGGTGATAACCACTAAAATGGTGATAACACACCAGGCTGTTGTGGTAAGTAAATGCATTGCACTTACAATAGTGCTCGACAGACAATAAGAATTCTGTAGTTCTTGGGTTTTTAATATTTTTTAAATTTAAATAGGGTGTAATAAGTAAATCAGAGGAAGATTGTATTTTCTCTTCAAACTTTATTAAACCTGATTTACCATTTTCCAAAATCCACATCTACAACGGTAAAGGGACACTTGGTACGGTATTTAAATCACCAACAATACACACTTAGATCTATGTTTGATTTGTGCACCTAGCGTCCCAGTATCCTGCAGCCTCACTGCTCCACCCTCACCCATCCCCGATCGGAGAGTGTCAACTCCAGTGTCATATAGGTAATAATAGATGTGAAGTAAAGTTTTTTACTCACAAAGAAACAGCAAGAGGATTCCCCAAGGAGAAAGGCTCGAGTTCTGCCTGGAAACACCCAAGAGCAACCGAAGATGAACAGCTTTGGTATTTATGTTATGGTTAGGGGGAGGAGCTGAGGTGGGCTGCTCCACTTTAATTTTGAAATGTCCACCTGTGACAAGGGACAAAGAGTATGTGGAGACTTTCTTATCTGGTTCGTATCCAGTGGTGACTTGAAGGTGTCAGCTCTCTAACATCAAAA
This sequence comes from Choloepus didactylus, assembly GCF_015220235.1. Taxonomy (NCBI): domain Eukaryota; kingdom Metazoa; phylum Chordata; class Mammalia; order Pilosa; family Megalonychidae; genus Choloepus; species Choloepus didactylus. Next base: position 186,309,993 of record NC_051309.1, on the reverse strand, counting down.
ATGAAGTCTTTTTATTATGGTGTCTTTCTGTTTCTGCATCATTCATAAGGACTCTAGGCAGTATTACAAGCATGTCACTACATCAATATGAGTTACGTATCATACATCTTATACTAAGCACTATTAGTTTTGCTTTAATATCTCCCTTATATTACATTTGTGTTATTATCTTGACTTATGTTACTTATACAGTTAAGTTACAGAATGCATGAATTTCATTTTAAGATAGGAAAAAATGTTATAAACATTTGTTCTTTAAACATGTCATTAGGTCTTGCAAGTTTGAGAATTTTTTTTTATTTAAAATGTAGGCTTTTCTTAAAATTTTACTTAGAAAAGTGGGTAAGGAAGGTGAAGAAAAGTTTAAGGGAATTCACAAAATGAAATTTTCCAAGAATAAAATGTAATATTCTTCCACAAATGAGATTTATTATCTTAATTTTTTATACATATCTATACTTACTTACATACAGATGGATTTTTGGACAAGATGCTATGTCCTGAATCATTCAGGGAAAGACCTTGATTGAACAATCTATGATGCAAATTAAAAAGAAAAAAAAAGAAAAATCAGTATATGCCAGATGGCTTCCATAAACCCAGCTGGTGATCCATGAGTTTGGAGGCCTTAGGCTGGATTAACTGACTTAAATTTTTTAATTAATTGCTTTAAAGAATTGATTTACAACCACTGAGAACTGCTGTATAGCAACTGAAGTTACTTGTGAAATGACTACAGAAAATACAAACTTGGAATCAACAAACCGTGAAACTCGGTTGAGGGAAAAGTGTTGATAAAGAAATTCTATTTATTCAAGAATGTAGAGGGATAGAGTTAAATGGTCTCCATAGGGGAAGAAAAGTCTGTATAATGGAGTTCTCAAAAAAAAAAAAAAGATGCAAAAGTCCTGAATCTGTACATTCATCCCAATTCTGTATGTAAATAACTTCATTTAGATTGGGTAATAAACAAAGATAACATTTTTAAGCTTGCAATTTTGCATGTTTCTGAGATAGCGCTTCTAACAGTGCAGAATACACTATTCATATTTGAGTATACACCACTGTAAAGGGCTGGCATATTGTCAGTATCATTGTTAAAGAGAGATGGCATTGTTATTTTTCACTGACCCTATTGTTCATATTTCTGTTCAACTTTATCTATCCTGGAAATGAAATTATTTCTGAGCCTTAGGGCACTGTATACCCCTACTAGTGCACACAGAGTATGGAGATTCTTTTGGTTAGCATTGAGCTATTTGTCATTTAAAAAAAATCATGTGTTCATAAAAGACCTGGCTATTCATGGTATCTCATTATTTTAAGTATTATGTTGCTTATTCCTTGTAAACATCATATCCCTACTGCTAGTTTTTATCCTTCATAAAGACTCTCATGAATCAACAAAGAGATGAAGCTACAATATAATAATATAAGCTATAGCAATAACAAAAATTACTGCTTAAATTCATGATTTTTTTTTTTCATTTTCTTTTTGTTCTTGTTTTCCTTTTTCTTCTTCCTCTGTGGTAATTTAGCAGTAATTTGAGGAAAGATTCATCAGGGACTGCTATCATGCCATTTTATACCTAAACCCTAATTCACCATATGATTTGTAAAATTTCCTGAAGAACTTGGTAGTTAAGAGCTATCTGCAGGTAGGTGAATAAATCAGGGAATAATTAGAAAGCTGATTGAGTGCAAAAATTCTAAAGATATACAAAAAACAAGGACAAATATTTTTTAAACAAAATTGAGTTATATTTATGGATCTATCTACTTTATTATCTACTCTAGATAAGCATTCATAATGTTGACATAAAAGAAAGAAAATATATTAAATGATTTGTGCTTCCTTTATGGTTAATGAAACTAGTATTTACTTAACCTTTGTTAGTATAGTTAAAGACGAAAAGATGTGGTAACATGGTGAAAAAGAATTTATATTTTAAAAATTTTTGACATGAATTAGGGTCTTTAAAATTGAGTTTGCCATATAAAAATAATGTCAATGCAGTATTTTGGTTTGTGCAATGTCAGGGTTAAATTCTTACAATGTTCCAAATAAATGTGTTAGGTAACACTATAATTTCCAGATCTTTAACTATAAATTTTAAGAACTTAAACAAATGACTTAGTTACTTAATTAATTTTCAGATGCCTGGGTAATTTCAAAGTAAGAAGCTGAGACAAAACACAGGGTACTAAAAATAATTTTAATTTACTCTTATTTTTTATAATAAATCAAAATATGCAAATGAATTTCCATATCATATATATACATATTATTCATATATATTTATTTTTGTCCCTTTATATGTGCTAAAATAGTATTAAAGAAACTCATAGTGAAAAACACTAAACTATCCTCCAGTTTCCTCTTACATCTGGAGAAACAGTTGGCTATTTGGTTAAAGATAATTAATATAAATTGGTCCTTTTACTAGAGACATTAATTACAGAGAAATAAAAATATATATGACACAAGAAAGTGGGTATAATTTTCCAGTTTATTTCTTAAAAAAGCAATCAGCTTATCAAGATCACAAATTTAGATGAGTTTTGTGGAAACAGAATGGTAATAGGAGAGCAAAGGAAAAAATTACTGAAAATCGGCTTAGGAATTGTACATGGTGTTCCATTGTCCATCAGCAGAGCCAAGAAATACACTCATCTAAAAGGCAGTTAATGAATGGATTCAATCTCATATCCCTTTAGAGTGATGAATGGACAGATCTCTACTCATGCCAGAATGGTTTAACAGAAAAGAAGTAGCTCTTTGCTTTTTCATGGAATATTTTTATACAGATAGAAAATGACCTATCATCCTGTAGATTCATCCTTGGAAAAATTATTCATCGGAGAAACCATAAAAAACATTCAGAAAACTGTGTCATCCTTAACATTATGTGAGAAAACTTGGATTTTATAGATGGATGAGGTAGGAAAAATAACATGAAGAGGTGGGACATGGTAGAAGGGCTGAATAGATTCAGCACAGGGATGTTTAGGGCAGTGAAACTATTTTGTATAACCGTAATTGTGGATACATGACCTTATATGTTTGTCAAAACCAAGAGTGAACCCTAACAGAAAACAAGGACTTTAGTTATTACCAATAATGTATCACTATTGGTTCATCAATTTTGACAAATGTACCATACTAATGCAAGATATTTATAATAGGGGAAACTGTATGTGTTTGGGGTGGTGGTGGTGGTAGTATATGGGAACTCCATAATTTATTTGCAAATTTTATGTGAACCTACAACTGCTCTAAAAATAAAGTGTATTACTTAAAAAAAACATGAAGAAAAAAAAATTCAGATCAAGTGACCATATAATCATTTGGGAAATGACTATCATATGGAAAAACTAGAAGGAAATGGAAAATATTTTGAAACAAAACTCAATTTGAAACCAGAATTTACTTGTTGTTAACTGATCTGGTACTAGTATGGTGGTACCAATACTTATTGTACAGCCTTATGTGGATGTGTAGATTGATACTACCTTCGTGGAATGGAATTTGGCAATATTACCAAATATAAAATATATACATTCCATCTAAGAGAATTAAACAGAAGTAAAGATAAAAATAGACATGTTCTGACTCAGTATCATAGAAAAATGTCTGATGGGTTTGCAAATGTTTATTTTTTTAAAAGCTTTGGGAGGCTAGTATCAGCTGAAGGGGTTAAAAAAAAGGTAAACAAGTATCTGGAAAAAGCAATAGCAATGAATTATACTGTCAGCAAAATGCTTTGTATACTTGGACTCAGCAGACCTGGATTCTGGCTCTATCTAATTTTGCAGTTTTGGTTAACTCAAATACTTCTCTCTACCTCACTCTGTGTTAGATGTTCTCTAATGTTCTGCTGAACATTCAGAATGTTATACTTTTTTAATTTTATAAAGCTGAATTCCACTATCTTCAGATCTCAAAGACTCAATGTTAACTCCTTTAAAAGGATAGATTCTATTTGCTTGTATGCTTTCATTGATTTTTAAATTCTCTTTCTCCAATATGTAAAAAAAGCCATACTTCCCAATTGCTTTTGTTACATTACATATTTTTTATTGGGTACATTTAACATTTTAATCATATCATACATATAATTTGCCTATGACATGAACAATCAAAAATTGATCTGGTTTTAAAATATTTTTAAAATGTATAGGCTAATTTGTGCATCACATATATTTCTCAAAATAAAACTCAATTATACATCTTCTTTATGTATAATTGAAAATACTAACAAAGAAACTATTCTTAGTGAATGATTGAATATTAGGACCATAACAAGCAAGTTCAACCATATTAGTTTTGTTTGTTTGCAGAATTGTATTATTTAGTAATTATTAATAATTATATTACATAAGGAAGATAATATGTTCATTTAAGCTGATTAAAACTTTTTGTGGGCATTCTTGGTGAACTACTGAATGAGTGCTGTGTCACATTCTACCCTTAGATATTAATATTGTTACTTCAAAATAATTTCTGAAGAAAATATGCCAAGTTTTTACTTAATGGAGGAAGTTTTTGTTCAAATTACACAAACAAAGTTTTCACTAGAGCAATGCAGTGCAAATGGATATTGACAGTATACTTAATAAGTCTTTCTTACTGGTCTAAACAAAACAAGGAGGGAAAAAGGTAACAAGCATAATTACATAAAAAAGAGAATTTTTAAAATTAATTTATGCAAAAAGATGATCTGCTTAGAATACCTGCTTTTAATGGTTAGAATACTTATTAAACCAATTTTGCACATTGATGACCTAAAAATGTTGATTTTGTTTAGCAGGCTCAGAGAACTTTAAAAAGAAAAAATGGAATTAGTTGGTTTGATGTCATTTACCTATTTAGAGATTTTGTTTACATATTACAATATGGAGTTTTCTAGAGAAATGAGAAAATAAGCCTAAATCGAGTCCATATTTCCTGAGGGGAAGTATGGTCAGCACTGAGTTGTCATTGCCCCTTTAGAAGTGTCGTGGGCTCTCCTTGAGCCACAACTGTAGTTGATGTACCTCTCTGCAATTGCTCCAAAGAATTTATGTTTGCGACTCCCCTTCTAAACTAACTACTACTGAAACTTTTTAAGTCTCGGATACTTCAGCCTAAATTCCATGCTTTCATAACAGCACTTTACTTTAAATAATTATCAGTTCCATACTATATTCTTGTAATGATTGAAATTATTTAAATAAATAAATAAATTTTTACACACACATATAGAGAAAACCTTTAAATCACAGAAAACAACATAGATTTGCATTATCTATGGATATAATAAAATAATGACAGTATTTTCCATAGCAAGATTCAAATCTAAGAAAACGAATATTTTGAGCTGAATTGTGCTGCAGTTTTGAAAAACTGTTTATATTTCCAGAAAAAATGACAGGTAAATTGCTTAATGATAGCAACTTAATTCTTTAAAGTTATCCTAACATTACTCATTGTTGATTGTAAATTGGTTTATATTCAAGGGACTTTATTGTGCCATTCTAAATGCTTGTTTCTTTTTTAAAGCAATTCAAAAGAATTAAGATTTTTGTCATAATATTACTCATTTTAAATGTTAATTTTTGTCTAAGTTGCATCCTTTATTATTATCAGTTTCTTTTTATCTCCATACTTTGATGGAAATAGACTTTTCTTCTTTGCCTGTCTTATTCAGTCTTGATTTAAAGCGAATTTAGGTTTGATTTTTTTTAATATCTTGTTTTCTTTTTTATTTTCCTGAGTTACATTGCTAAAATATCCTCTTACTTTTACCCTAAAATATATAATGTCATACAGCAAATGCTTTCTCAATTCGTTTCTTTTAATGTACCCCAACTGATTTTTTTATTATTATTCTCAGATTTGGATTGGATTGTATACTTGAGGCTAAACCTAATAAACAAGATTGACTACTGACTGCAGCATCACCCTGTATAAAAAGAAATTAGCAATAAAAAGTACATCATTTATTTATGAGGACTTAAGTATTAACTATCAGTTTTAAGTCCCTCATTCTGCCTTCCTGTATTCAGATCCTGGGGGATGGAATGATATGTTGCCATTTTCAACCAATAAATGGAACTACAAAAGGCTTTTCCTAATTGAAAGATTTTGAAATCTAACATTTTTCTATGTATTTCTGTTAATAATAGAAAACCCAGAATCTCATGGTTAATATGGTGACAACATGATAACTAAGCTTCCAGACACTTCCTTGTTTGCCTCCCCATTTTTATAAACATGCTGCTTACACATCACAACTCAAAATTTCTGTGGCAACTTTGCTCCAGTCACCCTGTAACCAGAATGGGAATGAGAAGCAAGAATGGGAAGGAGAAAGGCATGTTCTCTCATAAAGATCACTTAATGGAAGTTGGACACATTATCTCATCTTACACCCAATGGCCAGAACTTGGTGTCATGGCCATCCTTACCTTCAAGCTGAAGGAGTTATTCTTTGCCAGTGCTTTACTATGTGATACCAAAAGTCCTTAAAATCTCTCTATGGCCATTTCAATAATCCAGATTACTTTACAAGATCAGTTTCTTCCTGTCAGCATCCTGAAGAATTTTATCTGTGTATTTTTTGTATGTGTATCTGTGTGTGTATGTGGGTGTGATATGGACACATTTAGCTAATAGCATTCTGAATGCAATCTGTATCACAAATGTCCTTGTTTTTCAACTGCCCTCTGCCTCCCAGATCCAGAATCCCTCTGGAAACTAATCATTATCATATTCTGCAATATGTGAAATGATTATTGATTTACCTATTATTAATTAACTCTAAAATAGATATTGGTGTGCATGTTCCTGTATATAAAATTGAGGAAAGCCCTATGGAATCATTAATTCTATTATATGAAAGAAGAACTTAATATCAGCAAAAAATATCCTCCTATAAGCCATAGGCCATCATCCAGAGCTTTGGCAATCAAACAGTATACTCTATATTATGCAGAGGCAGGCTCCCAAACTAAGAGTGTGCAAAATCCATAGGAATAATTTATGAGCAAGCACTCTTTCATGACTGCTTCAGATACCAGAGCCTTAGACAGTAAGAAATAGATATAAACAAATAACTTATTTTGTCCCATGCTAATGCACAGAAATATCATAAAATAAGAGATTGGTGGCTGGAAGAGACTTGTAAAGGTCAGATCATCATTTGATACAGCCTTTAGGAAGTGACCATTAAGAAAATGTAGCAAACACCTTATGTTATAAAAAAAGAAAAGTAAGATTTATAGAGCTTAACTGATTTCCCAAAGGTAGTTGCAAGGATAAATCTAGGATCCACGTATCTTGATCCCCTGCTCATGTTCTTTTTACTATATAAAGCTGCCTCTGATTTTAGGAAAGTCAAATTTCTATGAGGAAAACAAATCTATCTATCTATCTATCTATCTATCTATCTATCTATCTATCTATCTAACCTGTAACTAACTTTCAGGCAATCATGAAATCATTGCCCTTATTTTACACACCTAAAGATTTTGATGCTAAAAATAAAGCTGGAATGCAAAATGATGGTGTAGGAAAGATCACTCCCTCCACTACAAAAATGACTGAGCCTGGGAAAAGAGATTGGAATTAACTAGGTGGTATGCCTAGAACCAGAATGGACATTTAGAAACTCCGTGGGAGGGCCCAATGAAAGTTGTGCCTCATATTTTACAAGTTAGGGTGAGTACAACAACCAGCCCTCATTGCTTAGCCCTGTAGTAGCAGCTGAGGAACTGTAGCCTGGATTCTGGGAGTGACTTACTGGAGCAGATAGGCAGAGGAAACCTAGTCCTTCAAAAGTTGGGGCTGGAAGTTGTGGTGGTTTGAAGCTGTATGTACCCCAGAAGAACATGTTTATAAATCCAAATTGAGATGAACTTCTGGGTGGAAAATTCTGAGCTTCTGGAAAGCAAGTTCCCAGAGAATAGTGCTCCATGTGAGGTTTAACTGACCATGGATCCAGTCATCCACTTCAGTGCATGTCAGGATTGAAGATGCAGTTACCCAGGAGTGTCAATGGAAAGTTCTTTCATCTGTTGGATTGAACCTCTGTGAACTACATGCAAAAATGACAAGTCTTTTTGGTGTAATCTCTATGAACTGAATCACTGGCAGCCTGGAATAAAAGTGACAGAGAAAGGGCAAACTGAAGGAAAAATCACTCCATAAGAAGAACAACAGAAGCTGAAGTCTGGACTGAAGACATCTTTTGAGCCAAGAGGGTGGAATTGTTTGGGGTCCACGACCCTGGTTTTCCTTGCAACTTCTCCCTATGGGAATGGAAATGATTATCCTATGCCTGTCCCTCCATTGTATATTGGAAGAAGAAAACTTGTTCTCTAGGCTTCAGAGGTCCCAGATAGAAGGAATTGTGCCACAGGACAGACCACACCTATAACCAATCTTGATGAGACCTTGTACTAAGCACTGTTTTTGAAATGGCTTAAAGTTTTTGAGCCTTGTGGTTGAATAAATATATTTCATGTATAGAAAGAACCTGTCTTTTTGGGGTTCAGAGGGTGGACTGTGGTTAGTATTTCTTATGAAGTTTAAATTAAAATGTTAAAAATAATCATAAACCTTGGTAACTGGGCACAAAATGTACAAAGACATAATTTGTTGCAAGAGTAACATGATGGACAGGGGTAAAGGGATATAGAAACAGTGCTTGTATAGGCTATTAAAGTTTAGTTGTTATCAAAAAAAACTAAAGTGTAACAGATTTGGGATGTTAAATGTAATTGCCATGGCAACCACAAAGAAAATCCCTAAGAAATCTACACATAAGTCATTCAAAATGGCTCATTAGAAAAGATCATCTAAACAAAGGTAATATAGTAATGGAAGAAAGGAGTGACAGAACAAGATTTGACATAGAAAAACAATTAGCAAAATTGTAGAAGTGATTAGCAAAATTGTAGAAGTAATTGGCAAAATTGTAGAAGTAATTCTTGGTTTATCAATTACCTTAAATATAAATGATTAAGCTCTTAAATCAAAAGGCAGAAATTGGCAAAGTGTATAAGAAGGATGACCGAACTCCATGTTGTTTACAGAAGACTCATCATCACAGTTGTTGAAAGTGAAAGGATGGAAAAGTTTTTTCATGCAAATGGTAACCTGAAGAGAGCTGGGGTACCTATACTAATATGAGACAAATTATACTTAAGACCAAAATATTTACAAGAGACAAAGAAGGATATTATTTATTAATAGCCAAAGATTTCAATACACTACTTTCAATACTGGATAGACTATCTAGACAGAAGATCAAGAAGGAAATATAGGACTTGAACAGAACTGTAACCCAACTAGATATAACAGATATATGTAAGGAAACTTAATGTGGAAATTAAACATTACAGTCTTAAATCACCAAAGGGTTAAAGAAGACTCACAAGAGAAACTAGAAAATACTGAGCCATGAATGAAAATGAGAACATAACATATCACCACTTAGGGAGTACAGCAAGGCAGTGCTCAGAGGGAAATTTATAGCTATGAATGCCTGTATTAAAATATAAGAAAGATCTTACATCAATAATCTAACCTCATATCTTGAGGAACTAGAAAAAGAACAAAGTAAACCTGAACCTAGCAGAAGAGAGGAAATGCTAAAGATTAGAATGGAGATAAATGAAGTAGAGGACTGAAAAAATTAATGAGGCTAAAAGTTTGTTCTTTGTAAAAATCAATTAAAGGTGACAAATCTTTAGCTAGACTGACAAAAGAAAAGAAGTTGCAAATAATTAAAATCAGAAATGAAAACAATATCACTACTACATTACAGAAATAATGATTGTAAGAGAATATCATGAATAATTTTATGCTAAGAAATTAGATAATCTAGATGAAATACAAAAATTCCTAGAAACACAAATTATCTAAGCTGATTCTAGAAGAAACAGAAAACCTCAATGGACCTATAACATATACAGAAATACTTTAATATTCAAAAACCTTCCACCAAAGATGGATTCCACGAGTGAATTCTACCAAACATTTCAAGAAGATTTAACACCAATTCTCCTCAAACTCTTTTAAATAATCCAAAAGGAGTAAAGACTTCCTAATTCGTTCTGTGAAGGCACTACTATCCTGAGAGCAAAGTATGACAGACGTCACAAGAAAAGAAAATTGTATACTATATCTCTTATGAATATAAATGCAAAAATTCTTAACCAAATACTAGCAAACTGAATGCAGCAGCATATTAAAATATTTTACACCTTGACCAAGATGGGATTTATTCCAGGAATGAAAGAGTGCATCAACATGTGGAAATTAGTGTAATATACCACCTAAATGAAAGAAAAGGAAAAAAAAAACCAACACATGAGTATCTTAATTCATAAAGGTCATTTGAAAAAATATGGTACCCTTTCCTGATGAAAACACTCAGAAAACTGGGAATAGTAGTGAATTTCCTCAAATTGATAAAGTTCATTTATGAAAAACACACATATAAAACCATATTAAATGCTGAAAGATTGAACGCTTTCTCCCTAAGATCAAGAACAAGACAATGATGCCTGCTTTCACCACTTCTATTAAACTCTTGACTGGAAGTTCTAACTAGAGTAATTAGGCAAGAAAAATAGATACAAGTTATCCACATTGGAAAGAAAGAAGTAATAATTATCCCTATTTGCAGATAGCATGATCTTATATACAGAAATTCCAAAAGAATCACCAAAAAATTAGTGGTGCTAATAAACAAATTCAGAAAAGTGGTGGGGTATTATAGCATCTATAATAACATCTAAAATAATATAATACCTAGGAATTAATTTAAATAAGAATGTGAAATGCATGTACATTGAAAACTACAAAAAACTAGTGAAAGAAATTAAGAAGTTCTAAATAAATGGCAAGAAATATGGTGTTCATAGATTGGAAGACAATATCATTAAGATATCAGTATTACCCAAAGAAATGTACAGATTCAACTTTCAAATTATAGCAGTCTTTTGTGTAAAAAAGGGAAAGCCAATCCTTAAACTTGTATTGATAGGTAAATGATATATAATGTGATATAATGTATGTATATGATATCCTTTTGATTTTGTTTCCCCAGGGGACCCTGACTAACTAATACACTGTCCAACCAACTTGGTTGGACAGTGTCAATAATACTGAGCACAGCGAAAAGGACAGACAATAAGCACAATAATTGCAGGAATATTCCAAGAACAAGTTGAGCTCCGTTGAGTCTCCACCATGCATCAGCTGTGTGAGAGTGCCTCATGTTTATCTCTCAATTTTTCACAATGATCCTGTGAAGCCTGTACCTGTTGTAACCAATTTGAAAAACAAGGAAACTAAAACAGCACACAAGGACAATTATTATATGGTATCACTTACATGAGATATTTAGAATTAGCAAACTCACAGAGACAGAAAGTAGATTAGAGGTTACCAGGGGATTAGGGGTAGATGGGATAATGGGAGGATTCTTGCATGGTGGGTGTAGAGTGTTTGTAAATAAAAATTATTTTTAAAAATTTGCCTTGTATCTAACTGAATTTCCCGTGGCACATTTATTTTTAAACCATGTACATTATTTGGTTATTTATTGACATGAAATAGCATCTAGATTTTAAATACTTCTTTAATTTCACCCCTCCCCTTCCGTCTTATCTCATAGGCCTAGTTCAAAGTGCTTTTTCTAAGTTCAAACTGTGTCCTGGACTTCATCTGCTTTTACTATTCAAAGGTTTTGATTCCTTCTTTAACCCTTCAAACTATGACTCCTTTCTGCCTGCTTTCTTACATATTATTGATATACCCCATCTTCTCAAAATATCTAGGTCTATATTGATATCTACCTCTGTGTATGTATATACCTACACTTGTATCTATATGTCTGTATCAACATTTATATTCACATTCATATCCATATTTATTATTTTCTTTGCATATGAGTATTCACACTATTTCTCTTCATCTATATGTCTATATATCCATTATCCGTTCATCTATCAATATCTGATAATCTATACATATTTCAATATCTTTCTGTATATCAATTTATATCTCTAACTCATCCTCCCTCTCTCTCTCTGTCTCTCTCTGAATTCACCTATAGCCTAATGGAATTACTAATTTACCTCGGTACATTCATCCACTAGAAGGAAATTTTACTTCACTTATCCAGTAAATCAATAAGCTATAAGTCCTTAAAAAATAGAGATATAGAAAGGCACATCATGACTCAGAGAGTTCAAAATCTAAGAGAAAGAAAAATAAATAAATAGCCAAACAAATACAATGAACTATGGTATGTAGAATAAAAATATTTTCGTCAAATTCCATATAGTATGGTGTTTTATGTAAGTGCGTCCACACCTAAACCACAATGTCCCATACAAAAGACTCCCATACCATACCTTCAATTTTCTATAGCTCATGAAATCCTTCGCCTAATCCTCTCTCAGCATTCCTACTTGTTTGTCTCAATTTTCCTGACCACGGTTTTGTTGCTTGTTTTCTAAGTAGATTTTGACTCTCTACCTGGCATATGAGTGAGTAATTATCATTTTTGCTTGTAATAGAAGCATATTCCAATGATGATATTGCTGATTTCATCAACCTTTGCTTCTCTACCTTCACCCTCTCTGTGTAAAATGTGGGACTCTCTCTGTAGTTTGGCTCCCTTCAAATTTCAATCTGGGTCATAGCTTGACATGAAAATGTGGGGCCCCTTATTCACCTAGATGCAGCACTGCAGAAAAAGGTGTCTAGAATAAATGATAATTGACCTGATTAATGACTAAGCAATATAGTCTATATGTGAAAAGACATCCCTAGAAGAAGCATCACATTATGTTCCATATGCTTTTTATTGATTTATGAATATGTGAATGCATTGATATGATATAAAGAGTAGAAACCTTAATATATCTCCTTCCTATACAGGTTCCCTATGCACATATTTCCTACTTTACAGGCTAAAATGTTTTCTTCCTGACACATGCTATGCATATATAAATGGACATGTACACATCCATTTTGAATTTTCACATGAACATAAAGTACTCTGTTTGCAGGTATCTGTAGAGCCATCTCATTCTTTTAACAGCTATATAACATTTTAATACATTAATGAAGTAGCTTTCTGGTCTTTCTCTTAATTGTTGCTATTAAAACCTTTTTTTTCCTGAGGAATTAATACTCCATATAACTGAGATTAACCTTCTCAGCTCATCCTTTTCTGTGCACAGGCGTTGGATATGAACAAGACCCGGCTGGGTATATTGTATGAGCCTCTGGTCACAATGAATGTTTTCTGAGTGGGCACATAAACTATGTGGCATTTCTGGCCTCTAATCACGACTCTCCAAAATTCTGAAAATGGAGGAAGTACTTTTTTCAGTGGGTTTGCTAAATTGGCATAATTGTGGATATACAAATTTGAAGGAATCTCTGAAAAAGAACTACTAGAAGCAGTTAATGTTTTTAGCAAGGTCACAAGATGCAAGGTCTATATACAAAACAAAACAATGGTAATTCTATGTAAAGGGAATGAACAATTGGAAAGTGAAATAAAAACATCTACTTATAAGAGGCTGCAACATAAAAAATACATAGAAATATATTTTACAAAAAATCTTGATAGCTATAAATTTAAACACTACAAATATTGCTGAAAAATTTTTTAAAAAATATATGAATATAGGGAGGTATGTGATGGTCATAATCAAAATACTCAATATTTAAGGGTATTTTATCCCCCAAATTAACCTATCGATGCAATAGGTTATCAAAGTCTATCAAAATCCTAGATGGCTTTAAAATTTGTATAAATTGGCAAACTTATTCAAATATATATAGAGGATTCAAGCAATCTATAACATCCAAACTAATATTGAAAAAGAAAAACAAATTTTGAGTACTTACACTGCCATAAAGTTACAGTAATTAAGACAGTCTGGTATTGCTGTAAGAATAAACATTAGTTTAGTGCAATGGATGAGGTAGTCCACAAATTAACTCCTATGTACAAGGTTAACTGATTTTAAACAAGGAAGCCATGTTAATCAAAAGGAGAAGAATAGCCTTTTCAACAACTAGTGCTGGGAAAATGGTCATTCATATGAAAAATAATAAACCTTGATTCTTATCTCACACTATACATAAATATTCATTCTATATGCATCATAGCTCTAAATATAAAAGTTGAAACTACAAAACTTTTAGAAGAAATAATAGAAAATCTTTGCCTTCTTAAGTTAGGCAAATATCTCTTAAAAGATAAAAATCATGAATCATAAAACATGATAGATTTGATTTCAACAAAATAAAAACATTGCTCTTTGTAAAACATCATTAAGAAAGTAAGTAAGCTACAGACAGGAAGAAAATATTTGCAAGTCATATTCTGACAAAATATTTGTATTTGGAATACATACGAACAAAAACACTTTGAATAGACACCTTCTCAAAGAAAATATATGAATGCTAATAAGTACAACAAAAGTTTCTCACATAATTACTCATCAGTAAAATTAAAATTAAACCTACAATGAGATTCCATTACAAACCTATACTAATGTGTCTAAAATTTAAAAGCTTCACAATACTAATCAAAGTTGATGAGCCACTAAAACTCTCTTACACTAGAGCTAGGTAAGTAAAACAGAAAAATCTAAAAAGTAGGAGAACAGCTGGGAAGTTTCTATTAAACTTAAGAATTCCATCTGAGTCAGCAATTTCACTTCTCGGTTTTTACTCAAGAAAAATGAGAACACATCACATCTATACTTGTACATGAATGTCCACAGAGTTTTGTTCATAACAGCTCCAAGTTGAAAACAATCCAAATGTCTACCATTGGCTGAAGGATAAATATGTTTGAGGGGAATCTACACAATGAGATACTACTCAGATAAAAAGGAAGGACATCCTGGTGAACACAACAGTAACACAGATGAATCTCAAATGCCTAAGCTGGTTGAAAGAAAGCCAGATACAAAGAATACATGTGGTATGCTTCCATTTTCATTAAATTCTAGAAGTGGGAATGACTCTTTAGTGACTGAAAGGAGATCAGAGTATGCCTGGTTTCAGAGTTGAAGAGAGTTGACTGCAATGAATCATGAGGGAATTTTTTGGAACATGAAAATGTTCAAAGATTTATTGTGTTGACAGTTAAAGTTCCTGTTTGTCAAACCTCATCAAACCATACATCATTAATGTATGCAGATAATTTATATAAATTACTTTATTATTAATCTTTGCAAGTTCTGAATTTTTGCCCAATACCTAAGGAATATTTCAGAATTTTGTTTGTCAAGAGGCAGACATATTATGAATGCTTTTATTTGGAATATGATTTGATTAAAATATATAATGTGCAGTCCACAAATGTGTAAAAATACATCCAGGCACATTATACCTTTAGTATTCACTAAATCCCAGATGTGTTCCATTAAAGGTGGCTGTGAATTAGTTGGATGAAGCAGTGAATTATCTAAAAATAAGTTACAAAAAGTTTGTGTTTAGTCTTTATTTTACTGTATAATTGGTTTATTGGAATACTTTTAGTTATTAGTCTGATTCTATTTTATATCTAGTAACAAAAAAATACTTCACTTACAATGCCAAATTACTCCTAGTGCCATTTCAAATGATTTAGGTTTATATTATTTTAATATATAATATAAGAAAGAGATAGAATCAATGTTTTTTAATCTTCAATGAGATATTTTCAAAATTCATAAAGGGGGAATGCACTTGAAGTTTGTTTTTCAGTCAATACGGAAGAATCTGTTTGTGGTGATAAGATGGGGACATACTTTCCTATTTGGACTCAAGGCAGCAGAAGTCACAGTCAAATTTATCTTCTGCTTTTTTTTTTTCTTTTTTTTTTTTTTTTTGGCTTGTACGCAGCTTCAATCAATATTCTTGAAACTCCATATTATCTATCAAACTGAAAAAACCTGTCTTAGATGGCTGGAGCCTCTAATCAAATATTGACAGATGAGATCTTCTGGGTGATAAAAACAGATTTGAAACCCAGAGTGACATTACTTGGGTGAGAATCATACTGTTACGAAAGTCCTGATGAATTGTATATGACACATTATATTTAGTTCTCAAGCTATTGCTACTCCTAAATAACATAGGTACATATTATTATTACTGTTTTCATTATTATCTATTTAAAGATAATGTCAAACCTTTTCCTGTTTGCATAGCTAAGATATCTAATCTATATCTATAATCTGACCTTTATCTAAAACATGGTGTATCAGAAACAGAAATTTCAGTTTGTAGCATATATATAAATGTGTGTATGTATGAAGCAATATTGAATCAGTTTCAATATATGAAAATAATTGTTAAATATTTATAAATCTTATTATCTTATTCCAGGTCTTCGTGAAGTTACTTTCTAAAAACCTAAATCACTTTAAAAATCTGGTAGCATAAAATTAAATAGCAAAATATTATACTACCTAGCAAAAATAGAGATTTCAGGGATACTTGAAAACATTTTCTTCATATTATAAACATTGAATGTATTAATGTACTATTTAGAATGATGCACGACATTTCAGTATATTTTTAGTGTGCCTTTGTATTTTGTCAATTAATGAACAGACATAAATATATGAAGTCTAAACATCATGAGCAGGGACTCGAATGGGGAAATGATTTTTACACACAGGAGTATAAGTCTATGTAGGGTTGGGATGTGTTTCTTTCTCCTAAAATACTGCCTGTGACCTGCAATGGAGAGAGCAGCCTTACACTGTTTCCATTGTTTAACAGTAAAAAATTGTTATTTGAATGTATAAAACATTGCATGAAGGGATGCAATAAAATTTCAGTCTATGAATCAGCTTGGCAATAAGTCAGCATGCTTGGAAGATGAAAACTTGGAGTCAGGCCTAGTTGTAAATCAGGGTTTTGTAATATGTAAAAGACCCAAATCACATCTTGACCTTCCAGTTTGATGTAGGAATTATCAGCCTGTATCAGCACCATTCACTAGAGTCAAACTCTTAGCACTTTAGCAATTCTGATATTTCATTCTCATTTTCCTATTGCCTAATTTTCTAAAATTGAGAGAGAATTTTGGGGGAAGTTTATTCCGGGGCTGCAGCAGATTGGTTATATACGCAAGCCTTCAGCAACCATTCTTCACTGGGAATAAGACTGCAATTATTGCCACCCTAAAGTACTACAAAACATGACCACAGAAATTAAAAGGATGTGAAAATACTAAAAATAAACCACAGGACTTCCTTGCATAATTAACAGTAAACTCCAGTATCCCTAAATAATGAGAATAATCAAGGGTTAATTTGTGAAATACAAGTGAGACAGAAATACAGGTGATTTTATTTCAGCTGTTGTAGAGTCCTGAAAAAAAAAATAGTGCTTCCTTCACTTTGTGTTACTGATGGCTGATCGAGAGAGGGAGTTGATTATCCTTACTAGACAATTCTAAATGATTATAATGTTTCTCTTCTAAATTGTCATTCTAGTACAATTCTCAGGTACCTCCTAGGCCCCTGTATGCTATGAGATACAAGTCTTAACTAACAAGGAAACAACCTTTTTCTAATATCCTTAATCTTACCCATGAAATTAACTCTGCAAATAAGAATTAGCAAAAACTACGTCCAGAGGAACATCTTGACTAGTGTTTGTTAGATAAATCCTAACCCAAATTATAATGGAAATGTTTCATGTAAGTCCATAGAAATGGAGCTCTTACAATTAACTCCTATTCTTAAATATGAGGTGATGTATCGAGTGGAGAGGAACTTGGCAAATCTTGTCCAGCAGCTGGCTTAGATGCCTCCTTCCAATTCAGCACCATATTTTCCATCTCACTGATTGCCGGAAGGGGATAAAGGAGCATATTGAAAGTTTACATGATAATTCTGAACAAAATAATAATAATAATAATTGAACACATAATATGCTACAGGCACTATGATACAGCATTTGTGTAATTATAGCAGCAAATCTTCTCAACTATCATGTAAGTGTCATCATTACTCTCATTTTGCAGATGTCAATCTGAGGCTTGATTTCCGAAGGTCATGCAATTGGTAAGTGGCAAAGGCAAGACTGACCCCAGGCCTCCTGACAACAGATACAGGGTCACAAACTTATATATGACTCAGACATCTATATTGTATGATACCAAACTTCCTTAAACTTAAATGAGGCAGATGTAGATTATTTGTCAGGGGAAAAACTGTTTGACGCCTTTGCATTTGGCATAGTAGTGGTTATGGTGGCAAAATTCTTTTGCCACAGTCACAAAAGCCTTCACCCTGAACATTATTAATGTACTGAATTTTGTTATAAAAATTAAAGAGAAAATTTACTGACAGGAGAATTGAGAGAGAATTTGGGGGAAAGTTTATTCTGGGACTGCAGCAGATTGGTTATATAAGCAAGCCTTCAGCAACCATTCTTCACTGGGAATAAGACTGCAATTATTGCCACTTGATTGACTCCACTGAAATGATTTATACAATGCTAAGCAGGGTGTTTATATTATACAATTTTTTATTTTTCCAAACTAAAAAGATTTCAGTTTACCGTTCCTGATATTTAATCAAAGAGATCCGAAGATGGGATACATGTTGTGTGGCTAGCATGATCTAATTTCTATCTTCTAGTATAAAAACTGAGATTTTCCTATAAATGACACTCTTTAAGGACAATAAAGTCAACACACACACACACACACACACACACACACAATTTTCATCTTCATAAAGTGTTTTAGACAGAAATGCTATTTAAATCCTGTTGCAACACCAGCTAATTCAGAGTTTATCATTTTTAGTTACTCAATTTGATCACTTTAAGAATCAGACTTTCAAAGAGCTCCAACTTTCTATGCATGAGGTATGATATACTATAAGAAAAAAAAATATGGTATATTTTATTGTATCTGGCACTCTGTCATTAATGCCTCCTTCAATTATATTGCTAAGAAACTTGTTTATTGCAATAATACATTTAATAACATATTTCCCTCTACTAACAACTCCAGGAATAATAGCTGTAATATGTCAACATTTATTGCTAATACACTAAAACCAATTTACTTGACAACCCCCCCCCCAAATAAAAAAGCTTGAAAAAATCAAATAAAACAAAATTCAAGTCAATAGATTATATATGGAAAATGAAATTCCCATGTGCAGGATTTTGCCAAACCATGAGGAGCAAGAGATTTTATCATAAATTAATGACAGGACCTAGACAAGCCTTAAAACGTCAGTCCTTTGGGACTTTAACCTATGTTTTAGTTTGCTAAAGCTGATGAAATGCCAGAAATGGTCTGGCTTTTAACAGTGGAAATTTACTAGTAGACTCTTCTGTCATGTGGGAAGGCACATGGCAGCATCTACTGGACCTTCTCTCCTGGTTTTCATTGCTTTCAGCTTCTGGCTGCTCTGTATGCAGCTTTCTTTCTGAGTTTCTGTGTCCTCTCAGCTTCTGTGGCTTTTTTTTTTTTTTTTTTTTCTGTATTTCATTCTCTTATAAAGGACTCCAGTAAGAGAATTAAGACCAACCTGGGGCATGCCTCAAATGAAATATACTAATCCAAAGGTCCCACCCACAGGAATGGATAAGCTTTAAAAAAAAGATCTTTCCTGGGGTCTATAAAACCTCTAAACCATCACACTTAAATCACTATGCATCTATAGAAGCTGATCTACAGCTACTTTAAATATGAATTAGTCCCCAATCTCTTTCAGCTTTGCAACTTATAATTTTAGCAATGAAAATGGAATTGGTCCTTTCAGTGGTATTGCCTGAGGTGGGTCTATATTTCTTCATATGAGACAACTAAATCAGAAAGCTGTGATAGAAAGATACATAATTAATATGTATATGTCTTCATGTAATTTACAAAACAACTCTGTAAACTTAAGTGGTAATTTCATCAATATACAGAGAAGGAAATTGAAGCTCCAAGAAATATTCACCCAGATTTTTCTGATTCAAATGCTTACCTTTCAATATTCAGAACAGCAGTATGAGTAAATAAACCATAGAGAGTTTGGGAAATCAGTCTAGCAGAAATATCTAATGTTGGAGAGGAATGGGGCTGGTGGTAGTGTTGAGGGGTTCATTTAGGAAATTACTGAAGTGTGATTTTATCGAGACAAATTAAGGCAGTGGCAATGGGAACCAAAAGTAAGTGATCACAACACAAGGTAACTACCAATTCTTCCCTACCTGGAAATTTACAAATAATATGAAAATCTTTGTATTTTCTTCAGTAATAGATCATTTAAACAGATGAAAATACATTGACCCTGTTTTTATTTTGAGTATTATTTCATGAAAATATTGTTAATTTGAATGAGAACTGTATTTCTATGCCAAAAGATTGTATCCAAAGTTCAACTTGATGAAATGTTCTAATCATTTGTGCATTAATTACCACCCTATGTTATAAGGTCCTGTAAATGGCTCCTTCGGTTGTCTAAAAATCTGAAGGAGTTTATATAGATTCAGCAGTTTGTTCAGCAGGTCTTTTTGTTCCTTTCACAAGTACAGTTGAATATTTAAATTATGTATCATACTCAGACAAAATGAGAAGATTATTCTGAGTTATTTAGCATCATTCAGTTCTTGGGGGGAGCTATCAATTCAAACCTGGCAATACATATTCAAAGAAGGCATAGATTAGAAGAAGTTAAGAGGTCAGAAAAAAAAGAATGGCTTGAGAAACACAAATGATGGCAAAAAGCTAACAGAAGCAAACTTAAGAAAGATGATAGAAGAAAGGATTGGAAGAGAATAGGTGCAATTAATTTCATCATTTCATAAGAAAGAAATGCTGTGGGAACCACATGCAGATGAAAACAAATGTGAACATTTATTTACAGCTTAATGACCATTAGAACACCTTGAAGAATCAGGAGCCACAGAAATTTGGAAATATGAGAGAGTCTATATTCTTATTTCAGTGTAGAGAGGGTTGACTTGTTTCCCACACCTGCATGTCTCCAGACTGCACTATGTCTAAAGGGACATCTCATATGGAAGGTAAGTCTCTTCAAAGGGGAAAAAAAATGCAATTCCAGAGTTTGAGGGGGCTGAGATGTGCTCCTAGTATATCTTCAAGTCCATTTTGCTTTTCTGTAGAAATTGGAGCTTTATGAGTTCTGCTAGTCATATTGTATTGCCTGTACAGTCAGCATGGCATGTAGCAAAGGTGGTAGGGGAAGATGTTCCAGATAGGGGGTATGAGTCCCTAGGCAATTATTTTTGTCCACTGCCAGTCTTAAAATTCAGAGGAGGCTATAACCTTGTCAGCACTGACAATTCCACATAGGTGAGTACATTCCTTTAAGGAGCACCTATTAAAAATCACACATTGTGAGAAATTAGCTGTTGGAGATAACTGATATTACACACTTTAAGTTTGAAGAGATATACAAGATTTGATGCTTCATCATCCTAAGGATATTCATTCTCTTTAAATGCATCCTATCAAATAACACATCTTAACATCTCTAGCTTCAAAATATATACTGCATCTGTCTAGTTTTCCCTTCTCCTACCATCTGAGTGTACGACATGACTTTCTTTCTCCTGTATGATCGTGGTAGCCTCCAAAAAGCTCTCCCTGCTTCCACTTTGTCCTCATAATTCCCATTATCTTCACCAAAGCCAAAAGGATCCTTATGAAACACTTTCCATTGAATAAAACTATAGAATTATATACTGTTATTTATGAAATAATGCAGATTTCTTTAGTGCAAAGACTTTCTGTCTGTTTACTACTGTATCCCCATTTTCTGTAGTAGTACCTGGCACATAGTGGGCCTTCTGTATATATATATATATATATATATATATTTTTTTTTTTTTCAAATAGTGTGGCATTTTGTGTTTGCATGTAGCAGTGTTTAGTGATGTCTAAATTAATGCTTTTGTGAAAGAAACTAGGGCTATGTAAAGGTGGTAAGCTGTCCAAAAGTAAGGTGCTATAATTTTCATAAGGAGCCCAGGGGCCTCATCATGAATGAGGCACTACTTTTTCTCTAACGTTCAAATACATTTAACCATTTTATTGAAAAGAAATTGACTGGGGAATACAGAAATCCCTCTGAGGTAAAACCTTATGACGGTAAAATGCAGCAGAAGCAATTGTCTGATCCCCGTACTGTGATGGGTACTAGAGGGAGATGACATTATTTCTGAATCTGTGAATAAAACAGCAAATAAAATTTCCCATGCTGACTGATTCAACCTGGTTTTGGGTTCATGTCCTGGGAAACACCTGTTTTTATAAAACCACCATGCTAGAATAGACAGCACCAGAGAATGTTGCTATGATTCATTCATGGCTCTAAACAGTCTTGGAAGAGATAGGATTGGATGCCTTGCCTTTGCCAGTTGAATATTTTCATGATAATGAGCAACTCTTCACTTAAGTTTTATAAATGGCAGCAGCAAATCTGTCAATTTGGCAACATTGACAACAGCCCCTGCTTATGACAGAAATATTTCCCAGAGGCAATGATGGAAACCTCCGTGTATACAACTCCTACAGGTTAAAAGAAAATCATTTGTTCTCTGGCTTAGGAAGCAATATAATCACCTGCCAATTTGACCCTTCGTAATTACTAAGAGATACCATTCAATAACCAGTTCTATAGCTTAGTAACTGTGCAACTTCGGACAAAACATGTTAGCTTTCCAAATCTCAGCACCCTCATCTGAAAAGACCATGGGGCAATAATATTACTCAATGCATATGTTATTTTGAAGATTAAATGAAATAAGCCATATAAGGTGCACAGTGGTGACTAGCACATAATCATCTCTCTAAAAGTGTGAGC
The DNA here is from genome assembly GCF_015220235.1 of Choloepus didactylus. Lineage (NCBI taxonomy): Eukaryota > Metazoa > Chordata > Mammalia > Pilosa > Megalonychidae > Choloepus > Choloepus didactylus. The sequence continues at coordinate 186,287,130 of NC_051309.1, read as the reverse complement.
TATGTAAATGTGATCTTTTCCCTTTATATGCAATGTTTTGGCATGTTTAAGAGTTGAATATGCTCTTTAACTGTAATGCACAATTCTAAACAAAGAAAATGAATATTTCTTTAAATGATCATTAATCAGAATATTGAAGTAATGTAAATATTCAAAAGTTATTTAATTGCTTAAATATATTTGAAAAGAATATCAGCCAAAGAAGAAACTTGGGCTTATTAATTCATAGTCACGAACCGTATTGCTTGATTTAATCCCATTGCCTTTTAATCCTTTCCTGTTTGCTTTAACCAGCTAAAATTTTTAAATCCAATTGTCAAACACTTTTTAGCTTTCTTTTTGAGTCACTTGAAATGTATCCAAAGCATTAAATAAGGTTAGTTTTGAAGATAAGGGCATGGCACATTGAGGCCAGACAGTGGCTGGAATGAATAGGCTATCCCAAGAAAAGGTAATGAAAAACAGAACAATTTATGTTCCATTCTCTTTTGCCATCTGCTGAAAAGGGCTATAACTTTATAATAGGGGTACAACTAGCCAAATGACTTAAGTATAAATCTCAAGAAGTCAAATAACTCAATATCTAGAATTTTTGCCTGTTATGCTATATTTAACTTTAGCAGGAGATCTATACACAGAAAAAAAAAGCAAACTTCAATTATTGAAAAAAATTGATGTGCAATATATGTGTATCTATGCTTCATGTAATAAATAAATATGGAATAGACATATATATATGAATATAAGAATAGGTACATTTGAATTAATGTCAGAAATCTTTGTCTCAAAATAATTGAATAGGTTGTCATAAGACCAATCTTCTTCACACTGGAAATAACAGCCACTGTCAATTTAACCAACAGTTGAGAATGATAGAAGAAAAAGTGCAGCATGCATAAAATTTGAGGACTAAGTCTCGAATGAGCAAGTTTAATAGTTTTGGGTCCAATTAGACTTTAATATTTACATTTATTAATCATTAAAATTGTTATTTTGAAGAGACATTTACCTTATTTTCTAGAGTGCATAGTTCTACATTAATCAATACTGCATTTCCAGTGAACAAAATTTAGTGAAATAAGATTTTCAAGAAAAATAATTACAGTTTTTTTGTGCTTAATCTGTGGAATTTTAGGTAAGAACTTCATTTGCATTAATCCTCCTTTAATTTTGAGAGTAGAACAAAGAGAAGGGTATTTTTAGCATTTCTGAATGCTAACTAAGACCTGGAAATATAATTTTTCTAAGGTCAAAGGACAAAGAAGGGGAAGAGTTAGAGGCTCATATTCTGTTCTAACTTTACAGCTTGTACTTTTAGCTAGTGCACCACACATTTTACAATGTATCAAAACTCTAAACTTTGGATCACAAAATTTGTACCTTTTCCTCAAATTGCAGTTTTTTTTTTAATTAGAGAAGTTGTGGGTTTACAAACAATCATGCACAAAATAAAAGAATCCCAAATACCACTGTATCTGTTTGTATATATTATGTCCCCCAGAAGAAGCCATGTTCTTTGATGCAATCTTGTGGAGGCAGACATATTAATGGGGATTAAGTTGAAACATTTGGATTAGGTTGTTTCCATGGAGATGCACCCCACCCAACTGTGGCTGATGACTCTGATTGGATAATTTCCGTGGAGTGTTACCCCACCCATTCAGGGTGGGTCTAAACTAAATCACTGGAGCCATATAAATGAGCTGACAAACCGAAGGAACTCAGTGCAGCTGAGAGTGACATTTTGAAGAGGAGCTACAGCCAAGAGGGACAATTTAAAGAATGCATGGAATCTGAGAGAAGAATTGAAGCTTACAGAGACATTTTGGAGACAGCCTTTGAAAACAGACTTTTGCTCTGGAAAAGCTAAGAGAGGACAAACGCCCCAAGAGCAACTGAGGGTGACATTTTGGAGAGAAGCTGAAGCCTAGAGGAACATCCCAGGAGAAAACCATTTTGAAACCAGAACTTGGGGGCAGATGCCAGCCACATGCCTTCCTAGCTAACAGAAGTTTCTGGACGCCATTGGCCATCCTCCAGTGAAGGTACCCGATTGTTGATACATTACCTTGGACACTTTATGGCCTTCAGACTGTAACTCTGTAACCAAATAAACCCCCTTTGTAAAAGTCAATCCATTTCTGGTGTTTTGCATCCTGGCAGCATTAGCAAACTAGAACAACCACCTTACTATTAACACCTTGCATTGGTGTGGAACATTTTTTATAATTTATGATAGCACATTTTTATAGTTCTACTATTATCTATAGTCTGCAGTTTAACTTAGGGTTCACCGGATAGTGTAATTCCATGGATTTTTTTTATTCTGTTACCATATATACAGTCTAACATTTCTCCTTTTAAACATGTTGAGATATATATTTCAATGCTGTTAATTACATTCCTAATGTTGTGCTACCATCACCACCAACAATTACAAAAATATTTCCATCATTTCAAATAGGAACTCTGTTCATTTTAAGCTTTACTTTCTCATTCCCTGTCTCCATCTTGTCCCCTGATAACTTATATTCTAGATTCTGCCGCAGAAATCAAAACAGCATAGTACTGGCACAAGGACAGACATATAGACCAATGAAATAGAATTGAGTGGTCAGAAATCAATCCTAATATTTATGGCCAATATTTTTGACAAGGAGGCAAAGACCACTCAATTGGGAATGAATAGTCTCTTCAACAAATGGTGCTGGGAAAACTGGATCTCTGTTTGAAAAAAAAAAGGAGGACCTTACCTCATATATTATAAAGAAACAACTCAAAATGGATTAAAGACCTTAATATAAGAGCAATAACTACTATCAAATACCTATAAGAAAATTTAGGAAAATGTCGTCAGGTCCTTGTGTTAGCAATGGTTTCTTAGGCTTTATACCCAAAGTAGATGCAGAAAAAGAAAAAACAAAAACAAAAACAGATAAATGGAATCCCATAAAAATTAAAAACTTTTGCACCTCAAGGGATTTTATCATGAAAGTAAAATGACAACCTACACAATGGGGCAAAATATTTGGTAACCACATATCTGATAAAGGTTTAATATCCAGAATATGTAAAGAAATCCTTCAACTTAACAACAAAAAAAGGCAAACAACCCAATTAAAAAATGGGCAAAAGACTTGAACAGATATCTCTCCAAAGAAGATATACAAATTTCCAGAAAGCACATGAAAAGATGCTCAACATCATTAGCTATCAGGTAATTGCAAATCAAAATCCCAATTGGATACCATTACACACTAAATAGAACAGCTGCTATTTAAAAAGCAAAATGACAACTTTTGGAGAGGATGTGGAAAAACAGGAACACTAATTCATTGATGGTGGCAACAGAAAATGGTGCAGCCACTGTGGAATTTAGTTTGGTGGTTCCACAGAAAGCTAAATATAGAACTACCTTTATGACTGAGCATTCCCACTGCTGAGTGTCTACCAAAAGAATTGAAAACAAGTACTGGAACAGTTATCTGCACACTAATGTTCAGAGCAGCATTAGTCACAATTGCCCAAAAGATGAAAGCAAACCAAGTGTCTACCAACCAATGAATGGATAAATAAAATGTGGTATATATATACAATGGAATAATCACCAGTAAAAAGGAATGAAGTCCTGATATATGTGGCAACATGGATAAACCTGGAAGACATCATGTTGAGTGGAATAAGCCACACACAAAAGGACAAATATTGTAGTATCTCATACTGCACTTTTAAACCATTGCCCAGAAAAAAAAAAAGTAAAAAAAGAACTATTATATAAACAAGTTCAAATATTAATATCTTCCCCATTTTAATGAATGAATTAAGTGATAAATAATTTGGGGCTGCTTATCTGAGGGAAATAATTAATATAGTGGCAGAAAATGTATGTGACTTAAGGAGTAAATGAAGTATAAGAACAGTTAGAAGTCTGTCCTCCTGTCCACTGCTGTCTTGCATCAATCATGCTTATTCTTGCCATTTTATTTACTTATTTGGGGATGTATAAATCTGGAGGCAGGGGTAGGAAGTGCTATTTTTTAATCTAAACAGGTTTTTTCCACAGTGTCCATCACATACAAAATATGGAAATCACGGGCATGCAGTTTTGTATAGACCACATTGGATATCTTATCAAAATCCTGCCACATATGCTTATCTTCCCTATCAAGGGACAATTAAGAATCCCCCTTGGCATTATCTGATACCAATAGCACAGTGCTAGCTACCAGAAGCTACATAATATTTTCCTGCTGAATTACACTGGACTTCAAGCACCATTGTGTACATTTTACTCAAAAGTGTTTGAGCAGCCAAATAATATTTTTTTTCTGTAAGGTAGTAGAAAAATCATCAAATTCAAATTATATTTCAGTCTTAGTAAATATGAAGTGGTAGTAAATCTGCTTAAATAAATTCCAGGGCTTTCATAAATTTTCAAAATAAATATTGGAGAAATTAGTATAAATAAAAGTGATTCTGCTCTACTAGCACAATATTCTAAAAGCAGCATTTAAGTGGTATTTTAAAGTATATTGCATATGTCAGTTCAAATCAGACAAGAACTGGAGACATGTGTTTTAGTTTGCTAAAGCTGCCAAAATGCAATATATCAGAAATGGACTGGCTTTTAACAATGGGAATTCACTAAATTTCAAGTCTGAGAATAATCTAGAGAATGATACCTTGTCCTCTGGACCTGATGGATTGGCAGCCCCACCTTTTTCAAGGGTTTGCACAGTGGCCAAGCTGTTGGTTCCACCTTCATCAAGCATCAGGGCAGCAGTTGGAATCTACACACCACCCTTCGTAAGCATTATTGTGGTGGCCAGACTCTCTGCAATCTCTGGGGCACAGGCTCAACCCCTTAGAACAGTGGGGTGGCAGCCAGACTCTCCCCAAACCCCAGGGAAGGTGGTCCACCCTCTCTGAAGACTTGGCAGCAGAGCTCTTCCTGAACAGTGGGGCCAAAGGCACCCCCTCTGCAAGCTCCAGAGAATATTCACCCTTTCCAAATACATGGGTGACTCTTCTGTCTTTGCCTGAAAAGACGTCTTCACTCCAGTTATCAGCTTCCATGGTTCTTCCTTTTAAGCCATTTTTCCTTTAATCTGTCCCTTTTCTTTCCCTTTTAGTCCAGGCTGTCAGTGGTTCTGTTCATAAAGATCTCAGAAAAAACTTGCCAGTTTTGACGCAATACACAGGGGTCCAAACCATCGGACAGTAGGACCTTCCACAGATTCCTGCTGGATAACTGCATTTCTAATCCTGACTTGTGCTGAAATGTCTGACTGGTTCCATGTTCAGTTAAACCCTCACATGGACCATTATTCTCTGAGGACTTGCTTTCTAGAAGCTCAGAATTTTCCAATCAATTTCTGGTTTCATTGTGCCCAGGAGTTCAGTTCTCAGTTTATCTCTTTCCTCTTATATTTTGCTATAACCTGCAAGGAAAAGCCAGGCTGCATTTTTACCTTTAGTTTTGGAAAACTCCTTAGCTAACTATCCAAACTTGTCATTTTCAAATTCTGCCTTCCATCTGACATCAGACTCAATTTTGCCAAATTCTCTGCCACTTTAAAACAAGGATTGCCTGTCTTCCTATTGACAATAACACATTCATCATTTCTTTCTAAGGCCTCCTTGGAAATGTCTTTAGTGTTCATATTTCTACAAAGAGTCTTTCCAAAACAATCAAGACCTTTTCTATCAAGCACCTCACAATTCTTCCAGAATCTACCAATTATCCATTTATAAAGCTATTTCAGCATTTTTGGTATTTGCAATCTCAACATCCCATTCATGGTACCAAAATCTGTTTTAGTTCACTAAAACTGCCTACATGCAATATACCAGAAAATGGAATGGCTTTTAACAATGGAAATTTACTAGTTTACAAGCTTACAGTTCTGAGGGCATGAAAATGTCCAAATCAAGGCACCATCAAGATGACAGCTTCTTCATGAACACAGGCTGCCTCAATCTTGGACTCCCCTGTTTGATGGCAAGGCAAATGGTGGTGTCTGCTGGTCTCTCCCTTCTCTTCCAGATTTCATTACCTCCAGCTTCTGGCTTCAGCAACTTCCTCTCTGTTTCTGAGTCTTTCTCTCTCAGCTTCTCTTTCTCTGAATTCCATATGCTTATAAAGGACTCCTGTAAGAGGATTAAGACCTGCCCTGAATGAGGTGGGTCACATCTTAAGTTAAGATTCTGCTCTCCAAAATATAGGTACAATGGATCCAAACCCACAGGAATGGATTAACTTTAAGAGCATACTTTCCTGGGGTCCATAATGCCTTCAAACCTTCAAATCTTGCAGAACTGGTTGAGAACAACTTCTTATCTTAATCAGTATTGCTTCATTCCACAAATAAAAGTGGTTTTGTGTTGCTTCTGGGTTGCATACGGTCTGGAAAATAAATAGAAACCTATAGAATAACGAGGAAAGGTCAAAACTGAAGAAACCAATAGAAGTAGTTAAATTGCCTATTTTTGTTTGTTGTATTAGTTTTTTCCTTAGAATGTAATGTTTTAAAATCACTGAAAACACAGAACCATTTTGACTAAGTGTTATGAAACCTCTTGACTAAGTGTTGAGTATTCCTTAAATAGTCCTTATAAAAATATTATTATTCCATGCATTCTCACTGATGCTTAAATAAATCTTAGTAGTATATTTAATGTTCTCCTTGAGAACTCATGGATCAGCTCAAGAATTTAGTAAGTATTTATATCAAATTAAAACTGTGCTTTGAAAGGTAGTTAGGGTAAAGAAAGAACAGCCAATCTGCTGTATTTAAACTTAAATTTATCATAAAGTAAAATGCTTCCTAACTTGAAGTATAGAATCTAAAAGTCCCCCCATGAATTATGAAGAAAGTATATTCTATTTATGTACCAAAATTCAAAGACTTTCAGAGATTATATTCATTTGCATTGATATAATTATTCCCTATAAACCATGCTTTTTGCTTTCCCATAAAGTTTTATTGTGCAAATATCAAGAAATATCCCAAAACATTTAACTACCTCTATTATATGTTGTGTGAAATATTCCCTAATTGCAAATTAAGTGGTTAGTGGTTTGAAAGAGTTAATGTGCCTCTGAAAACTTATCTGAGAATAATTGTAGGTATCAGGCTCATTAAGCAACTCATTAAACCATCTAATAGAGAAACTTCACATTTTTTTTTCCTTTTTTCATGTTTTTCCCTTTCATTCTTAAATTGATAGATTCAATTCAGTAATATCAGAATAAATTTGGGTATGGAATTCTCTTTTAACATTAATATTTCATGTACATGCATGGTTTTACTAAAACCTTTTGAAAAATATTTGCTAAGCAATATGATTTAGATTAATATGTTGTTCCTCTACAGCACCCATGGCCTTACCAATTGGTAAAAACAAGCAAATCATATGTACAGTAATGCTGCCAATGTCAAGAATATGTTACTATACCTGATTTATTATCAGGATTTCCAATCATTTTATTCTAATCCCCTAACAGCAATTATTCTCTCTAAGATACTCTGAAGATATTCTTGTATATAATAATAATGTGCAATTTGATTCTTGAAACAAAGATAAATTTAATTGGTGTTCATCACTCAAAGGTCCTTTAAATTTTGTCTTATTTCAGTTGGGGTCTCATAAGTTTTCACTTCTCTTGGGTAAATACTTACAGCTAATTGCTGGTTCATAGAGCAAGTTGAAAAAAAAAGTTCAGTTATATACAATTAGAAAAGTAATAAATGAAACCTAGGTAAGATGGAAATGGAAAAGGATCAAAATATGGAGAACAAAAAACAATTAAAATATGCTTTCTTATGTTAATATTAAAACAAATTAATAGCAAGGCAAAAAGCATTAATAAAAGATAATGTGGTATGTATATATAAAATGTACATAAGATGGAATGAAGAACATAATACAAGCAAGTGTATTTATATATTTACACATTTAGATAGTATAAGAAAATTTATATTTAAAATATATCTTGTTAAAGATGATTCAAAAAGGAAGAAACCCCTGAATAATACTAAAATCATTTGGGTAATTAAGTCAGAAATTAAAAAAAAAAAAAAAATCAGTAAAGGATACCTAAAGCCAGAAGTGTTCAAAATTAAATTCTGTCTAATATCAAAGGAATGAAAATATTTGAATTTTACAGATGTTCTTTCTGAATTCCACCTGTAAATAAAGAGATGTATGCTTTCCAATTCATTTTTTAAGTAAAATTTCACATAGACTTAAGTATTGACCATTTTCTAGTGTATAATTCTGTAACACTTAGGACATTTACGATGTTGTACAATCATCCAATCTGTATATTTATACGACAATTTAATCACCCCAATAGAACCCTATACCCATTAAGGTGTCACTCACAATTTTCTACTCTTCCACCCACTGGCAAGCATTACTCTGCTTTTTGTCTTTATGGATTTACCTATTTTGGATGTTTCATTTTAATGGAATCATGGAATATGTGATCTTTTCTTTATGGCTTCTTTTACTTGACATAATGCTTTTCAAGGTTCAACCATGTGCAGCATATATCACTACTTCAATCCTTTTTATGGTTGAGTAATATTCCATTGATGTACCTACCACCTTTTAAAAATCTATTTATCATTAGATAAACATATTGGTTGATCTACCTTTTAGCTGTTAAGCATAGTGCTGCTATGGACATTTGTGTACATGTATTCGATTGAACACATACTTTTAATTCTTTTGCCTGCATACATAGGAGGGGGAAAATGGGGTCATACTCATGTTTAACTCATTGAGAGCTACTAAACTATTTTCCAAAGTGACTGCACCATTTTAAACCCTTCCAGTGGTGCACAATATTCCAATATTTCCACATCTCTGTCAACACTTATTTCCTTATTTTTTTTTTATTATGGCCAACTCAGTGGATTTGAGGGTTATCTTGTTAATTTAATTTGAATTCACCCAATTACTAATTGTATTAAGCATTTTTTCCAGTACCTGTTGGCTTTTTGCATATTTTCTTTGAAAAATTGTCTGTTCAAATCACTTGCCCATTTTCATTTAGGCCATGTGTTTTTTTGTTGTTGAGTTCTAGAAATTTTTATATATTCAGAATATTAGACCCTTAATCAGGTAGCTACATTGTTTGCAAATATTTTCTTCAGTCTGTGGGTTGTCTCTTCACTCTCTTGAGGCTATCATTTGATGCACAAAAATTTTTAATATGGTTGAAGCTCAATTTATATATTTATTTCTTAAGTTGTTTGTGCTTCTGAGTCATATCTAAAAAACATTGTCAAACCCAAGGTTATTAAGATTTACCCCAAAGTTTTCTTCCAAGAGTTTTATAGTTTTAGCTTTTATATTTCTGCATTTAATCTATTTTGAGATAAATTTTGTATATGGTGTGTTTTGATTAGCTAAAGCTCTCAGAAGGCAATATACCAGAAATGGGTTGGCTTTTACAATGGGGATTTATTAGCTTGCAAATTTACAGTTTTAAGGCCATGAAAGTGTCCAAGTTAAGGCACTGACATGATTATACCTTCTCTGAAGAAAGGCCTCTGGTATCTGGGACACCTCTATCACAACGGGCACATGACCAAAGTCTACTAGTCTTTCTCTCCCAGGTTTCATTGCTTTCAGCTTCTGGCTTCTGTGGTTTCCTCTCTCATCTTTTCTGGGGGCTTTTTCTCTTTATGCTTCTCTTAAATTCATCCCTTAGCTTCTTTAGGGATTCTCTTAATTTCATCTTTCTTAATGGTCTCCAGTAAAAGGATTAAGACACACTGTAAATGTGGTGGGTCACATCTCAATTGAAATAATTTAACCAAAAAGTCCCACATAACAGTCTGCACCCACAGGAATGATTAAAAGAACATGGCCTGAACAGGGCAAGATGGTGGAGTGGTGAGGTGTGAGTTTTAGTTACTCCTCTGGGGCAGTTGGTAGAAAGCCAGGAACTGCATGGACTGGACACTGCAGAGGAATTTGTTTGGACATACTTCATACAACACTCATGAATGTGTGGAATAACTGAGATCAGCAAAATCTGTAAGTTCTTGAGGCCAGGGGGCCTACACCCCTCCCTGCCAGGCACAGTCCTGAGGGAGGAGGGGCCATCAGTGCTGGGAACCAAGAGGGAGAACTGCAGTTGCAGCTGTGATTGACAAGCTCAGACTCCAGAACAGAAACTCCAACCGCAGATAAGACACCAGAAAATCTGGGAGCAGTCAGCCCATTAGAGAGGAGATAGGGCTAGCAAAAACAGCAAAATAAAAAGTAAACAAACAAACAAATAAATAAAAATAAAAACAGAGACTTTTTGGAGTTTGGGTGAAAATAATATGGAAAAGGGCTAGGCTTAAACAGAATCAGGCACATATGCAAATCCAGGGGGTGAAGGCCCTTGTATGAAAAGCTGGTTTCTCTGCTTTCTTGATTGTTCCTTAATGGCCCTCAACTCCTTGTCTTTTAGCATTTCAGTAGTCCATTAGATCTGCAAGGACTGTAAATAGCCCATCATGGGCCCTTCTTTTTCTTTTTCTTCTTCCTTTGAATCTTTTTCTCTTTTTATAAAGCAATTATTTTAAGAAGCCCATTACACAAAGCCTCAAAGACTTGCAATTTGGACCCAGGCAAGAGCAGAGCTAAGATAGCTCTGAGAGACAAAACAATAAGTCTAGTAGCAGAGAAAATTTGCTAAACACCATAGCTTCCCAAGAAAAGGGGGGTGTGGCCCAGCTCCAGTGGTAGCCCTCCTTCTGGGAACTCAGACCCCAGGAGATAGAATTCAGAAATTAGTTTCAGTCAGTCACACCCCAACAGGGTCAGGGTCACTAGGAGAACTAAAGGCTCCATGCCTTCTTACATTGGTGGGGGAATTTCAGACTGGCAAGCACCACCTACTGGACAGCATAGAGGAAGCACAGAATCTAAAGGCTTCACAGGAGGGTCTCATTTTTTAGGAAATTCCATACCTTTCTCCTGAGACCTGGGCCTCTGTGGACAGTGAAAACTTGACTGGGGTTGACCATATCTGAGGAGACCATCACACAAAAAGGCTGCACAGAGACAGGGCAAGAAACAGAAAAACAAGTGGTGAAAAACTCTGATTAACTAAACAGAATCTAAGTTAAAGGTCCAGAATAAGCTGAACTGAACACCAACGGTTAGGGAACAAAGGCAACCAATAAGAAAACCCTAGGTAAAACAGTGAAAACAAGCTCCAGAATAAGTTAATCAAGAAAGATGCCTAGACAGCTTAAGATAATGAATTATACTAGGAAACATGAAAATATGGAGCCAAAGAAAAAAATGAATAGTTCAACTGAGATACAGGAGTTGAAGCAATTATTGCTAAATCAATGAACTGAAGGAAGAACAAATTGGAGATGTTCAAACAAATATAAATCAATTCAAAATCAAGTCAATGAACTGAGGGAAGACATAGCAATAGAGATGAAGAATATAAGGAGGACACTGGGTGACCGTAAGGAAGAAATCATAAACTTGAAAAAGCAAACAGCAGAACTTACGGGAATGAGGGGCATAATGGAGGAGATGAAAAAAAAAATGGAGGGATACAACAGTAGATTTGAACAAGCAGAACAAAGGATCAGTGAACTGGAGGACCAGACATCTGAATTCACACACAAAAGAATAGACGGGGAAAAGAATAGAAAAATATGAGCAGGGTCTTAGGAAGCTGAGTGACAGCATGAAATACACAAATATACATGGCATGGGTATCCCAGAGGGAGAAGAGAGGGGAAAAAGGGGCAGAAAGAATAATGGAAGAAATAATCACTGAAAATTTCCCAACTCTTATGAAAGACAGAAAATTAGAGTTTCAAGAAGTACAGTGCATCCCAAACAGAATAGACCCCAATAGACCTACTCCAAGACACTTACTGATCAGATTGTCCAATGTCAAAGACAAAGAGAGAACTCTGAAAGCAGCAAGAGAAAAGCAATCCATCAAATCCAAGGGAAGCTCGATAAGACCACTTACAAATTTCTCCACAGAAACCATGGAAGCAAGACGACAGTGGTATGATGTATTTAAGATACTGAAAGAGAAGAACTGCCAACCAAGAATTCTATATACAAAAACTGTCCTTCAAAAATGAGGGAGAGATTAAAATATTTTCAGACAAACAGACACTGAGAGAGTTTGTGAATAAGAGACTGGTGCTACAAGAAATACTAAACAGAATGCTACAGGCTGATAGGAAAACACAGAAGAAAGAGGTTTGGAGAAGAGTATAAAAATGAAGATTATCAGGAAGGGTAAAAAGAGAGACAGGAAAAGATAAGACCCAGCATATAAAATTGAAACAACAAAATGATAGAAGAAAGCACTGCCATTATAGTAATAGCACTAAATGTTAATGGATTAAACTCCCCAATAAAAAGACACAGACTGGCAGAATGGATTAAAAAACAGAACCCATCTATATGCTGTCTACAAGAAACTCACCTTAGACACAAGGACAAAAATAGGCTGAAAGTGAAAGGTTGGAAAAGTATTTCCTGCAAACAGCAACTGGAGAAAAAGGGAAAGTAGCTTTATTAATATCAGACAAAGTAGACTTCAAAAGTAAAACAATTAAAGGAGACAAAGAAGGACACTATAAAAGGGTCATGTCATCAAGAAAACATAACAGTCATAAATATTCATGCACCAAGTCAGAGTGCCCCAAAATTAATGAGGCAAACACTGAGAACACTGAAAGGAGAAGTAGATAACTCCACAGTAATAGTTGGAGACTTCAATACACTCCTCTCATCAATGGATAGAGCATCTAGAGAGAGGATCAACAAGGAAATGGAGATGTTGAACTGTATAATAAATGATCTAGACTTGACAGACATTTATAGAACACTACACAACAGCAGGATACACATTTTTCTCAAGTGCTCATGGAACATTCTCTAGGATAGACCACATGCTGGGTCACAATGCAAGTCTCAACAAATTAAAAAAAATTGATACTATAAAAAATACTATGTCAGATCATAATGGAATGAAGTTGGAAGTAAATAATAGGCAGAAGATTGTAAAATTCACAAATATATGGAGACTAAACAACACACTCTTAGAAACCAGTAGGTAAAGGAAGAAATTGCAAGAGAAATTAGTAAATACCTTGAGCAAATGACAATGAAAACACAACATATCAAAACTTAGAGATACTACAAAGGCAGTGCTGCTGGGGAAATTTATTGCCCTAAATGCCTATATTAAAAGAGAAGAGAGAGCAAAAAATTGAGGAATTAACTGTCCACCTGGAGGGAGTAGAGAAAGAACAGCAAATTAACCCCAAAGCAAATAGAAGGAAAGAAATAACAAATATTAGAGCAGCAACAAATGAAACTGAGAACAGAAAAACAATAGAGATAATCAACAACAAAAAAAGCAGATCCAAATAAATGATTCAGAAACAGGAAAGGAAACATAACTAATGGTCCTGAAGGAATAAATAGATAATGAGAATGTACTGTGAGCAACTGTATGCTAATAAACTGGACAACTTACATGAAATGGACAATTTCCTAGAAAAGCATAAACAAACAACATTGACCCGAGAAGAAATAGACAACCTCAACAAACCAATCACAAGCAAAGAGATTGTCAGTCATCAAAAAGCTCCCCCAAAAAAGAAAAGTCCAAGACCAGATGGCTTCAGATGTGAATTCTACCAAGCATTCAAGAGGGAATTAATACCAATCCCACTCAAACTCCTCAAAAAAATTGAAGGGGAGGGAAAGCTACCCAGCTCATCCTATGAAGCCAACATTACCCTAAAACCAAAATGAAAGATACCGCATAAAAAAGAAAATTATAGACCAATCTCTTTAATGAATATAGACGCAAAAATCCTCAACAAAATACTCACAAATTGAATCCAGCAGCACATTAAAAGAATTATACACCATGACCAAGTGGGGTTTCTTCCAGGTATGCGAGACTGGTTCAACACAAGAAAATCAATTAATGTAATACACCACATCAATAAATCAAAGTAAAAGAACCAGATGATCATCTCGATCAATGCAGAAAAGGTACTTCACAAAATTCAACAAAGCCAAAAATATCTTGAGGAAGAGGAATGAAGTGTTAGGTCTCACAGTACCTGACTTTGAAGCATATTACAAAGCTACAGTGTTCAAAACAGCATGGTACTGGCATAAGGACAGAGATACCAAAAAATGGAATCAAACTGAGTGTTCAGAAATAAACTGTCACATCTACAGACAACTGATTTTTGATAAGGCAGTCAAGCCAAAGCAATTAGGACAGAGCATCCTTTTCAATAAATGGTGTTTGGAGAACTGGATATCCATTTCCAAAAGAATGAAAGAGGACTCCTAACTCACCCCTTATACAAAAATTAATGCCAATTGGATCAAAGACCTAAACATAAGCACTAAGACCATAAGACCCTTAGAGAAAATGTAGGGCAATATCTTAAAAATCTTGTGATAGGAGGTGGGTACCTAGACTTTACACCCAAAGCTCAAGCAACCAAAGAACAAATAGACAAATGGGATCTCCTCAAAATCAAACACTTTTGTACATCAAAGGACTTTGTTAAAAAAGTAAAAAGGCAGCATACACAATGGAGACAATATTTGGAAATCATGTATCAGATAAGGGTTTAATATCCTGCATATATAAAGCAATCCTACAACACAACAGCAGAAAGACAAAAAAAAAAAAAAAAAAAAAAAAAAAAAAACAATTAAAAAATGGGCAAAAGACATGGAGAGACATTTTTTTGAAGAGGAAATACAAATGGCTCAAAAACATATGAAAGAATGCTCAACTTCACTGGCTACTAGGGAAATGCAAATCAAAATCACAATGTCATGTCACACCTAGCAGAATGGCCACTATCCAAGAAACAGAAAATTACAAGTGCTGGAGAGGATGTGGAGAAAGAGGCACACGTATTCATTGCTGGTGGGAATGTAGAATGGTGCAACCACTCTGGAAGACAGTGTGGAGGTTACTCAGGAAGCTAAGGATAGATCTGCTGTATGACTCAGCTAGTCCAATGCTAGGTATATAGTCAAAGGAACTGAAAGTTGACACAAATGGACATTTATAAACCTGTTTATTGCAGCATTATTCACAATTGGCCAAGATATGGAAGCAGCCCAAATATCTGTGGTATATACACATATATACAGTATAAACTGTGGTATATACACATAATGAAATATTATGCAGCTGTAAGACAGAACAAAGACATGGAACATACAATAGTGTGGATGAATCTTGAGGAATTGTGTTGAGTGAAGTTAGCCAGAAACCAAAGGACAAATACTGTATGGTCTCACTAATTCGAACTAACATTAGTGAGCAAACTTTGGGAGTTAAAGTTGACAACAGGCTACCAGGAGACAGAAAGTGGGTAGAGATTAGGCATTTGATGCTGAAAGACTACAGAATGTTCAGCAGGATTGATTCTATAGATCTAGAAATAGACAGCATAATACTGTGTGATGGTAGCACAATATTGTAAGTACACAGAATGGAGATGTCTGTGATTAAAGCTAAAAGAGGTGAGATAGGGGAATGTAGGACACCAGAGTTAAAGATAGATGATAAAGACTGGGACTGTACAACTTGGTAAAAACTGGAGTGGCCAATGACTGTTACTAAATGTATAAATATAAAAATGTTTTCACATGTAGGAGAACAAATGAATGTCAACCATGCAGAGTGAGGAAAAAAGTGATGATACTTGGGAAAAAAAGATAATCAAAGCAAACTGGGGTCTATGGTCAACAGTAACATTGTAATATACGTCCATTAAATGTAACAAAGACAATATACCAAAGTTAAATGTATATGAGAGGGGGATATAAGGGAGGGATATGGGATTCTTGGTAGTGGTGTTGTTTTCTGCCCTTACTATTATATTGTATTGTATGACATTTTATTTTTCTTTTTATTATCTTTTTTATTATTCATCAAAAAAAAACCTTTTTCTTAGTAATTAACATGTTCAAGTGCTAACCGTGGTGATACATGTACAACTATATGATGATACCGTGAACAACTGATTATACACTGTGGATAATTGTATGTTATGTGAATATATCTCTATAAAATTGTAGGAAAAAATATAAATAGGGATAAAAGTGCTGGAGAAAACATGGAGAGAGGGATGTATCTATTTATTGTTAATGAGGAGGCAAAATGGTGTAGCCTTTCTGGAGGTCACTATGGTGGCTCCATAAGAAGCTAAGTATGTGGGGGTCATAAGCTCCTGCAACCTCATTATGGGGTATGTACTTGGAAGATCTGAGAGCAGAGACATGAATGGGCATTTGCACATTGGTGTTTATGGAGACAGTATTCACAGTATTCATGATTTGCAGTGGGTGGAGGTGGCCTAAGTGTACACAGACTGAGGAACCAAATGGTGAACTGCAGTGTATGCATAAAATAGGATAATGAGCAACTATGAGAAGGAGTGAAGTTGTGAGACATGCAATGAGGTGAATGGATCCTGTAGAGAGCATTTTGAGTGAAGTATGCTAGAAACAAAGGCAAACATTATAATGCCTCACTGATATGGACCAACTACAGTGTGTAAACTCAGAATTGAATCTTAGAGCACAGCCTCAGTGCAATGATTATTGTAGTTGTCCCTAGATTGTAAGCTCTCACAGCAGTCAAATCTATTCCTGAATTGTAATGGCTATCTCCAAACTCTCAGATATTGATCCCTTTGTGTATAACCTGATTGGTCTCTGGAACATTGGGTATCTGTTTGATACTTAAAACTCAGAGCTAGAGCTCAGCAGATATGAATGTCAGTATTAACACATACAGCAACTGTGAAAAAAAAAAAAAAAAACTGAAAAAGGACCCAGACTTCAATTAGAGATATGAATGAAGCAGATCTGGTTAACACTAGGGCAAATTGGGCCAAAGGATAAAGGTTGAAACTGACTGTGTGTTAAAACTTCAACTTCCATGTGAGACAAAGAGAAGAGATGTTTACTTGGTGTAGATTCTATATTTTCTAAACAATATAACTTCTATGGTCAGTTTGTTCAAATACCACAATTACATGGAACTTTGAATAGGAAGTGAGATATGGTAGGTCTCTATAGGTTAGAGTGAAATAGCACCACATCCCAAAGTAACTTGGGCAGAGAATAAAAATATATATTTGGGGCCCCTCTGAGGAGCTGGGGAGGATGAGGAGGTGTTGGATTTCTTCACCTGGATGGTTGCTGGTGTTCTCACAAATATTGGGGACTGATGGCTTGATATCTTGAGCCCTCTGTCTTGGTGCTTACCCCTATGAAGCTTGTTACTGCAAAGGAGAGGCTAAACCTGCTTATAATTGTGCCTTGAGTCTCCCCCCGGGTGACTCTTTGTTGCTCAGATGTGGCCTTCTCTCTCTAGCTAAGCCACCTTGGCAGGTGATCTCACTGCCCTACCCCCTATGTGGGACCTGACTCATATCCTGGCAATGCAGGATATGACTTCTGGGGATGAATCTGGGCCCAACATTGTGGGTTTGAGAACATTTTCTTGACCAAAAGGCAGATGTGAAATGAAACAAAATAAAGCTTCAGTGGCCAAGAGATTTCAAATAGAGTCAAGAGGTCACTCTGGTAGACATTCTTACACACTATATAGATAACCCTTTTTAGGTTTTAATGCATTGGAATAGCTAGAAGTGAATACTTGAAACTGCCAAATTCAACCCAGTAGCCTTGGCTCTGGAAGACAATTGTATAACAATGTAGACTACAAGTGGTGACGGTATGATTGTGAAAACCTTGTAGATCGCACTCCCTTTTTCCAGTGTATGGATGGATGAGTAGAAAAATGAGGACAACTAGATGAAACATAGTGTGGGATGGAGGGGATGATTTGGGTGTTCTTTTTTCTTTTATTTTTTATTCTTATTCTGATTCTTTGTGGTAGAAGGAACATGTCCAAAAATAGATTGGGGTGATAAATACAGTTATTTGATTGTACTGTGAACAGTTCATTGTACACCATGGATGATTGTATGGTATATGACTATATCTCAATAAAACTGAATTTAAAAAAAAAAAAACCTGAAGAAAAGAACATGGGCTTTTCTGGGATACATAAAAGCTTCAAACGACCACATGGTGTGAGGAAGGGTCCAACTTCATTTTATGCAGATGGATATCCATTTGTCACAACAATTCATTTGTCTAACAGACTATTCTTTTCCTATAAAATGGTCTTGGCACCCTTGTTGAAATCAATTGGCCAGATTTATAGGGTTTATTTCTGAATTCTAAGTTATATTTCATTCATCTATATGTTCATCTCTATACAATTACTATACTGTTTTAATGACTGTAGCTTTGTAAATTTTGGAATTGGGAAGTATAAGTCCTCTACCTTTCTTCTTCATTTTCAAGATTATTTTGGTATTGAGCATCCCTTTTAATTCTATGTGAATTTGAGGATTTGCTTTTTTAGTTTTTTTAAAAAAAGACCATTGGAATTTTATCAGTATTGTATTGAATCTGTAGATAGCTTTGGGGATTGGCATCTTAACACTGTCTTCTATTCCATGATCACTGTTTATCTGTCCATTTAATTAGGTCTTCTTTAATTTCTGTCAGCAATATTTGATAGTTTGCAGTTCCTTGGTTTCATTTATTCATAAGTATTTTATGCTTTTTGAAACTTTCTTAAATGGAATTATTTCCCTAAATTCCTTTTCAGATTGCTAATTACTAGTGTACAGTATTACAACCATATGTATGCATTGATATTTTATTTGCAAGTTTTCTATATTAGTTCATTAGTTCTAATAGATTTTGTATGCATCTTTAGGATTTTCTAATATAAGATCATCATATTTGGGAATAGAGATAATTTTCCTTTTCTTTTTGAATGCCTGTAATGATTTTTATCTTCTAATTGCTCAGACTAGAACTTCCAGTCCTGTATTGAATAGAAGTGACAAACACAGATAACCTTGTCTTGTAGCTGATCTAAAGGTGGAAAGCTTTCAGTCTTTCACCATTGAGTATATTAGTTATGGGTTTTTCATAAATGGCCTGTAGCATATTGAGGAAGTACCATTCTTTTCCTAGTCTGTTGAGGGTTTTTATCATGAAAGAGTGTTGAATTTTGTTAAATGCTTTCTCTTCATCAATTGAGATGATCATGTTTATTTTTCTCCTTCATTCTATTAAATATGGTATGTTACATTGATTGATTTTCATATTGAACCATCCTTGCATTCCTGGTTTAAATCCCCTTGGTCATGAAGTATAATGCTTTTAATATGCTAATGCATTAGATTTAGAAGTATTTTCTTGATCATTTTTTCATCTTTATTCTTACTGATTATTGGTTTGTATTTTTCTTTTCTTCTGATGTCTTTGTCTGGCTTTGATATTAGAGTAATGCTGGCCTCACAGAATGAGTTAGGGAGTGTTCTCTCTTCTATTTTTATAATATTTGAGGATTGATGCAAATTATTCTTTACAGGTAGGGTATAAATCACCTGTGAAGTGATCTGGTCTTGGGATTTTATTTCTTGGGAAGTTTTTAATAAATTATTTGCTCTCTTTACTTGCTATAGGTCTATTCAGATTTTCCTCTTCTTGATACAGTTTTGGTAATTTGTGTATTTCCAGGAATGTGTCCATTTTATTTATCTTATCTAATTTGTTGGTGTACGATTGGTCATATTTCTTTATGACTCTCACTTTTTTTTTTCCTGTAAGGTTTATAGTAACATCCCTTCAGATTTTAGTGATTTGAGTCTTCTCATTGTTTTTCTTAGTCAATCCAGCTGCTGGTTTGTCAGTTTGTTAATCTTTTCAAAGGACCAACATTGGTTTCATTGTCTCTATTTTTTCTCTATTTTATCTCTCTTCTTATGTTTATAGTTTCATTTTTTACTACTAGATTTCGGTTTAGTTTGCACTTTTTTTATTCTAATTCCCTAAGGTGTAATATTAGGTGTTTATTTGACATCTTTCTGCATTTTTAATGAAGGCTTTTAGAGCTATAAGTTTTCCTCTCAGCACCACTTTTGCAGCAACCCATAAGTTTTGTTTGTTGTATTTTCATTTTACTTAATTTCAAAGTATTTTCTAATTTCTCTTGTAATCTCTTCTTTGATCCATTGGTTGCTGACAAAGTGTGTTGTTTAATTTTCACATATTTGTCAGAGTTCCATTAATTGATTTCTAGTTTCGTTGTTCCATGTGGTCAAAGAGATGCATTGTATTCTATCTTTTAAAATTTGTTGAAACTTGCTTTATGGCCTAACATATGGGGAATGTTCTGTGTACACTGGAGAAGAATGTGTATTCTGTTGTCAGTTGGTGGACTGTTTTATGTATGGCTTTTATATCCAATTAGTTATAGTGTGGTTCAAGTCTTCTATTTCCTTATTGATCTTCTGTCTAGTTGTTCTATCCATTATTGAAAGTGGAATATGAAGTCTTTGATTATTATTGTTCAGTGGTCTATATTCCACTTGTTAGTTTTTGTTTTGTATATATTTGGGGCTCTAGTTGCTAGGTATGTATATGTTTATACTTTTAATATATTCTTGATTGAGTGACTCTTTTATAAATTTATTATGCTATTTTTGTCTCTTGTAACAATTTTTTACCTAAAGTCTATTTTGACTGATATTTGTGCACCTACTCCAGTTCTTTCAGTCACTATTTGCATGGAATGTCTTTTTCTATCCTCTCAATTTCAACCTATAATTTTCTTTGGGTCTAAAATGAGTCTATTGTATATAGGATGGATAGACCATGCATACTTTCCCCCTCATTCTGCCATCCTCTGCCTTTTAATTGAGTTTAATCTTTTTACTTTTTTAAAAATTCTGATAATTAAGTACTTTCTTCTACCATTTTAATATTCTTTCAATATGTCTCAAATCATTTGTTGCCTCAATTTCTCCAATTCTGCCTTCTTTTGTGTTTAATTGCTCTTTTGTAGTTTACCATTTGACTGCCTTCTTACCTTTCCTTTGTATTTTTACTGATTTTCTTGGTGACTGCTTCGGAATCAAAACAATCATTTCAAGCTTGTATTAACTTAGTTTGAATCAATACCAAGTTAATTTTGATAGTATACAAAATTCTAATCTTATACATCTCCATTCTTCCCACTTATTTATTTTCACAAATTATCCTTAATATATTGTGTGCCCATTAACGTAGTTTTATGATTATTGTGTTACACATTTTTAAAATAACACAGGAAACAAAAAGAGAATTGCAAAACTAAAGTACAATAATACCAGTTTTTATATTTGCCTATCTAGCTACTCTTAATGGAGCACTTTATTTCTTCATATGGCTTTAAGTTACCATCCTGATTCCCTTTTATTTCATCCTGAAGGACTCCCTTTAACATTTCTTGTAGGGCAGTACTAGTATCAAATAACCCCCTTTGTTTTTTTTTGTTTGTTTATTTGTTTTTTTATTCAGGAATATCATAATTTTTCTATTATTTTTGAATTATAGGTTTACTGGATCTACAACTCATGGTTCAGCAGATTTTCTTTTTCCTTTAGTAACTTAAGCATGTCATTCCTCTGTCCTCTAGTGTCTTATTTCTAATGAGAAATTGGCAGGTAATCTTACTGAGGATCACTTATTCATCATGAGTTGCTTCTTTCATGGGGCTTTCAAGATTTTCTCTTTATCTTTGGTTTTCAGCAGTTTGATTACCATGTGTCTCATCCATCTCTTTAAGTTTATCCTATTTGGAGTTCATTGAGATTCTTGAATTTGTGTATTAATGCATGCCATCAAATTTGGGATGTTTTCATCCATTATTTCTTCAAATATTCTTTCTGCCCTTTTCTCTCTCTCTTCTTCTCAGACTTCCATTGTGTGTGTGTGTGTCTGCTTGACAGTTCCCTCAGTTCTCTTAGGCTCTGTTCATTGTTCTCCACTACTGCCTTTGCTTCTCATATTGGGTATTATCAATCTCCTTATCTTCAAGTTTTAAAATTTTTCCTGCCTGCTTAAACCCTTAAACTGCTGTTGAATCCCCCTGTTTTTTTTTTTTTTTTTTCTTTTCATTTTAATTATTGAACTTTTCTGCCCAAGAATTTCTATTTGGTATATTTTGTTACTTTTTATAATTTTTAACAGTATTTTTTGTCATGTATGCTATCTGAAATCTCTGTTTCTTTAGATTCTTAATTTTCCAGTGACTTGACATTTTGAAATTATCATTTGGTAACTCTGGAAAGATCTCCTCCCCCTCCAGTATTTGCTATTGTTGCTTGATTCAAGCTTCAGTTATCTTATAGCTTAGTGACTTCTCAAAATAATTGCTTAAAATACTCTATTTCATGTCATGTGTTACCACTGAAGTCTGCAATCCATATGGATCTCTGTGGTTAGCCAGAGAACTGAGAAATTTTCTTAAACACCTGGAGCAAAAAAAAAAAAGTGGGGGAGGAAGTAAAATATGGAAAAGAATATAAAAAGATATAAAAGAAAATACAAGAAAGATATAGAAAGAAAGGAAAAGGAAGGAAAACAAAGTAATTCTTCAGGCTTTTGAAGACTGACTTATTATTTAATCACTTCTTTTAAGCTTGGCTTTTACAACTCTGCCTTAGCCTTCTCTCCTGCTTTTCATAAGCCTAAAGATGAGCTAGAGGTGAAAACTATGGGCTTTTGAGGTCTTTACTTATCATGATCACACTCATGCATGACTCCATAGGTTTCTCAGTTGACCCAGGAAGCCCTTACTCCCCACAAAATTGAACTTCCCAGAATTCCTCCCAGGCTTTGAGCATATATATTGCTTCTACCAACTGTTATTTTTTGCCCCACATGGCAGTAGTTTGTTCATTTCTCTTTCAACATTTTTGGGAACATCCTCCATCCTTACCTGATAGAATATCCTCCATTCTGCCTTGGTGGAGTTCCATGTGAGATGGAAAAAAAAAGAAGGCTTATGCTTTTCCTTAGAGGAAATCCCAGTCAGGTCAAAACAGACAAACACAATTCCTTGGGACCCAGATCCACTCTGCTCCTTCAGAATCAGATAACTCAACATGGGTTGTCATCTTCAAGACAGCTACCATGCCGGGGGCTAAGGTAAGCTAAAATGTCACAAAGCTCTACTACTATGCTTAAGTCACCATTCTTCTGGCCGTATGTTTGTGTGGTTGGTAAAAACCTTTGATATCTCCCAAAATTCCAGTAACCTTATTTCTGACAGAAATTGCCAGATATTTTTGCTATTTCTGGAGAAGGACAGATCTCCAGAATTTCCTTATCTGCCATTTTCACTCTCCAGTTCAGTTTTGAGATTAGCATAATGTTGATACTAAACCTTGTCAAGATAATAAAATAAGAGACAATCTCAATTATTAACATAATGGCAGAAATTATAAAACTAAAACATGTTAGCAAACCAATGAAAGAAATATATGAAAAAGATAACAATTCATAACCAAGTTGGTTCATTTAAAGGTTAATTTAACATTAGGAAACAAATCCATACATTTCATCACAGTAACATATTAAAGTAAGTATTATGTACAATATGCAATAAATGCAGAGAAAACATGGGATACAATTTAACATCCATTCTTGATTTAAAAGTAAAAAAACCTTCTCAAAATTCTTAGGAGATACAGTTCTTAATCTGATCAAAGATAGCCAAAAACCTTAAATTTCATACATGATGAAATGGTACATTCTTTCTCTTTAACATAAGGAAAATAAAAAGGATTCCCACTCTTACCACTTCAATTCACCTTTGTCCTAACGATGTTAATTTTCACCATAAAGCAAGACAAATAAATAAAAGATATAAGAATTAGAAAGGAAGGAAAAATGGAAGTGCCTGGTTCAATGCAAATTTGCAAATTAAAACCTCAAAGAGAGAATCAGTTTGAATAATACTGAAGTTTGAAATTCTTACTGTGTTGAGGGTATGAAACCACAGGTACTTTCAGAAAATGCTGGTAGGTATATTTGCTTCAACCATTTTGGAAAAATGTATTCGTTTCTGGTGAAACTATGTGTTTGTCAGGATTCTCCAGAGGAACACCACCAACTAAATAATAGATTTATCATAGGAATTGGCTTGTGCAACAGTAGGGATTAGCAAATCTGAATTTCATAGGGCAGGCTGCAAGTTGGAAACTCTAATGATGGTTTATTGAATTCCCCAGGGAGAAGCTGTCTGGTTGAAGTAGAGGCAGGAATTCTTTCTGGTTTCTGAAATCCTTAGGTCTGGCTTTAAACCCTTCAACTGATTGGATGAGGAGGCACCCTTCATTGCAGAGGACAATCTCCTTCATTGATTTTAGATGCAATCAGTTGTAGATGAAATCAACTGACTAGAGATGCAAATCCATCTGGACACCATAATCTAGCCAAGTTGGTACCTGAAATTAACCATCCCCAACATTTTCCAAACTCAAGATCTAACAATTCCACTCCAGACTATAGAGAAATCTGCAAATGTTCACCAGGAAACAAGTACGTGAAAGTTTATAGTAGCCTTGTACAACATAGGTTAATACTGTAAATAAACAAATTTGATATCAGCAGTGAAATTGATAAAGAATTTTATGTTTAAATAATGGAATCTTATACATAGTAAATATAGCCAAGTTCCAGCTATGTGCAACAAGTAGAGGGAATCATGTAAACATATTATTGATTGAAATAAGCAAGACAGAAAGAATATATCCAATAGGATTTCATTCATAAAAATGTCAGACAGACAAAACAAATACTATGTTACAGAAAACCCAAGGAAAAAATGTGATCATTGCTATTAGTTTAAAGGTATTTATTTCTAATTATATTATTCCTAAAATAAGAAATATCCAATTTTATTCAGAATCAAATTACCCATTTGTAATATTACAATTATATCACATGAGTTTAAATGTCAAAATAGAGGAGTTTAAATGTAGAAGTTTTCACACAATTCCAATGGGCAAACATTATTTTTGGTATTACTAGGAGCTGACACCACACTAGGCAGCTAACATATGAGATCCCATGTTTTTCATCACAATAACCCAAAATATTTGGATGGGAGGTATATTTTTATTCATGCAATATAGAGGAGAGAACTTAGAATAAAAAATTAAGTAACTTAATCAATTTCATTAATAAGGATACAATTAAGGTTTTGAAACCCTATCTTTCTCCTCCAAAGCCTGGATTCCTTACATTTCATGAATGGTTATGTTGTTCAGGCATACCTTGGAGATATTGAGTATTTGGTTCCAGACCATCACGATAAAGCAAATATTGCAGTAAAACAATAAAGAGAGTCACATTAAATTATTTTATTTCCCAGTGTATATAAAAGTTATGTTTACACTGTTGTAGTCTATTAAGTGTGCAATAGCATTTTGTCTGAAAAACAGTGCACATAACTTAATTAAATATATTTTATTGATAAAAATGGCAATCATCTAACCATCATCTGAGACTTCAGTGAATCATGATCTTTTCTTCTGCTGTTGTATGGTCTTGCCTCAATGTTGATAGCTGCTGACTGATCAGGGTGGGACTTGCTGAAGTTTGGGATGGTTTTGGCAATTTCTTAAAATAAAGCAAAATTGAAGTTTGCTGTATCAGTTGACTCTTCCTTTCATGAAAGATTTCTATGTAGCATGAAATGCTTTTTGATAGCATTTTACCCACAGTAAAACTTCTTTCAAAATTGGAGTCAATCCTCTGAACACCTGCATCTGCCTTATCAACTAAGTTGATGTAATATTTTAAATCCTTTGTTGGCATTTCCACAATGTTCAGAGCATCCTCAACAGCAGTAGATTCCATCTCAAGGAAACACTGTTTTGCTTATCCATAAGAAGCAACTTTACAGCAATTCAGTCACATCTTCAGGCTCCACTTCTAATGCTAGTTCTCTTGCTATCTCCACATCTAAGTTAGCCTAATGCTATAAAATGAGCATGCAATATCATTCTTCTGATCTTTACAATTATGTTCTCAATGAGTCCCACATAGAAACTCATGTTCCTTCATTTGCAGGCCATAGTCAGTTAGATGATGGACAGATACTTTTTGAATAGAAATAAGAAATCGTCCTTAAAATTAATCACAAAAGTAAAATGCAATATACTGTGTCATTCCAAAAATATCAATCCTTTTAAAAGAAAGTTGCATTTAATTCTTTCTTTCTTCCAAGTCACAAAAGATGTTCTCTATTTAAATAACAATATTGGTATCAATAATGTAAAAACAATCTTAGTTGCTGAGAATATACTTATTCAAACACCTTTGGTGAACCTGTTTAGACACTTTTTCTTGATGCCAAATCTCAGGAAAGGATTTTTCAGAGGTCAAATTATTATTCCTTTCTAATAGCATACAACCACTTTTTCTGCTACCTAAATCTGGAAATGAGAGAAAAGAAAATGAGATTCAAAGAATTAAAATTAAACAAGCCCCTTTCTGGGGTTTTAAGAGAAAGGTTCTCAGAGAAAGTTAGCTAAGAAGGGTGAAGATGTGTTTTCAAGGTAAATGAGTAAAACTGACGGAAATCCCTCCTTTTCATTTTTATTTTCAAAGGTAAGAGAGTCAAATAAATTAGATTCATGAAATGATGAGGTTAATGTTCAAATCTATGTACCTAATGCTACTAGTTTGTATGAGCAGCATTCACTTTATGTTCCTGACTGCCCTTTCTTAATGAGTGCCAGAGAATGTATCTGTGAATGCCAAGGTTTTGCCCTATACTTCAGAAACTAGAATTCTACCTTAATTCAAGAACTAAGTAATGCCATTATAATTCCACACATGCCAAAAGGTTTTGATTAACATTTGACTTCAATTTTGAGCTCTCAAGCATTTTAGTAGAGGTTACACAGGATTTAAGATCTTGGAACACACACTTAAGTGTATTACCTAAGAAGGCATGGGGTTCTCTCAGTAAGAGGAGTCATATTCTGTAATATCAATTTGATTTAGTGTCTTGGAAGCAATGTTTGAAAGGACTGCTGCTAAGGGAAGATAGGAGGAGCAAATAAGAGGCATTTGCTCTCCTACCATATTAGTTAATTACCACCACTGAATTGCCCAACTCACTAGAAAACAATCAAATCTGTCCATCTAATTGTAGCAATTGTGTATGATTTTTATTTTGACAATAGAATTCAAAATTAAGCAATAAATCCTCATCTGTCTGTATCTCTACAAAAATATATCACCTGTTAAAGATTCTTGATGTATTTTGTCCTTGTGACTTTATTTCTAAATAAACAGAATCATTTTCGGAAACAATTCACTGAACTGATGTTCAACTTTATTTGCTAGAGTTATTGAGTGACCTCATAAAAATAATTCTGCTCAAGAATAACAGTACATTTTTAAAAACCCATCTTAATTGCTTCAGGTAATGAAACACTGGGGTTTCTATTCATTCAGTACACATCAGAATTAATGTGATTTATCCCTTGCTGTCAAAAATTAAAAATTTAAATTCTCTGAGGCCTCAGGGATATTGAAAATTAGGATAAAAATTCATAAGTTAGAGAAGAAAATGAAATAACTCATTAGAAAGGGTATCATTTTTATATTTAAATTTTTACCATTTTAATAAGTTATCTTTTTACATGGCATGTAAAATTGTGCAAAATGTATACCTTCACATGTAAGTCTAGCTTATCTCTTTGCTATCTACCAGTCACCTAGCTCCCTTCTCTGAAGATAAATATTCTTAGTAGATACTTCTATATCCGTCTTTTATAGACATTATATTTAAAGTTAAATATCTACATTTTTAAACCCAAATGTTAGCAATATGCTGTTATGTACATTGATTTTATTTAGTTAATGGTATAACTTGAAGATCTTTCTGTATTTAGACATAAAGAGTGTTGGTATTTATTATTACTATAATTAGAGTATTACCTTTTATGGATATACAATAATTTATTTAACCAATTCTCTGTATATGTTTAAGTTAAACATTTTTGTATTATAAAAAACATTGCAGTGAAAAACTTTGATATGATGTGGATGAAGTCAGAAGGGAAGGAGAAATCTTCAAAAATGTTCAAGTAGCCTGTGCAGTAAGAGGAGAACAAGAGAAATGGTATCTTTTAAGTCAAGCAAATACATTATTTCAGAAAGGGGAGAATGAATAACTGCAAATTTCTGCTGCATAATTCACATAAAATGAGAAATTAGGATTGACCATTGAATTTGGTAAGATGGAGATCACTGAAAACTTAATGTAGCCATTTCAAAAGAGTAGGGGGAAAGAAAACTTGATTATAGAGAGCTGAAAATCAATGAGACGTGTGGAAGGATAAACATGGAGTATTAATAACTCTAAAGGAGCCCTTGGGAATGATTGTTATAGGCTGAATGAGAAATGAAGCAATAGCTGGAGAAAAATGTGAAATCAAGGAAGGTTTTTTGTTTGCTCTAGTTTTAACTTTTCATCTTTTAAACTTTTTATTGTGAAATAACTGTAGATTCATATGCAGTGGTGAGATATAATACAAAGTGATTCTATGTACCCATTAGCCAGTTTTTCCCAATGGAAACATCTAGCAAAACTATACTTCAATATCACAACCAATATATTGACATTGATGCAGTCAAGATACGGAGCATTTCAATTATCTCAAGGATCCCTCACATTGTCCTTTTGTAATTGCTATTACTATTTCCCTCCAGCCCTCCTCCTCCATCCCTGGCAACCAATAATCCATTTCACTCCTGGTGTTGTATAACTTGTTTCTTCTTTTTATCCTTACAAGTTTTGCTGGAGGCTTGCCAACTATACTGATCTTTTCAAAGAACTAGCTCTGTGTTCCACTGATTTTCCCCATTGTTTTTTCATTTTCAATTTCTTCTCTTATCTTTTTTATTTCCTTTCTTCCTTCTGCCCTCTTTGGGTTTCTTTTGCCCTTCATTTTTCCAGGTTCTGAAGTGGAAGCTTAGACTATTGACAAATTACTGATTAGAGAACTTTCTTCAAGTGCTATACATTTCCACCCAGCTCTGCTTTCGCTGTGTCCCACACATTTTGATATGTTATATTTGCATTTTTATACAGTTCAATGTAATATTTGATCCTCTGAATTCCTCTGCAACTTCATTTTTGACCTGTAGATTTTTTAGAAGTGTGTTGTTTAGTTTCCAGTTTGTTTACAGATTTTCTTATTTTTCTGTTTGAATTTCCAGTTTGACTCTATTGTGTTTGGGGAACGCATAATATATAATTTCAATTACTTAAAAAGTTTTGGGGTTTGTTTTATGGCCCAGTATATGGTCTGTTTCAGTTTATGTTAAAAGAACATTTGAAAAGAATGTGTGGTCTCTTACTGTTGGGTTAAATGTACTATACATTGTAATAGATTCTGTTGGTTGATGGTATTGAATTCTTCTATATCCTTGCTCATTTTCTGTCTAGTAGTTCTATCAAGTGGAGAAGGAGATATTAAAGTTTCTCACTATAATTTTTCATTTACCTGTTTCTTCTTTTAGTTTTTATCATCTTTGCTTCTCTTATTTTACAGCACCATTGTTTGGTACATATTTAGGATTGCTTTGTCTTCTTGGTGGACTAATGCATTTATCATTATGAAATGCCATTCTCTTGCTCTAGATTTTTTGTTTGTTTGTTTGTTTGTTTTGCTCATTCTTTTACTTTTGTGCAACCTATATACTTCCATTTAGAATGAGTTTCTTGTAGAGAGTACATACTTGGGTCTTATCTTTAATCCATTCTGGCAATATCTGTCTTTAACTTGGTGTATTTATACCAATTATACTAACTACATTTAATTTAATTATAGATATGTTAGGGCTTAAGTGTGTCATTTTGTGTTTTTTTGTTGTTGTTGTTATTGCTTTTTTGTGTTTTGTTTTGTTTTTGTTTGTTCTGTCTTTTATTTCCTCTCTGTTTCTTGATTTCCTGTGGGTTACTTGAACATTTTCTAGAAAACCATCTTGATTTTTCTATAGTATTATTGAGGCCATCTCTTTGTATATAGTTTTTAGTGGTTGCTGTAGCTATTACATCTATATACATAACTTACAAGCCATCTACTAGTGTAGTCATTTTGCCAGTTCAGGTGAAGTATAGAAACCTTACTTCACTTTGCATTCTTTTGCCCTCTCATGTTTATATAATAATTGTTTTAAATATTTCCTTTACAACCGTGTTACACATTATTATGATTTTTGCTCCAACCCAGTCAAAGATAATTTAATAAATTTGTGTGTAAAAGTCTATTTTACTCAACTGTAGTTTTGCTATATATTCTTTCTTTCTTTTTGATGTTCTAAGGTTCCATCTTATAGATCCTTTCCTTTCTGTTTACAGAACATCTTTAGCCATTCTTCTCAGGGAGCTCTCCTGGTGACAAATTCTCTTACATTTTCTTCATCTGAAAAAGTCTTGATTTCCCTTTTATTCCTAAAGTATATTTTCTCCAGACATAGGAAACTGTTGAAAGTTCTTTTCTTTTAGCACTTGAACAATGCTATGACCCTTATTTCTGCCCCCTATGCTTTCTTTTTTTTCTCTGTCAGAGAAGTTGCGCATTTATAAAACAATCATGCATAAAACATGGGATTCTTGTATACCACCCTATTATTAACACCTTGCATTGGTGTGGAACAAGTGCTACAATTGATGAAAACATTCTTAAAATTGTACTAGCAGCTATATTAAATGGTTCCATTTAGCGTTCACTGTTTGTGTAGTGCAATTCAGGGATTATTTTTAAAATTTTTATTCTGTTGCTATATATACAACCTACCATTTTCTCTTTTAACCACATTCAGATATATATTTCAGTGCTATT
Source organism: Choloepus didactylus (assembly GCF_015220235.1). Taxonomy (NCBI): domain Eukaryota; kingdom Metazoa; phylum Chordata; class Mammalia; order Pilosa; family Megalonychidae; genus Choloepus; species Choloepus didactylus. The sequence continues at coordinate 186,256,285 of NC_051309.1, read as the reverse complement.
AATTCACAATGTTGTGCCACAATGTTGTGGTAATGCAAAACATTTCCATCATTACAAATAGGAACTCTATACATTTTAAAACTTAGCCTTCCATTTCCTTTCCCTGCCCCATCTGCTAGTAAATGATATTCAAGTTTCTGTCTCTACAAGTTTGCTTATTTTCATTATCTCATATCAGTGAGATCATACAATATTTATCCTTTTGTGTCTGACTTATTTCACTCAACATATCTTCCATGTTCATCCATATTGTCACATGTATTAAAACTCCATTCCTTTTTATGACTGAATAATATTCCTTTGTATGTCTATAACATTTTGCTTATCCATTCATAAGTTGATGGATACTTGGGTTGTGTCCATCTTTTGGCAATTGTGAATAATGCTACTATGAATATCATTGTGCAAATATCTATACAAGTACCTACTTTCAATTCTTTTGGGTATATACCTAGTATTGGGATTACTAGAAAATATAATAATTCTACACTAAACATTCTGAGAAACCCCCAAATTGTCTTCCACAGTAGCTGCACAAATTTACATTCTCACCAGCAATGCACGAGTGCTTCTGTCTCTCTACCTTCTCTCCAATGATCGTAATTTTCCAATTTTTTAATAGCAGCCATTCTAATGTGAAATGGCATCTTGGAATTACTTTTTATATTTGTACATTTTATGTAGTCAGTCATTTCCCTGAGATCCAATTCAAATACTGCCATCATTTTCACCATTTGTTCTTTTACGCATTCAAATTCAGTTTCTTATCTTCAAGTTCGCATATTCTTTCTTCTGCCTCTTCAAATCTGCTGTTGTGTGTCTCTAGTATATTTTTTTAAAATTCAGTTTTATTGAGATTTATTCACACACCATACAATCATCTATGGTGTACGATCAACTGTTCATTATACCATCATATAGTTGTGCATTCATCACCCCAATCCATTTTTGAACATTTTATTTATACCAGAAAGAATAAAAATAAGAACAAAAAACAAAAGTAAAAAAGAGCACCCAAGTCATCCCCCCCCAACCCACCCCAATCTTCATTTAGTCCCTGCCCCCATTTTTCTACTTATCCATCCATACACTGGGTAAAGGGAGTGGAATCCACAAGGTTTTCACCATCAACTGTCACCCCTTGTAAGCTACATTGTTATACAATCGTCTTCAAGAGTCAAGGCCACTGGGTTGGTGTTTGGTGGCTTCAGGTATTTACTTCTAGCTAATCCAATATATTAAAACCTAGAAAGGGATATCTATATAGTGCATAAGAATGTCCACCACAGTGACCTCTTGACACAATTTGCAATCTCTCAGCCACTGAAACTTTATTTTGTTTCATTCTGCTGCCCCCTTTTGGTCAAGAAGATGTTCCCAATCCCACAATGCTGGGTCCAGATTCATCCCCAGAGTCATATCCTGAGTTGCCAGGGAGATTTACACCCCTTGGAGTCATGTCTCACATAGTGGGGAGGGCAGTGAATTCATCTACCGTGTTGGCCTAACTAGAGAGAGAGATGGCCACATCTGACCAAAAAAGAGGCACTTAGGGGGAGACTCTCAGGCACAATTATAAGCAAGTTTAGCCTCTCCTTTGCAGCAAGAAGCCTCATGAGGTCAAACCCCAAGATAGAGGGCTCGGCATACAAAATCACTGGTCCTCAATGTTTGTGAGAAAATTGGCAACAATCCAAGTGAGGAAACACAACACCTCTGCATTTTCCCCTAGCTCTTCAGAGGGCCCTGCATATATATTTTTATTCTCTGCCAAAATTACTCTGGGATGTGTCGCTATCTCACACTAATCTGTGCAAACCTGGCAGATCTCACTTCCTATTCAAACTTCCATGTAATCATCTCATCAGGATTTTGATTTGCATTTCCCTGATGGCTAATGATATTGAGCATCTTCTCATGTGCTTCCTGCCCATTTGTGTATTTTCTTTGGAGAGATGTCAATTCAAGCCTTTTGCCTATATTTTAATTGGGTTGTATGCTTCTTGTTGTTAAGTTGAAGGATTCATTTATATATTCTGAATATTAAACCTTTATCAGATTATGTAGTGTCCAAATATTTTCTCCCATTGTGTAGATAGTAATTTTACTTTCATGATAAAATCTTTTGAGGTGCAAAAGTTTTTAATGTTGATGAGGTCCCATTTATCCTTTTTTTTTCCTGTTCTTAAAATGTTAACTCTGGGATTTATTCCCTGAGATATCTGTTTCTTGATTTTTTAACCAGCTGGTGATAAGGTAGAGATTTTCCTGAGCTTCAGCTCTCCCATCAGGAAGGTCTGCCCAAGCTGAGTGTAGCATGCGAGGTCCTCCCTTTCTTCCCTGGGGCTACATCTTGTCCAAAGCTTGTGCTTGTTAGTTGTTTTGTAGTCCCCCTATTTATAGGAGCTTGAATGTCCTTTCTATTTCCCAGGAGATAGACCTTTCTCTCCCAGGTGATTAAAGCAGGGATGTCTTTACCCAGACTGCCTCTATAGTTTCTTACACTCCTTTCAATGTCTAAAGCTACCTTCACCTGGAGGTCAACTTGTGAGGGAGGGGGCATGCTGAAGAGGAGTTCCCATGTCAGTCATTCCCAGCCCAAATATCCCAGAGACCCATGAAGGGGGTGCCAACCAGCTCCAAATTTCCCTGAGAAGGGGATCAGGAAGGGCACCAGTTCTTCCAAACCTCCCCAAAGCTGAGCATTTTTGACCTGCCAGCAAATGCAGCCCTTCAACTAACTGTCCCCCACCACCCTGGGGAAGTGTGTCCTCTTTAAATTTCCTCCCCTGCTGCTTTTGTCCAGGGTGGGTTGGAAAAATGGCTCTCTTCATAGCCAGGCCCCCTGCGGCCCAAAGTCACTAATCAAAACCTATGGTCAGTGATCAGCAGTGCCCACCCATGGCCATGGGGAAGAGGATTTTTATGTTCCTTTCTGTCGACTGCAGTTTAGCCAGGGGCTGGACCCCATGGTGGCCTGCTGCAAGAGCGAGGCACTGGTAACCACTGTGCAGAAAGGCAATTCACTGGTCTTTAATTTCTAGCCTCTTCCTCCCACTCTTCCCTGGATGCTGTGCAGCATTCTATTGACCACTGGAGTTTCAAAGTAGTTGTTTCAGATAGTTCCTGCCTGTTTACCAGTTGTTATGGCAGAAGGACTGAATCCTGGAACTTCCTACTCCACCATCTTCCCACAATCCTCTCTCCATGCTTTTTGAAGAAAAACCCATTGTCATTCAAGTTGTTTTCCCCCTATATGTAAAGTGTGATTTTTCTCTTACTGTTTTCAAGAGTTTTATTTTTTAGAAGTTTTCTATGATATGTCTTGGGTGTAGATTTCTTTGTTTGCCTTATTTTTCCTGGTTGGGACTCAGTCATATTTTTTAATAATTAAATTTGTCATTTTGCCAAATTAGGAAAATTTTAAGCCACTAATTTTTAAAATACTTTTTAATCCCTGCTCTCTTTCTCTTGTCCTTCTGTGGCTCCAGTAACACAAAAAATTCCTTCATTTTATTTCCACAGGCCCCTGGAGTTCAGTTCTTCATGTTTCAATCTGTGTTCTCTCTATTGTTGAGTCTGAGTAATTTCTATCATTCAGTTTTCAGTTAACTGATTCTTTCCACTGTCCCCTAATTTTCTGCTTTTGTGCCCATCACTTGAGGTTTATTTTGTAACTTATTTTTTCAGTTCTTAAATTTTAATTTATTCTGTACATCTTTCAATTACTTTCTAAGATTTCTTATTTTTTCATTTGTTTCAAGAAAGTTTTAAATTGCTCATTCATTCATTTTTATGATGGCTACCATAAAATCTTGTAGTTCTAAAATCCATGTCATATCAGTGCTAGCATCTATTGATTGTGTTTTCTTATTCAGTTTGAGAGGTCCCTGGTTCTTGGTACGACAAGCGAGTTTCTACTGAGATGTGGACATTTTGAGCATTATAAGTATGTAACTGTGGATCTTCCATAAGTCTTCTGTTTTAACTGGCTTGCTTTGACTCTGATCTACTGCATAAATGGGGAGGTGACATCACCTTATTATTGCCAAGTGAGGTGGAAATTCAAGTCCCCCTTGTTATGCATGGCTACCTGAGGGGGGTCTCTTCTAGTCACTGGTAGAATGGAACTTCTGGCTCCCTAATAGGGCTCCACTTATACCTCCCTGTTTGAGAAAGATAGGACTGTCTTGTTACTTCTTGTCACATGACTTTAGCTGACACTGTTGAGTGGGGCAGTGACCTTACTGCTGGGCTGTAGTGAAAGTCCTGACTCTTCTGTAGGCTTCACCTGACACAACTCAGCAGGGAGCCACATGGGCTCCTTGTAAATGCCAGGTGCAGGTGGAAATCCAGGCTTCCTGCATGGTCACCACTGACACAGTGGGGGTGCCTCGTTAACCTCCAGCTTCCTATTCAGCATTCTCAGATGTCATCCCAGTGGAAAAGTCATGGTAACTTATTGCAGCCTCAGGACTGGTTTGGGTGACAGTGGGGCCACAATTTCTTCCATGGTGTTTAGTTGGCATCTACTCAGTATTGTTTAAAAGATTCCAGTCTTTCATGTCTGTCTCTTTACTGGTTCTTTGGCTAGAGGGAGCAGGATTTGGTTATAGGTTTTATTGTCTGTGCCTGTTGGAATTTTCAGGTTTCTGACTTTGTAAGCTCCAAATGTTGAAAATTTGAGACAAAAATAAATCCTAGGGAACACACTACTATGTCATGCCTTTGTCTTAAGGACAGTCTGCCCTATTCTTACTTTTTAGTGTATATTTGTTCTATATATAGTATCTAGACTTTTTGGCAATATTTAATAGGAGGAATAAGCCAAGTATGTGAATTCCATCTTCCCAAAAGCAGTAGTCCACTTTTAGTTTTTTATTTTATTGTTTTAGGTAAGGGATATTTCATATAGTTTTATACTGGTGGAAATCGTCAACTGTGGGGAACAAAATTCAGAATGCAGAAAAAGGGAATAATATTAGGAAGAAAGCCCTTGAGGAGATAAGAACTGGTATTCTGTGTAAAACTAGAAGGGTTATATTTAAATGAGATTTGGGAAATTTCAATCATTATAAAAAGAGACAAGGCATAGATGCAGATTGGTAAATTTTAGTGAGAAGAGAATAATGTCTCATCTCATTGTTTTTATTTTCTTAGTGAATTAAGCAATAGTCAGCTGAGAATGATAACAAATTTTGGAATTTTAGGGTGAGAAAGTATGAAATAGTCTTCTCCAGGAATGGTAAAGTGTATAGAGAAATATTTTAGAATTCCCAACCATACTGAAAACTTATCTTGCTTTGTGGTGACTAAAATATATGGTGAATTATTTTAACATGGGTGTGTTTCCCATTCCCAAAGACAAAACAAAGGTAGAAAATTGCATTTAACCACGTTTTTGGTTTTGCCAAGTTGGTGCTAATGGTTTATGAAAGCGTCGATTACAGTCATTATTCTGTGGTACCCAAGATATGGGAGACGACTATTCTTCAGAGGGAAAACCTGGTTTCAGTTAGAGCAACAAAATGATGGAAATTATTAAAGAGATGTTAAAAGACTGTGTGCTGTGCTGACAGCTGAGCAAGAAATCCAGACAGCACAGCCAAAGGTGAGAGTTGGGAGAGTGTGGGAATTTGGGTCCTACAAGGAAAGTAGAGAGTCCTTTGGAATCAGGAGTCTCAATGTTGGGTAATGCCCTGGAAAGTGTGATTTCTTTTGGGGATAAGGTAAACAAGATACGTTCCATAGAGGAATTCGCCCTGATGATCTCTGAGCGGTAAGTGAATAATTTGGTCCAATTTAGCTGCTACAGTCTGGCATCCTTAGGGGTGGGATAGGCAGTTTTGCTGGGAGCCTGAGTGAGTTGTTTCATTTAAAAGGCTGAAGGGTGGAGATGTTAACACCTAGCCTTTTAATGTGCATGTTATATTACATTTTCTTGATTTGAGGGCCTTCAAGAATGAAGTGTGTGGTTGGTAGTCTTTAGTAAATACTAATTAACAATGTTTGTGATATATAACGTGTGCTGGTTTGGATGAATTATGTCCCCCAAAACTCCATGTTCAATGCACTCTTGTCGGGGGCAGACATATTACTGTTGAATAGGTTGGAATATTGGATTAAGTTGTTTCTGTGGAGATGTGACCCACCCAACTGTAGGTGATAACTCTGATTAGATAATTTCCATGGAGGTGTGGCCCCACCCATTCAGTGTGGGTCTCAATTTAATCACTGGAGTCCTTCAAAAATGCTGGCACAGACCCAGAAACTGTCTGGCTTAGCTCAGAGACGCTTGATGTTGTGGACCCCTGACATGCTGCAGCTGAAAGACATTTTAAAGACAGCCATTGAAAGCTGATGCTGACATTTTGGAGAACGCCACTTTGAAATGCAACCCAGGAACAAGCAGATGCCAGCCACATGCCTCCCCAGCTAACAGGTTTTCCAGATGCCCATGGCCTTTCTCCAGTGAAGGTACCCTATTGTTGATGTCTTACCTTGAACACTTTAAGGCCTTAAGACTGTAACTCTGTAAGCAAATAAACCCCCTTTTTAAAAGTCAATCCATTCTTGGTATTTTGCATAATGGCAGCATTAGCAAACCGGAACAGATTTTGGTACCAGGAGAGGGGTCCTGTGGGTGCAAATACCAAATATATTGGAATGGCTTTTTAAATGGATAAGGGGAAGATTCTGGAAGAATTGTGAGGTGCTTAATAAAAAAGGCCTAGACTACTTTGAAGAGACTGCTGGTAGAAATGCAGACTCTAAAGATAGTTCTGACTAGGCCTTGAGCAGAAATGTTGAATGTGTCACTGCAAACTGGAAGAAGGGTGATCCTTGTTTTAAAGTGGCAGAGAATTTGACAAAATTGAGTCCCAGTGTCAAATAGAAGACAAAAGTTTTTTGAGGTCTATATAGACAGAGCCACTGCTGGTCTGGACTGGAGAGGACATTGAAGGAACAAATTGAAGGGAAATTTTCTCCAAAGACAGAATCATGTAAATTGAGGTCTGGACTCAAGAAATCTTGGGCAAGAAGAGCAGAGCAGCCCACATTTGTGGAAAGGGTAAGTTTGCCCCAGAGGCAAAGCACAGACCTTCCGCCTCGTTGCTTGGGAAGAATGCTGCCACACCAGGCCAAGAAGAAGATGGTCTCCCCAATGTGTGGATATGTTGGAGCACTCACCCCAGCATTTCAAGAGCAAAGGGCTACTGTGTAATCCTTTGGAAAGTGTGGGACTGACGTCCTCTCAAGCCCCAAGGATAAAGCGTCATTGCATAAATGACTCTCATACTTTGAAATTTAAGGGAGTTTGCCCTGAGGGTTGTAGGAACTGTTTTGGTCCCTTAAACCCTGTTTTCCTTTCAGTTTCTCCTTATGGCAATGGGAATGTTTATCCTATGACTGTCCCTCCTTTGTGTATTGGAAGTAGATAACTTGTTTTAAGTTTCATGGGTCCACAGTCAGGGGAATTTTGCTTTAGGACAAGACCACACATGTGACTGATTTTGACAGGATCTTGTACTTAACTATTGTTACTGAAATGATTTAAGTTTTTGTGATATTGAGATGGGATGAATGTATTTTGTATATGGAAAGATCATGTCATTTTGGGGTCCAGGGGGTGGAATTTGTTGGTTTGTATGTATTATGTCTCCCAAAATGCCATGTTCTTTCATGCAATCTTGTGGGGGCAAACATATTAGTGTTGATTAGTTTGGAATCCTTTGATTGATTGTTTCCATGGAGATGTGACTCAATCAACTGTGAGTGGAATGTCTGACTGGATACTTTCCATGGAGATATAGACCCCGCCCATTTAGGGTGGCTCTTAATTAAATCACTGGAATCCTATATAAGAAGCTCAGACAGAAGGAGCTCACTGCTGCAGCCTAGAGAAGAACATCCTGGGAGAAAGCCTTTTTGAAACAAGAACTCCAGAGCAGATGCCAGCCATGTGCTTTCCCAGCTAACAGAAGTTTCTGGATGCCATTAGCATCCTCCAGTGAAGATACCCGATTGTTGATGCCTTACTGGGACACTTCATGGTCTTAAGACTGTAACTGTAACCAAATAAATCCCCTTTTATAAAAGCCAATCCATGTCTTGTGTTTTGCATTCTGGCAGCATTAGCAAAGCAGAACATAGTGTCTCTCTGTTATCGTCTCTTAACCTGGGATTCTCATTCTTCACATCTGCTTCTAACTCTCTTTATCTATAAAGAGTGGGTCAGTTAAGAGGCACATCTGGACAGATGAATGCACTTTGGACTTATGGGACTTTGGTATCTAGTTATATATCTATCTCTGGATATTCAGACTTGATGACAAAATAATTATATCACCCAATGAACTCTGTTCCCAAACTTAAAGACTCCCAAACATCAGAGGCAGAAGAGATGTTTTAAACAAATACAGATTAGATTGATTAAATTTTATTTAACTCAATACCATGAGTTAAAATTTGTCACCCAAAGCCTTTTTAAAAATTAAAGGGTGGTTACATACTTCAAATCTGTATACATTAATCAAGATTGGTTTTGCAAAGATAGCAAATCTATAGTTGGGTGGATGCACACTGAGGACAACAATTCATGCATAATTTAAGATATTTTTCTTTTAAGTGATAAACAGAAAATATCTATTACAATATTCTTGTTTAATATTCATTTAAAATCAGTGATTAGAGGCAAAATTTCCAATCATGTCATTAATTCCACCACACAATGAATGTTCAAATGTTATTGCTATACTACATTCTGCAAAGGTTAATTTTACCAGAAATACAAGAGAAAGTTTCAGTTCATGGAAAAAACGAAACAGGTTGATTATCATAGAACTGACAAGCTATTGTTTCCCTATGTCAGAATGTCTCAGAATACAGTTTATAAATCCCCTCAAACCTAACATTTGGAAATATTCTATTTCTGATAATTTTTCTGCATAACATGAGACATATTTCATTATGTCAAATCCACAAATTCCAAATTCACGTAAAATATATATAAACATTTAAGATCATATATATATTCAATTAGCCTAATTTTCTTTAATATTTTGATGAATGACCATTAAGTTATGGTTTAGATACTACTTAGTTATCATAGATGCATGTTTTTTGAACATTATCTAGAAATCTTAACTCAAAATGTTCAAAATCTACCATATATCTCCTGTAAACCCATGCCTTAGTGAATGGGAGTAGCACATGGTCACTCGTAGATGTCCAGCATCTTAACTCATCTTTGATCCTCCCTCTCTTTCATTTTGAGACTTAGTTTTACCATGTGAACAGTGTGTGGTTCGTGATAGGAATGCAGTAGTTACACTTAGAGTGAGACTGGAGTAACAAGGGTGAAACCTTGTGGAACTGCAATATATAACTGATCTGTGAGGAAGAGGAGTCAGGTGGGGAAAATAAGTGGGGAGAAATGTAGGAGGAAAGGAATGGCAGGGGACTGCAGTGTCAAAGAGGCAAAAATGAAGATTTAAGAAGGGCAGATGACAGCAAGTCATACCTTATGAAAAAAAGGTGAGTAATATTAAGTGAAGAAGGGATGTTGTTTTTGGTGATTAAAAATTAATTTGTGGCTTTAGAGAAAGTAGTTCCAGTAGAATATATGTATAGGAGGGTGATGTTTATACAAATGAAATGGTTCTTGGGGATGAAACAGTATAGACTATCATTTCAAGAAATAAAGAATAAGAAAGTTAGGGTAATAGTAAGATAAGACATGAAAACTGAAGTTCTGTGATTCTAACATTACACATTTGGAATTAATGGGTTTATGCTATTGTACACTAGCAAATAATTGTTCACTGTTGACAACTGAACATATGACTGTTGTTTAATATACAGAAAAGCTCATAACAACTATTTGTTTGCAGCACAATATTCACTTATTCATTAAATAGATAATTATTAAGGATATATTAAGTGTCAAGATTTTTTATAAGTCATGGTAAAACAAAAATGAAAAAGAAACTTATGCTCTCTACTCCTACATTCTGGTGGGGATAAAAAAGAAAAAGTAAAGCAGGAAATAAATCAACAAGATAGTATACAATTGTAATGAATGATATGAAGAAAATAAAATAGGATGATGCTACCAAAGGTGAGGAAGAGGGATAAGTATTTTAGATGGGGCCATCAGTGTAGGTCTTTTAGGGCAGGTGTTTTGAGACTGTCACCTGAATGACTAGCCAGCCAACTTAATATTTGCAAACAAAGCAGTAGAGACGAGATGTGTAAATGTTCTAAGGTGGCTTGGCTTATAAAAGAAGAATTCCACAGTTCCTGGATCCTAGTGAACAGGGTAATTGTCAATTTTACTGTTAAGTTCAATTCTCAGAACATAAGCTCTGGAGTCAAACAAGACTGGGATTGAGTCCCAGCTCTGTCACTTACTAGGTATGCTGCCCAAAACAAATAACATAAGATCTGTAAGTCTCATAAGCTTTATAAATAATACAGGCATAATGATATCTCTCATGTCGGTTTTTGGTACTCTTTAATGAGATATTTCATATAAAGTACTTAGAACAATAAACAATTAATATATTTCTAGATCCTATTATTATTAAGGTTTTAGAAGGTCAGTCTTTACTTACCTTGTTGAGTAATCAGTGAATGATGTTCTAAATCTAAACTTTCAGAATATAAATATCTTAGACATGGGAGATGCATCACATAGGGCACAAATATGAATATATGAGATTTTTTTTAAATGCCTCATTGCTCATGACATCAAATTTCTATACACATTGCAAACTTCTGGACTTTCAAATTCAAGTTTTTAAACTTTCAATTGTTCTTTCTAGTCTTTGATGGCAAATATGTTCTCTAGAGAGTCTTTTGGGGGTGGAATCGCCAACTTTCTACACTTCCAGAAAGTTTCTTTAACAGCATATTTATAAGAGGCACTGTGCCAGAAGTGCATATTTACTCATTGCTTCCAGAATCCAGGTGTGAGAAAAGATGGAAATTTCCTCTTTCAAGTTAATGGAATGTCTGTTCCCGTGGTGCAAATAGAAGCTTAAGTGACTAAGCTTTATTAATATTATTTTTAACATTCTTTTTCAAATGTGTTAGAGGAAACATTTCATCTTGAAACAAGCAAATAGTTACCTGCTTTACAGCCAAATAACATTTCCCTGTGAAGCAATTCACAAGGGAAATTGTGTTCACAATTTACTATGTCTTGGCCTGAGAGCTTATGATTGCGTTGTTTCTGATTGGCCGGGGGAAATAATGCTGCAATTAGCAATGTGTTTGCATCTCTAGGTGTTGCCAGGTAATACTCTGCTGGAGGCTCATTCTGCAGTGCTTAAAAACTGAAATTAATAGAGCAGCAACACATGCTGTTGGGAAGATCTGAAGTATTTTGCTTATTAGGTTGTTTTCCTCAGATACTCTTGATTTATTCATTTGTTACTTGCCAAAGATGTCATATGAAGAAAATGGTGGAGAGAATATGAGAACATGAAAATAGGTCGTGATTGAATATTATCTTTGCCATGTTCCCTAGGAAAAGAATCAGAGGCAAAAAGCCTTCATGCTAATATTTTACTGGGGTTGAGGAGGAGGGATTGAAGATAGGGAAATATAGGAGACGCATTACCAAGCTTGTCAAAAGTACGTAGTAATAGTAAAGATTGCCCAATCTCACAGGTACATATCCAGACAGGTCTTTGGACACCACTGCATTTCAAAACATTTGGTTAGACCAGAAGGAGAAATGTGCAGTTTCCTTCTCCTTGTAGCATTGAGTTTGTTGCACCTTTTCAATATATTGCAATGCTGATTGCACAGGTAGTACATAGTGACTTTTGGGCAAATCAGGGGATGAGTAGAAATATAGACAGATAAATAAGCAGATAGAAATGGAGAGGTAAATAGAATAGATTTATAAGCCCAAATAAAGAAATTCTACCTAATATGTGGCATAAATATCTACAATAATTCAGTTGCTTTATATAGCTGCTTCTCTAATTCATTTTATTAAATTAGTAAGAATTGAAGCACATATTAATTGACTGATATTTCACCTTGTGATAAATATATTTTTAGTTGCTCTTGACCTGTAAGCACCCTAGAATTTTTTTTCTTTATTAGAGAAGTTGTGGGTTTACGGAATAATCATGCATAAAATTCAGGATTCCCATATTCCACCCTATTATTAACACCTTGCATTGGTGTGGAACATTTGTTACAATTATAATTGATGATAGCACACTTTTATAATTGTAGTATTAACTGTAACCTATGGTTTAACTTATGGTTCACTATATAGCATAGTTCCATGAATTTTTTAAAAAATTTATTCTGTTACCAATTATTTACAAAGATGACACTAAATGTTCTTATATATTTTCCTATAAACAGTTATACATGTGTCAGAATTATTAAGAAATTTTTAAGAAAATGGCATGATCAATCAGTAATTTCACTCTATGCAATATAGTAGCTGTGTTTCATGTTATGCTCTATTATATTGTCTTACGGTGATAAGAAACTAAATGTGGAAAAAATAAGTCTTAAGAGTTAATTTAAAATTTAAATAATTTGTGTTATCTACTGTTTCTTCATTTCGTCCAGTTCTTTTCACATCATTTTAACAGTCTTAATTAGGAAACTGTATCAAGTATTTCAAGTTCTTTAACACAAATTATTTACTAAATTGTATTCATTAAGAAATTGTAGAATGACCTAACATACTTTAGAATGAAGACTGAAACTACAAGTATATTTCAATATCTACCTTCCATCATCAAACTAGTTAATCTGATGAATTTTTTAATATGTTTGTGATATTTCCTTAAAGAATATACTCAAAGAAACAATGCAAGAATCTTAAAATGTGAAAAGATATTTCTTAGACACCTAATACATGTTAAAAATGTGATTCACAATACTTAAGATGACTGATTGCCTGAACCATGTCTCCAGAAGTTCTTTTTGGGCACTATTGCTTATTACATGCCTTCTCTTTAGCCGTCAGTAGCATGCTTAGCACATCTGATTCCCAGAGTAGGTCATTTTAAACACCGCTCAGCACTATACAGAAAAATTATTTTCAGTAATAATCATGTCAAAGAAGTAAAAGTTATTTTTCTTACGTATTCTGTAGTTTAACTATAAACAATTGACATTTTAAAAAGAAGAATAAATTGCAACTTAAAAATATTCAATTGCAGCAAAATAGTTCAGTTGGTTAACTAAACTTTTCACTTACCAAACAAATATTGTGCTTCACAATTTACACTCTATTCTACTGTTTTAAATATTAAACTCAGAGTCTCCAAGTGGTTACGAAGAATGACAAAATTGAAGTTAATAAGTTCTGTTTCGTCTCCTTTACAATCAGTCTTGTACCTTTTTTTTTTTTTTTTTTCAAAACTTGCTCTTTAGGTACATTACTATGTGGGATCACAGGGTTTGGAGAGGCAAAGTCTACCTTGAACTTTTCAAATGGACTCTCAACATTAATACTAATAGCTGATTATAAAATATATGTTGCAGTTGGCTGTTTGTTAGTTCTTTGAATTAACTTTCATGAAAAATAGAATGTTTATTAAAATAAGACTTATCTGCTAATTTGAAGCTTACGTACATATATTTAATTATTATAATATAAAAAATTAAAACTCAACAGTAACTTCAGCAAATGTTTAAAACTCAGGACAATAAGAAACACTTATGTGAGGAAGCACTTTATTATCGTCAATCTTTAGAATTGCTACAAGGTGATAATAAAAAGCAGAATAAATTTTAGTCAGTTGTATTATTATTTTTAAAGTTTCTGTAGACAATGAATACTCTGCTTGCCTGCACCATGTGAACTGCTTCTACTGCCTGACTCATGTATGCCATTGCTCTGTCTTCAGAAAAATGAAGGCAATGTTAATTTTACCTGTCAAATTGGCTGGTTATGGTGTCCAGTTGTTTGATCAAACACTGGTCTAAATGTTTCTGTCAAAGTATTTTATAGATGACATTAGCATCTATAATCAGTTAACTTTAAGCAAAGGAGATTAACCTCTGTAATATGGGTGAGCCTCATCTGCTCAGTTGGAGGCCTTCAGAGCAAAGAACTGAGGGTTCCAGAAAGGAGATATTCTGTCTCTAAACTACACCATCTACTATTTTCTGAGTTTCCAGCCTCCTGGCCTTCCTAGTGATTTTAGACTCAACAATCAACATCAGCTCTGACCAGAATTTCCCTGCCCCACATAATTTGGCCTGTCCTATGGAGTTTGTACTTGCCAGCCCCTACAATCATATGAGTCAATTCTTTAAAATAAATTCCTTAATCAAGCAGTACATATGTGTGTGTGTATATATGTGTGTGTGTGTGTGTGTATATATATATACACACATATGGCATTATATATATCCCATTGGTTTGGCTTCTCTAGGGAAGTTTGGTTCTCTAGAGAACCCTGACCAATACAATGATCAAATATCTAAGTAAATCCAAATAAGTAAGATTCTATAATTTAATTATAAATTTGTTTCCTCATTATTAAAATGAGTTTTTCTTCAGTGGTAACCTATGGTTCATGTGAATTAAGTTGTTCTCTAATTGAAAATCTTAAGACAGTCATTTCCAAAAACATTTTACTTGTACATTCAATTTTCTGCTTTCCTGATGATTAAGTTAAAAGGGTTTTTCTCTTTGCACTTGACAACAATGTGGTAAATTCAAATGCTAAGTGATTTTTCTGAGTAAAATTGAACCAGAGAACCACTCATAAATGTTATGCCTCTACTTGTTAATATTTTATATTACCATACAATAATATTCATGTGATTTGGATTTAAATAACTGCTGGTCTGTTAAAATCACCTAGGACAACACTAAATAGCTAACCAGGTGTAACCACAGCTAAAATAGTATGCTTAAATCAAAAAGGATTTAAATCAATTAAAAATAAATTACTATATATAAAAAATTCTAATATCTATTGTATGAATTATATAAGATGTAAATACAAAATACAGTTTAAATAATTCATCAAATTATATTATCACATAAAATAAAATTTCCAATTTTGTTGTGCTTAGTAAAAATTTTTACAATTGCTTCATTAAACAAAATAGTACAATTATTTAAATATTCACATATCTTGAAAATAAAACAGAAAAAAATAAGCCAAAAAAATAGAAGCCTAAGTTTTCGTATAAACTCAAATTACTAAGGTGTCTCCAGATCCTTATGTTTGGATTTTATCAAAGATGAATTTTTCATATGGAAAGTTATAAATAGAGGATGAGTTAATATTATATGGAACTAGAGATCATTTTAAAAGTATTTTTTATTTGAATTTGTTTCCAATTTTACAGAACAATTTCTAGAAATAATACTTCCAGAAAACTATGATACATAACTTATTGCATATAAATGTATGTATTTGAGCATTGTCATATTCTTATCATGTACAACACAATGTAAAACAACTTAGCCTCCCTAATAACATTATGTTTCTGTGAAGAAATAGTGTGTTCAAGACCTTGCAGTAACCATCAAGGGCAGTATGCTAGAAGGAGAGGAATGAAAGTATAAAGACTAAGCTGCAGATCTTAGGCCCATAAATCATTTATACAATTTAGTGCTCAGTCATAATAACTACATTTATTCTAAAGAAATAACATTTACATTTCACTTTTAATAATGTTCAAATATATTCTTCAAAGATATGGAAAAATGAAACAGAACAAAAATCTTCAAAGGATTTAATTAGAAATTCTCTGCAAAGTGTATACACCTTTGATATAATGTAATTGATTTCCTCATGCTTTGAAATTTGCCCACATCCTTTTTCTGAATACTTTGAGTTTGTGCTTTAAAACCTGCCAGTTTAAAGGTTTTGAACTGGGTCTTAATGTCTGTGCAAATTTCAGAAAAAAAATATATTTATATATAACTCTGGTTAATTTTAATACCTTATAACTCATCTAAGTATAATTAGACTCTGATTGACTAGAAAATTGGATTAGCTCAGTATAGTCTATGGAAAACATTGTGTGGAAATTAAATGAAGTTCTTTTGGTTTGGATCTTTTTGTATTCTGAAAATGTTTGAATTATGTTTGGAAATTTATTGCCAAAGATTTTTCAATTTAGCCAACTCTGTGGATTTCTTCAGTCTTATCTTGTTCATCATCAAAAACAACCATTTATATATATATGCTATAATTTTCCCTGGGATACAAGATTACTTAAAGCATAATGGACACTGAACCAGTTTCTTAAAATCTCCTTCAACCACAGGTATCTGAAAAGAAACTTCTAGATTTCCTCCTTCAACAGAAAAGAAACTACTAGATTTCTTGTTTGACAAGCTCTGGGGCTTGTCAATTCAAACACATTGACAAGCACCAGAGACTCCAGATATCTGAAGATGTGAAAACAAGAGGATAAAATTTATAGTGTTTTAATTTTCCTATATTGATTTGTGGCTTATCAGTTCATTTTCTTTGCTATTTTTAATTTATTTTTCATTATTATGCATATATGAAGGTGGAAAATGTCCTTAATGGTCATGAAGGATATGAAAAGGGTGTTGTTCTCTTCTCATTTCAGAGATAAAGACTGTTAATATTTCTTTTGTTCCCTTTCAGAATTTTGTTTATACTTATATGTATGTATACATAAATGTACAAGCACAATTTCAAATAAATGATAGCATGTTAGAGAGTTTTCCATATCATCACAAAATTTAGAATTCCTTGCTTTTAAAATGTCCATATTTTAGTCCATTAATGGCTATGCAACAGATTTTTTAACCAGATATCTCGGTTGTGTATATTTTCATGGTAATGAATTCTGCAATAAATAACATGCTGCATAGGTATTAAAATATAAGCATCACTATACATCCAGGATAAAATTTTGGAAGTAAATTGCTGGGTCAAAGAGGACCTGTGTTTAGTATTTTAGAGGTGCCCTTAAACTTCCCTCTATGTTTACCAATTTACACAAGTTACCTTGTGTAAGTGCCTGTGATTTATGAGGTCCTACATTAATCTTTAATACAATCCCCTTTTATCTCTTTGATCTCATCTATCTGACTCTTCTCTAAGTTCACTCATCACTCCCTCCTCTTGCTGTTCTCTGACACATCAAACACTCTGTAGACTCAGGGTCTTTCCATTTGGTCAAATTCAGTCACTGTCCCATATGACTATTCTTTTATCTAATGATTAAATTATAAAGTTAAACTCCAACAAAATTTGCATAGAATAATAAAGAGATGGAAGATAGAATGGGGGAAATATACACACACACACACACACACACACACATACATATGCATATACATATTCAAATGCATATACATGTTAAAAACAAGAAAGAAAATATGTCTAAATACTAAACTTCTCATTTCTATAATTGGCATTGGGGCCATAGTTGATATTTTAACTTCCATTTTTACTTTATTCTCAGCCAGATCTTCAACTGGAAGGGTCCTAATTAGAGGGCATAGAAGACACTTCAATTTTTAAAATAATTCAGTTATGCCTTGGTAATCAGGATCATTTATTTCATCCAGTAGAGTGATGTGCTGGTTTGAATGCATTATGTCCCCCCAAACAC
The DNA here is from genome assembly GCF_015220235.1 of Choloepus didactylus. Taxonomy (NCBI): domain Eukaryota; kingdom Metazoa; phylum Chordata; class Mammalia; order Pilosa; family Megalonychidae; genus Choloepus; species Choloepus didactylus. Next base: position 186,238,681 of record NC_051309.1, on the reverse strand, counting down.
CATTGTTTTTGATGTAATCTGTGTGGGCAGACATATCAGTGTTGATTAGATTGTAATTCTTTGAGTGTTTCCATGGAGATGTGACCCGCCCAACTGAGGCTGATGACTCTGGTTGGATGGTTTCCATGGAGGTGTGACCCTGCCTGTTCAGGGTGGGTCTGGATTAGTTCACTGGAGCACTATATAAGCTCAGACAGAAGGAGTGAGCTTGCAACAGCCAAGAGGGACACTTTGAAGAATGCATGGAAGCTAAGAGAGTAGCTGCAGATGAGAGACAGTTTGAAGATGGCTGTTGGAAGCAGACTCTTGCTCCAGAGAAGCTAAGAGAGGACAAACATCCCAAGAGAAACTAAGAGTGACATTTTTGAGGAACTGCAGTCTAGAGAGTAACATCTTGGGAGAAAGCCATTTTGAAACCAGAACTAGGAGCAGATGCCAGCCATGTGCCTTCCCAACTAACAGGTTTCCCGGACACCATTGGCCATTCTCCAGTGAAGGTACCTGATTGTTGATGCATTACCTTGGACACTTTATGGCCTTAAGACTGTAACTGCATAACGAAATAAACACCCTTTTATAAAAGCCAATCCATTTCTGGTATTTTGCATTTGGCAGCCTTAGCAAACTAGAACAAGTGACATCCTTCTTTCCCAGTTTTTCTGAGTCATGAGATCCCCAATAGCGAGGAGGTAGCTCTACCTTATAATTGAATGGATTGGTTGTCCCCTGTTGTAACTGTTCCTCCCTAGGGACGTAAGATCAGCAGGGCTCAAAGTTGTGAGAATAGAAAGCCAAACTTCTACAATTGGTTTGTTAGATTTAATAGTGAGAGAAGCCTTTCCACCCTGCCCCCCACTTTTTTCTTCTAGTACTTGTATATTCTTTCTGTAGAAGAGATAGCATCATATATATATACTGATTTGTTATTCTAAACATTGACTGAATCCTATAAATTGATCCCCATCCTTTCTGGTGTTCCAGCCAGAGTCCTAATTTGGTCTTCAGTTGGCGATTTCATTTTGTATTAGTTCAGTTGCTTCTCAGGGATGGCATAAATCCCATAGACATGAGCCCTTTGCTGTATGTTTTTTTCTGCTGTGAAGTAAGTTATGTCATCAACAGTATTACTAGGCAGAACAATATGACCTTGAGTAATATATTACATAAGTTTAGTTATTAAGTTCTTCTCTGATCAGCTCAGCCTTCCAGGTTATTTGGTATTTGGGTCTAACTACCACACTGAAATATCTTACATGCTGCCTTTGAAGTCTAAAATGGCTCAACAAGCACTGTGACTCTTGTATGGTAGGTGGTGCAAAGTGCAGTGTCTTGTCTTTCAACATGAGGGGAAAAAGCCACAGGATCCAGGTCATTGGGCTTCCAGAAATATTATCTGGGTTGTGGGCCCCTGGATTTTCATTGGTTTTATCTCTCACTATGGCATGAAAGTCATAAAAAGTACTATTACCTCTAAAGTACTTGCTACTTCCTGCACATTCGATTTTATCAGCAAAATGCCATCAATACAATGCTCTAGTGTGATGGTGTGGACAGTTTCAAGATGATCAACATTTCCCCAGATCATAGTATGACTGGGGGCAGGAGAATTGGTGTAGCTCCAAAACAAGAATGTGAAGGTATACTCTTGGACCTGCCAGGTAAATGTAAACTGCTTCTCATAGTTCTTACTAAATTGCATGAAGAAAAAAAGCATTTTCTAGGTAAATGGCTGAACTTCCCAGTAGAGATACTATACGTGGAATGGCAGCTGAATCTAGGATTGATACTTGATTAAGTTTTCAGTAATCCATAGTCAATCTCAAATAACCATATGATTTCTGTACTGACCAGACAAAGAAACTGAATGGTGATATGACAGTTTTTCATCATCACTACATCTTTCAAGTCAGTGATGATGGCACTAATTTCCCAGGGATGGAGTACTGCTTTAAAATCACCAACATAATAAGGCAGAGACATTCCAGTGTCTTCAGTATAGCCCTTCATACAATAAATGCTCTTATTCTTGGGTCAGAGAGCCAACAGAATTGCTCTCTCTGTTCCAAAGTATGTCTATTCCAATTGTACATTTAGCACTGAGGAAAAAACTACAGGGTAGGTGATGTCCATCTGACCCACTGTGATTCAAACTTGGGTAAAAACTTCATTTACATTTTAAAAACAATACAGAACCCCACTTTGATTCATGGAACACAGTCATATTTCAGATCTTCAAAAATCAGTGCCATTTCAGGGTTTAGTAATTTCCAATAAATCTGAGCATTTCTTTTACCCCAGGACACAGTCACTCTAGTAAATGACCTTAGGTCATTACCATATATGCTTGTAGAGGTGGAGGGGACCCACATCTCCCCTCCATTCAAGAGAATCTTGTTCTGTGAAATGACATAGGGTTTGGAAACATGGCAAAAGATGGCAAGTATCCATTCTAGCAACTCAAGTTGGTTTATTGGCCATCAGTTCTGGAATCATTTTACAGATTGTGTAACATTTTAGTAGACTGCCTACCTATTTTATTTACTTAGCCACAATTGTGATCACCATGGGTCAAAGCATTCTGATCTCTACCTCATCCCATCTGCTCCCTATTGCAATTTTGTCAGTTTGTCTTCAGCAGTTGAGAGATGCTAATTGGCTTCTGCTATTCTGGGATCCTATCTACACTGCAGTCAGAAAGCCCTTACGAAAAGCAGTATCTCCCACCATCATACCCTTGGCCTACAATGCAAGGCCACCACAGAGATTTTCAGGGATGTTGGTTTTCAATTCAGTAATGGTTCTCAATACAATACGAAGGGAGCATCCCCTGGGCCTTGTTAGGGGATGTAGTGTATGAAGATATATGTAGGTCACACATAATAAACTCACCCTGGCATTCTCGTCTTCCTAAGCTTTGGACTCTATCCTCTACTTTACACTAGGGAAAGTTCTGGCATATCCAGGTCATTAAACATAGACAACTATTGAGTACAAATTTCAGTCAACCAAACAAGTAAGCTGTTAAAGCTATTTACAGTTGAATGAGCCAACTCAATATATTCAGAATTTCTGGTAACTTCATTGATATAAAGTTCATTCTGGTAAGTTACTGATATGAATAAAATCAGTCCAATCTGGTGTTATGCTTCATGTTATATAGCATAACACTTTTGAAATCCATTTATACATATATATATATTCCTTAGTTTGCCAATATAACTTAGAAAAATATTTCAATTATTTTGGTATATAAACTATTACTTCTTTCATCTTACTTTTATTGCCTTGCTGGAGAATACTAAGATATGATCCTTTTTATTGGTCTAGTGAGAACAAAGAGTATTTGGGGGAGATTTTTAAGAAAATGGGGATTTCTTTGAAAGAAAAATCCTTAGGTGTGTTTATGACCATGTTTCTAAGCAATGTAAGCATGGCATTCACAGACATAAGGGGGAAAACTATGTCCAGTGGCAAGGGGGTTCAAAGTGACTAAAGTAATCAATATGCACAGATTCTTTTGACTCCAACAAAATGTACTGATTCAAAATTTTAGGGTCATACTTCTTCCCAAAAATCAGTGTCAAATTTCATCTAAGACTTGGTGAAGCAACTAGTATGCTTTTAAAAACGTATTTAGCAGCATTGGCTCAGTGGCTACAAGAAATAAGGAAATCTTTTAAAGTTGCCACAGATATACTCTAAGTCTGACTGTGACTTGAAATGAGAGTTTACAGACTCCAAGCTTGGGATATTCTTTCTGCAAATGCTCCAATGAACTGAAAATAATACATCTCATATGAAAATCTTTGTAGTCATTCTCACTGACTTAGGCAAGTGCAATAGCTGCCAAGTTCCCCAAGGCACATGCTTCAATAGGGATTTATCACAATCAATCATAGGTGAAAATTGATTAATCATGGAACACTGTATGCCATGGATCACTAGCATTCCATTTCCAGTGTGCAAGGGGATCAGCACCATGTTCAAGCATAAGGAGAAAAGCAAACTAAACCCAATATTCCTTGTTTTAGTGTATGTTTCCTGGGATGATTCCCAGTACCAATTACTGTATCTGTCAAAGTCCAGTCAGCAAACAAAAACTATACCAGTTATTTGAACTGAACAAAAAGTGAAATTTAAGGGAATTTAATTTGGTATACAGTTTTAATTAGATAACTGAATAGTTAAACAAACAAACAAAAAACAGTAAGTCATCACAGGAAAAATAATTACAGGAAGGCAGCTACCAGCTCTATGTTTGGTGAATAAAGGGAAAAGGTTGGGACTATTTGGTGCAAAGTCCTCACAGAGCTGAAATGCAGACCTTGAGGAGAAGAAGCTTGGCTTTTGGTGTGTGTTGATCTTGGAGAAACCCCATGGGGGAGAGGATGGCCATCCAGACCTCCAGAGCTAGTCAGTGACACTGAGGCAATTCAGTGAGGCTGGTGCTACAACTTCTGGGAAAAAAAATGCATGCAAAGAAACCGGTACAGCTGGGATGAAGAAGCAGGTGATGGTAACAGGGAAGCAGCAGGACAGGAAGCAAACAAAAAGCACAAAGTACAAAAAAGCAAAATTGGATAGAGTAAATTCATTCCTTCTACAGTCTTGGAGTCTCACTGTAGCACACCACAATAGCAGAACCCAACACGCAAACAGCTGACAAAGCCGAGAATGTTGTTAGCAGGGTCTTGGTACAAAGCAGAATGTAGAAATGAGATAATCGTAACTGCCACATCAAGCAAGAAACATTTCAGATAGCTCCTACAAGTCCCCCCAAAATCAAAACTTCACTGAAACTTCAAAATGTTATGAAGGTATGTTTCTCAATTTGCCTCCTAAAATATTATTTTAAAAGAAATGTTTTCTGAACTGTCCTCGGTCTATTCTTTCTCACTTGGTTTGGACTCAGAATTCTCTTAACAATGAAGCTTACTGGCAAGGGACAAAAAGGGAGTTGTTTTGGACGGAATCTTGTCTCTGAAAAAAGACATGCTCAAGTCCTAACCGCCAGTCCAGTGAACGTGAAGCCATTTTTACATAGGATCATTGAGGATGTTATTAGTTATGAGGCCAAACTGAATTAGGGTGGGCCCTATCCAATATGACTAAAGTCCTCCTATGAACAGAAATCTGGACAGAGGCTTAGACAACTGTTGCAGGTAGAGAGAGAAAGACGGCCATGTGACTAAGGCAGAGAATGGGTTATGGATTGCTGTCAAGCCGCCACCAAAACACTACAGACCTCAGAGAGAACACGGCCCTCCTGACACTTTGATTCTGGGCCTCTAGCTTTTAGAACAGTGAAGTAATAAATTTCTACTGTTTAAGCCATTGAGTCTGTGATTATTTTGTTACAGCAGTGCTGGAAAACTAAGACAGGAGTTTCCTTACCAAAAAAAAATTAAGCTTTTATTTGATATATCAGAATATATCAACTAATAGTTCAATTCAGGATTGAGAAACCACTCTTGTAAGTAGAAGAGGGAAGTTTAATAATATAAGAATTGTTAACTTGTAAGGGTGGTAAAAGGGGATCCTAAGTGGACCAGAAATAGCAAGTACAAGGAAGCAAATTATACCCTAGAGTGAAAGGCAGGGACAAAAAAGACACCAAGGACTGAGGAGAGGAGACACAGCCCCACCGCGCCTCCCTCTGCCCAGGCGACATCCACACCTCTTCAGTGCTGTCACAGCCACCCCAGAATGGAAAGCCTGCCAGAGCTGGGGCGGGTGCTAGTGCAGAGAAGATGCTCCTTAAAAAAGCCCAAGGAGTGGGGGGAGAAATGCCTAAGACTGGGTGGAGCTGCTTTGGAAGCGGTGGACTGTTGGAGCAAATGACCTTGGCATTTCGGTTATATTATTTAATTACATCTTCTATATAGTATCTTTTGATTATTCATCTAAAGACAGATGAAATGGTCATACTTTTAAAAGACATTTGTTAAAGCATAGAAAGCTAAATGTCAGGCTTTCTGCACAACAATCCACTGGTCCCTGCACTGAATAAAAGGATGGGAAGATTTACAGTTTTCTGATGAAGTGTAAGAAAACGGAGCAAAGGGTAGATTTGAAGCTGAGAGAAAATAAAGTAATTATGGTTATATTTGTTCAGAAGGTTAAGATTTAGAGTTAAGCAACAATAAAGTGCTCACTGTCGTATTTATTTATGGTTTATCTCAAATAAGAAGAAAAACAATGTGAAATAGGTCCAGAAACCTTTATTGACAGATTAATTTATTGTGTCTAAAATATCTCCATTTGTAAGCAGTTGGATTTCTTAGTTTGTGAAGTAATCAGAGCCAACGGAGAATATTTTTCCTCTTTACAGTACAGTAATCAGATTATTTTTTCCCAGCCTAGCAGCATTGGTGTCACTAGAGATCTTCTTAAAAACTCTTTGCCCCAACCCTAACCTCCACAATCAGAAACTATCCAGAAATCTGTGTCTAAACAATATTTTAGGTAATTCTAAATTATTTTACAGTTTTAAAACCTTTTAATCTATACATTCAAAATTGACTTTCATCAGCCTTTGATTGTTTTCCCATTACTTGGATGCCTTTGAAATTGCACAGGCATAATTTCAAAGCAATATGGGGACAAACAAACCAATCACTTTTTTTTTTTCATTTGAAATCAGGAGCCCATTTACCACAGAAAATTATATTACTCTTGTTCTGAATGTGCCAGACAAGGTGAGAAAGAGAGGGTGGCAGGGTGGAAAAAGAGGGAGAGAGGGAGTGAGGAGGAGGGGGTGAGGGGGAGGAGGTGAGGGGAAAGGGGTGGGTGGGGTGGAGAGAGCAAGAGAGAGAGAGAGAGAAGAAGAGAGAATAAGGCAAAAAGAATGAGTGTTAAATCTTAGAATGGGTTACTTAAATTAGAGGTGATAAGCATCCCTTTTTGGAAAAATCCTGGAAATATGATTTAAAGTTAGTGAAATATTTGAATCAAATAAATATTTAAGTAACTTTAAAAAAATAACTTTTATAATTAGCTGATTCAAAAAGATTGACTTTTCATAACTACTGTGTAATAATTAGATGAATTAATCCTCAAAATTACAATCAAATAAACACCTCCATTATCCACCTACTATCAAAACCCTAGTTCAGTCCCACATTTGTACTGTTATATCAATTTTAATAGCACTTTTGGTTATGGTCAAAATAAAATGCAACTTTGAATTATAATTTGGGTTTTTAATTAACTTTTATGTGCTACAAAAATAAAAATCTACTTTCCTTTAGGAAAACCCAATTTTTTTAAATATAAATTTTATGTTTTAAAGTCAGTCTAATGATCAATTATTTCCATTTCAGTGGTAACAATGACTTTGGCATTTTGGTTGTATTATTTAATTACAACTTCTATATAGTATCTTTTGATTATTCTTCTAAAGACAGATGAAATAGTCATACTTTTAAAAGACATTTGTTAAAGCATAGAAAGCTAAATGTCAGTATTATTTCTGAATGGCATATAGTCTGTGTTACTTGTATAGCCCTGACTTAGTATATAAGGGTCACATCCGGTGTGTTATAACCCCAGGCAGTTAAAACTTAACAGCCTCATATATATGTCACAGTGACAAAAAAAAACCTATTAAACTGATATAAATATAATATGAAAGGTCACCACTCTCAAATTTCCCTCTAGTATGAATAAAACTACTTTTTTATTATTAACAATTTTGGGTAACTTTACTGGTGCAGTCAGCTTGAATTATAATAATAATCCCCTACATATTGTAAATGCATATATGTAAGCAGAAGTGCACAAAATGTAGTTATAAAATGTGCTTTTAAGATAGTCAAACATTTTGATTTCTATGGATATATACATCAACCAGATGTAAATAACTTTTCAGAAATTATGTCATTGAAATGCTGTTACCTTTAATGTAAAGATGACGAAGCCATTAGGAAGAAAAATCTAAAGTGTTTTGTTACAGAGTCTCAAAAAGTTATTGTAGGATTGAAAACAAATAGAGTTTTAAATTTGGTTCAAGAATGTGAAGATTTGTAAAAAATCACAGTTAAAGTCAGGTGGCTACAGTCAGCTGAAAAACCACAGGACTTCGTTCTCTTTTGTTTTTTTTTTTTTCCTATTAAAAAAAAAAAAATAGAGTTAGTAATAGAGCTGTTTCCCAGTAGTTGGAAACATTTGATTTATCTGACATTCTGTATTAATGATCACTTCTTTTGGAACTGAGAGAGTATTTAAATAAAAATAAATTTAAACAAAAATATAGAAATTTAGAATGATGGGTTAATTTCTAATCCTTTAATCTAGGTGGGGAACATTAAAAATAAAAATGATTATGATGATATCCAACTGAAATATATTTTGACATATTTTGAAAGGACTTATTATTATATAATTAATATTAATGCCCCCAAACTTAGTTTCACCCTTGTTGACAGAAGACATTTTCTTTTCGTCAGATATGTATAAATTGAGAGACCAAGAATTGTGTCATGACACCTGAACCTAAACTTGTTTTCATTAAATATATATATATATATATTTGAAAGTTTTTGCTAAGATAATAATAGCATTTTAAGAGTAAAAGTTTTATTAGAACATATCTATAATCAATTTACAACCTTATAAAATAATTTTGCAACATTAATTAGGCAGAAATAAAGAAGCTGAATGGGGAATAAAGTTAATAGCTGGGGCAGTGCTGAAAGCATTATCAATATAAGACATTTTCTCAAACACCTACTTCATTAACACACTGAGGAGGACTTTTTAAAATGTTTCTATTCCAAAGTGGTTAATAGTCATCCTTAAAATACTGTTGCATTAGGTCCGATGAGGCCAAATAGTTCTTCTACTTCCCAAGTCCAAATGTTCACTACATCTCGTCTGGACTTGATGGGAAAACTTCCCTAAAGCCCTGAAGTTTTCCTTGAGGATATTCATCACAGCTAAAATGCTTAAGCATTATCATAGAACAGAGTTCACTTTGTGAAAAGAATTTCATTCCACTTTGGGATGTCTCTATGTGAGAGAAAATATTTTGAAATTGAACTTTAATGAATTCTAGTTCAGACTTTAAGCCATTTCCATGTAACTTTATTTCCTTGCTTTCTGTACTTCACTGTCTTAATACACAATCCAGGAATATATTTAATAAAAATAAAAATAATCATACAATCCTTTTAATATGATCCACATGGCAGCCACTTAAGTAGTATTATCAAAGTTCTTATAAAGTACTATTGAAAATACAGTAAAATTCACAAAGGCAAGTGATGAAATAGACCAATAAAAAACTAAAAAAGACATGAATAATCTCAAGTGAGGCATAAAAGGAGGGGAAAAGAAAGATAATAGAAGTAGGTCCACACAGCACAAAATCAGACAGTACTGTATCAATAATCATACAAAATATAAATGGACTAAATGTTCCAGTTGAAAAAGGAATCACTGAACTAGGTAAAAATTAAAACCCAACAACATGGTGCCTTAAAATGGCCAATCTAAAAACGCAATAGAATTAAAAAGTTTGAAATACAAAAATGAACAAACATAAATCATACCAATACTAGCAAAGAGTTCACTTGTGTAGCTATATGAATATAAACAAATAGAACTTATGGGTCACTTTATGATGATAAATGGTTCAATTCACTGATACAATTTCATAATATAAACTGCAAGACTGATAAACCACAATGAGAAACAACAAATCCACAATGATGTGAAAAACTTCAATACATCAGTTTCAGTAACTGATAGAGCAAATAAGAAAAACAAATCACTAAGCCTATAGAAATATTGAAGTTGATAATTACAAACTTGAGGTAATCTGACATATATAAACACTATCACTAACAATTCAAGAATGTATTCTTTTAGAGCTGAAAAGATTCTTGGTCATAAAGCATGTCTTACCACATTTTAGAAATTGAAATTATACAGAAGATGTCTGCAATGAGATTAAAAGTGAACAGAAAGAGATCTTTAAACCACAATCCAAGAATATATTTTAAAAATATACACTACAAAATAATGTGTGAATGAAACTTGTAATGGAAATTAAAAGTATTGTAACTGATTGTAACCAAAATATTATGTGCAACTGAATTTTGACCTATAACTCACACTGTACTCATTGCATTCCAATAGTGAATGCTCTTGCTTAAGTAATGGGATAGTAGGGGTAAAGAAGAGTTCCCCATTGTCCTGCCTGCTAATCAGCATCTGAAAGCCTATGGAGAATTGTCTCCCCAAAATTTCCACTCCTCATTTCTACACCATCTTAGCTTCTGGTCAGTTTTCCCATGAGTAACTTACACCATTGGCCACTCTGATTAATGTGCTGACAAAGGCTTGGAACCAAATCTGTTCCACTCGTATCATGCAATATTTAATTAAGGCTACTATCAGCAGCTAACTTCAAGCTGCAGGATGAGAACACCCTGTAGTACTGACCTCATTCATGCTCTTAAACCCCACAGGGACAATATAGAGCATCCCAGTGGGTGCTGTGCACTCAGTGGGTTTGCTCACAACTGAACAACACCAAGCTTAGATACCCATGGTATCTGCACTAACATTGCTTTGGATGAAGACATAATCCTTATTATCTTGGACAGCAAAGACTATCCTGTGCCTCAGCAGCAGACCCTGTATTCCAAGGTTCTTCATGATAGAGACTTTCTTGAAAAATAGTCTACAACAAAATATTTAAGCTCAGAAGATGTGCAGAGATGTTAAAGAACTATGGAAAAGTGGACCCAAACATTAGCAAGGTGGATAGGTTTAGATCCATATATGAAAAAAAAATTGCATGTTTTACACCAGCAAACAACTTCTTGAACATATTTTCAGGAAAACAAATCATTCATAGGCACCTAAAATAAATGTGTGGAACATAAATAATTGAAAGTCATTACAGGAGGTATGTCCTTTATTTCTGGATATAATGATTAAATATCATTAATAATTTTTCAACTGTATTACAGATTTAACAAAACTCAATTAAGAGTTTTAATGGAACTTAATAACCTGATTTTAAAATTTATATAGCATAATAAAGGCCCATTAATAATCAAGATACTTCTATTAAAAAGAAAGAAAATAAGGGGAATGTGCCCTAGCAGATATAAAGATGTATTATAAAGGTATACCAATTAAGATAGTTTGGATTACACAGAGGTATTTAAATATATCAGCATTAAAAATATTGATCCTGCAAATTGAGCTGCAGAATGAAATGTTGATGTAAGATAGAGGTAGCTTTGCAAATCAAAATCTCTACTAGGTGTGATGGAAATTGAGCCCACACACCAATAGGGCTGCATAGTATAAATATAAAATTTCCTTTATTAGGGTAAAACTCATCAACAGAGATACAACTTGGAGCATCCCATTTCTCATGCTCGTATTATTCACGGAGTTATCTGCTTAGGTGAGCAATCTCAGCTAAGGAATTTAGAATAGAGGTACTATTGTGGCAGATAGGGCTCCAAAGAGAGGTCCCATGCTCATATAATGCTGCATAGTTTTAGAGGCAAGGGGAGAGAAACACCTAAATGCCTATGTAATTGAAGGAGCTTTCCTGTTGACAAAGTCACTTTGTTAAAAAAAAAAAAAAGGGAGCTGCAGAATACAGTCTGCATCAGAGAATACTAGAACTAGGCTAAAGTCATAATTGGTAAATGTTTTTGTGTAACAAAATTACACCACATACCTAGTGGCTTGAAATTACGTTTATTATCTCAGTTTCTTTTTGTCAGGAACCGAGGTTTGAGCTAGATTCTCTCACAGGGTGCAATTGAGGGGAACACTGGACTAGGGTCATCTCAAGGCTCAACTGGGGAAAGATGTGCTTCCAGGCTCGCTCACCTGGTTGTTGACAGAAATCAGTTCCTCAAAGGATATTAGACTGAGGGCTTCAGTTCCTCCTTGGCTACCTGGACATCTCCAGTTTACAGCTCACAAGATGGCTCTTTCCTTCATCAGAAAGAGCAAGGAGGAATTGCACACAGAGTAGTCACGGAGAAAGGAAAAGAAGGGGGGATTATTTTGCCTAGCTCCTGCCCAGATCCTGTTTCTCATTGATTAAGTTTCATCCTGCTGGGTCTAACTAACTAGGAGAATCACTTGGTCTAACAGTAACCCCTCAGGCACCTAAGTTGAAGTGTTTCATACAAATCAGAAAGTAGGAGTCAACCTGGCACAAGTCAACCTGGTGACAAACAAGAGAGAAAGAAAGAAGGAGACAGAAGAAAGTAGCCTGAAGAAGCATGCACATTTTGAGTACTAATATAAATGCTTAAATGTAACATTGTAATGACTATTTATAATCCTCATGCTTGCTTTTACAGAGAAATTATTACCAAAAAATATGGCAGAAATTATACACTTTACTCATAAAACATAATGTCAGATAAGTACATCATGATTTGATTTGGTTTACTTTGTCACTTCAAACTCTGATAAAAGATAGTTCATTCCCCCCAAATCTACAAAAGAATATGGAATGGCCTTAAAGATGGAATCAAAATAGCCTTACAAATTACATCATGGCAACACAAACATGCCAACCAGCTGCTGCCCTTGCACAACAGCTGCTTTATATAATTAAATAAATCAGCTGCTCCAGTGATCAGAACAAGGCAGGTGATAGCAGCAACCATGATAACCATGGAAGTCAGCATGAAGGACTCGATGATTCATCCACATATTCAGTTTTGAAAATCTAAGTAAGCATTAATAACTTCCCAAAACCTGTTAGTGTTCCCATTCTGTGTGAATGTGACCTACATTCTTAAAATAATACCTCACCTCAAGTTAGGAGCAAAATGTGAAAATAGAACGTACAGAAGAGCCACTGAAAAATCAGGTAAAATGCAAGAACCCTTGACTGTACTGGGGATAATATAACACCCTCTTTGTGCTGCACAAAATATCTTGAGGCATTGTCTCAATGGTATTTGGCATCAGTGTGACCAGAGGGTCTAGTTGATGGCTCTGTTGGAAGAAATGAGAACAGTGGTTAAATGCAGGGAGGTGTTGAATCCTCTCTTGTAGTTCCCATTTGAATTCGACATTTTACTCCACGTGTTGGTCATTCTCATCTTCATTCTGAGGAGCTTTCTCAAAGGAAACAGAGAGATTCATTGTTGTGGTAAATTAAAAATAGGACTGGATGTAGAGTCTGTGAAAATCCAAAACATAAATTCATTTACTGGGTTACTATGTTACTTCAGTTTTTGTATGCAACTTTTGTGTAGTTAATATTTGTCATGGTATAATTTCAAACAAGAATACAGATGGAGTAATTTAAATCTCAGCCAGGAGCCATGCAAGGATTAGGAAGATTGTCAATAAACATAACCAAGGGAACAAAGAGGATAAAGCATGCTTAAGATCAGGGGATTTTTCTTGCACTTTAAGCAAAATTCCAATGAGCACCAAATGGTTTAAATGATATGATCAGGTGAATGAGGAGATTCAAGATTCATATTCATACTGTTACTTTTCCTATTCTTTAGGGTTATGAATCTAAGAATCTCTCTCTCTCTTTCTTCTCCCCCACCCCATCAGTCCTCTTATCTTCTATCTGATCTATCTACATGTCAATTTAGAAGAGGACTGCATAGCTTGGAAAACTAAAGGATTCTGATAACATAATATTTTTATTTCTATTTCTTCATTTCAATGTTTATTTTTTATCTTCCTTAGCTCAAGTTAATCAATGGAAATATTTTTTCAAGGAGAAGAATAGCAAGATTATCTTTGACATTAGAACATTTAAAAAGGGAATTCTTTAATCAGAAGTAGAAATTTCTAAAATCTATTTCTGAAAACTTTCCAGCTCATGATTAAAATCAGTAGCTTTCCTAATTAAAATATCCCTTTGATTTAAAATTAAGAAAAGTAATATGTAGGAGTGTGCTGGTCTCTGGATTTTCACCTGATTATGCAAAAATCCAAATTTCATCAATGTAGATCTTCTTTAAAGAAATGATGAGACATTTTATAATTCTGTATTAAATATTTTTGACTGCAAAAATGCTCATTTTCTTTAACTACATAAATCTTACTAGTTTAAAATACAGAACTGCATTTATAGTCTGAAATTTATAGTAGATGCAGGAAGTTTACATAATACCCAAATACATCTAATGACTCCTAACATTTTTTTTAAATAGAAGTGACCCTGTTAGAAGTAATAAGGCTTCTGAATTTAAAAAAGAAATTTTAATTATCATATAATTACCACATTTCTTCTTCATCTAACTCAAAAGAACATTCCTTCCTTGAAAATGTACATACAATTTCAGATGATTTCAGAACCTTGGGTTCTGAAGTTTACCAGGTTTACTGAAGTGACCAAGTTTACTGATCAAAGTTAGAGGAATTTAATACTATCAGCACAAATTAACAAATTCAATAAAATAGAACAAGTGGGAAAAATAATCATGATTCTACCTCAACTTACTATATCAAAATAATGATAATTATATTACTATTAGTTACTAATACCATTATGAAAAATAATGTGATGGCAAGCATTTATTTCAACTTCCTATTGGGTGAGCTCTGCTATATGCCTTAGAGGTATATCAATTCTTCTCCATAATATCTCAGTGAGGTAGATAATCTTATTTTCTGCATTTCACAAATATGAAAATATTTGTGAAATATTTTAAAGAGTCAGACAGTATTTAAATCCAGGCAATTTGATGCCAGAGATCCCTCTTTTAACTACTGTGCAAGGTGTGTGCGTGTGTGTATGCATATGTGTGTGCCTGCATGTGTGTAGTACACATAAAGGCACATTGTTCCATTACTTTTTCTTCAGAGTTACTTATGAGGGTGATTAGGAAGATCTTGGTAAGACAGACAGCATTCTAACTAGCCAATTATGGCACCAATTTGGGAAAGAGAGGCATTCTTTCTCTTCTCAAAACTGTTTTCTCCTGGTTGCAACATAAAATGTATCCATCAGGAAAAAATAATGGACTATTCAAATGGAGTAATTTGAGATGAGTTTAACAAAAAAAGTTGTAGTAGGATATAGGGAAACTGACTGGCTTGGGGCAGTACCCTGAGGTTAATTAAATGGAGGAGTGGTTGCCTCACCCAGGAATCAAGAAGGGAATGGAAGGAACATTAATCTGATCCTGGAGAAAGAGAGGGCTGTGTAGAAAGCTGACTCACAGGATCAATGACCTTGTGTCAAGGGTTAAAATCATCCAGTCAATCCTACAGAGGAATGAATACCACAACTGCACTTTCACTCCTTGCCTTGGCCTCCTTCTCCTGGGGCTTGCCTTTGGGTAAGGGATCCAGTAGTCCACAATGGTCCATCTGAAGCAGCACATAGCAGAGTGGAGAAGGATGGGGGAATGAATCAGATGGGGCCAAAGCAAGCTATCCAACACAAAGTGTTTTGAATTAGATGAAACGAAGGACTCCTTTTCTTCAGTATTGTCACAGCCCAACAGGGCCATGCCAGTCCAGAGGCCAAAGAAGACAACAAGCATTTTCTGATACATGAACTTTTATTCAGGGCTTACTTACAGGGTGAGAAGTCGTGGAGAGATCATGACGGCTCTCTCAGACCAGGCAGGCATGGCATTCACAGGAAAGACAACCCAGCAATGCAAAAAGGGCAGAAAGCCTTTTATAAGGGTTTAAGACAAAGGCTTTCCCTAAGGGTAGGGGGAGCATAGCTGCAGGAATAGGTCATTTTGACCTTGGGGGTGGTGAAGGAAGGACTAAAATAACACTTGAACAGTTACATTTTGCTCTTTTTGTGAGACTAAGAGCCTCTCACTTCCTGCCTGCTTGCATAAAGTTACATTTTAGGGTCAGTTTACCTTTTTTTTCTTTACTGGCTTAGAAAGACAATAGGTTAAACATTTAGCTGCCTAGGTCATGCAGACTGCTGTGCAACAAAGATCTGCAGGCTTGTTTTGCTCAGGCCACGGGTTGCCACAAGTATTATACAATCATATAGAAATGTGTCGCTATTTCGGTACCATAACAAGCAAAAACAATATATAGATATATGTAGGATTCCCTCATAATCCTAAGTAAGTGGCTGAATTTCCTACTAGAGAGAGAGCCCAAATTATTGATTTTATCTTGATTTTAAATATCATTGTATATATAGTAAATATTATATGGACAGTAAATAAAAACTATTTAAGTGGAATTTTAAAGCTATTAGAGTATCACATTAAACAATTGATTTAAGGAGAAGAAAAATCAGTTTTAGCTTTAAGAGAATCATTCCTTTATAATTCTAATCAAATAGAATTGAGTTTCTCATTAACACAGTAAGAGCCCAAATGTGTAGTTTTCTTCATTTTAAATATTATCATATGTATAAAATAGTCAAAAACACCAGGAAGGAAATTCCAAATTAATTCAATTAGTGTTTATTTAAAGATGTAATTGTGTATAGATGTTAAAGTTCACAATAAAAAATGCATTAAAAAAGATGCAATTGTAACTTATTAATAGTTATAGTTAACTTCTGTTGAGAACATTAGAATAGGTATTGCTCTGAGTGCTTCATAAGTATTATGTCATTAAATCCTAGCAAAGTCCTATTAACTGGGTTACTTAATATGATCGTTAATACCTATAGACAAGACACAGAGGTTCACAAAGGCCCATCTGCTTGCTCATTTTTGTTCTGTTTTCAATTGAGTTAGAACTCCAGCAACAGTTGAATTAATTTTATTTTTATGAAATACAGAATGGCATGAGTCATTGCATTGAAAGTGTACTCGTATAACAGAGCACAGTGAAACTGCAAACTGTATTTTTTGATACTATATCCAATCTCTCAACAAGTGGTATTTAAAAACATATAAGCTGCAATGTGGAATCTGATATAATATCAGTGAACTTCATGTACTCTGCTACATGAAAATCCAGCAGTCTATCTTGTGAATTTATGGATTTTTTTTTTACCATGTATGAATTTGTAACATAATGTATTGGTCATTTGGAAAATATTGGTTCAGTGCGTTATTCATATTTTCCAAATTTGACAAATTTTATTATTCAATATCAAGAAATCACATTCTTTAACATCATCACTCTTCTCAGAAAAGTGTTAGGTACAAGTAAGCTGTCAAACACAAAATGGTAGATAAAACTTTTCCAAAATCTGATTGTTTTGAAAGCTCACATTCTATCATTGGCAACAAATACTGTCAGTTGTTTACCTTGATGTGACAGACTCATTTCATTCATTTTCTAGAAATTGTCTGCCGAACACTCAAGTCAGAAAAATCATAACTTGTCTGTCAGTCATTCTTTTAACTTAGATAGCATTCCATAAAAACAGCAACTGGTTCTACTTGCAACTCAGTTACTCAAATGCTTTTCCTTGAGACAAGCATGGCATTTCAATATGCAGAAATGTCTTATGCATACTTCCTCTTTCATCAAACAGAATATTAAAAAGACATGTACTTGAGACTTATATTTAATAAAATATACTTTGAATTGCCTCACCAAACTCACTTTTAGGTGAAACTGGCTTTATTTTTACTGTGAGTTCATGGCAGTCAAGAATGCAATGACTACCAGTACAGTTGGTGTCACTAACTTGATTTGTGCTAAGGAGATACTGCTTTTGCACCGTCAGTGCAAATGTCAATGCAATTAAAAAGGCAAATAGCATGAAAATAATTTTGACCTCATGGATTTGTTTGGTCTCAGGATTCTCAGTATTCTACACATCACTCTTTGAGAAAAGCTGTATAAGATGATTTAAAATTATTATGAGGGATTTGTAAATACACATTGCCAATAAGCATATTCTATGCAGATCTAATAAATATTATTTTTCATGCTTCTATGAATTATTTTATGCCTTGAAAAATAAAATATAGATACATTTTAAAGTGTAACTAGTGGTAAAGGAGCTATAGACCATTATTTTTAATTAAGATATGAAAATTTAAAAATATTTTCCTTTAGTGACCCTTGTTATTGATATAAGTTAAAAATCATTTATCTTACTCAAAAAATCCAGAACTAGAGAATTTTCTGCTTGCCTGAATACTCTCAATATAGCTTCTCTAGATGGGTTCTCTGTACCAGCAGCACTGACATCAACTAGGGTTTGGTTAGAATTCAGAAGATCAGGCTCTGCACCATGCCTACAAATCAGACTATGTTTTACCAGTATACCCAGGTGATTCACTGAATATTTAAGTTTTGATCACCTCAGATTCATTCACTGATCATTCATTCATTAATTCATCTGTTCTTTGAATAGCTTTGGTAAATGAACCTTGAGGTCCTCTGCTTGGCAACAGATATATCCTGATGAACAAGATTTAGTCTTTGTCCTTAAGTGGAGACTGGCAAGCATTTTCAACAAGTTGTATAATAAATTTCTTCTCTTTTTTTAATAAGGGAAAGCAGAGAATCTTCCGCAAGAAGCTTTACAAAGAAAGAATGTACACTCTGATTATTACCCAAGCTGATAATTATTGTCATCCACATTCTTTTTCAGGTGGTAAACATTTGAAATGAACAGGTAACTAACAAAGGACCTAAGTGAAGGTAAAATGACACCACTCAACTAAATACTGTCTTTACTTGTGTTAAAACTATCTTCTCTCCTACCTATTCTTCAGAAGAATTGAGCAATATATTACTCAGAATAAAACTCAGTTTCATAGAATTTAAGACATAAGGATTTTCTTTATAGGCTTTTGTAAAAATTATGATTATTGTCCTTCTAGCTTTTATTTGGCAATATGCTCATCTTGTAAAAGGTAACCAGGGACCAAGTTGAAAATGATAGGGTCAGACAATAAAACTAATTTCATGAACATTTCTTATTGTGACAGTATTTACCGCTTGACAGAGGCACCCTATGTAATGTGGAAAAACTGGCCATCTACTATGTAGTTTCTGAGATTTCCAGGGAGGTTGATGTGCTATCACTCTGAGTTACTATTCAAAGCCTCAGGGAATCCTGGAAAACTAAATTTACAACCCCAAGTATCCCACACAGAAGGCTAAATAATATATTATTAACCCACAACTGCTGGGTGACTAACAAGCCACCTATATCTCAACACTATTTTAAAAGATATTTTTAAGAATGAGTTGCTTAGGTGGGAAGTTTCACCTCTAACAACTAAGAAAAATAAATCTTTATTTCTCTATTTTGTCATTCTCTCTCTCTAAATCTTTCTCGTTTTCTTTTTCTCTTCTCTTTTCATTGGTAAACCTAAATCAATAGCATTCTGAATATATCACTGATTCCCCCAGTCACCCTCTGTGATGGTTAGATTTATGTGTCAACTTGGCAGGTGTTGGTGCCCAGTTGTTTGCTCAAGCAAGCACTGGCCTAACTGTTACTATGAGGACATTTAATGGACTGAAAACATCAGTAAGTTGATTACATCTATGATAGATTACATCTGCAATCAACTAAGGAGAGTGTCTTCAGCAATAAGAGACATTTAATCCAATCAGTTGAAGGCTTTAAAAGAAGTGATGGCTTCAGCAGTCAAAAGACAGAATTTTCATCTCTACTTCAGCCAGCCAGCCTCTCCTGGGGAATTCATCAAAAGCCTTCATCGGAGTTGCCAGCTTGCAACCTGCCCTATGGACTTAGGACATCTGCATCCCCACAGTTGCATGAGATATTTCTCTAAAGCCTCATATTTACAGATATCTCCTGTTCATTCGGTGTCCCTCCTGATAGTTCTATTTTCTTAGAGAACCCTGACTAATACACCCTCTTTAACATTTTCTGGTACTGATTTCTCTTTTGAGATTGTTGCTACCTCTAGCCACCTCAGACTGTCCCATAGCCAAAGGATCATCCACACACAAAGGCCTGTGACTGTAGGGTGGTCTGATGGTGATGTCTTTCTATTAATTGATTCCTATTGTATCAGTCATAATTCTCCAGAGAAACAGAACGTGTGTGTGTGTGTGTGTGTGTGTGTCTGTGTATGTACATTATTTTATGGAACTGACTTGTGATCATAGCCTGGCAAGTCCAAAATCTAGAAGGCAGCCCAGCATGCTGAAAACTCAGGCAAGAGTTAATGATGCAGTTTTGAGGCAGAATTTCTTCTCCAGGAATCCAACATTTATGCTTGTAAATCTTTTCAACTGTGAATAAGACCCACCTACATTATGGAGGCTAATTTCCTTTACTCAAAATCTGATTTTAAATGTTAATTGCTTCTATGAAATACCCTTATAGCAATACCTAGTTTTCTTTTTGATTAAATAACTGAGTACTATAGCCTAGTCAAATTGACACATCAGTCTACACCTGGTCAATTAGACACATATATGCACCTCTGTAAACCATACTTAATCTCAAAATAATAACAATAACAGCATCCAACTTCTACTTAACATGGTACAACTATCATGCATATAACTGAAAATACACTAACCTTCCCGTAGAAAAGAATGCAAAGTCCTTGGGTGATGTCACTCTTCTCCTTGATATCCTGTAATATAAATACTGTGATATAATACTGTGATGGGCCATAACTTCATTTTCCTTAGTGTAGGTGGTAATTTTCTGTTGTCTAGGTATCTGGTTTCCTTGGTTACCCCAATCAGGTTTTCCCAGACCAGAACAGGCTCAGGTCTCAGAAAGAGGCAATAATATCATGTCTCCCTGAGAGTGTACATGTCTTAGAAAATTGGTACACCCTGTGAGGCCTCAAAAAGTCATTGTGCTTTTCTGCCCAGCAGGTGGTGCCTGTCCATCTGTAGCTCCAGACTGGTGTAAGGAGGTATGGACCGTGGCTGTTTTTCCCCAGGTACTGGGGTCTGGTTCTGAATGGAAGGTGGTTAGTAGAGCTTGGCACTACCTTCTTCCTCTTAGGGAAAATACAACCCCTAGGGAGAGGTCATTTACGTTTGAATAGTCTCTCTGCCTGCACAATCTCCATCCTTGTCTGGGTCAGAGCGCTGGAACTGAAAATGGCTGAGGCTTTCTCCACTGAGCCAAAACATGGACAGAAAACCCCCTTCAGGGCCAATCTGCAGCCACCCTCTGGCTCTCCAAGGTCAGTCATCACGAAGGCCTCTGCCTGTTTATTGGGGATTCATATCTTGGATTGAGCAGTCTGAGTTTGTTAATTAAAACCCCAGTTGGAGCTCAGTTGAGCTATATTCACTTGCTTGGAGAGTTTTGCTTTCTAGCACCACGAGGCTTTGCAGTTCAGTCCATGAGCAGGGAGTCTCCTGGCTTGGATCCACAATTTTTACTTAACAGATTTTTTACTGCAGTCTCAGGTATTTCTCCTAATTCAGGTTGGTGTATGATGAGTGGACAGTCATGTTTTCCTCCCACAGTTTTTCCAGATTATTTACTAGTTGTTCCTGGTTGTTTATAAGTTCTTCCAGGGGGACCAACTAGTTTCCACTTCTCTCTATGTTGCCATCTTCTTCTGTCTCCCAACCAATTTTTGACAATGGGGCAAGGACAACTCAGTTGGGAAAACTGGATCTCCATATACAACAGCATGGAGATATACTCCTACCTCACAGCACAGTGAAAGATCAACTGAACGTGTATCAGAGCCCTAAATATAAGAGCTAAAGCTATCAAACTCTTAGAAGAAAACATAGGGAGGCATCTTCAGGACCTTTTGCTAGGCAGTTCGTTTCTCGGACTTTACATTCAAGCACAAGCAACAAAAGAAAAAAATAGGTAAATGGGACCTCATTAATATGAAAAAATTTTGTTCTTTCAAGAACTTTATCTGGAGGTAAAATGACAGCCTACACATTGGGAGAAAATATTTGAAAACTACACATATGATGAGGGTTTAATATTCAGTATATATAAAGAAATCCTTCAATTCAAGAACAAAAATACAAACAACCTAATTTAAAAAATAGGCAAAATACTTGAATAGACATTTCTCTAAAGAGATATATGAATGCGCAAAAAGCACATTAAAAATGCTCAACATATTAGTCACTAAGGAAAAGCAAATTGAAACTACAATGAGACACCATTTTACCCCCAATAGAAGAGCTGCTATTAAAATATTCAAAATTACAAATGTTGGTGAGGTTGTGGAGAAACAGGACTACTCATTCATTGTTGGTGGAAATGTGAAATGGTGCAGCCACTGTAAAAGACAGTTTAGCAGTTCCTCCAGAAGTTAAATATAGAATTAACATATGGATTGGCAATCCCACTCTTAGGATATACTCAAAAGAATTGAAAGCAGAGACTCAAACAGATATTTGTATACCAATGTTCATAGTGGCATTATTTACAATTTCCAAAGGGTGAAATCAAACCCAAGGTTTATCAACAGATGAATGGATAAACATAATGTGGTATATACACACAGCCATAAAAAGGAATGAAGTTCTGACACGTGACCACATGGATGAACCTTGAAGACATCATGTTGAATGAATTAAGTCAGACGTGAAAGGACAGACATTATATCATCTCACAGATATGAAATAGTTAGAATAAGGAAACTCATAGAATATAAGTAACTAGGGGACAGGTAGGGGTAGGTAATAAGGAGTTAAGGCTTAAAATATACAGAGTTTCTATTTGGGACAATGGAAAAAAAATGGTAATGTATGGTGGTGATGGTAGCACAACATTGTGCATAAATAACAAGACTGAATTATATATTTTAATGTGGTTAAAAAGGGACGTTTTAGATTGTATATGTATTATAGAATAAAAATTAAATTAAAAAACAAAAACAAGCATAGCAGTAGAACAGAAACCCTAGCAGATAAAGCAAATTTAAAGAGTGAAACTGAAAAAGAATTCTTAAATCTAGATTAGGAAACATCCACCTCCCCGTATCTCTCAGCTGTTTTCCAATTTGGAGTAAATTTAAAGAACATTGAAACCCTGAAGCTGCTGTTAGGTCACTAGAGCTCCTGGTTCCATGTAAGAGGTGCTGTTAGATCTAGAAATATGGGGAGCCATTGTTCCAGTTTCATGGAGTATTGCTTGTGGCTAATTAAGGTGTTCCTTATATTTCTTCTTCTCTCTGTGTTCTTTTCATGAGTTCTAACAATCTGCAGTTACAATTCCCTTTTAACTTGAAAGATCTAACCTAAAATAATGAAGTTTATCCTGTACAAAATCAGATAGGACCCACGTTTTCCAAATAGAACTGTCACAGCACTCCTTATTCTGCAGTAATTACCATATATATGAGGAATGGAATGGACTGGTAGTTACTTCCTTTGATAGAGAAAGCACACTTTAATAGTAAGATAGGTTTTCTTTTCATTGAAGCTGGGCCCATGAAAACAGCATACTATTAAGCAATAATGTAACCAAACTCTGGCAAAACATTTTTTACAATTGACCTTCTATCCTGCATTATTGGTTCTCAAAGTTTAGTTAGAGCCAAGTGATGGGCTTAAGTTTCAGAGGTTCTGGACTCGTACCTTCTTTCTTATTCAGGAGACACTGACTCTACAGGTCTAGAATGGGACCCTGGCAATCTTCATTGTAGCAAGCCTGCAAGTTGATGCTTATATAAGTGATCCGGAGGACTCTCTTTTAAAAAATATTGAGTTATTTTAGGTTTGTCTTTCTCAAAATAAAAATAGAAGCTTAGGTCTGAGAATTTCTGTGTGGAAAATTTGTATCCCCAAGAAGATGATTTCAAATGTGCTGGCTGGTAACAGAAAATATAATTATTGCTTTGCACTCGTCCAAATAATTTTCTTCTTTTTAACATATGGACCCAGTATGTCATTAAAAAAGCTTGCTAGCTTAGGGCAATTCAATATGTTTAGAAGAAACATGCTCAGCACAAGCTCTTTTTAGTGGTACATCAGTGCAATATGTAGTAATGGCATCTTCAGGTTATGCCAACCTGCTGAGAGCAGAATGCTGGCAAATGTGTTATTTTCCAGTGATAAATGTTTTCCTCTTTTATGCTGAAGTGGTTTAGGTCTTTGGAAATATGCACAAACATTTCAAGATTCTCTTTCTCTTAGGGAATTGTTTGTTTATGTGTGTAGGTGTGTGTGCCTGTGTGTGAAAAATATGCTGTACAAGTAACACAGATATAGTGCCATTTGTATGAAATGCTGTTTTTATTATTCCTTATTTATTATTTCTCATTAATGTTAATATTACTTGAATTGTTTTTCTCCTCAAATAGTTTTCCTCTTCTTTTTATAAAAAAAATAGACTTCTTAAACTGTCACAAGAAGCCTGGTTTGTTAACTGCGGTGTTTTTTTTTTAAACATGAGTTTTGTTTATTCTAACACCTAAAAAAGAGTTTTTAAAAATGTTTGGTGATATGTGGAGAAATGTTGAAATTTTGACTATTACGTTTTTAAGATTGTGGTGCTATACTCAGATACTGTGGAGTTTTAACAGTAAGTAAGAAAAAAATCTTTGTTCTGACTACAAGGAAATCATAGCCAGCAGGAAGACAATAAGCCACAGGGAGAATTCAGTGTGAACAAGGCTCAGAGTTAGGGTTCTTAAGTACTTTCATGAGTCAAAATTCTTAGTTCAACCTTACACCCTAACTTCACCTTATTTAATCAGAAGAGGAAGTGATGTGTTTTTAAGAAGGAGAAACACTGTTTTGGGTTGATC
Organism: Choloepus didactylus; assembly: GCF_015220235.1. NCBI lineage: Eukaryota > Metazoa > Chordata > Mammalia > Pilosa > Megalonychidae > Choloepus > Choloepus didactylus. Next base: position 186,214,082 of record NC_051309.1, on the reverse strand, counting down.
AGTTAAAAACATTTTCTGTTTACTCAGCTAGTGAAAAATCACTCTTTCTGGTTACAGGCTATAATGAATGTTCCATTTTTTAGGCTATCTAATTGAGCAGAAATACACAGATCAGGCTGCCAGAGGCCTTGTTTTTAAGTTGTATTACAAGCAATTAGATTTGATAAAAAAATTCTTCATAGATACAACTCTAACTTGTGTTATTCATGGGAATATATTATTATGACTCTAGGTCATTAAAAAAAATTATTTCCCCTAATTTTCTTCCTCAGTGCTTGTAACTTCCTCAGAGATTTTGAAGTAAGGGTTAACTAGGGACAGAATTTCTTTCTGTTCTTTTCCCGCTAAACTTTACTCCTTAACAATAGCTAATTTTATTGCTTAGGAAAATTACTTTAAAATAATCTTCTGGAAAAATGTTTATCTCTCTTTTCCAGGATATAAGGAGAGGAAGATATAATTTTGCTTATGCTGTAGTGCCATAACTTTTGGCTATCTGTTCATTCATATTGGGGTGTTGAACTCAAGGTATCGTAAGAATGCAATAATAACAACAGTATATTAAAAATGAGTTATAAATGTGCCTTGACCTCAAGGTGTTCAATAAAGAAAATAGAAGAAAACTTAAAGATGAAATAGTGGGAGTATGTTTGGTGAATGTCTGTGTGGGTGCTTGTGATCTAATGACTTCTTTCCTTCGTGTTCCTTCTGTTTATCTGAATTTCAGAGGTTATGAAGCCCAAGGGTAATTATCTAAATAGCTACTATGTATACTGTTTAAACACTAACTGTTAGTATTTAGTAATAGGATAGTGTATTTATTGTCTGAGTTAAAATGAAGTTTAATATTCTCTACTAATCCAGCTCCCTGGACCAAATTTCAAAGAAGAGCAAGATGCATGGAGATTCAGGTTGGTTTGGGGTATGTTCTGATATCTTAAGTAAGAGCTGATGTTTATTTCAAGAATTGAGAGTGAGAAGAAACATAATCTATGAATACTGATCATTAGTTAAGTGGACATACTATTTTAATATATTGTTAGAAATTTATTCTACTACTGTTTTGTTGATTTAGTTTTCCATAAGGAATTACTTCCATACATTTTTTTCAGAGGCAATTTAATGGATTATTTTTCTCTTTTAGATAGACTACTTTGGTTTCTAATAATGATGCTTCAGTGTCTTTGTTTTACTATGCCATAAAAACTTTTTTCACATATTAACTCTATGCAAAAATATTTAAATTATACATTCTACAGTTGGATAAATCCTCTGTGACAAAGAATAAAATGTATCATTAATATGTATGATAATTTTAGTCTCCCCAACAATTTAACTATCTATTATGCTACAGAACAATAAAAACATCTTATTGAAAGTTGAGTAACTGAATAATTAAAATTCAGTTCTAGATGATTACATGTAAAAATGTAAGACATGTAGCTTCCAATCACAGAAATATATCTCTCCATGGAATTCTTCATTATACAATGTATAACTGTTGTGCAGTAGAGATTAAGATGACATTAATTTATTTAACACTTGCAAATTAGTTTTTGAGACAATGGAAAATATAGTAAACTAAATCCCTTAGCTATAAAACTCTTACAAAGACTTTCAGTCTTTGCAGGTTCCAGTATGTTGAAGGTCATTATCACTCATAAAATATATGAGGAAATATCAACAATCTATAAATAATGAATTAGTTCACATCAAACAGAGATTCCTTTAGGTATTTTTCATGGATCAAGGGCATGTGGTTTCATTAACATGAAACTTAATTTATGCCTTCTCATATTATGTACACTTCTATGTGGTGGTCTGGGATACATAAAAATTTGAACCAAGGTAACTTTACAACTATCTGATTCATAAATTATTATGGTAGGTAAGTTCAGGGTAAGTATTTATGAATTTTAGTTTCATGAGAATTATCACTTCTGGTAACATAAAGGGGCCCTGGACTTCTCTCTATTACTTTTAATTTGGATGCCAGGTCTACTGGAGGCAAATGTATCCAGTGATATTTTCTTATTATCCTCAAGATATCTTTTTACTAGTCTTATTCCTTTCCCTATATGGGCTTTAATAAAGTGGAGTGATAACAACCATCCCAGTGTGCTACAATATAACTGAGTTAGTGTTGGTTCTTGGTGGCAAGATACCAGCAGCAGTAACAGGTCATTTCATATCACTGACTTTCAAATAAAATGCATTTTAGGTGAGCATAAATCCAGAGAAAAACTAAGAAAGGGGCAGGAAAAGAAGAGATTAAAAATATGAAAGGGTGAGTCAGCTTACAGTGGAGATCCTGTAGAGCTACAGTAATTTAGGTAAGTGGTTCATGTGAACATCTCACAGATGCAGTATATATTGTTTCCATTCAAGTTTTTTTTTTTTTTTTTTGGCTTAAAATTTTTAAAGAAGAGTAATCAACATTTTTATATTTTATATGTTTGTATATATTTATAGTATATATTTGTTTTATTTGTGTATATATATAAGTGCTCTGATTTTGCATGTCTCTAATATTTAGTTTAGAATTCTTTGTATAGAGGGAGTGTAGAAAACAATGAGCAGATAGTAATTGTTACAAGTATATTTTATAGGACAAATAAGAAGAATGAAAAAACTAAGAAAACCAAATATATTGTTTCTTTTCCTTCCTTTTCTTTCAGAGAGCTCCTTTGGTTCATGATTGTATTCTTCCATTGATCTTTATGATCTTTATCATAACCTTTCACAAGTATTTTCAAAGTTCTATCAATTTACTGATTAACTCATTATTTTTAGGTAAGTAATAATGAAACAAGGATATATGATTAAATTAAAGGTTAATAACAAAATTAAAAATATGAATTAAATAAAATGCTTCTAAATATTTTATTCTATGCAATAAAATGTGATATAAAGAATTTTTCATATTAGTTTTAAGTTCTGTGTTTTCTTTTACTTAGAATTTTGTGAATGATTTTTTTATTATTCTGTAACACAATCTTAAATGATGAGTTTGTTGAATAAAACTGGAAATATTTTACGTGTTTAAGGCTAATCTTCAGAAATTAATACCCTGATTGATAGTTAAAATCATTTTCAGAAACTAATAGAAAGAGTCTGAATATGGATTGAAAATTGATTCTCCTCATTACTAGTGACCTTGGAAACTCCTAACATGGCTACAATTTACAGAATCTCTACAGAGAGTTTTCATTAGTCCTTCATGTTTTTCCATAGAGAATTAGACCAAAGAAGATCCATAGACATTCTAGAGTAGCCCTGCAGAGCAATACGAAGAACCTCAAAATTTGTAAATAATAATTAGCCTTTCTTTGAATGTATATGAAGCTTTAGATACTGGACCAAATTGAAAATTCAAGCTTAAAAATTAATTGAACTTTCCAGGTGTTGGAGGAATGCTAAAACATTTCATTACATAGAAACTCTATCTAGAGTTTAATACATGTCTCAATACTCAGCTCTCTTTTCCTGAACTATCTGATATATATATATATATATATATATATATATATATATATATATATTCACACACATATATATACAATATACATATATATATGTATACATATACATATATATATATATGTATTTCTTAAGTAGCAGGTTCAGTAGAAATCTTGGTGAATATAAGACCAAGTGTTAATTATTTAATGCTTGAATGAATTAAAAGATATAATTTACCTCACTCCACACTGATATATGTGTTACGGAGAATCTTGGGCATATGAGTAAGAGACCCATTTAGTCCTATAAATAAGCCCACTTCATATCCAGAGGCATAGCTTTTCATACTGGCAGAAGTAATGCACAAGGGACTTTTTCTAAAGAGAGAAAGGCTTTGTGTGTGTTGAAGTCATCCCAGGTTTAAACCCAAGATCAAAAAGTTGACCTGTATTATATAAAGCGGCTATTCTGTAAGATAGGATAGGTTCTGACAGAGGCAAGGGTCTGACCTCAATCTGTGTCTTTATTCTATGAATTATTTTGCCCTGTATCAAGCTCTACAAGGAAAGTCAATTACCAGTGCAAGCATTTGTTTACAAGGTGAGGTGGTAGAAGGAAGTAGACATGCTTTAATGCGTATTGATTAAAAACACACTGAAAATGAATCTGAATGAATGTCTTGCAGTAATCTAGTAGGAGTTATCATGATATAGATTTTTTAATATAGATTTTTAAAAGTAGGTTATTTTAAAGGATACCATTTTGAAAATGATTTATAACTTCACAGATTTATATAAAAATTTGAGTACTTGAAAATATGGTGCAATGAACACTCTAGTGGACATAGAATGTATTATGTTGTTTGCATTATTATACCACTTTAATTATAATCAAAATGAATAATCTGGTAAAATATCAAGCTAAACCATTCTAAATATCACAGCATTTTTAAAGTATGGGCTTTGCTACTTAATTATTTTCCATTACAACAGTTAAAGACAGCTCTGCAATCGAGCATTTGCAAGAAAAATCATGTTTCATAAAATAGTGAAAACAAATGTAAAGGCCCTGCTGCTTGCTAGTGTTACCACAATTTTTACTGCATACCACAGTTTTGTTTTGTTTTTTACTGCAAAGTGAGTGCAGTACAGAATAGCACAAAGGACTTACCATTTTTATTTGCTGGGTTTATTTGTATGGGGTGTGCATGTGCATTTTGTGTGTGTGTATGTTTACAAAACATGATCTTTCTTGGATTTTATTATTAATTAAAATAAAATTTCAAAAATGATTAAAATGAAAACTCAGTCTCAAGCAAGACTACAGAAGTCTGATTGTCATAAACTTCAAAATATTTAGTTAAAGTCCAAGTGGAAAGAATTTTCATAATTTGAAAAAGGAAATGACAATATGACTTCCTACCACTGTTCTCACTTTATGATCAAACTATTCTCAGAACAAATGCACACACATACAAATACACAAGCATACACATAATGTTGCATATACTCATATAGAATGGTTCTGTTATAAACATAAACTAAATAGTTTAAAATTAGGTCTTGTATCCCCATCACCCCCCCCCCCCAAAAAAAAAATTGAAGAACCCATTCTGGTAAACAAAAAAATAAAACAAAACAAAAACTTAAAGTTTGTGAAAGTCAGATTAGAAAATCATGGATAATAAAAACCTTTTAATTAATTTGACAAAATTATATACTTTGAGTGAATAGAAAAGTAGAGTTATATTTCCAGTCAGAAACATTTGAAACTGACTTGATTCAGATCAAAATATCAAAAGTTCACCCTGAAATTTTATAATTAATTAAGGGTGAATCTACAACTAGTCTTAACACTGATTTAAAAAGGCAAATTAATATTTCAAAGTATGTTACCTTCAAGGCTTTGATATTTATGTACATGTTAAGTAAGCTTGTGGTTAAAAAAATAATATTGGGCTGACAAAACCTTAATTCAGTTGATCATATTGTGTTCAATATTTGGTAAAGAGCACTGAGAGTTAATATGAAAAATACTAGTACTTTTCCCCAAGTGGTATCCTACAAAGCAAAAAGAAAATCTGTAAGTAAATACCATGGTAGACAGAGTATGATTTTCTTTCAAGAGAGTTAGAAATTACTTATGAATATATTAAAATAGATTGATAGTAATATCAACTAGGTGACCAAAGGAGGTATAACTTGATACGGCACCTTACTGATTAAAGGTATTTTTGGTGGAGGAAACAAGAATACAAATGACACCAGTGTAAGGCATCTTAGAATATGATTAGGAATCAGGAAATAAAGTGGTTTACGCTCTGATTTCAGCAATGGCAGACAAGATAGTCTTACCAACATCCCATTAAGAATAACTAAAAACGTTAGACAAAATATATATTTTTAAAGTCTTGTTGAGCAAGGAAGTGAAGAAATGTAGGGTCACTATTCTGGAGATAAAACAAGTAGCCTAGAGAGGAACTTTGAAAAGTGTGGCTAAGGATTGAGAAGCTGAGTGAAGATTTTGCCTGATTAACAGAACTGGAAAGATAAAAGTTGGACATCCTGCCAAAGAGGCGAGGTCTTAGTAAATACTCCAGGCTTTGGGCTGGCAACGAAAAGCATTAAACTATTGGAATAAGTGTAAACCTGAAACAGATCAGACTTCACATGAATAAAAGTCAGATTCGAATTGTCTCAATCCCTTTTTGGAATACAATGATTTGGATTTGCTTCTGCCTCTATCATAGCACTTCTGAAAATTAAGTAAAATTCTCTTTGGAGGAAGATAAGATAATATCATAGAGTGAGTCAAATTCCCTTTCTCTGTCTCTCTGTCTCTCTCTCCCTCCCTCCCTCTCCCCTCATACATATGCATATATACGTATATATATACATGCACAGATACATGACATGATATATGTATACGAACTCCAAGAAAAACAACAGATAAAAAGGTCCCAGTGGAGTTCTAATAGAGATAATATCAAGCATGGGGTTTTCAAATAAATATCCCTAAAACATTCAAATAATTAAAATGTAAAATTGAGAATTTTGGCACAGAAGGAGAAATTATAAAAATGAAACACGTTAAAAATTATAGGCACAGAGCAAAATTTCTTGAACTAAGAATTCGATGGATTTAACAGCAGAATAAACAGCAGAAAAGAAAATGAATAAGTTGAAAAATAGATCATAAAGCAATATCCAGACATTATTAAGTAATCCATGGGTCAAAGACTCATGAATCAAAGAGATAATTACTGTGGGAATTAGAAAAAAATATCAACCTGAATGATGGTTGAAATATAATGTCTTAAATTAATCTGATGCTCTAAAGTTTTTAACAGAGAAAACTTTATACTGTTAATCGCAAATAGGAAAGCAAAGATAAAAACCAATTATTTAAATATCTATATCAAGAAATTTACAGAGGAAGAGTACATTACAATGAAAAATTTTAGGAAAAAGAAAATGATAATTATAGATAGACAAAATCATAAAAACAAAACAAAACAAAACAAAAGACAGAAAATCACATAAACCAAAACTTTGTTCTTGGAAATAAAAAATGCAATTGACTTGATCATGAGAAACAGAGCAAATTAACAAATAATTGTAAGAATGAAAATCAGGATATCTCTACAAATCTGTAGCTATTAAAAGGATGAAATATGAATAATTATGTGGTAATTAATTTTAAAATTTAATTGAAATAGTCATTTTTAAAACAAATTGAAAAAATAAAATAAATATCCAAAATTGAAAAATTAAAAATTTCCAGGTAACATTAAGAAAGAAAGAAAAGCAATCTTGCAAAGCTTCTTCCAGAAAATACAATATAAAACAAGTGGAAATAATTCCTAATTAATTTTAGGGAGTTGGCATAACCTTAGTACCAATTACTTTAACAAGGACCTTACAAAACTGCAAGTTACACATTAATATCACTTATGAATATAGGTATATACATATTAATAAAATATTAGCACTCTAAATTTGACATTTATAAAACTGAAAGTATTTCACTACCAAGTTGAATTTATTCCAGAAATGTAAGTTTAGAAAGGGTCATTCATGATTTAGGGAAACTACATTAAAATCTGGGTGAAAATAAATTAGCTTAATGTAATAATTTGAATGGCATGGTAAAGATAAAAAAAAAAAAGAAAAGCATTCAAATGGTGTAATAAAATGGAAAGGAGGTACATAAATGGCTTAAGTTGAGAATTCAAGATGATAGAAAAGAGGTGGAATGGAAGATATGTTTCCAAACTCAAAATCTTAAAGAGAATTATTAAGGAAATTGGAATTTGTATGAGGCACAATGGGAAAATTGGAAAATTCTGATGAGTTCTAAGGAAGGAGTGACATTAGCAGATTTGAGTTTTGGAAGCATTATTCTTGCCTTTTGACTCATGGACTGCAGGGGAGCATGATTCTGCTATGGTCACTTATGCCTCTGTTGAGGCAAGCATAGTTTAGCATTTGAAGCCCAGATGGAGATAAGAAGAGAAATAGATGGATCAAAGGGTAATTTATAAAAAAGAAGAGTCAGAATTTGAATTCCATGTGAATAATGAAAAGGAAAAACAAGTTATCAAGGACTACCAACACCGAATTCATGAACCTTATTATTTTTTTGACTGGCATTTATGAAGGAGTTACTCTGTGGGTGCAAGAGTTGATGATGATAGAGAGATGGATAGATAGGTAGATGATGGGTGGATGAACAGATGGATGAAGAGAGGGAGAGAGAATGATGATAGATAGATAGATGAGAGATAAAAACTGTACTTAACCCTTCAAAATACTATAATTAGTAGCATGGGAGAAGAAAGATCCTCAGAGATTCAACTCATATGATTTTACATATAGAATGTGAGCGTGCAGTACAAATGGAAGAAAAGAGTCTTACTCTTTGCAGCTTTGCTCATGTATTTTCTGGGCCTTCGTATCTATTTAATGTTTGCAAAGTTCTGGTAATGGAGGCAACATATTAACAGCTATTCCTGCAATTTTCATTATGATAAGGAAACATAGATTTAAAATGAGTAAAATTACTTTAAAGAACAGTTTTTTTTTCAATCTAAATGAAAATCAGTGCTTCATAGATTGATAGGTTAAATAAGTTCCTACACCTGCAAGTGGTAAATTGTCATCAGCAGCACAATCTTTATGAAATATCTGCTAAGTTTTGAAATAGACACTAATGCTCTGCCAGCAGATTTGTATCTTCTGATTTTCATATAATCAATAATATCAGTATAGCCCTCAGGGCAGATGGTAAATACACATTTAAGCTAGTTTTACATTTGTTATCAACTTTATTTAGCAACTGAAATCCAGTATATAATATTTAATTAACATGTACTTTCATTATTTTTACTGTAGCTGAAATATAAAATAATTTGAAAACAAAATAAATAGCTGTAAACTTACATCACAAAATAAATTTAAGAACATCTGGAGCAAGTACATTAAGACCACTCACTACATGTTCTACAGCAGCACTCCTCAACATCTCTTTTCTCTTTTCTGTACCCATTTTACAAATACTTATCATATGATTTGCCACATTACCTCTGAGCCTGATGAGTTTTTCCTGGAGGTTTTATGTATCTCACAGGCCAAAAAACCAACCTCTCAACAATTGGCTGGCAGAGTCAGCAGTGTGGGATAGCTCTCCCTCCATCCCTGCAGACCAAAAGAAATTAACTGTCCCTGGCCTCTTGTGTCTAAGCAAGAGAGAGATCTGAAAGGGAGGTGTTGCCAGTATTAATCACGCATTCAAATGAGAACACTCTTCACATGCATTTCATACACTACTAGATGACACCAAGTACCAATGGAGGTCTACCAAACCTGTAATGCCTTATTTTAATATATTTTAAGCAATAATACTTTGATTTAACAAACAACAAGCAATTCAGATGAATACTAAATCTCACAGAACCAAAAGACAAAAAAATTGAAACAAGACTGTTCTAGGCAAAAATGAGAAGTCTGGTCAACCTATCTATAATGCATTTTCACAGGGTTTGCACAGAATATACAATGAAAAATCTGTAGAATAGATTGATATTTCATTAGCTATACTCAAAATTAAGTTGGAAACATACTCAGTTACCTAGAAATATTCTAGGCCATCGACTTGCTATATTTTAAAACCTTCATTTATATTTAAAAATCATTTTTCATAAAATTTTTAAAAATGTATTTGAAAAGCTCTGGAAGCAATTGATGTAACCATGTCTTCAGGGAGTCATTTCCCTTCATATTGATCATCCTACGACACTAGAGGAATGTGGCACTCTTTTACCAGTGTTCACATTTCCCATATGCCAGATGACATTTAGGTGTGTTTGATCACAGCCTTGATGAGGTTTCCAGAGTTGGACTTGATTTTCCAGGATTCTTTTCTCATTCTAGTTTTGGAGGAACACCAATAAAAATGAAAACAGAAATAAAAAATACTACCATTTATTTAGCTCTTATTATCTCTCAGGGAATCTGTTAAGTATATAGAAAATATACATAATATAAAGTATATGCTCTCTTTTAATCCTTGCACAACATTTCAGATGCAAGCTATTATTCAAAACAGCATACAGAGGTCTGGTGGGAGCTTCCTAGCCAGCTTGCTTTTGCAGCTGCATCAGAAAAGAAAAAGAAAAGTGCTCCAACTAGAGCACTGAGGCACCATTGGCTGCATTCAATCCTACAGATTCAACATCATGTATGGGTCAATACTGAAGGTGAAATAAAAGTGAAACCATTGACACTATCCGCAGGAATATACTTTGCATGTCATTAGATATAATTTTCTCAAAATTATACAAATTTAGTATACATACTAAAATGTGTGTATCTAGGTTTTAGTAAATATTTCCATTTGGGGGGGCATTAGTCTAAAATATTTAGTGCTACTGGATATGGAAAGATTCTCCATAACACACAAATTATTCTCAATAATCAAATTTCCACACATGGAGAAGGCATTTTCATTTATATGTCTTCTAATCAGAATGTTTTCTGTTTTCGAAGATAAAACTCCCATTAATCATTATTTGGCGTTTTGTCCCTTTTTCCTTGGCAGTAACACTTTGTGAAAACATGATCTATTTCTCAAATCCAAGTGAATGCTCAAAGAAAACACCTTTTCCTTCATCATTTGAACACTTTATAAAAATGCTTTTTTAAATCAACCATTCTTGTAGTTTAGCCTTGCCAATTTCAATATGTCATTTCTAATCAGCATTTTATCGCTTTTCATAAGTCAAATGCTGTCACTTTGATGTTTAAATGTAGTTTCACTTATTTTTCAGCTGAAAAGTAGCCATACTTAAATTCACAAAACAGTTTCTTCCATCTTCTCCTAAGATTTAAAAGAGTTCTTTAAATTCTTTTAAATAATCAATTATAGGTTAAAATTCCTCATTAGGAACTATAATGTAATGGTATTAAATGTGATATGAAGTCATACATTTTCTTTTATAAGAGCTTACTATTAATTCATGAATGAAAAAAATTTAATATGAAGGCTATCATTTCATCACAGAGTATACTTAAGATATTGAGTAATTATAACACAAACTAATATTTCACAACCTCTGCCACCTTCCCATCACATACTTATTTGACACATTCTTAAGTAGCACAGCACTAAAAGTCTAGTTCTAAATATGGTTTGTAAATTCAAGTGAAGTGGATTGAATGGACATTTTACAGATCTTATGTATAATGAACTATGCTAAAATTGTGAAATGAGTAAAGTAAGTTCCTAGGTTTCAAAAGGGCTTAAAATTTAGTGAAGGAATCAGTAAGTAACATATATACACACACACACACACACACTAATTACATATTAGCAAGATCTTTGTGGTTTCATCAAAGGGGGAGAGAGAAATTCCTTCTATATTATGCGCTATGAAGGCCTCATTTAATACATAATATTTGAACTAGTTCATGGGCAGAAAAAAAGAAGGATATTTTAAGTTGTGAGCTAAGGTGTAGAGACCAGGTAATACAAGGCCGATTCAAAAAATATTCTATAGTCCTGTTTTTGGCATACATAGAAACATATGAGATGAAGGAAAGACAACTGTTGGAGGTGGTTGGGAAGATGGATGCAAATATTATTCAGTTCATTGGTAATGCTTGCTGTCCCTTCCCTTTTTTTTGGGGGGGGGTGGTTCATGAGAGGTACATGATTGTAATTATGTTTTTAAGGATCAATTTGGTATAGTTTGCTTGGAGGGGCAGAGCAAGTGGATGACAAGTGGAAGATAATTGTTTATAATCTTAGGGAGAACCATAACAATTCAGAAAAAATTGTATCCAATAAATCATACATTTTACAGTTTAGTAATTCTGTGACAGCAAAAGCAAGAAGTAGTAGTATACAAAATGACAATTATTTATATACACAGCTTTATCTACAAAAATGCTGAGAGTAGCATAGTGAAGTAATCATTGACCTTACAGGTAGGAATCTTATAAAATGTGTACACAGAGTATTAGAATATTAGTAGGAATAAGAGACGAATGAATGCTCTCATCATGGCAGTGTCCTGTGTGGTTACCAATAACATTAGAAGAATTCAACAACTTTTACAAGCAAACTAGATTCCAAGACAAAAGAATTAAGAACAGACCTATTGCTAAGGAAAAACAGAACTGAAGGAGATAAGAAAATAAAGTCTCAGATGAGTGAATAAGATAATCTAAGAAGGTTTTTGCTAATCACATTCTCTTCTTTTTAACCTGTATGAAAAGATTGACCTCATTTTTATCTATTTATTTTTATAATTTTACTCCCACATTTGTCTCCATATAATTGGGTATTTGCTTTTATTTTATTTGGAAAGTCAAACTTAATGTGTATCTCTAGAGCAATTACCTCCGAGGACTGACAGGCTAAGATCTTTTTAATCACTAGGTTTACAACCAGTGATTTCCTTTAAATCCTTAGTTAAGACAAGAGTTTTGCCCCTTTAGACTACAACATTGTAAGCATTAAAGCCTTTGAAAGCTTATAGGAGTGCTAATTAAACTAATTATAACTTGATTCACTTGTCTTGACACACGAATGCTTCAAAGAATTGATTGTGTTCTTATAAGATGAATACTGTGACTCTCTGTTCAGTCACCTATATATTTTGTCAGTCTTTATTTCATAAGTCATTCTTTGTCATGTAGAGCAGTGGTTCTCAATTCTGGATGTATATTAGAATCACCAAGGGGCTTTTAAATAGAGAAATGTCAGGACATAGTCCAAATAAATTATATTACAAACTTTGGAGATGAGCCCTGGACATTGTTTCAAAAGTATTCCAAGGTAATACTAATGTGCAGTCAGGGATGAGAACTACAGATCTAGAAGCAGTAAACATAGCAGTAAAGAGCATGGGCAAGCTTTGGCGTTAACCTGCATGAGCACAAATCTGAATTTGGCACTTTTTATCTCTATAACCTTGAGCACATTACTTGAAATTTCTATGCCCCAAGGTAAACAAATTTTTAAGAAAAAAATGTTATTTTTGCCTTGTTTTGTTTTAAATGGGGTTAAAAGGGTATTAGTAAGAATTAATGAATTAATATATATAAAACACTTTTAAAAGGTGCCTGGCACATTGTAAAGGCTGAGTAATTTGAGCAATTATTGTTCTCTATAAACTAAGAGTTGATATCAATGAAACATATGTTATAGAAATATAATAGAGAAGTATTTCTCCCATGACAATTGCTGCTTCAGCCATAATTATTTTGTTGAAAGAATATATTATTTAATAGTAAAAAAGAAATGGATTGATAAGCTGGTATAATACAAGCCAGTTGTAATGTATATAAAATTTATGAATTAAATTAAAAGATACTAACTGTAAATGTGTTTCTAAAATTTGGAAATAGGAAAAAAAAAATATATATATATATGGTTAAACATAAACTTGTGCTTTTAGCCAAAGTATAATAAAAGGGACTAGATTTACCATCCTACTGAAACAACTAATAAGTGGGCAAAATACATGTGAGAGTGTATTAGACATCAAGCAACAAATGACAGTCATCTCTGTGAAACAGGAAACAGCTAAGGCAAACCCTATGATTGTCGGCTTACTACCTGTAAATATTTTCAGAATGCAGTGCAGGGAGAGAGTACCCAGATAGACCCTGATGAGACAAAGGGGAGTAAAGCCAGGGCTATGTGGCTAGAGTTTGCAGGCAGAGTACCAAAGTGGAAAACTACACAGAAAAAGCACTACAAGTATAGTCAGAGGGACTCCCCCTAAAATATAGGATTGAATAGTGATCTGAAATACACCTGAAGAAATTTCCCTAGGACAGAGAAAGGGCAAGTAAAAAGCATTAGAGGGAGCAATAATCAGAGTACACAGAGCAGTCAACAAGGTAAAATTTACAATGTTGGTCATCTAACCAAAAATTACCGGGCACAAAAAGAAGAAGAAAAAAACCCATAATGCAGAGAGAAATAAATCATTTGAAACTAAGAATTGATTCAAAATTACCAGATAAGGACATTACAACAAAAATTATGATTGCATTTCATATGTTTAAGTGCTGGAGTAAAAACTGAACATGCTAAATAGAGACATGAGAGATATAAGAGAGATCCAAATCAAAATTCCACAAAATAAAAGTTATTATAAATGAGATGAGGAATGTACTAATCAGATTAATGGCAAATAAGACATTGCAGGAGAAATGTTTACTGAACTTGAAGACATAGCAATTGAAACTATCCAAAATGGAACAAAGAAAGAAACAAAATATGGAAAAAATGACTTGTGGGGTAATTGTGTTCCCTGAAGAAGAGAACTAGAAGGGGTCCAAAAAGTCAGAAGGATAAATGGCCAAATTTTACAAATTTGATGAAGGCTTCAAACCAAAAGTATAAGGAGTTCAACAAACTCCTAGCAAAATAAATGTAAAGAAAACTATAGGAGAGCCCATTGAAATGACATTTGTGAAAACAGGAAATCTTAAAACAGCCCGAGGGGGAATGAACACATTGCTAGAAAAGAACAAAGGTAAGGATGGTATCAGTTTACTCATAGTAAAGAATACAATTTAGAAAACGGTGGAACATCATCTTTAAAATATCAAAGGAAAATTATATCAAATTTGAATTCTGTATTTTGCAAAAGTATGTATCAATACTGAAGGTGACAATTTTTTTTCAGATATGGAAAAGTTGAAATAATTCATCACTAACAGACATATAGAACATAACAAAAACAAAAATAACAAAAAATATTAAAAGAAACCCATAAAGCAGAAGGAAACAGATTCATTGGAGAACTGGACATATATAAAGGCGTACAGAACACCAGGAATGGTTAATGCACAGGCAAATATAGAATCTTATTCTCTTGTGTTAATATAATTCAATTATTTTCTTCCAAATAAATTGCCTATTTAAAGGAAGTAAACTACTGTATACTCCTTTAAGGTTCATATACATTGCAAGAAGTAAAGGTAGTCTGTGAGAATTTAAATATGTACAGTATAAAGCTTAATTCAACCACTAACAAAACAGAGTTATAGCTAATAAGCCAACAAAGGAAATAAAATGGAATCATAAAAAAATGCTGAAATAATAAAAAAAAGGAAGCAAAAGTGGGCATAGACAGTTTGGGAAAAATAGAAAACAAATAACAATATGGTAGATTTGAACATAAGAATACCAATAATTACATAAATGTAAATGGTGAGGGCACTAAGATTAAAAGAAAGAGATATATGGCATAAAGATACCTCACAGCTAGTATCACACTTAATGTTGAAAGAATGAATGCTTTCCCCTAGGATCAGAAACAAGGCAAGGACATCTACTCTGACTACGTGTATTCAACATTTTACTGTGGGTTCTTATCATTGCAATAAGGAATTATAAGAAATAAAAGTCATGCAAATTGGAAAGGAAGAAATATAACTATCTTTACTTACATACAGCATGACTGTCTACATTTAATGGATCTACATAACAGCTACTGTACTAATGAGTTTAGAAAAGCTAAAGAATACAAGATCAATTTGCAAAAATAAACTCCATTTCTGTATAGTGGCAGGCACTTTTCCAAACAATTTGTCAGTTCCTTAAAAAGTTAAGCATACTCTAAGATATGACTGAGCCATTCCACCTCTAGATATTTACCTAAGACAAAGAAAAGGCATATACAAAGACTTATACATAATTTCTCATAGCAATTTTATATGTATTAGCCCAAATTGGAAATAGCTTAGATGCCTATCAAGAGGTGAATGAATATTGTAGTATATCAATACATTTAAATACTATTCCTCAATAAAAATGAATGAATTATTGATTCAAGCTACGACAGGAATAAACTCAAAATAATTATGCTGAATGAAATATGCAAGACAAAAAAAGAGTACATACTGAATGGTTTCAATTATATAACATTTTACAAAATGAAATCTAATGATACGTTTTCAGTCAGTGTGGAGTGTGCCCTCCACACTGTCCTGACTTACTTCTGTCCTCACTCTGATACCAGAGTACAGCCATGCAGACGGTTACTCCACTCTCGCCACTCCACCCCTTTCACGAAATTGCTCCTAAGCACAAGATCCCTGGCTATCCCATTGTGAGGGAGGAACTGATCCAGTGGAGGGAGGTACCCCTGACTATTAAATGTCTGTTTTAGTCTCTTTGGGGTTTTTTGACTAGAGATGTTGGGGAGAGACATGCACACAGTTTATGAAACAGACAAAATGGATATAGCTGTAGTGTGAAGCAGCCACTCTGAAGCCCTAGGTGTGTTGGGGAGGAGAGGATGGGGGCTGGCAATAGCCTTGGCCACAGGACAGAGACTGGAGGACAGAGCAGAAGCTCATTTCCTGTATGTATTTTGGCTGTTAGACCTTTGTGTGTCTAAAAAAAAAAAATGCAGTGTTTACTTTTTGTATTTAAAATTTAAAAATGAGAGCATATTTCAAAGAATGTTATGGGTTACAGTTCCACATTTTCAGTTATTTCCTTATTGTGAAATACTACTTGTTAAATTGCACTTGGAAAGTTATCACTTCTATGCATATATGTTATATTTCCAGTAAAAAAAAATGATTTTAAAAAAGTTTAAACAAAAAGGATTCCAACTCAAAAAAAAATTGACTGAATTTTAATCAAAAGTAATTTTACATTTTGCATATTTAATGTCATATGTGGAACAATCAATACAGGATTTTGGAGTTTAGAGTGTGTTCTAAATATTCATGTAAATTTGAAAGCATGAACTTGTGTCTTCATGTTTGCTCATCTAAATGCTCCATATGTATGTGGAGTGACGCTTGACAGATGAACATTGATGTTTCTATAATGCTGTGAGCTGTATTAATGTTAAGTGGACATTAGTTGTTGGTAAATAACTATGAATAAACATATATACACTTATTTGTGCATGTGACTATCATCATATAGCACCTATATTTTTTGACAATTGATATGTTTTGATTCTATAATCTTGTGCCCATCATTTTTCTATATATTCATTTCTTAGTGAATCAACATATGGGATATAATAATTAAAATTATTTACTTTATATTTCCCAACTGTCTTAGTAAATTGATATGCTATTAATATTCTGGGTGCTTTTCAAAGACATTTTGAAGATTAATAACTTCATCTCTCTACCTAATATTGATATATGTATGGGTCATTCAATTATACTTATTTACCTTAGTAAATATGATACATTATATGGAATCCTAACTTGTTCCTCCTCAGTATTTTCCATATTTCTACACAGTTATTATAGTTTTCACAAGTAACTTCATCTCTTTTAGGCAATTAAATGTCATATAGTTTAATTTTCTCAACAAAAGCAACATAATGAAGTCCACTGACACTGGGAAAATTTAGAAATTAATATTAATAGTTATGTTAATTATCAGGTTATTAATCATGCTATCGTGATAATTAGTGTAATTATCATAGGAAAATATGTTCCAACAGATAGATTTTATCTTGTTTCTTTCCTCTTTCCTTGAAAGGACAGAATGGGGCTTATGAAATATTTTATTTTTTTTTTGACTGATCATGTAGCTATTTACTTTTTTAAGTCAATAACTTTCTTTTAGAATTCCTCCTAAGCCTGATAGAATATTTTAACTTAGAAAGCTCAAGAATAAATTAATGCCTTATTGAACTATATAGGAAGGCCTTGCTTTGAATCCATCCATAATTGTTAGAAGTAACACTTTGTCCTGTCATTTAGGAAAGAAGTTTATTTTTTGGCAACACACCATTCAACTAAAGTATTTTGTCCTCCTTCCCTTATAATTTTTTTTTCCTAACTGTGATGTTTATTTCAGTTATTTTGTTATTACATGTTATACACTATGTGAAAAAAAAAGATGAAACCATTTTTTTTTTAAGTATAGAATTGAATTTTGAGATCTTATAGCCCCAAATTCTGTCTTATCGCCCATTCCACCTTTCACTTTGGCTGGTTCTCATGAGAGCCATCAAATTTAAAAAGGAACTGCTTTTTTTGGCTGAGTGGTGGTTCACAGTGATGGCCTAACGTTTACTTCGGTATTCAGCTATAGTTCGGGTAAGTTGCACTCAGTGGCTTGACATAGAACTAGTCATTTTTAAGACATAGAATTAAGTAAATAAGTAATTATTCTATACAATTAATCATTTATCTTTTCCTAACTTTGCTATAATTTAAATGTGGAAATTTTACTTTCCTTGTTGAGAACTAAATGATGGTAGTCAATGCTAAAATTGCTGCTCCATGTATGCTGGGCAGCTTTTAAATGGCCAAGTCACTGAGTTGAAGTTTCTTTATTAGGGGGATGACAGAACAAAAACTTAATAGATGGAGTTTCATCAGAAGAATAACTTGTTGATATCTTTCTATCTGGATTTAGTAAACAACATCATCTTTGAACAGTGTGGATGTCTGCTTTGCAGTTATTGGATTTTTAAATAGGAAGAGTCATGAAGGGAAAAGACTTTCTGAGCTGCACTCAACCACCATGCAACCTTGGATATGTCACTTAATTTTCCAAAGCTTTACTCATATATGAAAGTGAGGATAACAATTCCTCTTTTGGTCCTCCTCATATGATCACTGTAAAGAATTAATAACAGCATATTATAGTATTTTGATAAGCCTGCAAAAGCACTAAACAAAGCCAATGTATTGTAAGCATATCCACTTTCTTTAAAACTCAGTATCACTTTCTTCTGTGCCACTCATTTTAGGATATCATGATTTATACCTATATTGTTATGCTTATTGATAACAAATTACCATGCTCTAGGTATTTTGTTTAGTTATCTTTTATCCTCACTCAATTGGGTTAGTGTTAGCCTCAATTTTTATATAAGAAAACAGAAGCCCAATGAAGTTAAAAACATTGCTCAAGGCTGTGTGTGCAAATGGCAAGTAAAACCTGAGATTCAAACTCCCTTTTGTGTAATTACCTGAAGTCTTTCCCTAATCATATCTTTGTGAAGTGATTTAGGTTTTAAGACATGTTCTCTATGTTATATTCTCTTTTCTGCTCTCCCTTTTTTTTCTTCCTCTTTCCTCTTAACCTGACTAGAAACTAAATAGCAGATTTTCTTTAATCCAAAGAGAAAACAAATTATTTTTTGGCTTTTCCTACGGTCTTGGTTTATGTCAGCCCAATACTTTCTTATTTGCCTGATACAGTAACCACGTTTTCTGGCCAGGCTTTCAATTTCCATACCATTTATAATCTCAGCCTCCACTATCTTTGCCAGAAATGTATTTAATAGTGTTATCCCTTACTGCTACCACCACCACTTCTGTTTCCACAACTTCTAAAGGCACTGTGGGGAGCTTGTTTTCTTCAATTTTATTACCATCTTATCATGGGATCATGGCAGAAACTGACAATAAGTCAGATGCCAAGGGAGTTTGATGATAAAAAGGAGGATTTAGGGTAAATGCAAAATAATAAGTATAATCCATGCTTAAGATTATTTTTAGGTATATTTCAAGGATTTTAAAATGTAGCCCCATGTATTCTATACCTGAATCTGTTTCCTTTTACACAGAATATCAAGGATCCCAGTAAGTTTAAGGAAATTACTTAGCTGCTTTGTGCTATATTGTACATCAAATAATTTAAACATTTTCATGACCATATTAATTACACTCTGGGGCTGTAAAATGTATGCCACTAAGAATGAACATTCTATGTTCTCCCATCAGTTGAAATAATTATTTTCTCTGTGCAGTTCTATAGCAATCTGATGTAAAGTTGGGTTCATCAGTTTTCATTCATTTATGTAACACAGATTGTTTGGCCATCCCTCAATCGATGCACATGGGATTTGATGATTTTTACACAATTTTTGCTATAAAGTATTACAAGGAGTAATTTTATACATATGCAATTTTTTACTTATGTGTCTTTAAGATAGATTCCTAGAGGGCATATTATCTGGCGAAAAAGTAATTTTCATTTAAATTTTGGTATGTGTTATCAAATTTTTATATCACTCCATTTTGCACTCCCATCAGTATCTGATGTCTCCTGTTTCTCCATCACCTGATCAAAAAAATGTAGGTGATCAACCTTTATATTTTTGCCCATCTATAAGTATCTAAGTAACTTAGTGCTATTTTATTTTTCATTTTTCTTATTATGAATGAAGTTCAGGATATTTTCATGTATTTGAGGGGCATTTGCTTTTATATTTCTATAAGCTATGTATTATACCATTGATTCACTTTACTCATTTTTGACTACTGCTTCAAGATTTCTAGATTCTCTTTATCTCTTACAGTAATTACCCCTTTAAAAATTGAAAATTCTTTTAACACAATTTATTGTTTGTCTTTTCATTCTATTTGTTGTTTTGTCATAAAAACGTCACAATTTATGGTGTAAAATTGATATATCTTATCCTTTATTGTTTCTAGATTTTAAACAGAGAAAGGCTTTCTCTATCCCTGGGTATAAGAGAATTTTGAAGGGATTTTTCTTCAAACACAGAAGCAGTTTCAACTTTTGCATGGAGATAATTCATTAGAGATTTATCTGGTGTGAGTTGAAGAACCAGTTATATCTTTAAGCCAGTGGCAATAAAATTGCCCAAATATCATTAAATTTCAAAAGCCATTTTCCGCAGTGATTTGAGACAGTATATTTATGATAAACTAAATTTTCACCTTTATTTGTTTAGAGAACAGTCTCCACAGGTCTCCTTCAATTCTGCATATTTTGGGAATGAGACATTAGTAGCCCTTTGTTCCACACGGCCTTCTCAAGGATGTTTCTATAGCAGATCTCTTTGGAAGATACAGACAGTGTCTCCCTCTGGAGGAAAGAGCAGGTTTGTCTTCAGCCTCAGAAGACAGAAATTTTGTCTACCTCTGGAGCAAAGAATTGGTGTGCCCACTGCCCAGTATCAAAGATTTGGGCTCCCTCAGCTCAGTATTCTTTTCCTGTAAACCAAGCCATCATGTATGCTAGTATCATCTGTCTCTTTTTTTGTTGCCGTCTTGGAATGGGGTCTTGGGGAAAAGACAAAAATGCTGGTATTGTGGCTACTGCTATTGGTCTAAGAAATGAAATATTCTTCATCTCTGACCTAAGAGTCTCCTGCCTTCTCCCAGAATCCATAAAATTGTAGCAAGGGTACTGTAAAATCTCAGAACCACATATATTTTCTCATTATTTAGATCATGTTTTGAACTTTCTTTTCCATACTGCTAGTCTTCTGTAGGTGGACCACCACTACACTGTTTGCATCATAGAAGTTTTATGGCAGACTTTATTATCTGGAAGGGTTAGGATTTCTTTAATACCTTCATTTTTGGATTCTACTGTACATTACACAATGCTTTTCCATGTACTTTAAAATCACTTGGTATTTTTATTGGAATTGTTAAAAATTTGTTTATTAATTGGGGATAATTAGCATTATGATGTTGAGTATTTCTAATCAAGAACCCGCTATAATTCCGTTTTTTTCCATGTATAGTTGAAACTTCCAGCCTAGTTTTAAAGTTTTCTTTTACAAACCTGTTAATTTACTGATAAGGTATTGCCTTTTTTTTAATTTTTTTGTATTATTTTTTCTTTATTAGAGAAGTTGTGGGTTTATAGAACAATCATGCATATAGTACAGGATTCCCATTTACCACCCTATCATCAACACCTTGCTCTGTTGTGGAATGTGTGTTATAATTGATAGCCCATTTTTATAATTGTGCTATTAACTATATACCATGGTGTAACTTAGGGTTCACAGATTATGTAGTGTAGTTACATTGATTATTTAAAAAAATATATATTCTGTTGTTATATATATAGTCCAACATTTCCCCTTTAATCACATTCAGATATCTATTTCAGTGCTGTTGATTATGTTCACAATGTTGTTCTACCATTACCACCATCCATTACCAAAATATTTTGATCACTCCCAATAGGAACCCTCCCTAACCCCACCCCAAACCCTGGTAAACTTTATTCTAGATTTCAACTCCATGAGTTTGCTTATTATAATTATTTCAAACCAGTGAGATCATATATTTGTCCTTTTGTGTCTGGCTTATCTTACCCCACATGATGTCTTCAAATCTCCTTCATGTTGCTGCATGTTTCAGGATTTCATTCCTTTTTATGGTTGAATAATATTCCATTGTATGTATATACAACTTTTTATTTATCAGTTCATTGACTGACACACATTTGGGTTGTTTCCATCTTTTGGCAATTGTGAATAATGCCGCTATGAACATCAGTGTGAAAATATCTGTTTGAGTATCTGCTTTGCTTTCAGTTCTTTTGGGTATATGCCGAAGGCAGGATTGCTAAGTCATATGATAGTTCTTAGCTTTCTGAAGAACCTTCAAACTGTCTACCACAGTGGCTGTACCATTGTACTTTGCCACCAACAATGAATGACTTGTCCTGTTTCTCCACATTGTCTCCAAAACTTGTTATTTTCTGTTTTTTAAATAGCAGGCATTCTAAGAGATGTGAAATGGTATCTCATTGTGGTTTTGATTTGCATTTCCCTGATGGCTAATGATGTTGAGCATCTTTTCATGTGTGTTCTGGCCATTTGTATATCTTCTTTGAGAGATATCTATTCAGGTGTTTTTGCCCATTTTTAAATTGGGGTGTTTCTCTTTTTGTTGTTAAGTTGAAGGATTTCTTTATATATTTTTTCTTTATATATTCTTTATATATTCTTTATATATTTCTTTATACATTCTTTCACCAGATGTATGGTTTCCAAATATTTTCTACCATTGTGTAGGATGTCACTTTACTTTCAAGATAATAGTTCTGGCTCTTATACTTGGGATTTGATACATTTTGGGTTGATTTTTGCACAAAGTATCAGGTAGGGGAACTCCTTTTTTGAGCAAATGGAGATCCAGTTTTCTCAGCACCATTTGTTGAAGAAACTATTCTTTCCCAAGTGTGTGGTCTTTTGCCCCCTTGTGAATAATCAGTTGGCCATGAATATGAGGGTTGATTTCTGAGCTCTTAATTTGATTCCATTGGTCTATATGTTGGTCCTTGTGCAAATACCATGATGTTTTAATTACTGTGGCCTTGTAATAAGTTTTATGTTTGCAAAGAGTGAGTCTACCAACTTCATTCTTATTTTGCAAGATGTCTTTAGCTATTTGGAGCTTCTTCTTCTTCCTTATAATTTTGATGTTTGGCTTTTCAATTTCTGCAAAGTTATTGGAATTTTGATTGGTATTATGTGGAATATATGAATATATTTGGGTATAAGTGATATCTTAATAATAGTCTTCCAATCAATAAACATGGAGTGTTCTTCCATATATTTAGGTCTTCTTTGATTCCTTTTAGCAATGTTTTGTATTTCTCTGGGTTTGAGCTGTTACATCCTTTGCTAGATATATTCCTAGATATTTTATTCTTTTATTTGCTATTGTAAATGAAATTTTTTTCTTGATTTATTCTTCCAATTGTTCATTATTGTGTATAGAAACTACTGATTTTTGTGTTTTGATCTTCTATCCTGCCACTTGCTGAATTCATTTATTTGTTCTAGGAACTTTGTTGTGATTTTTTTCAGGATTTCTGTATATAGGATTATGTCATCTGCAAATAGGGGAAGTTTTACATCTGTCTTTCCCATCTGGATTCTTTTGTTTATTGTGTTTGCCTAACTGCTCTGGCAAGACTTCCAGTCCAATGCTGAATAACGTTGGTGACATGGTCATCCTTGTCTTGTTCCTGATTTTAGACCGAAAGCTTTTAGTTTTTCTTCATTAGTAGGATATTAGCTATGAGCTTTCATATACAATCCTTCATAATGTTGATGAAGTTTCCTTCTATTCCTTGTGTTCTTAGCATTTTTATCAAGCAGTGGTGCTGAATTTTGTCAAATTCCTTTTCTGTATCAATTGAGATGATCATGTGCTTTATTTTCCTTAATTCTGTTAATCTGATGTATTGGTTTTTTGATTTTTATATGTTGAAATACAACCTTGCATATCAGTGATAAACCCCACTTGATCATGGGTGTATAATTCTTTTAATATGCTGTTGCATTTAGTTGGCTAGTATTTTTTTGAGGAGACATTAGTCAGTAGTTTTCTTTTCTTGTGGTTTCTTTATCTGTCTTTTGTATGGGGTGATACTGGCCTTAAGTCATGAATTAGGGATTGTTTCTCCTCTTCAAATTTTTGGAAGAGTTTCAGCAGAATTGGGACTATGTATTCTTGGAATGTTTGGTAGAATTCACTTCTGAAGTAAAGTGAAGTCGTTTATTGGGAGGTTCTTTGCTCTTCAATAATAATTGGTTTGTTGAGATCTTCTAATTCTTCTTGAGTCAGTGTATGTAGTTTGTGTGTTTCTAAGAATTTGCCCATTTCATTAGGTCATCTAATATATTGGCATATAGTAGCTCATAGTATCCTCTTATAGTCCTTTTTATTTCAGTGGGGACAGTAGTAGTGTTCTGCTTTCATTTCTGATTTTCGTTATTTATATCCTCTCCTTTTTCCTTTCACAGTCTAGATAATGGTTTGTCAATTTTACTGATCTTTTCAAAACAACAACTTTTGGTTTTGTTGATTCTCTCTATTGGTTTTTTGTTTTTTATCTCATTTATCTCCACTCTAATCTTCATTGTTTTCTTTCTTTTGCTCACTTTGAGTATAGTTTGCTCTTCTTTTTCTAGTTCTTACTGTTATGTTAGATCTCTGTTTTGAAGTTTTTGTTCTTTTTTAATGTAAGCATTTAGAGCTACAAATTTCTCTCCAGGCACTTCCTTCACTGCATCCCATAAGTTTTGTTTCATTCATCTCAACATATTTCCTAATTTCATTTGTGATTTCCTCTTTACTGCAGATTTTGTGTTTGCCTCTATAGTTTCTTACACTCCTTTCATTGTCTTAAGCTGCTTTTTTACTAAAGGATGAATTCTGGGAGAAGGTGCATGCTGGATAGGACTTTCTCAAGTAAGACTCTTCTAGCCAAAATAGGGCCGTGGACCCATGAAAGGAGTGTAGTCTGACTCCAAAGTGCCCAGGGGAGGGGATTGGGAAGGGTGCCAGTAACTTCTTTCATGAATCCCCAAAGCTGAGCTTTCTTGGCCTCCCCAGCAAATGCAACCCCTCAACTAACTGTCCGCTACAGCCCTGAGGAAGCCTGGCATCAGTATGTCTCCTCTGCCACAGCTTTTATCCATCCGGGGTAGGTTGAAACAATGGCCACCCTCAGAGCCAAGTTACCATCATACAAAGCTGCTAATCAAAAGCCATGATCAGTGATTGGCTATGCCCATGCTTAGTCTTGAGGAAGAGGATTTTTTAATATGGTTTTATTGAGATGTATTCAAATGCCCTACAATCATCCACAGTGTACAATCAATTATTCACAGTACCGTCATAGAGTTGTGCATTCATCACTACAATCATTCTTTGAACACATTCATTATTCCAAAAAAAATAAAAGAAATAAAAACAAGAATAAAAATAAAAGTAAAAAGGAAACCCTAAAGCATCCCATACTCCCCATACCCTCATTTTTCATTTACTTTTTGTCCCCATTTTTATACTCATCTGTCCATACATTGGATAAAGGGAGTGTGAACCACAGGGTTTTCATAATCACGTGGTCACACCATATAAGCTATATAGTTATACAATTGTCTTCAAGAATCAAACCTACTGGGTTGCAGTTCAAGAGTTTCAGGTATTTCCTTCTAGCTATTCTAATATGCTAAAGGCTAAAAAGGATATATATATATATATGTATATATGTATATATACATCGCATAAGAATAAACTGCAGAATGACCTCTCGACTCCATTTGAAATCTCTCAGCCACTGAAACTTTCTTTCATTTCTCTTCACCCTTTTTGTCAAGAAGCCTTTTGCAATCCCATGATGCTGGTCCAGGCTCATCACTGGGATCATGTCCCCCATTGCCAAGGAAATTTACACCTCTGAGTCCACCTGCCCACGTGGCTTAGAAAAAGAGGCCACATCTGAGCAACAAAAGAGGTTCTCTTGGGGTGACTCTTAGGCCCAATTATAAGTAGGCTTAGCCTCTCCTTTGCAGCAACAAGTTTTATAAGGACAAGCCCCAAGATCAAGGGCTCAGCCTACTAAATTGGTAGTCCTCATTCCTCAGGTGGGTAAGTTTAAGGTTTCCACATTTTTCCCCAGTCCTTAAAGAGGGCTTTGCAAATACTTTTTAATTCTCTGCCCAAATTACTCTTAGGTGTATTGGGGCTTCACACTGACCTGTGCAAACCAACCAGAGCTCACTCCTTATTCAAGGTTCCATGAGTTATGGTGTTTGAATGAACTGACCACATAAGTTAAATTATATAGCATGCTACAGAAAATATAGATTTTCTATCCAATAAACATCTCTTCCTTTGGTCTCATGCAGAAGTTGAAGTTTTAAAACAGTCAATATCATCCTTTACCCTTTAGTCTGATTTACCTTAGTCCTAACCAAGTTCATTTAATTCATATCTCTAATTGAAGTCTGATCTCTTTTTCAGACTCTAAAGTTGACATTCGTAGTTGCCAAACTCTGGCTCTGGGTCTCAGGTGTCACACAGATACCCAAAGTTCCAGGGACTGACCAGGTTCTACACAAAGAGCTCAGCATCTCAGAATTTAGAAATAATAATTACAACTCAGGAATGGATTGTTATTTTTCTTTTTTATTCCAAACTTTCTATAAAGACAAAATTATAGGATTCATGCATAGATGTGAGAAAATGCATTTTCAACACTAAGTTAAAATTTCATTTAGGTCAGACACTAACAATT
The DNA here is from genome assembly GCF_015220235.1 of Choloepus didactylus. Lineage (NCBI taxonomy): Eukaryota > Metazoa > Chordata > Mammalia > Pilosa > Megalonychidae > Choloepus > Choloepus didactylus. The sequence continues at coordinate 186,187,298 of NC_051309.1, read as the reverse complement.
AGGTAACAACTTATTAAGGCATTTAATTACAGCACTTACATTTTATTTTCAAATGTTGCTAAAAACACTGAAGTGAAAATAAATTGCAAGTGTAAGTGCTTTTTCTCACTTATTCAAACAAGACCAACGTGGGGGAAAAAAGGTATATTTTCCCTAATCTTCTCACAGAATCAGGATCTTTAATTAACAGGATCTTTTCATCTTTAATCAGCATCTTTAATTCAATAATGTTGAATACAATGGATATTTTGTTAAAATTATACGACATTTAAATAACTTGCATATTTATTTAAATTTAGCTTTTCATAATGCCACACTTTAAAAATATATGTCAAAGGTATAAAGTAGAGTATATGGTTTATACTCACAGTTTAAACTCACAGTTATGCCATATTCTTTTAAACTACAACCAATTTAAATAAATCTAAGTTTTGATTTTTCAGTCATACCAGTGACATTTTAAGTGGTCACTAGACACACATGGCTAATGGAAACCATATTGGATGGTGCAACTATAGAAAATGATTGCTTCTGACCCTGTCATGACACCTATATGTGTACATATCTTTATAATTACACTTAACATTAAGGTTATAATTATTAATTTTATTCTGTCTCCCCTATTATATGTTAATTCCATTCAAAAGAAAGGTCTTAGATAATTCATCTTCTATCCCTAATTCCTAATAAAATATCTGACATGAAATAAGTAGTGTAGAAATGTTTATTGCTTATTATCATATCTAAGTTAATCCTTGAACTATACTTTGTGGTAAGTCATTGTCTCATGATACAGTGGATACTCAGAGACTGTTTGCTCATATGTACAAACACCACTATTAGAAGCTAGATAAGTGTGCCCCCAAAATATGCTCTATTTCTACTTTGCTATGTTACCTCCAAATTAAAACTTCTTTCAGACTTGGATTATATACATGGGCAAGATTTAAACTGATTCACATGAATTCTTACTAAAATCTCACATCCAATAATGACATATTTCAGACACATATGGGAAATGAGCAAGAATAAATTGATGAGTAATCCTATTTATATATACTATGGATCCATTAGTTTTAAATGAAAAAATAAAATTAAAAATATTTAAAGTAATGAATGCATATTAAATTGTTTTTATTATGAAAATCACAGCAGCTTAGTAATTTGCATGTGTGTACTTACTATTATATCCTGATATCCCAGCCTAGTGTCTGAAATAAAGCAGACACTCAATATGTATACAAATACATATACAAATACATATACAAATAAGTATACAAATGTACATATTGTTCTAATAGTATAATGCACAAATTTAAGTAACTTCTGTAACATGAAATAGAATTATGTTTCCATTTTTTAAGGAAATCAATTTGTAATTTATTAATCAATTAATTTGTTAATCAAATGATTATGTCAGTGAGTTTAGATGCCAAATGTAGTAATAACATAGAGTAATAGTCCTTATAATGAAATGACAAGTAATTAATTTACTCAGTATTGTTTTGCAACATGTTCAATAGTCTATTTAAATTCTAACAGTTGCTACAAATAAAAACAAAAATGTTAAATTATATGCTGATTTAGTGTTCTTTTTCCTAAGTAAATGATTTCTGCTAATTTGGTAGAGAAGTTAACCCACTCATTTAACATTATGGCCTTAAAAATATAGTGTTGTACCTTATTTTATATATTAGATGCATTTTTGAAAATTCCATTACTAGGAAATTTTTGTTGTTATTAATACTTACAACACATCAATGTTGTGACAGTTTGCTCATATCTATATTGGTGTTGATTTTTTTTGGTGAAATTTTATCTAAGTGTACATTTTCATTTTTGAGGTCTGAAGTAACAAGTTATAGCTATGTCAACTCAAATTTATTTATAAAAAATACTCAAACTCAGTTTTGTATTTCTAAATTCAATAATCAATTATTTACCAAGAGCAGAAGTGTATTTACTATCTACAAACGTTTAAAACTCTCCTACTCTCTCTCTGTCTTTTTTTTTTTTTACCTCCAATTCCCTTTCCCCATACAAAGTAATTTATGTTTGAGTTTTTTTGAAGGAATAATGTTGCCAGAACACTTGTCAGTAAAATTGATAAGGAGGCTTTGTTTACTGACAGTATAACTGACAGTCAGGAAGTCCTGAATTCCATTTTCAGTTCACCATTGATTTGTTTTCTCACTTTTCGTGAGTATACATATCATGAACCTATTCTATGTCAAAATACAAGACATGTTTAATGTTATTTATATACTCATGTCTTTATATTTTTTTGGTATGAAATTTGGTCTTATAACTGCATAGCCATTATGGCTTAAGAAGGCATGAGCATGACTTAAAATTTATGGTGCAAATGATAGAATGAATTATAACTATGGAGGTCATGAAAAATGTGCATTGGCTCAGCTGTATATGCTGTGAATTTTATCTGCACTGTAGCCAGGAATCTCAGCCCCCAGATAAACGATCATCAGCTCTTTAATAAAATTGTTAAAATTTAAGACCTCTATCCAAAGTTGAAACATACTCAAGTATAATTTTATTTGTTAATTATTTTTACATGCATTAGCACCCTCAGTTATCTTAATCCACAGTGCTGAAACTGATAAACTGATTTGTCTCATCTAATATTTAGCTTCAACTTGGTTTCTTTACTGAAAACATTCACAAATACCATCTCATGAAGGAATTGTAATGGGTACTGGCTACCTTATGATAAGACAAAGAATCCCTTTGTCTTCTAGCTCTAACTCCATCATCAGCATGCTGATTTTCCTGAAATTGGCTGTTTATTTAAATTTATAAAGGGAGATCTAGATCAGATACTAATGGCAGTGGATGCATGCTTTTTTCCAATACAAATTGGGCTTCTGGTCAACCTGGTGGCAAATATGGATTTATCATAACAGCCTGAAGTAGTGATTTTTATTAAGTGGAAGGCTTGGGAGTTAGGCAATGTGTTCAGTTGTCCTCAGGTTGCAGGGCTTCCTGGGCCTGCTTAGAGGCCATATAGCTATTGCACTCTTTTGTTTTTTGTGCTCCAGCTTCTTCTGTGAGAGCCATCTATGGCATAATTTCCATTATAGCAAACCACGCTCCTGGCTTTAATCTGGAGGACAGATGCTGAGACCCCTTTAGGGCAGAAGCTCCATGGTCTCTGGGTGGGTGATGGTGGAACAGTAGCTGCACCTGGAGGTTATGTGGGGACAGATGGGCAGGACCCATGGAACACACCAAGAGTCTCCTGCAGCTGTTGGTGGAATTATGCAGAGGGCCCACTTGGGGAGTCTAAAGCTGCTGCCAGGATATTTTAATTTTAAAATAACAAAACGCATTTGGTCTTTTCGAAGCACCAAATAAAGCAATAAGAAAGCTTTTCTCTTCTGCTGATTTTCTCTTAATTTGTAATTTAGTAGGTTATTTCCAGTGACTTCAACCTGTGTTCTAAACACCTCTTATGGAAAGATTTTGGATTTGGGACAAAACTGACAAAAATACATTATGGAAAAACAAGGCAGAGTGTAACAATACTCAAATGCCAAATGCTTGAAACATAAGTAGTGCAATGTTCTTAAAAATCACTCTGTCCAGGGATGGGTTATTTATAGATCAGGATAGGCATTGAAAATTATGATAAAAGGGTTAAAACCCTTTTCGTTCTTTGCAACTATCAATATTTTAATGAGAAAATAAAAGAAATAAAATTTCTAATTCAAAAGATGATTTTACTTTTTTGTTTCATTTTAAGCTCCTGCATGAGGAAAGGGGAAATCAGCCCAATTAAACTCTGGTAAATTTAGTTTGGTTTGTTACGTAAATTGACTACATGTTGAAGGACCCTCAATATAGGCTAAATTATAGTAGAACATTGCTAGGCTAAATTATATTAAACCTATATTTCCAGTCTTTCTTATGTATTCAATCCATGTATAGGCTCCTGAAATTGAATGAAAGACTATTTCACCTAATGTGAGTCTTTATAAAAAAGGATTTCCATATAGATGATACAAGCCTCTATTAGAGAAATTTGCATACTTTAGCCAAAGAATTTACATCAATAACCAAAGGAAAAGGAGTCATTACTGTGCTCTTATTAGAACAATCTGACTTAGATTTAACCAGTACCTTAGATTACCATAGAAAATCGTTCCCCGATGGAGGCTGTTTAGGAGTGCAGTGGAGGAAAATTCCTCTTGCAGATCCAAGATACACTGGGACTATAAAAGCTTCATAAAACTTTGCAAATTTTCTAAAAAGTTAGGGAAATTAAGCCAGAGAGAGCACCCATTTCTAGATGACACATGGAGTCTTCTTTAACCAATTTTTTTGGTGTTTAAACGGTTAGTGAGGGAGGTGGTGGGATGTAAAGAGACAATCTAAATCATGGCAACTTTTAAAACTAGACATTAATTCCTCATAGCACCCACGCCATATGGTCAGTAATGAGAATGGAGTAGTAAGTTTATAATACCACCTTGAGATTACACTTCTTTATATTTTCAGAGGGCAATTCTATCTAAACCATACAACACCCCTGTGAGATAGGTGAGTATTACTATTGTTTCTCTGCAAAGGAAAAAGATGTTCCACAGCTGTAAAGTGACTTGTCAGAAGCCATAATGTGTTGCAACTGCCAGCAGGGGTTGGCCCATGAAAGCTTTGATTTTTCAAGTATGTACTCAGAATCTACCGGCAGCAGAATCTAGAGGGTGTTTGTGCAACTATAATATCTTCCTTTGTGTGTTTATAATTAAAGAATGATTTTAGAGCATTTCTATTGGAAAAATAGGAAAGTAAAGGAATATACAAAGAATGGGATATATCTCAAAGAAAAAATGTTTCTTGAGCATATGAAGTATTCTAAGGACACATGAGAACACAGCTTTAATTTAAATGTCATACAATAATTCATTTCCAATTATCTAGTGCTGTGTATCAAGTCATAACAAAACTTATTGGCTTAAAAGAACAGCAATCAATTTACTATCTCTTACAGTTTATGTGTGTGAGGAATTCAGGATGGACTTGGCTTGGTAGTTTTAGTTCATGGTCCCATATATAGTTACATTCACATGGATGACCAGGCATTTCTCTTTCTTCATGTAGTCACAGAGACTCTTTGTGGGGACTTTCCATGTGGGCTACAGGGTATGGTGACCTCGGGGTAGTCAGAATGCTCACATAGTGACCCAGGGCTCCAAGGAGAATGTTCCAGCCCACAAGCAGAAGTTGCCTTTCCTAACCCAGCTTCATAAGTCAAGCGCATCACTTCTGCTGCATTGTATTGGTTACAAGGGAGTCATAGCCCCCAACCCTTACCCCCACATCCAAGTGGAGGGGACATAGCCAAGTGTTCCAGGTGATAGATAACAGAAATGGATTGGCTTTTATAAAGGGGATTTATTTGGGTACAAATTTAAAGTTCTCAGGCCGTAAGAGCATCCAAACTAAGGCACTGACAAGAGGATACCTTCATTGAAGAACGGCCGATGGTGTCCGCAACACCTTTGTCAGCTGGGAAGGCAGGTGGCTGGTGTCTGCTGTTCCTTTGTTCCAGGGTTGCATTGCTTTCAGCTTCTGATTCCAGTGGCTTTCTCTCTAAGTGTCTGGGAGTCCTCTTAGCTTCTCTGAGGCAAACTCTAGGCTTCATCTCTTAGTGTAGCATCCCTAGACATCCTTCTGTCCAAGCATCTCTAAGCATCAGCAAGCATCTGGGTCTGTGTCGGCTCTTAGCTTCTCTCTTAAATACTCCAGTGAACTAATAAAGACCCACACTGAATGGTCAGGGCCACACCTTCATGGAAATGATTTAATCAGAGTTATCACCCAGAATTCGGTGAGTCATATCTCCATGGAAACACCTAATCAAAAAATCTAATAAGTCTGTCCCCACAAGATTGCATTAAAGAACATAGCTTTTGGGGGGTGTAATATACCCCAACCAGCACAGCAAATAATGATGGAAATACTATCAAGGTACCAGTGTAGAATGGGGCATAATATTATATTCATTTTTGGGAAACAAAATCTGCTACATCTCACAAAAAGGCAAAGCATGACAAAAAAGATTGTGGAAGGTATTTCATGGATGTTGTACATCTATGCTTCATTGGCACTGGGAGATATGCAATTGGAGAATCTTGCTCTGAAAAAAAATCATAGGAGAATAGGAAGTTTATGCAACTGTCTCAAGATAAATGGGAAACTATTTTCCCTTGTGTAAATGACATTTCAAAGGGGATTGTAGTGTGTACGTGGGGGGTGGGGAGGGCAGAAGTTGGAAGCTGTAGGAGATGGAGAATTAGTTCAGGTTTGGCACCGATGATGTTGACTTAGCATTAAAAAGATGGTTGAATTGTAGAAAGCGGAAATGAATGGCAAAATAAAGCCTTCTTCTGTCGAAGTGATAGACTACATATCTATAGTCTTCTATTGGGTGTCAGTTTCTGAATGTAATCTGCTACACACTAGATTTCCCTTGGTCTCTACATTTTGCTGTAAATGGGAAAACTTGACTTACCAGTTTTAATCCTAACAATATCAGTTATTGGAGAGCAATGTAAAAGTCTCATAATAGTGCCTAGAATTTACTAAGCACAAAAAACACTATTTTTTTTTATCATCATCACTGTCATCATTACCTATCTGAGACTTCATTGATCCCTCAGTTGCAATGTAGGATTTCCCATTGTATGTATCTGGTGCCCTCCATATGGTAGCAATTATTAGAATTATTTGCTTCTTTCTTCTGCTACACTGTAATCTTTATAAAATAAGTCTAGCATCTGCTTTTTACTTTGTGTTATTCCTAATGGATTCATGACACTTTCAAACTTCTTGTGCAATCAGTGGGATCTAGTTTGTTAGAGCTGCCAAAATGCAAATAAAATAAATTGGGTTTGCTTTTTCTTTAAACAATTTTATTGATATATATTCACATACTATACAATCATTCATGGTGTACAATCAATTGTTCACAGTACTATTATATACTTGTGCATTCATCACCACAATCAATTTTGGAACATTTTCATTACCACACACAAAAAAGAATAAGAAAAAAAGTTAAAGTAAAAAGGAACACCCAAAGCATCCTATCCCCCATCACCCCTATTATTCATTTACTTTTTGTCTCATTTTTCTATTCATCTGTCCAAACACTGTATAAAGGAAGTGAGAGCCACAAAGTTTTCACAATCACATAGTCACATGGTGTAAGCTATCTAGTTACACAATCATCTTCGAGAATCAAGGCTACTGGGTTGCAGCACAACAGTTTCAGGTATTTCTTTCACTCTTCAAATACATTAAAAAATAAAAAGGGAGGTCTATATAAGGCATAAGAATAACCTCCAGAATGACCTCTTGACTCTATTTGAGATCTCTCAAAACTACTGAAACTTTATTTATCATTTCTTTTCCCCTTTGGTCCAGGAAGGTTTTCTCAGCCCCACAATGCCAGGGCCAAGCTCATCCCCGTGAGTCAGGTCCCATGTTGCCAGGGAGATTTACACCTCTGGTAGTCGTGTCATACATAGGGGGCAGGGCAGTGAGTTTACCTGCTGAGTTGGCTTAGAGAGAGAGGCCACATCTGAGCAACAAAAGAGGTTCTCTGGGGTGACAGCAACAGTTTTAAGCAGGCTTAGCATCTCCTTTTCAGTAACAAACTTGATAAGTGCAAGCCCCAAGACTGAGGGCTCAGTCTTCTAAATTGGCAGCACCCAGTGCTTGAGAGAATATCATTAATTCCCTAGATGGGGAAATTTAATACTTCCACATTTTCCCCCTGTCCCTCAAAGGGACTTTGCAAACACATTTTTATTCTCTGTCCAAATTACTCTGGGGTGCATTGGGGCTTCACACTAACGTATACAAACCAACCAGATTTCACTCCCTCTTCAATGTTCCATGTAATTAAGTTGTTTGAATAAACTGGCCATATAAGTTAAATTTTATAGTGTATTGCAAAAAATATAGATTTTGCACCTAATAAACATCTCTTCCTTGGGTCTTACACAGAAGTTGAAGTTTTAAAACACCACCAATATTGTTCTTTACCCTTTAGTCTGATTTACCTTAGTCCAAACCATGTTCATTTCATTCATATCTCTAATTGAAGTCTGATCTCTTTTTTCAGGTTCCTTAACATTTGCTCTATGGGGTAATGCTGACATTCATAGCCTCTGAAGTCTGGCTCTGAGTCTTGGGTATCACACAGATTACCAAATTTCCAAAGACTGACCAGGTTATACACAAAGAACTCATCTCAGAATTTAGAAATAGTCATCACAACTCAGGAATAGAGGTAACTGCTGTAAGAGCTTACCATCTAGGAACCTTTACAATAAGCCTTCCCCTGATAACCTATGCTCTCAGACTCAATTCTCAGAGTTTACACATTATAGTTAGTCCATATTGGTGAGGTATTATAATGCTTTTCTTTCCATTTCTGGTTTATTTCACTCAACGTACTGTCCTCAATGTCTATTCACCTCACAACTTCACTCCTTCTTGTAGCAGCTCAATATTCCATTTTATGTATACATCACAGTTTGCCTTTCCATTCATCAGTTGTTGTACCCTGAGGTCATCTCCATCCACTGCAAATCGTGAATACTGACACCATAAACCCCACTGTGCAAATGTCCATTCATGTACCTCTTTTCAGTTCTTCCAAGTATATACCCAATAACTGAGTTACAGGACCATATGGCAACCCCAGGCTTAGCTTCCTGTGGAACCACCACACTGTCCTCCAGATGAGCTGCACCATTCTACTTCCCCACCAATGGTGATTAGGTACATCCCTTTCTTTACATTTTCTCCAGCACTTGTATCCCTCTGTTTATTTTTAGAGAGTTTTATTCACATACCATACATTCCAACCTAAGTAAACAATCAGTAGTTCTCTGTATAATCACATGGTTATGCATTCACCACAACTATCTATATAAGGACATTTCCATTTCTTCCACAAAGAAAGAGGAAGAGGCTAAAAAAAGTAAAAAGAAAAAACAAAAAGAGAGAAAGAAATGACAGCTAAAAAAGCAACAAAAGAAAAAATTAAATTAAAATAAAATACAATAAAAAGACAATAACACCAACACCAAGAATACTATGTCCCTCTCTTATATCCCCCTCTTATAGACATTTAGCTTTGATATACTGCCTTTGTTACAATTAATGGTAGCATATTAAAATGTTACTGTTAACTATAGACTCAAGTTTGCATTGATTGTATTTTTCCCCAGTACTACCCCATTTTAAATACCTTGCAAAGTTGATATTATTTGTTCTCCTTCATGTAAAAATATATTTGTGCATTCAATCATAATCATTGGCCACTCTAAGTTTCATTTAAGTTATACAATCACAGTCTTTATCTTCTATCCTTCCTTCTTGTGTCCTACATGCCCCTAACCTTCCTCTTTCAACTGTACTCACAGTCATCTTTGTTCAATGTACTTAAATTATTGTGCTACCATCACCCAATTTTGTGGTCTAAATCTCTGTCTCCTGTCTTTTCCTATTTGTAGTGCTCCCTTTAATATTTCCTGTAAAGCAGGTCTCTTAATCATAAACTCTGTCAGTGTCTGTCTGCAAATATTTTAAACTCTCCCTCATTTTGGAAGGGCAGTTTTGCCAGATACAGAATTCTTTGTTGGCAGTTTTTCTCTTTCAGTATCTTAGATATATCATACCACTACTTTCTCACCTCCATGGTTTTCACTGAGAAATTGGCACATAGTCTTATTGACCTTCTCTTGCATGTGATGGATCACTTTTCTCTTGCTGTTTTCAGAATTCTCTCTTTGTCTTTGCCATTTGAAAATTTGATTAGTAAGTGTCTTGGCGTAGGTCTATTTGGATCTACTCTGTTGGGGTATGCTGCACTTGTTGGATCTGTAATTTCATAAGAGATGGGAAATTTTCATTGATTATTTCTTCTGTTATTGTTTCTGCCCCCTTTCCCTTCTCTTCTCCTTCTGGGACACCCATGACATGAACTTCATGTGCTTCATGTTGTCATTCAGTTCCCTGAGATGTTGCTCATATTTTTCCATTCTTTTCCCTATCTGTTCTTTTGTGTGTAGGATTTCAGATGTTCTGTCTCTCAGTTCATGAATTTTTTCTTCTGTCTCTTCAAATCTGCTATTGTATGTCTCCATTGTGTTTTTCATCTCTTGTATCGTACCTTTCATTCCCAAAAGTTCTGCCAGTTGTTTTTTCAAACTTTCAAGTTCTTCCTTATGTTCACCCAATGTCTTCTTTATATCCTTCATCTCTCTTGCCATATCTTCCCTCAACTCATTGATTTCATTTTTTAGTTGATTTAGGAAATTTGCTTGATTAATTAGTTTTTCAACTCCTGTATCTCATTTGAAGTATAAGTTTGTTCCTTTGAGTGGGCCATATTTTCATTTTTCCTAGTGTGATTCATAAGTTTTTATTGTCTAGGCATCTCTTTTCCTTGATTACCCCAATCAAATTTTCCCACACCAGAGGGACCCAGGTCTCAGGATGAAGATGTACTCAGTATGAGGTTTCCCTGAGGGTGAGACAGAGAATATGGTCAGACTTTCCTCTAGACTGTGTGCTTTTTCTATCCTGCTCAGCAGGTGCTGCTTGTCAGTCCACAGCTCCCCAGTGACATAAAGAGAGGCAGTACATTTAATTCTCAGTGGACCCTGTGGTGGCCAGGGGCTGAGGGTGTCAGAAGCCAAGCTTAAGTTGTTTCTTTCTCCCCCTCACACCCTACACCAGGCCCTGAGATCTAAATTTTCAGAGGAGGGCAGCCACTTGAGCTGGGTCCTGTCCCCCTTTTCTTGTGGAAGATACACCCTTTAGGGAGTTGTCTTCTACATTTGAATTTATCCTTTGTCTCTCTGACTCTGTTAACTCCACCCTTGCCAGGGTCAGCACTGACAACTGAAAATGCCTGAGGCTTTCTCTAATGGGTTACTTAGAATGAGAGAGAAAAAAAGGAAAAAGACAGAAAGCCCCTTTTTAGTACCAGTCTCCAATCCCCCAGTTTCCCTGGTAGACCAGAGTTGGAATCCAGTTCCCTGTGCCCCCCCTTTTTTTTTGGGGGGGGGCACAGCTATTCTCCAGTATCATGAGCTTAGCCATCTCCAAAAGCCTCTGTTTTTAATTATTTATGTATTTTTTTCCATCAGCCCTGCTTCCTCTCTGCTGGTAGAAACCTCAGGTTCCTTTCCTGCTTGCTCTGGGTTTATCTGTGCTTATAGCTTGTATTCAGTAGCCCAAATTTGTTAATTAAAACTGAAATTGGTGCTTGGTTAAGTTACTTTCTCTCGCTCCAGGTAACCTGCTTCTTTTTGTCTACAGGAAAGTGTCTCAGCTCAGCCTGCCATGCCGGTGGGGGAGGAGTGCCTGCTCTGCAGTTTGGGGAACTTTACTTACAGTTCTATACTGTGATCTCAGCCATGCCACCCATTCCAGGCTGGAGTCCAGTCACGGATGTCCCCCAACAGTTGTTCCAGACTATTTACTAGCAGTTCCCAGCTATTAACTAGTTGCTTTGTAGGACTAACTAAATTCCACACCTCTCTATGCTGCCATCATGCCCCCTCTAGTCAGGTTGGATTTTAAAAATTGTAATTTATGCATTAACAAGCTTACACTTTGAGACCATAAAAATGTCAAAATCAAAGCTCTATCAAGTTGATGCTTTCTTCCATCAAGAAGCTGCCTCAGATATTGGGCTCCTGTGTCACATGGCAAGGCACACAGTGGAGTCTGCTTGTCTCTCCCTTCTCTTCTGGTTTTGCTGCTGTCAGCTTCTGGTTTCTATGGCTTTTTCTGTCTTGGTCTGAATTTCATTATTTTATAAATGACTCCAGTAGGAGGAACAAGACACACCCTGAATGAGGTGGGTCACATCTTAAGATCTTACTCACCAAAAGATTCTACACCCACAGGAATGCCTTAACTTTAAGAACATACATTTCTAGGTTCCACACAGCTTCAAGCAACCACGCAATGCATCTTTGTCTATTTCTCAAAGCACTAATAATATACTTAACCATAATATTAGGAAGTATTGTAAATTAATACACTTATTCTTTATTAATAAATTTACAAAAGCAGTTTATAGACTGTAAATGCAGGTATGCATGTGCACACTCACACACATATAAACTCTGCCTGAGTTCATGTTGTAAATTGCAGAGGATGATTCTTTGGAGAAATAATCTGTGATAAATGTGATTTATGAAGCATCCCACCTGATGCTGGTAAAATATGGATGTCCAATGTTTTAGTTACCTGCACTTTACGGAGGATTTTATATGACTACTGTAATAGCTTAAATAACCTTTGGATTTTTCAAGTCATAAAAATATATTCTGTCTGTGCAAATATAAATTATACAAATTTATTGAGATTCTGTGGAACAACAATATTTTCAGGTCACTCCACTCATAATTACTACTAATTAAAATGTGCCAAAGAAAGGATAGAAATTTATCACTGCTCATTAAACCTGTAAAGACTGTGTTAATTAGACATCAGGCTCAGTAACTCACATAAATGTTTGCTGCCAGTCTAATTTTAGAGTAAAAGGAAAATGAACTTCAGAATATTCTAGGGAGTCTAAAGTTAAAATCTGCAGCTTTAGAGAGTGAATCACTTTACAGCATTTTTATAGATATGAACAACAGCAGTAATTGTCTTAAATAAAGGGAATAAATTAGTGTGATGTTTGTTGATCTTTAACTGACTTAAGTTTACACTAACCCACAAGGCAGAGTTATGAGCAAGCAAGGCTCATTCACAAAGCTGAAGAATTTTAAGAGTTTTAAACCTTTATCTTTCCTTAAATTAAGCAAAATATTTTTAGGGTCATCACATTTAGGAATATAAGTGTATAATTGAATAAAATAGTATTTCATATAATGAATAGGATATACTTTACATACAACCCATTTCCAAATTATTTTATAAAAGCACATGTAGTATGAATATGAAAGAATTAGATGAGAAAAGTAAATTAAACTTGCAGGAAACTAGGATCTGGCTACGGACAAGTCTAGTAACATGATAGTGTGTCATGCAGTTTGAAAATGCCTCCTTCCTTTACCTAATTGAGGAAGTGTAAAGAGTACACCAGTATGTTCAGGACATGCAAATACTCTAGAACTGTGGATGTTTCAGAATTGAGAAAGAAAAACTGAGTTTTGGAATGTTGATTAAGTATTGCAGAGTCTCAGATTTCTTAGTTCGAGGTACCTATCCCAATTCATTGGCCTTACTTCACCTTATATCTAGTAGTGTCTCAAGAATCCAGGTACTCTTTTGCTATTATTCTAACAGAAATCTTAATGGCAAGCTATTTACATGACCATTTGATTGGATTTCTATGTCTCACAAGGTGCCCTGGGGTAAATTTGACAGCAGGAGAGGCCTGTGGCACCATACCATGTCTTCATCAAGACTGGATTAAAGGATTCCTGGATTGTCATATGCCTGAACTTGACAGAAGCGAATGAGCATTGGGCTTTTCCTATTTTCGACAAGGTGGGGCCAAAGGGTAGTTATTGTACCATCCACACAGTCACCATCCCACAAGCACAGTGCACCATACACTTGAAGTCGTCTGACAGGAACTACTTTCACAGGCAGAATCCCATTTTACTCAACAGGAATATAGCCTGCACGATGTTTCTCTAAGTCAGTAAGGCTCTCACAGCTGAAGTTCATAACCTAACTTCACGTTTGGAATATTTTTCATCAATTTGGGTGATGTAGATGGTCACTATGAGCAGGTGATAGAGCAAGAGGACACCCAACCATTCATTTGTAGACATTTTTATTCTGATATTTTTTTAGTGATAATATGTGTGTCTAATGAAAAAAAAAAAAAAGCCTCACTTTTAAAATGATGGGTTTCATTCAACAGACTTTCTCACATAATAATTACCCTTTCAAAAATGTCTAGAGTGTATATTATGATCTAAGAATCAATTAATTCTCCTTTGTTTTAAAACCTGATATCCTTTGAAATCATGTTTTCTTAAAGACAAATAATAGATAAAAGAAGTGTTAAATTGACAGCTATGGGACTTTTTAATGTCAGTAAATTCTAGAGCAGTAGAGATAAATAATTAATCATCTGAATTTTCCTTTATTCAGAAGCAAAATGCTTTTTTTTCTTTTTTTTTTTTCTTTTTTAGTTTCATGATCTGATTTTCATTTTCAGCCTCCACCTTTCCACTTAAACTGCCCTTGTGGAGGTCATCAGTGACCTCCCTGCTGACACATTCAATGGAAACTTAATCACAATCTTTATATTCTGGTACCTGTCAGGATTATTTAGTTCAGGGATAACTATTTCATATTAAAATACTCTCCTGTTTTAGCCATACACTATCACCCTCTCTGAATGCTCTTCACTCTTAATTCCAGGCTTCTCCACATATACTTCTCCATTGCTAAGATGTATAAAGACCCAGTACTGGGCATTTTTCTCTTAAGCTTACTACACAGGTGGTCTCATTATTTCCCATGGATTTAATGCCATATTATCCTGGTGAGTTCCAAATGGAGAAATCTAGCCTAGATTAGCCAGAATATCTCAAAATTTAACATATGCCAAGTGAAACCCATATTTCCACATCCCATTGACTTATCTATTGCTGTAAGTGGCACAATTCAACCAGTTGCTTAAACTCATAACTTAAGAGCCACCTTAGATTTTCCCCTTCCCTCATTATCCATATCTGAATCTTACTCCCAGAATAACTACCAAATACTGTACACACTTCTCTCCATATTGACTTCTATCTCTCTAACGTGAAGCAACGTTGCTATTTCCTGGAATATTATAATAGTTTCCAACCTTCAGTCATTTCTCCATATAGTAAACAGCAAAACAAAAAGATATCCTAAAAAACATAAGAAAACCCAGTTAACCTTTCTCTCTGTTTAAAAACTTTTAATGACTTTTTTAATTGCACTTAAAAATGAAACTAAACTTCTTACTGAGGCCATGGTGACAATACACATTATGATCCATTATTATGTCTTCAATTTCGTATTTCACAGTGCTCTCCACTGTTCATCATTTTTTTGGAATGCTCTTTCCCCAAGTGTTCTTAAGGTTCACTGAGTTTTAATAAAATATGTATACCTGTGTAACATACACTAGTATCATATAATAGAGGATTTCCATCACACCAGAAAGTTGTCTTGTGTCCCTTACCAGTCAAATTTTTTTGGACCATTTTCACCAAAAATATGTTTTTGAATGTTCTTGACCTTCATATATATGGAATCATACACTATGCATTCTTTTGTGTATGGCTTCTTGCTATCAATATTATGTCTGTGAGATTGTTCTATGTTGTATATATCAACAGCTTGCTCCTTTATATTGCTGAGTCATAAGATGAATATATTCATTACAAGAATATATCATTGCTTGCTTTCACACTCTCCCAATAATGAAAATATGGATTGTATCCAGTTTGGAGCTGTTAAACATAAAATTGCTGTGAACAGTTTTGTACAAGGCTCCTCATGGACATACTTTTCATTCCCCTTGAATAAATATTGGGGACCAAGCTGTTGGATCATTTGAAATACATGTTTAACCTTTTAAGAAATAGCCAAAATTTTTCCAAAGTGATTGTCCTATTGTACACTCCCACCAGTGATGGATGAGAATTCATGTTTCTCCATATCCTCACTGTTCCAGTTTGCTAATGCTACTGGAATGCAAAACACCAGAGATGGATTGGCTTTTATAAAAGGGGGTTTATTTGGTTACACAGTTACAGTCTTAAGGCCATAAAGTGTTCAACGTAACACATCAGCAGTAGGGTACCTTCACTTGAGGATGGCCAATGGTGTCTGAAAAATCCCTGTTAGCTGGGAAGGCACATGGCTGGCGTCTGCTCCAAAGTTCTGGTTTCAAAATGGCTTTTTCCCAGGATGTTCCTCTCTAGGCTGCAGTTCCTCAAAAATGTCACTCTTAGTTGCACTTAGGGTATTTGTCCTCTCTTAGCTTCTCCGGAGCAAGAGTCTGCTTTTAATGGCCGTCTTAAAACTGTCTCTCATCTGCAGCTCCTGTGCTTTCTTCAAAGTGTCCCTCTTGGCTGCTGCTCCTCTTCAAAATTTCACTCACAGCAGCACTGCACTGAATTCCTTCTGTTTGTCAGCTCATTTATATGGCTCCAGTAATTTAATTCAGACCCACCCTGAATGCATGGGCCAACACCTCCATGGAAATTATCCAATTAGAGTCATCACCCACAGTTGGGTGGGTCACATCTCCATGGAAACACTCAAAAGAATCACAATCTAATCAAAACTGATAGGTCTGCCCACACAAGATTGCATCAAAGATAATGGCGTTTGTGGGACATAATACATTTAAACTGGCACACTCACCAAAATTTTTGTTATTTATCATGTATTATATATAAAATATATAGTATACTACTATTACATATTTATAATATTAAACCAGCTAACGGCTATGTAGAAGAAGCACATTCTGATTTAAAACTGCATTCTCCTTATTACCAAAGATGTTGAAAACTTTTTGAAGTGCTTATGGCTCTTTTGAATAGACTCTTTGTAAAAGTCTATTCAAGTCTTTTGCCCGTTTTAGTAGTTTGGTTAAAATAATGAATTGCACTCACACACTCAGGTGTCTGTGTCTTTGTGTGTGTGTATAAATATGTATGTGTTTGTCAGATGTATGATTCATAAATATTTTCTCCCAGTGTGTAAGTTGTCTCTTCATTTTCCTCATGTCTTTTGATAAACAGAAGCATTTAATTTGATAAAATCTAATGTGTCATTTTTATCTTTTATAATTCCTGCTCTCAGTGACCTGTCTCAGGTGGCAAAAATATTCACCTATGTTTTCTTATAAAACTTTAAGAGTTTTATCATTTGTGTTTAATTCTATGATTTTCCTCAAAATAATACTTGCATACAATGTGAGGTAGTGGCCAAGGTTTTTAATTAAGATCTATATGCATATCCAGTTATACTATTAATTATATTAGCTGTAGTTTTACAGAGGTGCCTTTGATAAGACTGAAGCATAGAAACAACATCTAGATCTAGAGTATCTGGAACTAGAATCTGATATTCCTTTATAATTGTCAACCATTTGTGGCATTACTGTCTAATACCAAAGGCCACATAATACATGTCTCTTTAACATGTTCTTTAGTATCACTTTTGGTATGTCTTTTCTTTAGGTCTGCACCAGGTTTTGTTCCTTTGGAAATTTTCCCTTATAAGCACATAAAACAAAGAAATAATTTGCAGCTGATGAGCTATAAAAATTAATCATATTCATGGTTTATGATTTCCTAGCACATAATAAGTGTGACATACCCATCAGTTATCATGATTAGAGTATCTGTATGTATGAAACTACAACAAAAATTTGTTACTTTATTTGTAGGTATATTAAACATATTCTTTGCAGCTCCTTTTTAAAAAAGAAAAATAATTGTCTATCAGATTACTAAGAATTTCAAATGATGCACGTATCTCTTTTTAACCTAAATTCATTTTCTGAACAATAAGCCTTTTTATGACTGCTTTACTGATACTTCAAATTTGTGACTAAAATTGAACTTGTCTATCACCTCCAAATTATTTTCTAGATTTCTTTAGCTATGTCAATGTTGAGACTATTTTCTTAATTTTTTGGAACCCAAAGTGCAAAGTCAGTTTTGACTTCTTTACCTCACACCTCCCTGAATATCAACTTCTTTCCTTTTAATTAATTTCCAATTGCTAGTACTGTACAGATCAGAGGAACTCAGACATATATCCCCTTTTTTTTTCATTTTGACTTTGTTACCTTAACTTGGATCAATTACCCTACTAAAGGATCAAAAAATTGGCTCCTTCCTGTTTTGATTCTGCACTCTATTTTACCAACATTATCAAGTCAAACTTGCTAAAGGTCATATCTGATGCTATCAGTTCCTTATTCAAAGACTTTTAATAGCTTTTTTTGCCTATTTATTGACTAATTAATATATACCCTGCTCTTTTCCAAAAAGAAGATAATTTTTAAATTTATTTCCCCTTCCTTCCTTTCTTCCTTCTTCCTTCCTTCCTCCCTCCCTCCCTCCCTCCCCTCCTACCTTCCTTTTCTCCTTTCTTCCTTCTTTTAACAACTGATTCAGTTCAAGGCATGCTGACTTTGAGGTGCTTATGATACATTCTAATATTTGTTTTCCAAATATCCTGGTATCAGGAGAGAGCTTCTCACTGGAAATGTAAATTAAGAAAAATATATATGATCATTATGGAGGTTATACAGAGAAGATAAGTGGTCCTAGTCATACTGTAGTAAAGACTTTTTATTACCCATCTAGAAAGGAAAAACATGGCTTTGCTGGTCAAACTGATCAAAAAAAGGCCATCCCTGAAAAGAAGAGAAAAATATCCCCTATCTAAGGAACTTACCAGTTTCCTTATTCTGAAGTGTTTTCCAACCATAACAAAAATACTTACACTTCAAAGGATCCTAATAGCTTTTACTTTTGATTCTAAAGACAAGGCTGGTGTAGTTACAACATTAGTTGAACAAATATTCGTTTACTTGCTCTTGTTAAAGATTAAGTTAAATTTAAATCTTTGGTCATAACACTTGCCATTTTTAAATTTCCACATGTATTTTTCAAGTGAAAGCTTTTCATCATTGATTTGCTTTGTCTTAATACATCACTCTGAGTTTGCATTATTTTTTGTTTTAGTAATTTAGCTAGATTTTATTTTTTATGTTTTATTTCACTATCATATATACAGCTCAAAATTTCCCATTTTGACTACTTTCAGTGATAATAATTACACTCATATTATTGTACTACCATCACTACTGTGGATTATGCAAACTTTTTTATCACCTCAAATAGAAATTCTGTACCCGTTAAGCAATAAGCCCCTAGTCCCCTCATTCCCCATTCCCTACTTTGTAGTCTACTTTCTGTCTCCATTAATCTATTTGTTATAGGTATTTTATTTAAGTGAGACCATGCAATTTTGTCTTTTTATGACTGGTTTATTCCACTCAACATAATGTCTTTTAATTGCCCATCATAAACAAGAAATGCATCCTTTCAAAAAGTGAATATAGAAGTTAACTTCCACATTATATTACTCTCACCATGGAGTGTATTTGCCATAGTTTTGGGTAATGATAACTATTCTTTTCTTAAAGTAGATTTCCGTATCCATGTGTACTAACTTGCTTCTTAAGGTGTGCATTTTCCATTAAGCATGCTGGTAATCTATCTAAAATAATGTTAATCTACCTAAAATATTAGTTGTGTTCCATATAAAAATGCTAGGGATATTTGTGAAATAATAGCAATTAATTTATGTTACTTTGTTTTCCATAGTCTATATGCAATGACATCAACAGAGATCTATAAATGCTAATAAATTATATTGAATGGCCTGGATTTTTAAAGTTGCTGGTATCTTTTTCTAGAAATGAAAAAGCCTTCCCCAAATCATTAAATGGACTTTAATTATGTCTTTATTCTGAGTTCTTTGCACAAAAGGGAGGCAATTGTTTCTTTTCTTGACCCTCAAAGTAACAGTTTCTTGAATTTTGACTAAAGCTAAGTTGACGTGGCTAAAGTGATACCATAAAAGAATTTGCCATTTTAAGAGGAAAAAAATGGCAGAGAGGATAGGAAGAGGAGTTTTCCTAATACTATTTCACAAACAGTTTCAGAGAAGACACTGAAAAATATTATATTTAAATACACAAATGGTTGTGAATTTAAATCCACAATCTCATGGATGAAAATAACATAACTTTCCTGTAATTTAGTTAGATTAACTAAATTTTATCCAATTGCCATTCACATTAACCCCAATCATCCTTGAGGTTTCCTCTCTCCCAGATTTGTGCAAATTGCTCCAGACCTTATTTAACACCAAAGTGATGATAAGCCACCCTTCTAATTATTTATCTGTCGGTAAAGAGTTCTAAAAAGACTTCTTCAGATTCAGGAGTTTCTCTGCATCCCTGCAAGATTATTTGAATCTGGGTTTTCTATGTGCTTTCCCCACCGAAATTTTGTCACCTCCAGGATTTACCTTTGATAGCAGAGCTTGGGTCCCTTCAGTCAGCAGAACGCCAAGATTTTCTCCTTTATTAGTTCTCTACCCTCACCGTTTCTCCTACAGCTCCAGGACAACTATGAAAAGTACTCCAATGATCCTAGGATTTGAAAACATTCAAGAAAAAGTATCACCTATAATTTAAGGGACATATTGCCAAATTATCTAGCATTACAACAGTAGATCCTGCCATAAGGTACATGTTAAAATCTAAATTCTCTAAAAACCAGTTCCAAATTTTTTAATTTGTGATTTTCATCTTTGGAGGTTGAAATCATAGGTTCACTGTTTCTTTCACAGATACAATAGTGACTTTATGGGATGATACTCTAGGAGCTGAGAGCAATCATAAACTACAGTCTTTGAGAAAACAGACACATCAGTCCAATTGCTGCAAGAAGTGCAACTCTGCCAACAACCTAAATGAACTGGGAAGAGGACCCAGAGTCCCACATGAGATAGCAGCCCAAGATGACATAGGGATTTCAGCTTAGAGGTGTCACGAGCAGAGTATCCAGTTAATCTACACCTGGGATCCTGACCCATCGAAATGCTGAGATAATAAATTGTTGTTTCAGGACAATAAATTTGTGGTAATTTGTTACATAGCAACGGAAAACTAACACAGTTTACTAAGAAAAGTCACTTCAGTCAATTAATAATGATGATGAATATCAAAGTTTTATGTACTGTGTAATTTTTTTGGAGAATTCAAAGGCATTAATCCAAAAAAATTAGATGATAGCTTTCTCAAATATGTGAAGAATTTGTCAGCACCAATTTGGTTTAACCTTGTTTAAAAATACTTTTTAAAAAAATTGCTGACTGGCATCCTTGGATGATGTTTAGTAGTCAGCACAGTCTATTCTATTGAGAGATCACTATAATGAAATTGCAGCATCAGTGCTTTCTAATAGGTGCATGGTTATAGAACAGGTGGACAAGCTATCCATTCTAAATCTAATTTGTGTTTTCAATAAGAAAATGGAAATTTTTCATTACTTTTGACATTATTCTGAAGCTTCAGGACTCATCATGCCAAACAGATGACTAAGCAACCTCATTTATCTTAATTAAAGCTCATCTTAATCAAGATACTGTCTGTCAGAAATATTTCTTAAAAGACAGCTCTTAGTCTCATCATTGTAACACCAGTCCCAAGGGAAACACCATTGGGGGTACATATTTGAACATACAGCTGAAAACTGTTAAAATGAATTGTCAGTTCAAAAATCTTGTGTAATGCACCTTCACTTCTTAAATAAAACATGATAGGCAATTCAAATATTTGTATCTAAGTGTCATAGCTTTTTTTCAGATTCTGCACAAGTTATTATGGATATGAAAACAGCATAGCCACTTAATATGTCTGGTGACTTTAGTGTGTTTATAGTGGAGTTTTCCCTTCCCTCACCAAAGGAAAAAAAGGGTTAGAAAAAAATACCATGTAAATAATGCATATGAGCATTTAAATAGTAAAAAATACCAATTTACACTTTGAGTTTTGAGCTACATTAATATTCCAACTTGCCCCTTTTCCCCTAGGAATAGGAATAAACTTTATACCCTTTGTCACATAACTTTTCAGTGTCTTCTCACTCAGATTCCAGAACTAGTTTGGCTCATGGGATGTCCACATTTATATTGTAAGCAGAGGCTTAGAAAGTTTGGGTAGATTTCCGTTTGTTTGCTTGTGCTTCTGCAGTTAGGATGAAAGTTCATGCTTGGCCAACCCAGTGGTCCCAGGAGGAGGATGAGAGACACTTGAGTAGAGCTCAATCTAGAAGCAGTAAGCCCCAGCTTCACTTGGAGTTAAGAGCAGCAGAGACATCCAGCCAAACACCGCCTACAGCAACAAACTGCCAGCCAACCTGCAGACTTGGGAGCTAATTAACGATCTTTTTTTTTTTTTTTTTTTTTTTTTTTGTGGCAGTTTATTATAAAGCAATATTAAGTGCCAATTAATACACTTTCCAAATTCCGTTTTATACATAAAATACAGGTAGAATAAGAGAAAATTAAGAACTATTATTGATTATAGCTGAAAAGTTTAAAAGTGTTTAAGAGTTTTAAAAATATATAAAGAATAATGGATTTATTAAGGCTTTAGTATCGACAATCAGAATTTGGTAGGTATATGTAATTTGGTTGGTATCTGTAACTTGGCTCAAAGTAACATGAATTAAAATTCATGTGTGTCTATGTTAATGGAAGTATAAATTAGTAATATAAATTGGAAATTTCACCTTTGAAAATTATTTTTTTGTGCTAACTGAACACATGTATATTTTAGGTCTCATTAAATCCATTTCTTGATACACACCCAAAGAAACTCATACGTATTTGCAATAAAAGACATATACATTATATTCACAACACATTAGTTGATCTTAAGCAAAATTATAAATAACTCTCTGTCCTTCAATAGTAGAAAGCATAAAAATATTACTTAACAGTTACAAAGAACAAACCACACACAAACACACACATGTATAATCAAATGAGTGGATCAAATAGGCATATTGCTGAGGTAAAAAAAGGCAGACACAAAGGAGTACATGTTCTATGATGCCATTAATGTAAAAATATGTATAGGGCTAGAAGTCAGAAGAGTACCTACATTCGGGGGTAATATCTAGGATAGGATTTGTGGACTATATTCTTAATAATACTGTATATTTTTCTTTGAGTAGTAGTTACACAGTCAAATTTAATTCATAAAAATCAAGAGGCACACTCATAATTTTGGAATATTTTACAAAGTACATATAATAAACAACAAAAACTAAAGGTTGAGGTCATTGTATGTAAAATTATTTAATGCTAGTATATAGAAAAAATTTACAAATATCATAGGAATCACCCAAATCTGAATGAGTCCATTGGCCATCTGTTTCTGCCTTCCCCAGGTGCCCTCTTAGACAAGTACAAAAATTTCTGTCTTCGAATACCATTTTAACCCAAACATAACTATCTCTAACCCCCTAATGGTCGGAGTTTGAACTTAAACTTATGGTTATAAATCCAGAATTGCTTTTGTCTCGGACTTCTATACATCTCAGATTTTCATTTGGTGATGTCAGGTTTGGCAGTGAAAGATTCAAAAGTGAATATCAAGTAGTGAAGTGGAGTTTGGAATTCAAAACAGAGTCTAACACTGGAGATGTAATTTGGGGATCACGAGTCTACAAATAGCATTTAAAGTCTTAGGCCTAGATGAGATTATCTAAAGAGAATAATGTAAAAAGAGGTTACAGTTCATTACCATGTTTGGTCTCTCTAATTTTTATAGATCTCTATTGCTTCTTTATTGAGAAAAAGATCCTCTTACATTTTTTTTTTACATTAGCTTTCATAAATTGTATTTTTCAGATAATTAAGAATTATTTTATTTTGATTTTTCCAAATAACGTATTGTTATCTTAGCTTGGGATTCTAATTTTAACACAGAGATGTCTATTCATTTGTGTATTTTCAATGGTTACTTTCTCGCTATGAAGGCAGAGTTGAGTAGTTGTTAAAAAGATGGTATGACCCACAAAACCTAACATATTTACTATCTGCTTCTTCATAGGGAAAAAAAAACATTACTGATCTCTGCTCTAATACCTTAATCACTTCCTGTCTATTTTTTTCTATTAATTTTGAGAAAAGTGCATTACAATCTCTGACTATAATTGTGGATTTATTTTTTTATGTGTTTGTATCTTGCAGTTTTTACTGCATGCATTTTGAAGCTCTGTTAATATATGCATAAATGTTTTTTCCTAATGAGTTGATACCTTTATGATAATGTAATGGCACTCTTTAACTCCTGTAAAATTCTTTGCTGTGAAATATATTTTGTCTGATTATTAATATAATCTCATCATATTTCTTTTTATTATTGTTAGCATGGTATATCTTTTTCCATCCTACTACATTTAACATAATTGAATCAGTTTATTTAAAGTGAGTTTCTTGTTTGTAGGTTCTGAGTTCATCTAGACTGACCATAGCTACCTTTTAAATTGGGTATTTACTTCATCTATCTTTAAAATGATTATTGATCTGATGGGATTTATATTAACAGCTGGCTGTTTTTTATTGTTTCTCTACATTCTTTGACCTTTATTTCTGACATCTTTGGATTTTTGTTTCCATGATCCCATTTCATGATTGCATTTTATGATTCCATTTTATCTTGTTTGTGTATTAGCCATGCCTCTCTGTTGTATTTTTAATAATACTAGAATTGATAGACTGTAACTTTAATTTATCACTGTCTAGCTTCAAATAATTTTATACCAATTCATTTGTAGTATAAAAACCTTACTAGAGACTCTTCCAGGCCAGGAGCAAGGATGCCGAGTGCAAGAGACTTCCAGAGCCCAGCGCAACCTCCTCCTGCTGTCAGAACCACCATGACCCACTTCAACAAGGGCCCTTCCTACGGACTCTCAACTGAGGTCAAGAACAAGATTGCTTCAAAGTATGATCATCAGGCAGAAGAATATCTTCACAGTTGGATAGAAGAGGGGACAGGCATGAACATTGCCACCAATTTCCAGCTGGACTTGAAAGATGGCATCTTCTTCTGCGAACTCATAAACAAACTACAGCCAGCTTCAGTGAAGAAGGTCAAGGAGTCCTTCTTAAACTGGCCTCAGTTGGAGAATATTGGCAACTTTATTAAAGGTATTCAGGCTTATGGTATGAAGCCACATGACATATTCGAAGCAAATGATCTTTTTAAGAATGGAAACATGACCCAAGTTCAGACTACGCTGTTGAGTCTAGCAGGTCTGGCTAAGATGAAAAGATGCCATACAACCATTGACATTGGTGTTAAGTACACAGGAAAACAAACAAGATGTTTTGATGAAAGAAAATTAAAAGCTGGTGAAAGTGTAACTGGCTTGCAGATGGGAACCAACAAATGTGCCAGCCAGGCAGGTATGACAGCCTATGGAACTAGGAGTCATCTCTATGATCCCAAAATGCAAACTGACAAAACTTTTTACTATACCACGATTAGTCTGCAGATAGGCACAAACAAAGGAGCCAGATGGGCAGGAATGTTAGCACCAGGTACCAGAAGAGACATCTACCATCAGAAGCTGACACTACAACCTGTGGACAACTCGACAATTTCTCTACAGATGGGTACCAACAAAGTTGCTTCCCAGAAAGGAATGAGTGTGTACGGGCTTGGGCAGCAAGTATATGATCCCAAATACTGTGCTGTTCCAACAGAACCCATCATTCACAATGGAAGCCAAGGTACAGGAAAGAACGGGTCAGAAATCAGTGATAGCAATTATCAGGCAGAATACCCCGATGAATATCATGGCGAGTAGCAAGATGACTACACCAGAGATTATCAATATGGGGACCAAGGCATTGATTATTAAATATACAGAGGGGAGCTCAGTATTTAGTCCATTGTTTTTACTCAGTGAGAACCAAGCTACCCTTGAGTAATTTTTATCTTGTCTTCCTAAAACACTATTATGCTTACTGTACCTGAAAGAAAAATTACCTTACATACATTCCCTTTTCCTTTTTCTGCCTCTTCCCTAAATAGTTGCCTTTTAGTGCTGTAACAGTTAAATCACACAGCATAACCAATAACTTGCATATGAAGTAAAAAGGAATACTGTGAAAGGGGAGTACCGTTGTACAGCCAATTCTTTTATTAAAGATCTATGCATTTTTACAACCTTCTACTTAAACTGGTATTTTCAGACAAAAGGAAGCTTCTTTTTTCTTTTTCTTATTTTTCTATTTTTTTTTTACAGTTAATACCTGGTTTCTACATGGAAGACTAAACTCACACTTATAGCTTAATTTGGTCTTTACCAACTAAATCTAAGATGCAGCATTTTAGGAATTTACATATCAATGTTTTTACAGTATTGTTTGCTAATTTTTAAATAAAATGATCAGTTTGGGGAAAAAACTTTACTACAATATAATTCCATTTCTCCTTTCCCAGCCTTTGTTCTACTGATGTCATCATTTTATTTCTATGTATGTATTAAGCTCACAATGCATAATTTGTTTTAAACAGTCTATTCTCTTTTAAAAGATAAAAACCAAGAAAAATATCTTTTTATATTGTTTTACATTTACCCCTATTTTTACCAAACCTCTTACTCTTCATTTATTTGTGTAGTAGCAAATTTCCGTCTGATACCAGATTCTTCTCTCTGAAGAACTTCCTTTAAAATACCTTGTAGTGTAAGTCTTCTAGTGATTAATGACCTTAACTTCTTTATCCATAAAAGAGTGTTTTCCTTCTCTACAAAAATATATTTTCATTGAATATAACATTCTAGGGTAAGATTTTTTTTTATTATTTCAGTTCTTAAATATGTTGCTCCAGTGTTTTCTGGCTTGCATTGCGACTAACAGCTATTTTCCTTCTCTGCGGTCGCAGTTGATTTGTCTGGGGGGGGGGGGCGGCCGGTTGCTGAACCCTCAGCTCTCGGCGTTGCTCGGAGGGTACCGGCGGCGGGGGCTCTTTTCCGGAGGCGAAGGCGAGGCGGGGGACTGGGCCCGGTCCCCGGCAGAGGCGTGCAAGGTGTGGAGGGCGGCGAGAAGGAACAGGCAGGACACGGTTCTTTGAGGGTGAAGAAGCCAAGAGAGTTTATTAGGGGTGAGCACAGGTTATATAGGCTGGCATAGAGGGCGGGGTTTGTTACAAGTCAATACTGAGGGGATAAAGGCTAGGATTGGTTCTGAGAGGGTGCGGAGGTTAGGATTGGTTCTAAGAGAGCACGGAGGTTGTTTGAAAAGGGGCGGGAGTTGCTCTGGCAACGGTGTCTGGCAACAATGTATGCACACTGGTGGTGATGGGAGTTGCACTGGCAACGGGGAGTGTCCGGGCAAGATAAGGGGGTGGGGAAAAGGCGGTTCCCTCCGGCAAGCCTCTCCTAACAGTGGTATTTTGGGTGAGGAAATGGGGCCTGCCTCCGGCCTCACTTTCCCAGGCCCGGGGGGCTGTGAAGGGCGCTGTTCACCCGTACCCACTACCCTCCCCAGGGGTGGCCGATCCCCTGGCCCAGGCCCGCCAAGTCGAAGCACGTAATCAGTGTCCCGCATTTCCCCCTTTTTTTCTAATTAAAGGAAGAAGCTTACCGGAGAGGTCCGCTAAAGGATGAGGGAAGGGGAAGGTTGGGGAGGGGAAAAAGGGTTGACGGTGGTTCAGCAAGGCTGGAGCTCAGCGTTGGTGTGGCGCCCGGGCGCTCGACAAGGGCCTTGCTGCTAGCGGGATGGGCGAAGGTGGGAGGTTTAACTGGAGCTCGAGGTTGGTACGAGGTTCAGGCGATTGAGAAGGGCCTCGCGGTCGGCGGGTTGACCGGTGGCGGTGAGGTTGCAGAGGGTTGGTTGTCATCTTGGAGTAGGGAGCGTCAGAGGTGGCGAGTCGCTGGTACTGGACTTGCACGAACGAGGAAAAAATAGCATCCGTTTGTTTCCTTACAAGCTGGACAATTCTGCGGATAATGCAGGGTCCTAAAGTGAGAGCTAGAATAATCATTAGTAGGGGGCCGAGGAGAGGGAGAAGGTAAGGAAGGAGGGGAGTAAAGATGTGGGACCAATAGCTGGTGGCTTCACGGTCTCTTCTACGTTGCTCCAGTCCCTCTCGGACCTTTTTTAGGCTGTCTTTGGCGAGACCTGTGGAATTGGCATAAACACAACACTCTTCTCCTAGGGCGGCGCAGAGGCCTCCTTCTTTGAGGAGGAGAAGGTCGAGACCTCTGCGGTTTTGGAGCACTACCTCAGAGAGGGAATTGACAGAATTTTTAAGATGGGAAATAGCGTCTTGTAGGTGACGAATGTCCTCGTCAACAGCCGCCCGGAGGTGAGTTAGGGCGGAGCTTTGACTGGCTAATGCAGCGATTCCGGTGCCAGCGCCTGCAAGACCTAGGAGGGAGGCAATTGTGAGGGCGGTGATGGGCTCTCGCTTTTGCAGAAGGACGGGATCTGCAGTTCTTTCCAGGCGGAGGAAGAAGTCTTCCTCGCTGTGGTATAAGACCCTAGGGATAAGGACAATTAGGAGGCAAGTTTCATTAGTTGTATTGAGGGTTTGCACGTTAAGGCAGGGGGTAAGTCCTGTAGAGGAGCACAGCCATTGGGAGGAGTTGTGGGGAATAAGAAACTTGGCAGAGCTGCTGAGAGAGGAGTAGCTGGCACAAGCTGTGAGGCTGGGAGAGTTACTTGAGCGAGGACGGATGCACTTTCCTGTAAAGGAGACTGAATGAAAAGTTAGAGGGACGGCAGAGGTATTCCAATCGCATTCCGAAGGGCTGTTCTCTGTGTTTTCTGAAAAGGAGAGGATGGAGGCAATTGGCTTATATAGGGGGAAGGAGGTGGAGAGGCAAAGCCAACAAGAAGAGGTAAGATTAGGGCTGGAGAAATTTACCGAGGTGAAGGCTGCTTGGATAAGTCCGAGGAGGGGAGAGGAGTAACGAGAGGGGGGTAGGAAAGGTTGGGGTGGTGGGGTTGGCGATGCGTTGTTTGCAACTGAGGTGCGGCTGGTTGGAGCTGAGGTGTGGCTGGAGGGCTGTGGAAAAAGGGGGTTCACTTGGACTGGGGTCTAGGCCCAGGTGTACTGTTGTCATCTGGTGCACCAGGTTGCGGAGACGACGGCATTCTCGTCTCGTTAGACGCGTGGTTGCTGGTGGCGGGCCGGATTGCCCTTCCTGGGATCCAGATTGGTTGTGCTGCATCATCTGGGAAAACACAAGCAAACCCACGCCCCTGGGCGAGGAGTGGGGAGGGACCCTTCCAGGCATTAATCTCTGGGTCCTTCCAGTAAACCATCGGGGCCTGGGTGGGCCTATACGAGGGCCCCCAATGTTTATGTAGGGGTGAAAGCCCTTCCTTATTGAATGTCTGAAATCCTTTTAAGAGGATTTGCATGTCCGGGTTATCACGTATAAGCAGGCGGGTTTGGCCTGCGTCCAGGGACCAAACAATTTTTTCCGGCGGCGCTCCAAATACATGAACAGCCAGGGTGACTAGATCTGAAGCTAGGCTGATCTAGAGCCGCACTGCGGGGCAAATTTTCCTAAGCCGGCTTTTAGCAGGGTGCACTCAAAGTAGAGGGCCTGGCACGGGAGTGGGGGTAGGGGCAGCGCTGTTCTAAGGGTTGCCTTGAGGTGTAGAAGGCAGCCAGGGGTTGTTAGTCGGCAGGGTGGGAGGGGCGGCGGCAGCTGCCGGCAGCGGCTCCGAGGGGGAGCTTGTCGAAGGGGGAGGTGGAAGTGGGAGGCCCCAAGCGTCGCAAGATGGCGGCACGGTAGGCGTGGCCAAGACACAAGATGGCGGACCAGCCCCGCCCTGGGAAAGGGCGGGGTCCAAGGCACAAGATGGCGGACTAGCTTCGCCCTGCGAAAGGGCGGGGTCTAAGGCATAAGATGGCGGACTAACTCCGCCCTGTGAAAGGGCGGGGCCTAAGGCATAAGATGGCGGACTAGCTCCGCCCTGTGAAAGGGCGGGGTAAAGCGCATGCGATTTTCGGCCCAGCTTAGGGCTGACGTCATCACTAGAGCACTTCCTCCCCTCAGTGGAAGAAGAAGGAGGAAGTTCGCCATTTTGGAGCAGTCTGGGGGGGCGGTTGCAAAGAGGCACACGGCGCCAAACAAAGAAAGAAACATACAAAGGACTACAGCAAAGTAATGGAGGGAAAGAGGGAGAGCGTTAGGAGGAATGGGGGTCATAGAAGAAAAGGACGAGAGGCAGCCGGGATAATTGGGGAAGGGAGGAGCGGCTCCGGAGCAGCGAGGGAGAGGCGGCCCCTGACGCGGAGCGGCGAGGGAGAGGCGGCTCCGGGAGCGGCGAGGGAGAGGCGGCCCTTACCTTGCAGGCGAGGAGAAGGGGAGCTGGAGAGGCGTCCGGGCCAGCGGGTGGCGTCACTGGACCGCTGCGTGGAGAGGACGTCCAATTGCAGGTGCCCCACGTTGGGCGCCAGTTGCGGTCGCAGTTGATTTGTCTGGGGGGGGGGGCGGCCGGTTGCTGAACCCTCAGCTCTCGGCATTGCTCGGAGGGTACCGGCGGCGGGGGCTCTTTCCCGGAGGCGAAGGCGAGGCGGGGGACTGGGCCCGGTCCCCGGCGGAGGCGTGCAAGGTGTGGAGGGCGGCGAGAAGGAACAGGCAGGACACGGTTCTTTGAGGGTGAAGAAGCCAAGAGAGTTTATTAGGGGTGAGCACAGGTTATATAGGCTGGCATAGAGGGCGGGGGTTGTTACAAGTCAATACTGAGGGGATAAAGGCTAGGATTGGTTCTGAGAGGGTGCGGAGGTTAGGATTGGTTCTAAGAGAGCACGGAGGTTGTTTGAAAAGCGGCGGGAGTTGCTCTGGCAACGGTGTCTGGCAACAATGTATGCACACTGGTGGTGATGGGAGTTGCACTGGCAACGGGGAGTGTCCGGGCAAGATAAGGGGGTGGGGAAAAGGCGGTTCCCTCCGGCAAGCCTCTCCTAACAGTGGTATTTTTGGTGAGGAAATGGGGCCTGCCTCCGGCCTCACTTTCCCAGGCCCGGGGGGCTGTGAAGGGCGCTGTTCACCCGTACCCACTACCCTCCCCAGGGGTGGCCGATCCCCTGGCCCAGGCCCGCCAAGTTGAAGCACGTAATCAGTGTCCCGCACTTCTCTGTTTTTTTCCTCTGGTTCCATGGAAGATTTTCTATTCACAATAGATTTTAAGCAGCTTAATAATAATAATAATGTGCCTAAGTGTAGTTTTCTTCATGTTTCTTTTCTTGGAATTCTTTACTTTATTGGATCTGTGTAGTTACTGTTTTCATCAAATTAAAAAAAAAACATTTTGGTTATTATTTTTTTATTTTTTTCATCCTCTCTCCTGTCTCTCCTTCTGGGGTTTACACACTGATGTAAGTTTGAGGATTTTAGAATTGACCAAGAAAACAATTTGGCCATGAGATGGTGGTAGCACAGAATGAGCTTTATTTGGTGATACTTGGACCAGTTTTCATGACCTAGCTGTCCCTCTCATCAGAGGACTTTTCAAGGCAGCCACATGAAGCTATATCCAGAAGATGAGCAGAACAAGGGAACTGGAGGAGAGGGGACTCTGTTGGGTGCCTTTTGTCTAAGTGATGTTGCTCAGCAACACAGTGGGGAGTTTCTGAGTCAGAGACCTCCAAAAAGCAACAGTGGTTTTGGGGTCTTTGTAGCCAAGGGTTTGTCTTACCTATGCTAGCAGATACTGGGTGCAATTGTGCAGGATGCAGTTGTGCAGGGTATGCAAAGCAGCCTCTTTAAAATGGTTTAAAGCATGCTTATATGGACTGTATTTAGAACAATAGAATGTGTACGAATATGAATGTGGCACTGGCAGGCTTTTGGGCTAACAGTCTTGACCTGCTGTGAAGAAGTAAGAAAAATAGGACTTAATATACAGGGACCAGCTTTGGTCTATTTATATAACACGTGCGTATTCAGCCACATGCTGATGCTTTGTTCAGGTTTTCTTTTTTCTTTTTTGTTCTATATTTTCTCTGTTTGGGATCATTTCTATAGCTATGTGACAAGTTAATTGACCTTCCCTTATGCTGAGTCTAATCAGTAGTTAATCCCAGCCAGAGTATTTACCATCCTGGCATTGTTTATTTTATATACACAAGTGCTTTTAGGGCTTTTTTCATTATGGTCTTTCATGTTTCTTCTTGGCATGCTCATGCTTTCCTCTACATTCGTGAGCACAGTAAATATGTTTATAACCATTTTAATATCCCAGTCTACTAATTCCATCCTCTGTGTCATTTCTGGATCTTTATCCATTGATTGGTTTTTCTCCTCAGTAAAGCTAGCATAGCAAGTCTGAAATCAATGCAGCCCCTAGTCTGTGGTTATTATGCCCTGCTACTGAATCCATACTCTTCTCAGTTGACTACCTCACATCTGATGTTTTACAAAGTCACCCCCCATCCCCACAGTATGGCTGGAGAAAAAGCCAAGTATTCCCATTATTGTATAGGTTCCAGGGATGGTTTTCTCCACTCCTTTCCAGTGTGTCTCTCCTTATGTCAGTAGTCTTTTCCCTCCAGGTGCTGATTACTGCTCAGCTGAAGAACCATGGGGAAACTTCTTGATCTCTCTCTTAGTTCATTTTGGCCCTGTTTATATGGTTCTTTTGTCTTCAATGTTCTGACCAATGCATTCTAGTTGCTTTGTTCTCCTCAAATTCTCAATTCTGTCTCCTGAACTCATGAACCTGCAGGGTTCTGTGTAGGGTCACCCTCCTTGTGCTGGGCCCTTTAAGTTCTCTCAAGGAGGAAAATGGAAACAACTGTAGGGCTCATCCTCTTTGCTTCTCTTGCCTGAGGGATCACTGTCCTATTCTATTCATTGCCTAATTTCTAAAAACCCTTATTTCCTTGTGTTTAATTGTTTAAGGCATAGTAATAAATCAGGTGTGGGTGGAAGCAGAAACCTTATCTCCCCAACCCAGTGAGGTTTTCTTATGCATGATTTTTATTACACCAGTTATTTCTGAACAGTTATAATAATACCATATGTGCCAGTTTGGATGTATCATGTCCCCCAAAAAGCCATATTCTTGAATGCAATCTGGTAGGGGCAGATTTCTTAGTCTTTTGATTCCAGTGGAAACCTTTGATTGAATGTTTCCATGGAGATGTAACTCACTCAACTGTGGATAATACCTCTGATTAGATTATTTCCATGGTGGTGCCGACCCACCCATTAGGGAGGGTCTTGATTAGTTCACTGGAGTATTTAAGAGAGAAGCTAAGCCAACCCAGACTCAGATGCTTGCTGACACTTAGAGATGGTTGGAGATTTGGACAGAAGGATGTTTGGAGATGCTCAACTAAGAGATGAAGCCCAGGGTTTGCCCTGGAGAAGCTAAGAGAGATCCAGGGACATTTTGGAGAACACCATTTTGAAATACAACCCAGAAGCAAAGGACCAGCAGATGCTAGCCACATACCTTCCTAGCCAACAGAGGGGTTCCGGATGCCATCGGCAATTCTTCAGTGACGATATCCTCTTGTTAATGCTTTAGATTGGACACTTTTATGGCCTTAGAACTCCAAATTTGTAACCAAATAAATATCCTTTATAAAAGCCAATCCATTCTGGTATTTTGCATAATAGCAGCTCTAGCAAACCGGAACACCATATTTCACAGACACTAAGATGTCATTGACTTGAAAATACACAATTGTTTTACGTACCACTAAGAAAGAATAACACTTGCAATTTTGGTTGTAGATACCATTATTATATTTGAATTTCAGAGATAGCATAGCAAAAAGAAGAAATGTGCAAAATGTGTACCAAGTTAATGAAATATGATCTATTCATAATATATGTTAAATAATTTTATAACAAGATTAAACTTCACATAAGATTTCTAAAACTATTTTCACCTTTTAATACTGCATGCAAATGAGACATAAGTAGGCACTTAATCTTTCTTCATAGTTGTTCTAGTAAGCAAGTTTTGTTGCATGAATGGGTCAGGGCCTTTTAGAAACTCAAATTGTTATACAGAATGAGAATGTCTGGAATTCATTAATCTATTAAAGGTTTTAAAGGTATCTTTCTGCAAAAATGATAAATTGACTGTGAAGCTCTATAAACTTCCTATACAATTAGTTTTAAAAATGGCCCTGTAGTATTTGCTTAATCAAATTTTATTGGATGGCAATTTGAACGGGGAATGCAAATTATAGTGAAACATCATTTTTAAAATCTTTGGAGTAAATGCTTATTACATCACTATTTTGAAATGGAATGTTCACAATGTTTTATTTCCAGCAGCAGTCCCTCAGTTAAGTGGCACCATTCCAAACTGAATTTTAAATTTGAAATCTAGAAGACACCACACAAGTCTTAATTGATAAACTAAACTGACTTTTTAATTCAACTTTATTGAGATATATTCACATATCATACAATCACCCAAAGTGTACAATCAAGTGTTCACAGTATCATCATATAGTGCATTCATCACCCGAATCTATTTTTTGAACATTTTACTTGTACGAGAAAAAGTGAAAATAAGAACAAAAAAAATAAAAGCAAAAAAGTACATCGAAACCACCCCCCACCCTATTTTTCATTTAGTTTTTTGTCCCCATGTTTCTACTCATCCATCCATACACTGGATAAAGGGAATGCAATCTGCAAGTCTTTCACAATCACACTGTCACCCATTATAATCTACATTGTTATACAATTGTCTTCAAGAGTCAAGGCTACTGGGTTGCAGTTTGATAGTCTGAGGTATTTCCTTCTAGCTATTTCAATGCATTAAAACCTAAAAAGGGTTATCTATATAGTGCATAAGAATGTCCAGCAGAGTGACCTCTCAGCTCCATTTGGAATCTCTCAGCCACTGAAACTTTTTTTCATTTCATTTTGCATCCCCCTTTTGGTCAAGAAGATGTTCTCAATCCCAC
This sequence comes from Choloepus didactylus, assembly GCF_015220235.1. Lineage (NCBI taxonomy): Eukaryota > Metazoa > Chordata > Mammalia > Pilosa > Megalonychidae > Choloepus > Choloepus didactylus. The sequence continues at coordinate 186,152,719 of NC_051309.1, read as the reverse complement.
GATCCTGGGTCCAGGTTCATCCCCGGGAATCATATCCTGCATTGCCAGGGAGATTTATACCCCTGGGTGTCAGATCCCATGTAGGGGGAAGGACAGTGAGATCACCTGCCGAGGTGGCTTAGTTAGAGAGAGAGAGGCCACATCTGAGCAACAAAGTGGTACTCAGGGGGGAGACTCTTAGGCACAATTATAAGCAGGTTTAGCCTCTTCTTTGCAGTAATGAGCATCGTAAGAGCAAGTCCTGTGATAGAGGGCTTGGCACATCAAACTTTCAGTCCTCAATGAAACTAAAGTAATTTTTAAAAGCAGTTTCTCAAACCCTGGCTGGCTAAAAGTATGTAGTAAGTCTGGAACAAAAAATTATCTGAGCCTCATAAATTTAATATAAAAAGGGATGACTGAAGCCAGACTTAGGCAACTTATGCAAATTTGACTTGATATAAAATATGACCTTTCTATACCACTACCTCTGTTAAGAATAATACCTAAGTTAAGTACAAATGAATGATCTGGGCTACCTCCTGCCTACTTCCACTAAAAGTGTGAAATTGTAGAAGGCAGGGAATACATTGTTATTTCAGTGGTTTTAGCTTCTATTGTGATATTTGAAACATTATACACACAGAAATATTTGTGGTATTAAATTGTAAATTTGATGTGGTAAAATAAACCTCAGATAATTAATAACTAAAGTCAAATTCAATGTTCACTAATAATTGGAGATAGGAGGATCCTGACTCAATTTACCTGGGATTCTAGACCATGATAAAATATTGAAGGAAAAAATGTGCCATCATTATAGAGACAATTTATGAAATGGTGATATATTTGAAATCATTCTGAGACTTCATTGGTAAGCACTCTTATTAACGAGATAACAGAGTACTTCTTAACTGTAGTTTGTAGAAAGATCAATGTGCACACATTTGTATGTTTCATAAAAGAACAATTACAGAGTAATTAATTTTATGGTCCGTAACTATGCAATTAAAGATGTGAAGCCATCAACTCATCTATAACTTCAAAGTATGAATCCCTGGTGACCATTTAAATTAGCTACATTAGTATGCATTTCTTCTGAAAGACTGAGTGACGGTTTGGGGCTGCATTACAGGTACATAGCCAATATTTTTGAAGCTTCATTTCCTAACTCCAAGTACATCAAGGTCTCTTTTTACAAAAGGCTGAAACTTCAAAGAGTAAAGTAGATAACCTATTATCAGTAATGGGGCAACCAAGAGGTAGCAGTCTAAAATCTATTAATTTATATAACAAAGGCCAAAACAGTAAACAGGGAGGATAAATATTCTTATTACTTCTATGATTGGATAAAATGTTTGAAATCAGTTGTCCTTTCATATAACAACATTCAACCAGTGCTGATTAAGAATTTATCATTATTTTTGGCATTAAGTTTACAAGAAAGAACAAAATAGACTTACTTGCTTTCAGGATCTAAATACTGTATCATCACTTTCATCAGTTATTAAAGAAAATCAGATTTCATCCTATTTAATAGTTGAATAGATTTCAATTACAATGATGCCAAAGTCTGAAGATTTTATGGAGTCAACTACTATCATAATATATATTTATTAAGAAAGAAATTATAATAGAACAGAATCTATGAGAGTCCTCTAGTAAATCACCTCCAAAGTTATCAAAAAATGATACAGAATCTACTGCCAGGAAAGGGTCCTTTGAGAATTGAGGCTAATGGACAATAACTGTGAATCACTTCAGAAATGTGAAAGTATATTAGATTTTAACTCTGTAATGATTATTTTATCTTAGGTATCCACACATTTAGTAATGGTTACTGAAATCAAGTACAATTCATTAATTTTCAAGATATTTTTAAAACTTTTGGAAAATGAAGTTAGATAAATGCCTGTTAAATGACTTATATTTGGATTTCTAAAAATAAAGAATCCCAGATGCTCTGACTTTTATACATTAATTTATTATATGTGCTTTTGAAGTTTAGTAAAAACACATTGACATTTAATAAACCAATTTTGGAGTATGCTTATCAATAAGTGTCTTAAGGTTTTTCCATTTCAATTCATGAAACAATTAAAGATAATGTAAACAGTAAGCAATTACAAGGATATTATTTGCAGCTGCAAAAAAAAAAAAACTAGATTGTGATAATAAGACAAATTTGGAAATTGAAGTTAGAGAGTATCTCATGTAAGAAATAGAAAATGCTTTAGTTCAGCTGGACTTCATCTATGTAGGAAAAAATTCTAAATGTTTTCATTTATGTAGAAGCAAAATTCTAAACAAATCTCTAGTAATTTGAACTACAAATAAACACTCTATTTCTTCACCTAAACAATAAATGTATTTCTGCAACTTGAAGTTTTTTGTTTTTTTGTTTTTACTGAAACTAGCAATACCACCTCGTATTTGCTTTATCATCCAGCATGTAGTCAGGAAAACAAAAACCTTTTCCAGTTGTTTTAAGGAGGAAGAGGGTTAAAATAAGACAGTCGAGGCTTACACAAATACCGAAAGCTGGAGGAATACAGGCAGGGATGGCAGTGGAGGTCTCAGTGGCTGTTGCCCCGAAGTGGTCATTTTCCAGAGAATGTTCGGAACTGTAGAAGCACCACTGATGACATCTGCTACTAGCAGGACCCACGTGAGTGATCCAGCTATCAGGTGATCAGTCTTTTAATAGCTGCAGAAAAAACACAATGTTCACCATCTGGTGATTCCTGTCTGACTTCCCACAGCTGCCATGGAAGAATAAAGGATTGTCTTTCTGTTTTCATCACCCCAGTCTGGGTTTGGCCACTCATTGGAGGCATGTGACACCAACTTAAGTAGTGGAGTTGGGGAAATGAAGTTTTCAGTCCTTAACACCTCCACGGGGGATTGGGGTCAGAGGAATCCGGAGCTTAGAAAGGAAGGTATGCCACCAAGTAAAATCTTAGAAATGAAGGGATGACACCAAGTGAAACAAACGCCAAGCTGTGCTTTTACAGTTGCCTTGTTTGAAGGGAATTTTTATGACCTTTATTTTAAATTGAGAAGTATTTTTATAAACCAAGTAATTATATTTGTTTGGTTTCGTATATAATTTTAATATTCATTGAGTATAAATCTTTTAAAAGGTAGCATAGGCTGAATCTATTTACTCTTCACTCATTCTAGAAGTTTGATGGAACCATTTTATTGAACGTCTTCCTGCTAATTTCAACAAAGACCATTGCCAATGTCAAGGGCCTCTTTAAATTTCTTGTTACGTTTTTCCTTTTTTGAGTCTTATCTGTTACAATTCACATCTTTGAAGTCTCTGTTCACTTAACCTTTCTTGTACTCTTGTTCTCATTTAATGTCTATTTCTATTATTACCATTCCTTTTTGCCTCTTTTTCCCACCCCTTTCTTTACCCTTACACAAGTGTTTCTCTTTTTCTGCTCTCTTTCAACTCTGTAAGTTGTTTGTGTTGTCAATCTCTACTCCATGCCTTCAGTTATAATGTATATGCCAATAACTCCTAAGGGTTTATACCCAATTCCACTCTTTGCCTGGATTCCAGACCCATAAATCCTGCTTCACACTGGACAACTGCATTCAAATATCTCACAAAATTTATTATTTATACAAAAACAACAGTAAACAAAAAACCTCTCTTCCTATATTCCTTGTTGTGCCACAGCCTTCCCATCTGCCCAGTTAACTAAATTAGCAAATTAGATTCCTTACAGTCATAAGCAACCTACTCCTTTCCCCAAGTCTCAAAATAGAAAAATCACAATACTTGCCAGTTTAATTTCTCTTTAATAACTCACTTTTAGATTCTCATTAATATTGAATGAGTTAAAACATGTTAGACTACTGAAAAGCAATATTTCTTACCTCTCTATCATAAGCATCATTTTAATTCAAACCATTAACAATACTAATGCTGGAAACATGTTTTAAAATGCAAATTAGTTTATGCTGCTTCTATATTTAAAAATCATATTTTATATCTGTAGGATAAACAATAAATCCCATCTTCCTTAAGATGGAATAAATGGCCTGCCTTATCATGGTGTATACCCACTTTATCATTTTCATTCCCTGCCACTTCCTGTGATGCAATAAAAATGCACATTCCCTCACCATCTCCTGAGTGTGTAGTGTGCTCTCTCTCTGTCTTCCTTTGTTCAGTCTCAACATAAAACATCTATATACTTTTTACGTACAGATCAAATGTTATTTTCTTTAGTCTTCCCTGAACTACTTAAAGATTTTTGCAACACCCCAACCTGTGCCCTTTTAGCATATTATATATTACAATGGCATAAACTTTGTTATATTAAAATTTATTTTTACATCTGTCTGTTCTACAAATTTTATTTTAAATTGTGAATTGTGAATTCCTTGAAGAAAGGAATTATGCATTATGATCTTTGGATTACCATGGTCTAGCATATAGCACAATATCAATAAATGCTGTTTGAAGAAATAAAGTAAGATATTTCTCTAAAGAAAACTAAAATTATTGTTTGAATGTATTGGGGAGAATGAGGTAGCAGTAAAAATGCTCCAAATATTATTTGACAGCATTCATATACTAAACCAGACCATGCTTTTGACAGAACCATGGGGTATGATGAGGAACCTCTAAGTAATTAAAGCAGATCTAAAAAGGGATTCAAATGAGTGAATATAAGTTTGTTTATTGGTGTATAAAATATAGGTGTTTGTGTATTGGAGAGCAACATGCCTTTATTTAAGGAGTTTTACCAGTCTATGAAGTATTCATATCAGTGAAAGATTTTGAGAGATAATCCAAAGTCAGTAGCCAGAACAGAGAAGACAAATCACACAGGTTGTAAAGGCAGATCCCTAAGGAGCAGTCTCCACATTAGGATGCAAACAGGCAGCCTGTCTTTTCAGTTTCTAGGAGTCACATATAAGTGTAATTAATTTAGGCATGGGAACTTATACACAATGGTATGTCTATTCTAGGGTCTTGAAGTATATGTACTTTACGATATCATTCAGGGCTGACTTTTCGCAGATGGGGTGTCCTCATGACCACCTGCAGGTTCAACAATTCTCTAGAAAGACTGAAAGAAATCAGCTAAGATGTTATACTCATGGTTACAGTTTGTTACAGCAAAAGGATACAGACTAAAAGCAGCAAAGGGAAGAAATTCAAAGGGCAGAGTCCAGGAGAGGTGGAGCATGAGTTTCCAGTTGTCCTCTCCCAAGTTAGATATCCTCTAATAGCAGTGATGTGAGACAGCACACACGGAGTATTGTCAGTCACACCCAGCCTTGATGTTCATGGTTTTTCCTGGAGGTTGGTTATGTAGGCATGGCTGACTGCCCCCCATGGCTGACCTTTCCTCTAGCCCCTGTAGAGATTAAGCTGATATTGCATGGCCTAAGAAACCATTAAATCATATTGTTAGCACAGGCTATTTACCCCAGCTATTGGGTAAACAAAGACATTTTTATCAGGTAAAATATTGCAAAGTCTTAGAGGTTACCTCCCAAGAGCTTTGGGAAAGGTTTATAATTTACTGCACTCCTTTCTTGCCGTAATAAATGTGGGTTAAGTGTTGTCCTGGTTTCCTGGGTGCTAAAATAAATACCATACAATGGGTTGGCTTAATCAATGGGAATTTATTGGCTCATGGTTTCAGAGGCAAGAAGGCTTGCTTCTTCCCTGGTCATTGTCTTCTGACTGGTCAGCAATCTTTTGGATTCCTTGGCTTTTCTATCACATGACAAGGAACATGATCTGTCTTCTTTTTCTTCTGGGCTTTACTGACTTCTGGCTTCTTCCAGTGGCTCTCTCTATGGCTGAATTTCGTCCTGCTTATAAAGGACTCCAGTAATCCAGATTAGTGCTCAACCTGATTCAGTTCAGCCTACCTTCTTTGCAGAAGTGGAAAATCCAATCACCAAATTTATATGGAAAGGTAAGAGGCCTTGAATAGCTAAAGCTATCTTGAAAAAGAAGAATAACATTGGATAACTAACACTTTCCAATCTTAAGACTTATAACAAAGGCACAGTAATCAAAACAGTGTGGTAGTGACACAGGACAGACATGTAGACCATTGTAATCTAACTGAGGGCTCAGAAATCAACCCTCATATTTATGGCCAACTGACTTTTCCCAAGGGGAAAAGATCACTCAATTGGGAAATAATAAGTTCTCCAACAAATGGGGCTAAGAAAACTGTATCTCCATTGGCAATAATTGGAAGGAGGACCCCTATCTCACACCTTATATAAAAATCAACGCAAAATGGATCAAAGTCCTAAATGCAAGAGACAGAACTATCAAACTCCTAGAAAAATATGTAGGGAAGCATCTTCAGACTTGTGTTAGGCAATGGTTCCTTAGACTTTACACCAAAAGCACAAGTATCAAAAGACAAAAACATGTAAATGGGACCCCATCAAAATTAAAACCTCTTGCACCTCAAAGGAGTTTATCATGAAAGTAAGACAACAACCTGTACAGTGGGAGAAAATATTTGGAAACCACATATCCAATAAATGTTAATATCCAGATTCCATAAAGAAATCCTTCAACATAACAACAAAAAGACAAATAACCCAATTAAAAAATGGGCAAGAAACTTGAAAAAGCATTTATCCAGAGAATATACAGATATTTAAACAGCACATGAAAAGATGTTTAACATCATTAGCTATTAGGGAAATGCAAATCAAAACCACAATGAGATCTATTTCACACCCACTAGGATGGCTACTGTCTAAAAAAAAAATAGAAAAAAAAAACAAGTTTTGGAGAAGTTGTGGAGAAACAGAAACATTTGTTGATTGCTGATGGGAATGTAAAGTGTGCAGCCACTGTGGAAGATGGTTTGGTGGTTCCTCAGAAAGCTAAGTATAGGATTACCAAATGATCTGGCAATCTTACTACTACGTATAGTCCCAAAAGGATTGAAAGCAGGGACTCAAACAAATATTTTCACATTGACATTCATAGTGGCATTAGTCACAATTGCCAAACGATGAAAGCCACCCAAGTGTCTATCAAATGATGATTGGATAAATAAAATGTGGTCTATCCATACATTATAAAGCCATAAAAAGGAGTGAAGTCCTGAAATATGTGACAACATGGATGAACCTTTAAGACATCATGGTGAGTGAAATAAGCCAGACACACAAAAGGAAAAATATTGCATGGTCTCACTGATTTAAAACAATTAGAATAAGCAAATTCATGGAGTCAGAATCTAGAATATAGGTTACCAGGGATTGGGGTGGGAATAGGAAATGGAAAATGAAGGCTTAAAATACACAGGGTTCCTATTTGGAATAATGGAAATGTTTTGGTAATGGATGGTGGTGATGGTAGCACACAGTGCAATTAACAGCACTGAAATTTATATCTGTATATGATTAAAAGGAGAAATGTTACATTGCATATATGGTAACAGAATTAAAAAATAAAAACATGGAACTATAGTACACAAATAGTGAACCCTAAGTTAAACCATGGACTTTATTTCATAATACAATTATAAAAATGTGCTATCATCTATTGTAACAAATGTTCCACAACAATGAAATGTGCTGGTGATAGAGTGGTATTGGAATCCTGTATTTCATGTATGATTGTTTTGTAAACCCACAAGTTCTCTAATAAAGAAAAAAATGTACAGTGTTCCTATTTAGAATGTTGGAAATGTTTTGGTAATGGATGATGGTTATAGTAGCACAACATTGTGTACATAATTAACAGCCCTGAAATACATATCTGAATGTGGTTAAAATGGGAAATGTTGAATTGTATATACCACCTCCCCTTTGTTATTCAGCAAAGAATGGTTAACAACTCATTCCGTGCATTTCCAGTCCCTTCCCTTATAGGAGGTCATGAGACCTACAGCCAAACCTGTAAAAAATCCATGGAAATACACTACACCAACAGTGAACCTTAAAGTAAAACAGGGACTATAGTTTCATAGTACAATTATGAAAATGTGCTATCATCAATTATAACAAATTTGCCACACCAATGAAAGGTATTAATTATAGGGTGGTGTTCCAGTTTGCTAAAGTTGCCATTATGCAAAATACCAGAAATGGATTGGCTTTTATAAAGGGAGCTAGTTTGATTACAAAATTACAGCCCTAAGGCCATAAAAGTGTACAAATTAAAACATCAACAAGAGGATACCTTCACTGAGGAAAGGCCAATGGTGTCCAGAACACTTCTGTTAGCTGGGAAGGCACATGCTGGTGTCTGCTGGTCCTTTGCTCCTGGGTTTTATTGCTTTCAGCTTCTGATTCCAGTAGCTTTCTCTCTAAGCATCTGTGGGTCCTCTCTTAGCTTGGCATCTCCAAAAGTCTTTCTGTATGCATCTCCAAGCATCTGGGTCTCTTTTGGCTCTTAGCTTCTCCCAGGAGCAAACTCTGGATTACATATCTTAGCTTCTTTCCAAAATGTCTCTCTCAGCTTCTCTCTTTGTTCTCCTGGGGCGTTTTTCTCTAAGCATCTGTGAGTCATCTCTTAGCTCTTCTGGGACAATCTCTGGGGTTCATTAGTTAGCATCTCTAAGCATCTCTGTCAGCTCTGGCTTCTTTCTTCCTGAGCCTCTAAAGGACTCCAGTGATCTAATTAAGACCTACCCTGAATGGGCAGGGTCATACCTTCATGGAAATGATCTAATCAACAAGTTCTCACCTACAGTTGGGTGGGTCACATCTCAATGGAAACAACCTAATCAAAAGGTTCCACCTTAATCAAAAACTAATAAGTCTGCCCCCATAAGATTGCAGTAAAGAACATGGCTTTTGCGAGGGACATCATAGATTCAAACCAGCACAGATGGCATATAGGAATCCTGTATTTGATGCATGATTGTTCTGTATATCCACAACTTCTTTAATACAGAACAACAACAACAAAAAAGAAACTGCCAGACTGTCTTCCAAAGTGGCTGTACCATTTTGTGTTCCTACCAGAAATTAACGAGAATTCTGTTGCCTAGATCTTCCCCAGCATTTGTTGCTGCTTTTGTATCTTTTAAACTCCAAGTACAAGAAGTCAATTTGTAATTATTTTACATAGAGTTTAAAAATTGTATTAGTAGTAGTATTGGGCACATTTTAAATTAAAATTCTCATTTAGAGATCTTATCTCTAAATCAAGGAAAAGTATAACTACTGTGTTTACAATGGTTATTTGATTTCCTGTTGCCTGTCTTCCTTTCAGCACTTAGATCCTCCCTCCATGGGTGACTCTGAGAGGCCGGGATGCAGGGTTTCTAAAGAATACAGTTTGAAAATTATTCTTCTAAGGCATGGAACATTATCTCAATTTTGAATTCATAGGTAAAAATCAGTTAATCAAATAAGGAGATTTTTGTGTCCAAATTGTCTGATGTAATCTTTCGTTCTTACTAAAACCCAGTTCACTTACTTTGTGAATCTTATGGTTAGCAGAGTTAAATCTTTAATTCTGCATACAGTATCAGAAGTTAAATGAGCTATAGTCTTTCAGATATAGAAGAGTAATTTATTGATTCCAAGGTTAAAATAAAAGTAATTTTAAACAAATTCCATGTTCAAAGTTTATATAATTAATCATAAACATTTTAATAACTGCATTGACTAAAGCATGCAACTACTAAATTAGGAACTGTTTTAGGATAGCATATTAGGATTCTAAAAGGGGAATGAATTGGTCATATCTGGTGGTATTTTTCTGGGTTAGAGGAAAATGGCTTTCTTCTAATAGCATTGCCCATAGGTAAATGTTCATGAAGCTAATGAAACAGGCTACAGAACTCTTACTTGCACCTGGTTCTTCAAGACCTGAAGAATTAATCTAGCAATTCTGCATTTAGAATTTTTCTCCCAGAAGGCCTCCCAAATTGCGTAAGCCCAAGATTTACAAAGACTGGATTGGACCCTGCCATGGACATGATGATAGTTGAGATCATAGCCCTGAGCCTTGTAGGATCTAAAACCTAACATTAGCCTGCTGAGTTAACCAAGTTAGTCAAGTTCACAAGGCTGATGAATAAATCTAGAATATTTAATTATTTAAAATTAGAAATACATTAGCACTGCTGGTACTGTAAATTTTACAGTGTTTTTTCTCTCCATGATGACAATGGAAAGCCAAATTATGGGCACAATGGAAATGAGTGCTTTGAATCACTTGTGAAATGTCTCTAGACACTGAGAGTAGGCTTACGCATCTCTATTTGGCCATAGCTCCTTGAGCTGTATTCAAACATCCCATCATGTGGTTGTCATGTTGTGCTAGATGGGGAAGATTTCTGTCTCTTGGTCATAGATCTACTCTCAGCAAGTAAGTGCTGCTTGTTCCTTATTTCCCATTTCTAAGAAGAGGGTGAATACCCATTCTCACCATGACAGTGTAGAATAAGCCCCAGGTAAAGGGACGGTGGAATTTAATAGTGACAGTAGAAAGAATGCAAGTGGGATTATTCCATAATTAATTGTTAAGAATCCTCAGCTTTTTATTCATTTCCTTGAGAATAAACAATGGCTAATAAATAAGAATACCATCTGTAATTGGTGTTGCTGTTGTTATAAATATGGTAGGTTGTAAACTCTTCCTTAAGGAATTTCCAACATATGATGAAATAAATAGATGAAGAAAGTATTTAAAACTGGGTATTTTTTGTGGCAATTAAGAAGAAATTGTTCATGTTTTGGAGTATATTCTGAGAGAAAAATAAATAAATTATGTAAACAAAAAACAGAATTTTAACATTTTATTAAAATTATTTTAGGGTAATATTAATGATTGTCAATTTCCTTTGTGATGTTTTATAAGCTAAAAATGATCTCTTCCTAAAATAGATCTTTTCTTTTATTAAATAAAGAATAACTTTAAAAATCTTCTAAAGAGCTGTATTTCTGCCTGTTAATTTATTCTAAATGTAATGTGACAAAAAAAAGAGCATGAAGTTATAACTACAATGTCAAACGGACAAAATGAAAACATAAAATTGCATGACCATTTATAAAAAGATTAATTAACAAGAAAATCATTCAAATAATATACACAGAATGTTATGATATAAAGTAGACCTTCGAATTAATAGAAATAACATTTTCTGTGAGATATAGGTTATTAATTTCTTTTTAGGCTTTCTAACCACTCAGATTTCTATAAAGTCATTTTTCATTTATTTTGTCAATTGACAGTTATTCGTTCATATTCTTCTTGATATTTAGACTGCATAGGGTACATCTTGTATCATCCCATTTATATAAAAGTATAAAGTATGAAAACGAATCTAAAGTGACAGAATGAAGATAAGTGGATGCCTGGGGTTGGAGCTGGGTGGGCTGGGGCAGGAGTGAGAAATTACAGAGGAACATGTGCAAACTTTTGAAAACAATGCATAAATACATTATCTTGATTATGGCAAAGGTTTCATGGTCTTATACATATGTCAACATTCTTAACTTTTACATATAAATATATGTAGTTTATTATATGTCACTTAAACCTCAATAAAATTCCTAAAAATTTAAATGTTAAAATAAATAGCATTTTTATGAAAATAACTATATTTCCCAAAATAAATCAGTGAGAAACATGTAATTGCTTTATATCTATTAATGTCTGGCTAAATAGAAGACAACTATACTTCCATATGTGCTTTTCTATTTTATGTTTTGATAAAAAATTTGGTAGAGATAAAGAAACTCCTGTCTCATATAATCTTATCTCCCTTAGAGAAAAAGAGAAATATTTGAATTGTTTTCATACCTTTAAAATTAGTTGTGCATTGTTTTTTACTACACCAAAATTTAAAAGGTTGCACTTTCTTTTTTTGAAAATTTTTTTGAGATATAATTCACACACCATAAAAGTCACGATCATAAAGTGTACAATTCAGCAGGTGTTTTACTATATTCACAAGGTTGTGCAATCATCACCACTCTCCAATTCTAGAACATTTCTATCACCCCTAAAAAGAAGCTTTTCTCTTGTTAGCAATCACTACTGATTCTCTCCTCCTGACATCCTCTGTCAAACATTTATCTACTTTCTGTTTCCATGAATTTGCCTATTCTGAACAATTAACATAAATGGAATCATACAATGTGTGGTCTCCTGTGTATTAGCATAGTGCTTTCAAGGTTCATGTATGTTGTGGCATGAATCAGTATTTCATTCAATTGTATGGCTGAATAATATTCCTTTGTATGGCCATACTACACTTTATTTGTCCATTCATCAGGTGATGGACTTTAAGGTTGTTTCCACTATTTAGTTATTAATGAATAATGCTGTTTTGGACATCCATGTATAATTTTTGTAAGAACGCATGTTTTCAGTTCTCTTGGATGTTGACCAAGGAGTGAAATATAGAGTGAACATAGTAACTCTATGTTCAACATTTTTGAAATAATTTGGGTAGATTTATTTTGAATTCAATTACAAAATATATCCTATTTGTGTAGTTTATGGGCAATTTTGGGGGAAATTCCTTTTGTTAATTGCCTCTGTTTGAGCCCTTCTCACCATTCATTTCACACCCACACCAAGTCATGGCCATGAACACTTGAATCATCTTCTCCACTACTACTCTCTTTTCCATTGAGGTAAATTAGATGTAACATAGTATTTGCCATTTTAATCATTTTACATGAAAAATTTGGTGGAATTAATTATATTCATAATTTTGTGCAACCAAGACTACAACCTAGTTCCCTAATTTTTCATCACCCCTGAACAGAAATTCTGTACCAATTATAACCCCCATTACCCTATCCCTCCTGTCCCTGGTAATCTCTAAACTACTTTCTGCCTCTATTAATGGCTATTTTTAGATATTTCATGTAAGTGAATTCCTACAATATTTTTGTGTCTGGCTTATTTCACTTAGCAGAATGTTTTCAAGATTCAACCATGTTGTAGCATGTATCAGAACTTCATCCTTTTTATAGCTGAATAATATTTCATTATTATATATGTATATCACAATTTGTTTATCCATTCATTGTTGATAGAAACTTGGTTTGTCTCCACCTGTTGGCTATTGTGAATAATTGCTGTACAAGTATCTGAGATGCTCTTTTAAATTCTTTTGGGTATACACCTACATTTATTAGAAGACTAATATTGGTGAGCATCTTTTCATGTGCTTATTAGTCATCTGTGTATCTTTTTGGGAAGGTGTCTATTCAAGTCCTTTGCCCATTTTGTAACTGGGTTGTCTTTTTGTTGTTTAGAAGTAGGAACTCTATATACTTCAGAAATTAAATCCTTATGAGATAAATGACTTGTAAAGTTTATCTCATTCTATAGGTTGTCTTTTCACTCTCTTCATAGTATCTCTCAATATACAAAAGTTTTTAAATTTAATGAAGTCAAATTTATTTTGTTCTTTTGTTGTCTGTGTTTTTCATATCAACATGTAAATATCATTTGTCTTTCTATATACTAGCAATAAAAAATCTGAAAAGGAAGATAAGAAAAAATTCTATTTATAATAGCATCCAAAAGAATAAAATAAGTAGAAATAAATTAACCAAAGAGGCAAAAGACTTCTGCACTGAATAATATAAAATATTGCTGAGAGAAATTAAAGAAGACCTAAATAAATGGAAAGACATCCTGCATTCACAGATTGGAAGACAATATTTTTAAGATGAATATATTATTCAAAGTAATATACTGATTTAATACAATCCCTATAAAAATTACAGTGGTTTTTCTTTTCTTTCTTTCTTTCTTTCTTTTTTTTTCTTGCAGAAATGGAGAAACCCATCTTAAAATCCACATGAAAGAAAAGGAAACCAGAAGAGCCAAAATTATCTGGCAAAAGAACATTTTTGGATGACTCATACTTACATACATCAAAACTTGCTTCAAAGCCTACTTCAAAGCTACAGTAATCAAAAACAGTATTAACATGAGGATATATGTATAGAAATATTAAATAGAGTTGAAATCCTAGAAATAAACCCCCATGTCTAGTGTCAATTGATTATATACAAAGGTGCCAAGACTATTCACTGGGGAATAAGCAGTTTCTTCAAAACTTGGTTCTGGTAAAACTGAATATTCACATACAAAAGAACAAAGTTGAGCCCTTACTTAATACTATATAAAAAAATTAACTAAAACTGAATCATGAGCTAAACTATAAAACTCTTAGAAGAAAACAGAGGGACAAATCTGCATGACCTTGGATTTAGCAATGATTTCTTAAGCATGCTTAACTTTTTGAGAAAGTGCCAAACTATTTTTCAAAGTGGCTTCACCATTTTATGTGCCCAATAATCGATATATGAGGGTTTCCATTTCTCTACGACCTTACAAAACCATTGTTATTTCCCTTTAAAAAATATAGTCATACTAGTGGGCGTGAAGTGGTATCTCATTGTGATTTTATTTGCATTTCACTAATGACTAATGATGTTGAGTACCTTTTATGTGCTTATTAGCCACTTTTTACTGACTTCTTTGAATAAATATTGGGGTGGATTGAATTATGTACCCCCTAACAAGACATGCTCTTAATCTCCATCTGTGTTCCTGTGGGTTTGAATCCGTTTGTAAACAGGACCTTTTGAAGATGTTGTTAGGTAAGGTCATAGCTAATTGATCTATATTACTGAAGGTCTTATAAAGAGGGGCAAGAAGGCAGAAGTCAGTTGAATGTGAAAGAGCAGACACAAAGAGAGAAAGATTGCCATGTGACAGAAAGGAGAGATGCAAGCCAAATAAACTCGAGGATGGTAGAAATCCAGGACCAGAATGTCTTTTCTACTTTATCTCTCCAGTTTGCTGTTCATATAGTCATATTATATTCCATGTCAACTAAAATCCAGTTGGATTATTAAAAAGCACAAGCAACCAGAGAAAAAATTAGATCCAATTGGACTTTGTGAAATTAAAAACATTAGTGCATCAAAGGACACTATCAAGGAAGTGAAAAGACAGTCCACATAATGGAAGAAAATATTTGCAATTCATATATATGATAATTATCCTGTATCCAGAATAAGTAAAGAGCTTATACAATTAAACAACAAAAAGACAAGCCAATTTAAAAGTGGACAAAGTATTTGAATAAATATTGTCTTAGTTTTGCTATGACAAATACCACACAATGGGCTGGCTTAACAACAGGAATTTTATTGACTCACAAGTTTGGAAGGCAAGAAGCCCCAAATCAAGGCATCAACAAGGCCATGCTTTCTCCAAGAAGTCTGTTAAAAAAAAGTCGTTTTTATTTTTTTATTTGACAGGAATAAAAATATGAGATTTCCTAATCCAAGATCATGAAGATTTAAGCCTACATTTAATTCTAAAAGTTGTATAGGTTTACTTCTTACATTCAGGTGTTTGTACATTTTGAAATAGTTCTTGTATTTAGTATGAGATGGATGAAATTCATTATTTTTTTTTATAGAGAGATCCAGATATCCAAGAACCATTTGCTGAAAAAAGATTTCTTTCCCTCTTTGAAGGGTCTTGGCATCCTTGTGAGAATCAATTGATCATGGATATATGAGTTTCTTTCTGGGATCTCAATTCTATTCTATTTTATATTTCTGTCCAAGAAATATGTATACTGTCTTAATTATGGTAGCTTTGTAGTAAATATTGAAATCTTTTTTAATATCATATTGGCTACTTGAGGGTCCCTTGCATTTTTATATGAATTTTAGTGTTAGCTTTTCCATTTCTCCAAAAAAGGGGGGTCGGGTCTGGAATTTTGATAGGATTTTATTGACTTGGATATTAAAGGAATATGGCCTTCTTAACAGTATTAAGTCTTCTTGTCCATGAACATGTGATATCTTTCAATTGTTTTACTTGTTCTTGAATATAAATGTTTGTTTTTCACTATAAAAGTCTGTATCTACTCAGGTTAAATTTATACATGCATATTTTATTCATTTTGATGCTGTTTATAATTGGTATTGTTTACTTAATTCATTTTCAGATTGTTCATTTCTATGTATAGAAATACAACTGATGTCTACATACTGATATTGTATCCTGCAACTATATTGAACCTGTTTATTAACTATAACAGTATTTTTGCATGTGGAGTATTTATGGTTTTCTATTTATAAGATCATATAATCTGTCACTATAAATAGTTACAACAGAACCCAGAAGAGAAAGGAGACAATGCCACCATGTGTATTGCCATGTAACAGAAAGGACAAGGACCAAGGATTGTGAGCAGCCAGCCAGCCCCAGAACACCACAGTCTTCTGGGAGAAAGCATCACCATGCTGATAACTCAATTTTGGACTTCCTCTAGCCTCAAAACCATGAGCTGATAGATTCTTACTGTTTAAGCCAACCCATTGTGGGGTATTTGTTTTAGTAAGTAAGAACAATAACAGCTTTTGATAATAGTGGGATGCTGCCATGACAAATACCTATAAAGGTGGAAATAACTTGAAGAATTGTAAAGTGTTTGATAGATAAAGCCTAGATTACTTTGAAGAGACTGGTGATAGAAATATGGATATTAAAGGTACTTTTGCTGGTCATTAGATAGAAATAATTAATATGTTACTGTAAATTGGAAAAAGTCAATGCTTGTTATAAGGTGGCAGAAAACATAGAGAAATTGTTTACTGATTTACTGATGTTGGATAGAAGACAGAACTTGAAAGTGATGAATTTGAATATTGAGCTGAGGAGATTTTCAAGCTAAGTGTAAAATGTACTGACTGGCTTTCTCCTTGCTACTCATAGTAAAATGCAAGAAAAAGGGGATAAGTTGAAAATTAAACTCTTAAGCACAAAGAAACCAGAAACTGATTATTTGGAAAGTTCTCAGCCTATCTAGATAGTGTACTCTGAGACAAGAGCCAGTAGAGTCTCTCTCAGGGACTTCCCTGAGCTTTGGGGAAGTGACCCCCCAGAGAATGTGGCTCTGTGTGAGGGTTTGGCTGATCAACCCTTTTATGAGGAAAATAGGCATATGACACATAGGTGGAGTTAGCCATTTCAGAGAAAGTCAGGATCAGAAATGCAGTTATCCAGGAAGGATGTGGAAAGTTCTATTGTCTGGTGGTTTGTACCCACTTGAACTGCACACAAAGCCAACATGATTTTTGCAAATTTTGTATGAGCAAACCACTGCAGTCTGGACTGAAAAGGACAGAAAAGGAATGAATTAAAGGAAGAATGACTTCAAGGACAGAACCATGGAAGCAAAGTTCTGGACTGGACTGAAAAGATCTCCTGGTCTCAAGATAGTTGACCCACATATGTGTATGCAAAGAGTGAGTCCACCGTCTGCTTGTGTTCATTGTTCAGAGAAAGTGCTGCCACCCAATGCTCAAAGAGGGTGGGGTCTACACCCAAGTGTTTGTGGATAGCATGGCTGCTGTACAATTACTTGGAAGAGGTGGAGCTGTTGCTCCATCCAGCCTTGAGGACAAAGAATTAAATCACAGATGGCTCTAAGTCCTGAGATCTAAAGTCCTGGGATTTAGACATGTTTAGGACTATGACCCCTGTTTTCTTTCCAGTTTCTTCCTCCTGGAATGGCAATATTAATCCTATGCCTGCCTCACCATTGTATATTGGAAGCATATAACTTGTTTTGTAAGTTTCACAGGCCCATCAAACAGCAGAATTTTGCCCCAGGACAGACCACATCCATAGCTGATTTTGATGCATCTTTGTACTTAGCCTTTGTACTTACTAAAATGACAAGGCTTTTGGCATGTTGTGATATAATGGATGTATTTTGCATGTGGGAAGAAACTTGTCTTTTTGGCATGCAGAGGGCAGACTGTGGTGACTTGGGGTTAAGTACCCAAGAAAAACATGTTCTTAATTCATTCTTGTTGGTGTGAACTCCTTGTAAATAGGTCATTATTTTTAGTTAAGGTGTAACCAACTGAATCAGTATGGTCTTTAACCTAGATTACTGGTGTCCTTTATAAGCACAAAGAAATTCAGACATAGAGCGGGAAAAAACATCAGCAAAAAACTGGATGTCAACAGAACCCAAAAGAGAAAGAAGACGACGCCACACTGTGCCTTGCCATGTGACAGAAAAATCAAGAACCAGCGATCACTGGCAGCCAGCCCAAGAACACTACAGTCTTCTGGAAGAAAAAATTACCTTTCTGACATCTCAATTTTGGACTTCTCCTAGCCTCAAAACCGTGAGCCAATATATTCCTATTGTTTAAGCCAACCCTCTACATTGTGTTTGTTTTAGCAGCTAGGGAACTAAAACAGCAGACAACCTTCACTTGTTCATGACATTAGAGAGAAATTTTTGCATCTTTCCCCATTAGGTATGATGTTGGGCTGTGGGTTTTTTCATAGATGCCTTGTAATAGGTTGAGTACATTCGCTTCTATTCCAGTTTACTGAGTATTTTATAATTAAAGTGTTTTGTTGATGCCAAATGCTTTCACTACATCATGTTTTTTTCTCCTTTATTTTACTAATATGGTGCATTACATGATTGTCCTTGTATGTTGAATAAACCCTGCCATTTCCTGGAATAATTTCCACTTGGTTATGGTATATAAAATTTTATATGCTACTGAATTCAGTTTACTAGTTATTTTGTTCTGGATTTTGTATTTAAATTTGTAAGGGATATTGGTCTGTACACTTCTATTTGAGAAGACAAGCATTCACAAAAATTTCTTTACTTTTTAGACATGCATTCCTCTTGCTCTTTGAACATATTAAAATAGCTGATTTAAAATATCTGTCTAGAAAGTCTAAACTCTGGGCTTCATCAGAGACAGTTCTTGGACTGCTTTTCTCCCCCATGTATTAGTCGTACCCTGCACACATCATAAATTTTGTTGAAAACTGGAAATTTTTAATATTCCTAATGTAAGCAACCTCTGAAAATGAGATCTTTCTCAGAGTTTGTTGTTGCTGCTGCTTGTTGTCATAGTTTTTGTTATATTGACTTTTGGGAACGAATTCTATAAAGTCTGTATTCTTTGTTGCATATGGCCCTTGAAGTCTCTGTTTCATTAGCTCAATAGACAGCTGATAAGTGGACAGAGATTTCCTTAACATTTCCTCCTTAAATTTTCAAAAAAAAATAGTTGTCCAAGTCTTTAGGAAGGGCTCTGTGTGTTTATCAGGGGGTATCAATACTCTCAGCCAGGCAGTTTAACAAATTTACTTTGGCTTTAACTTCCCCTTTTTTCTAACAAGCTCGTGGTCACCAGAGGTGAGACCTTATAGCCTTTCCAGGCATCCCTGAGCATGAGCACAGGCTAATGCATGAGTCTGACCTTCTAGAGCTTTTAAAAATTTTATAATATCTTATCTTTCCCAGCCTTTCCTGAATTTTTTTCATTATCCATGTTTTATCCCAACTGTTATCTATCAGCTCAAAATCAAGAGTAACTAAATCATATTGCCTGTAAATATTTTTAACAATCACCTCTCCCACCTCAATGTTAATAGATTTAGAACTGGGTAAATTCCAAGTCAGACAAAAACTAAATAAAAGGCTGTCAAGCCAGTCTTTCAGAAAGCCATTAGACAGGTCAAATACTGATAATTCTTTGTGACTGAAGTCCATTTTCTTTTCCTTCTTGGAAATATGGGCTTTTATTTTTCAAGGGCATGGGAAAAGGGTAGTTAATAAATGCCACCAAGTTTGAAGTTCTTAATGAGACTCAACCATTTTTATTGATTCAGTGTTCCCTGAGTTGCTGCAAGGATTTGGTTAATATCCAGGGTTCTTAAAAAGTTGATTCTGTTGGATTTTGCCAGTTTTTTTCACTGATTTTAAGGAAATTTGGAGGGAGGAGGGGTCCTTACGCCACCATTTTTGCTCATACAACTTGGTATTTTCTTAAGGGGATTTGCCATATTGAATCTGAAACCATGTCAAGAAACTTAAAACTCTGTTAAATCAAAATCCATTGGTCAACAAACACCCACATCTTGATTTCTAACACCATTCACCAATAAAAGGAACAAGGTATCCTTGTGAAACAGATGAATCTAAAGCTGGAGCAGAGTACATACCAGATGAGTCTTGATCTTCTTCTAATGTCACAAAATAAAGAAATGCACGTGCATGTGCATTCATGCATACACACATTCAAGCATACAAACACACCCACAGCCATAAATGATGAGGGACTGAGGAATCAATTTAAAGAGCAATTAATGGCCAAACCAGGACAATTTGAACACAAAATGAAAAAATGTAGTTTTATATTATGATCCCTAAATAAGTAAACATCTATGGTCCATGCTGATATAAATAATTAAATAATTAAATAATTAAGTAGAATAGGACCTGTGCAGAAGAATTCCAAGTAGTTTATACAGATATGCAGCTTTTAATTTGGAAGAAAAATCTCCATGCTTTAACTCTGCACTGTGCATAGTGACTTCTTTCCAAAGAGTAGTTTATGAAAAGGGAGGTGAAAGAGTAACTTTACAGGGGAGAAAGCAGATAAACACTATCTCAGTCTAGTGATCAAGGTTAACAACAAGAGTGATAAGTCATGTTGATAGTCTGTAGCTCTGATATGATGTGATGAAAATGGTGCTTTACCTTTGTGGTAAATAGTCACACAAATATTTCTCATTGGGATACTATTATACTGTGGTGTATAGTAGAAGTGCTTTATATGCATTTCTGTTTTCTTCAGAAATCTTTTAAAAGATTTAATAAAATGAATAATTTTTATTGCTTCATCAATATTTTGGCTCAGGTCTCCAGAAAAGAACACATCAAAGATAGGATTCAATTTGCAAGAAATTTAGTGGAGCAAATAGCTGTGAAAGGAGCTGCATGGTATAGGGAGAATTATCAGACCACAGTGTACATCTGACCCCAGTTCATGAAGAGGGGGAAGAAAAGAAAGCTGGTGGAAGCAAGGCCACTGGTGAGCCCTTCAGCTAAATTTGCCTGCTAGGAGAGACCCATCTCTTTCAGGAGTGGGATTGTCTTAGTGTCCCTGCTTTCTTCATTCATTGATCATTGGCCAGGAACTAGAGGATTCCAGGGTTCAGCAGGTGGGGCCCTATAGTCAGAGATCTGAAAGACACACTCTTATGGTTGCCACAAGTGTGGAGATTCATAATGGAAACTGGATTTTTTTTTTTTCCCAGTATTCATGTATGGTCACATATACTGTATCTACTATTACAGTTGTTACTACCACCTTGATTTGTGCTAAGGCTCCATTGCTTTTGTACCATTATAACAGTTGTCAATACACTGAAAATTAAAATAATGCCATAGTGTTATAACAATTGTTTTGCCTAGTGGACCCCTGAAAATGTCTCAGCATCTCCCCAGAACTCTGTGAAAATAAGTGTGCTAGAGCAAGTTAGGAAACACTGTAAACTCCATTTAATTCCTTTTTATTTCTGAGTTGAATGATATTTGGGTGGCTTCCAGCTTGGAGAAATTATTCACTCAGCTGCTATAAACTTTTGTGTACATAATTTTATGTAAACATAGGTTTTCATTTCTCTAGAGTAAATACTTAAGGTGAGATTTTTGGTGAAATGTTAAGTATGTTTTCAACTTTATAAAGAACTACCAAACTGTTTTCCACTTTTGCATTCTGTATTCCCACTAACAATCTATGAAAAATATAATAAAGGAGAACAGATCAGTGGTTGAAAGAATTTGATGAGCTTGGGACATAAAGGAATAGCATAAGGGAATATTTTGGGGAGATGACCAGGTCTGCTTTCCGATTGTAGTGATTGTTACACACACCTATACATGTTAAAGGTCATAGAATTTTTCACCAACATAAAAGTCAATTTTGCTACATGTTGATTTAAAAATAAAATTCAAGTAAATCTAAATTATTACAATTTGGAGAGAAAATTTAAAAAAAACAATAAATCTGAATCTCAGTTTTCATTGGGTATTGCCTTACAAAGAGAATAAATTTTATAGTTGTATATATAGTTGGTGCTAATGTTTCAGAGTCCTGACTCAGGAATGCAAAGGCAATCAATGACAATATTACTCTTTCTTTTCATATATGTTTCTTTGTACTTAAACATAAACAACTGGAAATAGGCTCAATGCCATCTAAACAGATGGGCTTGAGTCTCTATCAGGAGTTAGATTTATGTACATGTATATCAAACAGACTAGCATCCCTGATCTTGAAATCAGAATTTATTTCCTTTTAAACTCATCCATATATTTTCAGTTCATGGGTTGCTGATGTAGTTCTGAAAAATAAAATTAAAAATATTGTGGAGTTGGACAGCTGCTAACCTCTGAGTCTGATGGCTAGCATCTCTACCAAAAAGTAAATAAATAAAGACAATCTTTTCTTTTTCTACTTTCCTGAATTCAGCTCCTGCATCAACACGTTCTGTGCTAAAACAATTTAAAGCAAATAGTGCATTTCACATGCTTTGACTGGTAAGTATTCTTTATCAATATGTCCTTAATATAGTTTTCCGGGACTAAATAAAGCAATAATTCTATAGTAATACACACTGTACCATAAAAAGTTGTATAAATCACAGCATTGAAGACAATTCATGTAGTGATCCAAATATACAGAGAAAAAATTCCATGTAATAAAAAGAAATGTATGAAATTGGAACCATAGAATGAGTCCTCCCATAATAAATGATACCTTAACAGATTGCAAAAAGCTTTCCAATAAGTTATCCCTTTTGAGCCCAATGACAAGCCATGAAGTAAGTAGGAAAGGTATTTTCCCCAAGTTGGTAAGATGATGTGGTAGAATCATGATCCTCAAAGATGACTAAGATTTTTTTTTTTTTACTTTTTTAAATTCAGTTTTATTTAGTTATATTCACATATCCTATAATCATCCACAGTGAACAATCATTGTTCACAGTACCATCATATAGTTGTGCATTCATCACAAAATCAATTTTTGAACATTTTCTTTACTCAAAAAAAAATTCAAAACTTAAAAAATAAAAACAAGAATAAAAATACAAATAAAGATCATCCAAAACATCCCATCCCCCATCCCCCCTATTATTCATTTCCTTTTTGTTCCCATTTTTTCTACTAATCTTCCATACACTGGATAAAGAGAGTGTGAGCCACAAGGTTTTCACAATAGTACAGTCACGGCATGTAAGTATATAGTTATACACGCATCTTCAAAAATCAAGGCTACTGGGTTGCAGTTCAACAGTGTCAGGTATTTCCTTCTAGCTATTCTAATACACTAAAAACTAAAAAGGGATATCTATATAATGCTTAAGAATAACATCCAGAATGACCTTTTGACTCTATTTGAAATCTCTCAGTTACTGAAACTTTATTTTGTTTCATTTTGCATCCCCCATTTGGTCCAAGAAGACTTTCTCAATCCCACGATGCCAGGTCCAGGTTCATCCCCAGGAGTCATATCCTGCAATGCCAGGGAGATTTACACCCCTGGGAGTCATGTCCCACGTAGTGAGGAGGGCAGTGGATGCCTAAGATTTAATTCCCAGAACTTGTGACTGTTACCTTACATAGGAAAAAGGACTTAACAAGTATGATTGATTAAGTTAAGGATTTTGAGATGGACATATTGTCCTGGATTAAATTAGGTTGGGCCAGTGTAGTCACATGGATGCTTATAAGAGGAAGATAGGAG
Organism: Choloepus didactylus; assembly: GCF_015220235.1. Taxonomy (NCBI): domain Eukaryota; kingdom Metazoa; phylum Chordata; class Mammalia; order Pilosa; family Megalonychidae; genus Choloepus; species Choloepus didactylus. The sequence goes on along the minus strand of NC_051309.1, from coordinate 186,129,133 downwards.
GGTCTGAGTCAGAGAAGGAGGTGTGATGACAGAAGCAGGGTATGGAATGGTGCATGGTGAGGGCCATGGGATAAAGAATGTCGGCTGCTTCTTGAAGCTGAAAAATGCAAGGAAAAAGTTTCTCCCCAGGCAGGAGAACCCAGAAGGAAAGCAGCCCTGATGACACTTTGGTTGTAGGAGTTCTGACCACCCAAACTGTAAGTCAGTAAGAATGTGTTGCTTTAAGTTACTGAGTCTGTGATAATTTGTTACAGTAGCAATAGGAGTAACGTAGATGAGAAAACTAAGATTCAGAAGTGATGTTATACCCCAAATCTCAAAACAAACACATCATTGAGCCAAGTTCTAACCCAGATTATCTCACTTGTTTCCAGGGGTTATTCCATCATCCACAGAGATCTTTATAGTACAGATGTGTATTTCTTCTCATGTGAAGAGAAATTCAAGGGACATAAATAGACCCATATGGAAAACTTGCATTAGGGAAATCAAACTCACATAAATAAGAGACAGCAAAACTGGGCTTCTGAATCAATCAGATGTAATTTTTGACATAAACATGGATAAAGTCAGAGATATAGAAAAGTATTTTAGAAAATATGATCAAGTCAAATTACTCTTGAAGTTTTCTTAAATCACCAATAAGGTAAAATTAAAGTAAATATTCAGACATATATACAATTTTATAGATTTTTTTACAACCAAGAATCATCTTTTTTATTCTGAGAGACAGTTGAGAACTAAGTGCATCAGGGATTGATTGACATCCTCCAACTCACACCCACTCTAGAACGAATGCTAGAGGAGAAGCCTGTAAGGAAAATTGTCTTGAAAACAGATCCATGGCTTTCATTCTGTCTCCCTATAGAATTGAATTAAATGAAGTGAACTGAATTATTGATGTGACTCCCCATCCACTGATAAATAAGAGCCAAGTGGAAAATAGAGGAAAGCTTCTTTACAGGCTTTTTGGAATGGAGGGCTTCTTATTCAGTGCTTTTAGGGCTTTGAACAGGACTGGGTATATTGGTATAATTGCCTCTGTGAACACAATCCTAAAAAAAAGTCATCTTTACTCATAAATTAAATTTTCTAGAAGGTATTGCTTACTGGAATGTCCTAAGATGTTAGTCTGATACTGTCTCCCTAATTAGCCATATTTTTATTATCTAATTCTGTAGGCATAGCATAAAAGCTGACATTCTTTCTGGATTTTTAAAAGTGGAAGGTCAAGAAAAATTCTTTGAGATCATTCAGTCTCCACCAATCCAAGCTAATATTCATCACCCATAACTAGTTATATCTCATTGATAGGAATGTCTTCCCACTATTCTTTCTGATTTCATTGTCCCCAGCCTTCTTCTCCACCACCAGCCCATGCTCAAAGTTCCTGCCAGAAGGGTCTATTTGTAGTAAGGTGATGATCTTTCTCACTTTTCTACACAAAACTTTTAAATATTTACCCAAGACATCCAAACTATTTACCTCAGCACATAAAGACTTACAAAATCTATTCCCTCCCTACTTCTACTTTGTATAACATATCCACAGATCATTATTTTTAAACTAGCTGAAATAATCTTCCCCTTCATTTTCTTGGTGAATCCCTGTTCATTCTTTAAACCTCAACTGGAGATTTTTCTAACTATCTTTGTCTGAATTCTGCAATTATATTAGTCAGGATTCTCCAGAGAAACAGAACCAACAGAATATGTGTGTGTGCACGTGTGTGTGTGTAAAGGGATATATTAATAAATTGTTAGGGACAGAAATTGGCTCATGCAACATGGTAGCTGGCAAATTCGAACTCTATAGGGCAGGCCTCAAGCTGGAACCTCCAATAAAGGTACTGAAGTCTTTAGTCCAAATTCCCCTGGGAATGCTGGCTGGCTGGAAGTTTTAGCAAGAGCCAGTGCTGAAGTTGAGACAGAAACTCTTCTGACTTCTGCAAGCCTTAATTCTTGCTCTTAAGACCTCCAACTGATTGGATGAGGAGAAGCCCCATATCGCTGAGGACAATCTCCTTTGATGATCGCAGATACAATAGAACGATTGTATCTACAAAATATCCTCACTTACAAGTAGGACAGTGCTTGACCAAAAACTGCACACCACAACCTAGACAACTTGGCAAACAAAATTAACCATCACAGAGATCAATTTAAGAGCTTCTTGATTTGCCTCACCAGTATAGTTTGCAAATGCTGCTATTGTACCAAAAAATAATCACAATTAGCTGTCCTTGTTTATTAATCTTTTTCCATGAGATTATGAGTTCTGTAGATTTAGGACTAGTAATTAACCAAATATAAATCACCCGTGTCTAACATAGGGACTGAATGTCCCTTAGGAAGTTTGTTTACTTGATTAATTAATTTTTGGATTTTCCCTAAAACTAAACAAAACCACTGTTGCATCACCCTCAGAGAAGTTATATCAATTATAAATTGGTCACAGTAACTTAACTCAAACTGTTTATTAAGTATTTCTATGTTGATATGCTCAAAATGTCTAATTTCAACATTACATTATATCCTTTTTAGGGTGCATGCTTTCTAGAAGCAAATCACCTTGCTCATTAACACATTTGTTTTCTGGAAAAATCGGTTTGTTTGCCTAGCAATATTACATTTCATTTTAGTTGAATCTGGCAAAACTGCCACAGGGAACAACTGACATTTTCCATCAATTTCTGGAAGGTATAGTAGTACCAAACGTCATCAGACTTGAGTTATGTTGGGAATTATTTTAAACTGCTCATGTACATGAATGCAAAGTTTAATGCCAATCCTTGTGGCATAACAAGTATGGCAATCTACTGTCTAGAACAGCAGACTGGCTCTGAGGTTGTTGAGTACACTCTGGGACACTTTTATGGTGATAAAGTTGGACTAAAACCCCGTGGAGCCAAAAAGAGGTGAGAGATATGGTCCTTGGCCACAAAATCCTTCAGTCTGGAAGAGAGGACAAGATATCTACAAATAACAAAATATCAAGTAAGAAGTCACAAGAAGGCTAATTTTACTGTTACATATAAGGAAAGCACATTTTATACTTCATGGCCGTATATCATGAATAGTAAAATCCTAAAGTGAGTGACACATTTTTAAAGATAGCTGCTATTTTATAAATTGCTGGCTGGTTCAGACAATGAGAGCAAAGAATTTGGGAAAGTTTGAGATCTGAGTATTATGGAATTATCATGGAGTTTTTAGCTTGGAAAAGTGATCCTTGAATGACTAATTAAAGGATGGCATAGTATATGAAGAAGGTCTTATAAGGTAAGGGAAAGGGAGAGAATAACAGGGCAAAAGAAGAAACAGAATTCAGCAAGGAGTAGGAGGCAACATAAAGATAGACAAAGAGGAAGTCAAATTTGCTTTTCCCATTAATTAGCTTCAGGTTGAAGGTGAATCACGAAATGTCCCTGAGCCAACTTTCCTTCACGGCGTGCAAGGATCAGTCACCTGTACGCAGTCAGCAGTCATTATGGACTGTGTGGTTTTAGTAATTCTGACTTGGTTACTTTACCTTTCTATCCCTTTCTAACCCTTTCTATTTATTTATCTGTAAAATGTAAGTAATAACAATCCATGGGGTTATTTGGAGAATGAAATGAAAGAATACAGATAAAATGCTTAGCATGTTTCCTGACTCATAAGTTCTTTCCTGCCACTTGAGGGGAAAATAAGCAAACAAACAAACAAAATGACCAAAAGAAAGAAATCCAACTTTGAATTGGTCATTTCTACAAAAGCAGAAACACATTTTCCAAATTATTCCATGCTCCTAGATGAAGTATCCATACAAAATTTTAAAAGCATATATACTTATATACTATTCTATATGTATATAACCTTATACAGTATATATGCATATAAACACTTCAATATGTAACATGCAAATAAATATATTTTTAAAAATATCTTCTTTAAAGGAGAATTTTCCCAAAACATTCCATTCCATAAAAGGGTAGCCTACAAATATGTAAAGATTGATGTGTAAAATTTAGGCTCCAATTCTTAGTTACATTTATCCACAATATTATACACATTTCTTGTCTAAAACTGGCATTTCACTATCTTATATGCATTGACATTTACAAAAAATGTTAGGTACTCAGACAATTGTTTTCCTAGTTTTCAAATGATATCAAATATATGTAATCAGTCATGAGTGTCTATCCTAGAGAAAAGTCATTGAAATCTCTGACTCCCAAATATCAGGGCAAGTACTGCATTGTAAGTTCCCACCTTACCAGTAATTGGGGCACTACCCAGGAATCACAACATCTCATTTGCTTCGGCAGTGATGTGACAGCAGGATACCACTTAGTATTCTCAGGGCAAAAGAAAAGATGATGAAGCACAGCTGTTTTTTAAAGCATCCCAAACTGGAAACTGAATAGGATGAAGCTACAATGTCAAAATACAACTTAGCAAACACATCATGAAACTGTGTCAAGCATAAAGGGTTAGCAGAACTCACAAAAATCAAAAGAAACATGCAGAAAATTTTGATTTAAAAGGCCATGTGGGAAAGGCTTTAGATTGCCCAGAATTTAATTCTCATTTCAGAACACATTTGGTTTGCTTTTTCAAAGGTATGTTTTCTGTAAACCTCCCTAATACATTTGCACAGTGAAACCTTACTTTAGGCTATACAAGTGGAAAGTGGATTAAATAAAGTTTAATATTTAAAAAAATATTCCATGCTTATTAAACCATAGTAGCTCTACCAAATAATTATCATGTAAAAAGAAATAAAGCATACAGTTACTATGGCTAAGAGATTTAAAATGGAGTCGGGGGTCATTCTGGAGGTTACTCAGGCAAGTTTCAGTCAGATATGACAAACTGCCAAAATATCTGAAACCTTAAGCATCGATGTTCCTCACAACCTTAAGGACACCATAAACAAACCACAAGATAAAAGATTAATTTAACTATTTAAACTGAAGGGCAATTGGAGTAGCCCAAATAATCCACCAACTACAAACAATTTGTCTGTTCTCTTGCTTTAAAAACCCTTGCCTGAAAATGCCAAGGCTGACATGATTTTGGTTGCTATTTGAATGTAAGACCCCAAATAAATGCCATGTTGCTTTGCAGCTTAGTTTTTTATTTCTTGGTCGACACAAATTATTTTCTAACAAATGATTTCTAACAAGGGTTTATTGGTAACAATTGCCTGAGTTACTATGTTGATGATTTGGAGGTTACATTTAAGTACCATGATAGAGGTGTGATCCACTAATTGAGATCAGGTAAAGAGTGATTACACAGATACTGTATATTTATCAGAACCCAATTTATCTAAAATATATGATAATTACCCCATTTCAAGGAGTGTTGAAAAAAAAAAAAACACTGGATCTCAACATTTAATAAAATTGTAATGAACATCATTGGCTATAAATGTTCCAAAGAACAGCCAAACAGCTATGTGTTAGCATCATATGTCAGAATAAAAGAATAACAAGACAACAGCTTACCAGTAGATTTAGTATGTCTATATAGTCTCACCACATATTTTTGTCCTTGTGTTAGAACTTACCTTACTGGGTTTTTTACACACCTGAGGCTGTGAGTTGTTTGAGGCTAGGATTACATTGTATTCATTTTATACCTAAGGTAACACAGTATCTTCAATACAATTGTTGTTTGCTTAAACTTTGTTGAGGTTAGATTCAAAGCAATGAAAGGTAAAAAACTCAGTGGAAGGGTTAGCAGTTTTTGGAGACTGGAAGTAGGAGCCTATGCTGAGTATTTTTCTAGGATTTTGATAATGGAGTCAACATCTACTGGAAAATTTAGAAAATTATCTAAGGTAGTTGAAGAGATAGTTAACCTATAGTGATTATTTTGTTTGTATGTATATTTTGCTATTGCACTTGTTGTAGAAAGTAAACCCATTGAGTTCTCCTTTAATGGCTATCCTGTTTTGATCTAAAATTTAAATCAGTCCCTATCTTGGAATAACAACCAATCACCAAAAAGGCCACTATATACCTAAAGACTGATTCCTCCTTTTCACGAAGGACCAGCTGCCTCACCCAGTTACAAGACTGTCTGATCCTGCTGTCTACATATCATTTCATCTACCTCCAAGTTATCCTCATGCAAAGTGCTAATTACAGTATCTTGGGCTACAAATGGAAATCCCCAGAATTACAAAACCAGTATATGACCACTGTGTCTGACTCCTAATATCATTCATATGTTTGGAGAAATTTGGTCTTAAACTTGCTTTCATTGTATTATTCCACCTGGAAGGAGGTATTTGCCCCTCAATAATATCTTTTCATTATCAACAAACTTTTTTTTTTTCTTTTTACTAAAGAACAAACCAAAGTGGTTATGCTGGTTTGGATATATTTATGTCCCCCAGAAAAGTCATTTCTTTAATGCAGTCTTGTGGAGGCAGACTTATTAATCTTTGATTAGGTTGTTTCCATGGAGATGTGACTCACCCAACTGTTGGGGAGACTTTTTGATTAGATTATTTCCATTGAGGTGTGATCCTGCCCATTCAGGGTGGTCTACATTGGTTCACTGCAGAACCTAAGAGAGCTCGAGAGCAAACACAGACGCTGATGCTGATGCTTGGAGATCCTTGGAGATGCAGGTAGAAAGACATTTGGAGATGCCAAGCCAAGATATGAAGCCCAGAGGCCCTTCCCGGAGAAGCTAAAAGAGGACCACCATATGCTTAGAGAGAAACTCCCTGGAAGAAAGAAGCAAGGACACACAGGAGCTGAGAGAGAGGAGGAAAGACAGAAGCCCAGAGACATTTTGGAGAAATCCATTTTGAATCACAACATGTGAGCAAAGGAAGAGCAGATGCCAGCCACATGCCTTCCCAGCTGACAGAGGTATTCTGGACACCATCAGCCTTCCTTCAGTGAAGGTATCCTCTTGTTGATACTTCAGTTTGGACACTTTTATGGCCTTAGGACTGTAAATTTGCAACCAAATAAACTCCCTTTATAAAAGCCAATCCATTTCTGATGTTTTGCATAATGGCAGCATTAGCAAACTGGAACAGTGGCTTAGGTCAGTTTGCATCAACAATGCTATTAATGAAAGTGCTCATTCCCAATATACTACAATTATTAAAATCAATGACTTTCTTTTCTACAGCATACTAACACAGTTTGAAGGGCAGGGTTTATATCTTATGTGGGTCTGTGTACAAAGCATCCTTATCCTAGGTTTTTAATAAATGATTTTAGAAGAAATAAATGGTTAACTATCCTGAATCATTCAAAGAGGTACATGGGTATAAAAAAATGAACATAAAATCGTTCTCCTGATAATCAGATTGTGATATTCCTAACAGAATATACACTAATGTTTACAACGGGACCTGGAAAAGGCTATGTAAACAATGCTTACACTGTAAAATGTATAAATGCACTTCCCTCTGAGTTACTGTTTCTTTTTTCTTTTCTTTTCTTTCTTTCTTTTTTTTTAACGAGTGACATCCCCAGTACCACTTCATTCTTCTCACCTCCTGAACAAAAGTGATAGAGATATCCAGCTGCTGAACATGCCTGGCTACTCAAAGACAACCAATCCAGAATGTTTTCAGTTTCCTTGGGATCAGAATCAGTCATCACAAGCCCACGTCCTAGGCATATCTTCTTCCTTTAATTGACACTTTCCATGGCCCCATTGGGGTGCATGTCACCTTACTGCAGCAAGCTAAAGAAACCTAAATTTATTTGACACTGGCTATGTACATAGTGGCCTTTGGCTGGTGGGCTTCAAATAATATTTAATCTAATAAAAATGTATGATCATAATCTCTCAGAACTGTATTTTATAAGTTACGTAAAACATATAGAAAAATACATTGAATATTTAATATTCTTGTTTTTAAGTATAGTTTTCAAAATCCAACTTTTCTCTGATTATTAATATCTTTCTTAGATCACAGCCCTTAGATTCCTCAACATATGGAACTTGTCAGCCATGATCTTCCATAGTTTGTCTGTTTTGTAATTACTAAAGAAAGCTCCATTATTAAAACTCATTTATTTCTCATAATGGACTTACATAATTTGCATACATGTATCTATCTCCATTATTACATAACAAGCAAATTAAATAGAAGTTAAGGAAGAACAACAATTACCACCAAATCTCATCTTGGGAATTGATTCTATAAAGGGAGATGAAAGATTTATCTATGTCTTCTCTCCAATTATAGAGAACAGGTTAGAGAAGGGACTCTAGAGAATTAACCAAGGCCAAAAATATAAAAACACATGTAATTTCAAAGATTCTGCCAAGTGTTTGGGATCAGTTAAATTTGTTGTATTCTAATCCAGGGGTGGTTAGGTAACATTGAAAGGCTATAAGGGATAGTACATTCCATTGGAGGCTATTAGAACAAACACTACCTCCCTATGCACAAAAGCTATGTTAGATAGCATGAAGGTATAAGAAATTATTTTTATTGGGAAATGAATGATGTTCAACACATGTTGATTGCTTAGAGATATACTAGCACACCCATGCTTGAATTGGCAGGGGTATAAGAAACTAAGGGATCCAGCAAATGATGTCATTTGAAGTGCAATTCTGGGCATCTGGGGTCTCCTTAGAGGATGTATAGGATTTATTTGTCTCTAATTATTAGCCTAATATAGTTAATTGGACAACTATAAAACTGTGCTTTTATTAATTATAACAAATGTATCACACTAATGCAAGGTGTTAATAATAGAGTGGTATATTGGAACTCCGTATTTTATATATTTTATGTAATCCTACCACTTCACAAACAAAGAATTTGCTAATTAAAAAGTTAAAATAATGAAGGACAAAATAATTGTGACTTGACATAATGATCTAATTCAGTTCATAACACTCCTATGATATAGATCCCTTACAATCTCTAATACTCAGAAAATTTGCTTGCACATACCAGATTCTTATATTATGGGAAATGCATAGATGATGCAGTAAAGAGATGTGTTATCTCTATCACATCATGCTTCACTGGGGTCATTATGACAAGTAGCACTGTGAAAGAAAGGTGGGGTGCTAATGACAAAATTCACGTGGTTTCCAGCAGTAAAGGAATTAGAAACAAAAAGTGGGAAAGAGAGTGTTGTAGAAAGAGAGGCTATTGGCAAAGAATGTATTACAAAGAGGACTGAATCAGCAATAGACTTAAGGGAGTCACCTTTTCTCTTAAAGAATAGAACATAGTACCAAGATGGTAGAGTAAGAGGCTCCTAGTGAACTCCCCCTTCCCACCAGGAACATAAAAACAAGCAGAAACTGTCAGAACCAACTTTCCTACAACTCTGGAAAACAGTCAAAATTCAACAGCAATAAAACAAACTCTAAGTCAAGAAAAAGAAACTTGAAATTGGCAGGAATACTGTAGGAGAGTTACACTTGCCTTGTCCCGATTTTCTCCTCAAGCTGGGCAGAGTAGTGTGTGGGACTCATGGCAGCTCACATTCCCAGAGTAGAGGTTCATGTTCCTAGCATGGGCCCCTGGTATATGGTTATCAGCACAACTAATGCACAAATTAGTGTGTCTATATGTCTGCTCAAACCTGCTTGATGCAAGACCACTCAGGGGGCATGTGTGCATCTTACCTAAACTGGAATTCACTTGGGGTGGAAAAGCAGTATGGGGAAGGGGCATGAAACTGAGCAAAACACAACTGCCTGGGACAAAATGTTGCAGTTGAGACATCAAACACAGCTCCCTGAGAAAAGCAACTCAGGAGACAGATTCTTTTTTCTCTATTTCTTTCTTTTCTTTTTCTTTTTATTTTTCTTTTCTGGAGGAAATTAGGAACCTAGGAACACAGGAAAATTAATACATACTGGGGAAACTTCTTTGAAAGTTTCTATATGTGACCAGGGCAAGATGCATGATGCTCAGAAAGACTTGAGAAGACCTTCTAACTGTTCATCATAGGCTGAGCTATAGGTTCAGTATGAACTGGGCTACCTATTGAACAAAAGCCTCAACACAGAGCCAATCTATACTACAAACTTTCAACAATCAAAATCAAACAAACAAACAAGCAAAAAACATCAGCAAACTCTGGGGAAGGAGAAGAATCTAATTTCCAGAGTAAATGCATCAAAATATTCAAATGTGTAGACTCCAACAAAAAATTCACAAGGCATACAAAGAAACAGGAAGAAATGGCCCAACATGTATGGAACACTCCACCCAACAACAGTAGAGTACACATTCTGCTCAAGTGAAAGTGAAAAGACAAACTATGGAAAAGGAGAAAATAGTTGCAAATCATATGTTTTATACAAGCTAGCTGTCCAGAATAAATGAAAAATTGTTACAACTTAACATTAAAATATAAACAACCCATTTAAAAAATAGTAAGTGGAGTGGAATAGACATTTCTTAAAAAAAAAATAAAAAGATATGCAGACAGAGAGAAGATAGCAGCATAGAGAGGAGTGGAAGCTAGTTAGTCCCCCTGGAACAGCTATTAAACAACCAGGAACAACTAGTAAATAATCTGGAATAACTGCAGGGGGACAAACATGACTGTTCACTCATCATACACCAATCTAAATTGGGAGGAATGACCAAGATCACAGCATAAAATCTGCAAGTAAAAACTGCAGATCCAAGCTGGGAGACCTCTCCCCTCCATGGCCTGAACTGCAAAGCCTCCTGATGCTAGAAAGCAGCTCTCTCCCAGCAAGCAAATATAGTTCAGCTGAGCTCCAACTGGAGTTTTAATTAACAGGCATGGACTGTTCAATACAAGCTGTGAATCCCCCAAAAGCAGACAGAAGCTTTTGGTGATGACTGACATTGGAGAACCAGAGGGTGGCCACAGAGTGGGACTGAAGGGGGATTTCTGTCCCTTTTTCAGCTCAGTGGAGAAAGCCTCAACCATTTTCAGTTCCCAGTGCTCTGACCCAGACAAGGATGGAGATAGCACAGACAGAAAGACTATTCAAATGCTAATGATCTCTCCCTAGAGGGTTTATCTTCCCTAAGAGGAAAGAGGTGGAGCCAGCTCTACTACCCATCTTCCATTCAGAAACCCACAGCCTGGAGGAAAACAGCCACAGAACACTTCCTTACACCAGTCTGGAGCTACAGGCTGACAGGTGATAACCGACAGGCAGAAAAGCACAGTGACTTGAGGCCTCACAGGGTGTACCAATCTTCTAAAACACCTTCAGGGAAACAGGATACTATTCCCTCCTTCCAAGACCTGAGCCTGTTCCAGTCTGAGAAAACCTGATTGGAGTAACCAAGGAAACTGGATACCTAGACAACAGAAAACTACAACCCACACTAAGAAAAATGAAAGTATGACCCAGTCAAAAGAACAAGCTTAAACTTCAATTGAAATACAGGAATTTAAACAACTAACACTAAATCAATTAGAAAAGTTTAGGGAAGGTATGGCAAAAGAGATGAAGCATATGATGATAACACTGGGCATACATAAGGTAGAAATTGAAAGTTCAAAAAAACAACTGGCAGCATCTATGAAAATGAAAGGCACAACACAAGAGATGAAAGACACAATGGAAACATACAACAGCAAATGTCAAGAGGCAGAAGAAAACACTTAGGAACTGGAGAACAAGGCACCTGAAAGCCTACACACAAAAGAACAGATAGAGAAAAGAATGGAAAAATAAGAGCAACATCTTCAGGAATACAAGGACAAAATGAAATGCAGGAATGTATGTGTCATTGGTGTCCAGAAGGAGAAGAGAAAGGAAAAGAGGCGGAAGCAATAATAGAGGAAATAATCAATGAAAATTTCCCATCTCTTATGAAAGACAAAGAATTATGGATACAAGAAGTGCAATGTACCCAAAGAGAATAGATCTGAATAGGCCTATGCCAAGACACTTAATAATCAGATTATCAAACATCAAAGATAAAGAGAGAATCATGAAAACAGTAAGAGAAAAGCGATCCATCACGTACAAAGGAAGCTTGATAAGACTATGTGCGTATTTCTCAATAGAAACCATGGAGGCAAGAAGGACAAGAGGTGATATATTTAAGATACTGAAAGACAAAAACCACCAACCAAGAATCCTATATCTGGCAAAACTGTCCTTCAAATATGAGGGAGAGCTTAAAATACTCTCTGACAGTAACAGAGTTTGTGAACAAGATACCTGCTCTACAGGAAACACTAAAGGAAGCACTGCAGACAGAAAGGAAGAAACAGGAGTGAGAGGTTTTGAACAGAATTTAGGGAGATAGTAGCACAGCAATATAAGTACACTGAACAAAGATGACTGTGAGCATGGTTGAAAGAGAGAGTTTAGGAGCATGTGGTACACCAGAACAAAAGAGGAAAGATAAAGACTGGAACTGTATAACTCAGTGAAACCTAGAGTGCTCAACAATTGTGATAAAAGGTACAAATATGTTTTTACATGAGGGAGAACAAATGAATGTCAGCATTCCAAGGTGTCGAAAATAGGGTGGGATTTGGGAATAAATACAATCAATGCAAACTGGAGACTATAATTAGCAGAAACATATTATGCTTGCTTTAATATAACAAATACAATATACCAAAGCTAAATGCATATGGGAGGAGGCATATGGGAAGGGTATGGGACTGCTGGCATTGGTGATGTTGTCTGACTCTTTATTCTACTTTAGTTTAACGTTATCTTTCCTTTTGTTGCTTTCTAGCTGTCATGTTTTTTTTTTCTCTCTCTCTCTTTCTTTTCTTTTTGTTGTGTCCCTCTAACTTCTTTCACTCTTCCTCCTTCTTTGTGGAAGAAATGGAGATGTTCTTATATAGATAGTGGTGATGGTGATGAATACATAAATACATGACTATACAGGGAACCAATGATTGTTTACTTAGGACAGAATGTATGGTGTGTAAACAAAAACATCTTAAAAAAATGGGTTGATGAAGAAACCTTGAGGGCACTATACTGAGTGAAATAAGACAAACTCATAAGGGCAAATATTGCAGGGTCTCACTGATATGAACTAATTATAATACATAAACTCATAGACATGAATATAACTTACCAGGAGATAGAATGAGGCTAAAGAATGGGGAGCAGTTGTGTACTATGAGCAAAATGTTCAACTAGGGTGAACTTAAACATATGGAAATGGACAGAGGTGATGTTAGCACATTGTGAGAATAACTAACAGTGCTTAATGGTGTGTGAATGTGGTGGAAAGGGTAAGCTCAGAGTCATGAATGTCACCAGAAGGAAAATTGGAGGTTAAAAGATGGGAATGTATAAAACAGTGAATCTTGTGGTGGATAATGTCTGTGATTAACTGTACAAATATTAGAAATCTCTCTCATGAACTACAACAAATGTATGACACTTTAACTAGAAATTAATAATAGAGAGGCTTATAGTAAAAAATTTACATATTACAAACTATTACTACAGTTAGTAGTATTTTAACATTCTTTCATCAACTGTAACAAATGTACTATACCAGTACTATGGATCAATAATGGAGGGGGGATGGTTAGGGTATAGGAGGATTTGAATTTCCTTCTTTTGTCTTTATTTATTTTATGGAGTAATGAAAATATTCTAAATTAAAAAAAAAATTAATTGTGGTGATGGATGCACAACTGTATGATGGTACTGTGGGCAATTGACTGTATACTTTGGATCTTTGGATAATTGTATGGTTTGTGAACAATCTCAATAAAATAAAATAAAATAGAATAGCCCAAAACTGGAACTAATCCAAATATCCATAAAAAGGTGAATGAAAAAACAAATTGTAGTGTATTCATAGAGTAGAATGCTTCACAGCAATAAAAAGGACTAAGTATTGATACATACAATAATATGGATGAATCTCAAAAATTTATGTGGAACTAAAGAAATCAGGCATGAAAGACTATATCCTGTATGATTCCAACAGGCATAATTAATTTCCATTTATAGGATACAGATCAATGGTTTCCTGGGACCAAGAATGGGGTGGAATGACTGTAGAGAGACATAAGGAGACTTTGAGGGTAATAAAAATGTTCTATGTCTTGACTGGGGTGGTGGTTACACAAATGTATATATTCGTCAAAATTCATTAAACTGTACTCTTACAATCAGTGCATTTTATGTTGTGTAAACTATACCTCAATAAAGTTGATTTAAAAATCAGACAAAAAAAGATAAGCAAATGGCTATTAAACATACAAGATGCTCAACAGCATTAGTCATCAGGGAAATGCAAATCAAAACCATAACAAGATACCACGTCACTTCACAAGAATGGCTATCATTTTAAAAATGGAAAATAGTAAGTGTTGACAAGGATGCAGAGAAATAGGAACCTTTTTACATGGTTAGTGGATTTGTGAAATGGTGTAGCCGCTGTGGACAAGTGTGGTAGTTCCTTAGAAAGTTAAACATAGAATTTCCATACAACCCAGCAATTCCATTTCTAAGTATATAACAAAAAGAATTGAAAACAGGGACTCAGATATTTATACACCAATATTCATACAGCATTGTTCACAATGTTCAAAAGGTAGAAGCATCCCAAGTGTCCACCAAGAGTTGAACAGATATAGAAAAAGTGGGGGAGGGAGAGAGAAGAGACAGAGACATACAGAGAGAGTGGGGGTGTAATGACTGAAGAAATATTTAAGGAATATCCACATAGCCAATTATTGTCTCAAAAGTAAAATATTTGAACCAGAAGGGAATTTAGAGATCACCTAATCCCAATATCTTATATTACAAAAAATAATATTGAAGCAGGGAGAAGATAAGAGGCTCATCTCAATGTCATACCACCAGTTATAAGAAGGACCAGAACTATAGCAAAGTGCTTGGTTGAGATTGCATGGCTTGGGCTCAGTCAGACTTTTGCTTAAATTCTCTTGGTCCACTTTCAAAATGTGAGACTTTGTGTCAAGATACTTGGAACCTACTGTGCTTCAGTTCCTCATGTGTAAAAAGGAAAAAATAACACTGACTCTTTTGGGACATTGTGAAGATTCAATGTGATTAAATTTAATTTAACCTATGCTATTGTTTTGAAATATTTTGTCCATCTGAGATTGTGTTTATTAAATAAAAATTTAGTCTGAGATTTTATATTTATCAAATATTGAATACTATGAATCAGTTTTAAAAGTTCAACAAATTTTTTGAGGAAAAAATGAGATAAAAAGTTTAAAAATTTGCATCTACTTTATATTTTTCAAATTTTATTTAATTAAATAATGCTTACGCTAATTTTAATTATGAGAAAGGAATTTTTGAGACAGTAAATAATTTGTCCCAGTCTTACAACAACTGGAGGAATAGGCTGTGATCCCAATTCTTATCAGACTCTCAAATGTGATATAATATATGACAGAGCCCCTGTATTGGAATGAAGATAACCAGAAGGCATTCTTGGAGATTCTTGACATCTAGCTGTTACATAAACAGAGAGTTTCCCAAATGCCATGATATTTATAATTAACACATTTTGGATACTATACAATTTTCCATTGTGTAGATTTTGGACATCTATAAACTGCTATTCAAATCAACAGTGACCAAAGATAAAAAGGAAATCTAATTCTTCTATATTATGTATTTCTTATTATGCAGTACCTATGAAGATTCAAAGTTTTCCAAATAAATAATAAAATTCTCACAAAATTAGAAAAAAATCATAAAGGCCACTGGTTTTGAAATAAAAATACTGACTTTTATACTGCACATAAAAGCAAATACCATTGAGTCATTAATCTGAAAAGAATTTCAAAAGAGCATTTAATCTATCTCTTGCCTCAAGAAAGAACTTCAGAGGTGGGGCAAGATGGCGGAGTGGTGAGGAGCAGAATTTCGTCTCTCCCCTAGAGCAGCTGGCATTTACCCAAGAATTATATGAAACAGTGTTTTCGGGGTCTCCAGTAACCAGTCACACATTGGACACAAGTTTGGAGTTGGAGGAAAAGCTGAGACCGCAGCGAACATTGTAAGTTCCCCGGACCAGGGGTCTGGCGCCCCTCCCCACCCAGACATCACAGAGGGTCTTGCTGCCGGCTCCCTGAAAGGGGGGGAAAAAAAACCAAAAAACAGCAATCTGCTGAGGGCAAGAAGGGAGGCTCAACCCAGCCTCAACTGCAGAATTAATTAACAAATTAATTAACTAACTTTGGGAGCTGAGGTGCTAAAGAAGGGCTGGGCTCCAAGAAGTGGGGGGCACGTAAAAGTGGGCACCCATTCCCAGACTCCAAAAAAGCCATTTTTTTTTTCCCTTACATTTTGTCCCTTCTGGCTTCTCACTGATCCCTTATCTTTTTGCATTTCAATAGCCCCCGGCAGGGGTGGAACTGAAGCAGTTGGAGAGTAATTATCAGACAATAGCCCAAAGCATATCTTTAAATGCTCTATTCTGACACTGACAAAACTTCCAGGCTGGGGAAAGACTTTTAAAAGAGACTCTCTCTTTTTTTTTTTTTTTTCCTTTTTTCTTTTTCTTGATTTCTTTTCTACTTTTTTTTTTTTTTAAATCTAAAAGTAATATATGTGGTTATTTTCTATCAGAAAGCCCAGGTTGAGGGACTAGGCTGGGCTTGACGGGAGACAGAGTACCCACAGTGTCTTTGAGTTCCATATTCACTACTGAAGGCCTCCAGCCCTGTCTTTAATTGGCAACTCAGGCTGACCAAGGAATCTACCTGGAGAGGCCTCAAAGAGGAGAGGGGAGAAGGGAATAGTGCCCCTGAGAGACAACTGGAGCTCTGAGGATTGGGAGAGTGGAGGGAGGCCCAGCTCAACTGGCAGTCCTCCTTCTGGGAATTCAGACCCCAGGGGCTGGAATTCAGATTCCAGCTTCAGTCAGCCATGCCCCTGACAGGATCAGAGTCACCAGGAGAACTAAAGGCTCCATACCTCCTTACACTGGTGGGGGAGCTGCGGGCTGGCCAGCACCACCTGCTGGACAGGAGAGGAAAAACACCAATTCTAAAGGCCTCATAGGAGGGTCTCATTCTCAGGAAAACTCCATACCCTCCCAATGAGACCTGGGCCTCACTAGACTGGGAAAATCTGACTAGGGTCGACCATATCTGAGGAGACCCACTCACAAAAAGGTTACATAGAGGCAGAGCAAGAAACAGAAAAAACAAGAGGGGAAAAATTCTGATCAACTAAATAGAACCTAAGTTAGAGGTCTAGAATAAGTTGAACTGAACAACAGAGGCCAGAAAACAAAGCCAACCAACAAGAAAACCTCCAGGTAAAAGACAGAAAACAAGCTCCAAAATAAACTAATCAAGAGAATCAGATGCCTAGACAACTTAAGATAACAAGCCATACCAGGAAACACGAAAACATGGACCAGCCAAAGGAACAAACTAATAGCTCAGCTGAGACACAGGAGTGGAGGCAACTAATGCTAAATAAATTTGATGAAATGAAGGAAGATATAGCAAAAGAGCTGAAGGATATAAAGAAGACACTGGCTGACCATAAAGAAGAATTCATAAACTTAAAAAAACAAATGGCAGAACTCATGGGAATGAAGGCCACAATGGAGGAGATGAAAAACACAATGGAGGGACACAACAGTAGATTTGAACAGGCAGAAGAAAGGATCAGTGAACTGGAAGACAGGTCATTCGAATTCATACACACAAAAGAACAGATGGTGAAAAAAATGGAAAAATATGAGCAGGGTCTTAGGGAGCTGAGTGACAACATGAAACGCACAAATATACATGTTATGGGTATCCCAGAAGGAGAAGAGAGGGGAAAAGGGGCAGAAAGAGTAATAGAAGACATATTCACTGAAAATTTCCCAACTCTTATAAAAGACAGAAAATTAGAGATTCAAGAAGTACAACGTACCCCAAATAGAATAGATCCCAATAGACCTACTCCAAGACACTTACTGGTCAGATTGTCCAATGTCAAAGACAAAGAGAGGATACTGAAAGCAGCAAGAGAAAAGCAATCCATCACATACAAGGGAAAGTCAATAAGACTATATACAGATTTCTCTGCAGAAATTATGGAGGCAAGAAGACAGTGGCATGATATATTTAAGATACTGAAAGAGAAAAACTGCCAACCAAGAATTCTATATCCAGCAAAACTTTCCTTCAAAAATGAGGGAGAGATTAAAACATTTTCAGACAAACAGACACTGAGAGAGTTTGTGAATAAGAGACCGGCACTACAAGAAATACTAAAGGGAGTACTACAGGCTGATAGGAAAAGACAGGAGAGAGAGAGCTGGAGAAGAGTGCAGAAATGAAGATTATCAGGAAAGGTAAAAGGAGAGGAAAAAATAAGATATGACATATAAATTCCAAAAAACAAAATGGTAGTAGAAAGTACTGCCCTTACAGTAATAACACTAAATGTAAATGGATTAAACTCCCCAATAAAAAGACACAGACTGGCAGAATGGATTAAAAAACAGGACCCATCTATATGCTGTCTACAAGAAACTCACTTTAGACACAAGGACAAACATAGACAGAAAGTGAAAGGTTGGAAAAAGATATTTCATGCAAACAACAACCAGAAAAAAGCGGGAGTAGCTATATTAGTATCAGACAAGTTAGACTTCAAAAGCAAAACAATTAAAAGAGGCAAAGAAGGACACTATATATTAATAAAATGGTCAATTCATCAAGAAAACATAACAGTCACAAATATTTATCCACCAAACCAGAATGCCCCAAAATTCATGAGGCAAACACTGCAATCATTGAAAGGAGAAATAGATACCTCTACAATCATAGTTGGAGACTTCAATACACCACTCTCATCAATGGATAGAACATCTAGACAGAGGATCACTAAAGAAACAGAGATGTTGAATTGTATGATAAATGAACTAGACTTGACAGACATCTATAGAACACTACATCCAACAACAGCAGGAGACACTTTTTTCTCAAGTGCTCATGGAACATTCTCTAGGATAGACCACATGTTGGGTCACAAAGCAAGTCTCAACAAATTTAAAAATATTGATATTATACAAAACACTTTCTCAGACCACAATGGAATGAAGTTGGAAATAAATAAAAGGCAGAAGGTCATAAAATTCACAAACATATGGAGACTAAACAACACCCTCTTAGAAAACCAGTGGGTAAAGGAAGAAATTACAAGAGAAATTAGGAAATACCTTGAGGCAAATGACAATGAAAACACAACTTATCAAAACATGGGATGCAGCAAAGGCAGTGCTGAGAGGGAATTTTATTGCCCTAAATGCCTATATTAAAAGAGAAGAGAGAGCAAAAATTGGAGAGTTAACTGCTCACCTGGAGGAATTAGAGAAAGAACAGCAAACTAACCCCAAAGCAAGCAGAAGGGAAGAAATAACAAAGATTAGAGCAGAAATAAATGCAATTGAGAACAGGAAAACAATAGAGAGAATCAACAAAACCAGAAGTTGGTTCTTTGAGAAAATCAATAAAATCGATGGACCACTGGCTAGGCTAACAAAAAAAAAGAGAGAGCAGATGCAAATAAATGCAATCAGAAATGGGAAAGGAAATATAACTACCAACCCTGCAGAAATTAAGGAGATAATGAGAAGATACTATGAGCAACTATATGCTAATAAACTGGACAACTTAGATGAAATGGACAACTTCCTAGAAAAGCATAAACAACCAACATTAACTCAAGAAGAAATAGATGACCTCAACAAACCAATCACAAGTAAAGAGATTGAGTCAGTCATCAAAAAGCTCCCAAAAAGGAAAAGCCCAGGACCAGATGGTTTCACATGTGAATTCTACCAAGCATTCAAGAACGAATTAGTACCAATCCTGCTCAATCTCTTCAAAAAAATTGAAGAAGAGGGAAAGCTACCTAACTCTTTCTATGAAGCCATCACCCTAATACCAAAACCAGGCAAAGATACTACAAAAAAAGAAAATTATAGACCAATTTCTTTAATGAATATAGACGCAAAAATGCTCAACAAAATACTCGCAAATCGAATCCAGCAGCACATTAAAAGAATTATACACCACGACCAGGTGGGATTTATTCCAGGTATGCAAGGCTGGTTCAACACAAGAAAATCAATTAATGTAATACACCACATCAATAAATCAAAGCAGAAGAACCACATGATCATCTCGATTGATGCAAAAAAGGCATTTGACAAAATTCAGCATCCTTTCCTGATGAAAACACTTCAAAGGATAGGAATAGAAGGGAACTTTTTCAATATGATAAAGGCAATATATGAAAACCCCACAGCTAACATCACACTCAATGGGGAGAGACTGAAAGCTTTTCCTCTAAGATCAGGAACAAGACAGAGATGCCCACAATCACCATTGCTATTCAACATTGTGCTGGAAGTTCTAGCTAGAGCAATTAGGCAAGAAAAAGAAATAAAAGGCATCCAAATTGGAGAGGAAGAAGTAAAACTTTCACTATTTGCAGATGACATGATTCTATATGTAGGAAATCCAGAAAAATCTACAGCAAAGCTACTAGAACTAGTCAATGAATACAGCAAAATAGCAGGCTACAAGATCAACACGCAAAAATCTGTAGTGTTTCTATACACAAGTAATGTGCAACAAGAGGAGGAAATCAAGAGAAAAATCCCATTTACAATAGCAACCAAAAGAATCAAGTATTTAGGAATAAACTTAACCAAGGACACAAAAGACCTTTACATAGAAAACTATAAGAAACTGCTAAAAGAAATTGAACAAGACCTGAAAAAATGGAAGAACATACCATGTTCATGGATTGGAAGACTAAATATAGTTAAGATGGCAATTTTACCTAAACTGATTTACAGATTCAATGCAATACCAATTCAAATCCCAACAACTTACTTTACAGAAATAGAAAAACCAATAACTAAATTTATTTGGAAGGGTAAGGTGCCCCGAATAGCCAAAAATGTCTTGAGAAAGAGGAATGAAGTGGGAGGTCTCACACTACCTGACTTTGAAGCATATTACAAAGCGACAGTGCTCAAAACAGCATGGTACTGGCATAAGGACAGATATACTGATCAATGGAATCGAATTGAGTGTTCAGAAGTAGACCTTCACATCTATGGACAACTGATCTTTGATAAGGCAGTGAAGCCGAAGCAACTGGGAAAGAGCAGCCTGTTCAATAAATGGTGTTTGGAGAACTGGATATCCATTTCCAAAAGAATGAAAGAGGATGTCCATCTCACACCTTATACCAAAATTAACTCAAAGTGGATCAAAGACCTAAACATTAGCACCAAGACCATAAAACTCTTAGAAGAAAATGTAGGGCAATATCTTAAAGATCTTGTGAAAGGAGGTGGTTTCTTAGACCTCACACCCAAGGCACGAGCAACCAAAGAACAAATAGACAAATGGGATCTCCTCAAAATTAAACACTTTTGTACATCAAAGGTCTTTGTCAGAAAAGTAAAAAGGCAACCTACACAATGGGAGATGATATTTGGAAACCACATATCAGATAAGGGTTTAATATCCCGAATATATAAAGGAATCCTGCATCTCAATAACAGAAAGACAAACAATCCAATTAAAAAATGGGCAAAAGACATGAACAGACATTTTTCTGAAGAGGAAATACAAATGGCTCAAAAGCATATGAAAAAATGCTCAGCTTCACTGGCTATTAAGGAAATGCAAATCAAAACCACAATGAGATATCATCTCACACCTACCAGAATGGCCATTATCCAAAAAACAGAAAATGACAAGTGCTGGAGAGGATGTGGAGAAAGAGGCACACTTATTCATTGTTGGTGGGAATGTAGAATGGTGCAACCACTCTGGAAGACAGTATGGCGGTTCCTCAGGAAGCTAAACATAGATTTGCCATATGACCCAGCTATTCCACTGCTGGGTATATACTCAGAGGAACTGAAACTTAAGACACAAACAGACATTTGTAAACCAATGTTTATTGCAGCATTATTCACAATTGCCAAGAGATGGAAACAGCCCAAATGTCCATCAAAGGACGAGTGGATAAACAAACTGTGGTATATACACATGATGGAATATTATGCAGCTGTAAGACAGAACAAAGACATGGATCATGTAATAATGTGGATGAACCTTGAGGACATTATGTTGAGTGAAGTTAGCCAGAAACAAAAGGACAGATTCTGTATGGTCTCACTAATATGAACAGACATTAATGAACAAACTTTGGGAGTTAAAAGCTGACAACACAGGTGACCAGGAGATAGAAAGAGGGCAGAGATCAGCCATTCGATGCTGAAGGAATACAGAATGTTGAGGATTGATTGCATAGATCCAGAAATAGATAGCGTAATACTGTGTGATGGTAGCACGGTATTGTAAGTACACTGAACAAAGATGTCTGTGAGTAAAGCTGAAAGAGGTGCGATAGGAGAATGTATGACACCAGAGGTAAAGATAGATGATAAAGACTGGGACTGTATAACGTGGCAAAAACTGGAGTGGCCAATGACTGTTGCTAAATATACAAATATAAAAATGTTTTTGCATGTGGGAAAGCAAATGAATGTCAACCATGTAGAAATTTGAAAAAGGGATGGTATTCAGGAAAAAAACATAATCAAAGCAAACTGCAGTCTATGGTCAACAGTAACATTGTAATATACCTCCATTAAATGTAACAAAGGTAATACGCCAATGCTAAATGTATATGAGAAGGGGACATAGGGGAGTAATATGGGATTCTTGGTAGTGGTGTTATTTGCTGTCCTTAGTAGTATATTGTATGACATGTTATTTTTCTTTATATCATTTTTTCTTATTGCTAAAAAAAAACAAACAAATTTTCTTGTAGTAATCAGTATGTTCAAATGCTGATTGTGGTGATAAATGTACAACTTTATGATGATACCATGAACAACTGATTGTACACTGTGGATAAATGTATGGTATGTGAATATAACTCTATAAAATTGTAGGAAAATATATATATAGGAGTTAAAGTGTTGGAGAAAACATGGTGAGAGGGATGATGCCTCACCAATATGGACTAATTACAATGTGTAAACTCAGAATTGAATCTTAGAACATAGCCTAACGTGGACACAATAATTATAATAGTCCCTATATTGTAAGCTCTTACAGCAGTTAACTCTATCCCTGAATTGTAAGGCCTATCTCTAAACTTTGAGATGCTGATCCCCTAGCTTATGTTGTCACAAACATTGGGCCTGGCGGTTTGATGTGCTGAGCCCTTGAGCATGGGACTTGCCCTTATGAAGCTCATTACCACAAAGGAGAGTCTAAAGTTGTATGTAATGGTGCCTAAGTGTCTCCCCCTGAGTACCTCTTTGTTGCTCAGATGTGGCCCTCTCTCTCTCTAACTGAGCCATCTCGACAGGTGAACTCGCTGCCCTCCCCCCTACGTGGGACCCAACTCCCAGGGGTGTAAATCTCCCTGGCAATGCAGAGTATGACTCCCGGGGATGAATGTGGACCTGGCATCGTGGGACTGAGAGTATCTTCTTGACCAAAAGGGGGATGCAAAATGAGACAAAATAGTTTCAGTGGCTGAGAGATTCCAAATGGAGTCGAGAGGTCACTCTGGTGGACATTCTTATGCACTATATAGATAACACCTCTTAGGCTTTAATGTATTGGAATAGCTAAAAGTAAATACCTGAAACTACCAAACTCCAACCCAGCAGTCTGGACTCCTGAAGACAATTATATAATAATGTAGATTACAAGGGGTGACAGTGTGATTGTGAAGACCTTGTGGATCACATCCCCTTTATCTAGTGTATGGATGAGTGGAGGAATGGGGATAAAAACTAAAGGACAAATGGGGTGGGATGGGGGATGATTTGGGTGTTTTTTTTCACTTTTATTTTTTATTCTTGTTCTGGTTCTTTCTGATGTAAGGAAAATGTTCAGAGATAGATTGTGGTGATGAATGCATAACTATGTTATCATACTGTGGACAGTGGATTATATATCATGGATGATTGTATGGTGTGTGAATGTATTTCAATAAAACTGAATTTAATAATAAAAAAAAAAAAAGAAAGAACTTCACCCAAACTATTTCTGTGAGATGCTAAATGCCTCCTAAAAAATATTTCTTAAACTTTCCACATATTTCAGAATTTTATTCAACCTTGATAAAAGGCTATACAATATGTATTAGATTTGAATCTTAGTGTGCCGATGAATTGGGTCCTCATGTACACAGATGAAACCTGTTTTTCATATAAAATACTTTTTCTTTCCAGTCCATATCCATTGCTCTTAGTGTATTTCTCCAGAGTTGTGGGTTTATAAATATTAAGAAATTGGGGGCTTGCAATGGGATCTGATCCTTGGACCTCCAGTTTGCCCACGTATTTTCTGTTCATTTCATTGGTCAGCATATTTTTGGTCCCATGGCTTTCTGTGTACTGTTTACTTTAGCTTCTTCACTTTCTGTACCTGTACCTCTCAGAGTGGAGGACAACAGAATTCTCTTTTTTCTGGGATCTTGCCTCCTCACTGCTGCCAGTGTAGGAAGTCAGCTCCTCCCCTGTCCCCTCAAATGACTGGATCAGACAATATAAACAGGTTTGAATCTTTTTCCTGTGCCATCTCATATCTGCTTTTCTAATATGATTTCATCCATAGGCAGATTCTTTCTTCAAAATTTTCTCAATAGCCCCAGTTAATATCTTCTTCACAGAAGTTATCTTGGCGTAGAGAGAAATTTTCTTTCCCAATTATTTTAGCAAAAGTTCCTGGTATTTCTTTTCACCTGGCTGAGATCACCTGATCATTTCTCAGCCAAACACTGGGGCCAGAGAAGAACAATGGTCTGATTTTCATATGTGCCCAGTTCTGGAATGGAGTGGTGTCAGCGCCATGCAAAATTCATGGACTGTGAGTTGGATAATTGGCTCCTAAGAGGAATCAGTGTAGGGGAGATGGATGCGGACAATTTTAAACAATCAAAGCCAACTTCTGCAGGCATTTCTCCCAGCCCAGGCCCAACTCCCATGTTTCTCTCAGTTCTGGGGAATCCTTCAGTTCTTTCATAGATAAAGCCAGGGTCTCCATTCTATTTTGGTCAAAACAATTTCATGGCCTTGAAACTTCTTGTTGTAAATACCAAGCACATGTCCTAGATATCCCCCTACTTGTTCAGGCTTTTGGAACTCAAAAACCAGAGAGCATAACCCTCCCTTGAGGAAAATAGCATAGTCCTGAGTCCTGATTATCTGTTTAACTGGGAACAAGAGAAAGGTAAAAATATAATGAGGAAAAAAAAGTTGGCTAATGTTCAAAATTTTATCCTCATACACACTTTTAAATTCAATATATTTCATGACATTAAAAGAGCTGTCAATGGCATAATTAGCTATATATATATATATATATATAATCCTGTGAGGGCACAGAAAAGTTAAGTGACTAGATATTTAACAAGTTAAAGATCAGAAATTCTGACTGCATCTTCATGCTGTTAACTACTGTGCCAGTTTGAAACTGTTATGGACCCCAGAAGAGCCAAGACCTTTGAACCCAGTCTTAGGATGGACCCTTTTGATTGAGTGTTTCCATGGAGATGTGACTCACCCAACTGTGGGTAATAACTCTGATCGAATTATTTCCATGATGGTTTGGAACCCCCCCATTCAGGGTGAGTCTTGATTAGTTCACTGGAGTATTTAAGAGAGAAGCTAAGAATGACACAGACCCAGAGGCTTGCTGATGCTTGGAGATGCTTGGGATGCAGGGAGAAGGATGTTTGGAGATGCTAAGCTCAGAGATAAAGCCCAGAGTTTGCCCTGGAGAAGCTAAGAGAGGACCCCAGATGCTTAGTAGAGAAATGCCCTGGGAGAAAGTAGCAAGGATGCACAGGAGCTGAGAGGAGCCCAGAGACATTTTTGAGAAAGCCATTTTGAAGCACAACCTGGGAGCAAAGGATGCCAGTCACATACCTTCCCAGCTGACAGAGGTGTTCTAGACACCACTGGCCATTCTTCCATGAAGGTATCATCTTGTTGATGCCTTAGTTTGGACACTTTTATGGCCTTAGAACTGTAAACTTATAACCTAATAAATCCTCTTTATAAAAGCCAATCCATTTCTGGTATTTTGCATAATGGCAGCATTAGCAAACTGGAACAACTACTAAATTTTATTGGCTCCTGATTAAATAATTTTCTTATATAAATATAAGGAAAATTGCTCATAATAAAGTAAAGAGTCTTCTTCAATATAGAGGTCAAACTTGGTTCATCATTAGGATGCTAGGAATAAAGGGACCAAAAAAAAAAAAAAAAAGAAATTAATAAATGTAAACATAAGAAAAAAGTAATGTTGGAAAGAATGATTATAATTGATCCTCATATTTCCGTAAGGAAACTTCTATTCCTGATGATTGAATAAATTCATACAGAATGCATCTTCCCATAATTAGCCCATCATTTAAATGAGGTCTGGACTATATGTATCTCAACTTCCTTTGTATTTTCTCTATCTTAACCTACACTTTCCTAGGCATTTTATTTTCTTCTTAGCACTTGCCTATATCTTTTTCCTTCCTACAATCACTAAAATCCTGTGATTTCCCAAACTTCCACTCTTCAGATCTGCCTTTATTTCTGCTGTCTTCTTGCTTAGTTTTATTCTTTTATTTCCTACTCCTTCTGTTTAAGAACAGTATTCCAAACCCAGGGACTTACACATGGTGAAATTAATCCATTTAGTAAATACTGGCTGTTGTCTGGAGATTTATTTCAGTTACTCTGTGGGTTAATATAGTGACTTATCTAAGAATTCAGAAATACGAAAATCCTCTTACTGACCTCTGTTAATTCTCTTGGGACCCTTGAGTGAGTGCCTTGACTGTAACATGTAAAATATTCACCCATTCTCTCACTAAATCTGCATGTTGACTTGGACTCTTAAGATTTCAGTATTTCTCCTACGGTAGAAACTTTACTTAGAATTTCTTAGCTTAATTTCTGCCATTTGTAAGGGTGTATTTATCTCTGAGGAAACAGATCCATGTTCATTTCAAATATCCCATAGCCTCTGTAAGTGCAGTCCAAGGTCTCCCAAGTCTCCCTTATGAAAAAAGTTTTAGGAGTTTTTCTATATATACATATATATATATATATATATTCATATATGTTTCAAAAAGCCCAATTCACCAAATAAATTCTTTAACCTCCCCCCTACGTGGGGCATGACTCCCCGGAAGTGAATTTCCCTGTGACATGGGACATGACTCCCAGGAATGAGTCTGACCCTGGCATCAAGGGATTGAACACGCCTTCTTGCAAGAAGAGGGGGGAGGTAACAAAATAAGGTAACAGTAGCTAAGAGATTTCAAATAAAGTCGAGAGGCTATCCTGGATGTTGCTCTTATGCAAGCTCCAGCCAAATGGCCACAGTATGCCATGCCCTAACCATCAGTAGTCCCAAGATACCTAGGTCTGTTTCTGAGATTCTATATAAGATTCACTCACTAAATTTTATCTCTCAGAAACTTAAATCCACCAAAGCATTCCTGTGCCAGGCAAGTCCTAAAATCAAGAGGCAAAAGCCTCTTTAAGAAAAACCAGATGTAGACCCCTTCCCCATAATGTTGACACCCATTTTCCATATAAACAAGTTAGGGTGCTCACTGCCTAGATACCCCTGAGTATTGAGAAAGTGATTAACTGAGAGGAAGGGGTAGCAACAGACAAGACAGGATTTAACAAAGGATTATGAATACTGAATACTTACATATTTTTTTACATGCTAGGGTATTAGAATGTCTAGAAAGAAATAACTGAAATAGTAGAACTGCAACCCATAATATTCTTTGAAATTTGCTCTATAGCTACTCACTAAGTTGTACTTTGAAAGTTATCACCTTCATATATATATCTTACATTTCACAATAAGGAATGAACTGAAACTATGGAACTGTGACCCATAACATTCTTTGAAATTCACTCTATAACTACTTGTTAAATTATAATTTGAAAGTTATCATCTTTTTTGTACATGTTATATTTCACAATAAGGAAATAATTGAAATTTTGTAACTGTAACCCATAACATTCCTTGAAATTTGCTAACTACTTGTTAAATTGTACTTTGAAAGTTAAATTTCACGATAAAAATGTATTAAAAATTGTCAGTGGGCTCAAAAAACAAGCAGAATCTAATATAAAGATGTTTACTTGAAATAATTATGCTTCATTGTATGAGATCATAAAAACAACGATGTGGATACTAATCACTCCTTTTCTTCTGTTCCTCCCCACTCTAACTCACTAATAAGCTCTGAATTCATATATTTTCATATCTAAAATGTCTACAATTTATACAGTTGTCCTTACCCTTTCCAAAAGATGACCTGCTTAAAGATGAAGATAATGTTTTGTTCTCTATTTGCATCCCCTTGCATTTATACTATTAAAAAATATTCATTTACTGAGAATATTTTCAACAATTTAGGCATTCCACTATTTACTTCAGTTTGTATCTGTAAAATTTGGTCATTTATTTTATAATCATTAATGAGGGTTTTCACTTTATGATCTTATTTCAATGTACTATAATTTTCTTTTTTTTTTAGTTTTGTTGTAGTAACGTATATGCAAACTAAAATTTCCCCTTTTAACCACATTCAGATACATAATTCAATGGTGTTAATTACATTCCCAATGTTGTGCCACTGTCACCATCATCCATTACTATAACTTTTCCATCATGCCCAATGAAATTCCACATCAATTAAGCTTTGACACTCATTTCCCCAGCACTCCCCAACCTCTGATAACCTGTATTCTACTTTCTGACTCTATGAATTTGCTTATTCTAATTATTTCATATCAGTGAGACCATACATTGTCTGTCCTTTTGTGACTGGCTTTCTTCACTCAACATGATGTCTTCAAGGTTCCTCCATGTTGTCGCATGCATCAGAGCTTCATTCTTTTCGTGGCAGCATACTGTTCCACTGTATGCATACACCATATTTGCTCATCTGTTCATTTGATAGACACTTGGGATGCTTCCATCTTTTGACAATTGTGAATAATTCTGCTATTAACATCCGGTTGAGTTCCTGCTTTCAATTCTTTTGAGTATATACCCAGAAGTAGGAACCACCAAACTTTTTCACACTGGTTGCACAATTTTAAATTCCCACAGTCAATGAATTAGTTCTCTTGTTTCTCCACATCTTTCTCAAGAGTTATTTTTCATTTTTTTCAATAGACTAGATTTGCTTTTATTGTTGAAAACAATAAGCAGTCCCTCACAGTGTTGTTCTGAAGACACAAGACCCTACTCAAAAATCAAATCCTTTCTACACAGATTGGTTGTTGATGCCTAAAATTATATCATTGACTTTTCATTCTTTAGATCATTTAAAGACCCACATTAAATGTAATCATTTTATCTTAAACCTCAGGAGGGTAATACTACTAATGAAACAGAATACGATGTGGGGAATATAGGAATTAGACACTCAGGAAACAGTCCAGCAACAGAGACAGAAGGACAGCAAGAAAACCTTCATTTTCTTCCAGTTTTGCTTAGGCCTTGCAATGACAAAAGTCACTGCTAAAGTTTACCTAGGGTCTGTTTCTCAGGAAGCATTGTAAAATAGGTATGATATCCATACAGATAACCTTGCAACTCAATTGAAGAATGAATAATTTATATTCATAAGCAAAGTTTAGAAGTGCTTTTCAATTGGAAGTTTCAATTTAAAGTTATGATTCTCAAAGACTTAAAAGGTGACTAAGACATTCCACTGAGCAAATATCAAAACAATCAACCTTTCTTTCTTTCTTGTTGAAGGCACAGTGATATTGAAAGAGAGGACATTTTCTTATTGTAATGTAAGTGCATATGCTCATCAAGGCAGGACTGTGAGACAGACTGAATTTCAAAACGTCAGACCTCAGAAATATAAAAAATGTCTACAAAATTCCATTAAAATCAACTTTTATTACCTAGAAGCATATTACTATTATAGACATTTCAAAGTATTTTTTGTTCTGTGGCACCACATTTGAAGATATATTGAAATATGTATTGGGAAGTGAACTGCTTTTTTTCTGTTTATTTTAAAATTTCCCAACCATTCGCATATAGGTATCAGGTTTTAACACTCACCTCCAAAAAAGTCTGTTCAGACTTATTGCCTCTACATTGCTATCTATTTTTTTCTGTAAATATGGGCAGATATAGTTATTTTATTCAGAAAATTCCATACTAATTGGAACCAAATCTGGGAATTAAGAAAATCAATGGGGGTGCACAAGAGCCCAAAACTTCTCATTTACAGGAAAGACACACAATTAGTGGATTGAAATGCCTAAGTTAAAATGACCCGTAAGAACCAAGTATTTGAAAACATACATGATAATAGCATCAATAAACTAAGATAGTTTCCATTTATAAGGCAATAACTACATGTCCAATTTAATACACATATATATGCAGTTTTAATGCCTCAACTTGATTTTTTAAAATGTTATTTTTAGCATATGTTTCCCTTTGGATTAGAATTTTACCTTTTCAGTAATGGGCACAGAAGAGAAATTAATAAGTGCAATTTTGGAATTGCATGGTTACTTGGCCCCTAATGTTTAATTTAAATGATTAAGATTTCCTTGTGGATAAAAGTAGAAGGATTAAACAATTGATTTTTAAGATTAGAAAAAACAAATAAGGTTCCTGAAGAAAAATGTTAGTAAATTCTACTGGTTTAAGATCTTTAATTTAAAAGTCAATTCAAAAGTTGAAAAGTATGTATACTGCTCATTAGTATGAAAGTCAATAAGGAGAAAATTATAATTTCAAAAATATTCTGATTAGAGCCATAATCTGGAAATACGTTTATTGTTTTTATCTTTCCATCTGCTCATACATTGATAAATAATACCAAATATATTATCATGATCTATGTCTTCTTCCCCCATAACATTTTTATTTGGCATTTTCTATTGGGTAAGATAGATTTCATATAAGTAGAGATATAGTGAAATCTTTAATGCCAATAAATATGATTTTGTATTATTGATTTTTATTTATTATGGTGATTGCTTCTGGCTCATGAACATCCTCAAGGAGAGGATAAGTTTCCTGAAGGAGAGTCTATGTCACCAGATAGTGAAAAGCAGCCTGAATATAGGTCTATGCTTGGAATTTCCAAATATTATTAAAATATTAATTATTAAAGTGATCAATGTTATATCCATAATCCATATAGCATAAGAAGTCCTGTGCACATTTTTCCTATCTTAAAAACAAGAAAGAGCATTTTGAATGGTGACTGAATTTTAGCTTAAATAAAGTCATAAGGTAAAAGTTAAAAAGAGAATAACCTCTATCTGATAAACTTTTGGCATATTTTACTTTGTATAACAAATATAAGTAAAATTCTCTGTTATACTCTGAATTCCTGATGTAAGATAGAAGCAGTTGGACAGTAAATTAGCTGTTCTGTAACAGCACTATGGTCTGAGAAACATGTAAACAAAGAAATCTGCTATTCAACAGCACTTTCTCATGAAACAAAGACAGCAACTAATTGAGAGCACCTGAGTCTAAAGTAAAATCACTTCAAAATGAAAATCCTTGCAGCTTCTTTTAGTAAAGTTTATAGCAGTTTAGAAGCGGAAATGTTAGTAGAAATACTATTTCTCACTTTGGGAAAATATTTTTGCAAACCCCATAATTAACTTTGTCTTTAGTAAAAATGCTTGATTAGAGGTAAGATAAGGACAAAAATGTATCTCTCTGAGTCTGGAATAGAAAAGCATATTATAGACAAATCCATGATTGAGTGAGCCTTCCATGGCCCTGCTAGGCATGCTTTCACAGCTTCTGTTCATGCCTCAAAAGCAGAGGTAGATCACTCTAGTGGGCTCTGACAACTGCTTTGCTTCAATGTAGGATGCTGTAGAAACAAGAGCATCAGCAGATTGTCAGGGGAGAAGAAACAGAGGTTGGAAGACAGGCAATAGAGTGAGAACAGATGAGAAAGTGATGTGTGGCAGAAAATGCATGGGCATTATATTTGCTGAGTTAAAATTACAAATATTATTTCTCAGTGACACACCTTACTGATAAAAAGAAAAAAAAATCATTCTAAAATGTAATGCCATCAAAAGAAGGGATAGAAGTCAGTGCTACTTCCACTACATAGTATATAGAGAGGATAAAATGAATTCCAAAATGATAAACACCTACTAAAATAGGACAAAGTCCAATCATACCAGTTTTGTCAGAGTTTCATCTCATTTGGTATAAAAAATAACATGCTACACCAACTCTGTTTAAACATATATTTATAAATATATATATAGATGATAGCATTAATTAGTAATTGATTATTAATAGTATCATCAATTGTTATATAATTATGATATATCCTTACTTACAGACATAATTATGTAAAGAGAGTGATACACTGTTGAGCTAGATTATACACATACACATATAGAAAATTATAATGTGTAAACAGAAAGATAGGTAGATGACAGGTGATAGATAGACACATAGATAGATAGGACAGGGACCTTTTTCATACATAAGAACAAAGTTGAATACACAAAGATGGAAGTAACATTATTTCTCCAATTCTGGAAATTACACAAAAATCCATCCTAACTATTCAAGGCACTCCTAGTTTTAAGGTCAATCCCTTTTGTTTAACTCCATAATTAAGCACCCCTCTGTTCCCCATCCTTCATCCACCCAATTTCCCTCCCACCTTCACAAAGCATTCCTGTGTCTAACGTTAATTTCCTCTCTTACCAGCGATGACCTGAATCCTGCACGGCCACACGTATCATATGTTATCCTGGTATTGGAAGAGAATTATCAGTTTAAAGGCAATTTTTTCTGCTCTAGGGTGTTGATGTCCTTTGCATCATATGTTCTCTCAGCACAAAAAATACAGAGTATGCCATATTTGCAAAAAAGTAATACAAAATTTAGAAACATTGTTTCTTTTGAATATCTAAGGCAAAACCATACAAACAGTTATAATTTTCTGTGTGTGTTAATGTGAATGAATGAGTGCTTAAAGTCTCCAAGACTCAAGAACATGTGATTCCATTGTATGCAAACAGAACATTTGTTTCTATCTATAATTATTCTAAGGGACGTATTCTGGCTTTGGAGAATGGTTTGACTCTCACCTTTCATTACTGCTATTTTATTTTGCCTATGAAGAGTGCCAGTTAGAACTACTATATTCCCAATAATAATCAAAACCTGAAAAAAAACCTTTTAGGTCAGTGTGCTGGTTTGGATGTATTATAGCTCCCAAAATGTCATTTTCTTTAATGCAGTCTTGTGGGGGCAGACATGTTAGTGTTGATTAGGTTGGAATCTTTGGATTAGGTTGTTTCCATGGAGATGTGACCCACCCAAATGTGGGCAATACCTTTCATTAGATTATTTTCGTGGAGGTGTGGTCCCGTCCATTCACCGTGGGTCTTGATTTAATCACTGGAGTACTTTAAAAGAGAGCCACACAGGCCCAGATGCTTGCTGATGCTGATGCTTGGACATGCTTGGAGTTGCAGACCCCTGATGTTAGCTGCAGTCAAGAGAGATATTTTGAAGACAGACATTGAACGTAGACTTTGCTACTCCAGAGTTTGCCTGGGAGAAACTAAGAGAATAACCCCAGATGCCTAGAGAGAAACGTCCTGGGAGAAAGCCCTTTTGAAATGCAAGCTGGGAGCAAGCAGACACCAGCAATGTGCCTTCTGAGCTAACAGAGATTTTCTGGACACCATCAGTATTTTTCAGTGCAGGAACCCTACTGTTGATGCCTTTGTTTGGACACGCTTATGGCCTTAGGACTATAACTTTATAACCAAATAAACTCCCTTAATAAAGGCTGGTATTTTGCATAATGGCAGCATTAGCAAACCGGTATATTGATGTAGACCATACACATCACCAAGTCTCCATATCTTAGCCTGAGGTCCCCAATTTTGGGGATTGTACTCATGTTCTGCTATTTTTCTTATTTTTTCAAGATACCAACCCAGCTGCTCACTAGAACTGAGGAACAAACATTGTGACATTAATCTTATATCAAAAGGTGATGTCATTGTTAAAATACAAATATCCTTTAATGATTGATATTTTCATCTCTACTACTTGCCTCATTTATTGCTAATTTGTTACCTGGTTTAATCCCATTATTCATAAAGACTTAGAGAGAAGCATCATTTGTTTCATGTGCCATCATTATTATCAGC
The DNA here is from genome assembly GCF_015220235.1 of Choloepus didactylus. Taxonomy (NCBI): domain Eukaryota; kingdom Metazoa; phylum Chordata; class Mammalia; order Pilosa; family Megalonychidae; genus Choloepus; species Choloepus didactylus. The sequence continues at coordinate 186,094,936 of NC_051309.1, read as the reverse complement.
TAATGGCTACTACTTAATGCTGTCTGAATTTTGAATACTTTTCTAAGAAGATGTTTTCAAAGTGTGGGGGGGACAGAGAGATCAAAAAGGTGCTGACAACAGGAAGGTGCAAGGTGGACTGCAGAGGAATAAATGTGCAAAATGGGGAGGACTGAGACTGAGAGCACACAACTGAGGTTGCAATTTTATACTCTGGCCCCACACGTAAGCTTTCCTTCAACTACCAGTCAGAAAGCACTTAGAATTAGAAAGGTTCATGTGCTCAGTCCAAGGGTTTCATTGAAATATAACTTACATTTAGCAATTTAATAGGAGACTTGAGCAAGAGAAAGACCTAGTTCTCTGGAGACAGAGAACGATACTGACACTTCTTTGGCAGGGAATTGCCTAAGACACCCATAGAAATACTGTGTGTGCCAGAGGGCAAGCCAATAGACTCAGATGACTTTTTAAAACAGAGAAAATGAATTTTAAGTGTTTAAAGGCATCTAGAAACAGGGAGAAAAAAATGGTAGTAACTAATATTAACCGTTAACAGAAATTGATTAACAATCATATTACTGGAAGAAAGGCTCTTTTAATATCTTGCATGGTTTTAATAATACAGCCCCCATTTTCTACAATGAGAAATTGCTTCCCTGTATGAATATGTCTTAGTTTTATGCATCAATATAGGTTGAAGCTTATTGGGGTGGAAAAGAAAATAACTTCACCTCAGTCCATTACTACAACCAATAAGACATTTATCACTTTTTACATGATGACTATAATTATTTCAATATTTCACATTGCATGCATTATTGTGGTTTCTGTGAATCACTAAAGTAATGTTTTTCAACTTCAGTGGCTATGAAATACATTACTTTTGTTCTGAATACAATTTCATAAAATGTCTTTCTGAGCAGGATAGGCTATTCAACTATAACATAAAAATTAAAAAGAATAATTAAAAAAATGAATTTCCTTTCAGCTTACTAGTGGTCTACAACACCAAAGAGGGGGAAAATCTACTCAAAGTGTAAAAAGATAAATGAGAATTTCAGCAAATCTCAACCTTGGTTTAAAAGAAGGTGTTCTTTTGAGCTACATGAGGCTAAACTATAGGTACATTTTCTTTTATAGATTATTGATATCACTCTAATAGGTAGGATATCTGAGCAGCAGGAAAGTAGCTCCTCTAGAGGGTATAGTAATCACAAAGATAAATATTAGAACAACAAAAATTGGCTGGGCCAGTCCTCAACTGAAATAAGAAGTGTTTTAGTTTCCTAAGCTGCTTAAGAAAATACTATGAAATAGGCTTAAACAATGGGAATTTATTAGCATATAGTTTTGAGACTAAAAGAAAGTCCAAATTGAGTGCTCATCAAGGCAATGTGTTCTTCTCCAAGACTGTGGCTTTCTAAGACTGGCTGCCAGCAATCTTAGGCGCCTCTGTCACATGGCAAGACACACGGCAGTGTCTCCTGGTCTCACCCTTCTCTTCCTGGTTTCACTGGTTTCAGCTTCTTCACGCCTGTGTCTTTCTCTCACTGTGTCTGATTTTATTCTCTAATAAAGGACTCCAGTTATAGGATTAAGACCTATCCTGATGAAGGTGGGACACACCTTAACTGAAGTAGCTTCATCAAAAGATCTTACTTACTATGGGTTCTTACCCACTAGAATGGATTAGATTTAAGGATACTTTTTTTTCTGGGGTGCATACAACTTCAAACCACCACAAGAAGTTTTCAAAACTCCTGCCCTTTGCCTAGCACAGTATCTTGCTGATGGTTGGTGGACAATGATTATTTCATTTTAGAGGAGAGGCTATAGTTAGCTTTCAGATCCACAGAAATCCAGCATTGACAACTAAATTTGTCCAACTCTCATTTAATATCAGTTTTCCAAAGACAGAAGAAAAAGTTTGACTTAGATTCCAAGAAGGGAATAAAAGAATAGTTAGGGAGAGGAGCTAATACCTCAGAGAAGCCATTACAAAAAATGTATAATATATACATTAATCCCCTGGTTGAATCTCAGTGATTTTTTTTTTTTTTTTTTTTTTTTTTTTTTGCTTCTTTTTCTTCTCTAGTCTACCACAAAATTTTGAAGACTTTATGGTTTAATTAAGCATGTACTGGGTTTCTCATGCCACTGGCTTTTCAGGATTGCAGATGGAACGAAAATCAGAGACCTAAGGCAATGCTTTTAAGAATATCCTTGAGAATTCTTCTGCCTAGGAAGTACACAGCAGGTAACAATTGAATTTCTTGCATTCATATATTCATGCCAACAATAAGCTTCCATTTTTCTTCTGCTGAATGACTCAAGACAGTCAAACATACAGAGCAATTCTTTTTGAATGTCTTGCTTAAGTTCTTTCAATCTAGGTTTTCCTGAGTTAAGACTACATTGTACCTGTACATATCAATTTTACAATGTTCTCTCTCTCTCTCTCTCTCTTTCTCTCTGTCTGTCCTTCCTGTTCCTTTCTCATCTATACATATATGAGGTCCACGTTCCTGGCCGTGGCCAAGGAATTATCTAGCCTCATGTCTGCTCATTCATCTCTGACCTAAGGCTTCCCCTGTTGTCACCACTGTTCCACAACTGTGTCATCCTTTGTTTTAACTAAATAGCTTTTACTTCAAATTACTGACAATTCCCTAAATGGCATGTACTGCTCATGTTGTTTCTGTTTCCTCTTGTTTTCTGAAGAGAACAGCTTTGCTTTGGGGAAAAGGAGATATGTCTCCCTAATACTATTCTATTCTGATCAATCTAGTCCCCCTTCACCCTGGCACTGGGGTTGATGTTTGGGTTGGGACAGCAAACTGCTTGACTCTGAGTCTGATGGTCATAATTGCCTAAAAGTCATAATGCAAAGTTCCAACCATGTGGCTGAGGACTGGGAAGCATTTCTTACAGGGTGAGTTGAAGCAGGTCAACCATGCACAAGGAAAAGCAAAACAACGACAAACTAAGGACACCCTGAAGCACAAGTTCTGATAATGTGGCCCTGCTGGGAAATCAGAACATTAACCATAGCATCAGAGATAAAGTGGATTTTTTTTTTCTATGGCCACAGGCTGATTATAAGGGAGAAAAGTAGGATTTCAAAGACTATCAAGACTCTAAAAACACAGTACCATTTCAAACCTGAAAACAAAATATTCAGAGAAATAAGATAATTGTATCAGCTATTCCTGTGCACCAGGCCCACTATAATGTTCAAAACTGGAATCTTAAACCAAAAAGTCAACACACAGTCTTCAGTTATATTCACTTTCTGACTGCTTCAAATTATACATCATATATACACAGAAGCTTTGTAACAGTCTGAAGCAGGATAATAAATTAAAATGTTTAATAGGAACAAAAAGCTTTTCAGCACTTGGTATTTAATATATTTGATAATAATTGACAGATCAAAAGCTTGAAATGACAGTCATTTCTTCATTGATTTTAACTTTACCTAGTTTTAATGATGTTTTTTCTTCAACTACGATTTCTGAAAAATAAATCCATAATATTCCATAAAACCACAAGCTCAAAGCCTGCAATACAATACAATACAATATGGGGCATATAAATGAAAGAATCTTCATCTGTTAAATATCTTTCTGTTGAAAGTCTCTCATTTAAGATTTTCCTGAATGCCACACTAATTTTCAAAGAACCTCTTAGAGTTTCACCCACCTCAAGCCCCACTGGAAGACATGAAAATACTTTGTTTAGGACCATTAAGCATGACTGCTTTGCCTGGATGGAATCAAATGCTGTTTTGCTACCTCTGAATTTTGAAGGCTACTGGCTTACTTAAATTTCAATTTAAGGGGCATGCACATAATGAAGACAGGAGTGAAATCTTGTTCACTTTCATAATTCTCAAACAACTGAGTATGCCAGTCTGAAAGGTAGTTAATATACTTGTTTTTCAAATTTAGAGTAATTACAATAGACCAAACCCACAAAATATATTTCAGGGAAAGAGGCAGACAGTATAATGGAATCAGGCTTCCACTGATTTTATTTTCTACAGAGAGGGAAGATGAAATGAAATACCTAAGCCCTGGAACTCATAACTAACATTAGTCCAAAGGAATTGTAAGACTCCGGGGTTCTAATTGAAGAATCAGTATCAAGTAAATCTTCACTATACTTTTTTTTTAATTGAAGTATAATATACATACAAAAAAGTACTCAATGTGTTATCACAAAGTGAGCATACCTATATAACCAGCAACTAGATACAGATAAAGAATATTACAAGAACTCCAAAGGCTTTCTCCCAGTAATTAACCACTCTTTCCCCCAAGATAGCCACTATCCTGACCTCTCAAGCTGTATATTAATGTGACCTCTTTCTTTTTACAATTATACAGATGGAATTACACAGTCAGGAGGGCTACATGATTTCTAAGACCCAGTGCAAGATGAAAATGCTGGGGGGCCTTATTCAAAAATCATTAAGAATTTCCAGATGGTAATAGTAGAACATTAAACCATGTGCAAACACTGTGTGACTGCACAGGTAACACACTCACAAAGCAGGCTATATATAAAATTATATCATGTTATATATAATATTATATAATCTATATTATACATAACATTAGCATTAATATATTATATATTATGTATTTTAATGTGTACAGTCTTTTTCACTAATTGTATTAATGAAATTCATTTTTGTTCTAAATTCTATAATCTTCTTTTTTTGTTGCCTTTATAAAATTGTTTGCTATTACATGAAAACACCAGTATTTATTTATACATCCTTTTTGAAAGGAAATTTGGGCTGTTTCCAATAGGAGTGATTATGAATCATGCTTCTAAGAACATTCTTTTGCATGTCTTATGGTGGTCAAAACACTCATTTCCACTGAGCTTTCATCAGTGAGTGAGATTGCTGCATCATAGTGAGCCTGTATACAACTTCTACTAAATTTAGATTTAGTAGATGTGCTGGTTTGAATGTATTATGTCCCCCAGAAAAAGCCATATTCTTTGATGCAATCTTGTGGGGCAGACATATTAGTGGTGATTAAGTTGGAACTTTGGATTAGGTTGTTTGCATGGAAATGTGCCCCACCCAACTGTACATGATAACTCTGATGAGATATTTCCATGGAGGTGTGGCCCCACCCATTCAGGGTGGGCCTTGATCAGTGGAGCCATATAAATGAGCTGACGGGCAGAAGGAACTCACTGCAGCTGTGAATGACATTTTGAAGTGCAACTGAGAGGGATGCTTTGAAGAATGCAGAGAAGCTGAGAGAGTAGCTGCAGATGAGAGACAGTTTGAAGACGGCCATTGAATGCAGACTCTTGCTCCAGAGAAGGTAAGAGGGGAAAAATACCCCAAGTGCAACTGAGAGTGACATTTTGATGAGGAGCTGTGGCCTAGAGAGGAATGTCCTGGGAGAAAGCCATTTTGAAACCAGAACTTGGAGCAGAAGCCAGCCATGTGCCTTCCCAGCTAACAGAGGTTTTCTGGACACCCTTGGCCATCCTTCAGTGAAGGTACCCGATTGTTCATGCGTTACCTCAGATAATTTATGGCCTTAAGACTGTAACTGTGTAACCAAATAAACCCCTTTTATAAAAGCCAATCCATTTCCGGTGTTTTTCATTCCAGCAGCATTAGCAAACTAGAACAGTAGACATTACCAAACAGTTTTGCAAAGTTGTGGAATAATTTATACTCCCACTAGCACAATCTGAATATTTCAAAGATCCATATCATCACTAACATGTAGCATTTTACAGCTTTTAAATTTTACCAATTTTGCAGGTGTTTGTTGAACCTCATTAACATTCTGATTTGCAGATCAAACAGGTTTTCATATGTTTATTGACACATTGCATATATATATTTTTAATGTAACTATTCAAGTCTCTGGCCCAACTTTCTATTTCTTATAGATTATGGGTACCTACTTTACTTCTTAATTATTTGCAGGAGTAGGTAATTATTTTAGACACAAGCACATTGTTAGGTCCATATGCTGCAGTGGAGACATTTTTTTTTTTAAATTCAGTTTTATTGAGATATATTCACATACCATACAATCATCCATGGTGCACAATCAACTGCTCACAATATTATATAGTTAAGCATTCATCACACCAATCAATTTTGAATTTTCCTTACTACAAAAAGAATGAAAATAAGAATAAAAATAAAAGTAAAAAAAAAAAAAAAAACAAAGAAAGCATTCCAACCCCTGCCATCCCACTCCATTTTTCATTTAGTTTTTGTCCCAATTCTTCTATTCATCTGTCCATACACTGGATAAAGGGTATCTAAGCAACAAGGTTTTCAAAATTATGGTCACACCATGTAAGCTACATAGTTATGCAATCATTATCAAGAATCAAGGCTACCAGCTTGCAGTTCAACAGTTTCAGGTATTTCCTTCTAACTATTCCAATACACTAAAAACTAAAAAGTGATATCTATATAGCACACAAGGATGCTCTCCAGAGTGACCTCTCAACTCCATTTGAAATCTCTCAGCCACTGAAACTTTATTTTGTTTCATTTCACTTCCCCCTTTTGGTCAAGAAGCCTCTCTCAATTCCATGATGCGGGTCCAGGCTCATCCCTGGGAGTCATGTCCCATGTTGCCAGGGAGGCCAAATCTAAGCAACAAAGAGGTTCTCTGGGGGAGACCCTTAGGCACAATTATAAGTAGACTTAGCCTTTCCATTGCAGTAGCAAGCTTCATAAGGTCAGGCCCCAAGATCAAGGGCTCAGCCTACTAAATTATTAGTCCTCAGTGTTTCTGAGACTATCAGTAATAACCCAGGTGGGAAAGTCCAACATTTCCACATTTTTTTCAGTTCCACAGTGGGCTCTGCAAATACATTTTTATTTTCTACCCAAATTACTTTGGGATGTATTGGGATTTCACAATAATCTGTACAAACCTACCAGATCTCACTTCCTATTCAAAGTTCCATGTAATTATGGTGCTTGAACAAACTGACCATACAAGTTTAATTATTTACTATGCTGCAGAAAGTATAGATCTTACACCATATAAACATCTCTTCCCTTGGTCTTGCACAAAAGTTGAAGTTTTAAAACACAGTCAGTATCATCCTTTATCCTTTGGCCTGATTTGCCTTAGTCCTAACCAGATCTGCTTCTTTCATCTCTAATTGAAATTTGAACTCTTTTTCAGCTTTTTGAACATGTGATATATAAGGTAATACTGACATTCATGGCTGCCAAGTTCTAGCTCTCAGTTTCAGGTGTCACACAGATACCCAAAATTCCAGAGACTGACCAGGCTATACACAAAGCGCTCAGCATCTCAGAATTTGGAGACAACCATTACAACTCAGGAATAAATGTGATTGCTCTAAGAGCTTACATTCTAGGGAAAATTACAATAAGTGTTCCCCTGATAAGCTGTGCTCTAAGATTCAGTTCTCAGAGTTTACACATTATAGTAGTCAATATTAGTGTGGTATTATAATGCTTGTTTTCTCATTTCTGGTGTACTTTACTCAAAATGCTGTCCTCAAGATCCATTCACCTAGTTGGGTGTCTCACAGCTTCATTCCTTCTTGCAGCTGCTCAATATTCCATTGTATGCATACATTACAGTTCACCATTCTGTTCATCAGTTGATGCACCCTTAGACCACTTCCATCCAATGCAAACCATGAATACTGCCACCACAAACACCAGTGTGCAAATGTCCATTTGTGTCACTGCTCTCAGATCTTCCAAGTATATACCCCATAATGAGGTTGCAAGAACTTATGGCACCCACATATTTAGTTTCTTTGTGAAACCACCACACTGTCCTCCAGATAGACTACACCATTCTACTTCCCCACCAACAGTAAATAGGTATATCCCTCTCTCCATGTTTACTCCAGCACTTGTATCCCTCTGTTTATATTTTCCTGGCCAATTTTATAGAGATATATTCACAAACTGTACAATCACCCACAGTGTACAATCAATGGTTCACAGTATCCTCATAATAGTTGTGCATTCATCACCACAATCCGCACTTGAACATATTCATTGCCCCAGAAATTTAAAAAGAAGAGAAAGATAAAGATAAAAAAATAGTTAAAATACAATACAATAATAAGGTCAGATAAAATCCACTACCAAGAATCCCATACCTTTTGAGATTCAGATTTTAATAAAGTCCAATTTATCTATTAGTTCCTATATAGTTAATGTTTTATAAATGGTATTTCCTTTGCTATGTCATGAAGATTTTTCATACTGTATTTTTAAAACATTGCTGTTTTATCTGTCATATTTAAATCTATAATATATCAGGATTCATTTATTCATATATGATGTGAGGCAGGCTCTTTTTTTTTTTCACTTAATTTTTCCCTATGTATGTACAATGGATTCAAATGTATTCATTACAAATATATTTTCTCACCACTGCTCTTTAATGTCATTTTTGTTGTGAACAAGATACATATATATATATATACATATACATATATATATACATATACATATGTATGTCTGATTCTTGATTCTCTGCTTCCAATAGTTCATTTGTACTGGTAATAGAATATCTTAAATAATTATAATAGCTTTTTAATAAGTCTTGATATATATTTATGGTAAACTGACCAATTTTTTTCTTTTTCAAAGTATTGTATCTATTATGAATCCATTTATACTTTCATATGCATTTTAGAATTAATCAGCATATTTTCACAAATACCTGATATGACTTTGGTTGAAATTTAATTAAATATACATGGCAAGTAGGAGAATATAGATATATTTTCAATATTATGTTTTCCAAAAAAATAAATATGGAATATCCATCTATTTATTTAACCCTTTACTTTATTTCATTTTCTAGAGTGCAGAGATCTTACACATTTTTTTGTTAGGTTGAGTCCTTTCATTTGATTTTTTTGAATGAAATTGTAAATGGCATTGCTCATAATTTTGTTTTGTAACTGCATGCTTTTATATAGAAATACAACTAAAGTTAATATATCACCTTGTATTCATCATTAATTGCATACATTATTCTGATAATTAACCAGGAGAATCTTTTAGAATCTTTACATATACAGTCATGTCATATGCAAATAATAATATATTCCTTCCTTCCCTCATTTCTTGCTTTTTTCTCTTATTTTTTCTTTCTTTCTATCTTCCTCTAACATTTTCCTCAGGTGTCCATCATTTTATTAGCCATATCAAAGAACTATCTTTCTGCTTCTAGGGCCTTTCTAAATTCAATTTTTATTTTCAATTTAATTAATTGATACTCTTATAATTTCTTACTTTCCAAGATTAATGAGCTTTATTTTTTCATGTTTTCATTTATAGGATTAGATAATTAAATTTTATATTTTTAATATATTCATTTAAAACATATTTCTACTTATAGTCCATAATCTTCAAACATAATTTATAGTCATTTAACTAGAAATATTTCCTAATTCCCATGACTATTTTTTATTTGATCCATGGGTTATTTAGAGGAGTGATGGTGGTTGATTGATTTCTAATCAACTGAGAAATTTTAGTAAATTTTATCATGGATTTTAAGTTTAATTTCACCTTGATTACAGAAAATGCTCTAAATGTTCTTTGAAATTGTTGAGGATTTCTTATGGCCCAGTATATGGTCAATTTTAATAATTCACATGCATTTAAACAGAATGTGTACTCCTTTTTGTTGGTTACAACATCTATTATATGTCTATTATAACAAATTTGTGAATTTTGTTCTTTAGATTTTCTATATTCTTATTGATTTTTTATTTTTCTGGGTCTAGCAGCTATTAAGAAAGATAAGTGAAACAAAAGGTGTTCCAGTTCCATTAACCATGGGGTAACTTGCATTATCTCCTAGAGATAATAATTTTTAAGTAATAATCCTACACAAAGTATTGTTAAAAATGGCTATTTGAAATGCATTGGAGGGCATCCAAAAGATGTAGAAGAGACTGGGTCACAGTATTAAAATTTACCAATGACTAAGAGCAATTCTGAAACAGACTTATCCCAATAAAGTCTTCCAAAGTTCAAACAAATCAGTCCAAAACTTAACTGCCTTCTATAACTAATGTAAACACTCTTCTAAGAAAGATAACAGAATCCAGAGTCTTTAAAATGTATCAAACTCAATGAACAAAATAAAACAAAAAGATACTAAACATGTGAAGATGCAGGAAAACATGAACCATTGGTCCAGCTTTGTTAAGATCAAAAGCAGTCTTTAAAAAATAAGAAACAATAAGCACTCAGCTGTTAGAATAGCAGATGAAAAATTTCTATCACTTATTATAAATATAATTAGGGACATAAATGAAAATACTTTCTCAATAATTGAACAAATGTGGAATCATACTATACAGAAACTATAAAAATAATTTTGTTGAAGTTCTAGAACTGAATATTGTGATGCTTGAAATGAAAAATTCACTGGATAGTCTTAACAGTAGATTAGGAAGGAAAACAAAATGATTAGTGAAATTGTAAATAGACTAATAAAAATTACCTAATTTAAATGACAGAGAGAAAAGGATATGAAAAAATAAACAGAATAACAGTTTTAACTTGAGGGACAATAACAAGTGGTTCTAACACACATGAAGTGGAGTCTGAGAAGAAGAGGGAAAACTGGACAAAACATAGAAATTAGAATAAAAAATGACTGAAATTCTCAAATTAAATGATAAATATCTACTTACAGATGCAAGATGTTTACCTATCCCCAAACAGAATCAATACAAAGACTTCTACATCTAGACCCATCATACTCAAACTGCCAAAAAGCTAATTTACTGAAGATCTTGAAACCATGTAGAGAAAAAAAAAAAGACATATCAAATAATATGGGACTATGTATGATAAGGAAAACAACTGAAATTTTATCAGAAAAAAATAAACTGTAAGAAAATAAACAATATCTTTACATTGCTAAACAAGAAAATTGTCCAACCACAGTAACATATCCAGCAAAAATAAAAGTGATTGTCCAACCACAATAACATATCCATCAGAAATAAAAGTGAAATAAAGATATCACTGACCAATTAAAGCCAAGAAAATTTCTAACCTAGCTGATCTATCCAATGAGAAATGCTAATGTAAGATCTTCAGGGTGAAAAGAAACGACAATGGACGGAAATTGGGATAGACAAAAGAAATGGCTATCACTTGAAGTGTTAAACATTAGGGTTAAATATAGTCAAATTGTTTAAAATAATCATTTAATAGACTTTAAAGCAAAAATTGTAATCTTTTATTGTGAAATTTTACTATGTGTGGATGTAAAATGTTTGACATTAATAACAAGTCATGTGGAGAAGTAAATTAAATTGAACTTTTAAAAAGGTTTTTAAATTTATTCCAATTTTCTGTGATAAGTTATTGATACATATTGTTGTCTCTGGAACAATTAGCATAAAATAAGTGCAAAGGGATAAAGCTAATAGAGGAATTAAAAATGAAAGACTAAATTATTTAATTAACTCAAAGCAGGAAAGAGGAAAGGGAAGGAAAAAGTACAGATGAGACAAATAAAAAAAAAAATCAAATAGCTAATTGGTAGACCTAAATACACTCACATCAATAATTATGATAAATAAAAATTTACAAAACCCTCCAAGTAAAAAGCAGAAATTTTTAGATTAGATATTTTGTTAAATACCTAACTGTAAGCTATCAATAAGAAAAACACATTAAATACAAAGACACAGCTAGGTTAAAATTAAAATAATGTCAAAAGATATACTATATAAAAAGTAAATCTAAAAACAGTGCTGTGGCTATCTTAATATCAGACAGTACATACTTCAAAAGAAGAAGTAAAACGGTCAATTCTTCAGGATGACACAACAATCATAAATTTGTATGCACCAAAGTACAGAACTTCAAAATCCACAACAAAAAGTTAACAGAAATAAAAAGAATATAAAATCATATATGAAGATTTGACACCTCCTGTATAATTTATAGAAAATGATTCTAAAATCAGTATGACTATACCATATTTGCATAACACTATCAACCATTTTTGTCTGATTGATTATGTCTAGAGTACAAATTATGTACACATACCCATAGAAGATTTACCTAATTTGCTGGGCAACAAAATAATTTATCAATAAATTTTAAGAAATTGAAATACTAAAGAAGAACAAATACCTGACCCTAGTGAAATTAAATTAGAAAGAAATAACATTACGATATTTAGAAGAAGGGCAGAAATTTGCAAATTAGGCAACACACACCTAAATAACATATGATCCAAAAAAAATCAAATGCCAAATAAGAAATATTTAGAACTGAATGATAATAGATACAATATATCTAAATCTGTGGGCCTCAGTTAAAGCAACGTCTTTTATTAGAAGAAGAAAGATTCAAAACCAATCACCTAATTGTCTACAGATGATGGAAAGAAAAGACCAAATTAAATTCAAATAAATAGAAGAAAGGGAATAATAAAGATAAAAGCAGAAAGCAATGAAACAGAAAAAAAGCTGCACAATAAATAAAATTGATAAGGACAAGTTGGGAAAAATTTATAAATGACATATAATAAGACTGAGCAAGGAAGAAAAAAAAGACAGAACCACATTTCTTAGTATAAGGAATGAAATACAAGACACCAATCAACTCATGCAGACATTAAAATGATAATAAGAGAATCTTATGAACAATTACAGGCCAATAAATTTGACAAAGTCCAAAATTCGAATTGATAACCTGAGAAGTATGTGGAATCAGATATTCCTTGATATAGACTGTGGACTAGGAGATAAAGGGTTAAAACAGAGCTCTGAACTGCTTTCCTACTTAAAGGTAAGACTTTAGAATGGGAGTGACTGACCACCAGATCTCTTTGTAGATAGGCTGATGTTTTCCACTCCAGAAATATAATGAATTTATATTTAAATATAATGAATTTAAATTTAAAGCTATTTTAAAATAGCTTTTTAAAGGAGAAATATCAGGTCTGTCTTCTTCATTGATTATTGGGGGAAAAAAAATTTAAAAGCAAACAAAACAAAGCAAAACAAAAAAAAAAATAAAATAAAAAAACATTGTATATATGGATTAACGGAACTTGATGGAGACCGTGACATTCTAGCCCTCTTCATTCTGAGTAGCTACCAGAATATAAAACTAAAGCCACCAAAATGGGAATGGCTTTTTAAAGAACAAATTGAAACATGACATCTGCTACCAAACCCAAGTCTTAATGTGAATGAAATGGGTAGATTCAACTTTCCTCAGAAAGAAATTCTGTCTCAGCTTCATTCTTCTTTGCATCTTCCAAAACCTTAGAGTTTGGTGACAGGAAAAGTCTGTAATGCATGTCAACCTGCTCTGATCTGACAATTTAGCTTTGTGTTAACACATTTACTTGCTTTGAACATGAGCCATCATGGAAGTTCAGAGTAACTCATAGAACATTTAATGTCTGCTATGAGAGGATAGTAGAAGGTAAATTAGAAGTCAAAGAAGTTAAAAATAAATTTTGCAATATCACGTTATGCCTGGGATCAACTTTGGGTTAAGAGCCCAGTAATATGATATATAATAATTCATCCAGGGTATGCTTTCAAAGTGCACTTTCCAAGGCAGTAACATCAAAAATAATTTGGATTTGGGACACACATTTCAAAGATATCTTTCCACAATCATAACCCGAATTACTTTGATGGCAGTGTACACACGATTTAATATAAAAATTCCCAAAGTAAATAATTTCTATTCCCCAAAATGCATATTTTTACATGTATTTCTTCCAAGGATATCAAAATAGTTCATGAACATAATCTTCCTAGAATTCCTAAGGGGAAAAGAGACTTAAGTTGAGTGACAGAATTAGAATTAGAATGCAAAGACATGCATTGCACTCCTTCCTCTATAAAGAAAACCCTGTCAAATGACTACAGGAGGTACACTTGGGAGAAAAACACATTGTAAAACACATTTTTTTTTTTTAATGTTTGGTGCTTTACAATCAGTTGCCATGTAACTGCTTGTTTGTTTGTTTTTGTAAATCTAAATTGCTCCCCTTGATGGCTGTTTTAAAAAAATAATGATTATATTGCTTGCAACTCTTCTACACACATGCCATCCAATCAGGAGTGCCAAAATAATATTGGTTGGAATTATAAAATGACCATTTATTGCCAGGCATATAATCTTACATGTAAATTGGGAAACTTGGAAAAGTAAATGTGAGTAGAATGTTTAATGTTTGCATTTAGAGAGTTGCTAATACTTTTCTCTTACTTGGTTCCAATGGTGAAGGTTAGCATTTCTCATTTTACAAGCTAACTGGAAGTCAAAAAAACCTAACTACTAAGGTGAGTATATAGTTCATTACCTAAACTAAATTAGTTTTTTGAATAGAAGCAGGTACTATTAATAAATACCTCTGGATAACACACAAAACCCAGGAATATCCCAGGAAAACCAGGGCATATGGCCATATTACTATAGAACTGACACTATACTAATGTATTTTTGTTCTCATATGGAAGTACATGAATATGTTACACTCAAAATCAATTCATTATAACTTTAAAGATTTTAAAATGTAAAGTCTTCTTCACTGTGTCTGTACTGAGTTTTTTTTTAATCTGTATTCTGTTACCATATATACCATCTAAAAATAGTAGACCATAATATAGTAAGTTTGGAAACCGTGGTCTAGGTTACAAACATTGTATTTTACTGAAGTCAACTGCTATATAACTTTTTATAGTATGCTGAAAGGGTCTTTTAAGGGAATAATTAGAAATGTGCTCTCTAGGGGCCAACTGTCTGTATTGATTCTTGGGTCTGCCATTAACTGTTAAGTGTACTTTTGAAAAAAAATCACTTAATCTCTCTATTAGTTTGCTTTTCTGTAAAATGGATGAATTTCCATACCTATCTCTTCTTGTTGTGTGGTTTAAATACACTGATAGATAAAATGAACTTAGAATAATGGTTCATAAACATAGAAAATTTAAAAATGTTAAATGTTAAAATAGAGAATATTTATTAAAATTCAATTTAATGTGATTTAACAAATATTTATACTATTGTCTTTAGGTGTTTGGCATTATGCTAGACTCAAACTATATACACAGGTTGATAAGACGTAAACCTTGTTTTAAAAGAATTCACAGTTTCAGTGTCAGACTATATAATTTTTTCAGATTTTGTAATTTTATAAGTTTATAGATTTATTGTTTAACCATGTAAAATGTTATTTTTCTTGCCAAATTCTAGATCTTAAATTGTCTACTGTCTACTTAAATTGACTATTGGTGAAAATATTTTACCAATGGAAATTATAAAATATTTGCCTACTTCCTAAAATGATGTGATTAGAAAATCTTTCATAATTATGCCTCCTTGAAAACTGAAAATATAGATGAGCACAAAAAACAATTATAATTCCTCAAAGCAGATATCATTATTGTTAAATTAATTTTATATTGTTTTCCCCATCTTTATGGTAGGGTATAGATATGGACATACAAAAATATAGGTATAGATATGATTTTCATAATAAACATACAGTTTTCAACTCTTATTTCACTTAACCCTGCATCATGAAATTTTCCCATGCTAGTAAGACTTTGAATGATGCCTAATATTCACTCCTAATGACATATAATTTATTTAAGAGTGTCTAACTTTTTCTAAATTTGTAGCTAAGACAAATAAGCTAATGTGTAAAGGCCTGAAGTTTGCATGGAACTTCAATAAATTTCTTAAGATTCAGTCCTAGAAATGAAAGTAAGATTCAAGAAATTTGAAAATGATATTTCATACATATTGCCAAATTTATTTTTTCATATTGTCATTCCAATTTATATGTTTTCTTAAAGGTAGAAGATTATTTCCAATTTGAGGCACTTACCAACATGGTGTAACTATCTATTCATCAATAGAACAGAAAAAATAATTTTAAAAAATGTTAAAAATCATGAGATTTGGGGAATTTTTACAAGACTTCTCTATACACTTCTTGAATTTTTTTGATAAAAGTCAAACATTTACCCACACAATAAATTCCATATATGTTGGTATTGATTATATATATATATATTTTTTTCAAGTATTATGTGACAACAATAGGACAAAGTAATGGTAGGTGCAAATGGAATTATACTGTTGTAACCTTTAAGCAACTAATAAGAATAAGACAAAGACATACAGCTAAAAAGCCAATAAAGGAGAGGGAATGGATTATAAAATAAAAATAATAATAGAAATAATAATAACACTTAAAACTAAAAGAGGCAAAAATAAATAAAAGCAAAGAAATAAAGAACAGAAGAGATAAACAGATAGTAAATAGCAAAATAGGAAATGTAACTCCAACTATGAAAAAAAAGATTAAATCTAAGTAGAGTAAACACACCTATTTAAGACAGACTGGGAGACAGGGGGAAAAAAAGTAAGAACCAATGGTATGATTTACAAACAAAACACATTAAATATTAAGACAAAACAATTGAAAGAATGGAAAAATATTTTACAATAAAAAAGGCAATATATGAAAATTGATGTGGCTAGGAATAGGAAACAAGTTGATATGAATTTGAAAGTATTACCAGAAATAAAGAGGGAAAGAGGGACATATCATTGTGATGAAAAGGTTAATTCATCAAGAAGATATTACAAATCATGTATATTTTTGTATATGTATGTGCATATCTGTAATAACAGATTCAAAATACATGAAACAAAAGCAAAAGGGAAATTAGGTAATTCTACAATCTTTGGGAATTTTAACAGTCTTTGCTCTGTAATTGGTAGAACAACTCAAGAAATAAAGAGTAAGGTTATTATATAGACGACCAGAACAACATTATGAACAACCTTGAGCAAATTCTCATTTAAAGATCACTAAATCCAACACCTACAGAATACACATTTTAAAAAAATGCATGTGGAATATAAACCAAGATAGACTGCATGATGGAAAAATAGAAACATTAAATTTCAAAACATTAAAATATTAAAAGAATATAAGAATTTAATTGGAAATCAATAAATACAATATGGGGGAAGACCAATATTTGCAGTTTTGGTAACATATTTCTTGTTAATTTTTTCTTCAAACATATGGTAAGTAACACTAGAAAATATTGTCATTTGAATGACTATGAAAACACAATTTGTGGGATTTAACAAAAGCAAAGTTAAGAGAAAGGAAGATCTTTAGCACCTTATATTAGAAGAGAAGACATGGAGAACTTCTGGTTTCAGTCCCTATATGTTAAGAGCTTGAAGTTATTGTTCTCAACCTATAAAGATGAGAAGGCTGATCAAAATGAAAAAAAAAAAAAAATCACTATCTTTTGGAACTCTAAGAACACTGAGGATGAAATGCAAATCACAACCCTGAAATCTGGAGAGACAACATTACTGATGAGTTCTGTCTACTTGAAGTAGAAGTTTCTTCAGTCATAAATTGATAAGAAAACTTAAAAGGTAGTTTTGATGAATTGTTAGAAGTTGAGTGTGGACTAGATGAGAGTGAGAAAATCTTGGGAGCTGCAGGCATAGGGTGGAGCCCACCCTTTCATGGGTTTTAGCTCCAAGGGCCCCAACAGATTCTCGTTTTTGAAGATTGGAGAAATATCTCCTCCTGCTTCTAACTGGAGAAGAAGAGTAAATATTGTGCAATAACCTCTACAGCAATCTCAACAACAAAGTCATTGTCTCCAGGCCAGCTGATTTTTACCAGAGACTAATCCCAGCTGTGGAAGGATGTTTTTCCCACTCTAGACCACTCTAGCATTCCTGTCTCACCGGGGGTTGGGGGAAGCTGTAACAATGGAAAACATTTGGGGGTGTCACAACCCAGAGATACCAGACCACCAAAAGACTGAGATTTAATAATATAGTTATGGAAGGCTTCCCTTTTCCTACACTTGACCTCTGTGAAAAAAAGGTTCTAGAATAAAAAAAGTGGATTACAGCCCAAAGAGCTGCCAGATGCACACTATGTCTGAGAAGGAGTATGTAATGAAAAGCAAAGTCAAGCAAGATATTCAGAATAAAAAAGAAACTATCAGCAAATTATGAATAAAGAAAGCTTTCTCAATCTGATTTAAAAATACATCTAAAACATATAAAGTTAACATACTCAATCATGAAATATTCATTGCTTTCCCACTAACAGTGGGAAATGGCAAGATGACTACACTCACCATTTCTACTGACCATTTTACAAGTAGGCTTTGGGCAAAAAGACAAGAAAAAAGAAGAGAAATCTTAAAATTGGAATGGAAAAAATAAAATGCTCTTTATTTACATATGTTGCGATTGTGCACATAGAAATTCTAAATGATTCTACAAAAACAAAATACCTGTGCTGTGCTAACAAGTTAGAGGGGTTGCAGCACAGAGAGCCAATATACAAAATCAACTTTTATTTGTATATACAAGGACAAACAATTGGAATATGAAATGTAAATATAACACCATATATAGCAGCATTGAAAATATGAAATAATTAGGAATAAATTTTGCAAACCATATCAAAGATCTACATTGAATACTACAAAACAGCATTGAGAGAGACTAAGAAGAAATGAATTAATGGATCAATATACATGTT
Source organism: Choloepus didactylus (assembly GCF_015220235.1). NCBI lineage: Eukaryota > Metazoa > Chordata > Mammalia > Pilosa > Megalonychidae > Choloepus > Choloepus didactylus. Next base: position 186,076,337 of record NC_051309.1, on the reverse strand, counting down.
GATGGATTAAAAGACTCATTATATATAAGGTGTCAATTTTCATGTATCTGACAAGTTTCATCCACAGTATATCTTATGTCAAATGTCAATAATAAGAAAAGCAAATAAAAGGTAAACAAAAACTTGAACAAATACTGCACAAAATAAGATATATTAATGACAAAAAACATCATCAGAATCCAGGAAAACACAAATAAAATCCACTATGACATATTGCCCCATACCATGTAAAATAATTAAAATTTAATTCTACCAGTATCAAATATTAGCCAAAGTGCTTTGGAATGGTACACCTAATTAGGATTTTTTTTCAGCAGTTTCCTATATATTAAACATACACCTACTCTGTGATGCACCAATAACCACTAGTTATTTAATAGAGAGAAATGAAGGCATATGTCCACACAAGTACTTGTATATGAATGTTCATAGCAGTTTATTCATAATAGCTCAAACCAGGAAACAACCTGAATGCCCATCACCATAAAATGGGTAAACAAATGCTCATATATTCATATATGACTCAGCAATAAAAAGGAATGAATTATTCATACACACAAAAATTTGGATGAATCTCAAAACATCATGCTGTTCAAAAGAAGATAGACACAAATAAGTTTATACTACAGGACTCATTAGTATGAAATCTAAGAAATGTCCAAACTAATCTTCATCATAGAAATTATAACAATCATTCATTTTAGGCAGCTAGTGGGGGATTGTCTGGGTTGTCAAGAGAGAACTTACTGTTATAATGGAAATATTCTACATCTTTATTCTAGTATAAGTTATATGGGTGCATATTCATAAAAATCACTAAACTATACATTTAAAATCTATGAGTTTTATTCCATCTATCATATACCCAATAAAAATAAATTGAATACCACTGGTAGAGTATAGCAAGTAATCCTAGGTCAATAAATCAGTACTTTGAATAAGTTCAATTTGCTCCACTTATAGAGAGTTGTGCTTCCATATTTTAAGGGATGGCAGCATTGCTTGTAGAAAGGGATTGGAAGGCATGTGATGGGAGAATTTATGCATAAAGATTAAACACACTTCCAGACTTAGAAAATGTCCTTAGTGGCTTGAAGTGAGAATAATTTTCATCTTATGACCTAAAAATTACTTTACTGTTTGGTGGAGTATGTTGCAGAAATTGAAGTGATAAATAAAAAAAATTTAAAAAAAATACAAAATTTATATATTTCTAAGTCTATGCCAAAGTGAAGCCTATAAAACAGAATGGGATTGCTTTCCATGAAATATTTTCTAGCATTGCTTTCTACCCCAAGCACCACCACTTAATTCATAAAATTATTAAAATTCAGTAATAATACCAGTTAATTTGATTTTGTCAACTAATCATGAAATCAATCTATACGATTATATATTTTGTCCTTATGTGAAAATGCAAACTGCAGTACATACTTTTAAAGCATAGCCCATTAGTAAAATGTGACTGTCTAAGATATTTATTGCATTTTGCAAGCTGTTTAAGAAAAATAAAAGATGCCCCATGTGGTGGTTTAAAGCCATATGTACCCCAGAAAACATATTCTTAAATCTAATCCATTCCTGTGGGTATAAATCTATTGTAAGTAGGACCTTTTGATAAGGTTACTTCAGTTAAGGTGTGAACCACCTCAACCAGGATGGGTCTTAATCCTATTACTGGAGTGCTTTATGAGAGAAAGAAATTCAGACAAAGAGAATGTCACAGAAGCAAGAAGCTGAACTCAACAAAACCAGGAAGAGAAGAGAGAGACCAGCAGATGGTGCTGATGGTGCCATGTGCCTTGCAATGTGACAGAGAAGTCAAGGATCACTGGCAGCTAGTCTTTGGGAAGAATTCGTTGCCCTGATGATGGTTTGATTTGGACATTTTTCTGGCCTCAAACTGTAAGCGAATAAATTCCCATCATTTAAGCCAACCCATTTCATGGTACTAAACATGCCCAGAAACTAAAACACCTGATTACTACAGAAATCAGATTGTGAAGAAATTCTATATTGCTATACTGATGAATAGGTTAACTTTGCTTTTTGTTCCCCCTTTTTGATACAGGATTAATTTTCTCTGTTAAATGAGTTTATATACATATTCATTTTTCATATTTAATACATATGATTGTGGCAAAGATGACCTGAGGTAACACATGTAAAGGTTACATCACTGGGATTAAGCCAAAAACCTGGGAGCTCAAACTTAAAAATCATCAATTCCTGGCCTACCCGAGTACCCTACAATCCCTTCCTACGGACTTCATCAGTCATCAAGGGAGAACAGATTTCTAAATCCCAATTCATGCTTGAAGTAGCTTACTAACTGGGGACATCTAGTTACAAATGGAGACCTCTAGTTACATAAAGCCTTCAAAAGTATCTTCACAAGTTCCAACTAAAGTGAATTGCTTCTTAAAGATTCATGGAAAGTTTAAGAATTTGTATTAAGGATCTTAAGCTTTTAATATTGAAGAAGTGCTAAAAGCAAAGTCAGCCAAAGTTATTAAAATTCATGAATGTAACATGGGAAAAAGGTTAAAGTTCTACTACAAATTTCTATGAGTTCAGTCGTCTAACTGTGACTGCACTGAGACAACTTTCCATATAGTTACAATCAATTTCTCTCATTTCAATCAGTCCATTGCATCCCCAAATTGTAGCTGGAAATTATAAATTTACAACAATATCCCAAATGTATTAAATGTGTTTTATGGCTGTTTTTAATTTTTAATTAACTTTCATTTTGACATATTGTAGATTCACATGCCATTATAAGAAGTGTTACAGAAAGATGTACCAAGTTTTCCCTAATGGAAATGCCTTGCAATACTATAATGCAATATCACAGCCAGATACTGAAATTGATACAGTCAAAATGCACATTTCCATCACCAAAAGAGTTCCTCATGTTGCTCTTTTATAGCCACACTCACTACCTTACCACAGAAACTCCTCCTCAAACCCTGGTATCACTAATCTGCTCTCCACTCCTATATGTTTTGTTATTTAAAGAATGTTTTGCAAATGACATCATACAGTATATCTCCTGTTAGCTTTGACTTTTTTCATTCAGTATAATTCCTGAAAGATCCAACCAGGTTGTTGTGTGTATCTGTAGTCCCTTCTTTGTCATTGCCAGCCAGTTATTGATGTCCCACATTTTAACTACTTACCCCTTGGAGGACATCTGGGTTGTTTCCAGTTTGGGCTACTATAAACAAAGGTGTTATAAATATTCCTGTACAAGTTCTTGTAGGAAATAAGTGTTCATTTCTTCAGAAAAAATCTTAGGACTGCAATTCCTGAGTTATATGTTAGCTGCAAGTGTATTTTTTTGAGAAATGCCAACCTGTTTTCCAGGGTGGCAGTGCCATTTTGCAATCCTATTTGCAATGCATGAGTGATCAGGTTTTTCTCATCATTGCCATTTGGGGTTGACTTTTTTTTTTTTTTTTTTTTTTTTTTTAATCATTCTGCTATGTGTTTAGTGATCACACATTGTGGTTTTAATTTGCATTTTCCTATTGACTAATAATGCTGAGCATCTTTTCATGTGCCTACTTGCCATCTGTATATCCTGTATAGTAGAATATCACTTTATGTCCTTTGCCTGCTTCTAAAGGATTGCTTCTTTAATTTTTACTATTGAGTTTTGGTCATTCTTATATATTCAAGATACTCATTTTTTGTTAGATACATGCTTTGCAATAGTTTCTTCCTGTTTATAGTTTGTCTTTTTCATCCTCATAACAAGATCTTTCCCAGATCAAAAATTTTTAGTTTGATGAAGCCTAATTTATCAAATTTTCCCTTTATGGGTCATGCTGTTGGTGTCAAATTTAAGAATATTTTGCCTAGCCTATATTCTGAAGATTTTCTATATTATATTATTTTTCTAAAAATTTTATAGTTTTAGATTTTTACATTTAAGTCAACAATCCACTTTAATTTAACTTTTGTGTAAGTTGTAATACTTACATCAAGGCTCATTTTCATGCCTATGGATGTCCAGTTTTTTCAGCACCATATATTGAAAGAGATATCCCTACTCTGTTGAATTACTTCAACACCATTGTAAAAAATCAGTTGGGCAAGTTTATGTGGGTCTATTTCTGGGTTCTCTAGTCCATTCCATTGATCTATATGTCTATTCCTCTAGTAAACTACACCATCTTGATTACTAGCAATATGGAACGTCTTAATGAGAACCAAGATACGAGGTGATTACCCTCAGAAGTTGGTAATTTTACCACTGAGCTACAAAATGATAGCCTTTTCCAATAGCAAAGTACCTCCAACACACATAGAGCATAAGTATCCCCCATGGGGTGGCTGCAGATCTGTGGGCAATATGAATGGCCGTATATACCTTACAATTGGATAGGAGATTGCACATGGGGGCAGTCGTATGTCCCTGCCACCTTATATGATTCTTTGCCACACATTCCTAGCAATTCGGAAATGGTTAAATCTTGAATATTGAGTGACTCATACACCCTCGTAGTTTTATTCTTAAGCTATTCTTGCCCTAGGTGGGGCTGTGACGATTACTGCAAAGCATAAAACTGCCTTGGTTAACCAAAGAGCTCACGTGCTTAATGAATCTAAATTAGCAGTTATGATTGAAACCACCCAATTACAGAAAGTAGTCTTACAAAATAGATTGGCTTTAGACATTTGAACTGCAGCACAAGGCAGAACTTGTGCCCTGTGTATGTATTGTGTATATATTCTTGATCACTCACATAAAATTTCATGAGTTTTAAATCATATGCAAGAGCACATACACAGTATTGATCAATTATCTACTGACTCCCTTTCTACTTGGCTTAATTCTCTTACTCAGCCTTGACAGCATTTCTTTATAGGATTACCTGCCCTATGTGTTGGATTATTACTATTCTGTTGTCTTTTATATTGTTGTAGTATATGGGTGCAACATCTATCCTATGGTGAATGTAGCATGTTAAGGAGGAGTGGATTGTAGTGGCCCAGGCCCAGGCCCCCTCCTAAATAACCCGTAACAAACCTGCTTTAGCCAAGGACAAAAGTCAAGAAAGTAAACAGTATCCCCAGAGGGTGAAGTATGTAACCACAGCTGTAAAGATGACATTGATTGTATCTTAGTCTTAAACATTAATCTTAGTAAAACAATAGGCTTTAGGCCCCTTTAATGATTATGCTAGAGACCGGATATCCTCATACTATATGGAATGTCTTTGTTCTAAAATCACATATTATCCCCTTTACCCCTGTTCCTTGTGGAGTGCTAAACCTCTGGATCAGCTGCCACCAGAGACCCTTTCCTGTTTGCAAGTCCCAATACATTTGCATCTACTTCTGTGTCTGGCATATTTTTCAGTCTCACTGCATCACCAGCCCACGCTCTGCATGAACTCGATCTGTGTCTGAACATTGTGGAAGGAGGAATTTGTAGGTCCCTCTCCAGGTCAGTCCAAACAGCTTTTGCCAAGCAGGATTTAACATTTGATACTTTGACCAAAGTGTGTACAAGCTGATATAGGTCAGGTAGTCCTGGGTCATATGTACCCAAAAGAATTCTAAATTCTTCTATGAATATTTGCCAGTCTTATTTGGGGAAAATTTTAATTATAGTTTTTAATTCAGTTTAGATTCAAGGATTACATTCTGCTCTAGTGGGCAGCCAGTTTCCATAGAAGCCTTAATCTTTGAAAGAGTCTGGACTGGATCATTTTCCTTCAGGGTGTCAAGATGAACTGGTTAGGGCTGGGTAGAGGAAGATGGTGGAGCTATAGGTTTGGTTTGGCATTCTCTCCATTTTATTCTGTTTTTGGCTTTTTCTTTTTCTAATGAACCTTTATGTGAAGCTATAATGAAGGCAAATTGTCTTCTAACAGCCTCCAAGTACCATTCTAGACTCCTCCCCCCTCCTTTCTTAAAGTACCTCTCAAGTGCACAATTTTGTTCCTATAATGTTTATCAAAGTGGCCACTACAAAGAGGAATTATCCTTCATCAGATTCACCCATGAACAGAAATTTGCACGTTCAGAGTATGAGTATATAAGAAGCAGGAATTTTAGCAGGAGAAACAGAGGGAGATTTAGAGCAGGAAGATCCCATTACACTGTGGTTAGATGAATGGCCACAGACCTTTTGATTCAGTCTCAGGGACACCACTCTGAACTTATAAGTGGAAGCTCAAGATGGGTGTCTGGCAGCATAAGGAGTAGAAAAGGAGGCTCATTACATAAGAGCGAGAGGACCAGCAAACTGCTTTCCATATGACCCAAGTTGGGAGTTGGCTTAGTGGGCCTCATGAATTCCCAAAACCTATGTCTGTGAGAGAGATGGAAAATTAGAGAACTGGACAGAGAAATGAAATGAAACCAAATGTAGGATCTGATGATAGAACTGAAACCAAACTCAAACAAAAGGTACCTTAAAGGCAATTAAATTTGTTGCAAATTGTGGAGTTCAGATACAGGAAGGGGTTACCTGGGGGATGCAGAGTCTTGGTGATCAGACAACAGACACAAAAGGTTTTTTTGTAATCGGCTCACCTGGTGGGTCACCAGAGCCTGCAGCCCCAGGGGACACCTTCCATATCTCACTGGGGCCTCCAAACTTATGAAAGACAAATCTGAGTTCAATTAACAGCTTATAAAATTTTATTTGGGACACCAAAGTTTTGTTGCAGCAAAGGAAACCAGAACAGAAGTAACTTTGACATCCTAGGGATGGCAAATGATTTTTATAGACATAAGGAAATTAGCATGACTCCTATTGATTGGATACAGGTTTGTCCCATCCTATAGGGATGGGTCTAGGGCAGCTGAGCTTTATTTTGTATTGGTTTAAACGTAATGAATTAGGACTTGATTGGCTATCTGGGTCAGCAGCCTTGGTAGTGACTTCAGATTTCAAAAGAAAGAGGGAATTCAAAGAGGAAGTAGGGCATTTTTTTAAAATTTAATTTTATTATTTTTGGCTCCCAGGGGTCCTCCAAGCTTTTTCTATACAATTTTTATCAATTATTTCTGAAAATCTTTATTCGGTTTTAGATTCAATTGGATTTCCTTCGACTGTAGAAGTTCTTAATATTAGTAGGTTTTCTAGTTTAACAAATTTCACTTTTTAAATTATCATTTTACAATTTTGACTCAAGAATGTTCATTATTCCCTGAGAACTTCTTGGCATTCTAAAAAGGAGCTAATCAATGGAAAATAATCATAAAATCCCTCTAATGGTAAACCAAAAAACAGGGTGTACTCAGTAAATAAGGGACTATTGAATAAGTTATCTTCCAAATTATACAGGAAACAGAAAAAGACATTCTCTGAAATGAAACCTAGGAAAATGAAGACATGACTGGAGAAGTTTGATTATTTTTTGGAATAACTAATGAGCATTGACTAGTTGAAAATATGCTACTGATACTACCGTAAGATTCCCTATGAACAATTCAAGAAGAGAATCTCCATAATTTAATGAAGAGACTGATGTTATTCTCAGGAGAACTTCCCTTGAATATGACTATTAAAAAGTAACCTGCATTGTAACAAATTTTCCACACCAAGGCAAAACTATGCACTATAGTTAATAGTATAATTATAATAATATTGTTTCATCAATTGTAACAAAGTTACCACACTAATGCAGAATGTTAATAATAGGGAAAGGTGTTAATAATAGGGTGGTACATGGGAATCTTTTATTTTAAGGATGATTGTTCTATAAACTCACAACTTATCTAATAAAAATTAATTAAATGAAAAAAATCTACATTCACTGCAGGTTCATTTTTTTATGACTGTAGCTGTATAAGGAACCAATGTTATTTCTGAAGGGTAGGGATGCCTAGCAGGACTTAAAAGTGGAATCAAAGTGTAACTTTTTTCAGTTTATTTATGACATTATTTAGGAATAAAGATTTTAATTCTGTGTGGGATGATGAAAAGTTTTGGTAATGGCTTGTGGTGATGGTAGCACAAAATTGTACGTGTAATTAACACCAATGTGTTATGTATTTGCATGTGGCTATAAAGGGGAAATTTTATGTTGTATATGTTACTAGAATAAAAATTAAGCAACAGCAACAACAAAAAAAAAACAACTTAGGCCTGTACAACACACAACACAAACAATGAACCCTAAGGAAAACTATAATTATAGTAATATTGTTTTATCAATTGTAACAAAGTTACCACACTAATGCACAGTGTTAACAATAGGGAAAACTGAGTTTGTGTTGGGGGGGTGAGTGGGTAGTATATGGGAACTGTATTTTCTGCATGGTTTTTCTGTAAACTTACAACTTCTATAGTATATATATTTTAAAAAGGGGGAAACGAATTGACTGTCAAAAAATAACACTTTTTCCTATCTGACAGAAACAGGCAGAAGCAACCGCTTGACTAAAAATTCTTGAGGCCGCCAAGGGAGGCGGGGCCTCACGGAGGCACACAGTCAGCCACGGTCGCAGCCTGCCCTGCGCGGGCCAGGGCCAAGGGGAGTAACTACAGGGGCTCACAGCCACCGCCCTTAGCTAGCTCCGCGGTCACTCTTGCCCTCACACACACTCACAGATGGCCTGAGGTGGCCGCAGCAGCAGCAGTGGCGGCCACAGTGGAGTAATGCAATTCCTGGGATGCGGACACGGTTTCCGTGGAAGACCCGGTGCGGAAGGTGGGGAGCGGCGGCTGCAGCGTGGGCGGGCACCGCTGGGAAGGCGAGCCCAGGACTAGGACCTCTAGAATAGCTGGGATGACGATGATGAAAAAAAGAGGAAGGAGAAGTAGAAGTTTCAGAGAAGAAAAAAAAAATAGTATAGAGGTTTAAAGAGAAAGAACAGCAACAGAATAAAAGGCAAGAAGAAATTAAAAAGATGTTAGAAGAACCTAAAGTGCTAACACCAGAAGAACAATTAGCCGATAAACTGCGGCTAGAGACGTTGCAGGAAGAGTCAGACCACAAATTAGCAAAATAAACTTCTGGTGTTAATAATACAGTTTATGGAATAGATGCTAGGAACCCATCTTCGAGAGAAGATTTCAGAGAGTTTGGAAAGTTACTGAAAGATAAAATTACACAGTATGAAAAGTCACTATATTATGCCAGTTTTTTTGGAAGCCTTAGTTCCAGTTGCATGTATTTCATTGGAAATTGATGATTTAAAAAGATTACTAATTCATTGACTGTGCTTTGCAGTGAAAAACAATCAAGCAAAGCAAAGCCAAATGCCCTGAAGGGGGAATAAAGGACACCATGAAAGACAGTCTGGCTCTCCATGGTGGTTATGATGAAGGATATGTAGAAGACTATGAAGACTTCATGTGACATTTTTTCCTTTGCTCATATCTTCTTTCTGTTGCCCACAGTCTCTTCAACATGTAGCACAACTTCCTTTCATTTCAACTCTGCCAAATGCTGCAATTTGAAGTGCAGTATCTTTCTGCTGCTTATTTAACCCCATGACCTTTAGATGCTAACGTGCATATGACGGAATTTGGATCTTGTTGCCAAGGGATTAAAAGTGGGAATCTCAGTTGCTACTAAATCACAGTAAAAATAAACAAACAAACAAACAAATAAATAAATAAATAAATTCCTAATAATGTTGCCATTGTTGCTATCTGATTCCATAGTAGCAGTCATTAACTTGGAAACAAAGGTTGCAACATGACAAAAAAATTATGTAGTATTTACCAGCCCCATTCACTAAAAAAACTTTATACCTACTTGAACTACTTCATAACTTGTCAAGAAAAGTAGTTCACGGCAAGTGCATGTGGTGTACACCTAGTATTAAACTTACTTTCTCTTAAAGTTGACCTTGAGGATATTAAAAATACATTGTGAAGAAGACTGCTTATTTCAGAGTGAAGATACTGCAGCTGAAAAGTCACTACCAGTTTGATACTTAAAAACTAAATGACCAAAACCCTCCAACTTTGAAGCTGAAGAGTGTAAACCTCTCCCTTATTGCAGTACAAGTTGTGGAATCTGGTAAGTGCTTAGGCTGTCTAGTTTATATTATTAGAATCTTTCTACTGATGGAGTGCTTCAGATGGGGTAGGGAAACTTTTTTACCTGTTTTAACTGCCTGATTTAAGCTGTCCAAGTAACAAATCTCTTTTGTTCTCCTAGGCTGCAATGGAACAACTTTTACAGGGCTTTGGCATTTCCTTTCCTTTATAAAACATGTTCAAAACTGTGTCAATTAACTTCAGTTTGGTAAGTTGCAATGTTAACAATTATGACAACTGCGGTGTTTTATAAAGCAACTAATTTAATAAAATCACTGTTGTGAGGACTTAAAAAAATCTCTTGAAAATATTAAATATTTTTTCTAGACTAACTAACCAACCTATCCAATCTGCAAAACTTTATATTTTGAATGAGTTGGGGCACTTGAGAACAAACTGTATCTAAAATCATGGCAATAACTGTGAATGGTGGCTAAAATTTATTATTGCTATCATTATCTTATTCAGTCCTTACCCCAGTTCTAGACGGAAAAATATTGTTTTCATTTTCTGGATCAGGAAGTTAAGTATCAGTGAGTTTATATAAGCTGTCTGCCCAAGATCCCAGTAAATTACTTTGAGGAATTTAAATCCAGTTCTGCCCTACTCTAAAACATGTGTTCTATGTCATAAAATACATGCTGTTTATTTACATGAAAGGTCCAGTTGCTTCCTTCCCAAATATCTATATGCTCTTTCTTATTCGTAAGTGTATTCTATGTATGATAGAATGGAGGGCAGCAGGGTTTAGGTTAAACCCCTACAGTTTCTTAGGATGGCTTCAGCAAAGAAAGGTAGGGAAAACTGTGAAATTTTCAAAACCACTGAAAGTTGTCATTGTTGTTCAGAACAAGGTTGAACTGAGCTCCTAAGGAATTAAAAAGAAGGCTTAGTGTCTAGTATTTATTAGAGGTATTTATTGTGGCCAGGCTAATTGTGGTAGGAGGAGGAGAATAACTGATTTTCTCTCTAGAGATTTTCAAAAGTACCACAAAAATTGAAAAGTACTTAAATTTAAGTGACAAAAATTAATAAAATATATTCTTTCTTATTCCTTCTGTCCATTCAAAGAATTCTCTGTTCTTTGCTCATGGCAAATCCTTTCATTCACTGGTGAGCTAATCTCTTCTCTTTGGTTGGCATGGAGAAAACAGAAAACAAATTAATGTCAAACAGAATTTGAATGTCATATATGTACCTAATGAAAATTACCACAATGTACTCTCTGCATTATTCATTTTCCTAAACTTAGTGTTTTCTCCTGTTTACCATTCTATTTCTTACGGTTTTCAAACCTCTGAACTTCTCCCTCCTTATCAAATCTTGCTTTCCAAAAAGGAATTTGGAGTTGAAAGGGAGTTTCTTCAATGCCACCACAAATCACACTTTATAGCTTATTTTCTTACTTCTGCATAGGCTATCAAACCTGATATATTGTATTCTAAAAGGAAATATAATTGATTTGGGAAACATCCACTTGCCATTTTATTTAATATATTTTAATTACTCAGAAAGGTCTATAAATGACCTAGATAATCCAGAAAATCCCAAAATGATTATGTATGAATTAAAGTATGTATAAACAAAAGTATATGAAATATTACATAGTAATATTGGGATTGAATTCTGATATATGCCTCTGGTTGAAAGTCAGTTTATGGCATTTAACTGGTTAACAGACAATAGCACTAAAAAAGGAATTAAAGAAAGAAAGCAGACTGCCTTCTAGGAGATTGCAGGCTATTGAATCAGACTGACCTTAATAAGAGACCCATGGAACAGTTCACCTACTGGTAATGAAAATGAAATCTCTACTTAGCAAGGTTGGCAGCTGTCACCTCACTTTGAGCTTTAACAAGTCTGCTGATACATATATGAAGACGAGAGTCTGACAGAGATAGCCAGTCTGGAAAATTGCTAGGAGAGAGAGCAGTCAAGTAGGAAACATATCCATTCTTTAGAGAGATTTCTCGCTACGCCTTTTGAAGCCATGGACATGTGCTATAGCAGTTCATATTTGCATTTCAATTCATCTATATGGGACATTGTCTTCTCTACTCAAATGAGCCTTTCAGCTAAATTTCATTTTTGAACTAATTAGGGGCAAGGTATGAGAAGGAAAACAATTAAAAACCTGGTTATAGGGAAATAAATATATGTGAAGTCAATCCTATGTCACTACATTTTTAAAAGACATTTCTAGAAACAGTTAAGGAAGAACTATAGCTTGACAGGGAATGTAGTCTGATCACAGCATAGAAAAACTCCTTTCTTCTTTTACAACCTGAAATACGCTTTATATCAAATGCAATTCAGTGTAGGACAGATTTTCCCATCTCTCATTCTTACTATCTGTTTTAATTTCCTGGGCTGCTCAAGCAAATACCTTTAAATTTGTCAGATTAAACAATGGGAATTTATTAGCTCATGATTTTGGGGCTTTAAAAGAAAGTCCAAATCAAGGTGTCATCAAGCTGTTGCTTTCTTCCTGAAGACTGGTGTTTTAGGGCTGGTTGCTGGTGATCCTTGGCACTTAGTTTGTCACATGGCAATACACATTGAGGTGTCTTCTGCTCTCTTCCTTCTCTTCTGAGTTTTGTTGGTGTTCGGCTTCTGGTTGCTATCTCTGTGACTTTCTCTCACTCTGTCTGAATTTCATTCTCTTAGTTGGAACTTCAGCAATAGGTATGATTAAGACCCATCCTGATTGGCTGGGCCACATCTTACCTGAAGTAACCTCATCAAAACGTCCTACCTATAATGGGGTCACACACCCACAGAAATGGATTAAATTTAAGAACAAAATCACACTAGTAATCACGATAAATGTTTCTGAATTTGATGTAATCAAAAGATCTATTTAAACAAAATGACATAATTCAAATAGCTTTGAAGCAAACAAAATACAACAAACAGACACCTATACACACCCCCACACACTCTAAGCTTATTTCTAAATCTTTCTTTTCATCTTTTGTGAAATAAACTGAGAAAAGCTGCTCATATTCCTTGTCCCAAAGATATACTATTACAGACTTAAGTCCCAGAAGTTCCAAATAAAAAAAAGTCAGGTTTCTGAAAACAGCTCTACTAAAACTTTGAAAAAATGAAAATCTAGAAATATACAGTCTACCCTCCATCTACTACTGGCATAGATGATTTCAGTTCTAATTTATTGATGCATGAGAAAAGGATGAAGGTGGATCACTTTTTAAAAAATGCACATTCACACATGCACGCAAACACACACACTTGAAACTATCCTTTCCTACTTATATCTCAAAATAGTGACCTGCAATTTGAGACATTAAGGTCTCCTATGATTAAAGATGCACATTTCTAGGATATGTACATCCATAAATCAAAATACCAACTAGGTTAATATAATAGTTAACAAAAGGAGCTCTGCAAAATCACCAACTTTTGCTTGGTAATCACTGTCAGGCAAACACTCCTTAGTATGTGGATTCAAACAGATCTTTAATTTCAAACTTGTGGTGTCCTCTGTCAAAGGAATATTGATAGAGCTCCTGCAGCTGGCCTTTCTATATATTTACATGTTCTATTCAGAAATTTTTAAAACACTAAGTACACACTTCTTTGATGATTAATATAATGTGAAATATATTATCATTGAAGTGTAATTTGGAACACATGCTTACTAAAAAGCATTGAGAACTTGCAGTGTACATTTGCCATTTAAAAATTGCATTTTAAAACTGACTAGACTCGTAAAACAAGCTATTAGCAATATGAATCTCTTTTGCATTCTTCATAAATTATGTCCCCGATAGATATAATTGTGAGTGAATTGTGAGAAAAAATATGATTTAGTTTATAAATTAACATCAATATGTACTGTAAAGGGAATTTAAAATGAGAAAATATTTCTTCTCTCGAAGACCCTGTTTTTCTTCAATTTATTTGACTAAGGAAAACACACACACATACAACACAAAGCTGGAATATATAATTTGTTATTTCATGTTTTAGCTCTTATTAATGATTGTTAAAAACAAGCATCCTGATTTTTACCATAGACAATCAACCATGTTTCCAGTGACTTTCTTACTTCAATTCAATGACTCTAACTTTTCCAGTTATTAAACAATTGTTTTTAATAAATCTTTGTGCTAATTTTAATATATGTTCATCCACATTATTAGTGATTGAAATAGCCACATAAATTTCCAAATTAAATGAATCTAGGAGGTGAAAATGCAGGTGAGTATGATTCAAATACTTTCTTGTTAATACCTATTTTTTTAGATTGATAAGAAAGGCATTCTTAAATGAGGAGCTCAATCTGAGATACTCTCCCAAGAGAATTATTCTTCTAACCACCAAAGAAAACCACTATGAAATAATTGCTCATTTAAATGTTATATCTAAATAAATAAAGATCACTTTCCTTCTGTACTTTTAAATAAATTAAACTGATTAAACTGTAATGCAGTCAATTCTCTAACACTGATGGTAATGAAGGGAAATGGCAAAACAAACAAACAAAAAAACACTCCACTCTATTTGAAAAAATCCATTTTCTAAATAGTTTTTTGAATTTTGCTTTTCCCTGATTATAGGGGGCAGATCATGATTGCTATTTTAAGCTATATTACAAATTTCAAAGTTTGTTTTAAACTAACTGTTTTACACACAAGTTAATTAGGTAAAGTACGATCTAATGCATTTTAAAAAAAACTCATTCTCACTATAGAATTAAAAACATAAATTGGCATGGAGTTCAGACTTAAGAGGCTGTTATGATAAATTAGGTGAGAGATTAAGGGGCAGGAATTAGGTCCCCAGCAACAGCAATTGGAGGGACCAATGGAGTGGGGAGATAAGTGTAGAGGTAGAATTAAGAGGTAAAAAGTAGAGGGCAAGCATGACATTTTTGAATTCACATAAGTACTTCTGCATGGCTGGTGGTTTATTATTTATTTGAAGGCAAAAAGGAATGAAGTATCAAGTATGTTAATGGGTTTCATATTTGAGAAATGTAGTGGAAGTAGTGGTCAGGATAAATTGTGGACCCAGATTGGGTGTGAGTAAAGACCTCTTTATTGACAAGCTGTGTGATTTTTTTATTAATAATTTTTTTGTTAGAGAAAAACTATGAATAAAATATGTGAAGTACAGAATTCCAATATGCTACCCTATTATTAACACCTTGCATTATTGCTGTGCATTTGCAATAGTCCAGGAAAAACATTCTTATAATTGTACTATTACTGTAGTACATAATTTACAATAGGGTTCATTGTATTGAACAGTCTTATGTTTTTCCTTTTAATTTTTATTCCAGTAATATATAGATGACCTACATTTTCCCCTTTTAACCACATTCACATATATAATCATTGTTGTTAATTATATTCACGTTATGCTCCCATCACCAGCATCCATTACCAAAGCTTTATAATCAACCCAAATAGAAACTGTACAATTTAAGCATTAACTCCCCATTCCCTATCCCCAACCCAGCCCCTTGTAACTTATATTCTAAATTCTGGTCCTAAGTATTTGCTTACTCTAATTATTTCACATCAGTGAGATCATACAATATTTGTCCTTTGATGTCTTCAAGGTTCATCCATGTTGTTGCATGAACCAGAACTTCATTATTTTTTGAAGCTAATATTCCATTTATTCCAAATTCCATTTGGTTTGTCTGTTCATTATTTGATGGACACTTGGGTTGCTTCCATCTTTTGGCAATTGTGAATAATTCCACCAAGAACATAGGTGTACAAATATCTGTTTGAGTCCCTGCTTTCAATTCTTCTGGATATATACCTGGTAGTGGGATTGCTGGGTCATCTGGTAATTCTATACTTAGCTTTCTGAGGAGCTGTCAAACTATCTTCCACAGTGGCTGCACATTTTACATTACCACAGTGAGGAAGTGTTTGTTCTGATTTCTCCGCATCCTCTTCACATTTTTAATTTTCTGTTTTTGTTAATTTTTTAATGGTAGTCATTCTAGTGAGTGTGAAATGCTACCTTGTGTTTTGATTTGCATTTCCCTAGTAGCTAATAATGTTGTGCATCTTTTGATGTGCTCTATAGCCATTTGTATTTCCTCTTTGGAGAGATGTCTATTCAAGTCTTTTGCCCATTTTTTTTAGCTGGGTTGTTTGTCTTTTTATCATTGAGTTGTAGGATTTCTTTATATATTCAGGTTATTAAACCCTTATTGCATTTGTGGTTTCCAAATATTTTCTCCCATTGAATGGTTTTCTTCTCATTTTCATAATAAAGTCCTTTGAGCTTCAAGGGTTGTTAATTTTGATGAGTTCTCATTTATCTGTATTTTTCTTTTGCTGTTTGTGCTTTAGGTGTAAAGTCTAAAAAAAAAAAATGCATTGCTTAACACAAAATCCTGAAGATATTTTCCTATATTTTCTTGTAGGAGTTTTATATTCCAAGTTCTTATATTTAGGTCTTTGAGCCAACTGTGTGATTTTGATTTTGTCAGTATATCACTTCATTTGGAAAATGGGGATAATTACATTTTCTTGCAAGGTTAATTGGAAGTATTAAAGGTTTTAACATATGGCACTTAGCACAGTGCAACTAGAGTAAGTACTTAATAAGTGGTAGCTAGTATGATATCATTCACAGAGATATTGCAAGTAGGTTTGAGTAGGGAGTGTCTGTGATGAGTTCCCTTGCAAATATGCATTCTGGAGATGCCTCTGTGATATCCTAGTAGATATGGCCTAAAAACAATTACATATGTTACTTGGTATTCATGAAATGAGATCTTAATTGGACATAGATACATGAAATCAACAGTAAGGTGGTGGCAGCTGTTAGTTCACAATAAAATATGTGAAAGATGAGAGAAGAGAGGAGAGCTAGGTCAGAACATGAAGAAACAATTTTAAGTGACAGCTTGAGGACAGTAATCATACAAAATAAAGTAAGGAAAGCCAAACAGTGGATGCTAGAATAAGAAGACTGTTTAAAACCTCACAGAGATAGTACTTTAAAATGTTGTAAAATATTGTACAAGCTGTTAAAACTTGAGGACTGGGAAATAGACATGACAATGAGGGTAATAAAAAGCATTGGTGACTTTGGGGAGGATCGTTTCCATGGGTTGGAGGTAAGGGAAAGGAGACAGATTGACATGGGTTGATAAATGAATGGAAAGTGAAAAATTGGGAACTCAGCTTGGTACTAACTCCTTTGAAGAAATTTTGCTAATTTGAATGGGAATGGGAAGAATAAATGATTTTATTCTTCTATGTTAAATGAGTTTTGAAGACTCAAGATGTCTGCATACCTTTAAAGAAATGAGGATGGAATGTAGCCTCTAAAGAGTTGAAAACAGAATACACAGAAGAGAAAAGGAATGATGGACAGAAATATTTGAGGATAGAAGAGTGATCAGCCCATAGCAAAATGTAAAGATCAGTTCCATTGTGAGAATGAACAAAGCATCAGGGTGAAATTGGAATGAAGTTAAGCTAGTAGCATCTGTCTTCCTGTGAGGTAGTAGGGAGAAAAATGACACCTACTGAGAGTGAAGTCGAATTGAAGGTCGAAGTTTAAATTGTCACTGCCAAATGGAAAGATATGGTAGATCTATATCCAGGAAAACTATAGCCTTTTCCATTTATGGTCTTTACTTGGAACTTATCCATGTTGCTTTATATATGATCTGAGATACTTGGTCTCAAATACAAATCCCTTCTGAACAAACCAGTTAGAAGTTTTGTCTCTCAGTAGACAAGTCACGAAAGAGCTGTTCTGAACATACACAATACCCAGAGAGTTACTCCCTCCACTGACATATTGATGCATCAAGCTTTATGACTTGGCTGCTGGTGCCCAGGCTAAATATCACAGTTTTCAGCATGTTAGACTCCTACTTACCCCTATCGGCTAGGTACCTTTCTGCACTACTGAATCTGCAGGGTTATCTGGCAATCCTCAAAGGATCCCATGCTTTATTCTGCCCTATCTGGCTAAACAGTCCCAGTTTCTTGAACAATGCTTAAGCATGAGTAAAAATCCACCTTTCTTGTCTGAATCCCCTTTAATTCAGGGGGATTTCCATCAAAATCAATCTATTTTACTGGTCATCTGGTCACCAACTTGAATCAATTCCAGGTGATAAATAACTCATGGAATGGAAAGGTAAATCTCATATTAACAGAAGAATTTTTTACTACTGACAGGAAGCCAGTATTAAAGATTTTCAATTTGTCATCTCCCTTGTAATATGGCTAATAAAATAGTGCTTGACCTAATATATTTAATCATATATTAGGAGCTGACGGTTTTTGGTATCAATTTGATTCTTATTTCTCAAGGACACTCTGCTAATATTTCTTAATATTACCTATCATTTTTTGAAAGACATGATAAAGGTTAGGTATAATGGCATAAGAGCTGGATCAACTGTCATTTCATATCTTTTACTTTAATTTTACACACACTTCAATCAACATAGTGTGATGTGTGGAAAATACTAAGTTGCAGTCCAATCTCCTTTGCTGTCTTCTTTAGATTTTAATGCATTAATTTTCCTATTTTCTCCTTTCACCCATTTTTATATTTAAGTTGTCTTTTGGTTCATTTGATTTTGATTTTGTCATCACCGTGTGACAGGTAGGGCATCAATCTACTAAAAAATTGAAAATGGCTTTTAAAGCAAGTAAAAATTTAAGGAATGTTATATATTTTTTGTCAATATTGGAAAAGGTCATAAGGAAGGATAATAAATAAATTAAGAATATAAATAAAAATAAAATAAAAATAAAAAATAAATTAGGATTTATTTATTTGAGAGTATATTGAGAGAGGGTTTGAGAGTACAGGAGAGCAGATGGCATAGGGGGATGATTTAGAGGATATTCAAGAGAAACTGGAATCAGAAACAGACATAGAATATTTAGAGCAATTAGGGATTTTCAGAGAGGTTGAAGATTTGGTTAATGATAGGATAATCAAAGGAAAACATAATTTCTTGGTTTTTGCCTCATCCTGATTGCAAAACTTATTACAAAGCAATGGTCATCAAGACAATGGAGTACTAAAATACAGATTGACATCTGTCAATGGATCCAAATTTTATGTTCATAAATAAACCCATACATTTATGATAAACTGACCTTTTAAATTAGATTTTATTGAGATATATTCACATACGATACAATCAACCATGGTGTACAATCAATTGTTCACAGTTCCATCATATAATTGTGCATTCATCACCACAATTTTTGAACCTTTCTATTACTCCAAAAAAATGAAAGTAAGAATAAAAAATAGAAGTAAAAAAAAAAGACACCCAAATCATTTCATCACCCCCATCCCACCCTATTTTTCATTTAGATTTTGTCCCCATTTTTCTACTTATCCATTCATATCCTGAATAAAGCAAGTGTGAGCGAAAAGGTTTTCTCCAATCACATGGTCACAGCATGTAAGCTACATAGTTATACAGTCATCTTCAAGAATCAAGGCTACTGGGTTGCAGCTTGACAGTTTCAGGTATTTCCTTTTAGCAATTCCAATACAATCAAACCTAAAAAGAGATATCTATATAGCGCATAAGAATGCTCTCCAGAGTGACATCTCGACTCTGTTTGAGATCTCTCAGCCACTGAAACTTTATTTTGTTTCATTTCACTTTCTGCCTTTGGTTGAGAGGTTTTCTCAGTCCCATGATGCCAGTCCCAGGCTCATCCCTGGGAGTCATGTCCCATGTTGTCAGGGAGATTTACACCCCTAAGAGTCATGTCCCATGTAGCAGGGAGAGCAGTGACTTCACCTGTTGAGTGTGCTTAGAGAGAGAGGGTCACATCTGAGCAACAAAGAGGTTCTTTTGGGGAGACTCAGGCACAATTATAAGTAGGCTTAGCCTCTTCTTTGCAGTAACAGACTTCATAAGGGCAAACCCCAAGACTGGGGCTCAGTCTACTAAATTGTTAGTCCTCAGTGTTTGTGAGAATATCAGTAATAACCCAGGTGGGGACATCCAACATTTCTGCATATTTCCCCAGTTCCACAGGGGGACCCTGCAAAAATATTTTTATTCTCTGCCCAAATTACTTGGGATTTATCAGAATTTCACACTAACACATACAAACCTACTAGATCTCACTTCCTATTCAAAGTTCCATGTAATTCTGGTGTTTGAATAAACTGACTGTACAAGTTAAATTATTTGATATCCTGCACCAAATGATCATCTCTTCCTTTGGTCTCACACAGATATTGAACTTTTAAAACACAGTCAATTTCATCCTTTACCCTTTGCCTGATTTGCCTTAGTCCTAACCAGATCTGCTTCAGTACTATTCCTAATTGAAGTCTGGACTCTTTTTCAGTCTTTTTAGCAGTTGCTCTTTGCACTAACACTGACATTCATTCATATCTGCCACGCTCTAGCTCTGAGTTTCAGGTGTCACACAGATACACAAAGTTCCAGAGACAGACCAGGTTATACACAAAGAGCTCAGCATCTCAGAATTTGGAGATAGCCATTACAATTCAGGAATAGATATTCCTACTGTAAGAGCTTACAATCTAGGGACCATTACAGTAAGTGTTCCCCTGACAACCTGTGCTGTGAGATTCAATTCTCAGAGTTTACATATTGTAGTTAGTCCTTACTGGTGAGGCATTAGAATGTTTGTTTGTCTTTTGATTTCTGGCATACTTCATTCAAAATGCTGTACACAATATCCATTCACCTCATTGTGTGTTTCACAGCTTCATTCTTCCTTCCAGCTGCTCAGTATTCCATTGTATGCATACACCACAGTTAATCATTCTGTTCATCAGTCGATGCACCCTTAGGCCATCTCCATCCACTGCAAATTGTGAATACTGCCTCCAAAAATACCAGTGTGCAAATGTCCATTTCTGTCCCTGCTCTCAGACATTCCAAGTATATACCCCATAATGAGGTTGCAGGATCTTAAGGATCCCACATACTTAGCTTCTTTGTGGAACCACCACACTGTCCTCCAGATAGGCTACACCATTCTACTTCCCTACAAAGAGTGTATAGGTACATCCCTCTCTCCATGTTTTCTCCAGAAATTGTACCCTTGTTTATATTTTCTCTGCAATTTTCTAGAGATATATTTCACATACCAACCACCCACAAGGTACAATCAATTGATCGCAGTATCATCATAATCATCATATAGTTGAGCATTCATCACCACAACCAGTACTTGAACATATTCTTTACTTTGAAAATAATTTAAAGAATAATAAAAAAGATGATAAAAATACCATACAATACAATATTTAATAAAGTCAGACAACAGAACCACTACCAAGAATCATATACTCCTTCCTTATATCCCCTCTCATAGACATTTAGCTTTGTTATGTAGCCTTTGTTACATTTAATGGAAACATATTAAAATGTTACTGTTAACCATAAACTCCAGTTTGCTTTGATTATATTTTATCCCCAATACCATTCATTTTTCAATGCTTTGCAAGGTTGAATTCATTTGTTTTCCTATATGTAAAACACTTTTTATATTTGTCCATTTAGTCACAATCATTGAACACTCTAAGTTTCAGTAAGTTACACAGTCACAGTCTTTATCATCTATCTTTCATTCTGGTGTCATACATGCCCCTATCCCTACTCTTTCAGCTTTACTCATAGACATCTTTGTTCAGCATACTTACAATATTGTGCTACCATCACACAGTATTATGCTATCCATTTCTGGATCTATACAACCCATCTTGTCGGCCATTCTATAATTTTTCAGCATCAAATGCCCAATCTCTACCCTCTTTATATCTCCTGATAACTTGTGTTCTCAGATTTTAATTCTCAAAGTTTGCTCATTAAGGTTAGTTTATATTAGTGAGACCATACAGTATTTGCCCTTTTGTTTCTGCCTAACATTGCTCAACATAATGTACTCAAGGTTCATCCATGTTATTATATGCTCCATGAATTTGTTCTGTCTTACAGCTGCATAATATTCAATTGTGCATATATACCACAGTTTGTTTATTCGCTCATCTGTTGATGGACATTTGGGCTCTTTCCATCTCTTGGTAATTGTGAATAATGCCACTAAATATCAATTTAAAAATGTCTGTTTGTGTCTTTGCTTTCAGTTTCTCTGAATATATGCCTAGTAATGGAATTTCTGGATCATATGGCAAATCTATACTTAGCTTCCTGAACAACAACCACACTGTCTTCCAGAGTGGCTACACCAATCTACATTCCCAAGAACAGTGAATAAGTGTGACTCTTTCT
Organism: Choloepus didactylus; assembly: GCF_015220235.1. Lineage (NCBI taxonomy): Eukaryota > Metazoa > Chordata > Mammalia > Pilosa > Megalonychidae > Choloepus > Choloepus didactylus. Next base: position 186,054,054 of record NC_051309.1, on the reverse strand, counting down.
CCCCATCCTCTCCAGCAATTGTAATTTTCTGTTTTTTGGGTAATGTCCATTCTGGTAGGTGTAGGATGATATCTCATTGTGGTTTGAATTGCACCTCATTAATAGCCGGTGAAGTTGAGCAGTTTTTCCTATATTTTTAAGCCATTTGTATTTCCTCTTCAGAAAAGTGTCTGTCCGTGTCTTTTGCCCATGTTTTAATTGGGTTGTTTGTCTTTCTGTTGTTGAGTTGTAGGATCTCTTCATATATTCTGGGTATTAAATCCTTATCTGAGATGGCACAGTGGTGAGGTGTAAGTTTTAGTTACTCCTCCAGGGCAGTAAGTGGAAAGCCAGGAACTGCATGGACCAGACATCGGAGAGCAATTTGACTTTGGGCATACTTCATACAACACTCACGAATGTGTGGAAAAGCTGAGATCAGTGAAACCTCCATCCTTTCAGCAGACTGGGAATGCCCCATACACAGCCCTGCATCCCAGAACCTCCCTTGGGGAATGGCACTCACATGTGATGTAGCACAATCATCCCTCAGCAGAGGAACTGGGAGTGCATGGCTTGTAAGAGGGACCCACTTGCAAGTCCCAGGGACTATGCAAGGACTTGTGGGTCAGTGGCAGAGACAAACTGTGGCAAGACAGAACTGAAGGATTAAACTATTGCAACAGCTTTAAATCTCCAAGAACACCTGAGAGATTTGATTATTAAAGCCAACCCCCTCACTAACCACTCAGACACATGCCTCATATGCAGGGTGGGCAACACCAACTACACATGCAAGCTTTGTGCACCAATTGGACCCCACAAGGCTCACACCCCCACTCACCACAAAGACAAAGTGGGAGAGAACTGGCTTGAGGGGAATAGATGGCTCACGGATGCCACTTGCTGGTTAGAGAAAGTGTACTCCACAAAGCTGTAGATCTGAAAAATTAGAGATAAGGGTTTGAACCAGTCTACATCTCTTAAAAGAACCCTATCAAGTTAAGCAAATGCCAAGAGGCCAAAAACAACAGAAAATTTTAAAGCATATGAAAGAAACAGATGATATGAATAACCAAAGCCCACACACCCAAATCAAAAGATCAGAGGAGACACAGTGCTTGGAACAATTAATCAAAGAACTAAAGAAAAACAACAAGAACATGGCACAGGATATAAAGAACGTGAAGAAGAGCATGGAACAGGATATAAAGGAAAAGAAGAAGACCCTAGAAGAGCATAAAGAAGAAATAGCAAGAGTAAATAAAAAAATATACGATCTTATGGAAATAAAAGAAACTTTTGACCAAATTAAAAAGATTCTGGATACTCATAGTACAAGACTAGAGGAAGGTGAACAGGAAATCAGTGACCTAGAGGACAACAGGATGGAAAATGAAAGAACAAAAGAAAGAATGGGGAAAAAATTGAAAAAATCAAAATGAACCTCAGAGATATGATAGATAAAATAAAACTTCCAAATATAAGACTCATTGGTGTTCCAGAAGGGGAAGAAATGGGTAAAGGTCTAGGAAAAATATTCAAAGAAATTGTTGGGCAAAAATTCCCAAATCTTCTAAACACCATAAATACATGAATCATAAATGTCCAGCAAACTCCAAATAGAACAAATCCAAATAAAACCACTCTGAGACATATTCTGATCAGACTGTCAAATACTGAAGAGAAGGAGCAAGTTCTAAAAGCAGCAAGAGGAAAGCAATTCACCACATACAAAGGAAACAGCATAAGACTAAGTAGTGAATACTCAGCAGCCACCATGGAGGTGAGAAGGCAGTGGCATGACATACTTAAAATTCTGAGAGAGAAAAATTGCCAACCAAGAATTCTTTATCCAGCAAAGCTCTGCTTCAAATTTGAGGGAGAGCTTACATTTCTCACAGACAAACAAATGCTGAGAGAATTTGCTAACAAGAGACCTGCCCTACTTGAGATACTAAAGGGAACCTTACCAACAGAGAAACAAAGAAAGGAGAGAGACATATGGAGAAAGGTTCAGTAATAAAGAAATTCAGTATAGGTATGTTAAAGGACATTAAGACAGAGAGGGAAAAAAAATATACCTGACAAGCATAAACCAAAGGATGAGATGGCCAATTCAAGAAATGCCTTCACAGCAATAACATTGAATGTAAATGGATTAAATTCCCCAATGAAAAGATATAGATTGGCAGAATGGATCATAAAAAATGAACCATTAATACGTTGCATACAAGAGACTCATCTTAGACACAGGACACAAAGAAATTGAAAGTGAAAGGATGGAAAAAGTATTTCATGCAAGCTACAGCCAAAAGAAAGCAGTAGTAGCAATATTAATCTTAGATAAAATAGACTTTAAATGCAAGGATGTTAGTGGAGACAAAGAAGGCCACTACATACTAATAAAAGGGGGCAATTCAACAAGAATAAATAACAATCATAAATGTTTATGCACCCAATCAAGGTGCCACAAAATACATGAGACAAACAATGGCAAAACTAAAGAAGCAATGGATGTTTCCACAATAATTGTGGGAGACTTCAACACATCACTCTCTCCTATAGATAGATCAACCAGAAAGAAGACCAATAAGGAGACTGAAAAGCTAAACAATCTGATAAATGAATTGGATTTAACAGACATATATAAAACATTACATCCCAAATCACTAGGATACACATTCCTCTCTAGTCCTCAAGGAACTTTCTCCAGAATAGACCATATGCTGGGACATAAAACAAGCCTCAAAAAATGAAAAAAATTGAAATTATTCAAAGCACATTCTTTGACCACAATGGAATACAATTAGAAGTCAATAACCATCAGAGACTTAGAAAATTCACAATTACCTGGAGGTTTAACAACACACTCCTAAACAATCAGTGGGTTAAAGCAGAAGTAGGAAGAAAATTGGTAAATATATAGAGATGAATGAAAATGAGAGCACAACATACCAAAACCTATGGGATGCGGCAAAAGCGGTACTGAGGGGGAAATTTATAGCACTAAACACATGCATTAGAAAGGAAGAAGAGCTAAAATCAAAGAACCAATGGATCAACTGAAGAAGCTAGAAAATGAACAGCAAACCAATCCTAAACCAAGTAGAAGAAAAGAAATAACAAGGATTAAAGTAGTAATAAATGACATAGAGAACCAAAAAAAAATGAGAGAATAAATAACACCAAAGTTTGGTTCTTTGAGAAGATCAACAACATTCAAAAGCCCCTAGCTAGACTGATAAATTAAAAAGAGAGAAGACCCATGCAAACAAAATAATGAATGAGAAAGGTGACATTACTGCAGATCCCCCAAAAATTAAAAAAAAAATTATAAGAGGATACTATGAACAACTGTATGCCAACAAACTGGATAATGTAGAGGAAATGGACAATTTCCTCAAAACATGTGAAAAACTTAGACTGACCAGAGAAGAAGTAGAAGACCTCAACCAACCAATCACAAGCAGAGATCCAATCAGTCATCAAAAAGCTTCCCACAAATAAATGCCCAGGGCCAGATGGCTTCATAGGGGAATTCTACCAAACCTTCCAAAAAGAACTGACAGCAATCTGACTTAAACTCTTACAAAACATCAAAGAAAATGGAACACTACCCAACTCATTTTATGAAGCCAACATCAATCTAATAGCAAAACCAGGCAAAGATGCTACAAAAAAGGAAAACTACAGGCCTATCTCCCTAATGAATATAGATGCAAAAATTACCAACAAAATACTTGCAAATCAAATCCAAAGACACATTAAAAAATCATACAACATGACCAAGTGGGGTTCCTTCCAGGCATGCAAGGATGGTTCAACATAAGAAAATCCGTCAATGTATTACAATACATTAACAAATTGAAAGAGAAAAACCAAATGATTGTCTCTATAGATGCTGAAAAAGCATTCAACAAAATCCAACATCCCTTTTTGATAAAAACACTTCAAAAGGTAGGAATTGAAGGCAATTTCCTCAATATGATAAAGAGCATATATGAAAAACCCACAGCCAGCATAGTACTCAGTGGTGAGAGACTTAAAGCCTTCCCTCTAAGATCAGGGACAAGACAAGGATGCCCGCTGTCACCACTGTTATTCAACATCATGCTGGAAGTGCTAGCCAGGGCAATCCATCAAGACAAAGAAGTAAAAGGCATACAAATTGGAAAGGAAGAAGTAAAACTGTCATTGTTTGCAGATGATATGATCTTATATCTGGAAAACCCTGAGAAATCGACAATACAGCTACTAGACCTAATAAACAAATTTAGCAAAGTAGCAGGATACAAGATAAATGTACAGAAATCAGTAATGTTTCTATATGCTAGAAATGAACAAATAGAAGAGACACTCAAGAAAAAGACACCATTTTCAATAGCAACTAAAAAAATCAAGTATGTAGGTGTAAACCTAACCAAAGATGTAAAAGACCTATACAAAGAAAACTACATAACTTTACTAAAAGAAATAGAAGGGGACATTAAAAGATGGAAAAATATTCTGTATTCATGGATAGGAAGTCTAAATGTCATTAAGATGTCAATTCTACCCAAACTCATCTACAGATTCAATGCAATTCCAATCAAAATTCCAACAACCTACTTTGCAGACTTGGAAAAGCTAGTTATCAAATTTATTTGGAAAGGGAAGATGCCTCAAATTGCTAAAAACACTCTAAAAAAGAAAAATGAAGTGGGAGGACTTACCCTCCCTGACTTTGAAGCTTATGATAAAGCCACAGTTGTCAAAACAGCATGGTACTGTCACAAAGATAGACATATTGATCAATGGAATCAAATTGAGAATTTGGAGATAAACCCTCAGATCTATGGCTGACTGATCTTTGATAAGAATCCCAAACCGCTGAACTGGGACATAACAGTCTTTTCAACAAGTGGGGCTGGGAGAGTTATGTATCCATATCCAAAAGAATGAAAGAAGAGCCCTACCTCACACCCTACACAAAAATTAACTCAAAGTGGATCAAAGATCTCAATATAAAAGACAGTACCATAAAACTCCTAGAAGATAATGTAGGGAAACATGTTCAAGACCTTGTATTAGGCGGCCACTTCCTAGACTTGACACCCAAAGCACAAGCAACAAAAGAAAAAATAGATAAATGGGAACTCCTCAAGCTTAGAAGTTTCTGTACCTCAAAGGAACTTGTCAAAAAGGTGAAGAGGCAGCCAACTCAATGGGAAAAAAATTTTGGAAACTGTGTATCTGACAAAAGACTGATATCTTGCATATAGAAAGAAATCCTACAACTCAGTGAGAATAGTACAGACAGCCCAATTATAAAATGGGCAAAAGATGTTAAAAGACAGTTCTCTGAAGAAGAAATGCAAATGGCCAAGAAACACATGAAAAAATGTTCAGCTTCACTAGCTATTAGAGAGATGCAAATTTAGACCACAATGAGATACCATCTCACACTAATCAGAATGGCTGCCATTAAACAACAGGAAACTGCAAATACTGGAGAGGATGTGGAGAAATTGGAGCTCTTATTCATTTTTGGTGGGACTGTATAATGCTTCAGCCACTCTGGAAGTCAGTCTGGTACTTCCTTAGAAAACTAGATATAGAGTTAACCTTCAATCCAGCGATTGCACTTCTTGGTATATACCTGGAAGATCTGAAAGCAGTGACATTAACAGATATCTGCATGCCAATATTCATAGCAGCATTATTCACAATTGCCAAGAGGTGGAAACAGCCCAAATGTCCTTCAACAGATGAGTGGATAAATAAAATGTATATACACCCGATGGAATACTACACAGCTGTAAGAAGGAACGATGTTGTGAAATATATGACAACATGGATGAAACTTGAAGATGTAATGCTGAGTGAAATAAGCCATAAAAAAAGAAATATATGCTACCACTAATGTGAACCTTGAAAAATGTAAAACAAATGGTTTATAATGTAGAATGTAGGGGAACTAGTGATAGAGAGCAATTATGGAAGGGGGAATGATAACCCAATAAGAACAGATAAGGAGGTATCATGGGTAAATTTAACATTCTGGGAATGGTCTGTTAATTTCTGATGGGTATGGTAGGAACAAGTTCACAGAATTGTTGCTATATTAGGTTATTTTCTTGGAGTAGAGTAGGAACATGTTGGAAGTAAAGTAGTAATCTTAGGTTAGTTGTCTTTTTCTTACTCCCTTGTTACGGTTTGTTTGAAATGTTTTTTTTTTTTTTATTATTGTATTTTTAAAATTCTTTTGATATAGTTGATTTTAAAAAAAAGTTAATAAAAAATGGAAAAAAAATCCTTATCTGATATGTAATTTCCAAATACTTTCTCCCATTGCATAAGCTGCCTTTTTACTTTTCTGACTTTTTTTGATTTACAAAAGTATTTAGTTTTGAGGTGATTCCATTTAACTATTTTTTCTTTGGTTGCTTGTGCTTTGGGTGAAAGGTCTAGGAAACCACCGTCTATTACGAGATCTTTAAGACATTGTCCTACATTTTCTTCTGAGTCTTATACTCTTAGTACTAATGTTGAGGTCTTTGATCCATTTTGAGTTGATTTTTTGTATCCCCTTTCATTCTTTTGGATATGGATATCCAGTTCTCCAAACACCATTTATTGAAGAGGCTGCTCTGTCCTAGTTGCTTTGGCTTGACTGCCTTATCAAAGATCAGTCGTCCACAGGTGAGAGGGTCTATTTCTGAATACTGAATTTGGTTCCATTGATGGTATATCTGTACTTATGCCAGTACCATGCTGTTTTGACTACTGTTGCTTTGTAGTATGTTACAAAGTCAGGTAGTGTGAGGCCTCCAACTTTGTTCTTTTTTTATCAAGATATTTTTGGCTATTTAGGGCACCTTACCATTCCAAATAAATTTGGTTATTGGTTTTTCTATTTTTGCAAAGAAAGTTGTTGGGATTTTAATTGGTATTAAATTGAATCTGTGAATCAGTTTAGGTAGAATTGTTATCTTACTATATTTACTCTTCCAATCTTTGAAAATGATATGTTCTTCCTTTTTTAATGTCCTGTTTGATTTCTTTTAGCAGTTTCTTATAGTTTTCTCTATATAGGTCTTTTGTGGCATTGGTTAAGTCTATTCCTAAATACTTGATTCTTTTGGTTGTTATTGTAAGTGGAATATTTTTTTCTTGATTTCCTCCTGTTGCAAATTACTTGTGTCTAGGAACACTACTGATTTTTTTATGTGGATCTTGTAGCCTTCCACTTTGCTGTATTCACTGATTGGCTCTAGTAGCTTTGCTGTAGATTTTTTCTGGATTTTCTATGTATAGGATCATGTCAACTACAAACAGTGAAAGTTTTACTTCTTCCTCTCTAATTTGGATACCTTTTATTTCTTTTCCTTGCCTAATTGTTCTTGCTAGAATTTACAGCACAGTGTTGAATAACAATGATGACAGTAGGCATCCCTGTCTTGTTCCTAATTTTAGAGGGAAAGCTTTTAGCCTTTCTCTTATGTTAGCTTGGGTTTTTCATATATTGCCTTTATTATATTGAGAAAGTTCCTTTCTATTCCTATCTTTGAAGTGTTTTCTTCAAGAAAGGATGTTGAATTTTGTCAAATCCCTTTTCTGCATCAACTGAGATGATCATGTAGTTCTTCCACTTTGATTTATTGCTGTAGTGTATTACATTAATTGATTTTCTTGTGTTGAACCATCCTTAAATACCTGGAATATTTTTCACTTGGTTGTGATGTATACTTCTTTTAATGTGTTGCTGGATTTGATTTGTGAGTATGTTGTTGAGGTTTTTGCATCTATATTCATTGAAGAGATTGGTCTATAGTTTTCTTTTTTTTTGTAGTACCTTTGTCTGACCTTTTGTATTAGGGTGATGTTGGCTTCATAGATTGAGTTAGGTAGCTTTCTGTTCTCTTCAATTTTTTGAAGAGTTTGAGTAGGTTTTGTACTAATTCTTTCTTGAATGGTAGCATCACATGTGAAGCCATCTGGTCCTTGGCTTTTCTTTTTTGGGAGCTTTTTGATGACTGACTCATTCTCTTTACTTGTGATTGGTTTGTTGAGGTCATCTATTTCTTCTCAAGTCAATGTTGGTTGTTCATGCTTTTCTAGGAAATTGTCCATTTCATCTAAGTTGTCTAGTTTATTAGCATATAGTTGCTCATAGTATCTCCTCACCTCCTATATTTCTGCTGTGTCAGTAGTTATGTCCCTGTTCCCATTTCTGATTGTGCTTATTTGCATACTATCTCTCTCTTTCTTTTTTTGTTAGCCTAGCTAAGGGGGTCCATCAATTTTATTTATTTTCTCAAATAGTCAATTTCTGGTTTTGTTTATTCTCTCAATTGTTTTCCTGTATTCAATTTCATTTATTTCTGCTCTAATCTTTGTTATTTATTTCCTTCTGTTTGCTTTGGGGTTAGTTTGCTGTCTTTCATTTGTTTCTTCAGGTGAACACTTAATTCCTCAGTTTTTGCTCTCTCTTCTCTTTTAATATAGGCATTTAGGGCAATAACTTTCCCTCTCAGCATTGCCTTTACTGCATCCCATAAGTTTTGATATGTTGTGTCTTCAGTGTCATTTGCTCAGAGTATTTACTAATTCCTCTTGTAATTTCTTCCTTTACCATCTGGTTGTTTTAAAGTGTGTGGTTTAGCCTTGATATTTTATGAATCTTATGACTTCTGCCTGTAATTGATTTCCAACTTCATTCCATTATGATCCAAAAAAGTGTCTTCTATAATATCAATATTTTTAAAATTGTTGAGACTTGCTTTGTGACCAAACATGTAGTCTCTTCTAGAGTATGCTACATGACACTTGAGAAAAATGTATATCCTGCTGTTGTGGGGTGTAGTGTTCTATAAATGTCAAGTCTAGTTTATTTATTGTGCAATAAAACATCTCTGTTTCCTTATTGATCCTCTGTCTGAATGTTCTATCCATTGATTAGGCTGGCGTATTAAAGTCTGCAACTATTATTGTAGAGGTGTCTACTTCTCCCTCTGTGTTCTCAGTGTTTGCCTCATGTATTTTGTGGAACTCTGACTTGGTGCATAAATATTTATGATTGTTATGTTTTCTTGATGAATTGACCATTTTATTAATATATAGTGTATTTATTTATTTATTTATTTATTTATTTATTTTTGCTTTTAGTTGTTTTACTTTTGAAGCCTATTTTGTCAGGTATTAGTATAGCTACTCCCACTTTTTTCTGTTTGTTGTTTGCACGAAATATCTTTTTTCAACCTTTCACTTACAGCCAACTTTTGTCAAAGTGGCTAAAGTGAGTTTCTTGTAGAGAGCATATAGAACATTTCTGTTTTTTAATCCATTCTGCCAGTCTTTCTTTTTATTGAGGACTTTAAGCCATTAACACTTAGTGTTATTACTGTAAGGGCAGAACATTCTTCTACCATTCTGTATTTTGGATTTTATATGTCATATCTTATTTTTCTCTCTCTCCTTTTACCCTTCCTGATAGTCTTCATTTCTACACTCTTCTCCAAACCTCTCTCTCCTTCTTTTCCTATCAGCCTGTAGCACTCCCTTTAGTATTTCTTGTAACACTGGTCTCTTATTCACAAACTCACCCAGTGTCTGTTTGACTGAAAGTATTTTAATCTCTCTGTTATTATTGAAGGACAATTTTGCTGGATATAGAATTCTTGTTTGGCAGTTTTTCTCTCTCAGTATCTGAAATACATCATACCACTGTCTTCTTGCCTCCATGGTTTCTGCAGAGAAATCTGTACACAATCTTATCGAGCTTTCCTTGTATGTGATGGATTGCTTTTCTCTTGCTGCTTTCAGAATTCTTTGTCTTTGACATTGGACAAATCTGATCAGTAGGTGTCTTGGAGTAGGTCTATTGAGGTCTATTCTGTTTGGGGTGTGCTGTACTTCTTGAATCTCTAATTTTCTGTCTTTCATAAGAGTTGGGAACTTTTCAATGATCATTTCTTTTATTATTATTTCTGCCCCCTTTCCCTTCTCTTATCCTCCTGGGACACCCACAACATGTATATTCATGCACTTCATATTGTCATTCATCTCCCTAAGATCCTGATTATATTTTTCCATGCTTTTACCTATCTGTTCTTTTCTGTGTATGATTTCAAATGTCTTGTCTTCTGGTTCACTGATCCTTCCTTCTGCCTCTTCAAATGTACTATTGTATGTCTCCACTGTGTTTTCAGTTCTTTGATTGTGCTTTCCATTCCCATAAGTTCTTCCATTTCTTTTTTCAAGCTTGCAAATTCTTCCTAATGGTCTTCCAGTGTCTTCTTTATATCCTTCATCTCTTTTGCCACATTTTCCTTCAGCTCATTGATTTGGTTTAGATTTGTTTGAACATCTTTAATTGTTTCAATTCCTGTATCTCAATTGAACTGTTAGTTTGTCACTTTGGCTGGTCCATACTTCTGTGTTTCCTAGTAGAGCTCATTATTTTTAGCTGTCTAGGCATCTGATTTTCTTGATTAGTTTATTCTGGAGCTTGTTTCCTCTCTTTAACCTAGGGTTTTCTTGTTGGTTGTCTTTGTTCTCTGCTGTTCTTTGGCATTCAGTTCAACTTACTGTAAACCTCTAACATAGCCTCTGTTTAGTTGATCAGAATTTTTCACCTGTTTTTCTGGTTCTTACTCTGCATCTATGTAAACTTTTTGTGTGAAGGTTTCCCCAGATACGGTCAACCCCAATCAGATTTTCCCAGTCCAGGCAGACCCAGTTCTCATGAGGTGGGTATGAAGTTTCTCTGAGAATGAGGGTGTCAGACACTCCTGTGAAGCCTCTAGAACCTGTGCTTTTCCTATCCTGTCCAGAAGGTGGTGCATGCCAGCCCACAGCTCCCCACAGTGTAAAGGGATGCCACAGGTGCTTTTAATTCTTCAAAGACCCTGTCCCTGCCAGGAGCATGGAGACTCAAGCTGGTTTCTGCTTTCCAGCCCGTGGGGTTTAAGTTCTTTGAAGAAGAGCTGCCACTTGACCTGGACCATGCCCCCCTTTTCTTGGGGAAGTTATTTCCTTCAGGGAATTGTCTTCTCCACTAGATTCATTGTTTCACCTCTCAGACCTATCTTAGCTCCACCATTGCCTGGTCCAGAGGTCAGTTGCAAATATCCGAAGCTTTCTGTACTGAGCTACTTAGAATATTTATTTTAAAAAAGAAAAACAGAAAAAAAGAAATCCCTTTTCAAGGCCTTTCCCCAACCCACAACTTTTGTCAGTCCCAGTATAGGTTATTTAAAAATATGCACTTTAGGTTGCTATCTCTTTCACCTGAATAGTTACTATGAGACAACTTTAATTCTGCCCTTGCCCAGGGCAGTGCTGAAGCAGGAGCTCTGATGGACTATTGAAAAGCAACAAGATAAAGAGCTGGAGAGCAAGAAAAGAAGAAAAAACAACCCCTTTTCAGAGACAGACCCCAGATCCCAGTTTTGCAGACAGGTACCTGTTTCTATGCACCCCTTTTTCTTGGAGCCCAGCCCTTTTCCAGTATTCCGAACACCTTCAACTCCAAAAGTCTGTGTGGGTTTCCTTTTGTGTGTGTGTGTGTGTGTGTGTGTGTATTTTGTTTTGTTTTTGTTTTTGTTTTGCTGTTGTTGTTAGCCCTGTTTCCTCTCTGCTGGATTGATTGCTCCCAGTTTCTTTGGTGCCTGCTTTCATCTTACCTGTGCTTAGAAATTTTATTCAGCAGTCTGAGTTTGTTAATTAATTCTGCCATTGTGGCTGATGTGGGGCCCCCTCCTTGTCCCCAGCACAGATTGTTTCTTTTTCCCTTAGGAAACCAACTCCAAAATAGTCTGCCAGGCCTGGGAGTAGGGATGTCATCTCCCCCATCCCCCTGGCTGGGGAAGTTTACAGTTTTTTGCTGCAATCTCAGCCATTCCACCCATTCCAGACTAGTGTACAATGTGTAACTGGCCACAGAAGACCCCATAAAGGCTGTTTCACACCATTCCTGGCTATTTGCCAGCTGCCCTAGAGGAACAACTAAATTCCACACCTCACCAGTCTGCCATCTTGTCCCAACCCCTGATGAATTGGTTTTTGAAAGGGGGTCAAGACAAATTAATAGAGAAAGAATAGTCTTTTCAACAAATGTTTGGACAAGTGGACATCCACATGCAAAAGAATGAAGGTGGACCCCTTCCTTGTACCATACATTCCACTTAACTCAAAATGAAACATAAACATAATTGCAAAAGCTAAAATAAAAGTTTTAGAAAAAAAATGTAGGAGTAAATCTTCATGACCTTTAGCTAGGCAAAAATGAATTATTTTCTTGTTCATCTTCTAAATTACTAAGAATAAGTCCACATGACCTGAAGATTTTGATACCTCGTTTATAACCAAGAAAAGGGTAGCATAAAAGTCTATAATATTCTGTACTTTGTATAATAGATTAACAGTATATTGTTAAATTATACAGAAATATAATTTTAATTTTATAAATATATATTCACATTCAACTTTAAAATGTGAATAATGTTATATTATAAATGGATATGTCTACTGTTTTTATTTATCATACTAATTAAAATCAGAATGATGAATTTTAAAAAGTCATTATGTAAATTTTCCTTTTTGGGTACTTATCAGAGCCTAGGTAAATTAACTGATGAAAACATTAATAGATTTACATTATTTAAAACTCTTACAGGTTGAATCCTATTTGATCAGTATGATTAAAGACATACATTTACTAAGCAATCTCTTATCATTTGATGCAATAATAAGGAAGCAAAATGCTTAAGATTAAGACTGTAATGGATTTATAAATAATTTTGAGTATTATAATCTAAATTTAATACTATATTTATAATCTAAATTTGAGATGAGAGAAGTATACAGAAACTAAAATAGAAAGAAAGTTAAATGCCAAAGAAGAAGTACTAGCCTGGTACAAAGAGGAAATATCTATTCTGCAAAGGAAATATTTTAAAAAAGCATCTGAAGTAGTACTTGAAAGAACTCTGTCCATCTGTGTGCTTATTTATAAGTTCAGAGGCAGAAAATTAAAACAAAACTTGTTTTCATAAATTCTATTGTATCATATTCATTGTCAATTAATAATGTGATATAACACTCTATGCAAAGTCAACTAAAGCCATAAAATGTCTTTTTGATGTCATCAGATTGAAAGGGTTTCATCAGAAATTACAAAATCCTGAGTTATTTAGAAAATAAAAATGGTAAGTCTATGACCACACCTAATATTGAAATAAAATATTTTCTGTATTTTGAAAAGTTATCAAGTGTCATAAATCTATTTCAAATAAGTTGAATTTTTTAGTGTCAGCTTAATTGATAATCAGTTTGATAAAAGAACCATGCCTTTAATATCTCAAAATGCTGGTTTCATTTTTCAGGGGTGGAAACAATTGGAAGCAATTATTCACTGATCATTTGTATCACTGACATTAAATTATTGTAACTAGATTAAAATTCAATTATCGTAACAAAGCAAAAATTTATTGTGTCCTACAACATGCAGAGCATTTGTTAGGTGTTAGGAATACAAAGAAATTTAATATCCCCTAATGAACAGTTTTCCATATTGGAGAATATAATAGAAGCACTTTGTTTGCCATGAATATAATACTTCATGGCGATAAGGGCTAAATGGAAATGTATTCATAAACTCATTCTACAAATATTTGTACAGTACCCATTATGTTCTGTGGATACATCAGTGAACAAAACAGACAAGATTCCTCTTCTCAAAGAGCTTACTTCATAAATAGATGTTTGATAGATAGATGTTAGAGACAGAAAAGAAATCAGTATTGATAGATACAGCAGGCAGTGAAAGTTAGCATACAGAAATTTAGTAAAGAATAATAGCTGAGAATGCATTTTAACTTGACTTGAATCTGGTAAGTGTCTGGTGCTCAACAAATGACTAGTAAGAGAAAAATCTCCCTCCGTATCAAATTAGCCATTGGACATCAGGGGTAATAATATTCCAGGAATAAAGAATTGCATATGGGAAGCAGTAAGTTGGAAATTAATTGGAAAATTTAAGGAACTCATAGGAAAGCAATTCTATTTAGCCTAGTAAACTGGAGGCACAGTGACAGGGAATGAAACTGGTTAGTTAGGTTAAGCATAGATCATTTAGAATTACATTGTCCACAGTAACACATTCAGATTTAATTTAAATATTAGTGGGAAACTATGGTGGTTTGTGGCTGTGTGTACAGCAGAAAAAAAAAAAAAAAAACCAAAACATGTTCTTATATTTAATCCATTCCAGTGGGTGTGAACCCATTGTCAGTAGGAATTTTTGATGAGGCTACTTCATTTAAGGTGTGTCCCACCTCATTCTGGATGGGATTGCTGGAGTCCAGACAGAGGAAAAGCCACAGGAAGCAAGAAGCTGAAACAGAAAAAGGAGAGAGTAGGCAATACTGCCATGTGACTTGCCATGTGACAGAAAAGCCAGAGTTCAGTGGCAGACAGCCCCAGAATGCCACAGTCTTCAGGGAGAAAGCATTGCCTTGCTGATGCCTTGGTTTTGACATTTTTCTGACCCCAAAACTGTGTGCTAATAAATTCCAATTCTTTAAACCAAACCATTTCAAGGTATTTGCTTGAGCAGCTTAGGAAACTAAAGCTTTGAATAATGCTAAGGAAAAGAATGGCATCATCAGGTTAGTTTTTTAAATGATTAACTTTTTCTAGACTGCAAATATATTAAATTGATGAGAAGTGAAAAACTATTAGGAGGCTATTGTAGTAGTCCAGGCCAGAGGCATCAATGACTTAAACTGGGTGATAGTCATAGTGGCATGAAGGAGTAGACTGATGACAAATATAGCTGGAAGGTGAATTGTCAAGATTTGCTGAAATATTGAATATTGTTTAAGGTAAAAAAATTGAATTAGAGATATATTTTTGCTTTAAGAGATTGGTTTGTGGCATAATTTCTAACTTTGGAATTCCTATGGGACAAGTGGGTTTAGGGAATAATTGAGTTCTGTGTTGACTCTGTTAATTTTAGGATATTCATTATACTTTAAATTAGAGATGACAAATATGCGGTAAGATAAAATCATCTGTGGTTCTTTGGTAAAACATGAAGCAGGAGATGTAAATTGAAAATCATCTATACCTTAATGTTGGTATGAAATTCTTCACAGCGGTGTTTGATGTTCTGAATATATTTGAAATGCAATACAGAGTGTTAGACTAAATGTATTTTGAAAGATGTAATTGGAAAATAAGGTCATTATATTTATTTTAACTTTATTATTGTCATTTAATAGCTTTCAATTTATTACAACTTAACATAAAAGAGCATCTTAACTTTCCTTCCAAATATACTTGATACATATTAAAACAGGTGATTACTAAACTTGCTTTTTACAAGAAGGTGAGGGAACAAAAGGTGATTATGCAATGACTAAATAAATCTTATTATTATCAAAACATAGATCTATATGTATTTTTGCAGCTTCATTATAGTAACATATATACAACTGAAAATTTCTCATTTTAACCACTTTCAAGTGTGTTAATTACATTCACAGTATTGTGCTACCATCACCAACATCTATCATCCCAACTTTTTCATGTCAAACAGAAACTCTGCACCCATTAAGCAATAACTCCCCTTTCTCTCCACCCCAGCCCCATGGTAACCTGTATTCTACTCTCTGTCTCTTTGAAATTTGCTTCTTCCAGATGTTTTATATGTGAGATACAGTATTTGTCTTTTGTTGTGTGGCTTATTTCTCTCACATGATGTTTTCAATATTCATCCATGTTGTTGCATGTATCAAAACTTAATTCCTTTTTATGGCTGAATAATATTCCATTGTGAATACATACCACATTTTGTTTATCCACTCATCTGTTGATGGACATGGGTTTCTTTTGGCTATTGGGGACAACACTGCTAAAAACATTGATATACAAATCACTGTTTGAGTCTCTGCTTTCAATTCTTTTTGGTATAAATCAAGAAATGGGATTGCCATAGCATATAGTAATCCTATTTTCAACATTCTGAAGAACCACCAAATTGATTTACACAGTGGTGGACCATTTTAAAATGCCATCAGAAATGTGTAAGGGTCAATATTTCCCTGCATTCTTATAAATACATCATTTTCTGTTTTGTTTTGTTTTTGTTTAATAATTGCTATCCTAGTGGGTGTGAAATGGTATCTCTTGGTTTTGATTTGCAATTCCCTGATGAACAGTGGAAACATATAATATGGCTAGCAATTATTTTTGTGTAGTTGTCTTTTCACTTCCATGAGAGTGCCCTTTGTTGTCCAAAAGTTTTGCATTTGATGAAATCTATTTTATCTATGTTTTCTCATTTGTTCATGCTTTTCGTGTCATATCTGACAAATAACTTGAAAATATGAGGTTATGAAGGTTTCCCCCAGTTTTCTTCTAGGAGTTGCATGGTTTTAGCTCTTATATTTAGGCCACTGATCCATTTAGAGTTCATTTTTATACATGGCATGAGGTGGGGGCACAACTATATTTTTTTTGCAGTGGATATCCAGTTTTCCCAAAACCATTCATTGAAGAGATTATTTTTCCTCAATTAATGTACTTGGCACCTTATCAAAAATAAGTTAGCCATGGTGTATGGGTTTAGCTCTGAACTCTCAATTTTATTCCATTGATATGTATGTCTGTCTTTATGCTAGTACTACATTCTTTTGATTACTGTCTTTGCAGTAAGTTTTAAAACCAAGGAGTGTGAGATCTCCCACCTTGTTCTTCCTTTGCAATGGTTATTTGGCTATTTGGGGTCCCTTGCAATTCCATTTGAATTTGAGGATTCGCTTTTCCATTTCTTAAAAAAGCTGCTGGAATTTTGATAAGAATTTGTTGAATCTGTAGATTGCTTTGTGTATTATACACATATTAATAGTAGTAAGTCTTCCTATCCATGAATGCACTTCGGATGCATTGCCATTTACTTGGGTCTTCCTTTAGTTTTTTCAGCAGTGTCTTGCAGTTTTCATTGTATGTGTTTTCACTCCTCTTCTAGTTTGTTAATGCTTCCAGAATGCAAAAAACCAGAGATGGATTGGCTTTTATAAAAGGGGGTTTATTTGGTTACACAGTTACAGTCTTAAGGCCATAAAGTGTCCAAGGTAACACATCAGCAATCGGGTAGCTTCACTGGAGGATGGCCAATGGTGTCCGGAAAACCTCTGTTAGCTGGGAAGGCATGTGACTGGTGTCTGCTCCAAAGTTCTGGTTTCAGAATGGCTTTCTCCCAGGACGTTCCTCTCTAGGCTGCAGTTCCTCAAAAATGCCACTCTTAGTTGCACTTGGGATATTTGTCCTCTCTCAGGTTCTCCGGACAAAAGTCTGCTTTCAACAGCCATCTTCAAACTGTCTCTCAACTGCAGCTCCTGTGCTTTCTTCAAAGTGTCCCTCTTGGCTGTAGCTCCTCTTCAAAATGTCACTCTCAGCTGCACCATGTTCCTTCTGTTTGTCAGTTCATTTATATGGCTCCAGTGATTTAGTTTAGACCCACCCTGAATGGGTGGGTAACACCTCCATGGAAACTATCCAATCAGAGTCATCACTCACAGTTGGGTGGGGCACATCTCCATGGAAACGCTCAAAAGAATTGCAATCTAGTTAACACTGATAGGTCTGCCCACACAAGATTACATCAAAGATAATGGCATTTGGGGGGACATAATACATTCAAACAACTCCTTAATTTTTTTCCAAGACATTTTATTCCTTTACATTCTTTTTTAATAATTGAAATTGTTTCCTTAAGTTCCATTTTGGATTGTTTATTGCTGGTGCATAGAAACATACCTGATCTTTCTGAATTGATATCATACCTTGCATATTTGCTGAATTTACTTATTACCTCTAATAGTTTTTTTTCTGTATTTGTTGGGAGGAGGGATTTCTACATGAAAAATAATGTCATCTGCAAATGGAGATAGTTTTACCTCTCCTTTTCCAATTTAGATGAATTTTATTTCTCTTGCTTGCGTAATTACTCTGCATAAATCTTGCAGTAAATATTGAATAATGGTGAGAGCAGGCATCCTTGTCTTGTTCCTTACCTCAGGGCAAAGGCTTTCAGTATTTCCCCATTGAGTAAAATGTTAACTGTGCATTTTTCAAATATGCACTTTTTCATAGTGGGAAAGATACCTTATATTCCTATTTTTCAGTGTCAAATGCCTTTTCTGTATCAATTGAGACAATCCTGTCATTTTTTCCTTCATCTTGCCAACATGGTATATTACCTTGATTGATTTTCTTATGTTGAAGTCTCTTTCATCTATGAGATAAATTCTAGTTGGTCATGGTGTATAATCCTTTTAATAAGCTTTTGACATAATTTGCTAGTATATTGTTGAAGATTTTTGCATCTATATCCACATGGGAAATCACATTGCAGTTTTTTTTTTCTCATAACATCTTTATCTGGCTTTGGAATTAGGGTAATGTTGGCATCATAAAATGACTTAGGAAGTGTTCCCTCCTCTTCATTTCTTTGGAAGTGTTTTAGAAGTATTGGTCTTAATTATTCTTTGTATGTTTGGTAGAATTCACCAGTGAAGCTGTCTGGTCCTGGGCTTTTCCTTGTTGAGAGGTTTTGTACTATTGACTCAATCTGTTTTTCTAAGTCTGTTGAGGTTTTCTGTTTCTATTTGAGGAAGTTTAGATAAATTGTATGTTTCCAGGAATTTGCCTCAAGGTGTTCTAATTTGTTGACATACAATTATTCATAGTGTTCTCTTACAATCCTTTAATTTCTGTAAGATCAGTGGTAAAATCCCCACCTGTATTTCAGTTTTTGTTATTTTCATCTTCTCTCTTTTGTTCTTTGTCAGTTTAGCTAAAGGTTTACCAATTTTATTTATCTTTTCAAAGATCCAATTTTTTCTTTCATTGGTTCTCTCAACTTTATTTCTATTCTCTATTCTATTTATCTCCACTCTGATCTTTATTATTTCTTTCCTTCTACCAACTATAGTTTTAATTTTTTCTTCTTTTCTTGTTCTTCCAGAAGGTAAGTTTGGTTACTGTTTCAAGATCCTTCTTTTTTTTATGTAGGCATGTATAGTTATGATTTTCCATCTGAGCACTGCCTTCACTGAATCCTGTAAGTTTTGGTATGCTGTCTTCTTCTCTTCATTTGTTTCAAAGTATTTCCTAATTTCCCTTGTGATTTCTTCTTTGATTTGTCAAAATTGATTTTTAAATGTGTGTTATTTAATTTCAAGATATATCTGAATTTTCCAGTTTTCCTTCTGTTACTGATTCTAGCTTCATTCCATTGTGATCAGAGAAGATGCTTTATATAATTTTGATCATTTTAAATTTATTGAGACATGTTCTGTGACCTAACATGTGCTCAATCCTAGAGAGTGATCCAGATGCGCTTGAGAAGAATGTGGTTTCTGTTCTTCTTGGGTTAGTTTTCTGAATATGTCTGTTAGGTCTAGTTTATTTATAGTATTGTCCAAAGCCTCAGTTTCCTTACTGATCTTCAGTCTAGATGATCCACCCATTATTGAAAGTGGTGTACTGAAATCTCCAAATATTATTGAAAAATGGCCTATTTCTCCCTCCTATTTTGTCAATGTTTGTTTTATGTATTTTGGAGCACTATAATTAGGTAGATATATGTTTATAATTGTTAAATCTTCTTAATTAATTGACCATTTTATAGCATCCTTCTTTGTCTATTATTACAGCTTTTGACTTAAAGTCAATTTTGTATGATATTAGTGTAGCCATCTTGGTACTCTTGGTTAGTATTTGCATAGAGTATTTTTTCCCTCCTTTCACTTTCAACCTATATGTTTTTGGGGGTCTAAGGTGATTGTCTTATAAAGAACATAGAGTGGGATCATGTTTTTTAAGGCATCCAAAAATCTGTGTCTTTTGATTGGAGAGTTTAATACTTTTACATTCAAAGTAATTATGGATAAGGCAGGGCTTACTTCAGCTATTTCATCCTTTATTTCTTGTGTCTTACCATTTCGTCCTTCATATCCCCCATTGGAGCCTTATTTTTTCATGTAGTTCATCTTTCACTGTGATACAGATTGATACTATTCTCATTCCATTTATGTATATGTTTTAAATACTTTCTTTGGGGTTTCCACGGGGCTTGTATTTAACATCCTAAATCTATAATAAATTAGTTTGAAAGGATACCAGTGTAACCTCAACATCATACATAATATCTGCTCATATAGTCCTCTATTCTCCCTCTTTTTGTTGTTTTTGTCACACATTACCTCTTTATAGTTTTGTGCCCAAAATAGAATTCTTTTTTTTTTCCATGTGTATCCTAAATCTTGACAGAAGTAAAATTAGAGTAACATACCAAGAACAATATTACAGACATTTTTATTTATCCATATAGTCACCTTTACTGGGAACCTTTATTTCTTCGTACAGCTCCAAGCTATCTACCTTCCTTTCCTTTCATCTTGAAGAACAACCCCCACCCTTAGCATTTCTTCTTTGTAGGTCTCATGGTGATGAACTCCTACAGCATTTGTTTATCTGGGATTGTCTTAAACTCTCCCTCTTTTATGAAGGGCAGTTTTGCCAGATATAGAATCCTTGGTTGGCAATTTTTTTTTCTTTCATTATTTAAAATAGTTCATACCGCTGCCTTCTTGTCCCTGTGGTTTTTAATGAGAAATTGGCACTTAATCTTATTGAGGATTCCTTGTATGTGATGAGTCACTTATCTCTTGCTACTTTCTGAATTCTCTTATCTTTGGTTTTTTCTACTTTGATTATTATATGTCTGTAGTAAGTCTATTTGGGTTTATCTTCTTTTGGATTTCATTAGGATACTTGAATGTATATATTCAGGCATTTTCAATTTTGGGAATTTTTAGGCCATTAGTTTTTCAAATAGACTTTCTGCTCCTTTTTCCTTTTCCTTTCCTCTGGGACTCCAATAATGCATACATTGATACTCTTCATACTGTTTCACAGGTTCCTTAGGATTTGCTTACATTTTTCATTCTGTTCTCTATCTTATCTTCAGACTGTAAGATATCTATGGAGTATGATCAATGTGAAAATACAACAGATATTTTCATTTAGATGCACCAGTAATCAGGCCCCAGAGACCCAAACTGGAAGTGCACATGGGAAACCAAACTGCTGCTGTGGGCATTCAGTCAGCTCATTGGTGAATTTGAGCCTATGCTGATCTGCACAGGTATAGCCTTTATTCTTGACCAAGGAGATATTTTGCAGATATTCATGAGATAAGTCATTCTTTCCTGTCTTTTTCCTGATAGATAAGTGCTGAAGTAGTTATTGCCATTCTGAAATTCTATCAATACCATTAACATAAGAGAATCCAAATCCGTAAGAGCATGTCCTAATATCTACCTGGACTACAGAAGACAGCCACCTCTGAGTTTCTCAGTGATGCTAATCACCTCCTAATCCACGCATTTCTTATGGCCTTAGTGAAGCAAGAATAATCTAAGCCCTCCAGGAAATATGTTGGTGGTGTATTCTCCAGTCTCATGCCATAACCCTACTCTAAAATTCGTATCTCCTCTTTCCTTTTGACTCCTTCCTCAAAACTCTTTTAAGGTAGTACCATTACCTCTGTCTCATTTACTGTAGACTTTTGGCAAGTCCAAGAAACATTAGGACTGAATCAAGCTTCTAGAACATTAAATTCCAAGTCATGACATAGTGTCTTAGTTTCCAAGCTGCTAAAACAAATATCATATAATGGATTGGCTTAACAGGTGGGAACTTATTGGCTCATGATTTTGAGGCTAGGAGAAGTCAGAAATTGAGACAGCAGCAGGGAGATGCTTTCTCCCTGAAGGCTGTGGTGTTTGGGGGCTGGATCCCTGGGTCTTTGGCTGTTCTATGACAATGCATATGTTGGTGTTCTGGCTTGCTAATGCTACCAGAATGCAAAACACCAGAAATGGATTGGCTTTTATAAAAGGGGGTTTATTTGGTTACACAGTTACAGTCTTAAGGCCATAAAATGTCCAAGGTAATGCATCAACGATTGAGTACGTTCACTGGAGAATGGCCAATGGTGTCTGGAAAACCTCTGTTAGCTGGGAAGGCACGTGGCTGGCATCTACTCCAAGTTCTGGTTTCAAAATGGCTTTCCCCCAGGTTGTTCCCTCTAGGCTGCAGCAGCATCTGGGCCCCTGTGGCTCTTTTTAAAGTACTCCAGTGATCCAATAATGATCCATGCTGAATGGGTGGAGTCACACCTCCATGGGAACATTCAATCAAGAGGTCACACCCTAATCAAAGGTGTCATTCACAGTTGGGTGGGTCAAATCTCCATGGAAACAATCACAAGGTTCCAACCTAATCAACACCAATACATCTGCCCCCACAGGATTGCATCAAAGATAATGGCATTTTGGGGGACATAATACATCCAAACTGGCACAAATGGTATCTTCTCCTTTCTCTTCTACATTATGTTGACTTCCAACTTCTTGCTCCTTGCGGCTTCCTTTTCATGTCCAATTTCCTTTGTTTATATGTACTTCAGCCATCTTGAATTTAAGCCCATCTTCATTCAGTTTACACACCTTAACTAATAACATCTTCAAAGGTCCTATTTACAAATGGATTCACACCCCCAAGACCAGAGTGGGACCTTGAACGTGCCTCAATTCCCAACTTATAGTAATCCAATATCAACAAATTCTCTCTTATGCAGCCTTCTATTTTTTCCCATAGCCCTGGTCTAACACATTCAAGGACCTATAAGTGTGCCATCAGCATATCCTAGCCAGGCCCCTCAATTCTCCCAGCCTATTTGTTATCTTCTCCCAAAGCAAGGACTGGACTATGTTTCTCTGTTTGGTAATGCTGTGATCTCATTTGAGTGATTGTGTGATAGAGACAGTGATGGACTTTGAGATAGACAAACCACAGCCAATGAACTACTTGCCTTGACTAAGGTCTTTGCAGGATCTTAAGTGTAGGAGAATATTGTCCACTCTATTAAGGGGGAAGGAAGTGCTTCTCCAAGGTCAGAGGGCTCAGAGAGTCTGGGGTTCAAAAAATATCAAGCTTGTCTGACAAAATATCCCTCATGCATCTCTTGCTTCCAATTAGTTCCTATCCTTCTTGTCTCAAGGCTAATCTCTCAGGTTTCTTTGCAGTTCTAACAATAGAATCATGGGCCTGAATATCAGCAATTTTTCCTAAAGATTCAAATGATAAGTGTCTCTTTAAACAGTATTTTAGAGACCTTCTAACTTTTATAGCATGCCTTGAGTTGATGGTTGAGTGATATATATATGAAGACTTCCAAAGTATATAACAAAAATGATCAACTTCACAATTTTGTAGCTAATATTATCCCTAAAGCATTCTGGCAATAGTGAAATAACAGTTCTAAGCTTCATCTTCTAGCTACACCTCTTCCCTGTGAAGTCACAGTGGTTGTAAGGACTTTGCATCATCCCAGGGATTACCACCATTCGACTTATTACCAGAAAAGTGATCTTACATTTTTCTGACCAGTGAGTGATCCAATTTCAGAGTTAACATAAGGGTTTATTTTCTAGGGTAACTACAGGTTCTAAAGGTACCTATACTCCAGGTACAAATACCCCTTGAAAGCAAAGTCTGCAACACAGACTTTTATATAGGCAGCTAATAACATGTGGCCTGACTATGGTACCTGAGTGTGTTATTGAGGTCACTGCTGAGGACAACTGGGGCTCAGCCTGCTGGCAGTTTCTGGGCAGTATATAGAATGCCTCAAAGAATTGCCTAGGAAAGAGTAGCCTACATTGTTTGAGGGTTGCCTCTGGGGGTATTATGTCCTCACAATTCTGGTCTCTACATGTAAATGTCAGAGGAGAGACTCCTAAAAGTGTCTGCAACACAGGAAAAACTTTAGGAGAGAAGGTGAAGTTCCACAAAACATGTGCTTGAAGCAAGATGCTTGAAATGATCTGCTGCAATTGTAGCTAAAATTAGAGGAGATATCAAAAGGATATGAGTGAGAACACCAGAGCCATATGATTCCTCAATGATGGCCTTTAGTGGTTCCATGTATAATTTATTAAAACAATTGGTTTGGTCCTGTTTAATAGGGTAGTATTATTTCTTATTCAGCACTTTATCCCTATTGTCTTACCCAGCTCTTAGGACTTAGAAAACAGCCAGTTAAAAGTTCTTGAAAGAATACACAAATGAGAAAGCAATCTTTCCAGATGTCCAAGCTATACCTCTTTCCCATTCAGTGTGCATTCTACTCTTGGCCATTCTAAATAAGTAGTGCATGCCCAGTCAATTTCAATTCCCTTTATCACCTTGAAGTATATTCCCTGGTATGCTGTTTAGATTTGCCATGATATCTAAATATCAGTTTTCAGAAATTAAGAAACACTCTCATACACAGAATTTGATCATGTTACTTTTCTGTGAAGATAGTCTGTAACCTCATTATTTACAATAAGAAATATCAACTATTTTGCATGGTAAACAATGTCATTCACAATCTGAGAATAACCTATGACATCCCCTCACATTATATTCCAACACCCTACGCCCAACAACAAAATAGCAAGTTTTTTTTTTCAAAAGCATTATGTATTTTCACACATCTCTTCCTTGCTGCTCACTACCTAGGATCTTTTTTTCTCTCTTCTTAGTGTGAAAAATATTACTAAATATCCCTAAGTTAAAAATTACTTTTTTAACATGTATTCTTTTGCTTGTTTAGGAATGTTCAGGCTACTGGTGACTCTCATGTAGTCAAATAAGGCACTTACTTCCTTGGTACTCTCATGCTAGACATATGACCATTTTCCCAAAAGCATGAGGCCATAAATGCCCAGTGGTCACACATGTATGTCATTCACACATTTAATAATTTTCCAAACCTTTTACTCAAGAAGGTCATACAAAACATTCTTCTGGCCTCAGACGTAAGGGCAGTCAACCTTTGCATTTTCCACCTTCTCCCCATGAGGGAAATGCAGACAGATGGTCAGCATCTGAAACTGTAACCTCCACCCCACTACAGGGCTTAACCGAGAAGCTGACACTGAAGGAATGTGCATGCCAGATTTTTTTTTATTTTTTATTTTCTGAGCATTGCCCTGAACATTACACCACTGTGGACATATGGTGTGAGAAAAACAAGAACATTTTAGATGACTTAAACTTTTGCCTGCATGGTAAGGTAATCATCAAACATATACACAAACACACTCACACATACATAGACACAACAAATCCCTGTACACATCAGCTCTCATTCACTTCCTCAAGAAAGGAAGCTTAAAAAGAAGGCTGTATTCTATCATGTGGTTCTGTGGCACCTGTATTCCATGGTGCTCTGTCTTAATTCCCTCTATGCTCTAATCTCTAAATCGTTTCTTAGCTTAGATTGAATGTTGAAGTATTTCTTCTATCATGCAGTAATACTTCACTTCTATTTGTTACTCCGCTCACTGTGGCTTTATTAGGACTGAGTTCAGGTTGAAAATTGGAACCATTTATTTTCTGGCTGAGTTACCTGGTTGTGTTTATAGATGACTCTTGTCTTGCCCACTCAGACTGTAAAAGTTTCCTCTTTCTCTAAATGAACGTAAGATTTCAGATGCTGACTTCTAGATCTCACTACCACCTCTCCCCTAAATGACCAGCCATATGCTTCTGACAATTTGAATCTCCTCCTACAAAATTCCATATGCAAATGATGACAGTCTTGTTAATATTACCTTTTAAATATTCAGTAACCCTGTGACTCACTCATTACTGCCTTTAAAGATCTTTTAAAATTTTTACCTCACCTGTTGCCTGAAACTTTATAAGCACTCAATAAATATTTGATAAAAAAATTGACTAATAAAACAAAGTCTAAGAAATTTATCTTCCTGTCTCCAGTCTTACCTCCTTCATGTCCATATACCACATTTTTCCAAGTGTTAATTCTAAAGGAAAATGTTAAATTATTTCATGCTCCTGTTTTAAAAAAAGTAAAATCCAAACTCATTGCTTGGCATATGGAGCCACTTGTCATCTGAATTCTGTTTATATTTTTTGCTTTATCTTCTGAAACCCCTATATGTTTGCAAGTGCTGTTTCAGTTTGCTGCTGTCACCCAGGGAGATCTTATTTTATCATCAAGACTAATAGTTTCCTCATATAGTACTTTTTTTTTCTATAATAGCATTTATTGAAATGTATTGTTCCTTTTCCTCTCTCCCTTAACTAGATGTGTACTCACTGAAATAAGGATTTTTGTATAGTAACTAGCATAGTGCCTGGCATATAGCAAGTATTAAAAATTATTTTTAAATGATTTTATCCATGTTTCTCATCTTTTTTCTGACTTTTATTTCTCTTCTCAGACAACCCTATTCTAACCTTACAAATAAACTGCACTTTCCACCATACCCCTTTGCTTTGCCTGCTTCTAGCTTGGCATATCACAATACAGGGTTACAACAACAAAGCCACCCATAGTTACAAGATTTGAGATTTCTCAAGTTGACACAAACCTTCTCCTTCATTCTTCTTGTCCAGCAATCCTGCATTTCATGAGTTTGGACATTGGAAGTGAGATTACTTTTCTTTTGTGGTGCTTTAAAGGCATGACTGAATTTCTGTTTAGTGCAAAATTGCCTTGTATGTGTATGTTTTAGCTTGCTAAAGCTCTGAAATACAGATACCATAAAATGGGTGGGATTTTACAGTGGAGATATATTAAATTACAAGCTTACAGTTCTGAGGCTGTGAGAATGCCCAAATCAAGGCATCAATGGGCAATGCTGTCTCCCCGAGGATGGGCTACTAGCAATCCTGGGCTCCTCTGTCAGATGGCAAGGCACATGGAGATGTCTCTGGTCTGTCCCTTCTCTTCTGGACTTCATTGTTTTCAGTTTCTTGCTGCTCCATCTGTGGCTTTCTTTCTCAGCTTCTGTGGCTTTTTCTATGTGGTTTTCTGAATTTCATCCTCTTATATAGGACTCCAGTTTGAGAATTAAGACCCACCTGGAGCATGCCTTAGCTGAAATAACCTAATCAAAGGTCCCATCCACAATAGGTCCATACCCACAAGAATGGATTAGCTTTAAGAACATGATCCTCTGGGATCCATGAAGCTTTAAACCATCACAAAGAACAAAATATTGATTTTTAATAAATTCAGGATCAGTATTTCTGATTCTTCCTGTTGCCTGTGACTTTAATATGGCTTCTTACTTCAATGTTACTGATCCTGACTTTATTAAAAAGTTTGATATTTTGTTCATCATGGATATTTTGTATTAATTTTAATTTTTAAAAAAAATATTGCAATAAATATTCTTTATCTTGATTACTGAGGTTTTCTGGTGCCTGATGCAAGTGCCTCACTCACCTCACTCTCCTCACCCTAGTCTGTCTCCCCTTCTGCCTAACCCCGGCTTTTTCCTCTGAGAATATTTCCTTGTCCATTGTCCTTGTTCACTGTATCTGACATGGACATTGGGGAGGAGATCCTTCTTGGTGGCTGATTAGGGTTCTCTAGGGAAACAGAACCAACAGAAGATATATGTAAATATGAGAGTTTACAAAAGTATCTCATGCAACTGTGGGAATGCATGAACACAAATTCTGTAGAGCAGGGTGCACAAATCCAAATTCCATAGGGCAGGCAGCAAGTTGGCGACTCAGATGAAGGTCTTCGATGAACTCCCTGGAAGTGGCTGGCTGGCTGAATAAAAAAGTGAATGCTGTCTCTTCTCCCTTAAAAGTCTGCAACTGATTGAATTAAATCCAACTGATTCAATTCTCTCATTGATCTAACTTTGTTGATGTAATCAGCCATAGATGCAATCAACTGACTGATGATTTAATAAACCATCCTCTGGTTTACTAAACAGCCACAAAATGTCCTTGCAATAATGGTTAGGCCAGTCCTTGCTTAACCAGACAACTGGGCACCATTATCTGGCCAAGTTGACACATGAACCTAATCATCACAGTATATAATATAAAATGTTATGAAAAAGAACATATTTCTAGTTTCTTATTCATAACTGAGACAGTGTCCAATTTACAAACATGATCATCTCTTTTTTAAACAATGTAAGATAGCAATTTAAAATCATTTTTTTCCTCCTTCATAGAAGGAATATAATCCCAAAAGTTTGCCAGCCTGGGACACACAGTACATTTCACCAAAGGTATATACATAGTTTCAAAGAAACAAAAATAGAATAAGCTAGCCAGTAGCCTTTTCATAGAACACGATTATAGAGGTAAAGAAAGGCCTACTAATTATGGCACATCCAACTTATACCAGACGCCACATTCTATACTTGACATGTGTGATCAGTCAGTTCAGGGTAAAAACTGTTTGCTGAATCAACTAGTAGTTGTGAGGTCTCATGTCATGTACAGGAATAAAACAACCAACCAAACAAACAAAATAAATGACACTCCATGACAATCTTCAGGGAAAGCACCGTCTTCACAGTACTTTTATTACACAGAAATATCATATCCTCACAGAAGATAAATGACATCCCTGAGGCCACATTTAGTAAATGGCAAGGCCACTATAGGAACCCACGTCTAGGTCCAAAAACTCATGGTCTGCAACTCATTTCCCTGCACCCTAGAGAAATATGAAAACGTAACAAATCTTTCCTAGTTTATCTTACACAAATCTTCTGGAAGAAAGCAAGGCATTGTTCCTTTAATTTTAACTTAATAAATAGGTAATAGTAAGTAATGATTTTTTTGTGTAAATATCCAAAGTGTGGGTTTTTTAAAAACCAGTCAATAAATTAAATAGCAGTGAAGTTGCTAAAGAAAACACGAGATTTATCTTGATTTTAAAATTACATCCATTTTCTTTGTATTCTGAAAGTGATGTTGAGGATGTATCTTTAGTTTGAAAGAAAGAAAGCAACAGATATGCAAAAGTTGGACTCCATAGTACTTTCAAAGGAAAAGGAGGGTAAGAAATGCTTTTCTCCAGGGTGGCTGATGAAAGAGAGGATATGCAAAACATTAAATTTTTCTGAGTTTCACAAAATGAAGAGCTCCCACAGGGAAACTGAAAATCTGATTGTCCTAGTTTGCTGATGCTGCAGAATGCAAAACACCAGAGATGGATAGGCTTTTATAAAACGGGGGTTTATTTCGCTACACAGTTACAGTCTTAAGGCCACAAAACATCCAAGGTAACACATCAGCAATCGGGTACCTTCACTGGAGGATGGCCAATGCCATCCGGAAAACCTCTGTTAGCTGGGAAGGCAGCTGGCGTCTGCTCCAAAGCTCCAGCCTCAAAACGGCTTTCTCCCAGGATGTTCCTCTCTAGCAAGCTTGCTCCTCTTCAAAACATCACTCACAGATGCACTCCGTTCCCTCCCCCCCCCCCGAGTCAGCTCATTTATATAGCTCCACCTATCAAGGCCCACCCTGAATGGGCGGCGCCATGCCTCCATGGGAACATCTCATCAGAATCATTACCCACAGCTGGGTGGGGCACATTCCAAGCAAATCCAACCATCACCGAAACGTCTGCCCCACAAAACTACAAAGACAATGGCATTTGGGGGACACAATACATTCAAACCAGCACACTGATCCTCATGGGGAATCCCATCTCTTATAACAAAAGTATGAAGTCTTTTCAAGAACACCAAAGATCCAAGTATTTAGGGAAAAATATACCATAAACATTCCTTTAGAAAAGATCCCTTTTCTCCTGACATGAGCTTTTTTCCTCTTTCCTATAATATGCTGCTATTATTTGTTCCCCTCAATTTATCCAAGTCTCTCCTCTTCAGCTACTTCAGTGAGTCAATACAATCTGTCTTTGAGCTAGTTTTCTCTATTATATTCACCCTACATAAAGCTTGTAAATTTTTTCTTCCTAAATCTCTTTACATAGCAAATAATGCTAATGGCTCTTATAATTATGTTCACTTTAACCAGTAACTTTTCTTATACTAGATATAGACCTATCATTACATCTAAACCCATGAAGCATGCTTAAGGTTATTTGTTTATGGACATAAGTTAAATGGAAAAAAAAAGGAGGACAGTGAAAGAATTTTTTGTTGTTATGGAACAAAAAAGTTGAAGGATGCTGAGGCAAACAACAATTAAAAAGATGCATGTGCATATACTAGTCCTGCCTGCTTTCTAGGAGAATTCTTCCAACAATGAGCCAGGTTCTCTCTTCTATCTTTAATATTTCTAACTTGTTTCTTTTCCCCCTGCCTCCAAATATGTTCAGGTTTTCAATAAATAAATTTATAAATAAATAAATAAATAAATAAATAAATAAATAAATAAATAATCTTCAATAACTTCAAATTATTTTCTATAGGGCTTAAAAAATGAAAAGACATCAATACGTCAACCTGCAAAGTCGACCATCCAAATCATTCATTTTGCATTCTCATGATGTTTCTCCTGCTATTTGCTTCTTCATGACAAATACTACTTGGTTTTCCTGTATTAAACAATATCTAATATCTTCCAAATAGAAATGATGGAGGGTTAGCTCTCTTACATTATTACCTTCTATTTCCCTTTTGTTCTCCCAATAATGTTAGATTAAAATTTGGGGTTAAATCACCATTCAGTATTAGCATCATTTTACTCATAAATATTGCTCAATGCTGAGTTGTATTGTACACATGATTACATTTTCCTGCTTATGCATCATTTTTTTTGGAGTTAGTAATTGCTTAATTTTTAACCTATTTTTTTCCTTTTTCCTTAGTTATCCACCAACAACTAATATGAAAATATTAATATAGGACTCTTCTAAAATTGTTAGGCACATAAGACATTTGATCCATTCCTTTCTTTCTCTTTAAAGAAATCTCTTCAGGAACATTTAACTTTTTTACTCTAATTGTATGAACTTCTCTTCTCTCGAGCATTCTCTTTCCTCACAAGAGTGGGAAACCCTTTACTCCTCTCCTTTATCAGATCTTCCTTTTGCTGTGTCCTGTGTCTTTTTTTTCTTCTTTCCTTTCTTCCTTTCCTTCCTTTCTGCTTTCCTTCTGTTAATTCCCTCATTTTTAGAGGGAATTATGCATCCTATGACAGCTAATCAGGATGTATGAAGAATAAATTTTTTAGATGTTGCAATTTGGACAAAAAATGCTCCAACCTGAAACATAATTGAGCATCTATTTTAGTCTATAATAATAGGTTGAAAGTGATTTTCCCGTAGAATATTTAAGGAATTCCCTATTTTCTTCTAGATTTGTTATTTCTTTTGAGAAATCTAATGCCATTCTGTTTCTGATCATTATCTTTACTAACCTAAAGTATTGAAAGAGAGTTTTTCCTCCTCCAGTCCATTCTGTACTCCTCACGCCGTGATTTTGCTAAAGTTCAAATGTAATTTTGTCACTGTCAGTTGTCGACAATTATTTGAGGATAAAGCCTACACTCTGTGACTTTTTTCTACACCATTATTTATGTCTGTCTCATCTCCTCCCACTCATGTCTTGTGATTTCTTTTGCATTTTCTCCCAAGTCCAAAAAAAAAAAAATGCTTGGTCTCATTAAATATTTTCTTTAATAAAATTACTTCTATTGATACAAATCATTTTTTCAGGTCCTATCTGACATAATACCACTTCCCTGAATTGTGATCTTTTATCCTTCTCTCTCTTTTAAAATTCTTATAACTCTGTGTATTTCACATATATACATATTTTCCCTTATGTCAAATGTGTTTGCATACACATTCTTAACTAGCAAAAATTAATGTTATTTGTGTTTAGCATAAATTATTGCACCTAATAATCATGCAATGATAGGATCTTGAGAAGAAGCTATAGGGAATAAATACACTATTTCCTTTTATGGCCAATGAATTTCACCATTCATTTGGTGAGGACCAAAGTAAAAAGTTTTAGTGTAATTAGCAGTGGCAGTGTAGAATTGCCTACATGTATGTATATATGTATCATTAATAAATCAGGTATTTATAACCCAAAGAGAACCAGTGTTACTAAATATATCTGCCAAATATATTTCATTTAAAAATTTCTAACTAAATTATTTCTTCTCAAACTGTAGAGATGATCACATGAAACTTATTTCCCATTCTGACAAAACAGATGTAAGAGCATCCATCTGTGATATAATTGTAAAGAGATTATGAGATATAAGACTTCTAGAACATACTGGCAAAGTGTTTGTTAATCTCTGTGAATTTCTCTAAGGCCCATCAAGCCTAAAACAATCAGTAGAAATTTAGAAAAATTCAATAAAAGCTCATTATAATATAAAGTAGTTCAGAATACAGGTTGAAAATTAACTTCTTGGAGAAATGTGATATTTGCTTTCACACATAGAGGTTGAAAATGTGAGAATGACATTAATAAGTTCCAGATTACACTAACTGCAACAGTGTAATTAGAAGTTAGCTGCAGACACTAGATCTCCACTGAAGATGGTTCTAGACCCAGATCCACAGATACCAGAGCAAGTCATTAACCTTGCTGTAACACATTTTCCTTATCCTGTAATATAAGGATGTTAATGTTATCTCCCTCGTGCGGCTTTCACCTTTCCACAGGGTGCATGGGTGGCAAGCATGGTATACATTGTAGCAAGTTTTGTTTTAGTACATGGACTGCCTTGCAGATAGAGGCCATCAGGTGGATTGTGGTGCTCAACACAGTGGTTTAGAAAGATAATCATTAAATAAGGTGACCATGATCATGATCAAGATGCATCCCATTATATTTTTATTTTAATATCCCTTTTTTAGGTAGAGCAGTTTTAGGTTTACATAAAACATGCCCAGGCAATACAGAGTTCCCACACCTCTCACAGCTCTCCAGCACAAAGTTCCCCCTATTATTAACATCTTGCATTAGTGTGCTACATTTATTACAATTTATGAAGAAATATGGATACATTATTATTAACTAAAGTCCATAGTTTACATTAGTGTTCACTTTTTTGTATTGTACAGTTCTATGGGTTTTGACAAATGTATAAAGTCATGTATCCACCATTACAGTATCATAGAGAATAGTTTCACTGCCATAAAAATGTCCCCATCACCAGCTGTTTATCAACCTCTCTCTACCAAACCTTTGGGAGCCACTGAGTTTTTTTTTACTGTCTGTAATTTTTTTCTTTTTCAAAATATCATATAGTTAGAATAACAAAGTATGTAGCCTTTTCAGACTGGGTTCTATATCCCATTGTATTTTTGCATATGTTTATGGGATTTTTTTTTAAACAACATAAAGACCTTTTAATACAACCCATGCAAATATTAACTTACAAATGTGCCTTTCAGATTAAGAACTATAAAGCCGAACAAGTCTCTCCTTATCTAAGAACCATAACAGCCACAGCAAAGACATTTAGATTTTCTATATACTAGTGAGTCTGTAGTAGGGAAATGTGCTTCTTGCATGCTCTCTTGGTGGGGATGAAAAAAACTTTGTCCCTACAAGTATATTTCAAAATATTCAGGTTCCCAGATTAGTATATGAAAATATCTTTAATCCATAAATAACTGAAATATTGTAAAATATCAATCACATCATTTTGTTCTATTTTAT
Organism: Choloepus didactylus; assembly: GCF_015220235.1. Classification (NCBI taxonomy): domain Eukaryota; kingdom Metazoa; phylum Chordata; class Mammalia; order Pilosa; family Megalonychidae; genus Choloepus; species Choloepus didactylus. The sequence continues at coordinate 186,020,518 of NC_051309.1, read as the reverse complement.
AAAGTATTTTTCAAGTACCTTATGTTTTATATATATTACAGTAACTGACCAATAAACCTATTTCAACACTTTATATGAAAATATATGTGCCAAGATTCCAATAAAATAAAAATTAAACATTATTGCTTAATAGATACAATTTATATACTGTAATTTAATTTTATTTGCTTACTTATATTTTTCTCATAAAGGTGATTTTAAGAGATGTACAAAGGTAACTAAAACACAGGCCACAGTACTAACTATGAGAAAGAAATTCATGCTTAAAATGGCCTTTAACTAGCAATCTTCATTGAGGATCTACCATCTTCTCAGTAAAAAAAAAATAAAAAAATAAAAAGGTAAGAGATCAAAAACATAAAGGCAATTAAAATACATGAAGACAAAACTCACAACCAAATGAAAAATAAACTTATAATAAAACATCGTTTTGGAATTTGGGCAGAATTTTAAATAATTATGAATCAGTGAGACTGAGCTGAAAAACTAAGAAATGCTTTGAAACTTGCCTCATGGTTTTTAAGACATGAAGCAAAGCTCTTTTGCTTGGTCTGAATCAAATAGAAAACTGAGAGCCATATCTCTTTCAGGACCATTCTACATAACTGTTTTCCTCAACCTTTATTTTAGTCATCATGCATATTGACTTCATATTGTATTAGCATACTTTCTAATAAATGCCATCTTAGGACAATAGCAGGAAGAGATCTCTTGGCAGAGAACGCCAGGAGTCTTAGTTTTGAAGATGTCCCATTCATTCAAGGTGACAGAGAACCTGGGCAGTGGCAGAAGACACTCAATTCCCCTTCCTTGGAATGAAAGAAACACTGCATTGCACAAGGCAAACTACTAGAATATGGGGTTTGCTAGCAGCTGGGTGTGCCAACATATTAGCTATAAATTCAGGAAAAGATTCAACTGTCATCCAAATGGCATTAAAAAAAGAACTACTTGAACTATTAATGATCTTATCAAGTTGCTGAATCTAAAGCAAATATACAAAAATCAATTGTTTTTCTACATACTAGTAGCAATCTGAAAATGAAATTTAAAATGACCATTTACAGTAACCTGAAAATGGTGATATACTTAACAAAATATTTGCAAGTCCTGCTCACTGAAAACAAAATATTATGAAAAAAATTAGAGATACTAAAGAAAAATAAAAACATATCTTTAATAAATTGAAATACTCAATGCTTTTAAAATATTCATTCAAACTGATCTATAGATTGAATGCAATCTCATGCAAATTTCCATCTGAATTTCCTATATAAACTGACAAGCTGAATGCACAATTTCATATTGATTAAGTAAATAAATAAATAACTAGAGGAGAAATAGCAATCTTTCTCTATAGTAGAGTTCCACTTATTCAATGTAGAAGTAATGATGGTAATAAAAATCACTATTAGTCTATGGAAATCCAAATGACCTAGAATAACTAATACAATTTTGAAATATTGCCTTCTTAAATTAACTTTTATCAAGATTCATTTAAAAACTGCAGTAATTGAGGATCTAAGATGGTGGCATAGAGAGGTGTGGAAGCTAAGTAGTCCCCCTGGAACAACTAAAAAAACCAGAAACAGCTAGTAAATAATCTGGAATAACTGCAGGGGGACAAACATGACCATCCACTCATCATACACTAACCTGAATTGGGAGGAATGCCCGAGATCACAGCATAAAATCTGTAAGTAAAACCTGTGGATCCAAATTGGGAGACCCCTTCCCCACAGCCTGAGCTACGAAGCCCCGTGGTGCCAGAGAGAAGCTTTCTCCCAGCAAGCGAATATAGCTCAGCTGAGCTCCAACTGGGGTTTTAATTAGCGAGTGTGAACTGCTCACTACAAGGTACGAATCCCCAACAAGTAGACAGAGGCTTTGGGTGATGACTGACCTTGGAGAGCCAGAGGGTCACCTCAGACTAGCTCTGTTCCTTTTTTGACTCAGTGGAGAAAGCCTCAGCCATTTTCAGTTCCCAGTTCTGTGACCTAGACAAGGGTACAGCACAGGCAGAGAGAGACCACTGAAATGCTAATGACCTCCCCCTAAGGCATCTATCTTCTCTAAGAGGAAAGGGCTGGGGCCCAGCTCTACTACTGGCCTTTCATTCAGAACTTACATCAGTCAAGAATTATAGGCTAATCTTTGCATCAGGCAGACAGCACCCCTGCATGGCCCGGCAGCCCAGGGCTTCCCTTGAGGGATGATGCACACTAGTGATATAGCACAGCCTTCCCTCAGCAGAGGTCCTGGAAGATCACAGCTGAGAAGGGGGGCCCACTTGGAAAACCCAGGGATGCTATGTCAATGCTGGCAGTTTGGGGGTCAGCAACAGAGAAAATCTGGGGCAAAACTGAAATGAAGGCTTAGACTCTTGCAACAGCCTTGAATCTCTGGGAACACCTGGAAGGTTTGAATATTAAAGCTGCCCTGCCTCCCTGACCACCCAGATGCATGCCCCACATTCAGGGCAGACAGCTCCAACAAGAAACCCAAACTGAGTTCACCAACTGAACCCCACAAAAATCATTTCCCCACACACCACAGAGACAGAGTTGAGGAGAACTGACTTGAGGGGTATAGGTGACTCGCAGACGCCATCTGCTGGTTAGTTGGAGAAAGTGTATGCCACCAACTTGTATTTCTAAAAAAATAGATTGGTCATTTTTTTTACAACTTGAAAGAACCCTATCAAGCAAAGCAAATGCAAAGAGGCCAAAAACAACAGAAAATCTTAATGCATATGATAAAACCAGATGATATGGAGAACCCAATCCCAAACACTGAAATCAAAATATCAGAAGAGACACAGTACTTGGCACAATTAATCAAACAATTATGATTGAGAATGAAAACACAGCACGGGATATAAAAGACATGAAGAAGACCAGGGAACAGGATAAAAGAGACATAAAGAAGACCCTAGAAGATCATAAAGAAGAAATTGCAAGATTAAATAAAAAAATAGAAGATCTTATGGAAATAAAAGAAATTTTTGGCCAAATTAAAAAGACTCTGGGTACTCATAATACAAGATTAGAGGAAGCTGAACAACAATTCAGTGTCCTAGAGGTCCACAGAACAGAAAATGAAAGAACAAAAGAAAGAACGGAGAAAAAAAAATTGAAAAGGATCTCAGGTATACAATAGATAAAATGTCCAAATGTAAGACTCATTGGTGCTCCAGAAGGGGAAGAGAAGGGTAAAGGTCTAGAAAGTGTATTCAAAGAAATTGTTGGGGGAAAACTTCCCAAACCTTCTACAAAATATAAATACACAAAGTATAAATGCCCAGTGAACTCCAAGTAGAATAAATCCAAATAAACCCAATCCAAGACATATTCTGATTAGACTCTCAAATACTGAAGAGAAGGAGCAAGTTCAGAAAGCTGCAAGAGAAAAGCAATTCACCACATACAAAGGAAACATCCTAAGACTAAGTTGTGACTACTCAGCAGCCACCATGGAGGCAAGAAGGCAGTGGCATGACATGTTTAAAATTGTGACAGAGAAAAATTTCCAACCAAGAATACTTTATCCAGCAAAACTCTCCTTCAAATTTGAGGGAGAGCTTAAATTTTTCACAGACAAAAAAGTGCTGAGAGAGTTTGCCAATAAAAGACCTGCTCTACTTCAGATACTAAAGGGAGCCCTACTGACAGAGAAACAAAGAAAGGAGAAAGAGATATAGAGAATTTTAAAAGACATATATAGAACCTGACATTCCAAATCACCAGGACACTCATTTTTCTCTAGTCATCATGGATCTTTCTCCAGAATGGACCATATGCTGGGACATAAAACAAGCTTCAATAAATTAAAAAACAAAGACAAAAACAAAAACAAAAAACCAATTGAACATATTCAAAGCACAATCTCTGACCACAATGGAATACAAATAGAAGTCAATAATTTTTGAATTGTAACTCCACTATTTACTTCCTACATGATATAAAATATACAAACTCTAATGACAAATCAGTGGTTTTGAACTGAAAGTAAAATATGTAATTTTTGACAAGAACTATATAAAGGTGGGGGAATGGAGGAGTATAGGAACATAGTTTATGGGTCTTATTGAAATTAAGTTGGTATCAAAGAAAAACAAGATTGTTATGGTTTTAAAAGTTTAATTTTAAGCCCCACAATAAACGAAAAGAAATTATCAGAGAATACGAACATAGAGATGAAAAGCAGAGTATGGGTTAAGAGAAATGGGGGAAGGGGCAATGGGGAGTTAAGAAATGAGTGTAGGGTTGCTGTTTGAGGTGAAGGGAAATTTCTAGTAATGGATGGTGGGAAGATGATAGCATTACAACATTCTAAATGTGATTAATCCCACTAATGAAAGGTTAGGGAGGGGGTGGAATGGGAAGATTTAGGCATATATGTTTCCACAATTGAAGGAAAAAAAAAAAAAAAATACAGTCTAAATAGATGACAGTTGAATGCCAAGGATGACCCTGGATGGGATCTGAGGATGGAGGACAGGAGGCTCAAAGGGACACAGTTGAGACATAAGGAAAAGGAAATATAGAATATAAGCTTTTTATCATTGTTGAATCTCTTGTACTTCTTAGCTGCACTTAATGGATTGCATAAAAGAATGTTCTTGTTCATGGAAATTGTATATGTGAATTATAGTGTTTGTTCAAGGATGTGTGCAGCTTGCTCTCATATGTTCAGAAGACAGAACAATAGATGATGGATGATAGATAGGAAGAGAGGGAGGGAGGGATGGAAAGAAATAGCGATGTGACAACATGTTAAAGTTAGTGGATCGAGGTATCGGGGGAGGGGGGTCAGAGAATGCTGGAGTTCTGTTTATGGGGTTTGTATTGTTTTTGCAACTGTTCCTATAACTTTGAATTTATTTCAAAATAAAATTAAAAAAATATAAAACAATGAAAAAAACTGCAGTAATCAAGTCAGTATGGCATTGACATATGAGTAGACATAGACATCAAATGGACAGAAATAGATCCACACACATATGCGGACAATTCATCTTCAACAAAAATCAAAGTAATTTAATGGGGAGAGGACAGTCTTTTAAAAATATGGTTCTGGAATACTTGGATATTCAGTTTGGGATGGTCTGATATTTTCTTATATTTAGACTACAGTTATGCATATTTTTTTGCAAAAATACCACAACAGTGGTTTCAACCCCTTTTCAGTGCAACCTATCAGGGAGTACATGATGTGACTATGTCTTGTAATCTTGATCTTTATTGAAAGTGGAGTCCATTAATTTTCTCCATTGGAAATGTATAGAAAAACATTAAATTACTAAATATCTTGTGGGGAGATATTTTGAGGCTATGTAAATATTCTGTTTCTCATCACATTTTTTCCCACTGAGTTGACTGCCATCAATAGATCTTGCCTGAGACATTTATTACAGAAAAACTTGTCTGATGGTGATTTTCTATTGCATTCATTACTTCTACATTTAATAATTAGAACTCTACTATAGGAGAGTGTTTTTCTCCACCCCCCCCCATTTATTTATATTTTATCTATCTGTTTTCCCATCTGTCTGTCTAATCAGGTTTTTAGTTTCCTAACCACTAAAACAAATACCATAATTGACAGCATGAATTTATTGGTTCACCGTTTCAGACACTAGTAGGCTTGCTTCCTCCTGGGAAAGTTTCTTCTGACTGGCCAGCAATCTTTGAGGTTCCTTTGGTTTTCCATCTCATGGAGATCACATGAAGCCATTGTCTCCTTTCTCTTCCAGGTTCCATCAACTTCCAGCTTCTGGCTGCTCCCTGTGGCTTCTCCTTTGTGTTCAACTTTCTTTGCTTATAAGGACCTTGACCATTCTCATTCAGTTGGGGCACACCTTAACTAATAACAACTTTAAAGATTCAATTTACAAGTGGGTTTATACCCACAGGATCAGTGATTGGGCCTGAACATGCCTTTTGTTGGGGACATTATTTAATCCCCAACAGTCAGAATGAACTGAATGATATTTGTTTTATTTTATGGATTCTAACCTAATATTGTAATTATTTATTTTTTTACTTATATTATTTAATGTTTGGCTATTTGGAGCTCTTTCAAATTGGCTCCTGCATCCTTTCAGCATGCCCTCATCATTTTTGAGCTCTTCCTTACTTTCTGATACTGCAAGATGTTCCAGGTTCATCTTGTACTTTCCCAGCTCTACTACTGGAATTAAGTATTTCTTCAAGGAGCCTTGGCTCCTTTTATTGGATAACAGTGTTCAGAAACCCAACCTGAGAGCTAAATTTGTTCATTGCTTCTGGGGTGTCATTGCTTCTAGTCTTATATATAATTGCACACATACACCCATCTATTTTATCTCTTTATCCATCCAACCATGTGTGTGTGTGTGTGTATACATATCCAGCTATATGTGCATATATATATGTATATGTGTGTGTGTGTGTGTGGGAGGTGTGTGTGTGTGCATGTATTCTGGTATGCATTCGTACCACTACCTCCAATTCCATCCAACATCACAGGATTCATTCTAGTCTTCTGCCTTCCAATTCTTTCTCTGGCAGTGAGAAACCTGGGGCTTTCATTATCTGTGATACATTTTCTTGCTTATTTAATGCTAATGTATTGTTATTGGATTTTTAGTTTATAATTAGAGATATATCCAATTGATTTTCTGCATATCAACCTTGTGTTACATAGCCTGCTAAAACCATTTAAAATTTGAATAGCTATTTTATATATTCCTTATATATAAAGATAGATGTATTATTGTGGAAATAACAAATGCAATGTGTACTTAGGAACCCCCTACTTTATGGATCAGGCCCTCAATCTTGAGGCTTGCCCTGGTGAAACTTATGTGTATAGTGGGGAGGCTGAGCCCACCTATGTTTGTGCTTGGGAGTCATCTCCGGAGGGCCTCTTTTGTTACTTGGGTGTGGACTTTCTCTCTCTAAGCTCTGTGGGTAGATTCATCAGCCTCCCCTCAACGTGGGACAGGACCCTTCAGATGAATGAGTCTCCCTGGTAACATGGGACACGGATTCTGGGAATGAGCCCGACCCTGGCATCAAAAGGTTGAAGGTGACTTTTTGACCACAGAGGGGAGGAGAAAGGCAGAAAAGTACAGTTTCGGTGGCTAAGAGGGTTCAGGCAGAGTCAGGGGGCTGTCCTGGAGGTTACCCTTATGCAAGCTTCAGCTAGATTTGCCAAATGAACACAGCATGAAAAGATCAAGTCAACAGTAGTCCCCAAAACCATAAAGAATACCTGGATGCCCATGTGAAACCCTATAAAAGTTTTACTCACTAAGTTTCTCCTTCAGAAACTTAAATTCTCCAGAGAACTCCTATGCCTGCTAAATCCCAAAATCCAGAGGCAATAGCTTCTTCAAGAACATCAACCAGATGTATAACCTTTTCCCATAATGTTGAAGCCTATTTTCAAAATGAACAAGTTAGGGTGGTCACTGCCTAGACATCTCTTATGATCAGGAAAGTGACTAAACTAGAGCAAGGGATAGCAACAAACAAAAAAGAAATGTTTAGAATGAGCATTCGTGTCTTGTAGCAGTTCTAAATTCCTTTTTGTTCTTGAGCATTATTAGGTTTCTATTTTAGTAAGCAGTAATCTCAACTAAACTCCAAATGTGAAGTTTGTTTCCTCACACTATACAGCCACTGATATTTCTACTTTGTTTTGTTTTGTTTTCTTTTAGCCTAGCACCCCTAAGTATCTCCCCTGTGCTTCCGTAATTTAGTCATCAGCCAGTTACTTGGGCAGCATTTATGCTAAGACATTTTAAGCCAATAAGACTTCCACCCTCTGTCCCCTGAGCTTAGTGTGGGTTAAGGGTCACATTCAGTGGTGCAGAAAGTTTGCAAATCTCCTCAGGTTTCCAGTTTTCACTAGGTTCCCTGGGGTCTCCTCTGTGTATATGTTAGCAGTCAACATTGAAAGTTCATTAACTCAGTTTATCTATGATCCTCTCACTTCCAAAATTGGTCTGTAATTTTTTTAGCTGCTCTACTATCTGTCCCAGAGTGAATCTATCCTCCCTAGCCAGTAAACAGGCAGGATTTTATAATCTGAGCTGGGGCTGAGAGTGAGGTAGCAAGATGGGAAACGATTTAGGCAAGAAAACCACAAAATTTGTACTGGGAGAATTTCATGTGAAAGCACTTCTCAATGTCTTCTCACATTGTGTTGATTTCTAGTGCACTGAAATGGTTCTTTTAAATAACTTGTCCATTTTATATTCCTTTTGAAGGACTCACCCAACCACCATACACTTCCATTACTAGAAGTAAAGACTTCAACATTTTTTAAAAATAAAAATATATAGGAAAATACCTTTATGACTTCAGAGTAGGCAAAGATTTCATAAACAGAAATCACTTTAAAACAAATAAACCACTAACTATACAGGAAAATAGAAGATGAATTTATAAACCAGACTATTTTAAAATAAAAAGAACTTTACTTCATCAACAGAGACCATTAACAAAATGAAAAGATAGATCCAGAAGGAAGAGGACATATGAAACTTATTCACCAAGGGCTTATTTAAATACATTTCTGCCCAATATAGTAGTAGCACTACCTGAAAGGAACCAGTCACAATATCACAATCCACTCTTGGTGTCCTTGAAGGACAATGAAGAAGGGAAATCCTTTTACCGTGTAGAAACTTTGAGAAATATGCTTGGTTCTTGGTTTTTTCTTTAAGGCAAAATGTCTCAGGTACAGATCTACACTGATTCACTGTTTGGATGGTCACAGCAACACGACTGAAATTTTGGTAACAAGTAGGTTTGAGGAAGAGAAATTTTGATAGACCTTTAGAAATGGACACCAAGGGTATTTGTGTCCTCTGTCAGCCTCTAAATGTCACCCCTGCAGAGGAGGCCTTCAATCACCTTCTGAATAAGTTGAACCCCTGTTAGGACAGCATATCCCAGGGCAAATAGCAATTAACTGTGGCAAGTTTACTAAATTGGAAGTTTTCATAATAGAAGTGACAAGTTTATCTTCACTGTCATAAACACTTCTGTAGATATGAATTTTCCTTCCTGACAGCCATTAAAGTAGTTAAAGAATGTTTTATTAATGATCCTTGTTTTCCAGACAGCATCATTTCTGACCAAGAAACTCATTTTATGGTGAGGTAAAATGGCAATGGTCTCATGCCCACAAATTTACTAATCTTATTAAAGTCTCCTTACCCCAAACCAGCTGGATATGAAAACAATGGGAATAGCCTATTATCTGAGTGGCAACAGCTTGGAGGCTGAGAATGTCTTCACAGTATGAGGGTTAGCTACTTTCTTTTAGGCTGAAGCATGATACTACTGTCTTAATTACAAAATTAAATATTGGTAAAGTGGCATGTATGAATGCTGAATAAGAGAGGATTGGACAGGGTTCAATTGCCTGTTGTTGAATCAGCTTCAATCTCATCCTTCTAAGCTCTTCATGCATTGCACAAGAGAAGCTGGCTTTATATTACCAGTGTTCTCTTCCCCATACAGTTTCTGGTCATAGTTTGCTATTAAGAGTTATTTGCATGAGATTTGAAAGGCTGCAGACTATGGAGAGGCTACTATTCTCTAGAGGCACTTATACACAGATGTGAGAGCAGATGTGGGAATTTTAGAGGCTTCCCAGATTGCTCTTGAGAACCACCTGCTTTACTATTTCCATATGACACTGTTGGTGGCAGCTTTCATCTGCTGTGCTCCACAAGCACTTGCAAAGGGTGTGTAATCCTCTCATTTCCTATGTTAAAGCCTTATAATAAATGAAGTGGATTTTGTTTACCTGACTCAACCTGACTGCTACAACCTCTGTCCTTGATGATTTGCCTCTTTAATTTTGCTGTTTGTTGACTGGAAGAGAAGGAGAATTGTTATTCCATTGTGGTTTTTTTTTTTTTTTCCTCTTATGAGTCCTTTTCTCTTTACTTTACTTAGTATTACTAAGCTGGAGACTTCCTAACAAATGCAGATGGGTTTTGGGGAACGATGGCATATCTGATTTCTCTAAGCATTTTTGGTAAAGATAGTAAATTCTTTCTAAATTCTTTCTAAATAATAGTCTCTAGTAATTGTGCTGAAGATTTTAGGCTTTTCTCTTGGTTACAGAAAGAATAATTTTAACTCTTTTTATAAACTTCAGTGGAGCTGATATTTAGCTGCTCAGGAGTATACTTCATGTGCAACCATTGCCTTAGTCATCAGAAGCAAATATTTCTTTCTGCTATACAGTCAGATCAAAGGTTCTCAATCAGAAGTGATTTTTCCTCCCAAGAGAATATACAGAAATGTTGGGATAGTTTTGATTGTCACAGCTTGGGAGTGGGTGGGGCATGCTACTGGCATAGTGGGTAGATGTTGCTGAGTATCCCACAGTGAAAAGAACTGCCCCCTTCCCCAACAAAGAATGACCATGTCCAAAATGTCAATTATGAGGTCGAAAAAATGTAACGTAGATAATTAGAACAGTAATAATTATTCATAGTTCAGGATAATTAAACTGAGGGTGTTAGAAATTCATGGTCTATAGTAAGTCAACTAGTAAGTAAAATAATCAGACTCTTGTTCTTTTCACTATATGGATTACTTCTAAATCTGCTATTATCATTGTCTTTTCTAGCTGCTAAGTGAGAAAATGTTACAAATGTCAGATTTTACAGGATATTTAAGTTCATTGAAAATAAGATAATTTGCTGCAACATTTGAAAACCTTATGTAGTTTTACTCCTAAAAAATGCTTTCTTATGCCAACCCTGAAGGTCCATCAGAATCAGCTGGGGGAATTTTTTCAAAGAGCCTAAGGGACCTGCTCCACCCTGGCCTACTGGAGCAAAATCCAGAGCCCAAAGTCATGCTTTTGGCAAGCAAGTCCAAAGTCACTTGTCCAAAAACAAAACAAACAAACAAACAAACAAAAAAACTCCAATCCCCTTGCTCAGCATTCTAAGGAATTTATGATTTGGTTTCCATCAGCGTCTCCAGCAGATTCTCTCCCTCCACAGTCCCACACCAAATACTCTTGCCGACAAATCACATTTGTGTCCACACTCTTGAAGTAAATAAAAGAAAAAAAAAAGGTTACTTGTCAGTGATACAAATTGGTTTTGTTTTCTCAGAGCAATATTTCAATGACATACATTTTCTCTGCTCCTGTACCCCTCTATCCCCTCTTTATGTTGTTTCTATCCCAATTTATCACTTTATATTTTGCATATCCATTATCAGGAAATTTGCCTTTTTCTTGTTCAGTTGTATTCCAACCCTTATAGGAATTAAAGAGTAGAGTTGTATATTGAGGGTTCAGTACTACTGGGTTTTGCATTTACCCTTTTGTCTAACCTTACTCATAATCTTAATTTCTTTTCACTACCCTTAGCTGCTCTCTCCTGTTTTGTTTCATTTATTTTTGTTGTTTTTTTTGTTGTTTTTTTTTTCTTTTCAACCTGAGAACTCTGTTTAGTAATTCTTATAGGGCAGGTCTTTTTTGATAAACTCTCAGTTTTTGTTTATCTGTCAATATTTTTTAATTCTCCCTCATTTTTGAAGCACAGTTTTGCCGGATAAAGAATTTTGGGCTAGAAGTTTTTCTCTTTCAGCACCTGTAATATATTATACCCGTGCTTTCTCATATCCATGGTTTTTGATGATATATCAGCATTTTTTTCTTAATGAAGATCCCTTGTATGTGACAAATTGATTTTCTCTTGCTGCTTTTCTCTTGCTTTTTCTCTTTATCTTTGGCATTTGACATTCTGATTATATGTGTTTCAGAGTATGTCTATCAGGATTTATTCTGTTTGGAGTATGTTGCACTTCTTGAACATGTATATTTATGTCTTTAATAATAGCTGGGAAATTTTGGGCCATTATTTCCTCAAATATTCTTTCTGCCCCTTTTCCCTTCTCTTCTCCTTCTGTGACACTCCTGATGTGTATGTTTGTATGCTTCATGTTGCCACTCAAATCCCTGAGATGCTGCTCAATTTTTTTCTATTCTTTTCTCTATCTGTATGATTTCAATTGTCCTTATTCTAGTTCACAGATTCGTTCTTCCACCTGTTCAAATTTGCTGTTTTATGCTTCTAGTGTATTTTTAGTCTCTACTATTGTACTTTTCATCCTCATACTTTCTATTTTATTTCTTTTCTTTTTACTTTCAAATTCTTCCTTATGTTCACACATTGTCTTCTGAATATCTCTTATCTCTTTAGGTATATCCCCCCTCATCTCCTTGAATAGATTTAGGAGATTTGTTTGAATTTCTTTGATATGTTGTTCCAATATATGTGTCCCCTCTAAAGTTTTATTTTGTTCTCTTGACTGAGTCATAGCTTTCTGTGTCTTACTGTGGCTTGCAATTTTTTGCTGCTGTCTAGGCATCTGATTACCTTGATGAGTTAATTCTGAAGGTCTGTTTCTCCTCTTGTCTAGTGTTTTATTGTTGATTGGTTTTGCACTAAAGTTTTTTCTTTGACACTTGGTCCAATTTATTCTGGACTTTAGAACAGCCTGTGTTCACCTGTTCAGATTTTCTTACAGTTGTATTGAAGTACAACCTTTAAGATTGTACTCTAGAATTGCCTAATTTTAACCAAAAGTTTCTTTATGTCTAAAAATGTAATGTTATCCTTACCATAATAGTAACCTAAAATTTTCTATAACCTCTTGTTTAAATACAGTCTCATTTAATATATATTCAACTTCTGCCAAAAAATTCTCCTCTCCATAAGAAGGAAACTACATGAAATTCAGATGATATCTTACAACTTCTTTAAATATTTTCAATTTTTATTTCCTTCCCTTAAGATACAGTATCCAGGCCTTCCCAGTGCAAACACTTGACTCCATCCATGCTAGATTTGAAATATATTCTTTCTATTATACCCATACTCTTCTCCCTTTACACAATTGTAGTCACTGTTTGCCTTTTCTTTTTATCAGTTGACACCAGAAGACTTTTTGGTGGGGTAGGGGTGGGATTTTATTTTTCATACAATTTTATCAAGATATAATCATATAAAATACAACCATTAAAAAAGTACAATCATCAGTTGTTCACAATATCATCAGATAGTTGTGCTTTTATTACCACAAACTTCAAATGTTGTCATTACTCCAAAAAATAAAATGAAAATTAAAATAAAAAAGAATATCCAAAACATCCCATTCCCCTCCTCCTCCCATTTTTCATTTACTTTTTTTAATACAGTTTAATTGAGATATATTCACACACCCTACAGTCATCCACAGTGTACAATCAATTATTGACAGCACCATCACACAATTGTGCATTCATCACCAGAATCAATTTTTGAAACTTTTCCTTACTCCAAATTAAAAATAAAACCAAAAAGAACACCTAAATCTTTCCATCCCCTTCACCCCACTCTATTCTTCATCTAATTTTTGCCCCCATTTTTCCACTCGTCTGTTTATATACTGGATAAAAGGAGTGCAAGCCACATGGCTTTCACAGTCACAGTCACAGTCTGCAATCTATATAGTTATACAATCATCTTTAAGAATCAAGGTCAGTGGGTTACAGTTTGACAGCAACACAGAAGACTCTTAAGGCTATGACTTCTCTCATAGGTCAAATGCAATCTAATACTAAATTACGTACTTTGCTATTTCCAGAAATAATTTTGAACTGAAATTGTGTGTAACATTAAGAGAATTAAAATAGCATAAATTCTCCATTACAAATATTAACTGGAAACTATAAAAATATAACCATGAAAAATATCAACTGCTATATATATAAGTATAAATATTCGAGAATTTCATTAATCGCCTAATTTACACAATACTTAGTATCTGAAAATACTTCAAAACATTAAAAATAAATGAACAAGACTTCCAGTTTCAGCTCATAGTGTAGAGAGCTGGAATGAGCATCGCCTCTACCATTACAGCAAAGGAAAAGCTGGCGAAATACAAATTCACAACTTTTTCTGAACCTACCAGGGAACTGAGATCACAGGACAAAGAACAAACCTGAAATCTGGAGAGAAAGGAATGAATATGGAGAAACAAGTTCTGAGCACTTGTTTACCTTGGACAAAGGCCACCCAACACCATGTACAACCATAAGAAGGTTTAGATAGAAATTTTTAACAATTGCTAAGGTTGAATGTGGAAGGACATGAAGACCCTCGGGTGTGTAAATACAGGGGTGTTTGCACGTGCTTGATTTTCCTCCAGAAACACCACCAGTGCTGACAGGGAACATGGGGGAATCCTGAGAAAGTGTCCTATGGTGCTGGTTGGGAGAGGAGGGCAGAAGCCACTGCCAAAAGTCCACCCAGAACAATCTTCCCTTTCCTTTCTATAAAATACAACCCTTAATCTGCAGAGAGTAGAACAAAAAACTTGCAGAAACTCTAAAGGTAGGTTACTTGTGGAAGGGGCAAACAGGGAAAACCAAAGAAACAAACAAAAACTTATACCTCTAGGGAAAAGCAGGAACAGAAACTTGGTCCAGCATTAGTCCGAAGGAGAGGCAAGGGCACTGGTGGAGGCCACATGCTTGACATCCAGCTTCACAGAATCTACCAGGGATGGAGGTTTAATTTTCTAATATGCTGCCCTTGCACATGCTTTCCACCATCATGCTAATAACATCCAAGTAAAATTAATAGTGAAAACAGCCAGGAGAGGGCTGAGAAAGTCAGGGACAGGCAATCTTTCAGCCCTTGTCTACCCCTGCCTTCTCTTCTATTGAGCTGAAATGTTTCAGTACGATTTTATTCTGCAGCCTGGGGGAGATGTTAGGTCTACTGGAGCAGACTGGCCATAACATAAACCTAGAAACTTTGAAACAGCAGCCCTAGCTTCTTATCAGGGTGAGAACTCTCAGTAACAGGACCTCCTCCTTCTGGATCATATAAATACCCCACCCTCAGGCAACACAGTTTGTCTCTCTGAGTGAAGTGGGGTGAGTGGGAGCTGCCATGCACCATTCCTGACATCACAGTTGGTTTCCCTGGGGCCTCTTCCCTTGTTCTTTTGGACCCTTTGTGCTGTTTAAGTAATAAAGTAGTCATTTGCTGAGAATCTCTGTTATGCCTGAGCCTGTCTGTGTTCCCATGAAGTACTGTGTAACAATTCACCACACAGACAGCTCAAGAGATAGCTCCTACTTCTACAGAGCAACAGAAAGGGAAAGCCCAAAGAGAGTGGGGAAACCCAAAATAATGCAGAGAAGACATTGAGAAAATCCTCTAGTAAATTATCAGACATCCTAAACACAAGTTCACACCGTAGATCACTGATGATGACAACAGAAACCAATATTTAAAACTTGGCCCAATTCCTGAGAAGATTAACACAAATCCCCACATCAAAGACCTACTTGTAAGAAAGGTGAGCTCATCTCTAAGCATAACAATATCTACCTCAGTATCCACTATTTAATAAAACATGTCCAACTTCAACATTTAAAGCAACAGCAAAATCATGAGACATCCAAAAGACAAGAAAAATCACAGACATGACACGGATGTTTAAATGGTTAGGGAATTTAAAATAACTACAATTAATATATTAAAGGTTCCAGTGGAAAATGTAGATACATGCAAGATGAAATAGTTAATTTCATCACAGAGAAGGAAACAATATGAATAATCAAGTGGAAATGCTACATATACATATGTGTGTGTGTATATATATGTACACATATATATATACATACATATATACAAGTATTAGAAATAAAGAATGGACTCACAAGAATACTTGGCATGGGTGAAGAAAGAATGAGTGATAATGAAGATATACTAATGGAAATAACCCAAACTGTAAAATGCAAAGAAAAATAAGTTAAGAAAACAGAACAGGTTCTCTAAAGCTCCAGGGCAATATCAAATTACCTAACATGGTTACAGTCAGACTCATAAAAAGATAAAAGGGAGAAAAGGGGGTAGAAGACACATTTGAGGAATAATGGCCAGGTCTCCAAAATTAAAGTGCAAGTACAAAGAGCATCTTAAAGCACCAGAAATAAGGATGTACTGAAAAATAAATAAATAAAGGGGGGGGGCGCACATCTTGTAAGGTACATAAGTGCTAAATTGAAAGAGTTTTCAGTAACCCAAACTGAATCAATTTCAGCAACAAAATAAACTATGATAGTTTTTCATTATAGGCCAAATATTATTTTTGAAAAATCTGTGAATTCATCCTGATATTAAAATGTTTAAATAAATACACACACACACACACACACACACACACACACACAATTCATACAAACATGCATGCATACTTGCTTGTGGAAGAGAGACAAATATGCCTTAAGAAGAATTCCAATAAATAAATATAGAAGGAAAAAGAAAAATAATCACCATTTGAACACTTCAGTAAGAATTGCAGTAGGCAAGATCCATTCATGACAGCTAAAATTAGTTGGCAAACTTTACAAAGATATAGGACATTCCCATTGCCTCATATCATCTTCCCCAAATACTTACTAATTGCTTTGGTATTGCTTTATTCACCTTGGCCTGTCAAACACATGTCATGAAATGGCTTGGCTTAAACAATAAGGATGTATTCATTCATGGTTTGGGGGCTGGAAGAATGTCCAGAGCAAGGCAACATGAAGGCAATTCTTTCTCCCCAAAGACTGTGGTGTTCAAGGGCTGGCTACTGGAGATCCCTGGCTCCTGTGTCACATGGCAAGGCACGTGGCAGCGTCTCCTGGTATCTTCCTTCTTTCTCAGGTTCCTTTTCAGCTTCTCGCTTCCAGTGGCTTTCTCTCTCCCTCTTGAATTTCCTTCTCTTACAAAGGACTCCAGCAACAGGATTAAGACCCTTTCAGATTGAGGTAGGCTGAACTGTAACTGAAGTAGCCTCATCAAGTGGTCCTACTTACAAAAGGTTCACACCCACAGGAATGGATCAATTTTAAGAATATGTTTTTCTGGGGTGCGTAGAGTTCCAAATCACCATAGGTATATTTAACATATGTCTACAAATCATTTGATATTCCTCCCCCCAGGGGGTAGACATTAATTCCCTTTTTCTTCAATGTAGGCTAGATTTAGTGACCCACTTCTAATAGAGATGGAAAGGAAAGTAACCTAACAGACACCACCATAAACAAGTGATCAAGTTAAGAGCACCAGTAATAAGGCATGCTAACACGTATCACCTCATATAATGCAATAAGAAAGGCATTTTACCTTTATGATATTCTTTCTCAAATGTCATAACTCCAGTCTATTCACGAGTAAACATCAGACAAAACCAAATTAAGAGATTGTCTACAGAATATCTAAGCAGTTTCTTCATATATTTCAAGACTGTGAAAGACAAGGACAGACCAAGAAAGCCACAGATTAGGGGACTCTAAAGAGATGCAACTAAATACAATGTGATACCCTGGATTGGATCCTGTCCAGAAAAAAAAGACATTAATGAGAAAACTTATATTAGAGAAATGTGTGTAGTTTAGTTAATAATATTGCATCAGGGTTGTTTCCTTTGTTTCGATAAATGTATCAATATTATGTAAGTTGTAACCATAAGGGGAAACTGGTGAATTTTACATGGGAACACTGTACTATTTTTTCCAACTTTCCTGTAAATTCTGAATTATTTCAAATTAAAAAGTTTTTAAAAGGTTAGTGAACATTTCTAAATAAATATATATATATATATTGTATTTTATATATTGAAAATATATATATGGATTAACTTTAAAAAAGTTTAAGTAAGATTTTTTTAAGAAGTTTTTTCTTAAAATCAGTGGTTCAGTCTTTGCTTGCACATACTTAGTACAATTATAGGAAACTCACTTCATCACATAGGGTAACCCTTACATGTGATCATTTATTCTCATCTCTAATGCTCTGAGATCCTGCATTTCATAGAGCCTCTCAGTGACAGTCTCCCTGAGATACTTTTAGATCCGGGAGCATGGGAGCTGTGTGTCTTTCACACACCCCCCAAACATGCCTCACTGCTAGGCAGAGGTGAAATCATTTCTTGCCCACCCATCTCTGGAACAGAAAGAAGACAGGGCAATTTGAGTTCTGTCAAGGTTTATATTTACAAATATAGTTGGATATTTATATATTAATCTGTTACTTATTTATATGCTTAAATATGCATCCACATTTTAGATATTTATTTGTTTTTAAATTAGGTGGTAGACTTGATAGATAGACATAGAAGATGATAGAGATAGGGAGATAGATATAGATTTTTGCTGTGACTATCTAAAGCAGTGGTTCTTAAACTTCAATGTTCATCAGAATCATATGGAAAGCTTATTATAAGAGTTTCCTAGGCCTCATTCCCAGAGACTCTGATTCAGTCTTTTGGGACAAGATCCATAAATTTACATTTCTAACAAGCTTGCATGCTATGCTAATGCTACTGCCCAAAAATCATAACTTCAGAACCACTGTTCCAATTCATCCTTAATATATTCCTTCACTTAAAGTCCTTTAAAATGCTTCAGTTTGAAATTTGACAAAACTGAAAAACACCCACTTTCTGATTTAAATTGAAAGCCTACAGAAGAGAATTTTAGATAATATTTGAATTTTTTAGATGTAATAATAATTAAATATAAAAGCAGAAGAATAGGAATGAGATAGGAATGAGATGCAAGCAAAACTTGCACAAAAGTTAAGTCATCACAGTGTGGAAAAGAACACTCTAAGCATAAAATTAGTGGAAATAATCACCAAGGAGTAGCATTATAAATTTGAATATATAAAAATTTAAAGTATGAGAATATAGGAAAATATATAAAAGGAGAAAATATACCAATATAATTTGGACCAGGGTACAATATTGCTAAGGTAAAGAGAACTTTCCTTTTCAATAAGAAAAGAAAAACTGTATAAATAATATAGAAAAGTAACAAAAACAAATTCAAATGACTAATAAACACATAAAAGCATTCAAATTTTTAATAAAAATTATAGTTAATACAATATTAACATTTTCTCCCATAGCTTTGGCAAAGTTTTAGGGGAAACTTAAAAATTATATGTCCTTTGGACCCGTTACTTCTTTCAGAATGTACTATTGAAGAAATAAACAAAGTTTGGAAATAAAATTTTATGTAAACATAAAAACCGAGTTGTTTTCATTTCAATGATGAAAGCCCTAAGGCAAGAAATGGATAACCAATCTTATCATTTTAGAGAGGGTCATAAAATACATACATCAAATGGAACAATATGCATTGTCCCCACCCAAGAGTTCATGGTTATTATACACTAGTAATAGAAACTGAATATTAATATCAGAATTCATTGGATAACTTTTATAGTTTTTCATATAAAAATATACACAACAAAAAGAGTATAATTAGTATTTCAAAATATTCACTTTATCTTTTTCACAAAATGTTTTCCTTGATTGTGTTTTCACATGTATACATTGTCAAATACTGATATGTAGTTCTACATTTATATATGATATAAATGTAGTAATGATTGTAGTATATATAGACAATGTATTTTTATATATTGACATATATATTATGTTCTCCATAGACTTAACATTGGCAAAGCTAAATTCTATCAAATATGCTAAACTTTTAAAAATGCACTTTTGTAAATGAAGTAAAAAATAACCATAATATTGTATTAGCATTTTGGCTAAGTTTTTCCTTAAATCTTTAAAAGACTAAATTTTCCTTTTAAAATTACTTTTTTTATTAGCAATTAAATATAAACACTTTAGCTATTTACTTGGGCAAATAAATACCCTAACTGTATCTTAAAGGAAGCCACAGTTTTTCTGTATTTTAATTTTACATCATCTGGCATGAGAGATTTATCTGAAGAACCTTATTCTAATAAGTTGCCTACAACAAATATAAGCTGCAAAGTCAAATTCCAGGTTCATTGTGGCTAACACCTTGCTTATGTTAAAATATAAAAAGTTGATTATCATAACCCTAAAATCAATGGTAAGCATTTAAAAATCCTGACTCTATGTGGGCAGTGTAAATAAAGTACCTGCATAATATCCAATTATACACAGAGTCCATTTTTCAAAAATACATCATATTGCCATTATTTAAGCAAAGCATCAGTGAACAGCATTCATTACTGCACAGTGAAAAAGGTAAATTCAAAACCAGAATCTGTTTGAAAAGTGGAAGTAAAGGTGGTGTTCAAATTGAAAATCCAGTGACGTATAGAAAGTGAAAATGTCAGATATTTATACTAACTTATATTTATATATAGTGTATGCATGTAGAATACAAATTACACTAAAATACTGTCAACATTATTGTCATGTTTTCTACATATATCTGAAAAATTGTAAAGAAACAGATAACCCAACTGCTAGTATAACACTCATTTAAACAATTGGTCAATCTAGGTTGTGAAAAATAATTCATTTTAGATATATGTAATGAAATGGAGACTTTAATTTCTTGATCACGAAGACCTTAAAGTTACTTGAGAAAATATATGAAGCAGCCTGGTCATACATAAAGATCAATTCAGTCCATAATTATTTTGGAATATTCTTTACTGACTGCAAGCTGATGTTGTCTTCCTGAATTTCAGTCTGAGTTTGTGAGTAAAGAGCAAGTTAATTGTTCTAGAGTGAACACTGATTTAATGAATGGGTATGTCATTTTTGAGTGCATTAATTGCCTAGCTTGATAGTAGAATCTATCAGATCCCATAAATTATTTTGTATTCATCTGTATACAGAAATCAATTCATTCATAGGTGTATTTTCTCACTTTAAACTTCTACTGCAAGAAGAGGGACTACCTTTCTTAGATAGCATACTTGGAATATGTATGCTAAATGCTAGGAAGCACATAAGCAATATATTCCTTCAGTGTGGTTGAGCATAATCTAAACCAAAAATCAATAATATTTATTTTGTAACAAACGGTTTTTCAAACTGCTAATGTGAATTCTTATAAAATTATTATTCTATGGTGCAGGTTAGGAGATTGTGTCCTTACAAAAATTAAACCCACTGATGTGTTAATTTGCTTTAAAATACATAAACATCTGTTCTTTATGAAGCACCATTATAGGCAGTAGCCAATAAGAAATTAATATGAATTGACAATTACCCTCCAGAATAATGGTCACATTGCAAGTTTACAAAGGACGTAAAAAGACAATCCAAAAAAAATAAATAACTAATAAATACACAAACGTATTCAACTTCATATGAATATTTATACTTGATTATAGGAAGCATAATTTAACAGTCTGGAAGTGGGCAGGCAATCAATGCTGGCTTTCAAAGTGAAGTGATGACTCCAGTCCTGTATCTTCAAGAACAATAAAGAGTTAACCATAGAGAAATAGAGCTGGGGCTGTGCAGTGTGCAAAGTTCTTAACAGTGGAAACAGCCATATAAAAAAGGAATTATATAATGTACATATTTTGATCTGTTTGAGATATATACAGTATGTATAAATTAAAGTAATGATATCAAGTTTCTGATCAAGTCTAGATTGAGGAAAATAACATTGAAGATACGGATTAGTAACTTTAAATAGATAACTCTGATGTTTCTGGTTTAATTTCATGTTCCATCTCTTACAAGGTCAATGAACTTAGAGCAATCACTTAACTTCCATAATTCAATTTTTTATTCTATTAAATATGATAATGTAATAATAAAAATACCTACTTAATAAGAGTAGTACATCAATTATGTTGCACTGTTTCTGGCATGCAATTATATATATGCATCACCATATATAGTCAAAGTCATTATATGATATTGATACATATAGATACATAGGTACAGATATATATATTATATATATATATGTAAGTCATTATTGCCATGATATTGAGAGTCCATTTAAGCAAAAGGAGATAGCAAGTCAGTGAAAAAATATGTAGGAAATCATATTATTTCAAATAGCATTCTTTAGTGGGTCATATCATAAGTTTCTAGTTCATGTTTGACCTCCAAATTAACTGATTTTGAATAGTATGTACATAATCTCAAGCAGCAGGAAATACAATTGGATCCATGAATCTTTGTTCCAAATAGACATCTAAGGAGTGATTTCCAAATAGGGTGCTTTGTATTACGCAGATATACAGAGCTAACCAGTTTCTTATTTTCAGAAATATTTACATACCATCCAGAATACATCAGATTCCTTGAATGTACAGATGAGAATTTCATATATCTATATGGATGATGGAATCATTTTTTAATTGCACAAATATTATTCCTTGTGATTAATATTATTCCTAATGAAACAGCATATCCTAATCTGGGTATGCCAATTATTAATTTTTTGTAGCTTGTCATGAGATTCAAAATATTGAATCTGGGTTATATAGTTTTCTTTGTTCAAATCAATCAATGCATGAACTTAAAAATCTAAAATATCTTGAAAAAGATAGGGGTTCAGTATGTATTTATTGAATGGCTAAACTTACTCTTGAGGAACTGGAAAGACTATGTTTATAGAAACATTAACACAAAGAACAATGAGTTTGAGATTCAAAGACACTACTCTTCATCTTCATCCATCTCTCTTATTTCTGCTTTTGCTCCCTTTTCTTTCCTGAATGATTTCAGGTATAAAATCATTAGGTGAGCAAAGCAAGGTAAATTTCCTTTAGTGGGTTAGGAGGGAAGAGTAGCCCAGAATGCAAGGTCAGAGACCAGGTAGGGTGAGGTGGATGTCTATGAAGGCATGGAGACCCAGCTTCGGGGGTTCAAGTAAGTAGAGAAGGACACACATGCATGGGGAGTCAGCATCTGATGAGGGCAACAGAACAAATAACAATCAGCACCTCCAGTAACCATACCTTGGCTTCTCCTTAGCATGTTTCAACAAAAGAACACACAAAACCAAGAACATAAACACGTCTTCTTGGATATATTGCTGATTCCTAAACCAGGGCAAGGAAATCACAAAAGAGTATGGATGTAAACAAGATGGCGTTATAAGGCATTCCTAGGAAATTTTCACTTTACAGGCAGCAACATAAAAGGACAGATTTCAACTCTGGGGGATTACCAATGCAAGAAAAACTCCACAAATACTGAACTGAAGGAAAAAAAAATGTAGGATAGCAACTGGACTTGCCAGTCTGGACCCCTCCCCTATGCTTGGTCCCACAAGTTGAAGAAACAGTGGCAGAGCTCTAGTGCAGGCACCTCCTACCATAGTCACTGACCACAGAGCCACCCAAGGCAGCAACTTAGAATCTCATGGGCATTCAGGCACAGGGATCCGAGGCCACACACAACCACATTGGGGTCCTGAGGGTCAGCATGTGAGTGCGTACAAAGTGATCCCCTATAATCCAGAGTGACCCATGGTGGAACTATTGGCAAGCTGTGCATTCTACCACTCTGGTTCCTAATTGCTGGTCCACCTAAATGGAAAACTTGGGTATTTTTTTTAGCACTAATCCCATCTGAATCTATGAGTCAGGGTGCCCTAACACAGAAGACAGAGAAGCCACATGAAAAGGAGAGACTACAACTGTAAGAGAGGACAGACCCAGGATGGAAAACTGGAGTGAAAAAGCATCACAGAACAGAGAAGTTAAGCAAATAGCTTCTGGTAAGAATGTGTACAAAAACAAAGAGAGCCCAGGAATCCCAGAGAAGAAATAGAGAAAAGGAAATCTTCTCCTGGAACACATAATAGAGTAATCTTAAAAATTACTACACATATCCAGAGCAAAAGGCAGGTATAGGAAGACCTGAGAAAAACTGAGCAGTAAGCACAGGCTGTTGTAAAGATTTGCAGAAACCTGACCAAACATTGAAGAAGAGCCTTAGCAAACATTCTCCCAGGTAGACCATTTGATCATTAACACCAAAATTCTCAATGAATTTAAAAAGATTGCAGGCATACAAAGCATCTTCTCTGACCATAATGGAATGAAGCTAAAAATCAGTAGCAGATTATGCATTATATAGATATTCCTTTAATTTTCTAGTGTATTAAAATAGCTAGAAGGAAATACCTGAAACTGTTGAACTGTAATATAGTACCTTGATTCTCAATGATGATTGTATAACTATATAGCTTTTACAGTGTGATCTTGTGATTGTGAAAACCTTGTGACTGACACTCCCTGGATCCAGTGCATGGGCAGACGAGTAATAAAAAAAAGGAAACAAAATAAATAATAGGGGGCATGGGGGTATGGGATATTTGGGGTGTTCTTTTTTATTTTTATTTATTTTATTTTATTTTATTTTATTATTTTTTGGAGTAATTAAAATGTTCTAAAATTGCTTGTGCCGATGAATGCACAACTATATGATAGCACTGTGAGCCATTGATTTTATACTTTGGATGGATTATATGGTGTGTGAACATATCTCAATAAAATTGCTTTAAAAATGCATATATGGAAGGTAAACAACACAATCCTGAACAATAAATGATTCAAATTAAAAATCACAAGGGAAATCAGGAAGTGTTTTCAAACAAATTAAAGTGGAAATACAGCATATCAAAACTCATGGAATGCAATGAATGTAGATAATAGAGGGAAATATATAGCTCTTAATGTTTCATAAAAAAAGAAGAAAGAGCTCAAATTAGAGACCTAATCTGACTCGTGAAGGAACTAGAAAAAGAAGAGCACGTTAAATCTAACTTGAGCAGAAGGAAGGAAATAACAAAGAATAGACCAGAGATAAATGAAATAGAGAATAAAAAATTAATAAAGAAGATCAACAAACCAATAGTTGCTAAAAGAAAGCAAGAAGGCCTAAATAAATGGAACTATATTCTGTGCTTATGGATTGGAAGACTAAATATCATTAAGATGTCAATACTTCCCAAAGCAATTTATAGATTCAATGCAATCCCAATCAAATTCCACAAACCTTCTTTGTGGAAATGGAAAAGATAATCATCAAATTTATATGGAATGGTAAGGGGCCCTTAGTAGCCAAAACCATCTTGATATTAACTAAATTTAATAGCATAATTATTATAATATTGTTTCATATATTGTAACAAAATCTAAAATTGTAATGCAAAATGTTTAAAAAAATAGGAAAAACTGTACATGTGAAAGGGGAGAATAAGAACTTTTTAATTTCTGCATGGTTTTTCTGGTAAACCTAGGGCTTCTCTAATTTTCAAAAAGATAAAATAATGAAAATAAAAAAGAACAATTAATATATTTTTTCCAGAAAGAAAGGTTATACTTAATGGATATTGGGAATAAGAAAAAAGACCTGGAAGTCAGCTTTAATGGAACTCCACTAGCCAAAGCTGTGTAATGACATTAAAATAATAATGATGGTAATAAAGAATAATCCATTAAATAAAATAGGAAATCACTATCTATACAGATGAATCAATAATAGAATAAATTTAAATTTTAATGAAGAATGAGAAAATTACATAATTTCAATTTATTTCTCAGAAATATTCTTATTAATCATGAGGTCTTGGGGTATGACTTCACATTGGAGAAATCTGGCACACCTTACCATATTAAAATGAGCATGGTGGACTTCATCAGTAATAGGACAAATTGAAATATTGTGACAATCCATAGGAGGCATGAGGATATGGTGACATTGGATTGATACTCCTTAAAAATTCCTGACTAAAATGCATAATCTAAATCTGGTCATGTCAAAACATCAGGCTAATGCAAATTGAGAAATGTTTTATAAAATAACTGGCATGTAACCCTCAAAATATCAAGGTCATAAAAATAAGAAAGTACTATGGGACTAGTCCAGACAGAAAAAACCTAAAGAGATACAACAACATCTATGCTTCTCAGCTGGAGTCTTTTTCTCTCAACGACATTACTGAGATATGAATTGGGTCCCAGGATTAGATTGTATCAATATTAATTGGCTGATTTTCTTGGTGTGTTGTAGATACATAGGAGAATGTTCTTGTTTGAAGAAATAATTACTGAGGTAAAGAGGAAAGATGGGATACCAGGTCAGCAAATTACTCTCACATGGTTCTGGAAAAGAGACTTATTTTTACTGTGCTTTCAACTTTTCTGTAAGCTTGAGATTGTTTCAGAAATTTAAAAAAATTGTGAGAAGATGAACACCAAAGATGTTTTTCTTCTTCCTTAAGTAAAAATATGATTTTTACACTTGTGTGTGTGGAAATTCAAATGGAAAGATAAATCTAATTTTCATAAAAGGACAAGATTGTTTGTGTATATATGTATATGCAAATGTATATATTTAAATCTCTTTCTATCCTGGTAAGGAATGTCCAACCAGCCTAAAATAATTGATTAGCTGATAAATTTATATTGCATTTTCTTTGCTCTGACTTTCTTAAACTGAATTCATGTTCAATTCAAGTTTCCTTTCTGCTTTAAAGTTTTTTACCTATAACTGGAATTTTAAATTTTTTTTATAAAATAACTTATGCACATAGCTCTTCTCATCTTTTCCTAGACATAACCACTCCAAGGAGTGCTTATATAAACACAAACATATATAAATGCATGTGCATGGTTGTTTATGGTGTATGTCTTACATACACATTCACAAACAGATATACACACAGCCATAATTACAAATAGAAAAGTATATATTAATATATAAATGCCTACATGTATGTGTATATTATATGTCTGAATATATAAATATATGTTTGCATGTGTGTGCATTGATGCATACGTAGATAGGTATTATATTTCATATATTTTTCTAACACTTGCTGTTTTCACTTATCCAGGTAACATATATTTTCTCTCCCATATGTGTACTACTCTGTGTACTTTATGTAGCCTGTACACTTGAAATCATCATTGGGTTTGTTATAAATTTTAATGTAACAGATACGCTGTAATTAAAACAATTTAGTAATAACATAGTATAAAAGCCTAGAAGTACAATTTATAAAAGATGCATATTTTCCAGGATTCTGAGTCTGAAAATCTATAGGCATCGACATCTCCGTTGGGTGGTGCTCAGATGAACACTTCCAACTAAGATATGTTCTATTTGACTCAAACTACCACCATAGACAAATGTTATCTTATATATGATGTCATCATTTACTTTACCACCTAGTATTGTGTGGTTAGAAGCCACTGACTGCTTCATATTTTAGGATTATTTTATAAATTTTAACCAGTTCTATTATATGCTCATTTTAATTTTATGATTTCAAGGAAGAAAGTCAAAAAGAAGTCTTATTTCCAAGGGCTAGGAAGGTATATGCTTGTTTCCTCCATGTATCAGAATTAGAAATACACTAAATAATGGATGTATTGATTTAATAATATTATCTATTAATTTAATACCAAATGTACAATGTACACTTGTTTTTGAAGATTTTGGAATTAGGAAAAAAAATGTTCTTTGACCCTATTATTGAATATATCTGCATATCAAATATTTCCATATCAGCTTATTCCTCTTTTATGCTTTACAATGATTCGCTGCAAACTAAATTTTTAAGATGCCATGAATTCAATAAATGAAATGTCTACTGAATTTGCTAAATTTCCATTCCTCAGTGACTGGATAAACTATCAGAGAAAAGCATCACATTCCCACAATGGTAAACATTATAACTAATATTCATGATCGAAATATAATTTTTCATAGACTCCATTCAATAGCATTTAATCACAGTATTCACCCTACAAAGAAATAGAATACAAATGAACAATTTTTTTCCCTGAGGAATAATTTGAGGTTTCACATTATTTTTCACATTTATCAAAGAAATGAAATTTGGGTCACATTTTTGAGACATACAATAACCACTCTAAATGAAATTTAGATATTTAATTACTTAACTAATATGGATAAGGTTAACCATATATAAATAAAACATAATAAAGAAATTAAATATTTATTTTACTAATAAAATATAATTCTATATTTAATTTCACAATTTTAAAAATCACTGGAACTAAATGTGCCCCATTATGAAGAATAATTATCAAAGGATAGTAAAAATATATAAAATACACATTTTATTACAAAGATATTTTTGTATCTTTCAAATTTTCAGTGTCACCAAAAATAATACTTAATATTTATTGAATATTTTCCATGGCCAGACACCTTTCTATGATTTTAGAGAAGTTTTATAATTAAATTATATAAGTTAACAACCTAATAATATTAAATTAGATAACATAACACCCAGTGTGATGGATTGGAAGCTTTATGGACCCCAGAAGGTCTTGTTCTTAAATCTAATGCATTGCTGTTGCTGTAAACCTATTGTGGGTAGAACCTTCTGATTAGGTTATTTCAGTTTTGTCATGCCCCAGGTGGGTCTTAATTCTCTTACTGGAATCCTTTATAAGAGGATGAAATTCAGAGAAACATGCAGAAGCTGAGAGAGGACCTGGAAGCAGAGAGAAAGGCATAAAAGCTCAGAAAGGAAGTCAGAGAAAGCAGGAAGTTGAAAGCAATGAAGCCCAAAAGAGAAGGGAGAGACCAGCAGTTGCCACCATATGCCTTGCCATGTGTCAGAGGAGCCCAAGATCACTGGTAGCCAGTCTTCAGGAAGATTTGATTTGTACATTTACATGGCCTCAGAACTGGAAGCTTATAAGTTAATAAATCCCCACTGTTAAAAGGCAACTCATTTTATGGTATTGCATTTCAGCAGTTTTAGCAAACTAAAACAGATTTTGGTACCAGAAGAGTGGGGTGCTGTTATTACAAATATCAAAAATGCTGGAAAGACTTTGTATATGGTTAAGGGAAAGTTTCTGGAAGAATTGTGGGATACTTGATAGAAAAGGTATAGATTACTTTGAAGACACTGTTGGTAGAAATATGGATGCTGAAGGTATATCTGATGACAACTTAGACAGAAATGATGAATGTGTCATTGCAAACTGGGGGAAAGGCATTCCTTGTTTTAAAGTGGCATGGCAAAATTGTGTACTGATTTCAGATGGAAGGCAGAATTTGAAAGTGATGAGCTTAGACATTTATCTGCAGAGATTTTCAAACTGAATGTGGAAAGTGCAGTCTTGCTTCTCCTTACAGCTTATAGTAAAATATGAGAGGTAAGGGATAAGCTGAGAACTGTACTCCTGGGTACAAAGATACCAGAGATTGGTGGTTTGAAATATTCTGAACTTCTGGAAAATGAGTTCCCAGAAAATAGTGCCCCATGTGAGGATTTAACTGAACACAGAACCAGTCATTTAAGTATGATCAGGATTGGAAATGCAGTTATCCAGGAAGGATTTGTGGAAGCTCCTACTGTCTGATGGTTTTGACCCCTGCGTACTGCATGTAAAATGAACAAGTTTCTTTGTGAGATCTGTATGAACAGAACCACTGTTAACCTGGACTAAAATGAACAGAAAAGGGACAGGCTGAAGGAAAATGACTTCAATGGCAGAATCATGGAAACTGAGGTCTGGAGTGAAGACATATTCCTGGGGTGAGAGAAAGGACCCACCCATGCAAGTGGAAAGGGTGAGTATGTCCTGGAGCTTGCAGAGGGTGGACCACCCCATTGTTCAGGAAAAGTGTTACCACCCCAGGGTTCTCAGGTGCCTGGGAGATTGTGGAGACCTTAGCTGTTCCTGTTTCTCAGTGTGCCAATTTGGATATATTATGTCCCCCAGAAAAGGCCATGTTCTTTAATGCAATCCTGTGGATACAGATTTATTAAATTTTTTGATTAGGGTGTGGCCTCTTGATTGGATGTTTCCATGGAGGTTTGACCCCACCCATTCAGGGTGGGTCTTCATTGGTTTACTATAGTCCTTTAAATGGAGCTCACACAGAGAGAAATAAAAATGCCCCAGGATATACTCAGCCATGACACACAAACCCAGATGCTTGCTGATGTTTTGAGATGCTAGCCCAGAGTTTGCTCCAGAGAAGCTAAGAGAGAACAAAATGCCCCAAGGGCATCTGAGAGAGACTTTTGGAGAGATTCTTGCTGACTCATGCTGATGTTTAGAGATGCTTGGAGATGTGGATAGAAGGACATTTGGAGATGCTTAGCTAAGAGATGCTAGCCCCGAGATATGCTAAGATAGGACCCCCATGTGCTTAGAGAGAAAAGTCCTGAGATAAAGAACCAAGAATGCACAGGAGCTGAGACAGGAGCTGAAACACAACCCAGGATCAACAGATGGCAGCCACGTGCCTTCCCAGCTAACAGAGGTTTTCTGGATGCCAACAGCTGTTCTTCAGTGAAGGCATCTTCGTGTTCATGTCTTAGTTTAGACACTTTTATAGCTTCAGGACTGTAAATTCGTAACCAAATAAACCCTCTTTCTAAAAGCCAATCCATTTCTGGTATTTTGTTTAATGGCAGCATTAGCAAATCAGAACATTCAGGAAAAGTGCTGCCACCTCAGTCTTCAAAGAATGTGGAGTACATTCCCTGGGGGTTGGGGAAAATCTGGTCTCCACTCCACTGTTCTGAGTGGGTTCAGCTTGTACCCCAGAGATTGCAGAGTCCGGCCACCACCCCAAAGCTTGAGGAGGGTGGGACCTAGAGTGTGGCTCCTGTGCTGATACTCCAAGGTTGCTGGCAGCGTGTTTTCAGGAAAAAGGTATCATCTGATGATGCCTTGATTTGGACATTTTCACAGCCTCAGAACTGTAAGCTTGTAAATGAATAAATTGCCATTGTTAAAAGCCAACCCATTTTATGGTGTTCCAGTTTGCTAATGCTGCTATCTTGCAAAACACCAGAAATGGGTTGGCTTTTATAAAGGGGGTTTATTTGATTACAAAGTTACATTCTTAAGGCCATAAAGTGTCCAAGGTAAGGCATCAACAATAGGATACTTTCACTGGAGAAAGGCCATTGGCGTCTGGAAAACCTTCTAACTGGGAAGGTGCATGGCTGATGTCTGCTTGCTCCCAGGTTGCATGTCAGCTCCTCTCTCAGCTCCTGTGTATTCTTCAAAATGCTTCTCTTGGGGTGTTTTGTCCTCTCTTAGCTTCTCTGGAGCAAAATGTCAGCAAAAGTGTGCTTTCAATAGCCATCTCCGAAATGTCTCTCTTGGCTGTAGCTGTGAGCTCCTTCTGTCTGAGCTTTTATAGGGCTCCAGAAAACTAATCAAGACCAAAGCTGAATGGGCAGGGCCATACCTCTATGGAAATAATCTAATCGAAGGTATTTTACTCACAGTTGGGTGGGTCATACCTCCATGGAATTTACCTAATCCAAAGATTTCAACCCAATCAACATGAATACTTCTGCCCCCACAAGATTTCATCAAAGAACATGGCATTTTGGGGAACATAATACATCCAAACCAGCACATATGGTGTCACACTTCAGCAGCTTTAGCAAACTAAAATGCCCTACAATAACCTATTGCCTTAAAACAACCCTAGGAAGTGTCATTTCTTTGATTTCTCTGAAAGAAGAAATTAAGTCAGAAGAGTCTATGCAATTTAAATAAATAGGAGATTGTAGAGGAAGAATTTAAACTCACACAGTCTTTCTTCAGAGTCTACTCTAATGCTGCCCCTGTTCCCAATTCATCAGTTTTATAAATTAAAATATATAGTTCTATAATAATATTTAGAAATAAAATTAGAAATAGCACATTTTAGCTTGAATAACTGATGCAGTTATGAAACAGTGAAAAGTAGATACGTTGTATTGTACCAATAAAAACAAAGGAAAATATTCAGAAAAATTTTAGTCAGAAATTAATTCAGTGAAAAGCACCCTGTAAAAAGGTAAGCTAAATGCAAAACATTTTATTCTATTGACTGGAAACAGAGAAAGGAAGCAAATAGTTGTGAGAATTCATTTGCTCAATATATGTTAATTAAATTTTTAAAATAGCTATTGCAAAGTGAATCTTTTATTCAGGCTCTAATATATGATGCATACACACCCATGCACATGTATAAATTTATCTCCATGAAAAGTAAGATTTTACTATGATTATTTTAGTAAAATGGTAATATTTTAATGGAAGTACAGATAGAAATCTATGGTGAGTCAAAGAAAAGAGAGGAGTTTTAAGCTTTGCAGTGATGAATAAAGGATACTTAGAGATTTACGTAGTGAGTCACTGGTATTTGAACATCTGTGGAGAGGATAAAAGAGCAGTTACTAAACAGTAAGTTAATGTGGCACATTTGGGGAAAAACACAAACACGTACATGCAGGGTCACAAACAATTAAATCAGCTGAATTTCAGAAAAGGAAGCCTTGAAGATGAAGTTGGACAATTATATATGGACCAAATTGTGATGGATCCACAATAAGTTAAGAGTTTTGGCATTATTTTTTTGTCAGTAAGCAGCAATTGAAAGCACCTGAGAATGGTAGCCCTATTAGGATTAGATTCAACTGTGAATAGCAGACAATTCTAAAATAAGAGTGCTGATAGAAGGTTAATTCTCTCTCATCAAGAATTCTGGAGGTGGTCAATTCAGGAAAGATATGGTGTGTTATGATATAAGGCACCCAGACCCTATCTATGCTGTTGCTCTGTTGTGCTGGTCTCATATGTGTTCTGGAGTCCAAAAATTGCATCTACTTTCTAGTCCAAGAGGAGTAGGAAGCAAAATTCATATTACTAGATGTATACCTACCATTTCCACTTATATCCCTTTAACCAGTGTCTGCCATAACAAAGTACCACAAACTGGGTGGCTTAAAACAATAGAAAACTATTGTTTCACAGTTCTCAGGGCCATTTATTAGTTGCTGGGGATTGGCAAGTCCAAATTCTGGAGGTCAGGCCATAATTTGGAAAGTCAATGAAGATGAAGTTAAATACCCTAAGAGAGGCTGCAAATTGGAAACTCCAATAAAGGTGACATTGATTTTCCAGGAAAAGCTGGCTGGCTGAAGTAGAGATAGAAATTCTTTCTGACTTGAAATCCTCAGTTCTTGCTTTAAGACTTCCAACTGATTGAATAAAAATAATCCCCTCATTGGTAAGGGCAATCTCCTTTGTTCATTATAGATGCAATCAGCCATAGATGCAGTCAACTGACTAATAATGTAAATCCAGCTACAAAATACCTTTACAGTAACAATTAGGCCAGTGCTTGCTTGATCTAACAACTGGACACCATAATCTAGCCCAGATGATACATGAAATCAACCATCACAAAGTCTTATATCTATAGGGGAGAATTCTTCCTTAACTCTTTGTAGCTTCTGGTGGATTCCTGGCATCCCTGCAGCTCTAATCTCTGCCTCAGTCATCACTTGGTGTACTCCCCTGTGATTATGTTTCCTTTCCCTTTCTTTTATAAGAAATATGCAAATCATATTAGAATTTGGGCTCAGACTACTCCATGTGACCTCATTTTAATAGCTAATTCCATCTGAAATGACCCTAATTTGAAATAAGGTCATATTCTGATGTAATGGAGATTAGGACTTCAACATATCTTTTGGAGGGACACAATTTAATCCACAACAACCAGAAAGTAGTCATTGAGTCATACTCATATACTTTGGAAGCTTGGAAATGTCTTCTTTTTTTCTGGATCCCGTCCTTGGCTAAATATCAAGGTTGGTATAACCCTTGAAAGGGAAGCGCACATATTGAAAAACAATGAGTGGATACTTCAACAGGAGATATGTGCTTTGAGCTTAAACCTAGTGAAATTAAGAGTTTTTTTGGATGAGAAGCTACATTTTGGAGGGGTATTTGGGGGCACATGACATATTCAGTATGAAAGAAAATATGAAGCTGGTGCTCTAGAAGCAATAAACAATGAAGAACTGAAAAGAGATACAGATGAAGGAGAAAAATATTGACAAACATTTAATTTGGGGGAAGAAAGAATAACTAGACTCAACATACCAGAAGTCAAACTAAAATGAGAATTCAGAAAGGAACCAAATTATGGCTGTATTTCAGAAGCCAAGTAAGAATTTTTAAAAAAACGAGTAGTCAGTGGTATTCCTTGAGGCAGTGATTACCAAATAGATATGGGTTTAGGGAAAAAATAAACAAATTTGACAGTTAAGAATACTGGTTGAAAGTCAAGAGTCAATATTGTCAGTATAGCAAAAGGCAAGGCTGTATTTCAGGTAAATAAATTTTTAAAAAATATTTTAGAAAACTAGTAGAATTAGTTTTTTCATTAATCTTATATAAGGTTTTAGCCTCTGAGGATAATATTGTCAAAGTTCTTTCTTCCTTTCTTTCTTCCTAACTTCTAACTTCCCTCTCTCCCTTTCTCTTTTCCTTCTTCCTTCCTTCTTCTGCCTTCTGCCTGCCTTCCTTCCTGACTTCTCTCATCTCTCTTTTTCTCTTTTCAGCTTTACTGAGGTATATTTTACATATAATAAAACTCACTAATTTTAAATGTATGATGATGAGTCTTGACATATGTATACAGCTATATATTAACCAGCATGATCAAACTACAGAACACTCACTGCACCTCAAAAAGCTCCCTTCTAACCCTTTGCAAATAATCTCCGTCTCCAACCATGTCCCCAGGAAAAGGCAGATATGCTTCTTGTCCCTATAATTTTGCCTTTTCTAGAATTCTGTATGTGTGGAATGATCACCAGTCTTCTCAGTCTGGATTCTTTCACATGGTATAAAGCTTTTCATCTATGTTGTGAATGAACTACATTATTTTTTATTGCTGAGTAGTATTCTATTTAGTGACATTATTCATGCATTCCCTGATGACGGACATATGGTATGTTTCTACTTGGGGGCGATTTTAAATAAAGTTGCAATAAAACTAATTTTTAAGACTTTTGTGGGCATATACTTTCAATTTGAGGGAACGAATACTCAGGAGTACAATGTATGGGAGTTCCAGCTGTTCCATATCCTCATAAACAATTGGTAATGAAAGTCTTATTTTTAGCCATTATTTCCTTTGTATAGTGTTATCTCATTACAGTATTAATTTGCATTTATTTAATAAATGATATTAAGCATCCTTTTATGTGCTTTATAGTTATTGGTATATCTTTTGGTAAAGTTCAAATAAGTTTACCATTTTTAATTGGGTAGTTTATAGTTTTACTGAATTGTAGTTGTTCAATGTATTTGAGGAAACTGTTCATCAGATATATGTTTCACAAATACTTAACACAGTCTGTGCCTTGCCCTTCAGTTTTCTGAAGCGTCTTTTGAAGAGCAGAAGTTGCAAACTTGATAAACTTGCTCATTAATTCTAGTAGTTGTTTTGTAGATTCCTTATAACATTGCATAGAAGATTATGTCATCATAAAAATGTATTTTCTTTCCAATATGTATAATTTATACTTATTTTGCTTGCCTGATTAAATACAAGTGGTGAGAGCAATTA
Source organism: Choloepus didactylus (assembly GCF_015220235.1). Taxonomy (NCBI): domain Eukaryota; kingdom Metazoa; phylum Chordata; class Mammalia; order Pilosa; family Megalonychidae; genus Choloepus; species Choloepus didactylus. Next base: position 185,985,290 of record NC_051309.1, on the reverse strand, counting down.
TCCTTGACTTTGTTCTTGATCTTAGGAGAGGACTATCCATTCACTCATCTTTAAGTATGGTGTAAGCTGTTAAGTTTATCATAATTGTCATTTTTCAGGTTGAAACAGATTCCTTCTATGCATAGTTTGCTGAGAAATTTTGACATAAAAGATTGTTAAATTTTGTCAACTTCTTTGCTTTGCATATTTTGATATAATTAGAAGGGGGCTTCTATTCTGGTCTATTAACATAATAGGCTACAATGATTGATTTTCAGATATTAAATCAATCACATTCTGAGAAAAACCACACTTAGACATGATGTATATGTTTATATGGCTGCATTCAGTTTGCCAATATTTTATTAATGATTTTTGTTTCTACATTCATAAGAGTTATTGGTTTGTAATTTCCTTTTCTTGTAAATGCATATGTGTTTTTGGTATCTGATTAATGCTGGCGTCATAAATTTAGTTATGACTTTTCATCTTCAATTATTTTAGATTTTTTTATCATTGATTTTTTCCATTTCCTTAACTGTTTGTCGGAATTCACCAGTGAAAATAAGAAGGCATGGATTTTTTTTATGAGACGTTTTAAACTAAAAATGTAACTGTGTAAACAGATATAGGGCACTTCAGGTTACCTATTTCTTCTTGATTTAACTTTGGCAGTTTTTTTTTTCCCAAATTTGAATATTTCATCTAATTTATCAAATTTAATATGGTAAAGTTGTTCATCAAATTCCCTTATATTTCTAATATCTATGAGATGTGTAGTGGTGTTCTCCCTTCCAGTTCTGACATTGGTAATTTTTGTTTTCTCTTGTTTTCCCTTGATCATTCTGGTGAGAGATCTATACATTTTATATCAGAGAAGCAGCTTTTGTTTTCATTGGTTTTCACTATTGCTTTCCTATTTTCTATTTCATTGCCTTGTCTGTCTTCATTATTTTCTTACTTGGGCTTATTTAGATTTCCTTTCTTCCTTTTATTAGTCATTTTTTCATTGATTTTAGAACTTTCTCAATTTCTAATATAAGCATTTAATGTTATACATTTATCACTAAGCACTGTTTGTTCTGCATTCTACATATTTTGAGATTTTCATCTTATACATTTCAAAATAAGTTCATATATACATGAATTTCCTATGTATATATCATTTAATCTCCTTGGGGTGAGAACACATACTTTGCATGATGGAAATTATTTATATATGATGAAACTTGTTTGGTGACCCAGAACATGTTCTATCTTTGTGAATATTTCTCACACACTTGAAAAGAAGCAAGTATTCTGCTGTTACATGTTCTATAAATGCTAATTGTGTCAAATCAAATGATAACCTTGTCTAGGTCTCTATACCTTTTAATTTCTTCAGCTATTTTATTCTCTCTGTATTTTTCTATTTTTCCTTTAGTTCTGTCAGTTTTGATTCATGTTTTTGAAGTTCTGTTAATAATACATTTAGTATTGTTTTATCTTCCTGATGAATTGGTAGTTTTATCATTAAAAAGTGTCCCTCTTTATCTCTGGTATTATTTGTATCAGTCTACTTTGCCTAATATTAATATAACCATACCATTTTATTTGTGTTTCGAAACATACTTTTTTCATTCTTTTAAGTTTACGTGTGTGTGTTTATAACAGATTATACTTGGTGTTCTCTTTTTTATCCAATTCGACTACTTTGAATATAATATAAAAAATTATATTTTTATTGAAATAGAATTATTTTAATTTTGGTTGTAAGTCTGTTCATCTTATTTTTTTCTATTTGTCTAATCTGTCATTTTTGTTTTCTTCCCTTTGCATGCCCACTTGGATTGGATGATTTCACTGAATGATTTTATTGTATCTCGCTTTTTTTCATTAAGTATACTTTTGCTTTACTTATTTAGTGACTGTTTAGGGTTTACAGTATGCATCTTTAACTTATGCTAGTCTCCCTCAATAAATATTTTACCATTTTGTCAATAGTATAAGAATCATAGAACTGGATACTTCAATTTCCTCCTCATGTCCTTTGTTATATTATTGTCATACATTTTACTTTAACATATGTTACACACTACACAATTTATTCTTTGCTTTTTAAAAAGTCTATTATCTTTTTAAGATGCTGACAAATGAGAAACATATATTTTATATATATATTCCCACAATTCTTAATATTTGACATTTTCCTCTGTATCTTTTTCCTTTGCTGGGCAAACTCCTTTTAACAGTTCTTAGTGTACAGTCATGCTGGCTATGAATTCTTACAACTTTTGATTTTGAATGTCTTTATTTTAGAAAAATAGTTTTGCTGGGATTTAGAATTCTAGGATGTACCCTCTCTTTTTCCCTTTATCAGCATGCTAAAGATATCATTCCCTTGTGTTCTGACCTGGTTGTTTTTTTTTTTTTTTTCAGCAAGAAGTCTGTTATCTTTCTTATCATTCATTCATGTATCTTTTCGTTTCTGCTGCTTTTTGAGATTTTTCTTTTCCTTACCATTTTTCAGCAATTTCATATGATATGTAAGTTGTTTCCTTTTTTTTTTTTTTCAGTGTTTTTCTGCTTGGGTTTCACTGAGTTTCTTGGGTTTACAATCTCAATTTTCATCAAAGTTGCAAAATTTTGGAACCTATTTCTTCAAATACATTTTTGGCTATCCTATCCCTCTACTTCTGGGATTCCAATTATAGAATGTCATACTCCTTGATATTTCCTGACACTTCACTGAAGCTCAGTTAATTTTTGTCTGTATTTATGTTCTTTCTCTGTTTCATTTTGAATTTATTTTATTGCTACTTTTTCATGTAATTTGATTTTTCATCAGTGGTATCTAATCTGCTCCTATTCCCTGTGTATTTTTTCCTTTAGATATTTTATTTTTAATTTATAGAAATTTCATGTAGTTCTTAAGTACATCTGCTAAAATAAACAGAAAAATGGATACCCAAAGATGTCAGGTCCTAACCCTTAATGCCTGCAAATATTACATTATAAGGAAAAAAGTGAGCACAGTCACCCCTCAGCAGAGGACCTAGGAGGGCATGGTTTGGAAGAGGGACCCACTCACAAGTCCCAGGGACCACACACCAATACCAAGGACTTGTGGCTCAGTGGCAGAGACAAACTGTGGCAAGACTGAACTGAAGGATTAGACTATTGCAACAGCTTTAAATCTCCAGGAACACCTGGGAGATTTGATTATTAAAGCTGCCCCCCCCAACCACTCAGACACATGCCCAATATGCAGGGCTAGCAACACCAACTACACACGCAAGCATGGTGCACCAATTGGACCCCACAAGACTCACACCCGCACTCAACACAAAGACAAAGTGAGGGAGAACTGGCTTGAGGGGAATAGGTGGCTCACAGATGACACCTGCTGGTTAGAGAAAGTGCACTCCGCAAAGCGGTAGATCTGAAAAATTAGAGATAAGTATTTAAAACAGTCTACATATCTTAAAAGAATCCTATCAAGATAAGCAAATGCCAAGAGGCCAAAAACTACAGAAAATTTTGAAGCATATGAAAAAAAAAACAGACAATATGGATAACCCAAACCCAAACATACAGATCAAAAGATCAGAGGAGACACAGTACTTGGAGCAATTAATCAGAGAACTAAAGATAAACAAGGACATGAAGAAGAGCAGAGCACAGGATATAAAGGACATGAAGAAGACCCTAGAAGAGCATAAAGAAGAAATTGCAAGAGTAAATAAAAAAATAGATGATCTTATGGAAATAAAAGAAACTGTTGATCAAATTAAAAAGATTCTGGATATTCATAGCACAAGACTAGAGGAAGCTGAACAGTGAATCAGTGACCTAGAGGAGACAGAATGGAAAATGAAAGAACACAAGAAAGAGTGAGGAAAGAAATTGAAAAAATTGAAATGGACCTCAGGGATATGGTAGATATTATAAAACTTCCAAATATAGACTCATTGGTATCCCAGAAGGGGAAGAGAAGGGTAAAGGTCTAGGAAGAGTATTCAAAGACATTGTTGGGGAAAACTTCCCAAATCTTCTAAACACCGTAAATACATGAATCATAAATGCCCAGCAAACTCCAAATAGAATAAATCCAAATAAATCCACTCTGAGACATATTCTGATTAGACTGTCAAACACTGAAGAGAAGGAGCAAGTTCTGAAAGCAGCAAGAGAAAAACAATTCACCACATACAAAGGAAACAGCATAAGACTAAGTAGTGATTACTCAGCAGCCACTATGGAGGCAAGAAGGCAGTGGATGACATATTTAAAATTCTGAGAGAGAAAAATTGCCTACCAATAATTCTTTATCCAGCAAAGCTCTCCTTCAAGTTTGAGGGAGAACTTAAATTTTTCACAGACAAACAAATGCTGAGAGAATTTGCTAACAAGAATCCTGCCCTACTTGAGATACTAAAGGGAGCCCTATCAACAGAGAAACAAAGAAAGGAGAGAGAGATATGGAGAAAGTTTCAGTACTAAAGAGATTCAGTATGGGTATGTTAAAGGACATTATAAGAGAGAGGGAAAAATACATTTCTGACAAACATAAACCAAAGGATAAGATGGCTTATTCAAGAAATGCCTTCACAGTAATAACATTGAATGTAAATGGATTAAACTCCCTAATCAAAAGATATAGATTGGCAGAATGGATTAAAAAAAAAAAATGAACCATCCATAACTTACATACCAGAGACTCATCTTAGACACAGGGACACAAAGAAAGTGAAAGGATGGAAAAAAATATTTCATGCAAGCTACAGCCAAAAGAAAGCAGGAGTAGCAATATTACTCTTAGATAAAAATTGACTTTAAATGCAAGGATGTAAGGAGAGACAAAGAAGGCCACTACATACTAACACAAGGGGAAATTCAACAAGAAGAAATAACAGTCATAAATGTTTATGCACCTAATCAAGTTGCCCCAAAATACATGAGACAAACACTGGCAAAGTTAAAGGAAGCAATGGATGTTTCCACAATAATTGTGGTAGACTTCAACACATTACTCTCTCCTATAGATAGATCAACCAGACAGAAGACCAATAAGGAACTTGAAAACCTAAACAATCTGATAAATGAATTGGATTTAACAGACATATATAGAACACTGTATCCCAAATCACCAGGATACACATTCTTCTCTACTTCTCATGTAACTTTCTCCAGAATAGATCATATGCTGGGACATAAAACAAGCCTCAATAAATTTAAAAAAATTGAAATTATTCAAAGCACATTCTCTGACCACAATGGAATACAGTTAGAAGTTAATAACCATCAGAGACTTAGAAAATTCACAAATACCTGGAGGTTAAACAACATGCTCCTAAATAATCAGTGGGTTAAAGAAGAAATAGCAAGAGAAATTGCTAAATATATAGAGATGAATGAGAATGGGAACACAACATACCAAAACCTATGGGATGCAGCAAAAGTGGCACTGAGGGGGAAATTTATAGCACTAAACACATACATTAAAAAGGGAGGAAGAGCTAAAATCAAAGAACTAATGGATCAACTGAAGAAGCTAGAAAATGAACAGCAAACCAATCCTAAACCAAGTAGAAGAAAAGAAATAACAAGGATTAAAGCGGAAATAAATGACATAGAGAATAAAAAAAAAACAATAGAGAGAATAAATAACACCAAAATTTGGTTCTTTGAGAAGATCAACAAGATTGACAAGCTCCTAGCTAGACTGACAAAATCAAAAAGAGAGAAGACCCATGTAAACAAAATAATGAATGAGAAAGGTGACATTACTGTGGATTCCAAAGAAATTAAAAAATTTTAAGAGGATACTATGAACAACTGTATGGCAACAAACTGGATAATGTAGAGGAAATGGACAATTTCCTGGAAACATATGAACAACCTAGACTGACCAGAGAAGAAATAGAAGACCTCAACCATCCCATCACAAGCAAAGAGATCCAATCAGTCATCAAAAATCTTCCCACAAACAAATGCCCAGGGCCAGATGGCTTCACAGGGGAATTCTACCAAACTTTCCAAGAAGAACTGATACCAATCTTCCTTAAACTCTTTCAAAACATTGAAGAAAATGGAACACTACCTAACTCATTTTATGAAGCTAACATCAATCTAATACCCAAACCAGGCAAAGATGCTCCAAGAAAGGAAAACTACCGGCCAATCCCCTAATGAATATAGATGCAAAAATCCTCAACAAAATACTTGCAAATCGAATCCAAAGACACATTAGAAAAATCATATGCCATGACCAAGTGGGGTTCATTCCAGGCATGCAAGGGTGGTTCAACATAAGAAAATCAATCAATGTATTACAACATATTAACAATTCGAAAGGGAAAAATCAAATGATCATCTCAATAGATGCTGAAAAAGCATCTGACAAAATCCAACATCCGTTTTTGATAAAACCACTTCAAAAGGTAGGAACTGAAGGAAACTTCCTCAATATGATAAAGAGCATATATGAAAAATCCACAGCCAGCATAGTACTCAATGGTGGGAGACTGAAAGCCTTCCCTCTAAGATCAGGAACAAGACAAGGATGCCCGCTATCACCACTGTTATTCAACATTGTGCTGGAAGTGCTAGCCAGGGCAATCCGGCAAGACAAAGAAATAAAAGGCATCCAAATTGGACAGGAAGAAGTAAGACTGTCATTGTTTGCAGACGATATGATCTTATATCTGGAAAACCCTGAGAAATTGATGATACAGCTACTAGAGCTAATAAACCAATTTAGCAAAGTAGTGGGTTATAAGATTAATGCACATAAGTCAGTAATGTTATGCTAGAAATGAACAAATTGAAGAGACCCTCAAGAAAAAGATACCATTTTCAATAGCAACTAAAAAATCAAGTACCTGGGAATATTTTAACCAAAGATGTAGAAGACCTATACAAAGAAAACTACATAACTCTACTAAAAGAAATAGAAGGGGAACTTAAAAGATAGAAAAATATTCCATGTTCATGGATAGGAAGGCTAAATGTCATTAAAATGTCAATTCTACCCAAACTCATCTACAGATTCAATGCAATCCCAATCAAAACCTCAACAACCTACTTTGCAGACTTGGAAAAGCTAATAATCAAATTTATTTGGAAAGGGAAGTTACCTCAAATTGCTAAAGACACTCTAAAAAAAAAAAACAAAGTGGGAGGACTTACACTCCCTGACTTTGAAGCTTATTATAAAGCCACAGTTGTCAAAACAGCATGATATTAGCACAAAGATAGACATATTAATCAATGGAATTGAATTGAGAATTCAGAGATAGACCCCAGATCTATGGCCAACTGATCTTTGATAAGGCCCCCAAAGCCACTGAACTGGGACATAACAGTCTTTTCAACAAATGGGGCTGGGAGAGTTAGATATCCATATCCAAAAGAATGAAAGAGGACCCCTACCTCACACCCTACACAAAAATTAACTCAAAGTGGATCAAAGATCTCAATGTAAAAGTCAGTGCCATAAAACTCCTAAAAGATTATGTAGGGAAACATTTTCAAGACCTTGTATTAGGCGGCCACTTCCTAGACTTGACACCCAAAGCACAAGCAACGAAAGAAAAAATAGATAAATGGGAACTCCTCAAGCTTAGAAGTTTCTGAACCTCAAAGGAATTTGTCAAAAAGGTGAAGAGGCAGCCAACTCAATAGGAAAAAATTTTTGGAAACCATGTATCTGACAAAAGACTGGTATCTTGCATATATAAAGAAATCCTACAACTCAATGACAATAGTACAGACAGCCCAATTATAAAATCGGCAAAAGATACGAAAAGACATTTCTCTGAAGAGGAAATACAAATGGCCAAGAAACACATGAAAAAATGTTCAGCTTCACTAGCCGTTAGAGAGATGCAAATCAAGACCACAATGAGATACCATCTCACACCTATTAGAATGGCTGCCATTAAAGAAACAGAAAACTACAAATGCTGGAGAGGATGTGTAGAAACTGCAACACTTATTCATTGTTGGTGGGACTGTATAATGGTTCAGCCACTCTAGAAGTCAATCTGGCAGTTCCTTAGAAAACTAGGTATAGAGTTACCCTTCAATCCAGCGACTGCACTGCTTGGTATATACCCGGAAGATCTGAAAGCAGTGACACAAACAGATGGAAACAACCAAATGTCCTTCAACAGATGAGTGGATAAATAAAATGTGGTACATACACACGATGGAATAGTATGTGGCTGTAAGAGGAAACAATGCCGTGAAACATATGACAACATGGATGAACCTTGAAGACATAATGCTGAGTGAAATAAGCCAGGCACAAAAAGAGAAATATTATATGCTACCACTAATGTGAACATTGAAAAATGTAAAACAAATGGTTTATAATGTAGAATGTAGGGGAACTAGTGATAGAGAGCAATTAAGGAAGGGGGAACGATATCCAATAAGAACAGATAACCTATCGTGGGTAAATTTAACATTCTGGGAATGCCCAGGAATGACTATGGTCTGTTAATTTCTGATGGGTGTGGTAAGAACAAGTGCACAGAAATGTTGCTGTATTAGGTTATTTTGTTGAGGTAGAGTAGGAACATGTTGGAAGTAAAGTAGTTATCTTAGGTTAGTCATCGTTTTCTTACTCCCTTGTTATGGTTTGTTTGAAATGCTTTTTTTATTGTATGTTTTTTTTCTATTTTTTTTTTTCGATACAGTTGATTTTAAAAAAAAAGTTAATTTAAAAAAAATGAAAAAAATATGCAGAGCCCCCTTGAGGAGCTGGTGGAGAATGCAGGGGTGTTGGGCTTCCCCACCTCAATGGTTGCTGATGTACTCACAGACATAGGAGATTGGTGGTTTGATGGGCTGAGTCCTCTACCACAGGACTTGCCCTTGGGAAGACTGTTGCTGCAAAGGAGAGGCTAGGCCTCCCTATAATTGTGCCTAAGAGCCTCTGCCTGAGTGCCTCTTTGTTGCTCAAATGTGGCCATCTCTCTGGAGCTAAGCCAACTTGGCAAGTGAAATCACTTCCCTCTCCCCTACATGGGATCAGACACCCAGGGGAGTGAATCACCCTGGCAATGTGGAATATGACTTCCAGGGAGGAATCTAGACCTGGCATCATGGGGTGGAAAACATCTTCTTGACCAAAAGGGGGACCTGAAAGGAAATGAAATAAGCTTCAGTGGCAGAGAGATTCCAAAAGGAGCCAAGAGGTCACTCTGGTGGGCACTCTTATGCACAGTATAGACAACCCTTTTTAGGTTCTAATGAATTGGAATAGCTAGCAGTAAATACTCGAAACTATCAAACTACAACCCAGAACCTATGAATCTTGAAGACAATTGCAGGAAAATTTAGCTTATGAGGGGTGACAATGTGATTGGGAAAGTCATATGGACCACACACCCCTTTGTCTAGTTTATGGATGGATGAGTAGAAAAATAGGGGAAGAAAAAAAAGGCACCCAGTGTTCTTTTTTACTTTAATTGTTTTTTCTCACTTTAATTTTTATTCTTATTATTTTTGCATGTGTGGTAATGAAAATGTCAAAAATTAATTTTGGTGATGATATACAACTATATAATGGTACTGTAAACAACTGAATGTACACTTTGTTTTGTATGACTGCTTGGTATGGGAATATATCTCAATAAAAATGAATTATAAAAATAATAATTAGTGCTTCCTCTCTTAACTGTATTCAAACCCAGGAATCAAAGCAGACTAATTGGCTTAAAACAACAGGAATGTATTACTTTACAATTTTGGAAGCCAAAAGTCCAAAATCAAGTTAAAAAATAAATAAGGAAAAAAGTTATTTGCAAGTATATTTATTTAAGGACCTTGAAATGGTTGGATTAACCTGGATTATCTAGGTGGGCCTTAAATCTAATCACGTGTTCTCATAATAGAGAGGTAGAGGGAGATTCAATACACACACACAAGAAGAGAAAGCAATGTGACCATGGAAGCAGAGATTGGAGTTATGAGGCCACAAATTAAGGAATGCCTGCAGTCACCAGAAGCTGGCAAGAAACAGATTCTCTCCTTGAGCTTCCAGAGGGCATGTGGCCCTGCTGGCACCTGGTTTTGGCTCAGTGAAGCTGATTTTGGAATTCTGACTTCCAGAACTGTTTTTTGTAAGCCAAGTTTGTGGTACATTTTTTACAGCAGACACAGGTAACTAATACATCACTGATATTTTTACTTATATTCTTCTACCTTCTTGAGCATATAAAACATATTTAGAATACCTGTTTAAAGATAATGGTATATATATTATAATCCATCATTCCTGCATCTGATACTATTGATTGAGTTGTCTTCTAGTTATCAGTCATATATTTCAATTTAGTTGAATGTTTAATTACTTTTTTCTTAGGATTATTGATGAAAAATGTTTACCAGATGCCCCACATTGCAGATTTTATGTTGTTGAGTCCTACACTTGTTGGATATTTAAAGACTTTTGAATTTTGATCTGGCATGCTGTAATGCAGCTTGAGGATCAGGTTGTCCCTTTAAAAACCTGCTTTTAGGCTTTTTATATGGCAGGTCCAGAGTATCCTTGAGTCTAAGCCTACTTTGTCCTCATTGCAAAGGTGTGTCCTTTATGAGTACTCTACCCAATCCTTGCCTACAGGTCTCTCCAGTCTTGCTTGTGGGTACTCAATCCCCTGTCCCATGCAGATTACTCAGCCCACTGCCAATCAACTTACCTTATCCTAGTGGCTCTATCCTTTCTTGGATAGAGTCTTTCTTGACCATCAGTAGTTCTGCTCTCACATGTAGAACAGACTTTTATGTACAAGTCATTAGAAAATTCTTATGGGTACTTAGCCTAATTTTAACTCCATAAACACTAGTCAGCATCCAATGACTGAGTCACACCACTACAAATTCCAGAGATCTCTCCGTGCAGCTTCCTTCTCTCCTATACTCATGCTGGGAATTCTAGCTGTTTCAATGTCTACAATCTCTAACTTCTCTCTCTTTAATTCAGCAAGCCATCCACGCTGTTATGCTTTTCCCTCCCTGAACTACAGTTTAGGAGTTGATGTAGGCAAGTTATCAGGTGAAATAATAGAGCTCATTCTTGTTTCCCCTGCAGGGGATTAGAGCTGTGCACTGCCTACTGTTTAGTGTCTGAAAACTCTTCCTGAAATTTTATTGTTTATTTGCTGTTTCTCAAGTTTTCTAGTTCTTTGTGGCCAAATTGTAACTTTTTTGGCACTTAATCCTTAGTGGAGAGAAGTCTCTCTCTCTTATTCTCTATTTTTTTCTCTTCTTCCTTTCTTTTTATTTTTTCTTTCTTTCTCCTTCTTTCTTTCTCTCCACACACACACAATATCATATGTATTATATAGTACATTATATAATATATATTATATAACATGTAATATATTGTTTGTATGGGAGGAAGTAAGGATATCCAATGCTGGAAGGTGTATTAGGGCTGGTATTGAAAGTTTGAGGATAAAGAAAATGTGGTATAAGGACGGTTATGTGGACTTAAGGACAAATATAGTAACAGGTAAGCTGCAGTGAGAAAATATTTGCAGTTGTATCCCTGCAAACAATATATTGCTAGAATTACATTAGTCATGTCTACCTGTTGATGTAGTTTCTGGTGTGTGTATGTGGAATTCCCCTTACCATGCTGTAAAATCCATGAGGTCAAGGGACTGCCTTATATTTTACTAATAAAAGATAGCTCAGTAACCTACTGGTACACATTACTTGTGCTTGTGGAGGAATACATGAATTAAGAAGAAAGTTTTATTTTTTGTGGAAATTTGCAATTAGTTTCCCTATATCCAGGTCAACTGCTGTAGTACATATCAATTGTTTTCAAAAAGGTAGTACTTTTATGTACAAGTCGTTAGAAAATTCTTATGGCTACTTAGCCTAATTTTAACTTCATAAATACATATGGGTTAGAATTGAAGACAAATAGTTCAGTTAACTCAGGAGTGCCAACAAGTGATTATGATGAAGTTAATCTATTTCCTTCCACTAATTATGATCTAATCCTTCTAATTTCAATGAGTTTCTCAACCCAATTCCATTGGCATCAGCAGACTCTTCATCAATATGAAATGTATAAGAAAATGGTGCAAGAAATAAATTTGTGCATTACTGCATAATGCCAACTTTATTAGCAGCTTTTACTTATATAGAGAGTGCTATATTGATCACACTCCATATGTGCATAAGGTTGTCAGTCACTTCCCTGTGCTGACTTTTAAGCCATTGATGCCGAAGACCATGGATGAGTAAACTGCAGGATAAACCCAAGGGTGTTATTAATACTGAGACTCAGCACAGAAAAGGAGTACAGAAGCTATCAGTAGCGGAGAGTGGTGAACAGAGATGTATAGTTAGTTATAAAAAATATTAATACTTTCTTTTTTAGTCAAATATATATCTATGTTATTATAGATTCATGAAAAGGATGGGCTTCTCACAAGAAAAATGGGGACTGGTTCATCCTACGAAGTCTTTTAAAATTGAATTGAGAGTTAAAACAAACTTACAATTTGTTTAAAATACAAAATCAAACAAGGGTGAATCAGGGTGGGTCCACCAACCAGAGAATGAACTAGATAAAGTCATTGAAGCTTTTAGTTTTAAAAAAGAAATGGAAAGTTTTATATCGAAGGTCAAATTTCAAATTTCATTCACACATATTACTGATCCTCTGAATCATTTGGGTTATATATTAGTGACCATTTTGCACTTATGAAAAACAAAATCTATGGTAATAGTATCATGGTAGGTAGAATAATGGCCAGCCAAAAATGTTCCACATCCTAACCCCTAGAATCTATGTCTATTTTGCCTTACAGTGCAAAGGGACTTTGCAAATGTTAATAGATTAAAGGCCTTGAAGGGAGAGATGATTTTGGATTATCTGGGTGGAACCACTATAATCCTAAGGGGCCTTAAACATGGAAGAAGGGGGCAACAGAGGGAGTCAGCGAACCAGAGAGACAGAAGCCTGAGAAATACTAAGCTTAATGTTACTGGCTTTGAAGAAGGAAAAAGGGGTCCATAAGCCAAGGAAACTGGGTGGCTTCTAGAAGCTGGAAAATGCAAGAAAACAGATTTTCCCCTAGAGTATCCAGAAAGGAATCTTTCTGACATCTTGATCTTAGCACAGTGAGATCCTTGTCACACTTCTGATCTACAGAACTCTAAAATAATAAATTTGTATTATATTAAATCACAAAGTCTGTGGCAGTATGTTATAGCAGCAATAGAAAATTGTTATAGGTATATTGTTACTATCACTATAATCAGAGAAGATATGTAGTCTGTCAATGCAACTGATATTTTCAAATAGCTCAAGTATATACAGTAATATTTGCAAAGGATAGCACTCAATATTCCTCTTCTTTATCAAATTGATTTATCGCAGTTCACCTATTCATTATTCCTGATATATTTAAAACACCAAATTTACAAATATTTAATTGTAAATTTTATTGGCCCTTTATAGAATAAATGAAATGTACATCTAATGTAGTCAGTATTATTTTTAACCACAAGCATTATATACGTGTTAATAAGGAATTTGTTTTATATTTTACAGCAGAATTTTGTCATTCTTCATGTAAAAGTCATTAAAGTTTTCTTACATATTTTCTCTTTGATGCTATTTTAAGTCATGTATTTGTTCTCATCTTCTAGCTTGTTTATAAATAGAGCTAGAAAATTTAATATATATCTCCTCCAGTGGCCCTGACCTGATCATTTTACTGAACTCTATTTTTACATGTAGTAGCCTAACATATGGGTTTTTCTATGTTTATAAAAGAATAGTGATTTGGGACACCTTTTCCCGAAATTATAAAATATATTTCTATTTTATATTTCATAATATTGACCATAATTCCCAATTTAAGTTGAATATTTTTGGCAAGTGAAGATATCTTTCTTTCTTCTTGAGTTTAAACTATTTTTAGAGTTGAACTACCAACTATGGTATTGATTATTGATCTGAAATTAATATTTCTTATTTTTTCAGCACAACACTGATTCCAGACACTATGCTTCGTGCTAGAAATTCAGAGTTGAGTATGATGTGTTCACTGCTATTAATGTTTCTCCTTATGTTAAGGTTATTTGTGGGGAAGGAAAATAAAATAGATGCAGGCATTTTAAAAAAGGCAGTAAATGAAGTACAGAAAAGAGCATGTTCTACAATGTTCATTAATGGAATGAAGGAAAGTTTTCCACAGGAGGAGAGGATTGATTGGGAAAGAGGACAAGGTGGAATTTTTTAAAGAAACAATCAGCATTTGGAAAACCACAAATACGTGAAAAAACATAATAATTTCAAAAAAAATGTTAAATGGATCTAGCTTAGGGAGTAAATTGAGGAGAGCCATAGATATAAAAGCAGATTCCGAGCTAGGTCAGGTGGGGACCAAAAGTCCAGTTCCAGCAGGAAGAAGCTAGTGGGCCTTGGCCTAGGAAACACTATGCAGTTTTTGTTCAGGGATCCAAATACACTATAAGTGAAACCTATTTGGAGTCTCACTGCAAATGATTGCCCAGAAATGCAGACTGAACCACTGAAGCAAGTTCTGAGGATTTTGCCACAAAATGCTATGATTGCAATTGTAAATCCTAGAGCAATTTAGATGATTTAATTTTAATTTATTGGAAATTTTGAAGTGTTTTGATTTTATCCTTTTATTATTTTACAAGAAAATTTAATATTTTAAATTTCTGTTTTGGGTCACATCTTGAAAGTTTCTACTAGGCTTTTTATGTTCCATGGACTTATGAAGATAACATAGAGGATGTGTTTGCATGATATATGTAGTTCAATATTTTGTATTATCTACTGTTATATTTATTCAAATATTACTTATATGACTACTTTATTTTAACTGATTTTAGTAGATTTATTTTTTAATTTCCATTTTTTTGATTAATAATTTTGCAGTTAATGTTGGAGTTTTAGAACTTAAAATATTTGTCCTGTTTTCTTTTAAATTCACATTTGAGAAAAAATATTACTTATGTTGAGATTTAGGATATATTCTAGTATTTTTCTTATTGGGACACAGGTGCAAAAGCATAATTGATTAATTGTGGACCCTGATTATTTTGGACCCTTTTATTTTATTTGTTAATTTACTAATTTTTATTCATCTAGTAGTATCATTCTCCTATTTATCCAAGGGCAACCACCTTCTTCTTCTATATTCATGCATTTCTTCTATCTTCATGTGTTCTTAAAAATATATATTGCTGTTTTGTATTTATTATACAAAGATACAATCTTTTATTATCATCTAGCCCCATGATTTTAAGAACTATCCATGTTATTATATTCATATAGGTAATTCACTTTCTCTATAAATTGGATCCCAAATAATATTTAGAAACATATAAAATAACATTTGATGTATTCTAAAGAAGGCAAAGATTGAGCTCTTTTGCTTCTCCTTGACTTTCCACTACCAGGGATGACCCATTCATAATTAGATTTAACAGTTCACAGTTATACTATTTATGATAGAATATTTTAAACACACACACAAAGACTATTATGGTGTACCTCATTTACACATTACCCAGATTAACAATTATCAACTCATAACTAACTTGTTTATCTATAGTGATAAATATAACCATTCCCCACTCCCAAGTTATTTTAAAGCCAGTGCCAGACACTATATACAATTTTCTTCATAAATATACCAGTAACTATCTTTTAATGGATAAGAACTCTTAATAGAAAAGTAACCCAAATACAATTAGCAGACCTAATGACAATTAAATTCAATTACTTAATAATAAATGTCCAATGTTCCAATGATTTCAATATCTCATATTTATAAATGAGTGATTTCTTATCATTAAGAACCAAGAAAGTTAAAATGTCTCCTAGATTTCTATGAATCTATGGTCTCTTCTTCATTTCTTTAAAAAAATTGTTGAAATAACACATTCATTTGTCCTGTAGATTTTCTAAAATCAGATTTTCCTATCCAGTGATGGCTCTAACATAGTCCTATATTTCCTGTAAACTGGTTTTTTGATCTTTAGACTTGATCTGAAAGAAGTTAAATCTTTTGTTGAGAGTATTTACAGATGGTGTTATATGTACTTAGGGGCATATAATGTCCTTTGGCTTTATTGGTAGCCATTAATAATTATTGACTATATCCATCAAGAGTTTACAAAGCCTATATTATTATTTTATGGAAATATATTAGATAATATACTTTCATAAGGAGAAAATTTCTCTCATTAACAACTTTACCCTTAGGTATACAAGAAAAGAAGTTTTAATGTTTTATTTTTTCCCTTTATGAACAAGATTTTAGAATGAGTTTGGTCACTAACATCTTCCAAAGGTGACTATTTTAAAATACTTTAAAATTTTTTTGGATTTTCACCTATTTCATGTTTTAATTTTTTGATATTTATCTTAATCAATACCTACATTTATCACAATTTCATTCAGTGAGAGCCTCTTCCAATTGACTCCTGAATCAATTGACATCATCTTAGTAGTCCTTGATAACATATGCATAAAGTATATTCATAATACTTTCAGAATAATACCAGTAATATAATTGAAAATGATTACTTGAAAAGCTATAATTATTTTTCATTTAGTTCTTACAAATGCATTTCCTTTTATTAAATCTAAACTACTGTGTACTAGTTTACAAAGTAATCTAGAGATGAACAGACAAATCACTCTCTTGAAGTCACTTGAAATAGTTTCTTCAAGTATAGTAATGCTCTGTGATCAATATTAATTCATTTGCTTCCTTTTTCTATAGGAATTAGGTTTTTGTTTTTTGCAAATTATTTTTAATTAATCTAAGCATTTACATATTTCCCAATTAAAATCCGTAACACAAACTGAAATAGAAATATCTTACCAGAGAATTATTTAGTTTCACATGATTTTAAGAGGACGAAAGAATTAACTCACCTATCATTTGCATTTTAACATTCTGTAATGACCCTTTAAATCCCATATGACATTGCATTAAAACCCATTTGTGTTTTATCCCAGTAGATGTTCTATTGTTTTTTTGGATATTCATCTGGTAGATCTTATTCAATGATAGTACTTTTAAACCTGCTCTTCCTACTTCCAACTTCTATCTTCACAAATGTAATAAACTTTTGGTATAATTTTGTTTGCCCAGTCCTTCATCCTTTAACTACTGCCTTCATATACTTTACTGATACATATCTTTTAAAACCTGCATTAGAATATTATCATTTTTGCTCTAAAGCTGGTTGCCTCTTAAGAAAATAATGTAAAAATAGTCTTTTATATTTATCAGTTTATTTCAAATAATTTCCCATGCTTTTCAATATTTTTCACAGAAGCCAATTTCCATTTTGCATCATTTAACTTTGGTCTAAAGAATAACCTTCAGTATTTCTTGTAGCATAGATTGATAGTGGCAAATTTTCTCAGCTTTCATTTACAGGAAAAGAATATCTGTAAAGAATATTCTTATTGGATATTCTGGATTGATTTTTTTTTCCTTTCCATACATTAAAGATTTCCATAGTCCCTGATGAGACATTAACTGCTAACTATATTATTGTTCCTATATATGTAATGTGTCTCCTCTTCATTTTGGTCTCTTTCAATATTTTCTGTCGATCTTTGATTTTAAGCCATTTGATTAAAATATGCTTAGGTGCATTTAATTTTTTTATCCTGTTTTGGGCTTGTTGAAACACATAAATTGAGCCCCAACTGTCTTTTGTTTTCTCTCATCTTCTGATATTTCAATTAGGTGGTAAATATCAGATTCCTCTAGGAAATTCCTCAGTTTCATTGCATATTTATTGGTGCTGTAATATATGTTATGGATGACTTTTAACCAGAACACAGATATGTTAATATCCCTGAGGAAAAAAAAAAACACATTGTTTAATGATGAATTTTTTGGTTGTTTTACATTAAAATCTGAGTATATCTATTCCAATTATGCATTCTGGAGCTAAGGAAATAACCACAGAATCGACCCACTGTGGGACAGACCAGAGCTAAAACTCCATTGATCTCCTGACCTCCATAAGTCCTTACTCTGATTGGTGGATGACAGTGACATTTGTGTCTCCTAGAATTAATGTCACTTCTGAACGAGTTTCTAATATTTCCCAAATGTCTGATCATTTCCTTTTCCCCAATGCACACCTGGTAAAAGGCCATAGGTCTCTTTGGGGAAGGCCAGTAGTGTGACAGAGTTATTCTCCAAGGTGACCTGGCTTCCCTTCATTCAAGATTCTCTGGGTCTATAAACTGTCTCATCTGGGAATTGATTAAGAGGCCATGATTCTCTGTTTTTTTTTTTTTTAATTCAAGTTAGACTTTTGTTCACTTGACCTACAAGTGGTCTGTTTATACAGATCAAGTAAGAATTTGGTAGACTGCCTATCTATTTTACTTCTAGGTACCCTGTAACCTACTAGCTAATACCATGTTTCTCTTCCAGTCAGACTATTTTGATTGCTGCTTTGAGCCACTCTCTATCATGGTAGCTACACCCACTTTGTCTTTGGTGATTAAGTCTTGCCACTTGGTTCTGCCAAACTGGGATCTGATCATCCCCACTGTGTTTAAAGATCCAAGTTCAGTGACAGCAGTTCCCACAGTAATATCTGACCTACAGAGATGAGCAACCACAGAACACTTCAGGAAAGGAGTTACTCTTATAAATTTGTTTCTCAAAATCCTGCTGATTGTGGTGTGGGTGAATAGCTCTTACATGATAAATCCACTCCAGCATTCCAATATCTATAAGCCTTTGTATCCCCTCATCTACACTATACCATGGCAGTTCTGGCATTTTGACGTCAGGTAACGTAGGCCACCTTTTGTCCATTATTCAGCCAACCACACAAACTATTAAAGCAATTTCTAACCCTCAAGCTATGACATTGAATTCAGAATCACTCTTAGTGAGCCCATATCAATAAATTCAGCCTGATCTAATTTTATATTCCTTTCACCATTATCCCACACCCTTAATATGCATTTCCACACATATTACCATGATTTCTGTCTTTAAAAATTGGAAAAATAGGGCAGTTCTTTTGGAGTATAGGAGACCTCTTCATGGGTCACATATTGTACCTTACCTTTTTGGGCCTATTGGAACTTCAGTGTAGTTATAAGTCTGGAATAAAAGAGGGGTTTGGGGGTAGGTAATAAGAAGAATTAGAAGTGACTTTAAAGCCAATTATCACAGGGCATTCTATTGCAGTTTCATCTGATGAAAGATGTGGGGGCTGTTTCCTCAGGGTAGGTGTTTACCAGTTTATCAGGCACAGAAGGTTTAATCTCTTAAGGTGGAGGTTGGGTGGCAGATTCCTCAGGGCAGACTGGAGGTTGAGAGGCTGGTTCCTCAGGGTAGACCACTACATGTTTATCTGGCAAAGACTCAGCAGAATCTAAGGTTTCAATATCCCCTCCACCATCATTATCAACCCATATATCCCCATTCCTTTTTTCAGGATCCCATTCCTTTCCAGTCAATGTCTTCACCTTAACAGCATATACCCTACAAAGTTGGAATTTAGTTTCTGCTGTAATTCAGCCACTTGCACAATGAGACTCTGGGTTTGGTTTTCAGAAATCTCAAGTTCACAGCTACATGAAGTAAGATTTTCTTTCATAGCACACATAGAAACTTTCGTGCCCTTCATATGGTGCTAAAGTTGTAAATTTGAAGCCTTGAGCTCATCCCTTTCTTTTATAACCATATCCAGTGTATTTTGCAACAACCAACCAACATCATTATACTTTTTTAACTCTACAAAACTCTGTTAAGGTGTCAAAAGCACTCTCATCTGGAGCCTTGGCTCTTATAAGTATTTGAGTAGCTATACCAAGTGGTGATATTTTGCATATCTCTATTGCCAACTCAAGCCATGGACTATCAGGGCCATCTTCATTTTTGGAAATAGAATCCTTAGTGCCTTTGAATCTAATCAGATTAGAGAATCAATTCCCAAAGCCCCAGGACCAATCAGAATCCTCATCCTTAAGATTCTGTTTCTCAAAGACCGCTCCTGGTACTAAAGCTGTATTAGTCAGGGTTCTCTAGGAAAAACAGAACTGATAGGAAATATCTGTAAATATTATGAGATTTTTTATAAGAATTCTCTCATCTGACTGTGGGGATGCCCAAGTCCAAATTCAGTGGGCAGGCTGCACACTGGGAACTCTGATGAAGGTTTTTGATGTGCTCCCCAGGAGAAGATGGCTGGCTGAAGTAGAGATGGAAATTCTCACTACTGGTTTCTGAAATCATTACTTCTTTTAAAGCCTTCAACTGATTGGAAGAGATTTCCCTCATTGTTGAAGGCAGTCTCCTCAGATGATTTTAGATGTAATCAGCCACAGATGTGATTTACTTGCTGATGATTTAAGTCCATGAAATGTCCTCACAGTTAAAGTTGACACATGAACTCAGCCATCATATTTGTGAATACAGGTTAACACACTTTCTGTTTTAAATTTTAGAAATTGAAATGGAACTACACATAGAAACAGGAAAGGAAATTGCAATGTAATGGACCATGTATATGGAAAACCCAAGTTTCAGTTGGATTCAGGCACAGTCTGGAGTAGGGTCACAGAAGTAAGTTCTGCCTTCCCCACTGTTGGCTTTATTTCCAAGAAACAGACACCAAAATCTCTAGGTATCAGTATTGTTCCTAGCAACACAAGAAAAGAGTTAAAGGGTCCTTCTTAATCACTCCAGAAAACAAACAAACAAACAAACAAAAAACACTCCCAGGGATAATAAACACTTGAGGAGCTCAAGATCAAATAACCTTGAAACAATGAAGATGACAAAAGGGCTAAGGATTCTGATTGGCAGGGCCTGAGGCCTATAATAAGTCTTACAGCCATGGCTCAATTGAAACTTCTTAGAAAGGGAGAATAAGGGTGATTGTTTCTTGAAGAATGTAGGCAGTATAAAACATACTCCCTCCCAAATCCCTCTCCCATAGCAGATATAAAAATATTGGACATGATAACATCGTATTGAAAATTTTATAATGAAATAGAATCACTGAAATATTAATTGTTTACAATCAATTGCACAGGTAATAAAACTGTAGAGAATTATTATTCCCTAATAAGGAAAATCAAAATTTTCCTTGTAATAAGAGGATTAATTTTAGTACTTGTAGAACAGTAGGGAAAATTACAGTTAAAAATCAGATAAGATCTGTGAGGAAAACTTATTCTACTTTTTTTCATATAACTTTTTTTCATTGAGATATCATCAGTATTATCTATGGAACATTTTTCTAATTACTGCATAATTAGAAAACATTTCCAGTGTTGTTTAAATGAGGAATCACAAATTTAAATGATTATAAGAAATAGGTAACTGAAATGAATGAAGCATAATATGTTCTATTTAAAATGTTCTTTGAATATTAAGACACGCTAGCAAAGACATATATGCAATATATGCGTATAAAATATGGTCAGTATTTTTTATATTTTCAAAGGAAACAGGTAGACAAAAATTTTATTGAAGATTTCCCATATTTAAATTTTTAATAGATAATTGTAAATGTTATAAATATTTCAAAGATCATCTCCATGCCTCCATTTCACAAATTCTGCTCTATATATTTATATACTGTTGGTGTCTATATAACTTATTTGTAATATATTTTTATTTATACATTTAGTGAAACATAAATAAATTGTATATTTGCATATACAAATAAATGACAAACATTAATTTATTGAAGCGTTCATTTCTTTAAGTAAATCTATATGATTATTGTGATGGATAAGTGGTCAATAACCTCATTAATTTATTCATCAAACAAATGATCACTTTTGCTTGGTAGAAGAAATTATTTTTAAGCTAAATTTCAAAAGCTAGATACATGAAAGGCATGGAAAAATGACTTGAAGAGCTACACCTGAATTTCAAAAGGGGGCACAGGAACAGAAAAAGAATGTAAGGAATAAATTTGCCCAAGAAGAAAGGTACTAGCAGGTTTGAATGAAAAAGGGAGTAAATAGCTGATGTAGGGCCTTAGAAAAGAGGTATTGATTTTGATACTATTCCGAGCATTTGGAACTCATTGCTGTGTGAATTAAGAAAGAGAAGGTTTAAATGTTGAGCTAAAATTATATATGAAGAATAGAGCAGGAGGAAGCAGTGCAATTTCTAGAAACAAAACTGTTTCAAAATGAAAGAGAATGTACACCATTATCAACATTTCTCATGTCTTGCAGATGGGATTGCTTCAGAGGCACTGCAGTTTACACTGCATTGAAATCTTTTTATACCCACCTGTTTCATATCTTGGATGTATAATGTACTTGACAGGGATGGTTTTATTTTATGTTAAATGAACCAAAATCATTCCAAAGACAGTGGCATAATAATGCCACATTAAGTTTTGTAAAGAACCAATTTGTCAAAAGCATAAAATCCTTAAAAATAGCCACAGAGTTTACCTGGTAAAGAGAAACATTGACATTTATTATTGAAATTATCAGTATCATATATTTTTAAAATGCTCCTATGTTCAAAGATTACAATCTTTTATCAGAGGAGACTGGTACGGCATTTAAAACACATACTTTGAAGGTCTTAAAATCTAACATGGGAAATAAATACAGGCATACCACAGAGATACTGTAGGTTCAGTTCCAGACCACTGCAATAAAATGAACACTGCAATAAAGCAAATAGGTCACATGACATTTTTGGCTTCCCAGTGCATATGTAAAGTATATGTATGCAATAGCATTATGTCTAAAACAACAATGTACCTCCCTTAATTTAACAAATACTTTGTTGCTAAAAATGTTAACCATCATCTGAGCCTTCAGCAATTTGTGATCTTGCTGGTGGAGGGTCTTGCTTTGATATTCATGATTGCTGATTGATCTTATTGCTGGTTGCTGAAGCTTGGCATGGCTGTGGCAATTTCTAAAAAGAAGATCACAGTGAAGTTTTCTGAATCAATTGAATCTTCCTTTCATGAAAGATTTCTATGTAGCATGTGATGCTGTTTGATAGCATTTTACTCAGCTTCTTTCAAAACTGCAGTCAATCCCCTTAAACTCTACCACTGCTTTATCAATGAAGTTTATGTTACATTCTAAATCTTTCATTGTCATTTTAACAGTGTTGAGAGCATCTTCAGCAGAAGTAGTTTCCATCTCAAGAAAACACTTTCTTTGCTCATCCATTACAAGTAACTCCTCATCCTTTAAAATTTTATCCTGAGATTGCAGCAATTCAGTGACATCTTCAGGCTCCACCTCTAATTCCAGTTCTCTTGCTATTTTCACCACATTTACATTTACTCCCTCCACTGAAGTCTTGAACTCAAAATCATCCATGAGTGTTTGAATCAACTTCTTCCAAACTCCTTTAATGTTGTTATTTTGAACTCTGGCCATGATTCATGAATGTTCTTAATGACATCTAGAATGGTGTATACTTTCCAGAAGGATTTCAATTGACTTTGGCCAGATTTACCAGAAGAATCACTATCTATGGAAGCTATAGCATTAAGAAATGTATTTCTTAAATAATAAGACTTAAAAGTTAAAATTACCCCTTGATCCATGGGCTTCAGAATTGGTGTTGTATTAACAGGCATGAAAACAGCATTAATCTCATTGTGCATCTCCATCAGAGCTCTTGGGTGACCAGGTGAATTGTCACTGAGCAGCAATTTTTTGAAGGGAATCTTTTTTTCTGAGCAGAAAGTCTCAATGGTGGGCTTAAAATATTCAGCAGTCCGTATTGTAAACAGATGTGCTGTTATCCAGGCTTTGCTTTTCCATTTATAGGGCACAGGCAGAGTCAATTTTGCATAATTTTTAAGGGCCCTAGGATGTTTTGAATGGTCAATGAGCATCAGCTTTAACTGAGAGTCATCAGTTGCATCAGCCTCTAACAAGAGAGTCAACCTCAGCCTGTCCTTTGAAGGTTTGAAGATAGGCATTGACTTCTCCTCTTTAGCTATGAAAGCCCTACATGGCATCTGCTTTCAATATAAGGCTGTTGTGCCCCTACATTAAAAATATGTTGTTTAGTGTGGCCACCTTCATCAATTTTCTTAGTGAGAACTTCTGGATATCTTGCTGTAGTTTCTATATTAGTACTTGCTGTTTCACCTTGCACTTTTATGTTATAGGGACACCTCCTTTCCTTAAACCTCTTGAATCAACTTCTGCTAGGATTGTATTTTTCTTCTGCAGTTTCCTTATCTCTGTCAGCTTTCATAGAACTGAAGAGAGTTAGGGCCTTGCTCTGCATTGGGTTTTGGCTTAAGAGAATGTTGTGGCTGGTTTAATCTATCCAGAACACTAAAACTTTCTCCATATCAGCAATAAGGCTGTTTTGCTTATCATTTGTGTATTCACTAGAGTAGGACTTCTAATTTCATTTGAGAACTTTTCCTTTGCATTCACAGCTTAGCTGTTTGGCATAAGAGACCTAGCTTTCAGCCTATCTCAGCTTTCAACATATCTTCCACACTAAACACAATCATTTCTAGCATTTTATTTAAAGTGAGAGATGTGGCCCCTTCCTTTCACTTGTACACTTAGAAGCCATTGTAGGGTTTCTAATTGGCCTAATTTCAATATTGTCATGTCTCATGACAATAGGGAGGACTGAGGAGTAGGAGAAGAAATAGACAGGGGAATGGCCAGTCAGTGGAGCAATCAGAATACACACATTTATCAGTTAAGTTTGCCATCTTATTTGGTCATGGCTTGTGACACCCCAAGACAATTACAATAGTAACATTAAAGATCACTGATCACAGATAACCATAACAGATATAACAATAATTTAAAAATGTGCAATGTTGAAAGAATTACCAAAATGTGGTGCAGAGACATGAAGTTCACACATGCTGTTGGAAAAATGGTGCTTAAGCACTTTATCAATGTAGGGTCACCAAAAACCTTCAATTTGTAAAATAGGCAATATCTGCAAAGTGCAATAAAGCAAAGTGCAATAAAATGAGGTATTCCTGCAAACTCTTTCCCACTTCTCTTTCTTACTGTTCCCAGTACTGTTGCTTACTCTTTCTTCTAAATGGTGCCATTAAAAACTCAGGTAAACATTACACAGTATTATGTTTTCCCCACTGGGATAATTTTTTTTTTGAAATAAAAGAAGCATATTCATATTCATCAACAAATAAATAAAGTGTATTTTTGTGTGTAGGGTACAGAAACTCTACTAGAGTAATTCATATTATAAAATAGGACAAGGACTTGATGTTTCATTATGTGGAGAAAAATACGATGCAGAAAGCTATTGTGGCATAGTAAAATAGCCAATGAAAAATTTGGGTTTAGAGAGTCTGTAAGCTGCTATTAGAATAACATAAAGTTACTACACATAAAACTTTCTCCAGACTTCCAAATATACCAAATTGTTAACAGAGCCGATGTTTTCTTCTACTTTTACCACAGTACTGCTATGGATTGATTTATTTTCTCTTTCCTTCCCTTCCTCATGCTTCCTTCTTTTTCTTTTTTCAAATAAATTTCTCAAACTTTGTGGGCAAGCATGGAGAATGTACAGAACACAATGCGTATTCCTATTTTTCTAAGGCATCAAATCTCCTTGGGAAGGACATTAATAATGTATTCATATTTGTAAGTGTATATATTTGTATTCATGAACTTTTATTCAAGTTGCACAAAGTCAGCGTTCTTACATAATCCCTCACACACATGCAGTTTTCTCTATTAACTATTTGCATTACTGTGTTGACTTTGCTACAATTAATGAAACAATATAACTAAAATTTTACCATTAAACCTATCCATGGTTCACTGTTTGTGTTGTGCATTTATGTGTTTGTTTGTTTTTTTAAATTTTTATTCTAGCAACACATACATACTCTAAAATTTCCCCTTTTAATCACAATCAAATGTGTAATTCAATGGTGTTAATGACATTCACAATGTGCTACCAATGCCACCATTCATAATCAAAACTTTTCCATCACCCCAAACATAAACTCTGTCCCAAGACAGAATTAACTCCCACTCCCTATCCCCACCAAGGTCCTTGGTAACCTGTATCCTAGATTTTTATTCTATGAACTTGCTTATCCATATGAGCTATTATTTAATATCCATCAGATTATATAATATGTGTCCTTTTGTGTCTGATTTATTTCACTCAATTTGATGTTGTCAAGATTTGTCCATGTTGTCACATGTATCGGAACTTCATTCCTTTATGGATGAATAATATTTCAAAGTATGTATAGACCACATTGTGTTTATCCACTAATTTGTTGATGGTCACTTGGGTTGCTTACAACTTTTGGCAATTGTGAATATTGTCACTATGAACATTGGTGTGGAAATATCTGTTTAATCCCCTGCTTTCAATTATTTTGGTATAACCTGACCTTGTAATTCTAAACTTAATTTTCTGAGGAATCACCAAACTATCTTCCAGCAGCACTATTTTATACTCCAACCAACAATGAAGGAATGTTCCTATTTCTCCATATCCTACCTAATACTTATTTTCCATTTTTAAAATAGTAGCCATTCTAGTGGGTGTGATACAGTATCCATTGAGTTTTGATTTGCATTTCCCTAATTGTAATGATAAAAAAGCATCTTTTCATAGATTTTTTGGTCATGTGTATATCTACTTTGAAGAAATGTCTATTCAGGTCTTTTGCCAATTTTTAAATTGTTTTTTTTTTAATTGTTTAGTTATACGATTTCTTTATATATTCATGATATTAAACCATTATCACTTATGTAGTTTCTGAATATTTCCTCTCATTCCATAGATTGTCTTTTTATTTTCATAATGAAGAGTTTGACCGCAAAAGTTTTTTTTTTTGTTTTGTTTTGTTTTTAATTTTAAAGAAGTCCCATTATTTTTCTTTTGTTGCTCATGCTTTTGGTATTAAGCTTATGAAACCATTGCTTTACACAAGTTCCTGAAGATGCATGCCTTTTTTTCTGGGGATTTTATAGTTTTGGTTCTTACATTTAGGTCTTTGATTCATTCTGAGTTAATTTTTATATGGTGTGAAGTAGGGGTCTATCTTCAATCTTTGGCATATGGATATTCAGATTTCCCAGCACAATTTGTTGAAGAGAGTATTCTTTACCCACTGAGTGGACTTGGCATTGTTGTAAAAAAGGCAATTGGCCATGAATGTGAGGACTTAATTGTGAATTCTCTATTCAATTCTGTTACTCTATATGTCTGTACTTGTGCTAGTACCACGCTGTTTTGATTATTATAGCTTTGTAATAGGTTTAAAATTAGAAAGTGTCAGTCCTCCAATTTCATCCTTCTTTTCCAAGGCTTTTGGCTACTTGGGGCCACTTACCTTTCCATATAAATCTGATGATTGGCTGTCCATTTCTACAAAGAAATCCATTGGAATTTTGACTGGGATTGCATGGAACCTGTAAATCATTTTGGATAGAATTGACATCTTAATAACATTTGGTCTTGCATTCTATGAACATGGAACGGCCTTCCATTTATTTAGGATGTTTTTGATTTCTTATAGCAATATTTTCTTCCTTTACAGTCTTATTTAAATGCATTCCTGAATATTTGATTCTTTTTTTTTTCTTTCTCTTTAGATATGTATATTTACATTTTAAGTGAACTCATATAATATGGAGTACTTGGTGTCTGGATTCATTCATGTAGCATAATGTTTTTAAAAATTATTATTATAGTTTTAATTAGAGAAGTTGTGGGCTTTCAGAGAAGTAAAAAAATGCAATGTCCCATATACCCCCCTATTGTTGATACCTTACATTAGTTTTTACCTTTGTTAAAATTGATGAAAGACTATTTAACTAGTATTATTAACTATACTTCATAGTTGATATTAGGTATACTTTTCCCATATACCACCCTATTATTAACACCTTATAATAATGTCATACATTTTTACAAATCATGAAAGAAAATTTGTATATCCTCTTCAGAAAAATGTCTATTCAAGACTTTTGCCCATTTTTAATTGGGTTGTCTTTTTATTTGTTGAATTGTAGGATTTCTTTTTATATTATGATATTAAACCCTTATTGAATATGTGGTTTCCAAATATTTTTTTCCATTGAGTTGGCTGTCTCTTCATATTCAAGATAGAGTGCTTTATGCATAACAGTTTTTAATTTTGAGGAGATCCTATTTGTCTATTTCTTCTTTTGCTGCTTATGCTTTGTTTGCTTCTTTATATTTTCATGTCCATTATCAAGAATATGGCTTTTTCTTGTTCAATGGTATTCTGCCTCATATAGGAATTAAAGACTACAGTTGTATATTGAGGATACTGTACTTTTGGGGTTTGCATTTGTCCTTTTAGTTACCTTTACTGAAGACCTTAATTTCTTTACACTACTGCATGCTACTGTCTCCTGTCTTTTCCCTTTAGCCTGCAGCTCTCCCTTTATTAATTCTGTAGGGCAGGACTATCTCAGTTTCTGTTTATCTGTGAATATTTTAAACTCTCCTTCATTTTTGACCAACAGTTTGCCAGAAAAAGAGTTTTTGGCTGATAGTTTTCCTTGTTCAGTACCTTAAATATACTATACAGCTGCCTCCTCACCTCCATGATTCTGGTGATAAATTGACACATAGTCCATCCCTTTCTCATTAGTAACATAATTAGAGTCTATAATATGCAAGGCACTGAGATACCACTTGTGGGGGTCCCAAAGGGATAAAAGATATGTTCCCTTCTTTTAGGAGCATTCACCCTGTATCTTTGGGGAAATTTTCCAAGATTGTGAGTTTCTCCATTTCTTTCTAAAGTAGCACATTCTTATGTACAATGGCTTAAGGTTCAGAATTCGTAACCCATTTTAATGTTACATCCATAACCTAAGAATCTTATTTGTGTTGACTGGGATGCTTGGGCAGTTTTAGAAGTTACTTGGTAGTTATCAGTTTTTCCCATTAAATTTCTTAACAAACACATAAATAAGCACATATTTAATGAGATACATAATTCCTAGAAAGACATTTAGAGTGTTGATATAATAATTACAGTACAGTAATTTTGTCTTCTTCAGCTGAAATAAGGACAGAGTGGTCCTACATTGAAGAAACAGTTTTTATTAAAGTAAACTAGTTTGATTTATTGTTATAAATATATGAAATTAATTCCTAGTCTTTACGGAAAGAATTTGGTTATTATTATGATTTAGTATTTTCCAGTGATGTTAGTCAATGTGTTGCAGTTTGGTTTAAAATGGTTGGGATAAAATGGTTGGGATGAAAAGTCACTTTATTGGGAGCCCAAATAACAGCAAAAAATATTTTATTTATATAAATAAATGCTCCACAATGTTTATTGAGTGAGTTCCTGAAAGATAAGCCTAAAACAGTTTATATTTTATGTTGTGTCATTCTATCCATACCAGAGATGCAAAGTTTTTATTTTGAAGGAGATTATTGTTAAGCTAAGAGAATATATTTTCTCTAGGGTCTTCTCTGAAGACTTGAAAATGTGTACTATTTGTAAAATCCAAAGTTGCTTTAGGGAATATTAATAACCAATTAAAGAGTGCAGGAAAAATTTTATGAAGATGCAATTATTTAAAATAATTGTATATGGTATGTATCTTAATTTTCCAGGCTGCTGTAACAAATACCACACAATGCATTGGCTTAAACAATGGGAATTTATTTGTCTCATGGTTTTGGAGGCTGTGTGGTTTGCTTCCTTCTGAGGCTAGTAGCATTCTGGCTGGCTGCCAATCTTTGGGTTTCTTGCTTTTCTCATCACATGGCTATGTCCTCTTTTTCTCTTTCTTTTTTTCAGGTACCACTGACTTCTAGTTTCTTTCTCCTCCCATGACTTTCTCTTTATAACCCCTCTAGTAAAAGGATTAAGGCCTATCCTGATTCAACTGGCCACACCTTTACTAAAAGTAACATTTTCAATAGTACAATTTACAATGGATTTACACCACAGGAATTGGATTAGGGTTAAGAGCATTTTTTTTTCTGACATGCACAACTCAATCTATCATAGTATGATTCTAAAATAATTCAAATATAATAATTAAATATTTATTAAGTACCCTTATGTATCAAGGACTGCTCTTACTCCTTGAGATACAGACTTCAAAATGCTAGAGCAAGTCCTTTCCTTTATGAAATTTCAGCCTACAATGACATGGTAGCAGGAAATAAACAACTGTAAATAAGTTAAAAAGAGCATGTCAAATAAGGATAAGTGCTATTATAAAAATAAAAATATTAAGAGGGTGTTCAGGAATGCAAGATAAGCAGTGATTAAAGAACTTCTTTTGTTCGATAGTTAATAAAGGTCTTTCGGTAGCTGTGACCAACAGACAAGAAGGAGACAGTCAAGAAAACAAACAACAAAAAGACAAGGAGAACAGTCTTGTGGGCAAAAAGCTAAATAAATTCTAAATCAGAAATGAGCTGATTGTTTTGGTAAACATGTAGAGCCTGTGTGTCTGGATCAGAGGAAACAAGTAAACCTGTAGGGCTGGAACCATGGGCATGAAGACTGGATACTGAATTTGGATTTTTTTCTAATTGTGAGAAAAAGTGGAGGGACAATTTTAAGCTGGAGAGCAACATGCTTTGGGTCATGTATTTAATAAATCACTTTTGCAGTTACTTGGAGAATGGACAAGTGAGGCAAAAATGGAAACAAGAAGTCTTGTTTCTTTCCTGCAGGTGTTCAAGTGCAAGTAGCAGTGGAAATCGACAGACATGGATTTGCAAAGTTGAAATCTACAGGATATTCTGATGGGTGAAATGAGAAATATGGGCCAGGGATAAGTGCTATGTTTTTGACTTTATAGACTATAGTGTCATTTATTGAGGTAAGAAAGTTTGTGAAATAGTAGTTTTAAGGAGATTTTTAAGAAAAATAAAAATCTGTCTTAGGTTTGTAGTTTTGAGATTTTTTAGATTACGTGTGGGGTTTGAATAAGCAATTAGACGCGCATGACTGGAGTACAAGAGCAAGGGCAAGACTGGAGATAAGAATTAAAATAAAATAAAAATAAAAACCACTTGACTGGAGAACATTATTGAGATAGACAATGTAGAAGTTGCTCCTAAAGGTGGTTGAGAAGCAGAAAATATCTGATTCTCTGTTTGTATAGCTAGATTTAATTGGTCAGAGTTAGTTCATGTTAGTTAAGAGTTTAGATTATGCCAATGACATTTGCTCCCATGATCTGAACAACAACAAAAACAGATAAGTATTTCAAAAATTTTTATGGTGCTATCAAGAGTCATATTTGAAAGAAACCTTTATGAACATAATTCCACAAAAATATAACTATTTTTCTAATAGACGAGGAGAGCCATTGGAGTTTTTTTATTTGGGGAATATGCCCAATCTAGGTAGGGACAGGTGGATGAGGCAGCTAGTTATTGGGCATAAAACTTTGCAGGCACGAGAAGAAATAAGCTGTGCTTTTAACAGCACAGGGATAGAATACAATCAGTATGAAGAATTTCTACTGAGTGCTCTTCAAGTCCATTAATTCTTTCACATGCTGTGTCCAAGCAACTGAGAAGTCTGTCAAATACATGTTTGGTTTCTGTTTTCCTATTTTTTTTTTTTTTTTTCCATTTCTATCATTTCCACTTGACCCACTGACAGTTTTTTATCTTCTAATGGAAATCCTCTACCTGCCATGCACATTGTCCACATTTCCCACTAGGTTGTTTTACGTATAAATCATAGATATTTTAATATATCTGTTTGTTAGTTTCAACATCCAGGTTGTGTTTGTGTCAAGTTCTTTTGAGTGCTTTGACAATGGCCTAGTTTTCTTGCTTTTCATGTTTGGTAATTTTGTTTGAATTTTGGATATTGTAAGTTAAAGAGGATGACAGAATGCAGTAAATAATATGCATTCCTGTATTCCTATAAGCTGTTAGCATGGGGAACTGTGTTGAGCTGGGTTTGGGTATTTGTTGCCACAGTTTCCTTCAGCACATCATTTCTTTCAATTCTTCCAGTTCTGTACTTTGTATTTAGTGTGAGGCTGGGAATGTTGGAAGTGTTTTTTGCTTGTTTCTTTGGTTTGCTTTGGTTTATAAAATGTTCCTGCTCCATCCTTAGCTTTGGCAGTCCCTGCATAGCTGTGCCACCTTTTGTTCCCTTCTTCCACGGTTTTCCCTCTGCTGTTGTTTCTGCATGCATGGCTTATGGTGGGAACACAGATTTCTCATTATCCTTTTCCAGACTCAATCTTAAGTGGCCCTGAACAAGTGACTGTCAGGGGTGAAGATTTTTCAGTGTTTCTGTCTTTCCCTCAGAGATAGCTAACCTCTCCTTCCTACTCAATGCAGGGTCTGTATCACAGGCAGATACCCTGCCCCTTGCCCAATGGTAGCAGACTTCTCTTATGTAGTAGTAAAATATCCTGTGCATAGATTGGTTTCCTGCATTTTCCCCCACAGCAGACAACTTATGTCAATGTCTCTATAGCATCTGACTTTTGCATAAAACTAGGAGAGGGAAGGTTTTCTAAATTTCTCTTTGGCCTAGACAACTTTTCTGCTTATAAAGCAGCATCATTTCCCAGGAGTGAGCAGCCACATTTTGCTTCACATCAGACAAGACTCAGGGATGTGAATGAGTGTTAGGTCTTCTTCCCAGCGTAGCTGACTGCCATCTTCATGCGCTCAGAACTCAGAGCACAAACAGTCTTCTTCACCCTTAACCCCTGGCAGGTCCTGTGTGTGTTTGTTTCCAAGGTAGACTTTAATAAGCTAAGAATGCATATTTCAGTCCTTAGAGCAACTAGTAATAGGAAAAAAGTAAATGAGAATAATCATTTCATCCATACTGCTTCAGCTTACCTCCCTGGCCTTAGTTGCTAACCATGCTTCTGTGACTGAGGAAATAAGCCTTGACCACTGCAACCATACTTCTTCCTGTGACCTAAGATTACCTCGTCCTTTCTTAGAGGTAAGTGCTGGCTTCAGCATGATTTTCATTGAACTCGATAAGTTAGGAACTGCAGCAACTCCAGTAGAAAAGTCAATCTTGATGAACTCACAGAGGCTCCATCTTCTCCAGGCAGCTGACTGGTGAGTCTGGATAACACAGATTCAAATACAAGGGAGATAATTTCCCCTTGGATGCAGACTTTAAACAATGGGAGACAGAATACTGGACAAACTGGTAGAAAAATTGCTTTCCCTTCCTCCCTGACAATGTACTGTAGTAAGCTTAGTTCTTCCTCATGACCTTTCCTGACATCACCTCTTTAGGAAAATAAGTAGAAGAAAGCAAGCTGTGCATCTTGCGAAACTATAGTCATCTTACTAATGCATCTCCATGTATTTGCTTTTCTTTTTTTTGCTTATCTCACTTTCTATTTCTTTTATTCTTGTGTTTTTTGGAATGCATCCCCCAATAAGACATAAGCATATTATTTTTGCTTCAGGTTCTGTTTTCTAGAGAACTTCAGCCAAATCATAAAAACAAATAAATCAATAGGAAGAAGACGAAAGTGTGAGGTCAAAGAGGCCAACAGAGGAAAGAATTTTTAGGAAAAAGTGGTCAATTAAATCAAATTTAGTAGCTATGAAGTTGACTAATATGATAAGACATAACCATTAGGTTTGTCAGTGTGGAAGTCATTTATGATCTTTATAATAACCATTTCAATTCAGGAAGACTGAAATTATTTATGACTCTAAAATAAAATTGACCACTTCTTCAGCCCTTTATGCATAGTATATATTGTTGGTTTTCATTCAACTCCATTCATATACAATAGATCAAGATGCTAGAGTGCCCTTTTGCTAAATGATCCCTTTAGTATTAAGTGTCCTTGCTTTCTGAATGAATAGTGATGCTTTATTGAATTTTATTATTTTGGCAAAAACCTAGTAATGGTATTATTATACCTAAGAAATTTTTCATTACCTGTCATTGAAAAAGTTACTTCTACAAGAAGGAACTTTGCATTGCATAGGCAAAATACTTGTATATTGAATAGAATTTTTTAAAAGGCATTTGTTGACTAATCAGTTATTTATTGAAATACAAATTTGGGGCTAAATTGTTTTACAGTTTCAGTGTTGAGAAATCAATTAGTGATACGGCTTTTTAAACAAAAAAATGGCTTAAAGATATGTTCACATTCTAGCTAACATATGCCTTTTGGCTACCTCTGTATAATTGGAAAGATAGAAAGCAGGAATAGCCGGATCCCACAGCTCCAATAATTCAGCTTTGCATTGCAGTTGAGAAAAGAATCAACGGGTAATAAAGGATACTTTATGAGGGGCAACTCATTCAAATACTTCAAAAGGAGAAGTCTCTTATAAAATGGCATGCAGGCATACCAATCAAATATCAAAGGTCAGTATGATAGTGTTGAGTTTTTATCACTGTAGAGTCTCAGATGAATATAAGTGATGGCGACTCTCTTTTTCAGACTAACACTGCTCGTCTCAGTGTCCATGGTTTCTCTTTCTGTTTGGGAGGTTTGGAAGATTCTTGGGCCATTCAAAGATGGAAGGTCCAGGTAGGACAGTTAGAATAGGGCTTAGAAGTTTTCAGAGTACAAATGAAAAGAGGCTCTACTGAATTACCTATGGGTCATGTGTATGGTAGAAGGTATTAAAAAATATATGTATCTTCACCAGAATTGATGGAAAGCCATCACTAGAATGCTGCAGGCCTAGGAGAAAGCATGGCCATGCCAACACCTTGATTTTTCACTTAAAAGCTCCAATTGTGTGAGGCAATAAATTTCTGTTGATAAAGCCAAACAGTTTGTGGTATTTGTCATAAGCCATAGAAAACTAAGACAGGAAGGAAGGAAAGGGTTTACTGGAAAGACATGGGAGGGAACTCTCTGGGGAAATGGAGATATTGTATACCCTGTTTTGGATAATGGTTACACGCATATATACAGCTGTCAAAACTCACTGAAATGATCACTTGAGAACTACACTTTTTTTGCATATTGACTTACCTCAATTAAAAACATGGAATCTTTTTTTCTCTTTGAATTTCTAATATGTTAATGTTGATTATTTTTTGGAAATTTTAAAATTATATGAACACATTTGCCTCTTCCTTCAATAGTATTTAAGTGACTATTTTTATTATACTTTTATTTTAATAAATCTTAGTGCACTATTAGTTCTGCCATCCTCTTTATTCTTTCTCAACCATGTTGAAGTTAGAGGAAGTTAACTCTCTGGTCTGGACATATATTTACAGAGCAGTAAGCTCATATAACAGACAGCATGTGACTCTGTCAATATTTTGCAAGATCCCCAACTATAGTGTATGTGAACTTATACTCGGGCTATTTCTTGACTCCTCCCCCTGTAGTGGAGATCTCTTCATGAGTTTCAGGGATCCTGATTCTTCTGGGTCCCCCATGAACTTCTACCTTATTACCTTGTATGTTGTCTGCCTCAAGATATTATTAAGAAAGCTCTAGTCTGAAATGAGCATTCTCTCCAACTTAGCATTTCTCCAACTCACTACTCAGTCCCTCCCTCATTTAGGGATAAAATATACAATTTCTCTTTGAGAAAAATCCCCTCCCAAAGGCATATCTTTCTGTACAGGACAGATGAAATGAGTATGGAAAGAATATTACCATTTGAATCCCTATGTGAGCAGTATATTTTTCCATAGATAATTTAAACTTGTCTGTCAGTTTGTATACAGGTGATATAAACAAGAGAGTATATTTTCAGATATTTGTTTCTTTTTCCTGGAAGTATGTAGCATTATAACTGAAATTATTGCCCTTCAATGGTAGTCATGAAGGCTGTTTTAAACACTCCAGTTCTCCTTCCAGGCATGTAGCAGAATTGCAATTATAAATCGTTTGAAGATGTTCATACCTGTGTGACATCTTTTGGCCTAGGCAGTGTGAGGTGAAGCAATGTGAAGTACTTCTAGATGTGCTCTCTTTCCTTCTACCGTGGTGATGTGCAGTATGACCCACGGCCATCTCATAAGCCTGGGAAATAAAAGGAGGATGAAGTAGAGCGAAACCTACTGGTGGCACAATAAACATGTATCATGAGTCAGAAATAAAGTATTGTTGCTTTAAGCTACTGGCATTTTGCATTTTGGGGTAACTACAACATAATCTGGAGACAATCTTGACTAATGAAATTTCTTTTAGTGCTTTGAATCTCAGTCTGGCATTATTTTATTGCCTTTTCAATTCTATACTGCTCTGGATAATGGCTGTAGCTAACAAGAGCCATTTCTGAGACTTTCTCCTTTGGGTACCTGCATACTGATTAGTTTCTCAGTGCCTCACTTCCCTAACCCAGCTCAAAGTAGAGATAAACAGGTAGTCTTTATTCCAGCCCAAACATCAAGACACAAGAAGAAAAATGAGTATCTGCATTCATGATATCTTAACAGGCATGCAGTAGGAATTCTGCATACTGAGTCCATTGTCCCTCCTCTTCTAGGAAAAAAGTTATCCAGTCTATTAAGCAGTATTCCATTAAAATTCCCAGATCCTTTTGGACCTTTCAAAATGACTGGCATAGTGTTGAATTATTTCACCTCTGAGGGCTGAAGCTCTCACTGCGGCAGAACTTTCTCTGAAATCTGAGTGGGTAATAATATGTTTGCTTCCAATGTGCTTGAGAAATGGTATGTATCTCTGATCCTATGCCAGATATTCCTGTCCCTTATCAGTGAAGTTATTAGACATGATCACTATTTCTTCTAGATTTTGGCCAGAAGATTCCCAATGCAAAGAATCCAAGAGACTTAAGGGTCTGAATAATCTTTGCAGGAAACTTCCTTATTCTGATCAGTGCAATGGACATAGGTTCCACTTGTGTTTGATAGGTGCTTTCCTATGGGGCAAATAAATGCTTCAGCCCAAATTATTTCCAAAATTATTGCACAACCCACAGGACTAATGTCAATATATTTTGATCTTAAAATTGGTCTTCAATGGGAGCATTGCAATGCTCATTCTAGCATTACCAATAAAATCTAGTGAGTTCCTTGGAAAAGAACTGGCACCTTGGAACTCTTAAGTGCTCCTACCTATTGCCTTTGTCAACTTCCCGTATCCCATCATGCAATGGCTATTTGTTTAATACATATAGTTAACAATTATCAGGAATGATGCCTGAATTAAATATCCTGTTGGTCATATTACCTACCTTTGAAATCCCAAATTTCCTTGACTACTCTCACAAGAGTAGTGTTATTTTCCTAAACATAAGCACAGTTGAAAATATCATTTTTAATCTTTGCTCTTGTTCTGCAAATAATATATTTGTAGTAGAATATTCTGTATGTGTGATTCATAGTATCTAGGATGTTATGTAATATATTATTGCAATTGCTGACTTCAAAATATATTCTTTATATTTAGTTCTTGTCAATAATGGCCAATTTTAAAGTTAGAAATTAGTTTTTCTTTGCAATGAAATGAATTTTATTGATATTAATAATTATATAAATATTACATACTTCTTATAAAATATTTAACAATACAGATAAAGTGAAGAAAGAGAAATTCTATCACTTATGGATAAAAGTCTATTAATATTTTGATATGAGTTCTATCCTATGTTTCTTTATAGGTATAAACAGTCATACATACACATAAATAGGTGGCTAGATATAAATAGATATTTTGTCTGTTTTTTAAAAAGGTAAACGAATCTAAAGAGATAATGACAATTAATTGTAATATATCTTACTGGATGGGATCTAAGAATGAAGGAGAAGAGGCTCCAAAGGACACTATTGGGACATAAGAAAAATTGGAATATAGAATGTAAGCGTTGTATCAATGTTAAATTTCTTGAACTTGATCACTGCACTTAAGTGATTACATAAGTGAATATCCTTGTTTAGGAAATATACAGGGAAGTATGTGTTCAAGAAGTATGATGTTTGCAGCCTGCTCTCAGATGTTCAGAAAATAGATTAGAGAGATAGCGATAGATAGATAGATAGATAGATAGATAGATAGATAGATAGATAAAATGATATGGCAAAGGTGGCAAAATGTTAAAATTGGTAGATCTGGGTATCTGTGAAGGTGGTGGTATGTTGGAGTTCTCTGTTTGGAGTCTGATTCCTAATGTAAACTATGGATTTTAGTTAATAATAATATATCAGTACTGGTTCATCAATTGTAACAAATGTAAGATGTTAACAATAGGGTGAACTGTGCCGTGGACGTGGGAAAGAGGGTATATGGGAACTCCACTTTCTGAACAATTTTTCTGTAAACCTAAAACTACTCTAAAATATAAAGTCTATAAAAAAGTTTTACAACAATCAAAAAAACACAAAAAGGTATGTGGTGATTATCATGATATTAGTCTATTGTCTTAGATTTGAATGCTTCTTGGAAGAGAAACTCAGCATTAGCAGTGACAGTGTGCGACACAAACGGTATTCTCCCCAAACCCTTCCTACTGTGTAACCTTGGCTATCCATCGTTTAGCTTCTATTGGTTCTTGCCCATTTTCTGAGCAGGACTCTTCCCTAGCCTTCCAAGATATTCTGTGAGCCTAAAAATGTCTAATGATAATAGTAACGTGTTTTTCTGTGTAATTTAACCAAAGTGAAACCTGATTTACTTTAGTCTTACTGTATTTCCTAAATTTGCTTCTGTCCTATTCTGACTTCTCAGTTCAGTGTTTGAAACAGTGAGATGAGGTAAAAAAAAAAACAAAAAAAACAAGATAAATACTTAACATTGCTTCTTTCTCAGCTACTTTCCATTTCCTTCCCATTACAATTGTTTGCTATCATTAACACAGCACATACTTAGCAGCATCTCCCAAAATCTCTTCCACATTCAAT
This sequence comes from Choloepus didactylus, assembly GCF_015220235.1. Taxonomy (NCBI): domain Eukaryota; kingdom Metazoa; phylum Chordata; class Mammalia; order Pilosa; family Megalonychidae; genus Choloepus; species Choloepus didactylus. The sequence continues at coordinate 185,946,470 of NC_051309.1, read as the reverse complement.
CCCTATTAAAACTGCTGTCTTTTTCATTGCCCTAGATGACCCAAACCATGCAACATTTCATATATCATATTATAAAAATACCCAAAAGAAGAAATATCATTAACACCTATAATACATGAAGCACTATGCAAGGCATTTATATATACATTGTCTTATAATAACCTTATGTGATAGAAATTATGTTGCCCACTTCATATATGAGAATACAAAGTAAGATGTAATTACTTGCTAACATTTGCAAATAAATGACACAGCCAGAATGTGCACTTGTCGTCTGCCCAACTTTCTCCCTTAAATTTTGCAAATGTGTTTACTTCATCTTCCTTTACAGGACACAAGTCAAAAACAGAGTATGTGTGAAGAGATAACAGATGGACAGATTATATACTCCCTTTCTAATTGTCTGTTATTATTAGCAATAAAACCGTCAGTAACTTCAAGGTCTGAATCTTGCTTTGTTGTTAGGATTGTTACGCTCTAAAAGGTCAGTGAATCCCAAATCAAACTCAGCTCACTGTGGGGTCCCGTGTTAAAAAACTGCTATTAATTCAAGGTAGTTGGAGCATTAAACCCATTGTGGGTCCCTTCATAGCATGGACTCTGCAGACTACACACCCACAAAGACAGCACTGACTGAGATTGACTACTCGGGTAGATAAAAAAGATGAAGAGTAACCCGATACTGAAAACTTTCCACGAAACATTGCTCTGAAATTATGTCCTTTGACCCCATAATGTCTCAGCCCATGAAGTACCAGACTTCCTTTTCTTTCAACCTGCCAACATCTGACTTGCTTAGCTCTCTATAGCAAATCTTGCAGTGGTTGTTATGTTAAGGCTGTTTACTTATCTATTGACAAGGGTGGGTGCCCAAAGAGGGGGTGGCTTTTTAATCTCCTAGTGTCATGGATTACCATTACCATCCCCTCAGAACTCTGAAGTCATTTATCCTTAGATGCATTGCTATAAATAAGTGGTGATCACCTTCAAAATTATGGAGATATTGTTAAAGTTTACTATGGGTTGAAAAGATATTTGTGAGGCTCAGAAATAAACTGAATCTCCATAAAGTTTTAAAATAAGCATTTGGACAGGCTTATCTATAAATTGGGAACTGAAAATCTTTCTGAGCACTATACTTATATGGGAACATTATGGAGTGCTTGATGTGTAAAACCCTGGTATCATTTTCAGTTACAATACTGTGTCGGTGAGTTTCATAACACTGCTATTGGAAAAACGGACTTTGTATTATAATCATTTAAATGATAGAATTGTTCACAATGTTCTGGTTCATTGCATCTTGATATTTATTTAACATTATAATTGCTGAAATTAGATGCAAATTCCCATATTTTTAGGTAGCAACTAAGTTAATAATCAGGAAAAATAGTTAATTTTGGAAAAATACATGAAATGCAACTGCCTATGGAAAATGAAAGAAGAAAACTTATTTTTACTCCACTACCACCACCACCACCAACAAAACTCAAAAAATAAAATGTGTGTGTACCCACATACACAAACATATGCATGCACACACCAGCCACAGTTCAACACTTCAAACCTTGAAAGAGTATCTGACAAGTAAAGTAACACATGGATTGAAAGTAGGGAAGAATTTGAGATCTGACAAACCCCTTCTTAGAATTGGTTATAAAGGTTTCTCTAAAATTGTATGGTAATGACAGACTTGCCTGGCAATGTTTTGATAGGAGTTATGACAAAATAGGAAATTCCTTCAGAACCCAGTTTTTCATTGCGTGATAAACCTGTTTATTATATATAACCCTGAAACTTTAACCAAGGTATGACATGGGGTGTGATAGTGAGAGAGAAGGGAAAGTGTAATATGTCAAAATCTGTGACTAAAGAGACTTCACTGTGAGCTATATCAAGCTCTTAAATGCAGATAAGTGAGTACATGACCACGCATGAAAGACTTAAGAAATTATAGTTTTTAAATACTAAAGAGAACTAAAGTTTCAAATTTTCTGAGTTTTCACAACATTCTTTTAGCTTCACATTTTAAGTAAGTATCTGATTCAGATTAAACTACTTTCATTCAAAGATATATGTAACTGGCAAGGAAACAAAATGGTACCTATGCATTTATACTGATAAAGAATAGGTGAATGAATAAATAGAGGAATGAATGGATAAGGGAGAAAAATCATGAATAAAAGAAAGAAACATTAAAAGAAGAATTACCCAATGCCACACAGGTCAAATTCAGTTATAAAGGTATTTTTTTTTTCAAAGTGATCCAGTCACAAAAATAAATAAATAAATAAATAAATAAATAAACATGTTTTCTTGAAATGTTAAAAAAAGTGCTTAATAAAGAGATCCCAAACCAAGGTTTAATTAAATTTAATAATAAATAATTTCAATGGTGAAGGCCATTTTCAAGAATAGCATAACCTAATACACACACACACACACACACACACACACACACACACATATAATTTAAAACATAACCTAAGATATATTTGAAAATATTAAGGAATTGTATTTATTTTAGGCAAGATACCACTTTGGATAATTAAGAAAACAAAGTTCTCTAAGTTATAGGGATACATCTTGAAATAGTTTTTATGAAATATACCAGGAACTTGCTTCTAAATAAATCAAATTACATTGGTGATAATGTAGCTGGAAAATACAGGTCATGAGTTGATAATTATTGAAGACTAGTGATAGAGTGGGTGTTCATTTTACTATCCTCTCTACTGTATCTGGTTGAAATTTTCTATAGCAAAAAGTTGAATGGAAAGAATTTTGAAAACCTTGGATCAAAAATTATTCAGAGATATTGAGGGTTGATGGTGTTTACACAAACAAAACAGAAAATAACAATAACAAAAATGATGAGACAGAATGTGATAAATATGAAAGACAGGCAAAAATATCTGACAAACACAAAAATTATGTTCATTGGAGAAGGGTAAAACAAAAAATGTTCAAAAATATTATGGAAGAAAGTTTGCCTCAAATTTCCTGAAATATTGAAATATTTGAACCTTTGGATCAAAGGGCAAAAAGATATAGAATGATTGACAGCTATATATTCTGGTTGAATTTACCAATTTAAGAAAGAAAAAAGTCTATGGAAATCCAAACAGAAAAATAACTGCTTAAGTAATGTATAAAGGGGAAACACTGACTAACCTCAGATTTTCCCTTACAAAGATTTTATGAAAGACAATCACATAAAGCGCATTCAAGTTCTGGATGAAAGTGAACCTGACCTAAGAATTGCTTTCAAGTGCAGTGATAGCAAACAGATATTTAGGCTTTTCATAATCCTAGGAATCTCGCATCCTTAAGCACATCTTGAAACAAACAAACAAACAACAACAACAAAAAACTTCTTGGTAATAAAATCTAGTCAATTGTGATGGTTTGGAGGCTTTGTGGACCCCAGAAGATCATGCTTTTAGTTAATACATTCCTTTGGATGTAAACCTAGTGTGGGAGGGAACTTTTATTAGGTTATTTCAGTTGAGGCATACCCCAGGTAGATCTTAATCCTCTTACTGGAGTCCTTTATAAGAGGATGAGAGATGGAGAGAAAGGCACAGGAGACACACACACACACACACACAGAGAGAGAGAGAGAGAGAGAGAGAGAGAGAGAGGGAAAGACACAGAAAACAGAAAGACATGGAAGCTAAGAAAGAAAACTACAGTCAAAGCTGTCAGAAGCTGAAAGCAAAGGAACCCGGGAGAGAAGGGAGAGACCAGCAGCCGCACTGTGTGCCTTGCCACAGTCTTGACAGGAGTCCAAGATTGTAGGTAGCCGGTCGTTGGGGACAAAGCATCACCTGTTGATGCCTTGATTTGGACATTTTCAGGCCTCAGAACTGTAAGCTTGTAAGTTAATAAATCCCCATTGTAAAAGTCCAACTATATTATGGTATCTGCATTTCAACAGCTTTAGTAATCAAGAGATAAATCAAACTAAGGAACTCAGGATTAGAAATACTGTGGTAAGAGCACTTGTTTTAGTTTCCTGGGCTGCTCAAGCAGTTACTATGAAATGGGTCAGGTCAAAAATGGGAATTTACTCACTCATGTTTGAGGAGTCAAGGGGTCATCAAGGCAACTATGGCATTCTGGGGCTGGCTGCTGGTGATCTTTGGTCATAGCTTGTCACATGGCAAGACATGTGGCCTCTTCTGGCCTCTCAGTTCTCTTCCAGGTTCCAGTACATTTCAGTTTCTTGCCTCAGTGGCTTTCCCTCTCTGTGTCTGATTTTAATTCTCTTATAAAGGACTCCAGTAAGAGGAATAAGGAACACCTTGATTGAGGTGAAATACATCTCAACTGAAGTAACCTTATTAAAAGGTGCTCCTTACAGTAGTATCACACTGATAGTAATAGATAAAATTCAAGAACTTTTTTCTAGGGCATATACAGCTTCAAACAACCACAACACCTACTACATTAAAATATAGAATGAAAGTGAGAAAACTTTATACATTGTAGTTACAGCAAAGTTGACAAATCAAAATCTTGGTAACAGTGAAAATATTTTTTAATAAGCAAACATTTCTTAGGTTTCAGGTGAATAGAGAAAGAAGTTCAAATAAACATATTTCATGTAATGAGGTTAGAAGCTGATGTCTAAAATTGAAATGCGTCACAGGAAAGAAAACATATACTGGTAATAGGTTATGTTTTCTTCATATTTTTATGTTAGAGGAGTCTTGGAAAGTAATACTTTTTTTGGATAAACATAAAAAGTTCAGCAGTTTCTTCAGTTTTACTGCTATTTCTCTTGTTTCTGACAAATTTGAATAGAAATATATTTCATATTTTAGTTGCCATGGCCATATCCATTTCAGAGCAATAATTCCTGCCCAACTCTATCTCTTTACTTCTCTGTGATGGTAACAACACTTGTGTCTGTATGTATTGGAAGAGTTGATTGATATATTCACCAAATGGTGTCAAAGGCTAGTTCTAGGAGTTGGGACACTGAGTGAGTGGATTTTCAGTATCTTTGACTTTTTTAAAAAATATATCTATCATTTAAAACTTTTATCAAAATTTAAAATCCAGAAATTTTAAATATTGTTGCTGATAATATAACACTGGTGCATTTGATTCACATGTTGTTTTTATCTCAACATACCATTTTTATAAGATAAAAAATGAGTATAATTTAAAAATAAGCTGCATTTAACCAAGCAGTTGAGGTGTTAATGAGTTGCCCCCCTCCTTCACCTACTATTTTTTAATTGTGTAGACCTGGCATTTTTTCCATTGCTGTTGGGTCTTGCTGCAAAGAATTTTAGTAATTTCATGGTTCACATTTTAGTTACTAACATCTCTACCTCTCTTGTCTAAAGCTGACCTCCTCATCCTGCATAGCCATTCACTGCTGTCAATCAACCGCACTTTATTAGAAGCTTGGATTTTCTGACTGTCTTTTGAGCTGTTGATTTCACTCCTTCTTAGATGAAAACTAGGTGTAGGTAGTCAATCATGGCTTGAAAACTGCAGCTTTTTTCTAACCCTATGACACTTCTTTAAACTCCAAAAGTTATGGAATAGCCAATCACTCATCCATAATAAAAATTCAGTTGGATGCAGTTGCAGATTTTTATATTACAGCCAAATTACCAAATATGACAAGCACAAAGTGATATTAAAATTGTCAAATTATTCACAAACACTATCATTTTTATGGGTATCTTCTCAAGAAACATTATCGTTCAATAAATTTTTTAAAAGATCGTCAGAATCTTCCATTATTTCCCACCCTAAACTCAGATTTTATCACTTTTTATCTTCTATTTGCAAAACCAAGGAAGTACATGCTCTCTGGTCAGTTCCCATCCTGGGAGAAAAAATATTTTAAAATATGGTTGGAAAGGAAGAATTATACCAGTGGAAAAAGCAACAACTTTAAAAACTGGGACAGGTGACATTAATTGTAGCCTCTATCATTTTCTAGTTTTCTGTACTTATCAAGTTCTTCAACTAGAATTTAAATGTGTTCAATTAATAGTAAGTACAATTTGTTGGGGGAAGGTGGAGCTATCATTTAAATTAGCCTTAAATCCTGTCTCATGCTTCTGCTTTTTCATGATGTGGTTCCCATGCAGCAATTGATACCCAGGTTCCTGAATGTATTTCTTGCTTTGTTTCTTTAAACAATTATCATTCTAATACACATCTTGATTCTTTTCTGCTCTAACTTAAAACCTTCATGTGACTTTTTTCTACTCCCAATTTGCAGGCAGTCTTTCCTGATGGACTTTCAGGTTTTCCTATACTGTTTGGTCACTCCCTCTTCTGTATTCTGGCTATGGGTTCACATTCTCAGTTACCCCTGATCACCTCTATTAATTATGGTCAATATAGAAGTTTCTCAGGAGACAACTAAATTGCAAATATTGACTGTTATATTGTTTGCATTGGAAAAATTTTCCCCCATCTATCCTATGGATACCTCTTTCTATGATATTGACATTTAATATATTTTTGACATATCAAAATGAATTACTCAGGTATTTAATCAAAAGAGGCCAGTAGACTCTAGACAGGAAGGCATGCATAGACTTCAGTGCCCATTAACCTTCAGGAGAGTGAAATGACCACAGCGTAAACTAGAGGACATATTGCCAATGAGAGGCCACCTTGACTCTAACAGAAACAAAGGCATGTTGGTGTCAGTTCAGCTGAAATCCCTTCCAAATGACATAGCACTGAGCTGAAAGAAATGAAAGGATCCCTATCCAAGGGCTCTATCAGCAATGAATTATTCATTGTACATACTAATTCACATATGGTTATTATAAATCATGGATGCATGTCTTCATAGTAACATTTGTCTGGTGAGATGATCTGCAAGATGGAGCTCCTCCAAGTTATATACTTAATGACTGTCCTTAATTTAGTGAAGATTAATTTTTATCAGGTATAGAAAAGAAATATGATGAGAAGCTAAACTCCCAAAGTGCTACACAGGTTTTATTTTTTAGGAGAAACATGATACTACTTGAAGCACAGAGACTAAGATCAACAAAGTACATTCATTCAGACTTCATTATCGGATATAGTTGAAAGAGTTTAAATTTTTTAAAAAGTTGCAGCAGGTATGTGACACAAATTCAACAGACAATTTTAACAGGCAGTATATTTTACAAAATACAATAATTGGTCAAATTGTTCCAATTAAAACTTAAAAGACTAGGTTTCCATGCAATCTTGGGTCAGAGAACTCATGCAAAAGTATTACGGATGACTAAAGCAAAATTGATAATGGGAAGGAAGCTGACATTTAGTGAAGGTAAGGATATTTTTCACAGTTAAATGCTGGCAAAATAGATTTTTTAAATCTTATCATTTGAATAGTGGCCTGTAGGTAGGTCTTCCCTTTACAAAGAAAATCTGATTTCCTTTTAATACTATTCTGTTCAATTTGAAAAGCATCTGAGTTTTAATTCCATGAAAGGAACTATGTTAGACCCTGAGAATGGAAACATAAAAGGAAAAAAATTGGATTGTAATGAGATTTCTATGGTATCACAAGTAAGCAATATTTAAGCTAGGTTTCTAAGAATGTTTAGTTTTTCTCTGGGTAGTTTCAGATGAGATCTCAAGACAATGTAAACAGACAGTGCAAAAGAAGAAATGCAAGTTACAGTGAAAATTTTCACCGAATTGTGGTATGTTTGGTGAAATTATATTATACAATAGGGGAAGTAGCATTCAATGAGGCATGGGGCATAGGCAGCATAATGATGAACCTCAAAATGACTATGCTGCCTGAAAAAAAAGTCAAATGATAACAAAAAGTGGTATGTGTTTTAATAATTTTATGTTTTTGAGATTCTAAAAAATGCAAACTAACCTTTAGAGGCATGAGGAAATTTGGAATTTCTAGTTACTTACCGTGAAATTTTAGATTACTCATAAGAGACAGCTCTTTTCAAAACAGCTAATCAGAGCATTAATCCTTCTAAGCACTGCTGTATCTGCATCTCAAAAATTTTGAGATAGAAGTTTTCATTATCATTCATTCGCATATATATATATGTATATAAACACACACATATATATTCATTTTCCTGGTAGTGAGGGTTTCACAGGCATATGTATGTATATATATACATGTGCATCAAATTGTAGACTCTAAATATATGCAGTTTAGTGTATGTTAATTATATGTCAATAAACTGTTAAAATAAAACAACTATAAAGGGAAGGAAAGTCAAGAATTCACTACTAAGAATTATGTCATCTCTGTTTTTCATAATGTCCTATCATATAGTGGAAGTCTCTTCTATTTCTAGTTTGCTGAGTCTATCATGAATGGATATTTGATTTTGCCCATTTATTTTTCTGCACCATTTGAAATGATGTTTGTTGTTTTCTTTTTATGAGCACACACTGCCCCTGCCCCTTCCTTCTTTCTCATTCTCCCTCCCCAGTAACTTCTACTCTTCAGATTTGTTATTTCTAGTCATCTTTTATAAGTCATATCATACAATTTTGTCCTTGTGTGTCTTGCTTGTTTCACAGAGCATAAAGTTTTCAAAGTTCTTCCATGTTGCAGCATGTCTCATAATTTAATTTTTTCTTATGGTCAGAAAATATCCCATGTGTATGTATCACATTTTGTTTATCCATTCATTTATTGATGGACATTTGGGTTGTTTCCAATGTTGGACTATTGTGAACAATGCTGCTATAAGCACTGATGTATAAGTAACTGTTTGTGACCCTGTTTTCACTCTCTTTAGTTATACACAAAGGTGGGATTGCTGAGTCAATGGTGATTCTATATTTAACTTTTTGAGGAATTGTCATTTCCACAGTGGCTGCACTATTTTACATTTACAACAATGTACAAAGAATTCCAGTCTCTCTGCTTGCTTCCCAACACTCGTTATTTTCCATTTTCTTAAATAACAGCCAAACTTGTGGGTGTGAAGTGGCATCTCAATGTGGTTTTAATGTGCATTGCCTTAACGGCTAATGATATTGAACATCCTCTTATGTGTTTATTGGCCATTTGTATATTTTCTTTGGAGAAATGTCAACTCAAGTTCTTTGCCCATCTAAACATTTTTTCTTTCTGTTACACCATGGTGAAACTTTTTTATGTATTCTGGATATTAAACTCTTATCCAATGTATGATTTGAAACCATTTTCTCCCACTCTGTAGGTGATAATATGTTTTTTTTTTTAATTAGTAAGTTAATTGATTAATTTTTGAATATTCAGACAGACTTTCCTTCCATAGATTGAACCCCATCTGGTGAGTTTATATAGTATCAGATTCAATTTGCTGAAGTTTTGTTAAGAACTATTGCATCCCTTTTCAGCAGTTATTGGTCTTCAATTTTCTTACCTTGTAATATCTTATAACAGTTTTAGTATAAAGTTAATGCTAGCTTCATAGAATGAGTTGGGGAAATTTTGTTCCTCTTAATTTTCTGGAGGAATTTGGATAGAATTGGCTGTGTTTTTCTTTAAATGCTTGATAGAATTCACCAGCTAAGTCATTTGGGAGTATGCAAGTTTTATTTGTCTCATGTTTTCTAACTGTTTTTTCCATTTTCAATAAGTTTACAAGTACTCACATTATTTCTTTTTGAATGAGCTTTGGCTGCTTTTGTGTCTTTCAAGAAATTTGTCCATTTCATCTATGTCTTCAAATCCCTTGACATAAATTTGTTTGTCATAACACTCCTTTATTATTTGCTTAATGTCTGTAGGATCATTAGGGATGCTTCCTGTCTCATTCTTGATATTGTTAGTTTGCATATTCTCTCTCTCTTTTTTTTCCTTAGAAGTCTGGCTAGAGTTATAATGATCTTAATAATCATCTCAAATAATCACCTTTTCATTTATTGGAATTTGTCTATTATTTGTTTTCTATTTCATTGATTTTTGTTATCTGTATTATTTCCCCTTTTATTGCTCGCTTTAGGTTTAATTTTCTCTTCTTTTTCTAGTTACTTACAGTGAAATCTTAGATTACTCATAAGAGATCATTCTTTTCAAAACAGCTAATCAGTGCATTAATCTTAAGCACTGCTTTATCTGCATCTCAAAAATTTTGAAATGGAAGTTTTCATTTTCATTCAGTCGAATATATATATGTATATATATATATGTATATATATGTTCTATATTCCCTTTCAATTTCTTCTTTTACCTGTGGATTATTTAGAAATGTTTTGTTTACTTTCAAAATATTTGGGTAATTTGCAAATGCTACTCTGTTCTTGAGATCTAATTTAATTATGTAGTAATAGAACAAGATTTGAATCCCTTTAAGTTAATTGAGACTTGATTTATGGTCCAGAATATGTTCTATCTGCATAAATGTTTTATATGCCCTTTAAAATAATGTTGAATTTGAATTTAATGTTCTTTAATTTAATTAGGTTAAATTCATTAAATGTTGTTTAAGTCTTAGTAGTCTTATTTTTACTTTTTATATTAATTTTTGAGAGAAAGAGGTGTTTAAATTTCTGGCTGTAATTCTTGAGGTGGCAACAAAAATATGCCACACAGACCTCCCACTGCAGTGAGGTTAATTGAACAATGAGCCACTATGCTCTGAAATCCATTGCTGCATTTGTGCCAAGTCCTTGATTCTCACTGACTTCTCCAAGTCAATGACTTGAGTGTGGCAGGATTATTAAGGGAGACTTATTCCTGGGAGTCCAGAAACTCCTCTGATTGTCAAATTTAGCTCAACTTCCTGATGGTCTTGTTAGAAGGCACAGAAAGCCATGATGCTTTCACCCAATATTCTTCCCATCTTTCAGTTACTAAAGTTCAGATTTCCATTGTGGTCTTATGGCTTTCCCATAAGCCCTCTTTCCTTTACAAGGATTTTCTCTAAAATAAAAGCCTTTCATTTTTCATTCCTTCTTGAATTCTGATTTTTGGAGGACCCATACAGGCACCAAAAGCAATCCAAGAAAACAGATGGCAAGATGGGGGTATTAGACTTATTTAGCTACTCTCTGCAGGTGAAGAAGATGCTGTCCTTATTGGTTGGTTGGCATGGGTAGTCTCTCTTGCATGAGGTGGTGGCTCTTTGCAAAAGGTTTAACTAGTTGTAACCTGGAAAAATATACTGGTAGAGGAGATAACAAGCAACAAGCAATAGCACAGGCAATTTGAACAATATTAAGAAATAATGTCTATCCAGAAAGCAGAGTTAGGTGGTTACAGCTAAGTTGTATTGACACCGTGCAGAAGGAAATTGAGAGAGTTCTCAACAAGCAGTAAAGGATATGTGTGAGAGTCTCAGATTCTCTAACTAATAGCTTATAAAAAAGGACTTAATTTCTTTAGTGGAAGAACAGAGAGAATTTAGCAGCAGTTTTAAGACCTATTTGTTAGAGTTGCAGAGTTCTAGATATATTTGAATGGTCAACCATAGCAGATCTGTTATGTAAATTTCTAAACTCTGGTGGGGAAAACTTGAGATCCTGAAATTTGCAATAGAGATATCTGGAGGTATGTCCCTAAGTATGTCCCTTCCTTCTCCAGAAAAGGATGAGATTCACTGGGCTAGAAGATGCTGAAGTCTTCCTCTTTGAAAAGGCAATAAATGACCCCTCAATAGTAGACTTCCCCTACTTCCATAGTTTTCAGTCTGATAACTAATAAAATCTCACTATAACCCAGCAGGGGATGTGCTGGCCTTAGATAAAGGATGAAAGGGGCTATATATTTTAAAAATTGATATAATCTGCCAACAATTGCCATATACTGGCAATTGGTGGAGGGTTAATTATGGGATTGCTTTTTGAGGGTACATGATAAAGGGGGTTCAAACGTAAGACAAGATAAGCAAAAATTTATTGACTTGAGAGCAATTTATTGAGATACAGGATTTAATACTCTGGCAAGAACCACAGGGAATATGACAAATTTGCCACTAGGGTAGAAATTAGAAGGCTGGTAGAAATTTGGCCAACACTTCCCCAAATGGAAATGTCTAACTTAACCTAGAAGATGGTAGAGGAAGGGACTTATTCCTTTTTATAGCCTCTTCAGGGACTTAGGGAGTGGTTATGTAAGTCTCAAAGTCCTATATGAGATGTGATTCCATGAGAGCACCCAGATGATACACAATTCTTCAAGGTCATCAGGGGTGTGCAGGTGAGAGGAGCACGAGTGTCACTAAAAAGTTCCTTGAGGTCTCTATTCTGCCAGCCATGGACTATGGAATCAGAGGCTGTCAGTGAGTTGGGCTCATTACATCTAATTTGAGTAGGGACCCCTCACCTGCCTCTGATCCCCACCCACACAGTAATGGAAGTAGACTAATAGAGGTGGCATTCCCTAACTGCCAGAGGCCTAGAGACCACAATTTCCTAATAACTGGCAAAGCTGGAAGTAGAGTCAAGGGAATTTGACCTATAGAGATCACTAGAGACAAAATAGTTGGGCAAGTGGTTTAGACAGGATGAGCAAGATGTTAAGGGTGCTGTTTAATATTTATAAAATAACAACAAAAATATTGGAGAATTAAGATCTGAAGTTGATTGCCCAAATAAAAAGCCATGACAACTTGCTCACATCACAAGCTTGAGACAAATTATAGGTCCTGAACTCATCATTCTAAGAAAGAGTGGGTCTCTGTAAGGAAGGTCACTGCAGCAGCACCAAAGCAAGCAAATAGCATGACAATTCCCCATGTCTTTTTCCAAAGGACTCATTTACTCAGGTCACTGTACACTGGCAAAGGGGAACAGCAAAACATTTCAAGGGCCCTTGAACACAGATTACAAATTGGTATTGATACCTGTGACTCAAACTATAATAACAGTCCCCCTAACAGAGCTGGGGCTTAGAGGTACCAAGCAATAGATAGAGTCCTGGGTAAAGTCAATTTCTCAGTGGACCTGAGGTCCCACTCAGTGGTCATTCCCCCAGTCCCCAGCTACATCTTTGGAATTGATATACTTGTTAACTGGTGTAACTGCCACATTAAATCCCTGGTCTACTGAGTAAGAACTATCATAATGAGGCGACTAAATAAAAACCATTAAAACTGCCTCCTCCTCCCACTCCCCAGACAAGATAGCAAAAATTACGTGATATATTCTGGTTGGGGGAGAAAGTAGAAGAGAGTAGTGCCACCATTAAAAATCTAAAGCATGTAGGTGTAGCTATCACTAACTTAACCTACATTTGATAAGCCAGTCTAGTTGCTGCCATAACCAATTGGATTCTGAAGAATGACTGCTGACTATGGCAAACCTAATGAAATAGCAGTCCTATTTGCAGCTGCTATGCCAAGCATGGTGTCATTGCTTGAGCTGATTAATAAACCCTGATGTTTATACTATTTATTCTTTGAGTTGGTAAATGGCTTTTCCACTCTAATTAGAAAAGACAATCAGAAGCCGTTGATATTCACATGGGATAAACAACCATATTCATTACAGTTTTCTCTCAGGGCTATGTTAACTCTTCTGCCCTCTGTCATAATTTAGTCCAAATAGACAGTCCAGATATTTCACAGAACATTACATGTCATCAAAGATACCAGGCTGTTTAGACAGGATGACTAAGAGGTGGCTAGTGTGCTGTGAATCCTGGTAAGATATGTGCACTCCAGAAGGTAGGATATAAACTCTACAAAGACTCAGGGACTATCAACTTCAGTGGAGTTTTTAGGGGTCCAGTGGTCAAAAACATTCTGGGATATCTCATCAAAAGAAAAAGTGCTGCAACTTACATCTCCTATTAGAAAGATGAAAATGGAACATTTTAGTCATCTTTGGACTGGAGGCATCACATTCCACAACTAGAATTCCTGCTTTGGCTTATATACAGAGATTATCTGGAAAGCTCCCAGGTTTGAGTGTGTCCCAAAGCAGGAAAAGGCTCTACAGAATTTCCAAGCCATATCCTTGTCCCCTGGGTTATATGGTGGAGGGAGTGTCAGTGGGTAGAAAAGAAGAAATATCCAGCTACCATCTGAGGGCTTACAGAGGCTCTGATCCACAGGCAATCCTGCTTAATATAACCTCTTACCAAGCGATTCGCTTAACAACAAAGGAGGTGTGGAGGTAAATATGGCCGTGGGATCAACTTCTCATACCAGATACTGAACTATCCAACATATATCTTAACAGCTATCTAGTGGTGCAGCTAAAGTATCAGTTAAAAGGAAACTCTCTGAAAGGATGAGACACACCATATTTAATAAGGTAGAGATACTGAGATGATGCTATAGCTTGAATAAGGATACAGGGGTCTGGGGACCAAGGGGTGGAAGGAGTGACCACTTTATTACCAAAATGTTTTTCAAAATACTTTTATATATTTAACCCCTGTAAGTAGTTGTGAGGGTCTTAGTTGTTCCACATACTGACTGATATTCAGTATAGTCAGTATTTTTAATTTTCACATCTCCATTGAGTATGTAGTGGGGTCACTTTTTGGCTTTTATTTGCTTTTCTCTGACTACTAGTGAGGTTGAGCTCTGTTTCTGAATTTTATTACCCATTTTAATATTTTTTTCTTTGAAGTGCATTTTTATGTCACTGAGTGATTTTAATTGTATTTATTATTTTAAAGAGCCCTTAGTTAATATTATGTATTTTAAATATTTTTTTCTCCTTTCTCTCTCTTATCTTTTTTCTCTCTCAATGGTATTTCTTGATGAACAAAGTTCTTAATTATACTGCAGCCCAATGTATCAACATTTTCTTTGTTGTGTGTATGCTTGATACTCATTAAGAAATGTTTACTATCTCACTACTGTTAATATATATTTTTTTCTTTTACAAGATTTATAATTTTATATCTAATAATTAACTTTACCATCCCTCTGGAATTTATTTTTATGAATAGCATGGGTTTGAGATCAAGACTCAGTTTTTCATTATGGATTACCTACAGACTAGCACCATTATCTGAAAAAGATAAAATATAATCTAGAACAAATTTACACAAGGCATTGCTGTTGTTATTATTGTTGAAAATGACAACATGATTGTAAATTTATAGGAAATACAAAAGACTAATCATAAGTAAGACACTTTTGAAAATGAAAACCTTTCTTTCAGGACTTACATTATCAAATACAAAGACAAAGGACAGAGCCATATATCTAAGACAGTGTGCTGCTGTCACAAAGATAAAATAAGTTATTGAAACAGAATAAAGAATCTAGCAACAGACACACACACAAATATATATATGAACATTTGATTTATGAGAAAGTGGCAATGCTTGGTGAGCATACTTAGTTGTGGAGGTCCTAATGTCTCCAATTTTTAAGGTTCCATCTAGAATATGACCTAATTAGCACATCATAACCAACCAAGAGATTATGATTCTATTGTCCAATTCCAAGGCACAAATGAAAACTTACCGTTTTTATTAGATTGAGGTATCTAGTATGTGAGAGAGCTGAACATGTTTATAGAGTATTTTTTTATGTAGCTTTATAGACAATAGCATATAGATTAGAGAAACATAGAGACAATGAAAGATTTGTATCACTTATGACATTGCAGCATGTTTCTGGTTGGAGAGAAAGACCAGGAGAAAGAGAGAGGCTAAAAATTCACAGGAGAGGTAAACTAGCTGAATGAGCAATTTTCAAGAATAAACAGTACATCTGGGAGCATAGGTACGAACATTAGCACTGAGGGGTAAAGAAGCAACGTATCAGACTCCGACAAAGGAAACAGATAGAATCTTTCAGACCAGGAAGAAAGCAAAAGTATATAAACAGTAAATTGGTGGGAAGATGGTGGCAGGGAGCTCCAGGACTCAGCCTTTCCACAAGAAGAACTATTACACAGGTAGGAATTGTCTGACACAACTATTTTCAAACTCCAGAGGCCAGAAGAACACTGTAAAGCACCCAGGGAAGAGCAGGAGGAAGAGGCTGTAAATGACGGTAAAGAACAGCAAATTGCTCTCTCTCTGTGGCGGCTACTGACACCCATCCCCCATCCTCACTGCAGGCCACTGGGGGTCCAGCTCCTGGCTAGCTTGCTGGTTACAGAAAGAGATCTGAAAATCTTCATGCCCAGGGATGGGCATGGCCTATCACCAATCATGGTTTTTGATTAGCGACTTCAGATCACTGGGGGCCCACCTCTGAAGGTGGCCACTGTTTTGACCTGCCCTGGACAGAGGCCATGGCAGAGAAGCCTTAAAGATGGCTGTGCTTCCTCAGTACTGTGGGGGAGAGTTAGTCAAAAGGCTCTATTTTCTGGGAAGGCCAAGAAAGCTTAGCTTTGGGGAATTGAGGAAGAAGCTCTTGGTGCCCTTGTTGATCTCCTCCCCAGGTCACTTTGGAGCCAGTCTGTGCCCCCTTCACAGGTCCTTGGCCTTGTTTTGGATGGGAAAGTCTGATTTGGGAAAATATACTCCAACATGCCCCTCCTCCCAGAATAGGCCCTCTAGGCAAAAGAAGCAGGAGACAATGAAAGAAGCGTAAGAAACTGTAGAGGCAGACAGTCTGGGGCAAAGCTTGCCAGCTTTAATTACCTCAGAGAGGGAAGTCTGTCTTCTGGGAAACAGAAGGGACAACCAAACTCCTGTAAAGAGGGCAACTTCAAAACAACTAGCAAGCAAAAGCCCAGGACAAGACACAGGTCCAGAAAGACAAAGAAACCCCTGCACATTGCATATGCCTTGGGAACACCTTCTTGATAGGAAGGCTGAAGCTCAAAAAATTTTGGTCTTATCATCAGTTGGTTACAAAATCAAGAAACAGACATCTCAGGAAATAAATCCTAGCATTAACATTTTAAAATTGTAAAATGTGTGTAAATCAGTGGGAAGATGGTGGTAGGGAACTCCAGGACTCAGTCCTTCCACCAGAAGAGAGTACAAGACAAATAAAGACACAGGAAATGATGGCCCATCCAAAAGAAAAATGTAAAAATCTCAAGAACACCAAAAAGAAAACCAGAATGTGCACATACTGAGCAAAGCCTTAAAAACAATTATCTTAAAAATGTTCAAAGAGATGAAGGAAGATGCAGAGAAAGAACTAAATATCAGGAAAACAATGAATAAGCAATATGAGACTTGGAACAAAGAGATAGAAATTTTTAAAAGGAACCAAACAGAATGCTGGAGTTGAAGACCACAATAATTGAAATGGAAAAATTCCCAAGAAGGTTTCAAGAGCAGATTGAAGGTGGCAGACCAAAGCTTAAAGACAAGTTACTTGAAATGAGTCTTGCTGAAGAGTGGAAAGGAAAAAGAATTATAAAAAGCAAAAATAGCAAAGATACCTCTGGGATACCATAAGTCATGTCAATATATGAAGAAAGAAGGAGACGAAGAAGAAAGAGGAAAAGGGACAGAAGGAATATTCAAGGAAATAATGACAGAGAAATCACAAAACTTATCAAAAGACATGAATATGCACTTCTAGGAAGTCTAGTGAACATCAGACAGGATAAATATGAAGAAAAGTAAACTCCATAATATACTGATTACACTATCAAATGTGAAAAACAAAGGAGAGAGTTCTGAAAATTGCAAGAGTAATAGAATGAATTACGGAAAAGGGATTCTCAGTTAGATTGAGTCCCAGTTTTCCATCAGAAACCTTGCAGGCAAGAAGCCAGTGGGTTGAAATACTTAAAGTGCTGGAAGATAAAAATTGCTAACCAAGAACTTTATGTGAGGGAGAGATTAAGATATTCCCAGAAAAACAAAGCTGAAGGAATTCATCACTACTAGATTTGCCGTATAAGCAATGCTAAAGAGAGTCCTTTAGACTGAAGCAAAGAACACTAGACAGTGGTTCTAAGCAGCATAAAGAAATAAAGACCTGTGATAAAGGTAACCATCTGGGTAATTATAAATATCAGTATTGTTGAAGTGTATTGTTTGGTATGTAACTCCATACTTAATTCATACAGGGGCTAAAATGCAAATACATAAAAGTAATGATAAATTTGCAGCTTCAGACATACAATGTAAGGGATATAAGTGGTAAGAAGCACCAAGAAGAAAAGGAGGGAGACAGAGGGGTATGGGAAAAGTATATGTATGTTATTGAAGTTAAGCTGGTATCAAACTAAACATGATTGGGGGGAAACTCCCACGGAAGATGGTGGAGTAGGGAGCTCCAGGACTCATTCTTCCTCCAAAGCAGCTAGTAAAGAGGTAGGAACTGTCGGAAACAACTGTTCTGAGGCTCCAGAGTCCAGGAGAACACTGCACAGCATCCAGGGAAGAGCAGGAGGAAAAGGCTGAGAAATCGTGTAAAGGACTGTGAGCAGCTTGCTCCGTGATGGCCACCAGCACCCATCCCCCACTCTTGTGGTGGGCCTTCTCCTGTGCTCCAGTCCCAGGCTAGCTGCTGTGGGCAGAAAGGGATATAAAAATCCTCTTCCCCAGGAACGGTGGACAAAATGAACGTAAGTCAAAAGCTGTTACAAGAAAGTAAGAAGGACACTATGTATTCATAAAAGGGGGCACTCCACAAGAAGAAATAACAATAGTAAATCAAAATTCCAACAACCTTCTTTGCAGAAATGGAAAAGCCAATCATCAAATATATATGGAAGAGTAAAGGATCCCCAAAAGCTAAAAATGTCTTGAAAAGAAGAATGAATTTGGAGGACTAATGCTTCCTGATCTTAAAACTTATTACAAAGACAAAGCAAACAAACAGCATGGTACTTTCACAAAGACAGACATCTAGACCAAAGGAATCTAATTAAAATCACAGAAATCAACCCTCACATTTATGACCAACTGATTTTTGACATGGGTGCAAAGAACACTCAATTGGGAAAGTACAGTCTCTTAAAAAATTGATGTTGGGTAAACTACATCTCCATTTGCAAAAATTGAGGAACCCACCCTTATATTTTATAAACAAATCAACTCAAAATGGAACAAAGACCTAAATATAAAAGCAAGGAGTATAAAACTCCTTGAAGAAAATGAAGGGAAGCATCTTCAAGATCTTGTATTAGGCAATGATTTCTTAGATTGTGCATCCAAAACACAAGCAACAAAAGAAAAAAATAGATGAATGAGACCTCATCAAAATTAAAAACTTTTAAGCCTCAAAGACTTTATCATGAAAGTAAAATGAGAACTTATAAAATGGAAGAAAATATGTGGAAACCACATATCTGAAGAAGGTTTAATTTCCAGAATATATAAAGAAATCATTCAACTTAATAACAAAAAGACAACCATCCCAATTTAAAAAATGAGCAAATGACTTGAATAGGCATCTCTACAAAGAATATATACAAATGGCCAAAAAGCACATAAAAAGATAAAAAGATGATTAACATCATTAGCCATCAGAGAAATGCAAACCAAAACTACAATGAGATAGCATTTCACACCTATTAGAATAGCTGCAATAAAAAACAAAACAAAACAAAACAAAAAACAGAAATTAACAAATATTGGATAGAATGCAGAGAAATAAGAACTCTTATTCATTATTGGTAGCAGTGTAAAATGGTGTGGCCCCTGTGGAAGACAGTTTGGCAGTCCCCCAGAAAGCTAAGTATAGAAGTACCATATGACCTCAGAATCCTACCCCAAAGAATTGAAAGCAGGGCCACAAACTGATATTTACACACTAATGTTCACAGCAACATTATTCACAATTGCTAAAAGATGGAAGCAACCTAAGTGTCAATTAATCGATAAATGAATAAATAAAATAAAATATAGTATACAAACACAGTGGAAGATTATATAGCCATAAAAAGAAATAAAGTCCTGATACATGCAACATATAGATGAACCTTGAAGACGTCATGTTGATTGAAATAAGCCGGACACAAAAGGACAAATGTATGATCTAACTGATTTGAAACAATTAGAATAAGCAAACTCATAGAGTCAGAATCTAGAATATAGGTTACCAGGGGATGGAGTGGGGATAGGGAATGGGAAGTGAAGGCTTAAAATATACGGGGTTCCTATTTGAAATGATGGACAATTTTGGTAATGGCTGATGGTGATGGTAGCACAACATTGTGAACATGATTAACATCAGTGAAATACATGTCTGAATGTGATTAAAATGGGAAATCTTAGATTGTATCTATTGAAACAGAATAAACATTAACAAAAAAAATCCATGGAACTACAATATACAAACAGTGAACCCTAAGTTAAACCATGGAGTACAGTTAATAACACAATTAGAAAAATGAGCTGTCATCAATTGTGCCAAATGTTCCAAAACAATGCAAGTTGGTGATAATAGGGAGTTATATGGGAATCCTGTATTTTATGCATGATTGTTCTGTAAACCCACAACTTCTCTAATAAAGAAAAAAAGCAGCAAATTACATGTTTTCATGTGGTAATCCTTCAGTAACTCTATTAAAATACCATAAGGTTAATTTGACAGACAAAATATAGTGTACTTGGAATATTTCCCAGAAAATACAACATTGTATTCTCTTAAATGAAACCACAAATGATCAAAAATGAATCACAAATGAAACCCCAAATGAACAGGTTCTTTGCAAAAATACTGTAAAATATAAAATGAAACAGGTATTACAAGTCTCCTGAGACTAATTTCTCTGTAAAACAGCTTTGGTCAAAATGACTGAAGACAGTAGATTTGATTTATGTATTAAGAAATTTTAAAGATTTTAATTATAAAATATTAAATAAAATACACAAAAAATAATATAATAATATTGCAGAAACTTATACCATCACCCTAATGTTGCAGGAGAATCTTCTTTAAATACTTTGTGTAATATCATTTTGATTGTTTCTTTTGTCAGATTTTCAGCTTACAAGTGGTCATTTCCTTGTCATTGGAATATTGCATATTACAGTTAGGTTGCATTTAAACCAATAAACCATGCTCTTGATAAAATGATGTAATTGTACTCTAATAAATGGGAGTAAGCTAAAATAGATGAAAACTTAAAATAAAATGAATGCAAATGTGCACTAAACAGATGATCATCTCTATGACAGAGGGTGTGATCCATCAGAGGTCATTTAATATTAAGATTAGGTTCACTTTCAAAGACATAATTTGAAGTTTTATGGAGAGCTTAATTTTCAGAATTTGATACATGTTGAGACATTTAGAGATTTTCATTATACCATTTCTGTATATGCACCTCACTAATTATTTCTTCATTCAGAAGTGTCCATGCTCCACTTCACCAAGTACAATAGTAGTCTAATGGAGATGGGGTGTAGTGCTTAACCTTCTTGACAGAGCTGTTCACTGTACATACACACAACTGTAGGACAGAACAATTCCTGGCTAGATGAATAATTGAATTGGTGTTTCAAAACTGCGGATTTGTAAGAGGAGAG
This sequence comes from Choloepus didactylus, assembly GCF_015220235.1. Classification (NCBI taxonomy): domain Eukaryota; kingdom Metazoa; phylum Chordata; class Mammalia; order Pilosa; family Megalonychidae; genus Choloepus; species Choloepus didactylus. The sequence continues at coordinate 185,925,157 of NC_051309.1, read as the reverse complement.
ATTTCGAGCAAGAACAGCAAAATGACAAGACAGAAGGCAAGTTGAATGGATTAATCATAAAGATCAAATCCATGTCTGTAAAAATAATGAATTTGATGTCTATGATGGTTTAAATCTGTACGTACCCCAGAAAAGTATGTTCTTAAAATTAATCCTTTCCTGTGGATGTGAACCCCCTTTAAGTAGGATATTTTGGTGAGGCTACTGAAGTTAAGGTGTGGCCCACCTCATTTGGGGTGGGTCTTAATCTTCTTATTGGACTCCTCTATAAGAGAATGAAATTCAGAAAAAGAGAGAGAAAGCCACAGAAGCAAGAAGCTGAAATGAATGAAACCTGGAAGGAAAGGGAGAGAACAGCAGATGCCACCATGTGCCTTGCCATATGACAGAGGAGTCCAGAACCATGGCAGCCAGTCCTCTGGAAGAAAGGATAGTCTTGATGATGTCTAGATTTGGGAATTTCCATGGCTTCAAAATAGTGTATTAGAATAGCTAGAAGGAAATACCTGAAACTGTTGAACTGCAGCCCAGTAGCCTTGAGTCTTGATGAAGAGTGTATAATTATACAGCTTACAAAGTGTGACTGTGTGATTGTGAAAATCTTGTGGCTCCCACTCCCTTTATCCAGTATATGGACAGATGAGTAGAAAAATGGGTACAAGAAAGTAAATGAATAAAAGGGGGGTTGGGCAGGACAGGATGTTTTGGGTGTTCTTTTTTACTTTTATTTTTATTCTTATTTTTATTTTTATTATTTTTTGGAGTAATGAAAATGTTAAAAAATTGACTGTGGTTCAGAATTCACAACTATATGATGATACTACTCTGAACAATTGATGTACACTTTGGATGATTGTATGGTATGTGACTGTATCAGTAAAATTGCAAGAAAAAAAAAAACTGTATGCTTGTAAGCAAATAAAATCCCATTGTTAAAGCCAGTGCATTTCATGGTGTCTGCTTTGAGCAGCTTGGCAAACCAAAACAACATCATAAGACAATTATTTTACCATTTAAGCTCGCTTAGACAGATGAAACCATTTAAAATAGCTTTAATAGTTCTGTGTACATGCTGTAGAATTTGGGGCAATGCAAGACCTTAGCAATTGAAATAGTTTTATTCTGTGGGTGTTTTCTTCTTTTTGCTTTTCTAAGTCATTATATATTACATAATGCTAAATATCTTTTATAATTTAAAATCAATTATATACTGGTTAAATTACCTTTATTTCTATCATTGCTTCAAAGAATTCCTAGTCTAACATCCTTGTTTTAGAGATGAGATTAATAAGTTCTTGGAAATCAAATAATGTCCCCAAGGGAACTCAGGTTTTGCTATTATTTTTTAAATAGTGCATTTATGCATTTCATTACATTTTGAATATAATTGGTGTAGATACCATCTCCTCATATGTTTTGAAATTCAGAAATTTTCAGAGTATAGAGAAAGAACACATGGTGAGTATACAGTATATTTTATAACATGAATTCTATATTTTATAACATGACCGGCAAGCTTAGGGGCAGCATCCTAAAACTAAATACCTTAAGGTTTCCACAGGAAAATGTATGAATCTTCTAACAAAGGTGAGTAAATACATACTACAAATAACCTCAGCTCTCTTAGGTGAAGATTTGTAACTAAAGGGGACAACATCAGTTCACATTTTGCCACCAAATGAGTTACCAAAAAAAAAAAAAAAAAGAAAGTATTCCAGAGCTGTTTACATTTCAAAAAGTGAATATTATTTTGTGCCAAAACAAAACAAATCAAAAAAATAATCATTTGTACAAATTTGAGTCCAATTTTTTTACTGATTTCTAAATATGAATTCTCTCATGATTCACTCCACTCTTTGAACTTGTTTCCTGATTTTTTAGTGATCCTAAATAGTTTAATTCTCTTCCCTGCAATGCTATTCATGTTCTAGCAAATAACAATATAGACTCTACACTTTCTTGCAGTTTAATAAATAAAACCGAAAACAAGTTCTTGTATTTCATTAAGATATTGTTCAATAAGATATTAAATGGTTCCCTGAATCAATTCAGAGTTTATCCTCTATAGAAAAACATGCAGATCAAAAATTATCTGTGTTTATTTCCTGACATTTAAAAACAGCAAATTTGAAATATATGTGTGTGCATGAACAACCTTATGTGCTTGTTCAACTGTATATGTACTTGGAGAGATTGTGTGGAAATGATTTAATGCTTTTACGGCATGTTTTGAAATAGGAAAATGTGTAATTGGGTTAAGAAATTTTTCCTTGTCCATTGGTACATATTGGGTTCCCTAGGAAATCCTCTGAGAGGAGCTTGGCATGGGGGATCTTGATTGGGAAACACTCTTGGGACTAGTATCTGGTTAGAACTTGGATTAGGAAATTAATTGTATCCAAGGGCAAGTCCTGGGAGAGGAACTCACGCGAGAGCTTGCAGCTGGCAATAGTATCAGCCTGGGGAATAGTGCTTTCATCCTTAAAGTCTATGAGTGAGTGCATATATATTTTAACCTGTGACCATTATTTTTTCTACTCAAGTGGATAAACAGATGCACTGCTTGTGTGCCCATTGGAAGATTTCCTCTTGCACAGTCTTTCAGGACCACCCCTGACTGGGGTTGGAATATAGTCAGAGAACATTTTTATTTTGAATAAATATATGGCCCTCTGGTCTTGTTCATGCCTAATGTCAAATGGATCACTGCTGGGCCAATCTGACTTTATGATTTGGTGGGTATGACAGAACCCAGCCACTGATGGGCAGTTCTGATCTCAAAATCAGTAAATATCAAAAGGGCCTAATAATATGCCAGGAGCCATTTCTAAAAAATATATAAATGTCTACTGCAGTTGGCATGATCTTGGTTTATTACACTAGAAGTCTGGACTGCGAGTCTCTTATAGGTGCTTACCATAAACTCTACACAGCATCTTTTCCCTCCACAGATATCTATACTACAATTTAATCTCCTGTGTATTATCAAGTCCATGTGGCAGAGCTGCTCATATCTCACTTTGCACCTTCTGTAGAGCCCTATTGGACTCTAGACTCCACTTGAAGCCAGTAGCCTTTTGTGTCATTCAGCAAAGGGGTCAGACCAGTATTCTCAAGTGTGGAATACATGTCCTTAAAATTTTGAAGAGGCCTACAGGATATCATGGATCTTTCTTAGTGGTGGGAGGTGAAAGATACAATGATATATCTCTTATTTTGGATAAGATGTTCCCAAGTAAAAGTCCTTTGGGAAGGATCCAGAACTCATTAACAAATATCCTTGCCATGGACATTTGCATGGAGCATCCTTTGCATGATCCTGGTGCGGTAGTACCAGGCCTTCCCTATGGTCTAGCTCTGAAAACTGGCTCAGTTCTAGAAAATGGCAAAGACAATGAGCTTTCATTTGGGTAGCTGCCCACAGTTTGCCAATAATCCATTCTAGATTTCCGTGCAAATATGTTAAATCTTGTACCAAGGGAAATTGTCCTCATTTTCCTTTATCAAACCTTATGTCATGTCCCCCCAGTCCCATATGAGTTTTCCAGGCTCTTACAGGTATATTTTGGCAAGAACCCACATATCTGTCAGAGCATAGTCCTTTTATTTTCTCTTAGCAGACCCAGAGAATACCTGAATGTGCTATATTGTGACTTAATGCTTGTCATTGTTCTAGTGGACAAGAGGAGAGCTGGGAGAAGATTTAGAGGGAAGCATTGTAATCTTGAATGGAAGAGAAGTCTGCTTCATTTTCAAGCAAGTTTAGATCATCAGCCTTCAATGGAGAGGAAAGAGGAGAGTTTTTAGTTTAACGATACTGACTTCTCCATCACATGATTAAGAATTCCACCCTGTCCCAATCTGAGTTCTGGTTTTAGTGTATCAGAATTGTCATCACTGAGAATTTAACTTTCTCTGCAGCAATAATACCCTTACAATCAAGTCCTAGGCTCAGTCCAAAGTTTTTCCTGGCCTTTGAGAACAAGAGATGACATTGTCTTTAAATGTCAAGGAGACTTTCTGTTTTCCATACTTTGTCATAAATTGGTGATTAACCATCCTCATCCTTTTATTCCTTTTTGTTCAATTCATCATTAAAACCCAGTAGGAGCTACTAAATTCTATAGTCCTTATCATTATTTCTCCACTGTTTCTCAAATGTGTGATAAATTGTGTGCATCAGTGCATTCTTTTCCAGTAGAACACGATCATAGTTCTCCCCCCAGTAAAATGTTAATAATTGCACCAGTACTGCATGCTGGAGGTTGTCTGTTCACCAACTACCACAAGTAATGGAGTTTTTATTACCTGGAAGCTGATGGATGATCCAGCTCCATAGTCTTATTATAGCATGTCCTTTCTTAGAACACTTCTGGTGTCAAGTGTTGTAATCTAGGATTACTAGGAAGCACTCTGAGAGGGAGATTTGTATGCATCATTTGTTGGGTAATGATCTCAGGATCAACACCAGTAAGCAAGGAAAAGAATTTGGATTCTCCGGGACAAGCTGAGCTGTGACTAGAACTAAGAGAGACTATTTAGAATGGTCTGCAAGTGGGAATAGGATATGTCCTTGAGTTGAGACAGTTCTCTTCACCTGACAGCAAGCGACAGAATGTGACTTAAATGAAAGCTGCTGGCCACCAGCACTCCAAGGAGATCAAGGAATGAGTGCCTCAGTCCTGAGTAGTGGAAAACTCAATGAAACCTCATTTGTAAATTTGAAATCTGGAAACAAAATAAATTTACAACAATAGGGGATCAAGAAATGATGTGGAACAATGAACAATAATGTTCAGTGGTTAAAATCAATAAAATAGATCTGCAGTTATCAATATGGACATTTCTGAAAAAATATGAAAGTGATATTAAAAGCAACATACTGCATAATGTATACAGGTATCATTTACATGACTCTATGATGCCTAGAATAATTTTCTCTGTTCTTTAAGGATACAATCAATTGATTATGAAAATAAGAAATTGAATGAGAAGATACAAATAAAATGATTGACAGTGTTTGGCACTGGGGAAGGAAAGAGAGGACGTAAACTGGGGAGGAAACCATAAAGAATCCCAAATTCCTCTGAAAATTTTCACTACATTTATATGAAAATAGTAAGCTAGAAAGGGAAAGAAATGTAATCTCTGTTCTCTTTGACAGCAACATGAATATTCTCCCCACAATAATGTTTATTAACTTCTTGAAACATTTTCATAAGCATTACCTATTATATCCCAAAACAACCATTTCCAATTACCTCCTTATTCCCTTGGCCATCAGCTGAATTCATATTTCATCATGTTTTGCTGGAATAATTTAATGGTATCCCATGCCCATTAGCTACTCATTTCAATCCATCCTATACATCGCCATTTAAAAAATAATATTATTCCACAAACACACAACTAATAATATCACTCTCCTGTTCAAACCCATCAATTGTACAAAAAGACAGAAAATATAAGAAAATAAGTGATAAGAAAAAAAATACAGGCTATCAATCACCTATTTAAAGATTCCCAGAAAAGGGGTAAGGAGAAAATAGATAGCATTTTTAAACTTAAATTTTGCTTATTTATTGTCTAATTTTTACAAAAAGTTTCCCAATATGGAAAGATATCATTCAGACATCTTGTAATTAGGGCATATTTATGTTGTTTTGCTTGGAGCAGTTCTGGTCAACCCCATTATCCTATCATAACTATTAATAGTGTTTCTTGTCACTCTGAAAAATTTCCCAGTTTCAGCTAAAAATTATACATTCTTCCCCTATTGAACCTTGTTTTTCAAATCTAAATCTACTTGAATCTTTAATTAGGTGAAACTATTACATTTAAGCCCTAACAGACCTTACTCTAGTGAAAATTTTTGGGAAATATCTTACTAAGTTAAGGAAACATCTCTGAGACATTCAGAGGGGGAAAAAATGGATAGAATGCAAAATAGAATAAACAGATATCAGAATCTCATGTTTAGCATAGAATGTTAGAAAATGGAGCAAGATGCTCACAATTCTCAGAAATTTAGTTTAAGCTTAGAATTATATTTCAATAATCAGGTATAAGAGCAGAATAAAAACAACAGAGGTGTGAGAAGAGAGAGTGTATCTTCTATGCACTGCTCTTTTAGGGAATTATAAAGGATATTCTCCAAATAATTGAGTAAACCAAAGATTGTTTATGGATACCAGAACTATGGATCCACAGAGAGGTAGCAGTCTTCAGATATCAGCTGGGTGGGAGAACTTGAGAGCAAGTAACATAGTTTGGAATATAGTAGACAAAGATTTTGAAAATCTCCAAGATAGATTAGAGATTCAGAAAAATAGACAGTGAGATTAGTAGTTCAGAAAACCATGAGAATAGGTTAAATCTGCGCCAATCACAGATGGAGCAAAAGCAGAAATGTAAATATGTGGTTTGAAGTTGTAGTGATGACTGGTGGGGAAACTGAGGATACTATTTTAACTATTTCATGGAAAAAGGAAAGAGAGGAGAGGGGCAGGGTTGTGTAGATGAAGCAAATCTCACCTACCAAAGCAGAAGGCAATAGACACGATATATAGTGTATAAATCAACATAGAGATATGTAAGCATATTATTCACAAATATGGAGGTAAGGACTAGATGACAATGCCAGGAAAATGATTAAAATGGCTGGTTCTGGAAAGGGGCACCATAGGTAGGAAAATTTGGGTAAAGAACTGTTGCACATTGTGTAATTTTCTGGGTTATGTACATACACATTCTTGATTAAAAATATTTAAAAAACAAGCTAACAAAACTGTTCACAATGAGACTATTAATTAACGCCAATGCTAACTAGCAATATAGCTTGGTTTTTTGGTTTCTGTAATCATAGAATGCAATCATATGGTCCAGATAGCATATAAAGTCTTAGCAAAGGAAGACCAAAGATTAATATTAATCTAACCAGTTTAAAACACATTAATTAATATTCATTCACGCATGCATTCATTCTTCTGACAAATACACACGGGACATCTTCCATGTGCTAAGCATTGCTCTAGATGAGAATTAAAATGGAAAATAAACTAACAAACAGGAAAACCATTTTTCCCAATTTTGAATGCCATACACTAGTGAGAGTAGCAGACAAGTAAAAGTATGAGTAAGAAAGCATGGTGAATACTAGTAGAATGTTAGTGAGAGGATAATAAAGGAATAAAAATAAACATACAAAACTAAATTTGAGATCATAACCTTTCTATGGAAGTGACAGTTGCATTGACTCAAATATCACAGATATTAGAAAATTAATGTATTAATTTTCCTGAATGTACTATAAAAATGACATTCCAAAATTGTGCTCACATATACATGTAATTTTTACTCTACCTAATGCTGTTTATTGGGAAAGAAAACAGCCTTTTCTGTTTTAATTGTGAAATAAACAATAAAATTGTTTAATTTGCCTAGTTTCACCTCAGTTGCCTAATTCTTTATTCAAAAAACAAAATTGATATATTTTAAGTATATAATATGGTTCCTTAAAGAAAGGTGGCATACACTAGTGTTACAGTTTGCTAATGCTTCACTGAGGAAAGGCTGATAGTTTGCAGAACACCTCTGTCGGCTTGGAAGGCACATGGCTGGCATCTGCTGGTCCTTTGCTCCTGGGTTGCATTTCAAAATGGCTTTCTCCAAAATGTCCCTGGGCTTCTGTATTAGCTCCTCTCTCTCAGATTTTGTGCATCTTTGCTTCTTTCTCCCAGGGCATATCTCTCTAAGCATCTGGGGGTCCTGTCTTAATTTCTCTGGAGCAAACTCTGAGCTTAATCTCTTAGTTTAGCATCTCCAAACTTCCTTCTGTCTGGATCTCCAAGTATCTCGAAGTGTCAGCATCTGTGTCAGCACTTGAGCTGTCTTAACTAGTTCAGTGAACTAATGAAGACCCACTCGGCATGGGTGGGGTCCACACCTCCATGGAAATAATTCAATCAGAGTTATCACCCACAATTGGGTGAGTCACATCTCCATTGAAACAATCATGTTTACACCCTAAGATTGGGTTAAAAGATTATGGCTTTTCTGGGTTCCATAACAGTTTCAAACTGACCACAACTAGGAAGAGAATGAAAAATAAGTAAAAGAAGCACTGATAGCAAAGAAGAAAACAACAGGAATATCACATGCATAGTGAAACACAAATGAGAGAGAAATTGAGCCAAGAGAACATCCGAACCTTTAAGAAGGAAGGAAGGGAAGAAAGGAAAGAAGGAAGAAAGGGAGGGAGAGAGGGAGGGAGGAACGAAGAAAGGAAGAAAGAAAGAAAGAAGCTACTGCTTAAGTAACAAAAATTGTCCAGTTGATGGAACCACAATAGTTACTGACCAATATTCTAGATCAGGAATCCTAGAACATCTACTAGGATGTTCACTGTAAAAACATGGATGTATAATGGAAGGAATTGTGGTAAGTAGTTGTGGCATGAAAGCCATTGGAGGTAGGCACAGGCACTGAGAGTTTCTGACATGGACAAAATAGAATGTTTTGAGAGTTGGCAGGAGAGATAAAATGGAAATGGAGTTGTAAGAACCTTCAGCAGTACAGACTTAAGTAATATTCCATACCAGCTCCTATCCTGTTAGGAAAAGAGCAAGAGTACTAGCCTTGGAGTTTAAATGCACAAGAAATACATTGGAAGATAAAAGAACAAGACTTGCGGCTGGTCGAATGCTGTCTGGCAGTGGAGGAAGCTGGAGGAATTAAGACGATGTTGAGTTTCCCAGCTAAGTGGTATTAAAATGTCACCTTTAACAGATTTAGGGAAAACGGGACAGGAAGTACACAATAGAAAAGCAAACAATGACAAAGAAAACAAAAGTAAAGATAGTTTGAACTTTAAAAGTAGGCAATACATTATTAAATCATTTTCAGCTTAACAAATTGATCAATTAATCCAAGTGTTTCAAATATAAGATAAGATTTTCAGAACTCCTACTATTGATTTTACTTTGTTTTCTTAACTTAAACACAGAACTGAGTTTTAAAGATACTCTATAAACATAAGGAATTATTTGAGAATATTATCTCATAATTCTCTGTAGAAGATAAAGGTAGTCCCCTTACTTTGCTACCTGTCTTACTCTTTTAAAAGTTTAATTATAAATACTCTTAGTATTAACTTTGGGAATTTTCTCAAGTATTATGGGCCTGACGAAACTTTCTTTACTATGACGTTTTATTTTCACTCTAATGGCATCTGAATTATTGAAAATTGCATCTTGAATGTACAATTAATAGAAGGTTGGGAGGCACCTATATTTTTCCAGATGTGATAAATAATTCATCTTGGTTTCCTTTCCCTGATTACAGAAATGATCCTGGTTATTTACAGTTCATTCAAGAAAGAAGGCAAGGAATAAGTGAGTATCCTTGTTCATAGGAAATGTACATGGGAGTATTATGTGTTCAAGGTGCAATGATGTGTTCATCCTACTCTCAGGTATTCAGAAAATAGATTAGGTAGGTAGATAGATAGATAGATAGATAGATAGATAGATAGATAGATAGGCAGACAGGCAGACAGAATGATACTGCACAGGTTAAAATTGGAGGATCTGGCTATCTGGGGGGTGGGCATATGTTAGAGTTCTCTGTATTGGGTTTGTATTACTTTGTGGTTGTTGTTTATTAGGGAAGTTGAAGGTTTACCAAAAATCATGTTAAAAATACAGAGTTCCTATATACATCATCACCTATTATTAGCATTTTGCATTTGTGTGGTACATTTGTTACAATTGATGAAGGAATATTATTATAATTGTACTGTTAACTATAACCTATAGTTAGGATTCACTACTTGTGTTGTATAGTCTTACGGTTTTTTATTAATTTTTATTGTAGTAATATCTATGCAATGTAAAATTTCCCCTTTTAAATGCATGCAAATATGTAATTCAGTGCTATTAGTGATATCAACAATGTTGTGCTACCATTGCCACTAACCATTACCAAAACTTTTCTTCACATCAAATGGAAATTCTGTACAATTTCCGAGTTAATGCTTAAGGGTTTGTATTATTTTTGCAACTGTCTTATGTTTGAAATTATTTCAAAATAAAAGTATAAAAAAAGCAAAGAAGGAAGGAAAGCAAAACTTGCGCTTATTAATTTTTTTCATATGAAAGAGCCAGTTACTTGCGCCTATTAATTCTCTTCATATGAAAGAGCAAGTTATTTCTACACTCGTCCCTCCTTCCCCACCATGGTAACCATGGACTTATAAAGAAAAGAACTATCACTGTGGTATTTGTGTTATTGTTTCTTTGATTACAAAATGTTTGAAATGTTCTTTTTATTTTCTTTTATAAAATTGTGATTTTCTTCAACATATCAAAATATCATTGAAAATATCCAAAGAAAATTATCAAATCCTTTTTATCATTTCTAGGTAAAATATACACCACTACTAAACATTAAATGTAAACTTTTGAGGGCAAGGGGAAAAGCTTTAGGATAACACTTGTATATAAACTGAAGTCAAAATAGTTTTTAAATTCACCTATAAAATCTTAACTGTAGAACAGGGAAAATATGAAAAAATGATGTACTTAAAAATTACTCATTTTAGTTGTAATATATATGGATATTACAATTACTGGCAGAAGAAGAGGATGTTGAACAGGCAACAATGACTTTGTTTAGTAATAAATGACTGAAATGTAAGAGTTGATATGAAATTAATGTTTATTAATATCTAGTACATGTAAATCCTTATTAAAGGGAAATTACTGAAGTGGGCTTTTGAAGCATTTACATTGAGTAAGAATTAAGAAATATCACAGTTCAACATGTCTGATTGCCCTAAAGTAAAATATAAGAGAGAGAGAGAGAGAGAGAGAGAGAGAGAGAGAGAGAGAGAGAGAGAGAGAGAGAGAGAAGGAGAAAAAGAGCTTTTAAATTAAATAATGCATTCTTCTTAGCCTGGGCTCTTTTGCTCATCTTAACATATGTGAATAAAACATATTGGATTTAGTGTTTCTATTCTATAATCTTTGGTAATTAGTATTTTATTTTTATAAATCAAATAGGCATTTGTTAAATCACTTGTTCACTCAGTTTTGTTTTTAGGGTACTTGTTCTATGTCCTCATGCTAAATTATCATAATTTCTGTGGGAATGCCTTTTGTAACACTTTATTACAGAACTTTCCAAAGACACTCAACTGGAGAGAGTAGTCAACAAAGCCCTTTGTGCTCATCTATGAGCTGCAACAATTGGCACAATTTAACCTGTTTTGCTCCATTTTCACTGCAGATTTGTAAACCAAATTCCAGAAAACAATTCATTTTACCCTTAAATAATTCAATATGTTTCTCTAAAAAATAAGTGATTTTCTTTTCTAATAAAACCATAATGACATTATTACTTATTCAAAATTAAAAATTTTTCCTCAATATAAAATAATATCTAATCCATGTTCAAATTTTGTATATATCAAAAATGTAATTTTTGTAGGTGGTTTGTTTTTGTTACACATTTTCTGTTATCTGTATCTCTTACTGTAATTAATGTAAATTATTCACGTGCATGTGAATGTAAATATACATATATATTTCAAATGCAAATATTTGTACAATCTTGTGAAAACTGCATCATTTTAAGCTTTATATATATTGGACACTTAAATTTTATTGAATGCAATATGTACATGTCTTTGTATGTGTGTAAAATTTTTATTCTAATCTCAACTATTAAGCTATATTTTATGCTATAAACTAATAATTGCATGGTATGATATTGATATGTTCAAAATGCATTGCTTTCAAAATCAATCAATTAAAACCTTCCACAAATATTTCTCAAAGAAAAGACATCCCTGAAGATTGGGAAAGTGATAAAACTAGAGGAAGGGGTAGTGACAGACAAAATAGAATTTAACAAAGGATTATGAATACTGAATCTCCATATAATTTTCTTTTTCTTAGTTGCTAGGGTATTAGAATAGTTAGAAGGAAAGACCTGAAAGGGTGGAACTGTAATCCATAATATTCTTGGAAATTTGCTATATAGCTACTTGTCAAATTGTGATTTGAAAGTTATCACCTTTTGGTATGTATGCTGTATTTCACAATAAGGAAATAACTGAAACTATAGTATGTAACCCATAATATTCTTGAAAATTTCCTATATAACTACTTGTTAAATCATACTTTGAAAGTTGTCACCTTTTTGCATATATGTTATATTTCACAATAATGAAATAACTGAAACTGTTAAACTGTAACCCATAATGTTCTTTGACATTGGACAATCTGAACAGTAAGTGTCTTGGAGTAGGTCTATTGGGATCTATTCTATTTGGGGTACGTTGTACTTCTTGAATCTCTAATTTTCTGTCTTTTATAAGAGTTGGGAAATTTTCAGTGAATATGTCTTCTATTACTCTTTCTGCCCCTTTTCCCCTCTCTTCTCCTTCTGGGATACCCATAACATGTATATTTGTGCGTTTCATGTTGTCACTCAGCTCCCTAAGACCCTGCTCATATTTTTCCATTTTTTTCACCATCTGTTCTTTTGTGTGCATGAATTTGAATGACCTGTCTTCCGGTTCACTGATCCTTTCTTCTGCCTGTTCAAATCTACTGTTGTGTCCCTCCATTGTGTTTTTCATCTCCTCCATTGTGGCCTTCATTCCCATGAGTTCTGCCATTTGTTTTTTTAAGTTTATGCATTCTTCTTTATGGTCATCCAGTGTCTTCTTTATATCCTTCAGCTCTCTTTTACTATATCTTCCTTCATTTCATTAAATTTATTTAGCATTAGTTGCCTCCAATCCTGTATCTCAGCTGAGCTATTAGTTTGTTCCTTTGGCTGGTCCATGTTTTCGTGTTTCCTGGTATGGCTTGTTATCTTAAGTTGTCTAGGCATCTGATTTTCTTGATTAGTTTATTTTGGAGCTTGTTTTCTGTCTTTTACCTAGCAGTTTTCTTGTTGGTTAGCTTTGTTCTCTGGCCTCTGTTATTCAGTTCAACTTATTCTAGACCTCTAACTTAGGTTCTATTTAGTTGATCAGAATTTTTCCCCTCTTGTTTTTTTCTGTTTCTTGCTCTGCCTCTATGTAACCTTTTTGTGAGTGGGTCTCCTCAGATATGGTCGACCCTAGTCAGATTTTCCCAGTCTAGTGAAGCCCAGGTCTCATTGGGAGGGTATGGAGTTTTCCTGAGAATGAGACCCTCCTATGAGGCCTTTAGAATTGGTGCTTTTCCTCTCCTGTCCAGCAGGTGGCGCTGGCCAGCCCGCAGCTCCCCCACCAGTGTAAGGAGGTATGTAGACTTTAGTTCTCCTGGTGACTCTGATCCTGCCAGGGGCGTGGCTGACTGAAGCCAGAATCTGAATTCCAGCCCCTGGGGTCTGAATTCCCAGAAGGAGGACTTCCAGTTGAGCTGGACCTCCCTCCACTCTCCTAATCCTCAGAACTCCAGTTGTCTCTCAGGGGCACTGTTCCCTTCTCCCCTCTCCTCTTTGGGGCCTCTCCAGGTAGATTCCTTGGTCAGCCTGAGTTGCCAATTAAAGACAGGGGTGGAGGCCTTCAGTAGTGAATACGGAACTCAAAGACACTGTGGGTACTCTGTCTCCCCCCAAGCCCAGCCTAGTCCCTCAACCTGGGCTTTCCGATAGAAAATAACCACATATATTACTTTTAGATTAAAAAAAAAAAAAAGAAAGAAAAGAAAAACAAGAAAAAGAAAAAAGGAAAAAAAAAAGAGTCTCTTTTAAAAGTCTTTCCCCAGCCTGGAAGTTTTGTCAGTGTCAGAATAGAGCATTTAAAGATATGCTTTGGGCTATTGTCTGATAATTACTCTCCAACAGCTTCAGTTTCACCCCTGCCAGGGGAATGTTAGCTGCAATCTCAGCTTTTCCTCCAATTCCAAACTTGCGTCCGATGTGTGACTGGTTACTGGAGACCCCGAAAATACTGTTTCATATAGTTCTTGGGTAATTGCCAGCTGCTCTAGGGGAGAGATGAAATTCTGCTCCTCACCACTCTGCCATCTTGCCCCCCCCCCATAATGTTCTTTGAAACTTGCTCTCTAACTCCTTTTTAGATTGCACTTGGAAGGTTAAAAAAGTTTTAAATAGAAATTAAACAATATAGTGAATGTCTGGAGATTAATAATTTAAAGAGTAGGAAGGCTTAGAGTATTTGATATTTTGCTTTTCTACCCTATGCCTTAATTTCTATATTTTTAGATCTGAAAGAATATTATCCAGCAAATGCCTTCAGAAGATAAACTAGGGTAGAAGAAGATTAAGAAATTTGGTTGTAAAATACTTCAATTTATCAACTACTAGTATAAAATCTCAGGAGACCTATGAATGTCTTATTTTCAAAAATAATAATATTCAAAGCTATTGAATAATGTAATATGGTTCATTTTTAGAGGAATAATGCAAATGTAGTTCATTTTTACATGGCACCCCTGATTTGAGGACACCGAGACCCAGGATTTGGAACTGATGAGAGGAGATTAAGAGGGTTACAAAATTGAAAACAAAGACAAAATACCATGGAAACATTCTCCTTCTCATAACTTTATTTATAATCCATGATACACAAGAAATTGAGATAGAGACTTTATTCAGCATTGTCAAAGTCAATAAAACAGCAATACTTAAATCCAAATTGAAGTAAATTGAAAAGCTTCCATTTCCTTTGCTAGATTGAAAACAGCCCAAATATTCAGCAAAATAAGATTACTTGCTCATCTGACAATTTACACTCTACTGTTCATTAAAAAACTTAGATCTTTAAGCCTTAACAAAGAAAGCTGTATATTATTAAATAATAAAAGAAATTTGCAAAATATAATCTATTTAATCTCACTTTAATGAAAAATGTTTATACACATATTTGTATTCAGATATGCATATAAAAATCTTGGAAGACATCTGAAAATTGTTAGCAGTTGTCACCCTAGAGCAGGGAGGGGGTAATGGGTAGTCAAAGGGAAGTTGTAATTTCTACCTTATACATTTCTGTCATTTTTAAACTTTTATAATGAGTGTATTAATTTTGTACATAAATTAAAGGTACTAAAATTTTCTTTTGTGGTAGAAAATCTGAGGCATGGCAGAGGGCATCAAGAAACAATTTTTAAATATTCTCTCTTTTCACATGAAAACTATCAAAGTCTGCTCTACCTCCTACAAAATTTTTCATCCTCTGGGAATTCCTTAGTCAGTAAATGGAAAGAAACCTGTTCCTTGTTGTCAGGGGTGAAGCCAGGACTTAAATTCCAGAGTCACTACCCCTTACCTTCCTGGGATGTGCCTCTTGGTCTTAATAGACTCTGCTATTCCCTTTATAAATGAAGAAGCAGAAAATAAACTACAGTTTGTATGTGGAGGGAAATACTGACTGACCTCAGGTCACTATAAGTTTTCCCAAATAAAGCCCTGGTGTGAAAGATGCCAAGTGGACAAGAAATTTATCTGGTCAAAATATTCAGGTGTATCAGTTTCCTGTGCTCATATGTAATGTATGTTTGTATGTACTATATGCTTAATAGATGTGTTAAGTTCTCTATTTTCTATTCTTCATAGATTTCCAAATGCAAATTTCAATTTGGTTTGAAATTGAAAGTGACAATTTCCATCTTAATGGTTTATGTTTGCTTGTTAAACATTTTCTGTCTACCAGATATTTTTACATGCTTGACAATAAAGGTTATATATTTTTTTAAAAAAAGTATACCAGTGGTTTAGTACGGTATTCTTATTGTAAACAACAACAAAAAGAAACCAAAAGAGAGAATTAATTTCTTTGAACTTATGTTTATACTAGGACAATGTAAAAAATCTAAACATTATGTAAAATGTAAAGACAGTTTTGATAAAAAAATAAGAAAACTAATAGGCTGAAAATACTGTAATTTTGAGAAAAGAGGTATCATCATTGGCTAGAAATAGTTGCCCCCAAATAGATCATAGTTTTATTTGGTTTTAATGGCAAAAACTTTTACAGACTGATAATACTGGGACATTGGAGGTAAGAAAACTTAAGCTCTGTTTAGGGAAGAGTAAATAGACAGGAGACAAGACTAACAAAAATAAAGCATTTGTGGGGGTTGTGACTTAAAGTGAGAAAATAATAGAATTAAATTATAGATATTCTTAAATTCAAAATTAAGTTATATAAATTATGCTACAGTGAAGGAAACAGAATCCTCTCTAGGTATTTTAAGCAGAAAAGGATTTGATGTGGAATATTTGGTAATTAAGAAACATTTGGAAGAGGAGTAATGGGGCATCCCTTGGACCACTGAGTTAAAGGGTCTAATTCATTGCTAGGATACCAGGCCAGAAAGGTTATGAGAATATATGCCCAGAATAAATGTCTTTTGCAGCAAATGATTTTTCAGCATGCCCCCCACCCCAACCCCTCCACGTATGGGACCATATCAGGGACTCAGGAGTAGTCTTTTCTGTTGAAAAATTAAGCAGTAAGCAGGAATAGTGGCCAGACCAGCTTCATGAAGAGGAATCTATGTTGTTGAATTCATACATGACCTCAATCCCTACCACCTGGGACATTTATTTATGAGCTCTTCGAGATAACACACATTTGGTTTATTGTCTGTTAGGTCTAGTTCATTTATCATATTGCTAAATGTCTCTGTTTCCTTATCGATTTTTTTTTTGTCTAGATATTCTGTCTACTGTTGGGAGTGTTGTAGAAGTTCCCAGCTATTATTATGGAGGTGTTTATTTCTCCCTCAATTTTACCAGTGTTTGCCTGATGTTTTTGGGGGCAGCATTGTTAGGTGCATAAATATTTTTGATTGCTAATTATTCTTGGTTTATTGACACATATTAATATAGTGTCCTGTGTCTCTTGCAACAGATTTTGATTTAAAGTCTATTTTTCCCAATATTAGTATAATATATTAGTATAGTTAGACCTTTTGCATGGAATCTCTTTTTTTCCATCGTTTCACTTTCAACCTATTTCTAACTTTAGGATTAAGGTGGATCTTTCTAAACAACATATAATTGGGCCATGCTTTCTTTTTATCTATTCTGCCAATAGGCGTTTTTTGATTGAGGTGTTTAATTTATTAGCATTCAATGTTATTACTGTAAAGGCAGTATTTATTTTAGTCAGTTTGTCCTTTGATTTTTATATGACATATCTTTCTTTGTCTCTCTTTTCCTGTATTGCAGCCTCCTTTTTTCTTTTGGTGATATTTTGTAATGTATATAACTGATCCCTTTCTCATTTCTGTTTCTGCATATTTTAAAAATACTTTCTTTGTGGTTACTCTGGGGTTTGTATTACACAACCTGTGTTTATAACCTACTAATTTTAAAAGTTACTAACTTAATTTCAAGAGCGTTCTCTGCTCCCATATCCCTCTGCTTGTACTCTATGTTGTTATTGTCCCAAATTACCTCTTTATATTTTTCTTGTCCATTACTAGGGAATATGCATTTGTTCAACTGTATTCTGACTCTTCTTGAAATTAAAGCATTCCATTGTATATTGATGATACAGTAGTTACGTGTTTTGCATTTATCCTTTAACTGCTTTTACTAAGGATCTTCATTTCTTTACACTACCACACTCTACTCTCTCCTGTCTTTTATGACTGGAGAAATCCCTTTAGTAATTCTTGTATCGCAGGTCTTTTGCTTATGGACCCTATTAGTTTCTTTTATCTGTGAATATTTTAAACTCCTCTACATTTTTGAAGGACAGTTTTGCTGGATAAAGAAATTTTGGCAGGCAGCTTTTGTCATTCGGTACCTGAAATATATTATACCACTGCCTTTTCAACTCATGTTTTCTGATGAGAAATCAGCACATAGTCTTTTTTGGAATCCCTTGCATGTGAGAATCATTTTTCTCAAGCTGCATTCAGGATTCTCTTTTTATCTTTGGCATTTGACTTTCTGATTTGTACATATGAAGGAATATGTCTAGTATGGCTTACTATGTTTAGAGTATGTTGTGATTCTTGGTCATGTATATTTATGTCTCCTATAAGAATTTGGAAATTTTCAGCCATTGTTTCCTCAAATATTTTTCCTGCTACTTTTCCTTTTTCCTCTCCTTTTGATTAACACCCATGATGCATATACTTGAATGCTTCATGCTGTCACTCAAATCCCCAAGATGCTGATCATTTTTTTCTCCTCTTTTCTCTATCTGTTCTTCTGACTGTATTATTTTGATTGTCTTGTCTTCTAGTTCATTGATTCTTCCTTCTGCCTGTTCAAATCTGCTATTGTATGCTTGTAGCATATTTTAATCTCCATTATTGTGTCTTTCATTCCCATAAATTGTGTTGTGTTTCTTTTTAAACTTTCATATTCTTCTTGATGCCAACAGATTGTCTTCTTAATGTCCTTTAACTCTATATCCATATTTTCCTTCATCTCCTTGAATTGATTTAGATTTGTTTGAACTTCTTTGGTTAGTCAGTCCAAATTCTGTGTCTTCTCTGAAGTTTTGATTTGTTCCCTTGACTGAGCTTAATTTGTGCAGGAAGATATGAGGGGAAGGATCTAGACCAGTGGTTTCACAATGAAAATCTCCCATTCATCTGGCTGATTTTTTTTCTTTCAAATTCAGCATTTTTGTAGTCCAATCCTTATTATCCTCCAGAGTTCCAGGCAAGTGGCATTTTTCCTTTTATTAGTTTATTCTGAGGGAAGATTTTCTAGGAGATGTCTTATGTTGTCATGTTGATGTCACCACATTTAAATTCTTGGAGTTAAAATTGCATCCAAGAAGATCAAGAATGATCAATTAACTCACAACTCTGTTAAAAAAAAAATCATGAAACATTATTTTATAATACAATTGCTTCAGTGTAATATCAAAGACCAAATGTTAACTGTGATAATTTTTCTATTAGCCATACCAACAAATACCCATTTCTCAATTCACGTTAAGAATTTCAATTTTGTCTTGTTATATTAAAACTTGCAAGTTTGTTGGACAGATAATAAATATTCTAAAATTCAATTAAAATCTAGGAGGGAAAATCAATCTTCAATTATGATTTCTTAATTTTAAAATACCCCTCTATAAAACTAGTATTGTCTATTGAATAATGTTTTCTTTCTTTTTTCATAAATAATATAATCTGCTTTTTAAAATTCCTGAAGTGGAATTAAAGTACCTTTTAGACACTTGTTAGCTATCAGTCACCAAAACCTATTAAAAATTAAAGAAATGTTTTGAATTAGTTGCACATAAAATAATTATATCTACTTTAAAACTAACTTATCTTTGTAAAATATTTCTGAAAAAAATGACATGTGGGAAAGCATATAATAAAGTCTAAAATCTCTCAAGTATACTAGTCACTTGTTAACATTGTCACAAGGTAGTAAATACAAAATTTAAAATAAATAATTCTCTAATATCTATGTAAAACTTCACTGGAGTCATTCTAATCTTTCCAAATATTGTCATTTTGGTAATAGGTACTTGGAACCATCAGCCATTTCCATATTTGGGGGACTTGTCATGTGTTAGTCAAATTCAGGTAGGTTCAAGTTAGCATAAAATGAGTGTTTAAAGTCTACATCAATAAGCCAGGCTTTCTCTATTACTACTTCTTAAAAGCACATTCTGATTGTTTATTATATATAAAATAAAAATAATGAAACAAGTTAATACATATTTTGATACCATTATTCAATTTATTATCTTAATGGGCAACTCTGAATTGATTCTGAGTTATACAATATATTCAGGGAATTCTAAATTTCTTCATCTTCCACCTTAGACACATATCACTGTAAAATACCAATTATGGCAAATTTAAATTATTTTGTATCATATTTCCTAGGCTTAGGAATAATTCCTTTGTTATTTGGAGGATTTCTCTCCAAGATTTATTTTAGTTTGCAAGTTGAAAAAATTGCTCTTCCTTTCAATCATGCAGTATATAAATTTCAATGACTTTTCTCATTACTGCTGCTATTTTGGTAATCCAGTTTATAAGCACCTGTAATTCATTCTCCTGTGCTTCCAACTGCTTACTTTCCAGGTCATGTTGAATAATTTAAGTAATTTCAGAGATGCAGTAAGAAAAATCCTCGGAGTCATTTTTCTGGTAAAAGTTGAGTCTTGTAATGCTGTCTCTTATATTCCCTTGTAAGTTTAGTCTTCTCTCTAAATACCAAAAATTATAATTCACTCTCCCATTTGTTCATTACAAGTTCTAAGATGCTCAGTTGTTTGCATATGTCAAAGCTCAGTGAATTAACAGTTAGTATTTCTTCATTTTATTGTATTTAAATTTTACATTAAGATATAAACATGTATTAAACTTTAAATGTTGGCATTCTGCTGAAGTATTCAGGGAAAACTGCACTAATGTGTTCCATTTGAAATGAAACATAAAATAAGATGGAGTAATGGGTGCAATAGGAATGGATAGTGTGGAGATAAGTGATAAAGTGAAATTGCAAAATGTTAATTGCAGAATCTGGTCAGTGATTGTGTGGGGTCTTCATTGTAAAAATTTTTCCAACTTTGCTTTACATTTGAAAATTATAATAAATTGGGGGTAGAAATTATCTAAGATTTATCATCCTCCAGCAAGTACAGAAATTATTTTTCTCTTTTCTTGCTGAAAGCCATTAATAATACCAACTGTAACTGGTGTTTTTAGGCTTCATGAGCCACTTAAGTTACTACTTGAAAATACTTCATTGTTTCACTATTTGTGTGTGTTTCATGTGATTTCATTTTTGAGCTGTGGTTGGCTCAATAGAAAATTCTAATTCATTGCCATATTCTCTAAAAAAATCAATCAGAACTTTAGCATCACCAGAAGCATTGCAATTGCACAACTATTTTTTGCACAACTATCTTCCTTTAATAGCAGAGAATAGCAGCCTTCAGAAACAGGAAGTGACAGGTTAAGCCATCTAGTACAGAGTGTCAGACAACCATAGGTCAAGGCAGAGTTGGTGATTGTGACTCGGGCTAAACCCTGGAGCTATTTTTCTTCACAGACTGGTAACAGCCTTCACAAGTGTGAGTACTTCAACTTCATTCTTCTTTTTCAAGATGGCTTTGGCCATGCAGTGTCCCTTACCATTCCATATAAATTTGATGACTGGCTTTTCCATTTCTGCAAAGAATGTTGTTGGAATTTTGATTGGGGTTGCACTGTGTCTGTAATCACTTTGGGCAAAATTGATAACAATATTTACTCTTCCAGTCCATGAACATGGAATGCCCTCCCATTTATTTAGGTCTTTGATTTCCTTTAACAAAGTTTTGTAGTTTTCTGTATACAAGTCTTTTACATCCTTGATTAGATTTGTTCCTAGCTATTTTATTCTTTTAGTTGCTATTGTAAATGGACTTTTTTCTTGAGAACTTTTTCCAATTATTTATTACTAATGTATACAAACAGTACTTAATTTTTGTGTTGATCTTGTACCCTGCCACTTTGTTGAGTTCAAAGCTCTAGTAACTTTGTTGTGGATTTTTTCAGGATTTTCTGAAGGATCATGTCATATGCCAATAGGGAATGTTTTATGTCATTCTTTCCAATTTAGGTGTTGTTTATTTCTTTTTCTTCCTTTATTTCACTGGCTAGAACTTCTACTGCAATGTTGAATAACAGTGGTAACAGTGGGCATCCATGTCTTCTTCCTAATCTTAGAAGGAAAGCTTTCAGTTGATGTTAGCTGTGGGTTTTTTTAATATATGTACTGTTCTATTTTGCTAATGCTGCCAGAATGCAAAACACCAGAAATGGATTGGCTTTTATAAAAGGGGTTTATTTGGTTACAAAGTTACAGTCTTAAGGCCATGAAGTGTCCAAGGTAATGCATTAACAATCGGGTACCTTCACTGAAGGATGGCCGGAAAACCTCTGTTAGCTGGGAAGGAACATGGCTGGTGTCTGCTCCAAAGTTCTGGTTTCAAAATGGCTTTCTCCCAGGATGTTCATCTCTAGGCTGCAGTTCCTCAAAAATGTCACTCTCAGTTGCTCTTGGAGCATTTTTCCTCTCTTAGCTTCTCCAGAGCAAAAGTCTGCTTTCAATAGCTGTCTTCAAACTGTCTCTCATCTATAGCATCTTTCTTCCCAGCTCCTGTGCCTCTTTAGAATGTTACTCTCAGCTGCACTGAGTTCCTTCTGTTTGTCAGCTCATTTATATGGCTCCAGTGATTTAATTTAGACCCACATTGAATGGTTGGGGTAACACCTCCATGGAAATTACCCAATCAGAGTCATCACCCACAGTTGGGTGGGGCACATTTCCACAGAAACACTCAAGAATTACAATCTAATCAACACTGATAAGTCTGCCCACAAAGATTACATTAAAGATAATGGCATTTGGGGGGACACAATACATTCAAACTGGCACATGTATGTACTTTATCATGTTGAGAAATTTTCTTCCATTCTTTTTTTCTAAATGGTTTTATTAAGAAAAGGCCCTGGATTTTGTCAAATGCCTTTTCTGTATAAATTTAGATGATCATTCTGTTAATGTAGTATATTAAATTAATTGATTTTCTTATGATGAACCACTCATGCATAACTGGGATGAATCTCACTTTATTAAACTGTATTTAATGTGCTGTTGAATTTGGATAAAAATTATTGGTCTGTAATATTCTTTTCTTATATTAGCTTTATCTGTAATTTTCTTTTCTTATTTTATATTTATCTAGCTTTCATGTGAAGGTGATATTGGCTTCATCAAATTAGTGCATGTTCCTTCATCTTAAAGTTTTAGAAGAATTTGAGCAGGACTGATGTTAATTTTTCTGAGGCTATTTGGTAAAATTCCCCAATGAAGTTATCTGTTCCTGGTCTTTTCTATTTATGAAGTTTTTTGATTACTGATTCAATTTCTTTATGTGTTATTAGTTTGTTGAGATCTTCCACTTTATGAGTCATTGTAGGTAGTTTGTATGTGTCTAGGAATTTGTCCATTTCATCTAGGTTATATAGTTTATTGGCCTACAGTTGTTCATAGAATCCTCTTATAGTCTTTTTAATTTCAGTTGAGTCAATAGCAATGCCCTCCTTTTCATTTCTGATTTTAATCATCTCTGTCCTCTGTTTTGTTCCTCAATCTAGCAAAATGTTTAACAATTTTACTGATCTTTCAGATTTTCTTGATTTTCTGTATTTTTTATTCTCTTTCTCATTTATCTGACTGCTATAAAATATAACTTTTTGACTATACTTTCTTAAAACCTTATTTATTTTTTCTATTTTAGGATGACCCTGTTGCTGGTTCACTGGGACACAACTATCAGGCATAATAGTTTTTTTATCAATTAGTTATTCCTCTTTTGGGAATTCTGGACTGACTCCCTTTTGCCTCTGAAAGCTCTTAATGCATGACTTCAGTATTTCTTCTTAGTCAGCTTCCATTTACATTAGTCACATTAACAGATCAATATGCTTCAATGTTGGGCTTGAAGTAAAGAAACTCTTCTTGTCTTTACTATCCTCTGAGCCTCATCATCATTATTTTTGGTAATGCAAAATTTTGCTTCAAGGAATTTCCTTGCCTTTTTGAAATTTCTATATAACATAAATGTGCCTGAAGACATTCCAGACAAGTTCTAGCAAAATATATTTTCTGTATATGATATAAAAATACTTTTGCCCAATTAATCTTTGTTTTTCCTAAGTTGCATTACACTAAATCTAAAGATTAATACGGTGCCTTAACTTTGTTTTCATGCATTTTAATTTGTGTTTGCATGTAGGTTAATTTCTAGTTTGTAAAGTTATCAAGTAGAGAGAAATAGCACCTCATTTTATAGTATAATTCATACAAGAATGAATGCTGAAGAAAATGATTATTTATCAAACACAAATTTCCAGTCTTATCAAGAATGATGTTAACAACTGAAATGATTTATTATTCATGGAACATTTGGTATTATGCAAGGTTGAGCCTAGTCACTCTGAATCATTAATAATAAATAATCTAGCCCACTAGAGACTATTTGATCAGCTCATTGTATTTCTGTTTAAGCCTTTACCTTACAAAATCCTAACAAATTCTCTTTCTGTTCTTAATACTTTTCTATCTACACATCTAAATAAAAACTTTTCCACACTACATGATGAATTCCCTTTCTCCTCTCTTGGAAGTCAACTAAAATTGCCAAGAAGAGCACATGAAGATGTCCCTCACATGCTCCAGGAACTAAAACACAGTATATTCTGAGGATAAAATAAAGAGCTTACATTTTAAATAAAACTTTAAATTATTTTTCTTGCCCAACACTTTGTAGTTTATAAATAAACCTTGCTATAATCTCAGAATATAAGGAATTATGATCTAGTTGTGAATTCATGGCTAACACATTTTTAAGACATCTCTCATTACTAAACTTTTTCTTATCTGCCCAAAGTGAAATGAGTATTGTATGGATGGTTTGAAGAAAAAAAGGAAGAGATAAGTCTTCCCCCAGGTCATGCTATTTTTCATTTAAATCTTTCTTCAAATATTGTCTAATGAAAATATGTATAAACTTAAACTTCTCTCTATCTGTGGTAGTTTGAAACTGTATGTACACCCAGAAAAACACATTCTTAAATGGAACTCATTCCTGTGGCTATAAACCCATTGTAAGTAGGACTTTTGGATGAGGTTACTCCAGTTAAGATAGGCCTTAATCCTATTACTAGAGTCCTTTATAAACAGAATGGAGAGAGAGAGAGAGAAAAAAAAAAAAATCCCAGAAGCAAGAAACTGAAAGCAAAAAAATAAAGAAGCCCATAGGAGAGGGAGAGGCCAGGAGACAACACCATGTGCCTTGCCTTGCCTCTTGGCAGGAGCCAGGGATCACTGGCAGACGGTGTTCAGGAAGAAAGCATTGCCTTGATGATGCCTTGATTTGGACAGTTTCTTGGCATCCAACTGGAAGCTAATAAATTCCCATTGTTTAAGCCAACCCACTTCATGGTATCTGCTTTAAGCAGCTTAAGAAACTAAAACCCTATCCTTTTTCCTGCTAATTATTTTTATTATTAAGATTGCCTTGAAAGTTGTGGAGAGATAAAATTATTACTGTGTGTTTTTTAGCAGTTTTAAAGTATGCTAAATTAAGCTAAGTGTTGACTTATAGTTAGAAATGTACACATCTAAGGACTTCAGAATTTTCTCTAAGATACAGACAATTGGATTAAAAGAAAAACTGGTATGAATTAAGACTATAGCAAAAAGCAGTTAAACATAGTAATGTAATACAGTAATAAAGTATTACCATAATGCCTCAGTGACAACGGCAAATGCTTAATTGCTATAAAATCATTAGTGCCTTTGTCCAATAAATTTTAATATTTGAATCATATCTATGATTAAGGTGTAACCTGGCCCACAGCATCCAATATTTTCTATATCCTGACAACCTCTATATGCCTTGTATACGATGGATGGCTATAAAGAAATAATCAAAGACACAATGGCAATATAAAAAGTATAAATTATATATAGATTTTTATCCTCTTCAAAAGCAAATTTTTAAATAATAAAATGTTAATGCTTTTCACTATAAGCAAAACTTGCTTAGGATTTATATAATTAGAGATATCAAATTAATGAAAACTTGAATTTGGTGAACTTATAATATATTCCAAATTCAGTCTCTTGCTTTGTATGTATAAATGACTCCAGGGGAGAGATTTAGCTATGATAATAGGGTCCCCCTAGGCTCTCACAGCCATCCCTCTTCTCTCTCTTTCTATGCCCCACACCCTCTGAGTTGAGGTATGGGGGTATTTGAATTACCGATAGTCTCCCCATATCAAGGTGAATTGCCCAGGTTGCTTTAGCGGTGCTCCCTTTCACTGTGAATGTCATAGAGTTTTATTTGTGCATGCCAGGGACATGTACTGCTTGTGCTACTTTTTTCTTCTTATTCTCCAGGCATTCTCTCATTCTCCTCCTATTAAAGGTCAGTGAATGCCAGGTAGTTGAGCAGTAGAAGGAGGATAACTTTTTAATCTGCTTTTTATTTTTTAACCCAAATGGTTGGTACTAGCTGGGATTGCTATGGAGCTGTGCTTGAAAGTTCCTCTCTCTCCACTACTGTGTCTGTAGTATTGTCCTATAACCTTTCTCTCAGTTTCCCTTCAATAATTACTCAGACTTTACCCTCTGTACTTGGAGCCTGCAGGGATATCTGAAAATTTTACATGCAGACCACCTCCAGTTGCAAAACTTAATTTTGTTTTATTAGAGGCTATCCTTGGGTGGTCCTAATCAAGAAGTCATGTTCCTTAGGGCTTTTCCTTTGTTTTTCTCTCTTTAACAATGCTTTTATAAGGGACATGGTGACAATGGTCTGTAAAATTTCCTTCAGATTTCCCTGCTCTGTTGTGCTCACTTAGCACTCTTTCCCCTTTGATAAAAGACTACTGTGGTCCTGTTTTCCAATTAGAATTTTCTAATTAATTCTTCATGATTTAGAGGATCATTATCTTTTCAAGGAATCTGATTCAGTTAACCTAGAGTAACCTCAATTTTGTACACAACAGAATTCATGTTTTCTTTATTTCTACCTTTTAACACTGCGATGCTTAGGTGATCTTCTTCTGGTAACCTTAGGGAAACTTTAAAGGAGAATTTAGGTAAAACATTGTAAGAACAGAAAGCTAATTGGAAACTCAATGAAAAATTAATTGCCATATCCTACAACAATAAACATGTCAAACAAATCTCAAGTATATTTTGCCAGCAATCCATGAAAAGAGATCAATAGAAGATAACATAACAAATTAATTTAGAAATGTGAAATTGACTTGTTAATCCTCTATTACCATTAGGGCTGGTGCTGTTGATGGAATTAAAGCCAAACAAAACTGATGACATAGATCATTAGGGCATACTTATGGGACTGCCTGTCCCATTGACCTCTGTAAAACTTTTTAGGTGCTTCTTCTCAGGGCCACATGCAAATTCAGGTTTATTTCTCTTGATTTTGGAAATAGAGGTCAATAAGATCCTTAGCTGAGAAGGAAGATTTTGCAAAAATGCCAACATCCCTGCTACTTTCTGAACTTCTTCATTAGCAGGGTCTTGAAAAATATTATATCTTGTAGATAGATTGTTGTGCTCAGTTAACCTGGTCCTCCTAAGTTTCAGGAATTTTACAAATTTCACCTGGTGTTGAATTTTAGCTGGGCTTATCAGCTGGTAGCTATTTGTCACAATTTCCTTCCTTCCTCTTAAGTTTCTTTCTTTGAGGAGAGAGTGATAGTATCATAAATGTCACATACTTGCCCTCAGGTGTTTTGAAGTCCAATTCCTACTTCATTAGATTATGCCAATATACCAGTGAAGTTAAATATCCCTGTGACATTTAGAAAATATGCACTACACTTTACATTCAATAAGAACACAAATTTTCCTGGCCATCTTCCAAAACTGTGCTCATAAAGAAAGTGGTGAGGTCTATAATAGCAGACATTCCTCCTTGGATCATTGTGCTTCATACATAGCCTTTACCTTCATAGTTATAGGTGAACATTCATGGAAATACCTTGTTTAATCCTTGATAGTTTGTAGTTAACGTCCAGGAAATATTTGCCTTATATACTAGCTAAGTAGGACTATTAAAAATTGAACTAGTAGGTATCAGAACTCACATCTCAATTATTTCCCTAATCAGAGTAATCAACTCTTGTTACCCTCCTGGAGTTCTGTATGACTCAAGTATTAAAACTAGGAAGGATTTGAACAATTCTAAAGGTTCCCATTTAGCAAAGAAAACTTAAAATGGATGAGGGTGATCTTAGTAATATCACCTATGAGAAGAATGAAGACAGCATGTCCTGTTCATATGTGACATCTACCCCAAGATGCCTAATGCAAATTTAGATAACTTGACCATTCAGTAGTCTTTCCAGTCCCACTTTCCAAATCATAACTTCATCCTTACCGTGGTTTTTCCACCATGGCATATTGAAACTTATTCCAGTTTCATCCTTTAAGAGCTCTTTTCCTATGTCTCATAAGGATTACTGTACATTGAGTTCCATATACATCAATAAAGAAGTTTTGCATGTGTTCACCAAGATCATTTTAAATAAATTTGCAAGTAACCTAAAACTGAGTTGGGTGAGCAGACCTCAACCTCTGGGTCAGTCATTTTCAGACTCTGTGACTTTAGCATAGGATGTAAATTCAGACCCTGTTCAAAAATTCTTAAATCAAATCACCATAGGGGATTCTGGGAAGATGGCGGCATAGAAAGAAGTGGAAGACTTAGTCTCCCCCAGAACAATTCATAAATGAACAAAAAACCAGTAAATAACCTGAAATGGTAGCAGGGAGACAAACATGACTGTACACTCAACATCCACCAACATGAATTGGGAGGAATGCCCGAGATCACACCATAAAATCTGTAAGTAAAATTGCAGACCCGCGCTGAGAGCCAAGAACCTAGAGCCGGGAGCCTCTCCCTCACAGAAGCCGCGCCATGCACTTTCTCAGCCCAGCTCCAAGTGAGGTTTTAATATTAACTGCTCAATACAGACAGCGAATCCTCAACAAGCAGACAGAGGCTTTTGGTGACAACTGACCTTGGGAGAATTAGGGGAAATATTCTGTCTCTCACTCGCTCTCTTGGAGAAAACCTCAGCTGCTCTCAGCCCACAAGGCATTGCAGTAGGGACAGCCTCACACATTCTGCATTCTGAAATGAGCTGAGAGCCCCGCAGCACAGCCAAGCAGCCCAGGGCTTCCCTAGAGGGACGGCGCACACTGATGACGTAGCACGGCATCCCCCTCGGCTGAGGGACAGATCTCGGCTGGGAGGGGGGATCTGCTCGGAGAACCCAGGGATGCTACGCCAAGTCCGGTGGTTTACGGGACACCGAGAGAGAGCTTCCCTTCCTCCCTGGCCACCTGTGCGCACGCCCCACATTCAGGGTGGGTGACTCCAGCGGTGCGCCCAGGCTGAGCTCTCCAACTGAACACACAAGAATCATTTCTCCACACTTCACAAGGAAAAACGTTGAGAACTGACTGGAGGAATATAGGTGGCTCACAGACGCCATCTGCTGGTTACTTAGATAAAGTGTACGTCACTAAACTGTGTCTCTGAAAATTAGAACGATATCCCTTTTTTTTTTGATACAACTTGAAAGAACCCTATCAAGCAAAACAAATGCCAAGAGGCCAAAAACAACAGAAAATCTTAATGCATATGATAAAACCAGATGATATGGAGAATCCAGCTCCAAACACACAAATCAAGATTTCGGAGGAAAGGTTATACATCATAAAATTAATTAAAGAACTACAACCAAAGAACAAAAACATGGCAAAGGATTTAAGGACATCAAGAGGACCATGGACCAGGATATAAGCGCCATAAAAAAGACTCTAGAAGAGCATAAAGAAGACACTGCAAGAGTAAATAAAAAAATACAAGATCTTATGGAAATAAAAGAAACTGTGGGCCAAATTAAAAAGACTCTGGTTATTCACAATACAAGACTAGAGGAAGCTGAACAACATCTCAGTGTCCTAGAAATCCACAGAACAGAAAATGAAAGAACAAAAGAAAGAATGGAGAAAAACATTGAAAAAATCGCAACGATTCTCAGGGATACGATAGATAAAATAAAACGTCCAAACTTAAGACTCATTGGTGTCCCAGAAGGGGAAGAGAACTGTAAAGGTCTAGAAAGAGTATTCAAAGAAATTGTTGGGGAAAACTTCCCGAACCTTCTACACAATATAAATACACAAAGCATAAATGCCCAGCAAACTCCAAATAGAATAAATCCAAATAAACCCACCCCAAGACATATTCTGATCAGACTGTCAAATACTGAAGAGAAAGAGCAAGTTCTGAAAGCAGCAAGAGAAAAGCAATTCACCACATACAAAGGAAACAGAATAAGACTAAGTAGTGAATACTCAGCAGCCACCATGGAGGTGAGAAGGCAGTGGCATGACATACTTAAAATTCTGAGAGAGAAAAATTTCCAGCCAAGAATACTTTATCCAGCAAAACTCTCCTTCAAATTTGAGGGAGAGCTTAAATTTTTCACAGACAAACAAATGCTGAGAGACTTTGCCAATAAAAGACCTGCCCTACTTCAGATTCTAAAGGAAGCCCTACCAACAGAGAGGCAAAGAAAGGAGAAAGAGGTAAAGAGAATTTTAACAGACATATACAGTACCTTACATCCCAAATCACCAGGACACTCATTTTTCTCTAGTGATCACAGATCTTTCCCCAGAAGGGAACATAAACTGGGACATAAAACAATCCTCGAGAAATTAAAAAAAAATGAATATACTCAAAGAACATTCTCCAAACACAATGGAATACAAATAGAAGTCAATAATTTTTGAACTATAACTCTACTATTTACTTCCTACATGATAAAAAATACACAAACTCTAAGGACAAATCAATGGTTTTGAACTCAATGTAAAATATGTAATTTTAGACAACTACATAAAGGTGGGGGAATGAAGGAGTATAGGAACATAGTTTATGTGCCCTATTGAAGTGAAGGTGGTATCAAAGAAAAACAAGATTGATAGGGATTTAAAAGGTTAATTTTAAGCCCCACAGTAAACACAAAGAAATTATCAGAGAATATAACCATAGAAATGAAAAGTAGAGTTTGGGTTGAGAGAAATGGGGGAAGGGGCAATGGGAAGTTAAGAAAGGAGTGTAGGGTTGCTGTTTGAGGTGAAGGGAAATTTCTAGTAATGGATGGTGGGAGAGAGCATAACATCATTCTAAATGTGATTAATCCCACTAATGGAAGGCTAGGAAAGGGGTGGAATGGGAAGATTTAGACTGTATATATGTTTCCACAATTGAAAAAAGAAAAAAAAAAAAGACAGTCTAACTAGACGACAATTGAATGCTAAGGATGAACTTGGATGGGATTGGAGGGTGGAGGACAGGTGTCTCAAAGGGACACAGTTGAGACATAAGGAAAAGGAAATATAAAATGTAAGCATTGTATCATTGTTGAATCTCTTATACTTCTTAGCTGTACTTAATGGAATTACATAAAAGAATGTTTTTGTTCATGGGAAGTACATATGTGAATTATAGTGTATGTTCAAGGATGTGTGCAGCTAACTCTCATATATTCAGAAGACAGAGAAATATATGATGGATGACAGATAGGGAGGGAAGGAGGGAGGGAGGGAAAGAAATAGTGATGTGACAGCATATTAAAGTTGGTGGATTGAGCTATCGGGGGAGGGGGGGTCAGGATATGATGGAATTCTGTGTATGGGGCTAGTATTGTTTTTGCAACTATTCATGTAACTTTGAATTTATTTCAAAAAAAAAAAAAAAATCAAATCACCATACTTGGATTTGAATTCCTCCAGACTAAGATAGATAGGGAGTATTTTGACTTGCTGCTTTAGGGGTTGGATGTGAGGCTGGAACCCATCTCTCAAATATTGCACTAACAACCCCTTTGTGGCTAGTCCATCAATTCCCTATTTTTATTTTTACTACATTCTTCAAAAGCCATCTCCATAATTCAACCCAGTTGATTTGGCTATTGTTTTCTCACATCCCTGCTTTTTTTCCCTCCCTTTTGTGTCCCCTTTCTTTTGCAATTCAAAGAATTATTTTGCTATGCTAATATCAGATTTCAAATAAGGACAGTGCAATTCAAGAGTCAAGAAAACTATCAGTGCATTTAACAATCCTACCAAAGGAAGTTTGTAAAAACAAAAGTGATATACCTGAACACATGGTTTCATTGATCAATAATCCATTCATTCATTTGTGAAAGATTAATTAATAATATATTGCATGCCAGTCTCTTGGGATAAAACTTGAATAAAAATTGTTTCATATCTAAAGGATTTTATAGAATTTTGGAGAAGACAAAAGTTAACATTTATAGTGCAGTAGTGTAAATACTATATTAGAGGTATTTGTGGTATATTAGACAATAAAAGAAATGAAGTACCCAAACCTGAATGTGAAGCAGGGTATACTACATGGTAAACTGGCACTTGAATAGAATTTCCAAGGACTAGCAGAAACTAAATTGAAAAACAAGAGTATGGGAGGCCTATTCTAAGCAAAGAAAAGAGCATTTACAACAAAGTACAATATTTTGAAAGTGCAGAAATTCTGGGAAAATTAAAATTATTGAGTATGGCTGAAATGAATTGTAGCTTTTGCAGAAGTGAGCAGATAATTCTAGAGACGTAGTCATGATGGTTAGGTTCATGTGTCAACTTGGCCAGGTGATAGTACCCAGCTGTCTGGTCAAGCAAGCACTGGCCTAACAATTGCTGTGAGGACATTTGTGGCTGGCTGATAAACCAACAGGCTGGTTTACTAAATCATCAGTCAGTTGACTGCAGCTGTGACTGTTGACTCACCTAAGGGCGTGTCTTCCACAATGAAAGAATGCAATTGGCTGGATTTAATCCAGTTAATCAGTTGAAGACTTCTAAGTGAGACAGATAGAGGACCTTCACTTCTTCTTCGGCTGCCTGGCGAAGCATTTCCTGAGGAGTTTGTCGAAGTTGCCAGTTCATTTCCTGAGGAGTTCATCATACATCTTCCTTGGAGTTGACAGTTTGCTGACTGTCCTACAGAATTTGGACTCATGCATACCCACAATTGCGTGAGTCACTTTTATAAATTTTATAGTCATAGATACCTCTCATTGATTCTGTTTCCCTAGAGAACCCTAACTAATACAGTAGTCAAGGCATGATCAAATTTATCTCATAATAAAAATATAGAGCATGAATAGGATAGGTAATAGATTTGAGGTAGAGAGGTGAATTAAGAGCTTATTTTAGCAAATCACTTGAGAAATGATGGTGACTTAACTCAGAATAATTTTAATGGTGGAGATATCCCAATCCATAGAATGTGGTTACTAAGCAGATAGGGCAGGTAAAAGATGTGGAGGGGGCAAGGATTACCCACAAGTTTCTGGCTTCCTGACTAAAATGTAGGATGTATAATGATGAGTTTGGTTTATGAGAGTGTTGGACATGTTGAGCTTGGAGAGCCCCTGGGACGCACAAATGGAGATAGACTCATTTCAAGGTTAAGAGTGAAAAGCCTGGTTTCAAAGCATAGATTTGGAACATAAGCAGGAAGCAGTGCACATAACATTTGCCTTTGGATAAAGTTACTTAGGGAGACAGTGTAAGTAAGAAGATGGGAATCTTGTTACTTTCAACTAAGGTCAACCCTGCAAGGAGATTGCTAAAGAATGGTGATAGAGATTGATGGAGAAACAGGAAAAATTAAGAAAGATCAAAGAAGCTGAGGGGAGTATGTCACAACCTGTTCTAGTTTGCTAATGCTGCCGGAATGCAGAACACCAGAGATGGAATGGCTTTTATAAAAGGGGGCTTATTTGGTTATATAGTTACAGCCTTAAGGCCATAAAGTGTCCAAGGTAACACATCAGCAATCGGGTACCTTCAATGGAGGATGGTCAATGGTATCTGGAAAACCTCTGTTAGCTGGGAAGGTACATGGCTGGCATCTGCTCCAAATTTCTGGTTTGGGAGAAATGGCTTTCCCCCAGGATGTTCTTCTCTAGGCTGCAGTTCCTCCAAAACGTCACTCTTAGTTGCTCTTGGGGCATTTTTCCTTTCTTGGCTTCTCTGGAGCAAAAGTCTGCTTTCAATGGCCATGTTCAAACTGTCTCTCAGCTGTAGCTACTCTCTCAGTTCCTGTGCATTTTTCAGAGTATCCCTCTTGGCTGTAGCTCCTCTTCAAAATGTCACTCTCAGCTGCACTGAGATCCTTCTGTTTGTCAGCTCATATATATGGCTCCAGTGATTTAATTTAGACCCACCCTGAATGGTTGGGGTAACACCTCCATGGAAATTATCCAATCAGAGTCATCACTCACAGTTGGGTGGGTTGCATCTCCATGGCAACACTCAAAGAATTACAATCTAATCAACACTGATAAGTCTGCCCACACAAGATTACATCAAAGATAACAGCATTTTGGGGGACATAGTACATTCAAACCAGCACACAATCCTCCTCAAGTTGTTGAGGATTAAGTCAGATGGAATATACAAAGCTCTCCAAATGTTGTCTGACATTTAGTAGTTTATAAGTTAGCTATCTTGCATCTATGTTTTCAGTTCATTTATAATAGTGAAGAGCTTTAATACTTAAGTTATTAGGAAAAACAAATGAAAAGCAACTGCTGTTGAATTAATGGCTATTTTAAGGTATACAAATATTTTAAGTTGCTTAAAAATTGTATTTGAATAAATTTTAAATTATATTTTAATGCTTAAGAAAAGAATGTGTATCTAAAATATTTTTATTGCAAGCAAATTGATAATCTCAGTCATAATTTACTTAGATTTGCACAGCTGTTACTTGAAAGAAAGACTGTCAAACTGGTTACTCAAACTTGAATATTTGGCACATATTTTCTCAGAGATGAACAAAGTAAGCTTAGCATTTTGAGGAAAACATCTGACCTATATTTTTAGCCAATAATAAAATCTGATCTTTGAAATGAAAATTAAACTTTGGAAAATATATTTCTTACACCCTTCAACTTGTCATGAGCCTCCTAATACACAATGCCTCTTTTGATGAGATTAATGATGATATTAACAAATGCATTTTTATATTATATAACAAAATGTTTCAACATTTGGATGATAAACAAAATGAAATTAATTAGTATTTTCCAGATGACCAATGTTTGATATTGTCAACCAGGAAATTAAATTGAGTTGTAAGGCAACAAAAGTGTTTATATGGAGTCTTAGAATTGCAATTTGTGAAGCACAGAGTCAGGGAGCAACCTAAATTGTGTCCCATTTTGCAGATTTCAAGCAAGGTTTATTAGAGGAGAAAAGAGAAAGATTACATAAGCTATTTGTTAAGAATTATGATTGGTAGATATTTGAGGCTTTTTTAAATGTTCTTTTAGCCAGAAAGTTTATTAATTCTTTATCTTGCAGTTGGTTTCTGGTGTATGGGTGTGCTTAAAATTCTGAGAAATGTTGTTGCTTGTGGTTTTGCTTATTTTGGCAGATTGTGATATTTGACTGAGACATCTTAGCCTTAGTAATTCCATTTTGTAGTATTTCCTGTCACATTTCCCCCCTTTTGAGCAAGGTCTTTCTCTGAAAGCATCTCTGATTAGCATTTGGTATTAATTCCTTGTCATCAGGGAGGCTCATCCCTGGAATCATGCTCCACATAGCGGAGAAGGTAGTCTTAAAACAGTGAA
Organism: Choloepus didactylus; assembly: GCF_015220235.1. NCBI lineage: Eukaryota > Metazoa > Chordata > Mammalia > Pilosa > Megalonychidae > Choloepus > Choloepus didactylus. The sequence continues at coordinate 185,889,917 of NC_051309.1, read as the reverse complement.
AGATCTAATGGGAGTTCTTTATAAAATAATGCAGTTGAGAAGGAATTTGGTGGTTTCTGTGGCATGTAACATATTTTTAAGAATAACTAAAATTATGCCTGATAACATAATATTGTCTAATATGGAGAAGATCAATACCAGGATATCTCATTGACAGTGAGAACATTGAAATCTCCAGGAACTTCATATAAGTCTCCAGGAACTTCATATAATGTAATCTCCAGGAACTTCATATAACTTCATATAATTTCTAAAAATTAACTAACAGAAGTTTAGAAAATGCCTTCTAATTTATAACACTTGCAATGAAATTTATAACATAACCAATACATCTATTTTCAGCACCTCTTTTTTACAAGAGGAAAGAGTAGATACTCTGTGATTTTCCAGGGGCCTTCTAGAAAATCCCCAAAACAGTTTGAAATAAAAAAGATATCATTTAGCATTATATTTGAGAAGACAAAATACTAAAAATTGTTAGGATTGTTGAACACTTGGTTACATAGGATCACAGGTCACTATGAAACAATTCTTGGCTCTTTTATTTAATTAAAGTGAAAGCAAAGATTTCAGAAGTAAACAAAGGAGATCATATGATGGTTAAAACAGTGTTTTTCTTCTCAGAAGTAAGAAAACTTTTTTTTAAATAATCAAGGCCATGATAAAGTTAACATAAAATGCAAGAAGTTATTTTGATAAAACAACACTCTCTGCCTTTTACATTGATTATTCATTTAAAAAATCTTTAAAAACTCTTAGTCAAAACAGACCAATAGAGGGACTTCCAGGGAACATGGTGGAGTAGTGAGCTCCAGGACTCCATCCTCTTACCAAAACAACTGTTAAACAGGCAGAGACTGTTTGAAACAACTATTTTGAAACTCCAGAAACCAGAAAGACACTGAACAGCTCCAGGGAACAGCAGGAGGGAGAGGTTGATAAATTATGGCAAAAAACTATAAACTAGTCTGTCTGTGTGGCAACTACTGATGCCCATCCCTCACTCTTATGGCACACCACTGCAGGGTCCAGTGTCTGGCTAGTTGCTGCTAACAGAAAGGGACATAAACAGCCTCTTCTCCAAGAACAGGGATGTGTACAGCTGACCACTAATCACAGCTTTTGATTAGCATATTTGGATTTCTGGGTCCTTCTTCTGAGGGCAGCTATTGTTTCCACCATGGTCTGGACACAGGTGGTAGCAGCTATTGTTTCAACCATCCCCAGAAAGGGGCAGAGGCAGTGGTCATTAAAACATGCAAGGCTTCCCAAGGGATGCAGCAAAAGTTAGCTTGAGGGCTGCATTTGCTGGGCAAGCCACGAAAGTTCAGCTTTGGTGAGATGTCAGAGAAGTTTTTGGTGACCTTCCTGAACCTCTCGACAGGACACTTTAGAGCCAGTCAGGGCCCCCTTTGTGGGTCCCTGGACCTGTTTGGCTGGGAAAGACTGAACTGGAAAGTCCTCCCCAGAGTGATCCTTCTCCCAGGATTTGCCCTCCATGCAAAAGCAGTGAGACAATAAAAGTAGTGTAAAATAGTATAGACAGACAGTCTGGAACAAAGACCTGTCAGCTTCAGATACTTTGGAGAGATAGGTTTTCCCTCTGGGAAACAGAGGGGATAACCAGACACCTGTAAACAGGGGCATTCTGAAATAACTAACAAGAAAAAGCTGAGGACAAGACACAGGCCCAGTAAGACAAGGAAAACCCCATAGAGTGCATTTGCCTGGGACAGAACTTCTTGATAGGAAGATCTCAAAAAACCTCTGTCTTATCACTAGCTGGTTACAAAACCAGGAAACAGACATCCTAAGGAGTAAATCTCAATATAGTGCTTTAAAATGTACAGTGTGCAACAGAAGAGTACAAGACAAAAATAGAACAGAAATAGAGAAATATGAAAACATCCACAATGAAGGTGAGAATGTAGACATACCCAATCTTAAAAATGATTAAAGAGATGTAGGAAAGTAGAGGAAACAATGAACAATATGAGTGTCAAAGTGAAGAGATGGAAATTTTAAAATGGGGCTGAAAAGAACTAGTGGAGTTGAAAACCACAATAACAGAAATAAATAAATAAATAAAAATGCCCAGGAGGGTTTCAAGAGAAGAACAGAGTTGGCAGAAGAAAGAATCAGTGAATTTGAGGACAAGACACTTGAAATGAGTCAGACTGAGTAGCAGAAAGAAAATAGAAATATGAAAAGCAAAAATAGCCAAAGACAGCTATGGGATATCGTCAAGCACATCAATAGATGTGTTATAGGAGTCCCAGAAGGAGAAGAAAGTAAGAAAGAGGCAGAATGAATAATCATAGAAATAATAACAGATAACTTCCTACACTTAGCAAAAGATGTTAATATGCACATCCAAGAAGCTCAGAGAATACAAACAGGATAAACATGAAGAAAACTACACCCCATCTTATATTGATTACACTATCACGTGTGAAAAATAAGGATAGAGTTCTGACAGCTGCAAAAGAAAAGCAACATGTTACACATGAGAGAATCCAATAAAATTCAGTGTCAGTTTCTCATCAGAGACCATGGAGTCAAGAAAACAGTGGGTTGAAATACTTGAAGTGCTAAAGAAAAACAACTGACAGTCAAGAATTTTATAACCAGTGAGACTCTCTTTCAAAAATTTGGGAGTGATTAAGACATTCTCAGATGAATAAAAGCTGAAGGAGTACATCACCATCAAAGCTGCCCCACAAGCAGTGATAAAGAGAGTTTATCAGACTGGAAGGAAAGAACACTAGAGAGTGAGTCAAAGCAGCATAAAGAAAGAAATACCTGTGGTAAATGTAACTATTTGGGTAATTATAAATGCCAGTTTTTGTATTGTGTGATATGTAACTCCACTTCTTTTCTACAGATGCTAAAATGCAAATGTATAAAAAGTAATGATAAATCTAGGTATTTAGATATACAATGGTTATCAGTGGTAACAAGTAAAAAAAATGATAGTGGGAAAGAGGGGTATAGGAAAAATACAAGTGTATGCTATTGAAATTAAGTTTGTATCAAACCAAATATAATTGTTATATATTTAGGATACTAAAATTTAACCCTATTATAACCACAAACAAAACAGATGAAAAAATATATCCAGATAGAAATGACAAGGCACTCAATATGGTACAACATAAGAAAGAAAATAAATATAGAAGTAGGCTTTAAAGAAAGTGAGGGACAAAGATGGTATAAGACTTACAAAGGATAACTAGCAAAATGACAGAAGAAAGACCTGTATTATCAGTAGTGACTTTAAATGTAAATGGATTAAACTCTCCAATGAAAAGGCATAGATTTGCAAAATGGATAAAAAAGCATGACCCAACCATATGCTCTCTGCAAGAGACTCACCCAAATTTCAAAGACACAAATAGATTGATAGTGGAAAGATGGGAAAAATATGCCATGCAAGTAGTAACAAAAAGAAAGCAGGGGAGACTATAATAATATCATATAAAATAGATGTTAAGTCAAAAACAGTAATAGTAACAAGGGACAAAGATGGTCATTACATACTGGTGAAGGGAACAATTCAACAGGAAGATCTAACAATTATAAATATTATGTACCCAACAGCAGAGATAAAAAAACATATGAAGCAAATACTGACAGACTTGAAGGGAGAAATTGATGGTTCTACATTAATAGCAGGAGACTTTGACATACCATTCTTAATAATGGATAGAACTTCTAGTCAGAAGATCAGTAAGGAAGTCTATGACTTGAATGATACACTAGACCAACTAGACCTAACAACATATAGAAAACACGGCACCCAATGAAAACACAATACACATTCTTCTTAGTGCACATGGATCATTCTCCAGGATAGACCATATGTTGGATCTCAAACAATTCACAATAAATTAAAAAATATTGGAATCTTACAATGTATATTCTCTGACCACAACAGATGCTAGAAATAAACAACAGAGGGAGAAAGGGAAAATACACAAATATGTGGATATTATACTATATACTCTTAAACAACCAAGGGTTTAAAGAAGAAATCAGAAGAAATGTTAGGAAATATCTTAAGTGAATGAAAATGAAAATACAACATACTAAAATTTATGGGATGCAGTGGAGGCAGTACTGAGAGGGAAATTTATAGTTCTATCATGCTTACATTAAAAAAGAAGGAAGACTTCAAATCAGAGATCTAACCTCATAACTGGAGGAAGTAGAAAAAGAAGAGCTGAACTCAAAGGAAGCAGAAGGAAAGAAATAACAGAAATTAGAGAAGAGATAAATGAAACAGAAAACAAAACAGAACAATAGAATCAACAAAACTAAAACTGGTTCTTTGTAAAGATTCAACAAAACTGAGAAACTATTAGCTAGACTGACAAAGAAAAAAGAGAGAGAATACAAATCATGAAAATCAGAAATGAAAAGGGAAACATTACTACTCACCCTGCTGAAATGAAGGGTACTATAAGTGAATACTATGAACTAAACAACTGTAGGCCAATAAATTAGATATTCTAGATGAAATGGACAAATTCTTAGAAACACAGAAGCTACCAACATTGACTCAAGAATAAATAGAAGATCTCAAGAAACCAATTACTACTAAACATATAGAATTGGTAATCAAAACCCTCCCAACAAAGGAAAGCCCAGGACCAAAGGGCTTCATATAAGAATTCTACCAAACATACAATGAAGTTTTAAATTTGATTCTGCTCAAACTCTGCCAAAAATTTGAAGAGGAGGGAACACTTCCTAACTCACACTCTACAAGCCCAACATCACTGTTTTGGTTTGCCAAAGCTGCTGGACCAGCTTTTAACAATGGGGGATTTATTAGCTTACAAGTTTACAATACTAAGTTCATGAAAATGTCCAAATTAAGGCATTAAGATGATGATACCTTTTCTGAAGACAAGTTTCTGGTGAGCTTGGGTTCCTCTATCAGTTAGCAAGGCATATGGCAATATGTGCTGATTTGTCTTTCCTGGGTTTCATTGCTCCCAGCTTCAGTAGCTTCCTCTCTGACTTCTCTGGTATTTCTCTGTGACCTTCTCTTAATTTCATCTCTCTGCTTCTGTAAGAGGTTTTCATCTTATAAAAGAGGATCAGACCCAACCTGAATGAGGCAGGCTCATTTCAATTGAAATAACCTAATCAAACAGTTCCACCCACAACAGGTCTGCACCCAAAGAATGGATGAAAAGAACATAGCCTTTTCTGGGGTACATAACAACTTTAAACTACCACAATTGCCCTCATACCAAAGCTGGCTAAGGATACCATAAGAAAATAATACTACAATGCAATATCTCTTATGAATATAGATGGAAAAATCCTCAACGAAATACTAGCAAACTACATCCATCAACATATTGAAAGAGTTTTACACCATGATCAATTGGGATTTATTCCTGATATGCAAGGTTGGTTCAACATAAGAAAATCAATTAATGTAATACATCTCATTAACAGATTGAAGAAAAAAATCACATGATCATCTCAATTGATTCAGAAAATGCATTTGACAAAATGCAGCACTCTTTCATCATTAAAACACTTAGAACACTAGGAATAGAAGGTATGCTGGTTTGAAACTATTATGGATCCCAGAAGAGCCATAATCCTTTAACCCAATATCATTGGTTGGAACCTTTTGATTGTTTCCATGGAGATGTAACTCACCCAACCATGGGTGAGACCTTTGAGTAAATTATTTCCATGGAGATGTGACCCCACTCATTCTGGGTGGATCTTAATTAGATCACTGGAGTCCTTCAGGAGAGCTCACAGAAACAAGGAGCTCAGAGAAGCTGAGAAAGACTCATTTTGGAGAGAAGCTAAGATATGTAATCCAGAGTTTGCCCCTGGGAGAAGCTAAGATCTCCAACACAGACTCAAATGCTTTGAGATACAGATGGAAGGATGCTTGAAGATGCTAAGCTAAGTGATAAATCCCAGAGTTTGCCTTGGAGAATATAAGAGAGAATCCATAGATACTTAGAAAGAAACATTCTGGGAGAAAGTAGCAAGGATGCACAGTAGCTGAGAGAGAGGAATTAAGACAGAAGCCCAGAGACATTTTGGAGAAAGCCATTTTGAAATGCAACCTGGGAGCAGAGAACTAGCAGACACCAGCCACATGTCTTCCCAGCTGAGAGAGGTGTTCCAGATGCCATTGGTCTTTCTTCAGTGAAGGCATCCTATTTTTGATGCCTTAAAACTATAAATGTATAACCTAATAAGCTCCTTTATAAAAACCAATCAAGTTCTGGTATTTTGCATAAAGTCAGCTTTAGGAAACCAGAACAGAAGGAAACTTCCTCAACATGATAAAAGGCATATATGAAAAGTCCACTGATAACATTCTACTTAATGGTGAAAGATTGAAAGCCTTCTCCCTAAAATCAGGAATGAGACAAAGATGCCCACTCTCATCACTGTTATTCAACATTGTGCTAGAATTTCTAGCTAGAGCAATTTAGCTAGAAAAAGAAATAAAAAGCATCCAAATTGGAAAGGAAGCAGTAAAACTTTCCCTATTTGCAGATGGTATGACCCTATATACATAAAATCCTGAAAAATCCACAATGAAGCTCCTAGAGCTAATAAATTATTTCAGCAATGTGATGGGATACAAGGTCAACACCCCAAAATCAGTATTGTTTCTATACACAAGCAAAGAACAATTGGAACAAGAAACCAAGAAAAAAGTTTCATTCACAGTAACAACTAAAAGAATCAAATATCTAGGAACAAATCTAACCAAGGATGTAAAGGACTCATACACAGGAGACTACAAAACATTGCTAAAAGAAATCAAAGAAGCCATAAATAAATGTAAGAATACTCCGTGTTCATGGATTAGAAGACTAATATCATTAAGATATCAATACTAATGTTCCAGTTTGCTAAAGCTTCACTGAAAAAGTCCAATGGCATCCAGAACACCCCTGTCAGCTGGGAAGTCATGTGGCTGCCATCTGCTGGTCCTTTGCTCCCAGGTTCTGGTTTCAAACTGGCTTTCTCCAAAATGGGCTTCTGTGTCTCTTAGCTTTTCACTCTCAGCTGTTGTGCATTCTTGCTTGTTCTCCCAGGATATTTCTCTCTAAGCATCTGGGGGTCCTCTTTTAGCTTCTCCAGGGCAAACTTGGGGCTACATCTCTCAGCTTAGCATCTCCAAACACCTTTCTGTCTACATCTCCAAGCATCTGGGTCTGTGTTGGCTCCTGAGCTCTCTTAAGGACTTCAATAACTAAGAAACAGCTTGAATGGGTGTGGTCACTCCTCCATGGAAATAATCTAATCAGAAGATCTCACCCACATTTGGGTGGGTCACAGCTCCATGGAAATGACCTAATCAAAAGATCCCACCTATAATAAGTCTGCACCCATAAGATTGGATTAAAAGAACATGGTTTTTTGTGGGGGACATAATAGATTCAAACCAGCACAACTACCCAAAACAATTTATAGATTCAATGCATAAGGGATAATCTCATTTCCAATATCCCTGTTGTTTACATTAGAGATTAGAGATAACTATTGTCCTTTATGTTCTTCCCTTGGACTTACCTCTATTTCTGTATGGATTGTCATTAAAAGTGGCAATTAGGGATTTCTTTATTGGTTTTTTTTTTTTTTTTTTTATCTGTTTGGATTGGAAGATTCCTTATCAATAGCCTTGAGATCTCTCTTGATCAGGGACTAAAAGTTGCCAAGGAAGCAGTTCCAGCAATCAGAAGGTGTGGTCTTATAGGGCATTTGCCAAATTTTAGTGGTCAGGCAAAGATGGATACAAGGAAGGAACACAAAGAGGAGCAGTAGGACTAGGAGAAGCAAAAAGGGCAGCACGTGCAGTCCAGTCTTTTCAGTCAGAGGGTTATCAAGGCTAGATTTCAATTTTTCTTAAGTTCTCTGTAAGGAGTCCTTTAAAGAAGCAATTTTGGAATCTGATATGCATTTGGCTGATTAGGCATATAAATTATTGAATGCATACTATTGTTCCTGTGGGATCCTCAGGAAGGTTTGGAATTTCCTAGGTTCAACTTTAGTCGAAGGAGTGTAGGTGATGGAGGCAGTTCTTGAGCCTTCGTCATTAGGTTTGACTTTAAAAGGGCCAAGACAGGTGGGTCTGAAGGAGCTTCAGGGCCCTTATTATAAATGGGCAACTCCATGAGGCTAGGATAAATAGGAGGAGGACAGGATGGCCAAGGAGGAGTCGAGGCAGCCTCAGAAAATTCAGAGGTTTCAGACTGCTTTTCAAGTTTAGTTATGCATTTAGATAAGTCTTTGTTTTCTTAATTTGATAATTGTTTTTATTTGAAGAGAGGCAACTTTGGATATTTTTTTCTTTGCATTTGGAGGCTTCCAATTGCCATTTAAAAAGGTGTTCCATTCAAATTGTTTGATCTTACAGCCCTTATTCTCTACTTATACAAACAAATACACTAATTTGGACATGCCAAAAAAAAAAAAAAAAAAAAAAAAACAACCATTGTGGTCACTGTAATTTAAGATTGCCTTTAGTATGCTGGATCCAGTGAGACAAGAATTTACATGAAGCAGGACCATAACTTTTGTACATGAAACCAGCTGGTGTGTAAGATGGAGCACCATTGGAACTTTTAAATGAAGTAGGTCCCATTTTTAATTAGTTCCCCTAAGATCAACTTAATTTATGCTTTTAAAGAAGCATCCATCCCTGAAAAGAGCTCAGTAAGAAAATAGAATCCCATAATTCTTACTGAGTACTCCCTAGACAAGGAAAAGTCCTTTGTATGACAAAAAAAAAAAAAAAAAGTTGAAAAAAAGTACTGCTGGCTGCCAATAACACAAACCACAAAAAAAAAAAAAAAAAAAATCAAACGCCCTTTACCCGAAGACATCTAAAGAAAGGGCAGAGCCATAAAGGGAGGCTCAGAATTGAGAGGACCCACCAACCAGAACCTGGGGCCATCAGGGAGACTAAGGAGCTCTAATTTGAATTCAGTGGATCCCTCTCCTGACACCATGTAATGTAATGTTGGCTGAGAAATTATAGACTGAGTTGTCAGGCAACAAAAGTGTTTATTTGGGGTATTATAATTACAATTCAGGGAGCACAGGTTCAGGTAGCCACCCAAATTGTGTCCCATGTTGTTGTTTTCAAGCAAGGGTTTTTAAAGAAGAAAAGAAGACTACATCAATTGCTTGTTAAAATTATGACTGGTAGATGTTCAAGGCTTTTAAAGTGTTCAGTAAGCCAGAAAGTTCATTAGTTTTTTACCTTGCTGTGATTTCTGGTGTTTGGGTGTGCTTAGAATTTTGAGAAATATTGCTGCTTATCGTTTTGCTTATTTCAGCAGCGTGGTAATTAGAAGCTGCAAGGACTGCAGAATTTCATGTCCTTAAAGCTAATCCATTCCTGTGGGTGTAAACCTATTCTGGATGAACATTTTGATCAGGTTATTTCAGTTGTGGCATGCCCCAGGTGGGTCTTAATCCTCTTACTGGAGTCCTTCATAAGAGGATAAAAGTCAACAGAAAAGACAGAGGGAAAAAATCCACAGAATCTCATAGAGAAAGTCACAGATGCTGAAAGCCACAGCTGAGCAGCCAGAAGGTGAAAGCAAAGAAACCCTGGAGAGAAGGCACAGAGCTGCAGACACCACCATGTGCCTCGCCACGTGACTGAGGAGTCCCGGATCACCAGCAGCCTGTCTTCAGGCATCTTGATGATGCCTAGATTTGGACACTTTCATGGTATCAGAACTATAAGCTTGTGAACTAATAAATCCCCATTGTTAAAATCCAGCCCATTTCTGGTATATTGTATTTTATCAGCTTTAGCAAACTGGAACAGTTTGTGGTATTTGGCTGAGACATGAATAAGAGTAACTTCCTTAATGGCCTCCTGACTATTTTAAATCTCTTAGCTATAGTAACTGCATTTTGTTTTATTTCTTTATTTTGTAACAAAATACAAATGTCCATTGCACGTTTTAGAATCCACACTGAAAATGGCTCTTAAGAAAATATGATTTTTTTCTTTTGGTGTGGCATCAAAAATGAAAATCAAGAATTACTTGAAAAAGCTACTAAAATTCTCTAACATTTTCCAAAGACATACATGTATATGCAGTATTTTCATCTCTTTCAACAACAATAGCAAAATAGCATAACACAACAGATTGAATGCAGAAGCAGATATGCGAGTCTGGCTGTATTCTGTTATACAAGACATAAAAGATATTTGAAAACATAAAACAATGCCAGTCTTCTCACTGAGTTTTGTTTCTTTTGGGAAAGTATTTTCTATGTCTCGAAAATATTTTATTTATGTTAACTTTTAACAGGTTCCTTAGTGTTATTTTAAATTAATTAATTAATATTTTTAATTGATCAGTTTTAATTATACAACTGGTAACTATTAATAGATATAACCCACACTAATGAAACTCTTTGGGGACCTCGATAAGTATTAAAAATAAAAAAAGGTTAGTTAACACCGTAAGTTTGAAAGCATCCATTTTAGATTAATAATTCTTTCTCAAAGAAACAGATTTACCTACCTGCAATAAATCCCACTTGGCCATGGGTGTATAATTATTTTATACATTGTTGGATATGATTAGCTAATAGTTTATACAGGATTTTTGCATCTATGTTCATGAGAGATATTAGTCTGTAGTTTTTGTTTCTTGAAATGTTTTTGTCTGGTTTGAGTATTAGAATTAGTTAGCGAGTGTTCCCTCTGTTATATATTAACAGACTATACAGAATTGGCATCATCTCTTCTTTTTATATTTGGTAGAAGTGACTGGTGAAACCATGGGGTTTGGTGTTCTCTGTTTTGAATGGTTGTAATAGTTCATTCCTTTCATTAATAGATATGGGCCTATTCAGATTATCTACTTTTTGTGTGAGTTTTTACAGATTGTGTCTTTCAAAGAATTTGTATGTTTCATCAAAGTTATCAAATTTGTGTGCATAGAATTATTCACAACATTCCTTTATTATCCTTTTAATGTCTATGAGATCTGTAGTGGTGCCCCCCTTTTATTTCTGATTTTAGAAATATATATATTTTTTCTTTTCTCTTTTCTCTTTTGATTAACCTGACCAGAGGTTTGTCCATTTTATTGCTTTTTGGATTGTTTGATTTTCCTGTTTTCAATTGCATTTATTTCTGCTCATTTTTTTTTAATTATTTCCTTTTTTCTTACGTTGGATTTAATTTGTTCTTCTTCTTCTAGTATCCATAGTCAAGAGTACTGATTTTATGTCTTTCCTCTTTTTTTAATATATGTATTCAGTGTAATAAAATTCACTTTACATACTGTTTTCCATGCATCCCATAAATTTTGATGTTGTATTTTCAGTTTTATTTCATTCAAAATATTTTAAGATTTCTTTAGAGACTTTTGTGACCCAAGCAGAATTTAGAAGTATGTTCTTTAATTTACAAATATTTTGGGATGGTTTAGAAATATTTCTGGTATTGGTTTCTTGCTTACTTCCTTTGGGGTATGAGAACATACTGCATAGGATTTCTATCCTTCTAAATTTGATAAGGTGTGTTTTATGGCCCAGGCTATGGTCTTTCTAGGTGAATGGCCTATGTGAGCTTCAGAAAAACATGCATTCTGATTTGGGTGGATGAAGTATTCTATAAATGTCAATTACATCTAGCTAATCAATTGCGCATTTCACCTCAAATATATCTCTACTGGTTTTCTGACTTCTGGATACATCAATTACTGACAGAGAGGCATTGAAGTCTCCCGCTATAATAGTAATATGTCTACAGCTCTTTGCAGTTCTATCAGTTTTTGCCTCACAAATGTTGACCCTCTGTGGTTAGGCATTTCCATGCCTTCTTGAAGAATTATTCCTTTATCATTATGTAATGCCCCTATTTAGTCCTAATAATGTTCCTTATTCCAAAGTCTACTTTGTCTGAAATTAATGTAGCTACTCCAGCTTTCATTTGATTAGCATTAGCATCCCTTCACTTTTAATCTGTGTCTTTATATTTAAAGTGTATACAACATAGAGTTAGGTCTTGATTTTTTATCCACTTGGATAGTCTCTTTTATCTGGTGTATTTAGACTATTCACATTTAAAGTGATTATTGATATAATTGAACTTGTGTCTACATTTGTAACTTTCTATTTGTTTCCCTTGTCTTTTATTTCTTTTTCTTTTTTTTTTTTTCCTGCTTTCTTTGGTTTAAGTGGAGCATTTTATAAGATTCCATTTCTCCCCTATCTCAGCATTTCAATTATATTCCTTTTCAATATTTCTTTTAGTTGTTGCCCTAGAGTTTGCAATACATATTTACAACTAATCTAAGTCCATTTTCAAATAACATTATATTACTTCATGGATAGTACAGATACCGTATAACAAAGTATTCCAAATTCCTCTCTTAAAACATTGATGTCATTCATTTCACTTATCAATAAGCTATAATCACCAAATACATTGTTGCTATTGTTGTTTTGAACAGTTTCCCATTAGATTGGTTTTGAATAATAAGAAAAAAGATTTTGTTTTACCTTCATTTATTCTTTCTCTGAGGCTTTTCCTGACTTTATTTAGACCCGTATTTCTGACTGTTATGATTTTCCTTCTCTCTGAAGAACTTCTTTTTATATTTCTTGCAAAATAGTCTGTTGACAATATGTTTTCTCAGTTTTTTGTTTATTTGTGAAAGTATTTATTCCTCCTTCACATGTAAGGTGAAGGATAAGGAATTCTAGGTTGGTAGTTTTTTTATGCAACACTTTAAATATTTCACCCCACTTTCTTCTTGCTTGCATTGTTTCTAAAAAGAAATCCAAATTAATTTTTTAATATTCATTTTATTGAGATATATTCACATACCATGCAGTCATACAAAACAAATCGTACATTCGATTGTTCACAATACCGTTACATAGTTGTACATTCATCACCAAAATCAATCCCTGGCACCCTCATCACCACACACACAAAAATAACCAGAATAATAATTAAAGTGAAAAAGAGCAACTAAAGTAAAAAAGAACACTGGGCGCCCTTGTCTGTTTGTTTGCTTCCTTCCCACACCTTTCCACTCATCCATCCACAAACTAGACAAAGGGGAGTGTGATCCCCATGACCCCCCCAATCCCACTGTCCCCCATCATAAGCCACATTTTTATACAATTGTCTTCAAGATTCATGGGTTCTGGGTTGTAGTTTGATAGTCTCAGGTATCTACCACCAGCTACCCCAATTCATTAGAACCTAAAAAGGGTTGTCTATATTGTGCATAATAGTGCCTACCAGAGTGACCTCTCGGCTCCTTTTGGAATCTCTCTGCCACTGAAGCTTATTTCATTTTCTTTCACATCCCCCTTTTGGTCAAGAAGATGTTCTCCATCCCACGATGCTGGGTCTACATTCCTCCCCGGGAGTCAAATTCCACGTTGCCAGGGAGATTCACTCCTCTGGGTGTCTGATCCAATGTAGGGGGGAGGGCAGTGATTTCACCTTTCAAGTTGGCTTAGCTAGAGAGAGAGGGCCACATCTGAGCAACAAAGAGGCATTCAGGAGGAGGCTCTTAGGCACAATTATAGGGAGGCTGGCCTCGTCTTTGCAGCAACAGTCTTCCTAAGGGCAAACCCTGTGGTAGAGGGCTCAATCCACCAAACCACCAGTCCCCTATGTCTGTGGGCATGTTAGCAACCATCGCGGTTGCGCAGGCCAATACCCCTGCATTCTCCACCTGCTCCTCAAGAGGGCTCTGCATATTTTTTCCTTGTTTTTTTTTTAAACTTTTTTCCTAAATCAACTGTATGAAAAATAAAAAAATTGAAAAAAAATTAAAAAAACATACAATAAAAGAACATTTCAAAGAGACCATAACAAGGGAGTAAGAAAAAGACAACTAACTTAAGATAACTACTTTACTTCCAACACGTTCCTACTCTACCCCAAGAAAGTAACCTAATATAGCAACATTTCTGTGAACTTGTTCCTACTATACCCATCAGAAATTAACAGACCATAGTCATTCCTGGGCATTCCCAGAACATTAAATTTACCCATGATTGCTTATTTGTTCTTCTTGGATTATTGTTCCCTCTTCCTTAATTGCTCTCTATCGCTAGTTCCCCTACATTCTACATTATAAACCATTTGTTTTACATTTTCCAAAGTTCACATTAGTGGTAGCATATAATATTTCTCTTTTTGTGCCTGGCTTATTTCGCTCAGCATTATGTCTTCAAGGTTCATCCATGTTGTCATATGTTTCACGAGATCGTTCCTTCTTACTGCCGCGTAGTATTCCATCGTGTGTATATACCACATTTTATTTATCCACTCATCTGTTGAAGGACATTTGGGATGTTTCCATCTCTTGGCAATTGTGAATAATGCTGCTATGAACATTGGCCTGCAGATATCTGTTCGTGTCACTGCTTTCCAATCTTCCGGATATATACCAAGAAGTGCAATTGCTGGATCGAAGGGTATCTCTATATCTAGTTTTCTAAGGAACTTCCAGACTAACTTCCAGAGTGGCTGAACCATTATAAAGTCCCTCCAAAAATGAATAAGAGTCCCAATTTCTCCGCATCCCTCCAGCATTTGTAGTTTCCTGTTTCTTTAATGGCAGCCATTCTAATTAGTGTGAGATCGTATCTCACTGTGGTCTTAATTTGCATCTCTCTAATAGATAGTGAAGCTGAACATTTTTTCATGTGTTTCTTGGCCATTTGTATTTCCTCTTCAGAGAAGTGTCTTTTCATATCTTTTGCCCATTTTATAATTGGGCTGTCTGTACTATCATCATTGAGTTGTAGGATTTCTTTACATATGCAAGGTATCAGTCTTTTGTCAGATACATGGTTTCCAAAAATTTTCCCATTGAATTGGCTGCCTCTTTACCTTTTTGAGAAATTCCTTTGAGGTACAGAAACTTCTAAGCTTGAGGAGTTCCCATTTATCTATGTTCTCTTTTGTTGCTTGTGCTTTGGGTGTAAAGTCTAGGAAGTGGCTGCCTAATCAAAGGTCTTGAAGATGTTTTCCTACATTATCTTCTAGGAGTTTTATGGTGCTTTCTTTTATATTGAGATCTTTGGTCCATTTTGAGTTAATTTTTGTGTAGGGTGTGAAGTATGGGTCTTCTTTCATTCTTTCGGATATGGATATCCAACTCTCCCAGCCCCATTTGTTGAAAAAACCGTTATGTTCCAGTTCAGTGACTTTGGGGGCCTTATCAAAGATCAGTCAGCCATAGATCTGGGGGTCTATCTCCGAATTCTCAATTCGATTCCATTGATCTATATGTCTATCTTTGTGCCAGTACCATGCTGTTTTGACAATTGTGGCTTTATAATAAGCTTCAAAGTCAGGGAGTGTAAGTCCTCCCACTTTGTTTTTCTTTTTTAAAGTGTCTTTATCAATTCGAGGCATGTTTCCTTTCCAAATAAAGTTGGTAACTAGCTTTTCCAAGTCTGCAAAGTAGGTTGTTGGAATTTTGATTGGGATTGCATTGAATCTGTAGATGAGTTTGGGTAGAATTGGCATCTTAATGACATTTAGCCTTCCTATCCAAGAACATGGAATATTTTTTAATCATTTAAGGTCCCCTTCTATTTCTTTTAATAGAGTTATGTAGTTTTCTTTGTATAGGTCTTTGACATCTTTGGTTAAGTTGATTCCTAGGTATTTGATTTTTTTAGTTGCTATTGAAAATGGTATCTTTTTCTTGAGTGTCTCTTCAGTTTGTTCATTTCTAGCATATAGAAACATTACTGACTAATGTGCATTAATCTTGTATCCCGCTACCTTGCTAAATTTGTTTATTAGCTCTAATATTGTATTGTCGGTTTCTCAGGGTTTTCCACCTATAAGATCATATCATATGCAAACAATGACAGTTTTACTTCTTCCTTTCCAATTTGGATGCCTTTTATTTCTTTGTCTTGCCAGATTGCCCTGACTAACACTTCCAGCACAATGTTGAATAACAGTGGTGACAGCGGGCATCCTTGTCTTGTTCCTGATCTTAGAGGGAAGGCTTTCAGTCTCTCACCATTGCATATTATGCTGGCTGTGGGTTTTCATATATGCTCTTTATCATACTGAGGAAATTGCCTTCAATTCCTACCTTTTGAAATGTTTTTATCAAAAAGGGATGTTGGATTTTGTTGAATGCTTTTTCAGCATCTATTGAGATGATCATTTGATTTTTCCCTTTTGATTTGTTAATGTGTTGTAATACATTGATTGATTTTCTTATGTTGACCCATCCTTGCATGCCTGGAATGAACCTCACTTGGTCATGGTGTATGATTTTTTTAATATGTCTGTGGATTCGAGCAAGTATTTTGTTGATGATTTTTGCATCTATATTCATTAGGGAGCTTGGCCGGTAGTTTTCCTTTTTTGTAGCATATTTGCCTGGTCTTGGTATCAGATTGATGTTAGCTTCATAAAATGTGTTAGGTAGTGTTCCATTTTCTTCAATGTTTTGAAAGAGTTTAAGTAAGATTGGTGTCAATTCTTTTTGGAAAGATTGGTAGAATTCCCCTGTGAAGCCATCTGGTCTGGGGCATTTATTTGTGGGAAGCTTTTTGATGACTGATTGGATCTCTTTCTTGTGATTGGCTGGTTGAGGTCTTGTGTTTCTTCTCTGGTCAGTCTAGGTTGTTCATACATTTCCAGGAAATTGTCCATTTCCTCTACATTATCCAGTTTGTTGCCATACAGTTGTTCATAGTATCCTCTTATCATTTTTTTAATTTCCTCGGGATCTGCAGTAATGTCACCTTTCTCATTCATTATTTTGTTTATATGGGTATTCTCTCTTTTTGATTTTGTCAGTCTAGCTAGGTGCTTGTCAATCTTGTTGATCTTCTCAAAGAACTAACTTTTGGTGTTATTTATCCTCTCTGTGGTTTTTTTTGTTCTCTATGTCATTTATTTCTGCTTTAGTCCTTGTTATTTCTTTTCTTCTACTTGGTTTAGGATTGGTTTGCTGTTCATTTTCTAGCTTCTTCAGTTGATCCATTAGTTCTTTGATTTTGGCTCTTTCTTCCTTTTTAATATATGCTTTTAGTGCTAACAATTTCTCCCTCAGTACTGCTTTTGCTGCATCCCATAGGTTTTGGTATGTTGTGTTCTCATTTTCATTCGTCTCTATATTTTTAGCAATTTCTCTTGCTATTTCTTCTTTAACCCACTGATTGTTTAGGAGTGTGTTGTTTAACCTCCAGGTTTTGTGAATTTTCTAAGTCTTTGATGGTTATTGACTTCTAATTGTATTCCATTGTGGTCAGAGAATATGCTTTGAATAATTTCAATCTTTTTAAATTTATTTTGCCTTGTTTTATGTCCCAGCATATGGTCTATTCTGGAGAACGTTCCGTGAGCACTTGAGAAGTATGTGTATCCTGGTGATTTGGGATGTAATGTTCTGTATATGTCTGTTAAATCCAATTCATTTATCAGATTGTTTAGGTTTTCAATTTCCTTATTGGTCTTCTGTCTGGTTGATCTATCTATAGGAGAGAGTGATGTGTTGAAGTCTCCCACAATTATTGTGGAAACATCAATTGCTTCCTTTAGTTTTGTCAGTGTTTCTCTCATGTATTTTCTGGCACCATGATTGGGTGCATAAACATTTATGATTGTTATTTCTTCTTGTTGGATTGCCCCTTTTATTAGTATGTAGTGACCTTCTTTGTCTCTCAAAACATCCCTGCATTTAAAGTCTATTTTATATGAGATTAATATAGCTACATCTGATTTCTTTTGGCTGTAGCTTGCATGAAATATCTTTTTCCATCCTTTCACTTTCAATTTCTTTGTGTCCCTGTATCTAAGCTGAGTCTCTTGTATGAAGCATATTGATGGTTCATTTTTTTTTATCCATTCTGCCAATCTATATCTTTTAACTGGTGAGTTTAATCCATTTACATTCAATGTTATAACCATGAAGGCATTTCTTGAAACAGCCATCTTATCTTTTGGTTTATGTTTGTCGTATATATTTTTCCCTCTCTCTATTAATATCCTTTAATGTACCCATACCGAATCTCTTTAGTACTGAACCTTTCTCCATGTCTCTCTCTCCTTTCTTTGTTTCTCTGTCTGTAGTGCTCCCTTTAGTATCTCCAGTAGGGCAGGTCTCTTGTTAGCAAATTCTCTCAGCATTTGTCTGTGAAAAATTTAAGCTCTCCCTCAAATTTGAAGGAGAGCTTTGCTGGATAAAGTATTCTTGGTTGGAAATTTTTCTCACTCAGAATTTTAAATATGTCATGGCACTGCCTTCTCGCCTCCATGGTGGCTGCTGAGTAGTCACTACTTAGTCTTATGCTGTTTCCTTTGTATGTGGTGAATTGCCTTTCTCTTGCTGCTTTCAGAACTTGCTCCTTCTCTTCCGTATTTGACAGTGTGATCAGAGTATGTCTTGGAGTGGGTTTGTTTGGGTTTATTCTATTTGGAGTTCGCTGGGCATTTATGATTTGTGTATTTATGGTGTTTAGAAGATTTGGGAAGTTTTCCCGAACAATTTCTTTGAATACTCTTCCTAGACCTTTACCCTTTTCTTCTCCTTCTGGAACACCAATGAGTCTTATATTTGGATGTTTTATATTATCCATCATATCCCTGAGGTCCATTTTGATTTTTTCGATTTTTTTCCCCATTCTTTCTTTTGTGCTTTCATTTTCCATTCTGTCATCTTCCAGGTCACTGATTCATGGTTCAACTTCCTCTAGTCTTGTACTATGAGTATCCAGAATCTTTTTAATTTGGTCAACATTTTCTTTAATTTCCATAAGATCATCTATTTTTTTTATTTAGTCTTGCAATGTCTTCTTTATGCTCTTCTAGGGTCTTCTTGATGTTCTTTATATCCTGTTCCATGCTCTTCTCGATGTCCTTTATATCCCCTGCCATGATCTCGTTGTTCATCTTTAGTTCTTTGATTAGTTGCTCTAGGTACTGTGTCTCTTCTGATATTTTGATTTGAGTGCTTGGGCTTGGGTTATCCATATCATCTGTTTTTTTCATATGCTTTAAAATTTTCTGTTGTTTTTGGCCTCTTGGCATTTGCTTAACTTGATAGTGTTCTTTTAGAATTTGTAGGCCAATTGAAATCCTTATCTCTAATTTGTCAGATCTACAGCTTCGTGGAGTACTCTTTCTCTGACTAACCAGCAGGTGGTGTCCATGAGCTACCTGTTCCCCTCAAGCCAGTTCTCCCCTGCTTTGCCTCTGTGGTGAGTGGAGGAGTAAGTCTTGTGGGGTCCAATTGGTGTACCAAGCTTGTGTATGTAGTTGGTGTTGCCCGCCCTGTATAAGGGGCATGTGTCTGGGCAGTCAGGGAGGGGGGATGGCTCTAACAATCAAATCTTCCTGGTGTTCCTGGAGTTTTAAAGCTGCTGCAATAGTCTAATCCTCCAGTTCAGTCCTGCCACAGTTTGTCTCTGCTGCTGACCCACAAGTCCTTGGTATTGGTGTGTGGCCCCAGAGACTTGCAAGTGGGTCCCTCTTCCAGGCCTTGCACCCCCTGGCCCTCTGTTGAGGGATGAGTGTGCTATGTCACAGGTGAGTACCATCCCCCCAGGGTGGTTCTGAGCTGCCGGTCTGTGTAGGGAGGCTCCCAGTCTGCTGAAATGATGTCTGAATGGGGCTTGTTAATTCACACTGCTCCACCTTCCCAACTCTGGGACAACCAGCTGAGGGTGCAGGGAAGGCTAATCTCCATGCCCAATTTTGTGGTGTATGTGTGTTATTGGAAGCGCTTGCGTCACACTCGGTTGTCTGGGGCAGCTCTGGGCTATGGGGCTGGCAACGGGCAGAAGTGTTTCCTGTCCACCAGGATGATGGCTGTGAGCAGACACCCCCCTTTTCTTGGGAAGTTGTGGTGTTTAGTGAATTTTCTCAGCCACTGGATTATTGCCTTTTGTCTCAGAGCTCTCTTAGTTCTGCTCTTATCTTGACCTGCCCAAATTGCAAGTCTTTAAGGCTTTCTGTATTGGGCTTCTTAGAGTAATTGTTTTAGAAACAGAAAAAAAGATTAAAAAAAAAGAGGGGGGCCCTCCTCACAGATCTAATGGGTTATTGAAATGCTAAGAGACAAGCCAATTAGGGCTATTAAGGAAAGATCCAGGGGGCAGAGAGATCAGTTTTCCTTCAGGATTTGCAAATGAGCCTCAGGGCCTGAGCTCTGCCCTTCCCCTTTCTATGTTCACCAGAACTCCAAAAGGCCTCTGCTTTTATTTTTGAGTTTTTCTTGCTGTTTTTTGCTATGCCTATCTCCTCTCTGCTGGGCTGGCTGCTCTCAGATTCTCTGGTGTCTGGTCTCAGTCTATCTATGGTTGGAGTTTGGATTAGTAGAATGAGTTTCCGATAAGAGCTGCCACTGCAGTTCTCCCTTCTCCTTCCCAGCGCTGACGGCCCCTCCTCCCATGGGACTGAGCCTGGCAGGGAGGGGCGTGGGTCCCCTGGCCACAAAAACTTACAGATTTCACTGATCACAGCAGTTCCACGTTTTCATGAGTATTGTATGAAGTATGCCCAAAGTCAGATTGCTCTGTTGTGTCCAATCCACGCAGTTCCTGGCTTTCTACCTGCTTCCCTGGAGGAGTAACTAAAACATACACCTCACCAATCCACCATCTTGCCCTGCCCCCAAAATTAATTTTTATCCTTTCTTCCCCAACTCTGGCTTCTTTAATGATTTCATAACTCTTCAAGTGTACTGATTCTGTTCTCAGTAATATCCAGTACACCAATAAATACATCCAAGATATTCTTCATTTCTGTTACCTTCTTATTTCTAGCATGTCCTTCTGATTCTTTATTAGAGTGTCCATCTTTCTGTTTACATTACCCATCTGTTCTTGCATGTTCTCCACTTTTTTTGTTAGAGCCCTTACCATATTAATCACAGTTGTTTTAAATTCCCTGTCAGATAATTTCAAAAAATCTGTCATATCTGAGTCTGATTCTAGTGCTTGTTTTGACTTTTCACATTGTGCCTCATTTTGTTTTTGTTTTTTGTTGTTGTTTTTCTTTTAGGATGCCTTCATAAATTTTTGTTGAAAGCCAAATATGTTGGTCAGGTAAAAGGCACTGAGGTAAATAGGTCATTAGTGTGAGGTTTTATGCTTATTTGACTAAGAGTTAGGCTGTGTTTACAGTTCACTATAGCTGTAGGTGTCAGAGCCTAAAATTTCCTCTGGTGACCTTGTTTTTGTCCCATCAGTTTTCTTTAGGTTTCCTTAGAGACTCTTTCTCAAACAGGGTCTGAACCCTGCAGTTCTTTTTCATGATACTCCCCTGTTATTTTGAAGGAGTCCTATTGATGTGGTAGGGAAGTGAGGGTGGGGGAGTGGGCACATTCTATTATCCTATTATTAAATCTCAGTCTTTTAGTGAGATATCCCAGGCTATAGCTTTCACAAGTGCTTTTTGCTCTATACCCACTCCATCCTTAAGTGAGATAGGAAAGCAAGAGGGGCCTGGATTTATATATTCCCCTCATCCCAGGTCAGTTAGGCTCTCATAAAATACAGAATGGTTAGCCTCTATTAATCAGTTTCCCTTGAAAGCATATTTTTGTTGAAGAGAATAGCACACCCTTAGTGTATTTCAAAATGGTTACTTTTCCCCATCCCCTGCCGGAAGCACAGGGAAATTTTTCTCTGATCTTCTCCTAGAGAGCCTGGTTGGGCACTATGAGGACCCAGGTCCCATGCCCCACCCCCTCCTCCATTATGAGATATACACAGCCGCCTACATGACCAGGCAACCCCCCACCCCAGCCTCCAGGGGGGAAAGCATGAAAACTTCCCTCCCCTAATCACTGTTAGTAACCAAATCTCACTAGAAACTCTGTTGTCACAAATCTTTATAAGCACCCCCCTTGGCACTCTTCTCTTTCTTTTTCTTGTATTTCACTATCCACAGCTGGCTGCAACCTTGAGACCATATTCTCTTGTCAATAAGTCCCAATTAAACCCATGTACCTTGTGTGTTCTTTGGTCTTAAGGCTAAACTGGGCTGGAACAGTTTAGTCTCCTAGAAGCAAATCTCAGGAAAGTTGGTGGACCCCCTTAGAGCTGTGTCCCAGGAGTTTTTATTTATCAAGCTAGCCCAAGCTCAATTTTCAAGAATTAGTGAATTACTATTTCAGTATTCTTATCAGTTTCTGTCTCTGGTGGTTGCTTCTGGTCAAGTAAGGTGTGATTCCCTGTACTTATCCATCTCTTCAGTTTTGGGGTAGTGGTTTGCCGTATAACCTCAATTATCTGCTGGATCTAAGAAGAGATATTGATTTTCAGTTTGCTTAGCTTTTTTCCTGTGTGAGAATGTAAAAACTGCCAAGCTCTTTCTGTGTCTGACAAGGCTGCAATGAGATTTGACTGCTATGAGGTCAAAACTATTTTTTCACGTATTTTATATATTTTTTTGTTTTCCCATTTGCTTTCCAGATTCAATTTTGCATTTTTTTTTGATAACACTTTTTCTTCAACTACTAATTTTATGGGATGGTTACACATCATTTAATAATACATTTTTATCCAATTGTTGACAATACCTTAAAAATCAATTGATTTTCCTAAGGAAATTCAACAGTCATTGAAACATATTCATCCTAAAAATCAGTCTTCCTACTTCTTTCATAAATTCTTGTTCTTTTTTTGAGATATTCTTAAGGGGATGAAAAGACTTTGAAATCTAGAAAGTAAATAGAGAATAGGGACATAATTCTCTATCATTTCTTACTGAAAGATTTGCAACTTCTCAGACCTGGGAGAAACTTCCTTTCAGTTGGAATTATATATTACAGTTGTATGGATAAGCAACTTTTGTGTATAATATAAAATTCAATAAATATGCTTAATGAATAAAAATAGAAGTAGTGTTCTTTTCCTTTCATGCATTTTTTGGCTCATATGTGTATAGTAAATGTCATTTTGAACTACTGTTTTATTTAAAAATGTGATTGGGTAGAGTTTCATCCCATTTAGCCAGCTTATTACATCATCCAACCAACAAGCTCTACTGGCTGCCTCCTGGCTACATAATTCTTGAAGAACCAAGGAGAATAATTACATGCATGGCAGCATCTTAAACATTTGCTGTCAAATTTGTAGTCAGTTTATTTCTTTGAATCTACAATTCCTATGAGAAACAGACTATGGCTGGTTTTCCTAAAGCTAAAAGGATATCTATGCTTGTTATATTCTAAAAATATTTATTTGTCATGCTATTAATTATGTAAATTGCAGTAGACTATCCAATAACATACATTTACCATGGAGAAATAAGTAATTCTTCTTTGAATACTCTTAGAATAGTGAGTTGAAATATATGAATCTGCTGTTATTTCAGGACCGCTCAACCTCTACAGGAAAACAAGTGATGAAGAAAACAAATATGAATACAAGATTGCTGAAGGAAGGGCACATTATCATATATTAGATTCATAAATACACATCTTTAATTTTCCCCAATTAGTGAAGATTTTTATCTTATGCCTCTTTATAAATATACAAGACAATACATTTCCTATAAGAAAATTATTCAGTCTCTGTTCTAAGTTTAAGATACTAACATAAATACATAACAATATTAAATATTTTTAAATATCATTACTTTAGAAAATGCATTGCACTTGCCCTATAATATCCAAATGTCTGCTATTGGAGGAATTGCTACATAATAATATTTCTCTTCAAACATGATTAAATATAAACTATGTCACAAGAATCTTCTTCCTCTCCCAATTTTATCTAAAAAAACTTCTAAATATGAGTACATAATCCCATGGTAATTTTTGAATCATGTTGTGAATCCTGCTATGATTCTCCTATGCATTGTTTTCAATTTAATGAATGTTAAGTGTGACAGTCAGAATTGCATATAAATAAGTTGTTTCTATGAATGAGCATTTTAATTATTTGGTTTACTCAGTGCAGATCAGTGAAGTTAATAAAGTACTCTACTTGTCATCAAGCCTGTTAACAGGAAAGCCTCAGTAGAAAAGATATTTCATTTTCACGATTATCTAAAAGCTCACTTTTCTGTGTCCCACAGATATATTTTAATTTTTCTATATATCAATTAAAATTTTCCAGAGATGAGAATAAAATAAGTAAATCAGTTTCCCAATTAAGAATGTGATTTTACAGATCTTGATAATCATAGCCTCATTTATGTTTAATTGGCAGCAACTAAAATAATGCAATACATTTCTCATAACCAAGCAAGGAAAAATGTTTTTCTCTAATTCTGCAGTAGTAATTTTTAATTCTGAACACTTAGGAAAAAAACTCAAAAGATGCCCTCATCAATTGAGCTATACATAGTAAACAGTTGCCTGCACTGCAGTCCAAGTTATAGACCATTAATGAAAACAGTCCACTAATATTCAGGTATGTCTTGATTTTACCTAGTGCTGAACCCCACCTGACTTACTGGGTAATTTATTCCTATTTTTTTTTTTTTTTCTATTTGAGCTCTTTTAGGTTTGTTGTGATGATGAGAGTATTAAATAGTCTTAGGGTTGAGACTCAGTACTCTTTCATACTACCTATGTGACACTGGGTAAGTTACTAAACCATTTTGTGATTTAATTTCCTCACTTTCAAAATTGGGACAATAATAGTACCTACCTCATAAGTTTATATGTGAATTAGATGAGATAATGAACATTAAACACTTTGCACAATGTTTGACACATAGAAGGTGCTCAGCATTGTTAGTTTTCCCTCTGCTATTCAATTTCTCCCTTGTTTTACTGACTTGAATAAGTAACTTCATTCCATCGTGGCCAGAAAGGGTTCTCTCTCCTTTGTGGACTTTGAAACAATGATAGTTTTACAACTTTGTAGTAAAGTATATAAAACTCAAGTATTTACAACTTTGTTAGTGAAATCTTTTGGAGAAAGAAATGAAGCTATAATTTATCTTTCGTCACACAAAACCACACCCTACAAATTCTACCTGTATCTGAAGCCATCTAGGAGTTACATGTGTTAAGGTCAAGCTGCTGAGAACTGCTCAGGAAATGATAGCCTTTAAATAAAAGAGAGGCATTGGTCCATTGCTATTTCATGCTTCTAAACTTCATGATCTCTTAGCAGTTCTGAATAATCTTTAGTCTTCCCAACCCTAGTCAGTGTCCTTGCCTTTTCTCCTCACTGTCTCAATCAAAGTGTGGCATTTTCCTAAAATAAAAGCTCTATCTGTATTTTCCACAACTGACTTCACTGAGAAAAAGCCATGAGATCAAAAATTCCCTCCCTGGGTCTCCACTACAGCTCCATTAGAGCCTACCTTTTCCTTTTTCCCTTTTCCCTTCATGGAAGAAATGTGTCTCCTGTTCAAGTCCAGCCTCTTTGATAATACTTTATAGTGGCTGTTGTTAAAATGTTACTATGTCATCTTCTTGACCAAAAGGGGGAAATGAAAGGAAATGAAATAAGCTTCAGTGGCAGAGAGATTCCAAAAGCAGCCGAGAGGTCACTCTGGTGGGCACTCTTATGCACAGTATAGACAACCATTTATAGGTTCTAAAGAATTGGGGTAGCTGGTGGTAGATATCTGAAACTATCAAACTACAACCCAGAACCCATGAATCTTAAAGACGATTGTATAAAAATGTAGCTTATGAGGGGTGACAATGGGATTGGGAAAGCCATAAGGACCACACTCCCCTTTGTCTAGTTTATGGATGGATGAGTAGAAAAATGGGGGAAGGAAACAAACAAACAAACAGACAAAGGCACCCAGTGTTCTTTTTTAGTTTAATTGCTCTTTTTCACTTTAATTATTATTCTTGTTATTTTTATGTGTGTGGTAATGAAGGTGTCAGGGATTGATTTTGGTGATGAATGTACAACTATGTAATGGTACTGTGAACAATCGAATGTACGATTTGTTTTGTATGCCTGCGTGGTATGTGAATATATCAATAAAATGAATATAAAAAATGTGACTATGTATAATACATAAAATAATTTTGAAAAACTTTGCATCCTCTCACATATTTATAAGTTTACATCAAAATATTTTAACATATGTTGAAATGGACTTAATTTTGAAGGTATTGCAAATATTGGCATTTTAAAATATCAGTGTTACATCAGTCTTTTAAATGCATTAAACAAAATTAAAATAAATTCAATCTGCAAGCCCATCCTTACAAACAGAAAATTAACATTATCTGTTTTATCATCTTCACTTTGTTTCCAAAGCATTTTCCCTTATAGTAACATGTTAGCTTAAATTATCTTAGTAATTGTCAATAAATACATATTGTTCTAGTTTGCTAATGCTGCAGAATGCAAAACACCAGAGATGGATTGGCTTTTATAAAAAGGGGGTTTATTTGGATATACAGTTACAGTCTAAAGGCCATAAAGTGTCCAAGGTAACACATCAGTAATCGGGTACCTTCACTGGAGGATGGCCAATGGTGTCCGGAAAACCTCTGTTAGCTGGGAAGGCACGTGGCTGGCGTCTGCTCCAAAGTTCTGGTTTCAAAATGGCTTTCTCCCAGGACGTTCCTCTCTAGCAAGCTTGCTCCTCTTCCTCTCTAGCAAGCTTGCTCCTCTTCAAAACGTCACTCACAGCTGCACTCAGTTCCATCTCCCTAAGTCAGCACCTTTATATGGCTCCACTGATCAAGGCCCACCCTGAATGGGTGGGGCCACGCCTCCATGGAAATATCCCATTAGTTATCATCTACAGTTGGGTGGGGTGCATCTCCATGCAAACAACCTAATCCAAATGTTCCAACTTAATCCCCACTATTATGTCTGCCTCACAAGATTGCATCAAAGAATATGGCTTTTTCTGGGGGACATAATACATTCAAACTGGCACACATATTCATATTTAAAACATGTTTGTTTCCTGTATGAAATTTTTTCTTCTGGATAAAGTTATCATTGCTATTTTCATTAGCACTGGATAGACCACTGACAAATTGAAAATTAAATACATATAAAAAATTGTTAAAATTTTTAATTGCCAATTTACAATTTAATTAGAAGAATTGAGCTTTAAAAATAAATTTATTAATTCACATGATAGAATTGAGTCATTTCATCATCAGTTCTATTAGTTTTGCATGTGTGCTGAATAGATACAAATTCTGAGGATCTCCTTCCAAGTCAAATGCTAACAATCAATGTGGAATATATTACATTTATTTCTAGTGATATTTCAGCAGATAACTTTATTAGAAAATCCTATAGTTTTTAGAAAGTAAAGAATTGGAAACCTTCTGATTGCAGAGTAATTCATTAACGAGTTGTAAGAGTCATTCACTTTTTCAGCACCACCACTACCAGAATTATTCTTTCATTTGGACATGTGTTTTCCCTGGGATAATATACTTTGGTGTAAATAGGAGGGAAATGATTAAGGAAAATGTTCATGGGAAAATTGATCTGATAAGTTAACTTTAGGAATGAATAAATGTGGAAGGTGAGGATCTGAAAATTGATTCCCTTAAAAACACCTCTATCCTAGTCCCAGTGTACTCTCGGGAGTGTATAAACTCCAGAGTCAAGAATGCGGCTATATATTCATTGCCCTTTCACTCCTCATTCTCTGCTCTATCTTTAGTCTTTCTTCACTCTACTGTATTTTTCAAGATATAAAATTGTCTGGCTACGTCCATTTCAGAAGTAAAATATTCCCTTGGCCCTCACATTCCATTCTAGTTACATCGCTAACTCTCATCTTAACATAATTTTTAAAATACTCCAATTTTGATTTTATCACCTCACAACTACTTCACTTCTTTTTTTGTTTCTGATCTCTCCAGGATACTGACACAATGCTTATTGGCATCACCAGTGACTTCCATATTAATATATCTAACAGATATATTCTTGCCCTTTACTGAATTATCTTTATTTCTTCAGCCGTCTATTCAACAGATACTTACTGAACCTGTACTATTTGCCTAATACTACATTTGGTGCTGGGGAAACTGAAATGAAGAAGTTAAATTATCCAATAAAGTGACACTTTTGACCATTTCCTCCCTTTGCAGCTGAGGTGTGAGACTGCGACACCAAGAGTCGGGGTGAATTCCCGAAGGTCACATAGCTTAAGACGGGTGGAGCTGGAAGACACTGCCAGTCTGACTGCAGAATCTGTACCTTTTCCTGCTTCTCTACAGTGCATCTACAGCAGCAGTTCAGTCACGTGTTTCAAAGAATCGGTTACCTTTAAGACCAATTAGAAATCTTGGAAAATTTTAAAGGAATATTCCGCTTATACTGCTGCTAATCAGTTCACTGAACCTGCTTCCTTTAGTGAGGGCACTGGCTTCATGAGTAATTTGAAAACTACCTTTCCCAGCTGGAAAGATAAAAGGGTCCTTGGAATCCTCACCACCTCACTCACTGTTGGGAACAGAGCTCATTCCTTCTTCTTTAGAGTTTTCAATGTCTAGACAGAGAAGGTCTATATTATTTTGCATTTGAAGCCTGAGGTGCTGGAGTCAAGGGCTCAAATTCTCTTTTCGTGCAATTTCCAAAGTGAAGGAGCGAGGCATACTTGAGTGATGCAATAAAAAAGAGAACCTTCTTATACCTGGGACATAAATTGGTGGCTAAATAGATAGAGATCAGAGTAGGAAGTATACATTCCAAAATATGAGCAGTGATTATCTTTGGGTCAAGGAATAATTTTATTTGATTATTTTTATCTATCATATATCGCTTTTGTAATAAAATTGTGTAAAAAGAACATATATGCACATTATTATAAAATAGGGACTTCCACATTAAGGGAAATGTGGGAAGAAATATCTCACTCCACTTTCTACCTGGTTCACTGGCTTTTCTGCATGGACTCATTTCCATTATTGGGGAGACTGCAAAACTTTGTTACCCTTTGTTCTCCATTTCTTCATTGTTTTAATTTAAAGTATTTAATGGTCCCTGCACATATAACTACTGTGTCTTTCTCCTTTCTGAATTTTGCATACTGTGACATGGGAGGCAGGCCATAAGCAACATGCAGCTGGCTGGATAAATGCCTTCCATTTTGGATACTCTGTATTCTCCCTCATAAATCCCAAGGTCTTGACAGGGATTGACTCATAAAGGAGGGGCATATGTTAAGTTGACCTACATGCAAAAAATATAAAACAACTTTTAATTGGG
Source organism: Choloepus didactylus (assembly GCF_015220235.1). Lineage (NCBI taxonomy): Eukaryota > Metazoa > Chordata > Mammalia > Pilosa > Megalonychidae > Choloepus > Choloepus didactylus. The sequence goes on along the minus strand of NC_051309.1, from coordinate 185,860,754 downwards.
CAAAGCACTTCTAATGATCTGCAGAAAAGTTATGTGGTGTAAAAATCAATGAGCCATGGAACTCTGCATGCATTAAATTTGCAGGCATATGGCACTTGCACAGTGTAAAAGTGATATGCATGGGGGAGAGAAATCAGATAGAATGAGGCATACTACATTGAAGCTGCTGATCACAGATGGGCCAAATTCTGTAAATATTTCACAAAAATCACTCTTTATACTTCTGTGTTGGCTATTCTCAGAAGCTACTTATTATTTTTAGCATAAATCTGGGGCTATTCATCACTATTTAGCATACACTATTTAGCTACTCTAGTACACCATCAACTAGATAGAATATTGGGAGGTATTTTCTGATCATAAGCACTAGGGATTGAAAACTAGTTATTGAGAGCAAGACGGTATGCAAACTGGATTGAGTTAGTAGTAGAGCTTGCCAAGATAGTTCTGTCAGTCCAATTAGGGTTTACTTCCTCTTGTGGTTAGATAACTCTAATGTGATCACATTATCTTCCAAACTGGGACACTTCAGAGAGTGAAAGAAGGTGAAATTAATGATTGCATCAGGAAAACAGACACAAATGGGGAAAATCTTGACCAAATGGAAACACATATCCCTAGACTAGTTAATGCAGAACTGATACAGACCGCCTCCTTCCTCAGCAAACCTCCATTCCAGGTGATTAGCTTCCTGAATCAGATGCTATCAAAGCCAAAGCAGTCAACACAGATTTTGCTTATCCAATTTTTATGTTATCTCTTTGTTGAGGTGTGATTTACATATGCTCAAATGAAGAAATCATAAATCCAGTCAGCTTTGACAAATGCACACTCTCATGTAGTCCACACTCCTATCAATATATGGAACATTTTGACCATTGCTAAAGGTTGTTTCTTGCTCCTTCCTAGTGAATCTCCCTCCTCAAGAAACAACTGTTCTGATTTCTACCACCATCAATGAGCTTTGCTCTTTCTAGAATGTCATTAAATAGAATCATATAATATGTAATTGTATTGTTTGACTTCTCTCATGAAGAAATATGTCTGTGAAATGCATCTTTACTGTTCCATATGTCAGTAGTTTGTTTCTTTTGATTGCTGAGCTAGGTGGGCTTACCAAGTTTTAGGCTTTTAATTCTCACAAAACAAATTTTATTGTTACAAACTGCTTTCTTTTGCCTAAATATGATATCTCTTAAAACAAAAGAAACCTAAGAGATATGGAGAATAACCAGATGCTAATAATAATTAATAATTATTGAGAGATCTGAGATATCTGAGTATCTTTACAAATTAGTTCATCTGACTAATTCCTGGAATCTGTAGCACTGAGAAGAAGAGCTGTGCCAAGGATAAAATTAAGTCACCTCAAGGGTGAGTTAACTTTTTATTTTATTGACTGTTCTTACCACTTTCTATGCCTTCTCAAGCCCATTTATAACCTATTATTCAGGAAAAAGCATACAGAGAAGCACCAGGGGTAGATATAACAATATATTTACATTGATTTGATGTGGGAAATTAGGATTATCATGGCAGCCTATCTCAGAGAAGCCAAATATATTTATATCTGGCTTCTGTTAGCTTTAACTCTCATGCTTATACTTCTGCTATAACAGAAAATCTGCTAGCACATAGGCCAATGACAAATGCATGCTTATCCTTTTAAGGTACCAGATGTGCTAAATTAGCAAGTTCTTACTGGACTTATTTTCCGATTTCAAAAAAGATCTTGTTATTTGTTTTATTTACTAGAACAATAAAGCTAGAAACTTAACTGAACGTCACAGCTTCTAGGAATTCTGGTTTGTCCATCATTAAGCTCCTATTCTATTATTTTTTAACTTTTAATTGACCTTCTGATAATTAAATTCTCTGATGGTAAGCAGTCCTACTATAATATTCATTTGCTTCAGGGAGAATTAAAAAGGAAAAAAATATGACTTTACATTAAGATGTATTTTTCAATCTTCACCTGCATTGTGAATTCATACCTGGTGATTTTGCTAGATGCTAAGATTATAAAAGTGATAGAGCTACATGAAGACTCTGACTTCATGAAGATTACATTTTACTAGAAGAAAAAGGTGAAATAATTAAAATAATTATCAATTATATTCCAAGAGGAAAATAGGACTTAGAGAACAATATATAGGATAGAGATGAGGGTGACAATATAGATAGGATCTGGAAAGTTCTCTCTGAGTAGATAATATTCAAGATGAGACTTAAGAGAATTAAAAGTAGTTGGGCTTGAAACAAATTGGGGGACAGAAGTCCACACAGAAGAAGTACCACATGCAAGTCCATAAGGCCAAAAAGAGTTTGGCAAGTTTTAAAAACTTAATTCAGAAATATAAGTAATAAATTATTATGGTTATAGAGATGTAGTCATTATAAAATTATACATATGAGGACTGCAGAATTATTCTCAGCACTTTAGGAAGATATATCTTTCTAAACAACTACATCCCTTACATTATCAGAAGTTGATCTTGAAAACCTTTTACTATGTTCTCTTATTCTAAAATATATCAGAGAAATTTACCTGGGAGGAAAGTGCCAAATGACAAATACATGGTAAGTATGTTTGTGCCTTTGCCTGGATTTGGAAAAAGCCAAAGAAGAGGATTTATTGAACAAGAACATATGGTCAGATACCTGTTGTTTAATTTTAAAAGATTTAATATATTCCTTCAGACTAGGAATTAGTACCAAGGCTACGAAAACAAATACTGGTTTGGAAATAAGTGGGTAGATTAGACCAAAAGTAACAAACATATATGCAAAACTTTTGAGGAAGTCACTTAACCTTCTGTCTCTCCGGCTTCTCATTTTTAAAATGGGTGAGAAATATATTTACATTATAGGGTTATTATGGAAATTAAAACAACAAACAAATAACATATAATGATTCCTGGGACATAGAAACACTTCAATAAAATTGTTGTTGTCACTATTCTTCTTATTAAGCTGTATAAAACTGCTGTGTCACTTATTGTGAAAAGGACTGTTGCTGACAAACACCTTAACTACTAACTACTTAGGTAATGAGAGCGGTTGTCTTTTGCTTTAGCACAAAAGGAAGAAACGGGAAAGATTATGAGAGTGGTATATAAAGAACTTTTCTAGATCCTGTACTGTTTGAGAATGAACTTTTATTAGTATCAAGGATAATGAGGGATTCCTAACCTTGAGCTTCAGATGAAATCACCTTTCATCTTTTAGGAAAAAAAGAGACTTTCTAGAAAGGCACATGGCATTATGTTTTTGAAATATAAAGTCACCAGTAGAGTGAACTCAATGCATAATCTCTGCAAGTTCCAGAATTCCAGAAATAATTGATTGTTGCCTCATTTTTAAAAAATTTCAGATGAAAAATATTCTTATAAAATGTGCTTAGGGTTAAACTATATGATACCACATGATTCTAATCATCACCTGCTCTCCATACAACTATACACACACAATACACACACATACATCCCCACTGTCTATCTCTAATACAAATTGGTTTGGGCTAGTGGCACCTCCTATTTTCTGTTAAATATAACTCCACATTTGTTATTGCAACTAATCTTCCTCTTTAGGAAAATGCTGCATTACTATACCCTTCCTCTTAAATGTTGGTCTATTTTTTTTTTTTTTTTTGCTATTTTCTTTAAGTAACTCTGATGATTACAATTTTATTATTTTTGTACATGTTTCAGAAGTATGAGATAAAAATTTGGTGTAAAATTGCAACGAAAATTTTTGAGACACTTTTTTTTTAAATTAGGGAGATCCTAGGTTAATTTCTACCTTGATCAATTTGAATAATTTTTCCTACACAAAGAGGGTATCCTAGAGCTCTTTAAGTATATGAGTACCACAAATCCATGCCCCCCATAACTTCACCCATGGTTAGTCCACTTCCTACTCTGGGCTTGGTCATGTGACTCACTTTGGTAAATGGGACAATAGAAAACGTGATGTAAGGCAGGTGGCTCAGTCACTGTCATTATCTCATGTGACAGGCAAATAGCAGAAGCAGAGCCACCCAGCTGACCAGCAGCTGACTCATGATACAGGAGTGAGCCCATTGAAGATCAGAAGAGCTGCTCAATTGAACCAAGTCTAAATTACCAGCCCACAGAATCATGATTTAAATAATGTTTATTTAAACTACTAAATTTTGGTGCATTTTGTTTTGTAGCAAAAGCTGAATGGTACACCGTCAATTTCATTTTAAAGATATGTTTCCTGAGTCTCCAACTGATGCCAATTACTGCATCTTTCAGTTACCAACAGATAAGGTACGGCACACTAAAGTGAGGATAGTTCATTAAAAGCTTAATAAAAGGGCTATGTATGTAGGTAAAGACCAAATGTAAGGAAAATACAAGGATTAGTGCTGTATTCCAGGATGTGCAATATTAGGAAGATATTATCATCCCAAAGACCAAAGTCCAAGGGTAGAAAGTTGTTGCTAAAACCCAGTGACAGTGTGGCATGGGACCAATTGTTTGAAGAATACAACCAGATCAGGTGGATTTGCATGGGTCCCTGGCCCAATATCACTGTCCGCTATAAATCTAGTTACCTATTGTAATTGCTACTGGTGCACACAGGTGCATTCATTTTACAAAATTGATCAAGGAGTACATTTAAAGTTTGTGTAGTTTACAGCTTGTAAATTTTTAAAATGTAACCAGATATCAAGCTCTGTTTAATGATAACATACTGAGTATGTTGTGTGACATGTATTAATGTCTGCAACTTCTTTGTAATGCATCAAAAATAATACATGTTAGTTAGGGATAGAAGATTAGATAAATGAATAAATATGTGGTAAAGCATATATAACATGATATTAATTGTAGAATCTACATTTTGGCATATAGTTACTGACTGGATAATTCTTTTAACTTTTCTGTATGTATGAAAATTTTATAGTAAATTGTTGGGAAAAATGAAAAGATAACGATGGTCTTGATATGAGCCAGGCAACTATTCTAATATTAGTGAAAGTACACTTTATTCTAATATCAGAAAAAGTAAACTTCAAAGCAAGAAAAATTACTAGAAGTAAAGGGGGTCACTGTATAACAATGAAACCCATGTTTAATAGGAAAATATTAAAATTTTAAATTTACATGCACATATTAACTTAGCTTCAGAGTATATAAAGCAAATATTGCCAGATCTACATGGAAAGCTCGATAGCTCTTGAAAATGAAAATTTTTAATATGTCTTTCAATAAATAATGCAATAAGCAGACAAAAAAATATCAGCAAGGGTAGAAATGATATCAACTCCACTATAACCAAACCTAGTCTGACCTTGTTGAGATACATGTGTAAACAAACACAACACATATGAATAAAACACTCTATAAATCATAAACAGAATAAACACTCATTTTATGTGAATTTTGTCTACTTACAAAGTCTCTTATTCTAGGTCAATTCAAGTAGATGAATTCATTCAGAATACTTTATTGGACAAAGGTAGAATTTAACTAGAAAGCAAGGAAAAATTAATTATAAAATCTTTACATGTTGGGAAATAAAGCAATCAAATTTAAAATAATATATATTGGTCAGAAAAGAATCACAATAGAAACTGAAAAACAATTTTAGCCTAATGATGCTGATATAGTAAATATTAAAATTGCTGGATTCTGCTAAAATATGTTTAAAGAAAAATAACATTAAATACCTATACTTGAGTGAAAAAAAGTCTAGAAATTAGTAATCTAAATGTCCACCTTAAAAAGGTAAAAATTAGAACAATGCAAACTGAAAATATTAAAATTAAGGAAATAAGAAACTTCAGAAATTACTGAAGTAGAAAACACAATAGAAAAAAATCACCAAGGCCAAACTTTGGTTCTTTATGAAGTTGAATAGTATGGACTGATTCTTAGAAGACTGATTATGAATAAAATGGAAAGCAATTAAATTGTCAGTATCTGAAATGAGAAAGCTGAGATCAACACACCCTATAATGATATTACTACAGAGATTTTAGAGATAAAATGGGTATATCAGAAACAAATTAGTGCCAGTAATTCTTAATACTATTTAAAATATACAACTTCCTTTAAAGACTTTGCTGAAATTGCCAAAAAAAAGGATTAGAAAATCTGAGTATCTACTAAAGAATTATAATTAGTTCATTGGAAAAGGAGACAAAGGTCAGAAACTCACCCTCACATACACAAAGATTTCATATATGATGAAGCATACTGGGTAATTTGGATACCCATATTGAAAAAACAACTCTTTAACCCTATAACATATTAGATACAAAAAAACCTTTGAAGATACAGTGTGTTCACCGAAACAAGAGAAAGCATCATGGGATCTGATCCCCTCCTCACCATTAGCAGTAAGGAAACTAAGCAAAACATGTGAAATTATTGTTTTCAGATATTTGTCAAACTGTAGCAGAGGACTGTAATCCCAATGAAGAGGAAGACAAACAAGGTGAGCCCTACGGCCACTCTGGCCTTCTACCAGGAGGTAAATTCTGGGCTGCAGTAAAGTGAGAGGGAAGCCAAGCAGCCAGGTGCTCTCACTGAGTTGACAGTACAGAGATCAGCATTTGGGGACAGTATCAGAAGAGAGAGAGTAACAGAGAAAAAGACACCCAGAACTATTCATAAGAGCACCTGTAAGTCATCTAGCATATGTAAGGAGAAATTGCATGAGGCCTGGCAAAGAACGACTATCAAGAAAAGAAAAGTTACTGGGGTGTCGTAAATTGAACAATTTCTGGAAGCTTACACAGGGATGGAATCATTTATGTTCACAAAGCCAGAGTGGAAAGATCTCACAGAGCATTTAATAGAGACCCTAGAAGGGTCACTCATTACTAGCAATTCTAAACTAGCCCTATATCAGGGCTATCCTAGACATGCCATAGAAAGCATAAGAGAGGGAAAGAGACACAGAGAGAAAGTGACAGAGAGAGAGAGAGAGAGAGAAACAGAAACTCCAAAGACAACCTGATCCACAAATGGCATTTTGTTCATGGAGAACAAAATCCAAAATAATATTTAAAGGCATTGAGCATCTACTGAAACTCAACACTTGTTCTTTGATCTAGAAATCTCATTCCTAGGAAAATACCAAGCAGAAATTTGTGTGTGTATGTATGTATAACAAAAGGCACGCATGAGAATGTTTAGCACTAATTTAAAAGCCAAATGGAATAAACTGCCTGCAGGATTATAGTGGATATTTAAATTATAATATTTTCATAAATTAAAATACTGTATAGTAAGGAAATTACACACGGTAATAGGCATGAATCTTACAGACATTATGTTGGGTTAAAAAAGTCAGATATAAAGAATACATATTAAACTATATCCATTTATACAAAGTTCTCAAACAGGAAAAAATAATCTACACTGTTAGTACTCAGGATAGTGATCTACTCTGGGGATTTATTGATGGGGGACAAAATGAAGGATCTTCTCAGATGTTAATAATGTTGAATTTTGTGATGTAGGTGCTGATTAGGCAGGTGTATTCATTTTGTGAAAATGTTTTGGTCTGTACACATGATTTGGGTCCATTTCTCTAAGCATGTTAGACTTAAATAAACTTTAATAAAGAAAAAAAGAAATGAAAACCAGAGAGCTGGGACATGTAAAACGGCATTTATGAGCAAAGGAACATCAATATGAAAACACTGGACTGAGAGAAAGAAACCTGGTTGTGTTTTATACCTAGGCCTTTAACTGAATGTGTAACTTTAGGACATTCACTTAACCGCTCTTGGTTTAATCTTTCCTCATGTTAATGACAAAATTGGGCAGAATAACTTGTAAAGTACTAGTTAATTTAAATGCTACATATTGCTATATATGATGTCACTATAGCACAAATATAATGGGCAAAATAATATGAGCCAGGAAATGCAAAGAACAATTGGATTGGAGGCCCATTTGTTTAAGTAAAAATTTGAAGTAAAGGAAAAACAAAATGTCAGAAACACCCTTTATTTTTCTGTATCTGCTTATGTGTAATTTAAAGTTTTTAACACATTACTTTTTCAGGATTAAAAAAAAAATGTGTTTGCAGACAGATTGGTAATGTTTTTGGCTTGGAAACTTAACATCACATATGTTGTACAATATGTATAAAATTACCCTTCTGTTTTTCAGACAGATATGATACAAATACCACAAACAGAAGTTGTATCTCCTCTATGATTTTAATTTGCATTATTTTTTTCCAGTCATAAGCGCATATTCTTTTCATATGCTTTTCTTAAACAGTCATCTATTGAAGCAATGAATAATTTAACTCTGTGGCATATAAACAGAAAAGAATGTTTATATTTTTAAAATACTGCTACCTCAGTAATCTGTTATTTACACTGTGATGACTCTCTATTACACTCAAGATCCGATGCTGGTAAAATGCATGATTTCTTGGAAAACTTAACCAGGTAGAATATGTGTACTTAAGCATTATCTTTCACAAATCCATTGGGCATTCTACATGCTTGCCCTAATTATTTATAACTTTTACTCCAAAAGAGAACCGTCCAAGTCCCTTTCTTTTTCCTTACTTTTGCATATGCCCAAGAAAAGTACCTTGTATCTCCCTCCCTTTCTTTATTTGTTAAAATGTTATTTATTAGTTTCTTCTTTAATTTAGAAATGTAAAATAGTCCCTATTATAATATTATGATAGTCCAAATAATCCCTATTAATCCTTAGAAAGTATATATACACACACATATATAAGTACACACTTATAAATTAAGTGTATACACACACATAGTATGTGCATGTAAGAAAATATAAATGCATTTGCATAATGTATAATTATGCAAATGTAGTACGCATACACATGCAAATATAGTAAAAATATGACAGAAAATTAAACAAAACAACTCCCTGCTTCTCCAAAAAACCAACAGATTTGAACAATTTTTCATGATTATTTTGGGAAAAAAATCACATAACTAGATTTTTCTAAGTATCTATTTATGAATATACCTTACATATAATACATTATATATAACCTATACATGAAGTGAGAAAATAAAGAACTAGCCAGACTCCTAGAGTAAAATCATTAAGCTCCTTTATTTCTTTTCCACTATCCTTCCAAACTATCTGTGGAACTAATTATTTCCCTCCTTTCATTGGAATCTTGTATAAAACTCATAAGAATTCACATGAATTTTCGAGTCACTGTCAGATAACAAAAAGTCTAATACTTTCTAATCCCCAATGTCTCATTTCAGTATTATTTTATTTCAGTTTAAAGCTTCTCTTATCCCCTGGTTTGGGCTTGCTCTAGGCTGGATATTAGCTTGAGAAAGGGCTGGGGCAGGGTAGTCATCATCTTTGGCTTTTAATTCCCACCTAGTCCTTCTCCCTCCTTTCCCAGCTTAAATGTTGATTCTGAACTTCACAGGGTCAAAATAGTATAAGAAAGCAAAAGAATTAAGGAGGCCAGAAAGTCTGATTTAACTGACGTTCTCATGAACTAACATTTGTGTTTTGTGAGCTTAGCAGATGTTTTAACTGACTATCGTATGAATGCTTTGGTTATACAGAGTCATCATCACCAGGCATTTCTTGCCTTTAATTTCTTTTGAAGCAAATGCATGTATTTTTCTCTCTAGTTGGCTAGACCATCTGCCTGGAAAGCTCCAACCTCTTTCAGCTGAACTGTCTTCCCTTTCCAGAACTGAGAGACTCTCAGGCCAATTCGAAGACAGCACCTTGTCAACACTCATCTTTGATGCATCGAATTCAAGAGGCTTCTCCTCTTCTGCTCTTTACTCTTTGGCCTCAGGTAAATCACCAATCTATTCATTTCAGTGTCTAGATAGTATCCCATAAAATGGAAAGTATGATTTTATTATCTCCTGTTGTTGCTATCACCAACAATTACCTTTATTTCTCATAATGAAATTTGTTGAATTTTTATTTTTTAGAAATATTGGCAGTCTTCTGAGATTTTACACTCCAACCAATAAACTGCTGATGATAATATTTGTTTTTTTACACCCTGATGTTGGTGTTGAAGACACTGTTGTTTACATTATTGTAATTATTATTATAATTATTATCATTAGTATTATTATATTCCTTAGTTTACAGAACCCCAGTGTGCCCAGTGTAATGTGATGAATCATGACTAGCCTAATCCAGTCATGGCAATTTCATTCTCTCTTGCCAGTTACTGTATATAAGACTGAGTTAGTCAAAAGGAGATATCTGCTTGCTAGCAAGTCTCAGGGAAAGATTTTACTGTCTTCATCCTGCTTTGAATATTACTGTATAGAAATTTGATAATTAGATCTGAAGTAACCATGTTGCTACCATGCATTCACAAGCCCAAGGATCAAAACCCAACAAATTAGAGGGGGCAGAACAAAAATGAGAAGACATGCAGGTTCTCGATGTCACCGCTGAACCATCATGCCAATAACACAACTACCTCCAATAGATTCTTATTATTTGAGATAACTGATTTCTTTAGACACTCTGGGCAGTTATACTGCTACTTGCATTCAAAAAGCATCTAACTGATAAAACGTGGTTTCATCAAATTTTACCTTACACAAATTGATTCATCAAAATAACCTTTATCTTTTGGAAGCTGATAATTGGAATATGAAAAATAATGTCTACTTCTTGACATTTAAATAACTGATCTAGTTGATCTCTCTTCTGAATTAAAAGTAATACATCAAACTGATAAGAACATGTACTATACTTGATCATAGCTAAAAGGGGAAAATCCTTGGAAATATACTTCACAAACAGTGAATCCTAAGTTAAACCATGGACTATAGTTAGTAGCACAATTACAAAAATGTTGGCCATCGTCAGTTATGCCAATTGTTCTACACCAATGCAAGGTGTTAATAATAGGGTGGTATATTAGAATCTGTGTTTTACGCATGATCATTCTGTAAACCTATAACTTCTCTAATGAAGGAAAAAAAGGAATATGTTACTTTGGTTTTATGAAATATGGCCATACTATATAGAGTTACTCTTTTAAGTCATAGAAAACTAAAGTTCTTAGTTGTTTTTGAGCTGGCACTAGATCAGGTTTCACTCTGGGTAAACCCAGTGAATTCAAACCATATTTGGGGAAATAGAACTTCCCCAGATTTCTTTGTACTACTGTGAAAAAGTCCTAGCCTCCTGAGATATGGAAATACGTACCATATATAGGTAGGAAATATTTGCTTTCACTACCCTAGAAATATTTTACTGCTAATTTATTATGAGAAATAAATCTGTAGTCTTTTTTCTAATATTTTGCTCTAATATGAGAGGATACTAAATTTTCTTTTATGTATCCGATAAGTCTAAACGATGACAGCCAGGACTCGTTCTCTAGGTTAAGCTCCTGAAGTGGAAGGAAGACTGCATTGCTGTCTCCCTAGGTATTTATATTTCAAAAGAGATGAAACCCAAACTTGGAGACATTTCTGGGTCATAAAAGCCAGAGACTTGGAAAGACAGACTTACATTCCGAAAGGTTAAGGCAATAACTCAGTAGCCTTTCCATTCCATCTCAAAAGATCAGTGGTTTTTCTCCATTGTCTCTGGATGGGAGAAGGAGACAGCTGTTTCTGTCCTTTATATTAAGGCTGGAGGATTTAATTCTGCCCCTTCAGGACAGTTCTTATCAAAATAGATCAGGGCCAAGATCAAACAATCCATTGGCTGCCAGTAACCTGTCAGTCTTTCTTCAATAATTTGACCTAAAATTCAGTGGTAAATAGGAAGTAGGTCCTGTACAGGAAAAGAATGAAGAGAATATTGGAGAGAAGGGAGAAAGGAAGGAGGAAGAAAGGCAAAGAAAGAGGGAGAGAGAGAATGTGAGATATGCAAGTAGAAGCAGAGGGAATGGAATCCAGGATACTCCATGAACACTCAAAGCTGAACCTTAACTCATGCCTTTTCATTTATAATCTCCGTTAAACTTCACCTTTTTTTTTGTTTCCAACTCTTCCGTTTCTGTAAGAGATTGTCTCATTTGTTTGCAATAATCATTACTGCCCCCACAACCAACCTTAAACTTTAGTTACTTCTAGATTTCATAAATTTTTAAAACTCTCCCTAGCCTTTAATTTTAGAAAATGGTGTGCAGAAGAGAAATCTTTGTTAAAAATATGATTCTTTTTCCAAAGTTTTCACTGCCCTATGCCCTAACATTCTATTTTTGCTTTCTTGTGATCATGGATTCACAGAAATTTATTGATTGAATTTAATACTTGTTCCATTTTTATAAAGCAGTGGTTCCTAAATCTGCCTGAATAGTAGAATCACCAGGAGAGCTTTTAAAATATCTATTATTGAGTCTCATTCCAGATAAACTGAATCCCTACCTCCAGAACAGGGCTGAGAAGTTTCTGTTTTATTCAAATAACTCCAAAAGTCTCCAAGAAACAGTTATATTTAGGAGCCACTATTAGTTCTCAAAATAGTAGTTCTGCATATTGGTATTACCTGGGAAACATTAGAAAAAGACTGGTAGCCAAATCCTCCCTCCAGGTATACTAAATTAAATGGTCTGAAGTGGAGCCTGGGCACTGTTATTCTTCAAAGCTCTCCAGGTAATTCCAAAGTGCAGCCAGATTTAAGAAGCTTTTCTCAAGTGTTCTTAGGGGCTCTGGTGCTTAGAATAATCCTTTCTTTGAACTTCACCTGGAGAATTTAGCAACACTGTTCTCATCAGAGCTCTACCTCTATCTCTGTTTTAATCTCTGTACTATTATCTTTGTTGCAAAATCACTCAACTTGGCATCAGCAGAAGGGAAAAGATGTGGGTGGTAGTGAGCATGACAGAAAGAAAGAAACCTTTGTAGCAAGCATGAGGGTTCAATGTGCACCTGGCAGATCTACTCATTTGTTCATCAGTTTATTAATGCCACAACTATTTACTGAGCATCTACTATTTATCAGGTAGTATACTAGATATTGGGGATATAGGAAATCTGGGTGGGGAAACAGTCATTAAACAATTCTAATTAGCTCTTTAAAAGAAGGGAAGGTTGATAGATCTATATTGACGGTACATAGATTAAATTAGAGGATTAGGGGAGACTTCTTTGAGTAAGTGACATGTAAGGATTTGAAGAATGAGTTTTCCAGAAATAGTTAGAAAGCACGTTTTTGATGACTCAGAGCCAAGGAGAAGAGAAAGTGTCTTTACTACTCATTTGAAATCAGCATGCTCAACAAAGGGAACAAAGGAGAGAGAGAATTAGGCAGGAAAGTTGGGTGGTCAAATTGCAGTCATGTAAGTCATTTTAAAGATCTTTTTTTTTTTTTAAACTTGATTCCAAGGTCATTTTGAAGCCTTTGAATGGTTTAAAGCAAGGGATTGAGAACCTGTAGAGATTGGACCAATGGTGGCAGTTGAAATGGAGAACAGTTGACAAATTTGATATATTTGAAATAATTAGCAGGGCAGATAATTTGACAGAGTGTATGAGATAGGGATGTCAGTTGTGACCCCTGGGTGTTTGATGCAGCTGAAGGGGAATCACTGCTGATGTAGGGGGCAGTTGAAGGTTTGGGAAGGATCATGAGTTCCGTTTTGTTTAGATTTGGATATAAATGCAAGTGAGAAATTCAAATGGGGATGTTGAACAGGAATGGATAAGTTGCTAGAGCTCAGAATAGCAGCAGTAGAGATATGCCTTAGGAAGACAAGACTCTTTGAAGTCCTGGGAATTGATAATCTTCAAAAGGAGAAAAAGAACCACTGAAGAGGTAAGAGTAAAACATGAATTTGTGAAATTATTATAGTCTATGGAAGACAGTGTTTCAAGCAGGAAGGAGAGGGCAGAGGCAGAAAATCACCATAAGGGGTTTCTTTTTTTAAAACAGAGCTATGATAGGAACAGCTGAGGAAACCATTAGACATCCAATATTCCTGCATAGAAAGACAATTTTATACATATCTTAAACTATTCCTTGATTTCTTATACTAGGGAAAGCACCTGTGAAACACTGGAGTGAATGCAGTATTCCATTTGTTACAACTGGACATTTTCATACCCTCTCTTAGCTGGTGCGACTTTGGGAAATATCAATCACTGAACTGTGAAGTGTCTTAGAAAGGGTTTCCTGAGGCAATTTTTCTCTCTCTGGGCCTATGAATGCCTGATCAAATTCTGCTTTGCAGCACAATATTCCTTTGTCAATGGGTTGAATTAAATAGAATATATCACTCTTGTACTTTATAAATAGATGTGGTTGAGGCAATTTGATTATAATTTACAGTTTGAGTTTAGTCACCAAATTATTTATGAAATGTAAGTGCACAATTGGGTCTTAGCTACTGGTTTTAGAAATACTGGTTAGCAATATTGCCTGGGCAGCCCAGGTCTCTCAATGCCTTTGTCCAACTTGGATATGATTAGATAGCCTGGTTTCTAACCTCTGGGCATTCTAAATCAGGGGGGCCCAGGACCCCACGTCGGGAGAGAGAAGTATAAAAGAACATGCTGTGATTGCATGCTGTTGCTCTAACACCTGCTAAAATCAGTTGACAAAATAGATTTCCCTTTATCCAGATAAAGAAAGCTCTCCTTTTCCTTTAGGCTGACAAAAGAAGACTCCACTCAGCTGTCTTCATCGTGAAAGTTCATCAACCACAGCCTGAAGTGGCTACAGACTATAACTTTTAAGTCATGTTTTGAGCTGGAAATTCCCCCCTTTCTTTCCCATTGAGTCCTGTGTAGTTAGAAGTTGGCCACTCTTGTTTTGTTTTTAGCCATTTAAAATAAAATTGGAGCAAAATCCCCATAACATAAATATATATAAATCTGTGTGTGCATATATGTATGTATGTACATATGTATGTATAAAGCATACATCGCAAGGGCATTTAGTACATTCAAAGCACTGTGCAACCACTACCTATGTCAAGTTACGAAACATTTTTACCATCCCAAGAGAAAACCCCAGATCCATTAAGCAGTCACTGTACACACACCTACCCTGCTATTGTCCACCCTGCTTCATAGCTCCTGGCTACCACCAATCTGCTTTCTGTTTCTATGGATTTACTTATTCTGGCTATTTCCTATAAAGGGAAACATACCATATTTGACCTTCGGTGTCTGGCTTCTTTCACTTAGCGTGTTTTCAGGTTGATCCCTGTCTCAGAATGTATCAAAATTTCATCAATTTTTATGGTTCAATAATATATAATTGTATTTATAGACAAGTATCTGTTTGAGAACCTATTTTCAATTTGAGAATGGGGGAAGGGTACATATCCAGAGTGGAATCGCTGGGTCATATGGCAGTTCTATGTTCAATTTTTTGAGGAACTGCCAACCTGTTTCCCACAAAGCCTGTAATTTTAAATTCCCACTAGCAATGTATGAGGGTCCCAATTTCTTGACCTCATTGCCAACACTCATTATTTACCATTTTTGCTTGTTTGTTTTTATAGCTTTGCTAGTGGGGGTGAAGTAGTATCTCATTGAATTTTCCTAAAGACTGATAATTTGAGCATGTTTTTATTGTTTGTTGGCTATTTATATATCTTCCTTGGAGAAATGTCTATTCAAGTCCTTTCTCATTTTTTAACTGGGTTGTTCACTTTTGTTGTTGTTCTTGAGAATTCCTTATATATTCTAGATCCTAAGCGCTTATCATAAAGGTAGTTTGCAAATATTCTCTCCAATTCTGTAGGTTGTCCTTATACTTTGCTGATAATGTGTGTTTTCATTTCCTGGGCTGCTTAAGCACATACAATAAAATGGGTTGGGTTAATCAATGGGAATTTATTTGTTTATGGTTTTGAGGCTAAAAGAAGGTCAAAATCAAGGCATCATCAAGGCAATGCTTTCTCCCCAAAGACTGTGGTGTCCTGGGGCTGGCTATCGGTGATCTTGGGGCCCTTAACTTGTCACATCTCCTGGTCTCTCACTGCTCTTCTGGGTTCACTTCTGGCCTCCTGTGGCTTTCTCTCTGTCTGACTGATTTTCATTGCACTTATAAAGGACTCCAGTAACAGGATTAAGACCCATCCTGACTGGGCTGGGCCACAACTTAACTGAAGTTACCTCTTGAAAAGGTGCTACTTAAAATGGGTTCACACTCATGGGAATGGGTTAGATGTAGCAGCATGTTTTTCTGGGGTACATACAGCATTGAATCACCACAATGTGCTTTACACAAATGTTTTTAATTCTGATGAAGTTCAATTTATCTATTTCTTTTCTTTTGTTGCACATGCTTTTAGCGTCATATCTAAGAATCCATTGTCAACTCCATTCCCATGTTTTCTTCTGAAGTTTTTATGGTTTTGGCTCTTATGTTTAGGTCATGATCCATTTTGTGCTAATTTTTGATTATGATGTAAGGCAGGGGTCCCACTTTATTCTTTTGCATGTGGATATCCAGTTTTTCCATGTCACTGTTTTTGAAAAAACTGATTTAAAGAGTGGCTCATGAGGTTGTGGGGGCCAAGCAAGCCTAAATCCATAGGGTAGGTGAGCAGGGTAGAAATTTTGGTAAGATTGATTTTGTAGTCTTGAGTCTGAAATCCACAGGGGAGACCAGGAGACTGGAAACTCAGAGAGGATTAGATGGTGTAGTCTTGAGGCAGAGTTTCTTTTTCTTCCAGAAACCGTAATTCTTGCTCTAAATGCTTTCAAGTGATTGGGTAAGGCCTACCCAGGTTACTTAGAGTGATCTGTTTAATTTAAGTCAATTGATTGTTGATGCTCATCACATCTACCAAGTAACTCAACAGCAACATTTAGGCTGTTGTTTCTCCAAACAACTGGACACCATAACCTTGCCAAGATGACACGTAAAATTAATCATTACAAATCTCTAATTAGATTAGTACAAAAAAGTATTAAGGAATAATATGACTGGTAAAACAAAATGAAATTCCTTGATAGAGTCAAACTACATTAAACATTGATGAGAAATGGGAAATGATCAATCCTATGATCAATCAAATGATCTTGACTGGTGAGACTCCCAATAGGAGGTAGAAGTTTAAGTTTCATTTTACAGGAACTGATGGACATCTTGTTTCTATATACTTTGTGAAAATATTTTGAGCTAAAAATCCAAATACTACATAAAAATTATGTCAGAGATTCACTTTACAATTGCTAATAAATTCACAGATCCAGTGCATTATTTCAAATATATATCATAAAATAAAAATGAAATTTGTGTCAGAGTTTCAAGAACCCACATTAATAAAATTATAGTACCTAAGATAATCTTAAGAAGTTATGTGTATACATTTAAGTAATGTTACTTCCTTTCTTAGTTTCCTATATTTACAAATAAAAGCAGATGTCTTTAATGTTTATTATTCTCCTCTGTATCAACAACAACAAAATCCCCCCAAAATGCAAGGAAAACATTACTACAAGTATTGTTTTCTCTTATAGATGATTAGTATGAATATATTAAGGTATGAATATATTAAAGTATGATTAAGGTATGAATATATTGTATTTTTTTCTGTAAGAAAAATCAGTTGACATAAATGTTACATATTTTGGCCATTACTCTCTTACATTTAGCCTATTGTGATATCTCTTTGTTTTGCTTTTTACCTGAAAATGTGCTCCCTTCTAGTGTAGCATGCTTTAGAATTTGGGGTTAGAATTGGACTATTTCACTTCCACTGGTTCACCATTTTCTGAAAAAAAACAAACTCAGGTTTTCATTTGATGGCAATGAGGCATAAATATCAGCTGAATTTTATGCTTACTTCAGTGGACATCTGTATACATACAATTTCTATTCTATTTTTGGTAGCGAGTTATAGTCCTATTCATTTCCTGGAATAACTCCTTTATTTCTCATTATCTAGAGACCTTCCTATTTCATTTGATCTTTACCACTATTTGCTTGAGTTTAATGAGTTGTTCTTTGATTTGTCAAAATCATAATGATGTTGAAGTAACTTTATAGTTTTCAAATTCATATTTCCACATGGCATTATATAAAGTATAAATAATACTATTCATAAGTATTATTATAAATGCTATTTATAAATGCTATTATTTTATAAATACTGTTGTTTTACTCATCACACTCCATAGTCTTCTTGGCTGGCCTGTAAACTCACTGTAAAAAGTGAAGCTTATTCATATTTATCACCAGCACCTAGCATAATTGAGTGAATGTATGAATGAATTTCAAAATCCAATGATTTTTGGTGAAAAATGTTAAAATGCCTTATATAAATCTCAAAAGGCAATAGTATATTCTTTCAATACTCATGGTTTTCAGTGACTGTTGTGTGGATGTTCTGAAACATTAATATTAAACTTTAAAAAAGTTTAATGCTATTTTCTGGGCAGATAATTTTTCATATTCTGTTGCTCATTGCACTTGTCTCCTTCCCTATGGTCTCTGCAGATGCTCCTCTTTATTTATCTCTACAAAAGTCCTTGCCCAGAAACAAAATCACATACATGATTAGGGGAACTCAGAAAGAACTTGAGAATAAATAATTCAGGAAATGTCTACAACATATTGTTAAGGCTCAACCATTACTGCATTGGTCTCTGGACCTTCTTGATAGTATATTCCATCAGAAAGTCGGGAAAAAAAAGTTGATTCACCCCCATAAAAGAATTTTTTTCATTTATAAACCATATGCATGTACTGTGCATTAATGTATCATTTAATTATAAATACCACAAAATTGGTCATTTCCACTGAAGTAATACATGTTCCCATATTTTCTTTCTGCACCCACAGTATTATTTCTATGCACTTTTGGGACACTGAGAACCTTACTTTAAATACTATCACCCATCTCATTTCCATATTTAGCTGATGTCTTTCCAGTAACAAATAGTAAATGGGGATGGTGGTAACTAGGGAAAGGGAGAGAGAGAGGGTGTGTGTGAGAGAGAGATTTTCAGTATGGAGTGAGTCCCTTGAGTTTTAGGTAACTTTCATTATACGAATTTTTCCCTATAATTCTGCAGAAATGATAGTATACAGCCTGATAAGAGTTATTATTAGCAAAGAAATAAGAATGCATCAAATATATTGTGGTGTTTATGTTACCCAATTTTGTTATGTTGGGCTTTGGACTTTTATGTACTCCTTATTCATTAATTCGATCATGTTTTTAATGACATCAAATGCACTCAATCAGGACAGGTTCTGGCTTCCTGAAATAGCTGCCATAAAAAACACATTAAGAAATAAATTGGTATGTCTATATGCACCATCTTCAAGATTCATTAAGATGTCTGGTTGTTAAAATACAGAGAAACCATTTAACTATATTATGTGCTAGTAGCCTGGTGTTAGCCCAGTGCAAGATAACTCTGTAAAGATTTACCAGCTCTTCTAAGTGAACCAGTAGCCATTATCTAGGAATACCCAAAAGACATAGGTATAGGAAGACCTCAATTATCTGGAGACTGACTCTCTGGCAATATGCTGCATTCAGAGTACACAGGACTGATATAAAATAATGATAAAAATATAGGAGAAAGAGACAAAAGAGAAGCAAAGGTAAACAAAAAACCATGAACTGTAAGATCATAAGATGAAATAGAATCCAGAAGAAGGAATAGAAAAGTGGTCCAGAGACAGTTTACTTAGCAACAGGGACCATAACAATAGAAGAAATAATGAATTTCTTCTTTTAAAAAATTAGGTAAATGACAACACAGCACTGAGAAGCTGACAACTCTCTAGCCCCCCATCCATCTCAGAGCCTTTAATGACAATCCTAAAGTACATTAGTTTTAGTAGGGCAATGCATTCTGCTTTCCTCTGGGGCATTTGAGAAGATAAGCGAACTATTTAATAATAATGAATAATACCATTTAATAATTTTATTGCTTCCTGTGTGCCACATTTATTCTAATGTATGAATATGTGATGCACTTACTCCCCTCAATTAACCCTATGAGATAGAAAATAGTGTGATCATCACTTTAGCAATGAGGAAATGGATAGCAGAGAAGTTAGATAACTTGCTCATGGACATTCATGTTTCTAAATAGCTGAGTAAAGTTTTGACCCCAGGCAGGTAAGCCACAGAGGACACTGATTCAAAAAATATTTGATTAGCTCCATTTGTGTGCCAGGCACTATTCTAGGCACTTTGGATGATTAAGTAAATAAAACAAAGAACCCTTCCCTCATGGAGTTCTCTATATTGCCTCAAAAACTATAGAAGGCATTGTTATATCCTAGAAAGACATTAGCCCCTAGAGGAATTGCAATAAGCAATTTTTGCCTCTAAGTTAATAATATATAAAATATTTTGCAGAGAGAGTTTTCATTACACTACTTTGAAGAACACTAAAATGAACACAATTCTTACATCTCTCCAAGGATTTTTCTTTTTTTGAAGAAACTGTAGGTTTACTGAAAAATCATGCATGCAGTGCAAAGGTCCCATATACCACATTATTATTAGCACCTTGCATTAGTGTAACAGATTCCCCACAATTGATGAAGGAACATTTTTAAAATTGTACTATTAACTATAATCCATGGTTTACTTTAGGATTCATGGTTTGTGTTGTATAGTCCAAGGGATTTTTTTTTAATTATTCTAGTAGCATATATACAACCTAAAATTTTTCCTTTTAACCAATTCAAATATATAATTCAGCTGTTAATCATGTTCACACTGTTTTGCTACCATTTCCACCGTCCATTAACAAAACTTTTCCATCATCTAAAATAGGAACTCTGTACAATTTAAGCATTAACTCCTCATTTACTACCCCCACCACAGCTCCTGGTAAACTACATTCTAGTTTTGGATTCTATGAATTTGCTTATTCTAAATATTTCCTAGTGAGATCATACAGTATTTGCCCTTTTGTGTTTGGCTTATTTCACACCACAAGATATCTTCAAAATTCATCCATGTTGTCACATTTTTCAGAACTTCATTGCTTTTTATGGCTGCATAATATTCCATTGTTTGTACGTCCACATTTTCTTTATCCATTCATCAGTTGATGGACACTCGGGTTGCTTGCATCTTTTGGCTATGGTGAAAAAGATCATTGTGGATATCAATATAGAAATACATGTTTGAGTCCTTGCTTTCAATTATTTGGGTTATATACATAGGAGTGGGATTGCCAGGACGTATGGTAATTCTATATCTAACTATCTGAGGAACCACAAAACTATCTTCCACAGTAACTCCAACCACATCACATTCCTACCAATAGCGAATGAGTGTTCCCTTTTCTCCACATCCTCTTCATCACCTGTAACCTTCTGTTTGTTCTAAAAGCAGCCATTCTACTGGGTGTGAAATGGTATCTCATGGTTTTGATTTGTGTTTCCCTAATGGCTAGTTGGATATCTTTTCATATGCTTTTTGGCTATCCGTATGTCTTCTTTGGAGAGATGTCCATTCAAGTCTTCTGCTCATTTCTCAATTGGGTTGCTTGTCTTTTTGTTGCTAAGGTGTAGGAATTCTTTATATATTCTCAATATTAAACTCTTATTTGATACGTTGTTTCTAAATATTTTCTCCCATTTTACGTTCATGATAAAATTCTTCAACATGCAAAAGTTTTCAATTTTGATGAGGTCCCATTTAACTATTCTTTCATTACTCGCATTCGGGTGTAAAGACTAGGAAACCATTGTCTAACAATGTCCAAAGATGCTTCTCTATTTTTGTCTAGGAGTTTTGAAGCTCTGGCTCTTATATTCAGGCCTTTATTCCATTTTGAGTTGATTTTGGTATATCATGTGAGGTAGAAGTCTACCCTTATTCTTTTCAATGTGGACATCCAGTTTTCCCAGTACCAGTTGTTGAAGACACTCTTTGTTCCCAATTCAGTGGACTTGGCACTCTTGTCAAAAATCAGCTGACCATAAAGGTGAGGATTGTTTCTGAGATCTCAATTCCATAACATTGGTCTATATGTCTGTTCTTGTTCCAGTATCATGCTGTTTTGATACTTGAGGCTTTGTAATAAGTTTTAAGTTTGAGAAGTGTTTGTCCTCCAATGTAGTTCTTCTTTTCCAAGATGATTTTGCCTATTGGGGACCTCATATCTTACCATATAAATTTGATGATTTGCTTTCCATTTCTGCATAGAAGGCTGTTGGAATTTTGATTGAGATTGCATGGAATCTATAAATAGCTTTGGGTAGAATTGACATCTTAATGAAATTCAGTATTCCAATCCATGAACCTGGAATGTCCTTCCATTTATTTAGATATTCTTTGATTTATTTTAGCAATGTTTTGTGGTTTTCTGTGTACAAGTCCTTTACATCCTTGCTTAGATTTATTTCTAGATATTTGATGTTTTTAGTTGCTATTTTAAATGGACTTTTTCTTGATTTCATCTTCTGATTGTTCATTACTGTGCATAGATACACTACTGAGTTTGGGGTGTTGATCTTATACCCTGCCAATTTGCTGAATTAATTTATTAGCTCTAGGAGTTTTGGTATGGATTTTTCAGGATTTTCTGTATATAGAATCATGTGATCTTCAAATAGGGAAAGTTCTACTTCTTCCTTTCAACTTTGGATGCCTTTTATTGTTTTTTTTTTGTTGTTGTCTAATTGTTCTGGCTAGAACTTTCAGTACAGTATTGAATTATGCTACCATTAGTGACAATGGGCATCCTTTATTTGTTACTGTTTATAGAGGGAAAGCTTTCAGTCTTTCCATATTAGTATGATATTAGCTGTGTTTTTTTCACACATGCCCTTTATCACGCTAAGGCAATTTCCCTCTATTCCTAGTTTTCTCAGTGTTTTTATTGAGAAGGGATGCTGGATTTTGTCAAATGACTTCTTGGCATTATTTGAGATGATTATGTGGCATTTTCTCCTTGATCTGTTAATGTGTTATATTAATTGATTTTCTTACATTGAGCATCCCTTGTATAGCTGGGACACATCTCACTTGATCAGAGTGTATAGTGTGCCACTGGATTTGTTTAGCTAGTATTTTGTTGAGGATACTTGCATCTATGTTCATAAAAGATATTGCTCTGTAATTTTCTTTACTCATGATATCTTCATCTGGCTTTGAGTGAGTTGGACTTATAGAAGACTCAGGGAATGTTTCAGCCTCTTCGAATTTTTTGGAATAGTTTGAGAGGAGTTGGTGTTAATCCTTCTTGAAATTTTTGGTTAAATTCCCCCGTGAAGCCATCAGGTCCTGAAACCCCCCTGCTGGGAGGTTTATCACAAAGGAATTACCCAATGAAGAAATATTTCAGAGCCGCTTCTGGAATAGATCTCAGTAGCCCCTAAATTGAATAGGATTAACCTCTACTGTGTTATTGAGGGTATAATACAAATGTGATTTTTCAACTTATGACCCTGGATTCTGGAAGAGTCATTAAGTTAATTTCAGTTATATTTTATTAGGAAAAGAAACCAAAATACATTATATTTTTAAAATATCCAGGTATAATAAAATATTTGACTTCAGTTAACTGGAAAATGTAATCTTTTGGAAAGGGTCATTCTCCAGTGATACTAAAAAAAGCCAGTAATAAGGCCCATTTAATGAAAGGCAAGCAAATTTTTCCTGACTTGATATATTACATTGAACATAAAATACAATTAATCTTGGGACTCAAAATTTCTTCTGAACAATGAGTCTTAAATAATTTGGCTTCACAGAACTAGAGAGCTGAACTGAGGTTTGAATATCTCTACTTACTGTTTTCTCCTTAAACTTACTACTCTTATCATTATCCATTGATGATAGGTGTCTACCTAATTTGGCACATCCTCTTTCTTCAAATTATGCTTAAGAATCTATAATTTTGCAAAGTGTTGGCAATAACATTGGCATTGAGGTATTCTTTCTGAGTTTTAATTCGTTGTGTTTTTAAGAGTTTGAATTATATTTTAGTCTCCTTAGAAAACTGACATTGTGTTAAATGAATTTTAATTGTCCATATAAAGCCAAAATAATTGATTAATAAAAAGAATAAATAGGCAACTGAAGAAGCCATTAAGAAATTAATGTTTGTGGGTATACAAACATAAAATTGTGTACTTTGCCTTTATTTCTTGTATGTAAGATATAATTTCACAAACAGCTTGGCAGATTTCATAATTGCAGAAGTTTATCAAGTTTAATGGCATGAAAATAATTTTCAAACAGTCAACAAAGGCAAGCAACAAATGAAATGAGTTTTGGAATATTTGTTCAGTTGACAGCAAGGTTACCATGATGCCAATATCTTATGGCCAACTTCTCTATTACGTGGAATAAGTTTTTTTGTTTTAAAGTATATCAATGTATTAATACCAAGAAGAGAACTAAAAAAGTTTATTGTCTGTAACCAAAAAAGACAGTTCATGCTGATTTTAGGTGCAAATATATTTTTATAGCTCAGAAATACATAATTAAATTACCCTTATCTTCTAGTTCTCAACCTTCAATACAGAAATACAGCTATGATAAAGAAGCTCTTTATCAACTCTTAATATCTGTCGTATAGGGGAAAGGTTGTTTTCTGAGGTTGGGTTTGGGAAATGTACCCCGAAAGGTGGATTTATGTACAGAAAGTTGATTGGATAGTGCCCTCAGGATCCACACTTGTGATGATGGTGAAGTGAAGGAAAAAGGATTGGGAATTTTTGAAAAAAAGTTATAATAGAGGCATCAGCTCATTCCATAGGGAGCTCTGGAGTTGGAAGAACCCTTGTCCCACCTCTAAGCAAGGGGGCTGGTATTGTATACTCCATACTGAAAAGTCATTAGATGTAAACTGCCCCCAGGGTGGGAGCAGCATTTCGGGGGAAGCAACTATCTTGAGCTGAAGATCCTTTCCAGAGACGGAGAAAACTGAGAGCGATCACTTACCAATATGCCAAGTAGCTGAGGGCTAAGTTTCTTGTCTTAAAAGACGTCACCACAGAATCCTCTAATTTGCTAAATAAATTATGAATATCAAATAGGAAAATGCAGACCCTACAAATGTTTTTGAGGAATTTTAAATAGCATGGAGAAATGCTCATGAAAAGTGAGAAAATCTACAAAACTATATGTGTTATTCCGGATATGTATTAAGTTGGAATACCAGAAGGGGAAGAAAGAGAAAACAGAGAAGACAAGTATTTGAAGTAACATAATACTAATCATAATAGAAATTTCCAAAATAACCACAGATCCAGGAAGCTCAAAGAACACCAAGGAGGATTAAAACAAAAACAAAAACGAAACAAAAAAGACAACCAAATCAAACAAAAATCTAGGTGTATAATATTCAAATGAAAGAAAACCAAAGACAAAAAGGAAATCTTGAAAGCTGGAGGTTGTTGGGGCAGAATGAGGAAGCACCTTACCTATAGCGAAACATGGTTAACAATTACAGCAGAGTTATAGTCAGAAATCATGCCAGCAATGAGAGGGGGGAAATATTTAACCTGTTGGAAGAAAAAGACCACCAACGAAAATATCCTTCAAAAATGAAGGAGACATTGGGGACTACCAATTTAGAAGGCCAAGCCCTCAATCTTGAGGCTTGCCCTTATGATGCTTGTTACTGCAAAGGAGAGGCTAAGCCTACTTACAATTGTGCCTAAGAGCCACCCCCAGAGAACCTCTTTTGTTGCTCAGATGTGGCCTCTCTAAGTCACATCTGCAGGTAAACTCACTGCCCTTTCCCCTTATGTGGGACATGACTCCCAGGGGTGTAAATCTCCTGCCAGTGTGGGACATGACTCCTGGGGATGAGCCTGGACCTGGCATCATGGGATTAAGAAAGCCTCCTTGACAAAAAGAGGTAAGAGAAATGAAACAAAATAAAGTTTCAGTGGCTGAAAATTTTCAAATGGAGTTGAGAGGTCATTCTGGAGGGTATTTTTATGCACTATAGAGATATCCCTTTTTAGTTTTTAGTGTATTAGAATAGCCAGAAGGAAATACCTGAAACTGTTGAACTGCAATCCAGTAGCCTTGATTCTTGAAGAGGATTGTATGACTATATAGCTCTTAAGGTGTGACTTTGTGACTGTGAAAACCTTGTGGATCACACTCCCTTTATCCAGAGTATGGACATATGAATAGAAAAATGAGGGGAAAAATTATATGAATAATAGGGGGTGATGGGATATTTTGGGTGTTCTATTTACTTTTATTTTTATTCTTATTTTTATTGTTTTGGAGTAAAGAAAATGTTCAAAAATTGATTGTGGTGATGAATGTTCAACTATATGATGGTACTTGAACAATTGATTGTATACTTTGGATGATTGTATGGTATGTAACTAATATCTCAATAAAATTAATAAAAAAATTAAGGAGAAACAAAATGTGGTGGCTTACTCCTAGACATTTTTTGCCTCTGTTTCTCTCCCTAACTTTTATCTGCACCTTTTTACCTTTTGTCTCTTTAGCCCACACCTTGCCAAATTAAGATTCTATTCCCCAAACTTCTCCTCATTGTGAGACTTCTCCTGGAATGGAGCTTTGGTTGATTTTGAGAAGTCATTGGCTATAGATAGTTGTATCTTATTTAGGTTTTACTATTGGTCTTTTTTACTTACCTGTTACTGGAGTATGATGATTCACTCTCTATTAACACCTTCTGTTATCAGATTTGCTTGTGAAGCTTTGGAGTTCATGCTTGTTTGCTTTTTTTGGGGGGGAGGGGCATGTTTAATTTAGAATATTTTGAGACTATAGGATCATCTTCATTACAATAGCTAATAATATTTATTGGGCCACTTGCATGGTGCTAGATACTTTGCATGGATTATCTCATTAAAATAAAAAAAAAAAAACAGTTTTAGTCACACAGCATACAATCCAGCCAAAGTGTACAATCAATGGCTCTCTTTATAATCACAGAATTGTGCATTCATTGCCACAATCAATTTGAAAACATTCTTATTGCTCCAAAAAGGAATGTCCCATACCCTTATGCCACCCTATTATTGACACTTAGCATTGATAAGTTACCCTTGTTACAACTGAAGAAATATTAAAATATCACTGTTAACAATGGTCCATAGTTTACATTAGTTGTATTTTTCCCATATGCACCCCATTAATAATACCTTTTAAGGATGACATATATTTGATCTAGTTCATGGAAGAACAGTCTTATAGTTGTACAATTAACCACAGTCTTCATCCACAACATGGTTCACTGTGTATACAGTCCCATGTTTTATCCTCTAGCTTTCCTTCTAATGACATACGCAATCCTAAACTTCCCCTTTAAACCACAATCACATGTATAATTCAGCAATGTTAATTACACCCAGAATAATGTGCTACCATCACCTCTAAATATTTCCAAATATTTACAATCAAACCTTATTAAAAATTCAGTGCAAATTATGCATCAGCTCCCCATTCTCTACCTTCATTTTATCCCCTGGTAGCCTATAATCTAGATTTTAACTCCATGAGTTTGCTTATTATAAAATTAGTTCATATTAGTGAGATCATACAATATGTGTCCTTCTGGTGTCTGGCTTATTTCACTCAGCATAATGTCCTCAAGGTTCACCCATGTTGCCACATGCATCACGACTTCATTTCATGTTACATCTGAATAATATTCCATCCTGTATAGGGACCACATTTTTTATCCATTCATGGGTTTTTTCCATCTTGATGTAAGATTGCTTTGTTTTTATTTCTTTTTAGTTCTGTTTGTTTGTTTTTGGTTCTCAGAACTATCAGATTCCATGTTGCTTATCTCTGACTCCTACACAAATATTATACCACAAAGTCTCAAAACTGAAGTCAAGACTGTGGAATTCTTATAACTCTTGGTTCATTGCTATGAACTCATTTTTAAAGGTTTATGTGGAAACTTTGCCACATAATTTTTTGTAGATATTTGATACAGGTTTTTGTTGTCCAATTTGCTTTTTCTGTTTTATTCTGAAATTGGGGCAGATTCAAATGTTGCATTGCTGCTATTACCTTTCCAGAATGTCCTTTGTGCTCTCTGCTTTAAAGACATTTCCTCAAAGTTGCACCAAACACAACTTTTATTCCTTGGATAAAATGTAATCATATTACCAAAACTAGCTTCAAAACAGTCTGGAAAATTTAGTTTTAAGATTGGTCTGCTATGTGCCCAGCTTTTAAAACCATGGGTTCTTTTCCCAAGTTAACTTAAAACCATGGATTCCTTTCCTAAGATAGTTTAAAGTCATGTTTCTTTTGCAATAAAGAATGGAAATTGAAGAAACCTGAGGAGTTCGTTCTAGGAAAAGGTCAGAATGAAATACACAATCCCTCATTGTACGATTCAATGAAATGTTACAGGGGGATGAATACACCAGATTGTCAATACCAAAATCAGTTGTCTCAACTCTCTATTCATTTTATTATTCACTGATAATAGATCTTCCTCTACTTATTGTGATATTAAGTTTTTCCCCTGACATTTTTCTCAACTACTTAATTAAAATTCTCCTGATAAAGATTTCAAGTTTCCTTACACATAATTTCTCATAAAATGCCCTCTTTTATATATGAGGAGACACACTATTGTTATATAAAATATTTTAATAAAAATACATTTAAAAACTTGAACATTATTCTTACAATATTTATATTTTTTATGACTTTACTTTCTGTATTCTCTTTTTATTACTAGTAACATCCCTATCAACTAAGATAGAAAATTAAAATGGGATAAAGGCTCTCAATTTTTCTAGATTCCTTCTAGTTAGGGACATTAAAGTTGTATTTGATGTTTCTTAAAAGTCATTTATTCCCATCATTTGGTAATTGGCTAATTTGTAGCTCATCTCATTCTCCACACTATTTGAAATAATTTTTACTATATAAATCATCCAAATTTGAAAGTTTGCAATGGATTTGATAAATTTTGGTTACATCATGCTTCAGGATATCACACCACCAAATTAGTTCATAATTTTATCATAATTCTAGTGTAGATAAATTTTTTGAAATTTTATAAATCAGCATAATGGAGTGGAAAGAATCCTAAAAGAGCAGAGTTGGTTATCTAGTTCTAGTCCAAGTTACACCAATATCTTGTACTGGATAAAGCACTTCTGCAGACATCCAAGTTTTAATATTCCAAAAGATATGAATAAGCAATTAATTCATTTGTGATTCACAATCTCTGATCTAGCCTTTGGCTTCCAAAACTTTCAATTGAAAGATCATTGCCACTATTGGGGATAGCACATCTTCCCTCTGGATGTTTGTTCTTCCATGTTGCATGAGCTCAGATGCAATATTTATACCATCTCACTGCTCTCACTCCTTCCACCTCAGAAGGAAGTGGATTTCTCTGATGAGTAAACTTGGGAAAAATAATGTGGCCAGACAAATTCTCTAATTCCTTTCTCCAGAGGATATCTATGCCTCAGAGCTAGGCATTTCCTACACTGGGGTGGACAATCCAGGGCCAGAATAGCTAGATGATGATCCCTTTCTTTCTTTTGTGGGAGCAGGATTGCTCCCCTCTAATCAGCACATTTTACAGCAGCATACTCTTAGTCTTGGAGCAAGGCAGGGTGGGGTGCAGTTGTTTGGGGTGTAACATCAGAGGCCCCAACATCTTATTAAAAAATTAATAAGGAGTAAAAATTGGAGAAGCAAAATAGAGGTAAAATAATAAAACTTCTTGCATGATCAGGGTTAAACTTTTTGTGGCTCTTTATCCCATATTGAGTAATACAGATTTTACCAGCTAATTTCCCCTGATTTTTATATTTCAGGGCCTTGTGCCACAGCAAATACTGAGCTCATAAAATCTGCAATAAGGAGGAGCAACAGAGATAAGAAGCAAATATAGGAAAAAAGAGAACTTTCTGTGTCTGTTTTAGTTTCCTAAGTTGCTTAAACAAATAACATGAAATGTGTTGGGTTAAACAATTTAACCCAAATTTTTTAGCTTATGCTTTTGAGGCTAAAAGAAGGTTCAAATCAAGGTGTCAAGGTGATACTTTCTCCTTGAAACTGCTCCTCTGGGGCTGGCTACTGGGGATCTTTAGTCCTAGCTTGCCACACGGCAAGGCACATAGTAGTGCCTCCTGGTCTCTCACTTCTCTTCTGGGTTCCGCTGATTTCAACTTCTGGCTGCTTCCTCTGTAGCTTTTTTTCTCTCTCATGTCTGAATTCATTCTGCTTATAAAGGACTTCAGTAATAGGATTAAGATCTGTCCTGATTGGGTTGGGCCACACACACTGTAACTGAAGTAATCTAATCAAAAGTTTCATTCACACCCACAATGGATTAAATTTAAGAACATGCTTTTCTGGGGTACATACAGCTTCTAACCACCACTATATCCAAGCCTTTTAGTTATTATGAGGTTGAGCAATGTTTACTATTGTTATTGTATTTCTGTTAGGTCTTTAAATAGAGAAATCATGTATCTAAGCACCATTTGTACTACAGAGCTCATATGGGAAAGTGTGAGTTGGTGACCAATATAGGTAAATATATATGGAGGATTTTTTTTCCCTAGTTATTATGCGAGACAACTACTATTATGTGGTTGGCATCCTAGTGAAGCCAAAAATAAGATTCTCCATTTACCTGTAGTTGGTCTTGATTTTTACAATAGTCTTTAGTGACATTAATTTCTAAGTTCTTAAAATATATATCCACTATTTATATAAACATTTTATATAAACATATATACACATATATAAATGCTTTTAGATAAATATGTATATATATGTATATATACAATAACTCTAAGGGCTGGGGTTTGCCTTCTAAAGTTTGTGGTGGAGAGGTTTTGGTGTTTTGATATTGTACATTCCCTAATAATTATTTGGACTCTTTAAAATGGAGGTCCTTTTGACACTTGGCATTGAATTAATGCAAAGATAGCGATCAAAAAAACAAAACAAAACAAAACAAAACAAAACAATAGTCAAACCCATGCCAGTCTTAGGCTGCAGCAATTCAAGCTCTAACTAGGTGGTCAGAACTTTTTAAGCTGAAACTGAGCAGTATAAAAGGTAGGAGCAAGAGAGAGCAAAGACCAAAGCTTTGGTATTTTAAGCTCACAAAGGAAAAAGTTTGATGTCAGAATCTACTTTCTTTTGGTATTGGGACTTTATTGGAGTGCCTTTATGCTATTATTTTATCCTATTTCTCAACCTATGCTGAGTATATTGCATTACGTGACATAATATAGTATAAGCCAAGAAGTACACCAGAAAATGTAGTTTCAGGTTTGCAAAAGGAGTAATATTAAGTTTAATTTAATTAATATTCTTTAAGGCATATTTCAGAGATTTTTTTGGCAAAATTAGTAAAATAATTTGTTGGGTTTGGCAGTATAGATTCTTGAAAGTTGAGAGTAGAACTGCCCTGAGAGGCAGCTGAATGCCTTCTCTGCGGAGACACTTACAGTCAGTCTATTGGGTGGCATCCTGAAAGACTGAACTAGGACGTCCATCTCTGACTAAGCCTCCCAGAACTTGTCCTGCAGGCTAAACTACCTTGTGGACAGTATAAGAAATAACTAAGACAAAGTAGCCTAGGGCAGAGGATTACCTGCTTTAAATCATAAAAATAGAGGACTCAGGAGAAAAGGAAATTCTATTTCATAGGAGGTTGAGGGGGCACTCAAATTTCAGCAAACAAGGGAATTCCTGAGGACACAAGCAAACAAAAGACCAGGACAAAACAGGCTCAGTAAAGAGAGAAAGGACCCTAAACTTCACATTTGCTTCAGGCTGATCTTGATAGAGGGCTTAACTCTGAAAGAAAGCACAACCCAACATGGAGGCAATTGCAAAGACTGTAAAAGGTGTTTGGGAATTGTTTTTTGTTTGTTTGTTTTTGCCAGCTGTTGGCACTCAACGAAAACATTGTCATAATACTAACTGGATCCACACTTCAGGAAGAGACAACTCAAAGATAAATCCCAGAGGTAACATGTTAAAACATTAAACTGTATAGTGTGCAAAAAATGATTGCTATGAAGGAATTGTGCGACCATGGTGAGGTAGGAAGCTCTGGAAATCAGTCCTTCTACCAGAACAGCTATTAAACAGGCAGGAACTGTTTGAATCAATTATTTTGAAACTCCAGAGTCCAGTAGAACACTATAGCATCTAGGGAAGAATGGGAGGAATAAGTTGGTAAATTATTGCTCTCTCAATGAGGGGTCTGCCCTTGGTGTAGTTTGTAGAAAAATCCAGTTCCACAAGAACTGAGAGAGGGGAGTACAGTCTGATTGTTGGTCTCTGCTTTTTGTTAGCAACTTTGGATCACTGGTAGCCCAGCTCTGAATATGGCCATTGTTCTAACCAACCCCAGACAAAGGTGGCAGAGGGGACTTAAATGGTATGCTTCCTCAGAGCCATGGATTAGAGCTGAAGGACTGCATTTGCTGGGCATGTGCCAAGTCAAGAAAGCATCCTTGGGGAACTGTGGAAAAAGCTCCTGGAGCCATTCCTGCCCCTCCCCTCATCCCTTCCCCAGGGCAGTTTGGACCTGGCTGATGCTCCCTTTTGGGGTCTCTGTTCTTGATCTGGCTGGGAAATAGTGATTTGGGAACTCCTTTCTGGCAAAAAAGCATCCTGAGCCAATTAAACTAGTGAAAGAAACAGTTGGGGTGGGTGGCATGGGGCAAAGGATGAACAGCTTTAAGTCCTGTAGTAGAACACCTGGAAGTGGGAGAAAGTCTGTTTTCTGTGATATACCAGGGCAAAGTCCATTAAGCAGAGAAATTCCCTAGGATCCTAGTAAGCACAATCCCTGGAAAATACATAGGCCTTGAAAAGATGGGGGGGGGGGGGTGCTTACTTTGCATTCATCTTGGGCTGGCCTTCCTGACAGGGGGGCTGAACTCTGACACAGAGCACCAGCCAGTACAAAGCCAGTTTGCAAAGAAGGTGAAAGGTTGAAAGGTGTTTTTTGCTTAAGTTTCCTTGGTTTTCTTATTTCCTGACACTCAAGAAAATCTCTGTCATACCACTAGCTGGATAAATACTAGCTTGATAATCACTATCAAGAAACAGACATCTCTTGGAATACATCCCAGAGATAATATTTTAAAATATTAAAATGTACAGTGTGGAACAAAAGAGTACAAGACAAACAAAGAAACAGAAAATGAAGGTCCGTCCAAAGAAAGAGGATAAAAATACAGAAAACACCAGTGAAGAAGACCTGACTATGGATATACTGAAAAAATCCTTTAAAATAATGATCTTAAAAAATGCTCAAGGAGGTGAAGGAAAATAAAGAGAATGAATTAAAGGATATCAGAAAAGCAATGAATGAACAATATGAGAAACTCAATAAAGAGATAGAAATTTTAAAGAGGCACCAAACAGAACTACTGCAGATGAAGATCACAATAATTGAAATAAAAAATTCCCCAGAAAGTTGCAATAGCAGATTGAACTGGAAAAAGAAAGAATTAGTGAAATCTAAGATAAGACAATTTAAATTAGCCAGGCTGAGAAGAAGAAAGAGAAAAGAATTATAAAAAGTTAAAACAGCCTAAGAGACCTCTGGTACACAATAAAGCATACTAATAAATGCAGTATGGGAGACCCAGAAGGAGAAGAAAGAGAAAAACACAGAGGAATGTTTAAAAGAATAATGAGAGAAAACTACAAAAACTTAGCAAAGGATCTAAATATGCAAATCCAGGAAGTCCTGAGAACACCAAACAGGATAAACAAGAAGAAAAATATGCCCTGTCACTTAATGATCAAACCATTGAATGCAAAGGACAAGGAGAGAGAGTTCTGAAAGCTGCAAAGAAAAACATGCTATGTATAAGATAGTATCAATAAGACTGAGTGCCAATTTCTCATCAGAAACCATGGAGAAAGGAAGGAAATGGGTTAAAATACTTCAAGTGCTGAAGGAAAACAAAAACCAACCAAGAATTTTTTATCCAGCAAGATTTTCTTTTAAAAATCAGGGAAGATTAAGGCATTCTCAGATAAACAAAACTTGATGAAGTTCATTACCTCTAGATCTACACTACAAGCAATGCTAAAAGGGAATTCTCCAGACTGAAAGGAAAGGATGATAGACAGTGGCTCAGAGTAGCCTAAAGAAATAAAGATCTGAAGTAAAGTTAACCATTTAGGTAATTATAAATTCCAGTGTTATTTTTGGTATGTAACTCCACTTCTTACTCCCTACAGGTGTAAAAAAAAATTGTAAATAACTGCTTTGGGACATTAAATGTACAAAGGTATAATTTATAACAATTACAAAGAAAAGGGGTGATATAGGGTTAGAGGAACACATTATTTGTATGATATAGAAATCAAGGTGGCATCAGATCAAGTATAATTGTTATAATTAATATATATTTTTTATTTATTAGAGAAGCTTTGAGTTTACAAAGCAATAATGCACAAAATACAGAATTCCCCTATACTGTCCCACCACCAACATTTTGCATTGATATGGAACATTTGTTACAATTGATGATAGCACATTTTTTATAATTGCCCTATAAATTGAAGTCCATGGTTTAACTGTTTTTGTACTGTAGTTCCATGGATTTTAAAAAATTTTTATACTGTTACCATATATACAATTAACATTTCTCCCTTTAATCACATTCAGATATATATTTCAGTGCTGTTAATTGCTTTCACAATATTGTGCTACCATCACAAACATAGGATGTTAAATTTTAATCCCATCATAACCACAGGGAAAATATATGAAAAATATATCCAGATAAATGAGAAGGGATTCAGTCTGGTACAATACAATAAAATCACATAAATTTGAAAGTAGACATTAATGGAACATTAATTGAGGGACAAAAATGGTATAAGACTTACAAATACTAAATACCAAAATGACAGAAGAAAATACTGCATTAACAGTAGTAACTTTAAATGTAGATGGAGTAAACTCTCCAGTGAAAAGAGATAAATTGGCAAATGGGTAAAAAAAAAAAAGCAGTGCCCAATTGTATGCAGTTTACAAGAGTCTCACCTTAAATTCAAAGACATAAGTAGGTAGACAGTGAAATAATGAAAAAATATATCATGCAAATAGTAAACAAAAAGAGCTGGGGTAGCTATATGAATGTCAGATAAAATAGACTTTAAGTCAAAAAATGTAGTGAGGTACAAAGATAGTTATTATATACAGATAAAGGTGTCAATTCAACAAGATGTAGCAATTATGAATATACATATGCCCCTAACGGTAAAGCCCCCAAATATTTGAAACAAACACTGACAGATTTGCAGGAGAAACAGATGGTTCTACATAAATAGGACACTTTAATTCACCACTTAAAATAATGAATAGAACATCTAGACAGAAGATCAGTAATGTAATGGAAGACTTGAACAATACCATAAAACAGCTGGATCTAATAGACATATATAGAACATTTCACCCCAAAGCATCTGAATACACATTCTTCTCCAGTGCACATGGACTATTCTCCAGGATAGGCCATATGTTAGGTCACAAAACAAGTCTCAATAAAATAAGCAGTATTGTAATCATACAATGTATCTTCTCTGACCACAATGGAATGAAGCTATAAATCAACAAAAGAGGAAGAAATGGACAGATCACAAACATGTGGAAAGTAAACAAGGTATTCTTAAACAACAAGTGGGTTAAAAAGAAAATAACAAGGGACATTAGGAAATATCATGAGGTGAATGAAAATGAACATACAACATGCCCTAAACTTACAGGATGCAGCAAAGGCAATGCAGAGTTAGAAATTTATAGCTCTAAATGTTAACATTAAAACAGAAGGAAGATTTCAAATCAGAGACCTAACCTCAAAACAGGAAAAACTGGAAACAGTAGAATGAACTAAACCCAAAATGAGCAGAAGGAAGGAAATAATAAAGATTAGAGTGGAGATAAATAAATGGAGAATAATTAAAAAACAAGAAAGAAAAAACCAAAAACAAAATATAATCCTTTGAAAACATCAATAAAATTGGCAAGCTTTTAGCTAGACTGGTAAAGAAAGAGAGGAGACCCAAATAACTAAGGTTAGAAATGAAAAAGGGAACATTACTAGTAACCACACTAAAATAAAAAGGAGAATAAGAGGATATGATGAACAACTGCAAACCAACAAATTAGATAACCTAGATGAAATGGATAAATTCCTAGAAATGCACAAACTACCTACATTAATTCAAGAAGAAATAGAAGATCTCAACAAACCAATAACTAGTGAATAGATTGAATCAGTAATAGTACAAGGCAAAACGACTTCACAGGGGAATTTTACCAAACATTACAAGAAGAATTAACATCAGTCCTTCTCAAATATTCAAAAAAATTGAGGAGAAGAGAACACTTCCAAACTCAATCTATGAAGCCATGATATTGATACCAAAGTCAGATAAAGATACTACAAGAAAAGAAAACTACAGAACAATATCTTTCATGGTTATAGATGCAAAAAACCTCAACAAAATACTAGCAAACTGAATCCAACAGCAAAGTAAACAAATTATACACCCTGATCAAATTATACACCCTGATCAAGTGGGATGTATCCCAGGTATGCAAGAGTGGTTGAGTGGTTCAACATTAGAAAGTCAATAATGCAATATACCACATTAACCAAATGAAGGAGGAAAGAAAAAACCACATGGTCACCATAATAAAGACAGAAAAGTCATTTAACAAAATACAGAACCACTTCTGATAAAAACACTTGGAAAACTAGCAGTACCGGACACTTCCTCAACATTATAAAATGGCATATATATGAAATCCCCCACTTATTCTACTTCATGATGAAAGACTTTCCCTCTAAAATCAGGAACAAGATAAGGATACCCATTGTTAACACTGTTATTCAACATTGTACTGGAAGTTCTTGCAAGAGCAATTAGGGGAAAAAAGAAATAAAAGGCATCCAAATTGGAAAGGAGGAAGTAAAATTTCCTCATTTGCAGATGACATGATCCTATATATAGAAAACCTTGAAACATCCACAGCAAAGCTCATAGAGCTAATAAATGAACTTAGCAAAATTTTACAAATCAACACCAAAAAATCAGTAGTGTTTCTATGCACTTGTAATGAACAATTGGAAGAAGAAATCAAGAACAAAAATTCCATTTACAAGAGCAACTAAAGGAATTAAATATCTAGAAATAAATCTAACCAGAGATTTAATGGATGTGTACACAGAACACTGCAAAACATTGCTAAAATGAATCAAAGAAGACTTAAATAAATGGAAGGACATTCCATGTTCATGAATTGGAAAACTAAATATTGTTAACATGTCAATTCTACCCAAAGTGATATATATATTCAATGCAATCTCTATCCAAATACAGCAATCTTCTTTGCAGAAATGGAAAGCCAATCAACAAATTTTTATGGAAGTTTAAGGGGCCCCAAATAGCCAAGCAATCTTGAAAAATAAGTATGAAGTTGGAGGACTCACACTTCCTAATCTCAAAAGTTATTACAAAGCCACAGTAATCAAAGCAGTGCGGTAATGGCACAAGAACAGGCATATAGACCAACAGAATCAAATTAAGAGCTCGGAAATCAAACCTCCCATTTATGGCCAACTGAGCATGAGCAACAAAAGAAAAAATAGAAAAATGAAACTTCATAAAAAATTAACAACTTTTTAACATCAAAGGACTTCATCATGAAGGCAAAAAGAAAATTTACAGAGAGGGAGAAACTATTAGGAAAACATATATCATTTAAGGGTTTAATATCTTTAATATATAAATATATCCTACAATTCAATAGCAAAAAGCAAACAACCCAATTAAAACATGGGCAAAAGATTTGAATAGACATTTCTCCACAAAGGAGATACACAAATGGCTGAAAATTACATGAAAGATGCTCAGCATCTTTATCCATTAAGAAAATGATGATTGAAACCATGAGATTCATTTTCACACCCTCTAGAATTGCTAGTTATTATAAAGTGGAAAATAACAAGTGTTGGAGAGGATATGGTAAAACAGAAGCACTTGTTCACTGTGGGTAGGAATGTCAAATGGTGCAGCTGCTGTGAAAAACAGTTTTGCAGTTCCTCAGAAAGTAAATGATAGAATTACCATATTGACCTGGCAACCACAATTCTACATATATACATGAATTAACTGAAAGCAGAGACTCAGAGATATTTGGGTACTGATATTCATAGCAGCATTATTCACAATTGCCATGAGATGGAATCAGCCCAATGTCCATGAATAGATGAATAGCTAAGCAAAATGTGGTATATGGATGCAATAGAATATTATGCAGCTCTGTGTCCTTTATTATGTTGAGGAAGTTTCCTTATATTACTATTTTTCTAAGTGTTTTTTAACAAGAAAGGATGCTAGATTTTTTTCAAATGCCTTTTCTATGTCAATTGAGACAATCGTGTTTCCCCTTTGTTTTGTTAATGTGGCTTATTACATTAATTTATCTTATGTTGAACCTTGCACCAGTTCAGTTCACTAGACCACTGGTTTCTCTGTGAGGCTCTTCTGTTTCTGGTTACCTCCCCATTAGGGTATTGTACCCTGGGCAACCAGATTCAGTCAATTCAAATGGTCCATTTTTTTTTTTTTTTTTTCATTTAGGTCATCCAGCAATCAGAGAATGGGCTGAGTGTGCCAACAGTCCTGCCATGTTCTCTTTTATTTCTAGGGGATTTTTTTTCTATATCTATGCTAGTCAGCCACTTGTGTTCAGCCCTGAGTCTCTGTGGACTTGGTCTTTGAGTCTGGTTTTGCGTGGGGTGCCAATACACTGTGTGAATGGGTCTATGCTGGTCTAGTCCATGCTACCTATGTGTGACTCTTAAGCTGCAGCCGCCAAATGAGAGGAAGGGGTCCAGAGTGCTGGGTCTAGGTCATATATCTACATTTTTGGTGAATTTCTGGCTATTTTCTTTGAGTCAATGTTTGTGAGGTCCTTCTCCAGCCTCTATCATCCTCCATAATTCCAAGGAAGTGGGTTTGTCCTTTTACTAGTTGTTACTGAGGGAAGACTTTTATAGGAAATGTCTTATGTCACCATGTAGAAGACATCATCTCCTATTGCATATATAATATATAGTTTAACTATGATGTGCCTAGTTGTGTTTTTTATTTTGTATATGCTTTTCTTGTTTGGTGTTTGTAGAGCTGAACTGGTGTTTAGTTATCTTTTGTCCACTTTGTAAAACATTTGTCCACTATCTTTTCAAATAATACTTCAAACCCATTCTGTATCTTCTCTTCTTCTGTGACTTCATTTATTAGGAACTTTGATCTATATATTATATCACTTATGTCCCTTAGGTTATTTTCTATATTTTACATTTTTTGTATCTATAAACTGCTGTCTGAATATATTCTTCTGACCGATCTTCCAGCTCACTAAACTTGGTTTCTGTGTCCTATTTCCACCCACTGAATTCTTAATTTCTGCACATTTTAATTTGAGAATTCATTTCATTTTTCCTTTTAAATATTGTAGAGCAGTGTACTCCAGAAAAACATGTTCTTAAACTTAATTTATTGCTATGAGTTTGAACCTATTTTTAAGTAGGATTTCTGATGAATTTATTTCATTTAAAGTGTGGCCCAACTCAGTCAGGTTGGGTCTTAATTCTATTACTGGAGTACTTTATTACCAGAATGAAATTCACACAGATAGAGAGAAAGCCATGGCAAGCAAGAAGCTGAAGGTCAATAGAACCTGGCAGAGAAAGAAGAGACCAAGAGGGGCCACCATGTGCATTTCCTAGGACCAGAGATTGCTGGAAGCTAGCCCACCAGTCTTGGGGAAGAAAGCATTGCCTTGATAACACCTTGATATGGATTTCTCCTAGCCTCAAAACCTTGAGCCAATAAGTCACATTGTTTAAACCAACCTATTGCATGGTATTTGCTTTGCAATGAAAAACTAAAGTATATGTCTCTTGTTTGCCATTATTATCAGACCTTTTTTTGTATATATATGAACATTTTGAGGTCCCTATAAGATGCCCCAACTTTCTACACCAATTTTGTGCCTGTTTTGATTATCTTCCATTTCTTTTTATTGTGATCACATTATATTTCTTTATATGTCTAATTATTAATTGCAACACTAATATATGCAAAAAATATAGACATAACCTGATGACTAGTAGAGTGTTATTTTCCTTTTAAAGCATATACCTTTTCTTCAAACAGAAATCTATAATCACTTATGAGCCCATATTACTTTAATCCAACCAGAGATAAGTCTTTGAAAGGGTCAACTTATTTCCAGTTCACCTTTACTTCTATTATATAGACTTTCTGGGTCACAAATCAAAGGTGATGGAATAGTTACTTATCAAGTGATACTTTTAGGTAGGCACTGAACTTCAATTTGCTTTTCTAGTCTATAATTTTTTTATAGCTATACTCAGTTTCTCAATCCTTTGACCACTTCTGTAAGAATATGCTAGGATACATGTCACTCCAAATGTGAAGTTTAACATTTTATACTTCTTATTACTTCTGGTTCCTGCTTTATAATTTGTCACTGCTTTGTTAGCAGTCTGATGTCTCAAACAAATTTTTCTCCTTAATATTTAGACCACCTCTTCTAATTATCTTCCACAGGACAGATTTTCTTTGATTTACATTGTTCTGGTTTGGTAAAGCTGCCATTTTGCAAAATACCAGAATTCTGCCTTCCATCCAACACCAGAACTCAATCTTGCCAAATTCACTGCCACTTTAAAACTAGAATCACCTTTATTCCAGTTGGAAATGATATATTCATCATTTCATTTTAAGGCCCCATTA
Organism: Choloepus didactylus; assembly: GCF_015220235.1. Taxonomy (NCBI): domain Eukaryota; kingdom Metazoa; phylum Chordata; class Mammalia; order Pilosa; family Megalonychidae; genus Choloepus; species Choloepus didactylus. The sequence goes on along the minus strand of NC_051309.1, from coordinate 185,820,053 downwards.
GAAGTATCTTTAAAGTCAATATTTCTACCAACATCTCTTCAAAGCACTCTAGGCCTTTTCTATCAAGTTCCTCACAATTCTTCCAGAATCTTCTCCTTACCCATTTAAACAGCTGTTCCAACATGTTTGGCATTTGTAAACTCAGCAGCACCCCACTTCTCTGGTACCAAAATCTGTTCCAATTTGCTAAAGCTGACATTATGCAAAATACCAGAATTGGATTGGCTTTCACAAAGGAGATTTAATAGGTTACAAATGTTTAGTTCTAAGACTATATAAATATTCCAAACTAAGGCATCAACAAAAGGATACCTTTACTGAAAAAAGGCTGTTGGTGTCCAGAAAACCTCTGTCAGCTGGGAAGGCATGTGGTTGGTGTCTGTTGGTCCTTTACTCCAAGATTCTGGTTTCAAAATGGCTTTCTCCAAAATGTCTTTGGGCTTATGTCTCTTTCAGCTTCTCTCAACTCTCTGCTTGGTCTCCTGGACATTTCCCTCTAAGCATCTGAGAGTCCTCTCTTAGCTTCTGCAGTGCAAACTCTGGGCTTCATCTCTTAGTTTAGCATCTGCAAATGTCTTTCTACCTGCATCTCTAAGTATCTCCAAGCATCTGGGTCTGTGTTGGCTCTTAGCTTCTCCCAGGGAAAACTCTGGATTACATATCTTAGCTTCTATCCAAAATGTCTCTTTCAGCTTCTCTGAGCTTCTCCTCTACATGAACTCTCTTAAAGAACTCCAGTGAACTTATCACTGGATGGGCAGGGTCACACCTCCATGGAAATGAGCTAATCAAAAGGTCTCACCTATAGTTGGGTGGGATACATCTCCATGGAAACAACCTAATCAAATGCCCCACCCTTATTAAAAGACTAGTAGTCTGTTCCCCACAAGATTGCGCTAAAGAACGTGGTTTTTGTGGGAGACATAATTGATTCAAACTAGCACATACCTTGTAATATACCTTGCCCTAAAATGCCAGAGGATGAACTTAATTGCAATAATTTGAGAAAAATAAAGTGATATACAATGTGCAGCATGATTGGGTGATCCATTTCTTTCCACAAAGTCCATGTTATAGCACATTTAGTTGCCTTCATTGAGAGGGCTTTCAATGGCAATTGATTGCTGATTGACTTGACTCGATCAGCTGGAACACTCCTATTAAGAAGTGCTTAGTAAAGTGTTTAAATTCACTGCAATATATAGCAAACATAAATTAGTTTAGTGGTTGCCAGTGTGGGCTCTAGAATGAGAAAGACTGAGTTTATATGTTGATATTATCACTTTCTATCTTTTTTACATTGGGCAATTTACTTAACATCTCCATACCTTGGCTTCCTCAGCTTTTAAAAGAAAAAAATAGTATGTTATTCTTAGAATGTTAAGTGAGTTAAATATGAAAGCAATAAAACATTATGTATTATTATGGCCCAAATTCTCTTCTGCCAGTTTCAGACTATTCCATTGCTTCTTTTTGTGTATTATATTATTTCCTGTGATTTTCAGAAATAAAATTAGTCTTTCATATTGCCTGCCTGTCAAACATTTGGCACACATATTATTTTAAATAATTTTTCAAACTGTCTCATAGGCCAGATGTTTGTATTCCCATTTAAAAAATGAAGAAAATAATTATCAGGTAGATTAAGGAAATGGGATATAATTTTAAAGAGTCAGTGAGTTTATTCATCATCTTCAATAAGGAAAACAAAAATAAGAGTGACAAGCACAGAGTATATCAAGGTAAAACCCAGTTATTTACCAATAGCTTTGGATAAATACAATAGCAAATATTTCAGAGTGTTAATAACAACACCAACCACAAATGCCAACAATAAATAGCAGAAAGAACACTAAGTAAGAAGGAGTGTAGGAGTACAGAGTAAACTTGACTAATAAAGTTGACCCTCTTCACAACTCTTTTAATAGCAACCATCTATCTGTAGCTTAGTAATAATAGTACTAGTAGTAGTAGCCATAGCAAAAATAATAAATACTTTTAAAGCTCTTACTGTATCCAGACATTGTTTTAAGTACTTTAATGTAATACCTTTTGTACCTTTCCCATCTCCCAACTTTTTGAGAGAATTATACTTCCTCCATAAAGTACTTTTCCTCCTACAAAACATATCCCCACATATACATCCAAAAAGGGAAGTCATTATCATGATAGTGTATGCTCTTTGCTATTCACCAGCCATAACTGGATAGCTGCTATATAACCTAAACTTTTTATTCTTTGACTGTAAAAGCAGTTTAAGGGGGATGCGTCAATGTCTAATCAATCACCAATCTTTGTCCTTTCTGCACACAGGCAATGATTAAAATAAGATCTATTGTTGAATTGATCTTTCATTTTGGACCCAGAAGTTACACATGAACTTCATTTGACTTAGGTAACACTTAGGTGACAAAGGATGCTTCTTCCCTCACCCTTGATGTGTTCATTCCCTGATTCATTCTCAGAACATGTCAGCACTTAGGCAAGCTTCATAATTCTGAAGCTTTTTCATGATATCCAGAGGGAGGATATACTGATACATATCAAAGTTGTAATTTGTTTTCTGATCAGCTTCTCTTATTTCCTGCAACCAATTTATAGTTGATTAACACCATAACAGATCAGGTCAGGATGGGACTTGAAATTGAGGTGAAAAATGAAACATCAGTCATGCCTCCTACTTCAACTGAGACTGTGCAACATCAATATAACACATTTAATGCATTCCAAGGGACAATCTATTGTATTTGGATATACAAGGGAAGTGAAAATAGATATAACTTTTCTAGATGAGCTTACATACTAAACAAGAAACAGAAATTAAGCCAATAATTATATTAATGAATCTGCATATACAAACTGAGACATATGTTCTGAAAAAAATGGAACATCCATTTATGGAAACTTAGAGAAAAGGACTATGAACTAAACTACTTCTAGGAAGGAAAGCTGGAGCTGAAATTCAGAGAACATAACATTTAATTGAAGAGCATGTGGAGAGCATCCCAGATGGAGAAACAGAATATGCCAAGACCTTGACTCACTTCACAGTGATGGAGCTGAAAGAACACCATTGAGTGAGCATGCAGAGGGTCAAAGGGCTTATTGGCTTTGGATTTTATCTTTATTCTAAGAACACAGGAAACCCATTAGCACATTTAAGATAGAGAAGACAGATTCAGATTTTGTTTTGTTTTGCTAAAGCTGCCGGAAAGCAATATATCAGAAATGTGTTGGCTTTTTCAACAGTGATTTATTAGGTTACAAATTCACAGTTATAAGGCCATGAAAATGTCCAAATTAAGACATCAAGAGGAAAATACCTTCTCTGTGGAAAGGCTGCTGGCATCCGGAATTCCTCTTGTCACATGGGAAGGCACAAGGTGATGTCTGCTGGTCCTTTGCTCCTGGGTTCTGGTTTCAGTAGCTGTCTCCAAGATGTTTCTGGGCGTGTCCTCTCTCTTATCCTCATAAAGGACCCAGTAAAGGGATTAAGACCTACCCTGAGTGGGCTGGCTCACATCTCAATTGAACTAAAAGGCCCCATCCACAATAGGAGTGCCCCTACAAGGATGGATTAAGAGAACATGGCCTTTTGTAGGGTACATAACAGCTCCAAACCAGCACAGATTTGCATTTTGACACAATTAATTTCTTTATTTTTATTTATGAGTTTATCTAGAAAAACTGCCTATTGTGTAGTTTCCCTACTCCCTCACCTATTCTAGTTCAGGAAAGCAAATACAATTATTGGATGAATAAGTAGAATAATCGTACTGTGGGATCCTTCAGTGCTTCAAAGTTTGACTGGAAAGAGGCATTAAATAATTGATTTCTCATCCTAGACTTTTTATATTATTCCCTAGACACTCAGTTTCCTTCCTTCCTTCTTTCTTTTCTCCCTCCCTTCCTTCCTTCCTTCCTTCTTTCCTGTCTCTTTCTTTCTTAAGAATCCTTTGAGCATAGAATAGAACCTTTACTACCAGGCAAATGCATTAGTATGATATTTGAAAGAGGAAAACACTAATTTAATATAATGGGAAGAAACAAATTTCAAGGCATCTTTAATAAAAAGGAGCTTCAGAGGCCAGTATTTTGTGGCAGAATTCAAAACAACTGTAATGACCAAAAACTAGAGAGCAATATAAAGAATATCCCTTGGGGAAAGTATACATGCTTAAAATAAAAATGCTGGGAAATAAACATGATATTTAAACAGGCTTAGTAAAAGAGTTTGATCTGCTGTACAAAGAGTGATTTAATTCAAAGCAAAAGATTTGAGCATTTGTAATCCATTTTCTTTGTTTCACAGTACTTCTATCTGTTTCTTAAAAATTTAAATCATACTAAACCACCTGGATGCTTAAAAAGCAAATAAGGAAAAAAAAAATTTAATGTAATTTATCTCAAATAAATGGTTCTGATCTAGAAATTAAGGTAATCTCCTAGATTTCCTGATTCCAAAAACCAAAGAAAAAGCCCAAGAATACTCTAATATTTATAAAGTTTTAAATAGTTTTCTATATGCTATATTTTGATTATTTATAATTATTTGTGATATGTCATAATTAACATATTACAGAGGAAGTACAAAATCAAAATGTAATGGCACTGACATAATTCATGTAGCTGGTAAGGAAAAATGGATCATATTTATTACGTATAAAGAATGTAGGCTATGGAGTTAGATAGAATTAACATTGATTTCATGCTCTTCCTCCTTTGGAAAATTATTTAACCCCTCTAGGCCAAAGGTTCTTCAGCACTAATAATATTTCCTTCAAAGTTTTATAGTGGATATTAAAATTATATAGAGAGATGAATAAAATGCACCTGTCCATAGGAAGGGTATCAGCATTCAGTGTTACAGCAGAAAGCAGATTTTTCTTTCAACTTGGATAATTTTAAGAGAAGCCTTTTTAAAGGAATTTGACAAAAAATTGGCTAGGGTTTAGAAAACCAGATAAGGGAGGACAATACTCCAGATCTAGTAATTGTGAGAGGCTGTGTTGAAAGGCCCCGAAAACAGGACTTTTTATCCTCATTGGAGGATATACCCTCCCTGAGAAGACCTTGAGCATATGATCCTGTATCTTTCCTTCTCTCCAGATCTTCTGTCAGTGCTTACGGCTGGCTGAACTTAACTGGACAATAGAGGATAAAGGAATATACTAGTGCAGCCTTTAGAGTTTAACCTTCTGGGATGCAGGAAGATAGAGTGCAGAGAAGAATGGATATGGAGGAGCAAATGGAAGATACCTAGTCCAATAAGTAGTGATAGTTTTTTTTTTTTTTAGTAAACTTCAAAGCAATAAATCAACAGTGCTAACTAGGCAATGGGTGGACCAGATTCATTGGAAGTTATTTTTCTTGAGCTATTGGCAGCTCAAGATTGAAAGTAAGTGTATCTTGCTACTGAAACTTTCCAATGCTTCTACTTTGAATTCATCCATGTTATATCACAAAGATCAAGAGGGGAACTGAGCTCTCACTGTCCTTAAGGGGGACCAAAGGCCATACCCAATGTTCTGGGGAACATCAGGGAGATGAAAGACTCATACTTTTACAACTCCTTTGGATACAGGTGCCCTAAACACTATTGTACCCACTCCCACAGGGAGAGGTTTCTTCTGGATTCAACTGATGGGGTTTGCACAAGGTTCATGGTAATGAAGGGACGTTAACTTGATCTTGTTAGTGGGGGCCTTTGGGCCAATTCAGTGTATTGCCGCTGTTGCTTCTACTTCTGAATATACAGTGAAAAATAATGTGTTGTATTCTTGTACTTCCCAAAACTATAAGTGTCAGAGGAGATTTGCTATATTGGTAAGAGTCATATCTAGAGAAGAGCTATTGGGACCTGTAGATCACTCCTAATACTTCTTTCAGTTCCCTCCCAGGTATTCCAACAAAAACAGTTAGGAATCCCAGGAAAAGAAAGTGAAACACAGCTCTGATTAAGGACTTAAAGGCAGAAGGGTTAAGAAGAGGTATAATATCTCAATGCAATAATCCTTTATGACCTTACCAAAGGGCAACAGAAGCTGATATTGCCAGTCTCTTATTTTCTATCCCACTGGTAACTGAGGACCAAGACTAAATCATATTCATGTGGCAAGGCCTTCAATATACATTTGGTACCTAAACAGCATGGAGATTTACCTTAACTCCCCTGTCATTTGCCAGTGGTAGGTCAGAATACAGCATTAATGCCTGTAAGCTCTGATATCCAAACTTTTCACTATTTAGATGGTTTTCTATTGATTGACAAGCCAGAATCCTCAGTCTGACAGTTTGATGTGTTATTATCATGCATCCGCCATTAAAGATGACTGATAAACCCTGAAAAAACTCAGGGTTCCGTCCAACAACGTTTATGGGGAAATAGTGGGGAGCAGGGGGAGATGGGGATTCCCACTGCTCCGTTTGCTTCTGGCAGAATGGAAAAAGTACTATCTCGTTGATTCCCCACTTTCAAAAAAGAGGTCCAAAAACTTTTTGGACTCTTAGGGAACTGGAGATGGTATATGCTGCACTTAGGCAACCTACTTGGTCTTTTCTGTTGGCTAACCTGAATTAGCATCTTTGAGTGGCTCCAGACCAACAAGATGCACTGGAAATTGTCCAGCAAGCTGTAGCATCTGCTCTGTCTTTCGAACTCTGCCAGTATAATAATCACTTTGGGCTACAAGTCTCTGCATCTCTCTCCTCATTCCAGGATTACTCCACTGAAATCTGTGGCTGGTGTGCCAGCCCACAATTTATTAATATAACACCTTCCTACGCCAGGAACTAGAAACTGCCCTCAGGCAAAAAGCTACAATCACATAATTCTCACTAGATGCAGTTTCTTTCTTTCAAGGGTAAACTCTTCTTTAGTTTCTGCTTTTGTTTGATAGTTAGTGCCTTCAAATAGATTTCTTTTTTTCAGGTTTTATACTTGCTGTCTACAGGAAGTTGAATCTGACTATCTTTTCCACCATGACTGAAATTTGGACCCTCTCACTTTGATTTCAATTTACATTTCCCTAATGACTAGGGATGTTGAACATATTTTCATTTGTTTAATGTCCATTTGGATATACTCTTTTGTAAGGTGACTATTTGAATTTTTGTCTATTTTACTATTGGACTGTCTTCTTTAGTTTATGTAGATTTTTATTTACTTTGTTCTGACCTCTTAAGAATCAATTGTTTCTAGCCTGAAATGCAGGCCCACATTCAGATGTTTGAGGGCATTAAATTACAGGCCAAAAGCTAGAGTATCATTTATTTTAAGTTTTCAACTAAACTCACTTATTTGTACCTGTCTATTTGGAATTCATACCTTACTTGCCAAATCTGTCTGAAGCTGTGCAATAAGGAGAATGTCCCTTAATCATCTTTATTACTTTAGCTATTACCTCAGTCAAACACAGAAAAGTGATTTGTTAAGTACCACAAAAATGGTCCTTGAAATGTATTTACAACCTCTATGACTTTTATCATGTCCTTTAATCTTCTTTATCAAAGCAAGTCCCTTTGTGCTTGTCATCGTGCCCCCAAATCATTATCTCCTTCCCATAGGACCTTAACATATTGGATTTATTCTAATTTCTTCTGCAATGTATCTTAATAAATGATATATTTGAGACACATATCAAGTTGTCAGTGAGAAGATTGAATTTTATTGAATGTCTATTCTCAAATATATAAATTTAATATCTCAAGAATAATTTCAACAGGATTTCAATATTTATGAGGTAATTTTGAAAGAGAAATATACAAAGTTAAATTTTAAAAAATAGTAGAGATTTGCCTTACCCTTTATCAAAATGTTTTGTAGAACAACAGTAAGTAAACAAAATGGTTTATAATGCACAAGGAGATTCAGATTAATATCAGAGGACATAGGATTTTGGTATATGGTCATTTCAAATAACAGAAAAAATCAAATTCTCATTAAAACTGCTGTTATTCAAAAAGAAAATGCAAATTACAGTTAAATATTTTATCCATAAAACTGTCAATTAAAATATTTAAATCCATGTATGGAAAAATAGACCATTTGTAACAATAATTTTAGGTTTTAAACTAGATTTTTGGAAGGAAATTTTGATAGTACGAATCAATAGTAACTCTAAATTAGGTTTATCTCAATAATTATGAGTCTTTAGCTAACTTATCTTTATGTACATATGCATGCTTATGTAAACACAAAATTAAATTCAGATTTAGCACAAATGTACTTGATTATACAGTATCTAAATTATTGTTAAAGTCGTGTACCTTCATCTTCTTCTACATCAGAATTCATTTATATAAGGTCATTTAAGGTAGGGATCAAATCCTGGAATTTAATTGTGTTTTTCCATGTTACCAATCATAACGTATTCAGTCATTTTTCACAAGGAAGAATGTAAGCATCATGAAGTCAGAAAATTTGTTTGGTTTACTTTTTGTGTTATTGCTCCAGTATCTAGATAGTATCTGCCACATATTGAGAACGCAATAAATATTTGTTGAAAAATGAATAACATTTGAAAATCAGTAGTAGATTGGTAGGTATGAATGAAAATAAGTTCATGGATAATATTATATATGTCTGTATCCACACTACTTTAAATCATAATTTAGCCTAAACTATATGTGATTTTTAATAATTTATTCTTTAGAACTTCCATCTACAGCATTTGAAGTTTTCTGATTTATTCATATTTAATACCAGCTTCAAAATTCTACATAAAAGCACAAAAGTTGTTTTTTTTTTTTTTTAACTAGTTGGCTTTTGGTAAAAGGCCAAGTTTGACTGCCCTGAGAATATGATTGGTAGTTTGTCATATTCATAGTTTATAAAGCTGAGAAAACAGAGACAAGAAAGTCAGTGATATTGTGGTAAACCGCAGTTTATTAACTGCAGCTGAGTCACATCATAAAACTGCCTTTTAAGTCCAGGAAAGAAATATGCATGTATTGCTTCTAATTTTTCTATAAGTTCAATTTGTGTTAAGAAACCCTGTAACAACTTTCTGTTCAGTAGCCTGTTGTCAAATGGTCCTTTTTTATTTGCAGAAGTAACTGCTTAGGAAATTTTTTCATTCAGCTGTTTTCGTACACAAAACTTGAATGTTCTTTATACCTAATAAAATTGAAATATATTAACATATTAACCATCCTTCAAATACACATTAGAGTTCTGGGGATAATGAATTCTTGTTAATCTTTTTTCTAGGTTTATGGAACATTCATTCAACTATATAACATTATCTTTGGGCCTTTGCTATTTTTACTAACGCATTTGAAGGTACATTTTTCATTAAAAAAGTATGTGTTCTGGGACTTTTCATTACCTCCAACCACCACCGCCACTCTAGATGTCAACAGCCTCTAAAACATTGTTTCTGTACAGTCTTGTTCACAAGTGCCCCTGGTTCAAGGAGTATATCAGCTCAGAGCTCAGTAAATTCTAAGTGTTGTGGGCAATTAAGGTAGCATGCATGAGGTGCACTTGTCAGCAATGCCGGAAATGGCCGCCAGGACTGAAACAACAACTTGGGTTGCCCTCAGCCTTCTTTACGGAAGTGGTTCGCGCCAAAAGTAGTGGTTCGCGCCAAAAGTGCTAACCTTACATCTGCCTTCCACCCTAGCAACAGCAGCAGCCAATCCTAGATCGCCACCCGTCCTTACTAGCCACCCCCACCCTTCCCTAGAGTATATATACCCAGCCTCCTCAATAAAATTTTGCAGCTTGATCAGAAACCTGTCTTGCTGTCATTCCTGGTGTCTCTTGTCCCATACCATTCCTCCCTCACAGGTATCGAAGTCCCAGTTGATCGTCCCGCGGGCCAGGACACTAAGGATGAAGCAGGTTTCCTTATACTAGGCTTTCTATATGGAAGTGACTGATAGAGGGCTCCTACCGAAGAGTGCATTTCCAAATCACAGGAAGCATCTGCTGCCTTATCATGTGGTTTCCATAACAGGCCATGTATAGTATTCAGCTATTCAAACCCTTTACTGAGTCTTCTGAGTCTTTTTCTCCCCTTTGTACATTTTCCTTTTCATTAACATAATGTGAGTGTCAACCTGTACTTTATACGAAACCTGTTTAAATTCTTACTGGGTAGAAACAAGGGTGATAAGTAAAAAGAACAGAGAAGAAGAAATCCTTTCAGGATAACAGAGACTAATTAAAGTTGACACCCACTATTCATGGAGCCAAAAGTTTTCAAGATGAGGGACAGAAAGCCACACTGGCAGGAGCTTTTAAACTGTCATATTGAGAGTGTGAAATCAGTAAGAAACTGCTCCCACCAATGGAATAAAAAAACAAGTATTTTGCTATGCAAAAGTTGAAGAAAAGGAGTCAAAACAAAAGTAAATAGGACATATTTAATGAGAGAGGAGGTATTTTGACATCCTATTATAGAAGAAAATTCTATCTGGAACATATACAAAGGTTTAATCAACATGATTTAAATAATCTTGAAATGAATGAGCTTCAATAAAGAGTATTTATATATATATATATATTCTCCATGATGGAGAATCCCTATTCACTGAGAAGTATCTAACTTTCTGAAAATTTAGAGGGGTTGATATTATGAACTTCAGTTTCCACTGAGATATGGCATTCCACAATAGTGATCCAAATCTCCACTGTGATTTAAATTCATTTCTGTTAAAACAGGTTAGGACCAACTCCCAGCTATTTTTGTATTTCTTTATATTGTTATATGTGGTATATATAGAAATGTATGCCTGATAAAATGGTGTAAAGAAGTACACACTGAATATTTCAAAGTAAACACTAGTGTAACCACTAATGTCCGGAAAATACCAAGCCACCTCTTTAGAAGTTCCCCATATTGTCCTCACAATCACTACTCACTCCACTTCCTTCCCCCGAAGACTATTTCCATTTTGTCTTCCATGCTAATTGCTCTCTTGCTGATTTTTCAGTCATTTTACTTAAACATATACCCCTAAAAACTACAACGAATGAATTATAAAATATGGGCCATATTTCCTTTGTGATACTCATCTATTTTTTGTGTACGTGTATGTGCAAGTACTTCTGATGGGTATATACTTAGGAATGGATTTTCTGGGACTTAAGGTATAAATATCTTCAAATGCGGAAAATAGAAAATGCCAAACTCTTTACCAAAATGGTTGTAGTCATTGACACACCAAGCTTAATTGTGAGTTCCTGTTGCATCACATTTAGCAATTCTGATTAATATGTAGTAATATTGCTTTGTCGATTTAATTTGTATTTCCTTGATTTTTACTGAGGTTGAGCCTCTCTTTCTGACAAATAGTCTGAGCTATTTGGATATCCTGCATTTTAATGTAAAGTGACTTTACAAGTCTCTTGTCCATTTTTCTTCTTGGTAGATTGGTTTCAAGGAGTTCCTTATAAATTCTTTCTTTAGATGCCATTTATTGATTATATGCATTGCAAATATAATTTCTTACACTGTGGCTTGCCTTTTCACTCCCTTAATGGTGTCTTGATAAAAATAAATTCCTATTTTAGCATAGTACAAGTAACCATTTGTCCCTTTGTCTTTGGTAACTTTTGTGTCTGGTTTAAGAAGTAATTTTCATCCCCTACATAATGAAGATATTCTCCTTTATACAATTTAGATATTTGTATTGCTTCTTGTATTTAGATCTGTAGTCACCTGGACTTGACTTTTTTGTTGTTGTTGTTGTTGAATGATTGAGGTAGAAATCATTTCATATTCTTTTCTTAGACTTTTTGGAGAGGGGAGGAGTATCCATTTAATGCAGCATTTATTTAAAAGATTTTCCTCTACTCACTGTTGAACACTACTACCTTGTGTTCTTATTTCACAATAAGAACACCTTGTGTCAGGTCCTGCCCTCTATTGTATTCTACCTTCCCTTGACCATCCCTGAGTCAATACCACACTCCCTGAATTACTCAAGTTTTAAAATAGTTCTTGATATTAGTTATAACCAATCATCCCCTTTATTTTTCTTCTTCCAGAATGTCTTTCACTTCTTGTATTTCCATACCCGTTTTAGAATCAACATGTCAATTACCACCCAAACTAATGAATGAACAAATGAGCAAAACCCTTTTAACTACTGTGGTCAGAACTGCATTTCTTTTTTTTTTTAATTTAGTTTTATTGAACTATATTCACATACCATATAATCATCCATGGTGTACAATCAGCTGTTCACAGTACGATCATATAGTTATGCATTCATCACACAATCTATTTCTGAACATTTTCCTTACATCAGAAAGAATCAGAATAAGAGTAAAAAAATAAAAGTAAAAAAAGAACACCCAAACCATCACCCCCATCCCACCCTATTTGTCATTTAGTTTTTATCCCCATTTTTCTACTCATCCATCCATACACTAGATAAAGGGAGTGTGATCTACAAGGTTTTCACAAACACACTGTCACCCCTTGTAATCTACATTATTATATAATCATCTTCAGGAGTCCAGACTACTGGGTTGGAGTTTGGTGGTTTCAGGTATTTGCTTCTAGCTATTCCAATTCATTAAAACCTAAGAGGTGTTATCTATATAGTGCATAAGAATGTCCACCAGAGTGACCTCTCGACTCCATTTAAAATCTCTCAGCCACTGAAACTATTTCATCTCATTTTGCATCCCCCTTTTGGTCAAGAAGGTATTCTCAATCCCATGATGCTGGGTCCAGATTCATCCCCAGGAGTCATATCCTGCATTGCCAGGGAGATTTACACCCCTGGGAGTCGGGTCCCACGTAGAGGGGAGGGCAGTGAGTTCACCTGCTGAGGTGGCTCAGTTAGAGAGAGAGATGGCCACATCTGAGCAACAAAGAGGTACTCAGGGGGAGACCCTTAGGCACAATTATATGCAACTTTAGCCTCTCCTTTGTAGTAATGAGCTTCATAAGGGCAAATCCCCCAAGGGCTCGGCACATCAAACTGCCAGTCCCAATGTTTGTGACAACATCAACACCAGTCCAGGTGAGGAAGTCCAACACTTCTGCACCTTCCCCAGTAATTGGGGCGGGGTGGGGGGGTGGCTGTAAATATATTTTTTATTCTCTGCCCGAATTACTTTGGGATGTGTAACTATTTTACTCTAACCTATACTAACCTACCATATCTCACTTCCTATTCAAAGTTCCATGTAATTGTGGTGTTTGAACAAACTGACTGTAGAGTTATACTGTTTAGAAAATATAGATCCTGCACCAAATAGACATCTCTTCCCTTGGTCTCACATGGAAGTTGAAGTTTTAAAACACAGTCAGTTTCGACCTTTACTCTTTGGCCTGGTTTTCCCTAGTCTTAACCAGAGCTGCTTCATTCATATCACTAATTGAAGTCTGGGCTCTTTTTCAGCTTTTTTTTTAACAGGTGCTGTATGCGCTAATACTGACATTCATATCTGTGGAGCTCTAGCTCTGAGTTTCAGGTGTCTCAGAGATACGCATTGTTCCAGAGACCAATCAGGTTATACACTAAGGGATCAGCATCTCAAAGTTTAGAGATAGGCATTACAATTCAGGAATAAAGTTGACTGCTATAAGAGCTTACAATCTAGGGACCATTACAATAATCATGTCCACGTTAGGTTATGTTCTAAGATTCAGTTCTGAGTTTACACATTGTAGTTAGTCCATATTGGTGAAGCATTATATTGTTTGCCTTTATTTCTGGTGTACTTCACTCAAATACTGTGTACAGGATCCATTCACCTCGTGGTGTGTCTCACAGCTTCACTCCTTCTCATAGTTGCTCGATATTCCATTGTATGCATATGCTACAAGAACTGCATTTCTTGCAAGATCAGTTCAGGAAGAATTGACCTCTTTAAATATTAAGTACTTTAATCAGTGAATACGGTGTATCTCCACATTGACTTAGGCCTTCTTTAATTTCTCTCAATTGTTAAAGGCATATTTTCTTTTATTTTTTGTTTTCAGTTTTAGAAAAGTAATTGATTTTCCTAAATAAGGTTTTTATCTTCACAACATTGATTAATATTTTATTTAAAATTTTGCATCTATATCCATAGAAGATATTTGCTTAAGTTTTACTTTCTTCTTATATCCTTAAAAGATTTTAGCATCAAAGTTTGTCTTGTCTGGAAAGTAAAGTATAAAGTAGGTAATATGGCTTTCTTAGATGTTTGGTAGAATTTTCTGGTGACATTACTATATCTCTGAAATTATCTTTGATTTAAGGTTTCTAATTGTAAGATTTAATATTGCTGACAAGTTTAAAATGTCCAATTTTTCTTTCATTTGTCAATTTTTTAAGATCTATTTTCTTAAGGCTTTGTGCATTGCTTGTAACTTTGCAAATTTTCTGGCTTAAAATTTTTTATAGTATAATTATTTTATAATTTAAATATCTGTAGTAATATCTCCACTTTTATTGCTATTGTCTCATGTTCCTTTTTTGTTACTGGTGTTCAATATGAGGAATTTATTGAATTTATTCATTTCCAAAAAGTTTAAGCTTTGCTGATCTTTATTTTTTATTTACTGTCTATTTTATTCAGTTTTTTTCTTCTCACTTTAAAAAAATTGCTTCATTCTTTCTTCTTTTTAATAAATGCATTTGCCCAGTATAAATGATCATATTGCAAATCAGAATCATAAGTATCTGAGATCTAACCCATTAGCAAGATTTATTGATCTATAATTTTGTTGAAAATGATGTATTTTACCTTCATCTTTGAAGATTACTTTTTGCTGTTTGAAATTTTGGCTGGTAGTTGTTTTACTGGCATCCATGCTTATGCTGAGAAATCAATGGTCATTATTGTTGGTCCTCTGAAGGTAGATACTTTATTTCTCCACTTCCTTTAAAGTTTCCTCTTCATCTTTAGTTTTAATGTGATGTCCCTAGATGTGGTTTCCTTTCTCTTTCCCTTGCTTGGGGTTAAGAGTTGTGACTTGATGTCTTTCTTCAGTTTGAAAAATTCTCAGACACCATATCTCAAATATTGCTTCTCTTCTCACAGGAATCATATTAAATGTATGTGACATTCTTTTCCTTATGCATTTTGCCTTCATTCAAATTCCATCTCCACATTTCCATAATTTCATGTGAATATTTTTATTGACAAGAACTGTTCCTTCAGTTACCATGGTAGGAAAAATATCTCCTCAATATGCCCACATTGTACAACAGATTTGATGTTCACTGGTGGACTTAAGGAACAACACATGCTAGATTGAGGCCTCTGGGATCATAAGAAAGCTCCAATCTTATAGCCAGCAAGGAAACAGTTCTACACTCCGAAGTAATGAGCTCCTTCAGAAAGGAACAGAGCTCTGCCTGCACCTAGATTTCAGCTTCGTGAGACTCAAAGCAGAGGACTCCACTAAGCCACACTGTACTAGACTTATGACATAGAATTCTGAGATAATAAGTGGGTGCAGTTTTAAGCCACTAAATTTGTGGTTATTTGTTATGACAGCAATAGAAAATTAATACAGTGGTATAAATATGTCATTAGCCCTGTCCTCTGAGTTCCTATTATTAGTGATTTATATCCAATTTCTGAGCTCCTACCTGTCAATTTTTATTGCCTGTAGTTTCTGCTCTATTGTGTATTGTCTCACTCCTCATTTGCCTGGTTATTTTGGTATAGCTTGCTAAACACTGTATTTTCAAAATAATTGTAGAAATAATTTGTTGCTTGTTATGATCTTGTCTCCATACAGGTGCCTTGTAGCATCAGCAATCTGGGATTACCTACATCCAATTTCAGAAATTCAGATTTTCAGCTAAAATGTAATCCCTGGGAATTTTTGTCTAATTTCATGTTTTACTTAAGTCCTAGGGTGCAGTTCTTTTGGTCTAACTAGAAACATGTATGTCCAGCCATGTTCTGCATATCCATCCTTATTCCTTTCATCTGATGAGGCTTCAAAAGCACCACTCGGCTTCTCAGCCACAGAACCACCCATTCTGTGATCAGAACATGCACTCCATGGAATGAAAGTCATACATGCCAGACTTGCCCTCTAGATTCTCATCTGGAACCTACCTCAATAATTCATCACTATTTTGTTAAGTCTCTTGCACTCTGGTAGATTGTTTTTTATATTTTGTACTTCTCTTCTAGCTCTCAGAGCAAAAGAGTTAGTCCCAAATAAGCCCTACTTCAAACCTTGGAAGCATAGGTATTTTTATCTTCCCAACTATTTAATTTAAATCTTGTGTGAAACAGAGAACTAGTAAATGAATATCCCTGTATGCCATTTGATATACAGGACAATGAGTCATTAAGAGTTTGGGTTCTGGAGGAAAATAACTTAGGTTCAAATCCTGGCTCTGGTGAGTGACCATGAGTAACTTTCTAAGCCTTCAAGTGTCTCATTTATACAACTGAGCCAATTTTCAAGTTCCTCTGTTTTCTGGTTATGTCAGAAAAATCAAGTATTTTTATTGCACTTGCCAAGTTGATCTGAGGTGCTACCAAAGCTATCCTATCTGACGCAATCAACATCCTCAGTCTTTTCCTCCCCATGAAAATCCTATCAATCCATACCCTTCAGGGGCTCAGAGGGTCAACATTACTGAATTTCCCCCTTATAAAGCACATTGAAGTTGGATTGTGTGACATGAAAGACAAAACTCCCCCTCTATTTAAAGTATATTTTATACTAAAAGAGGGACCCTCAGATTTCTATGTCTATTGATTTCAGCTGATCAAAGTATACACAATAACTGTTCACTACCTTCTTGAAAGCAGTTAGTCATTTTCCTCTCAGCCTTTCCCTTGCTGGGCCAACTTCAGTGTTTTTGATCTTTGTTCATAAATCATACTTCCTTTCATTATTTTTCTGCCTTTTCTTTGGACACCTTCCAATTTCTCCACATTCATCTTAAAATGTGCATGCTGGAAAAGAAGAAAGGAACTGAAAAAAGGATTCAAATAATATTTCTGATCAGTTTCACAGTAATCTGTTTCCTTTGCCCGTTTTCCTTTCATGGTAAGGAAGAAACTGTAATCAGGATTTCCATGAATTAAAATATCTACTTTACTTACCTGTGATAGGGGGAGATCAGAGCCAAGTTGCTAAGCAATGGAATTAAGGAGGAACTTCTTTGACATGAAACTGATCAATGGTTAAACAACTTTAGGTCCAATCATCAAACACTTGTTCTGCATTGCTAGGCAAAGCTTTAATACTCGGTTTCTGGGTAGTTGATGATTTCATTAAAATCAGTGGATCCATATGCTCATTTTACCATATTTGGGAAAAATAAAAGGCAAATAAAAAATACAAGGAGGTTATGTCATTAAATAAATGTCACAGAAAATATCAATCTCTCAAGTTTCAATATTTACAATGCTCAGTGGACAGTGATAATTAGATTTATTAAGACAGGAAAAATGAGTAAAGAAAATTTATTTAATACTTTTTTTCCTAAACAAACACTTGCTCTTCTCCCCTGCCCTTAACTCCTGGTATCCTCTAATCCACTGTTTATCTAAGCAATTTTTCTGTTCCTAGCCATCTCTTATGAGTGATATCATACAATATTTGTCTTTATATGCCTTGCTTATTTCACTGGCATAATGTTTTCAACATTCTTCCCTAATGCAGCAGGTCTCATAACTTCAAAGTTGAATAATATTCCATTGTATGTATTAACATTTGTTTATCCATTCATTTGTTGTTGGACATTGGGTTGTTTCCACCTTTTAGCTATTGTGAATAATGCTCTTATAAACATTGGTATATGAAGATCTGTTTATTACCCTGTTTTCAGTCTCTTTGGGTATACATCTAGAAGTGCGATTGCTGAGTCATATGGTAATTCTATATTTAACATTTTGAGGAGCTGCCTTATTGCTTTCCACAGTGACTATACCATTTTACATTCCCACCAACAATGCGCTGCAGTTATGATTTCTCTACATCCTCTCTGACACTTGTTATCATCATTTTTTTAAAAAAATAATAAAAACCCATCCTTGTTGGTATATATTGAACATCTACTTTATCAGATGAAAAGATGATCAGTTTTCTTGTATGTGTATAATAACAATGAAGAGGCATTTATCTATACATAATTGAGCATTCAAAAGCAAAGCAAAAATTGTTCAAATAGAACTGACTGTATTTAAGAGTTCTCTAAACTGAAACATTTCCTTTTGTAAAGTATTGAACTAAGTAACAAAAATTTAGTATAACATAATATCTTCATAATAGTCTAGCAACATGTTAGAAAGAAAACTTTGTGAGTTCATTTAAGTTTTGCCATGGATACATTTGACAGCCTGGTGAAGCCTATTTGCCACTCTTAGATTAACAACAGCAACAACAACATACGTGTATATGCACAAATTGAAATGCAATATAATGAAGGCAACAATTTTTATTGAAATATAATTATCAAAATATAACACATTTGTGATATAGGAACATATAGGCATCTTTAATAATGCAGTAAATATTAAGATGTAACCATGGTTCTAATAGTTTTAAGGTAGTGATAAAGGTAAATGATGTTCGAGGTATCTGCAGTATTTATAGAGTGATATGAAAATATCTGTAAACTTCCAGACTTTTTGGGTTATCAAAATATATTATAAACTTATTGGATTTTTGAAATACATAACTTGTTTAATGAATACATTTAAAATATGGTGGGTGTATATATGAGCATGCCTGTGTGTGTATGTTATAAATGTATTTAAATTTTATCGCCAACAATATTGCATAGTAAGTATAATTTTGTTGAGATAAATTTCCGACTCAGAATCATACTTCTTACCCTTTCAAAACAGCATTTTTCTCTCTCATTGTTCTTCTTCCTAGAACTAAAACATGGAATAGCTACTCAGTGTCACAGTAAAAACCTTTCTGCATTTGGCCTTAATGTCAACCTTAGCTCGTGTTTCTATCCGTGGCAGTGACCCTCTTGTGCACCCCCATCAAGTGTCATCTAACCTTAGAACTGCCCTCTGAAGGCTACTCTCCCCTTGCCAGGTGTGTTAGTTTCCTATGGCTGCTGTAACAAATTACCACAAACTTAGTGGCCTAAGAGAACACATTTACCATCTATCAGTTCTGGAGGTCAGAAGTCTGTAATGGACCTCGCTGTGCTAAAATCAAGATATTGGCAGGGATGTACTCCCTCTGGAAGCTCGAGGAGAGACTCTCTTTCCTAACCTTTTCCAGCTTCTAGAGGATGCCCACATTTCTTGGCTTGTGGTGTCTTTCCCCTATCTTCAAAGCCAGCAATACCACTCAAGGCTTCCTCACATTGCACAGCTCTGATTCTAACTCTCCTGCCTTCCTCTTCCACATAAGGATGCTTGTAGATATATTGGAACCAATGGGATAATCTAGGATAATCTCCCTGTCGTAAGGTTGACCAATGATAATCTGAATTCTCTCTGCAACCTTACTTGCCCTTTCTATGGAAAGTAAGAGTCACAAATTTTGGGGATTGGGATACGGACATGGTTGTGAGGCCATTGTTCTGCCTACCATACCAGGTGATGAAAAGAATACTAGTTAATATGCTAAAAGAAGCCAAGAAGTTCATATATTTCTTCTTTTTGAAATATTTTAAGGAGTTTTTGAAAGAACAGTGTTTTCTCCAAAGGAGTTAGTCTAATGGGAATAATTTCAAGCCTTACAATAAGAGAATGGGAGAGATAGGAGCAGTCTCAGTAATCTTCAAGTTTCTAAACCACATTTGATAGGTGGCCTTCTATCCTGCATGCATGATGTGCTCTGTGTAAATAATAATAAAAGCAGTGTTTTAAGTTTAATGTTGTATGGAAAAATGTCTGTGTGCCCTTGATAAAGCGTTAGACGAAGGCATGTATTGAAATGTAAAATTCTGATCCAGATGTAGGGAGTAAAATTTCAGGTGAATATTGAAGTGCTTCATTAATTCTGATCATAATAATCTCTTGATTTTTACACATATTTTATGAGTAAAATTTGAATATAAGGATGACTTTGTGCCTAATTTCAAAATACAAAAATTATATTAGCTATGTTGAATTAGAATCCATCTGCTAAAAACTGTTTTATCATGGTATCCATCATTTTCAAACTCTGCTGCTCCAGCCTTATTTACTGTACTTTACAACACTCAGAAAAGAGTCAGTTGAAACGACCTTTTTGAAAACACAAATTCTTGCGGAGTTTTTTATTATTTTCTCCATGTTTCCACAAGCTGGTGTGCCTATTCATTGTCCATGGGTGAATTTAGAGAATTCATGCTGTAAAATTATTTTACACTGTCATACCTGCCTAAGGAAAATCCTGAACTTGGTGGCTATTTGGATTGGGTAATCTGTCACTTAGTTGTTGCTACAGGTGAGAAACAAAACTAACCATAACAAAAGCTCAGTGGCATCCATTGTGCTCACTTGGTTGGGGCTAGCTGAGGGTTGGAGCTGCACTGCCCTGCCACTCACGAGGGAGGGGTGGGTGATTGTTGACTGACATAGGCTGGCTTCAGCTGGGGTAATTGGAAATACTCAGCTATGCTCCATGTATCTCTCATCCTTCCCAGATGAAGCCATATGGAGATGGCAGCATCTCAAGAGTGTAAGCCCCAGGGGTCAGGTCCACTTTAAGCCTCTTGCTTGTATCATGTCTGGTTATAAACCATTGACCAAAGCAAACAAAATATGTGGTTGATCCCAGTGTGAAGGTATAGAGAATATCACCCTGCCTACAGTAGAAAGGCACTAAAAAGTTATAGGTAAAAAACTGTTGAGAGAGTTAGGGCAAAAAAACCGAGGCCATCCCTGAAATGTCATTAATCCATTTGGAGAATTTATGACTATGTGAATTGGATTATCACCTGCCAATTCCATGTATGTAATTATGTTAGTTCATTAGCTTGCTATAAATACACCACAGTTGTCAGTCACTTCTAAGCACGTTTTGACCGATTAGATTTGGTTTGTCTCTTAGTTACAACAGGGGAAACTTATTTTAAAGAGGAAGTATGAGAAATAAAGCCATGATTTCATATTTACAGTAATTAGTGTTTTGGGGATCTCAGAATTAAGTAATTTCAGGGAACAGTTCTTATGATAATATTACTGGGAGTGACTCTGGAAGCAGCCAAATAAGTTTCCTTCCTATTGTTTAATTTAGGAAAATGTGGCATAAATACTGCAGTGTGTCTATGAAGCTTTGGCACATTTTATTGCAAATTGATTGCAATCTGAATTTTTTTTTTTATTATAACAATTCATATATATCACAGATTTTGGGATAGAAAAATAGTAAAAGGAAAATATTCACAATATTACAAATTCACTTAAAAAGTGGCCCAATAAAAATGTTAAAATTTTGGTTAGCAATATAACTCAGCTTCATAATTTCAATCGGAATATACCTGAAGAGACCTTACATAAAGAAAGGCAAACTAAAGGAAAATTTTATAGCCCATGACACCCAAAGACTGTGGTGTTAGGGGGGATCATTTTGGTACTTGTGGAAATTCTTCTTTTGTACATTTTACATTGATTGAGCACTTGCTATATTCCAGGCATTGTTCTAAACAACAGCAAAACTATGAGGAGGTCTTATTGGTTTTATAATACTGATGAAGAAACCAAGGACAAGGTTACTACTTGCCCATAATGAAATAGCTAGGCACTGCAAGGCCAGGATTCCAGCCCTGGCCATCTGGCTCCAGATTTCACATTCTTTACCTTCGAGTGAAACTGAGTCACATGCGTGCTTTCCCAAAGTGCCAAGGAGCATAACGAGGGTGGGTTTCTGTTCCAGAGAATTCTGCCCAGTATTTTCCCCTTCCTTTGTCTGGCTCAGCTGTCTTGTGCTTATACCAAAAATAGGAACCTGAACCCAAGGCTTAGCTGCCTTTCTGGACAAAACAGACCCTATGTGGATTAACTTTGGATGTCAGTGAAAAATGATCAAAGAAGGGAAAGGCCTTGGGATTCTACAAAAGAAGTGCTCTCTAAATCCATCTTGGGAATTTCTCCACAGAGACCATACAGCTTTTCTCGGTTGCAGTACAGACAGAGAACAACATGGTATAAGCCACAGCGGAGCCAGATGCTTTCACGGTGTTCATTGTATCCCTATCCTAGGGTATATATACTCCTTTTTGGACATCTGAAAATAGGATTATAAATAAATACCTATATTAAAGTGATTGCAACTTGCATATATTAGCAATCAAGTCTTTCAAATACAAAATATTTCTGAGAAAAGAACTCTCATGAAACAACCAACCCACTAAGTTCTGTTTTCAATCAGGGTGCTGATCTGATGTTTATTTCATTTTGTTAATGTCAAAACTGGGTTGCTCATGCACAATCAGTGCCTCATCCTTGGACTGTCAGATGGTTCCTGCTGCTACTTTACAGAGGTCATTTTTCTTTAGGTTTTCTGCAAGGGATTATTTTCTTTTCAACTACATTTTCAGATTTTTTGATAATTTCAGATTTTTATGTCCTTATAACCCTATCAAAAATATTTACAGCAGCAGTAAACAACTACAGTTTCTTAGTCTTTTCAACCTCTATAACCAAACAAAAAGGATTTGTAAAACAATATTAATTTCGATATATTTCATATTCTTGTATTTAATATTATTTCAATTCTCTAGGTTGATTCTCTTCATGAATAATTTTCAAGAATCTCAAAAATATGGACAAAAATTTTCTGTAAACCTCCATTTTTTCTAATAAAAATAAGCAAAAAAAATGAACACCAGACGTCAGATTGCTAAACTTTTAATCCTAGCATCACTGGTTACTAACCGCTTGTTGATGCTAATGTACATTTTCCTGAGGGAGTCTTGAGTTACTACTGTATAAATAAATTGTGGATAACAGTATTCCCCATCTCTAAGATGCTATTGGGAAGACCATATGAAACGGCATTGTGCCTGACATAAAGTAAGTGCCTACTGTCAATTATTTTTAGTATAATTATAATAAAAGTCCCTTTGAAAATTTTAATATTTAATGCAGAAAACAAATAGCATACTTTCAATTAGTTCCTAACAATATAATTACTTTGAACTTCTTAATACCTAAGAAAACCTCAAGAAAAGACCATACTTTCTTCCTCACTTTCAAATACATACTCACTGTTCAATATCATGATATTCCATTCCTGGTCATGATTATAACTCATAGAGTAGCTATATTTCTGAACTTGGTGAAGCTGAATTTCATTTAAATTAAGTTAAAAAAGAATATGACATTGTACAAGAGTATACATTATGTGCCACTAAAAACTTTTTTATGTTTACATTATGTTGGTTGTAAATGTATAATTTAGCCTATTGCTTTTTGCAATCATTATATTATGTTAGAAATGTTTTGTTTTCTCTCCTATAGTTGTAGCTTACTTCTCGGTAAATGATTTTACAAATAATCCAAATAGAGTATAACAGATTACATGGTCTGCTTAAATTTCACAATCTTTCAGAAGGCAATTTGTCCCTTTTATCCAATCAATTTATAACACAGATTGGCCCATATCCTTCAAAATAAAAGCCCAATTAAGTTAATTATAAATCTGAGTTGTCCTGAAGTTGAAGAAGTCTTTTAACAGAAGTTTTCTTTGGAATTGAGTATTATTTAATATGTATGTTTATTTAATATTTATTCAGTGATTAGCTCATACAAATTAAATATTAAATATAAAAATACTAAATAAAACACTATCACTAGTTTCTCAATTTTTGAATACGTTTATTTTTAATTATTAGAAAAATATCTACAGAACACAAAATGAATCCCCAAGATTTTTAAACAGTAGATCACTGGGCAGAAACTTGGCTTCTAATTTAAGCAAAAATATTCTTATAAATAATTTTCTTTCTAATTAGCAAATTTTTACATGCTTCAAGTTTCAGGACAAAGTATCTTCCAAGAAGTCTTTTCCCTTAAAGCAGAGCTAGTTACTTATTTCTGTATCAGAGCAAATTTTACTTCACTTGTCTCCCCAGCTAAATCTTAAATTCCTCAAGTTGTCATTTAGATGCTAAGGACTGCAGAGTTGCCTGTGCTAAGGGCTCATCAAAGTTGAATGAATGGATTCAGTCTGCATTAAACACTCTTACTTTTAAGAGTCACCACATTGAAAAAAAATCATTTGGAAGGCTGATATTTTTCAATCTTGGTATGGGTAAATTAAATAATTTTATTATATAATAAAATATATAATTTACCTAAATTACAGATCCTTTCATTTGACTTATTTTTTTCTTTGGTTGTTGCAGCAAGACAAGACAGGTTGATGATATTTCCAGCTTGCTAGTCTATATTCTCCCCTGTTCTTTAAGTACCAAAGGATAAGACATTGTTTAGACATGAGATTTCAAATAAACTAAGATAATTGAAAAATTGATGAGCAAGAACCTTTTAAAGTCTATGACTGTTTTTATGCCTTTGAATGAATATTCTGTTAGAGCCAATGGATTACTGGCGAGTTTCTGTCCTTTAATCCAGTTGTCTAAATTTTAGAAGCTTGTGCCCTACTAAGAAAGCAATTTACTCCTAGCATCCCCTTTCATTTAAATTAATTTAATGCTACAATTTGTCAACAGTTCCAAAAGAATGTTCTAGTGGCAATGAGGAAAGTTATGCCAAAAATTGCAAGACTTTAGACCAATAATAGGGAATACAAAAAACTGGCTTATCTTTATTTATTAGTGGAGCATTCATTATGCATGAGTACTAAAGAAAAGACTCATCTGTCATCATATTGAATTATGGGAGGTTTTACCTCCTTATCTACTGTTCCAACCCAGATTAGCCCAAGACCAAAGAATTTGCCTGGCACTGAGTTACCCATGGGTTTAATTAGGGACTTAGGAAACAGAAGATTTTTCCAGATGGCAGTGGGTCAGGAGAGTGAAGTCAGCATTCTGCCATTCTGCAGAGAGGTGTCAGGGGTTGGGGGTTGGGGGGGTGGGGATGCTTATAAATGTTTGTGATGGTGGGGTTACTCATGAGATTTGGTTACAACAAGGTCTCCTGAGATTTGGTTACTAGCAGTGATTAGGGGAGGGAAGTTTTAATGCTCTTTCCCCTGTGGGGGAGGGGCCTGTTTCTTGGTCATGTAGGAGCTTTATAATGGAGGAGGGGGCAGAGCCCAGGCCCTGGGTCCTCACATCTATGGATGGGAAATGGTTATTAGATGTAGGAGAGTGATCTTGTTCATTTGAGACAGCCTCATATTATAGGATTTTTTGATCATTTTATTTATGATCCTCATCCTGGTAGTTTAATAATTTAGGATATCATGTTTTAGAAAAGGATAAATTTCCAGTGAGATTACTAAAGCAATGCAAAATATCCACTAGAAGACTGGGAGAAGAATCAATTCTCTCTATATTAATGGGTTAGAAGTTAGCATTTGTAACATGTTCTAAAGAAATGGCTGCATAAGATGCAACCTCCATTCACTTGATGGTAGGCTGACAATAATGAATGATATAGACACAAACTGTTAGGAGGGGTGCAGATAGACAGGGTCCTCATTAAATAAAGTAGTGGTGATACTGATAGTTCCCTGCAGTGACTCATCATGGAGACAAATGTCCATACATGGAGTCTGACAGATGGTGAATGACAGATTTATAATTGGATAATAAGTTGGAAGCTAGCAGATAATATTCGTGTGCTAGATTTATGTTTCACACACTTTGTGGGTCTTTGAGAATCTTACTTTCTATAAGAACTGTAGCTGCCTTTATGTTTTTCATTTCCCCCCTACTGCCAAGTATTCATTGCTTTTTTTCTTCATTTTATACTCTGAAAAATATTTCTCTTTTTTTCCAGAATATTTAACCATGACCTTTAAAAAAGTAAGATTTGAACTAGTTGAAGCAAAGCATTAGCAAATGAGAATGAACTAAAAATCCCTCAAAAATTCTCTAAATATCATCATGAATTTATTTCAAAACAGTTTTGTAATGTATTTGAAGAATCAATCTCACTGAGTAAGAGCTGTTCCAAGTCAAGTATATAATGGAAAGGAAATCCTATCCATTTCTTTTAGAGTAGTGAAATAAATCAACAATAGAATGATTGCGGGCTCTCAATTCCCTTTAACCACAAATATGTTTCAAATTTCTAATAAAAGTATAGTAATACAGAAAATGATAGATTTATTTTCTTAAATGATTTTGCTATCAAAGTGATGATTTCTTGTAAGATACTTATAGTGTGGTACTGGAAAAAATCTAACGAACAATATGAAAAGAAAAGCATAATGTCATAAGAGGGGACATTTCCTAGTTGACCCAAGTTAGGTGTATAAGGTCGAAATATGCAATAAAAGAGTCTCTTGGTACTTTACATTTTACAAAAGTTTTTCAGTAAATCATCTCCCCCCAAAGATCATCCAACAGGAAGTATTCCGTTATCTACCCCATACTCAAATAACGCAAAGCCTGAGCAGGAGAAGGAACGGCAGTGAATGAGGGTCCAGAGCCCTTTGCCCACAGGAACTGCAGTGTGTATGCTCAGAGGCAGGGCTGCCTCATGGGTGCACATGGCAGACAGACCCCTGGGTTGGCTGCTTTATTCCTGCCTGCTCGGGTTCACACCCTGTATAAACCCTTCTCCTTGAGTGTGGGCAGGATCTGTGACTGGCTTCCAGCCTACAGTGTATATGACAAAAGTGAAGAAACTTTGCTGATGTAATTAAAGGCCAGTCAGTTGATTTTGAGTTAAAGCAAAAGGTGATTATTTTGGGTGGGCCTTACTTAACAAGTAAAAACCATACAAGAAGGACTGGCCTCTCCCTGAAGAAGAGACTCTCTCTGCTGCCAGCTTAAAGAAATAAGCTGCCATTTCTGAGAGAACCTATGGAAAAGGTCCTTATCTCAGAAGGGTCCTGCACATGCTTAAATGCTCTGCTATTACAATTTTTATATTCTTTGTAATTTCATCTTTGAAATTGTGCTTTATAAGTGAAGTGTAATGGCAATGGAGAATGGGCGTAAATAGAGATACACTTAGTATGTGCATGTGCCTGTGCAACCATTCCTCATTTCCTCATCTACATACAGCATTCACAATGCACCCATGAGCACAGAATTCACACCCATGATATATAGGAGTTTGGTGACACTCAAAAAAAGTAAAAGATAAGCATGAGTTGGGCAATGCCAACCATTTAGGCTGAAAATTAAGACATAGAAAGGAAGGCTAAACCATGATACCTTTTCCTGTTAGTCTTTCTTACTACCCAACATCACTAAGCCAAAAGGTAGAGAGTATTGTATTGTGTCCTGAACCATCAGCAGGACTCACCCCAAAAAAAGAAACAAGGGAGACCAAAACAGGACTGCCCCAAACTGCCCTATATCAGGGCCTGTTGAGATTTCAAAGAGACACTGAATGCTAGACTAATCAGTCCTTAAGCATTTATTAAGGGAACTTAAATAGAGAGGTGCAGCTACCTCATGAGGGACAGCAAGGCTGTGAAGTGGTTCACTTCAGTATGCCTGCCCCTATGGCAGCTAGCTTTTAGATTATCTATGGCTGGGGAACAAAAGTGGCTGAATGCCTGAGGCTTGCATGCAAGTTTTGGGAAAAATTCTGCGTATGTGCTTTTTTCTCAAAACACATGTTTTGGAGGTGGGCAGCATTCAAGGTTATAGCAGCGAAAGCTTGGCCTGCTCTAGGGAGTTATGGGGTGGGATGCCTGGAGAGGGGGACAGGGGTGAGGTCAGTCTACAGTCAGGTAGGAGATGCTCCACGCCCCATATAGATTGGTAAAATTATGCATATCAAAAATGAAATAAAACGTTTGAATTACTTTTGTAATTCCACCATTTTGGTAAGAAAAATAACATGTACAAACTAAAAATGAACTGTGTCATTACAGTGATTCTGCATACAAATTAAGTGCTCTTATATCTACATTTAAAACTGCTGTGGCAAAAACATAAAGATGAACAGTAAAATGTATGCAAAAATTTAAAATTTTACTTTTACATTACTTAGACTGACATTAAATAACAAATAAAAAGTGTCATGAGAAGTTGAGAAAGAAACTGCAGAAGAAAGGACAAAGTTTTATACTTTAGTACCCTTTAGGGCAACTTTTTCCCTCATTTTGAACACAGGTCTCACATTTTTATTTTGCTATGGGTCTCACGAATTTTATAGCTGGTCTTAGAAGCAATTTCCTCTCCCATGGAAGATGATAGGGGTGGATACCCTTCAATATTTGCTAATTCTACTTCCACTCTATATTCATTTCTCAATGTAAAACAGGAAAATGGCACTTCTACAGTATTTGTACATTGTTATATGCCATTTTAATATGTGACGATTTGTGTGACAACTGACACAAAGAAACTACAGAACTATTACATAACTACAAAGATCCCCATCATCCTGTTTATAGTCACACTCACCACCCTCTCCTCAATCATTTACCTTGTCATTATTAATTGAGTATATGTATTGAATTTTGGTGGTTGTCGTAGGTATTACATTATACATATGTAACTGACCACAAGCTACTGGTGTTGATATTTTACCAGAATGTGTAAAGTGTAGAAACCTTGTCTATGGTTAAGTCCCTTTACCTTCACCTATATAATAAAATTGTCTTAAATATCCCTTCTATATACAAGAAGGACCACAGTGAACAGTTATAACTTTGCTTTAAGCATCAAACAAAATTTTATGAACTCAAGAGGAAGAGGGAATTCTATTATATTTATCCATGTTTTTACTCTTTCCATTGTTCTTTCTTGCTTTCAGATGTTACAAGATTCTTTCTTTTGTAATTTCATTTCTATTTCAATAACTTCTTTTAGCCTTTCTTTTAGGCTAGTTCTGTGGGTGTCAGATCCTTAGTTTTCATTCAACTGAGAATGTCTTCATTTCCTCTTCTTTCCTGAAGAATGTTTTCACTAGGTATAGAATTATGAGTTGACAGTTCTTTCCTGTCAGAAATTGACATTTTCTGTATTATAAGACTCTGGATCTAATTTAAATCTTCTATTTTAGTTGCCCTGCTCTAATATCTGCCTGTGGGAGAAGAGAACGTGTCACCTCCTTGCTGTCAGGTGAGAAAAGAAGTTCCCCATTCTTCCTCTGTTGACACCCCAGGGGTGTGCTTCATACTGCTGCTGCGGGGTGGTGGGGGATCAGGCTCCTCACTTGACCTCTGCTGACTCCTGCTGGCTGGGACTGGGAGGGGACCCCCTTACTGCTTCCTTGGTGGCCTCTGCTGGCACTGCAGGGAGTAAGTGTCAGCCTCTGGGATGTGGTGAAAGTCCTGACTCCTCACGAGGGCTCCTGTGATGTCATCCCAGCACGGGGGCAGACACCTCACTACTGCTGAGCAGATGTGGAAATCTGGAAATTCAGGCTCTACATATGGTCTCCACTAACATTGTAGGAGCAACTCTCTACCATGGGGTGGGGATGAAGTCCAGAGCTGTCCCTTTGCTCTACTGTAAAACCTCCCTAGCATGTTGGGAGGAGAGTATGCAGGACACCTGCTATAGCTGGGCGCATGTGGACGTCGAGACTCACCACTGGACCTTTGCTGTGGGGCAGGGGTGGGGCCATGCATTTTTCAGAGATGTTTTGATGGGATTAGGTGGGTATTGGTTGTTCATTTGTTTGTTTTGTTTTGCTTTTGACTGAGTCCATGGATGTTTCCAGGTTGCTACATAAGTGAGACCAAAGGAAAACTCAGGGAAGTCACTGAGTTTGTTGTGCTATTATGGGGGCATCTGCCTTCTCCTCTTCAACTTTCATGGTCTTCTTATGTTTATTATTTGCATATATATAACATATTATCTTTAGCTATATTTAGTGAGAGTAATGGGAAGAAGTGCATACTCTCTCTTTTGTCTGAAAACTGTAAGTAATTTTATCATTTTACATTTTACATTTAGGTCCATGCCTGTTTTAAGTTAATTTTTCTATGCAGTATAAGGTTTAGATTGGGGTTCATAATTTGCACATGGATTTCCAATTCTTGGAACTCCATTTGTTTAAAAGAATATCTTTGCTTAATTGAATTTCCTTTTATCTTATTCAAAAGTCAATTGACAATATTTATGTGGGTCTACATCTGGATTCTCTATTGAGTTCCATTGACATATGTCACTGTCCTTTCAACAATGCCACACTGTATTCATTAGCATAGCTTTAGTCTTCTTTTTCAAAATGGTTTCAACTATTACAGTTCCTTTGATTATTCCATTTAAATTTTAAAATCAGTTTGTTCATGTCTACATGACATCTTGCCAGTATATTAATTGGAATTGGGGGAGGTTGATATCATTACTATGTTGAGAATACAAATTCATGAACATGGTATTTTACACCTTTATTTAATTTTCTTTGATTGTTTTATTGATATTTTAAACAAAAGTATTTCATTTTGTTTAGACTTATTATATATGGTATTTTTAAAAAATTCATTTAAAATTGCTTGTTGATGATATATAGAAATGTAATTTATTTTTGTATGTTATCCTCATATCTTGCAACATTTCTAATCTCACTTGTTAGTTCTAGGGGTGTTTTTGCAGCTTCCTCAGTATTTTCTAAGAAGATAATCACACTGTGAATAAGAAAATTCTGGTTCTTTTTTTCCAATATGTTTGCCTTTATTTTTCTTGCCATATTTAACTGGCTAGAACCTCCAATAAGAAGTAGAATTAGTGTTAAGAATGTACGTGCAGGCTTTGTTCTTGATCTTAGAGGGAAAACATGCAGATGTTTTTATCAGGTTGAGAAGATTGCCTTCTATTCCTAGTTTACAGAATTATTTTATTTGGCAAATGCTTTTCCTATATCAACTGATAAGGTCATATGCATTTTATTCTTCTAATGTGATAGATTACACTGTTTGGCTCTGAATAATGTACATCCCTTGCATTCCTGGATTAAACCCACTTGGTTCTGTAGTACTATTATGTTTATATATTGGTAGACTTGATTAGCTAGTATTTTGTTAATGATTTGTGTACTGATGTTCATGAGAGACATCGGTCTGTGAAAAAACAATAGTTGAAAATTATCATCAAGCAAGCAATTATCACCAAGTGAATAACTATAAAGAAAACCAGGCTAAATTTCATCCTAAGCAAAATTCTGAAAATTAATGATAAAGAGAAAATTTCAAAAGCAGACATATGTAAAGAAAGAGAAACATTATGAAGCAGAGTGAAGAATGGTAGCAGACTTCTCATTAGGATCTATGCATATCAGATAATGAATTATTTACATTTTTTACACACGAATTTCCAAAAGAAAAATCATCCTGACTTCTATTCCCTGCAAAATTAAGGATATTCTCATCCAAAGAAAGTCATGAGAATTCACTGACAACAGACTTGCACTATAGGAAATGTTAAGGATATTTATAATTCACTAGGAAAATCATACCTTGCGGGACACTGATTACGTGCTTCAACTTGGCGGGCCTGGGCTGGGGGACCGGATCCACCCCTGGGGAGGGTAGTGGGCACGGGCGACAGCGCCCTCTACAGCCCCCCGGGCCTGGGAAAGTGAGGCCGGAGGCAGGCCCCATTTCCTCACCCAAAATACACCACTGTTAGGGGAGGCTTGCCGGAGGGAACCGCCTTTTCCCCACCCCCTTATCTTGCCCGGACACTCCCCGTTGCCAGTGCAACTCCCATCACCACCAGTGCGCATACATTGTTGCCAGACACCGTTACCGGAGCAACTCTCGCCCCTTTTCAATCAACCTCCGCGCCCTCTCAGAACCAATCCAAGCCTTTAACCTCTACAGCTACCCCGCCCTCTAAACGCCCGATATAAGCTTGTACTCTCCCCTAATAAACTCTCTTGGTTTCTTCACCCTAAAAGAACCGTGTCCCGCCTGTTCCTTTCTCGCCGCCCTCCATACTTTGCACGCCTCCCGCCGGGGACCTGGCCAAGTCCTCCGCCTCGCCCTCGCCTCCGGGAGAGAGCCCCCGCCGCCGGTACCCTCGGAGCAATCCTGAGAGCCTAGGATTTAGCAACCGGCCGCCACCCTCCCCCAGACGAGTCAACTGCGACCGCAATACCTGATTTATTTTTTTATTTTTTTCATTTAGTTTTTTTTTTTTTTCATTTTTATTGAGATTGTTCAGATACCATACAATTATCCAAAGATCCAAAGTGTACAATCACTTGCCCCTGGGTACCCTCATACAGCTGTGCATCCATCACACTTAATTTTTGTTCAATTTTTAGAAACTTTTCATTACTCCAGACAAGAAATAAAGTGAAAGATGAAAAAAGAAAAAAAGAAAAGGTAACTCTAATCCTCCCCTATCCCTAACCAACCCCCCTCAATTGTTGACTCGTAGTATTGATATAGTACATTTGTTACTGTTTGAAATACTACTAACTGTAATATATAGTTTGTAATAGGTATATAGTTCTTCCCTATATGCCCCTCTATTATTAACTTCTAATTGTATTGTCATACATTTGTTCTGGTTCATGGAAGTGATTTCTAGTATTTGTACAGTTGATCATGGACATTGCCCACCATAGGATTCAGTTTTATACATTCCCGTCTTTTGACCTCCAACTTTCCTTCTGGTGACATATATGACTCTGAGCTTCCCCTTTCCACCTCATTCACACACCATTCAGCACTTTTAGTTATTCTCACGTCTTGCTACCAACACCCCTGTTCATTTCCAAACATTTAAGTTCATCCTAATTGAACATTCTGCTCATACTAAGCAACCACTCCCCATTCTTAAGCCTCGTCCTATATCTTGATACCTTATATTTCATGTCTATGAGTTTACATATTATAATTAGTTCCTATCAGTGAGACCCTGCAATAATTGTCCTAATGTGTCTGGCTTATTTCACTCAGTATATTGCCCCCGAGATTTTGTCATCAACCCATTTTTTTTTAAATATGGTTCTGTTCACTCACCATAGATTCCATCCCAAGTAAATAATCAATGGTTTTCTGCATGGTCATACATTTATGTGTGCACCACCTTCACCACTATCTATATAAGAGCATCTACATTTCTTCCACAAGGCAGGAGGGAGAGTCAAAGAAGGTAGAGAGGCAAAAGAAAGAGGAAAAAAAAATGACAGCTAGGAAGCAGCAAAAGGTAAAATAACCTTAAATCAAAGTAGAATAAAGAATCAGACAATACCACCAATGTCAAGTGTCTAACATGCCTCCCATATCCCCCTCTCTTATCTGCATTCACCTTGGTATATCCCCTTTGTTACATTAAAGGAAGCATAATACAATGATTCTATTAGTTACAGTCTATAGTTTATGCTGATTGCATCGCTCCCCCAATGCCTCCCCATTTTTAACACCTTGCAAGGTTGACATTTGCTTGTTCTCCCTCGTAAAAGAACATATTTGTACATTTTATCACAATTGTTGAATACTCTAGATTTCACCAAGTTACACAGTCCCAGTCTTTATCTTTCCTTCTTTCTTGTGGTGTCTCACATGCTCCCCATCTTCCTCTCTCAACCGTATTCATAGTTACCTTTGTTCAGTGTACTTACATTGTTGTGACACCATCTCCCAAAATTGTGTTCCAAACCACACACTCCTGTCTTCTATCACCCTGTAGTGTTCCCTTTAGTATTTCCTGTAGGGCACGTGTCTTGTTCACAAAGTCTCTCATTGTCTGTTTGTCAGAAAATATTTTGAGCTCTCCCTCATATTTGAAGGACAGCTTTGCTGGATACAGGATTCTTGGTTGGCAGTTTTTCTCTTTCAGTATCTTAAATATATCACACCACTTCCTTCTTGCCACCATGGTTTCTGCTGAGAGATCCGCACATAGTCTTATTAGGCTTCCTTTGTATGTAATGGATTGCTTTTCTCTTGCTGCTTTCAGGATTCTCTCTTTGTCTTTGACATTTGATAATCTGATTATTAAGTGTCTTGGCATAGGCCTATTCAGATCTCTTCTATTTGGAGTACGCTGCGCTTCTTGGATCTGTAATTTTATGTCTTTCATAAGAGATGGGAAATTTTCATTAATTATTTCCTCTATTATTTCTTCTGCCCCCTTTCCTTTCTCTTCTCCTTCTGGGACACCAATGATACGTACATTATTGTACTTTGTTTCATCCTTGAGTTCCCGGAGATGTTGCTCATATTTTTTCATTCTTTTCTCCATCTGCTTCTTTGCGTGTAGGCTTTCAGGTGTTTTGTTCTCCAGTTCCTGAGTGTTTTCTTCTGCCTCTTGAGATCTGCTGTTGTATGTTTCCATTGTGTCTTTGATCTCTTGTGTTGTGCCTTTCATTTCCATAGATTCTACTAGTTGTTTTTTTGAACTTTTGATTTTTGCCGTATACATGCCCAGTGCTTCCTTTACAGCCTCTATCTCTTTTGCAATATCTTCTCTAAACTTTTTGAATTGATTTAGCATTAGTTGTTTAAATTCCTGTATCTCAATTGAAGTGTACGTTTGTTCCTTTGACTGGGCCATAACTTTGTTTTTCTTAGTGCAGGTTGTAATTTTCTGTTGTCTAGGCATGGTTTCCTTGGTTATCCAAATCAGGTTTTCCCAGACCAGAACAGGCTCAGGTCCCAGAGGGAAGAAATATTCAGTATCTGGTTTCCCTGTGGGTGTGTCTCAGAAAATTGCTCCACCCTTTGATGCCTGGGCTCACTGTGCTTTTCTGCCCAGCATGTGATGCCTGTTAGCCTATAAGTCTTGACTGGTGTGAGGAGGTGTGGCTGTGTTCCCCCAGGCTCTGGGGTCTGGTTCTGAATGGAAAGGGCCCCACCCCTTTCCTCCTAGAGAAGACAGACCCCTCGGGTGGAGGTCATTAGCATTTCAATGGTCTTGCTCTCTGCTTGTGCTGTCTCCACCCTTCCCCAAGTCACAGCCCTGGAAACTGAATATGACTGGGGCTTTCTCCACTGAGCCGAAAAAGAAACAGTCCCCTTCAGACCCAGTCCAAGGCGACCCTCCGGCTCTCCAAGGTCAGTCGTCACCCAAAGCCTCTGTTTTTTGGGGATGCGTACCTGTAGTGAGCAGTTCACACTTGCTACTTAAAACCCCAGTTGGAGCTCAGCTGAGCTATATCCGCTTGCTGGGAGAGAGCTTCTCTCTGGCACCATGAGGCTTTGCAGCTTGGGCTATGGGGGAGGGGGTCTCATGACTTGGATCCGCAGGTTTTACTTACAGATTTTATGCTGTGTTCTCGGGCATTCCTCCCAATTCAGGTTGGTGTATGATGAGTGGGTGGTCTCGTTTGTCCCCACGCAGTTATTCTGGATTATTTACTAGTTGTTTCTGGTTTTTTGTAGTTGTTTCAGGGGGACTACTTAGCTTCCACTCTTCTCTATGCTGCCATCTTGCCCCTCCACCTGATTTATTTTTAAATCTACATAAAAGAATGAAGAATGCTGGAATGGCAAATATGAGAGAGAATATAAAATATTTCCTTATATTCATTTTTAATTTTAATCAATTCTCTAAAACAAAAAAAATAACATTTTCTTATTTTATAAGATGGGAAGAAGAAAAATGTGTGACAACAATAGTAAAAAGGATTGGGGGGAAATACAAGTAAATTGTTATAAAGTTTGTATAAGTGAGATGTTTTTATAATGTTTTTGACAGTAGAGTGTGACAAGTAAAAAATGTGTCTTGAAAGCCCTATAGCAAGAATTAAATAATAAAATACAGAGGAATAGCTAAAAAACTGATAGTGGTGATTAAATGGAATTATAAAAATATTCAGTTAAACCAATAAAATGCAGGAAATGGGGTAAGGTAAGCAAATGAGAAATGAGACACCTAGAAAACAAATATAGCATATTGGAAGACTTAACCTACCAACCACACTGATAATTACATTCATATAAATTATCAAACACTCTGATTAATATGGAATATAAAACCCGGAAGCCTAAAACTCAGGTGTTAAGTGTTGTCTGGCCCCGATTGACCTCATTTACTCATGACATTATTTGCAAGAGGAGCCAGAAAACGATGATACTCAATGAAATGTTAACATCGTTGCTTAAACAGTGGGACTACAGTAATTACATTTAAATTTTATTTGTGGATCCAGTTATAGGTAGAAATAAGTAGTTATAAGTAAAATTTAAAGAAATTAATTTGATTTCCTATTCTTACATATTTTTCTGCTATTCTCATTCTACATAGAAATACCCCACTTAAAACACTGTATATATTTAGATGTATGTCATTAATTAAATTAGCACTTCTGGATAGAAATTGTTTGTATAAAGTTTTACATAATTATTTCTGTCCAAAATTGAGTTTTGCAGAGTTTTATTCCTCATGCAAAGTTGTACAATATCTGTTTCTACAATATGGTAAACTTTTTGTTTTGTCATTGAACACTATTTTATTAAAATTAACTGTCAGAACATTTCTGAGAATAGAAAGTGAATAATAATCACCAGTTCATAGGTGGACAACCATTGGCATTGGAAGAATAAACTAAGATAATATGGTGTTTGTGCAAATTGCATATCCTCAGTTAAAATATGACTATACTCCACGGTCTCTCATGGCATTTAAACAATTTACCTGAACAAATACAATGCAGAAAACACTTCTAACTGGATAACATGGTTTTATGGGATTACTATACACTGAAGACACTACAGTGTCAGGAAACTATACCTAAGATCCCATTATAGCAGAATTGTTCAAAATTGGATTTATGGAATCCCACCATGAAAATTACCTATGATACTTGTTAAAGGCACTTTTCTAAACTGTAACTCAGATCTACCAAATCAGAATCACTGTATGTATGACCAGGAATCTGCATTTTTAACTAAAGCATGATATTATTCCTATGCACATTAAAGTATTGGTGTTTTGGTTTGGTAAAATTGCAGGAATGCAATATACCAGAAACGGGTTGGCTTTTACAATGGGGATATATTAAATTACAATTGACAGTTCTTAGGCCATGAAAATGTCTAACTCGAGGCATCAACAGGATGACATCTGGATTCTGAAGACAGGCTGCTGGCATCTGGGACGCCTCTGTCACATGGGAAGGCACATGGCCAGTGTCTGCTGGTCTTTTGCTCCTGGGTTTTGTTGCTTTCAGCTTCTGGTTCCAGTGGCTTCCTCTCTGAGTTTCTGTGGGCCCTCTCTTAGCTTCCCCATGGCTTTTCTCTATGAGCCTCCCTTGATTTCATCTCTTAGCTTCTGCATGTGCTTTATCCTCTTATAAAGACCTAGAGCAAGAGGATTAAGACCTAACCTGAAATAAGTGAGTCAAATCTCAATTGAAATAACCTAATCAAAAGGTAAAACCTATAAAGGGTCTGCACTCACAGGAATGGATTAAAAGACCATGATCTTCTCTTGGCTACAGAACAGCTTCAAACTGCCACAACTGGTAACACTGACTTAGACACAGCTCCCTTCATGGTCCCCAAATACTTGCCCTAGGTCACCTGAAAACACCATTAATTTTGCATTGCCTATATATACAAATAATTGTAATATTTCTCTCTAAATAAATAAGACTTTAACTATGGTGAACCGAAACATATCATGTCCTTGTTTGGGCCAAATACTGACTGCAGTAGTTGTTATATGATTTTTATATATTTTCAGAACTTTGTGATATAATTAACAATTTCCAAATGTCTATAAAATATATTTTCAAAAATATTCCAAATATTTATTACAGTATAGGAATATAAAAATGAGAAAAGATTAGTATTTTATCTCAATGAAACACTCACTTAGCTTTAAAGTAGCAAGGCAAGAGATCCATTTTTGCTTTCATCAGCTAAAATTACCTTGTGGATTTCTGGAATTGTTATTCCTTTACTTATGATAGAAAAATGAGAGTCAGAAAATTTACAAGAGGGAAAAATAATATTGAAATGCTGGTGAATGCAAGATGGGAAATGTTCAGGAATCATTAAAGTCAATCACGGAGAATTTTATGTATATCTTTCTAATATAGATAATATGGCACTAAATATAATAAAATGCTATAAATTTAATTGTCATACTGATTTGTGCTTTTAAGAAAGCCAAAAATCCTTGCAATGGCTTTTTTTCATAAATCGATTGCTTACAAAGTCACCAGAAGTTAAAGACTACAATATTTATTTAGAATGGTGAATTTTATTAACAATTTCATGGAGATCACTTTTATCTATTATATGAAGTTTTTTTCAGACAGATGGATTGATATACTCTCACTCTTCACCAAATCAAACATTCTCTCAGGGGTCTGTAGATTTTTGAGTTAAAAATAACCTTATTGTCAGATTCATGAAAAAAAGAAAAATTATTTGGAAAAAAGAAACAAATTCAGCCATAAAATGAAATGAAATTCTGATACATGCCACAACATGGATGAACTTTCAGGAGTTCATGTTCAGTGTAATAAGCCAGGTACAAAGGGACAAATATTGTATGAGCTCACTTATGTGACATAATTAGAATATGTAAATTTACGGACGGCAACTAGAATACAGGTTACCAGTGTTGGCAGTGGGGAAAGAGGAGTTAACGTTTTATGGGTAAAGAGCTTCTCTTTAGGGCAATGGAAAAGTTTTGGCAATGGATAGCGGTGATGGTAGTACAACGTTGTTAATGTAATTAACATCACTGAATTGTATGTTTGAATGTGGTTAAAGGGGAAGTTTTAGATTGTATATGTACAAGAATAAAATTTAAATAAAAAAAAAAACCATGGAACTTAAAAACACAAATATGGAACCCTAATGTAAACTATGGACTATAGGTAATAGTATAATTATAATAATATTGTTTCATCAATTGTAACAAAGGTACCACTCTAATACAAAGTATTAATAATAAGGAAAACTGTACATTTCAGTTGTGGCATGTGGGAGCTCGGTACTTTCTGCATAATCTTTCTGTAAACCTACAATTTCCCTAGATAAAAATGAAACATTTTGTTTCATCACAATTGTTTTTTTGTGTGTTTATTGTTTTCTGGGGGGTTGGGGAGGCAGTAGAGTTTATTTACGTTGGCAGCAATCAAAGCACAGGTTTGTTAAGACCAGCTATGAAGAGCAGCAACTCTGACATGAGGAAAAATAGGCTTTTTTTAAAAAAAATCAGTTTTATTTAGATATATTCACATACCATACAATCATCCGTGGTATACAATCAACTGTTCATAGTACCATCCCATAGTTGTGCATTCATCACCCCAATCTATTTCTGAACATTTTCCTTACACCAGAAAGAATCAGAATAAGAATAAAAAATAAAAATAAAAAAAGAACACCCGTATCACCCCCCCACCCCACCCTATTTTTCATTTAGTTTTTGTCCCCATTTTTCTACTCATCCATCCATACATTGGATAAAGGGAGTGTGATCCACAGAGTTTTTGCAATCACACTGTCACCCCTTGTAAGCTACATTGTTATACAATCATCTTTAAGAGTCAAAGCTACTGGGTTGGAGTTTGGTAGTTTCAGGTATTTACTTCTAGCTATTCCAATATATTAAAACCTAAAAAGTGTTATCTATATAGTGCATAAGAATGTCCACCAGAGTGACCGCTTGACTCCATTTGAAATCTCTCGGCCACTGAAGCTTTATTTAGTTTCATTTCACATCTCCCATTTGGCCAAGAAGATGTTATCAATCCCACAATGCCAGGTCCAGATTCATCCCCGGAAGTCATATCCTGCATTCCCAGGGAGATTTACACCCCTGGGAGTCAGGTCCCATGTAGGGAGGAGGGCAGCGAGATCACCTGTCAAGGTGGCTTAGCTAGAGAGAGAGAGAGGGCCACATCTGAGCAACAAAGAGGCACTCGGGGGAGGATCTTAAGTACAATTATAAGCAGGTTTAGCCTCTCCTTTGCAGCAACAAGCTTCATAGGGGCCAGCCCCAAGAGAGAGGGCTCAGAACATCAAGCTGTCAGTCCCCAGTGTTTGTGAGAACATCAGCAACAATCCAGGTGAGGAAGTCCAACACCTCTGAATCCTCCTCCAGCTCTTCAGGGGGGCCCCGAATATATATTTTTATTCTCCACCCAAATAACTTTAGGATGTGTTGCTATTTCATTCTAATCTATACAGACCTACCATAGCTCACTTCCTATTCAAAGTTCCATGTAATTGTAGTGTTTGAACAAACTGACTGTAGAAGTTATATTGTTTAGATAATATGGATCCTATACCACATAAACATCTCTTCCCTTGGTCTCACATGGGAGTTGAAGTTTGAACACAGTTAGTTTCAACCTTAACCCTCTGGCCTGGTTTGCTCTAGTCTTAACCAGATCTCCTTTATTCATATCTCTAATTGAAGTCTGGGCTCAAAAATAGGCTTTTGATGCACAGTGTTTCATTGTAGGTTTGATTTTCTTTAGACGTTCCCACTCACCACCTGAAACTTTAGAATACCTTTCTGTAAGAGATGCAGGTCAAGCCTCACACATTAAAATCTGCTCAAGCTGGCTTTCTGCTGGGTATGAGAATTCCTAAATTAAATAGACTCCCTCAGGAAGATCCCAGAGCCCAGTTTCTGGGGCTCTTCTCACCCTGGCAGAATGAGGGCAGCACCACCTGGGGCCCAGTGAACTGCCTGACCCCAGAGAGTGAGCCTGGATGACCTGCAGGCGCCATTCAAGCCTCATCCTTCACTCGCTGCTGTGGGAGGAAATAGTTTTCTTCATTTTTAAAAATGAAAAGAACATCATATCTTTTCTTTTTTTTCTTTTTTAGATTTAAGCAGTTTTATTGAGATATACCGACATATTCACATACCATATAATCCATCCAAGGCATACAATCAATGGCTTTTAGGATATCACATAGTTGTACATTTATCACTACAATCAACTTCAGAACATCTTCATTACTCCAAAAAGAAAAGCCCCCTTTCCTTTACCAGTAACCTCACAATCCCTCTATCCTTCCCCAATCCTTTATATCAGGAATTATAGTAGTAATTAATTCATTTTGGTTTTTATTTGGACTTTGATAATAATGAATTTTTAAATGACCTCTTATTTCAATTTATGTTGACACAACCTTTAAAAATAGTAATCACACAGGCCTTCAGGTTCCTATGAATTTCTATCACTTGTCAATAACTCTTACTGCTGTCGTAAGTTTTAGATGTAGAGTTATATGTATTATACCAATCCCAACTTTACATTCAGTAGAGGGTTGAAGTTTATAGTCAAGAAATAAATAGCAACAAAGATCTCTAATGAGAGCTGTGTAGCAAACAAAAAGAAAGGAAAATGACTTCCATGCTCAAAATAAATTTCATAATTTTCAATTTTTATTTAAATTGCTTTAATATTATTAAGAAATGTTTGATGAATACAATATAGTGAAATAATCTTGACTCAAACCATTTTATGATGCCTAAAATCCTAATTTAAGCATATGTTCTTTTCAATTCAAGTAACACTATAAGAATAGTGTGCATTATATTCATGAACAAAAGGTAGGGCCAGATCATGCATAAGGAGCAAGGGATTTCAGAGACATTGGACTAATTCAACAATCCAAAATTATTATGCCCATCCTCCCTGGCCCTTTTAGCCACTCTCTTCCATTTCCTGCTTTTGTGTGATAAAGCATCCTCTGAAGACAGCACTTGACACCTAAGCCCATAGCAATTTTCATTTTGGTCCCAGTCAGGCAGTTATTTATGACTTCACAGTGTTGAGACTCAGTTCTATCTTAGTGATTTTCTTTGCTTTTCTATATACCACTGCCCATTCGTCTCCTGAGGTAGAAAGGATTTCCCAATCCTGGCCCCCCTGGAATTCAGTCCATACTAGTACCCTCTAAATGTGCAGCTTGGTCAGAATAGTCTAGTTTATGTTCTGTAACAAGCAATTCCCAAATCATAGTGGTTTAAAACCACAAAGACCTATATCTCTCTTATAAAATGTATGCATCTTGTAGAATCCTACTTATTGCAGTCATTCTGGTTTCCAAGGGGGATACCTGAGGGAACATTTCAAGTATTTCCAGGCAAGGAAATAAAGAGAGAAAGGAAGGATATGCGCTCACAATTAATGATCCCACCTAGAGGTAAGAAATGTTCATTGAACAAAGACAGTCACCTGGGAGGTGCATTGTTGCCATGTTATTAAAAGAGAGAGAAGCAGAACTATTTGGTGAACAGAACTGCATTCCTTGGCATGTTTACCCATTAAAATCATGTCCAATTTCACACACATATGCACAATTCAAAATGGAAGGCATTCTAAGAAGGGATTCTGACAGTTTACCTCATATCTAAAAGGTCCCTCTCCAAAGAGGCCAATAGACAGTTTGGCTTCCTTTTTACCTTATCGTTAATGGAGGCTCTGCTAATTAGCTTTATGAATTTAGCATTGGGTAAAAGCAGTGTTTTCAACATATGCACATTAACTAAAATATTTCATGTACATTCCCACCATTGCCTGAAAAACATAAAACTTTACTACACATGTCACTATTTGTATTAGTTTTCTATTGCTCTCTAAACAATTATCAAAAATACACAAATGTAAGGACACACAAAGTTATTTGCCCACAGTTCTGCAGGTCATTTTTCTGTCAGGACTCAACCATATTTTCTCCTTAGGATCTCACAAGACCCCGGGTCAAGGTGACAGCCAGGCTGAGGTCTTACTTGGAGCCTCTTAGAAGAATCCACTTCCAAACTCAGTCAGTGTTGGCCAAATTCAGAACCTTGTGGCTGCAGGAATAAGGTTCCTGAAGGCCACCTATGTTCTTTCTCTCATGGCCTCCTGTATCTTCAAGCCAGCAATGACACATGAATCATTCTGATTCAAATCTCTCAGACTTTCTCTATGGGAGGAAACTCTGCTTAAAGATTTCATATAATTAGTAGATCACTCCTACCCAGATAATCTCCTACCTTCAGGTTAATTGTGCCAAAAAAGCATAACATGATCACAGGAATGATATTTCATGTTGGTCACTAATCCCATCCATACCCAAAAGGGGAAGGGATTATAGAAGAGTGAGAGTCTTTGGAAACATACTTAAAATTTTGCCCATCATAGTATTTTTCCTTAGAATTCACATTCTAGGCTTGATCTTTAAGAATTCCCAAGTCCCACTACTAACACAGAGGATTCATGGTCTAACAACAGATATTTACTTTTAATCCCAGCACTACGATTGTATGTTTTCCCAGGGTAACGTTCAGGCAAAGTGTCTGAGAACACAAGAAATGACACAGACCTGTATCTACTGAGAATACAGAAGAGTCTGTGTGCCTTTGCAGCAGGCACTGTTGATGACTTCCTCTACATCACATCACCCGACTGAGTTCACCAGCAAACACAGCAGATATTTTTCAGCACACTCAGTGGTTACCACTTCAACCACTGTATTTCTCTTCTCTGTTGGGGGACACTTTAAGGCACTATGGAAGTTCATTCACCTCAAAAAGTTGCAACCTGGGACAGCAGGAAGCTAAGTTCCCTGTGGATAAGAGTCAATCAATGGGGGTAGGAGTTAGTCAGAACAAAGTTTCAATGTCCCTCTTCTCTA
Source organism: Choloepus didactylus (assembly GCF_015220235.1). NCBI lineage: Eukaryota > Metazoa > Chordata > Mammalia > Pilosa > Megalonychidae > Choloepus > Choloepus didactylus. The sequence continues at coordinate 185,776,560 of NC_051309.1, read as the reverse complement.
GTATTGATATTTTAAGGTATATACCATGATTTCTCAGAGGCTCACTGGTGGGATGGTGCACTCTTTGTCCCCAATTTTAACCTGCTCATTAGCTATCATTTTATTAGATTTTGTCCCTTCCTTTTCTCCCTTTCCTCATTTCCCCATATATGCTGCTTGAGATTACCTCCTGTTAGGAACTGAATTATGCCCCTCACAAAAGGTATGTTTGGGTCCCAATTCCTGGTCCTGTGGATTTGAACTCATTTGTAAATAAAACCTTTGAAGATATTATTAGTTAAGGTGTGCCCAAATTGAATGAGGGTTGACCTTAATCTAATATAGGTGGAGTCCTTATAAGCACTGGAAATTGGGCACAGAAGGAGAAGCCGCAGGAGGACCAAGAAGCTGGAAGTCAATGGAACACAGAAGAGAAAGGAGAAGATGCTACCATGTGCATTGCCATATAATGAAAAAGCCAAGAAACACCAGAACTTTCTGTCCAGCCAGAAGATACTAACCCTAAGAGGAAGCAAGCCTTCTGGCCTCTAAAACCATGAGCCAATAGATTTCTATTGCTAAGCCAACTCATTGTATGGTTTTGGTTTAGCAGCTGAAAAAATGAAAACACCTCCCAAATAAACTACCTGAACCCAAATGTTCATCTCATGGTCTTATACTTTTAGAGTGAACCAAAATAATCTACTGATACCACAAGTGGCTCTAGAAAGAAGACCATCAGAATGCAAGCCTAGAAAAGAATCACTTGACAGTCAGACGGCGTAAAGAAGCACATTGCTTGTGGCAAACAGGGCTGTGGCATGTTGTAGTACCACAACTGATAAGACTGTCACCTATAGTAGATTAAAGCGAGATGCTGATGAAAAGGAGAGACAAGTTGATGCAATAATTTTAGCATTTTACAGATATGGGGACAATGGTAATTATAAAATTGTGGAGTTGACTCTTAATTGACTAAAAGCAATGACAAGCACATGTTGGCCTCCTATCAACTCAGGGGTAGAAAACAGAAAACTTCTTGAGGCTGGCCAGAAGACTGTATTAAAAATAAGGACCACAATTTTATCATAAGCGTATTGTTATGAAGTAAGCTGAATTTGTAGCCCTGGCATCTCTCCTAAACTAAAGCCAGGAGCTGACAGACACAGAACAGGAGCCTGAGATCAGGAAGAGGACATCTGTGTGTATGTACTTGAGAACTTCTTATCCACAGATTTCCATAAGCCATCCAGACAGGCAGAAGCAGCAAATCCCCTTTCTAAAAAAGAAACTCTTTCCCATTTTTTAGAGATTACTGAAGGTCTCACCTCAAGCAGGTGACTTCCAAGATGAGGTCTATTCTTCTCAAATATTCCAAAATAGAACAGCAGAAACTGGGGAAATATGTTGAAAGCAAATCTTGAGATTGCTGTACACAGGGGTGAGGACAGAGGTACATAGCACTGGAGAGGGACATATTTATGGATATAAGGTCACTTTCCAAAGATTCAGGTTTTAACATACTGGAAGTGATTTATGAACTTGTTAATAAAACCCTTTTGAGACCATTTATTAAAGCTCAGACATGATGCTTTAATAAATTGGTTGGAAATGCTGGAACAGTTTTGCCAAAATATTGAGAAAGATGTCAGGAATTTAGATTCTTGGACAACTTTAATGAATTTGTTATGTGAGGCTAGATAACCTGCAGTCTGCCTATATTATTCAGGAGGGTCCAGAGGGCATACAGTCACAAAATAATAAATATTTCAATAATAGTTTGCATTTGCGTGGTTGAGTACTCAGCTCTGGCTGCATCATATGTTCTGTCTAGGCCATAATTGAAGGTAGGAGATGCTTCCAAGAAATTGAGTTTCTTAGTGTAAACAAAGATATCCTTGTGAAGATTAGCTGGTAGCACCTAACCATCAGAAACAAGGTGGATCTAATTGTCTTTGTGGGCCACTGGACCAGGTGGTAACAAAGAGGTTGTGACCCATAGTGATCTGTGGCAATGGCTAATAGAATGTAATTTCAAACAGAGCTGAGATTAATGAGGAGTCAATGATGGTATTACTTAACTTGTCACAATGCTATGACAAGGCTAATAGCCACCACAATGGAAGACCATGATCTTTTTTCTATTTTCCAGGGTTGAGGCAGTTCTCATACCTAGAAACTGTTGATAAAAGGATAAACCACTCCCCTGTGAGGAAAGACCTCACAATACTATTGCAATTGTATACACTATCTTCCTAATCTTTCTCCAGTGAACATACAGCAATTGACCATGGACCATGGTCAGCCATTCAGTCTCTGCTAGGGTTCAGTTACAAGCACCATCTCCCTTTCAATTGGTGATTAATTCCTTACTGTAGAAAGATGCCTGTGCTCCAGGGTTCTATGGGCTTGCATTGTGAGTCTCTTATTTGGGCTTTCCCTAGACTCCACACAGAGTACTTATTTATCACAGACATCTCCAGCACCATAGGTCTCCTGGGTTTTGTGGCCAAAGTAGTAAAATAGCTTGTTTTGCAGCCTGGACATATGTCTGGCTCTTTCTCTGAGCATCTCTCAAAACTGACAGTCTTCCTTGGAAGATACTGTGCCTTATATCAATTTCCACCAGACAGAATTCATTAGAGAGGGGTTATTCATCTAATGATGATCAGTCACACTCTCTCCTCAGCCATCCCAGTACTGCATAACAGGCCCATGAAAGAATAGCGAAAGTGGCAGCATATACTCCCTGTCACCAAGTTGTTTTAGCAACTTTTGTGACTAAATGTCTGTACTCTTAGTCACAAAGACCAACAAAAAGCCTTGGTTATGATTCAGTCCATCAACAGAAACAAACAGCCACCTGGTGGCAAATTGATTATACTGAATCCCAACATAAAATCCAAGTGTATAAAACTTAATAGGGTAAAATTTCTCTATAGAATACCAGAAGAAAATATAAGTGAATTATTCTATAAGGTGGGACTGTGGGAAATTCTCCGATGACTCAAAATTTAAAAGGAATAAAGGAAAATTGTCAAGTTTCACAGGATTAAAGTACAACAAAAGAAAGAAGGAAAAAAAATAGAGAAGAGGGGAAAGGAAAGGAAAGGAAAGGAAAGGAAAATAACAAACAAAAAAAGAAACAGCAACAACAAAAATGTCACAATTTTTGCATTCAAAAAATATTTCATAAAAAATAAGAAAAAAGATAAATTAACAAAAGTTGATATAATTGCAACTTATATCACAGAAAATGGTTATTATTCCTAATATGTAAAAACTTTATAAAAATATAGAATACTAAGACCAATACCACATGGAAAAAAAAAAGTGGCAAGTAATAAAACAGAGTTCAATGGAAAATAAATACAATGGGTAAACAAAAACTTAAAAATGTGTTATCTATAGAGAAGAGAAAGAATAGGGTGAAAGAACAGGGATAGTAGGTGAGCTTCTTTGACTCCTTTTTATTAATGCAACATAGGGACTGAATAAATGTTTATATAGTTACAAAACAAAATGAAATCAACATTTAAAAAGTAATTCTTAAAACTCAATAGCAAAATAAAACAAATGCATTTGCTTGAGTATTAAGTTGATGGCCTCATCACACAGAGGAACTGTTGCAAATATTTCAAAGCACAGCGATTTGACCACACATCCATATGGAATATAACTGAAGAACAAAATGAAATGTAAGAAAGATTTAAACATTTCCCATAATCATATTTTAGTAATAATATTGATCAAAGGAATATCAATTATAAATAAACAAGAGTTCTACTATAAGAGGAAAGATAAAATACATGAATGACAAATTACATTAAATAAAACTCTGATATACTGAATAAATACTGTAATCCTAAATTTGAATTGGTCACATAAGTATAAATTCATGATGTATATTCTCTTAAAAATGGGGTAAAATAAATATATATATATAATGAACACACATATATAGATTCAGATGCAGGTATATGTGTGCACATGTTTGGATCCCCATTGCTTGTTATGCATGTATGTGCATGCCTTTCTTACTTATGTCTCTCCAAGAAGAGATCTAGAGTTAATGACAACTCAGTAGCCATGAGCACAAGTCTAGATTGTGATTTCTAATGATCATTTCTCATTCAAAGGGACCAGAATTCCTTAGATATGTGATGGTTTCCAGATCTGTAGCAAGACATATCCAAATGAGCCTGAATCACATTATCACTCTTGAATCAAGGAATTTCTGCAAGATTATTGAAATCATCTTAAGAGGGTTAACTTCAAGAAACTCCCATTCCTCAAAGATGGTATTGAATCAGTAGTTTAAATCTACAAGATCAAAATATACATAAAACACAAAAAGTAAAATAAATCTCATAATTCACTTTCAGAAAATGTTAAGGCAAACAAATAATTTTGTAACTGGTAAACAAACCATGCATTTTATTTTATGTTTTCTATATGAACTGACAACAAAAAATTGGTGAGAACGTTTTCCTTACAGATGAATTTCCACTAAGTAAAGAAGAAATTATGCAATCTGAATGTAGCATTTGCAGAAACCTGAATGAGATAATAAACCTACATTATATCAATGGCTAGTAAAACCATGAAGTGAAAAACCAAGGAGAATTTTATTATAGATATACTGACAACACCTTGATCTGACTGATCAATCTTACCATCAAAAAAAAATTTTACAAGTGAAACTTTTGTGCCCCCTGATGTGATTCAAGAGAAGGCAGAATACACAACTATGATATATTATTGCCTGGTAGTCAAAGTGAATCTGATCAATCCTCAAAGTTTAAATATCAGTTTAATCGGGATAGAACACATTATGTAAACAGTGGGGATTCAATCGGCTAAATTCAGCGGTAGATTTATTCTGTAGAGAAAATACCCCGGTTTCTTCCTCAATAAATCACAAAAAGAAAATAAAAGAAGGTGGAAAGTAGATTTAAAAATATCAAAAAAATATGTCCAATAAATTCAATAAATGAATAGTGGATTCTGATTTGAACAAATCAACTATAAAATGTGATGGAGAAAGAAATGGTCACACTGATAGGTGCTTGATCATATTATGAAATTATTGTTGATATTTTAGGAGTTATGTAGCTGTTACATGATGTGTGAGGTGAGAAATATATTTGATAGATTCACATTGTTACCTTCTAAGGCAATCTGGGGAAACAATTATATTTGCTTTATCTTTCATTTTGGGATTAAATCCATGAAAAAAGATACACAGTTCAAGTTCACAAATATAAAAGCCCCAGAACAATAATGTGCATGTGAGAATTCCTGTTTAAAAAAGAACTTAGTATTTGCATAGAATCAATGGCTTATTTTATGCTTATATGTCTATGTGAGGTGATCATTAAGAACATGGTCTCCTAAGAACAAACCCAGGAGTAATTTGAATTTTTAATTCTATCATTTCCAAAAATTATGATTAACTTATAGTCTTTTCCGTGGCAGTACATCTTAAACAATTATAAATAATAGGTAGAAAATACTATTTCCATTAGTGATATGGCATATTTTGATTACATTGGGCATACCCAAATAATCCAGGATGATCTCATTTCAACATCCTTAACTTAATCACGTCTGCAAGGCCCCTTTTGCCTTTTTTTTTTTTTTTTTTTAACTTTCCCTTCTTTTTTAAATCAACTGTATGAAAAAAAAGTTAAAAAGAAAACAAACATACAATAAAAGAACATTTTAAAGAGACCATAACAAGGGAGTAAGAAAAAGACAACTAACCTAAGATAACTGCTTAACTTCCAACATGTTCCTACTTTACCCCAAGAAAGTTACCTAATATAGCAACATTTCTGTGTACTTACTCCTACTATATCCATCAGAAATTAACAGACCATAGTCATTCCTGGGCATCCCCAGAACGTTAAATAGCTTATCTTTTCTTCTTGGATTATTGTTCCCCTTTCCTTAATTGCTCTCTATTGCTAGTTCCCCTACATTCTACATTATAAGCCATTTGTTTTATATTTTTCAAAGTTCACATTAGTGGTAGCATATAATATTTCTCTTTTTGTGCCTGGCTTATTTCGCTTAGCATTATGTCTTCAAGGTTCATCCATGTTGTCATATGTTTGACGAGATCGTTCCTTCTTACTGCCGCGTAGTATTCCATCGTGTGTATATACCACATTTTATTTATCCACTCATCTGTTGAAGGACATTTGGGTTGTTTCCATCTTTTGGCAATTGTGAATAATGCTGCTATGAACATTGGCGTGCAGATATCTGTTCGTGTCACTGCTTTCCGATCTTCCGGGTATATACCGAGAAGTGCAATCGCTGGGTCGAATGGTAACACTATATCTAGTTTTCTAAGGAACTGCCAGACTGACTTCCAGAGTGGCTGAACCATTATACAGTCCCACCAACAGTGAATAAGAGTTCCAATTTCTCCACATCCCCTCCAGCATTTGTAGTTTCCTGTTTGTTTAATGGCAGCCATTCTAACCGGTGTTAGATGGTATCTCATTGTGGTCTTAATTTGCATCTCTCTAATAGCTAGTGAAGCTGAACATTTTTTCATGTGTTTCTTGGCCATTTGTATTTCCTCTTCAGAGAACTGTCTTTTCATATCTTTTGCCCATTTTATAATTGGGCTGACTGTACTATTGTCATTGAGTTGTAGGATTTCTTTGTATATGCAAGATATCAGTCTTTTGTCAGATACATGGTTTCCGAAAATTTTTTCCCATTGAGTTCGCTGCCTCTTTACCTTTTTGAGAAATTCCTTTGAGGTACAGAAACTTCTAAGCTTGAGGAGTTCCCATTTATCTATTTTCTCTTTTGTTACTTGTGCTTTGGGTGTAAAGTCTAGGAAGTGGCCGCCTAATACAAGGTCTTGAAGATGTTTTCCTACATTATCTTCTAGGAGTTTTATGGTACTTTCTTTTATATTGAGATCTTTGGTCCATTTTGAGTTAATTTTTGTGTAGGGGGTGAGGTAGGGGTCCTCTTTCATTCTTTTGGATATGGATATCCAACTCTCCCAGCCCCATTTGTTGAAAAGACCATTATGACTCAGTTCAGTGACTTTGGGGGCCTTATCAAAGATCAGTCGGCCATAGATCTGAGGGTCTATCTCCGAATTCTCAATTCGATTCCATTGATCTATATGTCTATCTTTGTGCCAGTACCATGCTGTTTTGGCAACTGTGGCTTTATAATAAGCTTCAAAGTCAGGGAGTGTAAGTCCTCCCACTTCGTTTTTCTTTTTTAGAGTGTCTTTAGCAATTCGAGGCATCTTCCCTTTCCAAATAAATTTGATAACTAGCTTTTCCAAGTCTGCAAAGTAGGTTGTTGGAATTTTGATTGGGATTGCATTGAATCTGTAGCTGAGTTTGGGTAGAATTGACATCTTAATGACATTTAGTCTTCCTATCCATGAACATGGAATATTTTTCCATCTTTTAAGGTCCCCTTCTATTTCTTTTAGTAGAGTTATGTAGTTTTCTTTGTATAGGTCTTTTACATCTTTGGTTAAGTTTATTCCTAGGTACTTGATTTTTTTAGTTGCTATTGAAAATGGTATCTTTTTCTTGAGTGTCTCTTCAGTTTGTTCATTTCTAGCATATAGAAACATTACTGACTTATGTGCATTAACCTTGTATCCCGCTACTTTGCTAAATTTGTTTATTAGCTCTAGTAGCTGTATCGTCGATTTCTCAGGGTTTTCTAGATATAAGATCATATCATCTGCAAACAATGACAGTTTTACTTCTTCTTTTCCAATTTGGATGCCTTTTATTTCTTTGTCTTGCCGGATTGCCCTGGCTAGCACTTCCAGCACAATGTTGAATAACAGTGGTGATAGCGGGCATCCTTGTCTTGTTCCTGATCTTAGAGGGAAGGCTTTCAGTCTCTCTCCATTGAGTACTATGCTGGCTGTGGGTTTTTCATATATGCTCTTTATCATGTTGAGGAAGTTTCCTTCAATTCCTACCTTTTGAAGTGTTTTTATCAAAAAGGGATGTTGGCTTTTGTCCAATGCTTTTTCAGCATCTATTGAGATGATCAATTGATTTTTCCCTTTTGACTTGTTAATGTGTTGTAATACATTGATTGATTTTCTTACGTTGAACCATCCTTGCATGCCTGGAATAAACCCCACTTGGTCATGGTGTATGATTTTTTTAATGTGTCTTTGGATTCGATTTGCAAGTATTTTGTTGAGGATTTTTGCATCTATATTCATTAGGGAGATTGGCCGGTAGTTTTCCTTTTTTGTAACATCTTTGCCTGGTTTTGGTATTAGATTGATGTTAGCTTCATAAAATGAGTTAGGTAGTGTTCCATTTTCTTCAATGTTTTGAAAGAGTTTGAGGAAGATTGGTGTCAGTTCTTTCTGGAAAGTTTGGTAGAATTCCCCTGTGAAGCCATCTGGCCCTGGGCATTTATTTGTGGGAAGATTTTTGATGACAGATTGGATCTCTTTGCTTGTGATGGGTTGGTTGAGGTCTTCTATTTCTTCTCTGGTCAGTCTAGGTTGTTCATATGTTTCCAGGAAATTGTCCATTTCCTCTACATTTTCCAGTTTGTTGCCATACAGTTGTTCATAGTATCCTCTTATAATTTTTTTAATTTCTTCAGGATCTGCAGTTATGTCACCTTTTTCATTCATTATTTTGTTTATATGGGTCTTCCCTCTTTTTGATTTTGTCAGTCTAGCTAGGGGCTTGTCAATCTTGTTGATCTTCTCAAAGAACCAACTTTTGGTGATATTTATCCTCTCTATTGTTTTTCTGTTCTGTATGTCATTTATTTCTGCTTTAATCCTTGTTATTTCTTTTCTTCTACTTGGTTTAGGATTGGTTTGCTGTTCATTTTCTAGCTTCTTCAGTTGATCCATTAGTTCTTTGATTTTGGCTCTTTCTTCCTTTTTAACATATGCGTTTAGTGCTATAAATTTCCCCCTCAGCACTGCTTTTGCTGCATCCCATAGATTTTGGTATGTTGTGTTCTCATTTTCATTCGTCTCTATATATTTAGCAATTTTTCTTGCTATTTCTTCTTTAACCCACTGATTGTTTAGGAGTGTGTTGTTTAACCTCCAGGTATTTGTGAATTTTCTAAGTCTCTGATGGTTATTGACTTCTAATTGTATTCCATTGTGGTCAGAGAATGTGCTTTGAATAATTTCAATCTTTTTGAATTTATTGAGGCTTGTTTTATGTCCCAGCATATGATCTATTCTGGAGAAAGTTCCATGAGCACTAGAAAAGTATGTGTATCCTGGTGATTTGGGATGTAATGTCCTGTATATGTCTGTTAAATCTAATTCATTTATGAGATTGTTTAGGTTTTCAATTTCCTTATTGGTCTTCTGTCTGGTTGATCTATCTATAGGAGAGAGTGATGTGTTGAAGTCTCCCACAATTATTGTGGAAACATCAATTGCTTCCTTTAGTTTTGCCAGTGTTTCTCTCATGTATTTTGTGGCACCTTGGTTGGGTACATAGACATTTACGATTGTTATTTCTTCTTGCTGAATTGCCCCTTTTATTAGTACGTAGTGGCCTTCTTTGTCTCTCAAAACATCCCTGCATTTGAAGTCTATTTTATCTGAGATTAATATTGCTACACCTGCTTTCTTTTGGCTGTAGCTTGCATGAAATATTTTTTCCATCCTTTCACTTTCAGTTTCTTTGTGTCCCTGTGTCTAAGATGAGTCTCTTGTATGCAACATATTGATGGTTCATTTTTTTTGATCCATTCTGCGAATCTATATCTTTTAATTGGGGAGTTTAATCCATTTACATTCAACGTTATAACCGTGAAGGCATTTCTTGAATCAGCCATCTTATCCTTTGGTTTATGTTTGTCATATTTTTCCCCTCTGTCTATTAATATCCTTTATTGTACCCATACTGAATCTCTTTAGTACTGAACCTTTCTCCAAGTCTCTCTGTCCTTTCTTTGTTTCTCTGTGTGTAGGGCTCTCTTTAGTATCTCCAGTAGGGCAGGTCTCTTGTTAGCAAATTCTCTCAGCATTTGTTTGTCTGTGAAAAATTTAAGCTCTCCCTCAAATTTGAAGGAGAGCTTTGCTGGATAAAGTATTCTTGGCTGGAAATTTTTCTCACTCAGAATTTTAAATATATCGTGCCACTGCCTTCTCGCCTCCATGGTGGCTGCTGAGTAGTCACTACTTAGTCTTATTCTGTTTCCTTTGTATGTGATGAATTGCTTTTCTCTTGCTGCTTTCAGAACTTGCTCCTTCTCTTCTGTGTTTGATAGTGTGATCAGTATATTTCTCGGGGTGGGTTTATTTGGATTTATTCTATTTGGGGTTCGCTGAGCATTTATGATTTGTGTATTTATGTTGTTTAGAAGATTTGGGAAGTTTTCCCCAACAATTTCTTTGAATACTCTTCCTAGACCTTTACCCTTTTCTTCCCCTTCTGGGACACCAATGAGTCTTATATTTGGACGTTTCATATTATCTATCATATCCCTGAGGTCCATTTCGATTTTTTCAATTTTTTTCCCCATTCTTTCTTTTATGCTTTCATTTTCCATTCTGTCATCTTCCAGGTCACTGATTCGTTGTTCAACTTCCTCTAGTCTTGTACTATGAGTGTCCAGAATCTTTTTAATTTGGTCAACAGTTTCTTTAATTTCCAAAAGATCATCCATTTTTTTATTTAGTCTTGCAATGTCTTCTTTATGCTCTTCTAGGGTCTTTTTGATTTCCTTTATCTCCCGTACTATGGTCTCATTGTTCATCTTTAGTTCTTTGAGTAGCTGCTCTAGGTGCTGTGTCTCTTCTGGTATTTTGATTTGGGTGCTTGGGCTTGGGTTATCCATATCGTCTGGTTTTTTCATATGCTTTACAATTTTCTGTTGTTTTTGGCCTCGTGGCATTTGCTGAACTTGATAGGGTTCTTTTAGGATTTGTAGACCTATTGAAGTCCTTATCTCTAATTTATCAGATCTACATTTTCGTGGAGTACACTTTCTCTAACTAACCAGCAGGTGGCGTCCACAAGCCACCTGTTCTCCACAAGCCAGTTCTCCCCTGCTTAGCCTTTTTGGTGAGCGGGGGAGTGAGTCTTGTGGGGTCCAATTGGTGTACCAAGCTTGCGTGTGTAGTTGGTGTTGCCTGCCCTGTATATGGGTCGTGTTTCTGGGCAGTCAGGGGAGGGTAGCTCTAACAATCAAATCTCCCTGGTGATCCTAGAGTTTTAAAGCTGGTGCAATAGTCTAATCCTTCAGTTCAGTCCTGCCACAGTTTGTCTCTGCCACTGACCCACAAGTCCTTGGTATTGGCATATGGCTCCTGAGACTTGCAAGTGGGCCCCTCTTCCAGGCCGTGCACCCCGGGTCCTCTGTTGAGGGATGACTGTGCTATGTCACAGGTGAGTGCCGCCCCCCCCAGGGCAGTTCTCGGCTGCTGGGCTGTGAAGGGAGGCTCCCAGTCTGCTCAAATGATGGCTGAATGGGGCTTTGTTAATTCACACTGCTCTACCTTCCCAAGTCTGGGACAATCAGCTGAGGTTGCAGGGAAGGCTAATGTCCACGCCCAGTTTTGTGGTGTGTGCCTGTTATTTGAAGCACTTCCGTCACACTGGGTTGTCTGGGGCAGTTCTGGGCTATGGGGCTGGCGATGGGCAGGAGTGTTTCCTGTCCACCAGGATGATGGCTGTGAGCGGACACCCCCCTTTTCTTGGGAAGTTGTGGTATTTAGTGAATTTTCTCAGCCACTGGATTATTGCGTTTTGTCTCAGAGCTCTCCTAGTTCTGCTCTTGACTTGACCTGCCCAAATAGCAAGTCTTTGAAGCTTTCTGTATTGGGCTTCTTAGAGTAATTGTTTTAGATAAAGAAAAAAGGATTAAAAAAAAAAAAAAAAAACGGGCCCTCCTCAGAGATCTAATGGGTGATTGAAATGCTAAGAGACAAAGCAACCAGGGCCATTAAGGAAAGGTCCACAGGGCATAGAGATCAGCTTTTCTTCGGGATTTGCATATGCGCCTCAGGGCCCTTCCCCTTTCTATGTTCACCAGAACTCCAAAAATCCTCCGCTTTTATTTTGGAGTTTTTCGTGTTGTTTTTTTTCTATGCCTGTCTCCTCTCTGCTGGGCTGGCTGCTCTCAGATTCTCTGGTGTCTGGTCTCAGTCTATCTATGGTTGGAGTTTGAATCAGTAGAATGAGTTTCCCATAAGGGCAGCCACTGCAGTTCTCCCTTCTCCTTCCCGGAGCTGACAGCCCCTCCTCCCCCGGGACTGAGCCTGGCAGGGAGGGGCGCGGGTCCCCTGGCCGCAAAAACTTACAGATTTCACTGATCTCAGCAGTTCCACGTTTTCATGAGTGTTGTATGAAGTATGCCCAAAGTCAGATTGCTCTGTGGTGTCCAGTCCACGCAGTTCCTGGCTTTCTACCTACTTTCCTGGAGGAGTAACTGAAACATACAGCTCACCAGTCTGCCATCTTGCCCCGCCTCCCCCTTTTGCCTTTTAAGGTCATGTACTCACAGGTTCTGGGGATTAGGATGTGACCATCTTTGGGGGACCCTTATGCAGCCTACCACTCTATAATATAGATTTATAATTTCTTTGCAATATATAAGTGCAAATTTGAGCTATTGATATTTTTGGTAATCATCAGCTGATATACCTGAATGTATTAAGAACATTTTAGACAGTCTGAAAATCATTTCTATTTTAGTCTCCTTCTAATTCAAATTTTCATTACATGCCAACAGATTAGAAAAGTGAGAACAAACAACAGCAATGACAAAAAGTTACCAGATGGCCCTTTGATAGGCTGTTGCCATGAGGCAGGAGTTTATCTAGTTATTGGTGTGATGTTGTGTGAGATAAGAAAAATTACCAACTGTTAATAACTTAGTAATTTTGGTTTAAAAATAAAGATATCATTTTTCATAATTTTTAAAGTGACATTTTACTGATTTAACAGATACATAGTGCTTACTACGTGCTAAGTACTCTCTTGCATACTTTATATGTATCACTATGGATACCTCAAATCCTCTTGCCATCCTCATTACAAATGAGGGAACTGAGGAACAGAGAGTTCAGCTGTCTTGCCTAAGATGACACAACTAGTGAGTCAGTTTTGGAGACAGAATTCAAACCCAAGTAGGCTGGCTTAACCAAGAGGAGTCTGAAGTTTTAACCACTACATTAGTCTGCCTGTGAGTCAAAAAAAAAAATAGTTTAGTATTAAAATGATGAAGTTTTATATTTAGTTTTTGATACATCAGATGTTTCTTCCATTGATTCTTGGTGGAAGTAATTTGTTACATCAGAGAATGACTTGTGTCTTCAAATCACAGAGATCTCATATTGCTGTACTTTCAATAATCACAATATGGTAGTCTTAAAATATGTCCTCCAAACAGTTTTGTTATACTGATTTCATTCCAGGTGTACATAATTCCCATTATGTATAAAAATGAACTAAGTATAATTGGCAATGTAGCAATGTACTAAAATCTCCTTAGTGCTGGATATACTAGAAATGTTTCAAAAACATCATATTTACTTTTTGCTAAAGCCTCCCTCTCTTGCACTTGAGACTGTTGCAACTCCTTTGCATTTTCCTCTCTTTTCTTTTAGATGCCACAAAGTGATAAATATCTATAGTATATTAATTCATAACAGTAAATAGTTTCAAGGATGCACAACTGTAAAGCATATCTTACATTGCATGGGAGTTGGAGGGTTAATTTAGTGATTGTGAATATTGGAAATCCTGACATTTTTTAGTAGTGAGTACATTGTCTTAGTTTCCTATCTGCTAAAACAAATACCATACTATATGTGTCTTGACTTCACAACAGGAATTTATAGGGTCAAGCAAGCTAGCAGGCTTGCTCCCTGCTGGGATCAGTAGCTTCTAGCTGGCTGGCAATCTTTGGGGTTCCTTGACTTTTCAGTTACATGACAATGCCCATGGCTGTGTCTTCCTTTTTCTGGGTTCCATTGACTTCCATCTTCTGGCTGCTTTCCATGGCTTCTCCTTCCACGTCAAATTTCCTTTGCTTACAAGTACGACATCCACATTGGATTAGGACCATCCTCATTCAGTTTGGACACACCCAACTAATAACATTGTCAAAGATCCTATTTACAAATAGGTTCACAACTACAGGACCAGGGGTTGGGACCAACATGCCTTTGTAAGGGAAATGATTCAGTCCCCCCCAGATATTTTATAATTGTTTGTAACTAGTTTTATTATTGTTTTAGCTAATCTAGGAATATTTAAATTTGTGGGTATATAATTTAACACAGTTTTTATGACACATTACCTAATTTCTTCAAGAACAGGTAGAATATATATATATCTTTAAATTTCAGATGATAAAATATTAGGGTAGCTATCAATATTACTTAAAGATGCCAAAGACTCATAAGATGAAAGATGAAAAAAAGAGTTCTACGGCTTATAGTTGTACATAATAGAATTTACCACTATACACCACAGGTAAGATCGATCCTGGGTGGAATTCAGTGGTCAATTTTTCACAACATTCCAAAATAGGAGTTTTTATCTTTCATCTTTGTGAACAGTTTAAAGGGTAATTAAATAATGACCTAATCTGAAAACTGTGAAAAAATGGATATAAATTTTGAGACTATGGTCTTGAACCACTTGAACCATCTACAGAAAGCATTCTGTATTCTTTATCATGCTATTATGCAAATGCAATTTAAACTTCTAGATATAATCAGCCTTTATATTGAAAGTAAGTTTCAATTTCCTTTTAAATAGGTATTATAATGACTGAATCTATCTTTGCCAACCTAGTCAAAAATTCAACCTTTCCTCAATGGTCTTCATTTCAGATATCCCCAAGGAACCCCATAATGCTTTCACTTGTACAAAAATCAGTTGTTTCTATCAACTCTTGACCCTGCTTTCTGAACTCAAATGCAATGTCTACTAAATAACAGACATGCCTGCTGCGAGATGATGGGAGCTGAACTTCTTTAAATATCTGGATATCTACTAGAAATAGGAGTGGTAGAAATGGCCCTTTTCGGTTGATTCAGGTTTTTACTAGCTTCCAGAGAAAATCATTAGCTCAAGCCATTGGTGGTACTAAAAGAATGAAGGTGATGAACTTTTCCAATACTGTGTTTGATTAGGGACATCACACAGAAAACTTACAAAGGCCCCCAAATCCAGCTTTCTATACATTAATGGAGATGTTTATTCCCCCAAATCATCACCAAGGTTCAAGTAAGACTAGGTTTGGGAGGCAGGATCCATGCCATCAACAACTATTATTTAAAACACAGCATGTATCTTGAGTAGCCAGTGACCAACTATTGAGTTCAGATCACTAATCCAGACACCATCTCCCTTAATTTCCTCCAAATGTCTCAATCTCCACTACTTCAAAAATGTATTAGAAATTCCAAGTTTCAAAAGGGAAAGACACTCTTGACACTCAGTTATTGAAGAAAGGGATTTAAAGAAGATTGAGTTACTTAATGGGAGAATGAATACACACACATACAACACATATTTATGTATCTTACATGATCTATAACAAAATGTGTGCATACACATATGCATTTGTATGTTTATACACACACACATACACACACACACATATGTATCCATATATTTTTCTCCCTTTTGGAGTTGGAATGCCTATCCCATGCCTGTGTCTCCACTGTATTTTGGAAGCAAATAACTTCTTTTTAGGTTTAACAGGTCTACAGATAGGGATAAGTTTTGTCCCATGTTGGAAACTCCCAGAATTTCACACATGCCTGATTTAGATGATTTAGAATATGAGATTAGAAACTTTTTTTGAGTTGATTATATTTATATGAGTTTATTGGGCCTAGGGTTGACAGTGGAATGGTTGAAAATTTGGGGAAACATTGGGATTGGGTGAATGTATTTTGAAAGTGGGAAGGCCATGAATTTTGGAAGGGCAAAGAGCAGGCTGTTATGGGTTGAATTGTGTACCTTAAAATGATGTGTTGAAGTTATAACCTACAGAACTTCAGAATGTGACTTTAATTGGAAATAGGGTGTTTGTAGTTGTCATTAATTAAGTTAAAACAAGGTCATACTGGAGTAGAGTGGGCTCCTAATCCAATCAGCCTGTGTCCCTATAAGAAGAGGAGAAGAGGCACAAGTACACAGGGGAAAGGTCATGTGCAGACAGAGGCAAAGATTGGAGTGACATCTACAAGCCATGAAATACCAAGGGTTGCTGGAAAATACCAGAAAATAATGGAGGTAAGGAAGTATCCTTTCCTGTAGTTTTCAGAGGAGGCATGGCTGTGCTTACTGCTGATTTCAGGATTCTCGCATCCACATCCATGTGAAAATAAATTTCTGTTGTGTTAAGGCACCCAGTTCTGTTGTGTTACGGCAGCCTAAAGAAACTAATACAATTAGCATTTCAGGATAATGACTTATAAATACTTAAAATAATATAAAACAATTTGCACCACTTAACTGAAAACCAATGTGATGTGAAAGATTTTTTTTCACTAAAGCCCTTTTATAATAAGATGAGTAAAAGTACAAAATGTGTTGCTCTACATGCTTATCTGTTACCTATTTCTTAATATAAATATGCTAATTTGAAATCAGGTGTGGGACTGTAAATTTAAGATTACCTAAAGGCAAGAAGACTAGATTTTTAAGTTCTTAATAATAAATATAAAAGCAATTACCCCATAATATTTCTGTGATTTAGAAAATTTTCAAGAGAACTTAGCACCCTGAAATTTTAAAAAATAATTTAAATTTAAATTTGAGAACTGACATAACTTAGGTGGTTAGAATTTCAATTCTGTTTTCATTCTTAGACATCCATAAAATGTTGATTTAAGCCAAATTTACACATATCCATTGCTTTAAATTACTGAAGGAAGAGTGGTTTTTTTTTTAATATTTATTTCTCATAATTTATTTTCCCCACATTTCATTTCTAATAATTGGATAATTAAGAAATTTACTTTTAGGGACAAAAACTATGAAGTGATGGAGTACTTTCTGTTGTTCTGAGGATTTGTATAAATTTCTGTTTTTTACATTTCTTACCCAAATTTGCTTAATAAATGGGCATGTAATTAAGAATAAAACCAGGTTTTAAATATTATAAAGGAATCTTTGGCAAATAAATCTTATTTAAAAACTAGAAAAAATTAGTTTTAAGATAATTCTGTGCTCTAGAACCTGGCTAGACATAACTGATGATTCAGTCAAATGACTTACATTTGTAGCTTGTAAAAATAAATAAGCAATATCTGTTGACCTAAATTTTTATTATTTGATTACTAGACTCTTCCTCTATACATCCTTAAGTGAAAGAAATATACTTTGCTCTTTACCAAAACAAAATCTGAACTGGGAGGTTTTAAGGAAAAATACTTATGTATTCTTTTCTAATAGTGAAAATGATTAATATTATGGGCATCAAAGAATAAGGAGAGTAAATTTTTAAAATCTAAAGATCATCTCTCACAATAATAATTATGTCTAATTCTCACAGCCCGAGGGGGCTTTACCAGTCAAAAGCCCAAAGAAAACACCCAGCATCTGCTGAAACATGAACTTTATTTAGGGCTTACTCACAGGGAGGCAGAATTTAAAGGGCTTTTCTCTTGCCAGAAAGGTACTGCTTTCGCAGGGAAAATCAGCTGCCTGATTCAGAGAACAGCACCCCTTTTATATGGGTTTTACACAAAGAGATTCCTAAGGGCGGGGGGAGCATAGATGAAGGAACAGGTCATTCTGACCTGGGGGGTGGTGCAGGAAGGACAAGAATAGCAATTGAAAAATTACATTTTGCTCTTTTTGTGAGACTAAGAGCCTGTCACTTCCTGTCTGCTTCCTATAAAGTTACATTTGAAGGTCAATTTACCCTTTTTCTCCTTACTGGCTTACAAAGACAATAGGTTAAACATTTAGCTGCCTTGGTCATGTAGATCGCTGTGAACCAAAGATCTGCAGGCATGTTTTGCTCAGGCCATGGCTTGCCACACTAATATTTGGTGCGTATCATTCTAAAAATTCATGCAAATAGAGATCAATAATTTTAAAACATGAGTTTGTTTTTCCTCTGTGAGTTTAAAATAAAATAAAATGTTTAATTTTGACTTTAACTTCAAAAATAAACTAGGATGAAAGAGTTGTTATATACACATAAATGCTCTACAAAAGATATAACTCCTGAAAATATGCATATATGTGTATGTTAACATGTACACAAGCAAATAAGGGGGTGGGCAGAGCTGAAAATGTTAAGTGGGGGAATTCATGCTTCTTATTAACCTTTTGCAATTTTAGGTGTATTCCTATGACTTTCATGCTTTACCAGATAAAGAAAAACTATACGTATTGCCATTTCATTTTCCCCACATCTCTTTTGCTTGTTAAATTATAAATTTTAGGGTATCAGTTTTATAAATGTTATATTCTGCTTATTACTATAAATTCTATTTTCTACTGAGACTTAGTTCTACAGTTAAATTAATGTAATGTTCACTATTATTCCTCTAGCTTCTGAATTTCTGGGCCTCTGTTAGTTTCCTTGTTGCCAAAGCCAATATCATGCAATGGGTTGGCTTAAACAATGGCAATGTATTGGCTCATGGTTTTTGGGACTAGGAGAAGTAAAAAATCAAGGCATCATCAAGGCAATGCTTTCTCCAAGAAGACTGTTGCACTCTGGGGCTGGCTGCTGGCCATCCTTTGTCCTTGGCTTTGCTGTCACATGGCAATGCACATGGCAGCCTCTCCTGGCTCCTCTCTCCATCTCACTCTCATTCTGCTTATAAAGAGCACTAGTAATCCAGATTAAAGTCCAACCTGATTCATTTGGGCCACACACTTCTTGAAGAGCTCTTATTTACAACAGGTCCACACTAACAGGAATGGATTAAATTTAAGAGCATGTTTTTCTGGGGTACATAGCTCCAAACCACTAGAGCCTTCCCTCTCACTCCCAAAATACTTGTTTTTTCCACATGTGAAATATGTTCATTATATCACATCCCACAAGTCTTAAGTTAGTTCAGTAGCAATGCTAAGTACAAAATCTTATCAAAATTCATTATGGGTATGGTCTGTCTGTCCTGGGGCACAATTCTCTTCTGTCTGTGGACCCATGAAACCTATGAAACAAGTCATCTGCCTCCAATGCACAATGATGGGACAGGAATAGGATAAGCATTCTCATTCCAGAAAGGAAAACCTGGAAGGAAAACAGGGGACATGGGTTTCAAACAGTTCTAAGAACCACCAGAGCAAAATCCATTAGATTTTAATCTATGAAAGTCATCAATGGATCAATGTTTCGTCCATGGGGTCTGATGGAACAGAAGCCACACCCCTTCCAAGTGCTTGTGTGGTGGCCACACTTTCTCTCAACACTGGGGGAAAGATTCCACACTCTTCAAGCATCAGGAGGTGGCTAGGATCTCCATGAATACTTGGCACAGGCCCCCCCATCTGCAAACACTGGGGTGGCAGCACTGTCCCTGAAAAATTAGGCACAAGGCCTGTCCCCTTCAAACACAGAGGTGGGCCTGCTCTTTTGACCCGAGGATGTCTCCTTGGTCCAGAGTTCAGCCTCCATGGTTCTGCCCTTTTTGTCATTCTTCCTTCAATTCAGATCTCTTCTCTGTTTCTTTCAGTCCAAGCTGGTTCCACTCAGAACATTTCGCAAAAAACTTGTTGGCTTTGGATGCAGTTCACAGGGGTCCAAGCCATCAGACAATAGAACCTGCCACAGATCCTTCCTGCATCACTGCATTTACAATCCTGACTTCCACGGAAATGGATGACTAGATCCATGTTCAGTTGAAACCTCACATGGAGCCCTGTTCTCCAGGGACTTGCTTTCCAGAAGCTGAGGGAAAGTCAAGTCTCAGGGCTCACTATCCGGATAGGCTCAGAATTTTCCAAACCTCAATTTCTGGTTTCTTTGTGCTTAAGAGTTCACTCCTCAGCTCATCCCTTTCCTCTCTCACTTTACTATAACCTGCAAGGAGAAACCAGACTGCACCTTCCACACTTGGTTTTGGTAATCTCCTCAGCTAAATACTAAATTTCATGGCTTTCAAGTCTGCCTTCCATCTGACATCAGAACTCAATTTTGCCATGTTCTCTGCCACATTAACACAAGGATCACCTTTCCTCCGGTTTTCAATAACACATTCATCATTTCCTTCTAAGGCCTCACCGGAAATAAATACCTTTAGCATCTATGTTTTTACCAGCAGTCTCAAACTGATCTGGGCTTTGTCTATTAATCAGCTCACAATTCTTTCAGCCTCTACCCATTATCTTATTCCAAAGCAATTCCCAATTTTTTTTTTTTTTTTTTGGTATTTGTAAAAGCAGCATCTCACTCTCCTGGTACCAAAAACTGTTTTAGTTTGATTTAACTCATAGATGTCTACGTTTCACCATCAAATAGTTTTCAACCAGAAGTTTCATGAGCTTTATATTCCCTGAGTTCTCGTGTGTCTAAGAATGTCATTTTTACATTCATATTGCAAAACATCTTGAGTAAGAATATTATATTTCTTAATACATTTCTGTAGACATTGCTCCATGCATTTTGTTCTTGTATATTGCTGTGAAGACATTTGCATCCAACCATTGTAGATTACTTACAATTTTTTTGTGCTTGAATGTTCAAAAAACTCTTTCTTCAGCCATGAATTCAGTAACATCATCAGTGTAAGATTAGATATTGATCATATTTATCATTTTTTCTAGAAGCATTACATAGTTTAATCCAAAGATTTCTATTTTTCCTTTATTTTAGGAAAGTAAGCCTTTATTTATCTTAGCATAATTTATCTCCTGCTGTTTCATGAATACATACCTGTTTAAGAACACTATCATATGTGTATATTGGAGTCCTTTTGTCCATCTTCCTTATCTATCATCTTTTATCAAATCATTTTTCTGCAAAGGTTTTGTTCTATTTTCTTTTCTGGGATTTCTTGCTATCATTCCTTTGTTTTAAGTCATGATTATTTAATATTTGTATATATTCTAAACTGATTTTTCCCTGTAATTCTCCTATTTTTATTTAATCTATCTTGCACAAGGCCAACTCCCTTTTATATCCATCTGCTATCTTGTAATTTTTTCTATGAACCATTGTATGTCATTTTCATGTCTTTTTGTTTTGGTGTTAAATGGATAAGACAATGAGTCTGTAATTTCTTTGATACTGTGACAAACTACATTTTTATTTCCCTGAAATACTCATGCAATTCATTCATCTCATTTTTATGATATATTCTTCATTGGACTTTGCTTATGCTTCTCTCTTTTCTTGTGTATATTTTTTAGTCTTTGGTTGTACATAAATTCCTCTGAGACTGTATTTGACATAACAAGCTGCATTATCCTTATGGACAGGGAAGCAGATAGGGTGGTCAAGGAACTTTACCAGGTTTATTACCTCCAACAACAAATAGCCAGTTTTTTTACCCTGGGGAGCCTGTGTCTTTTGATCATTCAAATGGCACACATTACAGGCTGGTGGGCATTATAATTATTGATTTGCAATTTGTCCATTTGTTGTTTCTTTGAGAGGGGGTAATCTTTCTTATTTTAGTTTTTTTTTTTTTCTCAGTGAAATTGGATTTAGAACATTGTAACAAAAATGTCTTCATTTGATTATCTGATCCAGTTTTTAACTTTATAATAATTCCTACAAAATCTTCAAAGACATATGACATAATTCTTTTTAAAAATGTTCCTATCTTTCCTTCTTGTTGTCCTAAATATTTGTCAAAGAAGGAGCTAAAGAACAACTCTGTAACACATACATAAATGGAGTGAAGTAGTAGACATTTGGAAACATTCAGATATTCAAACCAATAAGATACTAAAAACTCCCACTTTCTTGCATATTGTTATTTCAAGAAAATATTATTGATGTGTTTTCTATAGCTAACAAAGCTCATAATATTATAAACTTTTTCATCTGGTTTTAAATTTCAGTTTTGAAAATTACCTAAATATCTCAAAACAGTAAAAGAAACTTGCATCTCCATACAGAAAATCACTTGAAGGTGTTCCAGTAATAATTTTTCTACTTTGCAATGCTATTGACATCAAAATTACAAAAGCAGCTACTGTCTACAAATTGAATTATAATAAGCTTTAATACCTACCCCTGTATATCCTGACAATAGTATGATTTACAGAAACATATATGATCTGATGATGTTTAGGCAATCTTAGAAAAGGGCTTGATTACATTATTATAGCTTTGTATAAAATGAAACTAGATTTATAGCCTGGCTTAGTAAGCATATTTTTGGCACCTAGGACACTTGAAAATGTGAGAGTTATAATTTTAATTAAAATGGATAAAAACAGTATTACTTCCAAAAATTTACAGTAATACTTTTGCTGCATGATTTTCTCCCAGAATCTTAAAACTATATTTTTACAGTACTGACTTTTCATTTAATAGGCTGTATTTCATTTCTACCAGAGCCAAAACTTTCTTTGTAAACCAGTTTGATTTGGCTTATACAGCATAGATGAGATAATATAGAAATTTGAAACATTACATATCATATTGATAGACTGGCAAGAATATATGACATTTTGAAAATATCTCTTGTTTTTATTTTTGTGAGCTGCAGTTTCAAAATCACTGTAAAAATATTTGTCATATATTGGTTACAGTGAACAGCGCAGATTACCACTGGGCCAAGACGTTTTGGAGCATCAGCTTTCCAATGGGAGAGGATATGATGAATATTGTTTTCTCATGGAGTTTGCAAAAATAATTAGATTAATCCAATACACAATATATTTGTAAACTCTATATTTGATTGTACATTTATATTAATTAAAAATAACTCACCCTCAAATATTTCAAAATTCCAAAAACCTTAGAAATATTAGCACTATTATTTTAATCATAGCATTTTTATTACAGTGTCTTGGAGATACACTCATCAAATCAATTTTTTGGATGGAATACTCTGGGTTAATTTTAAGGATTAATTGTTGTCTGAAATTCAACCTATCTTTCACCAGTACCAAATACTAGTTTACTGACAAATGAAGTTGTTTTAATATTTTAATCACTGTATGGATGGTTGGCAAACCTAATCCTATCATGATGCACTGGAGCTGGCTCACATGGGCTTCCTCAATCTGTGTTCGATGATGCCTTGGTAGCTAAACACCAACCACTGCAGGAGTGTATACCATGGGGATGAGCACATGCCATAAATAAGAGCTTTAAAATAAAAGCCAAAAAAAACCAAACAAACAAACAAACAAAAAAAAAACCCAGAAATCTGGGATCCAGTTGTTAAAACACTTGCCAGTGCACCATTGCCTAATCACCTGAAGGAAAAGTGAAAATTTACATTAATTTAAGTTTTACCTAATGGGAATTAATAGGTTGCTGAGTCTGTGAATGCGTCAATGATTGACCACTCAGTTTTGATTAAAGTATCAGGTAATTATAAAATACCACCTATAATACATCCATCTTCAACTGCTTGAGCTTTGTTTTGGCAACCCACTGCCTGAGGTTGCTATAGGCTGAACTTCACTTTGTTTCCAAGGCTGAAGAAAAGAAAGTAGCCTCTGTTTTGAGGAATGGAAGTTAAGTATACATTTATATTTTTACTGTGACTTGTTCAGGACATTTTACAAAATGCCTTGTTTAATTTATTATTGTTTCTGAAAAGTTTTAATAACATTTTTTAATTAAAAAAAATTTTTTTAAATGTCACCTAGGAGACAAGCCAAAGTTCACTCAGTAAATTTCGGTTTTCTTAATCAATTGCCCTCTAGGCTATATAGTATAGATAGAACTTGGACTTGAGAGGTGCACAGAGCATGCAGAAATTAGCGTAATCCCTGAAACTACCAAATCTTAGCTATGTTAATTTGAGAAGATTACCTGATATTTTCAATCCTATTTCCTAACTGGTAAAATGTGAGTGTGAATAATTCCACACTTTCAGCATTATTGTGAAGATTGGATCATATGGTTCATATCTATGAGAACTTCAGAGTAGGTATACTGCTAAACGTTAATTTCTATTATTAGGCTAGTATAAACTGCTTTGAGTTTATATGTCTGTCATTTCTTTTTTGCTATAGTTGCATGTTACCGGAACTCTGCATTTCTAATATCCCAAATCCTCAATATTGACCTTTATATCTGCAATGGTTATTTCCACTTTTCTGAGTTTTCATGTCAAATGGATCACATTTTGGTAGAGATGAAATCTTGGAGGACTTCAGTATGAACAAAGGATTTCTATAATTTGTATATGCACCATGAATTTCATTAAAAATGAATAGCTCATAAAGATAGACATATAGAACAATTGAACAGAATTGAAAGTCCAGAAATAGACCCACACATCTGTGGCCAATTGATTTTCAACAATGGTGTTGAGTATATTCAGTGGGGGAAGAACAGCCTCTTCATATAAATGGTGTTGGGAAAACTAGATGTTAAAAAGTTTTGTGTATAAAAGGACATTATCAAGAAAGTGAAAAGACAGTCAACAGAATGGGAGAAAATAGTTGAAAACCATACATTAGATAAATGTATATAGAATATAGAAAATAGTTGAAAACCATACATTAGATAAATGTATATAGAATATATAAGGAACTTCTACAACATAACAACAAAAATGCAAATGATCCAATCAAAAACTAGGCAAAGAACTTGAATAGACATTTTTTTTCTAAAGAATATACGCAAATGGCTACCAAGCATATGAAAAGCTGCTTGACATCATTAGTCACTAGGGAAATGCAAATCAAAACCACAATGACATTCCACCAAAAGGTGGAAACAGCTCTTAGCCATCAATGAATGAATGGATTAACAAAAGGTGGTCCGTACACACAATGGAATATTATTCAACCATAAGAAAGAATGAAGTTATGATACATGCTGCAATATGGAAGAAACTTGAAAACATTATGCTCAGTGAAAAAAACAAGGTACATAAGGACAAATATTTTATGATGTCACTTTTAAGAGATGTCTTGAAATAGCAAATTCAAGGAGACAGAGAGTAGATTAGAGTTTACCAGGGAATGGGAACGCCAAGGAAAAAAGAGTGTATGTTTGGTGGCTATGGAGTATGTGTAAATAGAATATGAAAAAGAAAAATAAATAAAAATAGTATTCTTTTGGGTTTATTTCATTCCACTTCCCTTTGCATTTGTTTTGATATATTTGATTTATGTTCCTCTTTCTTCTGGTGAAATAAGAGACAATGCAAGGAAAGCTCAGCATCCTGTTTTTATGACAGTAGTCTGAATATATCCTGCCATTCCTTGGGTTTACTCTGTTATTGTGGTTTACCTGAGAACTACTTGATTTTTTTATGTTTTTTTCATAAAAAGAAAATGCAGACTTTTTGCTTGAGATTTGAAGGAGGGCTGCAGGTAGGAAGAGAGACCTGCAGTTCTTGCTATGCCATAACAAACAGTGTCAGAAAAATCTGCAACTATGGTTTTCCCAATCTGAAGTAAAACCAATTTAAAGGAAAAGCCTCTTGAATTTCTAAGACCTCTGCAAACTTTCAGCGTAAATATTTCTCATACCAAAACACGCTAAATAATGAGGAAAAAAGAAACCAAACTTCCATTAATCCACAATATCCTTTTTGAATACATTAAACTTTCTTGGGCCTCCCAAAATAAACAAATAAAGCAAGCACTTCCTAAAGCCATCTTAACTCAAGCTGCTGCAAGAACAGATAAGGCACAACAGAGAGAGAGTCCTTTCCACCCAAAAGTCTGTACTTAAGACCCTCTGCTGAGCAAGAGGAAATTCGGCATTTCTTGCTCATGCTGCATCATCTTGTTATGGGGATTGGTATGGAGAGGGCAAGCAGAACAGAGTTTACTGTAAAACAAGATTTCAGATTCTAAAGTTTACTACATTACCATCTAAAGGTGAGTTTAGGATTTGCAGAGTTTCATGAACTCTTTCAAGTCATTAGGCTTCAATTTAGCATACCAGAAGCAATAACTGATAGAAAAATGGTATCCTTGCTTAGTAGGAATGGTGAGGAATTTTTTCATGATTTATGAAATCTATACAACAAATTGTCAGTTTCTTAAGGAGATCATTATATGAGGAATCAGAAATATTTCCTATTGCATATTGCGCAATGCAGAAAAAAGTATTTTAATAATTAAAACTTTTCATACTGATAATTTTCTCACTCAGAATAGATAAATAGATACAGGCCTATATTTGAAAGAAAAAAAATTATGAAATTTATTTTGCAAGTTGTTTAAGTATTTCCTAAGTTCTCTTTATCTGTGATGATACAATTTTTGAGAACCAGTGTCAGATGTGCATTAATTGAACCCATTGGTATTTTAATTTTACATGCTTTAATACATTTCTAACAATTAATGGATATTTTAGAGTATAGGAATCTCTTTTCAAATTTTTATTAAAATGTCCAACTTGGACATAATTACAATTATACATTCAGTGTCTATTGATTGAATAAAATGCATATCAACAAAAAACTCCAATGAAATCAGTGTATCTTTCAAATTGTTCTCTATTTTATATGGTCAATATTTTTAAAAACTACTATTCCCTCTATATATAGACTGTGTTATGTACTCATGGGCTACCTTTAGTTACTTTGCAACTTGAATTTGTGGCTCACATTTGGTAATAGATTTGTTAAAGAGAATTCTATGAAATTGATAACTACTAAAATGGTGGAAGAATGTATGAATATAGAAGATTTGAAGTTTTTAAGTATATGGTAGCTATATTATTTATTTTATCAATAGTAAGTTTTCCAAAATAATATTGCATGTACTTAATGACAGTAACACAACATGGAAAAATAGATTTTCTTAGCTTTTGTTATGATATGTGCCTATTTGGATTAAAATTCTTGTGATTTATAAAAAGCTTAATTTATTTTTAAATGGTATATTAATCATTTCACCCCTTATCTGCTCCAATATAATTTTCTGAGAGTCAAATTTGTCTGCAGGATGTGAGGAATTCCTCTGATAGTTGTGGAACACTGTGATTGAAATAATAGTTTGGAAATAAGAAATTTAAAAACAAATTTTTAAAAAAAAATTTCACTTGTTCTTATGTAAAACTGAACCCTGACATCAGATTTACACTTTGGCTTGTTAAAAATTATCAATTTACACTGCTACACATGAAACACAAACCTGCAAATTGAGATGTTAACTAATTTACACATTTGATGTAGGTGTAAATTAAATATCAGGATGTAGCTTTCCTATTATTATAATACCTAAAGTAAAATTTTAATATTTTCATGCGTCTTTTCTTTTTAAACAAGGTTTAAAATGTACGTTTACAAATTTGCATTAGAATAGCCATGAAAGTTTCACTGATTTGAAATGCATTTATCAACTTGTTCTTATTTTTGTTGCTATCATTGTTGTTATATACCCTCAGTTCAGTTTTTTCAGAGCCCTTTTTTGAATCAGGAAAGAGTACTTTGAAACGTCATAGTTAAGTCTACTGACCCCTCCATATTTGGCTTATTTCCTTCTACAAACAGTAGTTCCACATTCTCTACCAGTTGCATAATAAAATTGAAAACACTTATAAAATCACAGAATTGTGAATTACTTTGTATTCTTTAATACAAAGGAAAAATTACTCTTTAAAAGAAACCTAGTAACAAAATGTAATTTAATCCATTGTATGACATTTTATTCTGTACCAGACATAGTTTAATTCTATCTTATATATAATATGTTTTGTTGCTGTCTCCAACACCTTCACATTTTCTCATGTTGTTTCTCTAATAGAAGTATAAATTATATTAAAGACATATATTATACTTACTTTCCATATTCCACAGCCCAATACGCTACACAATACCTAATAGTGACTGATTGATTGTTAACAATCAGGACACTAAATATTGCGTTCTGAAAGCACTATATGTAGATAATTGGTATTTTCATGTATGCTAAATGATTAGTCATGATATTAGACTTTCACCATTCATTAACAACCATGGTGAAGCAGATCTTTATTTCTTATGTACCTTTATATCCAAAGTTCTGACAAGAGAATTTTCTATTAAGAATAATCATGCATTCAATCATTATCATCTGAAGGATGGATCTGAGTTTATGCTTTTTCTACCCTTATAATCCAAATGAGGCCTTTTTACCATGATCTCTGATGTAAATACTTTTCTTTCCTTAAATACAGCATCCAGGCTGATTATATTGAATTGGAAATTTAATATACCCTATTTGTACATTTACTTAGGTAAACTGAAGTGAGACTAGATAAAATATTTTAATCATGTGGTAATTACAATTTCATGGATGCATTTACTCAATAGGTGTGTCACTGGTAAATTATTTTGTGTATTTTTAACTCCTCTTATAACTTTTAACATCTTCATTATTACTGGTGTTTTGGATTTGAGCTATAGTTTAATGAATATATAAATAAAAGCAGATTATATTTTGAATAGTAACATTGAGAAGTAATTAATTGTGAAAAGAAAACTTGTGTTTATAGACTAAGGTATATATATCAAACACATTTATTTAATATGATTTCAATAAAATTTCACTGTTTTCATATGAATTTTCAAATTTATTGTATCCTTTAGATTAGTTTGTCTCTGTTGATTTGGCCTGTTTATTATATTGTGATATTGGTTTTGCAGAAGATATCTCATCAACTTTGGATTTGGATATTAAGATAGACATTTTGATCTGGCCAATTCAAAGAAAAGGCCAATTCATGTCTAACAAAATTAAGAAGACTAAAGGTTTCACAGAGTTTGAGCATCAGTTTCAGTATTAGCAATAGATATCTTTTTTAATGTATTTTTATTGAGATATATTCACACATTGTATAATACATCCAAAGAATACAATCAATGGCTCACAGTATCATTGCAGAGCTGTGCATATAACACCACAATCAATTTTAGAACATTTTCATTACTCCAAAATTAAAAAAAAGAAACAAGAAAAAATAAAAAATAAAACATAAAAATAAAAAAGAACACCTAAAGCATCCCATACCTCCTCCATTATTTATTTATTTATATTTGTCTTTATTTTATTACTCATCTGCCCATACACTGGATAAAGGGAGCGTCAGTCATGAGGTTTTCATAATCAAATGGTCACCCCATAAAGCAATGTAGTTATACCGTCATCATCAAAAATCAAGGTTACTGGATTATACTTCAACTGTTTCAGGTATTTAATTCTGTCTATTCTAATACATCTGAAACTAAAAAAGAATATCTATGTAATGCATAAGAATAACCTCCAGAATGATCTCTTTTCCCAATTTGAAATCTCTCAGCCACTGAAACTTTATTTTGTTTCATTTCTCTTCCCCCTTTTGGTCAAGAAGGCTTTCTCAATCCCATGATGCCAGGGCCAGGCTCATCCCTGGGAGTCCTGTCCCACATAGTGGGGAGGACGATAGATATGTTAATGATGGCTTTGACTGGTATAGGTGTATTTTAATTAGTATTTTAAATTAGTGTTTTAATTAGTATTTTAAATTAGTATTTTAACTTTATTAATCATTCTTAGAGTAATATCTTCTCAATAAACATTATAATCACAGTCTAGTTAATGGCAAATGAATTGCGTTCTCAGAAAATAAAAAAAAAATGGAACTATTTTCATCTGTTTAAACAATATAATTAAAATAGAGACATCAAATAGATGTATAAATTGATTACCTGTAATTAAAAATGAGATAGGCATTTGCTCTCAACAGAGCATGTTGCTCCTTTGCTTGTTATCATTGTTCTTTGTTTGCTTGACTTTATAAACAAATTTACTGTTTATTCAAAGAAACAATGGAATGTATTACTGTCAAAATAAAAAGTAAGCAAATGTTCTTTCTTTATTACTGAGACCAAAATGTTTTAACTGTGAAATAACTACTCTCTAGTAATTTCCTTTAATTTTCCAAGGATATTTTTGAAAGTATTTTCTTTAATGAAACATTTTTACATATGAAGTTAAAATTATTTTCCCTAGAAACTAGTAACATAGTAACTCAATTGTAAAATATCCTCTTTATCTTTTTATTAATTCATGTAATATATATACATAGATAACTATGGACATTTGCTAGACTTTTCATTTTTATGCCAATAGGAAACATAATTTGACTCTTTCTCTGAAAGAGTTTGTTTTTTTAGAGTATATGACATGTTTGATATGTGGGTTTAATAATTTTCAAGTCTCATATTTTATAAGTATTTTTATATGTCTATATTATCATGACTATCTTTTTTTTCAACTTTAAGATATGTGGAACAGAAAAAAAGCAGAAATTAGTTTCTTTAAAATAATTTGAGAATCTCAATGTTCTTTTTGAAATATGGATTGTGAGCATCAGAAAAAACTACTGAATTATAGAGTGATTTTCAACAAGTCATCATTATGAGTGTAAATAAACTAAAATTTTTATTTGGGCTCCATCAATGCCAATAAGAGGGTAATTAGTCACATTTTATTATTTTGGATATTTTTTCCTCTCTAAAGAATGTCAGTGCATTCTGTCAGAAGTAATATAGAGTTAGTCTTACATTATTTAACAATAGTGGGAGAGAACACTAAATGTGAAAATGCCCTCATGAACTAGATCAAATATTCTTCCATCTTTTAAAAATCTATCTACTTCATCCAAATCTGGTATACCTTATGCTGTTCTAATGTTTCTTTGAACCACAGGAATTATCATCTTCTTATACTGTATATGTAATTTACTTACTTATTGCATTTGTTTATTTATCGTCTTTCACTTTATAATGTAAGCTTCTCATGGAAAGTTGTTTTAGTTTATCTGGTTCAATAATGTATCTCAAGATCCTAGAACAATACTTGGTGCATGCTAAGTGCTCAATGTATAATTTTTTGTGATTGAATAGAACTTTCCAATTGGACTTCCAGAACCTTAAGAATCTAGTACCAGCCCCTCCATTATATTCCACAGAATTTTTGAATCTGAAGCTGTAATGTCTTCCTTCCTTCCTACTTTCCTTCCTTCCTCCCATCTACCCTTCCTTTCCTCCCATTCACTCACTCATCTATTGCTTCTAGTATAGGAATCCACAAAACTCTCCCTCCACATCCAATTAGGTTCAAAATTGACCATACTTCTGAGTTGAGTAAAACTAATAATTAATATTAGCCACATTATAGTAATTTGATTAAATTACATTTTCAAAAATTGTTCTGGAAAATTTGAACATTCATATGCAAAAACTGAGTACCATACTTTGCACCATATAAAAAAGTTAACTCAAAATGGATTATAGTCCTAAATGTAAAACCTAAAACTATAAAACTGCTACAAAAAAATATAGGAGAAAACTCTTTGTTACCTTAGTGTGGGTGAAATTTCTTAGATATAAAACCAACGTGTAATTTATTAAAGGAATTAAAAAAAAAGAATAGACAAAACTTTGTCAAAATTAAGGAATTATGGTCTTCTAAATGCACTGTTAAAATTAAAAGACAAGCCAGAGTTTAGGAGAATATATTTGCAAAACATGTATCTGGTAAAGAACTTGTATCCAGAATATTTAAAGAAGTCTCAAATATCAAGATAAAGAAAGTATCGTATATAATATATGGGCAAAAGATTTGACATTTTGCCAAAGAACCTCTTGAAAAGATACTCAACACCATTTGTCATTTGATAAATGCAAATGAAAACCATAGGAATACCACTACACACCTATCAAATGAGATATAAAGAATATGACAAATACCAAGTCCTGGTGAGGTTGCTGAACATTTGGAGATTAATACATTGCAGGTATGAATGCAAAATGTTGCAGCCACTAGGGAAAATAATTTTGCAGTTTCTTATAAACGTAAACATGCAATTACCACATAATCTAACAATCGCATTCAGAAGTATTTACCCAAGTAAAATGAAAATTTGTGTTCTCCCAGAAAATTTCCACAAATACTTATAATGACTTTTCACCCAAATTGGGAACACCCAAAAATCCTTCACCTGAAGAATGGATAAAAGAACTGTTTTGCCTACATAGAATGGAATGCTATGCACCAATACAAAGGAACAAACTAATGATATTCTTAATAACGTGAATGAATGACAAATACACTAAGTTAAGGAAGCAAGATTCAAAAGCACTATATGAATGCTTTCATTTATATGACATTCTGAAAAGCAAATCTATTGAGACAAAATACAGAATGGTGGTTGTCATAAGATAGATTGACACTTAACCTTTGAGAAGTTGGTTACCATGATGGATAGCAAACAGCTGAAAGGAGGGTGTGCTGTAAATATATATATAGCCATTAGAATATATATATGCCATTACCATGGCATATCTATTTTTGTCAATTTTTATATTCTTATTTTACATAGCAGTATGACATACGTCATCACAGTGCATTTTACTGAAAGGTAAAACCAAAGGGAACATATTTTTAGAGAATTGAACTTCTTACTGGAAAACCCATAGAGATTTTCTATTTTTTTGTTTTTTCTTTTTAAAATTTTGTACATGACTGTGGACCTATTCTGTACTTTAAATTTTCAAATATTATGGCTTATCTTCACTCCTGAGCAATGATTTCATCTGTCTGATTTAACTCTTTTTAATAGTTATATGTCACTGTACTCTTGAAAGGCTATTGCAGGCAGCCGCTGATATCTCCTGCCTAAGTCAGCACAAAAGAATGATCAAAGTCCAAAACAAAAATCCATTTGTGGACACAGAAAATGAATTTTATAGGCCATTGTAACATAACCTCAGTTACTCACCTCTCAGCAGTGTTTTGAGGATTATTAGGCCATTATGAAGTTTCAAAAAACACCTCAGGAAAAGTAGGACTGGTTGCAATTTTGCAGTATAGGTGAGTTGTTTTTTTTTAATAAAAACCTTAAAATGGTCCCTTATGATGGTTGTAGTAGAAAATTTAACAGGCACGCAAAAGCTAGAGTTCAAGAGATTTTGCTGGACTGAGATTTTGGTTATAATAAATTTTATCATTAAACTTTTACCCTTAGAAAAGACCTCATATAAGACAGAATGCTGATATTTCAAAATCCAGGGAAAAGCACATTATTTATTAGGGAATCTATATTTGAGGGAAAGCTCCATAAGCTGCAAATCTGTAATAGAATATTTACCTGAACATGAGAGACATATGAAATAACTACCCCATTTTTATTTCTGATGGGCCTACTTTTAATACATGATGATATTATAATTTTCAATGGATTTAAAATATTTACTGTCCAAATTCAAGGTGTAAATGGAAATATGGGGTGGACTATCAAACTTCTTTAGAGAGCAATATATTTTAAAGTATTTTAGCAATATCTTTGTATTCAAAAGGATGATAGGCTGACAGTGAACCACTATTATCTTTTATTTAAAGCTGATTCTACAAGGTTCTGTGCAAGGTGATATTTGTTGTTCTACTTCAATGCATCTCTGGGTATTACAGAACTTGACTCTAAATAATAAGTATTTGATTAAGACTTTTCACCAATTTGCACTTTAATATGCTTTTGTTCTATTATAAAATGATTTATTAAGTAATGGAGTCACATTTGGGGAGAATGGGAGTTGAAAACAGTAAGATGGGACAGTTGGGGAAAGATGTCAGCAAGATGGAAGATAGGAAACTCCTAGTGAATGCCCCTGTTCCAGTTTGCTAATGCTGCCATTATGCAAAATACCAGAAATGGATTGGCTTTTATAAAGGGGAGTTATTAGATTATAATATTACAGTTCTAAGGCCACAAAAGTGTCCAAATTAAGGCAGCAACAGGAAAATACCTTCACTGAAAAATGACCAAAGGCATCTGGAAAACCTCTGTCAGCTGGGAAGGCAAGTGACTGGCATCTGCTGGTCCTTTGCACCTGGGTTGCATTTCAAAATGACTTTCTCCAAAATGTCTCTGGGCTTGTCTCTCTTAGCTTCTCTGGCACAAACTCTGGGCTAGCATCTCCAAAGCAGTCAGCTTGCAAGAGTATCTCCAAAAGTCTCTCTCAGCTGCAGCACTGAGCTCCTTCTGTCTGTGAGCTCTTATAGGGCTCCAGTGATTTAATTAAGACCTACATTGAATGGGCAGGGTAACACATGGGGTAATAACTCCATGGAAATAATCTAATCAAAGGTATTACCTACAGTTAGGTGAATCATATCTCCATGGAATCCTTCAATCAAACATTTCCACCTGACAAGATTGGGTTAAAAGATCATGACTTTTTTTTTTGGCAGAAATAATATATTCAAATTGGCAGAGCCCCCCTCCAAGAAACAGTAAAACAATTAGAAATCATCAAGAACTCTGGAAAAGGAAGAAAATAATCAAGTGAACATGGACCAAGAAAAAGAAAACCTGAAATGGTAGGAAAACTGAGAAGCATTCACCTACTGTGGCCCCGGGCCTCCCATGGTTGAATGTAGTAGCCTGTGGGATGGATGGTGGCCCTCATTCCCAGTGTGGCCATTTGCATTCCTAGTGTGAGTCTCTGGTATTTGATTATCAGCACACCAAATACTCAAATTAGGTATTTTTGTCAATCTGCTCCAACCTTCTCCCTGAAAGACTAACCCAACCCAGAATTCACTAGGGGTGGAGAAGTAGTACAGAGAAGTGGCAGGGAACCAAGCAAAGCAGAGCCACCTGGGATCAAATACTGCAGCTGAGACATAAAATACAGTGTGTAGGGCCTGGGGAGAGAAGCTGGGAAGACAGCATCTTTTTTAGAGTGGAAACTAGGGCACCCAGAAACATTCTCACATGTGAGGAATTTTTAAAAGCTGCTGTGTATGCCCAGGGCAAGATGCAAGTTTGGAAAGACCTGAGAAGAAGCTAACTGTTCACCCACAGACTGACATATACATTCAGTATAAACTGGGATAAACAATGAAGGAGAACCTCAATACAGAGTCAATCAACTCTAAAGCCATCAACAATCAAAACAAAATACATCCAGCAAACCCTGGGGAAGGGGGAGACTCTGACTTCCAGAGTTAACACATCAAAATTTTCAGATGTCCAAACTCCAGAAAGGAAATCACAAATCATACAAAGAAACAGGAAAAAATGGCCCATTCAAATGAACAAAAAAAAGACAAAAGCTATACCTGAAGAATCCCAGACACTGGAGTTACTTAACGAAGATGTAAGTCAACTCATCTAAATAAGTTCAGTGAGCCAAAGGAAAATTTGGACAAAGAAATGAAAGAAATCAGGGAAACTATATAGAAGAGAAGGAGGAATTAGAGATTCTAAAAAGGGATCAAAGATAAATTCTGAAGATGAAATATAAAATAACTGAAATAAAAAATTCTCTAGAAGGTTCATGTCCTAGTTTGCTAATGCTGCAGAATGCAAAACACCAGAGATGGATAGGCTTTTATAAAATGGGGGTTTATTTCACTACACAATTACAGTCTTAAGGCCACAAAGCATCCAAGGTAACACCTCAGCAATCGGGTACCTTCACCGGAGGACGGCCAGTGGTGTCCGGAAAACCTCTGTTAGCTAGGAAGGCAGCTGGCGTCTGCTCCAAAGCTCCGGCCTCAAAACGGCTTTCTCCCAGGACGTTCCTTTCTAGCAAGCTTGCTTCTCTTCAAAACATCACTCCCAGCTGCACTGTCTTTTCTCTGTTTGAGTCAGCTCATTTATATAGCTCCACCGATAAGGGCCCACCCTGAATGGGCGGGGCCACACCTCCATGAGAACATCTCATCAGAATCATCTCCCACAGCTGGGTGGGGCACATTCCAAGCAAATCCAACCAGCACCAAAACGTCTGCCCCACACAAGACCACAAAGATAATGGCATTTGGGGGACACAATACATTCAAACTGGCACATTCTACCCCCTGGAACGCAAAATGACACTATCTTTCCAAATACAAAATACATTCATTTCATCACAATATCACAAAAACTTAAATCATTTCAGTAACAAAAGTTAAGTACAAAATCCCATCAAAATCAATTTAGGCGTGGTCAGTCCTAAGGCATAATTCCCCTCTAGCTGTGGATTTGTGAACTTAGAACAAGTTATATGCTTCCAATATACAAAGGAGAGACATTCATAGGATAAACATTCCCATTGCCATAAGGAGAAACAGTAAGGAAAACAGAGTTAACAGGACCAAAACAGTTCTTAAAACCTGCAGGACAAACTCCATTAGATTTCAAAGTCTGAGAGTCATTAACAGAACAACGTTGCATCCTTGGGGCTTGAGAGAGCCGGAGCCTAACCCTTCCCAAGGGCCTTTTTGGCAGCTGTTTCCTCTCCAAATGCTTGGGTGAGTGCTCCAACATTTCCACACATTGGGGAGACCACCTTCTCGGCTCCACCCTCCTCAAACCTCGGGGCAGCTCCCGGATTCCTTTCCATCTCCGGGGCACACGCTCAACCCCTTCAGAACAGTGTGGTGGCAGCCAGGCTCTCCCCAATTCCCTGGGAATGTGCTCCACCCTCTTTGGGGCTTAGGGTGGCAGGACATTTCCTGAGCAACGAGGTGGAAGGCCCACCCTCGACCTCCAGGGCAAACTCACACTTTCCATGCGTGTGGGCTGTTCCGCTCTCCCAGCCCGAGACCTCCTGACTCCAGACCTCAACCTCCATGGCTCTGTCTTTGAAGAGATTTTTCCTTTAATTTTTTCCTTGTCTGTCTCCTCCAGTCCAGACTGGCAATGGCTCTGTCTATAAAGATCTCACAGAAATTCTGTTGGCTTTGCATGAAGCATGCAGGGGTCAAAGCCATCAGACAATAGGACTTTCCACAAATCCTTTCTGCTTAACTCCTTTTCCAATCTTGGCTTGTACTGAAATGGCGGCTGGGTTCCATGTTTGATTATATCCTCATGTTGGGCTGTAGCTTCTGGGATTCCACCCCCTGGAAGCCTGTAATTTTCCAAGCCATCAACTTCTGGTTTCTTTGAACCCAAGAGTTCAGTTCTAAGTTTATCTCTCTCTGCTCGCATTTTACTATAAGCTGCAAGGAGAAGCCAGGATACATCCTCCACACGTAGTCTGGAGATCTCCTCAGCTAAGTATTCCAGGTTGTTGCTTCCAGATTCTTCCTTCCATCTGACACCAGGACTCAATTTTGCCAAATTCTCTGCCACTTTAAAACAAGGATCGCCTTTCTTCCAGTTCACAACAACACACTGATCATCTCTGTTCAAGGCCTCATCCGAAGTATCTTTAGAGTCATATTTCCACAAACAGTCTCTTTAAAGCAGTTTTGGCCTTTTCTATCAAGCTCCTCACAACTCTTCTGGAAACCCCCCTTATCCATTTAAAAAGCCGTTCCAACATGTTTGGTATTTGCAAACTCAGCAGCAAAAGCACCCCACTTCTCTGGTACCAAAATCTGTCCTAGTTTGCTAATGCTGCAGAATGCAAAACACCAGAGATGGACAGGCCTTTATAAAACGGGGGTTTATTTCACTACACAGCTACAGTCTTAAGGCCACAAAGCGTCCAAGGTAACACCTCAGCAATCGGGTACCTTCACCGGAGGATGGCCAGTGGTGTCCGGAAAACCTCTGTTAGCTAGGAAGGCAGCTGGCGTCTGCTCCAAAGCTCTGGCCTCAAAACGGCTTTCTCCCAGGACGTTCCTTTCTAGCAAGCTTGCTTCTCTTCAAAACATCACTCCCAGCTGCACTGTCTTTTCTCTGTTTGAGTCAGCTCATTTATATAGCTCCACCGATCAAGGCCCACCCCAAATGGGCGGGGCCACGCCTCCATGGGAACATCTCATCAGAA
Organism: Choloepus didactylus; assembly: GCF_015220235.1. Taxonomy (NCBI): domain Eukaryota; kingdom Metazoa; phylum Chordata; class Mammalia; order Pilosa; family Megalonychidae; genus Choloepus; species Choloepus didactylus. The sequence continues at coordinate 185,738,750 of NC_051309.1, read as the reverse complement.
TCATCTCCCACAGCTTGGTGGGGCACATTCCAAGCAAATCCAACCAGCACCAAAACATCTGCCCCACACAAGACCACAAAGATAATGGCATTTGGGGGACACAGTACATTCAAACCAGCACAGTTCAACAGTACTTTTGAACAGGAGAAAGTATTAGCAAACTTGAAAATGAAATAATGCATATTATTCGGTCTGAGGAGAATAAAGGAAAATATTGAAAAGGAAGTGAGCATAACTTAAGGGACATGTGGGATATCATGGAGCATACCAATGTAAGTATTATGGGAATCCCAGAATGAGAACTGAAAGAAAAAGGGGCAGAAAGAATATTTAAAGACATAATGGCTGAAAACTTCCCAAATTTGACAAAAGACATAAATATATACATACAAGTAGTTCAACAAACTCCAAATAGGACAAATTCAAAGATATCAATGATGAGATGCATTATTCTATCAAAGCCAAAGAGAGAATCCTAAAAGTAAAACATCATGTACAAGTGATCCTCAATAAGAAAGAGTAACTACCAATTTCTCATCAGAAATCATGGGATTCAGGAAGCAGTGAGGTGACATATTCAAAGGATTGAAAGAAAAAAATAAACAAAAACAAGCAAACTGTGCTCATTTGAATCTGTTTTGTACCCCAGAAAATATCATGTCTTTTTAATCCATTCTTGTGGGAGCAGACCTACTGTGGTAGTTTCCATGGAGATGTGACCCAGCTCATTCAAGGTGGTTCTTGATCCCCTTACTGCAGTCCTTTATGAGAGGATAAAAGGCAGATAAAACTCAGAGATCACAGAGAGACACCCAGAGAAACATTTTGGAGACAGTCATTGAAACCAGAACCAAGAAAGAAGCTAAGGGAAAGAAAATGCACTGGAAGAAGAAGGACCCACAGAAACTGAAAAGAGCCATTTTGAAGCCAGGGCCCAGGAGAGAAGGACCAGAAGATGTCATCATGTGCCTTCCCATATGACAAACGATCCCCAGATGCCAGCAGCCTTTCCTCACAGAAGTACCTTTTTCTTTATGCCTTAATTTGGACATTGTCATGGCCTTAGAACTGTAAATTTGTAACCTAATAAAACCCCATTAAAAATGCCAGCCCATTTCTGGTATATTGCATTCCAACAGGTTTAGCAAACTGGAATACAAGGTATCAACCAAAAATTGTGCAGCCAGTAAAACTGTCTTTCAAAAATATAGGGGAAATCAAAATATCCCAAGACAAACTAATGCTGAGGAAGTTCATTAACTGCAGATCTGCCCTACAAGAAATGCTAAGGGGAGGCTTTCAGGATGAAAAGAAAAACACTAGATAGTAACTTGGAGCTATGATGGTTAAGCTCCTGTGATAACTTGGTCAGGTCATGGGGTCCAGTTTTTCATCAAACAAGCATTGGCCCGATTGTTACCATGAGGATATTTCATGGATTTAAGTCATCAGTAAGTTAATTGCATCTATATCTAATTACATTTACAAACAAAAGAAGAGATTGCTTACAACAATAATTCTACCCAATGAGTTAAAGGTCTAAAAAGGAGAAGTGATTATTTCAGCAGTCAGAAGGGAGAATTTTCATCTCTACTTCAGCCAGCCAGCTTCTTCTGGAGAGTTCATCAAAAATCTTCATCAGAATTGCAAGCTTGCAGGCTGCCCTATGGAATTTTGACTTGCCAATGCCCACAGTTGCAGGAGAAAATTCCTGTAAAAAAAGTTTCATTTTATATATAATTATATATATACATTCATTGTGTGTGTGTGTGTGTGTGTGTGTATATATATATATATATATATAAATTTGTTCATTATATATACATTTATTTTATATATATATAAACTCATATATATACAAATTCATTACACACACACACACACACATACACACACATCCTGTCACTTCTGTTTCTCTAGATAACCCTAATACATATTTTGGTAGCACAAGTGGGTCTTGAGAAACAGAATCTTAAGATTAAGATTTCTCAGTTGGTCCCAATATTTGGAATTGGTTTTCTAATCTGATTAGATTCAAAGGCATTAATGACTTTATTTCCAACAATCAGATGGCACTGAAAGTCCATGGCATGAGTTGACAATAGAGATATTCAAAATATCAACACTGGATACAGCAAAGCAAATGCTTATAAGAAGCAAGGCTCTGGGAGAGAATGTTTTTGACACCTTAACAGAGTTTTGTGCAGTTACAAAGAATAATGATGTTAGCTGGTTGATACAAATATGCTAGATACATTTGTAAAAGAAAGGATGAGCTCAAGGCTTCAAATTTCCAACCAAATGTTGCATGAAGGATTTGGAAGTTTCCATATGTGACTAAAGAAAATCTTATTTTGTGTAGCCACAGACTTGAGATTTCTGAAAACCAGACCCAGAATCTCATTGTGCAAGTGGTTGAATTAAAATGTACATTGAATTCTCAGCTTTGCAGGTTCTCTGCTATTAAAGTGAGGACAATTGATTCAAAAGGAATGGGATCCTGAAAATTGGAATGGGGACAAATGTGTTGATCACAACAAAGATGGGGATACTGAAGCCCTAGATTCTGCTGAATCTTTGCCAGATAAACCTGTAATGATCTTCCCTAAGGAATCAGCTACTCAATCTCCAATATTCTCTGATGAATCAGCCATCCAACTTCCACCTGAAGAGATTAACCCTGTAACCTGCACCCACCTCCCTGAGGAAACAGCCCTCATACCTCTGTCTGAGGCAATTAATCCTGTTACACCAGGTAGAACTTCAATAGAATTCCCTGAGGGAGTTGGCTTGTAAGACACTTATAATTCTCATTACTCAGACTCACCACCTCTCTTTTCGTCCAGGCCTACAACTAGACTGAAGTCCCAAAAGTCTCCAAAAGGTGAGGTACAAAGTGTGACCCATGAGGATGTGCACTATCCCCCAAAAGAACTGCATGGTTTTGCTAAATTATAAGGACAGAAAAAAGGGAATCTGTATGGGAATGGATATTAAAGGTGTGGGAAAATGATAGAAGGGACATTTTTAAGTTGGACCAGGCTGAATTTATTGATATGGGCCCACTATGCAGAAATTATGTATTCAGTGTTGTAGCTTGAGGGGTTAGAAAGGGCTCTAACAGTTTATTCAGGTGGTTGGCTGAAGCATGAACCTAAAGGTGGCTGATATTACCTGAGGCCGAAATGCCAGAACCTCCCTGCTGTAATATAGATGAAGGAATCCAAAGACTTAGAGAGATTGGAATGTCAGAGTGTATTTATCATGTAAGACCTGATCACCCACACCAGAAATGTCTAGAGGACACACCTTTCACCAGGACTGAGAGGAATAAATTTGTGAGACTAGCTCCATTATCCCTTAAGAGCTCTGTGGTTGCTCTTTTCTATAGATCAGATATTACCGTGGGAACTGCTGTCACTGTTCTTGGATGCTTAAACACAATGGGGATAATCAGATCACAGGTTGGTATGATCCCACTTTATCAACAAAGACAAGGTGGGCCTGGCTACCATAATGAATAGCAGATTCAAAGCAGTAATCAAAATAGTCTGACTTGCAGAGACCTGTATGGTACCTACAAGTAACATAGATGAGCATTCTGCTAAATTCTTGCCTGATCTGTATAAGCAGAAGAGTTCTAGATCAAGAGAATAAGGTCTAACTTGAATTACAAAAACAGTGAGTCATGGCCCCTTTATCAATTCCCAGACTTGAGACTGGGTTCTCTTTTGGAAGGACCCTGTCACACTGCCAAACATTTATACTGCTAATATTATATTGTTAGTTTTCCTTCCAGCTTGCCCAAAGATACTTACAGCTTTTTACCAGGGTAACTGTATATTGGTAAAAAGGAAGTGATTAGACATTTGGAATTATTAGACATCAGCTCAGAAGTGACATTAATTTCTGGAAACCCACAATGTTACTGTGTTCTACCAGTCAGAGTAGGGGCTTAGAAAGGTCAGGTGATCAATGGAGTTTTAGCTCAGGTCCATTTCACTGTGGGCCCAGTGGGTCCCCAGACCCATTTTTTTGGTTATTTCCCCAATTATTCTATCTAGTAAAATAGTAAATCAAAAGCAATACTGCACTCCTGGTGTGACTGCATTGATTTGTGCCACCATCAGGGATTTGAAGGGTGCAGCGGTAGTGATTCCCACCACATTCCCATTCAACTCTCTAATTTGGCCTGTGCAGGAAACAAATAGATCTTAGAAGATAGCAGTTGATTGTCATAAACTTAACCAGGCAGCGACTCCAATTGCAGCAGCTATTCCAGATGAGGTATCCTTGCTTGAGCAAATCAGCACATGCCCTGGTATCTGGTATATAGCTATTGATCTGTAAAATGCTTCTTTTAAAAAAAAAAATCAATTTCTTTTAATAAAGACCACCAGAAGCACTTTACTTCCAGCTGGAAAGTCCAGCAATATACCTTCACTGTCCTTCACTGTCTCAGCTCAGGGGTATATCAACTCACTGTCCCTATATCATAATCTAGTCCACAGGGATCTTGATTGTCTCTTCCTCCTATAGGACATCTCACTGGTCCATTATGTTGATGGTATCATGTTGATTGGCAAGAAGTAGAGACTACTCCATACTTATCGGTAAGGCATTTGTATGTCAGAAGGTGAGAGACAAATCCAACCAAAATTCAGCATCCTCCCACCTCAGTGAAAATTCTAGGAATCCAGTGGTGTGAGGCATGTTCTAAAATGGAGGATAAGCTGTTGCATCTGGCCCCTCCTACAACCAAAAATGAGACCCATCTCCCATTGGCCTCTTTGGATTTTGGAAACAACATGTTCCTCATTTGGGTGTGCTACTTTGGCCTATTTACTAAGTGACCCAAAAAGCTGCTAGTTTTGAGTGGAGACCAGAACAAGAGTAGGCTCTGAAACATCCAGGCTGCTGTGCAAGCTGCTTTGTCACTTGGACCATATGATCCAGTAGATCAAATTGCACTGGAACTATCAGTAGCAAATAGAGATGCCATCTGAAGCCTTTGGCAAAACTTTATAGGAGAGTCACTGTGCAGATCCTTAGGATTTGGGGGCAAAGCCAAGCCATCCTCTGCAGATAACTACTCTCCTTGTGAGAAACAGCTTTGGCCTGCTACTGGACCATAGTGAGACCAAACACTTAACCATGGGCAACCAAGTTACCATGAGTCCTGTGTTGCCTATCATGAACTGGGTGTCGTCTGTCATGCCAAGCCATAAAGTTGAACATGCACAGCATCACTCTATCATAAAATGGAAATAGAATATATGAGATAGGGCTTGAGTGGATCCTGAAGGCACAAGCAAGTTACATGAAGAAATGGCCCCAATGCCTACAGCCCCCACTCCTGCCACGTTGTCTTCTCTTTCTCAGCCCACAGCTAAGGCTTCTTGGGAGCTCCTTATGATCAGTTGACTGAGGAAGAAACAACTTGGACCTGATTTGCAGATGGTTATGAATGATATACAGGTACCACCCAAAAGTGGACAGCTACAGCACTACCTTCCCTTTATGGAACATACCTGAAATCCTTTGTAGTTAAGTTGGAATCAATTCAAACTAGACTGTTTAGATTTAGGATGTCAAATGTAAACCCCTCAGAACCGCAAAGAAAATATCTAAAATAATATACAACAAAAGAAATGAGAAAGGAATCATACTTTTTCATTGCTAAAGTTAAACTTTAAGCAAAAAAAGACAGTAATGGAGGAAATGAGGGGCCAAAAAAAGGTATGGGTGGTACAAAAAAAAAAAAAAAAAAAAAAAAGAAAAAAAGAAAAATGGCTTAAGCAAGTCCTGACATCAATAATTACTTTGAATGTAAATGGATTAAACTCTCCTGTCAAAAAGTGCAGATTGCAAGAACAGATGGTGTTCTAGTTTGCTAATGCTGCCAGAATGCAAAACACCAGAGATGGATTGGCTTTTATAAAAGAGGGTTTATTTGGTTACAGAGTTACAGTCTTAAAGCCATAAAGTATCCAACGTAACACATCAGCAGTCGGGTACCTTCACTGGAGGATGGTCAATGGTGTCTGGAAAACCTCTGTTAGCTGGGAAGGCATGTGGCTGGTGTCTGCTCCAAAGTTCTGGTTTCAAAATGGCTTTCTCCCAGACATTCCTCTCTAGGCTGCAGTTCCTCAAAAATGTCACTCTTAGTTGCACTTGGTATATTTGTCCTCTCTCAGCTTCTCCGGAGCAAGAGTCTGCTTTCAATGGCTGTCTTCAAACTATCCCTCATCTGCAGCTCCTGTGCTTTCTTCAAAGTGTCCCTCTAGGCTGTGGCTCCTCTTCAAAACATCACTCACAGCTACACTGAGTTCCCTCTGCCCATCAGCTCATGTGTATGGCTCTACTGATCAAGGCCCATCCAATGGGCGGGCCAACACTCCATGAAAATTATCCAATTAGAGTCATCACCCACAGTTGGGTGGGGCACATCTCCACAGAAACACTCAAAGAATTACAATCTAATCAACACTGATAACATCTGCCCACACAAGATTACATCAAAGATAATGGTGTTTGGGGGACATAATACATTCAAACCAGCACAGATGGAAAACCATGATCCAACTATATGCTGTCTACAAGAGACTCATCTTTGAACCAAGGGCACAAATATATTGGAACTGAAAATACTGGGAAAAAATTCTGCAAAAAGAGTAATCGAAATAAACTTGTGATGGCTGTAGAAATATTTTAAAAATGGCTTTAATAAAAAAACTGTTAGAAGAGACAAAGAAGGATAATAAATATTAGCAATAGATCCATCAAGAAGATATGAAAATTATAAACATGTATGTACCTAATAACAGACCTTCAAAATACATGAAGCAAATACTGATAGAATTGAAGGGAGATAGAGTTCTACAATAATAATTAGAGACTTCAATATACCACTTCTAATAATGGCTAGAACATCTGCAGAGAAGTTCAATACAGAAACAGAAAACTTGAACAATATCATAAACTAGATCTAACAGACTTATATGGAGCATCCACCCAACAATAGCAGAATACACACTCTACCCAAGCATATATGGATCAATTAGGCAATAAAAATAAACTAAACACACCTAAATTGGATAGGAAGAAGTAAAACTTTCACAATTTTCAGATTACATGATCCTTTATAGAGAACCCCCCCCCCCAAAAAAAAAAAAAAAAGAAAAACATTAGAGGTAAAATCAAACTAGAAAATACCTGGAACATTTTTAATGTCCTAGCTCATCATCTCTAGATCAATCACTACACTGTGACTAGAGTGTTATAATTACCCCAACTTTGATCATCTGCCCACTTCCGAAGCCAGGGTTTGATTGGCAAGCCTCAAGAGAAACACTTGGTTCGAATGACAGAGAGCCCGTTCATCAAATGGAGAGAGGCTTTTATATGACTAATCAGAGAAAAAGAAGTGCATGCATATTAATAACAATTACAATATTTGCACTGAGTATTACACTTTGATAAACTTACTATTTCCTACATTTAGAGATAGTTTTATGAGCAACTGAACTTATTTAAAATGACTTGGTAATTAATTTTAAGTAAATGTCCTAGAGGTCAATGTGAAATCACATTAATGCTTGAGTTCTAACATTGAATATTTTTCTGCCCATATGCTCTTCCTTCATCCTTTTCTCACAAGTATCTTTTCTACCCCATTTTCATGCTGTCAAGAGAAATCTTGAAAATTTCCTGAATGTTACCTACCATCCCCTATGATAATTAATAAGAAGCACACTTCCTACTAAATGGACCTTTAAAAATATAATCCTACTTGCCATAAGCACTTAGATGCTATCTCTGTTTGTGTTGCCTAATGAGAGGTGTAATTTTATTCTATTTTCCCACTTTCTATTTGTCTCTTTGGCAAAGATTGTAAAGTGTCACAGGGTGGAGGTGGGGGGTTCCCATCATCTTCTTTTGGCAATCACAGAAACGTGAAGGTGATAAAGAGGAGAGGCTGGTGGTGGGGAGGAGGGTAGAGAAGACCAAAGATAATGTCTAGCGACACTATGGGGAAAACTAATGCAAAGGAGTAGCAGAGGTCTTTGGTCCACCCCTTACATAAACTTTCAGAAAAATACTGGTTTAGAAGCCAGCTTACCTACAATAACCCACTTTATGATGTGCTATTTTGGAAAGAACTTCAAGAATGTATCAATGGCAGAAGTCTATGGGGTGGGTTAAGCTGGGCTATCATCTCTGATCATATTTTTCTGCAAACTTGCTGATATAACTTTTGATTGTGAAGAATTGCATTAACTTATTTCTTTGGAGTTCACATATACTGATTTAACTTTATAGGAGATGGAATACAGTATGCATCAGGGATTTTTGTAATGGAAAAGGTTAATTTTCCATATAAAAAAACTTGCAGTAAGAAAATTGACTTGGAGTAACTCATTTTACTTTGTAGGTTACCAATACTGGACATTTATATTTAACTCTCAAAGATGCTCTGTAACAAAAGTTTATTAATTTAAAATTAAAAAGATTTCTACTTGCAAAATGAGCTTTAAAATTAAGAGAATATATTTTTCCCAGGGAACTGTTCACTTACTCTCACTGGCTTAAAGCATTCAAAGAAAAAGGAAAGAAAGAAAGAATGAAAAGAATTAGGGACTCTATTAATGCAAGAACTGAATGTAATATCAATTCAATTTTACCATTCCATGTTATAGTCATGGTTTATGGAACACCATTTCATAGGTTGGGGAAATTTGAATATCCTTTGTATATTATCATAAATGCAATGCTTTTTATCACTAGTTTATAAAGTAATTGCTAGAGGAGTCAAAAATTCCATATATTTATATCTGAACAAGTATATTAATAATGTGAGTACATTAAATATGAGTAAATGAACCATATAAAAAAGTTAACTCAGAATGGATATAGGTCTAAATCTTGTAGTATATAAAATTATATATACATACATAAAAATGCTGTAAAAATCATGATCTAATTTTACATTGTAAAACCCATAGAATGATATCCTACCCCTTCCCACCAAGAATACTCTAAGTAGTGTACATCTAAAAGTTTGTAATAGGGGAAGCCACCAAAATAATGATAATAAATTGACGTAAAATTTGAAAGTAAATCTAAATTCAGAACTATTTTCTTTTTTTTAATATGTTATTACTTATTCGATGCTTACTGTGTAGTAGGGACTTCACATACATCATCTCATTTAATCTTCATTACAAGGACAATTATATTTAATCCTCAATTGTGAGAAAAGGAAACAAAGGCTTAGATTGAACAATTCCCCCAATGAAAAACAAAGACAAGACTATTTAGAGATTGACACCTGGCTGTGAATCCATTTTGTCATAATTCCAAAGATGATGTTTGAACCTTTTATTGTAGATATTTCTACTGTGTATACTCTACTTGCATTTGGCTAATACCTAGCATAAAATATACCCATGGAATACACTGGAAATGAATTTGACCTTGAACATCTCAAAATGCAGTTTGTCTGTCTCTCTCTTTCTGAAAGTTGAAACCCCAAAATGAGCACCAATATTTTGGAATATTTTCATTCATGCATCCATTTACTCATTAATTCATTTAACAAAGTTTCACTGAGTTCCAACTATGTCCCAAGTGCTATTTTATGTATGCCTGATATAGCAGGAAAAATTAAATAGACAAAAATCAATGTCTTCATATAATAACATTCTAGAGGGAAGAGATAAGTAATTTGCCAAATACGCAAATATATGGCATTTAAATGGTGAAAAAATGCCATTGAGGAAAGTAAGGTCAGAAAGAATAACAGTGTGTCAATTTTAAATAGCATAGTTGAGAAGATCTCACTAAGGAAGTGAACAAAGACTCAAAGGTTGTGAGCAGAAAAGAAAACACTTGAAGATAAAGTCAGATGGAATTAGCAAAATGGGAATATTAAACCTTACATATCATTACTGTGAGTGAAACGGAAACTGCTTTGAATGAGATGGAAACCATTCAATGAAATTGAACAGAAGTGTGACATGACCCGTTTCTATTTTAACAGGATGATCTGGCTATTTGGTTGAGAGTAGATAAAAAACATAAGGACAGATGTAGAAAAACCCATTAGGAAGGTACTGCAATTGTCCACATGAGAGGAGGGAACGGTGGTTTAGATCAGAAGTAGATATGGTAAAAGGTCACTAAATATATGATATAGTTTTAGGGCAAAATTCATAGAAATTGCAAATGTAGAAAAGAGTGAAGTCAAAACTAAGAGATACTTCAAGTTCTTTTGTCTAAAATTACTGGAAAAAATGGCCTTGCCATTAGTTGAGCTGGGTAAGCTTGTAAGGAGGTAGGTGGGTTGAGTGGAGAGAAGGGAGTTACAGGAACTCGATTTGTACAACTCTAAGTGTGAGGTACTTATATTAGACTAAAGGAGTAGATATTAGATAGAAAATTCTATATAAAATTCTGGAGTGTGGGGGAGATGTCTTGGCAAGATATATAAATTTGGGAGCTGTCAGTTTATTTATGACCTTTAAAACCCTGGGATTGAATAAAATCCCCTAAGATGAGTGTTAGGGGAGAACAGTTCTTGGGGCATTTAACACTAGAAAGTCAGTTGCCAGAGATGAAGAGAAATCATCAGAGGAGACTGAGAAGGAATGATCATTAACATAGGATAAGAAGAAGGGAAGTATGGAGAGTCAAAAGCCAATACAAGATTTTCAAGGAGGAGTTAATGATAAGCTGCATAAAATGTTGCTGGTGTATGGAGAAAGATGAGTACTGGGAAATGAAAAATAGTTGTGGTAAAATGAAGACCTTTGTTGGTCTTACTATCATGGTTTTTGTGGAATGGTGGAAAAGAAGTCTGAGTGGAGTGGGTTCAAGAGAGATGAGGAGTGAGAAGGAAGAAGTTGGAGATAGTAAATACAGACAAAGGGGGGAAAGTGGGGTCAAGAAAAGTTTGTCGTTGCTGTTGTTGTTTGTTGTTAGTTGATTAGTTGGTTTGTTTTAAGGAGAAAAAAAATCCTTTTTTCTTCTAGATTTAGAAAAACTGAAGATGCAGGAGAGGCAAAGGGGAATTAGAAGATGAAACTCTTTGAATAAGTAGGATGTCATGGCAGCGCATCTGCAAGTGATAGTATTGCTTTTTACTAGGAGCACAGGCAGTCTAGCTTTAAAAAAGTTCTGAAAGAAGGTAAAATATGTGGACATAGCTAGGTAGGTAGGTACATGTGGTGGTGAAAACTTGTGAAAGATATCCTCTGTTTCAATTTTCTTAGTAATATAGGAAGTAAAGTCATTATTTCAAAGAATAGGAATGAGGTGTTGGATGATTCTATGTGAAATCATACAAAAGAATTAGAAAATAAAGAGAAGAAATGGAGTTTTATGACTGCTCACTAACTAACATTAAGGGCCCACTCGAGAGCAGAGGTGTGAATTAAAAGATATCAGCAGGGAGAAAGTTTGTCTTTTGTTGGTCACATATTTCTGTGAGCAGTGCAGGTGTAGAGTAGGCTGAGAGATCTAAACAAGGTTGTAGTGTTTTGTGAATGTTGACCCCTAAAAGTACACCACTCCTGGTTTGTTTGGGATAACAGGTTTATGTTAAGAAATAATGATGATTAGAAAAAGATTCCAAAGAATAGATGATTTCTAAATAATTCCAAACATTATATCTGAATTCAATAAAAATCTGCAGAACTTACTTTATGACATTTTCTGGTGTGTGCTACAGATTATTTCAAGATAACAGAGAGAAAGAGAGACATTTACTCAATTGCTCTGTCAGGATCACTTGACCCTTCCGAAGAAAACCACTATTTCCACTTAGGTTATAGCTTAACCACAGCTTGAGTATGAAGGCAAAGTGGAAGATCAGGGTGTCGTCCATGGCTCTGCCTTCTGGAGCACATATGAACAAAGATCTGTGGAACATTAAGAGAAAATGAACAAAAATAACTAGAAAATTAATATCTCACAAAAAGATATCACACAGGCCAAGTTAATGTTTCACGGTTTTATTGATTTGAGTTAAATATATAATAAATAGTAAATCCTCCTTGATATGCATTTTACTTTCGAATTTATTAACTTAGAAGTGTTGTTGTTTTGTCTTTCCCCTAGTAAGCACAGTTCTTGAGGTTTCACTAGAGTTCAAACTCTGTATTATAGAGCAGAAAAAATGGTTTCCCAAAACAGAAGCCAAAAATAGAAGCTGACAAGAATGACAGACAAAGCGGTCTACAGTTATCATAAAGTGGGAATGAATGCTATTATTTGTAAACAACATGGATTTCTCATCTATGCTTATATTTAAAACTCAGAATTTTCTCTCAATGTCTCCATCACTAGAGATGAAATAAATAGCTTGCCAAAATGTTCATCACTTAAAACATACATTTTGACTGAACAGGCAATTCAAAGCTCTCAAGAAAATTACTTCAAGGAGGTAAAGCATCTTTCATTTGGGGACTGAGCTTTTGAGTAGGGGTCCACCAAACAGAAATAGTTATATTTTGAAGGCCCTAAATTGCCTAATATTCATAAAAATATGATCAATAACTTTTAACTTCAGTAAGAAATTCTAATATCCCTCCCCTCAAGATTTTATTTTTAGTTGACACAGTAGTTGTGGACTGTGGGTGTTTACAGGATTCTTAGCACAAGTTTTAATTTCTTTCTCTTCTTCCTTTTCAGATACTAAATGTCTTGCCTACAGGATGTACCCTCAGGAGCATTTCAATTATCCTTTCATTCTAACGGAAACTTACAGCTATATTATTATTGAGTCAAGCAGTGACTCTGACTTTATACATTTTCCTTATTCAGTTATTCATAGAACACAAAAATTGGCAAGTACCTCATTAGAAAGCAAAAAGTCCATAAAATGCTGATGCAACATTATGATCCACACAATCATCAAACTGTAAGGAAATTAAGTCTGTAATAATAATAGTTTTGAATTTAAAATGTTCCATAATTTATGAATGCCTATTATAGATTTAATCTCACAAAAATCTCATACACATTTCAGGAAGCTTAGATAAAGCTATGAAAATGGAAAACATACATAATATTTCAACTCCAACTTAATTTGCAAGGCAAGGTTTTATATAGTTAGATAATTAACTTTTCAAATGAAATTTGTTGTGATGAATATGAGTCCCAAAATATTTTCATAATGAGCACTTTTGAATAAAAATCATATTATGAAATATTTTATAATACGGTAATATCAATTACCTTATGATATATTTGCCATATAAGAATCAATAAAATAATTATATTTTGATATTTATAACTGTACCATAGCAAGCAATATTAAATGTCAGCTTTTAAATGCTTTAAATTTCATTTAACAAATGAAAAATTCACCACACTTAAAGATTATTGTTCTGTATGATAATTCATAGAATATTTAATGGACCAACAAAATGATTATACATATTTTCCCCCAGAATAATAGCTATTGCTATATATAGCATAGATATTTCTGTATTTTTTCCATGCTTCTTCATGGACCAATTACAGTTAGCAAGAAGCTGGCTGATGATTAGGTTTGTGAAAATCAGGTATACATCTAAAAGAAGAAAAAATTAAAAGCCAAACATTATATAAAAGGTTTAAAATTTAAACTCCTAGATTCAGCTGTGCAAAGCAAATATTCTCTCTCACCTTATCTTCCTTTCTTTCTCCCTTTCTTTCCTTCCTTCCTTCCTTCTTTCAACAAAATAGTTAACTTTCTCTGGTTCCTATTCAACCAATCCAGGGGGAAAAAAGCAACCGATCTAGCCACTATAAAATAATTATGAAATCTAAAATTTTCTCTTTTTAGGGTTACTTCAAGCAAAGCAAGGCTTCTTTCCTCTTCCTCCTTTTCCCTTCTTCCTGGATATCTAGGAAATTATGTCATCATAAACAGAAAAAGGGGCCTCTGAATTTTATGGCCATTCATGGATAATAGATTGGTTTCATGGTGCCTTCTAATGTGTGCTGGCATCCACAGCTTCTGTTTGTGTCCCCTGCCTTGAACTCTGGTTTTAAAGTTCTTTTACTTTGCATTCAGATCTCTTCAAGTTCATGGACTCTGTGTGCAATTTCTCAAACTGAAAAAGACACGTGTGGGAAAACCTTGGTCTCGGCCAATTTAGTTTCAGGGAGGAGCCGGTCCTTTTTGATTCTTGCACTTAGTCCAGTATTCCCATGGGGAGCCCTATATGGAAGCCCCCTGGCCTCCTGCTGGAGTTCCAGAGAAGTGGTAAAAACATACCTCTACTTTAAGATTCTCTTCTCATTGATCTGGGGTTCCTATTACAGTGCTCCCCCCACCCCACCCCATCACCTCCCGGACACCTCATAGCTTCTGAAGGGCTCAGTGCTCTCTAACCCTAGTTTTGTGCCTTCTCAATCTCTCTAGGTCCCCTCTCAAGCTTTGGAAGAAATTTCATCTCTTTGACGGCAAACTGAACTAATGACCTCCTACATCCTGCCATATTCTATGCTAAATTTCTATAATCTCAATGTTCTAGGATTCCAGTGACGGTTATTTGAAATCTACAAATTTATTCTCAATTTAAATAAGCCAAGCTTGAAAATTAAAATCTTGGTTTCAGCGCCATTTTGCCAGAATTGGAATCCAGCACTGTGTTCTATCTTATCTGTCCCAGGTTAGAGACGGATGGACTTGGATGTCCTGAGGCCTGACTGATCTCTACTCATATTGGCAGGAAAAATAACTGGATCAGAACACTATGCCAGAAAATGCATAGAATCCAGATACGTTTGTAAAGAACACATCTTGGTTTACCTAAACATTAAATTGTGACACATTTACTATTGATTGAAATTCATTATCAATGTGCTATTTAAAATGTGGTCAACAAATGTTTAACTCCAAATCTTATTTTTTTAAGGAATTGCTCTTAAATAGAGTACTTGTTTTTGTTTTGAACAAAGAAAATTCCCCTTAAACAAATGTAGTTACAAATTTCCTCTCTTGTAAGTTATTTCCAACAAAACTTTTCTAGATAGCTACGTCTGAAGAGCTCCGAACAAAATAACCTGCTATGTGCTGCTGTTCTGTCTCCAGCTGTGAGGAATAAACTTTTTTGAACACACATCGTAGCTTTCATTGTACAGTCAGATGACACATGTTAGTAGATAATATTCCCTCCTTTTTCTAATCCTAAACTCATGGACTTTGTAAATATTTAATTTGCTTAAATTATTGTTAAGTGTGCAGGAGGTAACTCTAGAGTACTTATTCAGATTTTAAAAGCAAGCAAGAGGCTATATGTATATTAAAAATAAAGGAAATAAAGAAACTTTGTTAGGCAAAGACATCTCCTTTCACAGTCAGTGGTCCCTCAAACTTTGTCAGGAAAGCAAAATTGTTCCCCAAATAATAGCTCTGCCTCTGTCTTATACAATATGTCTTCTATAGAGAAGATTTAGAATACTTTGATTCCAAAAATTCTTCCTGTTTCTCTTCAGTGACACTTGAATTATTTAAGGCCTTCACTTAATTCAACAATAAAGCCAAAACAAAAATAACAACAAAAACTTAAGACATTTCCCATAGTTTTAGTTATTTTACATTGACCAATAACATATATTATAAAGTTGACTCAGCTCTACTGAAAAATTATTCAATCATAAAAGCATTTTAACTAACATATTTATTATTTCAATTTTTTACTTAAATTTCACCTTATTCTTACCCTTTGGCCATGAAAGAAAAACTAATAGGGAAAAATAAAGATAGCTTTTATTATTTGCTTTGAAAAAGTCATGAATTAATGATCTCTATTAGGAGACAAAATATTAGTTGATAAACTTCTTTAAATTAGGTGCTAAGAGGATGTGTTTGTCATAGGCTGATTAAAGATTACATGATAGTCATTTAAATAGTTGTTAAGAAAATAAGAATAAAATCCCTTCTTCCTAGATTAATAGGTACAGTTTAAGGTATTTAGTTAAATAAAAAACCCTAACTTGTAAGAAGAGTTTATCAGAGGAAAACGTTTTTTTTTAATATGTATTTGAATCTTTACTTTAAAAAATTGTAGTAAAAAAAATGATAATATTTAGAATGCTGTTAGTTCTTATAGAACTGTGGTTTTCAAACTTCTTTCACTCAGAGACTTTTTACACTGTTTTTACAAATTAATGAGGACCCCAAAGAGATTCTAATGAAGGTTTCACTTGGCTATATTTACCACATTAGAAATTAATACTGAGAAATTTTTAAAATATTTATTAATTCATTGAAAAATAAGAAAAATCAGCTAACATTAGGTTAACATGAATAATGTTTATTTTACGAAATTTTTACAAATCTGTGTAACATCTGGCTTAATAGAGACCAGCTGGATTCTCACATCTGCTTCTGAAGTCAGTTTGTTGTGATATCACACATCATGTAGACTCTGGAAAACTTTGTATACTTGTGAGAGGACAAAAGTGAAAAAGAAAAATAACAACTTAGGGTTATTATAGAAATAATTTTTAACTCATGGGCACTGCTACTATGTTTCAGGGACATTGTAGAGTCTGAGGACCATACTTTTAAAACTGCCACCCAAGGTAGTATAGTGTCTCCTAGAGAGTAATTTTATATTCCTTACAGCAATGTGATTTTAAATTCTCTAAGAATGTGATTAATATACCTTCTTTGAATGTGGAGACTCCCATTCCTTCTTTACCTCCTACACAAAATACATATGCATTTAAATAACAATACAAACTACTATATACATTCACCTTATGGTGTTTGTATGAAAATAAGTTATTTCTCCAGGTTAGTAACTAAGGTTGGAAATTTTTGTCCTTTTTTCGGTAGTTTAGTTCAGTTATGCTCTGGTCATTTGATTTTTTTTTTTTTAAGAGAAGTTGTAGGTTTACAGAAAAATCATGCAGAAAATACCAAGTTCCCATTTGATTCTGATGTGTCTGGGTGTGGTTTTTTATGGTTTCATTCTGTTGAGGTTTACTGAAATTCTTGAATCTGTACATTTGAGTATTTCACCAAACTTGGGAAGGTTTCAGTCATTATTTCTTCAACTTTTTTTTCACACCCTTTCTCCTTTCTTGGGCTTCAATTGCATGAATGTTAGTTCTTCTGTAATTGTTCCACATGCCCCTGAAGCTCTGACTATATTTTATTTACTTTTTTCTTCTTTTTTCAGTTTAGATAATTTCTATTTATGTACCTTCAAATTCACCAACTCTTTCCTCCACCACCTACATTCTACTACTGAGCCCATCTTTTGAGTTTCATATTTTGTTTATGTATTTTTCAGTTATAAAATTTCCATTTGGTTCTTCTTTATATCTTCTATTTATTTACTTTACCTTCCTATTGTTCCATCTGTTTGAAGAGTCTTAACAATTGTTTGCTGAAGTATTTGCATAATAGATGCTTTACAATATCAGATAATTCCCACATCTGTGTCATCTCAGAGTTGACATCTATTTACTGTCTTTTCCACACTAGTTGAGAATTTCCTGGTTCTTCTTATGCTAAGTGACTTTGGATTGTATCCTGGACATTTTCAATATTATGTTATGAGATTCTAGGTCTTGTTTAAATTCTATGAAGAATGTTGTTATATTTGCTTTAGTAGTCAGTTGATTCAGACCACAAGAGGCACCCCACCTTCTGTGGGCTGTGGTCCCAACTGTCAATTTAGCTTCAAAGCCATTGCAGCGATATTCGTGTCTGTTCAGCATGTGCACAGCCCAGATGCTTGTCTGGGACCTGGGTGATGGTCTATCTGCCAGTTCAGTTCTCCAAGTCTTTATTGTGTTGATTAGGATCACATCCACACTGGAAGGTGAGACCCTAGAATTTCATAAATTGTTTATGAGATCACTTTCCTGCACATCTCCCCCTCTCTCTGTGATCCCTGGTACTTCCCAATACTCACCCTCCCCCCTTTACATTTCTTCAGCAAGAGAACTGGGCTTTAGTTGACCCACTGTGTGATGCATTTTCTGTAACTGTGCCCTCTTCTAGCCAAGCAACAGAATTACAGATAGAGAAAAAGAAGCAATGGTATTTCATTAAACAAAGAGAAAGAGTCTTCTCCCTCTGAGTTTTTGCCCTGTGGATTCCTGGCATGGGATTGCTTGGGGTCTAGAATGCAATAAGAGAGAAAGAAGGAGAAAAAAGAGAAGGAAGACAAAACAGGAAATTTCTGCACTCTCTCTGAGTGCCAGGAATTCCCATTCCTGCTCCTTAAGCCAGAACTAGAGGGCTGCTCCTGGAGCTTTGTCTCCCTGTTCCTGTAGCTCACTTCCAGGTTCCAGGCTGTATACATTTAGGACAAGTATACCAAGGGGGGAAGAAATTATAAACTCTGCCTATTCATTGATTCTTGGAGCTTTTATTCTTCTCCAATTTAGCTGCTAATCTTTACTTTTCAGAGTCTATAAATAGCTGCTCCACACATTCCATCCAGACTATAGTGGATTTCAATAGGAGAGCAGAGTGGGGTGTGCTTACTATGTCTTACATATACTAGAGCAAATTATTTTATTTTATTTACTTATTTTCAAATTATTATTTCTCATTATAAGATTAAGATCAATAGCTATTAACAAAATGATTATATCCAGAGCATAGGTTGTCAGACAATAATAAAAGCATGATCTTTTGTGAATGGCTGTCACAATTTTCCTTCATGGTGATAATGGCTTATAAACAAGATGGGTTTTGATGTTGAAGAATATTTGGGAATTTCAAATATATATGAAATACACAAACACACACAAATCACTGTTTACAGAGACAAATGAAATTCTGCTGTATCTAATATATTGCATTGTTTAATATGACTTCTGCTCCATATGATTCAAGTAAAATTCTGAAAATATAGTTCTTAAGATCACAGTTATTAACAATTCTCTATATAATCATTTATTGTGCATAAACTTTGAAAACAGTGAGAATGTTTAGAAAATATTTCCAATTTTTGAAATGTAAGAGGAGGTAGAAGAACAGTGACAGTTACTCCTATTTTAATACAATTTCACACTGACAGAACCAATTATCTGTCTAATTTTTTGAGGAATGAATGACTATAATTTAACAGCAGACAGTCATTGAGGTAATGCTGTCAGATTTTTTCATTTATTTCTGTCAAACTATTGCTAGTTATGCACTATTTATAGAGAAAATAAAGGTTATCTTTTAAACCTCTTTTCCTAAATAAAAAATATTCTGCTATAATTAAATAATAAAATATCTCTTTAATTAGTTTTGCTAACTTTGAATCTCTATTTTTTAATATCCTTTTTTCAATTTATTTTGGGCATATTACAACCACAACTTAGAGGCAAATCACAAAGATACTGACTAGACTAATCTAGTCATATCCCAAAATAAAAGCAGATCATAAATTCATTTTCAAAATGAGTGGCATAAATATATTTTTGAAAATATAACTAAAAATAATATAAATAATGGAAAAGGCATCCTGCTACTCTCATTCCTTTATGGCTTTTCAAATACACATAATAAAACTACTGGGAAGAGATAAAAGAAGAAACAGCAACAAAATTGTAATCCCCCTTATTTCTACCTAGAAAGGTATAGCAAGCTTCACATAAGATGATTCAGTTGTAAATCCATCTATAAAAATGCTCATCTTTATAAGAAAATGTTAGATTCTTTCTAGCTTTATCACTGTCATCATGTATTATATATCATATAAATGAATTCTTTTTCATGATTTGTTTTAAAAAGGTACTTAAACTTCAGATGGCATGTTCTTTTGTGGAACCAAAACTCAGTCAATACTACTCTTCCATTTTGAGCTTTTCCCATTCCAAATATGAAACGACATCTGTAGCATTCACACTTCTCCAGATATTTTTGGAGCAGTGCAATTTAAAAAATATTTTTGCTTTTATGATTTCACTCAGCTCATCAGTCAAGGCTTCAGGAAAATATTCTAAGTGTGTTAAATAACAAGGTATTTAATGGAGGGGATTAAAGCATTTAGTTGGAAAGTGAAAGTCAAGGGCAGCTGTGGGATGGCTCAGATGAAGATAAGCAAAAGCCTTATGATCCAGTGACAGGAAGCTGCTGCTACCGTGGCTGCCATTTTTACAGCCACTGACTGTCTTGACACCAGAAGGGTTAACAGCACAACAGTATTGATCAGCTGGCATCTGCAGCTGCTTCTAAACATTCATGGCCTCACTTGCCAACTCAAAGGGAAGCAGGAAAAGCCTGATTCTAAAACTCAGAAGAGTTCATCTGTTGAACTGAACTTACATTCTAGAGTCCAAGATGTAAATAAATCTAGAAAATGTAGTTTTTTTTTAATAATTTTTGCATACAGTTTTAATAGTTTTGACAAATACAATCATATAGTCACCAAAATCATGATCAAGATAGTGAGCAGTTCTGTCACTCCAAGATACCTTCCCTATACTCTCTTGTGGTAAACCCCGCAACCATCTCAGCCCAACATTCTAATATTCTGAACTTTCCTTAGATATTCTGGATACAAGGCCTTTATCAGATATTTGATATGTAAATAGTGTCTCTCAGTATGTAGCTTACCTTTTTACTGTCTTAACAGTGTCTTTCAGAGACCAGAAAGTTTTACTTTAATAATTTCAATTTATCAATTTAGAAAATGTAGTTTTAACTTTCCATTTCTAGTTTCACAGGAAGGGTCATAGAAGATGTTGGAAATTGGTGTAAAATATTAACAAACATATTCAGCATACATGGAATATTTATTTTTACAGATACCTATTCATTTAATTCTATAATCTTTATGAATTAATTTAGTTCAAGACCTCTGTATAATTTGTGTCTGTTTGTTTAATAATACTTTTATGTGTTATTACTCTTGAGAATCTGGTTTTTTACACTGAATATGAGGAACTCTAACTTTTTTATCTAATGTCAAATATTTTACATTCAACACAAGCAGGAATTCTTACAGAGTTAAAAGAAGTTAAAAATATGTAAAGTTATGTAGTGGATAAAGTTATTAGAACTGGGAAAGTGAGAATTTTGTTTGGATGGTAACTTGGGATTAAAAAATACATTTCTGAAATTTATGGTAATTGAAAGCAAGTCAGAAGGAGAATATGAAGGAAATTGAGAGGAATATTGTACATACTCTTTTTATGAGTCAAAATGAATTATTTTAATTTTAATCTTATATTGATGCTTCTTAATTAGTTGGAAGAACTGAATTTTTAAAAAATATGTAGCAGAGAAAAGATTGACTACATTTAATTCACTAGTGTAAATATTACTGGCATAATATAAAAATGAGTGTGAGAAATGTCCAGCATTGTAATATATATATATATAAAAATAGGAAAAAAAATGACTTTCTGGTTTTTGAGCTTAATGATGGTAATACATTAACTGCAACTTAACCCTATCTGAACTGCTTAAAACTATTTTTTTTGAGACTTACTGTAAATGCAGGTGTTTTTGAATAGGAAAAACAATAACTTGTATTTCATATAAAATGAAATTATACAAAGCAATTTGAGATACATTTTCTTACTTGACACAGAACTACCCTGTGAAATTGGCTTGGTTTAATATAAGAGGCAGAGAAGTTTTAAGTCTTGCCTAAGCTCACATAGCGTAAGTGGTGAAACTGGGACTAAATTTCAGGTTTGCTGACTTATAACCATTGCAACTTTTGCAACACTCTAGCACAAATTCAATAAAATACAGTCTTTCTGGAATGTATCCTTAATTAAGTATTATTTAATTTTAAATGCTCAGTGTATTTTTTGAATTGCATTGTTAGTAACTTCCAATTCAATCAATCTTAGATTCTTCATGTAAGGTATATGCTTGGCATTGATTTGATTTGTTAACATAAGGGCTAAATAACATCTATTATCTCTATCATTAAAATACTTTATAGCATTATTTATATATTTATATATATGTGTATATGTATGTAATATGATCAGCAAGAGTATCTATAAAAAAAAGATTTCCCTGAGAAAAATATGCTTCATATTTGAATAAGATCTGAAGAAAGATTAGGTGTCATGTAGGAGACAGGTGGGTTTGAAGAGAGATATCCGTGTAATAGTCTTGCACTAAAACAGGAAGAATTGTGAACAGAAGTGGGGAAAGTAAATGAAAGGACAACTGTTATGTAGTAAACTATAGGTCTCCTGCTATTTTCTTTTGTGCATTTAAGATGGCATGAAATGAGAAGGATGCTGAATGAAGACAGGATTTAGAGGTATGTGAAAAAATTGAGAGACTACAAGAAGAGATAGGACCAAGAAAACCATTAGAATGGAAGGAGATGAGGTGAAGGCTATAGTATTGTTTCATGAGATTTGGTGGGAAAGATGAACTACAACATATAAACAGATTTTGGTGTTTCTGATTGTATACCTTAGTTTTGGCCTTTTCTTCACTATTTTACACCTTTATATAGCTTATAAACAAGTTGGGTTTTGATGTTGAAGAATATTTGGGAATTTCATATATATATGAAATACACAAACACACACAATCACTGTTTACAGAGACAAATGAAATTCTTCTCTATCCAGCACTCTGGTTATGTATATCACAGGTCCTGTAGTTAAAGAGATAAAGAGAAGGTCGGGGAGGTGGACAGAGACAAAGAGAGAGGGAGAGAGAAGAAAAAAAGAAGAAGACAAAGAAGGAGGATGAGGAGGAGAAGCAGGAAGAAGACAGAAGGGAAGATAGAAAGGAAATGAGAGAGGGAGGGAGGAAGGAAGGAAGGAAGGAAGGAAGCCATTTTTTCCTATTTATATATAAATATATTACAATGTTCAACATTTCTCACACCCATTTTTATATTATGCCAATAATATTTACACTAGGGAAGGAAGGAAGGATGAAGGAAGGAAAAATGATATAATAATCTAACCCAGTGATTAAGTGATTAACTGATAATTTTTTAATTGAATCCTTTCAAAAATATCAGTTACTGTAAATTGATCCTCTGAATGCATGTGTTATTATCATTCTGGTTCTTAGTTTTCTTCTCCCAACTGGTTTTATTTTAAGGACAGGACCATTCATTATCAGTACATTTGAACAGTAAAAATCTATAAGATCATCAAGTCTTAACCCAGTGGAATCTGAATTACTAAGCAAGATGTGTGAAAAGCAAATTACTCTTTTCTTTTATTATTCTTGAATAGCAAATTATTTTAAAGAAATTGACCATTCATGTATTATTTTAGAATGATCACATGGGAATGCATGTCTTAAAGCCTCTGCAGCTGAAAAACTATACAGTCTTCCCAGAATGTACAAGTTTAATTGTGCTTTGAACATTCATCTTATCTTAAACATAACCATTCTGTATATGTCACTTCCCTCCTATCTAGCTTTTCATTTTTCCAGTATATCAGCAGAATATTATTTAATATGTCATTGTGAATTGTCTTTTAATTTCTTTTTAATTTCAATCTTCTGCAAGTGGGTTTTGGGGACAGAAGTCACTATGCATTTCATACACTTAATAAATTTTGTCATGCACTATTATTAGAGTACTTATTATAATAATCAAAATTATATGAATACTGCTAACTTTGATTCAAAATATTCTGTGAAGATCTCACTTGGTTTGGATGTTGGTCTATGTGTGTGCGTGCATGTGCACACATAGAAATGGCTCCAATAAAAAGAAGTTTATTATAAGAATGGAGCTACAGTAAACAAACAGTGTGTTATAAGTGCAAGGATAGCCAATGAGATTATAGTAACAAATAGGGTCTAATAACAGACCTGCACACATATGTTCACCTGATTTATGACAATGGCAATAAGAAGCGCTTGTATCAATTGATATCTGAGAAACTAACCCTTAAGCTCTACCTCACATCATACACAAAAATAAAAAACAAACATATTTTAAATATTAAGTTAATGAAAATATTAAAACCAAAAATCCAAGAAAATATAGGGAATATCTGTATATTGGAGAAGCAATAATTTCTTAAATAGTCACTGAAATTCCTATTTATAAAGAAAACCAAAATTTAAATTAGACTCAATAAAGAAAAATAATTGGATCATCGGAAGACATTAGGAGAGTGAAAAGCAAGAGTTAGAGTAAAATATATATTATCAATCCATATATAGAACAAAATATAGCTATCCAGAATATATAAAGAATGCCTAAATAAAATCTTGAGAGAAGGGCAGAGTACCAAAAAGAAAAATAGAAAGTTGTATTTTCCAAAGAAGATATCCAAATGGCTAATAAATATGAGAAAAAATACCTTAATAGTTGAGAGAATTGCAAATCAATCCCACTAGGAAACTATTAGAATAAAAAAAGAAATATGTGTTGGCAAGGCTAATGAACAACTAGAGGTCTCATTCATTTTGGTATGCCTGTAATATTGTATAACCAATGGGAAAACCATTTAGTGTATCTACTTGTTCCGGTTTGCTAATGCTGCCGGCATGCAAAACACCAGAGATGGATTGGCTTTTATAAAAGGGGGTTTATTTGGTTACACAGTTACAGTCTTAAGGCCATAAAGTGTCCAAGGTAACACATCAGCAATCGGGTATCTTCACTGGAGGATGGCCAATGGTGTCTGGAAAACCTCTGTTAGCTGGGAAGGCACATGGCTGGTGTCTGCTCCAAAGTTCTGGTTTCAAAATGGCTTTCTCCCAGGACGTTCCTCTCTAGGCTGCAGTTCCTCAAAAATGTCACTCTTAGTTGCACATGGGATATTTATCCTCTCTCAGCTTCTCCAGAGCAAAAGTCTGCTTTCAACAGCCATCTTCAAACCGTCTCTCATCTGCAGCTCCTGTGCTTTCTTCAAAGTGTCCCTCTTGGCTGTAGCTCCTCTTCAAAATGTCACTCTCAGCTGCACCATGTTCCTTCTGTTTGTCAGCTCATTTATATGGCTCCAGTGATTTAGTTTAGACCCAACCTGAGTGGGTGGGGTAACACCTCCATGGAAACTATCCAATCAGAGTCATCACCCACAGTTGGGTGGGGCACATCTCCATGGAAACACTCAAAGAATTACAATCTAATTAACACTGATAGGTCTGTCCACACAAGAGTACATTAAAGATAATGGTATTTGGGGGTACATAATGCATTCAAACTGGCACACTACTTACACTGAACATATGGCTACCTTATAACTTAAGAATGCCGTTACAACGTTTATGCCCAAAAGAAATGCATACACATCTTCATCAAAAGCATGCACAAGACTGTTCTAGGAATACTATTCTCAATAGCCCTAAACAGGAAACTTTTAAATAAGCGGAAATTCATCACTCTATAATATATGATTTGTTTGATTTTCTGTATTTACATAATACATCAATAAATTTTAAAAAGATGTGAATTTTAATAACTTTTTGTGGAAATACACTCTTCTGTTAACTGCAGATCTTTTTTTTTCCTTCTTGTCTCATTTCTGGCTTCTTCACAAGTTTATAGTTGCAGGCAGACCTTTGCTGTCATTGAATTACTGGCCTGTAGTAGAATTTAGAATGTATATCATCTGCTTTTATCACTCCAAATAATTCCCAATGAATTCAATTTTTTAATTTTTCATTAATTTTGCTGGGATGGAGTAGTTTTCCAAACCACTTTTTCAAGTTTTTCCAAACAATTCTCCAGTTGCTTCTTTTATTTCTCACACACAAATACATTTGTAAAACTGTCGACAGAATTACAAGCTAAAGTATTAATGAGTTGTTATGAAGAATGATAGATTTTTGTGATATTGAAAACTTAGAATTGATTTTTTACTTACATACTCAAATGTATGTATGTGTGTGTGTATATTATGATTGGTGATTAACCTTTAAATCTAACATGAGCAAGAAAATGAGTGTCAACATATGATTTTACACAGTATTCTTTACATTCTTTCAATTAAATAAAGAACTGTCACGTTATCTTTTAAAAAGTGATTACTTCTTTTATTACATCTTGAATGACTGTTGTTAATGGGGGTGGGAACCATATTTTACTTCTCTGTAAACTAGTAAATATCGCAAATATTCTTCATATTCTTTAGGTTGCTTTTAAGTCATATAACCCTTAATGTCAAAAGGAGTGTAAGTGAGTAAAAAAAAGGTTAGTATTCAATTAACACAGGCTTTTACAGATTTCATGAGCAGTGATAAATTTAAATCCTTTCTTTGGCACTTTTAAAGAAAATGTAATAACACAAGCGGAATGCGCTAAAGGGACTATTGCTCCAATGATTCATAATAAATCCTCCCTAAATTACTTGTTTTAAGACATGTGAAATTTGCTTTGCAATGAAAGCCATAGGTTATTTAAACATTTCTCTCTGCTATAAAGCCAAATAATAAAATGCAAATCCTTATGTTATATAAGCAAATCACAGGGTCTAAGCTTGGGCTTGCTCTCTGATTTTATTTTTAGTCTTTCAATTTGCTGCTGTTTCTTAATTTCCCTTTGTTATTTTACTGCCAGTACACAGGATGTTCCATGTTGTCAAGGTAACATCAGAGATTTTTATAAGATATAACATTGAAGTTTTAATTAGCAAGTAAAACTTTGGCATACAAATTTATGGACTCAAATTCTATCCTTATTTTAAAAGCGTGTTTGCAAATGATAACATGAAAGCTTTTGCTGCTCTGTATTGATACAAATTATTGAAAGTAATTCCAAAATAACAATAATTAATTCAGCTTTTATGTGCATAATATAATATTCTGAAATTATAGCCAATCACACTCATGCCACAGACAAGTGGCTGGGAAAATCATCTAGTGCATATCTGATCATAGTATGACTGAAGTTTTCATAATTGATATATTATTTGATATGATTGAGGTAAGTTTCTCGGAGATGTTCCTGCAATAAATGAGTTTTCATCATTTATATTACCTATTCTGGTTTTAAAATGCATTTTGCATATACATTGCAGGAAAAAATGTATTCTTGAATTGTTTCAAAACATGCATACAAAATACGTGAACTCTCAACTTTTTTCAATTAAACTTTCCCTCACTTTCAAGAGATGGAGAATTATGCCACAAGATGCATTCTTATCAAGGAAAATCTACTTTCCCAACTTCCTATAAGGTGATATTCTAACTTATTTCCAAAGTCTCAGAAGGCAGGAAATTCCATGGTTTCTGATATAAACCCAGTACATATTTATTTGGCCTTATAAAATTGGTTTTGGTAAATACTGTGCTGTGTGATTTCTCATCCTATGGATTTTATTCAAATGCATAAGAATTTCATTTATAGGCACTTTAGAACAATCTGATTACAGCTGAATTGAGTGCAAATCATGCCTTGTTCATCATTACTTATGCCATTGTCTTGAATGAAATAGATGCACATTAAATGTTTTAATAAATGGAAAAGAGTAACCTTGACTTTTACCTCATACACAACTATAATTAATTAGTAGACTAATTAATGTGGATTATAGCTCTGAAAGAGACATTAAAACAATAAAACATAAAGAAGAAAATATAGAAGACTATATTAATGAACTTGCAGTAGGAAAAGTTTTTTAATAGTTATAAAAATACTATGAAAGAAAAATAAATGATAAATTGCATTTCATCAAGATTAAAAATTTCTGTTTATCAAAATATACACAAAGTGAATTGTAAAACATGCTGGGAGAAGTCTCTAAATTTCTCCTTTTCCTCTCTCTATATTTCTCATCTCTAACTCTGTGTATGTGTGTGTGTGTGTGTGTGTGTGTGTGTGTGTGTGTATCAAGAACTCGTATCTTACATGCAGAATATATGAAGACTGCCCACAAATAATTAAGCTAAAGGCAGACAACTCAATTTAAAATTGGTAAAATACATAATAAGATAAATGTAGTCATGACAGCTTGACCACTATTAGCTGGTGACTGTCCCAGCACTATTAACAAGGCTCTAGTGTGCTCCTGCTGAACCTAAACAATTTCTTTCATATGACACTAATACCAAACGAGGTCACTCTGTGACTGCAATGGAGCAGGAGAAAAACAAGATTCCTTCATAACGCCTACCAAGCAGAGAAAGTAACAATACCAATTAGAGGTTTAAAACCACTCCATTCTTTCTACCTCCTGGATTAAAAAATAAATAAAATAAAAAAGGCTTAGAATGCCAAATCACTGAATTTCCCCTGCCTTCTGATAATATCTAACCCAGAGAAAGCCCCATTTTCTTGAACACACAACAAAGTATAATCCAAACTTGATAACAAACTTCTACAAAGTCCTTTACTGAGAAGCCCCATGATTTCATGGTGTCCTTACTGGCGCAGGTAAAGAAACTCAAATATTTTTGACTACAAGTATGTTCCAGGTAGTCTTCAGCTGGTAATCATCAGCAATAAGTAGGCAATTAAAAAAGAAAACACATTAAGTGGGCAGTTAGAAAAGAAAACACATTTGACAATAAGCATATGAATGCACTCAATATCATTATTTTGCAGGGAAATTAAAATAAAACTAGAATGAGATATTCATCAGAACACCTAAATTTAAAATTCTAACAACATCAATTGTTGGATAACACATGGAGTAACTGGAAATCTTGTACATGACTGGTGAAAGTGAAATATAATTTTAAAAATTAGCAGCTTTTTTGAGGTGCAATTAATCTGCATGTATAAAAAGAGCACAATTTAATAAGTTTTGCCACATGCATCAACCTGTGAAATTAACACCAAAATGAAGACAATGAACATATACATCAACTCCACAGTTTGTTTATTCACTTACTTGCTAACTGTCATTTGTGTTATTTACAGTTTAGGGCTATTGCAAATTAAGCTGTATGAACATTCATGTAGAAGTCTTTGTATGGATATCTGCTTTCATTTATCTTGGGTAAATACCAAGGAGTAAAATGGATAGATTATATGGTAGGTGTATGTTTAACTTTTTAAGACTCTTTAAGATTGTTTCCCGAAGTTGTTTCCCAATTTTCAATACCCATCATCAGTGTGTGAAAGTTCCAGTTGTTCCAGAGCCTTGCAAATACTAGATATGCTAATCCTTTTAATTTAAGCCATGGCGCAGTGGTATTATTGTGATTTAATTTACATTTCCTTAATGACTAATGATGCGGAGTCTCATCATGTGATTACTTGCCATCCATATCTCTTCTTTGGTGTACTGTCTATTCAAAACTAGATACAGCCCAAAAATCCATTAATGAGTGAATGAAAAGAATTTGCAACATATTCATTCAATGAAAAAATGATATAACAGTAATAAAGAATGACACAACAAAATGGATAAATCTCATAGGCATTATGTTGAATGACAACAAAACAGTCAACTTAGCGGAGAACATACTGAATGAGCCCATTTATGTGAAGTTAAATAATAGACAAAATAAGCTACAGTGATAGAAGCCAGAAAAAATGATTGCTTCTGGGTAGGTATTTGGGACAGAGCATAAAAAAGAATATTCTGGGTTTATAAAATATTATATACCTTTCTTTTGGTTTTATATGTGTATTAATAAGTGAAAATTCATCAACTTTAAGATTAAATTGAAGTTTTAAAGATTGTTGAACTTTGCTGTATTTAAATTATATTTCAATTTGAAATTTTTTCAGAGAAACTGTTAGGTTTAAGAAATATTCTTCTTTGATCTACTAAGGCAAAATCAGGTTTTGACTAGGAGGGAAGTCATGAAATCTTCAAGTTTTATCAGATATCAAACATTCCCAAAATATACAGGCATTTTAAATACTGTTTTTAAATGGGTTAGGAGACACCATTTGTATAATTAACATAAATCAATTTTTTATATTTTATGTTACCAAAAATAACTCCTCATATTTTATATTGCTAGTGTGCAGATAAAACGCAACAAAATAAAAGCTTTTAACTTTTATAACCGTGGAATCATATTTTTTCACTCATTCATAATTTTTACTTGGCTGACAGCTATTAGCCTAGGATACTTGCCAACTCCTTGTATATGACAGTGTACTACCTGTGTGCAATACTGTTGAAAGAGGTAGCAGCATAAATGCCCCAAGACTAAAAACATTACCAGTCAACTTCTGTAGGGAACACAAAGTTAAATTCAAATGGTACATAGTGTTTATATTGCCGTTGTGCTTCACATTTATGCATGACTTTGATAAGCATGATATATATATGTGTGTGTGTATATATTATATATATGACAAAGATAAATGCATTAGGTTATGAATAAGAATAAGTGTGTAGTCATCCCAAATAGAAGAAAAGCTTTATTTTCCATACTAAAATCTTTGGGAATTATTTTTATCGATTTTCCTCCACATGTCTAAAAAGTTCAGAAATGAATTATTTATTGTTATTGTCTGAAATGCTTGATAGCAATCCCCACCTCTCATTTTTCAGAGTTCTTGTCTTAGAATAGGTGCATAATATCTTATTAATCTTTTCTTTATCATTTTCTATCCTTCTCCCTGACATTTGACTCCAATTACAAATTCATCTATGAGTTTCTAAGTTTAAAATATTTCAATTTTACTCATCTTTCCTCTCATATTTTTAAAACAATTTAAAGTGTTTTCACATAAATTTTGCCACTTTTCATAGCAGAGTACACGTGATTGTTTTCCCACTTTCACGTGTTAGTGTTTCTTATAATCTTCTCAATGGGATTGACTCCATTACAGAAAGCTCACTTAACTTATTAATTTAGTTATATTTCATGTATAAATTACTTTTATTTTGGATTAAAACAATGTATCCTAAATAGAAGACCCACTTTTTTTTGTGAAAGAAGTCATTTTAAATCAATGAAAAGATATAGAATATTTAATCTTAATGTATCTTAAATTCATCCTATATGCATGCAACATTTGATAAAGATACAAAGCTCTGATCTCAAATTTCTTACTATCTTAGCTTGCTCCTTGATGTGTTTTTTGACAAAACACCTTTCATACATGGATGTATGCCACCACCTGACTAAAGTACTAGAAAATGCTTCTAATGTCTTTTCTCAAGAAGTTTCAACTAGTTTCGCAATTGTATGTTTAAATAGAGAGGATTCTTTTCCTGCTTTATATTAAAAAGAGAGATAAAGTTTAATTTGGATAGCATGACTTTATCACTACTTTTACCTAAAACTGAAAAATTTCCACTTGGAACTAAGATGCAGTATGTCAGCCTATAATAAAATGATAGCACCTAATATACTATTATTTTCTTCTTTTTTTCCTTCTTATTTCAATGTTTTATTGTTTGAATGAGAGAAGAAAAAAAATCAAATATAGGAAAAAACTGAAGCATTTGATTTAGCAAAAAATGAAATACATAAAATGTGAACTGAGGTAAGCCTAAGAGATTCCAATGACCTTCATTTGTCATTTTTTTTACTTGACTTCTCATTTTCATTCAATACTACTGGTCATTTCCTCCTTATCTAACCACTCTTTTCAGTGATATTAACTGTGATGCTTTAAAGATGCTGCAAATTCCTTATCACTCACTCCCCTTTCCAGGAGCAGAGTATATTTTTCCACCCCCTTGAATCAGGACTGACCTGTGACATTTTTGACCATAGATTATGGTGGGATTAAAGCTGTGCCACTTTCAGGCTCAGCCTTTAAAAAGACTGGAGTTTCATCTCCCTCTCATAACTCAGTCACCATGCCATGAGAATCCAGTCTACCGGGAGAAGCCAATGTAGGTACTGAGCTCGACAGCCCCAACTGAGCTCTTAGTCAACGGCAACTGCTGGTCAAGTGAGTGAGTCATCTTGGGCAATCAAGTTTTTGGATGACTACAGCCCCAGCTGCCATCTTACTTCAACCCCAGGAAAGATGCAAATCAGGAGCCTCCTAGCTAACCTCAATCAATCTACAGAACCATGAGAATTAAAATATTGTTTTAAGTCACCAATTCTTCCTTCCGTCCTTCCTTCCTTCCCTCCTTCCCTCCCTCCCTCCCTCCCTCCCTCCCTCTCTCTCTGGTTGTTTTTCACTCCACACAAAAATCTGTACAACATTTGAATGACAGAGTAAAAACTCTATGGTTTTCCCTCCCATATTGCTAGCTGCCCCTCTTTACTGTCTTCTATAGGCTTAAACACTCATGTTGAGCTAATTAGTGCTGGAGATCTCCAATATCAGGTATAGTACCAATTCCTTTTCCAACTAATGTTCTACCTTTAGGCAACCTCACCCTATTTGTGGTTTAATGATTATCTATATGGTGATAAAAAACCTAACCTCTAGCCCAAGTTCCAGATTCAAATACCTAACAGCCTACTTGACATGCTAATTATATTTCTTAAAACATCTACCCAATCAGTACTGCTGTCCAAAACTAAAATATTTTTCACTCCTCAAACCAGGTTTTGTTCCAATGATTCACTAATTAGCATTTCCACCATTTATCCAGTGAATCACATAAGAAAACAAGAAATCATGCTAGAGTGCTCCCACTCTATCAACATCCTACCAGCAAACCAGCACCTAGTCTTGTCAATGCTGCTTCTTTTATACTTTTATAGTTGGTTAACATGCTAGTAACCATTATCTCTCATGTGAACTGTTGCAGTAGTCTCCACTTCTCTTGTATAACTCAAAATTGTTTATGCAACTGCATTCAGAGTGAATTTTTCAGAGTACAGATCATTTTAAGACCTGTCCATGCATAAACCTTTTCAATACATATAACTTACTGAAATAGTGTCTATTTCTGTATTCTGTTGCATCCCTAACTCCTAGTCTAGGGCTTGCTATGCAATAAATATTTGCCGAAAGAGTGAGTCAAGTTTATTTTCACAATGATGGATAAAGAGAAATTTTAAGGAACAAAAGCATAAAATGTATACTTCTTTGTTTTGAAGGTGTTCTGTTTCATTTTTGTTTATTGATATAAGTCATATATGTTATGAAAATATAAACATATGGATATATATTACATGGAGAGAGTGATGTATAGTAGGGACAATCTGGCTAATAGGATGATAATATTTTAAATCATTGCCCAGCACCTGATTGCCTGGGACAAGACTGTAACAATCACTACTGTGACTCTATTTCCATATAACCATAGTTTCTCAATGGTAATATTAGAACAAACCTTTTCTGCTCTGAGAGCCACTTACCCATGAAACTCTGCTTCTCAAATTGGGTAGCAGAAGCCTCAGAACAAACTTCAAATTCCTGAGGCAAAAATTTTACTTGATGAAATAGCTGTATACCTAATTATACCATGTTTGCATGAATATTTCACAGAACATGCAAGCTTCAAACACACCTGTGAAAAATTGAGGCTCAAACATATGCTATAACCATTAGAGTCAAATTTGCCAAGATCCTCTGAAGATGCACTCACCTCTT
Source organism: Choloepus didactylus (assembly GCF_015220235.1). Taxonomy (NCBI): domain Eukaryota; kingdom Metazoa; phylum Chordata; class Mammalia; order Pilosa; family Megalonychidae; genus Choloepus; species Choloepus didactylus. The sequence continues at coordinate 185,705,424 of NC_051309.1, read as the reverse complement.
CAACTAGGACTACTTTGATGAAACTGTTTGAGAAGCATTAAAGTTGTATAATGTTCTTCTTATCTCTGCACTAAGTAATGATAATTTGCCTCTGATAAGATAGGTATTATTTAACTCATTCACAAATCCTCAAGAAGTGTCTCCAAATTCTTCTCATGTGCTTGACCTCATATTCTGATGATTAGTTGATTTTCAGACTGTATAATTTCTAAAGCAATGCAAAACTATTCAATTAATTCCTGCAATCTTTATCATTTATTTCCATCAATAATGGAAGGTACATACGTGTACTTGCAAAAAATTTAGTCTTGTTCAAAAGACTATCCAAGTAGCACATAAACCTTCATTTAAAGTATGATATCTTGCTCAGTTCATGTATACGTTGTATATAGAATTTGGTTTCTCCTTGCTTTAATTGTCCGTGATTCTACCTTGTCATGTTTTATCATAACCTCAGTTTCATCCCATTTCTTCTTTACATGTTTTTCTCCTTTGAAATTGACCCTGCCTTAAGCTGCTGCTATTGTCCACCTCCAGTTTCACTTTTACCTCCACTAGCTTAAATATTCCTTCAATTTCTGCTATTTTTTTTATTTTTCCTGTCACTGTGTTTGAAACTTTGAATATCTGTAGGTTCAATTAATTTGCCAATTACTGATTTTGAATTACTGATTATTATTTTAACCTTTCATCAAATATAAACTGAACAGGGAACAAATGGGGAGAGGTAGGGCTAATATAATCAACAAACCCTCTATTTTTAGAGAAATCCTTGCATTGCCCTCTGAAAGTCATGTCTAATTCCCTCCTGCTCCTCCCCACCCCATCTAAACATCCCTAACCCTGGAAGAACACTAACTTGTCACTGGTTATTAAATTTGTCTTTCGAAAATGCTTTATAAATGGAATAACACAATATGTAACTGTATGGAATTGACTTTTTTTCATTCAATATAATTCACTGGAAATTCATCCAGGTTGCTGTATATATCAATAGTTCTTTCCTTTTATGACTTAGTATTATTCTATGATATGCATGTCCTTCAGTTTGTTTAAATATTCGCTTATTTAAAGACATCCAGGCTGTTTTCAGCATTTGTCTATTATGAATAAAGCTGATGTGAACATTCCTGTACAGGATGTTGCATGGCCATACATTTTGATTTCTCTGAAATAAATGCTCAGGAATGCAATTACTAAATTGTATGGTAATTTCATGGTTATTTTTATAAGAAGCTGCCAAAGTGTCTTACAGAATGACTGTATCATTTTACATTCTCGCTAAGAATGTATGAACAATTCAGTTTCTCCACATCTTCACCAGCATTTGGCATTGCCTTTATTTCTCACTTCAGTAATTTTGATATGTAGTGATATCTTCTTATGGTCTTAATTTGAATTTCCCTTATGACTAACAATGTTGAATATCTTTTTTTTCAAAAGCTTACTTGCCATCTGTTTAGTCTCATCAGTGAAATGTATGATTGTGAATTTTGCCCATTTTCTAATTTTGTAATTGGATGGTTGTGTTTTGATGCTCAAGTTTGAGAAATTTTTATATATTCTAGATACTAGTCCTTTGTCAGATGAGTGATTTGCAAATGTTTTCTCCAAGTCTGGAGCTTGGTTTTTTTTTTTATCCTTTAAACAGTCTTTTCACAACAGATGGCTTAAGTTTTGATGATGTTCTACTTATTATTTTTTCTTACCACAGATCACCATTTAGGTGCCAAGTCTAAGAACTCTGTGAACAATTCTTAGAGTGAAATAAATGCTCTAACACTTCAAGAGTGTTAGATCTTGAAGATTTTCTCCTATGCTTTTTCCTGGAAGTTGTATACTTTTATGTTTTACATTTAAGTCCATGGTTCATTTTGAGTCAATTTTTTTATAAAGTATATGGCTTAAATTCTTTTGTATTTTTTATTTTGGGCCTATGGCTGTTCAGTTGCTCCAGTATCATTTGTATAGAAGATGATCCTTCTTTTGAATAACTTTTGCACCTTGGTCAAAAATCCTTTGGGTGTATTTGTCTGAGTCTATTTTTAGATTCTCTATTATGTTCCATTGACCTATATGTCAATCCCTCTGCCAATTCCACACTTTATTGATGTTATATAAATGGGTCAAAGATGGCCTCTGTGTATTAGCCTCCTTCAGCTCCCATGTTATTTATTTCTTCATAGCAGGCTAGGACTGTTAGCTCAAAGCCCATTGGTACTAAACTCCAATTTTTACACTCCAGTCACTTTAAATATAACCCAAATAAGCATATATTTAGCCATTTGGAGTCTGCCTACTTTTCATACCCCATGAAACTGTACCCAACATCTGCTAACCATAAGACAAACTCTATAGCTAGAAGGGGCTCCAAACTGCTGCTGTCCTTTGGAGTTCAAACCCAAAGATTCCCCATCTTGCTGCTGGACAACATCACCTAGGTGTAGAAGCCCCTTTTTGGTTCCCCTCTCCCCTGGGGGTTCCCTCTCCCTGCTCCCCTTCTGAGCTGTGGCCGCATGTCGTACTGTCTCTGAAAATTCTCCTGCTGGGAGGAACTTCCTGTCTCATGCAACCCTATCAAAGTGCTGCCCAAACAAAGCTTTCTCTACTTCATGCTACTGCCGTAGTGTGGTCCTGTCTTTTCTTGGTCAACCCTGGAACCCTCAAATACACCACACTTCATCACTGTGGCTAAATACTAAGCCTTAATTTTGGGTAGAGTGATACCTCCTACTTTATTTTTCTTTTTCAAGATTGTTCTGGTTATTCAAGTGCTTATTATTTTCCTGATAAATTTTAAATGTTTGTCTATATCAACAAAAAACAAACCAAAAAAACTAGGTGTCTGCATGTTCATTTTTAGGAAATAGTAAGGCAACTGATTTTTGAGTGTTGTTGATCTTAAATCCTGCAACCTTGTGTGGAAGGTTTCTTTTTTTTTTAGATTCCTTAGGTCATTTTACATAAACAAGCACATCATCTACAAACAGGGCAGTGTTGTTACTTTATTTCCATTATGTATGTCTTTCATTTCTTTTGCTTACTTTACGACAGTGGGTATAACTTCTAGTAATATGTTTAATAAATGTGGTGATAGTCAACATCCTTGCCTTGTTACTGATCTTGGAGGGAAATCATTCAGTTATTTACCAGTAAGTATGGTTTGCTGTAGAGTCTGTTTATCAAGTGGAGGTAATTCACCTCTATTCCCAATTTTCTGAAATTTATATATATACATATTTTTATCACAAACAGGTGTTACATTTTGTCAAATATTTCTTCTACATCAATTGATATGGGCGTAAGTTTTCCTCTTTAGCTCGTTTATATGGAAGATGATAGCAATTTATTTAGAATGTTGAGCCAGCCATGCATATCTGGAATAAATGATGCTTGATCTTGACATATAATTCTTTTTATACAGTTTGAATTTGTTTGCTAATATTTGGTTTAGAATTTTTGTGCTTAAGTTCATAAAAGATATTTTTCTGCAGTTTTCATTTTTGCACAATCTTTTTATGGTGTTGGTATCAAGTTAAAACTGGCCTCACAAATTGAGTTGTGGAGTATGGCCTGCTCTTCTGGAAGAGATTATGTAAAAGTGGTGTTAATTCCTCCTTAAATGTTTCATAAAATAATCCAATGAGATCATGTAGGTCTGGAGCATTTTAATTGCAAGTTTAATTTACTTAATGTGTGTAGGACTATTTAGTTTGCCCGTTTCATCTTGGTTGACTTTTTTCATTTGTGGTTTTTGAATATTTGGTTATATCTTCTAAGTTGTTGAATTTATGAGCCTAAAGTTGTTTGTTATATTCTCTTTTTGTCCTTTTAATGACAGCAGGATATGTAATGACATTCCTCATTTCATTCCTGATATTGGGTAGTCGTGTCTTCTCTTTTATACTTTTATAAGTCTTGCCATAGGTTTATCAGGTTTATTGATTTTTTTCAAAGAACCAGCTTTGTATTTCATTGAGTTTCTTTATTGACTTTCTATTTTCAATTTCATTTTCTTAACCTGATCTTTATTATTTATTCCCCTCTGTTTGCTTTGGGTTTATTTCCCTCTTCTTTCTGTAATTTCTTGAGATAGGAACTTATATTTGAGGCCTTTCCTTGTTCTACTGTATGCATTCAGTGCTAATATTTCCCTCTTGCTGCTGCCTTAAATGCATTCCACATTATTTGATATGTTGTGTTTTTCTTTTCATTGGACTCTATTTTTTTTATTTCCTTGAATCTTCTTCTTTGACACATGGATTATTTACAAGTGTGTTGTTTAATTTCCACAGGTTTAGAGATTTTCCTATTGTTTTTCTGTTATTGATTTCTTGTTTGATTCCATTGTGCTAGAGAAAAACACGCTATATGATTTCAGTGCTTATAAATTTGTTGCGGTTTGTTTTATGGTATAGATATGGTCTATCTTGGTGAATGTTCCATGGGACCTTGGAGGAAAATGTGTATTTGGCTTTTTTTTTTTTTTTTTTTTGATGGAGTGTTCTTTTTGGGTGGGATGCTTTCATGAAGTGGAGCTCAATTAGGTCTATCTAATTTTTTCTGTCTAATAGTTCTCTTGTTGCTGACAGGATATTAAAGTCACCATTATAATTGTGACTTTGTGCATTTCTCCTTTCAACTCTATTAATTTTTGCTTCATGCATTTTGAGGCTCTGTTTTTTGATATGTACATTTAGAATTGTTATGCCTTCCTGGTGGATGGATCCTTTATCGTTATGTGACTTCTGTTTGTCAATAATAAATTTATTTGCTCTGAAGTCTACTTTATATATAAATACAACCATTCCATTTTAAAATTAATTCTATCATGGTATATCTTTTTATAGACTTCATCATACCTGTATTTTGAATGGTATGTTCACATCATCATGCCTATGTTTTTGAATATGGAGTTTCTTGGAAGCAGCATACAGTTTGGTCATGATTTTTTTCTACCTGTCCAGTCTCTGTCTTTTGATTGATATATTTATGTATTTACACTTAAGGTAATTATTAAAATGATAGTAATTAATCTGCCATTTTTTTATTTGTTTTCTATTTATTGCCTTTGTTTCTATTTCTTCTGTTAGTGGGACTCTCCACTTTGTCCTGGCCAGTGGTGCTGGACTCACCTGATGTTGCTGAAGGGTCTCCCACTTGATCTGGAGGAGGAATGAACTAAACGCACTGCCTTCCATTACTAGGTTGAGAGTTGGGAAATACCAGTCCCGTCTCACCCTCTTCTGCTGTGTGGGAAGATGGAAGACAGGTGGCTGGTGTGATGTTCCTCCAGTTCTTGGCTCCCAAACCAGTTCAATTTCCTCTTTTTACCTTTTGGAGTTTTCCTTTGTTTGCCTTTTGCATTAGTTCAGAATTTTACTTAAAGTGTTGTACTTAACAAGAAAGAGCAGGAGAAAAGGGGGAGGAGGCCAGAAGTACCCCTCACTCTCTTTTAATTTATTTTCTGGACAAATATTTGTTAGGCAATCTACTATGGATTATATACTTTGCCAGACATTAGGGATACATAGATTAAACCAACTCTATTCTTTTAATTCAGGAATTATTTAAAGGGATACTTACTAATGTAAGCCAATAATTACTATCAATGTAAAGAGACCTAATGATTATATATTATATATTAAATTCTACCTTGCTCATAGGAAAAAGATATCAAAGTCAGCCTGAGCAGGTCAAGAAAGTTTTCACAGAGGAATGGACACTTGAAGCTTTTGTAAGTGTAATATGATGTTAGAGTGAATGACTAGCCCTAGCCAAAGAAATCATGAACGCCAGTGTAGGTTGATCCATGGGAGAGCTTGGAATATCTGAGGTATTATAATGAACTTGGTATGGTCAAATTTAAAGAGCAAATGGGACATCTTGCTAATTGAGGCAGAGCAGATATTAGGGCCATGGTCATGAAGAGCCAATGGGATATTGGAAACAGGAAAGTAACATTCATTTATTAGCAGTATAATGTTGCTGACCACTTCATGATTTATGAATGTATGTTCACTTATGTTAATCTGGTTTCTTATATTTCATCTGGTTCAGTTTTTGTAGTTTGTGGTTTTCAAGAATTCGGTCAATTTCTTCTAAGCTGTTGAATTTATGGGCGTGAAATTAGTCCTCGAACTCATTTTTTATCCTTTTTATAGCTTTCAATATAATTTTAATAGGTTTCTGTCTCTGCGCCTCACTCATCATTTAGTCCTGAGCACTTCAGCATGTGCACTGCTGGAATTCAGGGAGAAGCAGTCCTTCATTATGGGACAATCTTAATCCCTAAGGAATAAAATGCATCCCTGGACCTTGCACAAAAAGTATCAGTATTTCATACCATTTACTGCAGCATCAACTCAAAATCTCCCACCTATTGCCAGATATTCACTAGGGAGACAGTACAACTCCAGTTGAGAGTGACGATTCAGGATAAGTCATGGATTTGGGATTGGGAAGAATGAGGGTTTGTAAAAATCCCTACACAACAGAAAGCAGAGTCAAAAAAATTTCACCATTATCATCATCATCATGCTTACCATTGTGGTCCAAAGAATGGGAGAAATTTCAGAAGAGGTTTTAGCAAAGCCTGTAATGAGACAAAAGTGTCCCATCCTCTTCACTTCAAGCCCAAGCCCTAGAAATAGTTTGTAAGGAATTCAAAGGGTAGAGGGACATTTTTCTCCCCTTTAAATTTTGGATTTGGGGAGGAAATCACTCCATAGGCTTCTATCCAACATGTTTTGTGAAAGTGGTGGCAAGAGTCAGGATGGAGAGCCTTTAATTAGTTTTCCTGAGTGCCCACACTTCACATACAGGAAGAGTCCTAGAAATTCCACCATGCCCCTGAAGGGAGATGAAAAAGTTAATTGGGAGATTGATTAGAGGCTTTGTCAGAGGAGACTAATTTACTTTCAATCTGAAAAAGTTTTATAAAGATTAAATATATTAATAAAATAAAAGTCCTAAAATTTGTACCTGCCTCATAGTGTATTTAAAACATATAAGCTATTATTACTACTGAATATCAGTTTTGTGTGACACATCATTGTATGTGTCTACAATACAAATTTTTTTTAGAAAACTAAGTCTAAATTGAATCTCTCTCATTTAAACTAGTTCAAGGAAGAAATATCAACTTCATTCCAATTATATAAATACTTCCTACTGCTTTCGGATTATGTTGCTAATGAGCTAGATATTTAGCTCCATTTTTTCAATTAAAATTCTAGAGACTTGATTTGACAGTTGCTTAGTAGTTATAGTCAACATATTAAATATTGTAGCTAATAAAAATATCAGAAAGTCAAGTATAATAATATCAAAGCCATACTTCTTGTTACATTTATAAATATTACATAGATTATGCTGTGCATGAGCTGAACCCTAAAATAAAAATAATTATACAATATAGAATGTTACCATTCTCTCATATAGAAACTTGGAAATAGGCAACTTAGAGCAGATTAATTGGCTTTGTTCTAAGAAATCTTCATGAACCCAAGCTTTTTTAGCTTAAAATTAGCATGTGATCTTCATCCTCATGATCCAATGTGGCCAGTCCATATTTCAGATGATAGAATAGAGGAAAAGAAAGAAAGAGGGATGAGGACTTGTTCCAATTACTTCTTAAAGAAAGTTCCAGGAGGAGCCCATATGATACCTTATTGACAATAATTTAGTCACAAGGACATACTGATTTGCAAAAGAAGTTGTGAAATGTAGTTCTTATTCAGAGTGACCATGTGCCCAGATAAAAATGCTATCCCTATAGAAGAAAGGGGAAAGGGATATTGAGAGAGTCTCTACAACATTTACCACAGTTTTTATAGAAACAAACACAAAATGTGTAGAATAAACCTCTATACTTTATGTACTTCAAAATCATAAAGCATGAATTAAAATATTATCCCTAAATTATATGCATATATAATTTCTATTACATACAATTTGGGTCATGGGAACTTGGTACCCAGAAGACAGTTTATGGCAAGTAAAAGATCCAAATTGCTCTCTGGATAATCTTATCCTGGTGACCCTCTATCATTCACAAATTACAGTGGATGGATTAAGTACAAATTGAGCCACTGAGGATAATTTTTTTTTATGTTGGATAGAAAAGTCAACCTTTGTGAATAAATTCATTCAACTAAGTAAAACTTCACAAGAATGATCTGATTTATATAACTATCTGAAATAAAAGTAAATAAGATTGCCATTAAATTTAACACATGGGAGTTAGTCAATATCTGCTGTTATCAATATCATAGGAGGTTTTTTTTTTTTAAAACAAGAAATGCTTGCTAGTGCAAATGTAGAAATGTTGAATCAAAATACTTTATTAACTACTTCAAGCAACATGAATACTTCAAGATTACTCACTATGCCAGTCTGGGTATATTATGTCACCTAAGAAAAACTGTGATCTTTTAATCCAATCTCATGGGATGTTGGGATTACGTTGTTTCCATGGAGATGTGACCCACCCCACTGTCAGTGACACCTTTGATTAGGGTGTGACCTCTTGATTGAATGTTTCCATGGAAGTGTGGCCCACCCATTTAGCCTGGGTCTTGATTAGTTTACTGGAGCCCTATAAAAGCTCATAAACAGAAGGAACTCAGAGCAGCTGCAGCTGAGACAGACATTTTGGAGTCCGTCATTGAAAGCAGATGTTTGCTGATGCTTTGGAGATGGTAGCCCAGAGTTTGCTCCAGAAGCTAAGAGAGGACAAAACACCCCAAGACCAACATTTTGAAGAATGCACAGGAGCTGAGAGAAGAACTACATGCCTTCCCAGCTAATAGAGGTTTTCCGGATGCCAATGGCCTTTCTCCAGTGAAGGTACCCTCTTTTTGATGCCTTACTTTGGACAATTTATGACCTTAAGAATGTAACTTTGTAACCAAATAAACCCCTTTTATAAAAGCCAATCCATTTCTGGTGTTTTGCAAAACAGCAGCATTAGCAAACTGGAACACTCACCTTAAAAGTTCTGACGAGAAACGATTTCTTTTGTTGATGGCAAAATCTTTTGTCTCTAAAGACAACAATGTCCATGAAAAACTTTCTAAGAGGAATTATGGATTATTAAATCATTAAATAGCAATATTCTTGGCTTGATACTGGGTCTTTAGGCACCAGCAGATACACTTGTTCACGTTCCACATAGCTAAACCAAGGATTTTAGGTAAAATATAAAGGTTTTTATAATGTGACAATGTTATCAATAACAGCTGTAGACATTTTATAGCAGATATAGTACCCTTAGATAATTATTTGCTACAAAGTTCCGGGAAGACTCCCTCTGGAATTCCAAGTCCATAAAAACAATTGACTGAGAAACAGCATTTTGGAGAGATTATAGCTATTAAATCAAATATACATTATGTACAATGGGAATATTATGGCAGATAATATAACACACAAATTGGTCACTCAGAACATAAATGGGATTAACTGCCCAGTAAAGAAGTTTCTCAACCATTTGAAAGACCAAAATCACCTAGATGCAGATAGATTATAGCTGCAAAAAAGTACATTTACTGAAAGATGAACATTTTGAGTGACTATGTAATTTGATATAAAAAAGCTTTACAATGATGCTTAAAAATAATAAGTTCTCATTTCAAAGAATTTTTTTTTTTACTTTGTTGATGAGGTGCTTAGAATGTTGTCTCTTTGGTGGTCTGACGTGGACTTTAGCAGCAGTCACATGGTCCCTCTGATACATCTGCATGTAGAAGGTAAAAGGAAGGGCTCAACCTGGGAAAGATGCTATAGTCATCTTCAGAGTCCCCTCACTTTCTTTTCCTTCTTCACCTTAAATATTCACTCTGTTAAATGGGAGAGCACATGTATTTTAAAGCCAGATTGAAGTTTGAATTTCTGCTATGTATCATTTTTATAAAAAGAGTAAGTATATTATTTAGAATTCACTCAGGTAGTGAAATACTATGAGTGATTTGGAATAAGAAATTTTTTTTAGGGAGAGACTAGACCTTAGACAATTATGAGACTTGAGGAGAAGGTCTAGAAAAGGTGGTGCCCCATGTCTGCAGTGGATCTGAGGTCAGTCTGTGAGGCTGGCACACAGGAAGAAGAGCTGGATTAGATGTGGGGAAGATCAAACTCAATCTGGAACTGATGAGGGAAAACTGAAAGCCACAAAGACAACCTAGAAACTGCATTTTTTTTTTCACTACCTCAAACCTTGATTACTGGCAGCAGTTGGTGAAATTCACCATGGATCTGCACACATACCTGCCCCCAGACTTGGAGAAGCTCACAGAAGAGACTGAACTCTAGGTGCAAAATTTTCTGTAGGTCTGGCCCCACACCAGCAAAGCGAGCCAGCATAGCAGAAAAAAATGTGTGTGGATTGCAACAGCACCTGACCCTTTGAACTGGATTTCAGAGTGGAGAGGTTGCTGCTTTAGCCCCACTTTCCAAATCTCACCCACATTTCTCCTGTGGCTAACCTAACCTGAAACTTCAGAGGGAAGGGAATGCTGGAAAATCTAGTTTCAACTTAACAAAGCTGAATCAGTGCAAACACCACAGCAACTTAATTAAAGATTCAGAACCTCCATTTTATCTTTTCTTAAATGGAGGAAAAATATTTCCCAGAGTTAATGTGAGTTTGAAAAGATGTTAATTGAAAATTATGCTAGCTTCACTCACCACCAGAAATCAGCTCTGTTTCTTCCTTCCTCTGCCAGAGCTACCTCATTCTTGAGAGTCACTTTGCAACGGGAGGTACAGCTCTGAAGACTAAGAACCATGAGATCATGGACTCCTCCTCCTGCTTCTCTCAGAGGTGTATCAAGCTGCAAATCTGTGCTTGTAGAAACAGCCACATGGAGGTGGGCAGAAATAGATTTTTCATTTTCAAGGCTGCTGCATCTTCAAAAGCATGTTCCCAGAGTAACAGCACTATAAAAGATGGGTAGAGTAAAGGAAAAGTGGAGATATTTGAGTTAGAAAGATTTGAAAAGAGGTTCTGCTAGTTATTTAAAATGTAACCTTGATTATAGATAGATCTCTCTCTCTCTCTCTCTCTCTCTCTCTATATATATATATATATATATATATATATATATATATATATATATAATGAAATGAATATGTAATGAAATTATAGATATATACATATGTATAATGAAATGGGAATGATAGTTCTTGTGCTTCTCAGAGTTTTTCTGAAAACTAACAGAAATACTTTTAGCTCCTAGCACAATGCTGTGTTCACATTGTGCTCTTAACAACCATTTCTCTATTCCCTTTTCTTTCCTATGGTCCACAGAGGTTTTATTAGATCTGCACAGATACCCTGTCATTTATAATATTCCTCTTGTAGAATGAATGATGAGTTGAGTTAAAAATAACCTACTGTTTCATAAACTTTTAAAGGTAAAAGTAAGGTAAATGTTTGCCTATATTTAAAGATTACAGAAAGCATAAGAGTAAATAGAACAGAATCCTCCCAGAAATGCAAATAAGCTAATTAGAAAATCACAGAAGAGATAAGACACTTGTAGGTCAAATAATTCTGTTTTGTGATTGTCAAGAAACAGCCTCAGTCTCACAGATAATTTGTTTATCTCCATATCAAACTTCCATTTATAATGTTATAATTAGAATTTGAATCCCTCATTCTTTTTCGAAATGGGGAGCCAGTAAATGGTTTTACAAGCCCTCAGGTATTAGAGGTAAGCACCCAAAGCAGCACAACAGATAAGAGCTCATGGAATATTACAAAACCATTTTTGAACAGAAACCTAATCATTTTAGCTAGCACTCATAACATTCAGACAAGAACTGATAGCATATCTTTTAAAATTAAGTACAAGAAGTGAAATTTTATGCTAATAGACTATTAAATGGAGCTAGCCCGGAATACTTGCATGTAAAGAAATGAATTTAGGAGAAGATAGACATTGTAGAAAATTTATTTTAAAAACAAAATTTATATCCCACAAAAGATAAATGGAAACTTAGAGTAGAGCTGGCATAATCAAATAATAATTTCTCTCAGTTTAAGAGGACTGAATATTAGTAAAAATAATTTCTATAATCACACCTGGCAGAGATGGGCTGAAGGGAAATTAATTTTATGCTCTTTTCTCTTAAATTGCCTTAATCTTGATGTCTCTGCCAAAATCATTTTTGATGGCTTTTCATATCAGGGGCCTGGTTTCTCTCTGCTTTCAAGCTACAACCTCGGATTAGTTATGTACACTACATAGTCTTTTTGAGTTAAGGTTTTAAATTTTTGCCAGTTGTTATTTACATTTTATACTTTATTTTATTTACTGAATTGTTTTGTCCTCTGATATGAGCTGAAGGTTTATGTTTTTATTTTTGGGGACAGATATTTCCTTGGTTAGGTAGGCGATGTCATATAGTTAAGAATTTGGTGTTTGGAAAGTGCTCTGCTGCTTCAAATGGTGAGACATTGGTGAGTTATACAACCTTTCTCAATCTTATTCTCTTCACCCACAAAATTGGGATGATAATTTTTACCTAATAAGAAAACACAATATACATAAGAATATGTGGCACAGTGCCTGGTGTAAGTTGAATTGCAGTAGTTATTACTACTATTTTCAAATCCAATGAATTTCTAAGAACCTAGGGGCTGTCTGTCTGTTGGGAAAGTCATGGACATGCTCAGCCATCTCCCAACCCTCACCTCCCTCCCACCTTTTCTTTGGGTGCAGATGTTTCAAAATGTTTCCATTTTAAAGTCTGGTTGAGACAGTAGGTGTAATGGAACAGCCTGACTGAACCTTAAACCCAAAAGTGGGAACAAGCAGTTCCAGAGGCTTCTCAGGGTGGGAACTCTCAGCTGAGGGCCCCTTCCCCTGAGGTTGTATACATGCTCCACCATTGAGAAGCATGGATTTGTACCTCCTCACTGACATAAAGTAGGGCAGGCAGAGCTGCCATCCACTGACCCTGAACTGAGCAGGTGGCCTCTCCGGGAGACCAGCAACAGTGGGGTCTCTTCCCCTGCTCTTTTGGACCCTTTATGCTGTGTAGGTAATAAAGTGGTCATTAGCTGAAAGTTTCTGTTGTATTTGAGCCTGTGTTCCCATGATGCGCAGCTAGCAGGGTGTATAGGGAAGTATGGAGTGGGTTGATATTTTGGCCATTCTTTTCATCGCTTTCGTGTTCCTTTTTTATAGAAGTATCTTGGACAACACAGGACTCATGACTTAGTAGGCTAGACTGAAGGGTGACCTCTGCCCTACCTGCCCAGGTAGAGGTACCAACCTGTGGCTGGGGGACTTAAGGCATTGCTATCTTTGTCCTCTGGTGGAAGGGTAGCAAAAATGGGTCTTTGAAAACTCCCCCCACCCTCATGAATGCCAAGGAGCTACTGAGCTGGTTCTATGCTGAGATCAATGAGGTTGGGGCTTCCACTGCCCAGTGGACACTCCCCTGGCTCATGGACTCATGTTTGTTCTCATTCTGCAACCAGTTACACCAATACTCATGCCACCAAGACTGATCTTGAAGTTAGTATAAGGCTGATCATTATTCAGGAGACTATTAGAACTGAAAAAGGAGACCTGGTTTTGAAAATGAAAGTATGAGCTTTTACAGAGGAGATATGGCCTCTGAAAGGAATGGACAGAAGCCTGGGAAGGCTCTCCTCAAGTGGCTGTCCTGACTACATGAAGAGAGTACCACTAACACCCTGAACAACCAGACTGAAAGGAGGAGTCCTGACTGCCTCACATCCAACCCCATCTTCCAGCAAACCTTAGTCAGATGGAGTTAAGGGAGGAGGGGGCAAGAGGCGAGGGAGAAGCAGCTTCTGTTTGGGTCCTTCAGGGAGTCAGATGAGCATATCCCACTGTGGATGATGTCTCCTGAATTCCAGTTAAGTCCTGGAGGAACACAGAGGAAGCCAGTGTGTCATGGTCACATTGCAAAAACTGGGTATTGGCACATGGCTATTCCACCCCAAGAATTCCATTCCAGGTGGTTTAGCCCTCACCATTTTCCCATTTTCCAGTGGGACATTGATGATTTTGTTGGAAAGGAGCCTTCTGAATGGGGTGACAATCTTGTTTGTATCCCATGGCTTCCTCTGGGAGACACAATTGAGTATGTTTATTGTACCCTCCCTGCTTGGGGCAAGGGCTCCCTTGTTAGAAGGGTGGTTGCTATGGTAACGGACCAAAGAAGGCACCTGCCTGTTAACCCAGCAAATCCCAAGACCTGCAAGAAGGTTCAGCAGCCACTCCTATCTTTCAGGCTCCCACTATATTTTTGTGTCTCCTAGAGCAAGGGGTACCAAAGGACAACATGGATGGGATCAACAATGATGAACTTTGGGAAAAATATAAACTACACGGAGGGCCATGGCTCAACAGGGACAATCTACCCCCACCCAACCCCTTCCCTGCAATCCCCAGATATGGGCAGTAGTGGAGAAGGAGGATCCTGCAGATATCCTGCCTCTCCCTTCATCCCCAACTGAGAAGTATGGCCCCCAGGAGGAACATCTTCACACAGACTTGACTAAACTGAAGATGGCTTACTACCCACTGAAGTCCAAAGGCCCTAAGCCCCAGTGTGTGTACAATTTGGTGGCAGTGAGCAAACCTTTATGATGCTTTTAGATACAGGTGCCAGGTCACCATCATTCTGGGAGACACAGAGGGTAGGGGGCAACAAATAGCATTGGGAAGTTTCAGGCATTCCACATGGGGATGGGGATGATAGGTGTCCACTACTCTTGGGTTGGTCCTTTTGGCCCTTCGGCCACCACAGTGGTCATATTTTCCCACCAGAGAATGCATTATATGATTTGATATCCCTTCATTCCAGGGATGCCTATATGGATATGTTCCCCCATCTCAAGTAATTCTGGCCATTGCAGTTGAGTGATTGATGGACTGTGCACCCCTAGTGCTCCCATCTCCTCACTGCATTGTCCAACAGGGCTCTACTGCCTCCTCACTGGGGAACAGGACATTAAAGAAATCATAAAAGACCTTCTATTTGTGGTTGTCCTCTGCCCCAATATCTCTGCCTATAATAGCCCACTGTGGCAAGTGAAGAAGGCAAGTGGCATGACAACTGACTATAAACTATCAGGGCTTGAAGGCAGAAGTGTCCCCTTGGTGCTCATGGTCCCAGACATGACTCTCATGGAGCCATTATGTCCTCCACTGGAGTTTGATATGCAGTTGTTGACCTGGTGAATCCTTTTGTCTCCATTACCCTGGAAGGAAGACCATGGTCATTTCACTTTCCAGTGGCAAGGCCTATAGTATACCTTCCCTTTTCTGCCTCAGGGGTATTTAAACTCCCCACTATCTGCCACTAATGGATAGGATAGGATGTGAGTAAGTAATTCTACCTAAAGTACTCCAAGTGTTACATTACACTGATGACGTCATGTTGGTGGGCCAGAGCTAAGAGGAAACTGCTGAGGCATTACACACATTGCTAGCTGGGTGTATTAGTTAGGGTTCTCTAGAGAAACAGCATCAACAAGAGATACCTATAGATATGAGATTTATAAAAGTGTCTCATGCAACTGTGGGGATCGCATGAGTCCAAATTCCTTAAGGCAGGCAACAAACTGGCAACTACAATGAAGATGTTCGATGAACTCCTCAGGCAACGAACTTGCAACTTCAATGAATGTGTTCGATGAACTCCTCAGGAAACAAACTGCCAACTTCAATAAACACCTTAGGAAATGCTTTACTGGTCAGCCAAAGAAGAAGGGAAGGTTTTCTGTCTGTCTGGCTTAAAAGTTTTCAACTGATTGTGTTAAATCCAGCTGACTGCATTCTCTCATTGTGGAGGACACGCCCTTCGTTGACATCATCAGTTACAGCTGCAGCCAATTGACTGATGATTTAATAAACCAGCCTGTTGGTTTATTCACCATCCACAAATGTCCTCACAGCAATGTTTAGGCCAGTGCTTGCTTGACTAGACACCTGGGCACCATCACCTGGCCAAGTTGACACATAAGCCTAATCATCACACTGGGCTTTAGCAATCCAGGTTGGCTATAAATCCTGACAAGAAACAAGGCCCAGCCCAGCAGGTCACCTTCTTAAGCAGCAAATGTGGGAGCCTAGCATGATCCCTGACTCAGTAAAGAACAAATTATTATACGTAAAATCACCCACATCCCAAAAGGAGGCCCAGTGATTAATTGGGCAATTTGTATATTGTGCCATCATATTCCTCATCTCAGTATCCTCCTGGCACCCCTATATCAGGGAACACGAGAAGCAGGCACTTTCCACTGAGAAACAGGAAGGACCAGACCCTGTGAAGGCAAAGGCAGATTTCTCAGCCACCCTGCCTTTGGGACCTTTAGAGCCTGGATCTTTGCTGAAGCTACAGGTTTCTGTCACCTGGACCCAAGCTGACTGTCTCTCTTGCAGAAGGAGGAAGCAGCAGGAATTTGCAGACCCCCTGGGTTTTTGGACCAAGAAGTTCCCAGACAAATCCCAGTGCTACTTCCCCTTCAAGAGGCAACTTCTCTTATACTATTGGGCGTTAATGGAAATGGAAAGAATTACCAAGAGCTCTCAGGTCCTCCTGAGGCCAGAAAGCCCCATCATGTCCTGGGTAGTGGGTAATCAAAATCTCACTCAGGCAGTGCTCAACAACAGAGCATCATCAATTAGAAGTAGTACATTCAGATCATGCTTGCCTGGGTCCCCAAGTAGTGACACACTTGCATGAGCAGGTGGCAGATGATCATGTTGCAACACCAGAGGAAGGCCCTTCCCTCCCTGCATTGGCATTCTGGGGACACAGACTCAAAGATACCCCACCAGATGCTCAGTGCTAGTTCATTGATGGATCTGCCAAACCGAAGACTTCTGGTGTCCAATGGCAGCAGCTGCTGTTTCCCTTGCCTTGAGCAGACTATGTGTCACCTTTGGTGCTGGAAAAAAAGTGCCCAGTAGACCAAATGACAAGTGGTCCTCTCTGCCCTGGAACAAATGGACCCCAGTACTCCTGTGTCCTGCTGACTGACTCAATGACTTAGCAGTCAGGACAGGTTCATGGAGGGAATATGATTGTGGGGAAGGCTAGGGGAAGGGACCTTTGGAAGCAATTGGAGGTGTGGAAAGATACCATCTATGGCACTCACGTTGAACACAATGAACATCATTGGAAAAGACCTAGCTGAGGAATCACTGAGTTGCTTTTCACTCCCACTGAAGCTGGAGGTCCTCCTAGGAGAGAGGCAGAAGATGAACCCTGTCCAAAAGATGAGGACAATGAACAGTGCCATCTGTAAAATAGCTGAATTTTCCATGGTTACTTTTGCCACTGGGTGCATCCACCACCGAACTGGACATGGATTCTGACACCATGAAATTTTGAGCCCAGGAACACAGAGGTCTCTGATTAAGAGAGGCAAAATCTGTCATTTACCAATGTGAGAGGATGTCAACTACAAGCCAGAGCCCCAAAAGGGCTAGGAGCTATTCCCAGAGGTGACACACTGGGCTGCTTATGACAAATAGACTACATTGGCCTTCTCCCACCATCCTAATGTTTGCCCCATGCCTTGACTGTGGTAGACACCTATTCAGCTATGGCCTTGCCTTTCTAGTTCATCATGCAGATGCAGTACATACATGGGTGACCTTTGAGAAGCAGCTCTGCCACACTTTGGGATACCCAGATAATATCCTCTCTGACTAAGTATCCCACTTTACTGCACGATCCATTCAATGATGGGCCCAGACTCACAGAATTAAACAGACCATCCACATCACCCACCACCCACATGCAGCCAGCATTGTGAATTACTGTAATGGCTGCCTGAAAAAGGAGCATTGGCGTGTACACCCTGATGACTCTTTCTGGAGGGACTTTCCACCTTACTCAGGCCCTCTGGAAGCTGAACTTAGCAGTTCTCCAGAACAGACACACAACTTTGTCCTACTTTCTAGAACAGAGAGGGAACAACCATTTGGAAGGAACCCAATACTTGTTGTGCTTCTGCACTTATTCCCATCAAGATCAGGATTGGCCCAGAAAGACAGACCAAGGACACACCACTTGGGACTCTCCTTTTCAGCCATTATCAGAGGATCATTCTGCTTTTTACCCCATTACAAGCTCCACACGATTCCAAGGAGGTGGGAGGTTGGGGCACCAGGCAGAGGGGTGGGAAGAAGAGAGTAGATCTAGAAATGCTTAAAATACATGGAGTGACAATACAGCAGGCTGGGCCCAGGAGGGCTGACACACACATACTGTAGGTTAGTGGGTGATGCCTACTCCTGGTTAGACCACCAGTTTCCTTGGGAATGTTCATGGGAGAGCTTTGAGGCATCCTGACAATTCCCGTCTATCAGGAAGTGGCAGAAGTCAGCCCAAATATATCAGTAAGGCCTTCACATCAATAGGAAAGGGGTAAGGTTATAGCTCAAAGCAAGGGACAAACATAGCTGGTGGCCTTAGAGGGAAAGATAAGTTACTACTCTGGCAGGGAACCTAACTGCTGGATCTTCCATCCAACTTCTTGCTCCCTCTTCCCTCTTTGTTGAGTCCAGATTGCTACTCAAGGATCTTGTTTTCCCTGCTTCATATCTGAACTAACATCAGGAAGTCCTTCATTTATGACCTGTGAAAAGATAATGGCACAGCACTCTTCTTCTCTACACTCTGGACAACCTGTTGGGATGCAACAACTCTTGCTATAATGAAACTGGCAAGTAGCTCACTCATCTTTTCAATTTACTGTCTCAAGCAAAGCTTGATTTGCCTGAGTCGTGGAGGAGAAGGGGTCCATGGTTCTGAATTTGCATCTCAGCAGATCATTAATACCCCGGCTGGAAGTAAGCATCAATGAACATTTAACTCTAGAGGTTCATTCTAGCCCAGCAAGCTGTGTCTGCTGTTGCTAATACCTCCTGCTATACAGGGATTAATACCTCAGGGTAAGTGGAATAAGAGGTGATTAAAATCCAATAGCAAGCCAACTGGCTGCAAAGTGTACAAACAGATTGCATGTGGGACCTCTTCAGGTATCTCCTGGGGGATGGGGTGCATGGATGCTACCATTACTCCAGACAGGCCTAATCACCCTGCTTGAAGTAATGGAATGCATAGGTGAAGCCGTCCTGATGTGCTGCAACCACTGGTGCTCCCAGAGATTTACTGTATACACTGTTGAGAGCCATGGAGCAGCAGGCCCAACTCATCACCACTTTCATGTCTCAGGTTGGAGGGAGGCTTATGTTGTCTGAGCTAATGCAGAGGAGTAGGCTAGGCCTGGTCAAGGGGTTGGGGAAAACCTGGACCCACTCAGCAGTCATCTCCCAGGCTTTGCATACCATACTCCTTTTCTTTGTGTGCAGATGTTTCAAGATGTTTCCAGATGTTTCTATTTCACAACCTAATGGAATGGTCTGACTAAATCTGAAACCCCAAACTGGGAACAACCAGTTCCAACTGTTTATGAGGATGGGAATTCTCAGTGGCAGGGACCCCTCCCACTGGGGTTGTATAAATGCCCTGCTGTCAGGAAGTACAGATTTATCTTTCCTCTTTGAAGCTAAGTGGGGTTTGCAGAGCCATCCACCAACCTTGACCTGAGCGGTTGGCCTCCCCCAAGACCAGCCATGATGGAATTGCTTCCCTGATCTTTGGACCCATTGTGCTGTGTAAGTAACAAAGGGGTCACGTAATGGAAGTCTAGGTTCTGCCTGACCTGTGTTCCCACAGCACCATGTAGAAACCTGCTCCACACTGTTATTCTGATTTGTAAAATCAACCCTCTTTAAAGTGCTTTTTCTAAAGATTCTGTGTCAGCCTTTCTCTCTCTTTTTTTTTTTTTTTCAGGGCATGTAGGGCACTGTGCTTCATATCCTCTTCAAAACTTTCTCCC
Source organism: Choloepus didactylus (assembly GCF_015220235.1). NCBI lineage: Eukaryota > Metazoa > Chordata > Mammalia > Pilosa > Megalonychidae > Choloepus > Choloepus didactylus. Next base: position 185,685,518 of record NC_051309.1, on the reverse strand, counting down.
TTATGACACAGCCTGTTAATAAGTCTGCCCTAACCATTTCTTGCTCCTCATAGACACTGAAAACTATTTTCCAAATGACTAGTGATGTGATATTCCCTTTTCTTTCTCCTTTTAGTCATTTCATATATTCTGATGCACCATAACAGTAACTATTCACACATACAAATTCTGGGCAAGAAAATTTACCAGTATCTCAGCCCAAGTTGATTGTGCACTAGGAATCCTGAAAAAGACTCATAAAGCATAGCATTTAGCACATTTGTATAATCTGGAAGGATGGATATTAGTGGAGTTTTATTTAAATAAATATATTTAAGAGATATGGGATAAGATGGTAGGAGTGTGGTTTTTAAATATCCCCAAATCTACCTGTGAAAATTTGACAAAGCAATTGAACCCTTAAATTACAGAAACAAAGCCATGTGATGAGATGTTACCATGAAACCCAAAATATGACTGGGTTATGTGAAATCTCCAATAGCAGCAACACCATATGCTCTCAGAAAGTAGGCAGGAAGAAAAAATGGAAGATAAAGAGAAAATCCCTTCTAGGAGAAATCCCAAATTTTCAAAATTTACTAATGAGAAAGGTCAGCAGTCCAGTCTAAGAACAATAAGTGAAATTAGGAAGATTTTCAGGCACCAGTTTATGAGTGCAAATGTAACTATAAGGTTTGATTGTGCTGGAGCAGTCTAGGTCCTAAGATTTTGAAATTAACCATCTGAAATCCCTATTAGGACTAAGATGACACTCCATTAGACCTCACATCTCCCTGGGCTGTAGAATGGAAACATACTGAAACATCTGCACACCAGAGAAAAGGAAGGGGCTAGGTCAGAGCTGAGAGCTGTGTCCTGACTCCCCTGGCACTGCCCATTGAAGAATGGAATTCCAACTGAGCAGGGCAAGGAACCTAAGTGAAAGAAAAGGAGACTCTCCAACAAAGATCAGAAAAGGGAATTCTCAGATGATCTAAAAAAAAAAATCCAAGGTCATTCACTAGTTAGGAAGAAATAATACAGCTCACAGAAGATAATAGTTCATAATTGTGAAGATACATATTGTATCCTGGTTAATCCTTCCCTCCTGAGAGCATTGGAAAACCCATTCCAGTTAAATATGAGCAATAGAAAGTGACTGCACTTAGGCAACATAAATCTTTTTGTTTCAAGACTGTAGTGAGGGGAATAACATTTTTACAGGGATTATTCCTGGAGTCTGAATAAACTCTAAAAAAACCTTGCACACAAGTAGGTCAAAGCTGTGCTCTAATTTCAACAAAGAAGAAGGACAAAACTAAAAGACATTTAAAAATACTAGAGGATATAAAAGTTTAGCATAATTCAGACTGTTAAATTTAGAATTTAGATGTTTCAAGAAAAGGAAGTTTTGAAAAGAGATTAGACAGAAATCAGAACAGAATTAGAAATAAAAGAAAAAAATCCACAAATGAACACTAAATGAGAAAAAGCACAAAAATTAATACACTTAATGAATAATGCCTTAATGTTATAGAAGACAGAAAGGAGGAAAATTAAAAATAAAGATAAAAAAGTAAGGAAGGAAAAAGAGATCCAAAATGGCAGATTAGGAGAGACAGAGCAAGATCTTCTCCATGAAAAACACTAGATAAAAGACAGAAAGTGCTCCAGAACACCAGATCCAGCATTGCACCGGCTGGGCAAGCTCGGCTAAAGCCACAGGGACTGTGCACCTGGTGAAACCAAGAGTCTGCACTCAGAAACAAATGAGTGAGGCTGCTAGGGAAATGGTATCCACACTGTGGTCAGGAGAAACTGGGGTCAGCATTTGGAGGGGGATTAATTTAAAAACCCCAAAAGCAGCTGCGGATCCAGCAGCGATCGCCATGCAGTTGACCATGGCGGAGAGTGCCTTCCATGCCCCAGGCACCCACCTCAGTATCTGGCATGGATGATAGCCTCTCACACCCCACATATAATTGTCCTGGAGCTTGGAAGGCAGCAGTCCACAAAAGGGGGAAATTACCATGCCAGTACAGCCATCTTTTCAGTGGGCTGGGAACGCCCCTGTGTGGCACTATGGCCCAGAACTACGCTGCACAGTCAAGCATGGCAGGGAGTGCCTTCCATGCCCTGGGTACCCACCTCAGTATCTGGTGTGGATGATATCATTTTGCACACCTGCAGCTAATTGTCCTGGAGCTAGGAAGGCAGAGGTGTGTGAAAGGGGGAAATTACCATGTCCCATACAGCCAACTTTTCAGTGGGCTGGGAACACCCCTGTGCAGCACAGCTACCCAGAGCTTCCCTTGGAGATTCTGCTTGCTTGTGACATTGCACAGTCTTGCCTCCATGGAGGCCTATGGAGGGCAAAGCTCTGTGGTGGGGTCCCACACGGAAGTCCCAAGGCCTTTCACCAATCCCAGGGATTTGTGGGCCCACAGCAGTGCAACAGCTTTAAGTCTCCAGGAACTGCTGGGAGATTTGAGTTTTAAAGCCTCCTTCCCTCCCTAACTGCACAGGGCACACCCCCCCAACTTCAGGGCTGGCTGTACCAACTACACATGGAAATTTGGTGCACTTATTGGTCCCCCACAAGATTTGGACCCCCACTTGTGGCATAGATGAAGTTGGGGAGAACTGGCTTGAGGATAATAGGTGGCTCGGGGGGCTCCATCTACTGGTAAGTCAGTGAAAGTGCACTCCACCAAGCTATAGCTCTGACAAGTTATACATAATTGTTCAAATAAATCTGCATATACTAAAAGAACCCTAGCAAGGTAAACAAATGCCAAGAGGCCAAAAACAACAGAAAATTTTAAAGCACATGAAGAAGCCAGAAGAGATGAATAACCCAAACCCAAACACACAAATCAAAAAACCAGAGGAGATACAGTACTTGGAGCAATTAATCAAAGAAGTCATCACAAACAACAACATCATGACAAAGGACATGAAGAAGACCCTAGAAGAGCATAAAGAATTTGCAAGAGTAAATAAAAAATAGATGATCTTATGGAAATAAAAGAAACTATTGATCAAAATGAAAAGATTCTGGATACACACCGTACTCAATTAGAGGAAGATAAGGAAAGAATAAGCAAACTCAAAGAATACAGAATGGAAAGTGGAAGTACAAAAGAAAGAATGGAGAAAAAAATAAAAAAAAACTGAAATGGATCTCAGGTATATGATGGACAACATTAAGCGCACAAGTATAAGAATCATTGGTGTTCCAGAAGGGGAAGAGAAGGGTAAAGGTCTAGGAAGAGTATTCAAAGAAATTGTCGGGAAAAGCTTCCCAACCCTGCTAAACAACATAAATATGCAAATCATAGATGCCCAACAAACTCCAAACAGAATAAATCCAAATAAATCCACATATTCTGATCAGATTGTCAAATACTGAAGAGAAGGAGCAAGTTCTAAAAGCAGCAAGAGAGAAGCAATTCACCACATACAAGGGAAACAACATAAGACTAAGCAGTGACTATTCAGCAGCCACCATGGAGGTGAGAAGGCAGTGGTATGACATATTTAAAATTCTGAAGGAGAAAATTTTCCAACAAAGAATTCTTTATCCAGCAAAGCTCTCCTTCAAATTTGAGGGCGAGCTTAAAATTTTCACAGACAAACAAATGCTGAGATAATTTGCTGAGAGACCTGCCCTACTTGAGATACTAAAGGAAGCCCTACCAGCAGAGAAACAAAGGAAAGAGAGAGAGAGATGGAGAAGAGCTCAGAACTAAAGAGATTTAGTAAGGGTAAGTTAAAGGAAACAAAGAGAGGGGAAAAAATATATCTTACAAACGTAAACCAAAGGATAGGATGGCTGATTCAAGAAATGCCTCCACAGTAATAACATTCAATGTGAATTGATTAAACTCTCCAATTATAAGATATAGATTGGCAAAATGGAGTAAAAAAAATGAACCATCAGTATGTTACTAACAAGAGACTCATCTTAGACAAAGAAATTGAAAGCGAAAGGATGGAAAAAATATTTCATGCAAGCTACAGCCAAAAGAAAGCAGGAATACCAATATTAATCTCAGATGAAATAGACTTTAAATGCAAAGATGTTATAAGAGACAAAGAAGGTCACTATATACTAATAAAAGGGACAATTCAACAAGAAGTAACAATCATAAATGTTTATGCACCCAATCAAGGTGCCCCAAATTACAAGAGAAAAACCTTGGCAAAACTGAAGGAAGCAAATAAAGTTTCCACAATAATCATGGGAGACTTCCATACATCACTCTCTCCTACAGAAAGATCAAACAGAGAGAGAACCAATAAGGAAACTGAAAACCTAAACAATCTGATAAGTGAGTTTGAATTAAAAGACTTATTTAGAACACTACATCCCAAATCACCGGGCTACACATTCTTCTCTAGTGCTCATGGAACTTTCTCCAGAATAGATCATATGCTGGGCCATAAAAAAAGCCTCAATAAATTTAAAAAGTTTGAAATTATTCAAAGCACATTCTATGACACAATGGAATACAATTAGAAATCAATAACCATCAGAAACTTAGAAAATTCACAAATATCTGGAGGTTAAACAACACACTCCTTAACAATCAGTAGGTAAAAGAAGAAAGAGCAAGAGAAATTGCTAAATATATAGAGGCAAATGAAAATGAGAACACAACATATCAAAGCTTATGAGATGCAGCAAAAGTGGTATTGAGGGGGAAATTTATAGCACTAAAATGTATACATTAAAAAGGAAGAAAGAGCTAAAATCAAAGAACTAATGGAACAACTGAAGGAGCTAGAAAATGAACAACAAACTAATCCTAAACCAAGCAGAGGGAAAGATATAACAAGGATCAAAGCACAAATAAATGACAGAGAGAACAAAAAAACAACAGAGAGAATAAATAACACCAAAAGTTGGTTCTTTGAAAGGGTCAACAAGATTGAAGAGCCCCTAGCTGGACTGACAAAATCAAAAAGAGAGGATAACCAAGCAAACAAAATAATAAATGAAAGAGACAACATTACTGCAGATACCAAAGAATTAAATATATATATATGAGGATACTATGAACAATTGTATGCCAACAAACCAGATAATGTAGAAGAAATGGGCAACTTCCTGAAAACAAATGAACAACCTAGACTGACCAGAGAAGAAACAGGAGACCTCAACCAACCAATCACAAGCAAAGAGATCCAATCAGTCACCAAGAAGTTTCCCACAAATGAAGGCCCAGGGCCAGATGGCTTCACAGGGGAATTTCACCAAACTTTCCAAAAAGAACTGACACCACTCTTAAACTCTTTCAAAACATTGAAGAAAATGGAACAATATTAACTCATTTTATGAAGCTAATATCACTCTAATACCAAAACCAGGTAAAAATGCTACAAGAAAGGAAAATTGCAGGCCAATCTCCCTAATGGATATAGATGCAAAACTTCTCAACAAAATACTTGCAAATTGAATCCGAAGACACATCAAAAAAAATCATACACCATGACCAAGTGGGGTTCATTCCAGGCATGCAAGGAAGTTTTAACATAAGAAAATCAATCAATGTAATACAGCACATTAATAAATTAAGAAGGAGAAATCAAATGATCATCTCAATAGATGCTAAAAAAGCACTTGACAAAATCCAGCACCTTTTTTTGATAAAAACACTTCAAAAGGTAGGAAGTGGAGGTAACTTCCTCAATGTGATAAAGGGCATGTATGAAAAACTCATAGCCAGCATAGTACTCAATGGCAAGAGACTGAAAGCCTTCCCTCTAAGATTAGGAACAAGACAAGGATGCCCACTGTCACCATTGTTATTCAACATTGTGCTAGAAGTGCTAGCCAGAGCAATCTGACAAGATAAAAAATTAAAGGCATCCAAATTGGAAAGGAAGAAGTAAAACTGTCATTATTTGCAGATGATATGATCTTATGTCTATAAAACTCTGAGAAATCCATGACACAGCTACTTGAGCTAATAAATTTAGCAAAGTAGCAGGATACAAGATTAATGCACATAAGTTAGTAATGCTCCTATACACTAGAAATGACCTAACTGACGAGACACTCAAGAAAAAGATACCATTCTCAATAGCAACTAAAAAAATCAAGTACCTAGGAATAAACTTAACCAAAGACGTAAAAGACCTATACATAGAAAACTACACAACTTTACTAAAAGAAATAGAAGGGGACCTAAAAAGGTGGAAAAATATTCCTTGTAAATGAATAGGAAGGCTAAATGTCATTAAGATGTCAATTCTACCCAAACTCATCTACAGATTCAATGCAATTGCTGTCAAAATTCCAACAACCTACTTTGAAGACTTAGGAAAGACAATTATCAAATTTATATGGAAGGGAAAGATGCCTCAAATTTCTAAAAACATTCTAAAAAATAAAAACAAAGTGGGAGGACTTACACTCCATCACTTTGAAGCTCATTATAAAACCACAGTAGTTAAAACAGCATGGAACTGGCACAAAGATAGACATGTTGATCAATGGAATCGAATTGAGAAAACAGAGATAGACCTCCAGATCTACATTTGGCTGATTTTTGATAAGTCCCCCAAAACCACTGAACTGGGGCATAACAGTCTATTCAACAAATGGGGCTGGGAGATCTGGATATCCATATCCAAAAGAATGAAAGAGGACCCCTACCTCACACCCTACACAAAAATTAACTCAAAATGGATTAAAGACCTCAATATAAGAGACAGTACCATAAAACTCCTAGAAGATAATGTAGGGAAACATCTTCAAAACCTTGTATTAGGAGGTTGCTTTCTAGACCTTACACCCAAAGCACAAGCAACAAAAGAAAAAATAAATAAATGGGAACTCCTCAAACTTAAAAGCTTCTGTACCTCAAAAGAATTTGTCAAAAAGGTGAAGAGGCAGCCAACTTAGTGGGAAAAAGTATTTGGAAACCATGTATCTGACAAAAGACTGATATCTTGCATATTTAAAGAAATCCTACAACTCAATGACAACAGTACAGACAGCTGAATTATAAAATGGGCAAAAGATATGAAAAGACAGTTCTCTGAAGAGGAAATACAAATGGCCAAAAAACACTTAAAATAATGTTCAGCTTCACTAGGGAGATGAAAATTAAGACTACAATGAGATATCATCCCACACCAATTAGATTGGCTGCCATTAAACAAACAGGAAACTAGAAATGCTGGAGAGGATGTGGAGAAATTGGAACTCTTATTCGTTATTAGTGAGACTGTATAATGGTACAGCCACTCTGGAATTCAGTCTGGCGGTTCCTTAGAAAACTAGATACAGAGTTACCCTTTGATCCAGCAATTGCACTTCTTGGTATATACCCAGAAGATCTGAAAGCATGACATGAACAGATAACTGTATGCCAATATTCATAGCAGCAATATTCATAATTGCCAAAAGATGGAAACAACCCAAATGTCCTTCAACAGATGAGTGGATAAACAAAATGTGGTATATACACATGGTGGAATACTATGTGGCAGTAAGAAGGAAGAGTGTTGTGAAACATATAACAACATGAATGAACCTTGAAGACATAATGCTGAGCGAAATAAGCCAGGCACAAAAAAGAGAAATGTATGTTACCACTAATGTGAACACTGTGAAAAATGTAAAATAAATGGTTTATACTGTAGAATGTAAGGAACCTAGAGATAGACAACAAATAGTGAAGGGGGAACAATAATCTAATAAGAACAGATAAGTTATGGGGGGTAAACTTAATGTTCTGGGAATGCTCAGGGATGACTATGGTTTATTAATTTCTGGGGAGTACCATAGGAACAAGTTCACAGAAATGTAGTTATTTTAAGTTATTTGTTTTTCTTATTCCTTTTTTGGGTTATAGTCTGTCTACTTTCTTGGGGTAGGGTAGGAATATGTTGGAAGCAATATAGTTATTTTAGGTTATTTGTTTTTTATTATTCCTTTGTTTTGGTCTTGTTTGAAATGTTTTTTTGTTTGTTTTTTTAAATTTTTTGATAAAGTTAAAAGAACAATGAATGAGTGTGAAAAAAAAGTAAATGAACAATGCAGGGAGGAGAGGAATGGAATGTTTTGGATGTTCTTTTTTATTTTAGTTTCTATTTTCTTTTTGGGAGTAATAAAAATGTTCAAAGATTGATTGTGGTGATCAGTGCACAACTATGAGAAACTGACTATATGCTTTGAAGGATTGTATGTTATGCGAATATATCTCAATAAAATTGCTTTAAAAATTAAAAAACAACAAAATAAAATTTAAAAAAAGTAGGGAAGAAAAAAATTAGAAAAAAGTGATTAGACATAGCATATGGCACAGAAGGTCCAATGCAATAGCACGATAGAAAGACAAGAATCTCTAACTCAAGTAACTGTCTGAAATAAAAGTTAACTTGAAATTACATATTGAAATGACACTAATGGTACCTGGGACTACTGGACCAGATTGGGCAGCACTGAGATATACTCTAGTAAGACTACTGGAATTTAAAGGCGCAGGGAAAACATGGGCATCCCCATAAAAATATCAGATTCCTTATACGGAACAGAAGTGGAGTTGATGTGAGATTTTTTACAAACAATACTTTGTGCCAAAAGGCAATGGAGTAACATATTTAAGATACTCAAGGAAAGAAACAGAATTGTTTTGAAGTGAGCATTGTATATCCAGGTGACTTGATCTTCAAATGTAAAGTTTGCAAAAAACAGCTTTTTGTATATTTAAATATCAGATCCATTTAGAATTTAACTTAGCATATGGTGTGATAATAGATCTAATTACATATTTTTATATTGCTCTTCAATGTCCTAAAAACACTTATAAAAAGCCCTTTTTTCATGGGATTTTTCTGCCTTTATCTTTTACTAAATCTCGAAATAGAAAATATATTGCTGTTAGATACCAATATTTTCAGCATTTCAGGAAATAATTCCAAATATAAAATCCTACATATATATTTCTTACATATATGACATACTTGTACACATACATACACATTACATAAACCCTGAAGTCTTAATAAACTCATGAGATATTTTCTCTTTGCCAAAAATCCCACCAGCCTCACTACATAATTCATTAACTCTCTTCACCAATCAACACAATAGTAAAGAGCAAAGCAAGGGTCCAGACTGTGGTTTCTAAATTCCACTTCTCACTAAAAGGAACCAGATCTACATGAAGAAATTTGGAGTAGAAAATGTAAAAAATGAATTTGAAACTCATCATTATATTGGAAAACAAGAAAACTATAAGATTACTGGAATTATTTCAAAAGCAATCCAGAGTCAATTTGAAGAACATCCCATTGGTCAAAAGATCAAACAATTTGAACAAGAAAAATAGTATTAAAAATGGATAGGAGTAAAATCTATGAATTCTAATATCAACAACAACATAAAACAAAATAGATTTCAAAACACTTTATTTGCTACTTTTAGAGAATGTTAAGTAAAAAAAATCATTATTCAGAAAAAAATGATGGGAAAATAACAGAAAATAAGTTTGTCTGCCTTTCCTGTATACTTCTGTCATTTGAAAACAAAATCTTGTTGAAAAAAAATCTTCATAGAAATATTTCAGCTAGTAATTGAGGAAGGACTAATATATAAGAAAATTTCTTATTTGCAAATGTCTAGTGAAATGACGGACCTGGAATATTATAATCATCGGCAGATAACATCAAAAGAAAAAAGGAGGGAAGGAGGAAAGGAAGGAAGTTAGGAAAAGGGATAAGGAGGGATGGAGGGAGGAAAAAGGAAGAGGTGAAGAGGACATAAGAGAGTGTGAGAAAACAAGAGAGGTGGAAGGAGGGAGAAGAAAAAACTGATGTATCTTTTCTGAAAGATGTGCACATCACTGAAGAAGGACTCTTACTGAAAAACTGAACCAAAAGCACATCAAGACTTCCTATCTAGCAACCAGATAGCAGGAAATACAAGGGACAGAGAAATTGATTAAAAATTACCATAGGAATGCCTCAGAAAAATGCAAACTGTAGAGTACTCTATAATAGTCAAAATAACTGGTTTCTTTGACAAATAAATTTGGCAAGAAAAACAACAACAAAACCAGTTACCTGAAGATTCAAAGAAATTCAAGAAACATCTAAACAAACTGCAATGTGTGGATCTTTAAGTCTGATTTGTACAAACCAGTTGTAATGAAGAAATTAGAGAAATTTGAACATTCTCTAAATTTTGGATGATAGAACTTATTTAGTCAAATAATATATGTGATAATTGTATTATGATTATGATTTTTTAAAACAGTCTCTGTTTTATATATTCATGCTGGAAAATCTATGGGAAACAATGTTTTGGTTTATGGAATTTGCTTCAGAATTATTCATTTATGATGGAGTGAGTGGATAGGGATATAGAGGAAATAAAATTACTGTGAATTAAATGCTGAAGCTAGATGATGGGTATATAAGAGTTCATTATGCTATTCTCCCTACATATGAATATGTTTGAAATTTTCCATAATATAAGGTCATATAAGGTATAAATAAATAAATAGTAAATATCCTCCCCCTGAATTTTCCCTCAATTTTTGCTCTAATAGTTTTGACAGTCATTGTTATTAAAAGATAACCATATTGTAGATCTTTCTATGCTCTTTCTTTTGTGACCATAAAGAAAATGTAGTGCTCATTTAGGAGCTAGGCTTCAGGAAACAAGAATGAAAATAGAGATCTGGTAATCTCCTGTTAGAATCTTCTCCTTTCCCATGGATACATTAAAGAATGAAGCTCTTATTTTGTGACTATTTACCATTATCCTTATATGAGAAACTGTGCTTCTAGCTGGAAATAAGATTTGAAGTAAATTCATGATTAATGTTGGAACTCAAGTTTCTAGTTGAAATGCTTTATTTAAACATTTTCCGCAAAATAAAAGAATTCAAATATAACTTTAAAAATATTTTATTCATGCAACAGTATCCAATACAGTTAGAGATATGCACTATGTTTCAAGTTTAAGTCAGATGAAAGTAATTATATAAGATTTAAATACATGTCTCTTATTTGATACAATGAATGTCTTCCTAAAAGATTACATGTATGTTGTATTGGTACAAGAAGTTGTGTTTTGAGTTACTAAAATGGTAGGTTATTTTCATAGTATGCCCACAATTTCTCCCATGTTTTAAGTTTTGTTCTATATTGTTGTGGTTTTGGCATCAAACCTTTATTATTATAATATCCACAACTTAATGTGATATAAAATTTTAAACATGGGAATTTTTTAACTAATTATTTTCATGTTTTATTTCCTTTCCCATTCTATAAGCAAAATTATTGCTGGTAATATCCTGAAAGAAAAATTTATCCAAGGTATTTTTATTATTTTATATATCCTCCTTTCCTCAAACTGGCATATCCTGCTGACTCTTACTCCTGGTTCTTTGATCCTGGAAACAGCAGGAATCATAAATCTCTGTTTCAAGCCATACTAATCATGCTTCAACATTCAGCAGGAATAGCCAGCCAGAGACACTTACAGCTTGTATTTGTTAACATTTTATTACTGCAGGAAATATTTTAAGTGATATTCCATTCCCAGATACTATTTTTCTGAATGATTGATGAAAACTAGAGATCAGAGCCCTCCTTAACAGGCTTGTCACATGTTCTGTTAAGATTAAGATTTAAGTAAAAAAGTATGTAAAAATATATAGAGAATTTATAAAGTTTTAGAGTTTAATAATTATCAGTGCTGTCTCAATTTCTTTAACTTTTACAATTATATAATCACAAATAATGATTTAAATGTAAAGATCTAATGTAGTTATACATGGAAAATACCATGAGGCAACTCACATCATTGTGAAGCTTTTTCGTCATCTATTTATATACTGTTGGATTTGGTACGGTACTTTTTCACCTGTGTTCTTCAGTGGAGTTTTGATGTCAAAGTTATATCGGGACTCATAAACATGAGCTGGTAAAGTTTATGTTTCATTTTTCATTAGAAGATTTTATGTATTATTAGAATGGTGTATTCCTTGGAAATTTTACATATCACACATGATATATAGAAAAAAAAACATAAGTCAAATCAATTGATTAAGTATAGGTAATTTTTTAAATATTTGAAATGTCATTCTTCTGAATCATTTTTCTATGTCGTATTCTCTGTGCAGAATTGCATACTATTGTGGAATAGGGTAATGAGGTATTTCTTAGAAAAATGCTGTATTAATCTCTGCAGGAACTTTTCCTAGCCATTGACACCCATTCTGAAAATTAGAGTTATTATAATTAGAATGACTTGACCTCTTTTGAACGTGACAAGAGAAGGTTATCCTATAACAGTCAGGACTCATGTTCCTTCCTTGAGTGGTCTTAAAAGGGCTTCTGAACTGGAATATCAAGGGGTATCAAAGTGAACATTCATGCAAATAGGAATAACAATTAAGTTTGCTGCCTGGCCAATAGTAAATATAAAACTTTCTGGTGCTGAGATGCATCTTTGTTTCAGAGATGTTAAAATATGTAAAAGTGTACACTATTGAATTATTAAAATATGGTATTTAAAGCTATTTTATCAGGTAAATTGAAATTTATAAACATATCTATCTGAGGTACTAAATTTTTATCATTATGAAATGATCCTTTGTATCCCCAACTGAAGTTTTCTTTGGGTTAATATTGACAGTATATTTTTTCTCCCTTTTACTTTGAATATTTATGTATATACTCCAGTTAAGGGATTGGTAACTATGGCATGTGGGCCAAATTCAGCTGAGTTACTGTTTTTTGTTGTTGTTTTTAACGCATTTTCATTGTAAACTTTAACATATATCGTAAAAGTGATAAATTTCAAAGTATGATTTAAAAAGTAGTTAGAAAGCAAATTTCAATGAATGTCATGGTTCACAGTTCCACAACTTCTGCTATTTCCATTATTGTAAAATGTAACATGCATACAGAAAGGTGATAACTTCCTACGTACAGCTCAACAAGCAGTTATATAGGTAATTACAAAAATTGTTATGGGTTACAGTTCCACAGTTTCAGTTTGTTCCTTATTATAAAATATAGGGTATATACAGAAAGGTGGAGACTTTCAAAGCACAATTCAATGAGTAACTGTAGAGCAAATTTCAAAGGATATTATAGGTTACAGTTCCACCATTTCATTTACCTCCTTCCAGCTATTCCAACACCACGGCATCTAAAACACTCTCTGTGTGTGTGTGTGTGTGTGTGTGTGTGTGTGTAAAGTTTCAGTATTCATAGACCTTAGTTAAATCTTATCTTGTGTTCTACCCCTTCCTCTCACTTAATCTCTTTCTCCATTTTCACGGGTGTCTAGACAGTGAGCACCCTAACTTGTTCATATTGAAAGGGGGTGTCGACAATATGGGGAAGGGGGCTGCATCTAATTGTCATTATCAAAGAGGCTATTGCCTCTGGGTTTTAGGACTTGTCTGGCATAGGAAAACTTTGGTGGATTTAAGTTTCTGAGAGATGAAACTTAGCAAATGAATCCTTTATAGAATTTCAGGTTGGAACCCAGTATTTGTGGACTACTTTTGGTAGGGTAGGGGCATGGCACACTGTGGATATTTGGGATGTCTAGCTGGAGCTTGCATAAAAAAATCCTGCAGGATACCCTCTCAACTCTATTTGGAATCTCTCAGCCACTGTGACCTCTGCTTGTTACCTTTTATCCCCCTTTTGGTTAAATAGGTATTTCAATCTCTACTACCAGGACCAGGGAATCATGTCCCACATCACCAGAAAGATTCACTCCCCTGGGAGTCATGTACCTCATGGTGGGGTGTGTGTGTGTGTGTGTATGAATTTATTTGCTGAGTTGGGCTTAGAGAGAGAAAGGCCACATCTGAGCAACAAAAGAGGTTCCCTGGTGGTGCCTCTTCGGCATAATTATAGGAAGGCTCAGCCTCCCATTTACAACCCTAGGTTTCACAAGATCAAGCCTCAAGTCAATTTTTATTTCCATAATTTATTTTAAAATACAATATTCTAAAATATATCTATGCCTAATGGTATAAAATAAAATGGCAGTGATGCCAGGAACAAGACCTCTAATTTCCCCAAATATTTTTCTTCATCTCTTCACTGCTTATTAATCCTATCACAAGAGGAAGGAAAAAAAGTTATGAGGTGATATTATAAAATCAATCAAGTCACTTACTTCTACACTTTCTATTTAAAAATGGTTAAAGGAGGAAGAAGCTTATAGAAGATAATCCATGCAATTACATTTCCCCTATTAGCACTTTGGCTCTGTCAACTCATACACTCTATGATTTGATCCTGTAGATTATGTCTCTTGATTAGTATTACAAGTTAGTGATCAAAGGGATTTTATAGAGAGACAGATAAAATAATTTAGATAATGCATAGACTAAAATGATATCTGAGAGTTTAATAGGCAGTTTAACAGCTTCCAAATAAAATGTGGTGTCTCCAAAAATAAGAACATTATACCACTGAAAACACTAATGAATGAATTGCTGCAATGAGTTGGTTGAACACATTAAAAAGCAACTAACCAAGAGTAAAATGGATTAAGAAAGAGTTTATGATATAAAAAGAATTCATCTTAGCAGACATAGGAGTGCTGTCCACTTTCTCAAAATTTCTTTCTACTGTATCATAAAACCATGGCCAATAGTCAACTAAAAAAATGAGATAAAAACTAAAACCAAAATAAGCTTTGAAGTTGTCCTTCCACTGCTCAGGTTCTAGATTTGTGAGTTTCAGATTATTGCTTGTCTCCTCTATTCATCTTTCCCAGGTACTGGGAACTACAATAAAAAAAAAAATCACAGTAAGTCTATAATTTGATAATATTTCACTGCATGACATTAACAGAGACCTTACAATTTAAACACTTCAATTATAGGAATGAATGTGAGAGATGGGATGCTAGTGAAAGACTGCAAGAAATATCTATGTATTCAAAAGAAAAGAATGACAGATGATTTCTTTTGTCTTTAATAAATATATTTCACAATGCATACAGTGCCTTCCAATTCTGGCAGTAGGATGTAAGTCCTAGAGAAAACATCCCTTGTAATATATTACTGTAGTTTTGGAGAGCTGAACCTCAAACTTCATATTGAACCATAAACCTTGACAGAACCTAAAGTGGTCCCATGTCTGTAGTAGCCCTAAATTTGTAATAACACCACTAGCCCAGAGGAAATTTCACTCTGGAAGAAAAGATCCAAAATTCTGCTCCTTTGAATTTCCACATACTAAGATTAAGTAAATAATAGCTCCTAATAAAAAATTACAAAGACAAAAAGAAATAAGCTATTGTGAATGAAAACAGAATTAACAGACATTATATTTAAACCACAATTGACTTCAATATTAGAATTATCTGATGCATAATATGCTTGAACTATGAAAAATGGCTGATGTCACAAAAAAGGGCAAGCACTAGGAAATCATTTTCCAAAAGGGTAACAAATAATTTTTAATTAAAAATAAGTTTTATTCTCAAAAGCTCCACAATGGAGTTTTTCAGGAGCACATTAGATAATTAGAAAAAAATAGAAAAAATTAGGAAGCCAGAAATCTACACATTAGAAAAAATTAGGAAGCCAGAAATCTAGTCTGAAGACATTAACCAGTATGAAAAGGAGAGATGCAAAAAGTTAGACATATGAAAGGATGGGTAGGAAATAGCATAGCTAAAATAAAAAGTTCTGTCATGCCTCTGATCTGAGTACCAGAAAGGAGGAACAGAGAAAATTAGGGTGGAAAACATCAGAAAAAATAATAGGTAAGAATTTCAGAAATAATGAAAGAGTGATTCCATTGACTCAGTAAGCACAATGTATGCTAAGCAGACTAAATTTAAAAAGAGTGCAGAAGTGGGTAGTTTTCCATGCCCCATGCAGCCATCTTAGCAATTGGCTGGGGAGATTACCCTTCAAAGCCCTGTGGCTACCAAGCCAGGGACTGGCTGCTGAGCACAGAGCAAGCAGATTTCTAAGACAGCCCCAACTCTGCAGTTGGCTGGTAGATAACCCTTCATAGCCTTGCAGTGGAGAACTCCCTTGAGGGAATTTGGGGTTCAGCAGACTGGTGACAGCACCCACTCTTCCTCTATGGAAGGCCACGGTTTGCACAGCCTAGAGGCAAAGACACCATATGGATGTTCCAGGGGCCCTCCCCCAATCCCAGGGCACATGGTGGACAGGAACTGTGGGACATTTGAGCTGGAAGGTGAGATGTGCAGCTCTGCAGCCCCAAAGTTCTCGACCTGCAGCCTCAGGAATGGCTAGGACCACTGTATCCTGGAGTGGACTCCCTACCAAACTGCACAGGGCATGTACCCCACCACAGGGCTGGCAGTCCCTAGCGCACATGGAAAATTGGTGCATTGATTGGATTTCCACATGGTTTGGACCCCCATGTAATGCATAGATGAAGTTGGGGGAGAAATGGCTTGAGGCTAAGAGGTGGCTTAAGAGCACCATCTGCTGGTAGGTTAGGGAAAGTACATCCCATCAAGCTGTAGCTCTGTCAAATTATAGACAAATGTTCAAATAATCCTGCATATTCCAAAAGAACCCTATCAAGGTAAGCAAATGTCAAGAGGAAAATGAGAACCTAAACAATGTGATAAATGAATTAGACTTAACAGACATATATAGAGCATTACATCCCAATTACCAGGGTATACATTTTTCTCTAGTACTCATTGAAGTTTCTCCACACTAGATCAAATGCTGGGGCATAAAACAAATCTCAATAAATTTAAAAAGCTTGAAATACTTCAAAGCACATTCTCTGACCACAATGGAATGCAACTAGAAGTCAATAACTATCAAAGAGCTATAAGATTCATAAACATCTGGAGGTTAAACAACACACTCCTAAACAATTACTGGATCAAAGAAGGAATTGCAACAGAAATGGCTAAATATCTAGAGATGGATGAAAACAAGAACACAACATGTCAAAACTTATGGGATGCAGCAAAGGCAGTTTTGAGGGGGAATTATATCTACACACATACATTAAAAAGGAAGAAAGAACTAAAATCAAAGAACTAACAGAACAACTGAGGAAGCTAGAGAATTATCAGCAAACTAATCCTAAAACAAGTAAAAAGAAATAACAAGGATTAAAGCAGAAATAAATGATATGGAGAACAAAAAACAACAGATAGAATAAATAACACCAAAAGATGGTTCTTTGAGAAGATCAACAAGATTGACAAATACTTAGCTAGACTGACAAAATCAAACAGAGAGAAGACCCAAATAAATAAAATAATAAATGAGAGGGGAGAGATTACTGCAGATCCTGAAAAAATTTTAAAAATCATAAAAGGATACTATGAACAACTGTATGCCAACAAACTAGACAATTTAGAGGAAATGGATAATTTCCTGGAAACACATGAACAATCTAGATTGACCAGAGAAGAAATAGAAGACCTCAACAAACCAATCACAAGAGATAGAATCAGTCATCAAAAGCTTCCTTTAAATGAAAGTCCAGGGCCAGATGGCTTCACAGGGGAATTTCACCAAACTTTCCAAAAAGAACTGACACCATTCCTACTCAAACTCTTTCAAAAAATTGAAGAAAATGAAACACTACCTAACTCATTTTATAAAGCCAACATCACTCTAATACCAAAACCAGGTAAAGATTCTACACAAAGGGAAACTACAGGCCAATCTTCCTAATGAATATAGATGCAAAAATTCTCAGAAAAATACTTGCAAATCAAATCCAAAGACACATAAAAAAAATCATACACCATGACCAAGTGGGGTTCATCCCAGGAATTCAAGGGTGGTTCAACATAAGAAAATTAATCAATGTAATATAACACATTAACAAATTAAAAGAGAAAAATCAAATGATCATCTCAATAGATGCTGAAAAAGCATTCAACACAATTCAGCATCCTTTTTAGACAAAAAAAAAAAAAAACACTTCAAAAGGTAGGAATTGAAGGAAACTCCCTCAATATAATAAACAGCATATATGAAAAAAACCACAGCCATCATAGTATTTAATAGAGACTAAAAGCCCTCCCTCTGAGATCAGGAACAAAACAAGGATGCCTGCTGTCATGAGTATTATTCAAGATTGTGCTAGAAATTCAAACCAGAGCAATCTGGCAAGACAAAGAAATAAAAGGTATCAAAATTGGAAAGGAAGAAGCAAAACTGTAAATATTTGTAGATGATATGATCTTATATTTTGAAAATCCTGAGAAAGTGATGATACAGTTCCTTGAGCTAATAAAATTCATATTCAGCAAAGTGGCAGATACAAGATCAATCTATGTAAGTCAGTAATGTTCCTATACACTAGAAATGACCTAACTGAAGAGACACTCAAGAAAAAGATTCCATTCACAATAGCAACTAAAAAAATAACCAAGTATCTAGGAATAAACTTAATCAAGGATGTAAAAGACCTCTACACAGAAAATGACATAACTTTATGAAAGAAATAAAATGGGACCTAAAGAAATGGAAAGATATTCCATGTTTATGGATAGGAAGGCTAAAGGTCATTAAGATGTCATTCTTACCCATACTGATCTACAGATTCAATGCAATTGCAATCAAAATTCCAACAACCTATTTTGCAGACTTGGAAGAGGTAGTTATCAAATTTATTTGGAAGGGAAAGTGCCTTGATGTGCTAAAAACATTCTAAAAAAGAAAAATGAAGTGGGAATACTTATAAATTCCTGACTTTGAAGACTACTATAAAGCCACAGTAGTCAAAACAGAATGGTATTTGCACAAAGATAGACATATTGATCAATGGAATCTAATTGAAAATACAGAAATAGACCCCCAGATCTATGGTCAACTGATTTTTTATAGGGCCCCCTAATCCTCTGAACTAGGACAGAACAGTCTCTTCAACAAACAGGGCTGAAAGAACTGGATATCCATATCCAAAAGAATGAAAGAGGATCCCTACCTCACACCTTATACAAAATTAACTCAAAGTGGATCAAAGATGTCAATATAAGAGACAGTACCATAAAACTCCTAGAAGATAATGTAGGGAAACATCTTCAACTGCCAGTATTAGGGAGGTAGCTTCTTGAACTTATACCCAAAGCACAAGCAGTGAAAGAAAAAATAGATAAATGAGAATTCCTCAAAATCAAAAGCTTCTGTACCTCGAAGGAATTTATTAAAAAGGTGAAGAGGCAGCCAATGCAATGGGAGAAAATATTTAGAAACTTTGTGTCTGATAAGAGACTAAGATCTTGCATATAAAGGAATCCTACAATTCAACTACAATAGTACAAACAGCACAATTATAAAATGGGCAAAAGATATGAAAAGACAGTTCTCTGAAGAGGAAATACAAGTGGCTAAAAAACACATGAAAAATGTTCATCTTCACTAGTTATTAGGGCAATGCAAATCAAGACCACAATGAGATATCATCTCACACCAGTAAGAATGGCTGCCATTAAACAAACAGGAAACTACAAATGCTGGATAGGATCTGGAGAAATTGGAACTCTTATTCATTGTTGGTGGGACTGTAGAATGGTACAGCCACTGTGGAAGACAGTCTGGCTGTTCCTCAGAAAACTAGATATCAAGTTACCCTACAATCCAGCAATTTCACTTCTTGTTATATACAGAAGATTGGAAAGCAGTGACACAAACAGATATTTGCACACTGATGTTCATAGTGGCATTGTTCACAATTACTAAGAGATGGAAACAATCCAAATGTTCTTCAACAGATGAATGAATAAACAAAATGTGATATATACATATGATGGAATACTATGCAGCAATAAGAAGGAACAAGGTCATGAAACATATGAAAACATGGATGAACCTTGAAGACATAATGCTGAGTGAAATAAACCAGACACAAAAGGAGAGATATTTTATGTTACCACTACATGAAAAATGTAAAATAAACCTCTTATAACATAGAATATAGGGGACCTAAAGATAGAAGCTTGAGAAAGGGGAATTATAATCTAATATGTACAGATATGATAATGCGGGTTAACTTAATGGTATGGGAATGGTCAGGTGTGACTATGGTTCCATAATGGGATTATGAGTTTCAGTGATGCATTGAAGGCAAACATGTTCATAAATGGTTGTTTAAAGGTATGTAACCCACAGAGGAGCACCATAAACCTAAATAAGTGTTAGCATGATATACTTATGACACTGGTGCATAGAGTTAACAAGAGAATAGTATATGGAAAAACTACCCATTATATATTATAGACCATATTTAATAGGAATATCTTCCAGCACTACAATAATACTAGGGATAGGTATTTAGCAGCTGATAAGAGCTCTGGGATATTTTATGCTGTGATAATTGTTTAAAGTTGAGAATGATAATGATTGTACAACTAAGTGAAGATAATATAAGAAACTGACCATTTATCTTGGGATACATATTTTAAGTGAAATTATGAACCCGTTACTTAGTAAGTCAGTCTCTTGACTTGAGGCTTGGTCTTATGAGCTTACAACTGTAAATGAGAGGTTGAGCCTTCCTATAATTATGCTTAAGAGGCACATCCAGGGAACCTCTTTTGTTGCTCAGATGTGGCATTTCCTCTCTCTAAGCCCTGGTCTCTAAGGGGTTCTGGTCTGTTTCTCCTTAGCACACTGCAGTATGTCAGTGTCAGAGAGGCTGTTGTCCAGGATATCTGTCAGTCACAGCTACTGTTGGTCAGAAAGAGACACATCTATTACCATCTCCAGGGGTGGAGTCTCATCACATGGAAGTTGGCAAGAATGTAACAATGAGTGCCACCAGGAACTTAGTCCTAGTGGAACCAACCCACTCATAGTTTATAGGTATCAGGTCACCAGAAGCACAACTCACACAGGAACTAGATAGAGTAATGTTTCACTCACATAAAGGCACTTTCACTAGCAGGCATCTGTCCCTCATAGCTGGTGGGTCTCAATCCACAGCAGATACAGAAGCATCTTTCTCTTGTTTATGTGTGACGTAGTGAAGAAACCCTGGTGACTCCCCTCTAGGGACAGATATACCATGAGGATGTGAGCCGGTTGTCATAAAACATGACACCTTAATCAGATTGTCTCCAGTAAAAGTTTACATATGCAGGGACAAAAGGGGAAGGAATATACTGGTAGTTCCCTTATCTACTAAGGGATTATGTTTTATCTCCCAAGGTGACACATCTGGTCCTGAGCACAGAATCTATTTGTGGGTCTCAGGGAAAGGTGGCAGGCCATGCTAGGACTGCCTCCTAGAACAGCTACCCTATCAAGGATGTCTGTCTTCTATATTGGATGTGGCACCATTCCAAATGTGTAGGGTCCTTGAATATGACATCCTTGATATAGTTATCACAAACTTATTCAACTTCAATAACTTTTGGCACCAACTGAAAATACTACAGTAACTCAACTCAACTCAATTTTGTCTCTAGTTACCCAGAGTTAGGACAGACCCCACAGGTTGAGGGTACTCCTCTGCAAGATTGCCTTTCAGGCACCAGTTGTAAGTTCAAGGTCCAGGCCACCTGTACTTCTGACCAACTAGCTATTAATTCATGGCTTCCCACCACCCCCTTGGGTTCAGAAATTTGCTAGAATGATTAACAGAACTCACTGAAAGTGCTATACTTAATGATCATTGTTTTATTATAGTAAAAGGATGTGAATAAGAAGCCAAAAGAAGAGCCATACAGGGCAGTCTGGGAGGGTATCAAATGCAAGCTTCTGTGTCTTCTCCATATGGAGTTAGAACACATCACCCTCCTGGCATAGGGATGTATTTTCTCAATCACAGAAGCTCACCAGAGCTTTAAGTGTCCCAAGTTATATTGGGTTTCATTACCAGACATGATTGATGGATTCAATCCCCATGTGGTTGAACTCAACCTAGAACCCCTCTCCCCTCCCAGAGGTTGGGGATATTCGGCTGACATGATGTGGCTCATAGCCCCAACCCCCAATCACGTGGTTGGTCTTTCTGGTGTGGCCATCCCCCATCCTATGACTATAGGTGTGGCTGGTCCAACCCTGACATATCATTAGCATCTGAACTGGGACCACCATGATTAACAAAACTCCTACCATGGGAAATTCCAGACATGTAGAGGTTACATTCCAGCAGCTGGGGACAAAGACTAGCCAAGTTTTTCCTTATGTTACACATTCCCACAGACAATGACCAGGAAAGTGGCACTCTAGTCCTGATGTTCTTGGAGTTCTCCAAATGATCACTAGTTATCTACTGGAAAATGTCTTGTTTTTTCCTTTCACACCCTAGGCTTTAACACAGGTAATAGGAAGTGCTGTGTTCATTAAAAGAATCATTGTATCTTTACCTATCCATTCCCCATCTAATTCCCTCCCTGCTCTATGAGAAGAGCATCTTTCCTAATTTAAGGACATTTTAAAATCCCTGTTGCTGTCCTGTTGCTTCCTCTTATTTCTGAAGTGATAAATTGCCTAGATAAACTTTAAGAGAAAAAAATAAAAAATAAATGGATGAGCAAACAAAACAGAAAATGGCCAAATCATGAGTTATGAAAAAAAAAATGTTATTCCTGTTTTCCTAGTCATACTGTTTGTTCTAGTTTGCTAATGCTGCCAGAATGCGAAACACCAGAAATGGACTGGCTTTTATAAAAGGAGGTTTATTTGGTTACACAGTTACAGTCTTAAGGCCATAAAGTGTCCAAGGTAACACATCAGCAGTCAGGTACCTTCAGTGGAGGATGGCCAATGGTGTCTGAAAAACCTCTGTTAGCTCAGAAGGCACGTGGCTGGCATCTGGTTCTGGTTTCAAAATGGCTTTCTCCCAGAACATTCCTCTCTAGGCTGCAGTTCCTCAAAAATGTCCCTCTTAGTTGCACTTGGGGTATTTGTCCTCTCTTAGCTTCTCTGGAGCAAGAGTCTGCTTTCAACAGCCATCTTCAAACTGTCTCTGTAAGCTGAAGCTCCTCTCTCAGTTCCAGTGCCTTCTTCAAAGTGTCCCTCTTGGCTGTAGCAAGCTGGCTCCTTCTGTCTGGTCTTATACAGTGCTCCAGTAATTTAATTCAGACCCACCCTGAATGGGCAGGCCAACACCTCCATGGAAATTATCCAATCAGAGTCATCACCCACAGTTGAGTGGGGCACATCTCCACAGAAACACTCGAAGAATTACAATCTAATCAGCACTAAAACATCTGCCCCACAAGATTGCATCAAAGAACATGGCTTTCTCTGGTGGACATAATACATTCAAATCAGCACACTGTTAAATCCATTGAGTCTATTTGTTTATTCTGTTTTGGCCTTAGTGAAACTCTTGCTAGATGAAGGCAGAGTGACAAAGCAGCTGAGGTCATAGACTCTGTCATTAGGGAGACTTGGGTATCAACACCAGCCCTACATATTTGAGTTATGTGAACTTGGAAAAACTATTTGAGTTATTTCAGACTGCTTCTTCAATTGATAAGTTGAAATAATAATTCTTAACTTACAGTTTTATTCTGAGAATTAAATATAATAATATAATGGCACAAACAGCACAATCTCAGGAATAATACTGAGTAAATAATTGAAAGACTGTTTTCATTATTATAATAATGGAGGGTAGTTATAATAGCAATAGTAGCAAAAGAATTGGGAAGAGGAGGAAGAAAAGAAGGATAAGAAAGGAAAATAGAAGAGGAAGAAGAGGAGGAAGAAGAGGAGGAAAAAGAGGGAAAGTGGAGGAGGACAAATAGAAGTGAAGAGTTAAGATGATAGAAAATGCATAACTCAACTGCTTTTCATATTAAGTATTATTTTATAAGGGAAAGTTATAGAGCTCTTTCTACTTTACCTACAAGGCTTTCTCTATTCTAGATTCATATATTTACTTCATTGGCCTTTATCTTCTTTCATTTTTTATTAAATGACACAGGAGCATTTACTTCATGACTTTTTCAACTTTAATAAAATACAAAAACATTACCTGCCACCAAGAATTTCTTTTATTTTTCTTCTTTAGATTATCAAATCAACATTTTAATCTGTGTTTTATCTGTGGCTTCCTATAAACAACATCTTCAAAGGCTGTGTGTAAGTAATGGGATGTCAGTGTCACAGTTTTGTATCATTCTATTGCATCCATTAGGAAATTTAAAAGCATTGGGGTAAAAAGAGTCTGGTAACTTAAATCATTGTAATATAGTTTCAATAATGTTATGGAAAGAATTCTCATGGGTGCTTTCTTTCCTGAAAACTAAAATAGTAGAGAGATGAGGCTCTGATGAGTCACTTGTGCACATTTGACATGCATATTAGTCTGAATCAGACACCTACTGATTTTGACCAAAAAAACCTTATTCATTTGACAGCTGTTCAATGGCCTTTGTGAAACAATTTGTTGTTTTGCTTTTTTTTTTCCAGTTCATATCTGGTAGAAATTTCCCCACATTGTAATTAGATATTTACATTAATTGTTTTGTTCCATATTGGAAAGGCTAAGGATTTAGTAACATGAAAACTCAAATGTGGCAATCACACATATATTTTATTCAAACAGTTAATGCTTTCTTAGCCCTTAAAATTTTAATTTATTAAAATGGGTGAGGCTGAGGTACTTGTATATAATACTTAGTAAAGTCATCTCTCTTCCTGCATTTCTCTTTCTTCCTCTTCTAGCTCTCTCTTGCTCACTCTTTTTCCCCCTTTTATTTTTGACTTATATTAGAATACATTTAGAATAAATAAATAAATAATTTACTTTTTTTAAGCTATTGATGACAGAGATTATATTAGAGCTTCTATTGACATCCGTAAATGAGGTCTCTGTGGTTGACAAGTCTTTGGTGATATTACCACAAGACAGTTGGAGGCTAAGCAAGATTAAGTTCCATACTTGATTTTTCATCTGCAGTTCAATCTCCACATTTTAACCTGAATGATCTCACTAAAATCACAGTATAGTCTTTTACTCCTCACTTAAAACTCTTTAATGGCTTCCCATTGTCATTGGCATAAAAGCCAACCACTGATCTTGTCTTAATTCTTCTTTTCCTACTCATCCCTCACTCTTTCTTCAATCTCCTGTTTTGCCACCCTCATTCATTCCATCCATATTAGACTTTTTTCAATTCCTCAGATTCATTAAGCCTTTTCTCACATCCAAGCCTTTATAAACACTCCTCTTTCTGCTAAGAACTCTCCTTTTCTCCATTGTGAATGGCTTACAAAGACTCATCCATTAAGTTTCAGCTGAAAGTGAAAGCCTTCTTGCTGTTTCCACACACAGTACACTTCATTAGCTTCATCTTATTAATCTTTTTTTTTTTTGTAATTACTTCATCATTGTCCTTTCTGTTAAATTTTAAGCTCCATGAGAGCACAGGCCTTGTCTATCCATTTTACTGTTATATTTGCTTTTTATTTATTGTAATTCTTAGAACACAGATCCTCAATAATTTGTTCTTAATGAATTAATGGGTAGATAGATAGATGGGTGGGAAATAAAGATAATAGATTGATCACAGGGTACTTTCTTGAGCATCAGCTGGATTCACTTGCAAGTGAATTTATCTAGGCATGTTAATATTAGTAATTATTTAATATCATGAATCTTTCTGAGTCAATTATCCTTTATTCAATAGTTATTCCTTGAATCCCAAATACTGCTTAAACCACTGTAATAGTATAGCTATTTAGAAAAATTGATAAATACAAAATCTTGTGGAGTTCATGGTCTAGTTAACAATCTCATATCCAAATGAAATTTTAAATTAATTGAAAACATTTGTAACAACTGAATGTTTTGTTTGGATATATTTTAATTATATAGATACAGCAAGGAACTTTTCTCTGGCTTTTCTTTTATATTATTCTCCTTTAGTTGCTGTGATGGTTTGAAGTTGTATGTTCCCCTGAAAAACGTGTTCTTAAATCTAATCCAGTCCTGTGGGTGTGAATCCATTTTAAGAGGGACATTTTGATGGGGTTACTTCAGTTAAGGTGTGACCCACACCTCAGTCAGGATGGGTGTTAATCCTATTACTGGAGTCCTTTGTCAGCAGAATGAAATTCAGACAGAAAGAAAGAAAGCCACAGGAAGCAAGAAGCTGCTATGGAACGCGGAAGGGAAGAAAGAGATGAGAAGATGGCACCCTGTGCCTTGCCATGTGGCAAAGGAGCCAAGGATCACTAGCAGCCAGCCCGTAACACAACAGTCTTTGGAGAGAAAGCATCACATTGTTGTTGCCTTGTTTTGGACTCTCTTTCAGCTTCAAAGCTATAAGCTAATAAATTCCCATTGTTTAAACCAACCCAGTTCATGGTATTTGCTTAAGCAGCCTAGGAAACTGAAACAGTTGCCATCATCTTTTCTATACATTTTCATGTGTGGTTTTTATCCCAGAGAAATTCTGTAAAAAATAAGGACAAATTCATTTTTAGATCTTAGTAGCAAAATCTTAAGGTAGGTCTGGTGGTTGGGCCACAGGAAGGAGTGGGATGCAAAGGCGGTCATCAGCCAGTTTTCATGATGTCATGTTATAGCAACTAGACATGGGTTGCTCTGTTTTATTGTGGCTTGATTTCTCTCTTCCAAGAGACAGTTTTCAGACATTGAATTGGATGATGAAAGTCTAGGCTCTCACAATCTTTTCTCTTTAATGGTCTCAAATCTCTTTGTTTTTGAAGCTCCGTTCTCTTTGTATCCTTCCAGAAATGCAGATTAAACACTTCAAGTTGCCTTATGGCTTTAACTAGCTGCATTGATCTCTGCAATTCTAGTTTCATTCAGCCTATATTTCAAATGTTACTTTAAACTCTGTCAATCTTTTATTCCTTTAGATTTATATTATTTTATATTTTAATTCTATATTGTTGTGAAGAACAGAAAGCATTGAGGCAAAGACCAATTCCTTGAATAGTAGACGAACAAAAAAGAAAATCCAAGTATTCTTGGTTTTTCCATTGTTAACAACCTGGAGATTAACTTTCAGCCTCAAATAGATATTCCAAACAGGGGTCTCTTGATCAGAAAAATAAAAGCAGATTAACCAGAAAGGAGCAGGACGGTATAGAAATGCCTGTCTTAGCATCCCTAGTGTTTCTAAGAGAGGAAATAGAGTAGCTATATATAGTTTCCTGAATACACAATTTTAATCATGTTAACAATACACTTCGTGTCCCACATTAAATTTGCGGTATTTTCCATGAATCATTTCTGATGGTTTGAAAAGTCATTAGTTTAAAGTAATATTGGCTATTATTATAGATACATAAGCCTAGTGCCACCAATTGAGCATTGCATTGAATAAATATGTATGGAAGACAGACAGACCAAGTGGATAGCACATCTTCCAGAAATAGTGCAGAATGGGGCCTGTTCAGGGCAGGCTGTGTTTCAGATTCTTAGAGTCTATTGCTTGTTTCTTCATTTTATAGCATTGTAGTAAGCTGTATAGCATTCTTGTTTGGAAAGATCTGTCTCTTATTCTTTACTGAATTCTCAGTTCCTTTTAGTGAATGTGTTAGAAAGTGGGAAACATAAAAATATCTCCTGAATTTATTTAACTCAGGGAAAGCATCCTGTAGAGAATAAATACAGCATGGTCTGGACATATAGGCTTTTCATTATCTACCTAAATACAGGGAAACATTTAGGTAACTTTGAGAATTTCAGCTCTCTCTCTTACTCTGTTTTGCTCTCATTTGCTCTCCTCTCTCTCTCTGAGAAACACAGACACACTTACACACACACTTTTATTGTATGTTGGATTCCAGTTCATTACTCTCTAAATGAGATATCAATTCTACAATATGAGTAGTCAGTTTTGGTTTGTTATAATTAGAATTTTATGTTTGGTAAAGGAAAAAAATGAGATATAATTACAATTATGCTTCAAATGTTTCAAAACTAATTTACATTAATGCTCCTAAATAGGATCAATTTATTTCAGATAGTTATGTGCTCTTAGGACCAGGTAAAATACATAATTCTTCTTTAGACCTGTGTATTCTCTATATTTCACATCTTGCTGAGATTCTAGACTTTGGTGTCATTTAAATAGGAAAGAAACTATTATGCTGAAGAAAATATTTAGGCTTGGTACCATTGCCTGTCAAAAATTATTTTTAAGAAACCCACGTGGTACACTTCATTTCACAGAAAAATGAATCATTCCGATGAGCTTGTTACCAAGCACTACCTATATTACTTACTTGATTTGAAGTTTTGGTATTGTTACCTAATTCTATTCATTTAAATATAGAAGAAAGCTCACCATTTACAAACACTTTTTGTGTTTACTTTTTTAAGAATTTGAACTTAAATAAAACTACCTATGTAGGTTTTAGACATATTTAATTGGAAGAAAGTCAGTCCAACTAAAGCAAATTTGTTTATTTAGAATAGTTAATTGTAATTAATGATCAGTTTACTTATGATGTGTTCACCACAAGTTCTATTATCATATCTGCATGATAGGAGGTTTTACATGTAGAAAGTTTATTACCTTTGCAGATGTTAACGTAACTGCCAATTTTTTAGATGTTCATGTATTTTAAACCATTTCATCTAAGGTCATTCATGCATTGGTCCCTAATTGCTTCTTTATTTTCCACCCTTTCAAATAATATAGATCAAATTACTTATATTCTTTAAACTCACAATCATTCCACACAAATAATTTTTTTCTGTATTTTAAGCAATTTCTAACCCTTGGAGTTGCTCCTTTTGATTTCTTGGGGTCTGCTCTAAAACCCCAGCTTTACCCAGAATCTGAGGCATCATAGTGAATAAATTTATAAACAGAAAATGGAGAAATAATGTGCATTTTTTCTCCTAATTACAAATTAATGGTTGTTCCTTCTTGTTTTGCATAAGCTTGATGTTGTTTTGATATCCTTAATTTCTCATTAAAGCATGGTAGCTTGAGATTTGCATTTCCTTGAAGTTAAAAGAGGAGTATACTTAGGTTAGTTATCTGGGAGAATACTTAAATATTTGAAGTCCATGAAAATATAAAAAGCTTAAAATCTAAAAAAATCACACATGGAATAAAGACAATTTAATTAATACAAATTTTGACTCATGATTTTAGCCCAACTGAAATTTATACAAGTTGCACTTAGGTTACATGGGTTTAAGCATAAATTTATATTAGTTAATAATGGTTGCAAGATGTCCAAATGGAAATTTCAAATAGGCTTTGGATATATTGGTGTTTCTGAGTTGGATATATATATTTGGGTACCATTATTGTGTAGGTAGAATTTGAAGCCAATATTTTAGTGGATTAGGTCACCAACTAATATATAGAATCAAATGGTCACAACTCACAAGGCACAGACCTTTATGATTGTATCTCTGTGGGACTATACTGGTGGTTCAAGACAGATCTAAGATTTGGAAGGGAAATCAGGATAATTTATTGGCTCCTAGAGGTCCCTCCCATTATGGGGGCAAAGGAAGAAGACTGATTGAGCTAATAAAGACAATTTTTACAAGTATTGTTTAAGCTCCAAGTTACAATTAAATCTGATTAACTTCTGATAGCTTTCTGTCATTAGAAATCCGTACATCAAAAGGGACAAGGGAAGTTTCAGGTGCTGCTACATTTCCGAAGGATTAATCTTAGCCTTTGCTGTTTCGGTACATATAGTACCTTGAAGTTTGGAATTGCATTTTGAAAAATCATTATAAGATATCTTATCCATGGGATTATTTTTTTCAGGTGACAGTAAAATTCTAAAAGAATTTTCCTTGCCCATCAAGATGTTTAGGTCTAAAGAGTTTTGGGAAAGACTGGCATCACAAAAACATAATCAAAAGTTTTACTCAGTGTTGCCAATTTATGAAATTATTTAAATGACATAATTGCTCACATTATTTCTAAACAGTAAAATATAAACATATATATAATTTTTAAGGGGAAAACTTCAGCGATTTGACTCAGTGTTATGTCCTGAACATTTAGAAGAAATTATTTCTGTGCATTATACAAAGAATTAGATTGGTTCATTGCCCAGTGCACTTTCTTGGTCTAATTTGTCCTTTATGTTGGAAAACATGTTTTCAATTTCTTTTTCATTTTAGTTCCCAAGAAAATGCTTATCTTTGGGTGTGTTTTTTTTTTTAAATTTTATATCAGAATATACTGGAGACAGAAATGCATGTCATACTGGAGACAGAAATGCATGTTAATTTTTAATTAATTCATTCAGAACATCATATGATAGCAACTCATAATTTTTTTGGTGGTTTCTATCTTGTATTTTTCTTTATTAAAAATTTAACATTACTGTTAATATGAAGCTGCCTCAAATACTTGTTGAAACAGGTTGAATACAGTTTTTAAATAAATAATCATAATTTGGAACTAGGTATAATAAATCATTAAGTGTAAGGATAACTTGGAAATGTTCATCATTTAGGTAATGAAGATAACAAAAATTTTCAGCAAGTCATCATGAGTTAGAGACAATTATTGTCAATCATTTTGATTAGATAATCTGAAAAGTTGAACTGATTAGGCTTATCATTAATCACATTTGTAATTTTAATTTTGATTAATTTTTTATTAAAATGATTTGTGTACTTTATTAAGTATTCAATCAATTAACCAAAATACAGAATAATATAAAACATCATCCCAAATCCCATCTTCCCAAATGAAAAATAAATAACTTTAGTTAAATGTCAGTATATAGAAAGTAATACCTGAATAAAATTAGGTATATATTCTAATATATATTAGAGTATATGCCTGAAAAGATTTTAAAATGTTAGATTACTTTGATTTAAATTTAAAAAAAAAAAATTTAAGAAAAAATGAAGGAATCATTGAGCCCTAATAAAGTTTTCTCCAGTTCTTTCAACAAATAACTTCCATGCACATGGTAAATGCTGTGAACTGGGGTTATGGCAGTACTTGCTAAACAAAGTCCACTGTCTGCAAAGGTCACTTTAAGGTTATTAGTATTCAGATTTATTTAGCTGTTGATTAAATTATCAATTGATTTGCTACCTATATATTGCTATTCTAACCCATATTATATCCTACCTTGAAGAATGAGGGGATTAGCATTCTACAATTCTTTCCACATCCCATTGCAAGATTCTGTTTTTTATATTGTTAATATGTTTGATATTTGTGAACATAGCTCCAACAGTAGACTTTGTTTTATTTTTTAAGGTATTTACATTAAGTTCACTTTAAATGGTCCTGTCCTCTTCAAGATGATTATTGTCGTTGACAATTTCTGTTGAAAACACATGCAAAAGAAAGGTGGTGGGATTAGTAACTGCCCAAGAGTGTGCAGTTTGTCCTAAGATTATAACTGATATTCATTGTATCCTTTCTCTGCAAAACATTCTAGATTCTCACCCCTGAATAGTGCTTCTGTGCTCCAAGGCAAGGGAACTTTTCCCACTCTCTTACTTCTCAATCATTGGCAAAAATCTTGCCTGAATGGAAGTAAAAGCCCATGCACTTCTGGCTTCCTGTAAATATGGACAAAAAAAAAAAAAGCTAGAAAAGCCTGTGTCTCATCCTCTGAAGGAGAATTGTAGGTATAGGTTTTTGGAAGCGAAAACTTACCAAAGCGGAAGAGAAGAATCCATATATTATGAAAAGACTTTGAGAGATCTGTGCAAAGCTCTTGGCATTCACTACTGGGTTTCAGAAATCAACACATTTTTAAAAAAATGAAAAATGCCCATCATCCATTATGCAGTTCTCATGTCATCTTTCAATAACCTGTTGTACTTTCCCAATTATGCAATTAAAATTTAGGAAATAGCACAGTGTAAATGAAATAACATCTAATTCATAAAAACTAGGCTTTGAATACCAGGTTTGTCACGTAATAGCTTTGTGGCCTTGGGCAAGTCATTAAATCTTTCTGAATCTCAATTTCTGTTAATTATCTGTTAAATAGTAATATTAATACCTACTTTATTCAATTTCCCAAAATTAAATGACATAATACTTCTAAATGATTTTTACATTTACTCAACTAAAATAGATAATTGGTAGATAACAGTTTTATTTCAGTGCTGTCCTTCAATCTATTTATTGAATATGAGAAGACAGTGGAGAATTGCCTCTTCTGAAAACACTGGAGAATCATCACTTATGACAAATATCTACAGAGATACCATGTTAAATTTTCCTAGGCCAGTGGCTTTATCTTTGTTTGCAATCCACACCCTTTACAAGAGCATATGGTAAATTCCCATTAAAACTTTTTAATTAACATAGCTGTAACCATTCTTAGGCCTGAGTGGAACAAGTTAAATGTTTTCTGCTGGATACTCTGAACACTGAATACAGAGTACTGAAGATACTCTGAAGAATCCTTTCTCCTAAATTTCCCTTGTATAACAAGCTGTGGCCAGTAGTACTGCAGACAGAAGTTAGTATATTAGTGAGCAATTGCTGAGGGACATAAAGGAGCAAGAGAACATTTGCAGATTAAATTTCATCATGTAGATTTTGGTTGCTTACTTACTATAATCAAGAGGGATGGATTAATGAGCACACCCTCATGATATACCACATAGGTTTATCCTCTACTTTGCTTTTTTGGGTAGCATGATCAATGACTTGAGTGAATATTATAATAGGCATGTTAGCAAATTTACTGAAGGCCCACACTGTGTGATGACAAAATAAGTCCCCAAACAGAAACTAGGTAGTGGCTCCTCAGACTTATGTGAAATGAATCATTCTGTTGGGTAGTTTCTTGGACTAAATGTACCTTAGTCTTTTCCATCACTCTAAGTTACATAATTCATTTTAACTAGTTATCATTTTCAAGAGTTTTATTTTAATCCAGAGCTTTCTCCTCACGACCAACCAGTTAGAAACACAACTTTCTCTCTTTTGCTCTTTCCTAACACTTCTTATCATCTTCTCTTTATTTTTAAGGGAGCTTGTTAAAGCTAAATCTTTGTTTTGCTCAATTCAGTGCTATAAATCATTTATCTATTTTCAGTGACACAGTGGCTTTAGGCAGCTGAAAATTCTCAGAAATTCTCAGAATTGAGCAGTAATTATACTTTGATGTGAATCTATAGATAACTCCATCTCTGTATAAATCTCTTTATATAGAGAATTCCTCAAT
Organism: Choloepus didactylus; assembly: GCF_015220235.1. Taxonomy (NCBI): domain Eukaryota; kingdom Metazoa; phylum Chordata; class Mammalia; order Pilosa; family Megalonychidae; genus Choloepus; species Choloepus didactylus. The sequence continues at coordinate 185,652,444 of NC_051309.1, read as the reverse complement.
TAAAGAGTGTATATTTTACCTCTTGATCAACACCTATCAATGTTATTAATAATAACAGCTCATTTATATTAAGCACTTACTATCCATGTATTATCCTCCCAACTCTATTAGATAAGTGCTATTATTATCCACATTGTGCAGTTGAGGATAGTGAATGAACATTCAAAAAGTTTGTCATGATTTAAGCTTATGTCACTAAAGAAGGCAGGTCTGTATATACTAGGACAATAAACAAATATTTTTCATGACAATTTGAAATCAACTGGGAATGTTTTCTGTTCTGGTCTATAACTTCCATCATTTGGCAATATATTCATAACTAATTCACTCAACCAGACTCCTATTAAAAATAAAATACTCATTGGTTTGGATTCTCATGGGTCAAAATTTACTGTTGGGACTCAGTTATGTCAGATGATATTATGAAACAATAATAACATTTATGAATTGAAAAGAAGGAAAAGTGGATTTGACAGAAGCTAAAAGAAAACATTTTTCAAGATGGCATCTGTTTATTGTGTAGAAAGATAGCTGAAGTTTGCTACCTATAGAAAGGGTTGTATTTAAAAGGGAAAAGCGAGTGACTGCTACAATTTGCTAGTACTTTCCTTTTAGAATGGCAATGACTCAGACTTTCTGCGAGTTTCCACTTGGATGACTGATGTTCACAGGGACATGTCTGTCTCTTGCTGAAAGTGTTATAGCAATTACATATTCTACTGTGATTCCAGATGGAAAGGGAATTGACAATCCACAGAAGCTTAGTCATATGTCTTAGGCATATTTAGCTGTTCATTTCAAACACTTGCATTTTTAGGTATACACATGCATCTTCATTATTCACACAAAAGTTCATCTCTATTTGACTATTAGTAAGCAGAGTTGATATGCCATCTAGGAAAAAGCAAACTGAGTAAGTACATTTACTTGAATATCTAAACAAAACAAATGCAGTTGAAAAATAAAAGAATATATATGTACATTTTGTTGTATGCCTTTGCTACCTGATATACTTACAGTTTTAATCCTAATGAAGGGTGGCTTTTAAATCATTATATTTATGAGATTTGATAGACTAATGGTGCCCAAATAGTTCTGTTATTGGGAATTGAAGAATTACACTTCTAAATTGTGAATGGGATATTTGTATTTTGTATATTCAGTGTTTAGAAGAACAGATATAATTTATCATAGAGTGCTTTGCTCCTCTTTGCTCTCATGAAATTAAATTATGTATGCTTCTTAAAATTTGTAATATATTTTTAAGAATTCATTGTGAAATTGTCCATGTATTTTCTGGTGTACATGATTCAATCCCCAACCATTGTGATATTGGGTATATTGAACAAAGAAGTAAAATGATTGTGAAAGTCAGTAAACATGTTAAGGATAATGTTAGATGAGTTTCTTACTGTGAAAAAAGAGATTAATAAACATGGAAATGGAGAAATTGGAAAGAACCTTGAGGTGTTTGGCTAGAAATAGGGATATCAGTAGGAATTTGTGTTTGTACACACACACACACACACACAGTATACATACATAGCATTGTTGGTTATGAATCCATTTGTAAATGGGACCTTTGAAGATGTTAGTTAATATGTGCCCAACCTGAATGAAGGTGGGCCTTAATCCAGCATGACAGAAATCTTTTAAGCAAAGGAAATTTGACACAGAAGGAGAAGCCATTGGGAGCAGCCAGAAGCTGGAAGTAAATGGAATCCAGAAGAGGAGGAGAAGACACTACAATGTGCATTTCCATGTGACAGAAATGTCAAGGAATTCCCAAAAACTGCAAGCCAGCCAAAAGACACAAATTCTGGGGGGAAGCAAGCCTTCTAGCTTCTAATACAGTAAGCCAACAAGCACCTGTCTTACAAAACCATTATATGGTTTTTGTTTTGTAGATTTTGGCACTACAATATGGGGAACTGCTATTGCAAATACCTAAAATTATGGAAATGGATTTGTAATAGGTAGAGGCTGGAAGAACTGTGAGAGCTCAAAAATGAGTGTGAGCTATAAAGAAAGTTTGTATTGTTAAATAATTGGCAAGGGACTGGAAGAAACTTGTCCATAAATGCCTAAACTTAGGCCAGCATATATATACATGTTGAAATTGCCCACACTTACCTAAGATAAGTTATCTATGAGATAAGTCACTCTCAGGCTTTGCATAACTGCTAGGATGATGCTCTTATTTTTTTGAACATGGGATCTGATTTCCCTGAAATCAGGACTTTTGCTGGGGATAAATAAGTTTAGTTAGCTAGCATTCCATTCCCTTATAAGGCTTGCTTTTCTTTTTGTTTTTGCTCAACCAACCATATTTTTCTTGTGTAACCTCATTGTATTTCCTACATATGCTGCCATTTTCAAAAAGGGAGTCTTTTTGTCTTGGCATTGAGCATTCCTCAATTTGGAAATTGTCTCCTTATGATAAAGTCTCTCTTTTCTAAACTATTAAAATTTATCTTTTGTTTGACAGTATCATCTTAGAGAATACATAATTTGTCATGAACAGAATGTTGGTAGAATTATGGATATTAAAGGTACTTTTGGCAAAGCCTTAGAAGAAAATGATGAATGTATCATTGGAGATTGGAAGAAAGATGAGGCATGTTTTAAGTGGCTAAGAACTTGATCCATTTGGGTTCTGATGTTGGATTTAAGGCAGAAATTCAGTGCAACAAACATGGGTGTTTTGCTGAGAAGATTTCCAAGCTATGTGTGAAAAGTGCACCCTGGTATTGCCTTGCAGTTTACAGTGAAATGAGAGAGGAAAGATATAAATGAGAGAGGAAAGAGTGAACTGTTAAACACAAGGAAACCAGAAATGAATAACTTGGAAAATTCTTGGCCTATCCAGACAATGTACTCTGTAGTGGCTCTATCAGGGACCTCCTTGAGCTTCAGAGAAATAAGTTTCCAGAGAACAAGGCTCTAGATGAGCATTTAACTGAAGAAAACTGGGCTAAAATGGTTGTGCATGAACAGATCTACTCAGATATTTCAGAGGAAGTCAGAGTTGGAAATATAGTTATCCAGGTAGGATATGTGGAAAGTTCTATTGTCCAATGGTTTGAACCTCATAGAACTGCATGCAAAGTCAACAAAGTTTTTGCAAAATTTGTATGAGGAGGACCACTGCCAACCTAGACTGAAAGTGACAGAGAAAGGACAAATTGAAGGGAGAATGACTTCAAGGGCAGACACATGGAAGCAAATACCTGGACTAAAAAAATATCCTCCAGCCAAGAGAGTAGGCTCACTCACATATGCAGAAAGGGCAGATACATCCCTGCACTTGTAGTGGAAGGACATCTGCCCCTGTGTTTGAAGGGGGCAGGCCTTGTGCCCTGTTGTTCAGGGGGAGTGCTACCACCCCAATGCTCAGAGATGGTGGGTCCTCTGCCCTGGTATTCATGGAGAGACTGGCCCCCATCCCAATGCTCAGAGAGTGTGAGGTCTGGGTCCCTGTGTTGGTGGAGAGCCTGGCCATGATTATGATGCTCAAAGCAGGTGGAGCCTACTCCCAGTGTTTGGGGAGGTACAGTCACAGTGCCAGTCCTTGAAAGAGGTAGGATCACAACTCCACCAGGCCTAGAGGGCAGTGTCAATCTACAGACAACCCTCAGTTATTGAGAACTAATGAAGTTTGCCATACTGCATTCCAGACTTGTTTGGGAACCATAAACCCTGCTTCCCTTACAATTTTTCCCTTACAGAATGGGAATATTTATCCTATGCCCATCTCACCATCCTATATTGGAAGCAGATTGTTTCTGAGGTTTCTCAAGACTATTGACCTAAAGGAATTTTGTCCCAGAATAGACCATACCCATAACCAATTGTGATGAGACTTTGTTCTAAAATGGCTTGCTTAAGGTGTTGTTCTTAAATGGCTTAAAGCTTCTGGGATATTGCAATGTAATGAATGTATTTTGCATGTGGGAAAATTGTGTTTTGGGTATGCAGAGGGTGGACTGTTGGGGATTGAATCATGTTCCCCACAAAAGGTATATTCAGGTCCCACCCTCTGGTCCTGTGGGTGTGAACCCATTTGTAAATAGGACCCTTTGAAGATATTAGTTAAATTTCATGTGATGGCTAAATTCATGTGTCAGATTGGCTAGGTTATGGTGTCCAGTTGTTTGGTCAAGCAAGCACTGGACTGATTGCTACTGTGAGGATATATCTTGGATTTAACTCACTATCAGTTGATTGCTTCTATGGCTGATTATATCTACAATCAACAACAAAGGAGATTGCCTTCATGAATGAGAGAAATTTCATCTAATCAGCTGAAGACTTTAAAGGGAGAACTGACTGATGATTTCAGCAGTTCTTTCAGTAAAGTTCCATCTCTACTTTTAACCAGTCAACATCTCTTGGGGAATTCATCGAAAACCTTCATTGGAGTCCAGGTTTGCAGCCTGCCCTACAGTTGGCAAGAATTTGGACTTGCCGATCCCTATAGTTGTGAGAGTCAATTCCTATAATAAATCTAATATACATATTTATACTCTATATAATATACATATTTATACCATATACATGCATATTATATATAGTGTATGTATGTATGTGGATATATATCCACATTCATACATATATATATACATACATACACACACACACACACATATATATATATTTCTATCTCTTGTTGGTTCTGTTTTCTTTTTCCCTGGAGAACCCTGACTAATAGAGTGCCCAACCCTAATAAAGGTTATATTTAATCCAATATAGCTGAAGTTTTATAAGCAAAGGAAATTTGACATGGAAAGAAAAGCCATGGTGGAACAGCCAGAAGCTGGATGTCATTGGAACCCAGCAGAGAAAGCAGAAGACACCACATTGTCACCTTGTGCACTGCCATGTGATGGAAAAGCCAAGAAATTCCAGATTGCCAGCCAGTCAGAAGATACTGACCCTGACAGGAAGCAAACTTCTAGACTCTGAAACAGTGAGCAAATATGTTCCTGTTTTTAAGCCAACCCATTATGTGGTATTTATTTTAGCAGCTAGGAAAACAAAACACCAATTATGCCAGAGTGACTATCTTCTCTTTGGCCAGCCACTGCTGCAAACTCTAAATCCATTCTATGCTTATCAGCCCAATGTCATCTTTCATGACTGCACAACTACATAATTGCTTATCAAGGATGATGCTAACATCTCTTTATCAAAAAGGAAAAGGACCATATATACCTTTAAAATAGAAAGAAACTGAAAATCCATATAATTGGTGTGATGGTTTGAAGCTGTATGTTCCCCATAAAAACAATCTCTTAAATTTAACCCAGTCCTGTGGGTGTGACCCAATTGTAAGTAGGAACTTTTGATGAAGCTACTTCAGTTACGGTGTGAACAACCTCATTCAGGATAGTTCTTAATCCTATTACTAGAGTCCTTTATAAAAGGAATTGATACAGTGAAAGAAAGAAAAAGCCATGGAAGCAAGAAGCTGAAATCAACAAAATCTGGAAGAGAAGGGAGAGACCAACAGATGCCTCTATATGCCTTACTATATGACAAAGAAGCCAAAAATCAGCAGCAGCTGGTCTTTGGGAAGAAAGCATCACCTTGATGATGCCTTAATTTAGACATTTTCTCAGCCTCAAAATTGTAAGCTAATAAACTCCCATTATTCAAGCTGAACCATTATATGATATTTGCTTTAAGCAGCCTAAGAAACTAAAACAGATTTTGGTACTGAAAGTAGGGTGCTGCTATTGCAAATGCCAAAAATGTGGAAATAGCTTTGGAATTAGGTAATTGATAAAGGGTGGAAGAAATGTGCAGTGGTTAATAGAAAATGCCTAGATTGCTTTAAAGAAGACTGTTTGTAGAAATACAGATGCTAAAAATACTTCTGATAAGACCTTAGAAGAAAATGATGAATGTGTTATTGGAAACTGGAGGAAAGGCAAACCTTGTTTTAAAGTGTCAGAATACTTGGCAAAATTGAGTTCTGATGACAATGGAACACAAAATTTGAAATCAATGAGTTTGAGTATTTAGCTGAGGTTATTTCCAAGCTAAGTGTGCAAAGGGTAACCTGGTTTATCCTTGCAGCTTATAGTAGAATTGAGAGGAATGTGATAAACCAAGAATTGAATTCCTGAGCAAAAAGAAACCAGAAGTTGATGGTTTGGAAAATTCTGTTTCTGGAAAGTGAGCTCACAGAGAATGCTCAATGTAAGGATTTAACTAAACATGGACCCAGTTAGCCATTTCAGTGCAAGTCAGGATTGGAAATGTGGTATTCCCGGAGGATCTCTGGGAAGTCCCACTGTCTGATGATTTGGACCCCTGTGTATTATGTGCAAAACCAATAAGTTTTTTTGTGAGATCTCTATGAGCAGAATTACAGCCAGCCTGGACTAAAAGGGACAGATTGAGGGGAAAATCACTTCAAGGTATGAACCATGGTAGCTGAAGTCTGGACCAAAGACATCTTTTCAGGCCAAGAGAGTGGGACCATTCATGTGTGGAAAGGGTGTGTCTGCCCACCATGTGGAAAAGGTGGGCATTCCACCCCATTGTTCAAGAAGAGTGCTACCTCCCCAGTGTTATCAGAGGTTGGGGCTTATTCCCTGGGGATTGGAGAGAGTCTGGCCACCTCCTCAGTTCTTGAAGTGGGTTGAGCCTTCACTCCAGTATTTAGAGAGGGCATGGCTACTGTGCAGACACTTGGAAGAGTTGAGGCTGCCACTCCATCAGACTCTGAGGACAAACATCATTCCATAGATGGCTCTCAGAACTTGAAATCTAATGGAGTATGCCAGGTAGGGTTTCAGAATTGTTTAGGACCCATGACTGCTGTTTTCCTTCCAATTTCTCCCTATGGTAATGGAAATGTTCATCCAATCACTGTACTCCCATTGTATATTGGAAGCAGAAAATTTATTCTCTAGATTTCAAAGGTCCAAAGAGGGGAATTGTGCCTTAGGACAGAACATGACCATAACTGATTTTGATGAGACTTTGTCCTAACCTTGTTTCTGAAATGATTTAAGTCTTTTGTGATGGAATGAATGTATTTTGCAGGTAGAAATAACACCTTCTGGAGGTTCTGAGGGTGGACTATGGTGGCTTGTAATTGTATGTACCCCAGAAAACGTAAATCTAATCCATTCCTGTGGGCCTGAACTCATTTTAAGTAGGACCTTTTGATGAGGCTACTTCATTTCAGGTATTAGCTACCTCATTCAGAAAGGATCTTAATATTATTATTGAATTCCTTTACAACAGAATGAAGAAATAGAGAGAGGGAGAGAGAGAGAGAGAGAGAGAGAGAGAGAGAGAGAGAGAGAGAGAACCAAGAAGGTGAAGTCACTGAAACTTGGGAGACAGGGGAGAGACCAGCAGACACCACCATGTGCCTTACCATGTGACAGAGGAACCAATGATCACTGATAGCTGATCTTTGGGAAGAAAGCATCACTATGATGATGTCTTAATTTGGATATTTTCTCATCCTCAAACCTGTAAAGCTAATAAATTCCCATTGTTCAAGCTGAATCATTTCAAGGTATTTGCTTTAAGTAGCCTAGGAAACTAAAACAATTGGTGGCAGGTACTCATATTCTATACATATTTTTAGAAAGATAAGAGAATTGGCTGATAAATGCATGTTGAAAGGGAATAATCAAGGATTACTCAGGGGTTTTTGCTTGAGTATGTGCATGATTAAATTGCCATGGATTGATATAAGAAATAATTTAGGAGAAAAATATTAGGGCTGATTTGAAATTTAGAGCTCTGCTTTTGACTTATTAAGATCCTCTTAAGTATTCAAATGGAATAATAAAGCAGAGAGTTGGATAAGTGAACCTAGATTTTAGGGAGAAGGCCAAGCAAAAGATATAAATTGAGATCCCACAATGTACAGATGATACTTAATGCCATGTAATGGATGATTTCACAAAGGCAATTATTGAATGCACAGTAAGAAAAGAAATAAACACTGTGAAATACTGTTGAAAGGACAAGTAATGTGAGAATTGAGAATTACATTTTGGATTAGGTCTCTAATCTGCTTTTGACATGGTTAGGATGAGACCTTGGTTGAAGTGGTGATAGGAGAATAGAATGTGAGGATTTGAAACAGCAATTGTAAACAAGTCTTATGAGGTATTTTGCTTTAACAAAGAATAGAAAAGTGTGAGTTGCAAACATGTGGAAGCAGAAAAGGTATATGTATCTAAATGCAAGTAAATCAATAGATTTAGTGATATGCTATAAAATGTTCTCATTGTTTCAATTTTCTTAGAAGCAAAGATCAGCAGAGGGTGAGGAAGGAAAAATGAGTTGGCTAATATTAGGGAGGTGAGAAATTTAAAATAATTTTCTCAGAGAGTAGATGAGTGAATAATCTATGAAAACATAACAGTACTTTAGGATATAACTGAGGGTACACTTGAAATTGTGGTGATAAATTCAAAGTAAGAAAAACATTGTGTATTTTTCAGGTTCAGAAGCAGAGAAGACAAAAACTAGAGTTGGGAATTTTGCCACATAAATTCTCTTAGTTTCCAGGCTGATAAGACAAATACCACACAAGGTATTGGTTTACCAGCAGGAATTTATTAGCTTACAGTTTCATAGTCTACAAGGCTTGCTTCCTCCTGGGGTCAGTAGCATTCTAGCTGGCCAGCAATTTTTGGGTTCCTTGGCTTTTCCATTACATGGTGATGTCTTCTCCTTTCTCTTCCAGGTTCTGTTGACTTCCAGCTTCCTCTTCCTTCCTGAGGCTTTCTCTTGTGGCTTTCTCTAAAAGGCCTCCAATAATAGGATCAAGGCCAATCTAGCCCAGTTAGCCATACTTTAATTAATAATAACATCTTTAAAGGGTCCTACTTAAAATGAGTCCACGCTCATAGAAATGGATTAAGAACATGTTTGCTTTACTTTGTCATAAATAATTCAATGTGATACAGTTCACTATAAAGAAAAGTGAGGGGACTGGGAGTGTGTGCAGGGCTCTAGTTTTAATGAGGAATGCTAAAACAAGGGTGCTTGATGTCTGCATTGTATATTAGCCCACTAAAGTTATATGATTCAGTAGATTAGAATCCCAAGTGGGTTGAAGGCTGTAGGAATACAGGTTCTAGAAAACTTGTGCTGAAAAGATAGGACATGGTGAGAGAAATTATTTGAAATTTGTATTTTTTTTAATTAGAGAAGTTGGGGATTAACAGAACAATCATGCATAAAATACAGGATTCCCATTCACCTGCCCCACCACCAACATCTTCCATTGGTGTGGAACATTTCTTACAATTCATGAAGCGCACTTTATAGTTACATCATTAATTAAAGTTCATGGTTTAATTAATGGCTCACTGTTTGGGTAGTATAGTTCCATGATTCTTATAATTTTTATTCTGTTACCATATATACATCTAACATTTACCATTTTAATCATATCCAGAAATATATTTCAGTGTTTTTAATCATGTTCACAACGTTTTGTTAATATTATCACTATCCATTACCAAAACACTTCCATTATTCAAAATAGGGACCATATACATTTTAAGCCTTAACTTCCCATTTGCTATCCCCACCCCATCCCCTGGTAACCTATGTTCCAGATTCTGACTCTGTGAATTTTCTTATTCTAGTTGTTTCAAAACAGTGAGATCATACAATATTTGTTCTCTTGTGTTTAACATATTTCACTCAACAGGATGTCTTCAAGGTTCATCCATGTTGTCTCAGGTACCAGGATTTCTGTCCTTTTTATGGCTGGATAATATTCAATTGTAGGCATAAAATACATTTTGTTTGTCCATTCATTGGCTGATTGACACTTGGGTTGCTTCCATCTTTTGGCAACTGTGAATAATGCCACTATGAATACTGGTGTGCAAGTATCTGTTTGAGTCCCTGCTTTAAATTCGTTTGGGTATATACCTAGTTGTGGGATTTCCAGGTCATATGGTGGTTCTATACTTGGCTTTCTGAATAACCACCAAAATGTCTTCACAGTGGCTGTACTGTTTTACATTGCCAACAGCAATGAATGAGTGTTTCTATTTCTCCACATCCTCTGCAACACTTGTTATTTTCCACTTTTTTAAAATAGCAGCCATTCTAAGAAGCATGAAATGGTATCTAAATTTGATTTTTATTTGCATTCCCTGATGTCTAATGATACTGAGCATTTTTTCATGTGTTTTCTATCCATTTGTATATCTTCTTTGGAGAGATGTCTGTTCTTTTTGCCATTTTTAATTGGGTTGTTGGTCTTTTGTTGTTAAGTTGAAGTATTTCTTTACGTATTCTGGATATTGATCCTTTATTAGATATGTGGTTTGTGAATATTTTATGCTATTGGTGGTTGTTTTACTTTCATTATGAAGTCCTTTGAGGAAAAAAATTCTAATTTTGAAGAGGTACCATTTTTTTGTTTTTTCTTTTGCTGCTTGTGCTTTGGGTGTGAAGTCTAAGGAAACATTACCAACTCTAAGTCCTGAAGATGCTCCCCTATGTTTTCTTCTAAGAGTTTGGTAGCTTTAACTTTTGTATTAAGGTCTTTACTCCATTTTGAGTTGATTTTTATATATGGTGTGAGGTAGGGGTCCCCCCCCCCTTTTTTTTTGCAATGGGAGATCCAGTTTTCATAGAGCCATTTGTCGACAAAGCTATTATTTCCCAATCAAGTGGTCTTTGCCACCTTGTCAAAAATCAATTTTCCATAATCCTGAGGGTTTATTTCTGACCTCTCAATTCTGTTTTAATGGTCTACCTGTCTATTTTTGTACCAGTACCATGCTAATACTTTGATTACTGTGGCTTTGTAATAACTTTTAGGATCAGGAAATGTGAGTCCTCTAACTTCGCTCTTCTCTTTCAAGATGGCTTTAGCTATTTGTGGCCCCTATTCTTTCATATATATATTTGATGATTGGCTTTTCCTTCTCTGCAAAGAAGGTTGTTGGAATTTTGATTGGGATTCCATTCAATCTATAAATTGCATTGGGTAGTAGTGACATAATAGATATTCAGTCTTCCAGTTCAGGAGCAAGGAATGTCCCTCCATTTATTTAGGTCTCTTTTGACTTTTTAGCAATGTTTTGTAGTTTTCTGTATACAAGTCCTTTTCATCATTGGTTAGATTTATTGCTAGATATTTGATTCTTTTAGTTGATATTGTGAATCTAATTTTTTTCTTGATTTCTTCTTCTAATTGTTCACTGCTTGTGTATAGAAACACCTTTGATTTGGATGTACTGATCTTGTACCCTGCCATTTTGTTGAATTATTTATTATCTCTACAGGCCTTATTGTGGATTTTCCAGGATTTTCTGCATATGGGATCATATCATCTGCAAATATGGAACATTTTACTTCTTTCCAATTTTAATGCCTTTTATTTCCTTTTCTTGCTTAATTGCTCTGGCTTACCCTCTTAGCAGAGAGGTCACTTGAAGACATTTGGAACCATTTGAGAAACATTATGTCTAGGAATCCTGGGGCAAAGGATTACCTGCATTAAGTCACTCACTCAAGAAGCACACAGGAGGGGATAAAAGTCTATTTCAAAGTAGAGGGGGCATTGATTCAAAGTCCTATAAACTATAAACAGGGAAAGAAATGCCTAAAAACACTAACAAGTAGAAGAACAGGAAAAGACACAGGATCTGTGGCTCCACAAAGTTCAGATAAGATAGAATGGACCCTGACCTTTGCTTTGCCCCAGACCTGCTCTTCTTGAATGGAGAGCTCATCTCTGAAGCAGACCACCAGCCAAAGCACAGTCAATTTGCAAAGACAGTGAAAAGTGCTCTTTGCCTTGGCTTGTTAGTTTTAATTAGCTCCTGTCCCTAAAGAAAATCTCTATCATATCACTAGCTAGGTAAAAACTTATGGAACAAACAGTTCAGGGGATGAATCCAAGAATTAACACTTTAAAATATTAAAACGTACAGCATGCAACAAAAGATTACAAGAAAGAAGGAAAGAAACAGGAAATGATGCCTCATCCAATGGAACAAAAGAAAAACCCAGAAAGCATTAACAAACAGAACCAAACTCTGGACATTCAAGGCAAAGATTTAAAAGCAATGATCCTTAATATGCTCAAGGAGGAGGGAATTGTGGGAAGATGGTGGAGTAGCAAATGGCATGAATAAGTCCCTTGGCCAGAAAACTATTAAATAGACAGGGACTGTTTGAATCAATTATTTTGAAACTTTAGATATATAACACTGTACAGCACCCAGGCAAGAGCAAGAGGAAAAGGCTGGTGAATTGTGCTAAATACCAGTGAATTGCTCTTTTTTGCATGACTGTTACTGTCAACCATTCCTCACTATTGCAGTGGGCAGCAGTGGGATGCAGCCCCTGGCACAGTTTGCTGGTGGCAGAGAGGGACATAAAAACTTAGTTCTCCATGATTGGGAGGCAGGGGAGAGTCTCCAGTTCAGTCACTGAGTTTTTTTTATTAGCTACTTTGGGTCACTGGGAGCCAGGCTCTGAGGGCAGCCATTGTTCCAACCTGCCATGAAAAAAAGATGGCAGAAGAGACTAAAAGACATTATGCTTCCTCAGAGTTGCAGAGGACAGTTGATGTGCTGCATTTGCTGAACAGATGCTGAATCAGGACAGTGAAGCTTTGTAGAGTCATGGAAGAAGCTCCTGGGGCCCTCTTTAGCTCCTCTCTCATCCCCTCCCAAGGTTCCTGTCCATGGCCTTGAACCAGCTAGGAAAGGCTACTGTCTAGTGTGCGCCCACCATGTGCCTTCTAGGCTAAAGCAGCTTGAAACAATGAAGTCAGTATAAAAATAATTGAGGTTGGTAGCCTGGGGCAAAGTCTTATCTACTTTAAGTACTACAGTGGAACACGTGGGAAAGAGAAATGGTTTATCTCCTGGAAAGTAGAAGGGACAGTCAAACTCCTGTAGACAAGGAAACCCCTAAGGCAGCACAGGAAAGACACAGGCCCAGAAAAGACAGGAAGGACCCTGTACTTTGCATTAGCATTGGGATGACCTTCATGACAGGAGGGGTGAACCCTGAAGAAGAGCACCAGCCAAAGCAGCCAATTTGCAAAGACAGTGAAAGATGACTTCTGTTTAGGTTTGGTAGGTTTTGTTAGATACTGTCTCTCAAGAAAATCTCTATCATATCACTAGCTGGATACAAACTCAAGAAAAAAGACATCTCAGGGAATAAATACTAGAGGTAGCATTTTAAAATATTAAAAAGCACAGTGTGTAACAAAAGATTGTAGGAGAAATGAATAAACAAACAAACAAACAAACAGAACAACAAAAAATGAAATGTTGACCTATCCAAAGGAAGAATATAAAAATACAGAAAACATCAGCAGAAAAGACAGGCTATGGGCATACCAGACCAAGACCTTTAAAAAAATGAACTTCAATGTGTTCAAGGAGAAGGAAAACATGCACAAAGAACTAAAGGATATCAAGAAAATAATATGCTCAAGAAGATGAAGGAAAATACACAGAGAAAATGAAAGTATATCAGGAAAACAATGAATGAACAACATGAGAAATCAATAAAGAGATAGAAATTTTAAAAAAGGAGCCAAACACAACTACTAGTGTTGAAGACCACAATAAACAGAATGAAAAATTACCAGAAGTATTTCAGCAGCATATTGGAGATGGCAGAAGAAAGAATCAATGAACTTGAAGCCAAGACTATTTAAATGAGTCAGGCTAAGGAGCAGAAAGAATAAAAGAATTATGAGAAACAAAAATAGCCTAACAGACCTCTGGGACAACATCAAGTGTACCAATATGTGCATTGTGGTGGTCCCAGAAGGAGAATAAAGAGAGAAAGTGGCAGAAGGAATATTCAAAGAAATAATAACAGAAGCTACCCAAACTTAGCAAAAAAATGTGAATATGTACATCCACAAAATCCAGAGAAGAAACAGGATAAATTTGAAGAGAATTATGCTCTGACACATACTAATCAACTGGAAAAGGAGGGAATTTGCAGGATAAAAGCAATGTGAGATGTACGAAGGTATTCCTAAATTAGAATAAGTGCCCATTCATCATCAGAAACCACTGACACAAGAAGGCAGTGAGTTGAAATACTTAAAGTGCTGAGAGAACTAAACTGCCAACCAAGAATTTTACATCCAGTTAGACTTTCTTTCAAAACTAAGGGAGAGATTAAGCTCAAAACCTGTTGCACTGGATACTCAAGGGAAAGAGTGGGGGCAGGATGGGAGTTGGAGAAAGATGTCCTTAGTGTTACAAGCCCAGAGGAGGGATGTGGGCAGTACAAGGGGAAAAGCATGAAATCCACCCAGGTTTCTTCTCTAAGGATCAAATGCTTTAAAATGCTGATGAAAGGATAGCAAACTGTTGTTTTCCTAAGAACACAGGAACATATTCACTTTGCCTGAGGAAACATTAATAGGAAAACAAAACAAAAACAAAACCCTCTGTCCCTGGGAGATGTGCAGGAAAACAGCTGGGCTTAGACAGTAAGAGATTTCCTATTGCTGGGTGAGGGACAGGGTTAATGGAAAAACCAACCCCCTGAGATCAAAGGATCAAAGGACATAGGTTGTGCCTAAGTCTGTTGCTGAACCAGGACAACAAAGATCTGCAGTCTTCCACCACCAGGCTACTAAGCACTAAGTAGCAAATGACATACTGAGGGAGGGGTAATAGAGTAGGTAGACCACCTTTGAGTCTCAGAAGTGCCAGCAAGGCATAAAGCTGAGGGTGGAGCTGGAACATGAGAAAAACATTCTAGCAAATCGTGCAAAGCACAAGGTAATATCAGAGTAATTTGAAGACATTGAAAAATCAAAGTACAACAAACCAAGTTCACCTTGGTGGAACTGATGCATCACCTGGACACACACATTAAGGTCCAAGCAGAAGGATGGGTATGTCCAATTCCCAGCAAAAACTATTTACCCAAGACTCTACTGCTCTATACACTGGGTCTAGTAATCAGTAAAAAATAGCAAGACACACCAACACAACCACAAAGCAAGAAATAGCAACTCACTGCCAAAAGACAAAACAATCAACAAAATGAAAATCAAAGATGACTCAGATGTCAAAACTATAAGAAAGGTATTATAGCTATAATCAATAAGTTAAAGGCTTTCATGGTAAAAGTGGACACCATGCACTAACAGATGGGAAATTTTAACAGAGAAATTGTCCTAAGAAATTTTCATATGGAAATACAGGGAATGAAAAAGATATACAGATAAAGAATGCTTTTAATGGACTCATCAATATTGTCAATAAAACAAAAGAACCAGTGAACTTGAAATTGATCAACATACACTGCTTAACTTGAAACACAAGGAGAAAAAAAGAGTGAGAAAAGCAGAGTTTAATATCCAAGACCTATGGCAAAATATCAAAAGATCAAACTTATTTGTGACTAGGATCTGAGAAGGAAGAGATAACAGATAAAGACAATAGATTTTCTAAAAAGACAGCCATTAACCCAGAAATACAGGAAGCTCAGAGTAAACCAAGTAGGAGAACAACACCTCTTCTCTCCTCAAACTGGAAGCAGTATATTCAAACTGAAGAAAACTAAGGATAACACGAAAATTTTGGAGGTGGCCAGAGAAAGAAAGACACATTGCATTCACAGAAACAAATATGAGAATTACAGATTATAGTGGATTGAATAGTGGATTGAATATGACTGAATTATAATCTCCAGAATCTGTGAGTGTTACCCAATTGGGAAAACAGTCTTTATAGATATAGTTAAGTTAAGGATTTTGAGTTCAGGAGATCATCCTGGATTGTCCAGGTGGACCTTAAATCCAATGACAAGTGTCTTCATAAGACTGAGGGAGAAGGAGACTTGACACAGAGAGGAGGAGGCAGTGTGACCACAGAGGCCAATTTCAGTGATGTGGCCACAAGTCAAGGAATGCTGACAGCCACCAGAAGCTGAGTGATGCAAAGAACAGATTCTCTCCAGGAGTGTCCAGAGGGATGCAGCCCTGCTGACACCTTGGTTTTGGACTCTGAATTCCAGAACTCTGAGATGAATTTCTGTTGTTTTTAAGCCATTCAGTGTTTGGCAGTTTGTTATAGCAGCCATAGGATACCAATACACAGATTATTTCTTAGATAGTATGCAAGATAAAAGAAAATGGAGAAATATTTTAAAGTTCTTAAAAAAAAAGCTTCAACTCAGAATCCTATATCAGTGAGAATATTTTTCCCAAATCAAGGATAAACAAGAACTTGTTTTCGATAAACAGAAACTGAGAAGATACATTACCAAAGGACATGCACTATAGCAAAATTTGAAACAAGTTCTCCAGGCAGAAGGAATATATTATCAGATATAAACTTGGATCTACACAGAGAGATGAAGATCACCAGTTATAATGAAGTAAAAATGAAGATAAATATAAAGATATTTTGCTTATCATTAATTGCTCTAAGAGAAAAATTGAGCCTAGATATAGGTTAAAAAAATAGTAACAAAGTATTATGGGTTTATTACACAGGTAAATGTGCATATGTATGAAAAAATAGTCCAAAAAATAGGAGAGAAGATTTAGGAGTATATAGTTATGAGCTTCTTATACTGCATGTGAGGCAATATAATATTTTTGAAGATAGATTGTCATAAAGTATTAAAAAATCAAGAATTAAACTCTACAAAGTCACTAAAACTATTTAGAAAAAAGTAATCAATCATAATATATATTAGAACAATGAAATTTTAAATTAATCCATAAACAGGAAGAAAATGAGAAAAACTATAAAAAGGACCAATGGGGCAAATAGCAAACCACCAGCAAGACAGTGGATTTTAACTTGCTCAGTTCATCCAGACAAGGAGGAGCCAGGCTGAGTTCCACCCCTGTACTTGCTTTCAAGCCTGGTCTCCCCATTACTGGTGATCCTGTGAATCACATTTCTCAGCTAATTGTGCATTGGAAGGCACATGGAAGGGCAGGATGGGGATGATGGTCACATCAAACAAGAGTCCATTGAGAGGGTTGCTGCTTTGGACATGGTGGGTTTGACTCAGCCTACCAGACTGAACTGCAGTAAGGCTTTCAAATAGTGATTTGATGAAATGAGATTTCAGTCTATTAGGTCATTGTCAGTCTTCATTTGATGAATGGCTTTGGCAGTGGGGCTTTTTATAGAAAGTGCTGTAATAATAAAAATCACTTGGGAAATACATGGGCTCAACTTTAAGAAGGTGACATAAGCAAGCTCTAGTCACCTTTGAGGTAGAGGATCTGTATAAAAATAATAATTTAAAAAATGTCAGATTTTGATTCAACTAAATTCAGCATAAATGATTGTGCCGGTTTGAGTGTATTGTGTCCCCCAAACGCCATTATCTTTGATGTAGTCTTGTGGGGCAGACGTTTTGGTGCTGATTAGATTTGCTTGGAATTTGCCCCATCCAGCTGTGGGTGATGACTCTGATGGGATGTTCCCATGGAGGTGTGGCCCCACCCATTCAGGGTGGGACTTGATCAGTGGGGCCATATAGATGAGCTGACTCAAGGAGAGAGAAATCAGTGCAGCTGTGAGTGATGTTTTGAAGAGGAGCTACAGCCAAGAGGGACACTTTGAAGAAAGCATAGGAGCTGCAGATGAGAGACAGTTTGAAGATAGCCGTTGAAAGCAGACTCTTGCTCCAGAGAAGCTAAGAGAGGACAGATACCCCAAGTGCAGCTGTGAGTGACATTTTGAAGAGGAGCAAGACAGCTAGAGAGGAATGTCCTGGGAGAAAGCCATTTTGAAACCAGAACTTTGGAGCAGATGCCAGCCACATGCCTTCCCAGCTAGCAGAGGTTTACCAGACGCCATTGGCCATCCTCCAGTGAAGGTACCTGATTACTGATGTATTACCTTGGACACTTAAGGGCTTAAGACTGTAATTGTGCAGCCAAATAAACTCCCTTTTTATAAAAGACAATCTGTCTCTGGTGTTTTGCATTCTGCAGCATTAGCAAACTAGAACAATGATACATACACACATTTAGATTATCAGATTTGATGTAAAAGCAAGATCCTAAGCAATATACTGTCTTCCAGAAAACATATATAAAAACTAAGAAAAAGGGACATGATATAACAAGTCAATATGAATCAAATCAGAGCCAGAGTAGCCACATTAATAGTAGACTTCAAAATCAAGTATTTTTTTTTTTGGGGGGGGGATAAAGAGGGATATTACATAATAAAAAAGGGATTGATTCACCAAGAAGAGATACAATCCTAAATGTGTATGTACCTAACAACAGTTTCAAATTATTGGAAGGAAAAAAAATGGATTGAACTTAAAGGAAAAATAGACCAATCCAAAATTATAGTTGAAGGCATCCATATTACTCTATCAATAATTGATAGAAAAATTAGATAGAAAATCAGTAAGGATAAAGAAGACAGGAACAGCAGTATTAACCAACTAAACCTAATAGGCATGTATAGAATCCTTGAATCAATGACAGCAGAATACAACTTTTTTTGCATGTACTTGGAACATTTAGCATGATAGACAATATGCTAGTTGTGGTGATTTGGAGCTGTTTGTACCTTAGAAAAATATGTTCTTAAATATAATCCATTCCTGTGGATATGAACCCATTGTAAGTAGGATCTTTTGGTGAGTTTATTTCAGTTAAGGTGTTGCCCACCACATTCAGGATGGGTCATAATCCTATTACTGGAGTCCTTTATAATGTAATGAAAATTAGAGAAAACTACAGAGGAAAGAGTCAGAGGCTGAGCATCAACAGAACCCACATTACAAAGGAGCTAAGGACCAAGGATAACCAGCAGTCAGTCCAGAATGCCACAGTCTTTTAGGTGAGAGCATCACCTTGAAGAAACCTTGATCTGAACTTCTGTTAACTAAAACTGTGAGTTTAAATCCCTGTTTAAGCCAACCCATTGCATGGTATTTGTTTGAGCAGCCAAGGAAACTAAAACAGTAGACCATAAAATAATTCATAAAAATTTAGAAGAACAAAAACATCACAAAATATGTTTTCCCATCCTAATGGAATTATATTAGAAATAAATAAAGGTCCTTAATATTTAGAAATTAAGAAACACATTTATCAAAAAGACATGGCTATAAGAAATCATAAATGAAATTATAAAATATTTTGAATTGAATATATAGAGAACACTATGAATCAAAATTTGTGCAATGCAAATAAAGTAATATTTTGTAGGATAAATTTAATATTAAATGTTTATGTTACAAAGAAGAAAGGTGTGAAGTGAATTATCTTAAGTTTTATATTAAGAAAATAGAAAAAAGTTAATTAAACCTAAAGCAATCAAAGAGAAGAAAATTATGAAGATAAGAGAAGTCAATGAAGTTGTAAAGAGAAAAAACAGTTGAGAAAATCAATGAGACCAGTTCTGGTTCTTTGAAAAAAATAATAGGTAACATTAAGAAAAATATGGGAAAAGGCATCTAATATCAGGATTCAAAGAGTGAGATCACTACCATTCACCAAAACATTAAAAGAATAACTTTATGAAAATATTATGAACAACTTTATGCCTATTAATTTGACAATTTCGATTACATGGACCAATTCCTTTATGGGCACAAACTAACAAAGCTCACTTGAGAATAGTTAGATTATTAAAATAGGCCTATATCTACTAAAGAAACTTCATGTGTATTTAAAAATATTCCATCAAACAAATTAAAAATCTTCCTTGGTCTCTGTGCTCTTGCTATCCAGCAAATATTTCTTAAACATGACACATACTTTCCCACCCTGGGCACTTTCTTGTAGCTATTGTTTCTGCCTAAAATGCTCTTCTTCCAGGTATCTGCTTGGTTTATTCCCTCTTCTCCTCCAAGTCTTTGCTGAGATCACACCTTCTAAAAGAGGCCAACCTTGACCAACCTACTTAATACTTCAACTTGCCCTACCTCTCTCTCAGCATTCACAATCTCTCTCATCCTTCTCTGTTTCATTTTTTCCATAGCATTTATAATTATCTGACATACTAATAAAGCTTACCTATAAGTTTATTGATCTCTCCCTCAGCTAACATACAAGCTGTTAGAGGGCAGAAATCTTTGTCTTTTTTATTGGTACATTCCAAGTACCTTCAACAGTGCCTGATAGTGGGACCTAAATATGTTTAGAAAGTTTGAATGAATATTTTATAAATTCCATTACTGTAATTATAATTTCATGACACAATCAATTTATTCTTACTTTTGTATCTCCTACTAGGGTTCCCTGAGAAAATGGTCTCTGTCTTACATATCTTCAAATTCACAGTGCCTGGCATGACTAGAAACTTAATAATATTGTTTTATTAATGAATAGTTATTTAGTGAGGAAAACTGTGATTTCCTTCTTTATACTAGAACCCATCAGTACACCTACATTCTATTTTAAATCAAATTCAAATTATGTTTGGTTAAAATTTTGTATTATTTAGAAGTCTAAATAAAACATTTATACCAGTCATCATTAGTCTGCATGCCTTTGCCCTTCAATTAAAACTCTGTGACAAATTAGACATGATTTTCCTCTATGGAAATTATTTGCATTTATCCCAATGTTTCATAATATTCCTATTTTCTGAAAACTTATAGGTTTGTCAAGCACATGAAATATAGCTAAAATATATAGGGAGAAATTCTGCCTTAGATTAATGCTATATCTGCATTTAATGGACTTGGATGGTGTTCTGGTTTGCTAATGCTTCTATTATGCAAAATACCAGGAAATGGATTGGCTTTTATAAAGGGGGTTTATTTGGTTACAAAGTTACAGTCTTAAGGTCATAAAGTGTCCAAGGAAAGGCCTCAGCAACAGGATACCTTCACTGAAACATGGCCATTGGCGTCTGGAAAACCTCTGTTAGCTTGGAAGGCATGTGGCTGGCATCTGCTTGCTCTCAGGTTGTGTCTCAAAATGGCATTCTCCAAAATGTTGCTCTTGGGGTGTTTTGTCCTCTTTTAGATGCAGCTCTTCTTCAAAATGTCACTCTCCATTGCTCTGAGGTCCTTCTGTCTGTAAATTCCTTTATACAACTCCAGTGATGCAATTCAGACCCACCCTGAATGGGTGGGATAACACTTCCATGGAAATTATCCAATCAAAATCATCACCCACAGTTGGGTGGGCCATATCTCCATGGAAACATCCAATCAAAAGTTTCCAACCCAATCAACACTAATACATTGGTCCCCACAAGACTGCATCAAAGATAAAGGCATTTTGGGGAACATAATAATCCAAACCAGCACATTCCACCCCCTGGACTCCAAAATGACATAATCTTTCCATATACAAAATACAATCATCTCATCACAATATCAAAGAAACAAATCATTTCAGTAACAACAGTTAAGTACAAGATCACATCAATGTCAGTCACAGGCATGGTCTCTCCAAAAGCAAAATTCCCCTCTGGCTCTGGACCTGTGAAGCTTAGAACAAGTTATCTCCTTCAAATATACAAAGGATGACTGTTATAGGAGAAACATTCCCATTGCCATAAGGAGAAAATGAAAGGAAAACAGGATTCACAGAACTAAAACAGTTCCTAAAACCCACAGGGCAAACTCCATTCGATTTCAAAGCTTGAGAGTCATTTCTACAATGACACTTTATCCTTGGAGCTTGAGAAAGTGGGAGTCCAACCCCTTCCAAGGGCCTATGCAGCAGCCCTTTTCTCTCCAAATGCTGAGGTGAGGACTCCAACATATCCACACATTGGGGAGACCACATTCTAAGCCCCACCCTCCTCAAACATCAAGGTGCCACCCAGACTCTGCCTCTCTGGGGCAAAGACTCTCCCCTCTCCAAACAGTGGCGTGGCAGCCAGGCTCTTCCCAATCCCCAGGGAATGTGCTTCATCCTCTCTGGGCCCTTTTCCTGAGCATCGAAACAGAAGGCCAGTGCTCTGCCTCTGGGGCAAACTCACTCTTTTCACATGCATGGGCTGCTCCACTCTCCCAGCCTGAGACCTCTTGACTCCAGAACTCAATCTCCATGGCTCTGTATCTGAAGAAATATTTCCTTCAATTTGTCCCTCCTCCAGTCCAGATCAGCAGTGTCTCCACCTAAATAGATCTCGCAAAAATCTTGTTAGCTTCGCATGAAGTACGCAGGGGTTGAAACCGTCAGACAACAGAAGTTTCCATAAATCCTTTCTGGATAACTCCATCTCTAATCTTGGCTTGTACTGAAATGGTGTCTGAGTTCCATGTTTGCTTAAATCCTCATGTGGGGCTGTAGCTTCTGGGGTTTCACTGTCTGGAAGCTTGGAATTTTCCAAACTATCAGCTTCTGGTTTCTTTGTTCCTAAGAGTTCATTTCTCAGCTTATCTCTGTCCTAGTGCATTTTACCATAAGCTGCAAGGAGGAACCAGGCTGCACGTTCGATATTTAGTGTCAAAATCTGTTCAGCTAAGTGTCTTAGGTCATTGTTTTCAAATTCTGCCTTCCATCCAACACCAGGACTCAATTTTGCCCAATTCACTGCCACTTTAAAACAAGGATCACCTTTCTTCCAGTTGGCAATGACACACTCATCATTTCTGCTCAAGGCCGCATCAGAAGTATCTTTAGAGTCCATATTTCTACCAACAGCCTCTTCAAAGCAGTTGAGGCCTTTTCTATCAAGCTCCTCACAATCCTTCCAGAATCTTCCCTTTATCCATTTAAAAAGCCTTTCCAACATGTTTGGTATTTGCAAACTCAGCAGCACCCTACTTGTCTCGTACCAAAATCTGTTCTGGTTTGCTAATGCTGCTGGACTGCAAAATACCAGAAATGGATCAGCTTTTATAAAGGGGTTTTATTTGATTAAAAAATTACAGTCCTTATGCCATAAAGTGTCCAAGATAAGGTGTCAACAATTGAGTACTTTCATTGGAGGATGGCAATGATGTCCGGAAAACCTCTGTTAGCTGGGAAGGCACATGGCTGGTGTCTGCTCTGGAGTTTTGGTTTCTCCCAGGATGTTCCCCTCTAGGCTGCAGCTCCTCAAAAATGTCACTCTTAGTTGTTCTTGGGGTATTTGTCCTCTCTTAGCTTCTCCAGAGCAAAAGTCTGCTTTCAAAGGCCATCTCCAAAATGTTTCTGTAAGCTGCAGCTCCTCTCTCAGCTCCTGCACATTCTTCAAAGTGTCCTTCTTGGCTGTAGCAAGCTCACTCCTTCTGTCTGAGCTTGTATAGTGCTCTAGTAAACTAATCAAGGCCCAAGCTGAATAGGCAGGGCCACACCTCTGTGGATATTATCTAATCAGAGTTATCACCTACAGTTGGATGGGTCACATCTCCATGGAAATGCTCAATCAAAGAATTATAATCTAATCAACACTAATACGTCTGCCCACACAAGAGTGCATCAAAGATAATGGCTTTTTGGGGAACATAATGCATTCAAACTGGCACAGGTGGGGTCACACCTCCATGGAAACTATCCAATCAAAGTCATTACCCACAGTTGGGTGGGTCATTTCTCCATGGAAGCATCCAATCAAAAGGTTCCAACCCAATCAATATTAATACATCGCCCCCCACAAGACTGCATCAAAGATAAAGGCATTTTGGGGGACAATGCATCCAAACCAGCACAGATGGTATCCGGAAATTATAGTCTTCAGCTCTCCATAACCAATTACAAAATGTTCATGGGTGGCTTATTGAACATCTGTTTCAAAGAAAAGTAGATAAATTTTTATAGTCCTTTTTTTGTAGTCACTTTTTTTACCAAATAATTAAAGGATCATAATTCAAGTTACCCTTTTCTGGAGAGGGTATGGAAAGAAATGACAACTCTGCATTTTTCAGAGTAAAATAAGCAACCATTGTATGGAGACATCCACAAAATGTTCTAAAGTTCTAAAAACTTTAATCATGGAATAAAAAGATTATTTTTTGGTTATGTTTGCATATTTTCATGTCTCAATTTTTTCAAATGTTTGATGACAATGTAGAGCCAAATTTTAACTTTGTTAATCTTGAAAACCAAGATGAAAACCAAAATTGCAATAAAAATACTAGGCCAGGATTAGTAAAATTCATACAATTCATATGTGGGTCACATATCTGTTATGCCAAATTTCAAATACACTTATCTATGTAATGATAACATTGCATCCAAATTATTGCTATTACTTAGTTCATTGGATCACAAATGAAAATATTCAAAATGATTAATTACTTTACATCATATATACACCTTGACATATTGGCTCCGTCCTGTGCAAAGTACATTAAATAGGAATTGATAGATTCAGTGGCATCATAACTTAAGCTCAATTTCTATTTCTTGCCAATTTTTACTACTTTGTTTATGATGGTGTAAAATAATTTATTTTATGTAGCTCAAATAAATTAAATCAAATAAATATATTGACCTCAGATTTTTGGCTTCAAAATTTTTTTTACCCTTTTAGTATTTCAAAGTTTCATTGTCCTTATTTCTTCCATCACAGCTGTGGGAAATGGCTCTAATTAAAAACTGTGAGCAAATTTTAGTTGCAAGTATTCATAGTTTCTTCATAACTTTTATAGAAGTTTCAAATCACAGGAACACTGAATAATTCTAAACTTATTTGCTGCTAATAGCCTGGTATAAAAGACACACAAGAATTTTTACACACATAAAAGGAGAAATTTGTAAAGCTGGCAATTTAATATTATATTTTAGCATTTTGTTTTATTTTTATTATTCTTCAAATGTATAAATAAAATAAATCCTCTTTTGCATGTGCATTATATCATATTACATGTGTAATGAAAACAAACAACAACAAAATACCTACCGTCCCCACACAGAACAGAGGCTGCTGAGCAAAAGGGATGTGGCAGGGTCCAAAATTTACCACAGTTCAAAAGTCCTAAGATAAATCTCTAAATGTTGCTTCAGCTGAAGCAGTTGACCAAAGTGCAAGTTAAAATTCTCCTTTGCCTTTCTTGAATTCTTTGCAATCTCTCAAATACAGAGAAACCTGTGATTTTATTTTTCTCTAGGTGGCAATTAAGGAAAAGAATTCTCTGTCCCATCTGCATTATGGTGCCAGTTTATATATATTATGTCCCCCAGAAAAGCCATATTCTTTAATGCAATCCTGTGGGGGCAGACTGATTAGTCTATTGATTAGGGTGGAAACTCTGATTAAATTATTTCCATGGAGTTGTAGACCACACCCATTCAGGGTAGGTCTTAATTAGATCATTGGAGTCTTTTAAGAGACATTTGGGAGCTAAGAGAGACACTAGGAGCTGACAGAGATGCTTAGAGATGCTTGGAGACATGGACAGAAGATGAAGCCCATAGTTTGCCCCACAGAAGCTAAGAGAGGACCTCCAGACACTTAGAAACACCCTGGGAGAAACAAGGACACACAAGAGCTGAGAGAGAGGAGCTGAGAGAGAAGATCAGAGATATTTTGGAGAAAGCTGTTTTGAAACAACCCAGGAGCAAAGGACCAGCAGATGCCAACCACATGCCTTTCCAGCTGACAGAGGTGGTCTAGACACCATTGGCCATTCTTCAGTAAAGGTACCCTCTTGTTGATTCCTTAGGTTGGACACTTTTATGGCCTTAGAACTCTAAATTTGTAACCAAATAAGCCAGACCTCTAAAGGCCAATTCATTTCTGGTGTTCTGCATAATGGCAGCATTAGCAAATCAGAACAGATTTTGGTACCAGAGAAGTGGGATGCTGCTGAGTTTGCAAATACCAAACATGTTGGCATGGCTTTTTAAATGGATAAGGGGAAGATTCCAGAAGAATTGTGAGAAGCTTGATAGAAAAGGCCTAGATTGCTTTGATGAGACTGTGGAAATATGGACTCTAAAGATACTTCTGATGAGTCTTTGAGCAGAAATGATGAATGTGTCATTGCCAACTGTAATAAAGGCAATCCTTGTTTTCAAGTGGCAGAGAATTTGGCAAAATTGAGTCTTGGTGTTGGATGGAAGGTAGAATTTGAAAGTGATGAGTTCATATACTTAGCTGAAGAGATTTCAAAACTAAATGTGGAAAATGCAGCCTGGCTTCTCCTTGCAGCCTATAGTAAAATGCAATAGGACAGAGAAAAGCTGAGACGTGAACTCTTGGTTATAAAGAAACCAGAAATTGATGGTCTGGAAAACTCTGGGCTTCCAGAAAGTGAAACCCCAGAGGCTATAGCCCCATATGTGGATTTAAGGAAACCTGGAAACAGTCAGGCATTTTATACAAGCCAGGATTGGTAATGGAGTTATCCAGAATGGATTTGTGGAAAGTCCTATTCTCTGACAGTTTTGACCCCTGTATGCTGCATGCCAAGCCAACAAATATTTTTGCAAAATCTGTATAGACAGACCCACTGCCAGTCTGGATGAAAAGGGACAGAAAAGGGACAGATTGAAGGAAAAATTTCTTCAGAGAAAGCAGAACAAGGGGAGCCAAGGTCTGAAGCCAAGAAATCTCTGGCAAGGAGAACAGAGCAACCTACTGACTTGGAAAGGGTGAGTTTGGCCTGGAGTCAGGAGGTGGATCTTCCACCTTGATGCTCCAGAAGAGTGTTGCCACCCCAGGCCTCAGAGAAGGTGGGTGGAACACATTCCCCAGAGATTGGGAAGAGCCTGGCCACCACCCCACTGTTCTGAAGGGGTTGAGTGTGTGCCCTGGAGATGGAAGAGTCCAGGTGCTGCCCCAATATTTGAGGAAGGTAGGGTCAAGAAGAAAGTGGTCTCCCCAATGCATGGATATGTTGGAGCACTCACCCCAGCATTTGGAGAGAAGGGCCCTTGGAAAGGGTTGGAATCCTGCTCTCTCAAGTCCCAAGGATAAAATGTCATTCTATAAATGACTCTCAGACTTTGAAATCTAACGGAGTATGTCCTGAAGGTTTTCAGAACTGTTTTGGACCTCTGAACCCAATTTTTCCCTTTGAAAATGGGAATACTTACCCTATTACTGTCCATCCTTTGTATATTGGCTGCAGATAACTTGTTCTAAGTTTCACAGGTCCACAGCCAAGGAGAATGGTAGGACTTTGTACTTATCTATTTTGTGATGGAATGAATATATTTTTGCATTTGGAAAGCAAAATTCTTTCTGGGATCCAGGGGGTGGAATGTGCTGGTTTGGATATATTATGTCCCCCAGAAAAGCCATATTCTTTAATGCAATCTTGTGGGGACTGGCTGATTAGTCTGTTGATTAGGGTGGAAACTGATTAAATTGTTTCCATGGAGTTGTGAACCATGTCCATTCAGGGTAGGTCATAATTAGATACTGGAGTCCTTTAAGAGATGCTTTGGAGCTGGCAGAGATGCTAGGATCCAACAGAGAGGCTTAGAGGTGCTTGGAGAAGATGAAGATGAAGCCCAGAGTTTGCCCCAGAGAACCTAAGGGAGGACCCCCAGATGCTTAGAGAGAAATGCCCTGGGAGAATGAAGCAAGGACACACAGGAGCTGAGAGAGGAACTAAGAGAGAAGCACCAAGACCTTTTGGAGAAACCATTTTGAAACAACCCAGAAGCAAAGGACCAGCAGATGCCAGCCATGTGCCTTCCAAGCTAACAGAGGTTTTCCAGGTGCCAATGGCCATCCTTCAGTGAAGGTTTCCTCTTGTTGAAGCCTTAGTCTGGACACTTTTATAGCCTTAGAACTCTAAATTTGTAACCAAATAAGCCCCCTTTGCAAAAGCCAATCCATTTCTGGTATTTTGCATAATGGCAGCATTAGCAAACTGGAATACTTACATATTGCATAATAGCATAGCAGGAGCAGGAACTAGGGCTGGTGATAACCATGGCAGTGAAGGTCCCAGGAATGTGCAGCAATCTAGGTGGCAATGCTGGACCATCCTGTAGTGTGGAATGGGATTCAGTTTCAGTGTAACTAAATATCAGGGGACATGGAGACCCCAGTTGACATCTGGGTTACAGTTATTAATGCTTCTCTATTCCTCCAAATTTTGAGACCCAGGAAGGCAAATGATAGATGCTTAACAAATGGTTGAAGACCAACAGTGGAAAAGTTAAGGGAGGCAATTGCTAACTATTCAGAGCTGCCTAGAGAGGCTACACACTTCTTCAACATTATTTCCTCTTTGCTAATATTTCCAAGATAAACCTGTTTAAAAATTTTTCAGGGACATTACAGAAGAAATTATTGAATTGACGGGATAGGGTGTGATTCTTTTGTTTCCCAACACAAATATGTAATGAACCAATGACCCAGAAACTATTTTTACCACCGTAACTATCGTGGATCCCAGAAAAAGATAGAGGAAGCCATATGTGAACCATGATCACCCTCAGTAAGAGGATTAAAACATTTGGTGGTGGTGATGGGGAAAACAGAGATAGAGGGGAAGATGATAAAACTGTGGTCTCTGTGTGGTATATCACCTGGAAAAACTTGCTAGAGGCCTCTAACTTCTCCAACAACTTCAAAATTCTGACTGTAACAGAGACCTCCTTTCTTAGATGTAAGAAAATAATAATGGAGGCAGAAACTTTAAAAAACAATCACAGACCTGTTTTCACAGTTTATCCTACCTGAAAAAAATGAGTTTTCATTCCTCAGTATTGACCTCTACTCTAAAAATCACCAGATTCATGGTGTGCTCTTATTTTAAAAAGTGTTTTCAATCACGTTGTTTTGGCTTTAAAGGTGAAACATAAATATTGCTTCTAAAGCTGCTTCTATTTCCTTTAGCATTCTCATTCACTATTTAGTTCTGCTTTTTCTCTTCCTATTTCTTCATCTCATGGGACTTCATTATATGGGCTGTGTTGATGACCCTTTCCCCTGCCTTGCCCACTGAGGCCACTTGAGGCATTTCTACATATACCCCTTTACATTATATCTTTTCGAAATTGCCAAGGTCACATCTTTGACACAATCATCTCAAACTTCCGTGCTTTGCTCTTTCTGACAGTGTTATCAGCATTTACTCTTTCATCACATTTGACCTATTTCTCTCAAGCTATAACCCTCTGTCTTTTTCTTCTGTTTTCCATCCCTGACTTATTCCATTTCTTGACATTTCAGAATTGCGTTTTTGCTTTCTAAACAATAGATGGTGTTGACAGATGTTGAAAATATAGTTTCTTTTCATCAAATGTAAGTACAATCCTTGTTTCTGTTTCTGTCTCTTCCCAATTTCATTTTAGTGTTACACTTCTGCAGTCCGATAAGATTTCCTCCACTTTTCAATAAAACTAAAACTATAATTAACTTAATAGTAACTTTTTACAAAGAACATGGAACTAGCATTTCTTTAGATACCCATAAAAATTCAAAATGCCATTTAAAATTGTTCAGTAATCTTCAGAAAAAAAGTCCTACCCCACAGTCTTCTTTAATGAATTGGAAGTAAAATTATTCTTCATTAATAAACATTACTATATATGCTTCTATTGCATATACACATGTACAAATGTATTAAGGGGCTTGGTAGGTAATTCTATAATACATACTTTTTAAAAACATGAAAAGAGGACTCAGTTACAGATGTCATTATGTGACATTTTAATCAACCTTTCTAAAGCATGATTGCAAACCAAGGTTTATGGATGTGCCATGGTTTAAGATATGGGGATTTATACATTTATGACAATATAGATTATAGATTTTTATAAATTTGAATCTGTGACAAGAATTTGTTGAAATCCAGGAAATAATATCACTAAACATAGTCTTTGATTTTTAATAAATTTCATTGAAAATTATGATGCTTTATGGAAATAAAAATGGTATACAATTTGGGATTTTTACAAAACTTATGCAGACTATCTTCAAATATTCTTCAATTTATTCTCAAGATGGCTTAAGAAATTTAGTATATTCATAAATTAGTATGTTTTACTGTTAATTTAAATAGGTAAAAATGATAATATTTATAATTTTGAAAATACAATAAAGGTAAGATTATTAATTCAAGTTAACCCTTTTTAAATTACAAAACTTCAAATATAAATCCAAGTAATGTGTATCAAAACAGTCTGCCCATCATTTGAGTTTCAATACATGAAATGCAATAATTTAATATACTTTATAATTAAATAATACTTCATGTGTTCATAAGTGTTTTATGTCCAAATTGTGCTTGTACTAATTGCATATATTAAACAATGAATGTATATTTTTGTTGCTATACATAAAGACTAAGTATATTAAAATAAAGTTAGTATATTTAATTGTAAGATGTACAAATTGGAAGTAGGGTAGTTTATGCATTTCACATTTGTTCCACTCCATATAGTATAACGAATTGAACTGCTATCATAAGTAAAAGTTTGCTTCAGTATAAACAGAAAACTTTATGCTATACTCATTTTAACCATTTTATTGACTTTTACGTACTTTGAAAACTGGAAAATTTAGTAAAAGTTAAGGCTGTTACTCCAGATCTTATATTTATAAACTAAAATATATTTTAAAATAATGTTCTGAAAACTAACAAAAAGTTAAATTATGTGTAAGTAGTTTAAATTTACAGCCAAGGACAGAAAGTACACATAATTCTTTTTAGTGAACTCTGCACCTCTAGTAACAGTCCATTACAGTCAATTTGAGGTTGAGTGAATTTCAGACAACATTAACACAGACTCCATCTTTCACTTCTAAGGCTATCCTGTTGATTTGAGCTGCATCAAAGATTACAATGGGAATTGTAGCCCTCATAAGTAACCCCTCTTTAGACAGGAATATGTGAACTGTCCTTCTGGGAATATTTAATGTCAAAATATAATAAAATATACACTGTTTTTCCCCTGTGGTCTGACCACTTGCTATTACACATGTTTTGTTGAAGCTCATTCAGAAAAAAAAAAAAAAAAAAAAAAAAAACCATGAGAAAGGAAGTGATAGATTTAAAGTTTTTTTCTAGTAGTAAAATTCAGTCCAATATCCAAGGTTTTATTTTGTAAAAGAGTTTAAGACCTCACTGCTATAGGGCAAGGCAGCCAAGAGGCAAGATAAACATAGTTGGCAGTCTGAGAGAAAGAATATATTCATATCTTTGCCAAAATACTGGCAAAACAAGAAAAAGAGAAAATAGTTTTGAGAAATCATTAATTGCCACAGACAGTAAGAGGTACATAATACAAAAAGATCATCCTTTCTGTTCAGCAAGGGCATTAGCTCCTGGAACACTGTGTTCCTGGCACCAGTCCGGATAAAATAAGACTGAGTTTAAAAGTCTTAGACACCAAGAATGACTTATGATTGAACCTAGGGAAAAATAGAAAATAAAATGTTACCTACAGGAGTAGTGTACTTTCCTAGTTGGTAGGGAGCACACATGTGCCAGGAGTATCCACAACCAAAATGAATTACTGACATATTTCTAAAATTCTTTGTATCATGAAGGTATTTAAGCATGATAGAATCAGAGTTTTACATGCTATGCTAATTATTTAAACACGCAATAGGAAATTTTAAAATGCAAAAAAAAAAGAGAAATATATTTTTTTTTCCATTTTTGACATGAAGGCAACTATGTCATCTTACAGGCTCAGATTCAGTCATTTGTGACATAAAGATCAGAGGATGTTGTTAAGATTCTTGGTAAATCTTATTCTAGGACTGCTACTTATATGTGTGTGATACTGGCAAATCACCAAATTTCTTTGGGCTTGATTTTTTTTCTTTGTTAAAGAAATAGAACGGTTGGATTATAATCTCTGTAGTTCCCTTCAACAATAAGAGTATATACTGATTTATGTCCATTCGTGGTTGTGCTAACTATTCAAAGAGAAAAGAGTACAGCAATTGCAGGTGCACAAAGAAGGTCTTTGACTTTTTTAGATTTCAATCGAATTCAGCAGGCGCTATAGATTCCCTTGCTACTCACTAATTCAAACTACTCGGCTTGGTGGATGGTCTTCCTTGCTACATCTTCTGGCTGGTACTCGGGCCCTTCAGGCTATTCTCTAAACTTCTTTGTATTCTTTAAATCCTTCTGTTTAAATCGGCTAGATTTTCTGTTCCCCTCAGTGAAGAACCCCAAGGAAAATTCTGATAGGTAAGAGATGGTTCATTTCTTTAATTACAAGTGGTACAATATATGGTAGTTGCTTCCAACCACGTTTTTATGTCCTTGGGCTTTGGCTTCCTTGTTTGTTGGTCTGTCTAGTTTTATGTGGAGACCCAGGGAGATTCAAATACCTACTCCACTGCTGTTGTCATTTTCCTATAGTTCCCCAAGAGTTATTTAAAATCATAGTAAGACATAACATGACTGTTTCTACTTGTAGCTAGAAAAGATAAAAAGAAAAAACTGAACATAGAAGGAACTGATGCATATCCAGACAGTCACAGAGATTGCTAGTTGCCTCCCATTTATCAAGAAATAAAGACCTCAGTTTTTAAATTACTCATTTTGACATAATTTTAAACCTAGAGAAAAATTTCAGGAATGGTTCACAGAAATTCCACGTAACATTCACTCAAGTTTCCCAATTGTTTACGTTTTATATTCTCTATCTCTCTTTTCACATGAGTGCACGTGTGTATGTATGTGAATGTGTGTGTGCGAATATGTGTATGGCTTTTAATGATCTTTTAATGTTGAGCGTAAATTGAGTCATGATGTCTCATTACTCCTAAATGCTTCAGTAATGCATTTTAAGCATATTTCCCCCTCTGCTCAAAATTGATTTAGGTTCACTTGTTGCACATATGTGCTATTCTTAACATCCTTAACTCTGAAATAATTCCTTAGTCTTCCATTGATTCTAGTTACCTTGCCATTTTTAAGTGTAAGTTCTTTTTAGAATGCACTCAATAAAGATTTCTCTGCTGTTTCCTCATGATTCATTTTTGACAGTGGTACCACACAAGTAATGCTATATCCTTCTTCACATAAAGAAGTACATCATTTATTTCTATTTTCCCCATGGTTTCCCCATGGTTCCCCATGGTTAGCTTTGATCACGTGATCAAGATATTATCTCAATTTTCTCCAATGTAAATTTACAATTTTTCCCTTTGTAATTAATAAATATTATGTGGAAGAGAATTTTACCCCCTAGTTTTAGCATCCCTTGATGATTCTCATTAATTGAATTTGACTATGATGTTACCAAATGGTGACTTTCCAATTTTATCATTCTTTCTATATTTGCTACTGGTATTCCACTATAGGAAAAAGCCTTCCCCTCTCATTTATTTGTTTATTCATTTATCAGTTTAAATTCATGGATTTCTTCTTTCTTCAAGGGATCATAAACCCTTACAATCATGAATTATATTTGATGCTCACATTGTTACAGATTTGTCAGGAGGAGACCGTAAAAGCTAACTCTTGTGTCTTTCTGATTATTTCTAAACAGTTTTTGAGCACTTTCTTCCTTACTTTCTACCACAGTAGAGTAATTCAGACACCACTTGTAATTCCATGCTCCTATCTTGCAATCAATCATTTCTCTAAGGAGTTGTGGTTCTGTTGAGGAGAGAATCGTATTTTAAAGTCAAAATCTGGGAACTAAGTGTCTTCATTGCTTCTGAGTTGTCATTGTTTCTAGGTTACTTCAACCAATAAATATAGGAAATATATATTTTTTTCTATATATGTATTTCTATATCTACTATCCGTATTTATATGTAACTACATTCATATCCATATCTATAACTATATATCTAGCTATTTAAAACAATGAGTTTGTATGGATACCTCCCATTCCAGTCCAACTCAACATAGTTTATTCTAGCTTTTCTAGTTCTCATATCTGTAATCTCTTTCCCTAGCAATCAGAAACCTGAATCCCATTATTGTCACTTTATGTATTCAATTGCTCATTGTAACCAAACCCTAACCACACAAGCTGTGCCCTAAGCCCCACCACCCTCCGCAGCCCCAGCACCAGTGTCTCTTCACACTGACCCTCTCCCCTATCTAAGCCCTCTCAGACCTGCTGGCTACCACAGCTCAGGTGCCTGCTCAGTCCTGACACGAGTCCCACAGGGTCTGTCCACCTCCATGGCCCTAATCGCTTTTCTGGCCAGGGCCAGGCTGCTCCCTACCCCCCTGACTGCATCCTCTGTCCTATCCCAACATGCCCCACCAATCTCAGCTTTTCAAGGGAAGGGAAAGGAAGAGGTCAAGTAAAATGGGGAGGGAATTCTCAGATCTCTAAAGGGTCAGAGTGCTACTCAGCTAAAAGTGTATTCGTTAATATCCTTTGAAACTAGATGTAGCCATGTGAAAATCTATGTACAATGAGGGTGTAAATGCTTTGACTAGAATATCATCCATTTGCCCTTTCTACCTGTTTCACCTCTTCTGTAAGCCAGGAGGTGGCCTGTGTGGACTACATCAATAGGCTAACTTTCACTCTTAGTTTCCATTGGGCAATAGGAAACCCTGGCAGAAGATCAGAAAGGTTGCAGAGAGTGATGACAGTATATTCCCCAAACTTCCCCTCTATGTAGTTGCCTCTGGCTGGTGTGTCTTTTGACTGAAGGTCACTGCTTTCCTACCCTCTTCATACCGATCTGTCTTTCTGCATTTCAGGAACTGCTCCTTCCCATCATTCTTTCAGGCCTGGGGAGAATAGCAACTAGTTTTACAAGTCCCAGGGTACTGAACTTCAGTTTGTGCTTTACCTAGAACCTTCCCACACCTTTGTTAAAGTATCAACATATAATTAGCCTGATTTGAGAGCACTAGCTATTCTTACTTGAACCCAGAAAAGACTATCAAAATAGGGTTAAACAGTCAGGTTGTTCATGTATTAGAGGGGCATAAATATAACCTATTTGCTGAAGGGAGATGGCTAATCTATATCATCTGGCAGCATGTGCTTTCTGAAATTACCACTGGTCTTAGCATGAGGTGACTAACCATCCTATGGTTGCTATGGCAGCAATGCTGGAAAAGGCTAGTTTTTTACTACAGACCTGGAGATAATCTACAGGGAAAAAAGATAGGTTAAAATCTATAACCATACAATTAAAAATACCTGTTGATAACGGAAAGGTCTTTGTAATCACAAGGCAGTTAGGGCTGAAGACCAAGCACAGGATATGATGTTTAACTGGCAGGACCCATTAAATACTTAACTCAGGCATACAACTTTTTCTAGAGTAAAAATATTAGTAGGAAATGAATAATATCCAGAGATATGTGATCAGGACATTTGAGTAGACATAAATAAAGTATAGAATTTGATCCCCCAAATTTCCCTCAAATTCTTTTACTGGTGGAGGTAAACTCTAACTTAGTTTCTAGACTGAGAGAATCATCCCTCATCCACATCACAGCCTCTAAGCCTGATGCATTTGCCTCACAAATAGACGCTATTTCCCCTGAAGTTCCATCCCTAACACAACTCTTCCTTTTTCACACCTAGAATGAACTTTAGATACCAATAGAGCCTGGGTAGAGTAGTACAAGTCTGTGTATTTAAAGAGTTATTTCTTAGTTTGCCAGGCCGCTGTGACAAATACCACACAACGGGTTGGCTTAAACAAGAATTTATTCTCATGGTTTTGGAGGTAGAAGTTCAAAATCAGGGCATTGACAAGACCGTGCTTTCTCCTCAAAGTCTGGAGCATTCTGGTACTGGCTTGCTTGCTGCAGCCCTTGGAGTTCCTTGTCTTGTTTCCCTGCCTCCCATCACGTGGTGATCTCTCTCTCCTTGTGTCTGCTCTTCTGCTTTCCACTGACTTCCAGCTTATGGCTCCTTCCTGAGACTCTCTGTGACTCACTGTTTCTGAATTTCTTCTGCTTATAATGGACTCCAGTAATAGATTAAGGTGCACCCTGATTAAGCTGGGCTTCACCCTAACCAAAAACAATTTCTTCAGAAGTTCCTATTTACAATGTGTTCACACCCACAGCAATTCATATTATGATTAAGAACATGTCTTTTGAGGAGGTACATAATTCAGTCTACCACAAGATATGAGATATTACCAATCAATATTCAGTTGCAGCCTGGGGAATATGTGTGGGAGTAGAATCTAAGGCTCAAACCAGTAAATTTAATTGCAAAGGTGCATTCACCCAGGATTAATGACTTGATATGTTGGCTCAACCTCTTGGAAGTAGCATTAATAATATGGTAGTTTGTCCAATTAAAACCTTGATTCAATAATGATTATAATAACCATGGTTAAATTATCAGAACTTCCTGGTCATTTTATAGAGGAAGAGATAGGAAGGTTCAAAGGATGAAAAATCTGAAATGGGTCTATTAGTTTCAACTTGCTCACTCACTAGTCACACATTAAAGGATTGAGGGCTATTCTCATTACCAAGTTTTAAAAAATGTGATGGTAAGGGAGGACATCAGAATCTTTGAAGAGCTCTGTGGTAGTTGTCCTCTGTGGGCTGAAGATGATGGGAAGAGATTCTTTAATACAAATGTGTTTTCTGATTTTATTAGAAATAAAAGAAACAGAATGGTCAAGGACAGGTAGGAAGGACCAAAGTTGAAGCCCCTGGATTGCTTTGGCCCAAATAAGATGGTTAACCTAAAAAGCAATGCTTTATTTCTGAGGGAATTGCAGAAAGAAATGTCATTATTAGAGACATGAAAATCGCATGGATATTGATTTCTACTATCGCCCATTTCATTGGCCAGTTTGTTGACTGCAGAAGGTAAATTAGGCATGGATAGTGACCATAAATTTGTGAAATCTTAATTACTTGGTTATGGCAATTGTAGCTTTATTTCCAAAAAGTCAAAATTTCATCAATGACTGCCTACCTCACTATTTTTTGCCCCTGCTTCCAACTAAAGACCAACCAGCGTAAACTGAATATGTCCCCCAAACCGATCACGAGTTACTCCACATCTAGTTAGCCCACATCCCGCTTCCCCATGTCAATAACCTCCAATCAGAGCATGACTTTCCCACTCCCCTGCTTAATTTTGAGTCTTTGGTTGCTGATTCCCTTGCTATAGCCCTCTTTGAATCAATAGCCTCTTTTCTTATTTGGGTGGTCTTTTGTTTATCTCACTTCTAAAAATAAAATCCTGAATTTAGAACCAAAACAATGAGAGGTTTTGTTAATTGGATTCTGATAAACCAAACTCTTACAGTGCTTTAAAGCATCCTTTAGTAATTTAAAAGGATCCATTTAACACAATTGATACACTAATTACCAGTCATTCTAATACATCCAATAAATCATGTCCCCTAAGCAGCCCTACTGTACAATAGTTAAAGCAGTTTCTGTTTTGTACATTCCTAAGAATAACACTGAATACATGAATTACTCTTAAAATATTTATGAATGCCTCATATATATGACATATGAAGCTCATATAATAAAGGGCAGAGCATTTGTAATCTTTTCTTTTCAAAATAACTTGAATTTCAGTAGAGCCAGATAATTTTTGTGATTTCTTTACATTTTGGTTAGTACAGGCATGCCTACACATACATTTTTCTTCCTGTAAACATTTTCTTCTTAGCATCATTTACCTCTTCTTTTTAGCACTTGAGTAAAAACTCTACTCCCGCCATGTATGATATTGATAAGCCTTGGCTTTATATCCTACTGTGGAATCAGAAGGGTCAGAGACTTCTTCTATGTGGCCTAAAATAGCCCAGAAACAGACTCATGACCAAAGTCCAGCCAGTCAGTTATTTTCTTCCAGGGTTTCAGATCATGAAAATCTGATTCAAAAGCAGAAGAGATGGTTGGTCTCCCCTTATCTCAGGTGCAAATCCATGAATGGAATGTTCTGCCCAAAAGACCCTTCTGAAGTTCCTGTGGCATAATTTCCACCCAGCAAACATGTGGTTTATCCACATTTCCCAGCTTTGTTCTCCAGCCACCCTCTCACATCTGAGAGCCCTTGATTATACATCCCCTCTTGCTTATATTAGCCAGAGTTCTGCTGCTTGAAACCCCCAACGTGAACTATACTCTCCATGTCATTCTTTTTTTTTTATAGGCTTGAATGTCTATATATGGCTTTCTTAGCCTTGACTTTAAAACAAAGAAATAAACAAAACAAAATTTTTAAAAATGAAAAAAAAAATTCTTAAAACCCATCCAGAATGTAGGTATAAATGAGAAAATTGGGCTTATGCTAGTCTCTTGCCCACAATAAGATTTGGATGAATTACAGGAAATATAAGTTTAAAAAGCAAATTAAATTAAATTAAGTTAAAATTATTTTTAAGAGAAATTATGTAGCAATAGATTTGATAAGAAAGATTGGATGCTGGGCATACGGCAGTGTGGACAAAGGGTATATTAAGAATAGAACACATAATAGATTAAAGTTGAGTTGTCATAAAATAACCCTCTTTTCCACAATTTCTGTGCTGTTTGATGGAAATTCAAAAATCTTTTTTAAGTGGACTCTTTGGTGTAAAATACCTGAAGATGCGTGACTTACATTTGACTGACTGTAGGGGAAGCACCTCATACATTAGGAAGGTGTGATGATCCTTAAACTGAAATAATTGCATGCTAGAGTGACCATGTGATGTGATTTCCCTCAGGATTTTCCAAATCTAGGTGTTGGGGATTGAATCATGACCCCCACTAAAGGGATGCTCAGGTCCTAACCCCTGGTCCTGGGGGTGTGAACCCATTTGTAAATAGGATCATTGAAGATGTTATTAGTTAACGTGTGCCCAAACTGAAAAAGGGTGGATCTTAATCCAATATGGCTGAAGCCCTTATAAGCAAAGGAATTGAACACAGAAGAAGCCACAGGAGAAGCAAGAAGCTGGAAGTCAAGGGAACCCAGAAGAGAAAGAAGATGCTGCCATGTGCATTGCCAGGTGAAAGAAAAGTCAAAGAACCCCAAATATTGCCAGCCAGAAGATGCCAACCCTGGGAGGAAGCAAGCCTTCTAGTCTCTGAAATCACGGCCAATAAATTGCATTGT
The DNA here is from genome assembly GCF_015220235.1 of Choloepus didactylus. Classification (NCBI taxonomy): domain Eukaryota; kingdom Metazoa; phylum Chordata; class Mammalia; order Pilosa; family Megalonychidae; genus Choloepus; species Choloepus didactylus. Next base: position 185,613,611 of record NC_051309.1, on the reverse strand, counting down.
TAAATCAACACATTGTATGGCATTTGTTTTTGCATCTGGGAAGCTAATATACTAAGGGAGTGCTTTGGAGTCTTCAAAAATAGGGGAAAGAGAATTCGAAACATTTTATATAGACTAGAACAGCATGGTAACCATGGTATGTTCATTTTCTCTGGCTGCTTAACAATTTTTCACAAACTTGGTTGCTTAATAAAATAGAAAGTTATTCTTTTCATAGTTCTAGAGATGAAAGCCTGAAATCAGTTTCACTGAGTCAAAATCAAGATGCCAACAAAGTGGCATTCCCTCTGCAGGCTCCAGGAGAGAATCTGTTCCTTGTCCCCTGTAGCTTTTGGTGGCTGTCAGCATTCCTTGGCTGTGGCTGCGTTTCTCTCAGTTCATCTTCACGTTACCTTCTCGTCTGTGTGTCTTATCTACCTCTGCCTCTGTCTTATAAGTATACATGTGATCACATTTACAGCCCAGCTGGATAATGCAAGACAAACCCCTCCAGTCAACATCCTTAATCTAATCACATCTTTTGCCATGTAAGGTAATATCCGTAAGTTCTAGCAAATAGGACATGACATGTCTCTAGGTGACTACTATTCAACCCACTATTCCCAGCCATTACCTGGGTTACATTTCTGTTATTTTACATATCAACTACCAAAATCTTTCTGCCAGTTTAAAACTGTTACATACCCCAGGAAAGGCCATGTTCTTTTAATCCAGTCTTGTGGATGAGGACTTTTGTGGGTGGCCCCTCTTGATTAGGTTGTTTCCGTGGAGATGTGACCCACCCAAATGTGGGTGGAAACTTTTGATTAGATTATTTTCATAGAGATGTGACCCTGCACATTCAGGGTGGGTCTTGATTAGTTTACCAGAGTCCTTAAGAGAGCTTCAGAGCCAACACAGACTCAGATTCCTGGACATGCAGACAGAAAGATGTTTGGAGGCGCCAAGCTAAAAGATGAAGCCCAGAGTTTGCTGTGGAGAAGTTGAGGACCCCCAGATGCTTAGAGAGAAATGCCCTGGGAGAAAAAGCAAGGATGCACAGGAGCTGAGAGACAGAAGCTAAGAAATACAGAAACCCAAAAATGTTTTGGGGAAAGCCATTTTGAAACCAGAACCCGGGAGCAAAAGACTAGCAGATGCCAGCCACATGCCTTCCCAGATGACAGAGGTTTTCTGGACACTATAGGCCTTTCCTCGGCAAAGATATCCTCTTTGTTGATGCCTTAGTTTGGAGACTTTTATGGCCTTAAAACTGTAAATTTGTAACCTAATAAATCCCATTTATAAAAGCCAATCCATTTCTGGTATTTTGCATAATGGAGCTTTGGCAAAGCAGAAAACTCCTAGACTAAATTATCATTATTTCTTAGTTTGACTACTACATGAGCTTTATAAATGTTCTCATGTACTTTTCTTTCTTCTAATCCAGAGATCAGCAAACTACAGCCTGCAGATGAAATCCTACCCTGCCTGTTTTTGAAAATAAATCTGTATAAGCTTGCCCATTCATTTATGTGGCATCTATGGTATAAAGGCATAGTTGAGTAGTTGCAACTCTCTGACCCTTTGCAGAAGAAGTTTGCCAGTCCTTGCTCTAATCCATTATCCTACTATAGGAAAAGTGATATGTTGAAATACAAATTTGATATCACTTACTCATATTCATTAGTGGCTTCAATTGCTATTTGGAGAAACAGCACAATGTTTAACATGGCCAACATGGCCCTGCCTGAACTCAGCCCTCTGCGCCTCTCGGGAGCTGCCCTGCGTGGCTCTCCCCACTCACTCAGATTGCAAACCTGCTGGCCTCCTGTGAAAAGCTGAATGTGAACAACTGCCTCAAAACTCCCCTGCTCAGGTATTTTCTTTCTCTCTTTAGTTGGTTGATACACTTTCCTCCTTCAGAGTTCATCTATATTTTCCTTTCCTTAAGAAATCCTCTCCTGACTCCCCAAATGTGAGTTGTTATACCAGTATGTAATGTATAGAACTGTATATTTCTCCATCATAGTATTTATGATAATAATAACTATTGTTTGTTTATCATTTATCTCCTCTATGAGAAATGTAAACTCTTCAGTGAGGAAATCATCAACGCAGCAGAGTTTCTTTGCCCAGTGCCTAGAATGGTGCCTAGTACATAATATGTGCTCAGGAGATATTTACTGAATGAAAGGATGAAAACAAACTTTTTATAATAAACTTTTTATTGAAATATAAAGTCGGAAAGTGCACAAAAAGAAGTGCATAGCTTGATTATCACAAAGTGGGCAGAGTGATTTACCACATCCCAGATCAGGAAGCAGAACGTGACTTGCCCCCATGACATCTCCTTCATGCTCCTCCCAGTCAACACCCCCGCTCCTCCGCAACGGGACCACTACCCTGACTTCCAATGACAAAGACCCATTTTGCTTCTTTTTAAACTTTGTGTGTACAGAGGCTTGCAATATGTGTTATTTTGTTTCTGGCATCTTTAACTCAATATTATGTTTATCAGATTCATCCATATTAATGAGATAGCAATGGTTCATTCATTTTTAGTTGTTATATAGAGTTCAATTATACTATATATCAGTATTTGCATACTGTTAATGAAGTTTGCTGTTCTCAAAAACTGCTTCTAGTAACATTCTTAAATATGAATTCTGAGGTATATATATGTAGGATTTTAATTGTTACATCACATTATATACACATACTTTGACTTGGTATGTAGGCCAAACAGTTTTCCAAACGTATTGTACCAAGTTATACTTCCACCAGCATTATATGAGAGTTTCAGTTTTCCAACATTTTTGCCAGCGCTTTGAACTTTCACTATTTAAAAATTTGGCCATTTTGTAACTGGTAGTGTAATCACATTATGGATTTAATTTATATTTCCTGATTATTAATGAGGTTGAACACATTTTTGCAGTTAACTGCAAGCAAGAAAAATCTGAGTGTGGGAAATTATGTATATATACAAGCTTTATAAAGATTAATCAATTAGATTTGTAGAGAAGTTCTATGAGCTGAGATTTTTCAACTTTCCCAGAATTAAGAATTGAGAACATTTTCCTTTCTCTGCAAAGCACCACCATTCTTTTACAAAGATCTGTTTTTATCACAGATGATTTGTTTTGAATGATATCTGACATTTCCCATTAATCCCTCAACAGAGTATTGTTACTATTAATATTTGTAGGCATGTATACATGGGAGTGAATGTCAGTATTATAAGCCGTTTCTGATCTAGTATAAATGAGGAATTTATTCATTCTATGGAAAAGGAAACAAACAGTGACAGTTAAAAGAACAAATGACAGTTGTTGAAAACATATAGTTACTTGGGGAAAAAAAAATCTTTGGATTTGTAAATATGTTACTAAGAATATTTATCAAAATACAGGTTTCAGATATGCATATGTGGTTAAATAAAAGGCCCAGATAATAATCCCTTCAGGAATTATTCAAAATAAGATCTGTAAGCATAACAATAATTATCAAATTTTCCTTGCTTATCTGCCCTGAAACAGCTCAGGTAGCTTTGCCCTTTGTGAGTGATATAAACCTTGCTGACTGCTCTGCCTGGTGAAATGGCCTTTCACAGTCTTGCAAATATGTCAGAATTGCTCACATTACTGAGCTTTATCCTATCATCCATAAAATATCATTAAAGAAGAGAATAAATGTAATCTTTTATTTACCTTACCTTTAAAGAAACTTCTTGAATTTCATTGACCTTTTGGAAGTTTATAGTCTACTCATTAGCATTCTCAGAATTTTTAGAATTTCAGAAAAGCCTCTAGGACAATTTCATCTATGTATGATGGGTGTTCTTGCATGAGATGATGCTATAAAATCTATCTCAAAAGAACATTGGTTTCTCCAATATAAGAGAGATCATATATATTTATATATATATATATATATACATATATATATATATATATAGAGAGAGAGAGAGAGAGAGAGAGATTAAAATAAGAAACCTGAAAACTCATCTCTGAATCCTAATCAATCATTTATGGGTCATTATGTCATCAATCGAGGTCATATGTCACACAAAAACATATGGTGGTTGAATGAATGAAAGAATGGAAAAAATAAATATGCCTGTGATTTATTCACTAAAGATCATAGAGAAGTCAGTTTTCATTACTGCATCTTGAGGGACTACAAATGAGAGAGAGAACATCTTTTGTTTATTCTTTGCCCATTCAATAGAATTCTACTTGTATTCCTTATAGAGGGGCAATGGTGGAACTTTTTAGTATTCTGCATCACTTTCCCTCAGACCACCTCTTATGTCAGGTCCATGCAGGCTTGGAATCCTGCTTCCTGCCTCATCACAACTCTGAATGGCACATATTTCAACTTTCTCCTTCAGGAATTTCTGTAAACCACTGGTGTCCGCTTGGGCTTCAGACAATTAAGATATTGACAACCCGTGGGGAAACTGTCCATCTTCAGGCAAGAGTGGGTAAATAGATATCCCAGCTTCCTATTCTTTTGTATGCACGATTCTTGGAGACATTCTCCATGCTTCTCAAGAGGTCTGGTAATTGAGATCCTGTTCCTATCACAGTAACCTCAGCAGCACCCACTAAAATTGACACTTCGTTCTTCATTACTTCATCTCTTGTTCCCCAGTTTCTCACCCCTCTTTCTAGGAAATGTCAACTGAATTCTAGAGCCTCATTTTCAGCTTTTAGAGAACCCAATTTAATATATTTGGTACTGCAAATGGTGCTAGAAAGCAGACGCTCAGGATACTATTAAAGGAACCGGATCATTCACCAGCCCAAAGGTAACAATGACCTCATTGTTAGTCATAAAGCAGTACTGGTAACTCAGCATGACACAGCATCACTTGTTAAGATATTCATCTGAAATGGTTTGAGATTAAACACAGGCAAAATAACCAGTGGCCTTTTCAATAGTCCTAGAAATAGAATAATATTTTTGTTATTGAAATTATACAGATTATGAAGATAGCTGGCTTTTATTGAATGCTCTGGAAGCCTTAAAGTAAGTGAGTGACAGAGTCAGGTTATTCAACTATTAAATCAAACATGCTGCAAAAGTCACAAAGCCTCCATGGCAGCATTTAAAGAATCACCATCTTCTGTATCTAGAGGGCAGACTGTGCAGAGAATCAGGTCCAGGATTTAATTCCAAGTGAGGTAGACCAGTAAAGGAAATTTAATGCACATTCCCTTATGTTAATTCAGGGCTCTGAATAAAAGAGTGGGATACAGAGAGATCGCATTAGAATATTTGGGTGGATGTGCTTGATGACTTGGAACACAGATTCCCTTGAATGCTTTGGGCCACTAGGCCCTTTACCACATGTAATTGGTTCACTCTTCACTACTGACTCCCCTGAAATCCCATCCCCCTTCCTGTTTTTCAAGTGCAATTTTACTGAGATACATTCACATACCACATAATCATCTGAAGTATACAATTGTTCACAGTATCAACATATAGTTGTACATTCATCACCAGAAACAACTTTTTGAACATATAATTACTCAAAAAATAAAAATAAAAAGAACAAAAAATAAAAACACAAGTAAAAGAGAACACCGAAATATCCCATACTCATCCCCCCACACACACACAATTATTAATTTACTATTTGTCCACCTTTTGTCTACTCATCTGTCCACACACTAGATTAAGGGAGTGTGAGCCACAAGGTTTTCACAATCACACAGTCACACCGTACAAGCTATATAGTTACATGATCATCTCCAAGAATCAAGGATACTGGATTGCAGTTCAACAGTATCAGGAGTTTCCTTCCAACTATTCTAACAGACTAAAAACTAAAAAGGTATACCTATATAATGCAAAAGAGTAACCTCCTGAATGACCTCTTGATTCCATTTGAAATCTCTCAGCCACTGAAACTTTATTTTGTTTCATTTCTCTTCCCCCTTTTGGTCAGGAATCTTTCTCAATCCCATGATGCCAGGTCCAGGCTCATCCCCAGAAGTCATGTCACATCTTGCCAGGGAGATTCTCACCCCTGGGAGTCATGTCCCACATAGTGGGGAGGGCAGTGAGTTTACCTGCTGAGTTGGCTTAGAGAAAGACAGGCCACATCTGAGCAACAAAAGAGGTTCTCTGGTTCTCTGACTCTTAGGAACAATTGTAAGTAGGCTTTGCCTCTTCTACATAGTAACAAGCCTCACAAGGGCAAGCCCCAAGATTGAGGGCTCAGCCTACCAAGATTGCAGCCCCCAACACTTGTGAGAATATCAGGAATTCCCGAGGTGGGGGAGTATATTTCCAATTTTTCCCCAGGCCTTCAAGGGGGCTTTCAAAATACTGTTTATCCTCTGCCAAATTACTCTGGGATGTATCGGAGTTTCACGATTACCTGTATAAACCAACCAGGTCTCACCCCCATTCAGGGTTCCATGTAATTAGGGTGTTTGCATAAACTGACCATAGAAGTTAAATTATATAGCATGCTACAGAAAACATAGATTTTTCACCAAATAAACATTTTTCCTTTGGTCTCACACAGAAGATGAAGTTTTAGAACACAGTCAGGTGTCACACAGTTACCCAAAGTTACAGCGACCAAGCAGGTTATGCACAAAGAGTTCAGCATCTCAGAATTTAGAGATAACCATTACAACTGCTCTAATAGCTTACAATCTAGGAACCTTTACCATAAGTCTTCCCCTGGTAACCTATGCTCTCAGATTCGATTCTTACTGTTTGCACATTATAGTTAGTAAATATTAGTGAGGTGTTATAATGTTTGTCTTTTTGATTCTGGTTATTTCACTCAATTTACAGTCTTCAAGGTCCATTCATCTAGTTGCATACCTCACAACTTCATTTCTTTTTGCCATTACTCAGTATTCCAATGTATGTACACACCGCAGTTCACCATTCCATTTTTCGGTCATTGTACCCTTGCAAATCATGAATACTGTTGTCGTAAGCACCAGTGTGCAATATCCACTCATGCCCCTGCTCTCAGTCCTTCCAAGTATATTTATATACCCAATAACGGGATTGCAGGACCATATGGCAACCCCAGAGTTACATTCCTGTGGAACTACCACACTGCCCTCCAGATGGGCTGCACCATTCTACTTCCCTACCAAGAGAGAATAAGTACATCCCTCTCTCCACATCTTCTCCAGCACTTGTATCCCTCTATTTATTTTGTAAACAGTTTTATTTACACACCATACAATCCATTCTAAGTTAACAATCAATGATTCCCAGTATAATCACATAATTATGCATTCACCAACACAATCTATATAAGGGCATTTCCATTTCTTCTGCAAAGAAAGGAAAAGGAGAAAAAATGAAAAGTAAAAATATAAAAGATAGAAGAAAAATAAAAATAAAATAAAACACAATCAAAAGGTCAGACAACAACACCACCAAGAATCCCACATCGTGGTCTTATATCCCCCTCTTATAGTCATTTATCTTTGGTATATTGCCTTTGTTACAATTAACGGAAGCATCTTCCAATGTTACCATTAACTATAGACTCTAATTTGCATTGATTGTATTTTTCCCCTAAACCACCCAATTTACAACACTTTGCAATGTTGACATTCATTTTTTCTTCCTCATTTAAAAACATTCTTGTATTTGTACATTTAATCACCATCATTGACTACTCTAGGTTTCACTAAGTTATGCATTCCCAGTCTTTACCTTCCATCTTTTCTTCTGATGTCATACATGCCCCTAGCCTTCCTCTTTCAACTGTACTCACACTCATTTTTGTTCAGAGTACTTACAATATTGTGCTACCATCACACACTATTTTGCTATCTGTTCTATTTCTGGGTCTATACAATCAATCCTGTTGAACTTTCTGCACTCCTTCAGCATCAAATGCCTTATCTCTACCCTCTTTCTATCTCCTGATAACCTGTGTTCTCAACTCTCAAATTTTGCTCATCAGTGTTCTTTCATATTAGTGGGACCATATGCTATCCCTCCTTTTGTTTCTGGCTAATTTTACTCAATGTGATATCTACTATCTACCATTTTGTCTTTTGGATTTTGTATGTCATATCTTATTTTATTTTAATTTTTCCCCACCTTACCCTTACTGATATTCTTCATTTCTACACTCTTCTCCAAACTTCTCTCTCCTTGCTTTTCCTATCTGCCTGTAGTGTTCCCTTTAGTATTTCTTGTAGAGCCGGTATCTTGCTCACAAACTGTCTCAGGATCTGTTGTCTGAAAATATTTTAAACTTTTACTTAGTTTGGAAGGACAGTTTTGCAGGTTATAGAATTCTTGGTTGGGAGTTTTCTCTTTCAGTATCTGAAATATATTGTAACACTGGGTTCTTGTCTCAATTGTTTCTACTGAGAAATCCACACAGATCTTATTGAGCTTCCCTTGTATGTGACAGATTACTTTTCTCTTGCTGCTTTCAGAATTCTCTTTTTGTCTTTGACATTTGATAATCTGATTATTAAGTGTCTTGGAGTAGGTCTACTTGGATCTGTTCTGTTTGAGGTACACTGCGCTTCTTGGATCTGTAATTTTATGTCTTTATAAGAAATAGGACATTTTCATTGATTGTTTCCTCCATTATTCTTACTGCCCTTTTCCCATCTCTTCTCCTTCTGGGTCACACATGGTATATATATTCATGTACTTCATGTCATCATTCAATTCCCTGAGACCCTGCTCATATTTTTCCATTCTTTTCCCTATCTGTTCTTTTGTGTATAGGATTTCAGATGTCTTGTCTTCTAGTTCATGAATCCTTTCTTCTGTCTCTTCAAATCTCTTGTTGTATGTCTCCACTGTGTTTTTCATATCTTCCTCTGTGCCCTTCATTACCATGAGTTCTGCCAATTGTTTTTCAAACTTTGGCATTCTTCCTTATGTTTGCCCAATATCTTCTTTGTATCCGTCATCTCTTTTGTCGTATTGTCCCTCAACTCATTGATTTGATTTTTTAATTGATTTAGCATATTTTGTTTGAGCACCTTTAATTAGTTGTTTCAACTGCTGTATCTCATTTGAAGTGTAAGTTTGTTCCTTTGACTGGGCCATATCTTTGTTTTTCCTAGTGTGATTCATAATTTTTTGTTGTCTAGTCATCTTGTTTCCTTGATTACTCCAATCAGATTTTTCCAGACCAAACAGGCACAGGTCTCAGGAGGAGTTTGTAATCAGTAGCAGGTTTCCCTGAGGGTGAAACCCAGCAGATTGTGAGACTTTCCTGTGAGACCTCTATATTCTGTTCTTTTCTTATCCTTCCCAGCAGATGGTGCTTGTCAGCCCACAGCTCTCCACTGGCATAAAGTGGTGTGCTGCCTTTAATTTTCAGTGGACCCTGTCCTGTCCAGGAGCCAAGGGTTTCAGAAGTCAAGCTTAAGCTGCTTCTGTTTTTATTCCCCCTAGGCCCTGGGGTCTGAGTTCTCTGAGGGAGGGCCACCACTTGAGCTGGGCCCTTCCCCCCTTTTCTTAGGAAAGATAAGCCCTTTGGGCAATTATCTCCTACACTTGAGTTCTTCTTTTGACTATCTGACTATCTTAACTCTACCCTTCCCTCAGTCAGTGCTGACAACTGAACATGCCTGAGGCTTTCTCTAATGAGCTACTTTGAATGAGCAAAAAAAAGGAATAAAAAAGGAAGTTCCCCTTTCAGAGCCAGTCCACAGCCCTGTAGTTCACCAGACAAGAACCAGAGTTTCTACTCAGTTCTGTGTGCAGCTTTTCTTGTGACACAGCCCTTTTCCAGTATTCTGAGCTCAGCTAACTCCAAAAGCTTGTTTTTATTTATTTATGTACTTTCTTTCCATCAGCCCCCCCCTCCTTTCTGCTGGGAAAAGCCTTCAGTTTCCTTTCCTGCTTGCTCCAGGTTTATCTGTTCTCATTGCTTGTATTCATTAATCCATACGTGTTAATTAAAACTGCAATTGGAGGTTGGATGAGCTACATTCCCTTGCTCATGGCATGGAATGCTTCATTTTTTCCATAAGGAAGTGTTCTGACTTGCCTGTCATGCCAGTGGGGGAGGGATGCCAGCTCCACAGTTTGGGGACCTTTATTCACAGTTCTACGCTGCAATCTCAGCCATTCCACCCATTTAGACTTGTGTGCAATATTGTCTGGTCACATAAGTCCCCCCAAACATTTGTTCCACATTATGTACAAATTGTTCCTGGCTATTTGCTAACTGTTCTAGGGAACTAACTAAATTCCACACCTCCTTATGCCACCATCTTGCCCCATCTCTCCACCTTCCTTTTGAACAGAACAATACAAGAAGTGATCTCAGTCTTGGGCAAGAAGGAAAATACAGCCCCTGATACAAGAGGAAATAGCTTTCTCAGTGAAGTAAAATACTTTAAGTACCTGGAAAATATATACTAGAAGGAGCCAACAAAACACAGGTGGGATTCTGTCTTGAGGGTATTGGTCTGAGGTGTGGAGTGTAATTTAAGGATGGTTTATTATCACTTGCACAATCTATTTCCATTCAGGATTTAATATGTTGGAAATTTGCACCTAAAATCTCTTCTAATAGATTGCTGTGGTGGGTCTTAAAGTTTGCAATCCATGATGTGTGTGTAAATGAAGTGGGGATGGTAGAACTGACTTTGCAAAGTATTGAGGAAAAAGTCAGATGACCAGGGGGGGTAAGAATGTTAGAAAGGATTTATTATGTGAGATCAGGCAATCTATTACATGATCTATTTTTTCAAGCTATTATTATTATTATATAATGATATTCTAATTTATTTCCTCTCAAAAACAAAAATATATTTATTTTAATCTATGATTTTTGCCTTGCACATGGGACTTTTACAGACCTTTCATTCTATCATTGTCTTAATTCAAGAAACTAGTAAATGAACTTAGATTTTTTATTGTAGCTTGATGTGACCCTTTTCTTCATCATTATTGTTAGTTTCCCATTTATCTTTTCCATAGAACTGTGCTTTCTTTGCCATCTCCAGAGAACCCTGCAGGTCAGAGCAGCCTGATTTGTTCTCTGGCTTTGCTGTCTCTGAAGTTTAATCATTATCTCCTGTCCTATTCAATTCACAATTACTAATATCCCAAGTGAAACTAGGGAAACCCATTCAATGGAGCATTTATAATCATCCATCCCACCTTTTGAGGTCAACCTCAATGAGCATCTCAGAGAAAAGAAGAGAGTGTCCTTTCTGCTTTCCATGGAAGACAGTCATGTGATCTTAAAAATAGAACCACGGCTATTTTCTTACATTATCTTGGTTTGCTTTTGAAAGTGGGCTGGAGCATTACATTTCAATCCCTCACCCCTGACTTTGGAGTTGTGATGTTATTTCTCACATATTCTAGTGATAGATTGATAGCTCAATTGCCTCTCAAATTTTTGTTTGGTAGGCTTAGTTTCTTTTCTCTTGCTACATATTGTCTTTTTTATTGAAAATCAAAAATGGAAACATCAGAGATCTAAGTCTCTTGAATTCAAATTAATTTCAGTTATTTACAAGTTTTTATGGTTGAATATAACATATAATTGAAATCATATAACTCATTGTCTTTAAATTTCCTAAAACAGTTACCTCTAAATGAACATTTTCCTCCAAAGTGTATTTTGAATTATGCTAACATTGTTTAAAGGCTTTTAATAATTTCCGTTCAAAGAGTGTTCATCAAAATTTTTCACAAGAGTTATAAATATCCCATTTCTCTAGCGTTATAAGACACTTTTTAAGTCTAATAATGTCATCCTCTTCCTTATTCTTATCTGATCTCTTCTCCTCCCTAATTCATACTCTAATGTAACCCATCACATTTATACATGAGTTCTGGAATTATAAAGGGAGGAAATCTCTGTTATAAAATGAGCTCTGTTGGTAGTAAGTGAAGGAGAATCACCTTGGAAGTAATAAAGTTTATCTGAGGAAAATAATGGAAATGCAAGGGCATATGTCCTTCTTAGTTTGATTCTCTATTATACAAGTATACATCGGTGATAAAGTGGTCCAAGAATTCGTAATGTCTTGGGAGATCTGGGCCTCCAAACTGTTATAGATTTACAGTAGAACAAATGTCTATGTCAAACAAGGTCAAGATTGTTCTATTCAGAGATGAAAATGCTGTATTCTTAATTTAAATTTTTATCATCTTTTCAAGTTGAATGGAAAAATAATTGAAATGAGTTCATAAAATAATGTTACAGTAGACAACTTTTTCAGAATAATCACATGTAAATTAAGTGGTTTGGGATTCATAGTGACAGAAGCCATTTGAGATTCTGCACATGTTAATAGTATTGTGCAGAAAATCAACCCAACATTTATTTATGTTATGTTAGGCAGATAACTCTTGTGATAACTTCCCTCATATATACTTCCTTTTTATTTTCGGTGCTGAATATGTGTCAGGCTTTGAGTTAGTCACTTTAGGGGATAGGAATATCCACATAAAATCATGTCTTTGATGTTGCTATCTCTTAAAGAGGAGAGGTATATACATGACTACATCCAATTCCTTCTATCTAAAATTACTTTCCTTTTCATAAATTTTTATCAATTTTAGTTTGATGAAGAGATTGCCAAAAGTCAGAAATTATTAAATACTAGAAAATTGATTTGCTTTGTAAAATAATTGTTAATAATGCATTTTACTGAGAGCTTCTCACATAAAAAAACAGCAAAAATGCTTAATGTATATCTCAACTTTTCATGCAATTTTACAGAGAAAAGACTCTTCTCATCTTCATTCAATAAATGAGAATACACTTTCAGAAATGTTAAGCACATGCCCAAACATACCTATTGTTGATTAAGATCTGTCAGATTTTGTTATTAATTAGGATATACTAACTCCCATAATTAATAAGTAACCCCCCCCCCCCATTTCAGTGATTTGATACAGTGTGGTTTTATTCCTCTTTCCCTTAAGGTCCAATGTGGATTCACTGTTTGGAGGCAGTTTTTCTGTACTTTGTGATTCAGACATGTGGCTCTTTCCATTTTGTGATTCTACCTCCCTTTTAAGTCCTTAGAATTCTCTCCATCCAGTGACAGACAGGTAGAGACAAATGAACACATGGGACCCACTTGTTGAAAGTCCCAACCAGAAAATGAACTATGATTCTTCTAATTGTATTCCATTAATGAAATTAATCACCTGGTATCACCTGGTTCCCTTGTGTGGAGAGGCCTAGAAAATGGGTTATCTCTAGAAAGCCATCTAGAAATAACCCCACATTATAAAAGGGCAGAGTGCAAATTTTTAGGTAGACAGTCAGCTCCATCAGACGGCTAATGCCATGTTCTTTCTACTTTTCTATATTGTCCCCAATAGATAATATGTGTTCTAGTGTGCTAGGCTGCCAAATGCAGATACCATAAAATTGATTGTCTTTTAGTAATGGGAATGTATTAGCTCACAAGCTTACAGTTCTGTGTCCATGAAAACATCCAAGTCAAGGCATCATCAAGATGATGGCTTCTTCCTGAAGGCTGGCTGCTGGGGATCCTGGACTCCTCTGTCACATGGCATGGTACATGGTAGCATCTGCTGGACTCTCCCTTCTCTTCTGGGTTTCCTTGCTTTCAGCTTGCTTCAGTGGCTTTTTTTCTGTCTGAATTTTGTTCTCTTATAAAGAACTCTAGTAAGAGGATTAAGACCAACCCTGGGCTATGCCTTAACTGGAGTAACCTCATGTAAATAATAGGTCTACATCCACAGGAATGGATTAGCTTTAAGAATGTGATTTTCTGGGGCCCATACAGTTCCAAATCACCACAATATGTAAATGCTATTTAAGTTTGTGTTTAAACATTTTACTCAGTAATAAAATTTTACTCTGCAGATGTTTAATTGCAATTTATTAATTGCACACAATGATATGATAGAGAAAATTCTCGGGAACAACATTTTGATGCAGCAGGTCTTTTTAACTTCATTATACTCAATAACATTAACATGAGCATTCATAACTCCTCCCACTATGAAATTAAACCCTAATAGCTTTATGGAAAAATACCAGGCTACATTATTTGTTTTAACAAATTTTTTTTAAGCTAAGCCCTATTTTAATTTACTTATGTTTAGGGGTTTTCACAATGTAATTAAACACGCAGAAAATATAAAAATGTACATATAGAAGAATTATAATCTGAGGTCATGTTTGATAAAATGTCTTTCCTTTTTTCATCACCATTTAATAAATGGATACTTTTCCACATGCCTAAATTGGGAGATATTTCATTTGTAATGTCTTTAGTCATATAGACATTTACTTTATATATATAGTAAATTTATTTTACATATGTGGTAAATTATTATACTTTAATTATTATACTTTAATCACCATTTGGGTTAAGAAATAGAACTTTTCCAGATATCTAAGAAACTTTTTTTATGTGTGCTATCCTAATCATGTCTCCTTTTCTTCTTAAAAAAGTAACTACTATCCTGATTTTTATATTAATCACTCCTTTGTGTCCTTCACGGCTTTAATCATTCAAATGCATATCTCTGGTCAGTATGATTTAACCTTGGTCCATTTAACAAGAGGAGAGAAAAGCATGCCTTTTAAGTTTCTTTTAATCTATGTTTCTTTGCAGTTCATATCTTGAAGAACCATGGCCATCTTACTTGTAGATTTTCCCAAAGTCACTTTTTTTAAATTGTCTAATCATGACACAATTCAGGTTCCTCTGCCCCCCAGTCTTACCTACAGTTGGTCACTGGGTGCAGAGGCTGGCATTCCTTAGTGTTTCTTGGCTTATAGTTGGATCACTACAATTTCTGCCTCCATCTTCATATGGCCTTCTTCCCTTTATAAATGTATATCTGTGTCTCCGAATCTTTTTTCCCTTATAATGACACTTGTCATTGAATTGAAGGCACACCTTTATCCAGTATGACCTCATCTTAACTTGATGAGATCTGCAATCTTTGCAGACCATATTTCCAAATAAGGTCATGTTCACAGGCATGGGGGGGGTGGGGGTTGATGACGTCAACATATCTTTTTGGGAGACTATTCTTAAAGTGTTTAAAATGACATTCTTAGAATTTCAAAATTTTTTCCTGAAATCAATGGGATTAAGTAGGGACCAGAAAAGAGTTATGTCGTGAAGGAATATGTACATTGATACCAGAATATAGAATGAGTTATTTTGTATTCTGGGTGCCTATAAGGAGAGCAAATACTGGTAAATTAAAAGAAGGGTGTTCTACATTCCCAAAACTTTAGGAAATACTTAGGTAATGTTGACAATGATCAAAAATGTAAAATCCCTCTTTGGTATCATTGATGCAATTATAATTTCAGAGTTATTTCAGACAGAAATATTTTTAATATTTCATTTAAAATTAAATTAAAATACCAAAACATTGGGTTATATGTGTCATATCTGGTTCAGAACTTTCTAGATTAAAGGCTAAATTGGAAACATCTGTGATGATAGTTTGGAGGTTTTATTGACCCCACAAAAAGATCATGTTGTTAAAGCTAAATCCATTCCTATTGGGTGTAGACCTATTGTGGGTGGAACCTTTTGATGACGTTATTTTAGTTAAGACACAGCCCAGGGGCATCTTAATTTATTACTGGAGTCCTATATTGGAGATGAAATTCAGAGACAAGCCAGGGAAGCTGAGAGAGAAGGACACACAGAAGCTGGAACTATGAAACCCAGGAGAGAAGGGAGACCAGCAGATGTTGCCATGTGTCTTGCCATGTGACAGAGGAGCTAAGGATCATCAGTAGCTGGACTTCAGAGAGAAAGCATCATCTGTTGATACCTTAATGTGGACATTTTCACAGCCTCAGAACTGTAAGCTTGTAAGTTAATCAATCCCCATTGTAAAAGCCAACCCATTTCTGATAAATTGCATTTCAGCAACTTTAGCAAACTGAAACATCCATTGAGCACACTACATTTTAATTACAGTGCTTTAGCTTTAATAATTTAATCAAAATATACCAACTATAATCCAACTGAAAACTAGAACACTAGTTCATAATGTGTGACTCAAAGAATCATTTAGGTCAGTTAATTTCACATTACATTTTTCTTTCTGGTTTTGATGAGTGGTTGGTAGTTGTAATTTTTTTTAGTACATTCAAAATATAATTGTATTCTCTAATGATGTAAGTTGTTTTAGAGAAAAAAGATGCGTACTTCCTTTGTCACAGTAAAATTGGTTTAGGGGAAGCTAAAGTAAGTACTCTTAATTTATAAGTACTCTTAAAATATCTTTTTATTACTGCTAATATTGCATAGCTCCAATCCTTGGATAAAATTTCAAGTCAGATTTTACCACATGCATTTGTTTCTTCACACACTTGGTGTCAAGAACATAAGCTCTAGAGTCAACTTAAATTCATGTAATTTTAAAATTTTATCATTGGTGAAAACCAGGAGGTTTAAGTAAATTTCCTTTGTTAAGTCTGAAAAATGATGTGCTCTTTAAGGTAATTATAACATTTTCTACTATTGTCTGCTTTGCATGATTTGCTATTGCCTCTTGTCTCACTGCGTTTTCTCTGGCTGTTCCTGGCATAGAAGCTCTTCCCCCAGATTCCCACAAGAGTTTGCTCAAATTTACTAAGATGTCATATATTTATGCAATGCTGCTTATTCCTCAGGTTGAAGAAATATAGAGGGAATAGCTTTGGAGTTACAATAAAACAATGAATTTAATGTAATTTCTTGGTTATATTGATAAAGTATAAGGGAAATGGAATGATTTCCCAAGATTATACTAACAGTAATTTTATAAATTCTGAATTCTAGGTTTTTCCAGTGGTCGTACAAAAACATAACTAACAATAATGTTTTGAAATATATTTAGTTATCAGAAGAGTGGTAACAGTTTTGAATGAATGGTTGCAGGTATTTAGGATGTTCTATCAACTTTTCCTGTTGATATTAGCGAAGTCATTTTATAGAGTATGCTATGGCCCATTATTTCCCCAGGGTTCATTCAAGAAACACTGACCTGCAAAATGACCTCTCTAAAGCATTAGTGTGTCAGAATTTAACCATGAAATATCATTTACAGTGTTCAAATTTCATATGATTTGATCTGAACAAATTATTTTAATATGTTTTTAGACAATATTAAGTGCTATAGTTTGCAGAACAAAATCTAAAATAATTGATCTTTGTAATTTAAAAAATTGGAAATAAAAATATTTTTTCTTTTCATTATGGAACGTTTTAAACATACACAAGGTATAGTAAATAGAATGATGCACTGCTGTGCATCACTACCTCCTTCAACAATTAGCAACTATGGTCAATCTCACACCTTGGCTATTTTGAAATAAATCATAGACATCAAATTTCATTGGAGAAATTTAATGGAAGATAATATCATGAAGGTAGTCAACAATATAGAAAAAAATTCCCACAATGTTTTATATTTCTATGTGTAAGAGGAGAGAATTCATGCATCTCTAATCTGCTGCCCAGATAGAGCTGGGGTCAGCTAACTTTCTTTAAAGGGCCATAGAGTCAATATTTTCAATTTTACAGGCCACATGGTCTCTGTCACAAGTGCCCAACTGTGCTTTCTATCATGAAATCAACCTTAGGAAAAATGTAAACAAATGACCATTGCTGTGTTCCAATAAAACTTTATTTAGAAAACACAAGTTGTGGGCCAGATTTGATCCAATCACTGTATTTCATACACTGTTGCTCTAGCATTATGTTATTCTAGATATAAAGGAAATGTTATTCATCTAACAGACCAATATAAAATTTACTTATATATCAGTCAGTACATAGGCTGGGGAAACTTTTTCATCAACTGTAAGGTATCCAGGATAGTTGTTCTCTTTATAACATATATTTTAAAAATGTGACTTGAAGTTGACCTGAAAAGTAGTCTACATTATAGGCAACCTGAAGGTATGGGCCACGTCTTGTTTATAATTGAATTCCCTACAATATATGGTACTACAGGGTTGCCTCTTAGCAGAGAAATCTATATTAATTCCTTGTTTATTTTTCATGAATTGAATTCATGATGAACTGGTAATATGATTGAAGGAAATATTTTGCCTTATTTCAGGCTAAAAAATCATAGCATATGTATTAATGAAGACAAAAATTTAGTATGTTTTGTTATAAAAACAATAAAGTATTATGGTCAAAGTTTGTAAGGTAGCTTGTGCATAAATATTAATGAATATATTTATGCATTATGGAATGAAATTTTATCAATAAATTAACCAATTTTACCCCTTTTGAATTTTTTGTTTGACTTTTATTTCATTTGAAACTATTATTTTAGAAAGAGTAGGTACACTATATGATAATCTGGAAATATTCATGAAATCAATGCTTTTCTGAAAAAAATTAAAGTACTAATAATTAAATCAAGAATTGAAAAATTTACATAGTCTAATAAAGCTGGATGATATTGAGAAATTTTAAGTGTATATACAATAATAATTATGGACTGTGAAAATGTGGGGGAAACTTCTTTTCAACTTTAAATGATTAAATAACATTCAATGAATAAAAAGTTTTTAAAATATTTTAGAACCATATGAAGAACGTTAAAACAATATTAAAACAAAGTTGGAAGCTGACTCATCATATTTCATAAATTTAAAATGGTATGTTTTTTCATGTTTTAACATCTCTTAAGTAAGCAACCTTACTCCAATCCATATTTTTAAAATTTGTTTTATAAAACCCTGTTGCCAGATAACAATTTTAACCTGGTTGTCATTATTTATACACAAATTTGGTCATGGCTGCTCATATTATTGTAATTTAGGTAAGTTATGTGCACAATATATAAAAAATCTGATCTCTCAAGAGGAGAGTTTGCTAGCAAAACAGAACTTCTCAAAGAAACATGAAGGGGGAAAGATTTTCTGCATTTTGATACTGAAAACTATGTGTCAAGAATCCCATGTCCCAGTGAAACAGTGACTCCCTCCTCAAAAGACAAAAGTTTAACATTCCTGAAAATCAACTAAGAAAAAAATCATGAAGATCCTCCACATAAGAGCTTGCACATCAATATCTAAATCTAATCACTGAAGCTGGAACAACAAGATGTGTTTGAAACAACACAAGATTGAGAAATTACTTGTGCCCTCCTCACAAAAATCCAATGTCACCCCTGACCTAATGTGCCAGCATCTCTAACCTCACCTCCCTTTGTTTAATAAAAGCTCATGTACCAAACGCCTGGCACACACCTGCACTTACGCCTTAAATGAGTACTCTCTTTCTCTGCAAGAAACTTTTCTCGCTTATGCCTGCTTGTCTCATCCTTGGATTCTTTCATGAGATGCGATGTCGAACCTGGAATGGGAGCTCTGGTAACAAAGGAGCTCCAGTAACACCAGGGCCTCTTGCCTAACCTTTCTTTTTTTGTGAAAGTGCCCACATATTCTCTCACATGTGTACCTAATAAATTTTCTTCCCGCTTAATCTATGCTATGCTGTGCCCTAAAATTCTTTCTCGCAGCATGGCCAAGAATCTGGAAGCTGAATCCAGTAACAATATGAGAACATTTTTTTTCCAGAGCTCACAGAATTTGAAAGAGAAATGAGGCTGGTTAAAATTCATCTGGACTAGACAACCAAGAAACTCAGGGAGTGTGCTAATTGTTGATAAACTGCATGAACATGGATCTGAGCAATTAAAAGAATAACCTTGCCAAAAATAGTTACCTATTTCATTAACATAAGTAGGCAATTGCTGATCTTTACAATAATTTCAGTTAACAAACCAACAGGGTTCATTTGAAGAGGGAATATGAGTACTGGCTCTGTCTGAAACCCATTTGTTTCTATCTTCTGATAAGCCATAATGGAGCATACCAAAACTTGCAGACTTGGGGAGAAAAGTCCAGAAGAAAATAGTGAAACATTGCTGAAACAATGCTGATTCAGCAAGTCAGCAAACAACATTGTGTGTAAAACAAAATTTCAAACATCTCTGAGTTGAAAAGTAATTCAGAAGAGTATGACTCTGAAATTGAATATGTTTTAGGAAGAGCATATCTACTTTTTGAGGCACATTTAACATGCCATAACTCTTACTATACATAATCAAATCAAATTAAGCATTTTACAATTTTAAATAACTGCTAAGTAACATTTAAGACTTTTGTACAGTTCATTTTGTTTTAGCTATGTCTCAATAATGTACAGATGATGAACTGTGTTTGTCTAGCTTCATATCAATTTAACAATGTTTTAGGATACTCATTTGTATTCAATTTTAAAATATGAGTTTTTAGCCTTTTCTTTTTATTTTATAATTTGAATATATAAAACTTTCACATGGTTCAACTCTAGAAATAAATGAAATAATATAAAAGGTATGCTTAGAAAAGCCTTTCATCCTTTTTATAGCTGCATACTACTCCCTTGTAAAGGTGTACCATAATTTATTCAACTTGTCTCATGTGAATGTGAATTTGGGTTGTTTCTAAATTTGCTTATTACAACCAATAATGCAATGAATAATTCTGTGCACATATTGTTTTGTATTTGTTCAAAACAAGTTTGTACAACTCTATAAATAAAGACACATTTATGGCAAAATCATAAAAGTGAGAATACCTTTTATATATTTCTAAATGCCCTCCAGAAGCACAGAAGAGTAATTTTCTACAAGTTTTACAACAGTGTATGTTGTCAGACTTCTGAAATTTTTGCCTATACATGCATGAGAGATGGCATCTCAGTAAAATCTTAACTTTTCTTTTAATATATTCAAGTGGTGTGCTGGTTTAAATCTACTATGTCCCCCCCCAAAAGTTGTGTTATTTAATGCAATCTTGTGGGGGCAGAGTTACTAGTCTTATGATTAGGGTGGAATCTTTTGATTGAGTGTTTTGATGGAGATATGACTCACCCACAGTTGGGTGAGAACTTTGAGTAAATTATTTCCATGGAGATGTGACCCTGCCCATTCTGGGTGGGTCTTAATTAGATCACTGGAGTCCTTTAAGAGGCCCAGGAAAAGATAGGAATGGGAGGTGACAGAGATGCACAGAGACGCTTGGAGATGCAGACAGAAGGACATTTGGAGATGCTAAGCTAAGATATGAAGACCAGAGTTTGCACCAGAGATGCTAAAAGAGGAACCCCAGATGCTTAGAGAGAAAAATCCTGGGAGAAAGAAGCAAGGACACACAGCAGCTGAGAGAAAGGAGCAAAGACAGAAGTCCAGAGACATTTTGGAGAAAGCCATTTCAAAACACAACCCAGGAGCAAAGGACCAGCAGAAGCCAACCATGTGCCTTTCCAGCTGACAGAGTGTTCTGGACCCCATTGGCCATTCTTCAGTGAAGGTATCCTCTTGTTGATGTTTTAGTTTGGACATTCTGATGGCCTTAGGACTGTAAATTTGTAACCAAATAAACCCCCTTTACAAAAGGCAATCCATTTCTGATATTTTGCTTTCAGGCAGCTTTAGTAAACTGGAACAAGTGGCATGTACATATTTCTCTTTGTATTCTCACTTTATGTCTTTTTCTAATTTTTCTGTGAGATTTTGTTTCCTTATCGCAACCTAAAGATTTGTCTGAGATACATTGACTTCAAATATTTTCTCTCAATTTTTCATGAACTTTTGACTTTTTGACTTTGATTATGTTATTTCCTTGATGTAATAGGGGAAGCATCTTCACAATTTTTCCCTATTACTGATCTGCAACCCCACAATAGAAAATAAAAGGATCCAGAAAAACGAAAAAGAGGATGAGTGAAATCAATAGGCCACCATGTCAGTCTAAGACTGGAAGAATGAGAGGAAAATGAATTTCAAATGTAATATGGATTGATGTTCAAAATGAAACAAAACAGGAGAGAAATAAATGTTTTTGCCTTAAAATAATTAAATGGTGAAGGTATTGAAGGTATCAACTCAAGTATGGGAAGATTCAACAAAGCACATTTGAAGGCATGAATTTGAGCAGAGAGAAATAAATGAACAGCAAATAAAGAAACATTCAGTTTTGTAATCTACAAATCTCAGACTGATAAATCGATATATTAAATATAGAGAGAAGAATATGAAGGAAATTATACAAAAAAGAAATCAATATGGCTTTCCCTGAATGGACAGGCTGCAGGTAGCTTTTTATTTTATTAGTTACTTTTATCTATTTTTTCTTTAAACGTGTTACAATGAGCTTTCTTATTTAACTATCACAAAAATAGGCATTAACATAACCACCAAGTCAAATAGCAATTTATAGCTCAAGGGATAAGTGTGCTATAAGACAATATTGCAAAACCTATAACACATTTACTTAATTTGTACTAGTCAAATATTCCTGTGTTTAAAAAAATAATACTCTTAAGCATTTGAATATCAAATGGGCCAGAGTGATAGAAATTTCCTTACTTTCTTCCCAAAAACTGAAATATAAGATGATAACCATAAAGATTTTATAACTCCTCAATTAAATTGTTAAATATATTTCAAGAGAAAGTGTGAGTTTCCATAGACATTCAGAAACTAACATTAAAAACAACTTGTAAGTAAAGTTTAGTTATATGAAAGTCTCTTATCTATAATATACACTAAGGAATATATATGTATATATGTAAATTTGACCAATGTGCTAAGATTTTTTAATCAGTTACCAGTAGTGCTAGTCATAGTCATGCTGAATAATATCTATATCGAGAATTATAAAGTCTACATAACATATAACGAAAGTAGAAGAGTCTGATTGCTTAGTATGTTGCAAATTATCATAAGAAAGAAAAAAGCAATAAATTACTCAATGGAATTGTAAAAAACATTTAAAATCTATATTAACATAAATATTTCCTCTGAAAGCTGATGGTCTGAACATATTCTTTTGACAAAAGACAGAATTTACAAATTACATGGTAATAAGACTTTGATATTAATCAGTTCCTCATCAGAGTAATCTAACCGATGTCTTAATCAGTGCTGATTAAATTAGCTTGATATTTTTAATAAAGACCACAGATATGTAACAGTTATGGAAATAGATAGTAAATGGTAAACCCAAGGGGTGCTTAAATTACGACCAGAAGTAACCCCAAGCATCTCATGTTCAAAGAATTTTCTAATAATATAGCATAGTAGGTGGTAAATGAGCTAATAAAGTAAGTAATATAATTCTATGTTGGAGTCCAAATACAAGCATTAAAATAACATTTAACATTAAGATTGCAGTAATTTATGTAAGATGTTTCGTGGGAGGAGAGTATATTGTTTTATAACAGAAATTATACCAGGAATAATCTCATTATTTTTGTCAATTTGGTATCCTGAAACTCTAGACATGGCATTTTGAAAATTTTAAATACATATCTGAGAAAAAACGTACTATAGAACAAGACTGAAAAGGTAAAATATATAGTGAAAAAGTTCACATATCATCTAAATGCTTACCAAGATGGCTACATATTTTCATTTAACTATACTTTTTTTCATAAGTGATGATATTTTTAGGCGTATTTAGTAAATAATTCTCCTTTTGTTACATGACAATCTTTTTCTCATTCCTTTTCCATCTCTAAAGTAGTTCTTCCTTGTTGTTTCTATTAAATCATTTTACTGCTGTGTCCGTTTATGGACATTCCTTATGTTTTGTCCACAGCTTCTGTGTTTTCTCTATAGTAGTTTTATGCAAGTAAATTCAGTATTCATGTCTTCAGAAGGATCTTCCAAATCTCCCTTTCTAGGTCAAATCTCCTCTATAATGAGCTCACTAGCACCATAAACCTCTACTGTGTAACTTTAATTGTGGTAATCTCTGGGTGGGTTATTTATCTAATACTAATTTCACCCATCAAATTTAAACTCCCTTGGGACAGTTAGTTACATCTGCTTTTCTTAAGCTTTTCATCTATCATATGGCATAATTCCTTTTGTATAGGAATAATCAATAAATACCCATGGCACGAATGAATAAGTGAATGAATGAATCTATTTTCTTAAGTCTTTCATCTCTATCCATGATACCTCCATGTTTCCATTCCCCATTATTGGAAAACACAAATTTATCTGTTCATCTTCCCTATTTAATTCCTATATTGAAATTGTTACCCAATGTTTTTGTTTTTCATAAAAGACTGGCTTATATATATGCCAGCCATAAATCTTAGCTCTCATTATTTTTATTATTCTTGTTACTGCTATCTTTGGATTATTCAAACGATCTCAAGTCCTTATTTATCTCATTCTGGAAAATGCCTCTCAATCCTGGGTCACTGAAGGGAGCTCCTACCTGGTCTTTGTCTCTTCCTCCACTTCATTCACATGAACCTGCCAGTCTCATCTTATTTTCTCTCTGCTTCCGTCAAATCGATGTTATCTCCCTTACCTACCAAACCAGTGCAAATAACCAGACTTCTAAGACACATAATTTTGTGTCTGCATTATGTAACTGTACTTATTTACCATTTACTTATTAATTGATGCTTCTAACTGAATAGATTATGCCTCCTCTGTATATGCCATTTCCTCTTGCCTTGTGCCTTTATTTACACTGTCTTATTAGCTCAGAATAATTTTCACTCTCTGTCATCTATCCTTTCCCCAAACCATGGAATTTATGAATTATTACAAATATATTTAAAAATATAAACAAAAAACAAAAAATCATTTTATAACATGCTAGGGAAGAAAAGTCTGTAAGTTTGATATATCAAGTAAATGTAATTGAGAGGAGATATATTATATAGAGCCATTTTAATAAATATTTCAATCAATCACCATGAAACATTGGAGAGAAATTGTAAGTATAAGTAAGAATTTGCTATTCAGTCAAATCATTCATAAATAGTAATGAAGTGATATTAGTAAATTTCATCTGGAAATGGCTATTTGGAACATGTTGCTGATGTTAATATTTCTTATTCAATCGTAAAAGGTCTGTAAACCGTATAATTCCTGTGTTTGAAGATTGAGAAGAGTGAAAACTATTTTTAGAGCTCAATCTTTCAGAAACAACAAATAATTGTTATTAAAGTAGGAAACAAATTCCCTCTTCCTTGGGATTCAAGTGCTCCTCTGACCTCTATCCTATAAAATTGTAAAATATTCTTGATAAATGATTAAATGTGCTAGGAGAAGCCTGTTTTTATGCTAATTACATTTAAAATTTAGATAAATAAGTATTATATAATGTAAACCAGCCAGTTGAGTTCATGTGTTTGGTTATAATGTATTCTTTTTTTTTTTTAATCTTCATTTTATTGAGATATATTCATATACCACGCAGTCATACAAAACAAATTGTGCATTCAATTGTTCACAGTACCATTACATAGTTGTACTTTCATCACCTAAATCAATCCCTGACACCTTCATTAGCACACACACACAAATAACAAGAATAATAATTAAAGTGAAAAAGAGCAATTGAAGTAAAAAAGAACACTGGGTACCTTTGTCTGTTTGTTTGTTTGTTTCCTTCCCCTATTTTTCTACTCATCCATCCATAAACTAGACAAAGTGGAGTGTGGTCCTTATGGCTTTCCCAATCCCATTGTCACCCCTCATAAGCTACATTTTTATACAATTGTCTTCGAGATTCATGGGTTCTGGGTTGTAGTTTGATAGTTTCAGGTATCCACCACCAGCTACCCCAATTCTTTAGAACCTAAAAAGGGTTGTCTAAAGTGTGCATAAGAGTGCCCACCCGAGTGACCTCTCGGCTCCTTTTGGAATCTCTCTGCCACTGAAGCTTATTTCATTTCCTTTCACATCCCCCTTTTGGTCAGGAAGATGTTCTCCATCCCACGATGCCAGGTCTACATTCCTCCCCGGGAGTCATATTCCACGTTGCCAGGGAGATTCACTCCCCTGGGTGTCTGATCCCACGTAGGGGGGAGGGCAGTGATTTCACCTTTCAAGTTGGCTTAGCTAGAGAGAGGGCCACATCTGAGCAACAAAGAGGCATTCGGGAGGAGGCTCTTAGGCACAAATATAGGGAGGCCTAGCCTCTCCTTTGCAGCAACCGTCTTCCCAAGGGTAAAACCTGTGGTAGAGGGCTCAACCCATCAAACCACCAGTCCCCTATGTCTGTGGTCACGTTAGCAACCATCGAGGTGGGGTAGGCCAATACCCCTGCATTCTCCACAGGCTCCTCAAGGGGGCACTACATATTTTTATCCTTGTTTTTCCTTTTTTTTTTAACTTTCCTTTCTTTTTGAAATCAACTGTATGAAAAAAAATTAAAAAAAAAAATACAATAAAAGAACATTTCAAGGAGACGATAACAAGGGAGTAAGAAAAAGACAACTAACCTAAGATAACTGCTTTACTTCCAACCTGTTCCTACTTTACCCCAAGAAAGTTACCTAATATAGCAACATTTCTGTGAACTTGTTCCTACTATATCCATCAGAAATTAACAGACCATAGTCATTCCTGGGCATCCCCAGAATGTTAAATAGCTTATCTGTTCTTCTTGGATTATTGTTCCCCCTTCCTTAATTGTTCTCTATTGCTAGTTCCCCTACATTCTACATTATAAACCATTTGTTTTACAGTTTTCAGAGTTCACATTAGTGGTAGCATATAATATTTCTCTTTTTGTGCCTGGCTTATTTCACTCAGCATTATGTCTTCAAGGTTCATCCATGTTGTCATATGTTACACGAGATCATTCCTTCTTACTGCCATGTAGTATTCCATCATGGGTATAGGCCTCATTTCATTTATCAACTCATCTGTTGAAGGACATTTGGGTTGTTTCCATCTCTTGGCAATTCTGAATAATGCTAGTATGAACATTGGCGTGCAGATACCTGTTCGTGTCACTGCTTTCCGATCTTCCGGGTATATACCGAGAAGTGCAATCGCTGGATCAAATGGTAACTCTATATCTAGTTTTCTAAGGAACTGCCAGACTGACTTCCAGAGTGGCTGAACCATTATACAGTCCCACCAACAATGAATAAGAGTTCCAATTTCTCCACATCCCCTCCAGCATTTGTAGTTTCCTGTTTGTTTAATGGCAGCCATTCTAATCAGTGTTAGATGGTATCTCATTATGGTCTTAATTTGCATCTCTCTAATAGCTAGTGAAGCTGAACATTTTTTCATATATTTCTTGGCCATTTGTATTTCCTCTTCAGAGAACTGTCTTTTCATATCTTTTGCCCATTTTATAATTGGGCTGTCTGTACTATTGTCATTGAGTTGTAGCATTGCTTTACATATGCAAGATATCAGTCTTTTGTCAGATACATGGTTTCCAAAAATTTTTTCCCATTGAGTTGGCTGCCTCTTTACCTTTTTGAGAAATTCCCTTGAGGTGCAGAAACTTCTAAGCTTGAGGAGTTCCCATTTATTTTTTCTTTTGTTGCTTGTGCTTTGGGTATAAAGTCTAGGAAGTGGCCGCCTAATACAAGGTCTTGAAGATGTTTTCCTACATTATCTTCTAGGAGTTTTATGGTACTTTCTTTTAGATTGAGATCTTTCATCCATTTTGAGTTAATTTTTGTATGGGGGTGAGGTAGGGGTCCTCTTTCATTCTTTTGGATATGGATATCCAACTCTCCCAGCCCCATTTGTTGAAAAGACCATTATCACTCAGCTCTGTGACTTTGGGGGCCTTATCAAAGATCAGTCGGCCATAGATCTGAGGGTCTATCTCTGAATTCTCAATTCGATTCCATTGATCTATATGTCTATCTTTGTGCCAGTACCATGCTGTTTTGACAACTGTGGCTTTATAATAAGCTTCAAAGTCAGGGAGTGTAAGTCCTCCCACTTCGTTTTTCTTTTTTAGAGTGTCTTTAGCAATTCGAGGCATCTTCCCTTTCCAAATAAATTTGATAAGTAGCTTTTCCAAGTCTGCAAAGTAGGTTGTTGGAATTTTGATTGGGATTGCATTGAATCTGTAGATGAGTTTGGGTAGAATTGACATCTTAATGACATTTAGCCTTCTTATCCATGAACATGGAATATTTTTCCATCTTTTAAGGTCCCCTTCTATTTCTTTTAGTAGAGTTATGTAGTTTTCTTTGTATAGGTCTTTTACATCTTTGGTTAAGTTTATTCCCAGGTACTTGATTTTTTTTAGTTTCTATTGAAAATGGTATCTTTTTCTTGAGTGTCCCTTCAGTTCATTCATTCCTAGCATATAGAAACATTACTGACTTATGTGCATTAATCTTGTATCCCGCTACTTTGCTAAATTTGTTTATTAGCTCTAGTAGCTGTATCGTCGATTTCTCAGGGTTTTCTAGGTATAAGATCATATCATCTGCAAACAATGACAGTTTTACTTCTTCCTCTCCAATCTGGATGCCTTTTATTTCTTTGCCTTGCCGGATTGCCCTGGCTAGCACTTCCAGCACAATGTTGAATAACAGTGGTGACGGCGGGCATCCTTGTCTTGTTCCTGATCTTAGAGGGAAGGCTTTCAGTCTCTCACCATTGAGTACTATGCTGGCTGTGGGTTTTTCATATATGCTCTTTATCATATTGAGGAAGTTTCCTTCAATTCCTACCTTTTGAAGTGTTTTTATCCAAAAGGGATGTTGGATTTTTCAAATGCTTTTTCAGCATCTATTGAGATGATCATTTGATTTTTCCCTTTCGAATTTTGAATGTGTTGTAATACATTGATTGATTTTGTTATGTTGAACCATCCTTGCATGCCTGGAATGAACCCCACTTGGTCATGGTGTATGATTTTTTTAATGTGTCTTTGGATTCGATTTGCAAGTATTTTGTTGATGATTTTTGCATCTATATTCATTAGGGAGAATGGCCGGTAGTTTTCCTTTTTTGTAGCATCTTTGCCTGGTTTTGGTATTAGATTTATGTTAGCTTCATAAAATGAGTTAGGTAGTGTTCCATTTTCTTCAATGTTTTGAAAGAGTTTGAGTAAGATTGGTGTCAGTTCTTTCTGGAAAGTTTGGTAGAATTCCCCTGTGAAGCCATCTGGCCCTGGGCATTTATTTGTGGGAAGATTTTTGATGACTGATTGGATCTCTTTGCTTGTGATGGGTTGGTTGAGGTCTTCTATTTCTTCTCTGGTCAGTCTAGGTTGTTCATATGTTTCCAGGAAATTGTCCATTTCCTCTACATTATCCAGTTTGTTGCCATACAGTTGTTCATAGTATCCTCTTATAATTTTTTTAATTTCTTTGGGATCTGCAGTTATGTCACCTTTTTCATTCATTATTTTGTTTATATGGGTCTTCTCTCTTTTTGTCAGTCTAGCTAGGGGCTTGTCAATCTTGTTGATCTTCTCAAAGAACCAACTTTTGGTGATATTTATCCTCTCTATTGTTTTTTTGTTCTCTATGTCATTTATTTCTGCTTTAATCCTTGTTATTTCTTTTCTTCTACTTGGTTTAGGATTGGTTTGCTGTTCATTTTCTAGCTTCTTCAGTTGATCCATTAGTTCTTTGATTTTGGCTCTTTCTTCCTTTTTAATATATGTGTTTAGTGCTATAAATTTCCCCCTTAGCACTGCTTTTGCTGCATCCCATAGGTTTTGGTATGTTGTGTTCTCATTTTCATTCGTCTCTATATATTTAGCAATTTCTCTTGCTATTTATTCCTTAACCCACTGTTGTTTAGGAGTGTGTTGTTTAATCTCCAGGTATTTGTGAATTTTCTAAGTCTCTGATGGTTATTGACTTCTAATTGTATTCCATTGTGGTCAGAGACTGTGCTTTGAATAATTTCAATCTTTTTAAATTTAGTGAGGCTTGTTTTATGTCCCAGCATACGATCTATTCTGGAGAAAGTTCCGTGAGCACTAGAAAAGTTTGTGTATCCTGGTGATTTGGGATGTAATGTCCTGTATATGTCTGTTAAATCTAATTCATTTATCAGATTGTTTAGGTTTTCAATTTCCTTATTGGTCTTCTGTCTGGTTGATCTATCTATAGGAGAGAGTGATGTGTTGAAGTCTCCCACAATTATTAAGTAAACATCAATTGCTTCCTTTAGTTTTGCCAGTGTTTCTCTCATGTATTTTGTGGCACCTTGATTGGGTTCATAGACATTTACAATTGTTATTTCTTCTTGTTGAATTGCCCCTTTTATTAGTATGTAGTGACCTTCTTTGTCTCTCAAAACATCCCTGCATTTAAAGTCTATTTTATCTGAGATTAATATTGCTACACCTGCTTTCTTTTGGCTGTAGCTTGCATGAAATATTTTTTTCCATCCTTTCACTTTCAGTTTCTTTGTGTCCCTGTGTCTAAGATGAGTCTCTTGTATGCAACATATTGATGGTTCATTTTTTTTGATCCATTCTGCGAATCTATGTCTTTTAATTGGGGAGTTTAATCCATTTACATTCAACGTTATAACCGTGAAGGCATTTTTTGAATCAGCCTTCTTATCCTTTGGTTTATGTTTGTCATATTTTTCCCCTCTCTCTATTAATATCCTTTATTGTACCCATACCGTATCTCTTTAGTACTGAACCTTTCTCCAAGTCTCTCTGTCCTTTCTTTGTTTCTCTGTGTGTAGGGCTCTCTTTAGTATCTCCAGTAGGGCAGGTCTCTTGTTAGCAAATTCTCTCAGCATTTGTTTGTCTGTGAAAAATTTAAGCTCTCCCTCAAATTTGAAGGAGAGCTTTGCTGGATAAAGTATTCTTGGTTGGAAATTTTTCTCACTCAGAATTTTAAATATATCATGCCACTGCCTTCTCGCCTCCATGGTGGCCACTGAGTAGTCACTGCTTAGCTTTATGCTGTTTCCTTTGTATGTGGTGAATTGCTTTTCTCTTGCTGCTTTCAGAACTTGCTCCTTCTCTTCCGTGTTTGACAGTGTGATCAGAATATGTCTCGGGGTGGGTTTATTTGGATTTATTCTATTTGGAGTTTGCTGAGCATTTATGATTTCTGTATTTATGTTGTTTAGAAGATTTGGGAAGTTTTCCCCAACAATTTCTTTGAATACTCTTCCTAGACCTTTACCCTTTTCTTCCCCTTCTGGAACACCAATAAGTCTTATATTCAGACGTTTTATATTACCTATCATATCCCTGAGGTCCGTTTCAATTTTTTCAATTTTTTTCCCCATTCTTTCTTTTATGCTTTCATTTTCCATTCTGTCATCTTCCAGGTCACTGATTCATTGTTCAACTTCCTCTAGTCTAGTACTATGAGTGTCCAGAATCTTTTTAATTTGGTCAACACTTTCTTTGATTTCCATAAGATCATCTATTTTTTTATTTAGTCTTGCAATATCTTCTTTATGCTCTTCTAGGGTCTTCTTGATATCCTTTGTATCCCGTACTATGGTCTCATTGTTCATCTTTAGTTATTTGAGTAGCTGCTCTAGGTGCTGTGTCTCTTCTGATCTTTTGATTTGGGTGCTTGGGCTTGGGTTATCCATATCGTCTGGTTTTTTCATATGCTTTATAATTTTCTGTTTTTTTTTTTTGGCCTCTTGGCATTTGCTGAACTTGATAGGGTTCTTTTAGGATTTGTAGACCAATTGAAGTCCTTATCTCTAATTTATCAGATCTACAGCTTCATGGAGTACACTTTCTCTAACTAACCAGCAGGTGGCATCCACGAGCCACCTGTTCTCCACAAGCCAGTTCTCCCCTGCCTAGCCTTTGTGGTTAGTGGGGGAGTGAGTCTTGTGGGGTCCAATTGGTGTACCAAGCTTGCGTGTGTAGTTGGTGTTGCCCGCCCTGTATATGGGGTGTGTTTCTGGGTGGTCAGGGAGGGGGAGTGGCTCTAACAATCAAATCTCCCTGGTGATCCTAGAGTTTTAAAGCTGCTGCAATAGTCTAATCCTTCAGTTCAGTCCTGCCACAGTTTGTCTCTGCCACTGACCCACAAGTCCTTGGTATTGGCGTATGGCTCCTGAGACTTGCAAGTGGGTCCCTCTTCCAGGCTGTGCACCCCCTGGCTTATGGCTCCTGAGACTTGCAAGTGGGTCCCTCTTCCAGGCTGTGCACCCCCTGGTCCTCTGTTGAGGGATGACTGTGCTATGTTACACGTGAGTGCCGTCCCCCCAGGGCGGTTCTGGGCTGCTGGGCTGTGTAGGGAGGCTCCCAGTCTGCTGAAATGATGGCTGAATGGGGCTTTGTTAATTCACACTGCTCCACCTTCCCAACTCTGGGACAGTCAGCTGAGGTTGCAGGGAAGGCTAATGTCCACACCCAGTTTTGTGGTGTGTGCCTGTTATTTGAAGCACTTCCATCACACTGGGTTGTCTGGGGCAGCTCTGGGCTATGGGGCTGGCGATGGGCAGGAGTGTTTCCTGTCCACCAGGATGATGGCTGTGAGCGGACACCCCCCTTTTCTTGGGAAGTGGTGGTGTTTAGTGAATTTTCTCAGCCACTGGATTATTGCCTTTTGTCTCAGAGTTCTCTTAGTTCTGCTCTTGTCTTGACCTGCCCAAATTGCAAGTCTTTGAAGCTTTCTGTATTGGACTTCTTAGAGTAATTGTTTTAGAAAAAGAAAATAGGATTAAAAAAAAAAAAGGGCCCTCTTCAGAGATCTAATGGGTTATTGAAATGCTAAGAGACAAAGCAGTTAGGGCCATTAAGGAAAGTTCCACAGGGCAGAGAGATCAGCTTTTCTTCGGGATTTGCATATGAGCCTCAGGGCCTGAGCTCTGCCCTTCCCCTTTCTATGTTCACCAGAACTCCAAAAATCCTCCATTTTTATTTTGGAGTTTTTCGTGTTGTTTTTTTCTATGCCTGTCTCCTCTCTGCTGGGCTGGCTGCTCTCAGATTCTCTGGTGTCTGGTCTCAGTCTGTCTATGTTTGGAGTTTGGATCAGTAGAATGAGTTTCTCATTAGGGCTGCCACTGCAGTTCTCCCTTCTCCTTCCCGGAGCTGACAGCCCCTCCTCTCATGGGACTGAGCCTGGCAGGGAGGGGTGCGGGTCCCCTGGCCACAAAAACTTACAGATTTCGCTGATCTCAGCAGTTCCACGTTTTCATGAGTGTTGTATGAATTATGCCCAAAGTCAGATTGCTCTGTGGTGTCCAGTCCATGAAGTTCCTGGCTTTCTACCTACTTTCCTGGAGGAGTAACTAAAACATACAGCTCACCAGTCTGCCATCTTGCCCCGCCCTATAATGTATTCTTAAAATGAATCACACCTGCTATTTATTAAAAGGTGAATCTAAGCTCTTTGGTGAACTTCAAGGGCTCCATTTTACTAGAATGTCTTGGAAGAATTTTACATTATGTATGGATTACTTAACCTGTTCATTTACAACATACTTTTAATTCAATTTTATTGAGATTGTTCACATACCATACAATCATCCATTGTGCACGATCAGTTGCCCATGATACCATCATACAGCTGTGCATCCATTATTCCAGAAAAGAAATAAAAAGAAAAAAGAAAACTCAAATCCCCCCCATACCCTTAACACCTCCCCCTCCATTATTGACTCATGGTATTGGTATAGTACAATTGTTACTGTTGATGAAAGAATGTTAAAATACTACTAACTGTAGTACATAGTTTGCAATAGGTATATTTTTCCCTAAATACTCCTCTATTATTAACTTCTAGTTATTATGTCATACATTTGTTCTAGTTCATGAAAGGGGTTTCTAATATTTTTACAGTTAATCACAGACATTTTCCACCACAAGATTCACTATTTTATACATTCCCATATTTTAACCTCTAATTTTCCTTCTGGTGATATACATGACTCCAAGCTTCCCTTTTCCACCACACTCACACCATTCAGCACTGTTAACTGTTCTCACAATATCATGCCACCATCATTTCCATCCATTTCCAAATACTTAAGTTCAACCTAGTTAAACATTCTGTTCATAATATGCAACCATTCCCCATTCTTTAGCCTCATTCTGTATCCTGGTAACCTATATTTCATGTCTATGGGTTTCCATGTTATAACTAGTTCACATCAGTGAGACCATACAAAACCTGTCCCTTTGCATCTGACCCACCTCACCCAACATAGTGCCCCCAAGGTTTCTTCACTATCCCATTTTTTGTTTCTTTTTTGTTTGTTTGTTTTAAGACAGTCTTGTTCCCCCACCATACAGTCTATCCTTAGTAAATAATCAATGGTTCCCTGTATAATCAAGTAATTATGCATTCACTGCCATCACCACTATCTATGTAAGAACATCTCCATTTCTTCCACAAAGGAGGAGGAAGAGTTAAAGAAGGTAGAGAGACCAAAAAAAAAAAAAAAGAAAAACAAAAAGAAAAAAATGACAGTTAAAAAGCACCAAAAGGAAAGATAAAATTAAACTAAAATACAATAAAAGAGTCAGACAACATCACCAATGCCAAGAGTCCCATACCCCTCCCTTTTATCCCCCTTTTATAGGCCTTTAGCTTTGATATATTGCCTCTGTTACATTAAAGGAAGCACAATACAATGTTTCTGTTAGCTATAGTCTCCAGTTTGCATTAATTGTATTTTTCAATACCACCCCATTTTTAACACCTTTCAAAGTTGACATTCATTTGTTCTCCCTCATGTAAAAACATATTTGTACATTTCATCACAATTGTTGGACACTCTAGTTTTCACTGAGCTATACAGTCCCAGTCTTTGTCTTTCCTCTTTCCTTCTGGTGTCCCACATGTTCCTAACCTTCCTCTTTCAACCATACTCACAGTTATCTTTCTTCAGTGTACTTACATTTCTGTGCTACCATCACCCAAAATTGTGTTCCAAACCTCTCACTCCTGTCTTTTCCTATCTGTCTGTAATGCTCTCAGTATTTCCTATAGCACAGGTATCTTGTTCATGAGCTCTCTCATTGTCTGTCAGAGAATAGTTTAAACTCTCCCTCATATTTGAAGGACAGTTTTGCCAGATATAGGATTCTTGGCCGGCAGGTTTTGTCTTTCAGTATCATAAATACATCCCACCACTTCCTTCTTGCCCCCATGGTTTCTACTGAGAAATCTGCACATAGTCTTACCAAGCTTCCTTCGTATGTGATGGATCACTTTTCTCTTGCTGCTTTCAGGATTCTCTATTTGTCTTTAACATTTTATAATCTTATTATCAAGTATCTTGGCATAGGTCTATTCAGATCTATTCTGCCCAGGGTACATTGTGCTTTCTGGATCCATAATTTTATATCTTTCAAAAGTGATGGGAAATTTTCATTGATTATTTCCTTTATTATTGCTTCTGCCTCTTTCCCCTTCTCCTCTCCCTCTGGGACACCCATGACACATACTTTCATGTGTTTCATGTTGTCATTCAATTCCTTGAGACATTGCTCATATTTCTCCATTCTTTTTCCTATCTGTTCTTTTGTGTGTAGGATTTCAGGTGTCTTGTTCTCCAGTTCCTGAGTGTTTTCTTCTGCCTCTTAAACTCTGCTGTTGTATGTCTCCATTGTGTTTTTCATCTCTTGTTGTGCCTTTCATTTCCATAGATTCTGCCAGTAGTTTTTTCAAACTTTCAGTTTCTACCTTATTTTCCCCCAGTGATTTCTTTATATCCTTCATCTCTTTTGCCATGTCTTCCCTGTATTCATTGATTTAATTTTTGATTTGATTTAGCAGATTTCTTTGAAAATCTTTAATTGACTTTCATCAAAGTGAAACTATCTCAACTGCATCTTGATTGAGGTGTAGCTTTGTTCCTTTGACTGGGCCATATTTCCACCCTTCCCAGTGTAGTTTGTAGTCCTCTGTTGTCTAGATATCTGGCTTCCCCAGTTACCCCAATCAGATTTTCCCAGAATAGAACAGGTTCAGATCTGAGACTGGGGTTATATTGGGTTTCATGTCTCCCTGAGGGTGTGTCATAGAGTTTGACAGACTTTCCTGTGAGGCCTCTGGCTGCTTGCTTTTCCTAACCTGCCCAGCAGGTGGTGCCTGTCAGCCTGTCACTCTGGACTAATGTAGGTTGTTTCTGTTTTGACTATTTTCTCACAAGCCCTGGGTTCTGAGTACTGAGGGGAGGGCAGGCCCTTGAATTGGGCCACACCTCCTTCCTCTTAGGGAAGATACACCCCCTAGGGAGTTATCTTTTGCATTTGAATTCTTCTTTGTCTCTCTGACCCTGTCAACCCCACCCCCTGTCTGGGTCAGAGTACAGCAAACTGAAAATAGCTGAGGCTCCACTGAGCCACTCAGATTGAGAGAGAGAGAAAGGGAAAGAAAGCTCCCCTTCAGAGCCAGTTGAAGACCCCCCAGTTTCACCCACTGCTCAGATAGAGCACCTGGTCTTCTGTGCTCCACCTCCTGGGACACAGATGTTTTCCAGCTCTCTATGGTCAGTTTCTAAAAGTCTCTATATTTTTTCTTTTTTTAATTATTTTTTTCCACTCCGTTGGCCCCCCATCATCTCCACTGGGAGCGACCTCAGGGTACTTTGCTTCTTGTCTATGTTTGTAGCTTGTACTCAACAGTCCGCATTTGTTAATTAAAACCCCAGTTGGAGCTGGGCTGAGCTATATTCACTCACTCCAAGGATGCTGCTTTCTCCCACAGTGAGGTCCCGCAGCTCAGCCTGCCATGCGGGGAGGGGGCTCCCAGCATGTTTCCACAGTTTTCACTTACAGATTTTATGCTGCAATCTCAGCCTTTCCACCCAATCCAGGTTGGTGTACGATGTGTGGACAGTCATGGTTGTCCCTCAACAGTTGTTCCAGATTATTTACTAGTTGTTCCTGGTTGTTTGTTAGTTGTTCCAGGGGACAAACTAAATTCCACACCTCTCTACACTGCCATCTTAGCTCCTCCTTACAACATATTTTTAAGTACATCAGTACTAAACTATTCTGAAGTTCTGAAAATTACTGTATAAACAACACTTTCACATTCATTAAAGTAGAGAAATGCTCTCAATTAATCCTTCTTAATGATAATAATAATCTTTACACTTAATCAGTTTTTAATTTCTAGTTTTTCTGTTAACCAGGCTTTACACCTTCAACAAAGAGAAACTCAGTCTTAAAATATTTTTCACAATTATAATGTAAAATCTTTAATTATGATCTAACTCACTCTTCTCATTTTCACATCTCAGTAGAGAGAGAAAGAGTGAGTTAGCCACATTAACTATTTATTATTTGCACACAAATACACCAAGCAATTTTTGCTTATCTTCATTTAGTTTGGTTTTGTTATTTCCATTTTTGCTCTTGATTACTTTTTGCAACACCTACATTCCACTGGAATCATTTCCTGCTGTCTGAAATACCTTCTTCAGAATTTCATTTAGTTGGGGTCTCCTGGTAGTGAATTTTCTTAACTTTCTTTATCTGAATGCCGTTTGGCCTTCATACTTGAAAGATATTTTCACTGGTTATAGAATTCCAAATGCATATATTTTTCCAGCATATTGAAAATTCCATTCCACTCTTCTCTGGCTGTCAGTTAAATGTTACTCATTTGAAGGTGATCTTTTCTTCTTGCCTTTATATTTTCTCTTTGTATTTAGTTTTCTATAACTTCAATTAGATTTATAGATCATTGCTTTGATGTGTTTTTTTTAATATTTTAAACTTTTTGTTTGCTTCTTTGTGGATTGATTCCAGTAATGTATCTTGCCTCTGCTAGAAAAAGAAGGCCCACATACCTTCCATTAATATTTTCCATGTTTTTAAATTCCTGCTTTAGTTTTTTTTTTTTTTTTTTTTTTTTTAGAGTTTAAGTCCAGTCAGGTATATGTTTTCATAAACATGAAAATAATAATTATCCCAAATATATAAAGATTCTAAAGATTCCTAAAAAAATGGTTATCCTCAAATCGTAGCTTGAAATAGGAAGACGCTCAATTTACAAATCAAAATGGGGAAGTATTTCCACAATTTGTAATATGTCTACTGTAATTTATTAGAATTCCTTTGTACTTGTTTTCTTGTTCTTCAAATTTTTATTTAAAAGTGTTTGATTAGTTCATATGATGGATTGAATTCCTTCTTACACTCACATTTTCTGGCTATATTTATAAACAATCAACAACTGGAACATTGTTAGCATTATATCAATTTCTTAATCTAAGAAAGTATCCTTAAGACATGTACAGAATTGCAACCTTGGGAGAAAAATGGCAGAACTCTCCAGTGTCTAAGAACCATATATTTCAGGTGTGAAGTCACCTTTAGTTTTAATTTTTCAGTAAATATATTTTTTAAAGGTCAAGAAGATATAATAAGTAGCAGAATATAACTAAGATTTTAATATAGACTAACAAGATTATTTCTTAAGATTTGTTTTCTGTGAATGGAATATATTTTTTAGGTAGAAAGAAACCACACACTTTTTAAAAATATTGTTGTGCCTAGTTGTATATAGACTGCAGATTATCTTTGAAAACCATAGTATTTCCTGAATTAAATGTCTCCAGTCATTAAAATCAGTGAGGCTGATAGACAAGGAATTTAAGGTAGGTTATCTAATACCCATTCACTTGCATCCTGAAAAATGTACTATTCTGTGATTGTTGAGGAATTAAGAAGTCTACATTTATACGTATATCATCTATATCTATATCCATCTTACGTCTGCTTAAAATTTTACTAGTGTTAAGACTGGGGAATTCTTCTGTAGAATTTGTAAGCATAGAAAGCATTCACTTGTACTGATATTGTCTCACAGATCTTCGTAGAATTTTTTTTGATCTAGAGAATTAAGGGTACTTTGTTCACAGGAAAACTGAACATTCCAATCTGATTACTAATGAGTCACATGTTACCAGCCAAGGATCTTTTTCTTTTCTAAACTTTTCACCTTCTCTCTTTCAGCTCTCTTCCCTCATGTCTCCACTCATGTTTTTCTTTTATTTTGCAAGTGTCTGACATATAACTAGATAATATTCTGTTTCACAAAACTTATGTGCAAGAAACATAACCATGTATATTAGTCAGGTTCTCTAGGGAAACAGAACTGACAGGACAAATATATATATTAGAGATTTTGTATAGGAAATGGCTTACATGACTATGGGGATGGGCAAATTCAAATTCCATAACACAAGCTGCAAGCTGGAAACTCTGATGAAGGTTTTCCATGCATTCCACAATACAAGATAGTGGCTGAAGTAGAGATGGAACATCTTTCTTCTGACTGTTGAAATCATCACTTCTCCCTTTAAAGACTTTGACTAATTGGATGAGACTTCTCTTATTGCTGAAGGCAGTCTCTCCTGGGTTGATTGTAGATGTAATTATCAACTTGATTTAAATCCATGAAATATGCTCACAGTAACAATCAGGCCAATGATTGCTTGACCAAAAAACTGGACACTATAACTTAGCCAAGTTGACATGTGAACCTAACCATCATACAATGTTTTAAATTTCTAAATGAAAACAAATGCAATGTGATCGCCCCACTTTCTCACCGAAGATATTAAGACATTTGGTTTAACTCAATCCTGGGGCACTCTGCCCATCTCCACTGGGTTGAACTGTATTCCAGGGGATTTATATCATCCCTGAAAATGAGAAAAGACCTTGCTTCATGATGGGCAATGCTGCCTTTGATTCTTCTACTGTTAGAAGCCACATAAGACCTTATCCTTGTTTTCTCCAAGCTTGAATATTTAAGAAAGAGATTTACCTTGCCGAGCAGACTTCTATGACAGGAAGTTCAGGAACTTTTTTTTTTTTTTTGCCATTTTAATGATACTGAGCTTATTCCTCAGCTGGATGAAGGTTTTCTTTAAATAGGCCCAGGAAATTCAAAGACAGTAATTACTCCGACAAAAAGGAAAAACCACCACCGTGGAACATTGAGCTTAAATAGGATGTTTATAATGGGTGAGAGGTGAGGAAAGGGGGTATTAGAAAATATCCTTTTCATTCTTTCTCTTTTACATGTATGAGGAGACATATTAATTTCTCAATGTTTTACCCTGCCATATACACAAACCATGTTTCAGGGTGTATAGGCGAACATTTCACATTCTTTCTCATGAGTATCTTTCTCAAAGATTGGTCCAAAAAATACATGTGACTTTCAGCAGTCTACCAAGTGGTAGTTTCAGAGAAATAAAAAGAGAAAAGAAATGTAATTTTGTTTACATGTATTTAAAATATAAGATTAAATGTATTTTTCATTGTTATTACTATGTTGCATGCTCAATTCATAAAAGTAGATCAATAATAACTGTTAACTATTAATATGACATACTGTAAATAAGAATAACTTTCTAAATTAAAATGAAAACACAAAGTGTGAATTTGTATGTTCTGCTGTTATTGAAAGTGAGAGAGTTATGTTTTTTAAAGAAGCAGAGGAGAAAGAAGAGTGTGTATTCGGCAAAGGGGTATTATTGGACCAGCAGTCTCTAGTTCATTTACAATTAAGAAGCTTTATCTAACAGTAGAATAAAAGATAAAGGCTTGTGGAATTTTGTAACACAACACCAAGCCTATTGTTAAACCATTTTATTTATTTCCTGAGTAAGTGCAAAACAATTACTCAGTGTTCTGAGTAAGTTCTGGGATAATTTTTTAAAAATTTATCTCTATAAAATTTCAGTCCAAGCCTACATAGGCTTCACTCAAAATTACATTTATCAGACATAAACAGATAAAGTAAACTACTACTGAGCAGATTGTAAAAGAAAATTTCAAGTTACATTTGTTCAGAAAGAAAGTTAATTTCCAAATCCACTTTTCAAAGACGCTCTTTCAAAATGCCAATATTATTCAATGAGATCATATATGCATTGGTCAGAACACAAAAAACTGTCCACCAGCCCAAGGTCTTGGGACTGTCTAACTGCCTCCACCAGAAATTATATGCAAAATGAATATTCCAAAGAAAAATGAGAGAAGGCTCTGAATTAACTGAAATTAGATTTCTAACATCTAGAGGAATTATGATTCATAAAAGAAATTAAATTCAGATATGGAAAAACAAAAAGAAGTATAATTTTATGAATATAATACATGTGAATGATTTCATATTATCATGGAGATCACCTTAGAGTGAATGCCATGGAGAGGTTGAGAACACACAGCTTTTAAATGGAGAAGTAAATTCATAACAAAGCCATGTGGAACCAGAACCCACACCCTTATAATCTGGTCAAGAATTTCTCTTCCATGATCATTACTTTTATCTGTGCCTGATTAATTTGACCAGACTTGCCAGTCCTATGCAAAATTAGATTCTGAGTCCCTCACTCATTTTTGCTACTTCCTGATCTCTTATCCTAATCCCTCTGTATTCAATGCTTAGCAATGCTTGGCCTCCTTCTCTAATTGCTTCAAGTAGTTCTTTTCACTGTTTCTTTAGTCAAGGTTATTAAGGTCTAATTTACAATGTTCATTTCTTTGATTTTTGACAAACACATACTTTCTATTCATCACCACCACATTCAAGATATAAAACCATTTAGTCCCCACAAAATTCCCTTAATACCTCTTTGCAGTCAATTCTATCCATGACTCAGTCCCTGGGAACCAGTGATCTGTTTTCAGTTTCTATGATTTTGATTTTGACAGAATGCCCTATAAATGTAATCATACAATATAACTCTTGGACCTGGCTTCTTTCACTTTGGCAAAATACATTAGAAATAGACCCACGTTTTTATATCACAATAGTTTTTTTGTTTTCCTTTTTATTTGTAAGTATTGTCACTGCATGGATGTTTAACACTTTGTTTATATATTCACCAGTTCTAAGACATAAGGATTGTTTTCAATTTTGAGAGAATTTATGATTTATAAGTGTATATTATATGCACATGAATAAGCATATAACCAGTAATTGTGAAGTGATTTATGAAAATGATTACTTTCAAAACTTTTGAATATTTAAAATTAAATTCCTAACTGATAGGATAACAATATATTTCTATACATGTCTTAACAGAAATTTGTTATTTAACAAATCATTGGCATCTATGGGTTAGAGGGACATGCTGTATTCTTTGTTAAAATTTAAGCTGAAAATTTAACATAGTTTGCATTCCTCTAAGAAGGAGTATTTTAAAATAAGTGTACTATGATTTCAGTAGCCAGAAAACATTATGATCTAGAGATGCTATAACTCTCAAAACATAACCAAGGGCTTCTTAATTCCCCTGAGATATTATTATTTCTAATAAACAGGTTTCCAGAGTAACACTGCCATTACAGAATCACATTCATATGTGGAATGTATTTAGCCCTCAGCAAGCATGGTTTTACTAAAGTTTGTCAGATGTTCTCCAGTGAGTTTGTAAGAATAATGAGCAAATCAGAATGTTTCTTCCAAAATTAGCTTCATCTCTGGTAACTAGCCCCCAGAAAAGAAAATAAAGAAGAGTCACAGATAAATATGAAAAGAATAGGAATGGATTTCAAATACAGTGTTTCCAAACATAATGGAGCTTTTGGAATTTTTAATAGCAATTCAAAAATGTGTGTTCAAGCTCAACTGCTTTATATTT
Organism: Choloepus didactylus; assembly: GCF_015220235.1. Lineage (NCBI taxonomy): Eukaryota > Metazoa > Chordata > Mammalia > Pilosa > Megalonychidae > Choloepus > Choloepus didactylus. The sequence goes on along the minus strand of NC_051309.1, from coordinate 185,571,314 downwards.
TTGGTAGATTGTGCAATGTTATTTTTCTCTTCTAAAAATGTTGGGCTAGAACTATTCTCCTTCATAAATGCTAACCATTATACCTCTTAAATCATTCAAAAATTATGCAATACTATCATATTAAATTTATCCTTCTAAGAATTACTCACCAATTCCAAGTTTCTGCCACATGCAAAACTAATCACATTGATCCAGAGTGTAATAATTACCTTGAAAGACCATGCCAGATTCTCAGTAAATAGCTGCTAAGAGCTGAATCTTTTGTCTTTCTTGACACATACTAGAGGGATAATTAAAAAAGAGGCCTTAAACACAAACCATATTAAATGAGACACTGATTAACAAGAACTCAGTAAAGTCTTTACAGTGTTGTTTTCGGAAAACACCTGGGATGTCTGTGATAAAGCATTTAATGATTAATGCATTGGTTAAAATGCTCAGATGAAAAGACAAAATAAAAATAAAGGACTTAAAATTAGAGATAAAATGATCTTAAAATGGAGGAAGGAAATAAGCTAGCTATGCATATGGAGGATGAGGAAATCATGAAAGGAATGAAGGAGAAGGAAGAGCTAATTTTTTTTTTTTTTTTTTTTTTTTTGCCTCTCTTAGTTCTCCTCTTTCATCTAAAGTCACTCTTGGAAATACTTTACTGGTTCCTCATCTCCTAACATCTAAAATATGGACTCTCCTGGGCTTTATTCTCCAATTTTTACATTTCTTTAATTATATGAAGTCTCCACATGATCTCATCTGGTCTTGTGTAATTAAACACCAATATATGCTATTGACTACCAAATTATATCTCTAAAGTATATCATCCTCTGAATGGTCTACTAGACAGTTCCACTAGGATGTCAAGTATAACACATTTTATACCAAATGCCTATCCCAATCCACAAACTTGCACTTCCTCTGTTTTTTCCCATCTCAATATATGGGTGATTCTGAAAATACACACCCATACACACACACACACGCACACACACTTAGACATCTTCTTGATTACTAATTTTCTCTTCTTTGCCACTTGCAATACACCTCCAAATAAGATTGACTTTACCTTCAAAATACATCCATATAAAATATGCTGATTTTAAGAGACTCATCTTAAATTCAAAGATATAAGTAGGATGAAAGTGAAAGAAAAGAAAAATATATACTATGCAAGTATTAACCAAAAGAGAACTGGCATAGCTATATTAATATCAGATAAAATAGACTTTAAGTCAAAAACTATTATGAGAGCAAAGAAGGTTGTTATAAACTGATAACAGGGTCAATTCAAAAATAAAACATAAGAATTATAAAAATATATGTACCTAACATCACAGCCTCAAAATATATGAACTAAATACTAACAGATTGGAAGAGAGAAATAGATGGTTAAAAATTAATAGTAGGAGACTTCCATTCACACTTTCAATAATGGATAGAACATTTAGACAGAAGACCAGTAAGTAAATAAAACACTTGAATGATACTCTAATCCAACTAGACCTAACAGACATATATATAACACTTTATCCAAGAGCAGCAGAATACACATACTTCTTTAGAGCCACAAGAATCATTCTCCAGGTTAGATAATATGTTAAGTCACAAAAATGTCTCAATAAATTCAAAATTATTGAAATCAAAGAATGTATCTTTTCTGACCACAATAGAATGAAGACAGAAATCAAAAACAGAGGGAGAAATGGAAAATTGAAAAATATCTGGAAGTTAAACAACATATTCTTAAACAACCAATGGGTCAAAGAAAAAATCACAAGGGAAATTAGGAAACAACTTGAAGCAAATGAAAATGAAAATGAAAGAATACAAATGACTAAAATCAGAAATGAAAAGGACATTACTACAACCCTACAGAAAGAAAAGGATCATACTGTACACAGTCAGATTAGATAACCTTGATGAAAAGAAAAAATTCCTAGCAATACAGAAACTACCTACACTGACTCAAGAAGTAGAGGATATCAACAAACCAATTAACAGTAAAGAGACTGAATTAGTAATTTAAAACCTCCCAAGAAAGAAAACCCTAGGGCCAGCTGGCTTCACAGGTGAATTTTGTCAAACATTCCAAAAGGAAATTATACCAATCCAGTTCAAACACTTCCAAAAAAATTGAAGAGGAGAGAACACTCTCTAACTCATTCTGAGGCCAACATCACCCATGCCATCACCATAGTCAGATCAAGATACTACAAGAAAAGAAAATTGCAGACCAATTTCTCCTATGAATATAGATGCAAATATCCTCAACAAAATACTAGCAAATAGAATACAACAGCATATTGAAAGAATTATATTTCATAATAAAATGGGTTTTATCCCAGGTATGCATGGGTGATTCAACATAAGAAAATCAATTAATGTAATACACATTAACAAAATGAAAGGGGAGAAACACTTGATTATCTCAACTGATGCAGAAAAGGCATTTGACAAAATCTAGCATCGTTTCTTGATAAAAACATTTAGAAGAATAGGAATAGAAGGAAATTTCCTCAATATGATAATGGGCATATATGAGAAATTCACAGCTAACATCATACTCAGTGGTAAAAAACTGAAAACTTTCCTTCTAAGATCACGAACAAGACAAGGATGCAACTGTCACCACTGTTACTCGACATTTACTGGAAGTTCTAGCCAGAGCAATTAGACAAGAGAATAAATTAAAAGGCATCAAAATTGGCAAGGAATAAATGAAGCATTCCCTATTTGCAGATGGCATGACTCTATATACAGAAAACCCTGAAAAACCCACAACAAAGCTATTAGAACTAATAAAGAAATTCATAAAATTGAAGCTTACAACACCAATATGAAAGAATCAATATGGTTTCTATACATTAGTTATAAACAATCTGAAGAAAAAATCAAGAAGAATAATCCATTTACAATAGCAACTGAAAGAATAAAATACTTGAGAATAAATCTAACCAAGGATGTAAAGAAATTGTGCTCAGAAAACTGTCAAACATTGCTAAAAGAGATCTAAGAAGACCTAATTATATGGAAGGACAGGGATACTAAATATTGTTAAGATCTCAATTCTATCCAAAGTGATTACAGATTCAATGCAATCCCAATAAACATTTCAACAGACTTTTGCAGATATGGAAAAGATGATCATCAAATTTATATGGGGTAAGGGCCAGAATATCCAAAACCATGTTGAGGAAGAATAATATAGTTGGAAGACTCATGCTTTCTAATCTTTAAATTTATGACAAAGCCACAGTAAACAGTAAACAAAACAGCATGGTACTGATACAAGGACAGACATACACACCAATGTAATTTAATTTAGTGTTCAGATATCAACCTCACATTTATAACGAACTGATTTTTGACAAGGATGCCAAGTCCATTCAGTGGAGAAAGAATAGTGTCTCCAGGAAATGTTGCTTGGAAAACTGGGTGTCCATATGGAAAATACTTCATACCATATGCAAATATCAACTCAAAATGGACCAAAGACCTAAATATAAGAGCCAGACCTATAAAACTATAAGGAAAAACATGAGGAATAATCTTCAGGACCTTGTGTTGGGCAGTGGTTTCTTAGACTTAACACCCAAAGCACAGCAATGAAAAATAAATAAATAAATGGAACCTCATCAAAATTAAAAACTTTTGAGCATCAAATGACTTTATCATGAAAGTAAAAAGATGACCTACACATTAGGAGAAAATACTTGGAAGCCACCTATCCAATAAGGGTTTAATGCCTAGAATATACAAAGAATTCTTATAATTCAACAATAAAAAGACAAATAACCCAATTTAAAAATGGGCAAAAGACTTGTATAGATGTTTCTTCAAAGAAGATATATGAATGGCCAAAAAGCATATGAAAAGATGCTCAACATTTTTAGTTATTATGAAAATTCAGATCAAAAGCACAATGAGATACCATTTCACACCCACTAGAATGGCTGTCATTCAAAATGTGTGTGTGTGTGTGTGTGTTGGAGAAGATGTGGAAAAATGAGAACACTCTGTCATTGCTGGTGGCAATGTAAAAAGGTGCAGCCATCTTGGAAGACATTTTAGCAGTTTCTCAGAAAGTTATGTACAGAACTATTGTACAGCAATCCTACTTCAAGGTACATACCCAAAAGAATTGTAAACAAGGTCTCAAACAGATATCTGCACACCAGTGTTCATAGCAGCATTATTTACAATCGCCCAAAGATTAAAGCAACCCAGGTGTCCATTGACTGATGAATGGATAAATAAAATGTGGTATAGATATACAATGGAATATTATTCAGCCATAAAAAGGAATACAGTTCTGATGCATGGAAGAACCTTGAAAACCACATTGTGTGACATAAGCCAGACACCAAAATATGAATATTGTATGATCCAATTAATAACAAATAATTACAATAAGCAAATTCATACAGTCAGAAATGAGAACATAGGCTACCAAGACCAAGATGGGGATAGGGAATGAGGAACAAATGCTTAAACTGTACAGAATTCCTATTTGGGTTAATTAAAAGTTTTGATAACAGATGGTGTTGATAGTTGTACAACATTGTGAATATAATTAACAGCACTGAATTATATATTTGAATGTGATTAAGGAGTAAAATAAAAGTTAAAAAGTAAAACAGGACTGTAGAATACAAAGAGTAAGCTCTAATGTAATGATGGACTATAATTGATAGCACAGTTACATTTTTCATGAATTATAACAATGTACTACACTAATGCAAGGTGTTAATAATAGGGAGCATATGGGAAAGTGGAACGTATCTCTACCAACTTGCTCAATATATCTTTCAATTTTTTCTTTCCATAACTCTTGTAAAATGTACTTATTAAAAAGAAAAATGCATGTATTTTGCCATGAGTTTTTCATCTTATGCTGTCTACTTGTTTTCTTTAATTTATTTGATTTTTCTCTTGCACTGTATAGTCATTCTCTCACTTTAAAAAGATTATTTTTCCATCCTGACATTCTATGTAAAATTTACATAAAACCAAGCCTTTACTTTTAGAAACTGCCATTACTTGTTTCAAGTGGATATTTTCCACACATAAGCACAGCATAGTATAATTATTTAAAATAAAAAATAAATAGTGAAATATAATAGCAGCAAGAGGATTTTTCCATCAAAGGATTTTTTTTGGAAATTCATGAGCTAGAAGACCATGATAGAATGACATATTTAAATTGCTGAAAGAAATTTGTCCGAACTTAGATTTTTATACCCAGTGAAAATATCTTTCAAAAGTGAATTCAAATAAACAGGCTTTTTAGAAAAAAACATAAACAGAAAGAATTAATGGCACTAAATGAAATATAAAAGGGTATCTTTCAGGAAGAAGGACAATGAACGCATAAAGTTTTAAGAAAAAACATAAAGTTTTTCTTAAGCATTCTTTGCTCAAGAAAAAATGAAAGAAAAGGGCTAATACATGTATAAAAATAAATGAGTACTGATTGAATATCAACTGAACAAAAGAACAACAGGCTAGCTACTCAGCCCACCCATAAATATGTTTTCCTTGAGAAAAAAATCATTACTGCTTACTAGGTATAAAAAAGGAGCTAGTAATAGGGTATTGGAATCAGATAGGCCAGTTCAAATCCAGGGCCTATTTTAAGTCATGTTGCTAAGCATCCATGTTCTCAGCATTAAAGTGGAAGCCTATACTACAGTATTGTGTGCAAACTAAATAAAACAAATCTGTTAACACCATAAAAGGGACATAGACAATCCTTAAATTCTAGTTTATTACCACCTAACTTGCCCAATGAATATCATAGTCAGTAACAACTCATATAATGTCAACTGTATGCTCCACTTTGAGAGCTCAGGCAGGCAAAATGACCCAGAAGCTGGAAGTATACCTAATTTTCAAAATCAGATATGGAAATTAAGCCATGATGCCTCACTTTGACAAAGAGGAAATACCCTGGATAGGCTCATTAGTCATCATCAAAGGAGTACAGAGTCTAAATAAATTGACACAGTTGCATCTTTAATATTTTCCTTTGCTCTGTTTTATTTATTCTTGTAGTTATTTATCATAGCTAATACTATTGCCAGTTTCATAAAATGCAGAGTTCATGAAGAAAAGCAAAACTAGTTTCACACTATACTTTGAGAAGGAGCAGTATGTAGTGCTCCAGAAAATTAACAAAGTGAATCATGCATTAACACCTAAGCCTCTGTTGTTTCACATGATCAGTTTTTTGGTTAATGACCACAATTTAATCAGACACCAGTTTATCTGTAATTCCAGTAAGAAATAATGATGTAGTTCCCTCTCTTATTTTTAGAATTTAAAGCATATAAATTACAAAATATGTTTATCCTGGCTAGGTGTCAGTGATTCTCAGTCTTCCAGCTGTCAAAAACACCTATGCACATGTAAAATACTGTAAACTTCATACTTAGATTCATCAGTTAAACTCAGCAACTTTCAAGCTTCAGACATTGAAATCGGCTTGGCATCCATGGGCCAGAATATCCTTAACTTCCTACCCTTCAAAAAATATACTTCTCTCATTCAAATCATCAATATCACATTAAAACATGCTTCCTGTTTATCTAATATGACATGCAGTTAGAAATCTGCTCAAATGTCTCACTAGAAGAATGTCACTCTCCAGCACATCATTCTGCCCTTTTCATTCTGACAGGTGTTGCACTTTTATTTGCCTCTAAGAAATTCTCAAAAAAATATATATATTTCACAGAATAAATCTAATTATTTTCAAATTTATCTCCAGCAGAATTTCTCTTCCTCATCCTCAGGGAAATAGTAATGAAGAATTAAATTGATCTGGAGCTTTCTGAAATATTTTGTTTTAATTTTATATAGTCTTTCAAATGATTTTACTTTGTTCCATTATTGGGTAGTAGTAATTGAAAATGCATTTGACTAACTCATATAGATACTTTCATAAATTTTTTTGTATTCTTCATTTGTGTCTTGTTATATATCCCTTTTCTAATTGTAAATATCTAAAGAATTGCTACCATGCATATATTCTGGTTTCTCCCACATAGTCATATTATTATTTATGTCAAAGGCATACAGCAAATGTTTCTTAAATGTATAAAGAAATTAATTTCTTTTACTGCTATTGAAAATATTTAATGCCATTTCAACAGAGTCCATTGTTCTCAATTTTTGTGGCAAGGCTCTTTGTAAAGGGGATAAATGAAGATATTACAAATTCAGGTACCTTCTGATTGGCATTTAATGGTTCCTGTGCCAACAATGCTGAAAAAGCTACTGGAATAAAAGCACTTTGAGATTGTATCCTCCAAAAAATGCAGACCTGCTTCTTTAGCTTATAAAGATGATAGCCTTATTATAATCAGTTTATAATTTTTAAAATAGAAATAAAATAGATACAAATGATATGTTCCTCCAGGAATAGCCAGATTAAAACCCAATTTGGACCTTTACCTGAAGGGAAAGATAAAACTGTTTGAAATGAGGTTTCATTTACATCTAGAGACAATTTTTTTTTAATGTGGCTGTTTTGTTTAAATATTTTCACAAAAAGAATAAAGTTAAAAATTCAGTCCCTAGAGGTAGATTTCTTTTTTCTGAAATTTGTAACTGCCGTTCTATTTGTGGCATCTCTATATGTCACTTTCCTCATCTTTAAAATCAAGATAATACTATCTTGCACATAGAGTTCATTGTTTGGATGATTATATGACTTAATGCACATAAAATATATAGAAAAGTTTCCTAGAATTCTAAATTACCATCCTCATTATCATAACAAAGGCAACTTAGTTAAAATGCTGAAAAATTCATGTTAGTCTTAAGTTGACTAGATATGTAAAATGGATAATTTTTAGATCTAGGCACAGAATATTAATGGATGTTCTAAACTAAATTTGCATCAGAGAGAAGTCTATTATTTATAATGTCAGGTAAATGTTAGTAATAAAATAGAGTCACAGAAAATAACATCAGAATTTAAGTCTCTTGTGTAGATGAAATATAGCCTCAAATTCTTGACTAACCCTCCGATTTAGAGGGTTTGCTTTGAATCTGGGCTGACATTAGTGACTTGCTGGAACAAAAGAATGTGACTGAAGTGATTTTCTGGGACTTCTCAGGCTAGACCATAAGATTTGCACCTTTTTGGAATGCCTGTGATAAGTCATGGAGAGGAACCAAGGCCCATATAAAGAGAAATCAGAGCTCTTGGCTCTTAACTTCAGCTGATAGCCCTGGCTGAGTTCCTGGAGGAGAGTCAGCATCAATTTCCCAGCCAGGTGAATGAGCCATCTTGAAAGTGCATTCCCCAGACCTGGCAGAAACACCTCAGATGATGTGCTGCTTTGAAGCTCTATGTACCCCAGAAAAACATTATAAATCTAATCCACCCCAATGGGTGTAAACGCATCGTAGGTAGGATATTTTGATAAGGTATCTTCAGCTCAATCAGGATAGGTCTTAATTTTGGGAGGGAGTACTTTAAAAGAGAATGAAATTCAAAAGAGAGAGACAGAAAGCAATAGATGGAACTGACAGAAGCTGGACATCCACAGAAACTAGAAAAGAAGGGAGAGGCCAGGAGATGCCACCATGTGCCTTGCCATGTGACAAACTAAGGACCAAGGATCACCAGCAGCCAGCCCCAGAATGCCACCTACTTTGGGGAGAAAACATCACCTTGATTTGGACTTTCTTTTTGTTCTCAAAACCATCAGCTAATAAACGCCCATTGTTTAAACTGACCCATTTCATGGGTTGCTTGAGCAGCCTAGGAAACTAAAACAGATGATATGGGAAGCAGACTGAGCCTTCCCATGGAGACTTTCCTGAGTTCCTAACCCACAAAACCATGAGCAAAATAAAATTCTTTTAATACACTAGGTTTTGGAGTAATTTATTTTGCATGCAACAGTGGCTGAATAAAATAGCTCCCAATGAATTTTTTTTTTTTTAAATAGGGTAAGTGGGTAATTTTCTTCCACTACTACCGAAAATTCAACGGGCTTGTGCTTCACAAACAGGAAATGCTGTCTTTCCCCATTTCCTCCTTCATGGTTTCAATTTGGCATGATGAAGTTTGTCAGCTCTTTGAAATATTGTAATTTCAAGACAGCACAGGAGTTGGTTGTGAATTTAATATAAAATTACTACTTTAAAGATAAAATGGACAACTCAGCCTTTATTAAAAAGATAGTTTTCTATTCTGAGTTTCAATTTTAATCCATGCTTTCTCTCTCATAACAGTTCTTCCCTCAAAAAGACTTCTTTCCTTCCTTCCTTCCTTCCTTCCTTCCTTCCTTCCTTCCTTCCTTCCTTTCTTCCCTTCCTTCTATTAGCTTGGTCCAAATATTCATCTTTTTTTAAAAAAATTTACGCTTCTTACAATCATGCAAACTAGATTCTACTTCCACAAACTTAAAATCAGGCCTCCTCCATTTCATCACTTCTGTTTTTTGTTTTATATTTCCTTTCACCAAAGAACTACATTCATTGTAGAAATGAGAAAAAGCAAAAAAGGACAGAGTAATATCATCTGCAATAAGGATGCTAGAAACATAGACTATATTTTTATACTTCTGATGAATATTCCTTTTTTAAGTCACCTTTTCAAATTTATCTAACCAATTATTGTTATATCTCTAAATCCATTCAAATAGATATAAATAATGGGTTTACACATTTTAACAAAAAGACATTAATGTACACAATATTTTCTAACCTGTTTTATTCATTAAATAATTTTTCACCATGTTTGGTAGCTATTCTTCTATATCTTAAAATATTTAATTGGGCATGTATTACATTGTATAATTATACATTTATAATCAATTTCCTAATTTTTAACTAACTTTTACTATTATATAAATAATGTTAAAAAAAGCTTATATTCAAATATTTAGATATATTTATAATTGTAGGTTTAGGATCAAATTCTAGCAACTATAGCTGCATCAAAACAATTTAGGCTAAGGGTTTACTACATATTGCTAAATTACTCTCAGTAAAACTTCTCCAAGTTCACACCCACAAGCAAGAGTGTATTTTCCTAAATATTTGCATTTTTAATGAAGGAAAAGAGATACTTACTGTTCTTATTGCTATTGTATGACATGTATTTTTACTTAAGGAATCCATAAGTGATGATTTCCTCTTTCACTCATGATTGATTTATAATCTCATTCCATTAATTTATGACTTGCTCTTTGTCATTCATATCTCTGTGGTCAACAAAATTGGAGAATTTAGGGTTAATATATATATAATTTTATGTATAAATGAACCCTTAATGTATAAAAGGAATGCATTTTCTTTATTGCGATATCCAATATAATATTTAAAAATTGCCAGTTTATAGTAAATCTACTATAAGAATACTAATTTATGTTATTTTGATATTTTTAGTGTTATTGATTTAATTTAAAATTTTCAAAATTAACCAATGGAGACAACTATAAGAAAGAAAGTTCTCTGTTATGTAATTGCAACTCATCCTAATAAAGTAACCGTTATTTCCATTTTGGTGACTATCATAAAAATCTTCACAAATGTTCACATAGACATATACCTATATAGTCACACTTTTAATTTATTACGAAAGTAATTTTATTCATAATTTTATGTAAATGGATATGTTGGTTTTGTTACTGACATATATTGTTTTCATTCAGTTTTTGCTTTCTACCCACAGGGTAAGGGAAGTCTTATAAAACCCACAGTGCTGAAAAAGCCCATGGGTATACTGAATGTAGAAAACCTTCAGCCTAAGCACTCACCTTATTTTTATGAGAGATCTCAAAAGTCAGAGTGATTCTATAATGTGTAAAGGCTTTTAATCAAAATGACAACTTGCATACCAGAGAACTCACCCCAAAGAACAAAAAATAAAAAAATACATTTTGGTATATTCTATACTAATACCATCAGACTTTGACCTTATAAAATCTTCCTAAAAAATAATGGACAGTAATAGTTTTCTTGTATGGGAGCACAGGCATCTGATTTTGATAACAAACCATTAAATGGGCAGACTGCCTTTGGAAATGACCTGTTAGAGACCAGTATTCTAAAAAGATAAGCAGATGAGATATCAGGAGTGGAATTGTCATTGCTGAGAGGAAAGAAGCATTGATATAAGTACCAGAGATGGAAAGTAACATTACTCCATCAATGTGCTGTCGTTTACTATTTAAAATTGTACACCATCCTCCATTCCATATTTCCTTCTTACTCTATTTTCCTCCATAGTACCTATAACCATCCAACACAAGCCATGAAGTCAGGATTTGTTTCCTTTATCTCAGAAGCTACAATATTGCTTAGTACGGAGACGGTTCTTAAGACACATTTGTTCAATGAATGAGTGATTATATAAAAGTGCATACATGTGTACAAACATGTCTATGTTATGAACCCAAAGGGCACAACAACAAGGGGGATTATTATCATATTGACCAAAAATAAGATAAAATTATAATCAGCCAACACGGGCACCTTCCTTGAATTTTTCATTTAACAATATATAATGGCAATTCCTCCAGATCACCAAATATATATCTGCCTTTGTTATAGTTTGCTTGGTCTTTGTTTGTTTTGGCTGCAAGGTATCCCATGGCCCGGTGGTAACATGATATTCTAAAAAATTCTATCATTGATTGTCATATACCTATTTTAAGTATTCTACCATTATAAAACAAAAAACAAAAACTACTGTATGCATATATATCATCACTTACTGGTGCTCCTATTTTCATGGAATAGAGCCCAAATATACAGATTGCATGTTGATTGGTAGATATTCCTTTAATTATAATTGATAATGAAAGTTGATTATGCCAAAGGCTTTGATAAATCCCAATTCATCAGAAATGTAGAAGTAGACTTCCTTACATTTTCATCAAGACCAGCAGTTAAACTCTTTTAAAAAATATTTACCAATCTGAGAAACAGAAAGAAAAAACAATTGCTACTTAATTGGCATTTCTTTTACTAAAAGTGGGGTTAAATATTTTTTCAAGTTTTATTTTAGGAATTAAGATTTGTTCAAAGTCATGTCTATTTTTCTTTTAGGTTCTTTGCCTTTTCTTAGCAATTAAAAAATTATGTTATTTACTTGAATGCATGGCAAATATTTTTCAAAATATTAGTTTTCTATTTCCCTTTTGATTTTATGAATGATTCTTTACATTCCATATAATCAAGTATCTCTAAATATATGATATAAATTAGGGCTTCAATCCTACTTTTTAAGTTTTGTACAGACAGCTAGTTGTAGCATCACATGATATATTAACTAAATAAATAATTTTAATTGAAACAGTATTTTTTCATAAATTGAATTCTCATTAAACTGTGATACATTTATGGCCAATATATTAAATTTAACTGATCTAATTGATCTACTGCAATATAATATTTTTTAATACATTGGTAGTACACATTAATTCCTGGTAATCAAGTCCTTCTTCTGTTTACTTCCTTATAATATTCTTAGCTGTGCTCAGAAATTTAGGCTTCCCTGTGAAGGTTTATGGCATTTTATCCAAGTCTTCCTAGACTTTCCCTTCCCCCAAAAAAAATCACCACTGGGATTATAAGTGTAATCACATTTTAAGTTTTACATTAAATTTGTGAATTTGACAGAAAATTAAGTAATCTCCATCTTTCTTATTCTTGATTTTCATAAAAATAACAAAGTTGCAACCTTTATTTGGATATTTTATGTTAAATTTCTTACTTCAGTCATTTCTTTCTATTTATGTTTTATTCAGAGGACTCTTTTAGTTAACATTTAGCTGACTTTTTTCTGTTCTGCTGAATTTTCTTGTGTCATTTGAAATGTTTTTATGTAATTATTTTCTTCTTGCTCAAACTGTTGATTCAAGAATTGTGCTATTAGGATGTATGGATAGAATTCTTAACTGAGAACCACATCTGTTTTCCTGGAACAAGTTTTAATTGCTCTAAATGTAATGGTTTATATAACAGTAGATATACTATTTGGTAATATTTCATTAAAATTATACATTTATATAAGTAAGTGAAATGTGTCTCTAATTTTGTTTTATTTCTTTCATATTTGGGAGCCTTAAGAATAAGCTTCAATGGCACATAGTATATTAAACCATATCGGAATTATATGTTTCTTAAAGATAAGACCACTCCATTGCAAAATCATCTTATCCTGCTGAGTATGATAAAACTGTAAAAAGAAAAAAATTTAATGAGCCCCAAAACTCTGTCCACTTTGCTCCTTTTGTATCCTTAAACTCAGAAGAGTATCTGAAACATTCAATAAATATTTGTTGAATGAAGAAAACATTTCTTATCTGCTAAGTACTTTATCTCATTCATTATTTATAACAATTCTACAAGGTAAGCACTATTATTTCAGGTGGGGAAGGTAAAGTTTAAAACATTTAGGAAATTCACCCTTGATTATGGGATTAGACAAATGGTGGACCTTTGATTTCAACCCAGGTATGACTGACTGACTCTAATACATATGATTATAATCTTCCAGCACAATTTTAACTTTCTGCCACATACATTCATAATGATTGCATTTATTTTTCAATTTCCTTATGTTTTCCAAAGGCGCAATTTCTCTGAAGCTGCACATTTTTCCATAAACCTTTCTCCCAGCTGATCTACTAAATAGAACATGGCTCATGCTACCATTCTCATATCTCTTTGATGTTAAAAAGTAAAGAAAAGAGTAAGCACAATCACATCTACAATCCAGCTAAGGTTTTATAATTTTGTATTAATCATAGGCCCCTCCATGTATGGTTTTAGGAGCAAGGAGGTTTGTAAAACTGAGAATTATATTTCATGCTCATTCAATAAATCTTTGAAAGAACTTAAGTTGATTAAAGAATATAAAAGAACTAAAGATAATTAGACGGGAGTGAGCTAGAGGAATTATAAATTGAATTAAGAGCAAACTTTTCTATCCATCTGAACTATTTTGAGGAAAGATTTTCAAAAATTAGAAGCATAAGTAATATAGAAGTAAAATCCAAAATACAAGAGAGGATAAAAGAGTAAGTATGCAACACATATCTTTTTCTCTTTCTTATATGAATAGATTACATCAAACAGCTATTAATATCAGTTCAAAGTTGTAAAGGAAGTTTTTGAATTTGTCAGCTATCTGATACAGTAAAGGACATAACATTTTTAAGCCTTCAGATTTTTTTTTTGAAAATAGTTCCTATTTTCTACAAAACGTTGAGCAGCCTTACTTTGAGCATTAAGGAAACTCAAACCATTATTCCCAATTTAGTTTGAAAAGTTCTACTGTTTTTGTTTTTGTTTTTTCTGCAAAAGATTATGTGCCAGTTTGGATGTGTTATGGCCCCCAAAATGCCATTATCTTTGATGCAATCTTGTGGAGGCAGACATATTTGTGTTGATTGGGTTGGAACCTTTTGATTGGATATTTCCATGGAGATATGACCCACCCAGCTGTGGTTGACTTTGATTGGATAATTTCCATGGAGGTGTTAGCCCACCCATTCAGGGTAGATCTGAATTAAATCACTGGAGCCATGTAAATGAACTGACAAACAGAAGGAACTCAAAGCAACTGAGAGTGACAATTTGAAGAGCTGCAGCTGACAGACACATTTTGAAGATGGTCATTGGAAGATGACACTTTCATTTTGGAAAACACCATTTTGAAACACAACGTGGGAGCAAGCAGATGACAGCCGCGTGCATTCCTAGCTAAAAGAGGTTTTTGAACAGCACTGGCCATGGCCATCCTTCAGTGAAGGTAATTGTTAATGCATTCCCTTGGACACTTAAAGGCCTTAAGACTGTAACTTTGTAACCAAATAAACCCGCTTTACAAAAGCCAATCCATTTCTGGTGTTTTGCATAATGCCAGCATTAGCAAACCGGAACAGATTTTTATAAACTTATTTCTATGCAAATATAAATTCAAGGTATAATTCTATAAATTCTTGGATGAATATATGCCAAAAAAAGACTTAAGTTGGAAAGAAATTACTATGACCTTTAAAAGTATTACAATAAATTATAATTATATTTAAATTACAGTGGGAAAGAAAATTTGAATATTATAATGGTAGGACTTTATAATAATAGCAATAAAAGCTACAAAGAAAATATTTTATAATATTTACTGTAGTTGTAAATGTTTATATATTAAAACTTTTATTTAAGTAAACATTAAGTAATCAGAATGAAAATCAATGTTATTAAGGTATAATCAAACAAGTACGGAGTTAAACAGCTTATTTTATTTCAGGCTAGCAGGGAAGAAATCTTGTTGATGGGTTCTATTGTTCCCTGAAATAATTTTAATTTGCTACTATTTTAGAAATAATTACAGCATGTTGTTTATGGTTTTCCTATCCTTTGTTAATGATAAGAAAATTCATGTAATTTAAAATCATGTGTTATTAATAGTTGTTTAATGGCTGTTGGGAAATTTTTAAGTTTATTGTTTACAAAGAATGTTTAAAGAGTCATAGAATGATAGACGCAGTAAGAAACACAATTCAAAGTTGTGACTTTAAGTTGTGAATTTTTCATAATTTGTATTTTCTGTTTATTTACTAATATGCATAAAACATATGTAATAAGAAAAGAGATATTTTATTTTTAAAAAATGAAAATTATGAGTTGTCATTTTACCAAACCAATGATAGATAACAGAAGCAGTTGAATTATTACTTGTAAAAAACTTTATAATCTGTGGTTATTCACAGAAGTAGTGTTCAACATTTTGTATCTTATTTTTTATCAGCCATTCTATTACAAAACATGACCATTAATTTATTTATATCAACTTTAATATCCATTAAAATCATTATTAATATCAAAGAAGACATGAACTATTTTATTCACAAAATATAGTTCTTTTCCATAATTATTTATTTTGATATGTAACTTGTCCCAGGTTTGGCCTGCAGTCTCCTTATCAAGCTGATTCTTTTGCACTTTTGTAATGTATCATTCTGTTAACACTTCTTTAAGTTTGGGCCAAAAAGATATTACAGTTTTATCATGTACATTGCTTACACAGGTTTGTATAGGCCTGGAAGCAGCCACACTCCATGGAGCCCTTGTCCATTTCATTGAAGAATGGCATTTAGAAACCAAGATCTGAACCCTAGGTATGCTCATTGCTACCATGACATTATTACCCTCAGTGGACAGAAGTAGGAAACATGTATATTCACATCTATACACACATCTATTTCTATTTCCATGTCTGACTGTCTACATAAATATTTAAAAACCAATAGTTCAGATTCATCCTTTTGGTTCCAATCTATCACCAGAAGGTTTCTTCTACCCTTCTCCCTACTTTATTTATAACTCTTTCTCTGGCAGTAAGAACTAGATTTCATCATACACAAGATATATATTAATATGCCCAAATATAATATACATACAGTAGTTTAAGAATTGCTAATTCATACTGATGTAAACAACAAATTAACTATAGCATAATACGTGTGTGCAAAATTCTTTTATTTAGCCCTACAATATATAATCAACATACTGTGTTTTAGTTATTT
Organism: Choloepus didactylus; assembly: GCF_015220235.1. Classification (NCBI taxonomy): domain Eukaryota; kingdom Metazoa; phylum Chordata; class Mammalia; order Pilosa; family Megalonychidae; genus Choloepus; species Choloepus didactylus. The sequence continues at coordinate 185,554,758 of NC_051309.1, read as the reverse complement.
ATGGCAGCTCTTTTTTCCCTCATAAAGTTCAGTGTGGTTATGCTATTTATTTGTAATTCATTCATGTTTATCTGTTACCATTTTTTTTCCATTTGGACTTCACTCCAGGCCCTGGTTGATTTTAATTATTTTTTAAGAATATGCAAATACCAATATGATTCTAAAAGTCATAATTATGCAAAAAGTGATATTCAGAGAAGTGTCACTCCCCATCATAACTTCATCTTTTTATCATTGCCCCATTTACCCACCTTACTTCCAAACATAGAGAAAGAAATATCATGCTAACATGAATCAAATAAAAGCCGGAGTAGCTATATTAATTTCAGACAAAGTAGACATCAAACTAAGGAAAACCATCAGAGATAAAGAGGGGCATTACATAATGATAAAGAATTACCTAAGAAGATGTAACAGTTCTTAGAATGTATGTGCCTAATGAAAGAGCATCAGAAAACATAAGACAAAAGCTGATAGAATTACAAGGACAGATAAACAAATCCATAGTTATTGTTAGAAACTTCAATACAACTTTATCAGAAATTGATGGATCCAGCAGGCAGAAAATGAGTAAGGATATAGATAGGCTGAACAGCATGATCAATCAAATGGATTAAATTGATTTTATAGAACTTCCTCAAAGCAGCAGAACATACATTCTTCTCAAGTTCATATGGAACTTCACCAAGGTAAAACACATTCTGGGCCATAAAACACACATAAACAAATTTAAAAGAATAAAATCATACTTAGTATAATATCAGACCACAGTGGAATTAAACTAGAAATCAATTACAGAAAGATAGTTGGAAAATACCAAAATATTTGGAGATTTAACAACACACTTCTAATTTAATACAGGGGTTACATAAGAAATGTAAAGAAACAAAGTCTTACTGTGAACTAAATGAAAATGAAAATGCAACTCATCAAATTTGGGGGGATGCAGCAAAAGTACTGCTTGAAGGGAAATTTATTGCATTAAATATATATTAAAAAAAGGAAGGTCTAAACAGAATAATTTGTTTCACTTTAGGAAACCAGAGAGCATAGCAATTAAATCCTAGTCAAGGAGAACAAAATAATTTAAAAAAAAAATAGAAGAGAAATACTACAATTAAAAACAGGATAACAGGAGAGAAAACATAACTAAAAGCTAATTCTTTGAAATATCAATAAAAGTCGTTAAACTCTCATTAGGTTAAAAAAAGGAGAATAAACTATCAGAAATGAAAGAGGGCTCAGCATTACTGTTTCCATAAACAATAAAAGGCTAATAACAGAACATTATGAGAAACTTTATGCCCACAAATTAGTAACTTTAATGAAATGGACCAATAGTATGAAAGACTACCAAAATCCAAACAAGGAGAAATAATCTGAGTAGTCCTACATCTATTAAATAAATTGAACCAATAATTATTATCCTTCCAAAACAGAAAGCACCAGGCCAAGATTGCTTGATTGGTGAATTCTATCAAATATTTAAAGAAAAAAAAAATGTACTGATCCTATAGAATGTCTTAAAGAAAACAGAAGCAGAGAGAAAACTTCCTAACTCGTTCTTTGAGGCTAGCATTACCATAGCACAAAAACCATATTAAGACAGTACAAGAAAGGAAAACTAGAACCAGTATCTCTCATAAACAGAGATGCAAACCCCTCAATAATATATCAGCAAATTGACTCCAACAATATATAGAAAGAATTATACACCACATCTGTGTTGGTTTGGAGCAGTATATACCACAGTGTTCTTAAATCTAATCTATTCTTGTGGCTGGCTGTGAACCCATTGTAAGCAGGGCCTTTTGATGAGATTACTTTAGTTAAGATGTGGTCCAGAATGGGTTTTAGCCCTACTACTGGGTCTTTATAAACATCCCTCCAGGATGCTCTGAGTTGCCAGGTGCCCAATCTCTAAACCTTCCCTAATTCTTAGGCAGTGGTGAATAGGCTGGCAGTTGGTCTGACCAATGAAAATTTCCTCATACAAGGGAGGCCCTTGTGGGGATTCCAAATTTGGAAAGAACTTACAGCTTCACCAATATGCCACAAGTATTTCCATACATATTTGACTCATCACATCAGAGTCATGCTTTAATGACACTGCCAATAAATTGTCTAAAATTCATTCCTACAAAGCATACCAATAAGGTCCCTTGGAGATTACCTACTCAGAGTGTCTCAAGCTTCCCCTACCATTTGGCAATCTGAGGTCCATAATGCATCAGGGTGCAGAGGTTCGTCTGTCCTGGTGGAGTAAGCATTTAGAAAGGATTGCCGTTAGACCCAACACTGGCCAGAGTAACTGCTAAAGGCTTCAGTAGTTACTGAAGGGTGTGCCTTGTTCTCCAAAACCAAACATCGACATCTCATAGATGGGATTACTTCCATGCACTTTATTATAAGTGGCAAGGAGAAGCCAGGCTGCATTTTCAACTTTTATCTTGGAGATCTCTTCAGCTATGCACTCCAGCTCATTGCTTTCAAATTCTGCCTTCCATCTGACATTAGGACACAATTTTGCCAAATTATCTGCCACTTTAAAATAAGGATTGCCTTTATTCCAGTTGGCAATTACACATTCTTCATTGCTGTCTAAATCATTGTCAGAAGTACCTTTAGAGTCCATACTTCTATGAACAGTCTCTTCAGAGCAATCCAGACCTTTTCTATCAAGCTCCTCACAATTCTTCCAGAATCTTCCCCTTATCCATTTAAAAAGCTGTTCCAACATGTTTGGTATTTGCAAACTCAACAGCACCTCCCTTCTGCTACCAATACCTGTTCTGATTTGCTGAAGCTGCTGTTATGCAAAATACCAGAAATGGATTGGCTTCTATAAAGGGGATTTATTATGTTACAAATTTACCATTCTAACACCGTAAAAGTGTTCAAACTAAGGCATCAACAAGAGGATAACTTCATTGAAGAAAGGCCGAAGGCATCTGGAAAACCTCTGTCACCTGGGAAGTCACATGGTGGTGTCTGCTGGTCCTTTTCTCCTGGGTCCTGGTTTCAAAATGGCTTTCTCAAAAATGTCTCTGGCCATCTGTCTCTCTTAGCTTCTCTCAGCTCTCTGCTTGGTTCTCCTGGGGTATTTCTCTCTAAGCACCTGGGAGCCCTCTCTTATCTTCTCTGGGGCAAACTCTGGGCTTCATCTCTTAGCTTAACATCTCCAAATGTCCTTCTGTCTGCATTTCCCAGCATCTCCAAGCATGTAGGTCTGTATGGGCTCTCAGCTCTAAGACTCCAGTGATCTAATTAAAACCCACCCTGAATGGATAGGGTCACATCTCCATGGGAAGAATCTAATCAAAATTCCCACTCACAATTGGGTGGATCACATCTCCACAGAAACAATCTAATCAAAAAGTCCCACACACCATTTGTCTGCCCCCACAAGTTGAATTCAGAAAACATGGCCTTTCCTGGGGTACCTAACAGTTTCAATCTGGCACAGGGACTATTAGTTTAGTAGGCTGAGCCTTCATTCTTGGGCTTTGCCCTTATGAAATTTGTATCTGCAAAAGAGAGACTAAGCCTACTTATAATTTTGCCTAAGAGTCACCCCCAGAGACCCTCTTTAGTTGCTCAGATGTGGCCTCTCTCTCTAAGCAAACTTGGCAGGTGGACTCACTGCCCTCCCCCTTACATGGAACATAACTCCCAGGGGTATAAATCTCCCTGTCAACATGGGATATGACTCCTGGCAATGAGCCTGGACCCAGCATTGTAGGATTGAGAAAGCCTTCTGGACCAAAAAGGGGAAGAAAAATGAAACAAAATAGTTTCAGTGGATGAGAGATTTGAAATGGAGTTGAGAAGTCATTCTGGAGGTCATTCTTATGCATTGTATAGATATCCCTTTTTAGTTTAGTTTTTAGTGTATTAGAATAGCTAGAAGTAAATAACTGAAATTGTTGAATGGCAACCCAGTATCCTTGATTCTTGAAGACAGTCATATAACTATATAGCTTATTTGGTGTGACCATGTGATTGTGAAAACCTTGTCGCTCACATTTCCTTTATCCAATGTATGGACAGATGAGTAGAAAAATGGGAACAAAAGTAAATGAATAATAGGGGGGAAGGTGGGGTATGAGATGTTTCAGTTCTTTTTCTTTTTCTTTTTATTCTTATTTTTATTTTGTGTTTTGGAGTAATGAAAATGTTCAAAAATTGAGGATATGATGATATTGTGAACACTTAGCTATACACTTTAGATGATTGTATGGTATGTAAATATATCTCAGTAAAACTGCATAAAAACACAGTACCATTTATAGCAGCAAGAAACTGAAGTACTTAGGTATAAAGCTATCAAAATATGTACAAGATCTATGTGAGGAAAACTAAAGAATTCTGGTGAGAGAAATCAAAGATCTAAGTAAATAGAGAGATATTCTGTATTCATAGATGGGAAGACAATATTGTTAAGATGTCAGTTCTTTCCAAATTGTCTTTTTAGATTCTATGTAATCCCAATCAATATCTGAGATAGCTGTTTTTTGATATCAACAAACTTATTCTAAAGTTTATAAGGAAAGGCAAAAGAAAGATCCAGAATAACCAACACAGTACTGCAGAAGAACGACTGACAATACTCAACTTCAAGACTCACTAAAAGTATACAGTGATAAAAATAGCATGTTATGAGCAAAAGAATAGACACATAGATCAACAGAATAGAACAGAGTCCAGAAATAGACCCACACAAATATGGTCAACTGATCTTTGACAAATGAGCTTTTTCAATAAATAGCACAGGAACAACTTATTATCCACCTGCAAAAATATGAATCTAGACACCAACCTTATACCTTTTGCAAAAATTAACTAAAAAAGGATCATAGACTTAAATGTAAATCATAAAACCATAAAACTTGTAGACGATAACATAGTTGAAAATTTAGGTGACCTTGCTTTCGGTGGTGACTTGTTAGATACAATATCAAAAGCAAATACAAATTAATCATTATCTTCTGTATTCCATCATATCTATTGAGAAAATGGTTATGAGTATTTTAAATTATATAACCTTTTTTCCCCTTGGCTGCTTCTAGGACTTTTCCCTTTGTCAATAGTGATGTAACTAATTGTAAATTTCTTCCTTTTTATATTGCTTATATTTCTTAGCTCTGATAGAATTTGGCCTGGTAAACACACCACTTTTGGAAATTCTTGGCAATTATCTCTTCTATTATTGCTTCTGCCATATTCTCTCTCATCTCTTCTTCTATGGCAAAAACTACACTTTTTGCTATATCCCATATGTGCTAAAAAATTTTCCCTATTTTTCATACCTTTGTCTCTCTTTTTGTGGAGATATTTGATACTGACAGATGGTAGAATTTACTTCTCTTCAACTCACTCCAATCTGCTGTTAAATCTATATGTTCAGTTTCAATTTCAGTTAGTATATTTCATTTCTCCATAAATTCCATTTAATTTTTTATGTTTCAGTTCTCTTACAAAAAATACCTATTGTCCATTTTTAAAATAACTAAATCATGATTTTTTTTTTAAGTCCCATTTCTGATAACTGCAAAATTTGGGTCTCCTTGAAATGAATTTCTAATTTCAATTATTTTTTCTCGTTAACTTTCCTCAAATAATCTTATCTCTATTAGCCTTAGTCATTTATTTTATTTTATTTTATTTTGCTATTCATTGCTAGCATTAGGGGTAGGGGGAGGATTTTACTATAATCAGCAGAAATGAAATTTGGGGGGTGAGCAAACTGCTCTGTACCTTGATTGCAATGGCAGTTACATAACTATGCATTTGAACAAGATCAAAGAACTGTAGAACAATAAGTGATTAAGTGAATTTAACTGCATGTAAATGTAAAAGTAATTATTTTAATGATGGCAAAACAAAGACATTATCAGGTATATAAAAATAGAGACCGTCTGTGACCAGCAGACCACACTAAAGAATTTTAGAGATTGAGGAAAATTATATGATATTTAAGCAGAGAAATGCAGAAACAAACAGAGAACGATGTAATTATTAAATATATTAGAATATCTGAATGAATTCTGTTTGCAGTAAAAAACTAAAGACTATAAGGTTTAAAATATATATAGCATTAAAATAGTTTAAAACTATGGTTCACATATTTAAAATGTCAAGGATGAATGTTGTAATATTCCAGAGAAAAACTGATGAGTAGTTAATGGTAACTAACTCAAGAAACAGGGAAAATAAATAACAAGTACTAATTAGTACAAAAATAGTTAAGAGATAAAAAAGAACATAAGCAGATGGTTCAAAAAATATGAGTTAATCTTTCTGCCTATAATAAAATATTGTGTTCTTATTACAATAGACACACTTTAAATAAGTAAAATGCCATATAAATATTTTAATTAAAAGAATACATATGCCATAAGAAAGATGCTATGGCTATTGCAATATAGGAAGACTTAAAGCTAGATGCATTATTAGAGATGAATGAAAATATTATTTCATTATAAAATGAGGTTGAGGAATATAATCCTAATCTTTGTGCACTCAATAACCTATCTTCAAAAGTATTTTATAAATTGCAGGATTAAAATGAAGAAATGACAACTAAATAATAATAATGGGAGTCTTTAATTCACCTCTCCCCATTTATTATTGATTGAATTTTGTCCTCTGAAAGATATTTTGAAGTCATAATTCCCAATACTTTTTTTGGAGATAGTGTTGTTACATATGGAATTAGGCCAGTTAAAATGAGTAGGGTGGGTGCTTAATCCAGGATAACTGCTGCCCTTATAAAAAGAGAGAACTTGCACACAGGCAGACTGCAAAGAATGCCATGGATTGCTGGCAAATCACAGCTCAAAGCCAGGAGAAAGGCATGAAACATATTCCATTCTACAGACGGCAGATAAAGCACGTCCCTTTCAACTTGATTTTTCACTTCTACCCTCCAGAACTATAAGTCAATAAATTTCTGTTGTAAACCACCCAGTTTGTGTTACATTGTTACAGAAGCCTTTGGAAACTAAGACACAATACAAGCATACAATAATCAGCTAAGATTTATATAATACAATTTAAATAGTACAATTTACAAATTTGATCTAATTGACCTAAACAGAACACAAAGCATAGCAAATTCAGAAGAGACTTTCTTTCAAGTTACATAGAATAATTACAAAAATAAACATAAGTTGGATTATAAAGAAAGATGACATATTTCAAGAGATTGGGGCCCTCAAAGTATGTTATTTGATGACATTGTAATTAAATTTAAAATCAATAAAAGAAGAATAATTAGAAAAGCCCCAACTGCCAGGAAATTAAACACACTTCTACATAATCCACAGGTAAAAAAAAGATTACAATGCAAATTGGAAAATATTTTAAACTGAATAATAATAATTACATGTCATATCAACTTTCAGAGAAGCAACTGAAGCAATGTAATTATATTAAATTTATTCTAATGAATGATTTAAACTTCCCCCTAATGAAGGTGAACAAAAACAATAAAGCAAATGTAAGAGTGAGAATGAAGGCAAACATAAATATGAGAGCAGAAATAAATAAAATAGAAAATAAATGTATAATAGTGGAAATCATTAAAGCCAATAAAATGGTTCTTTAAAAGATTTTAAAATTTTTATGTTTCATTGACCAGAAATAAAAGAAGGAAAATGCAAATTACCAGTATAAGGACAGAAAACAATATGTCACTAGAGATACTATGACATCAGAGGAACCGAAGATATTCTGAACATCTTTCAGCAATAAATTTCAATCAAAGAATAAGAAGAACAAAAAGAACAGAAGGAAGCAAAGGGTTGAGTATGACTCACTGAAGGCTCAGATAATGGACAGCATTTTTTTAACAATAAACATTATTAAATTAAGGTATGTACATTTTTTAGACATAATGTGATTGTGCATTTAACAGACCACCATATAGTGTAAATGTAACTTTTATAGGCACAAGGAAACCAAAAAAAATCATGTGACTCACTTTATTGTGATATTTGCTTTATTATGGTGGTCTGGAAGCAAACCCACAATATCTCTGAGGTATGCCTGTACTGTTTTTAATGCCAGTACAAAAAGAAAACACTCCTTTAAATTCAAATATTTATACAAATCATTCCCTATTGATTAAAAAAATCAGTAGAATATACTTAAGACAATGATTTATAAAGTCATTAATTTACTACCAAAGCCATATTTCACATGATAATATTATCAATACTTGACATGACCTGGAAAATGGGCTCTATTTTTCCGAATGGTTTTCACAGAAAGTGATGTATACTTTTTCCAGAAGAAATAAATTAAAATATGTAATTTGCTATGATTTTATTGACCATATGCTTTAACATATGGCTTTAAAAATAGAGCCAAACTATGAGAATGCATAGTACAAATTTAACATTCATATTTATGAGATTTATGGGAAAGTAAGATTAGAAACCTTTAGGAAGGTAACAAAATTCTTTCTTTGGTACTAAGGAAATATGGAATTTATATCATCAAATGCTAACAAACTAATGTTATGAAGAACTCAATTTCACCTTCAACAAGAAAGGATATTGGTATTAGCCATGAGAAACCTGTGGAAAAGCAGTCTGGGATGACAAAGGCAGTCCTAAAATTTACACTAGTGTGGCACACTAAGAACATAATTTTACTTATTTATTTCTCCAAAATATGTATGCCTAATAATTTTTTTTAAATATTTCAAGAATATTGAAAATGAACTTTCTTCTTTTCTTATGGCAATCTGTATTACAAAACTATATAGGTTAATCACTTACAAGAAAATCTAAGCAAAGAATGGTTTATGTTTTGAAATGTTGGGTTATTCACAGCATTTAAACCACCCATTTATTCACTATTTGATTAAGTATACAACATTTTATTACCAAGGACTTTTTTGTTTTGTTTACAAAAAATCAAAACCACCCACTAGAAATTGCCCTAAGTAAATAAAGAATGCTTAAGAAAAAATATCATTTTTTTAAAAGCTATAGCTTTACAATAGTAATAAAATATGTTTTAACAAAACTAATAAATTTAAACTTTTAAACTGTAAATGTTCAACTTGGAGGAAAAGATAATGCACCATTTTTAGCAACTCTACGGGACAGTCAGATTGCTCTAAGACAATATATCACAAAATAGTTTACTAGGAAACTTTTGTCTGAGAATTGTAGGTCAAATGTGCTTTGATCCTATGTTATCAAACCACTTTGGGGCTTATCAGCAACAAGATTTATATCACTTAGGCTGGTGTTTGGTGCCACTGCACCCTACAGGCCATTTATGATAGAGAAGTAGCTGTGCACTGCTGAACATCTTTTAATCTTCGTTTCATCTTTGTATCACCCTGAGTAATGGAGTATTAGATCTGAAACATGCTTCAATTCAAAGTGAGTATTATCAAGTACCCAAGCCCAATATCAGTCTCATTATTGAATATCAGAACTAGATGGGAGAAAAACCTTTGAGAAACCAACTAGATGGGAGAAAAACCTTTGAGAAACCTATTTTTTTCCTAAATTTAAATAAAATGAGAAACAGATAAATGGAGTTAGCCCACCTTTAGAAAACAAATTGGGAACAGCGATAGGTGGAGAAAAATAGATTTCCTGTCTCCTAATTCAGGGTTTTCACTGCCTAGTTAGTGTAAAACAATGAAAATTAGCTGGAGAGAATTTTTTAAATTTAATTTTTTTATACTAATGTGACTGTGCCGGTTTGAATGTATTGTGTCCCCCAAATGCCATTGTCTTTGTAGTTTTGTGGGGAGACGTTTTGGTGATGGTTGGATTTGCTTGGAATGTGCCCCACCCAGCTGTGGGTAATGATTCTGATGAGATGTTCCCATGAAGGCATGGCCCCGCCCATTCAGGGTGGGCCTTGATGGGTGGAGCTATATAAATGAGCTGACTCGGGGGGAGGGAACGGAGTGCAGCTGGGAGTGATGTTTTGAAGAGGAGCAAGCTTGCTAGAGAGGAACGTCCTGGGAGAAAGCCGTTTTGAGGCCGGAGCTTTGGAGCAGACACCAGCTGCCTTCCCAGCTAACAGAGGTTTTCCGGACGCCATTGGCCATCCTCCAGTGAAGGTACCCGATTGCTGAGGTGTTACCTTGGATGCTTTGTGGCCTTAAGACTGTAACTGTGTAGCAAAATAAACCCCCATTTTATAAAAGCCTATCCATCTCTGGTGTTTTGCATTCTGCAGCATTAGCAAACTAAGACAGTGACCCAAAATTAAAACATTGATTATCTCTGTAGGCCTCTAAATCTTTTCTCATTACTTATTTTTTATTATGCTTTTTTTTGCAAAAGAAAAGAAAATGAAAAAATATTTTAAAGAACAAAATTATCCTCCTCTTTGCTTGTGGTCCCTAAATTCCATCCTTCAGAAATAACCAGGGTTAACATATCCTGTTCAATCCTTGAAGACAGTTCTCCTGATGTACAAACTTTTTTTTTTAATCCACAACTTATTCACTTAATATATTGAATTCACTTTATTTATTGTGGCATTTCTCTATGTCCATAACTATAGTTTCAAGTTATTCTTTTTATTCCTTACATTGTATTTCATTGCATGAATATACCATATTATCATATTATTGAATATTCCTTGAGTAGTGGAAATTTATGTTGTATATCACAGAAGAATGCTTTAGCAGCAAATAGAAGTCCCAGCTACAGTTTATACAATAAGAGGTTTGTTTACTATAACAAAAAATTTCTAGCTAAACATTTTCTAGCCTTGTTTACTAGCTCCAAAATGTCAGTTCTAGTGTCTCTGTGATTCTCAGCCTTTGCCCTCACTGTTACAAGATGGCTGCCCAGCTCACCATCATGTCTGCATTCAAAAGAAGAAGAATGCAACAGAATTGTCTGTCCCTTTTTAAAAGGAAAACAGAGTATTTTCGCAAAGCTTCCTTGGGACACTTCTGCTTACATATCATTGCCAGAAAGATGTCCTGCTAGCAAGGGAGGTTGGTTATGGCAATAATAAATACAATTAAATGAGGAAGGAGCTGTAAATTTTTATTGAGTTAGCCAAATAATGGTGGTTTTCCAGTTGTTTCCATTTTTTTCAAATATTTTTGTAATGAAAATCTTTGTAAGTATTACTTTGTGTTCCTATGTGAAAATAACTGTATTTCAAAGATTTTCACATACAAAAATTTAAAAATGTGAATGATTGGTCAACAGGCATATGTTTCTTAAATTTTAACAGTTAATGACAAAATATCTTCTCCAAAAGTGGTATTAAATATATCCCTTCCAACATCATCTGAGACTTCCCACTTCACTACATTCTTGCCAAGAATGGGTAATGAGTTTGAAAATTTTTGTCAGGCTAATAAGTAAAAATGATGTATTATTTGTTGCTTTTATTTGCATTTTTTATTATAAATTACAATCTTTTCATATGTTTCTGGTCACTGTGTTTCTTTTTTTTTCTATTTGTATCAATTCTATAAATTACACTTTTATATTTTCATTTTCTGTGTTTGAAAGGCAACATTCTCCAAACTTTTATTTTCTTAAACAAAAGTAATACATGCTTATTGTGAAAAATGCAATTAATGAGTATTCCAAGTAAAAAGTTTAAAAGTTGCCTTTATCCTGACCAACCCATTATATTCCCTTCTAGTCTACTATCAGCTTGGTTTTATCTATCCAGGCTATGGCACCTTAATAGCCACACAGTACATGCTTTTTTTGTTTGTTTTTGTTTAAAAATTTGAATGCTTTTAGGTGGGGTTTTCATTTTCCAGCCCCCTGCCAACTCTGATTTCTATTGTCACATAGAAGAAAACTAAACATTTACCAGAACTCTTTGTTGCATGAAGCCACAGATGTAACCCCATTGATAAAAGACATTTCACTAAGCACAAGACAAAAAAAGGAAGTGGGAGTAAGAAAGATAGATAAAGTAGGAGAGGGAATGGAAAAAAGAGGAAGGGAAAGGAAAGGAGAAAAGGGAGGGAAGGGGTAGGGAGGGGAAGGGAGAGGACAAGAGAGATCGAGAGACTGAAGTGATTGGCATAAATCAGAGGTCATAGAATCTGTCCAGTTACTTCAGCCCAGGTGAAGTTTGTTCCTTTCAAAAGAAGTAAGCTATCCACCGTCATAAACTCCTTGTCATCTCAAGTGTTCCTTCCTGATATTATCTCAGGATCCATCCCTTTGTAGGAACAATGTATGGTATTCAGATAAATACAAATTAAAATAACAGTGAAATATTATTTTATAGTCATCAGTATTGCAAAACTTAAAAAATAAAACTATCACTTACTACTACTTGATAAATGGGAAGGATACACCCCTACCCTGTTGGTTTAAATGAGAAATATCATAGCCTTCTATGAGAACATATTTTAAATTTCTGTGTGTGTATGTGTGTGTATGCCCTTACATAGTCCTAGGGATCTGTCCCTCGAAAAAAAGCTTATTATGAACTAGGATGTTTATTAAATCATTGTTAATAATAGCACAAAGGGGAACAAAGTGAACATCTATCTATAATTGAATGGATACATAAAGTATGCACATGTATCCATGGAATATTGTTCATTCATTAAAAGTAGAGAAGAAGTTTCAGAGGGATCTCCCCATGAGATATTGAATAAAAAATTTAGATGTAGAACAGATAGATGTGCAATATCCCACATTTTTAAAATGAAATAAAATGTTGAATATGTATATGTGTGTTTGTAACATGAACCCAATTTTATGTGAAATATGGATAAAAATCTGGAGGGATATACATGACACTGTTAATATGAGTTACATAGGTAATGGGGCCAGAATTAATGTGAAAGGAAGGAAAAAAAGATAAAGGAAATTGTGCTGGCTAGTTTCCAAAATTGTCCTTTTAATTAGCCATGCCTCCCACTACTCACCCAAGTGTATTCCCCTCCCCATAAAACTGGGATAGCTTTAGTGACTTGCTTAACCAATAGAATGTTACAGAATGACATTTTGGGACTTCCAAGGCCAAGTCAAAAGGGGCATTGAGGTTCCCTGCTAGGTCTACTGGACCCTCATTCTTGGGATGCTACTTCTCAAAACACAGACCCATGTTGTGAGAAGCCCAGTCCTCATGCAGATGCCATGTGTAGACATTTCGGTCCACAGCCCTGGCTGAGTTCCCAGGCAACAGGCAGCATCAACCGCCATTCATATGAGTGCACCATCTTGGACAGCCAGCCTGGTTGAGCCTTCAGATGACTTCAGGCCCAGCCACCATCTTACCTATTACATAAAAGACTTCAACTGAGAACCAACCAGCTTAGCTTAGTCAACATAAGTAGGAGAAGAAATTAGAAATTTTTTTTTTAAACTGCTAAATTTGGGATTTTTGTTATACGGGAAAGAATAAGTAATCATATTGGTGCTTTAATGTAAAATTAAGTATAGTGTGAAAATACACTTAAATATTAATTAGAAAGTGTTTTTACAAAGTGGGAAGGAGGAGACTTAGTTTTCAGCTAGTTAAAAGAAAAAAGAAAAAGAGAACAGCTAAAATGAAGAGAATTTGAAAAATGTGATTTATTGAGAGTAGTATTGGTTTTGCGATTAGGCAGACCTGACTGGGATCTGAATCCCTGCTCTGCTTCTTCCCCATCAGTAAATGGGAACATATAGACTGTTGATACATAGCTTGATAGTATTTTCCATAAAATTCTTCTCTTCAATTCCTCTGCCAGATCGTAATCATAAACAGGGATGTGGAATATTGGAAGTAGGACAGATGTCAGGTCTGATACAGATTATAATCTTGTCTGTAGTATTCTTAAAAGATGAAATATTCATATATTTCTATGCCAACCTCATATTGCCTTAATTATAGTAGATATTTTTTTAATTGTGTGGTTTATTTTGTATAATATGATGAAACACAATTTACCAACTTTTTTTTAAGATTCTTTATAATTTTCACACAATCATTCTTCCATGTGATCAATAAATTATTTTCCATTTTCTACCAATTCAACATATCAACAACACAACCTCACACACCAAAAATATTTCTATTTGTATTGAATTACATTTAGAAGTGATTCTGCAAAGGATTTACATTTTTATGCTATAAAAATATATCAACCATGAAAGGTTAATACTTATTAAAGATAATAGAATTAAATGATATAAGTAGTAACTCAGCATGAATCTTTATGTATGAATATATTTGTTAGGTTGAGATGAGGAAGGACCTTCTTGGTGGAAAGAATGGAAAAGCAAATCTGTGAAGATCAGATGTCATTAGTCACATGTGTATAATGCATGGATAGGCTTATGGCTGGACAAAGAGCTACACAAAATTTTAAACAAAATAGGAGTAGACACTCACTTCCCAAACTGTGTGTTTCTCCATAGATTTATAACACTTTTTCTCATTCTTTGAAGAAATTGAGTTTGAAAGAACACAGCATATTGCTATTTTAAGTCATTTTGCTATCTGGTGTCACCAGGTTAACATCACACACACACACAAAAAAATCCTAAATTTTTGTTTGTTTCTTTCCCCATCCAATTAAACAGAATTATAGAAATCTGTGACTATGATCTCAACATTGATTTGTATTATGCAGCTTGCTACTTTATAGAGGGATTGATTATATTCTTCAAAATATTTTATAAAGTAAAGTTATTGAATTTATATAGAATTGCATAAAGTAAAACAATAGATACTATTAATTCCAATGAGTATGGCATAAATAAAGATAGTAATAATTGCTGTGCTTTTTGATGTCTTGAAAATTTGGGAACGCTCCAAAATCTCATTGTAAGGGGGAAAGAGCAACTTGACAAAATGCAGTTAAATATAACCCTATTTCTCACATTTTAATTAGCAAAAAAATTTTTCAAGTTTTTCCATTGCATTTAAATGTTTCTCAATTGGAGTATCTTCTGAAGCCTGAAAAATCCTTGAATTCACTTACTGTCTTTTTATATCAATCCTATAGAACACTGATCTCATTAGAATGAGACTGGGTATGCTAATGGCATAATTACTCACACTTATACATACAGAGGGAGGCATTGTTAACATTCAAGTATCTCACTAATTTTTATAAAGGGATGCTTTCTACTAATTTAGTGAAGTGCTGCTACCTTGACCATTTGTCTGTTTCCCATTATGATAAATATAGCATTCCCAGAAGCATCAGAACATAACAGATTAGCAAGAGCAAAGGCTTTTCATAGAGCTATCTTAGTAGTCAAGAGGCCAAGTAGGTTCAATGAGAACAATTAATCCTAACTCAATTATTAATTTTAAAAATAGGAGAAATTTTTCCATTAGGGTACTCTGCTTACATGTACAGTTGATGCCTATTTTCTTTTTTCTTTTTAAATGTCAAAAGAGTGGATTTGGATACAGACTAAATAGGATATTATGGGGTAAGGACAAAATTTAGAAACTTGACCTTTCATCTACTTGCTGAATACAATATTTACTCTGCCAGCTCACTTCCTGGGTGTTATGGGTTTAGTTGTGTCAATTAAAAATATATGTTCAACTCCTAAACTAGTTCCATGATTGTGACCTCATTTAGAAATAGGATCCTTCAGATGTGAATAGTTAAGATAAGGCCAAATTGGATTAGGGTGGGCCTAATCCAATATGACTGGTGTCCTTATAAAAGGGAGAGGAGACCCAGAGAAGAAAATACCATGTGCAGATGGAAATAAGAAAGTAGGCCATGTGAAGACAGAAAAGGCAGAGATTGGAGTGATGCATCTAAAAGACAAGGACCAGCAAGGATTCCCAGAAAATACCAGAAACTAGAACAAGCCAAAAAGGATATTCTCTCCTATAGACTTCAGATAGAGCATGACCATGCTGACACCTTGATTTCACACTTCTACCTTCAGAATTACTGTAAGACAATACATTTCTGTTATTTTAAACCATCCAATTTATGATACGTTGTTATGGCAGCTCTAGAAAACTAAAGCTATAGGTATCTGTGAAACAGATCTGAGAAAAAGGTACAGAGAAATAGAAACAAACAAGAGATTTGCTTTAGAATGCCCCAGATTTCCTGCAGGAGATGGAAGAGAAAACAGATGCAAAGGAAAGGGGAGAAGAAGAAAGGATAGAGCTCAAATGACTGGGATTTCATGGAATGATAAAGCAGAAGGAAAGCCAGTATTTGAGGAAGCATCTATCAATTATGTGAAGGTTATGAATAGAGATTGAGACTCAGAAGAGATTTAAAATGTATTATAATATAAGTTAAGAATGCCCTGTGGTGATAGCATCACCACAGCAATGTAAGGTATACCCTGAAAAAATCTCCCCTCAGAATCAACCAATAAAGGACAAGTCCCACTTGCCTGGAACTCTGGAGGATGATAGAGACTGGAAAAGGACTCTGTACATGCTGAATTGAAGAATAAGAAAAATAATTATCAAGATCAGGAAGGAGATTTCCATCCTGGACCTGCCATCCAGACCTCCCATTTCATTTGGTCTGGTGCAGCTTGGGAGTTGCTCAGATGCAGCATGGCCTGGATCCCTCCTGTTACAATATGCAGACTATGGAGCCACTCATAGCAGCCATGCATATCCAGGCCCACGGACCCAAATCTGCAGAGACCCAGAGCAGAGCACAAGCAACTGAGGAATTCCACATAAAAAGGGGCCCAGTGGGGGTTTGAGGGACAAAGAAAAAGACCACAGCAGAAATGATGCTAAGAGTGTACACACTCAATCCAGTCTCTGCTGAAGCACTTAAAGGCAAAATGAACCTTTTCAGATTGACCCACCTTTCCGGGTTGGCCCCATCTGTGTCCCTGGGTAGGGATAACCAAACCAAGAAGAACCTGGAGAAACAAAAACCTTGCAGAGGAAAAAGATGAGGGGACTAAAGTGCTGTAAGACAGGACAGATTCAACTAAGAAGAGGGAACACTGACTGAAGGAGAGAATTTAAGCAAATCATAGGAGCTGGAGATAAAATTCACAAAAGCAAACAGAACAGATCAAGATTCATAGAGAAGGAGCAAAGAAAGGAATATTTGCCCTGCAGGTGAAACAACTGCACAAAACTTACAATCTTAAAAATTTTAATGTATATTCAAGGCAAGAATTAGATGTAGAAGAGCTGAGAAAATCTGAACAGTTAAACAAGGACTACTCAAAAGTTCCACAATAAATTGGAAGAAGCATTAAAGAAGATCTTTAAAACAAAGCCCATCAACAATAAAACCCTAGGCAAGAGGGAAAAACTGGCCTTCAGAGTCAGCATATCAAAATAATCAGATGTACAGTATCAGTAAAAATTTACTAAGAACCAGGAAGATATGGCTCAGTCAAAGAACAAATTAAAACTTCAGAAGAGGCACAGAATTTGGAGCAACTAATCAAAGAAGTTCAAAAAAATCTAAATCAATTCAAGGAGATGAAGGAAAATATGGATATAGAACTAAAGGATCTAAAGAAAATAAGTGAGCATAAAAAAGAATCTGAAAGTTTAAAAAGAAACATAACAGAAATTATAAGGATGAAAGGCATAGTACTGGAGATTAAAAATACACTAAAAGCATACAACAGCTGCTGTGAACAGGCAGAATAAAAGAATCAGTGAACTATAAGAAAAGAAAATTTAAATCATACAGTCAGAAGAACAAATAGAGAAATGAATAGAAAAAAAATTGTGCAGCGTCTCAGGGATTAGAGTGACAGCATGAAGCATACAAACATATTCATCATCCATATCGTCCCAAAAGACGATAAAGGAAAAGGGGTAGAAAGAATATTTGAGGAAATGTGACCCCAAATTTCCCAAAACTTATTAAAGACATAAATATACATGCCCAAGAAGTGCAATATACTCCAAACAGAATAAACCTTAATAGACCTACTCAGAGACACATATTAACCAGAATGTCAAATGCCAAACATAAAGAGAGGAGTCTGAAAGCAGCAAGAGATAAGCTGTTTCTCATACACAAGAGATCCTCAATAAGACTAAGTTCTGATTTCTCATCCAAAGCCATGGGGATGAAAAAGTAATTTGGACAGAGAGTAAAAATATATATGCAGGGCCTCCCTGAGTAGCTGGGGGAAAATGAAGAGATGTTGGGCTTCCTCACGTGGATTGCTGCTGATGTTCTCACAAACATTGAGGACTGGTGGTTTGATGTGCCGAGCCCTCTATCACAGGACTTGCCCTTATGAAGCTCGTTACTGCAAAGGAGAAGCTAAACCTGCTTATAATTGTGCCTAAGAGTCTCCCCCTGAGTGCCTCTTTGTTGCTCAGATGTGGCCCTCTTCTCTCTAGCTAAGCCAGCTCGGTGGGTGAACTCACTGCCCTCCCCACTACGTGGGATCTGACTCGCAGGGGTGTAAATCTCTCTGGCAACGAGGGATATGACTCCCAGGGATGAATCTGGACCTGACATCATGGGATTGAGAACATCTTCTTGACCAAAAGAGGGATGTGAAATGAAATGAAATAAAGTTTCTGTGGCTGAGAGATTCCAAATGGAGTCAAGAGGTCACTCTGGTGGACATTCTTATGCACTATATAGACAACACCTCTTAGGCTTTAATGTATTGGAATAGCTAGAAGTAGATACCTGAAACTTTCAAACTGCAACCCCGTAGCCTTGACTCTTAAAGATGATTGTATAGCAATGTAGCTTACAAGGGGTGACAGTGTGATTGTGAAAGCCTTGTGGATCACACTCCCTTTATCCAGTGTATGGATGGATAAGTAGAAAAATGGGGACAAAAAGCTAAATGAAAAATAGGATTGGAGGGGGGGTGTTCTGGGTGTTCTTCTTTACTTTTATTTTTTATTCTTATTTTCACGTTTTCTGGTAAAAGGAAAATGTTCAAAAAATAGATTGGGGTGATGAATGTACAACTATATGATGGTACTGTTGATTGTACACTTTGGATAATTGTATGGTATGTGAATATATCTGAACAAAATTCAAATTTAAAACAAAACAAAACAAAACAAAAAAAAAAACATGGGGATGAGAAGCCAGCGGTATGATGTATTTAAGATACTGAAGAGAAAAAAAAAAATGCCAACCCCAATTTTTTTATATGGCAAAATTGTTTTTCAAAAATGAGAGTTTAAAATATTCACAGATAACCAGAAACTGGGATAGTTTGTCAACAAGAGACCTACCCTTTAATAATTCCTAAAGAGAGTTCTACAGGTGGAAAGAAAAAGACAAGAGAGAATGGCTTGGAGTACTTTGAAGAAATGAAGATTATCCACAAGGGTAACTAAAAGGGTAAATGCAAGAACCAATAATACTGTATCCTCAATAAAAAAACTCTACTCTTTAATTCCTATAAGAGTTTGAATACAATTGACAATAAAAAGGCATATTTCCTGATAATGGTTAAACGAACTATATATAAAAAGGTAATGTGGAGCAGAAGCAGCATAATGAGGGGAAACACAGGGATGTAAGAGAAGAGAATGTGTGTGCTATTGTGGTTAAGTTGGTAACTTTTCAAATCAGTAATTATAGATGTAGTTTGTGTAAAACAAATACTAGGGTGACCACAAAGAAAGTATTTTAAGAATATACAGGAACAGAAATGAGAAAAGGATCAGTCAGATATCTATTATACATAACAAAAATCAACTATACAGGAAAGGAGGTTGAAATAAAGGAAAATATAGACAAAAAAAATACGTGATTTAAAAAAAAAAAACAAATGACAAAATGGCTGAAGTAAGTACTGCCTTGACAGTAATAACACCGATCATTAATGGAATAAACTCCCAATCAGTTGGCAGAATGGATAAAAAAAAGCATGATCCAACTATATGTTATTTACAAGATACTCACCTTAGACTCAAAGACACAAATAGGCTGAAAGTGAAAGGATGTAAAAAGATACTCCATGAAAATAATGATCAGAAAAGCTGGGTAGCTGTACTAATTTCAGATAAAATAGACTTTAAGTTAAAAGCTGTTACAAGAGACAAACAAGGATACTATACATTAATGAAAGGATCAATCCACCAAGAAGACATAATCATAAATATTTATACACTGAACCAGAGTGCCCGAAAATACATGAGGGAAACACTGGTAAAACAGAACGGAAAAATGACATTTCAATGATAAGAGTTGGAGACTTCAATACAACACTCTCATCAACAGAAAGAGCTTCCTGACAGAGGGTCAATAAAGAAACAGAGAACTTGAACAACAGGATACGTGATCTAGACCTAAAAAATACGTAGAGAATATTGCTCCCCCAAACAGCAGGATAAACATTATTCTCAAGTACTCATGCATCATTTTCCAGCACAGTCCACATGTTGAGTTACAAAACGAGTCTCAACAAATTTAAAAATATTGAAGTCATAAAAGCATTTTCTATGAACATAATGGAATGAAGCTGGAAATCAATAACAGACAGAGAATTGGAAAATCCACAAATGTATGCAAGTTAAATAACACACTCTTAAAAAATCATTGGATTAAGGAAGAAATTACAAGGAAAATCAGTAAATGTCTTGAGAGGAATAAAAATGAGAACACAACATATCAAAACTTATGGGATGCAGATAAGGCAGTGGTGGAAGAGAAATTAAAAGTCCTATGTGTGTACATTAAACAAGAGAAAGGAGTTAAAATCAAAGATCACAACTGGGGGATCTAGGAAAAGAACAGTAAGGTAAACTCAAAACAAGCAGAAGGAAAGAAAAATACAAAGATTAGAGCACAAATAAATGAAATAGATAATTAACAAGAAACAATAGAGCATTAACTGAAACAAAAGTTTGTTCTTTGAAAAGATCATTAAATTGACAAACCCTCAGAATGACAAAGAAAAAAAAAGATGTAAAAAAAAATGAAATCAGGAATAATAGGGGGGACATTACTACTGACCTCACAAAACTAAAAACGATCATAAAAGGATACAATGAATAAATCATAGAATGATACAATATGGCAACAAATTAAACAAACTAGATGAAATAGACAAATTCCTAGAAACACATGAACAACCTACAATGACTCTAGAAAATACAAATCTCAACAGATAAATTGCAAGTAAAGAGATCGACTCAGCAAAGATCTCCCAGCAAAGAAAAGCTCAGTAAAAGATGGCTTCATAGGGGAATCCTACCAAACATTCCAGTAATTAATGCCAATCATACTCAAACACTTTAAAAAAAAATTGAACAAGAGGGAACACTGCATAACTCATTCTATGACACCAACATCACCTTATACAAAAGCCAAATAAAGATACTAAAATAAAAGAAAATTACAGACCAACTTATTTTATGAAGATAGATGCAAAATTCCTCAACAAAATACCTGCAAATAGAATCCAACAGCACATCACAAGAATTATACACCATGATCAAATGGGCTTTATCCTGGGTATGTAAGGGTGGTTCAACATAAGAAAACCAATTAATGTAATAACCCATTAACAAAATGAAGTGGGGAAAAAAACCTCATGATCATATCAATTGACATAGAATATACTTTTGACAAAATTTGACATCCTTTCATGATTAAAAGCACTTCGAAAAACAGGAATAAAGGGGATCTTTTAAAACATGATAAAGGATATTTATGAAAACCCCGAAGTTAACATCCTACTTAGTGGTGAAAGACAGAAATCTTACCCTCTAAGATCTGATGCAAGACAAGGATGCCCACTGTCACCACTGTTATTCAACACTGTACTGGAGTTGTAGCCAGAGTTAGGCAAGAAAAACAAATAAAAGTCATTGAAATTGGAAACAAACAAGTAAAACTTTCACTATATGCAGATGACATGATCCTATATATAGGATGTCCCGATAAATCTACAACAAAGCTATAGAGCTAATGTACTAATTCAACAGAGCGGCAGAGTACATGATCAACACACAAAAATTACAGTGCTTCTATACACAAGCAATGAGCAATCGGAGGAGGAAATCAAGAAAAAAAGTTTCATTGATAATAGCAACTAAAGGGATCAAATATCTAGGAATAAATTTAACCAAGGATGTAAAGGACTTATATGTGGAAAACTACAAACTTTGCTGGAAGAAGTGAAAGAAAATGTAAATAAATAGAATGGCATGCCATGCTTATGGATTGAATGACTAAATATTGTAAAGATGTCAATTCCACCCAAAATGATTTACAGATTCAATGCAAGCCCTATCAAAATTCCAAAGTCTACTCTTCAGAAATCACAATTCTAATCACTATAAATTTATTAGTAGGCTAGGAGTTCCCATATTGTAACTAGGCAATGTTTTTAAATTTGATGTTCTTTTATTGTCTTTTGAATTTAAGAAATAAAAAATGAATTATTAGATGCACAGATAAAAATTATTACATATGATTTTATATTTTCCAGAGTGGGAAGATTTTGCTCTAAAACTTCAAACACCTTTAAAGCTCAGGACAGCCTGATTCAAATTCCAAACTCAGCATAATTGTTTGCATATTTCTAAAAGAAGCTGAATGATGAGAAATTTACATTTCTATTTTCATTTCTACATAATAAATAATTATAAGATAGTTCAAATAGGCAATGCAGTTGATCAAATTAAATCTTTAAACATGGTTACATACATAAGTCTGTGCAGAATAAAGAAGCTTATTGGCTCCAGTACATAAGACATAGAATCCTGATACTTTTCCTGTAGAACAACACATGAAAGACGATGTCCCAGAGCAGATCTAAATGAAATCTCCTTTCCACATAGACCCCCTGACATATCACACCAGGAAAATAAGATTTTTACAAAATTACTGCTTTCAGTGCTAGGTATAAAAGAAAAGCCCCTGTGACTCTAAAACACACCATTTTATTCTGAAAACATAAGCTGTCTTTAAAAATGTATTAATTAAGCTACATGGTTTCAACTCAGACCATTTCTCTGGAATAAACAACCTTAAAGAGTGGAAGTGTTTAGGGCTATTAACCCCACTTTCTTGTTAATGCCCAGGAAATGGCCCAAAACACAGTCATTATAGCTATTGCACATCAATTGTCAAGAGTCATTCAGAATAACAAGTGATATGGCATTGATAATTCTAAGCCTACACAGTAGGTTGAGTACCTGTATCAAAATACATGTTTGACAGAATTAGAATTGTTCATGGAATTATAATGAATTGAAAATCAAAGATAATTTTTCAGTATTGTTCTATATACAGAAAGAATATTTAAACTCTGAATTGGTTTACTTAGCAAAGGTATTTTCTAACAGAGAATTCTAGTTTTGAAGTTTATCTAAGTGAACTCTACCTGAGAACAAGAGGCCTGAACTACAAAACTCTTTGTAACACACAACAGTGACATCCAGAGCAAGAATAACCTACGATCTTCAACATGCTGATAATAAATTACACCCTCTGTTCTTTGCTGTTACATTGAGGTCAATCATGAATGTGTTTCAATCCATATGAAGATTGGGGTGATGGATTCACATTTTTGAAGAATGTCCTGTATTATCGGAAGGAAAGGAAAACACAAACTGCAGTGTATGAAACAGCAGAGGAAGACTGCCAAATTTAAGACCAGAGGAAGTAGTAAGAAGAGTTGCTTTTATGGCCTTCGACCTTTGGTAATTCCTCAGGGGAAACATTTTTCAACTTTGTTTCCATTCAGGGGACACCAGGAACTCAGAAATTCTAAATCAGAATGGATAAAATCATTTTGTCTACAGGAATGTGGGACACTGCCAGAAATTTGGGAATGTTCAGAGTTAGGTGAATGAAAAAGAATTTTAAAGATTATATAATGTCTACATAAACTGACAGAGGATACATCGTATTGTTTTCAGAAAGACACCTGAATATAGCAATAGATTATCTATCTGTATCAGGAGTAATAAGTAATTTGGCTTTAAAACATCATCACTATATACCTTCAATTCTAAATAATCTTTCAGAATTCATGGCCAACAGAGTGCTGAGATGGCAAATTGTTCCATTACCCCTCTAGGTTCTAGGGTGCTATCCTAGAAAACACCAACCGATAGTCCACATATAAGTAGTTTTCAAACTATCCCATTCAGTCCCAGAATAACTGTTTTAGAGGCTCTTGTGAGAGATTCTTTGCTTTCAGATCACCCAAAAAAGCTTAGAAAATGGGGAAAGATTTAGTTGCCACCCTAGCTGTCACTGTGTCACTCCCCTACATTACACTGTACCCCAGACCTTCTGAGCAATTTTATTTTTTCTTAAACTTTTTATTTTGAAATAAATTCAAACTTACAGACAGTTGCAAAAATAGTACAAGATCCATACAAGAGAACCCCAGTATACCAATGTATAAATACAAAATTTTAACATTTTGTTACATTTGCTGTACCATTCTATCTATCTAGCTAGCTAGCTAGCTAATCTCCCTACCTATCTTACCTATCCATCTATCCATCTATGTATCTGTGCTGGTTTGGATGTATTATGTCTCCCAAAATGCCATTATCTTTGATGCAATCTTGTGTGGGCAGACGTATTAGTGTTGATTAGATTGTAATTCTTTGATTGATTGTTTCCATGGAGATGCGACCCACCCAACTGTAGGTGATAACTCTGGATAATTTCCATGGAAGTGTGGCCCACCCATTCAGCATGGGCCTTGATTAGTTTACTAGAGCACTATAAAAGCTCAGACAGAAGGATTGAGCTTACTACAGCAAAGAGAGACACTTTGAAGAATGCAAGGAGCTGAGAGAGGAGCTGCAGATGAGAAACAGTTTGAAGATGGCTGTTGAAAGCAGACTTTTGCTCCAGAGAAGCTAAGAGAAGACAAATGCCCCAAGAGCAACTGAGAGTAACATTTTGAAGAGGAGCTGTGGCCTGGAGAGGAATGTACTGGGAGAAAGCCATTTTGAAACGCAACCTGGGAGCAAGCAGATGCCAGCCACGTGCCTTCCCAGCTAAGAGAGGTTTTCTGGATGCCATTGGCCATCCTCCAGTGAAGGTACCCAATTGTTGATGTGCTATCTTGGACACTTTATGGCCTTAAGACTGTGACTGTGTAACCAAATAAACCCCCTTTTATAAAAGCCAATCCATTTCTGGTGTTTTGCTTTCCAGCAGCATTAGCAAACTACAACAGCATCTATTATTTTCTAAACATTTGAGAGTTTGTTCAATATGTCATGTTCCTTGAACCCATGTTTCCATGTGCATTTTATAAGAACAAGGATATTCACTTATATAACCACCTTAAGTACAATTATCAAGTCCTCCTAAGCAATTACAACTCCCTCCTCCCACATGTTCTTATCCATTGCCTGTGGTTCTTACTGATGCTGTATCACTGTCAGAAACAGCATCCTTCTCCTTATCCAATTGTGTGACATCTGCTCATATTTAAACCCACCTCTTCCAGAAAGTGTGGCCTGAGGCTGGCCTTTCTGTGAGGGGCTTCCCTGTGTGCTCCTACCCATCACATGCTGTATTAGAGCACTTACCACATGGTATAAAGTTACTCAGCTACCTGAATAAGTTGTGAGCTCAGTAAGGTCAAATACTACTTCTTCACACTTGTATCCTTAGCACATAGTGCACAATAAGTCAGTAAAGGCTCAAAAATATTTGTTGATAGCTCTTGGCTTCAAGGCAAAGTTCACTGAATAAGGTAAGTCCTTAACCTCAAGATTCTTAGTGGATTTTTATACAGTGTAAGAACTCAGAAACTAATTTCTATGGGAAAAGAAATTAAATGTAGCCTTTGTCTTTATATCCTGTAATTTGAGTAGCTTGTATCCCTTATCAGACATACCCCCAAATATGTCCCAGTGAGAGCCTTCTTATTTTTAAAATAGCAAAGCAGTCCTATACATAACCATTACAGTTATATAGTAAATGGTTCTTAGAGAATATGCAATGCTTATTATCAAGGTTAGGAATATTCCATTTTGTTTACTCAAAATTAGCCAAAATTTAACCATAAAAATATCAAAATGGAATATTATTCAGCATTAGAAATGAATCAGGTTTTGGTTCATGCAACAACAGGGATGAATCTTGAAGGCTTCATGTTGAGTGAAATAAGCCAGACCCACAAGGACAAATATTATATGATCTCACCAATATGAAATAATTAGAATCAGCAAACTCACAGAGTTAGAATCTGACATATAGGTTTCCAGGTACTGGGTTGGGGCTAAGGAATGGGGAATTAATGCTTAATTTGTATGGAATTTCTACTTCGGTAGATTGTACAGTTTGGGAAATGGAATTTGGTGATGGTAGCACAAAACTGTGAATGTAATTAACAGCACTGAATTATGTTTGGGAATGTGGTTAAAAGGGGAAATCTTAGGTCATTTAGATGTTGATAGAATAAAAATTAAAAGATAAAATGTAAGACTGTACAAAATAGTGAACCCTATTGGAGACTGTGGACTATAGTTAATAGTACAATTATAAAAATGTTCTTTCATGAATTGTAACAAATGTACTACATTAATGCAAGGTGTTTATAATAGGGTGATATATTGGGAAAAATACACCCTAATGTAAACTAGGTATTATAGTTAATATACAATTATAATATTCTTTCATCAATTGTAACAGAAGCACCACATGAATGCAAATTGCTAATAATGGGAAGTTACATGGGAATACTGCTTTTTACATTAATTTTTCTGTAATCATATGATTTCTCTAATTAACAGAATAATAATAAAAAAAAAGGCAGAGAGACCAACATAGACCTCTATATTACAGCCAGCAACTGAGTACTGTAGCCAGGGGACTTACCCCTTGCATAAGGTCCATTGCTGCAATGGCAAAAGTTTTAGAATCAATTAAAGAATTAATTATAGGAACTCCCTTAAATATTTATATCTCACATTCTGTTGAAGCCCTCTCTACCAGCAGATTAACTTCTTAGGAAATTCTCTTACTTTCCTTTCTCATTGTTATCTGTTGTTTGTTGTCACAATCTTTAATCTTCTACTTTACTTCCTACTCTTTCTGATGAATCTCTACAATTGCATAGCATTAATTATTAACCCATCAAATTGGTTTACAAGAAACCCCAATTAATAACACCAGTGTTATCCGGCATATATGATTCCTACTTAAGGATAACTCAGGATTAGCTATTACCTCTAACCATGTAGTTGCTATTGCCTCTAACCAGGAAAACATAAAAGTAAATTCCTTACCTAATCCTACCTTTGCCCAGCAGGCTGAACTTCTTGTCTTCACCTGTGTATTTGCAGAAGGAAAAAGAACAAGTGTATACACTAATAGTGAGTTGGTATGCTTTTGGGGTAATTCATGAGTTGGGAATGTGATAGAAACAAAGAGATTACATAACCTCCAATGGAGGAAAAACAAAAAAAGAGTTTTTATGTTAAGGACTTGCTAGATGCTGTATTCTTACCAAAAGATTTGGCTATAATTAAAATTCCTGGTCATTCTTGGGCAAATATGGAGCAAAGCACTAGCAACCACATGGCATATACAGCTGAAAAAAGTGCAGCCACAAATTCTAATCCTTTTCCTATTTCCTTAATGACTTTTGAACCAAACAACTCTGTGGAAACATAGAAACATTTTACTCCTTAATACTCAATAAAATGCTCCTTCTAAGGAAATAAAAAATGGAAAAGTACTGGCTGCTTTTGTAAGCCTGCAATTCCATCATGGTTTAAATCTAATGGTAAATCAGTCCTCCTTACCTGTCTCTGGAAAACTGTTTTGGAAATTATTCACAATATGTCTCACTAGAATACTGATAAAATGGTAAACTGAGTAAAACAATATTTCTGGAAACCCTCCCCTAAAATACCTATGAAAATATATCACAATTGTTTAATTTGTCCCACACATAATCCAGGAAAACATTTCCATAATTCTCAAGGACATATCCCTTCACCAACAAGACCTTTTGAAATCTGGCAATTGGACTATATTCAATTACCCTCTCCAAGGTTATAAATATATTTTAATAATGTTTGTATGTACTCCCATTGGGCTAAAGCCTTTCCCTGTAAACAAGCTACTGCAGCTATCATTGTAAAGTTATTATTTAAAAAAAAATAAAAATTCCAAATTGGGAAATTGCCTTAGAAGGCCACAATGACTGAGGAACTGATTACAGGACAAATTATGAAAACAATATGCAAAATAAGGCCTATTTTGCAATATTTTTATTGTGCCTATCACCCCCAATCCTCAGTCTTAATAGAAAGATCAATTGGTCTAATTAAAACTCAATTAGCTAAATTCATGGAATCCCTCAATCTACCATTTTCAAAAGCCTTATTACCTATAGTCTAATTAAATTTAAGATCTTCTTTGGAAAACATAAGTTATCCCCATTTGAAATTATAACAGGGGGACTTATGAAAATAAGAATATCTGGAATATATGAGCCTTACCTCATAGAAGGAAATATGCTAACCTATCATCAGAAACTATCCAAAACTTTAAAGAAAAGTGAAACCTTGGTAGAAAATCCTTTTACAGTGCACTTCTGAGAGAGGAAGACAATTTGAACCGCAATCTTCAGATTGGTGACTGCATATTGGAAAAGACACCTCCATAACGATCCACTCCAACCTTGCTGGAAAGGACCCTATCAGTACTTTTAACTAACCCATGTGCACCTAAATTAGAAGGTATTGAGTCTTGGATTCATATTCCACATTTAAAGAAAGACCCCAGCCCTGCCTGGAAATCCATTCCTTCTGGGGACCTAAGCTCAAAATTACCAAAAATGAGAAATAGACAGCATTGGGTATAGACAGCTATCCCAAGACCTGTGACTACGCCTGTATAATTAACACTTACTGCTGATCTTAGGCTTAAGTCACCCAGAAGTAGATGGCATCTGATATGAATGGCTAACCCAAGAACCAGAACTGAACTCAATGGAATTAATTCAGTGGCACTAATGTAATTTCCATTATTATCCTATTAGTACTCTTATTTGCATTTTATTCCTCCCTTACCCTTTCTTTGTATCCCAATCCATCCCTGTACCTCTCATAAGGACGCCTACCCCTTTTTGTTCTCTTCCTTCTCATCCTTACCCTCTCTTCCCTTACTATTCATTATCCCTTTTCCCAGCCTTACAAAAATTACTGACCTAGGCAATTGTTCTGGTTTGCTAAAGCTGTTGAAATGCAATATAACAGAAATGGATTGGCTTTTACAATGGGGGTTTATTAGTTCACAAATTTACAGTTCTAAATATGGTATCAACAAGAGGATGAAAGGCCAATGGCATCTGGAACACCTCTGTCAGCTGGGAAGGCACATGGCTGGAGTCTGCGCTTAGGTTGCATTGCTTTCAGTTTCTGATTCCAGTGGCTTTCTCTTTAAGCATCTGGGGGTCCTCTCTTAGCTTCTCCAGGATAAACTCTGGGCTTCATCTCTTAGCTTAGCATCTCCAAACATCTGGCATCTGTGTCAGCCCCTGAGCTCTCTTAGGAACTCCGGTAAACTAATTAAGACCCATCTTGAATGGGCAGGGTCACATTTCCATGGAAACAATCTAATCAATATATCCCACCCACAGTAGGTTTGTCCCCACAAGAGTGGATTAAAAGAACATAATCTTTTATGGGGTACATAACAGATTCAAACCAGCACAGCAATCTATAAAATTGCTGGGTCTCTGATAACTTATACTTCACAGAAAGGCCAATTATTGACTGCACCCATAGTGCACTTATTTAATTAGCTAAATCTTAGATCTTGGGGAGACTAAATTTTAACATATTTTAAACATTGCTAATCTTTTTTATTATATAGTCACCACAATGTCTCTTATTTTTTGTCTCATCTCCAGAATAACAGCCACAACTACTTCCAGAGTTATGCTAATGAGCCAAACTCTTAAAGCTTGCACTTAAAAAACTTATTTCTGTAATGACAATACTAAGCCTACGTATAATTAATGCCCAAGAATCACCCCCTGAAAGCCTCCTTGTTGCTCATATGTGGCCTCTCTTTAAGCCAAACTCTACAAATATACTCACTGCCTCCCCCACTATGTGGGACATGGCAACTGGGAATGAACCTCCCTGGCATGAGGAATAATACCAAAGGTTGATCAGTGATGCTTTTGAGGAAATGATCTTGATCAAAAGTGGAAATTTTTGGAAAAATAAAACAAAAGAGCTACTACGGCTCATGTAAAACTCGATTTAAAGTAGAGTTGGGAGGTCATTATGGAGGTTACACTTATGCAGGTCCCAGCCAGATATCACAAACTGCCAAAGTATGCACAGCCTCAAGCAATAATGTTCCTCAAAATCCTAAGGACATGAGGACAAGATAAACAAACCACAAAATAAAGAACTCAGTTAACTATCTAAACTGAGGGACAATTACAGTTCACCAAATATCCACCAAGCACAAAAACTTATCTAATCTTCTTTTCCTTTAAGAAGCCTTGCCTGGAAATGCCAAGACAGGACACAATTCAAATTGCTACCTGACTCTGTTCTCCCTGAACTACAATTCTAAGACTCCAAATAAATGCCCTTATTGCCTCCCAGATTAATTTGCTATTTCTCAATTGACAGTGACTTCCAAAACAAATGAGTAACCTTATAAAGCCAATCAGTGCATTTTATTACCCATATCTTTCATATCTGATGAATTATCTCTTCCTAAAGCTATGAAAGAATAGGTTTAGGGAATTTCAGAAATTGGTAGGGAAGATTAACTTTATCCTAAAGAAATATCTTGGTTATCTATGAATTTGAAGGGTAATTATGCTGTAAAGATTCCTGTATATGTTATGATCTTATCTTTGCTGAACCAAAAGTAATTAAATATATATATGGGGGGCAGGGGAACTCATTCTAATCCTAAAAATAATGATAAAAACAAGTAGAATAGGGAAATGAGATTTTTTTAATGATCTCAGAATTAATGAGCTAAAATATTTCATTTTCCTCAAGAAAAATAGTTCTGATGAGAAAAGTACAATCTCTAGTGCTCTGGGAAAACAAGGGAGAAAATTATTTATTTCTCTCCGTAACTCCTGGAGGGAGCCCTTCCTGGGCTCTAAGTCAGGATGTGCTTGAGGGCACCTGAAACTCTGGTCAGGCCCAGCAAGGGCCCAGTCCAAAGAGGGACTACCTAAACCATGATTATTCTGCTTTTTGCTCAGCATTTATCAATGGTCTTCTTTGTGAATATAGGGTGGAAGGAACTCTAATCTGACATTTGGGCCCTGGGTTACAGACTGGTTGAGGCAAAGGAGGCACACAAGATGGGTGCTCTACTCTGAGGCAATCAGGCTTCAGGCATGCAGAGTTTGGAGAACGAGTCTTACAGCTTACAAAGAAATAGGTCAAGAAAAAGAAACCTAAGCTCTGACAAATCAGCTTCAAAAAAGTTTCCTACTGCCTCAATGTTCCAATAAGCCATCAGAATAGAATCCTCCTGACAACCACAATTTCCCCCTTTTTTGGACTATAAATTCCCAGCATCCTTCCCCTCCCCCCAAAACTTTGGAACACATGCTTGGGGTGTTTTACAATTCACGAATTATGTTAATAAATCTCTCTTCTTTCTAAAAGGTGATTAGATAGATAGATAGATAGATAGATAGATAGATAGATAGATAGATAGACAGACAGGAACATTTCAGAAGGTGGTGGCTTCTGATGTTAGGCTTTTAGAAAATTGTTTACATTTTATTATTCCCCAAAGCATTTGGAAGATGATATTTTGAAGCACATTAAGTCACCTTTCAAATGATTTGGAAATATATAAAGTAAAATATATCCAAAAGAAGCTACCATAAAGAACAGACCACCTTCTAAAATGTTATCTGGAGCCCCTGCCAAAATGGGCAATTGAATATATCATAGAATTTTGTACTAACATAATATTTTTTAAATGCTTTTCAATAAGTTAATTTCACCAGTGATTGAAATGCATTCATTCATTCAGTAATATTTCCAAAATGCCTACAATGCAACAGACAGTATTCTAGGTGCTGGTGATCCAACAGTGACAGAAAGAAACACCACTTTGAGCTTTCATGAACTTACAATCCAGTGAGAAAAAAAGAGGGATACAAAAAATATATAGTATGTTAATCATGATAAGTGCTATAGTACAAAAAAAAAAAAAAAAAAAAAAGTAGGGAAGGGTATAGAAAGTATTGAAGGAAATTAAATATCCTGTCATCCCCATCCTGTTATCAGCTGATGTCACATGGCAAGCTTACTTTAAGAGACAGCATGAACACCTTAAATTGAAGGCAACTGGTTAATAGAAAAAGACAAAAAAATTCTGAAGAGGTAGAAATATGCAACTGTCTACAGGGTTGCTTAAAACACACACACACATACTATAAAGACAAAAACAGCATACATGACAAAAGTAATTTTAAGAAAGTAATACAAACCCCAATATGCACACATGCGTACACCCAAGTACAGTGCTGAATGAATAATTAATAGTAAAAGAAAAATCTAAAACATGATGTTGTGATTCAGAATGTGTTTCAAGTGACAGAGGGCATCATGATTCATGGATATATCTAAATAAGACCAAAACAAAGATCTAAATCCTGCACATTCAGTTTCTTAAGTGACCTTGGAAACTGTAGATATTGTAGGTTTTTAATTTTACAATAAAATATTTCTGAAAAATGTAATTTAGCAATTCACCATAACATGTCTACAAAAGAATAAGGACAGGATTCCCCTCTGGACCTCTCAGTCTCTCTCCCTCTCTGTCTCTCTCTTACACACTCACACACACACACACACACACACTACAGTTATACTAGTAAAAAAACATTCTAGACAATCAGGTAATCTGGTGTAAGCATACATGTTCTTTGCATGTTCACTTGAGAGAACTATGAAATTAGGTATACATGAACTCTTTTCTCATCTTGAAGAGTGCCAAAATATCTCCCCCTCTAACCAAATATATTTCCCTGCATATATCATTAAATCATTCTTTGTTTTTGAAATCTATTATTTAGGATTAAATTTGGTTGCAGGAAAAAGAAAATCCCAAAATATCAGCAGCTTGTGCTTATTTACTCATTTTAAAGAAGTGCAGAGGTTGACTGACCATCCTGAGCAGGCAGAGTTTCTATAAATTCACCCAGGACCTCTGCTCCTTCCACATCTCTCTTCTGTTATCATTGCACTAGGTTTCCATTCTTATGCTGAGACATGGCTCACGATGGCTGGCCAAGCTCCAGATATCATATCTACACTTCAGGCAGCAAGAAAGAGGAAAAGAAGAAGATAAAAGGGGCATATCTCCCAAATAATTCAACTACCAAATCTACCAAGGATTCTGATACGACACACTGCATTTATTAAATCTGCTTACACAGGGCCACATCTAGCTTCACAGATGGTCTACACAGGAATATCCACACCATGAACAAAATTGATATTCTTTAATGAAAAAGTGGAGAATAGATTACAGGTAAATAACCAGCTGTCTCTCTTACAATCAGCTTTTGAAATTTATCAGCCCTGAATCCTATTAAATCCCTTCGAAGAAAATATCCCATTGTGAAGCTATAGAGAAATCATGATGTTGATCTTTTTTTCTGGTCAGCAGCCTTCCATATGCATGATGATCTTGTTTCCAAACACAGACTTTCATGACACAGAGATATAAATGCTGACACACACATGACATGCACACATATATACACACAAACACACATGCACACACATGCATGACACATGCTGAATCAAGACCACGCAAAACTGACATAAGGAAGGTGTGTAAGCAAAGGGTTTCTTAAGTTTATACCTTAAACATTCATTAAAGTCTTAACCATCCTTTATAGTTATATGACATTTTGCCTCTCCTTGGATATTTTCTCAGCTTTTTCTCACAGATGAGAAAATAGTCTTTATACCAGTATTTCTTAAACAAGGTGTTCAATGCTACTTTCCTGTGCAGTGGCTGCATCAGTCAGTAATTCCCATGACCTTGCTATGATGGTTACTGGATAGTCATTCTTTTCACTGGAATTTGAGCTGATAAAAACAGGAGGCATGTGAAATGGGTAAAGGAAACACACCAAATCTCTACAGCTTTTTGACTGCCCAATTACTGCAAAGCACACCCTTGCCATGTTGATAAAACTGGGCCACAATATTCACCAGACAATAATAAATGCTCAATGAGGTAAGAACACATGAATTTGCAAAGCATTTTGTGCATCACAAGCGTAGCCATCTGTGCTGGTTTGGATATATTATGTCTCCCAAAATGCCATTATCTTTGATGAAGTCTTGTGTGGGCAGGAAATGTATTGGTGTTGATTGGGTTGGAGACTGTTGACTGGATGTTTCCCTGGAGATGTGATCACTCAACTGTGGGCAAGATCATTCATTAGATAATTTCCATGGAGGGGTGGCCCCACCCATTCAGCATGGGCCTTGATTAGTTTACTGGAGCACTATGTAAGCTCAGACAGAAGGAGCGAGCTTGCTACAGCCAAGAGGGACACTTGGAAGAATGCACAGGAACTGAGAGAGGAACTGCAGTTTATAGAGTATGCCAGTTTGAATGTATTATGTCCCCCAAAATGCCATTATCTTTGATGTAATCTTGTGTAGGCAGATGTATCAGTGTTGATTAGATTGTAATTCTTTTAGTGTTTCCATGGAGATGTGCCCCACCCAGCTGTGGGTGATGACTCTGATTAGATAATCACCCATTCAGGGTGGGTCTAAATTAAATCACTGGAGCCATATAAATGAGTTGACAAACAGAAGGAACTCAGTGCAGCTGAGAGTGACATTTTGAAGAGGAGCCACAGCCAAGAGGGGCACTTTGAAGAATGAACAGAAGATGAGGGAGAAGCTGCAGATGAGAGACAGTTTGAAGATGGCCGTTGAAAACAGACTCTTGATCTGGAGAAGCTAAGAGAGGACAAACACCCCAAGAGCAACTAAGAGTGACATTTTTGAGGAACTGCTGCCTACTGAGGAACGTCCTGAGGGAAAGCCATTTTGAAACCAGGACTCTGGAGCAGATGCCAGCCATGTGCCTTTCCAGCTAACAGAGATTTTCTGGACACCATTGGCCATCCTCCAGTGAAGGTACCCGATTGTTGATGCATTATCTTGAACACTTTATGGCCTTAAGACTGTAACTATGTAACCAAATAAACCCCCTTTTATAAAATCCAATCCATTTCTGGTGTTTTGTATTCCAGCAGCATTACAAACTAGAACACAAAGACGTTTTGGAGATGGTCTTTGAAAGCAGATGTTTGCTCTGGAGAAGCTAAAAGAGGACAAATGTCCCAAGAGCAACTAAGAGTAACATTTTGGAGAGAAGCTGAAGCCTAGAGAGGAAAGTCCTGGGAGAAAGCCATTTTGAAACCAGGACTCTGGAGCAGATGCCAGTCCCATACCCTCCCAGCTAACAGAGGTTTTCCGGACACCATTGGCCATCCTCCAGTGAAGGTACCTGATTGTTGATGCATTACTTTGGACACTTTATGGCCTTAAGACTATAACTGTGTAACCAAATAAACCCCCTTTATAAAAGCCAATCCATTTCTGGTATTTTGCAAAAAGGCAGCATTAGCAAACCAGAACACCATCCCACGTCCTATTCATGCACCCCAGAGACGTGGAATATCTACCTTCCCATACTTATAAGGTTGTCAGCCTGTGAAAGTATATTCATTTTAATCAATAGGACCAGAGGAAAGAGGAAACCCCAGTGATTATTTTGATTTGACGTACTCTGAAGAGCATGTAAGTTGCAAATGACAAAACTGCCTTAGGTAGGAAAAGTTTCTTCTAAACTCTTCTGACAAAATGAACAATTTTAAAAAGTTATCAGGATAATTGATACACTCAGTGTACTTTTAAAAAAGAAAATTTATCTAGGTAATTCAAGGGAACGTGTGGTGGTTTTACCTGATTTGGGGAAGTAAAAGTAGCTGCAAGACTCAGAATGTAATTCTAGCATATAAGTGATAATTCTGGGAACCTATCCCAAGTCTAATCTAAACCTGCCTGACTTTATGGTCTCTTTGCTCACTTGCCACTAATAAGTAAATTGTCTCTTGGGTTTGGCTATAATACAGAAATGTCATAGTGATCCCAGAATGGTGGCAATTTCAAGACTAATAACTAAAATGAGAATAAGAACAGGACTCTTTTGGATAATTCAAAAAATATGCTTTAGCTTATAAGATAAAACTTTAGAGATGGTATAACAGCTGAGGAAATTTAATAAATAGATCTTTCCTAGCAATAAAAGAATTTTATTTCATATAATGCCTATCCCAAATGATCATTCTTTTACTACAATAAAACATATAAGTAGTTCCAGAATTGTGAGCATGTTTAAAAATGCCCACATCCCTGAAGTCTTTCCTCTTTTCATGTCTAAACTGAACCAGGGACCAGAGATTGCCTTTTAGATCAACTTCTGTGAAGGAGAGATGGATTCCCTTTACATCTTTTCCTCCCTAAAATCCATTTTAAAGATAACAACCAAATCTTCAATGTTCCTTTTTTTTTTTTTTTTTGAAACAGCTAGCCAGTGGTAAAAATGGAAGGTTTTTACCTACTTCAGCATATCTATCAGTAGATATGAATATTGCTTTTATATATGTATATACCCAAACACATATATGTTTCATGATTTCCACAAGACTTGATCAAAAAACTTGATCAAGAAATGTCTGCACACTTAACTCTCTTAGCTGCTATGAGTACAGTCTGCCTCCGGACCAGTCTATGAAGTGACTAAACAACTGAGTTGAAGGGGGGGAACAAAAGGAAGTTACAGGAGGCTTGGGCTTTAGAGTGAGTAGAATGGCCCATGCTTGAGGGAGGTGGAAGTAGAGTCTCTGAGAGACTGGATGGATGGAAAGATAGGGATTTGTTCCTGTTGTGGGACCCCTCCCTGCAGCTCTGCAGAGGATGTCAGGTCTCTATCGGGGATGGCAATTATTATCCGGGACTGACCTTAAATGTCTCTACTCTGAGCAGAACTGAGAGGTCCTTTGAGCAAGCCCGCTGGTGAGACCCACTTGAGAAATCCTGAGTGAGAGAC
Source organism: Choloepus didactylus (assembly GCF_015220235.1). Classification (NCBI taxonomy): domain Eukaryota; kingdom Metazoa; phylum Chordata; class Mammalia; order Pilosa; family Megalonychidae; genus Choloepus; species Choloepus didactylus. The sequence continues at coordinate 185,517,737 of NC_051309.1, read as the reverse complement.
ACAGAAGGACCAGCATCTAAAACAACACCGTGACAGGGAAGGGGCAGTGGTAAGAAGGACAGTCCTTCTCAGTGTCCCTGGCACAGTCTAAGCCTCAAGGTTTTTACTAAAGGCAATGATGATGGAGAGGGGAATGTGGTCAGGGAAGCCACTCCTAAGAAGGGGACATTTGATCACCTGAAGGAAGTAGACCCCTGCAAGAGGAGAGTTTCAGATTGGATGAAACAAAGCCCTGAGGCAGTTACGTGCCTGGGAAGTTTGAGCACAGCAAGGAGTGGAGCAGTGAGTGACATAATCTAGCCTAATTTGCAAAGTTATCACTATGACTGTTAAGTGGAGGATAAAATGCAGGAAAAGCAAGAGACACTCAGGAAGACTAGTAAAAAGTCTATTTCATTAATCTATGTGAAAAATGATGATATCTTGGCTGGATTTGGTTGAAGGTGTGTGTTTCAGTTTGCTAAAGCTGCCAGAATGCAATATACCAGAAATGGATTGGCTTTTTCAATGGGGTTTTATGGGTTACATATTTACAGTTCTAAGGCCATGAAAATGTCCTTAAAATTAAGGAATCAAGAGGAAGATACCTTCTCTGAGGAAAGGCTGCTGGGATCCAGTGTTCCTCTGTCACATGGGAAGGCACATGGTGACATCTACTGGTCCTTCTGTCCTGGTTCTGGTTTCAGTGGTTCTCTCAGCTCCTGTGGGTCCTTCTTGCTTCTCTGGGTGTTTTGCATCTCTCTGTTCTCACTCTGTGTTTCTGCCTTTTATCTTCTCATAAAGGGCTCCAGTAAAGGTTAAGACCCACATTGATTTGAGTGCATCACATCCCAACTGAAACAACCTAACCAAAAGGTCCCACCCACAAGAATGGATTAAAAGAACATGGCATTTTCTGGGTTCCAAACCAGCACAGTGCAACATGATTCCTAACATTTTGCTATATTTGTGTGCTCTCTCTCTCTCTCTCATTCTGTCTCTCCACAAACACATGTACACACATATATCAAAAATAAATAACATAGCATGTTATTTTTGTGAGCCATTTAAGAAAAGATAGCATACATTCTGGCCCTTTAGCCATAGTATTTCAGTGTAGTACATTTATCAATTTCAGGGTAGTTAATACAGATACAATATTTTACATAATCTGTGGTGTTAGGGTTAGCAAACTTCTGCATGTGGGGCAAATTCAGGCCCACCAACTATTTCTGTATGGTCCACAAGCTGAGAATGATTTTTATATTTTTAAATAATTGAAAAAATCAAAAGAAAGATATTGCATGACAGTTGAAAATTAAATGAAATTTTAAATATTGGTATCCATAAATAAGTCCATAAATAAAAAATTTTTATTGGAACAAAGCCATGTTTATTCGCTTACAAAGTGTCTGTGACTGCTTTGATACTATAATAGGAGAGTTGAGTTGTAAGAGAGATTATGGCTTGCAAAGACTGAAATATTTATTATCTGACCTTTTAGAGCAAAGATTTACCAATGCCTGCTATAGTCAGTATTCCATTTTGTCAATTAATCCAATAATGCCATTATTGCAATTTTTTTCCCAGTAAAGGATCTAGTCCACAGACATGTATTGTATTAGCTTTCATGACTCTTTACTCTTCTTTAATCTGGAACTGTTCCTCAGCCTCTCTTTTCCTTTCATGCCATTGATACATATATAATTTTAATTAAAACTAGTTATTTTGTAAAATGTATCTCAATTTTGGGATTCTCTGAAGGCTCCTCATTATTAGATTCAGGTTTTAAACTGTTTGAAGAAATACTACCCAACTGGTTTTGTGTTCTTTTTAGGGCAACACACACAGAGGTGCATTAAGCCCATTTGCCCCTTTTATAGACTATGTTAATTTTGAGCACTTGGTTATGATGTCTTGTTTCTGTCTTTTATAGTTACTAGTTTTATTTTTGTAATTAATTAGTAAGTAACTTAAGGAAAGAAATTTTACAATTATGTAAATATACTGTTTTCATCAAATCCCCCCCCCCATATTTAACATCAATCAATAGTACCTGCCTGAATTAATTTTTACTATGGTGATTTCAAATAATGATTTTCTAACCCCACTATTTCTATTGTGTGTATCAGTCTGGACTCCACTGAAAGGGAGAAGAGAGCTTTTGATTTGTCTCTTATTTATTTATTTGTTTGTTTTTGTTTGTTCTTTCATTCCTTTTTTCCTATTTATTGTCATAGAACTCATGAATTCTTATGCTAGTCAATGATTTATAATATGATACTACTATTCTTTATTTTGATGGCCAGTTTTTCCCATATGTATCCAATAAGAGCCCCTTCAAGCTGGCTTCTGTGTCTTTTTTATATAAGCCCATCATTTTTAAAGACCTTTTTTCAGTTTTAAGACAAGGTATTACAGACTATCTTGTGTACCTCCTTAGCCCTGGAATCAGCCATTTCTGTAAGAAGCCTATTTTGATTAGTGGGATATGGTATTTAGAAACCAAAATATACAACTAGTTACACTCATTGCTATTGTACTGTTCTTGCTTCTAGGCCCTTGCAGGGAAGAGCCAAAAAATATAGGTAGAACTATGTATAGATATAGATGTAGATGCAGATATAATTATAGTTATATAGATATACATTTACATATGTGTGGTTTTATTAATATATAGATACTACCAATTCTAATTATCCCATGAGACTCTTCTTAGCTATTATCCTTTCCTTATTTGTATTTCCCTTTTTTTTCAGGGTAAACTGTGGGGGTGGTGTGTGTATGGTATATGTGTGTGGGTTTGTGTATGTCTGTTTGCTCAATCCTACAGAAGTCAAAGGAAAAAATCACAAATTGAAGGATAATATGTGCATCCTGTATCACACATAAACAGTAAAATCTTAGCACATAAACATTTTAAAAATTGATGGAAACACGAAACTAAACCTCATATAGAAAACATGGACAGAAACCAAAACCAAACACTTCAGAAAATATTGGCCCTTAAACTTAATTTGAAATGATGTTTAAATTCACCCATGATAAAATAAATGCAAATTAAAACTACACTGAGATATTGTTTATCACCCATCAGATTGAAAAATGTTCAAAAGCTTCACAATAATACACTGTGTTAACAGTGCTATGGGGAACAGATGATTTTATGTATTACTAGTGATAATGCAAAATGGTACAAATCCTTTGGAGAGGAATTTGACAATATCAAATACAATTACATATGCTTTTACCTTTTAACCTAGCAACTCCATCTCTAGAAATTCACCTGCAGATGTATTCCCCATGACATGAAAATAAATATATACAGGGGGCAAAAGGTACAGGAGAGTGAGCGAAGCTTTGCAAGTATACTTGTTTTTACAGTTTTAAATTTTGGAATCATGGTGACAATTTACTAAATTAAAAAAAATAAAATAAAATCAACAAGACTGAGGAAAAGTAAACCATAAAACTACACAAAACAGAAACAGATGATTTCAACTATATTTCAATAAAATATAACCAAACTAAAAAAAGAAACAACAAAAAAACCTACTCCAAGTCACTTGTGGATAATTTTGAGTATTCTAACTATACTTTCTCTCAGCCTAAAGAAAAAATAAAAATGAAAGTACTGAAAACAAATCTTGACATCTTAGTAGGTTTAGTTTTTATAATGGTATAGATAAAACATTCTGGAACTCTGTTGTATGTATTATAAGTTCTGATATATTTTTTCAGATAAAACAATGAGGAATCTGAGAAAAGAAGACTCTGAAGGAGATTTCAGTGATGTTGGAAGATAACTGAGAGTACTGAGTCTTAAAATTATAATAGACTTTCAAATAATATGGACGATGGTCTGGGTCAAATGATACTGATAGCTCAAATGATAAGGACTGAGATTTGCCTATTGGATTTAACAATAGGGAGGCTACAGGTAACCTTCACAATAGCAGGTTAGATAAAATAGTATGGAAAATGATTGGAAAATAGATGAATCAATTACAGCCACATCCAGCCACATGAATATATTTGGTAAACATAATGATGTTAAGCAAAAGAATCTGGTCACAAAAGGGCATTTACTGTATATAGAGTTCTACTTATAAAGTTCCCAAACAGGCAACACTAAAGCCTAGTCTTTATCAATGTCCACTGAGGCAGTAACAATGTAAAGAAAATAAAAGGCATGATTACTCTACCATCAGATTAGTGACTGAATTTATAATTTTGATTGGGCATCCAGGTATAGGGGCACATTTCCACAGTGGTGGAAATGTTCTATTTCTTGATCTATGTAGACGTTTCATATATGGTTTCTCTTCTATTAAACAACAAGCTGTACATTCTATTTTATTTCTGTATGTGTGTTATTTGCAAAACAAGATGTTTTAAAAAGGAAAAAAAGGTGGGAAAGATTTCTACTTTCATCCATGACAAAATAACTGATACTGGCTTTGTATCAGTTTTAATTTTTGGCTGAAAAATTAAAATGCTGGAGAAAATATAACAATTAACTAGACAAATGGATATCAGGCATTGTACAAACAGCTGTAAAGCTCTGTAATTCTTTAGTAAAGGGAAATTCACGCGGCGAGACCTGCATTGCTCTGCTGTTTTAGTTTGCTAAAGCTGATTAAATGCAATATACCAGAAATGGGTTGGCTTTTTTTGATGAGGATTTATTAGCTTACAAGTTCACAATTCTGAGGCCATGATGTCCAAATCAAGGTATCAGCAGTACTCTGAAGACTGGCTGCCGGCATCCTAGGCTCCTCCATCACATAGGAAGGCACATGGTGCATCTGCTGTTCTCTTCCTCTTTCCTGGGTTTCATTGCTTCCAGCTTCTGGCTTCAGTGCTTCCCTCTCTGAGCTTCTGTGAACTTCTCTCTTTCCGCTTCTGTCTCTCTTAGCTTCTGTGGGGCTTTTTTTTTTTTTTTTCTGTCTTCTGTCTTTTTTTCCTCTTATAAAGGACCCCAGTAGGAAGATTAGGACTCACCCTGAATGAGGTGGGTTACATCTCAACTTAAGATCCTACTCACCGAAAGATAATACTTACAATGGGTCCACAGCCACAGGAATGGATTAACTTTAAGAACATACTGTTCTGGGGTTGATAAAGCCTCCTAAACATCACACCTGATTTCCTCATTTGGAGGTGAAGCCCAAACATGGCATGGCAGTCTTGCTGAACTGAGAAGGTAGAGAATTAGGGCTGCTGAAACAGTTATTTATTCAGTTGGAATTTGTGAAATAAAACATCAGAGAGAAGGAAGCTATGCATAAAGGGGGCCCCAGAAGTGTGCACATTGTATCCCTGCAGGTCTTCAGCCAAGAACTAGACTGCATACTTAAATGGGTGACTAGGAGACAGCTGCTGCTGCAGGGCAGAAGCTGAGGAGAGATACTAGAGTTCTTCTCAAAGAACCAACTTTTGGTTTTATTTATTCTCACTATTGTTTTTTGTTGTTCTTCTTGTTCTCCAGCTCACTTATTTCTGCTTTAGTCTTTATTATTTCTTTTCTTCTACTTGCTTTAGGGTTCGTTGGCTGATCATTCTCTAGCCTCTTCAATTGTTCATTTAGGTCTTTGGTTTTAGCTCTTTCTTGCTTTTTGATATATGCATTCAGAGCTATAAATTTTCCTGTCAGCACTGCCTTCACTGCATCCCACAATTTTGATATGCTGTGTTCTTGTTTTCATTTGTCTCTAGATATTTACCAATTTCTCTTGCAATTTCTTCTTTGAGCCACTAATTCTTTAAGGGTGTGTTTTTTAACCTCCAGATAGTTGTGAAATATCTGGTCCTTTGGAGATTATTGATTTCAAGTTGCATTCCATTATGGTCAGAGAATGTGCTTCGAATAATTTCAATCTTTTTAAATTTATTAAGACTTGTTTTGTGCCCCAGCATATGATGTATCCTGGAGAAGGTTCCATGGACACTAGAGAAGAATGTATATCCTGGTACTTTGGGATATAATGATCTATATATATCTGTTAAGTCTAATTAATTTATCCTATTGTTTAACTTCTCAATTTCCTTATTGGTCTTCTGTCTAATTGTTCTATCTACAGAAGATAGTGGTTTACTGAGCCGCCCACTATTATTGTAGATATGTCTGTTGTTCCCTTCAGTGTTGCTGATGTTTGTCTCGTGTACTTTGGAGCACCTGGATTGGGTGCACAAACATTTATGACTTTATTTCTTTCTGGTGAATTGTCTCTTTTATTAACATATAGTGTCCTTCTTTATATATTTGACTTCTTTGCATTTAAAGTTTATTTTGTCCAATTTTGGTATAGCTACCCTAGCATTATTTTGGTTGCAGTTTCTGTAGAATATTTTTTTCCATCCTTTCATTTTCAGTCTCTTTATGTTGCTGGGTCTAAGATGAGTGTCCTGTAAACAACATATGATGGGTCATACTTTCTAATCCATCTACCAGTCTGTATCTTTTAGTAGGAGAGTTCAATCCATTCACATTCCAAGTTATTACTGTGTAGGATGTTCTTGAATCAGCCATCTTATCCTTGGTTTTTATTTGTTAGATTAATTATTTTTAACCCTCTCTTTCTTTATTTCCTTTAAGTTACCCTTACTAATACTCTTCAGTTCTGTGCTCTTCTCCAGACCTCCCTCTTCTTTCTTTTATTCTCAGCTGGTAGAGCTCCCTTTAGTATGTCTTGTAGGGCAGGTCTGTTGTTAACAAAGTTTCTCAGCAATTGTTTGTCTGTGAAAATTTTACACTCTCCATCAATTTTGAAGGAGAGTTTCGCTGGATAAAGTATTCTTGGCTGGCAATTTTTCTATTTCAGAATCTTAAATATGTCAAACCACTGCCTTCTCACCTCCATGGTGCCCACTGAGTAGTCAGTACTTAGTTTTATGTTGTCTCCCTTGTATGTGGTGAATCACTTCTCTCTTGCTGCTTTCGGAACTCTCTTCTTCTCTTTAGCATTTGATAATCTAATCAGTGTATGTCTTGGAGTAGATTTATTTGGATTTATTCTATTTGAGTTTCATTGGGCATCTTTTATTTGCATATTTATGTCATTTAGAAGGGTTGGGAAGTTTTCCCCAACTATCTCTTGAAACACTTTTGCTAGCCCTTTACCTTTCTCTTCTCCATCTGGGACACCAAAGATTCTTATATTTGTTTGCTTCATGTTGTCCATCATTTCTCTGAGATCCATTTCAAATTTTTCAACTTTTTTCCCCATTTGTTTTTGTGTGCTTGCGTTCAATTACTCTGTCCTCAAGTTCATTTATCCTTTCTTCTGCCTCTTCAAATTTACTATTGTGTGTCTCTAGTATATTTTTAATTTGATCCATGGTGTCTTTTATTTCCATAAGTTCTGCTATTTTTTTGATTTACTCTCTTAATTCTTCTTCATGCTCTTATAGAGTCTTCTTGATTTCCTTTATGTCTTTATTCAACTCATTGAAGTTGTTTTGAAGATTTGTTTCTACTTTTTAAATTAATTCCTCCACATTTTGTGTCTCTTGTGGCTTTTTAATTTGTTCATTTGGCTTGTCCATATCTTCCATGTTCTTCAAGAGCTTTGTGATTTTCTGTTGGTTTTGGTGCATTTGCTTGTCTTGATAGGGTTAATTTTTGGAAATGCAAGATATCTAAGGATTTATATATAATTTGGTAAAGTTACAGCTTGCTGGAGTGCAGTTTCCCTAACCTACCAGCAGGTGGTGCTGTCAAATGAGTCTTCCTTGAACTTCTCCTGGGTGCTGGGCAGAGTCCAAACCAAGTGGGGAACCAATCAGTGCACCAATTCTCTGTGTGCTCTGGGAACTGCCCACCCTGGGGCTGTGATGTCAACCCTGAGCAGGTAGGCAGAGAGTTTGCTCAAGGGCACCTTGTAGATGGAATGTGGGCTCTGCCTACCCACTCCCTGCCTGCCTGGCTCCTGCACATCTCTGGGGTGTGGGACAGGCTCTTGATCATTGATGTGGTGCCTCTACCTTACCTGCTTTTTGCCTGGGGGGTAGAGTAAATGCTGGCTGCAGGGTTCCTTCAGGGTAGCTCTCTACTGTCTGACTGTGGAGGATCACCCCCAGCCAACTGTCAAGGGAGGTGCATGGGAGTGGAGAGCTGCTGCTCACTCCCTTGCCTGGTGGAGGTCTTGCTGCTGCTGGCTAGGAGGTGGTAGGGTGGAAACACTCTCACATTCACTTTCATGCCTTCTACTTCTAAGATATATTTTTTGAAGTACTCTTGCTCTCATGTTGTCTCTTTTGTTTCATTCTTTTTCAACTCCCCCTTTCTCTTTGCCATACCTCTACTTCATATTTTGTTTCTTGTTTATCTGCCTACCTATATGTTTGACTAACATACATAGAATTCAAGAAAAAAGTGAAAATAAAAGAATAGTGCTTGAAATTTCTTATTATTTAAAAAAATGTAACAAGCACATCTTTAAACCTGAGTTCTAAGAAGCTAGAAAGTAGAGTATGTCAATTCAGCTAAGTATAAAGCACTCTAGAAGTAATCAAGCTTCAGTAACTTTGGGAAAGAAAAATGCATAGATTCACATTGTATTTCTTATTTCTCGTATGGAAGTGAATTCATATTTCTATAGCAAACTTTGAAAATTTTCTCAATGACTAAATGTGGTGTAGCATTATGGTAATGAAACATTAATTTAGTGAAAATGTAGGATAAATAATATGACTTTAAAATAGTCAAAAGTTATTGTTATATGTGTCCTACTGTCTCTGCAGGAATGATTTAGGAAGGCTGGAAGGGGATGGAATTTAGTGGAGATAAGAGCAGAGAATATCTCGAAGTGGTGAGATACAGTTTTTCCATACTTTAGCAATTTGGAATGGGGAAGTAGTTTGAGGAAGATTAAAATTTTGTCCACAGGCTTTGCAGAGATAGCAACATAAACCAGATATAAAGAAACAGCCTTTCTTATTCCTCAAGTAATCTGTGTTCTGCTGTGCAGTAGGCACGATTATGTGCAGTTACCTGTGGCCAGTGTAACTGAATGTTAAGCCATATCTGTGACTACTCTGCTGTGCTACTTCAATGAAGATTGATTTGAAAAAAAAAATACATTTAATAGGTGGTAGGTGCTCCAGATATTATAGGGACTGCACTAGAGTGTAATGTTTAGGGACATGGCATTGGAGTAAAATATCAAAGTTCAAGTCCTGCTCTGATTTATTTAAGCTGTGTAATCTTGAACAATTTGTTTAATCTTCTAAGTCTCACTAGAAAAAGAAAACAGTATTTCAGTCTCTTCTGTGAAAAGTCTTTGCATTCTGTCACTCTAACCTGAACCTAATTGTCCCCTGGGCACTGCTCCCACCCCTCCAGACTTCTCAAGTAGATGCTATTTCCTTGAGCATAGCCCATATACTCCAACACCTGCAGGTGGGTAAGTGTCCTTCAAGCTTCTCACTGCCACTTTGAGATCGTTCTTCAGCCTTCCTCCCTATAACCCCCTAGGTCTGCATCACATGCAAAAAGACTACACTTATTGCAGTCTTCCAGATTACTTCTTTTCTTTCCTTAAAGGTTCCATTCCAGGATCATGGCTCTTCTCTGTAGTGTCACTATACATATTTTACTTGGTGATTTCAATAACTACATAAGTGATTTTTCCAATGCTTACATTTTCCGGAAAAATCTTTTTTCCTATCTGACTTCATTTACTCACTGCTATGATCATATCCTAGCCTGCATGTTAGCAGACCGACAAAGTCAAAAAGAGGGATGACCCAAATGAACGACATCAGAAATGAGAAGGGGATAATTATTACAGATCCTGAGGAAATTTTAAAAAATCATAGGAGGATTCTATAAACAACTGCATGCCAATAAGTTAGACAATTTAGAGGAAATGGACAATTTCCTAGAAACACATGGACAACTTAGACTGACCCAAGAAGAAACAGAAGACGAATCAGTCACAAGCAAAGAGCTCCAATCAGTCATCAAAAATCTACCTACAAATAAAAGCCCAGGGCCTGATGGCTTCACAGGGGAATTTTACCAAACTTTCCAAAAAGAATTGACACCATTTCTGCTCAAACTCTCAAAAATTTGAAGAAAAAGGACACCACTTAACTCATTTTATGAAGCTAATGTCACTCTGATGCCAAAACCAGATAAAGATACCACAAAAAAAGGAAAACTATAGGCAAATCTTCCTGTTGAATATAGATGCAAAAATCCTAAACAAAATACTTGCAAATCAAATCCGAAAGCACATTAAAAGAATTATATACCACGACCAAGTGGGGTTCATTCCTGGAATGCAAGGGTGGTTCAATGTAAGAAAATCAATTAATGTAATTCAACACATTAACAAATAAAAAGAGAAAAATCAAATGATCATCCAGATACTGAAAAAGCATTTAACAAAATTCAACATCCATTTTTAATTAAAAAAAAAAAACACACTACAATAGATAGGAATTGAGAGGAAATCTTCCTTAATATGGTAAAGGGCATATATGAAGCACCCACAGCCAGCATAGTACTCAATGGTGAGAGGCTGAATGCCTTCCCCCATGACTGGGAATGAGACAAGGATGCCCACTGCTACCTCTATTATTCGACATTGTGTTAGAAGATCTAGCCAAAGCAATCCAGAAACACAAAGAAATAAAATGTAGCCAAGTTGGAATGGAAGGAGTAAAACTGTCATTATTTGCAGATGATATGTCTTGTATTTGGAAAATCCTAAGAATTCAACAACAAAGCTACTCAAGCTAATAAAACCAATTCAGCAGAGTGGCAGGAGACAAGATTAATGCACATAGGTCAGGAATGTTTCTATATATTAGAAATGACCCAACAGAAGAGGCAATAAAAAAAAAATTCCATTCACAATAGAAACTAAAAAAATCAAGTAACTAGAAATAAACTTAATCAAGGATGGAAAAGACTTCTACACAGCAAATTACAAAATTTTACTAAAAGAAATTTAAAAAGGGGCCTAACTATGTGGAAAAACATTTTGTGCTCATGGATAGGAAGCCTAAACATTGTTAAGATGTCAATTCTACCCAAACTGATCTACATATCCAATGCAATTCCAATCAAAATTCCAGCAACCTACTTTGCAGACTTGTAAAAGTTATTTATCAAATTTATACGGAAGAGAAAGGGGCCTTAAATTGCCAAAAACATCCTTTAAAAGAACAAAGTGGGAAGGCTTACAATTCCAGACTTTGAAGCCTACTATAGAGCTACAGTGGTCAAAACAGCAGGTATTGGCATAAAGATAGACATATTGATCAATGGAATTGAATTGAGAGTTCAGAAATAAATTCCCATATACATGGTTAGCTGATTTTTTAAAAGGCCCCAAATCAACAGAACTGGTACAGAACAGTCTCTTCAACAAATGGGACTGGGAGAAATGGATAGCCATAACCAAAAGAATGAAAGAGGATCCCTACCTCACACCCTATAAAAATTAACTGAAAGTGGATCAAAGACCTCAATATAAGAGACAGCATAATAAAACTCATAGAATATAATATAGGGAAACATCTTCAGGACCCAGTAATAGGAGGTTGTTTCTTAGACCTTACACCCAAAGCACAAGCAATGAAAGTAAAAATAAATAGGAACTCCTCAAAATCAAACTTCTGTGCCTTAAAAATTTTTGTCAAAAAGGTGAAGAAGCAGCCAACTCAATGGGAGAAAATATTTGGAAATCATATATCTGATAAGAGACTGCTATCCTGCATATATAAAGAAATCCTACAACTAAACAACAGTAGTACAACAGCCCAATTATAAAATGGCCAAAATATATGAAAAGGTATTTTTCCAAAGAGGAAATACAAATGCTTAAAAAACACATGAAAAAAAATGTTCATCTTCACTAGCTATTAGGGAGACACAAATCAAACCTCAACAAGATACCATCTCACACAAATATAAAAGGCTGTCATTAAACAAACAGGAAACAATAAAAGCTGGAAAGTTTGTGGAGAAATCTCTTATTCATTGCTGGTTGGAATGTGTAATGGTACAGCCACTGTGGAAGACAGTTCGGCAGTTTCTCAGCAAACTAGATATTGAATTACCCTATAATCTAGCAATTCCACTTCTCAGTATATGCCCAGATGATTTGAAAGCAGTGACAAGAACAGACATTTGTACACCGATGTTCATAGCAGCATTGTTCACAGTTGCCAAGAGATGGAAACAATCCAAGTGACCTTCAAAAGACTACTGGATAAACAAAATGTGGTATATACATACGATGAAATACTATGTAGCAATAAGAAGCAACAAGGGCTTGAAACATATGGCAACATGGATGAATCTTGAAGATATAATTCTAAGTGAAATAACTCAGACGCAAAAGGAGAGCTATTGTATGTTACCACTGCTATGAACTTTCTGAACAATGTAAAATAAATGTCTTATAATGTAGAATACTGGGGACTTAGTGATAGACAGAAGCTTGTGAGGGGGAATGATAATCTAATATGTTCAGATATGTTAAGGATGGTGAATTCAAAGGTATGGGAATGGATGGGGTGATGATTGTTTGTTAATGGGATTTTAAGTATGAGAGCTCTATTGAAGGCCAATAGTATTGAAAGGGGTTGTTTAAAGGCATGTTTTCCACAGATCAGCATCACAAATATAGATAGATGCTTACAAGGTACATTTCTAAGGTAGGATACTAGCACAGAGAGTTGAAAACAGAAGGGTATATGGGAAAAATCTACCTATTGCATATTAGGAACCATAGTTAATAGGAATACCTTACTGGTATCACACAAATACTAGGAACAAATAATTAAGGGCTAACATAAATAAATAAATAAATAAATAAATAAATAAATAACAACCAAAAAAAGTGAATGTAAGAGTTAGCATCTTGAGAGGGGATGTGTTCTCTGAGGAGACATCATGAAGAGGTGTAGGACAATAATATCCTAGATCAAGAACTAGCAAGAAGCCAGGGAACAACCACTGGAAAATTGTTGCATGGAGTACCCAGGATGTTGTCAGGACAAGGGAGGATAAAAACAGTAGCCAAAAAACAGTATGGAACTCTTTAGACAAATAGCTAGAAGCAAGTGTACTGTAAAAGGCAAGCACAAATCATCAAGGACTTGCTGATATCAGTACCAATTGCCAGTAGTTTACTATCCAACATCAGATCTGAAGTGAATATAAGACCCATAAACAAGAAACAGAACAATTGGCCCAATGCCATGAAGGTCAGATACAGACTTGGAAATTAACCGTAAGGCCGAACTACTTGAAATGTCTCTCAGATCCAGTATGCATGCAAAGCCGAGGTACCAGGAGCTTCTATTTATTACCTGCTGAATCCAGAGCTACACAGACAGGACAGCCTCCCTAAAGATTTAGAGCCCAGTAGCTAAGACATCAGCACACACAGTATTTTATTGAGCTGCAAAGCATTTACAAATCTGGGCTACATGCTAAGGCATAAAGAATAAATATTAGACACGGCCCCCTCTCTAAAAGTTATTTGAAAAAGAGAAAGACTGGAAGAAAGAAAATGCTTAATTCTGGACAGCTGCAGTTTCTGTGTAGAATATGCACTTACACCATGGTGGAAAATTTTTGTTTTTCTTAAATAATTTAACCAACAGGAATATACATAAAATGGACAACCGTTTTTGAGTGCATGTGCCCACTGTGTGGCTATGCAGATGAATGTGACAGACCGTAGGGTGGAATGACAAAGAGAATAGACTTTGGAGCAGCACCATTTTGGTTCAAAGCCTGACTCCATTCCTTACCAGTCATGTGACATTGGGCAAGTTCCATAATTCTTTTATCCCTGGTTTCATATAGATTAAATATATTAGTAATTGCAACGTTGTTATCATGTATACCAGGCATATGGTAAGTGTCTAATAATTGTAGGCCCTTATTGTTTTTATGATATTACCTAAGAGATAGAAAAGCTGTCTCCTTCATAGACTAAACCACAATAATTCTTTTGGGTTCAGTGAAGAGCATAATAAAACCAGATTATTTATGAGTGCAATCAAATGTTTTTGCATAAAAACTAAAACACAGGATAATTTAAATAAATGTCTCTAAGTGAAAAATGCAAATGCCAGGAAGGTTGGTCAATTTGGGTTATCAGATTTCATTATTTTGATGCTATGCTACAAGCTCATTGAACTCAATTGCTAAATTAGGAGTATTTCTGATTCTCTCAACACATCACCCATACGAGAAAATTGAGTCTACACCTGAAACTTGTCTTACTTTGCTGAGAGTGGTTGGCAATTGAGTAGACCACTGGAGCATCACTAACTGAATTGTAGCCCTGACTTTTCCTCCAAGACTCAATTTTCAAGTCTGGAAGATGATGAAATCTCACCAGAAATCAGTAGGATTCCTAGATTTTCACCTAGCTCATGCACTTAAAGATTTTCTCACTTGTTTTCTAATTTCCTAAATGTCTCTTGTTAAATTATGTTTTTCAGGTAGAATTTGTTTTAATGTACTGAGTGTGTTACCATCCTCTTGTTTTTTCCTCCCTATCTAATAAAGAGGAAACTTTGTTGCTGTCTTTCTTTTGATTTATGTAGATTTAACATAAGTATGTTTTGCAATATGTATTTCAAAAAGTTTATTTTTTTTCTATTATTTCTTGTTCTGACATCATTCTCACAATTTTATGCACTTTCATTGAATCCTTCCTTAGACATTTTTTTAGAAGATATTTAGCTTGATTTTAGAAAAACCCTGTAGATAAAGCAACTTTGTTTTCTGAAGTTGCTCTATTCATTTTTGTTGGGTGCTCTCTCTTGTTTTATCTGTAATGTGTTTTATCAGCTAGAGACCTTTCTGTAAGTTTCAGCAATTCATTAATTCACCCCAACCAAACATGTATACTTGACCCTCATTAGTCACATCTTTACATTCCATTATTTAAAAATTTGCCTACTCTCTAAAATTTATTCAAAGCCCCCAAATCAATATGTGCTGCACTTTTAATCATTTGCAAACATCTGCAAAGCAGGGATAAATGTTGAGTTGCCCAATGCACATGCTCCCAGCTGAGGCTGAACAGGGCAATGCTCTGCCTTCTTGTTTCCTCTCTCATGTCGTAAACAAGTGTCCTTTTTGTGATATGTGTAGTGCTTTTCTGTTGGCTATTTCACTGTTTCTGTGCTTTCTTTTGGTGACTTCACTGTCTAAAATGCCCCCAAAGTGTAGTGCTGAACGGCTGCCTGGCGCTCCTAAGCCCAAGGAGGCTGTGATGTGCCTTGTGGAGAAAACATGTGTGTAGGATGAGCTTTGTTCAGGAATGAGTGGTAGTACTGTTGGCCATGAACCCACTGTTAATGAATCAACAAGGTTATGTAATGATGGGTGATGAAAACGTGGAGACCAAAGGCTCACAGAAACTTAATTCTTTCTTTCCCCTAGAAGCATTGGTTTGGCATTTGCTTTAATTGTGTTCACAGAAATTTCATAGAATTTAACTACCACAGATAATGAGAATCAAATATTTATATAATATATATCAAATATATATATATGTATACATATTTGGAGAGAAAGATTGAAAGTGATTTAATTATTATTTCAATTGATGCAAAACGAGAAAACTATAAGTCAGAAACTAGATCTTGTAACTGAAATCTGTTGTTTTTCAGATAAAAGAAACCTATCTAGCTATGTTCTTGTTAAATATTATATAAGCATTAATTATCAAAGAAGTTTTGGAGTTGTTGGGAGGTTCAGAAAAAAAGCCTAGTATTTATAACCAAAACTAGGAAATTGTTGAACATAATTAATAAATAACTGTCAGAGATAAAATTATCTTAAGATTGGCTTTTATATCAGCAAGCTATACAGATTTTCTTTCACCTCATTCATTTAAGTAGTTTGTTATAATTCTTCCCCATCTTTCATTTGTTTTTTCGAATACCTAATAATTCATCTGACATGTATTCCAGCTTTTAAAAATT
Organism: Choloepus didactylus; assembly: GCF_015220235.1. Taxonomy (NCBI): domain Eukaryota; kingdom Metazoa; phylum Chordata; class Mammalia; order Pilosa; family Megalonychidae; genus Choloepus; species Choloepus didactylus. The sequence continues at coordinate 185,501,786 of NC_051309.1, read as the reverse complement.
GAGTCACCATGAATGATTCTTAGAGATTATTTGAAATTAACTAGGAAGAATAATCTTTCAAGTTCCACCATATTTCCATCAGAAAATTGCCTTTTGAACTCAGTTACCAATAAAAGAGGAAAATATTCTAATATCCTAGTTGACATAAGTTTTCCCACTAACTTTTAAAGATTAAACAATTCCACAGATGGATCAGTTTGGAAAGATGTTATTTCATCTTTATGAACAAAAACAAAGAAAATGTGTCAAACTGTCTACAGCTATGACTTAAGGAAAGGAGTATATATTGTTGAAGTCTCGGTTTGCCACTGAACAGAACCATGCTATGCTCCCCAGTATTTCTACAAAATTAGATTGCAACAAACCTAATACCTGAAATATTAGGATGATTAAGTTTTACAGTTAAATGACTTATTGCATTGAATTCTTTCTTCTCTTTGCTGTAGTCACCCCCACCCCAACCCCACCACACTACACTGGGTTGTCTTGTTTCCCAGACCAAGCTGCTCCCCACCCCACTCCCCTGTAGCCTATTATATCTGAATTGCAGTTGTGAATGGAGCACATGATTTTTCTGAGGAAGCTCCTGAACAGCAGTATATGGATCAGCAGATGCAAATAGATGCTGGCAAGGAGATTGTATCAACTATCTCTACATGAATGGAAAGTTCAGCACTTATCCAGCAGAGATTCCTGCTACAACTATTTGAACAATTTTATCATAAAAGATTGTATCATGTTCCATTCTGCCTTCTAAAAATCTCATCACAAGTAAATAAATAAATAAACCCTGTGTAATATGAAAACTAAAGCTAAATTGGAATCCTTGCTGCAGTTTGAAAATTTTTTTACAGGTCATGTAAATAATTGATCAAAAGTTTCAACATTGCTACAAAAACACAGAAAACCAAGGCTCATGCAGCAGTTTATCATGTGAGTGTATTAGAGTTGATGGTTTTTTCCCACTCTCATAATAATCTATCTCCTCAAAACAGACCAATTACATAGTATTCACGCTCTAGCAAGTGATCTGTAAAATTAACAATCCAATCACCTGTATATACAGGCTCTAAAGTTTATTGCAGCTTTTTTGTGGGATATCTATTTAGTTAATGTAACTCCTGACTTTTCTGACATAACTCCACCCAATTCTCAGGCTTTTCTGGTGGGTTTATTCACAGTAGAATGCTAATAACATTTTGCTTATATCAAAATTAAAGGGCATTAATCAATGAAATGAGGAAAGAAAGATGAAAATATTAATTTGTGTAACTGGCAAAGTTCCATGTCCATATGGTGGCGGCTTAATGAATAAGACAGTAATGATGAGGATACCGACACAGATGGAAGTAATGATGATGTGAACCACACAATATTCTGTGTAAATGATAAGAAGAAAATCTGCCCAAGCTCTAAATCATTGAGGTTTGGAGGCCCTTTCCTTGTGTATTGCTGCTTATAAGCACTGCTGTGTATAAATGCATTTAATTTCATCCAATTTTGTATAATAAGGACAATGTAAATGTGGACTCAAAGGTTGGTGATGCATTTTTGTATATATTTCCTCTCTTACTGCAAATCATAAAATATCAAAAAGACAAAAAGTAATTTATATTTTTTAAAAAAATCTTCTCTAATTAAGGAGCAGGAAGGAAGTTCAGTACTACAAAGAGTGCATGTTATTTTCTAAAGTCAAAAATAACTTAAGAAATGGAAGATTTTACCTGTCACAGAGCAAGCCCTGACTCATTTTATGAAGACTGAATCTCACACACTTATGAGGCTTTATAGGAGTCTTGCTGCTGTCAGAGGATCTCAGCAGGTATTAGCTTCCTGCTGGGGATTTGATCATTTCTCCTCCTTTATGTTTCTTTTAATAGAAAGGGGAAGGGGGGCTCCACTAGACACAAAAAGTTTTAAAGAAAACGTATTTTCAAGATTGAATAGATTTAAAGCTTTACATATGCATATATGTAAAACATTTTGTATGTGTAAAATTAGTGAGTACCTCAGAATAATTAATAAAACAAATTTAGAGGAAATTAGAAGTTTTAGCCTATATCTGTGTCCTCAGATAACAACATTCTCACATGTACACCTACAACTTGAGATCAGATCTCATAAAATTAAGACCATTTTCCATTCTTCTAAATTATCAATCTTATTTAGTTTTGAGCAATGGAAGTTTCTGTTTTGTTTTGTTTTGTTTTTAATACCAATAAGACAACATTGGTTTCTAAGAATGAATGGGCCCAATTCCTTCACTCTAGTTAGGAGTGCAAGGATGATGAATTTACAATTCAATAAAAATAAAGCCTCAAACATCTCCTTTGTGCTAAGTAGGTCCCAAGATGGTGGGAAAGCCTTCCTATAATCCACTTCATTTCTTAGATTTCAAGATAAACTCAGAGACATTAGATGGGCACATTAGATGAGTCAAACATGACCTGAAACAGTAGCAAAATAAGGCAACCCCTATATGAGCACTTTGGGGAATTCAGAAGATCTCTTTATGCAACAGCACCTCCTTTCTTGTCCTGACAGAAGCTAATCCTCATTGAAAGTAAATTTCTTTTGGTTAAGGCACTGATGTTCCCATAAAAACTCACACATTTTTTAAATCTTGTGACTGATGTCTCCAAAGAAATTGGCAAAAATTAGGCCATTTCTTCTTGGGGTTGATGGAGAAGCTGTTGCCTCAATTTCCTGCAGTTCAAGCTAGCATATTGTTGTGGTAGGCCATTCAAAGTCAAGGACTGGCAACTTTTTCAGTAAAGAATGGAATAGTAAATATTTTTATCTTTGTGGTCCTTATGACCCTATGTTTAAGTTTGCTAAAGCTGCCATTATGCAAAATACCAGAAATGGATTGACTTTTCTAAAGGGGAATTATTAGGTCACAAATTTACAGTTCTGAGGCTATAAAAGTGTCCAAACTAAGGCTTCAACAAGAGGAAACCTTCACTGAAGAAAAGCCAATGGTGTCTGGAACACCTCTGTCAGCTGGGAAGGCACGTGGCTGACATCTGTTGGTTCTTTGCTTCTGGGTTGCATTTCAAAATGGCTTTCTCCAAAATGTCTCTGGGTTTCTCTTAGCTTAGCATCTCCAAACATGCTTCTGTCTGCATCTCCAAGCATATGTAAGCCTCAGCAAGCATCACTTAGGTGTTTTTGTCTTCTTTGCTCTCTATATGAGCTCCCTTTAAAGGACTCCAGTGATCTAATCAAGACCTACCCTGAATGGGTGGGGTCAAATCTCATGGAAACATTCAATCAAGAGGTCACACCCTAATCAAAAAGAATAATAACTCTGCTCCCACAAGATTGCATTAAAGCATATGGCTTTTGAGAGGGACATAGTATACCCAAACTGGCATAGTCTCTTTTGCAACTATGTAACTCTGCTGTTGTAGCAGGCAACCATTCATAGAAAAAACAAAACCAAATCATGGTTGTGTTTCAATAAAACTTTCTTTATGTGTATTGAAATTTTAATTTCATATAAATTTCACATCACAATATATTATTTATTTTTCAATTTTTTCAACCATTTAAAAATGCAAAAATCATTCTTAGCTTGGGGACCCAACAAAGAGTCAGCAGGGAGCTAAGATGGTGGCATAGAGAGGAGTGGAAGCTAAGTGTGTCCCCCTGTAACAACTAAAAAAACCCAGAAACAACAAGTAAATAATCTGGAATAAATGCAGGGGAACAAACGTGTCCGCCCACTCATCATACACCAACCTGAATTGGGAGGAATGCCCAAGATCACAGCATAAAATCTGTAAGTAAAAACTGCAGATCCAAGTCAGGAGACCCCCTCCCCCCCACAGCCCAAGCTGCAAAACCTCATGGTTCCAGAGAGAAGCTCTCTCCCAGCAAGTGAATATAGCTCTGTTGAGCTCCAACTGGGGTTTTAATTAGTGAATGTGAACTGCTCACTATAAGCTATGAATCCCCAACAAGCAGACAAAGGCTTTGGGTGAAGACTGACCTTGGAAAGCCAGAAGGTCACTGTGAACTAGCTCTGAAGGAGACTTTCTGTTTCTTTTTCAGCTCAGTGGAGAAAGCCTCAGCCACTTTCAATTCCCAGTGCTCTGACCCAGGCAAGGGTGGAGATAGCACAGGCAGAGAGAGACCATTGAAATGCTAGTGACCTCCCCCTAGGGGGTCTATCTTCTCTAAGAGGAAATGGGTGGGGCCCAGTTCTACTACCTGCCTTCCATTCAGAACCAGACCCCAGAGCCTGGGGGAAAACAGCCACAGGCCACACCTCCTTACATTAGTCTCGAGTTACAGGCTGACAGGTGCCACCTGCTGGGCAGAAAAGCACAGTGACCCAAGGAATCATAGGGTGTACTAATTTTCTTAGACACACCCTCGGGGAAACTAGATACTGAATATTTCTTCCTTTTGGGACTTGAGCCCATTCTGGTCTGGGAAAACCTGGATTGGGGTAACCAAGGAAACCATGCCTTGACAACAGAAAACTACAACATACACTAAGAAAAATGAAGTTATGGCCCAGTCAAAGGAACAAACTTACACTTCAACTGAGATACAGGAATTGAAATAACTAATAATAAGTCAAAAAGTTTAGGGAAGATATGGTGAAAGACCTGAACCATATAATGAAAACACAGGACATACATGAGGTAGAAATTGAAAGTTTGAAAAACCAACTGGCAGAATCTATGGAAATTAAAGGCACAACACAAGAGATGAAAGACACAAAGGAAACATACAACAGCCGATCTCAAGAGGCAGAAGAAAACACTCAGGAACTGGAGAGCAAGGCACCTGAAAGCCGACACACAAAAGAACAGATAGAGAAAACAATGCAAAAATATGAGCAACATCTCCAGGAACTTAAAGACAAAACAAAAAGCAAGGATTTACGTGTCACTGGTGTCCCAGAAGGAGAAGAGAAAAGGGGCAGAAACAATGATAGAGGAAATAATCAATGAAAATTTCCCATCTCTTATGAAAGACATAACATTGCGTATCCACAAAGTGCAGCATACCCCAAACAGAATAGATCTGAATAGGCCTACACCAAGACACTTAATAATAAGATTATCAAATGTCAAAGATAAAGAGAGAATCCTGAAAGCAGCAAGAGAAAATCTATCCATCACATACAAAGGAAGCTTGATAAGACTATGTGTGTATTTCTCAGTAGAAACCATGGGGGCAAGAAGGAAGTGGGGTGATATATTTAAGATACTGAAAGAGAAAAACCACCAACTAAGAATCCTATATTCAGCAAAACTATCCATCAGATATGAGGGAGAGCTTAAAATATTCTCTGACAAACAGACAATGACAGAGTTTGTGAACAAGATACCTGCTCTACAGGAAACACTAAAGGGAGCACTGAAGACAGAAAGGAAAAGACAGGAGTGAGAGGTTTGAAAAACAATTTTGGGAGATAGTAGCACAGCAATGTAAGTACACTGAAAAAAGATGACTGTGAATATGGTTGAAAGAGGAAGGCTGGGACCATGTGGGACACCAGAACAAAAGATGAAAGATAAAGACTGGGACTGTGTAACTCAGGGAAACCTAGGGTGCTCAATGATTGTAATAAAAGGTACAGATATGTTTTTACATGAAGTAGAACAAATGAAGGTCAATGTGGCAAGGTGTCAAAAATAGGGTGGGATTGGGGGGAAATACAATCAATGCAAACTAGAGGCTAGAATTAACAGAAACATTGTATTATGCTTCCTTTAATGTAACAAAGGCAATATACCAAAGCTAAATTCATATAGGAGGGTGGGGAATAGGGGAAGGGTATGGGATTCCTGGCATTGGTGATGTTGTCTGACTCTTTATTCTACTTTAGGTTAATGCTATCTTTCCTTTTGTCACTTTCTAGTTATCAAGTTTTATTTTTCTTATTTGTTTGTTTTTCTCTCTTTCTCTTTTCTTTTTCTTTTGCCTCTCTGCCTTCTTTGACTCTTCCTCTGTCTTTGTGGAAAAAATGGAGATGTCCTTATATAGAGTGTGGCGATGATGCTCAATACATAAATTGGTGACTATACAGGGAACCAATGATTGTTTACTTAGGATGGAATGTATAGTGTGTGAACAAAACCATCTTAAAAGGAATGGGTTGATGAACAAAACTTGAGAGCACTACACTGAGTGAAATAAGACAGACACATAAAGGCAAACATTGAGGGTCTTACTGATATGAACTAATTAAAATATGTAAACTCATAGACATGAAATATAAGTTACCAGGACATAGAAATGAGGCTAAAGAATGGAGAGCGGTTGCTTATTATGAGTAGAATGTTCAACTAGGGTGAACTTAAATGTTTGGAAGTGGACAGGGGTGATGGTAGCATGTTGAGAATAACTAACAGTGCTGAAAGGTGTGCAAAGGTGGTGGAAAGGGTAAGCTCAGTCATGTATGTCACCAGAAGGAAAGTTTGAGGTTAAAAGATGGGAATGTATAAAACAGTGAGTCTTGCAGTGGACAATGTCTGTGATTAACTATACAAATATTAGAAATCTCTGTCACAAACTAGAACAAATGTGTGTCACTATAACTGGAAGTTAATAATAAAGAGGCATATAGGGAAAAAATATATACCTATTGCAAACTATATACTACAGTTAGTAGTATTTTAACATTCTTTCATCAACAGTAACAAATGTAGTATACCAACACTATGAATCGATAAGGGAAGGGGGCATGGTTAGGGGGATGGGTGGGAGGATCTGAGTTTCCTTTTTTTTTTGTCTTTATTTCTTTTCTGGAGTAGTGAAAATGTTCTAAAAATTGAAAAAAAATTAATTTTGTTGATGGATGCACAGCTGTATGGTGGTGCTGTGGGCAATTGATTGTACACTTCAGATCTTTGGATAGTTGTATGGTATCTAAACAATCTCAGTAAAAAAAAAAAAAGAGTGAGAGAGAGTCAGCAGGCCAGATTTGGCTCAAGGGCAGTAGTCTGCAGAATCCTGCTTTAGGTATTAGGACCTTGCTTTAGTCTGCTAGGCTGCTTGAATGCAATATACCAGAAATGGGCTGGTTCTTAGCAATGGGAATTTATTAGTTTATGAGCTTATGGTCCTGAGGTCATGAAAATGTCCAAATCTAGGCATCATCAAGATAATACCTTCTTCCTGAAGTCAGGCTGCTGGTGGTCCTGGACTCCTCTGTACCATGGCGAGGCTCATGGTGGCTTGGTCTCTCTGTGGGTCTCTCCCTTTTCTTCCAGGTTTTGTTGCTTCCACCTTCTGGTTTCAGTGGCTCCCTCTCTGTTTCTGTGGCTTTCTCTCTTAGTTTCTGTGTCCTCCTCTCTGTGTTCTGTCTGAATCATCCTCTCTTATAAAGGTTTCCAGTAAGAGGATTCAGGGTAGGTCTCATCCTAAATTCCTACTCACTGAAAGATCCTACATACAATAGGTCCACATGCACAGGAATGGATCAACTTTAAGAACATACTTTTCTGGGGTCCATAAAGCCTCAAAACCATCACAGACCTCAAATTTAACATGTCTAAAATAGAACCCTTGAGTTCCCCACTCCCCACTCCAACAAAAGTTCTCCTGACCCCTCATCCTTAATACCCGACAACTCAGTAAATGTTGTTTGTTTGATTGTTCAAACCGAGAACTTCATGTTTCCCTTACATTCTAAATCTAACCCTTCAAGATACCTTTCAGAATTCTCCCACTTTTCACCAACTGGATCCCTGTCACACTTTTTAAGCCACCATCATGTCTCACTTAGACTATTGAATTAGGTGGCCCTACTTCTATTATTACCAAATTCAATTTATTCTCTGCCTAATCCTGAAAGAACTTTCTAAAGCATAAATAATCCTGTATTGTACTCTTCTTTTTAAATCCCTTTTATGGCTTCCCATCTCAGGCAGAAGGAAAACCTAAGTCCATACTGTGTCCTATGAAGAACTTTATGTCTTGATCCCTCTGCTACCTTTACCTCTTCTTTTCTCATCTCCACTCTGCTCCAGTCAAACAGGCCTCCCTATTATTTCTAGAATGCTCAATCACAATCCTTCTTTCAGGTCTTCTCATTTTATGTTGCCTCTCTCTGGAGTGATCTTTCCTCAGAGATTGGCATGACTCACTCCCTTATTATTGAAAAGGCTTCTCTGACCAACATATATAAAATAACACCTCCCATTATGTTCTAGTTTGCTAATGCTGCCGGAATGCAAAACACCAGAGAAGGATTGGCTTTTATAAAAGGGGGTTTATTTGGCTACACAGTTACAGTCTTAAGGCCATAAAGTGTCCAAGGTAACACATCAGCAATCTAGTACCTTCACTGGAGGATGGCCAATGGTGTCCGGAAAACCTCTGTTAGCTGGGAAGGCACATGGCTGGCATCTGCTCCAAAGTTCTGGTTTCAAAAAGGCTTTCTCCCAGGATGTTCCTCTCTAGGTTTCAGTTCCTCAAAAATGTCACTCTTAGTTGCACTTGGGATATTTGTCCTCTCTCAACTTCTCCAGAGCAAGAGTCTGCTTTCAACGGCCGTCTTCAAACTGTCTCTCATCTGCAGCTCCTGTGCTTTCTTCAAAGTGTCCCTCTTGGCTGCAGCTCCTCTTCAAACATCACTCACAGGTGCACTGTGTTCCCTCTGTTACGTCAGCTCATTTATACGGCTCCACTGATCAATTTAGACCCACCCCTGAATGGGCGGAGCAACACCTCCATGGAAATTATCCAATCAGAGTCATCACCCACAGCTGGGTGGGGCGCATCTCCAAAGAAATCTAATCAAAACTGATAACGTCTGCCCACACAAGATTACCTCAAAGATAATGGTGTTGGGGGATACAATACATTCAAACTGGCACACATTATCACTTATAATTTCATTATCCTGTTTATTTTTCTTTATGGTATGCGAAGGTTAATTTCATGTGTCAAATTAACTAAGTTATGGTGTCCACTTGTGTGGTCAAGCACTGGCCTGACTGTTACTGTATGGATACTTCATGGTTGAATTTATATCATTTGTCAATTGATTCTATCTATGGCTGACTGCATCTCCATTCTTAGAGCCAGATGTGAGCATTTTAGAAGTCAGAAAGACTTCAGCCAGTCACCTTCTCCTGAAAAATTTAATGTCACCTTCATTGGAGTTTCCAAATTGTGTCCTGCCCTATGAAATTTGGACTTGCCAATTCCCACTGTTGCATGAACCAATTCCTATAATAAATCTCTCTATATTTACATATAAATATACATATTATACAAATATATAATTACATGATACAAACACATACACACACACACACACACACACACACACACCCTGTCAGTTCTGTTTCTCTGGAGAACCCTACCACCAACAATGAGATACTTCTTGACTTATGACATTTATTTCTTTAATTTCCTTAATTTCTTATTTTCCTGTCTTTTTCTTCCAAAATGTAGACTCCACAGTTGCAGAGATTTTGTTTTTCTCTTGACTACCATTCCCAAGGTGGTAGAATACTGGTTGGTTGAATGAATGAGCAAATCAATTAACGATGAATGAGTGAAATGACTGAGGGATTGTTAAATAGAATAGGAGCAAATGGAGATAATATTAGACCAGTCAGTCACTTATTTGGGGATAGTCTCTTCCTCATTTATCATGGAAACCAATAGAGACAGCATGGCAGAGAGGCTAACAGCACAGGTTTTGTGTGAAACCACATTTCTTTTCCCATCTCCACTTCCTCTCCAGTTATCTACATATTTAAAGAAATTACTTAGCAATGTTGACCACAATTATAAACCGGGGATATCTATTATTCTCAAAATGAATTGAGCATTTTATATAAACTCCTAAGTACAATGCCTATTAATTCATTCAAAACAAATAATAACTGTAAATATTATTGAAAGACCACCTGTATTCACCCATGTTACTTTTATTCAAATGTTGAGAAACACATGCAATGAAAGATAGACAATTGCAAAAGCTGAAAATAGGAAGGCCTATTAGATTAGAATAAAAACTTGGAGAGAGGCAAGTATAATTAGAAAGTTAAAGAATAATAATCATCACTATGTTGATATGCGGATATTCCTTCTATTAACACATATTAGGTGCTTATGGTCCAGCACCACTCTAAGCACTGTATCTTTCTAGTGGAAATACAAAAATAAATTTTTGTTTGGGAGGAGCATTAGATTCCCCTGGGTAGCAAGATCCATTTTTTACATTCTTTACATTTCTAGAATACATTTTTCTAAAATATAAATGGAATCCATTTTTGCCCTCTCCCCAAAAGCTCCCCAAAGCTTATTATCTTGAATTAAAAAAGAAAGCTAACAAATCTGGCATGATTTGTTTTCCTAAAGCTATTAAGTCTAAATTTCAAGAGTTCCAAAACTGTAGTGTACATTAATGTCACAATAAGGGTAAGGGGGGAGAGCTTATAAAAAAAATGTAGGTACCTGGATTCCCCTTGACCTTCAAGTTTCTGATTCAGAAGATGGAACCCAGGAATGCACAATTTTTTTCTAAACACTCCCCCTTCCTCCCTCACCTCATTCCCTGGAGACTCCCATCTACTTTTTTCTCTGCAGATTTGCTATTTCTAGCCATCTCTTCTATGTGCTGTCATACAATATTTGCTCTTATGTGCCTTGCATATTTCACTGAGCATAATGTTTTCAGGGTTCTTCCATGTTGCAGCATGTCTCATGACTTCAGTCTTTCTTATGGCTGAATAATATTCCACTGAGTGTATGTACCACATTTTGTTTATTTATTCATTTGTTGATACTCACTTGGGTTATTTCCATCTTTTAGCTGTTGTGAATATTGCTGCTAAAAAAATTGGTATACAGGTATAAGTCTGAGACCATGTTTTCACTTTCTTTGGGTATATACCTAGAAATAGAACTGCTGATTCATACGGTAAGCAATATGTGTTTTTAACATCAGCTCAAGTGATTCTAATGTTTAGTTACCATCTTGGAGAAACACTAGTCTAATTATGTAAAGTAGGTAAAGAAAAGAAAAAAAATTAAAACATTATTTCTAAATTAAATATTTTACAAACAGTAAATTTTTAGCATTTCAATTGATAACTAAATTTACCTGCTATGATTAACCAATAATATAATAAAATATATAATATAATATAATATAATATAATATAATATAATATAATATAATATACTATACTATATAACATAATATAAAGATTAAGGCCACACTACAGCAGTAATATGATCCTATCTGTTATTTGAAGAACTTCTCTATAATAATGATTCTGTGGACCATACTATAGGTGTTGTTTTTGTTGTATTGTTTGTTTAGGAGACTAAGAATGGTGGTCTCATTAAGAACTATATCGTATCACAATTATGTTTATGGAGGCTGGAAAACTAAAAACTGTGTTTCAGTTTTAGCTTATTGCTACTAATTCTCATTTTAAAAGTATATATGATGAATATCAATAGCACATAAGAAAAACCTCAATCTCCTTTCCTCTAGCTTTCTCTTCTCTTTGGATGGCTCATAAGAGGTAGAGAAATAAAAAAGAAAACTGAAAGTTTTATAGAGTTTAGGAAAGGGCCATTGGTATGAAATGACTGTCACACTTCACTTTCACTAGTTGAGAAATAATAATTGCCGCTTAACGGTTGACAGGTTGGAATCAAATTTTACAGTCTAGAAGTTTGGGGGCAAGGGGCAGGGGATGGCAACCAAGAATGACTGTCAGCAAAAGTTCACTAATGTCTTGCAAAGGGTGGAACACGCAAACGCCCACGAACTGCCTGCCTTGAAAAGGATTTTCTTGCTGTGAAAAGATACAGAGGGCTTGTATTCATTTTTTTAATGAATTACAGTTTTTAGATTTTAATTTTTCAAATACTGGATTACAAGAAAAATCAAGGTAAAGGGAGTCTTCATACCATTAAATTTTCTTCATTAGAGAATTTCTCCGATCCTTCCAAGAAATCTGTGTAACTGGACAGTATCTAATACATAGATATAAAAGGAAACACATTTTCTACTTTTTAGTTAATAAAAGATGAAATATTTTTCCAGCCTTGGATTAAAGGTTTAGCTACCATTATAAGAAGATTTTTTTATAAAAGTATTTTAATATTTTGAAAGTAAACTAGGACATCCTGCTTTGGGGAGCGTGTTCTCTTTTACCATGATATTTTCTACATGAACATTGTACATAGTTGGTAGATAACTGAAATTAATATGACCAAATATTTCTGGATATTGGATAACCTGTAGTCATTTTATAATTATACCTGTAATTCTAGTAATGAATAATATTTAAAATTTTCCAAATAATTTGTGTTCTTGCAAAAATTTTAAATTTACACAATGAACCTACAGATTATAATTCTGGTTTCTTCATCTGGGACAGCATATATATGAAGCAAGCAATTACCATGTACCTTCTGTGATGTCTGTAGAGTCATTGCATTGATCTCTTCCCCAAACAACTACTAATGGTTTAACATTTTATACACTCTAAAGCATAAACCTAATTTTTTATTTCTTTAAAGAACAATGTCAAGAGGGGGACTATTTTGGCAATATCAAAAGATCATTGTAATTTACAACAATTTTGAAGAAACTAGATAGGGGTTTGGTGATTTAAAGAGAATCAGACTTTTAAAAAAAACATTTTTTGATATATAGTTAGTGAATCACAGTAAGAAGGCTAATTCTGTTTAGACTAACAAATACATGGAAGATAGCATCATTCTGTCTATGACTGGAGATAAAGTACTCAGACAAGTACTTCATATATTTCTTTCAAATCACTCACAACATAGAAAGAATGAAGCTATCTTCAGTATATTTGTTAGTCTAAATTGAGTTATATTTCTGCTTTGTAAAACTGCATTTGGCACCTTTTATGCAGTTATTAATTTATTTTCCCTCTTTTCCTTAGACTATTTATCACATTAGAAAATCCTCTGAATAGGTAACTATTCTTACCATCCCACTCTCTTCTTCATGGCAGAAATTCTATTAATAGTCTTTATAGATATTGTGTGTGTGTGTGTGTGTGTGTGTATGTATCTATATAATGAATTGGCAAGGAACTAGAAGCAACTTGTCCATATATGTCTAAAGCAAAGGTCAACTTATCTGTACATGTTGAAATTGCCCCCACATGCCTAAGACAAGTTATCTGTGAGACAAATTATCTGAGACTCTCCAACCTTGCACAAGTGCTGGGATGTTCTGATATTCTTTGAAAGTGGGTCTTGGTTACCCTGAAACCAGGACTTTTGTCAGGGTAAATAAGTTTTGTTAGTTAGCATTCCATCCCCTTATAAGGCTTGCTTTTCCTACATATATATATTTTTTTTTCTTTTTCTTTTTTTTTTTTTTTTCCTTAACCAATAGCATCTTTCTTTGTGCAACCTCATTGTACTTACTATGTTAAGCTGCCTCTCTCTTATGGAAAAATGGAGTGCTTCTGTCTTGGCACTGAATGTTCCCCAATTTGCAAATTGTCTACTTTTGAAAAATAAATGGTCCTTCTTCTTTGAATTCTTAAAATTTGTCTTTTATTTGATAGTTTGACAACAAGAATGGGATCAAAAGTTTGCTATTGTTGAACTCCAGAACAGCAGATTGACTAGGCGAGGGGACCCACGAGCGCCCTCTGGGCTTGCTTCTCGATTTGCTGGCTCTCAAGTTCACTGGTAAGCACCTCTCAGATCTTGGGCTCCGTGAACTGTGTCTTAAGTTTTCTGAGAACTTTATTTCCCTTGGCATAAGCCCTCTTAGTAAGTGTCGGAACTTTAGAAGTTTGACCTATATCTTGCTCCAAAGAGGGTGAAAAAGCCCCTCCCAGTACCTCAGAGGCATGCATGTAATGAAGGACAGCTTGGAGCTGTGATAACTTTTTCCATGGACAAAGCCTGCACCTTAAAGGTGCCTTGGAAAAGAAGGACTCTAGGATCCTCCAGAACAATGGGATGCATTCTTTAATTGCTGTGCCAAATCAGCCAAAAGAGTATCTGATTCCAAAATTGCTTCTTTAAAGGACTTAAAGTCCTTTACTTCCATAAAGTAATTATGGTTTGTAAGATGTCAGCCTGAAGACAGTTTAAAACAGTTTCCAAAATTATTTTGTTAACTTAAATATGTAAGGTATATAGGATGTGCTTTATTAAGGAAAAAGAGAACGGATTCCTCCTAAAGTAAAATATTGTGTTGTTAAAGAGTGAGAAAGAAGAAAATGTAGAATAAAGCTTGAATGGATATAAAAGTTGTAGAAGTTTTGCAGAAAAGGAATTTTGCTTCTATGGTCAAAGTTGGGTAAGATTTGATGGGTTTATTTGTAAGATTTTCAAAAGCTTTAGTATCAAAAAGTATTCTGATGCAAAAGTAGAATTTTTTTTCTCTCTGTTAAAATGAAAAACTTTCTTGGAATATTGGTCTGTTCTTAGCAAGAGGTTTTAAAGGATTTTTGTTTTGTCTCTTTCTCCCCCTGAATAATTAGCGTAAAAGGCAGAGTCTGTATTTTAACAGAGTAACTTCTTGTACTGTATGTTGATTTTATCATGTCCTTTATTGTTTGAAAGAAGGCTTCTCATTTTTGAGAAAAACCTTTTTTTTTACCATCATGCTCCCTTATATTTACTTTTAAAATCTTTATTGTCACCTTGAATAAACAGCGAGTCAAGCATTGTTTCACAGTCAACATGAACCTATTTAACCAACTGTTCAAACCTCCTGTCAAATTTTGACATTTTTGTCTTTTCAAATCAAAACATAAATGGTATCTTTTTTATTTCAAGCTGTCTTTGAGATTTCCAGAGATTCCCTGGAAAGTCACAAAAGATTTGTTCTTTCACCTTATAAAAAGAGAGGTGCTAGAAATAGGTGCATTTGATATGCTATGAATTGCAAGGGAAGTGTTGTTAAATTAAAAGGGATTTTTCTAGCCTTCTGTGGCTGGATTTATATGGATAAAATGCTTTTTAACATATGTTGCAGAAATTGTAAGAAGTTTTTAGAGAGTTGTCAATGTCCTTACTGTCCATGATATGTCCTGGTATTGATCTGCCTAACATTAAAAACAGTATATTATTAGTCATAATTTTAATTGTTACTAAAAATGAGTTACATGTCACAGAAACAACCAAATTTCCTTCTCAATTGCATTATTTTATACTGAACTCTCAGTAGATCTTTCACTTTTATAAAACAGTAATGAAGCTTACCACGGCCATTCTTTGCCTTTTGTGTCTTAAGTCTTTTGTAATCCATGGACAGTTTTTTTTGTTTTATTCTGATGCTTTCCTGAAAACAGGTGCAAATAGATAAAGATAAGAGAGCTTCAACTTCACCCAAGAGGGATGTCGGAGAGACCTATGGAAAGGACTGTGCCAGGTGCTCTGGGAACTGGCTTCTAATGCCACTGCTTAAAGAACTTTAGGACCATACTACAGGTTTGAGTCAAGGTTTTCAGAAATCTGGTGGGAAGATGACAGAGTTAATGAGGCTGCTAACACAAGATCAAGCAGAACAGGAAATAATTACTTAAGACTAAATGAATTGTGAAGAATGATTATAGGTATTGTTGATGTTTTAATGTTTTATTTTCTACATACAAGGAATCCCTTTTGCTGGTCCCTTAAACTATCTATAACTCATAAAACATTTATCTTTTTCTCCCTGCCTGATCCCCCAGGATTCAGAAACTCTTGCTGAGTATTCTTATTTCCATGGAAATATAATTATGGCCTTCTTGTTAACAGGACATAACTGGAGACATTGGTTATAAAACCAAGGTTGTGACTAGAATGTCAAAACTGAAAATGATGCTCATTTAATCAGATATAACCAGATAAATAACATATCCATCTTTAAGACCAAGTTAAAGTATTCCATACAGGCTCAAAGATTTCAACGGACAAACTATTTCCTGACCTAGATTCTTGATTTACTACAATACAGAGACAACTGGTACTCTTTGGATTTATGCTTTTAATTGTAAATATCAGTCTGTATCTTTTTTTATTTCTTGTTTTACAGATGGTATTTCAGGATGCTGTACAAATTCCTAGTCACCCTTAAGATAGATGGTTGTTCTTAAGATAGCTGATCAAAAGGAAAATAAGATAGAAATGGGACTGCTCTAGTGGATTGGAATACTACTACTACTACTAATAATAATAGACATGGTGACTTGCAGAGAGGGTTATAACTGTAAAGCACTCAACTGAGTAAGTGACCCCATCCCAGGTGTCTTAAATGTGATTGAACAGCCCACCCAAACAAATGAATAAGTAAATAAATATAAAAGGAAAAAAGGGGGAAAAATGACTGACTGAATATACCTTCAACCACCAATAAGAAAGGAAATAAATGATGGTGACCAGAGTGTTTTGATCAAGTTTCCAGTGAGATCTTTGGAAAAAATGACCAAAAGTGGGGACTGTTAAAATGGCTGCTCATATTGCATGTTGCTGAGTGACCCCTGAGAAATGACAGGAACTTTCCAAAAGACAAACCAATTGATCACAGGGATGGGATCGTCTAAGACCCAATAGAATTGTACTTTGAATAACACTTACATATTTAGTAATAAACCAGTTTCGGTCAATCTTTCACTTTGCTCTTCATGGGATGACACCATCCTTAACAAAGAGTTGGTGATCCCTGGCACATTTCTCTCCAGACAGTGGTTTTCCTTCTCTAGTGGCTACTGAAGCTGAAATGCACTCTTGATGAGAAACTTTGCTGAGTTAATTTCTAAACAAATACATTTAAAGCACATTGAATATAAAGAGTTCACTTTCGTTTGTCTATAATCTTGGCCTTCTTTGCTCATTTTCAAGGATAGTTTGTTTCCTTGCTTGGAGTAGCACAGAATTTAAATTTTTGTGAGATGCACCACTAGCTTCCTACTGAAAAGTGATGTACTCCTAGATATGCAGAAATTCTGTGCTCTCAGGGCTGAAATAAGTGAAAAACATGGAAAAATTAATTACCTACTAGCTTTTCTCTGAAATCAATGTGTAGTTATAATCATTGGAACTTTTAATGATCAGAAAGTTATAGTGAAATAAGGAGCTATTATAATAACGTGGTACATAGAATTAGGAGCATGTATTAATTCTGGTAAATGCATGGACTTCTTCTTTCTTTTTATTTTCTCTTTGCATTATTTAGGGGTATTGATTTAAGCAAATTGGGAAGGTGCAAGAAAATTATTAAATGCATCCATGATATTTATAATTATATTCCAAGGATGTGTTCAACTACTCTGACACCTCCAAAACAAACCATCATAAAACAAACAATAATTCTTAATCACCTTCAACTATCAGTTGAGGACTGCATAAGTCTGCACACCATTACTGTTGATTCTTCAGAATTAATAAGAACACTTTAAACCTCATGGATAAACTTGCCTCATGCCTCCCCTTGCCTAGTTACTTCACATGCAGACAGAAGAGTGATGTTCTAAGAACCATGGGATGTGGACTCCTTACAGTATTGTCCAAAAAAGAAGAACACAAATACCAAGATTTTTCAGGAGACTAAGAAGATCTGAAGACTGTCAAGCATGGTGATCATTCAGGAGAGAGAATGATCTGAAGTGGGGAATTGTTGAATGAATTGTCAGGGGCCTGGAGGTGACTTGTCTGTATAAGCAAAGGCCAAATTATCCATACGTGTGGAAATTGCTCCACACGACTAAGACAAGTTATCTGCTAGACAAATTATCTGAGACTCTCTGACCTTGCACAAGTGCTAGGGATGCTCTAACATTCTTTGAAAGTGGGTCTCGGTTACTCCAAAACAGGACTTTTGTCAGGGTAAATAAGTTTTTTTAGACTTCCATCCCCTTACAAAGCTTGCTTTTTTGTTTTGTTTCGTTTTGTTTTTTGCTTAACCAGTCATATTTTTCTTTGTGTCCTGTATTTTTCTTTGCATTCTATATTATACAGTATTTGCTGTATAAGTTGCCTCTTTCTTGGGAGAAAGGGGAGAATTTTGTCTCAGCATTGAGTGTTCTCCAATTTGCAAATTGTCTCCTTTTGATAAATCAATGGCCTCTCTTTTCTAAATTCTTTAAATTAGTCTCTTATTTGACATATATAATGATCATAAAACAGTATAGTGCAGTTACATGAATTTAGGATTAAATGTCATTGTGCACTATAAGGTTACAATCCGAATGACCTAAATATATCTATGTACACATCTCAAACTACTCTGTAATGATTTTTAACTAATGGGACATGACATTCATTGTTTTTCATTATACCTAAGGAGGTATGTAATAGTTTATCTCCACACACAGATTATTAAGAAACAGTAGACCAAGGCATATATGTATTTACAAATAGAACATAGTAAGTTGACAGAACATATTGTTCTTATGAGTGTTCTATCCTTTAAAAGCTATTAACAAAAACATAAAATTCTGAAAAGCTTTTAATAACAATTGGCTTCCATTATGACAATGAGGTCAAACTTTACAAAGCAAATAAATTGAATTTCTCCTCTAGAATATTTTAAGGTAAAAATTATAATTATCTTCTATAAAGTCAGATAAACAAATGCAAAAATCTGGAAAAGTGTTGCTTATTCTTATTCTAAAATCTTGGTATTTTCTGATATCTAATTTTCACCATAAGTCAAAAATGTACTGTATCAAAATAAAACTTGCTAACTATTAAATGAATAGTCTATTTTTGCTTTACTTGTGAAGTGTACATATTAAAACTCTTAGATGAAAAACAATTCTTCTGATATTTTAATTTATACAAAGATGAAGACAGTGCAAGACCAAGAAAGTTTAGTAAAAGAAACTGAAAAGGAAACTATGATCTATTAGAGCCAGGATAGCTCCATAAAGAGCAAGTGATATTAGATTATTCCAGGCATCTCATGAACTAGCTGGAGAAATTAAGTGTAAAAATCAAATAGCTTATTACAAATGTTCCTTATCCAAGCATCAGCTAACCAAATTGAGAATCCATGTCACGCACAGCAAAGAAAAGAAACTACTGTTGTACCGGAATTGAAAAAGGAGGTAATAGCACCAACTATTACCCATATCAAAGATTTCTCCAGAATTGGATATGACCAGTGACTGAAATGATGTTTGTGACTCTTCTTGGACCATAGTTTTACTGTGACATGGACCCTTTCATCAGTTACTTGTTAAACGAGTAAGCCATGTGATAAATTCCAGCCCAAAATGCTACACAACCCCACAGTCACATCACATGACAATGCTCAGCATTCATATTCCCTAATACTGAAAGCAGAGGCCCATTTCACATCAACTTCCCTGTCCTAAGTTTGTTTTTAGAGAAGGGTTTTACTTTTTATTGGCTCCTTTACTCCTAAGATCTAAGCAAGGTCTAATTCCTATTGGTTCAACTACCTGATCTTTTTCAGTAAGGCAAACAATAATGATGGTTTTATGGGTTACTTTTTCTTTTTTTTTTACCTGAGAAAATATTAATCACTGTAGAAAATGATGAATCTGATGAATCTTGAAGAAGGAAAATGCATTAAATCTTGAGATGGAGAAGAGGAGACAGTTCACCTGCTTTCAAAGATTTAAATGGGAAGGGCTGGCTCTAATAAAAGCATGACAGTGACACTAAAAGTGTTTATAGTGCAACTTTACTGACATTGAAGATGTGCCTTGGGCAAAATGGTGAGGTGCATATGAATGAAGAAAGCTGGCCAACTGAATTATAACAACCCAGATGAGAATAAAAATGGGGAAAGCAATCCTTTCTCCCTCTTACCGATCATTCTAGCATTCAGGTATATCTCTGGACTGTGCTGGTCTTTGTAATATGTCATGCCTTATCAACCATAGCAATGGCTGGAGGGAGGGAATATTCTCCAGACCATCTGTGCAGTTTTATTAGCAAGGCAGGGGCACAATTAGGCAGCCATAACAATGGACAATTCTTAAAGAAACCAAGAGAAGAGGGGAAGCTCAGTCTGCCACTTAGGGGACTTGCTTTCAGGGCTGCAATGGATTTACTTTTCATTACAATGAGCAGCTGCAGTGACTGGCATTAAATAGTAATGGTTGGTGGAACCTGTATGGATTCTCAGAGTTTGCACAAATTTCTAGGGTTTGAGAAGCTGAAGAAAGAGCTGATTTCCCATTCTAAGAATGATATGGGCTCAGTCACTTAATTAAATATCTTAAAATGTTATGTTCTTTAGTACCACAAAAGTGAAGTGGGATATACTGGTTACATTATCAAGTTTTTGTAGTTTGTAAACAAACTTAGCATATGCCCAGTTATCTATCCTCTTCAGTCTAGGCAAGATGATCACAAATAGAGCTTTAAGAACTCAATGACAGTAAAAACACATTTAGTTCATGTCATGTTTTCAGTAAAATTGGCAGACTATATCTGGATTTTGCAAAATTATATAAAATTATTCAATATATCTAAATAATATAAACAATATATCTGTAGCAGAGTAATATTTTGATAGCTTAGCCAATGTATTTTGTTCTTCTATTTGAGCAGTCTCTAGGGCATTCTTTGTGTTGTTCTCTCATGAAAGTGTTGACACTTCAGAAAGAAGATAAAACCAAAATTCTAGTAACTGACTTTCAAAATTCAAGAGCCTATATCTCAGGAGAATAAGAAACCTAGAGTATGAATAGCAAATTTACATTAAGAAAAAAAAGCACAGCTTTCTTCTTTAAACCCCCAACATCAAGAGACAAGACAAAGTTTCCTTAGGCTGGTGAGAAGAGACAAAGAGGAAAGTCAGAAAAAAAGAAAGGAATGGGTGTATAGTGTGGGTCCTGGAGACCCCAGGGTCCTGAACTTGATCCCTCCTAGCATATAGTCCAGAGGAAATTAGGATGATAGAAACACTGGATATGATCCTGAGGGCAGGAGAAGGGGTGGGAAATCCTAGTGAACAGCCCAGGAGTCAGAAAAACATACTGCAAGGAAAGTACCCCAGAACTTAAAAGAAACCCCAGGAGAAATGAGGAGGACACTAAACTGATGGAGAGAAATTTAGCTATCCCATGATATAAAGTCATAATAGAATTTTATTTTTAATTTTAGAAAAAGATGCTATATTTTTTGCAAACAAGAAACTTTTTATTTTATAGTAACTATCATGCCTTTTAGATATGGGGGTCTGTCTGGGACAACTAAAAACTTAGTGTAGCCCCATAATCTGCACACAGTCTACTTACAAATCCAAGAGTAGAGTTAGGACTCAGACACTCTGAAGATGTAGCTATAATCTTGTGAGATATTTTATATGCCACAATGAGAAGGACTTTCATCTGTAAATCTTTATTTAAAAAATAATTCCAGTAAATTGTGATGAGACCAAGTTAAAAGACAACATTAGAAAGCTTTAAATTTCCTACATGAGTAAATGTAGCCCTTTGGTATTTGTGACCAAGAAGTCTTAGAAATTGGGGGCATTGAAGAAGACTTTTAAAGATCTTCTATTGGATTCTGAATTTCTAAGAATCCAGTCACATTTTAAATAGAAAATCCATTCCAGAAGCATTAGGCCTAGAAGGACAACATTCACCTGTACTATGTAACTTACCTATCCCTTAATTTATCCAAAAGTGGAGGCCTGGGGCACTGGCACAGAGACCAAGGAGCAGAACAGACTCTGCTGAAAGGTAAGTGAGCCCACTGCTCAGCTCTAGAGGGAAAGCCCTTCCAAAACAGCCACCAAGAGGAGCACAAGCACACGTAATTTTTGTTTGCATTTATAAAAACTAAACATCCTTGAAGTTTCAACTCACAGACAGAACCTACAGCAGTGAGTAATGTGAAAGCTAAGGTGAGCCTAGAGGATGCTCTCTGAGGAGCAAGAGGAAAATACTACAGTGTCAGATGGGGGGATCAACCTACATCATCTGCTATGTTAATAAAGATTTTGGCTACCCCGTCATTTTCCCTCCTCAACTCTCACATTTAAATAATCAACAAAACAAGAAGCATGAATTAAACATATCTAGACCAATGGAATGAAGTTAATCTAACAAAAAGGATTTAAAAAAATAACATTAAATCTTACATTAGACCAAAAGAAAAAATATAGCACGACAGAAATATACCTAAATGGTATAACATGTGAAAGAAATAATTACACACTTTGTTCCTTCTAAGATCAAAAAGTCAAATGTGTCATGTGGTTGCCATGAAAGTATTGATAATGTCAGTGTCCAATAAAGAAGACAGTTGGTCCTTCTAACTGCTCCATAGAATGTTGTATTTTGTATTCTGGGCCAAATTTTAAGAAGGGCTTTGACAACCTAGAATCCGTGTTGAGAAAAGTAGAACTGAGTCAAAGGATCAACTCATCCAGTGTTACACACTTGGTTTGTGAGTGCATCATGCTTGCTTATGCTTCCAAGTGTGTAATACTGGAGTTGCTGTGTGAATTCAAGGTAATCAGTGTTAACCAGTATATGAATGGGTGGGTATGAAGTTAAATGCATAAAAATTTCTACTATGATTACATTGAGAAGGCTACAGATTGGAGATGTAAAATACCTCATCAATATTGACCATCTTAACTCCTTAGGATATTATATCCACATATTTCATGATCTACTTCCAGACCCACAATTGGCATAATATCCACTTTATAAACTCAGTGACACTGAATGTGTAATGGCCTCTTCTCTGCTTCAGGAAGATAATCAATCAACCAGTCAATCAACCCCAAATTGCCATAGTTGATTGAAGCCAGAACTTCAGATCATTTCAAAGTCATAGGAAGCATGAAGGATATGAGTCACTGATCCACCATGGGCGAAAGGGCTGGATTTAATAAAATATTAAAGCAATGACAGAGATTATTTTAGTTTGGTTAAAAGACATTCAAGGACAAACCTCAGAATGGGTTTTCAGTACTACAAGTTACTCCAATGAGTTCATTGGTAGTCAATCTATATCTTCTGGTATACAGACTAATTTTAGGACTAGTAATACAATAAGAAATTAATAAAATTATATTAAAAGTACCTATAACCATGAAAGTAATATTCCCTATAAGTGCAATGATATGAGCCAACTGGTTCATGCTTCCTCCTATCACTGCAACTTCACCTATGGTTATCCAATTCCAACAGGACATTCCCAATAAGACACTGAAGCACATGTGAATATTTCTGATTTACTTTACATTGCGTGTTATGTGATTGAGGATATTTTCCAAACACTTATGGTAGATTGAATCATGTACCTCCACAAAAGACATACTGTTAATCTTAATCAGTGTTCCTGTGGGTATGAACCCATTTGTAAATAGGCCCCTTTGAAGATGTTATTATAATGTGGGCATATTGAATCAGAATGAGTCTTAATCCATATTACTGGAGGCCTTAAAAGGAAAAGGCCTGATGCAGTCAGTCGATAGAAACCAGAAACTGGAAGAAGCCAGAAGCCATAGAAACCAGAAGTCAGAGAAAACCACAGGAAGAGACCAAGCACAGGGATCACTAGGTCATGCAGGACTGTCATCACCAGAACATTCCTGACCCTGGGAGAAAGCATGGCCTTGCTGACATTTTAACTTTGGACTATAAGACTCCCAAATCATGAGCTCATAAATCATGTTTTTAGGCCAACTCTTTGTGTGGTATTTGCCACAGCAGCTCTGATACACCAAGATGCCATTTAAACCTATTGTTTCAAATGGCCTCAAAGTAGCCCCCAATAAATGATGGGCATGAGCCAAGCATTGAAACCAATTACTATGAGACAGGCTTTAGAGTTATGTGAAGAAGGGAACTCAAGAGATGATTGCTAGCAAATGGAACTAGAATAGAGGACATGTTTCCTTCCACAAAGCAGTTTACATTCTTTTAAGGAAAATGGATATATAAATAATAATAAAGACATATCTTGCTATGCTAAATAATAGAATCCAGTGTGTGAAGTAGATAGCAAAAAAAGGGGTTAAAAACCTATACTGGCAGAGTAGAATGGGTCTGTTCAGAGAAAAAAGCATCATAGGAGAGAGAACTGTACAGCTGTTTAATTTTAATTTCATTATTTGAGTTGGATTTTAAATTCTGCATATTAGTTCAGGTAGTCAAGGAGAAGCAATATTCCAAAGAAGAGAAAGGAAAAGTATGCTACTGGTGTGAAGAAGGGGAAATGGACATCATATAATGTTGCTAGGATATAAAACAGGAGGCAGAGGGTGAAGAAAAATACAGTGGGACAAAAGCAGGGGCCATATCAGGAAGGGACGTGCATACTCTGCTGAGGAACTCAATATGAACCTGTGGACATTAGGAAGTTGTTTGAAAGATTGAGAGACCAACATTAAAGTTGCATTTTAGAAAGTGAACTCTAATTAACATGGGGATAATGGACTGAAGGAAAAAGAAATCATAGACAAGAGAAACATTTGGCATATTGAAATAATTTGAGGGAGAGATAAGTGCTAAGGTAAACAAACAAGCAAAAATACAGTAGTAAAGGAAAAGGATGAAATTCAAGACCAATGTAGAAGGTAAAGTTTGTGTCATTTGATGATTTTTAGAGGTAGGTAAGAGGAAGATGGAGTTATGAAGATGAGACACCGTTTTAGGAAGGATAGATGGTGATATCACTAATTAAGTTGAAGAACCTTGTATAATTACAGGTTTTAAGGTATAGATAATGAAAATGGCTTGGAACATGGTCAGTCTCAGGTATCTAGGAGACATCTAGATGAAGGTATGAAGGTATCTAGTAGGCAAAACTGATCAGATTACTATTCTCTAAAACTAGTACAAAAAACTCTTCCTTCAATAATACATGCCCCAATGTATGTAAAAGATAAGTATATCTTAAAATTTGAGGGACATTACCATACTCATTTCAGAGAAAATAATTTAATACATGCTAAATTAATTTTTCTTTTTATTTTTAAACTTAGTCACATTAATTGCCACCTGGCTACTTTATAAAGAAATCAAAATTCATATAAATATTAGAACTATGAAAGTTAAATTGAATACTGAATACCTCCTATCTGGCAAATAGCTTTAACATTAAACATTTAAAAATCCATAAATAAAAAAGGTCTTTAAGTGTATGAATAATTTTTCTATGCTTTCTTATAAAACATTTTTCAGCCTAAATGCTCATTAGATAGTTCTGAATAATAAAGTTCATTTACGATGCCTGATTAAAAACCTTTCTTGTAGATATAAATTTTGGGATTTAAAAGCTTAACTTATTTTTAATTTGAGTTTCATTATTTTATTATAGTTATTTGTACTTATAAATAGTTTTTATCTAATTTCATATAAGGATGAAGTGAAAGCCAAGATTTAAAATCCTGGATTGATTATTACTACAGCTATTGAAATTCCCCTAAGGGAAGGGACTCTAGTTGCCCCTCTCAAGAGTACTCTGGGCCATTCTCTTGATAGAGGATTCTTAATGAGAATTATGGTGTCACAGATAATACTCCTCCAGGAACATTTATAACCAGTTTTGTTGACCAGCTTAGTTAAAATGTTTTTCAGCCACCACAATCCTAAAAAGATTATATACAACAAAAGTGTATATGAGCAAATGGTGGTAGATAAACTAATTTGATATCTATATTTATATAAAGATATATTTCTTCCTTCTGTTTAATTTTTCATGCACAACTATTTGCAAAATAGCTCCTCAGCAGGAGAGGGATTCATTGCAAAGTGTTACTGAAAGCCAATGAAAGGGGAAGCCTCTGAAAAGTGAGGATCATTGCTGTTCTGGTTTGCTAAAGCTGCCAGAATGCAAAATACAACAAATGGATTAGCTTTTATAAAGGGAATTTATTAGGTTACGAATTTACAGTTCTAAGGCCATAAAAGTGTCCAAACTAAGGCATCAGTAAGAGGATACTAAGACTGAAGAAAACCTGATGGCATCTGGAACACCTCTGTCAGCTGGGAAGGCATGTGGCTGGTGTCTGCTAGTCCTTTGCTCCCAGGTTGCATTGCTTTCAGCTTCTGGTTCCAGTGGCTTTCTCTTTAAGCATCTGAGGGTTCTCACTTAGCTTCTCGGGGCAAACTCTGGGCTTCATCTCTTAAATTAGCATCTCCAAACCTCTTTTTGTGTGCATTGCCAAGAGTCTGGATCTGTGTCAGCTGTGAGCTCTCTCTCCCAGAGCTCTCTTAAGGACTCCCATAAACTAATTAAGACCCACCTTGAACAGGTGGGGTCACATCTCCATGGAAATAATCTAATCAAAAGGTCCCACCCACAATTGGTGGATCATATCTCCATGGAAAAAACCTAATCAAAAGATCTCACCCAAATAGGTCTGCCCCCACAAGAGTGAATTAAAAGGACATAGTCTTTTATGGAGTACATAACAGTTTGAAATCAGCACAGTTGCTAAAAGATCTCCATCTTCCAACTTTTACCACAGTCACAATTTTTTTGAAATGTAATTTTATTGAAATATACTCACACACCATATAATCCATCCAAAGAATACAATCAATGCCACACAGTATCATCATGTAGTTATGCAGTCATCAGCACAATTTTCAAGCATTTTTTTATTATTCCAAAATAAAGAAAAATATAACAAAAGTATTAAAAAATTTAAAAAATAATACAAGAAATAAAAAAGAACACCCAAACAATCCAATACCTCTTATACCCCCTATTATTTATATATATTTTGTCTTTATTTTATTATTCATCTGCCCATACACTGGCTGAAGGAAGTGTCAGTTACAAGGTTTTCACTCTCACATGGTCACACGATAAAAGCTATATAGTTATACAATCATCATCAAGAATCAAGTCTACTAGATTACAGTTCAACAGATTCAGGTTTAGCTATTCAAATACACTGGAAACTAAAAAGGAATATCTATATAATGTGTAAGAATAACCTCCAGATTGACTCTCCACTCTACTTGAGATCTCTCAGCCACTGAAAATTTTTCCTTTCTTTTCCCCCTTTTGGTCAAGATGGCATTCTTAATCCCACAATGCCAGGGCCAGGCTCATCCCTGGGAGTCCTGTCCCTTGTTGCCAGGGAGATTTCATCCCTGGGAGTCATGTGCCACATGGGGGTGGGTGGGTAATGAGTTTATTTGCAGAGTTGGCTAAGAGAAAGAGGCCACATTTGAGCAACAGTCAAAACTTGGGAATAGAGGTGACTGCTGTAAGAGCTTACAATCTATGAACCTTTACAAAAAGCCTCATTGAACACTCCACACTCCTGCATTGTTGATTACCCAATCTCTGTCCACATTCTATGCCCTGGTATCTATGCTCTTGAATTCAATTCTCAGCTTTTGCTCATGGTAGTAAACTTATATTAGTGAGGCCTTACAATACACGTCCTTTCATTTCTGGCTTATTTCACTCAACATAATGTCCTCAGTGTTCATTCACTTAGTTGCATGCCTCACAATTTCATTCATTCTTGCAGCTGTTCAATATTCTGTTGTGTGTATACACCACACTTCCCCTTTCCATTCACCTGTCATTGCACCCTTAGGCTGCCTCCATTCGTTGCAGATTGTGAATGCTGCTGTTATAAGCACCAGTGTGTAAATGTCTATTCATGTCCTTGCTTTCAGTTCTTCCAAGCATATATCAAGTAAGGGGTTTAGAGAATCACATGGCAGCCCTGTGTTTGGCCTCCTGTGGAACCACCATACTGCCCTCCAGAGGGGCTGCACCATTTTATTTCTCTACCAACAATGAATAGGTATATCTCTCTCTCCTCATCTTCTCCAACACTTGTATCCTTCCGTTTATTTTTCAAACAGTTTTGTTTGTACACCATGCAGTCCATCCTAAGTGAACAATCAATAGCTCCTGGTATAATCACATAATTATGCTTTCACCACCACAGTCTATATGAGAACACTTTCCATTTCTTTCACAAAAAGGAGGAAGAACAAAAGATAAAAGATAAAAAATAAAGAATTGAAATAAAATAACATAAAATAAAATAAAATAAAAAAGGAGACACAACAACAAGAATCCCATACCACTCCCTTAAATCCCCCTCTGTTGACATTAGCTTTGGTGTATTGTCTTTGTTACAATTAATGGAAGAATATTACAATGTTATTCTTAACTATAGACCCTAATTTTCATTGATTTTATTTTTCCCCATATACCAACCAATTTTCAACACCTTGCAATGTTGACATTCACTGGATATCCCTCAGGTAAAATCTTTCTTATATTTCTATGTTTAATCACCATCACTGTCCACTCTAGTTTTTGTTAAGTCATACAGTCCCAGTTTTATCCTCTGTCTTTCCTTCTGGCATCATACATGCCCCTAGCCTTCCTCTTTCAACCATACACACATTCAGCTTTGTTCATTATATTTACAGTATTGTGCTACCATCACATAGGATTGTGCTATCCATTTCTGGATCTTTACAATCAATCCAATTGAACATTCTGTACTCCTTCAGCATCGACAGCCCAATCTCTGTCTTCTTTCTACTTCCTGATAACCTGTGTTTTTTAACTTGAACTTTCAGAGTTTGCTCATTATAGTTAGTTAATATGAGTGAGACCATACCATATTTTTCCTTTTGTTTCTGGCTAATTTCACTCAACAAAATGTCCTCAAGTTCCATCCACATTGTTACATGTATCATGACTACTTTGTCTTAGAGCTGTGTAATATTCCATCATATGTATATACCAGTTTGTTTATCCACTTGTCCATTGATGGACATTGGGGCTGTTTCTATCTCTTAGCAATCATGAATAATGCTGCTTTCACATTGGTATCCTAGCCTTCAGTTCCTCCAATTATATACCTAGTAATGGGATTGCTGGGTCATATGGGAATTCTAAACTTAGCTTCTGAGGAACTGCCAAACTGCCTTCCAGAATGGTTGCACCATTCTGCATTCCCACCAACAGTGAATAAATGTACCTCTTTCTCCGCATCCTCTCCAACACTTGTAGTTTCCTGTTTTGTTGATAAAGGCAATTCTAGTAGGTGTAAGATGATATTTCATTGTGGTTTTGATTTGCATTTCCCTAATAGCTGGTGAAGTTAAGCATCTTTTCTTAAGTTTTTGAGCCATTTGTATTTCTTCTTCAGAAAACTGTCTGTCCATGGTTGTTCATCTTTTTGTTGTTGTGTTGTAGGATCTCTTTGTATATTCTGGATATTAAACCCTCACCTGATGTGGTTTCCAAATATTGTCTCCCATTGCATAGGCTGCCTTTTTACTTTCCTGACAAAATCCTTTGATGCTCAAAAGTTTTCAGTTTTGAGGAGATCCCATTTATCTATCTCTTCTTTAATTTCTCATGCTTTGGGTGTAAGGTCTAGGAAACCACCTCCTATCACAAGATCTTTAGTATATTTCCCTACATTTTCTTCTAAAAGTTTTACGGTCTTAGCACTAATGTTTAGGTCTTTGATACATTTTTAGTTAATTTTTGTATAAGGTGTGAGATAGGGGTCCTCTTTCATTCTTCTGGATGTGGATATCCAGTTTTCCAAGCAACATTTGTTGAAGAGGCTGCTCTGTCCAAGTTCAGTCAACTTGACCACCTTACTGAAGATCAACTGTCCATATATGAGATGGTCTATTCTGAAGACTCAATTTGATTACACTGGTCAGTAGTCAAATCTTTCTGCCCCTACCAGGCTGTTTTGACTACTGAAGCTTTGTGATGTGCTTTAAAGTCAGGTACTGTGAGACCTTACACTTCAGTTTTCTTTCTCAAGATATTTTTAGCTATTCAGGGCACCCTCTCCTTCCAAACAAATTTGATTATTGTTTTTTCTATTTCTGCAAAGTAGTTGTTGGGATTTTAATTGGTATTGCATTGAATCTATAAATTAATTTGGGAAGAATTGTCATCTTAACTAAATTTAGTCTTTCAATCCATGAACACAGTTAGCCCTTCCACTTATTTAGGTATTCCTTGATTTTTTTAGCATTTTTTGGTAGTTTTCTGTGTATAGATCTTTTATGTCCTTGGTTAAATTTATTCCTAAATATTTGACTCTCTTGGTTGCTACTATAAATGGAATTTTTTCTTGATTTCCTCCTCAGATTACTCCTCACTAGTGTAAAGAAACACTACTGATTTTTGCGCATTAATCTTGTATCCTGCCAATTTGCTATACTTGTTCCAGTAGCTTTACTGTAGATACAGGTATGTTATATAAGTTACAATAATAATGATTTTGATTTCTCTCTAAATACTTGTTTTAGAACCTCATTATATACAATAAATAATATATCCATAAATTTCTTTAAAGAATAAGAATTAACTGCATTTTGTTTCATATGGCTGCTATAATTTTTATTCAGTTAAAAAATGCAAACATAACGTATATAAATTGTCCCATTTGTGATCATGAGGAGTTGAGGGGAAGGTGGGAGGTGGGGGGCGGGGAGAATGGAGGAAAACAAAAACCAGTGCTGCTTTCTATATAATTGAATATATTTTAGTTATGCTTCCTTAAACACCCCAAGCCCTGGAGCCAGACTTAGCTTTCTGAGAGACCCAATACTTCTAGCTGTATTACTTTCTGATCCTCAGTTTCCTTTTTTCAAATTGAGGATAATACCATCTACTCAAAGGGTTTGGGGGAAGATTATTAGGGTAACATATGCAAACTCCTTTCCACAGTTTCTTTCTTTACAAGTAAGCTTTAAATGTGAGAATGCAGTACTTATTGTTCCCTTCTTTTGCTCTTTTTATCCCCAGTCCAAATCTTTTCTTTTCCTTTAGTTTAATGAGTCAATTGAGAAAGCTGTATTTTCCCATAGGTATTTTCCTGCAATTAGGCCTTACTGCCATGAGGTGGTGATGATAATTCCTTCTAACAGTCCACTTTACATTTCTTATAAATAATAGTGAAAAGTTTACCATCTCTTTACTTGGGAATTGATTCCAGAGAAAGGAACCTTCCTAGAGTGATAGCTGTCAGTAAGCTAAAAGGGACAGGAGCTCATACACAAGTGAAGTGGAAGGAGGGGCGTGAGTAATATCACAGACAGTCCATCCAGAGCATGGAGAGGGAGCCAGAGTATATGAGAACAGATAAGGATAGGCCTGTAGATATGGTAGCAGCAGCTTGTGGAAATGCTCTACTGATTGCTTCTGTTGTCTCAGTGATGTGAGATGGAAGGTCATCAGCTGAAACTGAGGATATTGGCAGAGCAGTTAGAACTTTGAGGATGGGCCAATGTTTGACATAGTTCTCTATTTGATGAGGTTGGATAGGTTATCAAGACAAGTGCATTTAGAATATTTAAGACCATGGCAAAGTATTTGCACTTTATTTGAAGTAAAACAGGAAATTAAGTCTATAATCAGTTTTCCTTTTAAATGATCAGCATATAGTGTTCTATTCATTCCTGACAGATAACAGTTTTTTGGCTATGCCGTGTATTTATTTTGGCACTCTATTTTAGATGGATAGGTAGATGATAGATCTAAATCTAGTTATAGATCTAGATTTAGGTATACGTATAGACAGAGACATAGGCAGATATATGAATATGTATGTGTATATATATATATATATATATATATTATATGTGTGTGATAATTCTAATAATTTTTTCTCTGCAGATTTTATCTTAGTGGTAGGAATAAAATCTCTTCCAACAGAGACCATGCTCTGATTTTTTTGGCTCTCATATAACAGATTACTCAAATATGTTTGTTGGATTTAATAGAGAATCTATAAATATATGGGTTCTTAAGAATGCATCTCCTCAAAAGCACTTACAGATATGGATAGCTCCTTTAGCTGGCATACACTCTGAAAATTTCAGGACTTACAAAAATGTTCCTGAATGTTGATAATGCTTTCAAGATTTGAAAGACAGTTTTTCTTAGATTATGACATTTGGGATCCAGCTCACAAATGTAATCAAGTTTCCCATGTTGTGCCTAGAGAATTTCATTAAAAATAAAAAAACAGCGTCAGCTGCTATCTATCAGCTTCAGAAGAATACTATACGAACTGAGACAATTCTTGTAAATCACTTTAATTCCTCAGAGATAAGTACTCAGTAAAGAGAAAATAATATTATTATTATCCAGAGACCATTTGGCTCATTGTCTATTCACTCCTGGTTAGGGAGATATCAGTAGCATACAAGCATCTGCTGCTGTGTGAGTTGGTACACATTTCAAGATTTAGATGCGAACGTTCACAATTACAATCATTTATGGGTTGGGCAAGTTGCCTCTCATTTAGATTAATGTATCAGCATTCAACATGGGAGTTCTGGGCCCAAGGAGACTTGGCCTAATGATAGAATACAGTAAAATTTAATTAAAAGTTTCAACTACATGAATTTTAAAATAAGGTCAACTCTTCTCAAATTGCTGGGTAAATCTTTAAAGATGCTTTTTAAAAATTCCATTGGCCCAGATTTAATGACACCTTCTCATTGTCACACTCTTGATCCCCTGATCTTATGACCTGACACCACTAATTCCTAGCTGTCTCTTCATTTGTAATGTGAGGGAAATAATATCCAACTCTCAAGGTTGTGATAAATATAACACATACTGCCTCTGTCTTGTCCTTCTTGGACAAGTACCAAGGAATGATTTTCTCTAAACTATATCTCATTCCCCAGCTAAACTATAGTAATCATCCATAGAATATTGTGCATGTGTGTGTATGTATAAATATGTACCTTATTTTTTAACTAATATTATTTTTTTAATTAGAAAAGTTGTAGGTTTAAAGAAAAGTCATGTAAAAAATACAACATTCCCATATACCTCTCCTACTCTTGACACTTGCATTAGTGTGGTACCTTTGTTACAACTGATGAAAGAATATTGAAATACTACTATTAACCATAATCCATAGTTTACCTTAGATGTATTTTTTCCTTTATAACACCCTTTTATTAAGACTTGTATTAGTGTTGTACATTTGTTCTAATTCATGAAAGAACATTCTCATATTGGTACCATTATCCCAGTCCACCACCCACAACAGGGTTTACTGTGTTATAAAGTCCCATGGTTTATCTTCTTTCATTCTAATAACATGCATGGTACAAAACTTCCCTTTTCAACCACATTGATATATATAGTTCAGTGCTGTAAACCGTACTCACAATAATGTGCTACCATCACCATTATCCATTTCCAAACCTTTACAATAAAGCTGAATAGAAATGCTGTACAAATTGTCAACTCCCCATTTCCTACCCCAATCTATCCCCTAGTAACATAAATTTTATCTCTGAGTTTGCATATTGTAATTTGTTCATATCAGAGAGATCATACAATATTGTCCTATTGTGCCTGGTTTATTTCACTTAGCAGAATGCCTTCAAGGTTCATCCATGTTGTTGCATGCATAAGGGCTTCAGCCCTTTTAACAGCTGGATAACATTCCATTGCATGTATATACATACCACATTTTATTTATCAATTCATCAGTTGTCAGATAGTTGTGTTGCTTCCATCTTTGTGCAACTGTGAATAGTTTCACTATGAGCAACAAGACACACATATCTGTTCAAGTCTATGCTTTATCTATCTAGCAGCATGATTGCTGGGTCATATGGTATTTCTATGCTTCAACTACTGAGAAACTGCCAAACTGTCTTTCACAGTAACTGAATCAATTTACAATCCCACCAGCAATAAATTAGTGTTCCTATTTCTCCACATCCTCTACAACACTTATAATTTTTTTGTTTTTTTTTTATAGTAGTCATTCTAGCGGGTGTGAAATGATACCATACTGTGGTTTTGATTTGTAGTTCCCTAATTGCCAGTGATGTTGAGCATCTTTCATATACATTTTAGTCATTTGTATATTCTCTTTGGAGATACGTCTATTCAAGGGTTTTGCCCATTTATTAATTGGGTTGTTTGTCTTTTTATTGTTGACTTGTAGGATTTCTTTATAATTTCTGGATATTAAACCATAATCAGATATGTGATCTCCAAATATCTTTTCCCATTGTGTAGGTTGTCTCTTCACTTTTATGACAAAATCCTTTGATGTACAAAAGTTTTTAATTGTGAGGAGGTCCCAATTATCTATTTTTTCTTTTGTTCCTCGTGCTTTGGGTGTAAAGTCTAAGAAACCATTGCCTAATGTAAGATCTTAAGGATTTCTTCCAGGGGCTGTATAATCCTGGCTCTTATATTAAATTCTTTACTCCATTTTGAGTCGATTTTTGTATATGGTATGATATAGGGGTCCTCTTTCATTCTTTTGGATATGGATATACAGTTCTCCAAGCACCATTTGTTGATGAGACTATTCTTTCCCGAGTCTGTAGACTTGCCAGTGTGAGGGTCTATCTCTGAATTCTCAGTACTATTCCATTGGTCTACATGTCAGTCCTTGTGTCAGTACCACACTGCTTTGACTACTGTGGGTTTCTAATATGATTTAACACCAGGAAATGTGAGTCCTCCAACTTCATTCTTCTTTTTCAAGGTGTTTTTGGACAGTCAGGGGCACTTTCTGCAATGTAGGCTAATGGAATTTTGATTGGGATTGTGTAGAATCTATAAATTATTTCGGGTAGAACTGACACCTTAATGACATTTAGTTTTCCAATCCATGAGCATAGACTGTCCTTCCATTTATTTAGTTTTTTTTAATTTATTTTAGCAATCTTTGTAGTTTTCTTTGTACAATTCATTTATATCTTTGGTTAAATTTATTTCTACATATTTGATTATTTTAGTTGCTATTGTAAATGGAGTTTTTTTTTTTTTAATTCCTCCTCAGATTGCTCATTACTAGTGTAAAGAAACACTACTTATTTTTGTGTGTTGATCTTGTAGCCCAACAATTTGCTGAATTTGTTTATTAGTTCTAGAGGCTTTGTGGTGAATTTTTAGGACTTTCTATATTTAGGCTCATGTCATTGTCAAATAGTGAAAGTTTTACGTTTCCCCTTCCGTTTGGATGCCTTTTATTTCTTTTTCTTGCCTAACTGCTCTGGCTAGAACTTCCAGTACTATGTTGAATAACAGCGGTAACAGTGGGCATCTTTGTCTTGTTCTAGATTGTAGAAAGAAAGTTTTCAGTCTTCCACCATTGTGTATGACATTAGATATGGGTTTTTCATATATACCCTTTATCATGTTAAGAAACTTTCCTTCTGTTCTTATTTTTTCTAAGTATTTTAATCAAGAAATGATGCTGAATTTTTTCAAATGCCTTTTCTGCATCAATTGAGATGATCACATGTTTTTTTTCCCTTTGGATTTTTTTTTAAGTTGTGCATTACATGAACAGATTTTCTTTTGTTGAACTACCTTTGCAAACCTAGGATAAAACCCACTTGATCATGATGTATAATTATTTTGATGTGCTGTTGAATTCAATTTGCAAGTGTATTTTGAGAATTTTTGCATCTATATTCATAAGTAAAATTGATTTGTAGTTTCCTTGTACTATATTTATCTGGCTTTGGTGTTAGGGTGATCTTGGCCTCACAGTATGAGTTAGGTAGTGGTCCCTCCTCTTCAATTTTTTTGGAAGAGTATGATCCGTATTGGTATTAATTCTCCTTGGAATGATTGTTAGAATTCACCTGTGAATCCATCTTGTCCTGGCTTTTCCTGGTTGGGAGATTTTTGATGACTGATTCAATCTCTTTCCTTGTAATTGGTCTTTTGAGGTTTTCTGTTTCTTGCATACTCAAAGTAAGCTGTCCATCTGTTTCTAGGAATTTGTTCATCTTAGCTGGGTTGTCTATTTTGTTGGCAAACAAATTACATAGTATTCTCTTATGATCATTTTTATTTCTGTGGAGTCAGTAGTAATGCTCCCCTCTCATTTCTGATTTTATTTATTTGCATCTTCTCTCTTTTTTTTCTTTGTCAATCTAACAAAGCAGTTATCAAATTTATTGCTCTTTTGAAATAACCAACTTTTGGTTTTGTTAATTCTCTTTATGTTTTTTTAATTCTCAATTTAATTTATTTCTGCTATAATCTTTGTTATTTCTTTCTTCCTGCTTGCTTTTAGGTTTATTTGCTGCTCTTTTCCTAGTACTTCCAGGTGTGCAGGCAGGTCTTTGATTTTAGCTCTTTCTTTTCTTTTAATGTAAGCATTTAGGGTCATAAATTTCCCTCTCAGCACTGCCTTCAATGAATCCCATAAAATTTACATGCTGTGTTCTTCTTTTCATTTGTCGCAAGATATTTAATGATTTTCTTGCAATTTCTTCTTTGACCCTTTGGTTGCTTAAAAGAGTGTTACTTAACGGTGATATATTTGTGGATTCTCCAAGTCTCTGCCTGTTATTGATTTCCATCTTCATTCCATTATGATCCGAATTGATGCTTTCTATGATTTCAATACTTTCTAAATGTATTGATGCTTGTTTTGTGACCCAACTTGTGGTCTATTCTGAAGAATGATCCATGGGCCCTTGAGAAGAATGTATATCCTGCTGTTTTGGGGGTGCAAAGTTCTATATATGACTGTTAAGCCTAGTTCATTTATCATGTTATTCAAGTTCTGTTTCCTTATTGATCTCCTGTCTAGATATTCTATCTATTGATCAGAGTCATGTACTGAAGTCTCCAAATATTACAGTAGAGTTGTTTATTTCACCCTTAAAATTTGACAGTGTTTGCCTCGTGGTTAGGTGGATAAATATTTATGATCATTATTTCTTCTTGGTGGATTGCTCCTTTTGTTATATGGTGCCCTTGTTTGTCTCTTGTAACAGCTTTTGATTTAATGTCTACTTTGTCTGATATTAGTATAGCTACCCCAGCTGTTTCTTGGTTATTTGCATGGAATATCTCTTTTCCATCCTTTCACTTTCAACTTTTTTGTGTCTTTTGGTCTCAGATGAGCCTCTGTTGAACAATATATAGTTGGATAATGCTTTTATATCCAGTCTTCCAACTTATTTCTTTGAACTGGGGAGTTTCATCCATTAACATTCATTGTTACTATTATAAAGGCAGTACTTATTTCAGTCATTTTCCTTTGGATTTCATATGACATATCTTATTTTTGTCTCTCTTTTCCTTTATAGCTGATACTTTTCTATATAGTTGATTTTTTGTGATGTGTCTGACTGATCCCTTTCTCATTTCTGTTTCTGTATATTTTTAAAATAGATTGTTCACAGCTACCCTGGTGTACCAGTTTGCATATATTACATCCCCCAGAAAAAGCCATGTTCTTTGATGCAATCTTGTGGGGGCAGACATATTAGTGTGGATTAAGTTGGAATGTTTGGATTAGGTTGTTTCCATGGAGATATGTCCCACCCAACTGTGGGTGATAACTCTGATTGGATAATTTCTTTGAGGTGTGGCCCCACCCAGTCAGCGTGGGCCTTGATTAGTTTACTGGAGCACTATGTAAACTCAGACAGAAGGAGTGAGCTTGCTACAGCCAAGAGGGTCACTCTGAAGAACACACAGGAGCTGACAGAGGAACTGCAGTTTACAGAGACATTTTGGAGGTGGCCTTTGAAAGGAGACTTTTGCTTCAGAGAAACAAAGAGAGGACAAATGCCCCAAGAGCAAATGAGAGTGACATTTTGAAGAGAAGCTGAAGCCTAGAGAGGAACACCCTGGGAGAAAGCCATTTTGAAACCAGAACTTTGGAGCAGATGCCAGCCACATGCCTTCCCAGCTAACAGAGGTTTTCTGGACACCATTGGCCATCCTCCATTGAAGGTATCCAATAGTTGATGCATTACCTTCGGCACTTTACGGCCTTAAGACTGTAACTATGTACCCAAATAAATCCCCTTTATAAAAGCCAATCCATTTCTGGTATTTTGCATTCCAGCAGTATTAGCAAACTAGACACCTGGGTTTATATTACATTTACATAATCTACTTGTATAACACACCAACTTGAAAAGATACCAACTTAGCTTCAGTAACATGCACATTCTCTGCACTCATATCCCTCTGTTTCCCCTCTTTATGCTGTTTTTATCCCACTTTGTATTTTGGACATCTGCTATCAGGAAATATGCCTTTTTCTTGTTCAATTGTATTCTGATTCTTGTATGAATTAAAGAGTAGGATTGTATATTTAGGATACAGTACTATTGTGTTTTGTCTTTACCCTTTTAGCTACCCTCATCAGTGAACCTCATTTGTTCACATTGCTACTCTAAGTCATTCTCTCCTATCTTTTCCTTTCAACCTGCAGAATTTCTTTTAGTAATTCTTATAGTGCAGACCTCTTGTTGACAAACTCTCTCAGTTTCCGCCTATCTTTGAATACTTTAAACTAATCCTCATTTTGAAGGACCGTTTTGCCAGATAAAGAATTTGGCTTGCAGTTCTTCTCTTTCGGTGCTTTAAAAATACCATACCACTGCCTTCTTGCCTCCATGGTTTCTGATGAGGAATCAGATCTTAGTCTTATTGAAAATCTTTTCTGTGTAATGAATCACTTTTCTACTGCTGTTTTCAGAATTCTCTGAATTTTTGGCATTTGGCAATCTTATAGTATGTGTCTCAGAGTAGGTCTGTTAGGATTTTTTCTGTTTGGAGTACACAGGGCTTCTTGGACATGTATATTTAGGTCTTTCATAAGAGTTAGGAAGCTTTTTAAGCTATTTTTCCTCAAATATCCTTTCTGACCCTTTTCCCTTCTCATCTCCTTTTGGGAAACCCACGATGTATATATTTCTGTACTTCATGCTATCACTCAAAGCCCTGAGACATTTCTCAATTTTTTCTGTTCTTTTCTCTGTCTGTTCTTCTGACTGTAAGATTTTGATTGCTCTGTCTTCTACCTAGCTGACTCTTTCTTCTGCCTATTCAAATGTGCTACTGTATGTCTCTAGTGTGTTTTTAATCTCTACTATTGTTCCTTCATCCCCATAGTTTCTGTTATGTTTCTTTTTATACTTTCAAATTTTTCTTTATGCTCACACATTCTTCTTAATATCCTTTATCTCTTTAGGTATATTTTCCTTTATCTCTTTGAATTGATTTAGGACATTTGTTTGAACATCTTTAGTTAATGTTCCAACTTCTGTGTCTCCTCTGAAGCTTAAATGTGTTCCCTTGGCTAAGCCATATGTTCTAGTTTGCTAATGCTGCTGGAATGCAAAACACCAGAGAAGGATCAGCTTTTATAAAGGGGGTTTATTTGGTTACACAGTTGTAGTCTTAAGGCCATAAAGTGTCCAAAGTAATGCATCAGCAATCAGGTACCTTCACTGGAGGATGGCCAATGGTGTCCGGAAAACCTCTGTTAGCTGGGAAGGCACATGGCTGATGTCTGCTCCAAAGTTCTGGGTTCAAAACGGCTTTCTCCCAAGATGTTCCTCTCTAGGCTGCAGTTTCTCAAAAATGTCACTCTTAGTTGCACTTGGGATATTTGTCCTCTCTCAGCTTCTCTCGGGCAAGAGTCTGCTTTCAATGGCTATCTTCAAACTGTCTCTCATCTGCAGCTCCTGTGCTTTCTTCAAAGTGTCCCTCTTGGCTGTAGCTCCTCTTCAAAATGTCACTCTCAGCTGCACTTCAAAATGTCACTTGCAGCTGCACTGAGTTCCTTCTGTTTGTCAGCTCATTTATATGGCTCCAGTGATTTAATGTAGACCCACCCTGAATGGGTGGGGTAACACCTCCATGGAAATTATCCAATCAGAGTGATCATCCACAGTTGGGTGAGGTACATCTCCATGGAAACACTCAAAGAATTACAGTCTAATCAACACTGATATGTCTGTCCACACAAGATTACATCAGAGAAAATGGCATTTTGGGGGACATAATACATTCAAAACGAGCACACCATATTTTCCTATTCCTTAGTATGGTTTGTGATTTTTTGCTGATGTCTAGGCATCTGATTCTCTTGATGGGTTAACTCTGAAGGTCTATTTCTCCCTCTTAGCTAGGGTTTTAGTTTTGATTGGTTTTTGTGAGGGCCCTTCTTTGATCCTTGGTCTAACTTACTCTAGAAATTTAGAATAGCTCCTGTTAACTGTTCAGATTTTCTCAGCTTGTCATCTGATTCTTTTCCTGGATATGTGGTAAATGTTTAAGATTGCATTTGTTGCAGAATTTTTTCACCTCCAGGATAAATCTTCCTTTCCTGTGTTTCTTCTCCAGGAATATTGACCTCTTCTGTTTGTTTCTGTGCAGACTTTTCTCACCAGGTCCTATGATTTGTTTAAATTTTCTCACACAGAGCCCATTTTTCTTACACTTCTCAGTTCCATGACCCACCTTATCTTAAGGATGTTCAGTTTAAATCACCACTTTTAATTTTTCTCTGGGAGGCTTTCCTGACTTTTGTTTCCTGAATCACTGTTATGGTTTACCACCCTCAGAAACTTGAATGGGGTCTTAATAAAAATATGTTGAATGAATGAAATATAAGAGTAGAATATAAGAGTAGGAAAGGAAGATGATGAATTTAACTTTAAACAACATAAGTATTTAACTTTGCCTGTGAAACACTTAAACATGAACACCTCAATCAAGTAATAAAAATTAGTTTCTATTCTAGGGGAGTTTGAAATGGGACTTAAAGACTAATTCATTTGTTATGGGGGAATGTTTTATAAATCACTACATTGGCATGTCACCCTCATAATATGTATAGCATTCAGGATAAGAATGCAAATGGAAGCCTGTATTTAAAAATATTTTAAAGTTATATGGTTTAGCTAACACATTTAAATATTTAAAAAGTATGCTTGTCTCCTATGTTAACAAATATACTTTTATAATGATGTAGAAGGACAATTTGAACACAGAGTTCTCAGAATTCTCAAAAGTTTCCAGCAAGAATGTGGAGATAGGGGGAGAGTGGCCAGGGACCCTGGATCCTGGCCTGTGTCCATTCTCTATCCACACCTGGTTATCCACAAGGCAAGTGCCACACACCCACATGTCTAAAGGCCATTCCACTCCCTGAAAACCTCTGAACCATAATGTTTTAGATCCCTATGCTGATCCAAACAAATATCTTGAAGGTAGCCTCATCTAAAGGTCCTACTTACAAGGGGTCCACACCCATAGGAATAGATTAAATTTAGGAACATATTTTTTGGGGGTACATACAGCCATAAACCACCACACTCAAACCTCTGTATCCCAAAAGACATGTTCTTTACACATGCAAAATATATTCATTCCATTACAATATCCAAAAGCATTAAGTAATTTCAGAAACAATGCTTAGTACAAAGCATCATCGAAATCAGTTATATATATGGCCTTCTCAGGGACACAATTCCCCTCAGCTGTGGACCTGTGAAGCCTAGAGAACAAATTATCTGCTTCCAATATACAAAGAAAGGACAGAATAAGATAAACATTCCCATTCCTTTATAATCAATGCCCTACTTAAACAGCAGACACTCTCCAAGGTTGGGAATCTAGTTTATGTTGTAATTCAGTCACTGACCCAGTGATACCCTGGGTCTGATTTTCAGAAATCTCAAGTTTGTAGCTACATGAAATAAGATTTTCTTTCAGGGCACACATAGAAACTTTCATATACCTCAAGTGACACTTAAGTTGCAAGTTTGAAGCCCTGAGCCCTTTCTTTTATAACTGTATGCAGTGTATTGAGGAACAACCTGTTAACATCACTAAACCTTTTAACTCCACAAAACTCTATTAAAGTATCAAAGACACTCTTACCCAGGGCCTTACCTCTTACAAACATTTGAGTATCCACATCCATCAGTGATATTTTGTGTCTCTATATTGCCAATTCACACCATGGACTATGAGTGCCATCTTGAGTATTGGAAATAGAGTCATAAGTGCCTTTGAATCTAATCAGATTAGAGAAACAATTCCCAGAACCCCAGAATCAATTCAGAAATATCACCCTTAAGATTATGTTTCTCAAGAACCAAAGCTTATTGGTCAGGATGCTCAGGGAAACAGAACTGATGGGAAATATCTGTTAAAATTATGAGATTTTTTTATGAGAAATTTCTCACACAACTGTGGGGATGCACAAGTCCAAAAGCCACAGGGAAGGCCACAAGCTGGGAACTTCAAAGACAGTTTTCAGTGAACTCCTCAGGAGAAGCTGGCTGAAGTAGAGATGGAAATTCTCTCTTCTTATTGCTGAAAACATCCCTTGTCCCTTTAAAGCCATCAACTGATTGGATGAGATGTCTCTCCTTGTTGAAGGCAATCTTCTCCGTTGATTGTAGGTGTAATCTGCCATAGATGCAGTCAACTTACCGATGATATAAGTCCATGAAATTTCCTCACGGTAACAATCTGGCCAGTGCTTGCTTGACCAAACAACTGGGCACTAAAACTTGGCCAAGTTGATACATGAATTAACCATCACACTTACTTTTTCAATCTTCCTTACATTGTTTCTACTTCCCCTTCTGTTAATTCTAGACATACTAACAGAATTTATTCAAATACAAAAGACTATCTTTCAAGTAGTACATTTTTAAAATTCATTCAGTCTATACAGTAAAACCTGGTATAGAATGGTGAGTGCATATCATTGACCAGTTTCTCAACTCCAGCATTTTAAAGCAGTCCTGTATTTCCATGCACTCAGAGAACAAGTATCTGGCTTTGTTAAACAATGTCCACAGAGCAAACTTACACATAAATCTATTCTAACAAGGATCTGTGTTGATGAATGCAGAAGAGAAGACTGTCAAGAAACAAACAAAAACCTGTTTCTCAATTCCACCAAGACTTCTTCCCCTAGAATTGAGTAGATGATAAAAAATGAGAAACAGAATTACTGTGGAAGACAAGTTACCTTGTGTGTTTGGAAGAGGAAAACAAAAACACAAAGAAAGGGATGAAATCACTCTGGTAAATAAGATTTCACATTTCCAAGAAATAGACAAAAGTAAAGCCACAGGAGTTAGTGAGTGATTTTAAAAGTCCAACAGACACAATCAGCCAAACCACCATAAAAAGCAACAGAAAATGTGCAACAGAAAGTTCAGAGTATCATTTAAGTCCTTGAATTGAGGGAGCAAATTGTACAAATGAAATGGAAAAAAAAAAAAAAAAAAGTAAACTGTAACAATGGAATGTCTGCACTGAGACCTAAATATGACACTGCCAGATGAAGAAATACATTTCAGATTAATCAAGAGGGAACTAAGTGCTAAATAGAAATGAGGCAAAGAAGACAATCACTTTGGAATTAGGCACATCAGAGAACAAAAGAGCAACATTGAGGTAACATGCATGTCACAGAATCTTTGAGCTTATAAATATCTAATGAACAGGGACAAAGGATAAATAAATACAAAGCAATTCCAGTCTGAGAGGGGAGAATGTTTATTACATGAAAGAATTATGCATGCATTAGAAGGAGTAGCATGAACTCAATGTTCATAGAATGGATAATAGTTCAGAAAATATCTTAGCTACCATGTAGTCCAATCTTCTGGCTTCATGCCCAAGGAAAGTAAGAAACAGAGAGGGTAAAGGCTGTCTTACCAAGTGAATCACTCACTTTCAGTCTAGGCAATATAAAATAGTTGGGCAGTGTCCCCCATTAGCCAGAGGCTAACTTTAAATGTTCAATGTAAACAAACAAAAGCAACAACAAAAAAAAATGTGAAATGTACAGATATTTTCCCCTTCAAAATTAGCTAATTGAAATGTTTACCCCCTCAAGAGTATAATAAAGTCATAATTCTTTAATACAAACAAGTGTGTGTTAATCATCTATTTTACTTA
Organism: Choloepus didactylus; assembly: GCF_015220235.1. Taxonomy (NCBI): domain Eukaryota; kingdom Metazoa; phylum Chordata; class Mammalia; order Pilosa; family Megalonychidae; genus Choloepus; species Choloepus didactylus. Next base: position 185,458,157 of record NC_051309.1, on the reverse strand, counting down.
GCATAGGGAAAATATCATGGGATTAAAGAGGTAACATATGTAAAATATAAAAATAAGGCTTACAGTGTGGTTTGTTTCATAATAAACACGAATCTCTAGGTTAATATTGAATGCCTACAATAAAAACAATTGAAATACATTCTATTTTATGATTCCCACCCCATCACACTAGATAAAAACAATGGGGCAATGACTCAAATTGTTTCAATGTCCCAGAGGCCATCTTTCCCTACCACCTTCTTGGTGTATGTACTGTCTTCCCTTGAATATTTCCTTTATTATCTTTCAACTAGAAGACGCAATTGTAGAGTTCCCTGCAAATTCTAATGCACTCCAGAGGACTTCCCTTTGGCATGGTGAGGCTAAGTTTGAGGCTCTGAGATACCTAGGTCAAGAGCCTTCCATTTCCAAAGTCCTATTATCTCACTTCACATCCATGTGCAGGATCCCTCCAAGGCAGCTCCAACCCTCTCACCACATTTGTCATACCTGAATGCTCCGCATTTCACAAGAACTTCTCTCTACTTTCTTCACCATATCTTACCACCAATTAAAGGCTTGCTTGAACTCAACAATCCTCCACCACTTCTGGGGCCTGTGTATCTGCCTTGTCAGTGCTTCTGGTTCGCTGCTCTCCTTCAATTCCAATTCTGTCTGCCTCACTCTTTCCACAACAACCACTTTGATAAAGAGCACATATTGGTTGCTACATTGATAACTAATAGGCTTCTTAATGAATCTTTGGCTTAACCACCTCTCAATACAGGAATCCCGGAGCATTTTTTCCAGCCAACAACCTGCTCTCCCCATCGATCCTGAGGCAGATACTGGCAACTGAATGGCTAAATCCATGCCCATGTTGAATTCTGCAGGGCTTTCAACTAGGACATTTGGAACATAGACTGATTGTGTCATTATGTGGCAGGAGTCAGATAACATTTAGGAAATACTCATCAAGAATCAAACATCTGAACTCCTCCATCCTGGGAAATACCAGACTAACCGGCATCAACATTAATCTTCCCACTTGATTTTTCAATCATTCTTCTGAAAGCATTTTCCCAAACCACAATATGCTGAAAATACTACACACAGGTGATTCCATTCTCTCCTTCACCAAAAATCTATTTGGCACCACATAGGAAATATTTTTTCAGACACTGTTATGGATTGAATCCTGTACCCCACAAGGATATGTTCAAGTCCTCACCCTTGGTCCTGTGGATGTGAACCCATTGTAAATAGGATCTTTAAATACATTATTAGCTATGATAAGTCAAACTGAACCAGGATGGACCTTAATCAATTATGGAGTCCTTACAAGTATAGGAAATTCAGGCAGTCAGTAGGAGACAGGATGAGGAGACAGACAGGGAGAAAGTCAGCCATGTAACGGAGGTAGAGATTGAGTTTTGGATGGATGGTAAGCCACCACCAAAATGCTACAGGCTTTGCGAAAGCATGATCCTGCCAAACCTTGATGTTAGAATGTTAGCCTCCCAAAATGTGAGACAATAATGCATGTTGTGTAGGCCAATCAGTCTTGGCATTTGTTATAGTAGCCCTGGCAAATTAAGACAGACGTGAAAATATTTCTTTATATTGCTACAAAGTGTACAACAAAGTATTTGGAGTTATATATGGAATAATTTCAATGCTACAGATCCTGGAAATTTTATTTCTGAAATGCAAGTAAACCACCCCACAACCTATTCAAGAGTAACTTTGGAGTCATGTTGTTGATTCTCCATGACTAATAGAGAGCTTATCGTAAGGTGTGTCTTAGTATGCCCTGCACCACCTGTGGACTTATTATTATGGGATACAACCCTTCTACAAAGTATATTTCATGTTCTAAGATCACATGTTTCTTTTGATCTGGTTTCTCCACTCACTTCTCAGACACTTACTTTGTGAATAAAGCCTCTTCGGCTTCCCCTGGAACTTCTGGTGCCATTTCCCTCAACCCAGAGAGGTTTAGAAGTAGGGAAATTTTAAGAAAAAACAAAATTGAGATATTAGAAGGAGAAATAACACAAAACCAAGAATGAATATCAGAGAGGCAGAGGTATATATCTCAAATAAAAAAATCCAAAAATACTAAAGTTCAGGTTTTATGGAAACATTAACAGGAAACAAGAGTTTTAGTTGCTAACAAGTGCTAACTAGAAGAAGGTATAGATTTAATAAATGATATAGAGAGTTGATTCTCTGTCAGAAAAAATTGTGAGACAGTCATAATACAAAGTATGCCTGTGGAGTCTGTGAGTACAGGGCATATATAAAGATAGCCATAACTGTGTAGTTATAAGTATACAGGGATAAATTTCAATTCTAGATCTCCGCCTACTGCTTAAATAGCTGTGGTACATTTGGCAATTCACTCAAAAGTTACTTAATCTGTTACATATGAATAATACTGCTTGTTACACCTCTTTTCAGGACTGTAGTAAGAATAAAATTATTAAGTGATCAATAATATTGTGAGAAATATAAAGCATTCTATAGATTCATATTTAATTATTACTTAAAAAATAATTTTACTACTACTACTAATGATAATAAATATGTGAGTTGGCCCTGTAAATTCTCCAACAGGAACTCAGTTGTTTTTTTTTTTTTTCAACCCAATCAATCCTCTCAAGGAAAAATGTGCTTCCTCATAAAAGTAGAATTTTCTTGGCTGAGTTATTCTCCAGAGAGGCCAAGTTTTCTTTCATTATGGGCATATAATACAGTGAAGATGCAGTTGGGAAAGTTTTCTTCTGGTAACAAAACACAGAAGACTTCCTTATGTAGGGACTAGAGAAAGTGAGAACTACAGCCTCCACATGCATATTACAAAATCCTATAGGCTTAGAATTTTGAGCATGTTTTCAAGCCTCATCTTGGCCCCACACAAAAGAATGCTATTTCTGAGATACAACATTAGCCAGGATTTTACACCAGATGGGTGCACCTCTTATACACAAACATGGAGCAATCCGATAGATTAGGTGATAGGGGTTCCCCTCAACATACACACACACAAATTCAAGTATCTGTTTGTGTTGATGGATTCTCTTCACTAAAGAAAAGTATTGTATCACTCTCATTTCACTGCATTTTGCTTTTCTTTTTGTCTTACAAAAGATAGTCTGGGGATGTTCGTAAGACAAAAGTATAACAACTAATGGTTTTTACAATTTCTGTCAAGCTACATGAAAATCAAGCACATTAAATATTTTCATTTTGTTAAAAACAATAGTGGCTTTCATTTCAACACAGTGGATTGAATATATGAGTTCATCTCCCAAAGTCTCACTATAATGAAATAATGAGGAAAAAGTAGAATGAACTGGAAAAGACTAAGAGAATAGGGAAGAATGGCAACAGACATAATATCAAGGGAATTTATTATAGCTGGAAAACAGAAGGTCATATCACAACTTACTTAGAAAACCAGAGAAAGTTGAAGGTTAAGCCAGAAGTCAGAGGGAAAAAAAAAACCAAAAAGCAAAAAACCTGTGTTTCAGAGAACCCTGGAATGGTACCGGTTTAGGGGAACCAGTTACTTTTGAAGGTAAGAATATAGAGGAAGAGCTGAAAACAGAAGCATTTGTTGAAATTCTTTTTAAGAAGCAATCAGATTCTCAGATTCTCTATCCCTTTATTTCCTCTCCCAAATCCTAACAAGAGGGCTGAGCTTACAGTCCCACCCACAGTTACAGAAGAGTTTGTAAAGCAAACATAAAGCAGTTATTAAACGAAAGTGTATGTACTGAAAAATGTGATTCAGCAAATCACTTCCCACTTTTTGGCTTCAAGAAAGCTGAAAGTCATGGATCCTTAGGCAAGAAACTAGAGAATTCCTCTCTAAAGAATCTTGTCGTTCCCCCCAATAAAATCCCCTCTACATATTAATATTTGGTCGTCCAGGTACAATGTCCTCCAAGACATAAAGAAATAATAAATGAAAGATAGAAAGAAAGAAGATGAAGGAAGGAAGGAAGGAAGGAAGGAAGGGAAGGGATGAAGGAAAGGAAAATGTTGGTTACCTACAAGTATTGGATGCTGCTGTACCCTGCTCAAGTCTAATTGATTAGGCCAGTGCACCCATCTGCCTGCTTACGGATGCTCATGGTGCACATCTATCCCCTCCTCAGAAGAACTGCCCTTGGCCAAGAGGAGTCACCGTGCCCTGGAGTCTATGAACTCCACTTCACCTCACTCGCCCTTGCGAGGAAATACCTGCTAAGGGATAACTCTGCTCCAGCTTTCCCCTTGGGACAAGGCAGAAGCCAGACCCCAGGCAGGAGACCATATCCTCCCATGGTTCCTGTCGCTGACCACTCTGTTTCTCTCACTCTCCTCTCCCAGGAGCGCTTGGTACATTACATACATGTAAATCCCTTTAGCAGCCTCTTCTAGGGAACTTCAACAAAGACCTTATTTGATCTGTTTAAATACATTGAGAGGAGTTTTACATCTCTGATCGTTTGCGAACAGGTTTCTATGAATACAACAACAAAAAGCAGCAAGTATTATACCACAAGAAAAATAAGAACTTGTACAAGGAAGGAAATAAGGCATATTTTTATTACACTACATGATTTAACTATGGATAAACACAAACTTTTCATTTAACCTAAATATTTGAGACAACAGTATTGGGAGGATAGAAGGAACAAAATATTTTCATGCATGTTGGAGTTGGTGGGATGAGAAAAGCAAATCTTTGTTTCCTATTTGAGTAAGTCAATAAATAATACCTAAAACTAAAGAAAAAAGTTTTAAAATAATGGTACTTATTTAGAAGTATGGAGGTAAATATTAGATGAAGCAACTAAAAGTTATGAAAGGGCTACCTTGGGAGAGCAAAAAGGGCAAGGGAATGCTGTTTTTAATCATAAGCCTCAAGGAACTGGTTGATTATTTAAAACTTTACACAAGTATTTAGTTGATAAAATATAAATTCACATTCAAAGTGTATTTGTATGTCAAAAACACTCATTTTAGAAAATTCAAAAAAGTATAAAGAAAAATGAAGAAATTGTCCATAGTCCCAATGGCCAATCAAGGATAATTATTTTTAACAGATCTGCCCAGTCTTTTTTCTTTGATTATTTTATGCCTCATGACTTTAGTTATTCTGAATAGTACAATTTTCTATTATTTAATATGTATCAAATACATTTAAAGTCATTATTCATAACTTTTATAAAACATGCTTTGGTAGGTAAAATATTTCATCATGTAAATCATATCAAGAGACATATACATATATATATTTAACCATAACCTCTTTTTATGAATTTACATAATTTCTTATACTTCTGTATTATAAATAATGTTGTGATGCACATTATGAACATAAAGCATTTCCTATGGTTCTGAATTATTCTCTGTAGTTTTCAAGTGCCAGTATCCACTATTATTTTCAGATCTGTTGATCAGTAGGAGCGTCCATGCCTGAAATCATTTCAACAAAATTTTGCTCCCATAAAACAATTTGGATGTGGTATAGGCTGCATTATAATGAGATGTTACCTATGTAAATGATTTTCCAGTTCTTTGGTTTTAGGAGTTCGCCATCTCCCTCTGGGAAACTTTCCACTTTCTGGTACATCTTCAAGCTCTCTCCAATGAGCACTAAAACAAATAAGTCATTCATTTTTCTTGTTGCATTTGCCTCTTCTGTCATTGAATTCATTTCAATCTCTCTCAAAGGGCTTATAATCTTCCTTCCCTGTCTTCTCAATTCACATATATTTATGAAACTGCCCATTTTTCTTCACAAAACATGCATTCTTCTTGAAGATCTTATGATTTATTTTATTAAACATGCCGTTGTCCTACTTCGATAATATTGATTTAGATTTCTTATTGTCTATTCTTTTTTGTTTGTACAGCCTTTATGTTTTTCCCTAGATAAAAACTTTGTTCATTTTCTTCCTCAGCTGATGTTTGTTTATTAATGACATTCATATTGTTTTAATTTCCAAAAAGTTAGTAGCAGCCATATGTTGAGTCCTAGACATCTATTTGGGTGTTTCAAATATAATAGCTTATTTTTTAATAACATGATGTGATGTGATATGAGGTGATTGATATGATATGATACCTCATTTTTTTCTTGACAACTTTTTAAATTAGACATTAGTGGTATTGCATTTTACATTAGAGGAAATAATCACCAATTGTAGTGTGAAATACCTGCTCCCAATAATTATATAAGGTAGGGTTTCCATAGCACTCCTCAGAAAGTTGAGATGAGAGAATCAATGCTTGTTTTTGTTTGTTGGTTAGTTTTAAATTAACTAAATTGAGTCAAACCCATTGGTATCAAGTTATGTCTTACTAGAATACCTGCATGGCTTTTTTTTCCAAATAAAACCAATTAAAGCTGAAACTTCTTTTTTTCTTTTATATGTTTAAGGAACTACTTTTTCATCTGCTTTTCCCATCGTCTGAACTAAATCTTTGTAGGGGTTAATTAGCAACACTTTGAAAATCAAGGACTGACCACTTGATTCTGATTATTTAGCATGGTTCCTGGAGGAAGAGTGAACTTAAGAAAAGCAATTGTTAATAGATTCTAAGTCCCTCTCCACTTGTAGGGGAAATTTATTAAGAAAGCAAGACTTAGTTCAAAGTCACCACTTTTGTACAGAGTGGTTCATGTATACCTAACAAATACATATTTTTTTCACTTATTTTTTCACTTAATTTTTTTTCCTTTGTTTGATAACAGAGATTTTAAAGACTTGAATGACTCACCACCATAATATACAAATCTAATGCAAAGGCTCAGATAGTGACAGTAATTCCTTAAAACTCTTTTCCCCTTTTACTGATAAGGAGAGGTGTAGCCTGAACCCACAAGGGTAGTTCGGAATAGAATGATCAGGGATCATGGACAATAGCACTTCATTCTCTTTTTTATTTCACATTAGCCTAAATCCTTAGGATCACGGACAATAACACTTTATTCTCTTTTTTCTCTTCATATTATCCTAAATCCTTACCTTTTTCTTGTTTGCCATACATTTTCCTTGTAAATCTTGACTCAAGTGATTGGATCATCAAATTCTGCAGTTTCTTTGCTATGTTCATAAGCAAGTGAGCCAAAGAGAGCTTCCAGACTTGTACTATACATACATAACCCACAGTTTTTCCTTTATTTCTACATTTTTGCTGGGATCTATATTTTTGCATCTGTGTCCTGGATTTTTTTCCTTCCTTTCACCTTCTGGCTCTCTGCTGAATTCTATGTTACACCACATCTTGAAGCTGTTCTTTCTGTATCTATTTATTCTCTTACTCTCTGTATCTACACCCTCTTTTATCCCACCTCTTCCTCCCTGGCTAATGGCATCTATATATGTTTTCTTCTCCCCATACCAGTCGTAGTCTTTACCACGTGCATACCCTCCTTGCTCCACCAACACTGATGATATACATAGCAACCCTTTTCTACTTGTGACCAGCTGGAAGTCGCTCAGATTCTCTTTTCTAAGTGATTTTTCAATCCCATGCATTTAAAACTGTGGTATAAGGCCGAAAATCAAGGGCCAATATGATGTGCTGCTTTGACATCTGGTGACATCAGGAGGGCCTCATGTGGCCTAACCCCAAGCTTACCCACCTACTCTGTTTCTGCATATAAGAGCCTCACGGAGACAATCCTCCTTAGCAAAGGGACCAGGCACAGTTCCTGCATATCCCTGAGTAGCAGGTTGCAGCTCCCTGCCAGTCATGGAATTATTCAAACAAACCAATCACATCCTCCCAATGGAAACCAGAGGCCACCTTTAAAGACTACAAAGCCTGCTTCCCACACCCTGCATCTTCACTCTGTCACTAAGTGCAATCCCTACATGGTCCTGTGTGGCATGCAGTGTTTTCTTTTTCCTTCAGTCTGCAAGTATATGTGACAAATAAACTGCTGTTGATCTCATCTGTCTAGGGTTAGGTGTCCTCGGTTTGGCCATCCCCATAAACCTACAGCAGGAATCCACACCTCACCAATGGGGAGAAGAAGAGGCAGTTAAAACAAATACACACTTGTATATGTAACTAAAATGTCACAGCTAAATTGTATCACACTTATAACACCAAAATTCCAATGATTCTAAGCTCACATCTGCCATTTTTGCTAATTTCATAGCTCATATGTTAGTTTTGCTCTCCAAGGACAAGTCTTTGAGGTCTTCTTAGAACTCAAGAGAGGATTTGACATGTGAGAGATTTAATATTTGTGGAGGTTAAAGGGAAGGAAGCAGAAGTCAGTTGGTAGAGCCTTCAGGCCACGCATGCAAGTCAGACACTCATGATAAGAGAGGGGGAAGGGAGGAGGATTGGGTCAGTAGAGTTTAAGACTGCAGCTCAGTTTTTTTGAATGCAATTTTATTGAGATATATTCATATACCATACAATCATCCAAAGTGTACAATCAATTGATCACAGTATCATCACATAGTTGTGCATTCATCACCACAATCAATTTTTTGGACATTTTCATTACTCCAAAAAATAGGAATAAGAATAAAAATAAAAATAAAAATAAAAGTGAAAAAGAACACCCAAAACATCACATACTCCTTTTTCTCACCTATTTTTCATTTACTTTTTGTCTCCCTTTTTTCTACTCATCTGTCTACATACAGGATTAATGGGAGTGTGAACCACAAACTTCTCACAATCACATGGTCACACCATGTAAGATATATAGTTATACAATTGTCTTCAAGAGTCAAGGCTACTGGGTTGCAGTTCAACAGTTTCAGGTATTTCTTTCAGCTATTCAAATCCACTAAAAACTACAAAGGTATATCTATATAATGCATAAGGATAACTTCCAGAATGACCTCTTGACTCCATTTGAAATCTTTCAACCACTGAAACTTGAGTTTTATTTCTCTTTCCCATTTTGGTCTAGAAGCCTTTCTCAATCCTATGATGCCAGGTCCAAGTTCATCCCTGGGAGTCATGTCCTGCATTGCCAGGGAGATTCAAACCCCTGGGGGGCATGCCCCATGTAGTGGGGAGGGCAGTGAGTTTACCTGCAGACTTGGCTTAGAGAGAGTCAACATCTGAGTAAAAAGGAGATTCTCTGGGGAGGTGACTCTTAGGCACAATTATAAGTAGGCTTAGCCTCTCCTTTGCAGTAACAAGCTTCATAAGGGCAAGCCCCAAGATTAAGGGATCGGCCTACTAAATGGTCCCACAGAGAAGTTGAGGTTTTAAAAAACAGTATCATCCTTTACCATTTAGTCTGATTTACCTTAGTTCCAACCAAGTCCATTTCGTTCATGTCTCTAACTGAAGTCTGATCTCTTTTTCAGCTTTTTAAACAATTGTTGTATAGGGTAATGCTGACATTCACAGCTGTCGAACTCTGGCTCTGAGTCTCGGGTGTCACACAGATACCAGAAGTTATAGGGACTGACTAGGTTACACATAAACAGCTCAGCATCTCAGAATTTACAAATAATCATTACAACTCAGGAATAGATGTGACTGCTGTAAGAGCTTACAATCCAGGAACCTTTACAATAAGCCTTCCTCTGATAACCTATGCTCCCAACAGGGAATAGGTATAAACCTCTCTCCACATTTTTCCAGCACTTGTATCCCTCGGTTTATTTTTTAAACAGTTTTATTTACACACAATACAACCCATCCTAAGTAAACAATCAATGATTCCTGGTATAATCACATAGTTATGCATTCACCAATACAATATATATGAGGATATTTCCATTTCTTCCACTAGAAAGAGGAAGAGGAGAAAAAAATGAAGAATTAAAAAAAAAAAAGAGAGAAGGTAAGTGAAAATACAATACAATACAATACAATGAAAATGTTGGACAACAACAGTGCCACCAAGAATCACATCTCACTCCCTCATATCTCTCTCTTTCAGACCATTAGCTTTGGTATATTGCCCTTGTTACAATTAATGGAAACATATTTCAATGCTACTATTAATTACAATTTGCATTGATTGCATTTTTCTCCTATACCATTCAATTTTCAACACCTTGCAATATTGACATTCATTTGTTCTCCGTCATATAAAAACATTCTTATTTTTGTAAACGTACTCACCATCATCGGCCACTGTAGGTTTTGCTAAAGTATACAATCCCAGTCTTTATCTTCCATCTTTCCTTCTGGTGTCATACATGCCCCTAGCCTTCCTCTTTCAACCATACTCACATTCATCTTTGTTTAGAGTACTTACAATATTGTGCTGCCATCACACAGTATTGTGCTATCCATCTCTGGATCTGCACAATCAATCCTGTTGAATCTTATGTAGTCCTTCACCATCAAATGTCCAATCTCCAATCTCTTCCTATTTCCTGATAACCTGTGTTCTCAATTTTAACACTCTAAGTTCACTCATCAATGTTAGTTCACATTAATGAGGCCATACAGTATTCATACTTTTGTCTCTGGTTAATTTCACCCAATGTAATGTCTACCATGTACCATTTTGTCTTTTGGATTTTATGTCATATTTTATTTTATTTTTCTTTTCCTCTCTTCTCTTTCTACCCTTATTAATGGTGTTCATTTCTACACTCTTCTCCAACCCTCTCTCTCCTTGATTTTCCTATCTTCCTATAGTGGTCCCTTTAGTATTTCTTGTAGAGTAGGTATGTTTTTCACAAACTCTCTCAGTGTCTGTCTATTTGAAAGCATTTTAAACTCTCCCTCCTTTTTGAAGGATAGTTCTGTGATATATAGAATTCTTGGTTCTAAGTTTTTCTCTTTCAGTATCTTACATATCTCATACCACTGCCTTCTTGACTCTGTAGTTTCTACTGAGAAATCGCACATAGTCTTATCAAGGTTCCCTTGTATGTGATGGATTGCTTTTCTCTTGCTGCTTTCAAAATTCACTCTTTGTCTTTGACATTTGGTAATTTGATTACTAAATGTCTTGGAATAGGTCTATTTGGATCAATACTGTTTGGTGTATGCTGTGCTTCTTGGATCTGTAAGTTTATGTCTTTCATAAGAGATGGGAAATTTTCTGTGATTATTTCTCCATTATTCTTTCTGTCCCCTTTCCCTTTTCTTCTCCTTCAGGGACACCCATGACATGTATATTCATTTGCTTCATATTGTCCTTCAATTCCCTGAGATCCTGCTCATAATTTTCCATTCTTTTCCCTATCTGTTCTTTTGTATGTAGGATTTCCAGTGTCCTGTCTGGAATGAATCCTTTCTTCTGCCTCTTCAAATCTGTGGTTGTATGTCTCCATTGTGTTTTTCATCTCTTCTATTTTGCTTTTCATTCCCATAAGTTCTGCCCTTTGTTTCTTCAAGCTTATGAATTTTGTATGGTCATCCAGTATCTTCTTTATATCCTTTATATCTTTTGCCACTTTTTCCTTCAGCTCATTGATTTGATTTAGAAGATTTGCTTGAACATCTTTAATTCATTATTTCAATTCCTCTGTCTCATTTGAAGTGTAAGTTTGTTCCTTTGACTGAGCCATATCTTCATTTTTCCTAGTGTGATGTAATTTTTTGTTGACTAGGCGTCTGTTTTCCTTGATTACCCCAATCAGATTTTCCCAGACCAGACAGGACTAGGTCTCTGGAGAAGGTTGTAATCAGTATCAAGTTTCCCTGAGGATGAGCTGAGAAGGTTGTCAGACTTTTCTGTGAGGCCTCTAGACTGTTTTTCCTACCCTGTCCCAGCAGGTGGTGCCTGTCATCCTGTAGCTCCCCAATAGTGTAAAGCAGTATGGTGCCTTTAATTCTCAGCAGTCCCTGTCCTGGCCAGGGGCCAAGGGTGTAAGAAGCTGGCTGTTTCTGTTTTTTGTTGTTTTTTTTTTTTTCTTTTTTTCCTTTTCCCCCAGGCCCTGGGGCCTGAATTCTCTGAGGGAGAGCAGCCACTTGGGCTAGACCCTGTCTCCCTTTTCTTATCTCCTTCACCTGACTTCTTTCTTTGTCTCTAACTATCTTAACTCCACCCTTGCCTGGGTCAGAGCTGACAATTGAAAATGCCTGAGGCTTTCTCTAATAAGCTACTTATAATGAGTGAAAAAAAAAGAGGAAAAAAGAAAGAAATCCCCTTTTAGAGACTCAGCCCTTTTCCAATATTATGAGCTCAGACGACTCCAAAAACCTCCATTTTTATTTATTTATTTACTTATTTTTCCATCAGTCCTGCCTCTTCTCTGCCAGGAGAGACCTCAGAGTTCCTTTCCTGCTTGCTCCAGGTTTAACTGTGCTTATAGCTTGTTTTCAGGAGTCCAAATCATTAATTAAAACTGTGATTGTAGATTGATTGAGCTATCTGTTCTGGATCCCAGCAGAGATCTCTTCTTTTCCCCCCAGGAAAGTGTTACAACTTAGCCTGCTGTGCCGCTGGGAGAGAGGCACCATCTCTACAAGTTGGGGAGCTTTACTTACAGTTCTATGATGTCATCTCAGCCATTCCACCCATTCTGGACTGCTGTATAATGTGTCTCCCATAACGGATATCCCCCAACAGTTGTTTCAGACTACAGTGTATTTACTAGTTGTTCCTGGCTATTTACTAGTTTCTCTAGGGGACTAACTAAATTCCACGTCTTTCTGTGCCATCATCTTCTGCAGCTCAGTTTTAAGAAACTTTTGTCCAGATTAATGGGGAGTCATCAAGGAAAAGTCACCTGTGAGAGGAGTCCTCCATCACAGGAATTGATGACACTAGCCTCTCTAGTGTGCTCAAAAAATGACCAGAGGCATCCTTGGAGAATCATGGCCATGGCACAAACTCAGTTGTGGACCTAGAGGGGCAGCAGCTGGGTTTCCAGTCAACTATATTCCCTAAAGCAGGATAGCAGAGTGGAATATTTCCCTGGACACATTTTCATGGCCACCACAGCCTCTTCTATTTCCTGATGAGTCACCAGACTTAGTGGTATCTAATGGGCTTCTCTATATTAGTTTGTGCCTTTACTTCTGCCTTCTTCTGACTCCTCACTGCTATTCTCTGTGTTCCTGCTTCTCACAACAACCCCTGAAAGTTCTGGAACCTCCACCATCCTGGGATAATCTATTCCCTGCCCTCTGTCTTAGATGGACTTGAATGATTAATCATAGTAATGTGCCAGTCAATGTTAAGCTCTGCTACTGGTGGCAATTCCTTAGCGTTCTATTTACCTTTTACTGATAGGAAGACATATAACCTGAACCTGCTAGACCCCTCATAGGGGAGTCTTAAAAGGAATATTTGTTATTGCCTGCCCTTCACTGTCATATCCCAGGCCTAGCAATCACCCTTCTCTTAGTTCTCCCAACACAGAAGAAAGCAGTTTATAACTTCTGATGAGATTTATTTTTTAAGTTTGCACTAATTTATTTGACAGAATTATAGCATAGTAACTTACAACTAACAATGTATGTGGCATTAGCCAATCCTCTTTGAAATGATGCCTCCATACTTATACATTTAGATAGACACTACTGCCCCTCAGTCCCCATCCTGCCACTTTGTAACAGGGATCAGCTAACCCAACCAATTGAAGGGTTTATACAAACACCAAAGTTAAATTGGTTCCTAGTACTCCATTAAAGGAAAGCTAATTCTCAGAATCAGGTATCAATACCTGGGCCCAAAGAAAGGATAGGCCTTGGATTTGCCTCATTATAGTATCACAGACAATGGGAATTTAGAGTCCATTCAAGGAAGCAAGGACATGTAAGCACACACATGCACAGACATGTACATGCATATACTTATCCAGCAGCTCAGAAAGCACAATCTTTTCAGAACATAATATTCCAACATGTTTCAGAGTCTTGGGTATTCAGATTTAACTTCATTTGCAGGCCATTAGCGGCACAGAACAGGTCAAACTTCAACTACATCAGTCTACTAAATTCCTTCCTGCAGCCTTCTGGAACACCACTTCCAATCTCCTGTCAGCAAATCTTCAAACAAGAACAAACCCAGCAGGTAACTTTGTACAGAAAGATGGAATCAAAATCCACATGGAGAAAACAAAAATCCCTCTCTCATGCAGACAGAGAAGTCTGCAGAGACAGACTCAACCATACAAACTGTGGACAGTTCTAAATGTAACACTTTCCTTCTCAGTGTAAAATATCATCATTAAAGTTAATAGTTACTTCATAGCTTCCCCAAAGAACATTAGGGGGCTTACATTGCATTGATAAAGGATCCTTTTAGATAGTTACCAAAAACATGGAACAGTTTGTCCAAGGGGGGTATTTAAGTGCTTATCTCAGAGATTAAAAATGCCTGTAGCTTTTAAATGGCATCTTTTCCCAGCTACTACCAGTTCTGTACAAGTTAATAAAAATGCCTGAAGTTTCATCCAGGGAACTCTTTACAGATAAAATCATTAAATCCAACATCTTTAAAGTTCTCAAAGTCCTATTTTTTTAATCTGCAAATCTGCACAATGTCATCTGTTAATGTAAACTACCTGCTGAATCCCCTCTGTAACCTCACATTTTAGATCACTTCTGAAATCTATCAGGGATGTGGAAAGTTCTCTTCCTAGAGAAATCCCAAACCAATTATATTTCAATCCCAATTATTCCAATTGCAAACAAATTATTTGCACATAATAGCCTCAGGTGTTAGAAAAGTCCCACTTCTATCTAGCCAAAGATGTCTCCCATTGGCCTTAATATGCTGTCTGAAATCACACAAAAAGTCTGATCCTCCAAACACCTGATAACATTTATCAATTTTTCTCTTCATGTTAAACCCTTTTCCTTTAAGCAACATGGGCTTGGTTAGCAAGGAAATTTAGATATTTTCCACTATTTACCACGTACAGGACATTTGGACATATCGAGGCATAATTTTCACATCTGTAATATGTAAATATGGATTGTTACAAAATTAAATTGAGATTATGCATTTAAGTCACAAAGTACAGTGCTTGGCATATAATACTAGCTATTATCTTGGGTACTTTTGTCTGGATATTCTTTGGTTTATAGCTTTCTTAAAATAGGGTAGCAAATCTGAGCAAATTTCGCAGGTGACCTGACTGGCACGTTTCTCACATTAACATAACTGAAAGACACACTCTTTGTCAATAAATGCGCATCATATTTATATTAATTTACTTCCCCTCCAAAGAGTATACTATATATCCCTTATTTGAATCACAATCATTTTTGGCTATATACTAGTGATGAACAAGTTAATGTGGAAGGCAGGAAGTACAAAAATGAGATGAAGTCATAGTCCCTGACTCCCAGATACCTACAAGAAAAGATAGACATAGATACATAAACAAACAGTCATAGGTGTTTGTTCTAGTTTGCTAATGCTGTGGAATGCAAAACACCAGAGACGGATTGGCTTTTATAAAAAGGGGGTTTATTTGGCTACACAGTTACAGTCTTAAGGCCATAAAGTGTCCAAGGTAACACATCAGTAATCGGGTACCTTTACTGGAGGGATGGCCAATGGCAACCGGAAAACCTCTGTTAGCTGGGAAGGCACGTGGCTGGTGTCTGCTCCAAAGTTCTGGTTTCAAATGGCTTCCTCCCAAGATGTTCCTCTCTAGCAAGCTTGCTCCTCTTCAAAATGTCACTCACAGCTGCACTGAGCTCCTTCTCTTTGAGTCAGCTCATTTATATGACTCCAGTGATCAAGGCCCACCCTGAATGGGTGGGGCCATGCCTCCATGGGAATATCTCATCAGAGTCATCACCCACAGCTGGATGGGGCACATTCCAGGCAAATCTAATCAGCACCAAAACGTCTGCCCCACAAGACTACATCAAAGATAATGGCGTTTGGGGGACACAGTACATTCAAACTGGCACAGTGTTACACATGGAGCATGTGTGATCAGAGCTATGAAAGAAATATGTGAAAATTGTTAACCCAAACACAGAGAAAATTACCAAATAGTTTGCCCTGGGAGAATGTCAGGTAAGGTTTTAGAAAAGGGGTATATAATATGAGTCATAACATGTTCATTCACTCCTTTGTCCAACCATCCATCCATCTATCTATCCATCCATCCATTCATTCAATAATCTTTATTTAATGATTTCTGTGGTCCAGGTTCACTGTTCTAATCATTGTTGAAAAAGTACTATGATGAAGATAGGGCCTTCATCTTCATAGAGCAAAATCTAGTAGAAGAGACAAATAGATAAACAACCATTTCAACATACAGTAGTTAGTGCCGTGACGTACAGGATGAAAAGAGAAGAAAAGGACTTGCTTCTAAAAGAAAACTTAGTTGTTGTCTGAGAAGCCTTTTAGATTTAGCAAATAAAAATACGGGCTTCCCACTTAAATTTTAATGTCAGATAAACAACAATTTTACTTTTAGTATATATATATCCCATGCAATATTTGGGACATATTTTTTCTAAAAAAAAGTTGGTTGTTTATATGAAATTCAAATTTAAATAGATGTCCTCTATTTTATCTGATATCTCTAAATCAGAGAGATCAATTGAATAGAAGTTGTCCCATGTCCTGAATATGCGGTGGAGACTAGAAGTCTGTATGGGCCAGAGGAAACAGCATCTAAAAGGGCTGGAGTGACTCAACACACCGTGAGTTAAGAGACAGGCTGAAGAGAGATGAAGCTGGGAAGCTAAAGAGAGTACTGTAAATTATATTAAGGCACTTGGACTCTATTATTTAGAGCAACTAGCAGCTATTTAAGGGATGTAAGTAGGGGACTGACATGATCAATTTGCATTTTTCAAAGATCATTCTGGTCTCAGTGTGAAGAATGGGTTCGAGTAAACAAGTCTAGAGGCAGAGAGGAGGAATTAATCTGGAAGAAAAGGAATACAGAGCAGTGCATTCTTGTCAGAGAGAATAGTTTGAACAGAGCCTTAACGAAAAAGATGTGAAGATCATGGTGCATTCAGGAAACAGTGAAGAACAGGCATTGCAGTGGAAAGAGAAGCATGAAATTAAACTAGAAAGTGAGGTTGAGACCAATTCTTAAGGCAGCTTATATGGTAAAGCCTTTACACTTAATCCCTAGAAAGGGGTTGAAAATGTTTTAAGGGATTATCATTATTATCCGTTTCCTCACTTTGAGAAAAGTGCAGGTCAGCCTGGCTTCTCAGAAATGTCAGGGGCAATAAATTCAGTGATGATTCTGTGTTGAGGCTGGAAATAAGATAAAATTAAGAAGGAAATAATTAAAATACTTCCATTCTAAAAACATGATTAAAAACTTTTTTAAATTTGTATGAATATTCACTCATTATCTCTTTCTGTAGAAACTTAAATCTTAAAGTAGTAAGATTACTATTATGAGAACAAAATAAACCCAAGGAAAAAGAAGCATAAGGAAAGGATTATTCTAGGGCTTGTGAGAATTTTCTTCTCCAACCCCACCTTCCCAAGTCCATCTTAATCATCATTGTCATCATCATCATCATCATCATCCTCATCATCATCATCATCATCACTAACATTTATGTTTACTGTGCTTAAGGTATTCTTAAAGTTTACATACTTTAAGAATTTCATCTCTTTTAACACCAACTACAACCTGATGAGATTGGTATTGTTTTTTATCCCAGTTTATAAGTAATAAATCAGAGGCCACACAAAAGTTGATCAAAAGCCCAAGTTCACACAACCAGAAATTCAGAACCTGATTCTACAAATAGGAGATGTCTGGCCACATTGAAATTCTCAGATGTAAGAGTATTATTGTCTTAAATCAGCTAAACTCTTAAGTAATGACTAGAACTCCCTAAAAAGAATGGTTAAAAAGAAATATTAAATGCCTAATGAGAAAAAATAATTTGAGGGAAATAAATGACTTCAATGCCCATTAGTATCATCAATTTGAACTGGTATCAAAAAACATTTTATTTTAGATCCTTCTTAGTAAGGCTGCAATTCAACTGAAGTTTTGAAAAAAGCAAGAACTATTTCATCAATTATGTATAGCTCATGTCAACTTTTCAAAAGAAGGAAACACACCCAGTTCTGTGAATTTATCATACCCCAAGATGGAATCTGCATTTGAGGGGAGATCTGTAATCAACCAAATAAAAGCAATGTACAAATCAGAATTCCAGCCCATAGAAAATCACTGCTATTACTTCTTTTTTCAGCAGTATGGCCAACAGAGTAACCTCACTCCACCCCCAAATCACATTAATAGATGAAATGCAATTACAGCCCCATAAATGTATCCATGGGCTGTCATCAAGGAGGGAAATACTCCGGCAAATATTTAAAGTAAGGTAAGAGTACAGATAGATAAGAAATGCACTAAACTTGACTTTGAATTTTAAAACTTCAAAAGGTTTTGGGGTAGGAGAAAATACCCCCAAACCCTCTAAAAATGGGCAGTCTAATGTACTGGTTTCCAACAGAAATCAAGAAACAACAAACAAAAAAAAGTTCACCCTTTATGAGAATAGAATAGAAATAACATAGAAATAAAACTCTGTATTCAGTGATAGATAGGTAGTAATAGATTAGATAGTAAGGTAGATAAATTTCCGTTTCAATTCATTATATTAAGTTGGGGTGGTGTCCAAAGTCTCTTTTGAAAATTAAGAATCAGAATCCATTCATGTGGATTTTCAGGCCTTCTTCACACAATCTGGTTAATAAGAAAAATATGAAGCCAAGAATTTAATTTAAAATCTAAAGTGGTAAGACCCCACAGTCACTTGATATAAGCAAAATAAAATCTTCTCTGGAAGTAGCTAAGCTTAGTTGAGGTCTTAAAGAATTCACAAATATAAAGTCCTAAAACAATAAAAAAAAGAAACTTATAGTAAAAAAAATCAAAAAACAAATGAGGAACTTCAACATATAAGCGAAGAGTAACCAGAAAAATAAAAAGACAACAGAAAAGGACTCACAATATTTCCAGATGTTAAATTTGTAATAAAAGAAATATTTTTGAAGTACATTTAATAATTTTTCAAGAAATAAGAAGGGCTTAAAACATCAGTGAAAACAGTCAATTTTGAAAAGGAAACAAATTGTTTTTGTGGAAAGCAAAATATGATAATTGAAATTAAAAACTCAGTGGATGGATTTAGACATAGCTAAAGATAAAATCAGCTACTTGAAAATTCATCCTTAAGAAGGCATACAAAATGTAGCACAAAGAGACAAAGAGGAAAATGATATGAGAAAAATAGATGACAGGGAAAGTAGTTCTAATTTGAGTTCCAGTAGGAAAAGAAAATGAGAAAGAGAAAACATTTTAAGAGATATGACTGAGCACTTTCCATACATTTTGAAAGCCCCATCTATAGTTTTAAGAGGTCTGAGGAAACCCAGATAGAAATTATGAAAAGAAATATATATCATAGATATTGTGAAATAGCTGAACAATGAATGAAGGAAAAGCAACTAGGTAAAAGGACAGATTACATTAAAATATACGATAATTGGAATAAAAGCAATGCTGAAATTGAGAAGACAGTTGAGTGGCAAATTCTATGTGCTGAAAGAAAATAACTAACAATTTAGACTTCTATACCTGAGGAAATATCTTTGAGGTATAAATACAAAATTGGTGTTTTCAGATTAAGGCAAATTGAGCCACACAACTAGACCTGCACTAAATGAAGTTCTAAATGATAAATTTAAGGAAGAATAAAAGTGATACCAGAAGAAACAGCTGGGTCTGGCAAGGGAAGGGGAAAGTAGCCATTGTCAAATGTGTGTAGAAAGTTCTCCATAAAAAAAAAAAAAAAGGTCTACTCTCTGAGAAACAGGCTTTAATAGCTTTAATATAGCCTTTCTCTAACTCTAGCCCACTCTAGCCTTCCTGTGTCATCTGGGGGTTGGGGAGGAATAAGCTAAGAAATAATTCTGATGGCACAGCCAAGGAACACAGGCTCAGCTAAAAGACTGAGATTTAAGCAAAAGTTTTTAGAATGCTTCCCATACCTCCCACCGTACCACTATACCAAATAGGGTCCTAACATATAAAAGTGGATTACAGATGAAAGAGTTTTAAGGTAAAGACTCTTTTTTAATGTAGACAAAAAGGACATTAGAGGAAGTTGAAGCCTCTGGAACTAAATGAGAATTGAAGCTGAAGTATTAAGCACAGCCCAACTCACAGCCCAATCCTAGCCAGATTAGCACAAAACCTCAAACTAAGGGCCTTTCTCGGTTCTTTTTTTTATCCAGTCAAGCTTTCTACAAAATATACAGAATGCCAAAAGGTGGGATAAAAATAAAGTGTGATGATACAATTCAAGAATCAGACCAGAGTTGGAAATGACACAGATATTGGAATCATCAGACAGGGACTTTAAAATAACTATTTTTAATATATTAAGGGTTCTAATGGAAAAAAGCAGACAACCTGTAAGAATATATGGATAATGTAATAAGAGAGAT
This sequence comes from Choloepus didactylus, assembly GCF_015220235.1. Classification (NCBI taxonomy): domain Eukaryota; kingdom Metazoa; phylum Chordata; class Mammalia; order Pilosa; family Megalonychidae; genus Choloepus; species Choloepus didactylus. The sequence continues at coordinate 185,437,810 of NC_051309.1, read as the reverse complement.
GGAAGGTGTCTAAAAAGAATAAAATGGAAATGCTTGGAAAGAAAGTGCACTATAACAAAAATGAAAAAAGCCTTTCTGTACAGGTCTGTGGAAAGAAACAGTGAACTTGATGATATGTCAACAGCAACTTCCCGAACTAAAATGCAAAGAGAACAAAGAATGGATTAAAAAAACAAATAAAACATCTAAGAATGGGGGTGGAAATCAAAAGGTGTAACTTGAACATAAGTGGAATAAAAGGAAAAGGGAACAGAACAGAAGAAATATTTGAAGGAAATATGGTTGATAATTTCACAAAATTAATGATAGACACCAAACGATGAATTAAGGAAGTCGAGAGAACACCAAGCAGAATAAATATCAAAATTTGTTAACCTAGGCAAATCATATTCAAACTGCATCAAACCAAAGGCATAGACATAATCTTGAAGGAAGCCAGAGGGGGAAAAAGTTGCCTTACCTAAAGAGGAATGAGGATAAGAAATAATAGGACTTCTCATCAGAAAGTAAGAATAATGGAATGATTTGTTTCAAGTGTTGAAAGAAAACAAAACACTGACCTAGAACCCAATATCCAATGAAATTGTCCTCCAAAAGTGAAGAAAAAAAAAAACACATTCTCAGATGAACAAAACTTGAGGGAATTCATTTCCAGCATAACTGTCTTGCAAGAAATGCTAAAGGATTTATTCAGGGAGAAGGAAAATGAGAGGTCAAAAACTTGGATATGCATAAAGAAAGGACAGCATTAGAGAAGGAATAAAGGAAAGTAACATAAAAATCTTTTATTTTTCTTATTTTTAAGTGATCTAAATTTAGTTGTGTGTTTAAATCATAAAGAGAGAACATTAAAAAGACACCCTTCTTGTCTGTTGTGGCCCCTTCCTCTAATCATTTTCCTGATCTTCAGGGATGACTAGGCAGTGACCACCAACAGACAACATAGAATTTAACAAAAGATTATGAGTACTGATTCTTTATATAATTTTCTTTTTCTTAGTTGGTAGGGTATTAGAATAGCTAGAAAGAAATTACTGAAATGGTTGAACTGTAACCCGTAACACTCTTTGAAATTTGCTTTCTAACTACTCGTCAAATCATACTTTGAAAGTTATCACTGTTTTGTATACATGTTAAATTTCACAATAAAAAAAGTATTAAAAAAAAGAAAATCCATCACATCAACAGACCAAAGAATAAAAATCATACAATCATATCAATTGATTCAGAAAAAGAATTCAGCAAAAATTAACACCTATTAATGATAAAATTTCTCAGAAAACTAGGAATAGAGGGGAACTCCCTCCACTTGATATAGAACATCTACTGAATACTTCTCTCCAAGATCATGAGCTACATAAGGATGTCCCCTCTCACCACTCCTATTGAGCATTATACTGAAAATATTAAGAAGTACAATTACATAAGAAAATTAATTCAAAGATATAGATAATGGACAGGAAGAAATAAATCTGTTGACAGATGACAGGAAAATCTCTGTAAAAAATCCTGAAGAATCCTGAAAAAAAAACCTCCTGAAGCTAATAAGTGATTAAACCAAAAGTTCTTAATTAAAAGATTAATTTGTAAGAGTTCATTGTTTTTCTATATTCCAGCAACAAGACATTGAAATTTAAAATGAAAAAGCAACAGCACAAAAAAATGAAAATCTTAGTATAAATCTTACAAAATAGTACAAGATCTATATGAGGAAAACTACAAAACTCTGATGAAAGAAGATCTAAACAAATGGAGAAATATTCCATGTTCACGGGTAGGAAGAGTCAATATTTGTGAAGACGACAATTCTTTCCAACTTGATCTACAGGATCAGTATGATCCCAGACAAAACCTCAGCATGTTATTTTGTGGACACTAACAAACTGATTCTAAAATTTATACGGCAAAGCAAAAGACACCAAAGAGCCAATATAATATTGCAGAAGAAGAACAAAGTCATGGGACTGACACTACCTGACTCAAGACTGATTAAACATATGGTATTGATGAAAGAATAGACATGTAGACCACTGCAACAGAAAATAAGGCCCAGAAATAGACTCATACAAATATGGTCAGGTCTTTGACAAGAGAGCAAAGGCAGTTCAATGGCAGGAGAATAGCCCTTTCAACAAATGGTACAGGAACAATGGGATATCCACATGCAGAAAAATGAAGCTAGACACAGATCTTAAACCTTTCACAAAAATTAACTCAAAATGGATCATAGATCTAAACGTAAAATGCTTCCTTTTCTCCTAATGTCCCTATCCTCAGGATCATGACTTGGAGAGCAACCCTTCTTTCCCAGGCTGTGTATCTCCTGAAGGTCATAGTGCATTCCTAGGGTAATGTGAGTGAAACAACAGCAGAATAAAAATGGTGAAGGGCAAGCAGTCTGGTTAATCTACTTGAAAGGGCTTTACACAGGAAGAAATGACATCATGGCTTGCCAGGTTCATGAAATTTTCCCTCCCATTCATACAAGTTAATCAGCTAAGATAAGGCTTTTCCCAAGTTACCTCAGGACACTCCCACATTAGGATTGCAGAGTATTGTTTTGCAAAAATAGCCCTATTTCACTGGTTCCTGTTGCCATCTACCCATTCATATGCATACCATCTGATAAGCTTGCTCTTCCAACAACATACTGCAGAGTTGCCACAGCAAGTCTGCTTGGAGGTTGTAAGCAATCACGGGCCCTGCCTATGGCTGCCATCACTGTGGGAAGGCTCACCACTGCTGCTGCTACAGCTGTGGCTCCTGGGCCTCTTGTATGGTCAGGGCCACATCACCCGGGCACTGCCAATCACGCCAGGCTGATATGTCGATGGTGTACTGAAACTCCTGGGCATCAGCGTTTCCGAAGGGCTCTCTAGTTTTACAAATATCACCACTTTCCCAGGCACCACTGCCAACACAAAGGCATATCCCAAAAGCTACAACCTGCTCTGTGGCAAAGTAGAGGGGAAGAGAGCAAGTGCCTTATTCCTCCTTTAGGATTCTATTTTATCAAAAGTTGCCAAATTAGCACTTCTTGTGATGTACCATCATATAATATTTTAATGACAGAGATCCTTCCATTCTAATTTACAGGCTTCTCTCTCTAAACCAGGAAGGAGCCTATAGGAAACAGACCATGGACAGTGTAAGAGGGCCGCCTGTGATATGATAATGAGCTCAGGCTGTCTTCTCAAGCTGTCCTTCAGGCTTTCTTAACGAGCTGAGCTTGCAGAGACGACCTCCCGCTCTTTGTCGAACGAGGTCTTTCCCAGGGACTCATTGTAAATAAACTCCCAGTTAAGTCTTTTTTTCTAATTAATTAGACATGCTCTGAAATGCCTGATTTCAATCCATGCTTAAGTTATGATCCCTGCTACACAAGTTCAGTTCTCTTGGCCTCAATGACCTGATTAATAACTGCCCTCTGAGGGCATCTACATAAAATTTTACCGAGGATAAATGTGCTCTTCACTCAATTAATCAATCAGTCAACAAAAGTATTCTTGCCACTGTCTATGGGCCAGGTTTGTCCTAGAACATGTAGGGAATAATAAAGTATTATGATTCATGCCCTCAAGAAGTTTACAAATATTTTCTTAGCTAAGTAGTTATCTGAATTGAAGGTTCTTCCCAAATTCAATGAATAAATAATAGATTAAAATAGCTATTTAGTATAACTAGTATTTAGTTGTTGCTCAATATATATATAAAATTTATATATATATATATAATATATAATTAATTTATATATTAGTCTCTAGGAAGTCAGAAATATTCTCCTACATATCAAGAAATAAAACACTACATGTAAATGAATCATTAAAGGGCAATGCTTTTAGCTTAAAGAAGAAACATTTTAGATATTTCCTTTTTCAGTGAAATTTTATGTAGTGCATGTTTGATGAATCATATTTATAAATGAAAATAATCTGAATTATACTTGGTGATGTTCAAAACTCAGAGTCTTACCAATTTTGAAAACTATACAAAGCATAGAAAAATCTAATGTGATCTTTGGCTTTAACTGTGTTTCAATGCAGAGAATGAAGTCAATCCTTGGCATTATTCAAAATGTACTGAAATCATTGTTTTCATAGAGATTACAATTTTGAGGGTGTAATTCCTCTGAAAAAAATAACACTCTGCCTGCTTTGCTCCCAAGTAGCTGTGTGACTTCTGACATCTCCATGGCTGGAGGAGACAAAAGTACAATAAATAAGGGGACAGAAAAGCTCTCTTTTGACTGGCACCGAATGCACATTGACTTTTACATGTGCATGTACATTACATTTCTGTAATGTAGCTGTAGACGGGGCTTATTGCTGAATGTGTAGTTCACTGAAATAGGCAACCTCTGATCCACCACCTCAGGTTTAGTGACACAGATATTGTGTCTCTGCAGAGCCACTCACATCTCCCCCTTCAGTCTCTGTGTCTGTCTGGACATCACCCAGGATAAAGACTGTTTAAGAAATAAAGCTCCAAGCCTGTTTGAATACTTGATCCTCATCTCTCTCCCACACCAGATTCATGGGAAATGTGCACTCAGACCTGTCACTGCCTAAACCACAGTTTATATTTTGCTGTTACAGGCTGCACAGCCAGGTGGTTGTCCTCTATCTTCCTCAGGCCTGTGTCCCCTAACTCCAAGGGACAAATACTAAGTTATCTGAAAGAGCTCTTCAGAGTCCTACCTCGCTCTTAAAGGAAAAGGCGGCAAGTCTCACAGCATCTCGTTGTTTTAATGCAATTATGATCATGTTAGTCCCCTGCTCTGAATCTTTTAATAGCTTCCTACTGGCATTAATATAAATGCTCATTTCTTAGAGTGGCACACAGGCTTTTTATTGCCCATCTCTCCAGTCTTGAGTTTGTCTCTCCTGTCCTCACACCAAGACTCAAGGCACTAATTTTCTTTCAGTTCTGAAATTAATCCTTGTTCTCTCTGTCTCAGATATCAAATATGCCATTGCCTCTCCATTCTGTTGCCTTCATCACATTGTGTAACTCCTGCCCATCACTTAGGTGCGCAAGAAAGCTTTCTCTGAACTTTCTCCTGGCCTCCTAACGACCAAATACTTGTTTAGGTGCTCTTGCTAAGTATACTTGTAAGCGCCCTTCTTCTCCACCTGTGGCTTGTTATTTCTTGTTTGCCTTCTCAGCTAATATATACACAGCATAAGGGCAAGAATCATATTTATCTAGCTCAAGATTGTATACTCAGAGCCTAGCACACTGACTAATAATGCATAGGTACCCAATAAATATATATTAAATTAATTAATTTACCATTTGATTTATACTTTCACATCCATTGTTGGAAAAAATCAGTCATATGAAATTCAGTTATATGAAAAAGACAAAACTATGAGTTATGAAATGGGAATCTGCATTTTGCATTTGGGTAGATTTCAAAGGTAAAGTTACAAATTTATCAAGAGATTCCCTGATAGTTCTGTTACAAAATAGGACTTAAAATAAATGGGGACCTAAAAGGCTATCTCAAAGATCTTTCAGATTTCAAAAGAGCAAGCAAGAAGAAACTTGTTTGGGGTGACACTAAGAACACAATTGGTATATTGTGTAGCTAGGGTACTTTAACAATTTTTAGCACAAAATCTAAAAACAAGTAACAATTTGATCACTTCTTTATCCTTTGCATGCCCCTTTAGTATGAATCTGGAATTAAATAAGGGATCTTATTTCTCTCCTAAAGATGATAAAGGATACATGTCAGCTCCCTAGAATTTTGCAATTTAAATATTAACTAAGCTGATACTTTATGGTGAATAGTTTAAAGAAAATCATATTGTTTCTTCTTTGAACAAAAGTAAAAGTCTTATTAAATCAAAACACTTTCAACTATGTTTCCTCACTTAGTAGATAAGTCATTCTATCATAAAATCAAATTAGACTACTTAAACCTCATTAAGTCTTTAGAAAACCTTGTTGATCTTTACCTTGATTCCTTCTAAGAATTTGGTATAGCAATTAATGATTTTCTCAGTCTGTCTCAAAGGAAGGCAGGTAAACTGTCACACCTGTAACTCCCAGAACGGGACAGGTTCAGAGGTAGACACTGCCACGCCCAGTATGTAGGGTAGACAAGGTCACAGGTCATCCGTACCAACTCAGCTTAGTTGTTCAATCATCCACTGCATATTGCTATTTCCACTGATTTTCAATAACAATGAAATTTGTTTCTATAGACTGAACCGTTGTCTATGTCACTTTAGTTACATTAATTCACTTCAGTGGCTTCAACTTTCTATTCTAAGTTAGTGAATGGATATATTTTATCATAATCATGTTTTATTCATAATACATTTAAATACATACACTTTCATTTCCTTTTTTGTTGTTGTTATTGTGACTAGATACATATGATTCTAGGGAGAGTCAAAATAAACTTATTCCTAAAACAAAGAGAAAATATTACTGTAGATGAAATAAGAGAGAAAGAACACCACATGGTAAAAAATGCAAAAGTCAGGAAAAATTTATAATAATGATCCCCCTACTTGCAAAATGTCTTTTTAGTCAAATACTGCAGATGTAACTAAAACATTGAAAAAATGAGTAAGAGAGAGAATGATTGCCTGATTAGAGTTTTTACTTTGTCTTTCTGATGAATAATCTTAATGTTAAAGATAAAGAAAAAATTGTAAAAAGAATATACAAAGCAATGCTAGAGTTATTTTCATCTTATAACTTGTGATAGTACCAGACCAGAAAAGCCAGAATATTGGTGCTTTGTTTTGTTTAGTGACTCAAATAATTGGACAAATGCATTGCCTATGGAAATGTCTAAACTGTGTCTTTCCGATCTCTTTTGCTGTTAATCTTTAAACCCAAACACAGTTCAGGGTAAACTTAATCATTGTGCTTCTGATTTATTGTCACTTAGGTCACCAGAGAGTTGTTTCTAAAAAGTTAGTTCATGACAAATGAGCCTTTCAAACCAATTTAAAATACTTTCAAGACCTTGTCTTTAGAGACAAAAATGTGTCATGTTTCTGTAGATGTCACTGGACTGAAATCCCAGTGAGGTGAGGTCTACCTTTAGAACACTAAAAGTCAGAACAGATTTTCAACTTGAAAAAGCGCATTCTACTACTATTCTCCAGTGTAGTCCGGTATTCTTTCTCTTCCCAAGGATTTTGAAATTTTAAAAATTGCACTTTGACTTCAATTCAAAGGCTGTCCAAGTGCTTCACTTTGATTATCTGACTTTTCACCATTTACATGTGAAGATCACACCCACTGAGGGTAGCTCTCTTTATATTAAATCTTCGATTACCTTCCTCTTTTAAGTTTTACAATTGTACATTTCACACATATTTGCAATTGTGCTAATACTAACAGAAATAAAGGTATGTTAATTACTTGCAATTACATACTTGAAACTGTGCATATATTAACACTAATAAAGTATGATGATAAAAATAATACTTTACCAAGTCCTTATAATATGTGTTGAGATATTACATACATTATCTAATTTAACATTCTCCATGTTTCTCTGATTTAGACATCATTGGTCCTATTTTAAAGATAACGAATCTAAAGTTCACAGAATTTAAGATATTTGACCAATATTGAACAGCTAGAGAATGTCAGAAGACAGATTGCAAACTGATTCCAAAGCCTGTTTCAAGTACACACACACACCAAGAACCACATTTTTGAAGGTCTTAAATCAAACTATGCATTTAAGTTGACTCAGTTAAAACTGCTAATTTTAAGTCTGTATGGCAAGGAAAGATGAATTTCTGGTTTTTTAGTCTATAGGAAAGAGTTCAAGAACTGGAAGATATTAAAGAGAATAGGCTGCTGAGACCAAGGGGCTGCAATTAGAGACAAAGAAAGAAAGAGAAGTTGAGGAAAGTGCATAATAATATCAAGATTCCCTGTTGAGATCAAGCCACTTTATTTCTACTGATTTTCTTTACTCTCTTCCCAGTGAAAGTTTTGTCATTCTAAAATCTTTTGATATTTCTCTCCAGCTCATTGCCCCCCATTTCCACTCCCCACTCCTTCTTATCTTTTTCACACATGCTCTCCCTTTCTACCTGTCTGTATGTCTCACTTTCCTCTCTCTCCTTCAATTTTCATCTCTTTCTCTCTTATTCTCTTTGGAACTCACACATATACACACACAAACACTGTTTTTCACACACACACTTTCAACGCTTCCTCTGGAATGTCTCTTTCTTAAAGCATTTAAGAAACTTTTCTTGTTATAGTACTTAGTTCCATGCACTTATTTTAAAACCATTGAAACATTTAACCATACTCAATTTATTCTCTTAGAAAAAGATTTTTAAAACTTGAAGTTGTTTGTTATGTTATCATGCCTCATTATTGGCTTTTTCCTTAGTGTAACAGCTCCTCACATCAATACACTAGTGGATCTTCTATGGGAACAGGCTTATGATGGAGCCAAAACCTCAATAGTAGGGTGAGAAATGCACAGTACTTCAAGGCCCTCAATCGTTTGTATCAAAAGCTGCCACAGCTCAAAGAATCCACATCACTCAATTTCCCCACTTAGGCTAAGCTATCATCTACAGGAGGCTTGTGTTTAAGGAGATACTATAATTGGAGTTTAAATTATTATTGTATTTTTACCTAATCAGTTAACTCTGACTTGGAAATCAATTAGCTGTGCTGACATGATCACAAAACTGACATTTAAGATTGTTTTTTAGCATGTATCTGTACTTCATTTTTAAATTTTTTACATTATTTTTTATTAGAGAAGTTGTAGATTTACAGAAAAATCATACATAAAACACAGATTTCCAATATATCTCATTGCATATGCACACTTTTCCTAATTATTAAAACTTTGCATTAGCATGGTAACTTTGTTACAATAATGAAACAGTATTAGTAAAATTATACTGTTAACTATAATCTGGAGTTTACATTAGGGTTCACTAATGTACAGTCCTATGGTTTTTTAAAATTTGTATTCTACTAACATATCTACAACCCTAAATTGCTCCTTTTAAACACATTAAAACTTATAATTCAGCGGTGTTTATTACATTCACAGTGATTTGCTACCATCACCGCCATCCACTACGAAACTTTTCCAGCACCTTAAAGAGAAACTCAGTATAAATTAAGTTGGAAATCCTTCAACCTGGCCTCTGGTAACCTCTATTCTAGTTTCTGATTCTATGAATTTGCTTATTCTAATGAGTTCACATCAGTGAGATCATACAATGTTTTTCCTTTCCGTATCTGGCTTATTTTGCTCAGTATGATATCTTTGAGGTTCATCCATGATGTCTCCGGTATCAGTACGTCATTCAATTTTTATGGTTGAATAATATTCTGTTGTATATATGTATGTCTGTGCTACATTTAAATCAAGTCATCTGTTGATGGAAAACTGGGTTGCTTCCACCTTTTGCCAGTTGTCAATAATGCTCCTGTGAACATCAGTGTGAAAATAACTGTAAGCATTCTTCCTTTCAATTCTATAAATTATATACCTATAAGTGGGATTGCCAGGTCATATAGTACCTCCATACTTAAATTTCTGAAGAAGTGCCATTTTATATTCCCACCAAGAATGAATGAGTGTTCCTATTTCTCCACATCCTCTCTGACACTTTTTATTTTCCTTTTTCTTAATAGTAGCCATTCTAACGGGTGGGAAGTGGTATCCCATTGTGGTTTTGATTTGCATTTCTTTAATGGCTTAATGATGGTGTGTGTCACAGCCCAAGAGGGCCATGCCAGTCCAGAGGCCAAAGAAGACAACAAGCATTTTCCGATACATGAACCTTTATTCAGGGCTTACTTACAGGGTGAGAAGTTGTGGAGAGATCATGAGGGCTCTCTCAGGCCGGGCAGGCATCGTGTTCGCAGGGAAGATGACCGAGCGATGCAAAAAGGGCAGAAAGCCTTTTATAAGAGTCTAAGAAAAAGGCTTTTCTATGGGTGGGGGGAGCATAGATGCAGGCACAGGTCACTCTGACCTGGGGGATGGTGCAGGAAGGACTAAAATAACACTTGAACAATTACATTTTGCTCTTTTTGGGAGACTAAGAGCCTCTCACTTCCTGCCTGTTTGCATAAAGTTACATTTTAAGGTCAATTTAACCTTTTTTCTTTACTGGCTTAGAAAGACAATAGGTTAAACATTTAGCTGCCTAGGTCATGCAGACTGCTGTGCACCAAGGATCTGCAGGCCTGTTTTGCACCAAGGATCTGCAGGCCTGTTTTGCTCAGGCCACGGATTGCCACAGTGTGCATCTCTGCGTGTGCTTATTGGCCATTTGTATATCTTCTTCGGAGAAATGTCTCTTCAAGTCTTTTCGCTCATTTTTAATTGGACTGCCTTTTGTTTTTGAGTTGTAGGATTTCTTTAAATATTATGGATATTAAACTATCATCAGATATGTAGTTTCCAAATATTTTCTCCCATTGTGTAGGTTGTCTTTTTACTTTCTTCATGAAGTTCTGTGGTGAACAAAAGCATTTAATGTTGATTAAGTCAACATTTAAGTTGAAATGGAGTTGGAGAAATGATTGTTTTAGTAATAATACTAATACCTAAGGTTAGGTTAAGAATAGTGGGAGGCAAAACTGAATGTAGTCCCTTTGCAGACCCTGAGTACTGAGAGAGAAAGAGATCACAGATAGGAGAAAAATAATTTTAAAAAAGTTACTATAAAAACTGCATCACCTTACAATTTTGTCAAAGTATGCAGAACAAGATGTGAACACAGCATCATTCCATTAAATACAGTAAGTATTTAGTGTGGAAATGATAAAGTTTGTTCTGGAGCTGGTTATTCCTATAAAACTCTAATATCACAGGGGAATACTTTCTTATAAATTTCACTAAGCTTATTTCATGTCAGAGAGAAGAAACTCACTTTTTCATGAAGCCTTTTGAGTAGAGAATATAATACCACTTTTGACAGTCATCTGTGTAATAAAAGAAATGCCAGTGTAGCACATTGGGTAGGGTTGTCATTTGTTCACTCAACAAATATTCTCTGACCATTTGCCATGTGCTAGACACAGAGAATATAAGATGGAGAAGCAGTCAACGCTGTACTGGAGCCACCCCAAACCAGCTCTTGATCCAGTTTTTTAACTTTTCAAGAACTCTGAGAGCTGGTTGTTAAACAGAATAATTATTTAAAATTAAATTATATAAACTTACAATTAAATAAATTTTATTAGAAACAAAGGAGTCTAAATACTAAAAGCTCATCTTGTCCTCATTATTCTACTACATATTACTATTATTAATGGACCTGAGATCATTTATGTCTACTGTATCTCTATATTGGAAATACTATGTAGTGACGCTATGCATCTCTTCTCAACTATGGAATCAGTGACATCACATTGGTGACTTGGAATAGGCCATAGTGGGATTATTTACAGCACAGAAATCAGTAAACACCACAAATCAGGGCTTGATTTTTTGTGGTGTTTATCTTCTTCAAGACTTAGAAAAATTGATGGAGAATGCTTCAATAATGTAGAGTAAACTAACAATGTCTTGTGTCTGTAGTGTTGCACTGTCAAAAGCACAAAAATTTGAGGAAATATTCTTCCAGCATTTAAAACTATAATGCAATGAAGCCAAGAAGTCACTTACACATCATTGATGAACATGTGAAATCCCAACCTATTTCTTTGCTGTTTTACTTGCACATTACTCATTAAGGTAAATGAAAATATCGGCCAATATTCATGTCAGAATTACACTGTCAATTGCAGCAATAGGTTGGCTATGGATATAAGAGTTCAGCAAATCCAACATAAGTATTCTATGAGAATCAATTGACTATATTGAATTAACAATAAAAATCAATGTATATTTTATTATTTATATCTTGTATGCTAGACAATCTTTATGCTAGTAAAATTCAAAATAATCATAGTTACATACATATGTTCATCCTCTTATTTTTGAGAAATGATGGTTAAACTTTTATAAACTCATGTCTTGAGTTGCTGTGGTAGTGTAATTGCCATTCATGATACTCAAAGTCTACTGTGAAAATATGGGTACTATAGCAACAAAGATATGCAAAATGTGTTTGAGAATACAGAGGAGGAAATCTAAACTAGAATGTTCCCAAAGATGCCACAGGATAGTTTTTCTTGAGGCTTTAGTATTATCTGAGCTAAGTAGGAGTTGATCTGTACATTAAAATAATAGAACTATTCATTGTACTGATTGCCGAGTAATAAGTTAAAGATGATTTTATAGGTAACAAATCTATCGTAGAGATCTCTGGAATATAGAGCTATGATGATTCTGTATATGTATATAAAAGGGTGTTACTGTTGAAAGTTAACAGAATATATTGTTGTTAAAGGAAGAATTTCAACTGTGATGCTTTTGCAAGCATACAACTTCATACAAAAGGATGTGCAAATTAAACCTGGGAAGGTAAGACATCCTTTTACAAGATGTACCCAGAGCCACAAAATATTATCTGATAAGATATCAAGATATTCTCCACCTACCAGATGTGCTTGGAGTGTAGAACATCCTTCTAGACTGCAAGCTTCCAAAACTGCAAGACAGTGAAAGTACTGAGGCAGTGCAGAGAAGCTCTGTATCTGAAGTGGGATTAGAGGAGAATGGGCATTCCAACACCCACGTAAACCCCTTAATAATAGTCCAATAAAGGGGATTTCTGTGAATCATTTCATGGGAATTACAGGAAAGCTCCTTTCCTTTCCCTGTGCACCAGGAAGCGTGACTCTGAATAAGTGTTCGTAGACATCTGGAAAATGACCAAATATGCAAGTGCAGGTATATGTGTGTGCTTGTTTATGCATGTGTGTGAATGCAGGCATTATTATGGGTTTTGTAGGAAAAACAAATAGAAAAGGAACAAAATAGATGAAGATGTCAGAAAATATTAGAATCCATGTCTTCCAGTGATTGTCTTTAATACTCCTTAAATTATTTCATTTCAAAAGATATCATTACTTTATTTGATTCCAAGTCTAAGTTCTATTTTTCTTTTTCAGATATGAATGTTTGTCTCACATTCAGCTCTGTGTTTAGGTTGTTTACTGAGAAATTCTTTTTTTTTTTTTTTATTTTGAGATAAATTCAAAGTTACATGAATAGTTGCAAAAACAATACTAGCCCCATACACAGAATTCCATCATTCCCTGACTCCCCTCCCCTGATAGCTCAATCCACCAACTTTAACATGCTGTCACATCACTTTCTTTCCCTCCCTCCCTCCCTCCCTATCTAACATCCATCATATATTTCTCTGTCTTCTGAATACGTGAGAGTTAGCTGCACACATCCTTGAACATACACTATAATTCACGTATGTAATTCCCATGAACAAGAACGTTGTTTTATGTGATTCCATTCAGCACAGCTAAGAAGTATAAGAGATTCAACAATGATACAATGCTTACATTCTATATTTCCTTTTCCTTATGTCTCAACTGTCGTCCCTTTGAGCCACCTGTCCTCCACCCTCCAATCCCATCCAAGTTCATCCTTAGCATTCAATTGTTGTCTAGTTAGACTGTCTTTTTTTTTTTTTTTTTATTCAATTGTGGAAACATATATACAGCCTAAATCTTCCCATTCCACCCCTTTCCTAGCCTTCCATTAGTGGGATTAGTCACATTTAGAATGATGTTATGCTCTCTCCCACCATCCATTACTAGAAATTTCCCTTCACCTCAAACAGCAACCCTACACTCATTTCTTAATTCCCCATTGCCCCTTCCCCCATTTCTCTTAACCCAAACTCTACTTTTCATCTCTATGGTTATATTCTCTGATAATTTCTTTGTGTTTACTGTGGGGCTTAAAAATAACCTCTTAAATCCCTATCAATCTTGTTTTTCTTTGATACCACCTTCACTTCAATAGGGCACATAAACTATGTTCCTATACTCCTTCATTCCCCCACCTTTATATAATTGTCTAAAATTACATATTTTACATTGCATTCAAAACCACTGATTTGTGCTTAGAGTTTGTGTATTTTTTATCATGTAGGAAGTAGTAGTGTATTTTTTAGTAGTAGTGTATTTTTTATCATGTAGGAAGTAGTAGTGGAGTTACAGTTCAAAAATTATTGACTTCTATTTGTATTCCATTGTGTTTGGAGAACATCCTTTGAGTATATTCAATTTTTTTTTTTTTTTTTATTTCTTGAGGCTTGTTTTATGTCCCAGTTTATGGTCCCTTCTGGAGAAAGATCTGTGATCACTAGAGAAAAATGAGTGTCCTGGTGATTTGGGATGTAAGGTACTAGATATGTCTGTTAAAATTCTCTATATCTCTTTCTCCTTTCTTTGTCTCTCTGTTGGTAGGGCTTCCTTTAGAATCTGAAGTAGGGCAGGTCGTTTATTGGCAAAGTCTCTCAGCATTTGTTTGTCTGTGAAAAATTTAAGCTCTCCCTCAAATCTGAAGGAGAGTTTTGCTGGACAAAGTATTCTTGGCTGGAAATTTTTCTCTCTCAGAATTTTAAATATGTCATGCCACTGCCTTCTCGCCTCCATAGTGGCCACTGAGTAGTCACTACTTAGTCTTATATTGTTTCCTTTGTATGTGGTGAATTGCTTTTCTCTTGCTGCTTTCAGAACTTGCTCCTTCTCTTCAGTATTTGAGAGTCTGATCAGAATATGTCTTGGGGTGGGTTTATTTGGATTTATTCTATTTGGAGTTCGCTGGGCATTTATGCTTTGTGTGTTTATATTGTGTAGAAGGTTGGGGACGTTTTCCCCAACAATTTCTTTGAATACTCTTTCTAGAACTTTACCCTTCTCTTCCCCTCTGGGACACCAATGAGTCTTAAGTTTGGACATTTTATTTTATCTATCGTATCCCTGAGATCCATTGCGATTTTTTCTGTTTTTTTCTCTATTCTTTCTTTTGTTCTTTCATTTTCTGTTCTGTGGATTTCTAGGACACTGAAATGTTGTTCAGCTTCCTCTAGTCTTGTGTTGTGAATATACAGAGTCTTTTTAATTTGGCCAACAGTTTCTTTTATTTCCATAAGATCTTCTATTTTTTTATTTACTCTTGCAATGTCTTCTTTATGCTCATCTAGGGTCTTCTTTATGGCACTTATAACCTGGGCCATGGTCCTCTTGATGTCCTTTAAATCCTTTGCCATGTTTTTGTTCTTTGATTGTAGTTCTTTAATTAATTTTGCGAGGTACAAAGTTTCTTCAGAAATCTTGATTTGTGTGTTTGGAGCTGGATTCTCCATATCGTCTGGTTTTATCATATGCGCTAAGATTTTCTGTTGTTTTTGGCCTCTTGGCATTTGTTTTGCTTGATAGGGTTCTTTCAAGTTGTATCAAAAAAAAAAAAGGGGGATATCGATCTAATTTTTCAGAGACACAGTTTAGTGACGTACACTTTCTCTTACTAACCAGCAGATGGCATCTGTGAGTCTTTAATTTGTTAGAATTGCAGCTTGGTGACATACACTTTCTCTAACCTGCAGATGGCGTCCGTGAGTCACTTATTCCCCTCAAGTCAGTTCTCCCCAACTTTGTGGTATGTGGGGATCTGACACTTTTGGGGTCCAGTTGGTGCACTTAATTTGGGTGTGTTGTCGGTGCTGTCTGCCCCCAATGAGGGGCGTGTGCCTGAGTGGTTAGGGAGGAAGGGCAGATTTAACAATCAAATCTCCCAGGTGTTCCTGGAGATTTAAGGCTGTTCTCTGCCGCTGACACAAAAGTCCTTGGTACTGGCGTAGGTTCCCTGGGATTTCTGAGCAGTTCCCCCCTCCCTGCTGTGTTTTTCCAGGACCTCTGTTGGGGGGGGGGGGCAGGCCATGCCACATCACAAATAAGAGCCGGCCTCCAGGGAAGCCCTGGGCTGCCAGGCTGTGTAGGGGCGTTCCCAGCCCACTTCAAAGACGGTTGAATGGGACACGTTAACTTCCCCCTTTCCACACAGCTCTGCTCTCCCAGCTCAGGGACAAACAGCCGTGGGTGTATTCAAGGCCACTGTCCACGGCTGATATTGTGTCGTGTGAGTGATGCTGCAGGAAAGACTCCCTGTCAGGCTGGGTTTCTCGGCTGGGCTCTGTGCTGTGTGTTCAGCCAGGCAGGAGCAGCCCCACCCACCGGGGTGATGGCTGGGAGGCTGGGTTTCTCGGCTGGCCTCTACGCTGTGTGCTTGCCCCGGGCAGGAGCAGCCCCGGCCGCTGGGGAGACTGCTGCAAGCCGCGCATCTCCCCTTTGTTTCCCTGGACCTGAGACAATCAGCAGTGGGTGTGGGAAGGGGTATCCTCCACCCCAGACACCGAGGTGTTAGTCCAGAGCACTCCCATCTTATCTGCAGCTGTTCCCGGGCTTCTTTTATATATATATATATATATATATATATATATATATATATATATATATATATATATATATATATATTTTTTTTTTTTTTTAAGTCCAGCCCACCGTTTCCCCCCAATGCAGCATGGCCGAGGGATTCAGCCTACTCACTCACTCGTTTCAGAATGCAGACTCCTGGTTTCGCCAAAAGCACGTTCCCTGTGGCTTTAGCAGAACTTGTCCAGCTGGTGCTACTTTGGAAGTGGTGTTCTGGGTCCTTTCTGGTTTTTTATCTAGTGTTTTCCACGGAGGTGTTTTTTCCTTTGTCTCACCTAGTTGCCATTTTAGGTTCCCCCCTACTGAGAAATTCTTGAATCTCAGAAAGTGGTGCTTTATGTTTCATGTTTCTAGCTCCTGCTTCAACTTAGCCATTTCTGGATTCCATGAAGAAGTTCACATAAGATGAAATGCAATCTCAAAATATTTCTTCATCTCTGTCTCTTCACAATAGCTCAGTTTTTAATTCCTTTTTATATTACACGCTATAGCTGACTTCTTCAGCGAGATTTCAAATTTATCTCCACATTTCAATTCCCCTGGCAGTTAACCACTTTCATCTTCTTGAAGGAAGAAAATACTGCCACCAAATAAACTTGTTAATAAAGTTACTGTGTTAATTATCTCCTGCGTAGCATCTATGATGTTATATCTTCCATCTTATCCAGAAGCATGAAAAATTTTTCTACATTTCACAAACCAGTGAAGAGTGAGTAGAAAACAGAGATTCTAAAGTAACGTCTGACAATTCTTATAGGTAGGAATTCTATTGAATTTTAGATTACAGTTTTCTATATTATAGAAAATATGTACTCAATAATAATAACACTCTGAATTTCATTTATGCTCTGATATATTTTCAATAGAATATACATGGGAGGTGGCATTTTGAGGCAGACTGACAGGTTTAGGTGGAAAACCCCACTTGAAATTTTAAATGCATTTTCTTAACACTATGCTGACCATAAAAAAAAAAAAAAGAAAAAAAAAGACAAGGGAGGGATATGTCAGTCAAGACAAACTATGTTATGCTGCTGTAACAAACAATCCAAAAACCTCAGTGGCTTAAAACCTTATATTAGTCTCCTATTGCTACTGTAACAAATTACCACAAATGCAGTGATTTAAAACAACAAACATTTACTGTCTTTTAATTCTGGAGATGAGAAGTCTAAAATACTTCCCATTAAGGTCAAGGTGTCCGCAGGATTATGTTCCTTCTGCGACTCTAAGGAGAATCCATTTGCTTTTTGCTCATGGCACATGCCCATTATGGATCTTCAGGGCTTCTTGTAATCAGTCAACTAACTAAGCTACAGAGCAGCTCCTACCTTGAGCACTGCTAGTCACAACACAGAGGAAAGGAGGTTCTCACTGGCAATTAAATGCTTGACCTTGAAATCCTGCAAATTACTTTTGGATACAATTCATTGGTCAGAACTAATCACATGGCCTCACCCAATTTTAAAGTGTTATCCCACCATGTGCCAGGTTGGCAGAGGTTGAAATATTTGGTGACTAGAGTTCCTATCTTCCACATTGCCTGTCTGTGGGGCCTGGGCCCCTCCCCTCCATAGTGATTTCATGGAGCTGCCTACTTGACTAGGACAGAAATTAAAGGCCATCAGACCTCCCCAGGGGGGAAGAATATACAAATGGTATCATAAACAAAGCATTGAAACGCCCCTCCTCTGATCACTGTTGATAACAAATCTCCACACCCCGGTGTCACAAGACCCTGAGGAAACTCTGTTCTCACATCCTGGGATGTCTTTGTCCTAACCCTTATAAACCACCCCCTGGCAGCCCCCATTCTTTGTGAGGCACTTGCTTCCATCTTTCCTCAGCCAGCTGCCGCAAGGAGAATCTTCTCCTGTCAGTAAGCCTAATTAAACTCACGTCTCACTCCATGCCTGGCATGTTCTTCAGTCTTGGGACTAAGCTGGGTTGAACACTAACTCATCCCCCAATAATTAGATCACCTCCTTTCCCCCATGCAAACTATACCCACTCATCTGTGAAAGAAACCGTGCTTATCATTAACATTCTTCACTGAATATTGCCAATTCTTCACCAGCCAAATATCATTCAGATATCTCTCAATATTAGACTAACCCAGAGCCTCATGGAGAAGCAAGTTTGGAAAATGTAATTCTAGGCTTTTCCTATGTTATATGGAGGAAACTGGAAAAGAAGTGGGTAGGTGGTGGTAAATTGACAAAATAAGTCTAAGGCCTTCCCATAAATCCATACTTATACATACTATAAACTAAGTGTCTTCTCATGCAATTATGGCATTTATTATCAAAACAACTCTAATAGTTTGGTGTTATTACTCTGATCTAGAGTTGAAGAGTTTGCCTGAGTAATCAGTAATCCTGAGCATCAGGAGCCAACCTCAAATCTTTTATTCCAAAGTCCATGAAGTGTTACTACTTTTGTTTTATGAATTTATAAGCCAGTGAGATGTTTAATCTTTGATGCCAGTAGTAGAGTCAGAATCAATTCACGATGAAGGGGTATCAAGACTGTAATTCCATGAGGGATGACCATCACTGCTAACTGGCAAAGCACACTGTCTTGTCGCAAAACTCTACACATGGAGGCAGAAAATCTGAGTTCTATTCCCAGTTCTCCCAGTAAATCAATGCTGCCTTTAGGTGGGTTTCTTCATCTTTTTGAGCCTTCTTTCCCTTCTATAAAAAAAGGGTAACATCATTGTCAGCCTATTGGGTAATATTGTGAAGATCACTTGCAGTAACGTAAAGGAAACTATAAATTTTCATATTCAGTCATAAATTTATTCATTCATTTATTCATTTAACAAATATGTACTTAATTATTTCTTAAACACTGAAAAGTTTCACAAAATCCTTTGGAAACAGGAAGAAGGAGTTATTCATTGATTGATTCAGCTACTCATTATGAAAGGTATACTAAGAACATACTATCAAGATAATGTTAGATACAGCAATATTGTAAACACATCATTCCTTTCCTCAGGAAAGCTTTAGGGCCTATTACATGGATGAGGAAACTGCTGATCTTTCCCAAGACACATTTTTAACACTGCTGTTAAAAAACTATTTACATCTTCAGTTTTATTTACCTTTATTAAATTATTATACTAATATATTTCACCTTATTTTCACAGAATAGTATTAATGTATGTACATTAAATTGCTTTGTTTATAAATAAAAACTATAGAGATTGAATAACATATTTATATGCAACCTTTATAGTCACAAGTTCTACAGTGACATTAAATGTTGACTTGGACAATGTATTTCAAACAAAAAATATCCATTAATGCATGTAGAACAACAGATTTCTGTCAAAAAAAAAAAAAGAAAATTAATACAATATTGAATAGAATCAAAATAACTCTGATTCTTTCTGAAATATTAGCATGTGCTTTGCTCGTTGTATTTTTCCCTTTCCCTCATTCTGAGCAGATTACCAGACTCTTACTCTCTTCTCACTTTGTGCCTGTTTGCACATGGAAAACTGAAACTGGGTGTGGTTATTTTTTTAAAATCCTGAATTCATTGAAGACATAATGCCAGGTATCCCAGAGCAAGAAGGGATAGAGAGAAAAAACATTTATATGAGACAGAAAAGGGGACTGAGGTTGGGAGCCTATGCATTGTTGAGTTTGTGATCTCAAAGTGTGGCCGGATCTCAGAAGGTGTAGCTGGTTTGTGCCACTAGGATGACTAGACCCAATGCCAACATCTCCAGGCAGTGATGAAAATATCTGGTTTCAGTATTGCAGGATTACAATATAATATATTAATTTATTATGTACAAAAATGCCAATATTTTATGATGTCATGTCATTATTCTATATTTAAAACATGATATTTAATTACTTATGTATCGATAATAACATAGTCATTATGTACAGAAAAGACAGGTAAAGTGCTATCTACAAGCCAAGGCAGATCTGCACCTCTACAAGTTGCAATAAACAACCAGCTTCTGTTTATAAACTTCTACTATTTTCATCATAATTGTTACCATATTCCAGCAACCTTTTGAACAAGTGAAATACAAAGAACACGGTGTTAAATTTAGACTCTGAATTATATTGTGGATGGGAAATTGAAAAGATGTCTCCAATGTTATCAAAAAATACTTACAATTACTTAAAGATGAAGTACTCAGAGAAGGATGTTTGGAGTTTGTTTACAAATGTATCCTAAACATCCTGCCAGTTAACATAGACTTGGCAAGTGCCTCTCCAAAGATTGGAAATTTTTCTGCAAAAAGACTCAGCTCAATAATAATGGCAGTAATGCACTTTTTTGGGACAGTCATCCCACTCTTAAAAAGACTGAATAGCATTATATCATTTATACTGTTTCATGAATAATTAAATTTTCTTCACTTTCTTGTAATGCTGGTTTTTGGATAATATTGATATTAATTTTCAGCTATGATAATATAGTTAGCATAAGTTAGATTAATATTTTATTTGATATTTCTAATATACTAGTAACTGCAATATATATTGTTTCAGTGATTTTTGTTATTTTTATGTTGTCTTGACACTTTAATAAAATACTATTATTATTCCCATTATTATGGAAAAAGAAACAATAAAAGATACTAGTATTACCAGCTTGCTCTCCTTTTGCAGTCATTGCTCCCAGCCTTGCCAAACTAATCCTTATCCCAAGAATGGCAAAGGATCATCAGAACTGTAGAATCTGAAAACCAGTAAGTACTAAAACACTGGGTGTCTCAGCAGCAATGATCTTCAGGGCCTTCCTCAAGTTTTGATGCTAAAAACAATTTTAAATGTTTGCTAACACAACCCGAAGAGACAAGTCCACGATTGACTGAGATTAGATTTCCTGCCAGCTCAAAGAGGAATAAAAGGTGATAAAAGGAGATTTAAAATGGTTTGTTTTTAATATTATAATTCTTGCAAACAAGCAAATAAGACTGCAAATTCATACCTTTTATACCTTGATATTTCTCCTACCCATATTTAAGTTTGTATTACCTCTTGCCTACACTCTGGTATACTCTGCCAGATTAGTCTGCTTAGCTTGTAAAACTGTGCATCTTCTGACAAGCCTTTCCTCATTGCCCTTACCTGGAACAAATTACTCTTTTCAAGACCTCTCATCGATTTGATTGTATGTCTCTTAAGATACATCAGTTCTTCTGTTGTAATAAAATGATTTGTATGTATATCTTGCCTCTTCTAATACATTTCCGGGACCCTAAATGAAAAGACCTTATTTCATCTCAGTATCCCCACTGGTGCGTCACATGGTGCTTTGCAGATACTGCAAACTTTTATCACATGCTGAAGTTCATAACCCTCCTCAAACAGCATACAAGACTGTTTTTTTTAGCTTGTCCTTTTCATAATTTTCTTTTTCCTTGAATTCTTGGAAAACTATCTGTTCTTGTTCGTTTTACACCTCTTTGACCTCTCATTTTCTGCTCCTTTTAACAGCTATGACTTCTTCAAACTTGTAAAAGCTTCCTTAGAATTACAGGACTGGGTCATTTATGTTCTTGTTCCATATGCTTTTTCTGAGCTAAGTACAGACTCCCACAGTTTCATTCACCACAGAAAATTCTCGACTGTTGATGTCACATCCTGAATTTAACCTCTCTATCCTAACTTCCACTCCACTATGGACTCCCATGATCTTTTCTCTGGTTCATGTAAAAAATCCCCCATTTCCCATTTGGTTTCCCTGCCTCCCATTTTTCCCTCTTTCTCTCTGGTGGTCAGAGGAAATGCTAACTTGGAGGGAGCATAACAAGAAAGCATATGAAAAGTAATAAAATTCTAGAAATATTTTTAAAGCAGGCCAACAAGATTTGTTTTACAGGGTATGAGAATAAAAGAACAATAACAAAAAAAAAAAAATGACTCTTGGTCTCATAACCTGAATGGTGCCATTTACCAAGGTGGGAAACACAAGAGAAGGATAAGGGCTTTGTTGGTATTGGTGACTAAAAGTTCACTGATGGACAAAAGTTCATGCATGTGTGAAAAACATAAAAAATGGAGCTCTCAAATAAAAGAGGTATGTATATTTTGGTGTTTGTTTGTGTGTACACATAAAGAGAGAGAGAAAAATGGTCAGGTCCAAAAGTCTAAATAAATTAAGTGTGTAGATAACATTTAAAGTCAATAAACTGAAGAAGATTAGGTAATAAGTGAGTAAAGATGGAAAACAGAAGAGATCAAATAAAAGAGCACTGAGGCACCCCAACATTTATAAGAAAGACATGGGGTAGTGAGGAAAGAAGAAAATCAGGAGCACATACTGCTCCAGAAGTCAGAGAGAAAAAAAAAAAGTTTTGAAAAGGAGGGTGTGATCAATTATGACAAACTCTGCTCAGAGGTTAATCAAAATAAGGACTAAGGAATGATTCTTCGAGTTAGCAACCTGAAGACATGCGACTTGAGAGGAAAAGCATCAGTGGAGTGGGAGGAATAAAATCCCCAGCTGGAGTACATCCAGGAGAGAGGGGAGCGAGGAGAGGGAAGAAGTGAGTTTACATATCTCACTTCTTGAGAAGTTTTGCTATAGAGGGAAGAAGAGAAAGAGGTAGTAGCTGAAGAGAAAAGTTACGATATTTGTACGTTTATTTTAATAATCTATTAGAATAGGAAAATTGATTTTCATGAGAAAGCAAGGATAAACGCAGCATTAAGGCTCTTGAGTTAGAGAAAAATGAGAGGATATAGGCATAGGTGCCCAAGCAGGGGGTTTGGCCTTAAATGGGAGGAGAGTACAGATAGATGGGCAGATTATTTGGTAGATGGTGGATATTTCTTCTGATTACTTTACTTGCTTCACGAATAAAAGGCAGGGCTATCATCTGAGATTGAGGAAGAAGGAGAAAATGCTAAAGATTTGAGGATTCAGGAGATGTGAAATAAGTGAATGACCAAACGAATGAGTAAATATGACAATCTGTCAATAATGATTTTCTCTGAGTATTGTAACTATGAGTCAGAGAGAGACCTAGCCAAGCAGTTAAGATGAAGGGAAAGAGGGGAAAGGAATGTGGAATAAATATCAGGTAGTGTTTAGAATGATTTAATGTGTATATAAGCTAAATAAGAAGAGAAGAGAAGACATGAGTTGTAGGGAAAATGAAAAGTTGGGGTGAGTGGAAAAAGATTATTGGATTAGCATTAATAGAAGATGTGAACTGGAAAGATGGCAGAGGGTGGTCCAAAAAAGGAGTGCTTGTAAAAGGCTTATACCTTTTGATTATGACAAGTGGGTCTCTGAGAAAAAGTTGAAGACAAGGACACTGGAAGAGTTGCCAAGAGTGGTAAGGGTATTGGAAGGAGCATCTGCATTGCTATTAAAATCACTGTAAACTGTAACAGTAGTGATAAGAGCAGTCGTGGTAGATGACTGCAACACGGGAGGAGGGAAACAAAATGTATTAATAAAGTATCTTCAAGACGCACAAAGGAAAATTGTTACAACATAAAAAGCTATAGAAAAATACACAAATTGGGGGATTTTAAAACAACTAACTCAACAACTGATAAACAATCAGAAAATCAAGAATACAGAATATTTTAATTAATAAGATATTGATACAGCTGTCATATAGAGAACACTATAGCAAATCACTGTAGACTATATATTATTTTCAAACACATGAGGAACAATTTACAAAGATTCTTCCTATAGTAGCCATGAAAGTCACAATAATTTTTAAATGTTGAATACATATTTTCTGACAACAATGCAATTAAATGGGATATTGAGTAAAAAGTGATAAATATTTCATATGATTTTAAGTTGTTTAAAAGTACTCCTGAATAAAAGATACAATGAGAAAAATGTGTAGCTTCTGTACCAGTCAGGGTTCTTTATATTAAGAGATTTGTTACAGGATTCGACTCTCCACAATTACAGAAGCTGAAGGTGTCTGTAAGGCCATTATTTCTTACATCTGATGTTAATGCTTCATATCCACAGGGCAAGCATTTGGGACGGTAAGGTGGATGAAAGTTTGGAAAAAAGCAAAAACAAGCTGGAACCCACAAACCCAAGCTGACCCTCATGAGGCCATTTAAGTTCTTGTTGCCTCTGACCCTGGTTGTATGGGTTTTGCCAGTGGAAGCCAGGGCCCTTTAACATGGAGCTAAACACATACATCTGACCCAGGAGCCCAAGAAGCTGAAGAAGTAACCAAGGGAAGGTGGAGGAATTGCAGGCTCAGCCACAGCCTCATACCAGTAAGGTAAATCAGCAAATTAGTGGCCAAAACATGAGCAGATGAGCTACAAGCTTCACTTCTGCCCTCCATATTTGGTACAAGAATCTCTTGTGGCCAACTCTCACTGGAAACTTACAGGGGAAATCTAGTCAGTGTATGTTTAGCTTAACAAAGTTGACAATATACATCCCAATGGCCTTAAGTACACACACTAATGAAGAAGAAATGTAAATTAATAGAATTTAGGCATGTATTTCAATATCCTTTTAAGAGGGTAACATAACACTAAAATAAGTAATAATAAAAATTTTTTTAAAAACAAGAAAAATTCTTATAAGGAAGAAAATAATGAAATAGAAAACAAATATCAAATAGAAAGGACACACAAAGCTAGAGGCTTATCTTTGTAAAGTTTTTAAAAATTGAAATACCACTAGAGATGGCTGAATAGGCAATAAAAGAGAGAAGATTTAAAAACTAGTATCACAGAAGAGGAATATAATATAAGATGCTGTAAAAGAGAATGTTAAGAGCAAATTCACACTAGTGCATTTCAAAAAATTTAAAAAGTCAAGCTCCAAGAAGAATATAATTTACTGAATTTACACAAGAACTAAAAAACTTGAATTGTCCTGTGTTTTAATTTCCTTGGCTGGTCATGCAAATACCATGCAATGGGCTGGCATAAACAATGGGCATTTATTAGCTTACAGTTTTGAGGCTAAGAGAAAGTCCAAATCAATATGTCATCAATGCAATGCTTTCTTCCCAAACACTGACTGCAGGGATGCTTGGTCCTTGGCTCCTCTGTCAAATGGCAGTGCACGCGGTCCTTCAGCCTCTTGCTTCACTTCAGGGTTTCACTGGGGACCTGGGATTTCAGCTTCTGGCTGCTCCTTCTGTGGCTTTTCTCTCCTGTAAGTCTGAATTTCTTTCCTCCTATAAGGTCTCCAGTAATAGCATTAAGACCCATCCTGATTGAGGTGAGCCACACTGTAGATGAAGTACAAAAAGGTCCTACTTCCAATGGGTTTGAACACACAGAAATGTATTAAAACCCACAGGAATGGATTAAGTTTAAGAACATGTTTTTCTGGGGTATGTACAGCTCCAAGCCACCACATCCTGTAACCCTTAACGTAATTGAATTAGTACTCAAAAATCTTCCCAAAAAGAAAACTCCAATCCCAATGGCTTTATTGACTAGATTTTCCTAGATCTATCTGCATCTTATTATACAGCAATTGCATCCTGTGGTAGTTTGAAGCTGTTATGTACCCCAGAAAAGGCCAGTTTTCTTTTAATCCATTCCTGTGGGTGCAGACCTATTGTAGGTGGGACCTTTTGATTAGGATGTTTCAACTGGGATGTGACCCACTCAGTTCAAGGTGGGTCTTAATCCCTTACTGGAGTCCTTTATGAGAGGATAAAGGACACACAATAAAAGCCAAAAGATCTCAGAGAAGCCCAAGAGAAGCTGAGAAACAAGGACATACCCAATGAAGCTGAAAAGAGGAAGCCGATGAAGCCAGAAGATGGAAACAATGAAACCCTGGCGAGAAGGACCAGCAGAAGCCATCCATGTGCCTTCTCATGTGACAGAGGTGTCCCAGATGCCAGCAGCCTGTTTTCAGATCCAGGTATTGCCCTTTTGATGCCTTGAGTTGGACATTTTCATGGTCTAAGAACTGTAAATTGCAAGTTAATAAATCCCTGTTCTAAAAGCCAGCCCATTTCTGGTATATTTCATGTTGGCAGCATTAACAAACCAAAACACATTCCTAAGACATTCATGCATATGAGTTCAAGGCTATATATATATATATATATATATATAGAGAGAGAGAGAGAGAGATGTACAACTATGTACAACATGTGCAACAATGTTCATTAACAGCATTAATTCTAATAGCCCAACACTGGAAACAATATATATATATATCCATCAACAATAGAATGGAGAAAAGTATTAATTCAGCACTACACAACAAAAAAATGAACAAACTTCAGCATCATGCAACAACTTTAATGAAACTTATTAAATAGGTTTATAGAAAATAAATGAAAATAAAAATATGAATCTAGTCATATAAAGTTCAAATATAAGGTAATTTATTTTTAGGAATTCAAACATGGGAAGCAAAATGCTAGGAAAAGTAAGACGGTGGTATTATAGAAGTGCTCTAGCAGTGGGAAAAGGGGCTGTGATTGGGGAGTGGCATGTGAAAAGATGGTGTTCTAGGTGAGGAAAAAGTCTTATTTCTGGTCCTGAATGTTACTTTCTTGTATTTTCACTTTATAGTTAGTAAACTGCATGTATTTTATTCTTTTGTCTGTAGGTATGTAATAGTTTATAATAAATGAAGAAAAGTTATCAAACTCAAAGAAAACCTACTATCTGCCCAATATATATTATTCCAATGTAGGGGAATCAAATTGTATATTCTACAAAATCAAGCCATCTTTCAAAAAGGTCATCTTCTACAAATGCAAAGAGAAGTTAGATGCATTCCAATGACTTTGAACTACTGCTGACAACCAAGTCAAATCAGAAATTACTGATTTCATTTATTTTTAGGAGATATAGCCAAGGAGCAAAGTGTGTGATGGCTGTGCTCTAGAGAGGCCAATGATAGATCATGCAGCAGTAGTGACTACTGATCATACTCTGCTCTTGAGTTCTCTTCATGGGAAGAGATGCCTTTTCATCACTCTTTCCAAATTGGGTGATTATATCTAAGAGGATAAATTTATGAGGTCTTCTCTGCCATTCAGCAAATCTTCTGATTAAATCTGCAAACATGAACTTCAAACTTAATCCACATGGGTACTGTGCTTCAGCTGGAAAAATAACAAAAATATCTGGCATATAATCACTCAAAGTTGCAGAGCAAATTGTATTGGAGAGCCAATTTGATTTTTGAGTTCCTAAGTTTAATCTAATTAATAGAACTTCAGGGCTGTAAACTGAGATTTAAAAGTTTGGTAGGTTCCCTAAGGTCACAAATCCAGTGAACAGAAAAGATGAGTCTGAATTCCAGTCCCCTGACACCCAGGCTAGTGTTTTTGCCCTTTATGCCACATATAATACCTGGACCAAAATTTTGGTATTCTAATGCCCATAAATTTATGTACTTCCCTTTTCTATTTTCAAACTGTTTAATTTATAGAGTGAGTCCCTAAGATCCCCAAGTTGAGTCACATAACACAGATTCACTTTTTTCCAGGGTCAGATCCCTTATTGGAGGACGAAAGACCATTTTGATTGCGTTCCTACTGAAAAGGTTCAACATTACACATCTTAGTTTCTTAGTTTCCAGGGTTGCCATAATAATAACAAAGTACAAAAAGCAATAGAAATTTATTATCTCACAGTTCTGGAGGGCAGAAGTTGGAAATCAAGGTGTTGGCAGGGTTATGCTTCCTCTAAAGTCTTTAGGGAAAATCTGTTCCATCCCTCTCTCCTGGGTTCTGGCAGTGGTTTGCCAGCAAGCCATGGCATTCCCTGCCTCAGTCATCACTTGTCTTCTATCCTCTGTCTTTTGGTGTCCAAATTGCCTTTTCTTATAAGGACACCAGTCATAGTTAGGGGCCCACCCTAATCCTGAATAATCTCATTTTAACTTGCCTTATTCTATCTGTTACAGCCCCATTTCCAAATAAATTCATATTCTGAGATTCTGGGGATTAGAAGTCTACATAGTTTGGGGGGACTCAATTCAATCCATAATATTACAGCAAATTATTATCTAAGAAAATTCAGTTTAATTACTTAGTATTCTCATCACTTTTTAAATATCTCTGACAAATATGCTGAAAGTTAATCAGCCTTATTATATCTCCTAATCAGATAATTTGAAAAATATATAAATGTGGTTGAACTTTTCTTAATGCCATTTGTGTTATGTGTATACACACACATACACACAGCATTCCTATATTTAACTGTCAGCTTTATAGAAAATGAAAATAATAATTTTAATGATATTAAGTGAAACGAAATGGCTGTGTTCGTTGGTGTTTCCAGGAGTGACCCCTTTCTGAGAAGTGATAGGGACTTCCCAAAAAGTAAAAACAAAAGGAGGAGCTTTCTGAGAAAATGGAACATAACTTGCAAATGTTGCAATTTAAGCAACATTTGGAAATAAACTGGTTTCAGTACCATAGAAATAAACTATCAAAAATAAGCAAATATGCTACAATAGCCAATCCATAATGTCTCCTGCTTTGTAATAAGGAAACTAAATGTCAAGCAATTATTGTAACTTCCCCTCTAGAAGTGCTCTAATTGCCTTTATAAACCAATGAAACCTACTAACCATTTGAGACTCTTGCTTTGGTTCAAGATCAAACTGTTTGAATAGTTTCTCTTTTAATCAACCCAATACCTTGATTATATTGGTGACTTTGTTGCATTTGACAGATTCTGGTGTTAGATGTGGGATACAGAAAAGACTCTCCCCCTGCCCCCAACCATCCCCATGGCTGATGAGTGATCAGGTGTTGGTACCCACAGGAACCTTTGGATCTGCTCCTTTCTCACTCATTACTTCTCATGAAGCATGAGGAGTAAGTCCCTCCCGGATTCAAGTGGATTCAAATTCCACTCTTTTTGCACTGAGCTCTTCAGGTCTATTGTCGGACTAGGTTTTGGGTCCTGATGTCTCCTTGGTGAGTACCTTCTACTATCTGTGGGAGGTGGGAGGGTCCAGAGGTTCCAGTACACCCTAAGGCACCCACTTTTCTGTTTGCAGACCCTTATATAAATTTACTTTTTGCAAGTTTTGTTTGATCATGGGCTCTTTTCTGTTGAAATCCAAATCTTTCTTCTCCAGCAAAGATGCCTGCTACCTACATATTTTCTCACTTTGGGCCTAGTTCATGTTTGTTTTTAAATAAATGGGTAAATATCACCAAGGATGATTTGAGTTTGCAGTGGCAACTTTGCAGAACATTAGATTTAGTTTAGATAATATGTTTGAGAAGTGTACTTGAAAAAAGAGGTTCCTATACTCAACAAAAGGTGTGGGAACATTTTTTTATTGGTATTCAGAGGCTTCTAAAAGACAAAATGACTCTAAAATAGCCTCTTCAAAAGATTCTTTAAAGCGTGCAGAGGAAATCTTAAAAGGGGGGGGGGGGTACTTGTCTACCCACTTCCATTTCCTACTGACCCCAAAGAGCCTGTAAGTCAGCTGCTGTAAAAATTTAAAAATTAGACTATCTAACTGAGCCTGGTATACCAGTCAGTCACTGCTGACTTATTTTTGGACAAGGGCTGAACCATTATAAAGGATTTCCCATGCCCTGAGAAAGATCACAATAAACTCACAGAAGAATTTAAAAACTTAATTGGGACATATGACCCAGGACTCCCAGATTTATATCATCTAGTTCATATGTGAATGAGCCCATCAGAAACTAATATATGTGGAACTTTGTGAATGGGGCAATCAAGATGAGGACCTGAAAGATCCTGCCTGACATGCTAGAAAGGATGGAATTAAAATGCTCACAAAGACAGACAGTTCTTATTAGGAAAAAAATACCCAAATTTTATCCCATATAGATTGGACAGTAAAACAGTCTGTGAACAACAAGAAAAGATGAATCAGTATGAGACTATAGGAAAGACTGGAAAATATCTTTAGGCAACATGCAGGACTCAAAATAAATGGAGACATAGGAACAGTGTTTTCTAGTCACTCTGTAAATGGCTTAAAACTCAAAATAAGTGATCTAGTTAAAAATCATAAATTAGAATGGGAAATTTTTCCTACCTCAGAACTCCAACATTTATATGAATATTTTGAAAGAAGATGAGCACATACAAATGCTCACCATTCTAAAGCTGATGTCTCCAAAACTTCAGCAATTATAATCACCAAATGACAAAATCCATCCTGGACAATCCAGACCTTTATTAGATAAAGATGCCTGTCACTACGAGAAACAAAAGGGACATGGAAAGAAAGACTGTTGCCCTTTAAAGCAGAAGAAACAGCCCCAGCCTGCCTGTTATCGGGACTCCGAACAAAGAGTTGACAGGTTGCTCCCTTTGCTTCTGTTGATTTCACAGTGAGAAACCACCTTGTTAGTTAATAGAAAACCTTGTTGTTGTTGTTTTTAATTGAAACTGGACAACTATGTCAAGAATAAATAATATCACAACTTCACAACTACTTCCTTGGAGCAATAAAATAACATCCTTGGTAGGTCTAATCAATCAAAGCCAAAAATCCTATTAACCATACCTCTTTTCACAACAATAAAGAAACTAAAAGAAGAACACTGATTTCTGCCTTGTGAGATGTCTCCAGCAAATCTTTTAGGGAGAGACCTTCTCACAAACAGAATTGTAGGAATAATGGTAGAAATTCCAGATCACTCAGTGACTATTACCACGACACAAGCCTAGTTGGACATCCCCTCTGAAAAGCTGTTACCTAATTTATACTCCTCTGACCAATTGCTCTCTGATGTACCAAACTGTCTTTGGGCAATAAATGCCACTGATATGGAAGATATCAAAAGTACTAACCCCATAAAAATACAAATTGACCTTTCCAAGCTTTACCTAAATTGTCCCAATACCCCATTAAGTCAGAAGCAATAGATGGGCTAACTCCAATTGTTGAAGAATTAATAAATATTAGTTTCATTATTCCTTGTACTAGCCCCTGTAACACCCTGATACTCCATGTCAAAAAATCTCATAGGTAAGGCCACCACTTTGCACAAGATCTCAGAGCAAATAATAAAATGGTTTATCCCCAACATCCTGTAGTCCCTAACCCCAATATATTTATGACCCAAATTACAACAAAGACCAGATGTTATACAGTTGTTGATCTTTGTTCTGCCTGTTTCAGTATACCTTTTTATCCAGTTAAAATTTGTTTGCCTTCACCTGGAAGGACTAACAGTATACGTGGACAGTCAATGCTTCAAGGGTTCATTGAGGCCCCTTCCTGTATTTCAAGAACACTTCAACAGAATTCAAGAAATTTAGAATTTCTTAATGGATCTACACTTCTCCAGTATGTTGATAACTTATTGCTTTGCTCAGAATTAAAAAGTGCTTGTCAACAGGATTCCTTATATTTACTTACTCAACTTGCATTAAAAGGGCACAAAGCATCCAGAACCAAATTACAACTTGTTAAACAAAATTCCTTTTACTTGGGACTTGAGGTTTATCAATATCCCCTAGTGAACTCAAAATAACTCAGAATTTTCCCAGACCTATAGCAAAAAGATAATTCAAAGGATTTGGGACTTGCTAGCTACTGCTGCCAGTGAGTCCCAAACTTTTCTCAATTGGCAGCTCCTCTGTATGAATAAACTAAAACTTGAGCTCTCAAACCATTAAAATGGGAGTAGTGACATAAATTGGCCTTTACCCAATTAAAGGAAGCCTTGATACAACTCCCAACTTTAGGCTTCATTAACTGCAATTTACCGTTTTTGTTGCTTGTATGTGAAAATCATGATCAGTTTTGGGGTGTTCTCACTCAAAAGCATGTAGATCAACAGAGACCCATAACTTATTACAATCTTCAACTAGGTCCAGTAGCAAAAATACCCCCCATTTGTGTAAGGGCAGTAGCTGCCACTGAGAAATTGAGACATTAGCTGATTTAGTCCAAGGACGTAGTTTGCAACTAGCATTACCATATGCCATCCATGAGCTTTTAATCTCAGGAAAAACTAAGCACATATCAGCTAGAAGACTGACTTCTTCTGGAATTTTATTGCTTTCTCCTTCAAATATCTATAGCCATCACTGCAATGTTATAAATCTTGAAACACTGTTGCCCTTACCTGAAGGAAGTGAAACTCATGACCATGAAATGGTGGTTTCCCAATCAGTTCCCCATGACCAGATTTACAAGAAACCTCTTTGACTAGCCCAAACATATCTTTTGTACATGGATATTATCTTAAGGCAGAAACAAGAAAATATCAGGCAGGTTATTCAGTAACCACTACTACAGAATTAATTGAAATCCAATCAACTCTTGAGCTCACCTCAGCTTATAAAGCCGAGATAAAAGCTTTAAGGAGAGCCTACCATCTAGCAAATAGGAAAATACTCAATATTTACATTGATAGTAGATAAACATTTGGAGGAGTTCATGATTTTGGAATGTTAAAGAAACAATGGGCTTTCATAACCTCAACAGGAACCCCAACAAAAATGGTAAATAAGTGGCTGAGCCTTTAGATTCAATGTTGTTATCTAAAGAAATAGCTACTATAAAAATAGAGGTTTGCACTCACAAAACTGAGCCAGAGTATAAGGGAAATGCATTGGTTGATCATTAACGAAAGCAAACACCTCAACAAATTTAACCAACAGCGAAACTTTGTATCGTGAATAAAGTAGCTCTTAAGACTTACCAAAAAGAATCCACAAACAGCAAAACCACTGCTAAGAACTGACTAAATATCAGTTGTCAGCTTCTGAGCTTGAAAAGATGATTTGTGGCAACAGGAATGCAAAATAAATCCTAACAACAGATTTTGGGAAGAGCCAGACAGCCACCTGGTCACTCCAGAATCCATAAATGAACCTCTAATCAGAAGCTTCCATTACCATCAGAAAATACAATCCTGAACAGTCAGGCCTGCCTGATCCCGCATCAAACAGACAAATAAGTCTTTTTATTTTGCTGAGAAAGTGAATTTATTGAAGATGTACCAACAAGGACCTGGAGGAAAAAAAGAAACTTTCCAAGACCACTTCAGAGTGAGAAGAGTGGTTTAGGCTTTTGTAACCCCAAGCAGACAAAGAAATGGCCAGGATCCAGAAGAGAGCAGAAGGAAAAAAGAATAGAAGAGAAAAAGCGTCTCCTGTCATCTTGAAGTCCTCCCCTCATTCAGGCTTGTGTTTCAAGAAGGCAGAGCTGGTTATTAGACCATATGGTGATACCCCTTGAAACCTCCTGCAGGCAATCCTGGGAGAGTTCCTGGGAACAGAGAGTAAGTTTTCTTGTGTTAAGATTGGAGCAACAGCAAGTTATTTTAATAAGGGCTTTTTATGCTTAGAATAACTCAAGGCTGCTTGAGTGACGTGATCTTAATAAACATTTTTTTGTTTATTTGTTTTGTTTGTTTTTTTGGCTATTGAAGACTAACCTAAGCATTTTCCAGCTAAAGAATTATATTGAGTATTTTTCTACCCATCCAGCTGTCACTTCCATGAAATAATCCATCAGGGAGCCCAAAAATTGAAAGAAGTCACAGACAAATATTGGTGGGGAGATTTTGACATAGTTTCTGGGCAAATCTATAATATATGCAATGCTTACCTCACCCATAGCCCAGGTAAAAGTATTAAGTGGCACCTGGAATGTCAGATCCTCCCACAGGGCCATTTGAAAACTAGCAGATGGACTTTATTCAACTATCTGAATCCAGGGGATATAGCTCTGTTTTGGTGATGTTTATATGTTCTCCGGATGGGTTGAAGCATTCCATGATGAAGACAGATGCAACCACACTAGCTAAGAGATGATTAGAAAACATATTTCCTGCTTGGGGAGTTCCCTTTGAACTCTCTAGCAATTATGATACTTATTCACTGGTAAAATAATTAAAGAAATTTATCCCCATTTACCAGCATTTACATTGCCATTACCATCCTCAGTCCTCTGGCAAAGTTAAAAGAATAAACTGTATGTTAAAATTAAAATTGGCCAAATTATCAGTCTTTGGACTTCCATAGCCTAGAGTGTTGGCACTGACATTGATGACTCTGAGATCTCCATTCAGCAAACACAACTTGGCTCCACATGAAATCTTCACCAGCTGTCCTATGTTCCTGAGTGGTACTATATCCTGAAGTGACCCAAATATTGTCAAATAGGAAATTCTCCAATATTTCAGGGGATTAATGAAATACTTTGAAGTATTCCATTATATATTCAATAGGTCCAAGATGCTTTGAGAGATCCTCTGCAACTTCTAGACATCTTACTCCACAATCTACAACCTGGTGACTTCGTGTTTTCTAAGAGACATCAGAGGAAAGCCTGCCTTGATTACTGGTGGAAAGAACATAATCAGGTTTTTCCAACTTTTCACACTGCTGCTAAATTACAGGGAATACCTTGGATACATATCTCCCAGCTGAAATGGGTGCCACTCCCAGAATGGCTGTGTGAGACTGTGACTGATCTAAAAATAAAATTAACTTTGATGTCACAAGGTAGACTGTTTCCACCCAGGATCACAGAACAAGAACTCATTGCACCTTGCTTTCATTACTTAATTATTATGATTTTAATAGCAATTGTTACAGAATTAATATTCCTTCTTTTCCAAAGTTCTAATAGCCTACCTTTTCTTCCTTGTCAAAATGATTCCATCATTCCTTAGTTTTTGCTTACACACAGGTTTGGTTATTGATCTTTATATACAATCCATATAGGTCTTAAGCTCAGTGGCAATCTTTCGATTGTTGGATTTTCCACCATGCCACTGAAACCAAACTGTTACAGCTTTTGCTCCTATCAGGAAACTACTACTTTTGATATAAACCTTTTCTGTGCATGAAATGCAGAGTTAGAGGACTCCCTTAATTACAATAACAGTTCCTTTTTCCCACTCTCCATCCAAGAACCTGATATCAAATATCCCTTGTTCATTTTGATCAGTCAAATGAATGGAACATTTTTGGGATAGTTAGAGCAGACCAAGAAATATAAATTCACTGGTTGACTTCAACTGAACTCACAACAAACATTATTACAGGAAATCTTACCATGTTCAAGTTTATAATCTATCAGCCCCTTCTCCTCATTTTGAAAAATGATGAACCTCTTTAACAAACCCCTCTTCAAATTTAATTTAGGTGCCATCATTTATGCAGCAGGTTGTGCTTTGACTTGGCCAAATCTAAACAACTACTATTCAAACTGTCCTAATGTTAACTCAAACAAAAATCTATCCCTTTGCTTAAAAGGAAATTAATTATACTTTCATTTTGGATGCAGACTTTACCAAACTTTACACCCCAATTGCCAAGGACCTGTGGATTAGGATATTTAGTTCCTAATCTTCAACTATTAAGAACACTGAATGCTACCCAGGTTTTAAGCATTGGTTCTTTTGTTTATGAGCATAAAATAAATACTAATCCTTTAATTGATTGAGCCTCTGGTTTTCACTCTTTTGTTAGGGAAATTTTCCTATTCTAGGATTTTTCTGAACTGGAAAAAAACAGTGGATGCATATCCAAATCTGTAGAACTGTCTTTTAACGTGACTCTAGCTATTACCCAAGGACCTCAGACAGAAATAAACAATTTAACGAAAATGGCAATACAAAACAGAGACACATTAGGTCTCTCAACAACAACTCAAGGTGGTACCTGTGCTTTAATACATGAAAAATTTGTTATTAAATTCCTCTTAATAATAGAAATTAACATTAATCAAATTAAAAATCAACTGAATGTGTTCCACATTCCTGAAGAAACTCATGTATTTACCTGCCACTACTACTAGATAGCTCCACTCCAAATTACTCACCCCCTTTTTTTTATAAGAAAAAAAAAATTGTAATGCTTGTGATTCCATCTTGGAAGAAATCTGAAGATCTGCACAGTTGGGCAAATCATCTAGTTCCCAAATGCAGAGAATAGTAGTCTTAGCTCCCTGTGAATCAAGCATTGAAAGTGAAAATAACAACATTATACACAATATGAATTTAGAAACCATGCCTGGGTATAATCAGTTGAAAAATGATTAGACATGCAAGTGTTGTACATAGAAATGTCAGATACATTTAAACTGATTTAAAAACCCAACAAAAATATTTGCTTCCATGAGTCACCACATTCTTGGCATGTAGCCCCCATGAAGAGAACTAAAGTTGAATTTTTAAGATATTTTCTCCATGCTTTCTTCACTTCTTTCCCCATTCCCTAAAGCCGTCTTCCCTATAAAAACTTACATTAATTACCTGCAAAGATTTTTGGGTTAATTTACCTTGTGGTGAATTAAAAAAACATTTGTGGTTCTTTCTTCCTGTACAGTTTTAGAGAATTTTAGAATGTGCCAGGCACTTATCTATTCAACATGAGTTGGCACAGCTGTGCTAGACAATAAGAGAATGGATATCTATCTTGGATGATAAAACAAAGTAGACATACTTTAACTAGATTTTTTTTTCTGATTATAAAGTTGCTCAAGGCATAAAATTCACAAGAATATAAAAATATAAAGAAACAGAGTAAAGCACCTTCAATACCACAAGCTGGAAGCAACAACTAATATTTAGACTTACTTCCTCTCAATATCAGGCAATATTTTAGTTTCCTGACTGTTAAAACAAATACCACACAATGGTTTGGCTAAAACAATGGGAATTTACTGCCTCACAGTTTTCAGGCTAGAAGTCCAAAATCAAGGTGTTAAAAAGGTGATGCTTTCTCCCCCAAAGAAGGTGGTATCCAGGACTGGTTGCTTGGTCCATGGGTTTTCTGTCACATGGCAATGCACATGGCAGCATCTTCTCTTCTCTTCTGGTTCCCACTGACTTCAGCTTCTCACAATTCCCCGTGTCCAATTTCCTTTGCTTATAAGGACTTCAGCTCTATTGGAAAAAGCCCGATAGACGGATACTCTATGGACTCACTAATATGAACTAACATTCATGAACAAAATTTGAGAGTTAAATTTGAGAACACAGGTTATCAGGAGATAGAAAGAGGTTAGAAATTGGACATGTGTTGCTGAAGGAAGACATAAGGGTAAACAGGATTGATTGTATAGATCCAGAAATGGATAGCATATTACTGTGTGATGGTAGCACAATATTGTAACTACTCTGAACAAAGATGATTGTGAGTATAGTTGAAACTGGAAGGCTAGGGGCATATATAGAACCAGAAGGAAAGATATAAGATAAAGACTAGGATTGTATAACTGAGTGAAACCTACAGTGGTCAATGGTGCTGATTAAACATACAAATATAAGCATGTTTTTAAAAGAGGGAGAACATATGATTCTCAACATTGCAAGGTGTTGAAAATTGGATGGAATAGGGATAAATACAATCAATGCAAACTAGAGTCTATAGTTAATGGTAACATTGTAACATGCTTCCATTAATTGTAACAAAGGCAATATACCAAAGCTTAATACCTATAAGAGGGGGATGTATGGGAGTGATACAGGATTCCTGGTGTTGTTGTTGTTGTCTGACCTTTTCATTGTATTTTATTTTTCTTCTATCTTCTATATTTGTATTCTTCACTTTTTTCTCCTTTTCCTCTTTCTTTGGGGAAGAAATGGAAATGTCCTCATTTACATTGTGTTGGTGAATGCATAATTATGTGATTATACAGGGAATCATTGATTGTTTACTTAGAATGGATTATATGGTGTGTGAATTAAACTGTTTAAAAAATAAACACAGGGATACAAATGCTGGAGAGCATGTGGAGAGAGGGATGTATCTATTCACTGTTGGTAGGGAAGCAGAATGGGGCAAACCATCTGGAGGGCAGTGTGGTGGTTCCACAAGAAGCTAACTCTGGGGTTGCCAAATGGTCCTGCAACCCCAGTTTTGGATATCTACTAGGAAGAACTGAGAGCAGGGACATGAATGGACATTGCACACTGGTGTTTATGGTGGCAGTATTCACAAATCACAATGGATGGAGGTGACCCAAGGGTACATAGACCAACAAACAGAATGGTGAACTGTGGTGTATACAAAGAATGGAATACTGAGCGGCGGCAAGAAGAAATGAAATTATGAATAAGCAACTAAGTTATTGGATCTTGAGGACAGTATATTTAATGAAATAAGCTGGAATCAAAAAGATAAACATTATAATGCCTCACTAATATGGACTAACTATAATGCATAAACTCTGAGAATTGAATCTGAGAACATAGGGTATCTGGGGAAGGCTTATAGTAAAGTTTCCTAGATTGTAAGCTCTTATAGCAGTCACATCTATTCCTGAGTTGTGATGGTTATTTCTAAATTCTGAGATGATCAGCTGTTTGTGTATAACCTGCTTGGTCCCTGGAACTTTGGGTATCTGTGTCACACCTGAGACTCATAGCAGAGTTCAGCCACTATGAATGTCAGCATTGCCCCATACAGCAAATGTTAAAAGAAGTTGAAAAAGAGATAAGACTTTAATTAGAGATATTAAGTAAATTGACTTGGTTAGGACTAAGGTAAACTGGACTGAAGAAAAAAGGATGATATTAACTGTGTTTTAAAACTTTGACTTCTATGTGAGACAAAAGGAGGAGATGTTTATTTGGTGGAAAATCTGTATTTTCTGTAGCATGCTACATAATGTAACTTTCATGGTCAGTTTACTCAAACACCATAATTACATGGCTATTTTATATTTATAATTACCTTGAATAGGGGG
Source organism: Choloepus didactylus (assembly GCF_015220235.1). Taxonomy (NCBI): domain Eukaryota; kingdom Metazoa; phylum Chordata; class Mammalia; order Pilosa; family Megalonychidae; genus Choloepus; species Choloepus didactylus. Next base: position 185,398,801 of record NC_051309.1, on the reverse strand, counting down.
TGATATCTGGTTGGTTTGTACAGGTTAGCATGAAACCCCCAAACATCCCAGAGTAATTTGGGCTGAGAATAAAAAGTATTTTCAAAGCCCCCTTGAGGACTGGAGAAAATTTGGAGATATTAAATTTCCCCACCTAGGGAATTTCTGATATTTTTGCAAGCATTGGGGACTACCATTGTTGTACGCCAATCCCTCGATCTTGAAGCTTGCCCTTATGAAACTTGTTACTTCAAAGGAGAGGCTAAGCCTACTTATAATTGTACCTAAGGGCCACCCCCAGAGAACCTCTTTCATTGCTCAGATGTGGCCTCTTTTTCTAAGCCAACTCTGCAGGTAAACTTACTGCCCTCCCCACTATGGGGCCTGTGACTCCCAGGGGTTTGAATCTCACTGGCGACGTGGGACATGATTCATGGGGATGAGCCTGGACCTGGCATCGTAGGATTGAGAAAAACTTGACCGAAAAGAAGAGAAATGAAACAAAATAAAGTTTCAGTGGCTGAGAGATTTCAAATAGTTGAGATGTCATTCTGGAGGTTATTCTTACACTTTACATAGATAACCCTTTTTAGTTTTTTGTGTATTAAGATAGCTAGAAGGAAATGCCTGAAACTTTTGAACTATAATTCAGTATCCTTGATTCCTGAAGATGATCGTTTAACTATATAGCTTATATGGGATGACTATGTGATTATGAAAACCCTGTGGTCCAAACTCCCTTTATCCAATGTATGGATAGATGAGTAGAAAAAGGGAAACAAAAAGTAAATGAATAATGGTGGTGGTGGGGGATTGAATAAGAGACGTTTTGGGTGTTCTATTTCACTTTTATTTTTATTTTTATTATTTTTATTTTTATCTCTTGGAGTAATGAAAATGTTTAAAAAATTGATTGTGGTGATGCATGCACAACTATGTGATGATACTGTGAATAAATGATTGTACACTTTGGATGATTTTATGGTATGTGAATATATCTCAATATAATTGCATTTCAAAAAAAGACAAGTAAAGTTCCTGCCCTCATAAGATTTACAGTGAGAAAGAAGAAAATTTGAAAGAGTAAATACATCTTATTTACAGAAATATTAAGTAAGATAAGAGGATGGAGAGTAACTAGGGGTATTATATAGTGGGTAATCAGGGTAATGTTTCTTTAAAAGTAGCATTAAAGGAGAGTCTGGAATTTCTGAATGATCTTTGACATAAGCACATCCGTGTTCTTGTTAGAATATGGTATTTACTGGGCTCTTTCCCCAGAGATTTGATTTGATGTAGGTCCCAGGAATCTGCACTCTTTAACCATACCTCACTCCACCTCCAAGTAATTCTGATGCAAGTGATTTGAAGAACATCCCACTTCTCTTTCCAACATGATAGCCACTAGTTACATGTTCTATTAAAATTTAAATTACTTAAAAGTCAATAAAATTAAAAATTCAATTCCTCAACATCTCTAACCACATTTCAATGCTCAATAGCCACATGTGGGTAATGGCTATTGTGATACTGCAAATACAGAATATGCTCATCATAGCAGAAACTTCTACCAGGTAGTGCTGGCCTAGTGGAATCAGTCTCAATTTATTACATTCATTAGCCAGTCGCCTGGACTGGATTCAGTAATCACAAGAGAAGGGAACCAAAAATTCCAAATGCAGAAGTTCACTTTAATACTTCCAGCAGATAAAGTCATCCTGAGAAGATTCTCTTTTGAGATATTTCTAGAAATTTGTGCACGTCACCTATAATTGTCATTGACTGGATCAAATCAAAAACCTTCCTGGTCATTTTGTTCAAATCTCACTTCAGTAATAAAAAAAGAGAGAAACAATGGATGACTTACTTCTCCTTCGATCCTTTCCAGTCCTTCCTGAAAGTAATGTGCCATAAAAGATTACTCTGATAAACAGTTACAAGCCTAAGGTGCTCAAATCCCAACATTCCTCTAACAAAGTCATTTTTCATATTGAGCTAATTGCATGGTGCCAAATGAAATCACTTGTGAATTTGTACTTTGACAATCTAATCAAATTATTAAAACTCTAAATTAAATTTAGGGCCATTAGAACCTGGAGTAACTACTTATCTGGTTTATCTTAACTAGATTCCATATATATGCATTCTTAATCTGACCCAGTACAGGTGCTTAATAACCATAGAGGGCACGAATCACAGAACACTAAGTGTAGCTGACTTATTTCTAGCACCAACAATGCTGCCAAGTGGTGCAGCAAATGCCCACCTATGAATTCACCAGATATTTTCTTAAAACAAGAAATCAGAACAATTGAAGGATGAAAGGGAAAACGTTACACAGTTTAAGTAACAAGAAGGGGAGCTGGGAAGGCCCCTCTGCATTTTCTTTCAGTTCCTCCACAACTCGTCAGATTTCTTGAAAAACATCATGGCCAGTGGTGGCAAATATATTCACTAACATGTAGGTCTGGAAAAAATCAACTGGCCTATTTCCACTCCCCACTTCCCCCCGAAAATACATTTTAATTAATTTTGTTTTGTTTTTTTCTTTTTTGTTTTTTTTTTAAGAATGAAAGAAATGTTTGTTGAGACTGAAATGGAGAATTGCTCTCTTTTGTAAGTTAATCTCCTTTGAAGGAGCAAAATGTCTTGGTCGTTTCCCTCAGCTCCCCAACTTACAATGTAGTTAATATGATATACAAAGTGACACAGTTATGAAAATAGATACATACCCAAAATTCAAAATCATTTATTTGTAAATAACAACAGTTTGAGAAGTGTTTGTTCTAAAAAATTTAATGAAATAAATAAATACCATTTTAAATAGGTAAGAACAAGCAACTGGTTTGTTCATATGTGGAAAATGTTTAATAGGCAGAGCTACTTAGAGGTGGTTGTGTTTCATTATAAAATAACTATTCTCAAGAAAAGGCTAACTGCTGGTAAAATTTGATTGTTGAGAATGAATTTCTGTTTCACTTGTAAGAGTGGCTAGTTCTTTACATAAAGTATGGTTTAGTTGATTACTCTGTGGCAGATACTAATTTAAACAATTTTTAGAAAGAAATTCTCATCTGAGCTTAACCACTTTTTATGCCAACTTTCATCCTCATAGAAATTAACATCATAGGATATAAACTACAGAAGAGAGGGTTTATAATGAAAAATGCAACACCATGGTTGCTATGGCAGAAGTGACAAATTCTGTTATAATTGAGGTCACAGTGCTTTGCTAATTCAAATTTAAAAGTAGCTGGTAAGCAGGCAGCATGAAATAAACTGTGCATAGCCAAAGTCATCATTGAATCTATCTGTTCCATGAATTTTTCCTCAATAATAATAATTGAACCATAATGTATCTCCTATCTCTCATGTTGTCCAAAACATATTTTAATAGTTAGTTTATTCTCACTCAAGCTTCCTAAAATGGTACACATCTTTGTTATGTGTTGCTAGTAAAACTAAGTATTCTGCAAGAGCAGGACTTTGTAAAGTCACCCATGGCAGTGAAATGTCAGAGTGGAGAGATCAGCATTGCAAAATGGGATGTGCAGTGAATGCCAAGCAGCCACACTGCAACTCCAACTGCCTGTGTGATGTTAACATGATTAGGTTCTAAGCCATCTGACATCAGGGTTCCTGAATAACTTCTTTTCTGAGCCTATTTCTCCAGTTTTCCTATTGATGAGAGCTATTCAAAACCTTTCCAACAACTTCATTTCCTGCTTTGTTAGTGAGAACTGGTTTCCAAGATTGGCAGAAAAGAATTCTGTCTGGTAAGGCAGAAACCATAATAAAGCAAAAGTGTAGAAGATCCAGTTGTCAGTCATTTAACAGTGTGATGTAGGAGGTAAACTCAGAGTGTTCATTCCTAAGGCTTGGGCTTGAAGAATTGGGAGGGTTTGATGCTTAAGTTCATGTGTTAACTTGGCTAGGTTATTGTGTCCAGTTGAATGATCAAACACACACTAGCCTAATCGTTACTGTGAAGCTATTGCATCAGCAACTTGATTGCCTCTGTGGCTAATTACTTTTACAATCCACTGAAGAGATTACCTGCAACAATGAGAGGTCTCATTCAATCAGCTGAAGGCCTTAAAGGAGAAGTGATAATTTCAGCAGTCAGATGAGAGAATTCCCATCTCTACTTTAGCCAGCCAGCTTCTCCCTAGGAATTTATCGAGGACCCTCACCAGCGTTCTCAGCTTGTAGCCTACTCTACGGAATTTGGACTTGCCCAATCCCCACAGTAAGGTGACACAATTCTTAAAAAAATCTAAAAAAAAAAAAAAATGTTTTTCACATTATAAACTACTAACTTTCATATGATGTGTTGAATTGTTCAATAAAATTTCAATTTATTTGAAGGAATTACTGAACAGGAAGTTTTCATCATTCTGTATCTCTCAATCAAGAGACAGAACAACTACTTGCACTTGGAAACTCCTATTTTCAAAAAATATCATACTCAAAATGGGATAAAACACTGTCAAAGACTCTTTTTTATTCCTCATGGAAAGAGTAATTCTGAGGTTATTTTCAACCTGAAAGTTATTCACTTTATGTTGAAAATCCATGAAATCATAGAAAATCTTCAGAATCAGCCTATAGAAATGCATTCCTGAATATTAGCATGCAATTACAGAAGGCTCAGTGACAGAGCCCACATAAAGTTTCAGGGGACCATTTGAGGTTCATCATAAGTATCTGAGCATAGATTATCAGAACGGAAAAGGTGGACCTGTAAAAATCAGTATACCATTATCAATATTATAAAGTCCCAACTTGAAGCAATTGCAGACAGATTTACCCATGTTCTTTGTAATTAATATATTTGCCTTATTGAGAGAATAAAATAACCAGATTGAAATGGGACCAATAACAGTCAGAGTCAGAGAAGGTAATTAGGGAATGACACAAAATCATCCTAAAAATGCATGATAGCATTTCCTTGACCAAAGTGCTTAGTAAGAACTTGTCCAATACACTTTTGAGAAAGGACTAGAATTAAGGACATAAATGACACTGTGGTCTTACACATGGGCTGTTTATATTTATTTATTGTGTTGATATACATTTTTAAATTAACACCTTAGTGACCTATTACTGTTCATTTTCCATGTGATTTTGGATAATTTGTAATTAATAACTTGTAATTTAATAACTGATTTAATTACACATAACACGTAATTAAAGAAATCCCTTTAAGTATTAACAAAGAAATAGGTGATCTAGCAGATATTGTGCCTTACTCTGAGTAGACTAATTGGGTGAGCATTCCCCTGGGACTTGGATTAAAGCCTTTCCTGTCCAGGCACATGGTTGTCACATTTTTTATCCCACTCCTATTCCCTTTTAAAATTTTACGTATGTGTATCACACATATACCAAGGCTCAATCCTTAAATTACCCATAGTATGAAACTAAGTTACATTTGTTTCATTTATTGGAAAGCACAGAACCTTCAAACGTAGGTAACCAATTTCAGAATCATGACTTCCTTAAGAGTTGTGTTTTACCTTTTCTCACTTTTAATATTGGGAATATTACTAAAGGATGAATTCCAGACTTCAGACTCTGTGATTTGTTTTGGTAGGGACAACTCTTAGAAGCTCATATATTGCCTATATTTGAACACCCTAAGTAATGAACTGATTAGAGACAAATACAATGTTTAACATTAATCACTGAAGGAGTTCCATTTCTAGCAATGTAAGATTTACTCTTCCCATGAAAAGAAAAACTATACTTGGGATACAAATATAAAAGGCAATATCAATGTATGCATGAGATGGCAATACAGTGAGGAATAATCAGGATAGAGAATGAGTGAAGGTGGAAATCCAGAGAGGAAAGTTGAACACCTGAAGTTTTCCTTGAGTTTGTGGATATTTTTCAAAACCTGATGAAACATCAGTCACAAACAAAAGAACAAAACCAAAGAAAAAATATTTGAAGCAACCCTTGAAAACAAACAAATTTTTTAAAATGCTTAGTGTAATAGTCTGGATTCTCCAGAGAAAAAGAACCAAAAGGATGTATGTGTATATCTATCTACAAATAGAGAGAGAGATTTATTTAGGGAATTGGCTCAGGCAATTGTGGATGTTGACAAATCTGAATTTTGTAGGGTGGGCTGGAGGCTAGAAATTCCAGTAATATTCATTCTGAAGTCTTAAATCTGAATTTCTCAGGCTGGAAACTTGGGAAACAGTGTAGGGTATAGCCTTGAGGCACAATTCTTTCTAATTCCTGAAACCCTCAGTTGTCTCTCTTAAGAACCCCCAACTCATTCATAAGCCTACCCACGTTATTGAGGATAAACTTTCTTAAAGTGTGAACTGATCGTAGATGCCAATCCCATCTACAAAATATCTCCACAGCAACATCTAGACCAGTGTTTGACTAAACAACTGGATGTCATAACCTAGCCAAGTTGACACATAAAATTAACCATCACACCCACTGAACTTGAAAATCAGTTTCCTGATCTCCCAGGATTCCAGAACAGAAAAATAAACACAGTGCCCAACCAAGGAAAGAGCCTGTTCCAATTTGCTAAAGCTTCTCTGAGGAAAAGATTGAAGGCATCCGGAACACCTCTGTCAGCTGGGAAGGCATGTGGCTGGCGTCTGCTGGTTCTTTGTTCCCAGATTGTGTTGCTTTCAGCTTCTGATTCCAGTGGCTTCCTCTCTCTCTAGGCATCTGTGGGTCTTCTCTTAGCTTCTTTGGGGCAAAGTCTGGATTTCATCTCTTGGCTTCCCTTGGCTTTCTCCAGGTTCTGGCTATTTCTGCGAGTCCTTGCTAAGCATCTCCTGGGGTATTTCTGACTGCATCTTAAAACATCTGTGTCTGTGTCAACTCTGAGCTCTGTCTCTCTCTCTGAGCTCTCTTAAGGAATCCAGTAAACTAATTAAGAGCCACTTTGAATGGGCAAGGTCATATCCCTATAGAAATAATCTAATCAAAAGGTCCCACCCACAATTGGGTGGTTCACATCTCCATGGAAACAACCTGTTCCTGTTTGCTAATGCTACCATTTTGCAAAACACCAGAAATGGATTGGCTTTTATAAGGGGGTTTATTTGATTACAAAATTACAGTCTTAAGGTCATAAAGTGTCCAAAGTAAGGCATCAGCAACAGGGTACCTTCACTAGAGAAAGATCATCAGCATCCAGAAAACCTGTTAGCTGTGAAGGCACATAGCTGGCATCTGTTTGCCCCAGGTTGCATTTCAAAATGGCATTTTCCAAAATAACTCTCAGCTGCAGCTGCCAACATCAGGGGTTCGCAACTCCAAGCATGTTTAAGCATCAGCGTCAGCCAGCAAATGTCTGGGCCTGTGTGGCTCTTTTTAAAGTACTCCAGTAAAACTAATCAAGACCCATGCTGAATGGGTGGGGTCACACCTCCATAGAAATAGTCTAATCAAAGTTTTACCCACAGTTGGGTGAGTAGTATCTCCATGGAAACATCTGATAAAGATGTCACTCCCTAATCTAATCAATCAACCCCCACAAGACTGCATCAAAGAACATGGCTTTTTCTGGGGGACATAATATATACAAACCAGCACATAACCTAATCAAAAGATCCCCCCCACAATAAGTCTGCACCTACAAGACTGAATCAAACAAAAAATGGCTTTTTCTGGACTACGTAATAGATTCAAACTAGCACAGAGCCTAATAAGATGGCCATCATCTTGGGAAAATGATGGCCTATAATTACATCCCTGTTTCAGAGGTCTACAAGGTAAGTTGTCTGTCTGGAAATTTGTGTTCAATAAAGGAGATAAAATTTCTCTTTAGAATTTTGCAGGTCAGATAGCACTGAAGATGTTTTTACTTACTCTTTAGTGAAAATTTCAAAATATTTTCAATAGTCTTTACATGGAATTTATGAAGCACAGGAAAGCACAAAATCAAGAAAAAATAATCATTCCTTCTTTGTAGCTATTAAATCTAAGTGAGAATATTTCAGCCATAAGTCAGCTTAGCAGGCAACTAGCTAGGGAAAAAAGAATATTTTCACCCTCAGCAAGGACTCCTTACTGTTGGTTAAATGTTGACACTTTCCCCTGCAGGGTACAAGGAAAGAGGTCAAACACTTTAAGAATAACAAAATAGTTTAACCTGTGCTACAGGGGCTTGTTAAGCAGGACCTGTCTGTGGTGAGAAAGTGACAGCTTTTCTGAGACTTTTCCAAAGCTGTCAACTTATCAAGCACAATTGGCCCTATAACAAGCTTCTCACTTTCACAAATGCTCTGGAAAAGGGACTTTCTTTTTCTCTTAAAAACATATAAACCTGTGGCAAATAAGTAAATAAGCTTACAATAATTATGAATAGAATGTTTTTTTTTAAATTAATGTTTTGAATGATTTTCAAATTCATCTGTCTATCTCTCACCAGTCAATGTAAGGATTTGAGATTAGCTTGTTTTACAGGGTACACCATCACTACAGAATAAGGAATTTATAATCTGAAAGTATGAAACATTTTCCAGAAAGAATAAAATTTGTAACATATTGACCTAGTTAGATCCTTTGGGAAGGAGATAGTAGAATCATATTATGAATGAGTCTGTTCCTTAGCTTGTATATACAGCCAAAGATAGCTAGCTGTAAAAGATAGTCATAAAAGTAAAAATTATGGTAAATACATTTCAATTGCTTGTTTTCAAAATAATCTAACATTAATTTGTTCTAAAACTGATTTTTTTTTTTTTAGTTTTAGAAGCATGGAATAATTTTTTTACACTGACATGAATATGGTTACATGATTCAAGTTACATATTTTGGTGATATACTAAGTATTTGTACTCACATCTCAGCTTTAAATTTATAATCTACTGCAATAATGAGCTTTTTTTCATCTTTACAAGACAACCTTGCATTTAAGACCAATATACAAATCTACAGTTTCTTTATTTATATAGGGAACTAAAAAATAAATGGATTTAAAATAAGCAAAAAGTATTTGCATTTCATTATTTACAACCTCAAGTATGTGATTATTGACTTGAAATCAGATCACCATCAGGAGCAACGGCATGAAGTACATCAGAAATCTCAATTCAGAGAGAAAAAATGACCGCTTGATGTGATTTCTCTCATCAAAGCTAAATTAGTCCTACTGTAAGATTTCTAATAACATTTTTTCACTGGTTTTATTTCATAATACTTTTATTTGATACTATTTCACTCAATTCAAAATTAATGCCTGTATTATTTGACAAATATGTACTGAATGCCTATTATGCCCCAGGTATAACCCTAGGGGCAAGATCATGAACAAAACCAAAAAAAATCCCATAGCTTCATGGAGCTTATATTTTAGACAAACACATTAACCTGGAGAAAGGGACAGAGATACTTAACCAATAAAAAGGTTAAAAAAAAAATAGGTATCACTGAAATGATGTTAAGTGCTATGGAAAAACATGAAGCAAGGTGTTTAGGGGTTGTTGGGGTGGGTGATGTGTTCTTTTATTTATGTTGGTCAGGAAAGGCCTCATTCGTAGTTGACATTTAAGAAGAGACATGAAGCATATGAGAGAATGAGCTTCATGGATAAAGGGAAAGATTTTCCAGACACAGGCAAAAGCAAGAGCCAAGGTGTATAATTAGGAAACTGCTTGCTATGTTTTAAGGAACTAAAGACATCAAATCATGGGAGAGAAATGAGTAGGGGGACAATGGAGAAATACAGTCAGCAAGGGGCAACAGGGCCTTGAAAGGCTATGACAAGGACTTCTGCTCATACCCTGAGAAAGAAAGCAAATCATGACAGATCTGAGACAGAGAAGTGACATGATTTAAGTATTAAAGGGATCACACCAGCTCTTCTGTTAAGAAGAACCAGGATTCACTAACGGATTTTATGAGGGTACATAAAAAACAGAGAAATCAAGGAGGAGTCCAAGGTTGATTCTAAGGAATTTTTGGACACATTACTTTGAAATGTCTTTCAGACTACAAAGTGGAGATGTCAAGTAGGGAGTTGGATATACAAGCCTGGAGTTGATGAGAAGAGTCTGGCCTGGAGATATAAATTTATCAATTTTTCAGTGTAAAGGTGAAATTTAAAGTTTTGAGACTATAATACATCACCAAGAAGAGTGTGTATGGGGGAGATAAGCAGTCCAAGGGATGAAAACCAAAGAGTTTCAAACTTGAGGTCAAAGAGATCAGTAAGAACCAGCAAAGGAGGTGGCCTAAAAGCCATATTTTAAAACATGGGTTTTGAAAAAATACTGTTGTTATTAGGACTGAACTTTTCTCCCACTGAATTTAGCAAGGTAAGATTTTCATCTTTGTAAAAATTGCTTTTTAGAGGGATGCATGTGAAAGTCTCAAAGGAGTAAATCTATGAAAACAAACAAAGGGGAAGGAGAACAGGAATAAAAAAAATAAGAAAAACTTCAACAAGATTTTCTCAAAACAAAGAGAAATGGTGAAAAAGCTAGAGGAAAGGGAGAGGTCTAGAATGTATTTTTCTTAGTACGGGTGAATTTATATTCTATTTCTATGCTGACGATAATGACCAAGAGGGACAACATTGTGGATGTACTGGATTCCATCTGTGGGGGTACTGGCCTGAATCACAGACAGCTTTATCTGTGGTTACTGAGGGAAGACAGAGCATATGAGCACAGGTGCAGGTAACTGGGTGGGTGTGGAATATTGAGGAATTTTGCTTCTGTTTGATTTTGTATCCTCAGAAAAATCAGAGTAATATCAGATGATGGTGAGAACCATGAAAGAAGTATTAGAGGTTGGAAAGTAGGTATGAAATAATTGTCTAACAGAGTGAGGCAGAAATTGGAATTCAAAAATATGCCAAGATTTCCAGGAAGCACCAAGGACTTGCTTGAGTTTTGTATTTACAAGACTAAAGTGGCTTGTGTTGGTCTTTTTCTTCTGGCTAGATTCAGCCCCATAAATCCAGGAACAGAGTTTGTGGATTCGTTGGATTCAACCAGATTTGGGGGTTTTCCAGGATAAAGGAAGAACAGAGTTAAAAGGTATGCACGGAAATAATTATAATGATGGGCCATTTATAATATGGGTAAATCGGGCAGTAAGAAAATGAGGAGTAAGAGGAACTGTGAAAAAATTGGTAGGACCAGAGATGTTATGTTCTCATGGGGTCAAAGAACACATGTCTATGAAACACTTAACTACCATGTAAGACATTGCTAGTACTCTTGGATATTGAATGACAAAATAAAACATTTCTATCCTTAAGGGTCTTACAGTTTAGTAGGGAAATGATGTATCATAAAGTTTTGTTTGTGATAAATTTATTGAATTTCTTTAATAGCACATGGCTCCAGGTATAGTTCATTATAGAAGAAAGGAAAGCATTCAAGTTTATGAATATAAATGTGAAACACCAAACAGCTATACAAATACACACAATAAAATAACAACTAATTTAAAGATGAGGTTAGGATATTGTAAAGCCATCAGACCCCTATAGAAAGCAGCTTCCTGCCACAGATTCAGTAGCTTCTCTGTCCCTTCCTCAAAGCATCACCAAGGTGAGTTGGGGATGCATCTTCAGAATCTTTCTTTAGTGTCTTATTCTCTATTGGAATCTCTCATAAAAGACATTGATGAGAAAGACTGTGTCTTGATCTACTTTGAAAATCCAGCACCTAGAACAGTACCTGGGACAGTAGACAATATAAACATGGCACTGGGCATAGATAGCTAGATTTAAATATAGGAGATATAAACGTATCAATGCAACATCAACATCAATATCAACAAATCAATATCATTTTGGGAGGAAAGAATCAGAGGCAGACTTGTAATTCATTCTCTCCCTTTATCAGGGAATGCCCCAGGGAGAGAAAGAAAGAGGTTGCCTGCTAAACCTTCTTTAAAACACGCTGATGATCACAATCCTGACAAACACACTGCTAATGAGATAGTACCTAACTATAAAATGCTTTTAGCAGGATGTGTCTGTTTCTGTCTAGGATTGCTTACAGTAAACAAAATTAGAATTTATGGATTTATGGAGAATGTTTTCTGGAAAATATCATGTATATAAAAATGAGTATAAAGTGAATATGCTTCATGACTGGAACATCTCCCTTTTGCATAAATGATGCACCAAAGACTTCTTCTATTAAATATGAGCCAAAGTATATCCTAATGTTTCATTGGAGAGCTGTGTTTGCAACCCCTGACTTCTCCCTGCATTTCCTGTGTTTTGCAATTACAATTACTTGAAATTATTAGTAAAGTCCGACTGTGAGTAATGTTTGATTCTTTTGACACTTATGTTACAATCTGATCCTTTATTTCACTTCAATAATTCTTAAAGGCATGAGAATGGATGAAGTCAACTGAACCAGAGGATGTATAGAACAAAAAAGAACCCTGAAAGTAGCCAAAATTTAGAGATTAGGAAGAGAAATAAAAGAACACTAAAACAAAATAGCAAGATAGGAGAGAAAATGGTTGAGTCAAGAAATCTGAAAGAGAAGAATAAATGGTTCAAGGAAAAGGGAGTATTAATTTCTGCTGGTACTGCTAACAGTTCAAATAAGATAAATGCAGAAAATGATGCTTGGATTTGGTAACAACGGAGATTATTAGCAAGTGATGCTTCCATGAAGTGGTGGAGACGAAAGCCAAAAATAAGTTATCTGAGGAGGAGTTGTAGGAATAGAACTAGATATCCTATGTAGCTCAATAAATTTAGCTATAAAAGCAAGTGGAGACAAGGATAGTCACTGGAAGGGAATGTGGTATAAATATCTGTTTGGGAAATCATTTTTGTCTCTTTTTAACATAGGTGTTCCAGTTTGCTAATGCTGCCCTTATGCAAAATACCAGAAATGGATTGGCTTTTATAAAGGGGATTTATTAGGTTACAAAGTTACTGTTCAAAGTCCTTAGAAGTGTCCAGACTGAGGCATCAACAAGATACCTTAACTGAAGAACAGCCGATGGTGTCCAGAACACCTCTGTCAGTGGGGAAGTCACGTGGCTGGTGTCTGCTATTCCTTTGCTCCCATGCTGTGTTTCAAAATGGCATTTTCCAAAATGTCTCTGGGTTTCTCTTACTTCCTCTCTCTCAGCTCCTGTGCATCCTTGCTTGTTCTCCCAGGGTGTTTATCTCTAAATGTCTGGGGGTCCTCTCTTAGCTTCTCCAGGGCAAACTCCAGGTTTCATCTCTTAGCTTAGCATCTCCAAGCATCCTTCTGTCCACATTTCCAAGCATCTCCAAGTGTCAGCCTTGGCTCTGGAGCTCTCTTAAGTAGTCCAGTGAACTAATCAAGAACCACCTCCCCCAAATGGGTGGGGTCCACACCTCCAAGGAAATAATTCAGAGTTCTCACCCACAGTTGAGTGGGTCACATCTCCATGGAAACAACCTAATCCATATATCCCACAAGATTCTATTAAAAGAACGTATCTTTTGTGGGGGACATAATATATCCAAACTGGCACAATAGGATAATCAGTAAAATATTTGAATGTTTACTGGAATTTCAAATAAAATCAGGATACTAGTGATGCAAGTGTGAGAAGGAATAACTCTAGGTGTATGCCCCTGGGAAAGCACGTGGGGAATGGAATCCAGATCAAAAATGATGAGATCAGCTCTCAATAGGAACAGTCCTTTTGGTTGCACTGAAACAGATCCATGGCAGAGGAAATGACTGAGGTGGCTTTGTGGATTTCTTCTGTGGTATTGGTAAAATTGAAAGAATACATTGTCCTTGGTCTCAGTGATGTCCATTCTTATGAATCTGTCAGATGAAGAGTATGGGGAAGTATATACACTAGGTACACAAAGGTAAGATAAATAATCTTCATTCACTTGCAAGTTATACAGCTTGCAGCACTTGTGTGAAATAATTGTGTACTAAAACATGCCTTTGTACCTATTATCACCTACCCTAGGTAGCAACAAGTAATACAAAGATTTAACATATGTGTGTGTGTATTACAGATAGCAGCTATAATAAAAAGTGGGGATAGGCAAGTCTGAATTATACGGGGCAGGCTTCAAGCTGGAAACTCCGTTAAGAGAAGCTTGCTGGCTGAAGAAAGGGCAGACATTTCTTTTCTCTGACTTCTGACTTCTTCAGTTCTCACTTCCAGACCTCCACTGACTGGATGAAGAGATCCCCTCTTTCTGAAGGCAATCTCCTGTATTGACTGTAGATGCAATCTGCTTACTAATGATCTGTTTACTTGATATGTAGGAAAAACAACTTAGTATATGTGACTACTAAATAAACAAACAAATGGAAGACCTCTAGGCATAAACTTACTGCACTCTCAATTAGAGACTTTATTCAAATAATAAATAAAAAGAATAACTAAATTTTTGCATACTTGGAAACCAGGTATGGGGATAGAGAGAACAGAATGTATGGAAAAGAAGATCCTCAGGAGAGAGAAACTTAAAGAGGATGGTATGGCTCTGAGGAAAAAGATGAGCAGTGATATATTCTCTGTGAAGGATATAGGTGGAGAACATTTAAGCAATGATGACATATTCAATACGGCTTGCTTTAGAAAGAATCTAACAATTAAGATAACAACAATTTGAAGCTGGCAGGAAATCAAAGCAAGATTTAACCATGACAACATAAATGTTCAAAAAATACCTCAAATGTTTGAGAAAAATGTATCTTTGGCATAATATGTGAGATAGGAGTTCAAGGCATTCTGTTTTGCTATTAAAGAAATTATAGCCTCAGAATTCAGGAGGATCTTGTAGACATTCAGGCAACTGGTCTAATTTATGTTAAAATCATCTTTTAGCTTCAAATATGTCTCATAGCCACATGAATCCAATCAGTTATTTAACTGATTTGTGCTTCATTCTTCTCACATGAAATGATAATCAAATCTGCTTCAGAGGTTGTTACAGAGAAAATAAGTATCATTGGCCATTCTTCACATTATCAGGTTAGATATTGATTAAAATCTGATTTGTATACAAATATGCAATTTCCCAAAAATAACCAAATGAAAATTATTAGCAAAAGCTCAGTTGTGACATAGGATTATTGATGTTCAACTAATGATCCCATAAAAGTGAATACTTATTTTTAAATATAAAAAGTAAAATGTTTAGATAAAATGTCACAAATTCTAAATTAAATAGTTGAAAACAGAGTTGCCCTCCCAGCTACGAACTAACATTAAATAATATTTTGGTTCTCCCTGGACCCACCAAAATTCAAGAATAGGATAAAATTGGTGAACTATTTTATAAATTTTAATAGTTCAGTCATCTGTTTCTGGTGCCATCACAAGACCACTGGATTACAGTCAGAAAAAATAGGTTAGAATCACATATCCGATGTTTCTTATATGTCACCTGACCTCATTTGCCTCCTGGCACTTATCTACAAAGGCGGAATATTGGTCTGTCAATGACAGATATATTATCAGGAGTAAAAGAGATGGTAAACGTTAAAGTGCCTAGCATAATGCAGTAATACAGTCAAAGTTCAATAAATAAGTGTTTTCTAGTACACTTTCTATTGGGGTCATGTTATTTTTGGTGAGCATCCAAAACCCCCAAAGCAAACCTCTCCCCAAATTACAGTCATGGTTCCCTCAACATTACCAGTTTTAGACTTTGCACATCTGTTTTGAATAGGTCCCACCTCCAAACTTTGAATTATTTTTTACTTTAGGAAGAAGAAAGCATATACCACTTCCTTCAATTCTTTTCTTTTTTCACTATTGTTCATCTTGTTCCCTTTCTGAAGTCAGTGTCACACCTCCTTTTATAGAGTGTGTTTGATGATTTACAAACACCTTCCCAGAGGTGGCTGGGATGCCGGGAATACACGTAGGCTGTCAGGATATTAGAACAGAGACCAAGAATAGCAGTGCCCCAGAGAATGCTCTCTCCTGGAAGTTTACTAAAGAAGCATTATTGGGACCAGGGAATGAAATGTGTTACACCTCCAATTTCAGGGCTGCAAACAGAAAAAGTACATTGGGAGAGAAAGCTATAAGGGTCTCCTCCCAGGCCATATTTACATTTGCAGCAAAAATTTTAAAAATAAACATCAGAGACTAAAGATTATTTATGGTTATTTCAAATTTACACCACTTTTACAAGAAGGTACATATATCTTTTGTAATAGCAGATTAATCACAGAAATTAGAGAGGAAAAAAAAAACAAAAACCATTTAGTTTCAGCTGTTCATCCCACTTACTCTTCAAACTTTATTACTAGGAGGATTTGACTCATCTTAAATTATTCAAGCACCTCACCTCATCACTTTTGGAGGTAACTGTTTCTCATTTTAATATCCTCATCTGCCAAAAACTTCCTAATCTACAGCCTAAATTTTCTTTTGCTTGGTGTCAAGCCATTGCTCTTTATTACACCTGGCTGACTTTTTCAACACCAGGGAAAGATATAAATGGAAGGGACAGCTTTAGGAGAGAAAAGCAGGTGGGCACATGGGGACAGGTGATGGGAGACAGAGTTTTGAGTCTGTTCCATTCATTTTTCCTTTATGAAATAAATACTAATCCTTAAAACACTGCATCATCTTACTACATTCCTACTCAAAATTTGCAATTGCTCTGGATTGCCCTAGGATAAAACCCAATTTGTTTTGCTTGGGATTCAAAGCACATAACAAACTTGTTCTTAGTTAATAACTCTAGCCTTGATTTCCACAATTTTTATAGAGAAAACATCCATGAGTAGAAAATCAATCTTGACTTTTCTTCAAATAGTCTTTGTGTACTGTTTTTTTTTATAAAAATGACATGATTTTTTCTCAAAATTCCCTCAGTATTAAAGTTTTAAACATATAAAGTAAGTTACAAAACTAAAAAAAAAGTTCAAAGGACACAAATAGTTAAATTAGAGAAGTACAAATTGCTAACACATACATAGAGAAAAATGCTTAGACTGCTAGTAGTGAATAAATGCAAATTATAGCTCCAATAATATGCTGCTTTTTAAACAACCACATAAGTTAAAATTTTAAAAAAGAATTTTGAATAATCATTTTATAAATGTATGTAATTTCTTAACCAACACCCTATTGATAAATAATTTTAGTTAAAATTTTTCCCATTATACAAATTATGTTGCTATAACACTCTTGAACTTGTCCTATTTTCTCCTCAGATACATTTCTATAAAAGGAAGTTCTGAACAAGCAATACCAAATTGTTTTGCCAAGCTGCTTTCCAGAATGTTTCAGTAAATACTATATCCCTCTCAGGGCTGGCAGGCACAGTATGTTATGTGCATTACACAAAGTCACCTGGCCAAACACATTCTTGGGGGATAGGGGGTGAGTAGGCAGAAATTCAGA
This sequence comes from Choloepus didactylus, assembly GCF_015220235.1. Taxonomy (NCBI): domain Eukaryota; kingdom Metazoa; phylum Chordata; class Mammalia; order Pilosa; family Megalonychidae; genus Choloepus; species Choloepus didactylus. Next base: position 185,381,482 of record NC_051309.1, on the reverse strand, counting down.
CCATACTTTGCTTGCCATATCCTTTGCCCTTCTAGAGGCCTGACATTTTTTTCATCTTTGTTGTTTTTATTAATAAACACAATTAAGGCATTCCATCTTCTCCAAGGTTGCTATTTCATAATGTCTTTTAAAGTTGCCTCATTCCCACTGACACAACTGCTTCTTATTTTCTTTCTTTTAAACAGAAGAAATTAATTTAAATAACATTTTCTTTTTACCCCAATACATCCAAAATATTATCATTTCAACATCAAATCAATATAAAAATTACTAATGAGGTACATTACATTCTTTGTTTGGTACTGAGTCTTCAAAATCCAGTGTGCATTTTACATTTACGGCACAGCTCAGTTTGGATGAGACACACTGCTAGTGCTCAGTAGACACAAGTAACTTTTAGCTACCATGCTGGGCAGCTCAATAATGTGCTGAAAATGGAGTATACAGCAGTGAACAGAACAAACAGACAAGGTCTCTGACCTCCTATAGCTGCCATTCTTGGGTGGAAGACAGATATTAAAGAAGTAAATAATTTCAGAGAGTGATATGTTATTAAGCAAATAGCACATGGTATTTCGGTAGAGACAGAGAAGCTGCCTTACATGGCCTGAGTAGGCAGGAGAGCATTTCAGAGTCTGATACCAGAAGGAGGCATTAACCACGGGAAAATTACTACTTGTATCAGTCTTCTATTGCCACAATAACATTCCATAACAGCACCCCCCACCCCCCCAGTTCAGAGCCTTCACACAATTATATTATGGCTCATGAGTCTACAGGTTGTCTGGGAAGTTCGGTCCCAGCTTGGCTCACTCACACATCTGTGGGCAGCTGCAGGTTAGGTTCGGTGGCTCTGCTGATCCTGGCTGGGCTCTCGTGTGTTTGGGGTCTGCTCTCTGTTGGCTGTCTTAGGATGACTAAGCTCTCTTCTATGGGGCTTCTAAGGCTCACTCCCAGCTGTTCTCGTGGCAGAAGTAGGCATCCAAGAGAGAACGTGGAAGAGTTCAAGGTTTCCTGAGGCCGAGGCTCAGAACTACAGCACTTTGTGCCACATTCTTTTGGCCAAGACAAGTTACAAGACGAGTCCAGACTCAAGAAGTGGGGAAACAAGATTCTGCCTCTTGATGGGAGAAGCTGCAAAGTCACATTGTGAAAGGTGTGGGTACAGGGAGGGGTGGAAAATCAGGGCTTTTTTTTTGCAATCAATCACCAATATTACTTAAAAAGGTCTCCTTTCCATCAGAAAGCTCTAAAAATTCTAAACTTGTATGTGCCCAATAAAATAACCTCAAATATAAAAGCCAAAATATAACTACAGGGAGAAGATGACAAAATTGCCCTTATAGTGGAGGTTTCAATGTGGCTTTTGCAATTACTGAAAGGTCAAGCAGAACAAAAAAATTGGTAGAGATACAGAAGTGTTGAACATGATTTCCCAGCTTGACTTAATGCATGTGTTCAGTGAACACAGATTTTTTCACCAGACATATAGGCAGGCTGGACATACAGCAGTGAACAAAAGTTAGGGATCCCTCTCCTCAGGGAGTTTATATTCTGTCCCCAGGGAAATGTTGCCCTTGCTTTGTCTTTCAGCTACCCAGGCAGCAGTTTATTCCCCAAAAGTGTCACCATCTCGGGAGAACTATTCCAATTATCTGTCCCAGACACCGGCAGGTCCCTGGAGGGGAAACGATTGACCAAGCTGCCTGCACTGCGCACCCCCCCCCCACTCCCAGCTGCAGCTGCCCAGGCCTACGGCAATCGCTCCTCCCACCGCCCACTCCCGGGCCCCGCCCTCAATTTCTTAATAAACTGCCTCATGTCTGTATTTGAAACCAACGTGAGGTTACTTTTGAATTCTACTCCAGTTTTATTCTTTTCTTACACACAACAAATTGTCCTGACACCACACAGATAGATCTAATATGATCTACTATATTAGAAAACAGCTTTATACCCATCTTGAATTTTACCCATAAGTGGTTTGACTATTGCCATTATATTTTATTATCTACTAATGCAAACCCCATATCAGTTCGCTGCTTTTAAAAAATGCCTTAACACTTTTTACCTATTATTTTTACAGATGAATTTTAAAGTAGTTCAGTTGGGATTTTCATTGCAATTGTTTTGTATTTATATTTACATTTAATTTTAGAGGAGATAAAATTTTTATTATATTGTTTGCCTTCTAGGAAAAATATTTCATCCTACTAAATTATTTTATGTCCCTCAGTGATATCTTATAGTTTTCTTCATATAAGTCCTGCACATTTCTTGTTAACACTATTTATAGGTTTTTTAAAGTATTTTCCATTTTTATTACTAGGATCTATTTTTCATTACATTTTATAAGTGGTTATTGCTGGCATATTTTTTTTTTTCATTTTTATTGAGATTGTTCAGATACCATACAATTATCCAAAGATCGAAAGTGTACAATCACTTGCCCCTGGGTACCCTCATACAGCTGTGCATCCATCACACTTAATTTTTGTTCAATTTTTAGAAAATTTTCATTACTCCAGACAAGAAATAAAGTGAAAGATGAAAAAAGAAAAAAAGAAAAGGAAACTCTAATCCTCCCCTATCTGTAACCAACCCCCCTCAATTGTTGACTCATAGAATTGGTATAGTACATTTGTTACTGTTTATGAAAAAACGTTGGAATACTACTAACTGTAGTATATAGTTTGCAATAGGCATATATTTCTTCCCTATATGCCCCTCTATTATTAACTTCTAATTGTATTGTCATACATTTGTTCTGGTTCATGGGAGTGATTTTTAGTATTTGTACAGTTGATCATGGATATTGCCCACTATAGGATTCAGTTTTATACTATACATTCTCATCTTTTGACCTCCAACTTTCCTTCTGGTGACATACATGACTCTTGAGCTTCCCCTTCCCACCTCATTCACACACCATTTGGCACTGTTAGTTATTCTCACATCTTGCTACTGACACCCCTGTTCATTTCCAAACATTTAAGTTCATCCTAGTTGAACATTCTGCTCATACTAAGCAACCACTCCCCATTCTTAAGCCTCGTCCTGTACCTTGGTACCTTATATTTCATGTCTACGAGTTTACATATTATAATTAGTTCCTATCAGTGAGACCCTGCAATAATTGTCCTTACGTGTCTGGCTTATTTCACTCAGTATATTGCCCTTGAGGTTTTGTCATCAACACATTTTTTTTTTAATATGGTTTTGTTCACTCACCATACATTCCATCCTAAGTAAATAATCAATGGTTCTCTGTATGGTCATATATTTATGTGTTCACCACCTTCATCACTATCTATATAAGGGCACCTACATTTCTTCCACAAGGCAGGAGGGAGAGTCAAAGAAGGTAGAGAGACAAAAGAAAGAGGAAGCAGCAAAAGGAAAAATAACCTTAAATCAAAGTAGAGTAAAGAATCAGACAATACCACCAATGTCAAGTGTCTAACATGCCTCCCCTATCCCCCCCTCTTATCTGCATTCACCTTGGTATATCACCTTTGTTACATTAAAGGAAGCATAATACAATGATTCTATTAGTTACAGTCTCTAGTTGATGCTGATTGCATCCCTCCCCCAATGCCTCCCCATTTTTAACACCTTGCAAGGTTGACATTTGCTTGCTCTCCCTCGTAAAAGAACATATTTGTACATTTTATCACAATTGTTGAATACTCTAGATTTCACCAAGTTACACAGTCCCAGTCTTTATCTTTCCTCCTTTCTTCTGGTGTCTCACATGCTCCCCACCTTCCTCTCTCAACCATATTCATAGTTATCTTTGTTCAGTGTACTTACATTGTTATGCTACCATCTCCCAAAATTGTGTTCCAAACCACGCACTCCTGTCTTCTATCACTCTGTGATGCTCCCTTTAGTATTTCCTGTAGGGCAGGTGTCTTGTTCACAAAGTCTCTCATTGTCTGTCAGAAAATATTTTGAGCTCTCCCTCATAATTGAAGGACAGCTTTGCTGAATATAGGATTCTTGGTTGGCGGTTTTTCTCTTTCAGCATCTTAAATATATCACACCACTTCCTTCTTGCCTCCATGGTTTCTGCTGAGAGATCCACACCTAGTCTTATTAAGCTTCCTTTGTATGTAATGGATCGCTTTTCTCTTGCTGCTTTCAGGATTCTCTCTTTGTCTTTGACATTTGATAATCTGATTATTAAGTGTCTTGGCGTAGGCCTATTCAGATCTCTTCTGTTTGGAGTACGCTGCACTTCTTGGATCTGTAATTTTATGTCTTTCATAAGAGATGGGAAATTTTCATTAATTATTTCCTCTATTATTGCTTCTTCCCCTTTTCCCTTCTCGTCTCCTTCTGGGATACCAATGATACGTACATTATTGTACTTTGTTTCATCTTTGAGTTCCTGGAGACATTGCTCATATTTTTTCATTCTTTTTTCCATCTGCTCCTTTGCGTGTAGGCTTTCAGGTGTTTTGTTCTCCAGTTCCTGAGTGTTTTCTTCTGCCTCTTCAGATCTACTGTTGTATGTTTCCATTGTGTCTTTCATCTCTTGTGTTGTGCCTTTCATTTCCATAGATTCTACTAGTTGTTTTTTCAAACTTTCAATTTCTGCCTTATATATGCCCAGAGTTTCCTTTACAGCCTCTATCTCTTTTGCAATATCTTCTCTAAAGTTTTTTAATTGATTTAGCATTAGTTGTTTAAATTCCTGTATCTCAGCTGAAGTGTACGTTTGTTCCTTTGACTGGGCCATAACTTTGTTTTTCTTAGTGTAGATTGTAATTTTCTGTTGTCTAGGCATGTTTTCCTTGGTTATCCAAATCAGGTTTTCCCAGACCAGAACAGGCTCAGGTCCCAGAGGGAAGAAATATTCAGTATCTGGTTTCCCTGCGGGTGTGTCTTAGAAAATTGCTCCACCCTTTGATGCCTCAGGTCACTGTGCTTTTCTGCCCAGCAAGTGAAGCCTGTTAGCCTATAATTCTTGACTGGTGTGAGGAGGTATGGCCGTGTTCCCCCAGGCTCTGGGGTCTGGTTCTGAATGGAAAGGGCCCCACCCTTTCCTCTTAGAGAAGACAGAGCCCCCAGGTGGAGGTCATTAGCATTTCAATGGTCTCGCTCTCTGCTTGTGCTGTCTCCACCCTTCCCCAAGTCACAGCCCTGGAAACTGAAAATGACTGGGGCTTTCTCCACTGAGCTGAAAAAGAAACAGATAGCCCCCTTCAGATGGAGTCCAAGGCGACCCTCTGGCTCTCCAAGGTCAGTCGTCACCCAAAGCCTCTGTCTGTTTTTTGGGGATTCGTACCTGTAGTGAGCAGTTCACAGTTGCTACTTAAAACCCCAGTTGGAGCTCATCTGAGCTATATTTGCTTGCTGGGAGAAAGCTTCTCTCTGGCACCACGAGGCTTTGCAGCTCGGGCTATGGGGGAGGGGGTCTTGCGACTTGGATCCGCAGGTTTTACTTACAGATTTTATGCTGTGTTCTCGGGCATTCCTCCCAATTCAGGTTGGTGCATGATGAGTGGACGGTCTCATTTGTCCCCCCCCCCCCCCAGTTATTCTGGATTATTTACTAGTTGTTTCTGGTTTTCTGTAGTTGTTCCAGGGGGACTACTTAGCTTCCACTCCTCTCTATGCTGCCATCTTGCCCAACTGGCATATTGTTTTTTAACCAACTTGGTAATGAGGCAACATTTTTTACCTATGTTAATTTTTCAGGGAATTGTCTTGGATTTTCCAAACTCACAATTATCTTTCTACAGGCATTGGCAGCAGAGTGTAAAAATCTTCAGTTAGGCACGGCCATGATAAGCCTACAGATTCAAACCCCAGTCTACCTCTGCATGCATTTCAGTTTCAGCTTTTCCCTACAAAGGTTAAGTAGTAAAACAATTTTACTGTAATAACCAAACAAGAATCATGTAAGACTGTGCACTTGTGATTTAGATGGATAGTAAGAACAGAGCCTCATGTTACTGCTAATAAAAGTCTTTGACAAATAACTCAAGCTTATGCAGGGTGTTATTTTTCAGTCTGCTCAAGGCTGGTTCATTCTTCTAGGGCCCATATATACAAAAGAGTAAGTTTAATAACAATGGGATAATTGTTAATTGGAAGAGGTTTTCAGGTACTCAGTAACCATATTCTGAAAGCTCCTTCAAACATCTGCCCACGTATGTTAAATGCTCTTATAAAACATAGGATTATAACAAGTGTTGTTATAATATAGGCAATAATATCACTTCATGTCCACCAAACATTCATTCTGTGGTGCCCAATGTTAAAATGAACACATGAGCTGATATTACAAGAAGTGAGCAGATGTGGGTGCTCAATTAAGCCACACAGCCACACTGCCCATCACAGCAGGAGCCTAAGAACTCACTTGGGAACATGGTTCATTTGGTTAAGTCAGGAGCTACATTGATGGATGGCTTATCAATTCTCCAGTTGACCTATTCTGATTTTGTAGCCCTTAAATTCTCTTTGCCTTGTTTTCATTATGTGTAAATTATGAACTTAATTGTTGATTCTGGGGTATTTATAAAGATACAGTATTTTTTAAATAAAAATATCTACCTTTGTATAGTAAAAATCCTCACGTCAATTATATCAATTCCCATACATCATTGTCTATGCCTCTGTTTTAAAGTTATCACACATACTCATTTGTTTTCTGAGTAGTTGCATCTTGCATTGGACTGAGCTCCTCAATAGCACAGACAGGTTTTTTGAATTCTTTGTATAGCATTAGACACGATAGGTGCTCCGTATATACTTGTTGAATAGAATAGCAAGGCAAGACAAGTCAAGGCAAGAGAAGATAAGGGAGCAAAAGGCTAAAAAGACCAGGTATATGGATTCAAGAAAAATAATAATAATTTAAATTTTTACTTCTATCTTAACCACATTTTCCTTGACATACAAAAAATGAGAGAAAGGAATAGTTCCTGTGGTACTATTAAGCAGAGAATGTGGCTAAAAAGTCTTTAGACATTTTCCCTAACATTTTTAGTGAGCAGCATTTTTAGTGAGCAGCTCAAGAAGCACATAAATAATTCAGTGAGGTCAATTACAAGTTGAGGTCCTGAAAAACGTGTTCTAATATAGAGAATTTTTTAATTTTTCTCTTACAGGTAGGCCTACATGTTTTTGATTCTTGAAAAGGGCCAGTCTTTCTCAGAATAACTCACTAGCACAAAAGGACCTTGTAGCGTAATGAGAAAACTTGTTTGACCTTTGTCCTCTATTCCTATGGAAGCAACTCTGAATCTATGGAATTTCTTGTGATAGGAGTGTCATTTTTTCTGCAAGATGGACCAAGGCTATACCTCATAGTTCATTTACTAATGAACCAACAGCAAAGAGCCAACCACACCTTCAGTCTTAGGGTGGGGGCTGGTCCCACCAGAAAGACCAACCATCTAATCAGGGGGATGGGGATCTGAGTTACATTAAATCAGCCCACCTCCCCAACCACTGGAAGGGTAAGGGGCTACAGATTGAGTTCAACCATGTGGGCACTGATTTAATCAATCATGCCTATATGAAGAGACCCCACATAAACTCAGGGAACTTGATCCAGTGAGCCTCCAAGATTGAGAAAATACATTGCTGCTATGCCACAAGGGTGATGCCTTTTGACTCTGTCTTGAGGGTGTAGAAGCTTGCATTTGAGACCCTCCCAGACCTTACCCTGTGCATCTCTTCTTTTGGCTTCTTCTTATTTGTATCATTTTAGTATAATAAAACCAGAATTGTTATGTATAGAGCTTTCCATAAGTTCTGTAAGTCATTCTAGAGACTTATGGAACCCGAGGAAAGAGTGGAGGGCCCCCTTGCCACCCCCCAGGAATTTGTAGCCAGTTGGTCAGAAGTGTGGGTGGCCTGGGCCCCCAAACTTGCAACCAGCACCTAAAGGCCATCTTGTAGAGGATTGTCCTTAACCTGCTGGGTCTGGCCTAACTCCATGCAGTCAGATTAAAATTGGATTGAGTTACTACAGTATTTGCAGATGCTGATAGAAGCCTTTGATAGACTTTACAGATCTTATGGGAATTTCAAGTTCTTGAACTGTCTTACCAGTTTTATCACAAAATCCAAGTTTTGGCTATAGAATTAAGAAAAAACTGAAGAACCAAATTTGGTAGGTCTGTCTTATCACCTGTGTTCATAATCACTCACTCAGATTCATTTTATAAGAATTACCACAAACACATTGCATAAAAAGACCAGCATTTTTGACCATTCTTAACTTCACTACCATAACTGACAGGAAACCTCTGATTGTGAACAGTTTGATTTAAGAGAGAGAAAGAGAGAGAGAAAAACAGAAAGAAAGAAAGAAAGAAAGAAAGAAAGAAAGAAAGAGAGAGAGAGAAAAAAGAAAGGGAGGAAGGGAGGAAGGGAGGTAGGAAGGAAGGAAGGAAGGAAGGAAGAAGAAAGAAAAATGTGATTAGTAATCAATTTTTTGAGAAAATGTTCTGTTTTTTTTTTTTGTAGAGTAATCTCCAAGTCCAGTTTCTAGCCTGATTGCCAGTGATTTTCCCCCAGGTTTTTTGGCATTTGTTTTATTTGTCTGACTACAATAGGTTCAAGGAACAGAATAGTCATTTAAAATCACATACAGAGAAGATGTCATTTTAATACAAATTTTCCCAGAGAATTATATTTGATATCCTTCCATCGGAATTCACTTGCCATATTCTAGAATTCATCAGCTAGTTTAAATGCCATTGTGTTCACCAAGATCACTGTGCCTTATGAAATTTAAGTATCTGCCTGTGCAAAGACAAAATTTTCACATTATCTTTAAAGAGGAACTAGTGAGGAGGTATGGGATCTTATATTAACTTCAATTATTCCTCTCTCTACACTTTTGAGTGACTCTGTCCCTTAAAGCTAACAGCAGATGTTGCTTTACAGAATCATTTTGCATAAATGTTATTTTCATCCAAAAATCAATAAATTCAATTCCTTATAGCAACATTCTACATCAGAATGATAGAACCCATCAACTTTCTGCCAATATGAATATTTCTCATAATAAGTACAAGGATGGAAACTGTCAAAGATTAAATTTAAGCCCCAGGGGATTGCTACATCATTCTCAAACACTTATGATATATGAATGAAGGAAAAGACCTTTCAATATTCAGAGAGAGCAGTTTTAACAAGGCCAACACACCTTATTGGAGAATAAATCTGTACCTAGTTGAGGCATAAATCTCAAACATGAAGTAAGTATTTTAAGGAACTTTTCACATCAGTATCATACCCTCACTAAGGTAAACTATCTGTATATTCTTTTGTTTTCTCTTGTGTTTCAGATAAAAACAAATTAATCCTAGAAATATCTGCATGATGTCATTTATTATAATGATGGGCTAAGAAATTGGGACCAGAACTTTGACTGGAAACAAACTAAAATTGCTGGATAAAGTATTTTTTAAAACCATCTTCTTAAAAGCATCAATGAGCTAACAAAATTGCAAGGAAGTATCAGCCACAACTGCAGGCAAGTTTGAAGCAAGAGGAAAGAAAGTCACAAAAACTCCTTTCAGAATTCAAGGCTTTTGCCACTCTTGGGAACTCTGAACTTTGGTTCAAGGAGATTTATGAAATGAGGAGACTAGAATTCAAATTCAGGGTTTGCTCAAAGAAGGGGGTGGGTGGGTATCTAAATCCATTCACATTAAGCTGAGAACACTAATAGCTACACCCTTAAGGTAAGTTTGTCACTAACCATATTAGTGCCCAAAATAACATAATCTGAGAGGCCCAAAAGACTCAAAGTGTCAATTAATTCATATCCCAGATAGTCTAGGCACTTCACACAAACATCAATACATTTTCCTTGAAGCAGTGGTTCTCAAACCTTGGGACTGCATCAGAATCACATGGAGTTGTTAAAGCAGATTGTTGAGCCTCCGTCCTGGACTTTCTGATTCAATAGTTCTTTGGTGAGGTCCAAGAATTTCTTTTTCTAACAACTTTTCAGATGATGCTGATTTTGCTAGTCCAGGAAACACAGTTTAAGAATCACTTTATCCCAGTCCTCAAATTATTGTACGCCCCCACATAAAAAAAAAATCTGCAAAGATATTGTGGTTCATCATATAAAAGATAAATCAGTACTCAAGAAAACAAGGCCTTGTGAGCCAAAACATCAGAAGCAGACCTGCAAAGACTTCAGATTCTGGAATTTTTCAGTCACAGATGTTAAACCACTATGCCTACTATGGTTAATAAAAATAAAAGTCAAGCTTAAAACATCTTTGGGAAATATGAAATTGTAAAAGGTGACACACATATTTGGAAAAAAAATCAAGTAGACATTCTGGAAGAGAAAAGGGAGATAACTAAACAAATATGATTAACAGCCAATTAGATGAAGTTAAAGAGAGAATTAGTGAACCAGTGATAAGTAATGTAGATCAGAGGCCAGCAAACTGAGTCTGCAGGCAAAATCTGGCCCACTGCTTGTTTTTAAAAATAAAATTTCATTGGAATGCAGCCATGCTCATTATCTATGGCTGCCAATGTTTAAAATAGGGTTAGGAGGTTGGCAGCTAGAAGGCAAAATTTAAGGAAGCACTCACTCTCAGGTTCATGCAAAAGAACTTATACAGTGGTACTGTTAAATGTGTAATTTAATACATGAAAAAAATTACCTTTTATTATGGAAAATACACACTGTACACAAAAATAGAGAGAAAAGTAGCATGAGAACTCATGTGAGACTCAACCAGCTTAAACATGTCAATATTATTTAAATCCTGTTGAACACACTCTCCTCTAATTCTTCTTTTCCAGATTTTGAAACAAAACCCACATTTACCATTTCATCTGTAAATGTATCCATGCTCATTTGAACATATAAAAGAAAAATTTTAACATTGCCACAATGCCACTATTATCACACCAAATAAAAGTATCAATAAGTCTTTAATATCATAAATACATGTTCAAACATCCTTGATTATTTCAACAATTATTTTTGTAATTATTTATTTGAATCAGAATCAAGTAAAGTTCACACAATATATTTGATCACTAGGCGTCTTAAATCCTCTCCATTCTTTAACAGCCCTCTCTTTTTTCTTCCCATGCCATTGACCTCTTAGGGAAAACAGGTTATTTGCCCTGAAGAATATCCCACATTCTGGATTTGCTTGATTGCTACCTTGCAGTGTTGATAATTTTTTTTCCGTTAGCTGCTTTTTTTTTTTTTTTTTCCTTTTTGGAATTATACAAACCAACCTCTCAATCTTGATATAACAGTGTCCATGTGCAGAAACCAATGCTTTTCTGTGACAGAGTCAACCTGCTAGAGTACAAATGAAAACTCAATTATACCTTAAAAGAAGTAAAGATCACTTTTAAAAACATGCATTGACTTGACAATAGTAAGGCCCAAATCATATATTTGATGCAATAATAATTACATTACTATATATCTAAACCTAATTACAGAAAGGACTTAAAAATTAATGGACTTTTGAACTCATTATTTTTAGGATAATGAACTCTTTTCCAATTAACTATCATTTCCAAATACTAAATCAATCTTCTTTGTGCACTCAGGAAAGCCTCATTTCAGCACAAATTCCTTATTTTATACAGCAGTTTCTCAAAGTTCAAGCATGTGTGAACCACTTAATTTTAAATAAACTTAGAAACAGAATTATCACAAGCTTTAAAATAATAAAATTAATAAACATATTCAAATCAACAATATTGAGTATTTTGTCAGTGAGAGAGATATTATTTGAAAGTTTTCACCAACTAATTTATATTTTTCTTAATAATGAATATTTTCATCCTGGATTAGGCCCCATATCTATCTGATTATTTTAGTTACTCTATTTCTACCAAATCAGAAATTCTTCACTAACAAATTTAAGTCATCTAAAATGAATTTGAATATTTTATCTCTCTGCCATATAGTTCTGGCTATTTGGATCAAACATAGACATAGAAATTATTGGGAGTTTCCCTGAGATATAAGAAAAATTGCTAAAATGATTAGTGCAACACACACAAAAGCATTTTAATAATCAAATAGGGTCATGGTGCTACATAGATTTCTGATTCCCTTTTTATGCATTTAGTTTTGGAAAATACTTTTCATGTTCTCATGCAGCATTTAAATTTAGTTCTTAAAATATATCAAACAATGTGTCATTAATTTATCTGACAAGTAAATAAAAATTCAAGGGCTGAAAAAAGAGTCACGTTTTTGGCAATTGAGCTGTTTGCACTAATTTGGACTTCCCAAAAAATCCTGTTGTCTTATCCTCAGTATTAACATAATTTTGCTACTAAAGTAAAATATTCAGAATATTCAAGTCACTAAACATATTTTTGAGATACGTCACACAAATAAAACTGCCTGTAATCAAAGAAACAGACTTCAATCTTTTATTTGTGCTGTGAATCTTTAAAGTAATCTTATCCCTCATTTGAAAAGCTCCCTGGAGCAACTTTCCCCCTTGACAACTAGTATACTTGAAAAGGAAAAAGTTGAGTCTTGTTTTCATTTCTAGTCTTCATCTTTTTTGCACAGCAACCTGAAAAAACCTGAAAAGTCAGATATTCAATGACCAAGATTACCCACATTCACAATGTTTTCTATTTTTTTGAAGATTAAATCAAGATTGAGCATATTCCTACATATACTACTTGCAGACACACTGAGAATATATTCACATCAAGATCTTTATCTTACTGTTTAGCAAAATATTTCAGCATAGCACATGTAATTGCTCTTCTACAAGGTAGGCTATTAATACCTAAAAAGATTTTGTCTCCTACCATTTTCCCCTTATACACTATGTTCCAGCCACACAGGTCTTCTTTTTCTTCTGCAGAAAGGCCCAACTATTGCTTGCCACAGGGCCTTTGCTTGAGCTTGTCCCTCTATCCCAAAGTTTTCACATGGCTGCTTCCTTTTTGTCATCCAGGTCTCAGTCCAAAGTTTCTTCTCAGTAAGATCTAACCTAACTTCTCATTCTGTATTACATTACCACCAATTACTTACCATCACATGCAGAACAGATATTAAAAATTATTTAGCACTCTGCAAAGCATAAGCACCAAACAATCAGAAGGGCTAGAGGTATACACCACCAACACAGAAATATCAGATCTGGTGGATAATCGCTGATCATCTATACTGAAAACTTAAACTCTTCTATTTTCTTCATAGAACATATCACTTTCTGAAATTAATCATGACTGTCTATCATTTGCCATTCCCAATAAGAAGGCAAGTTCCACCAAAGCAGAGCTTTCTTCACTGCTGAAACCCCAGTGTCTAGAACTAAGTTTGGCACACAGCAGGCATTAAATACTAACTGTGATATGTGTCTGGTTTTGCACTTTGGAGTGCAAATTTGAGTAATGTTTCTATAATTTGAGTTTCTTATCTGCCATTAATAACAGCATTAGATTATCAGATGCAGTAAAACACTGTTTTGCTGAGTTTTGCTAAAAAACAGACGGTGCAAACATATCAGTGGCTATTGTTTGGGCCATTGATAACTTCCGACCAGTCCATAGACACCTTCCACCTTCCACCTCCACCAAGGACACCAGTGGGCCACAGACCTCATGCTGATAAACACTTTTGTAGAGCAAAGTTAGACTTCAGGTCAATAAATGTCCAAATTTCCACCAGTGACTTTCAAACTAATTACATTTCATATTATTTTTCTTCCTATGAAAGATGAGTAAAACCTTAGAAGATAGTACAATTAAGTGAAAAAACTGTTCAGCACAGACAATAAATGTAATCAGAAGGTTCACCAAAATTTGGAGAACTATTAATAACGATTATGAGAATATAGATTCAAAGTACACACGCCAACAGTAGTCACAGTATTTTCTGAGTGCTTATAAAGAACCAAATGCTGTCCTGAATTTTCCTCATCTGTGAAATAAGGATAATAGTACCTACTCTAGGGATTGTTGTGAGGAATAATAAGATGCACATAAAGAATTTAGCACACTGGCTGGCGAAGTAGTAAGTACTCAATAAATAGTGTCATTTTTTAAATTAATAACCAGGCTAGTGATTTAAAAAACAACAACAACAACAACAAAAAAAAAAACAACAAAAACCAGATATGAGCTACAGCTCTAAAAGCTCTGGACTTTTCATCTTATTAGCCCAAGAGGTCTAGAAAGCTTCCTACTCAAACACTGGGTATGATTGGGAAAGCCAGTGCCATGTAGTCAAGCATCAGTCATCTCCACCTTTCAGTTTCCCGTAATGTAATAACTTGAAGAGAAGTCATTTAATAAATTTGCAGTGGCTTCAAACTCTCCTTCCAAACCCACACTGCAAAACCAAAACAACAACAACAACAAAAACTGTGGGGTAATAAAATAGACGTAAAGGATTATGAAGCTGGAAGGGGCTTCATAGTACAAACTCCTCATTTTACAGATTAAAGAAGGGCATCTCAGAGGTTAAACTGCTGGCCAGAAGTCATACAGCTTGTTTAATTCAATCCAGTGCATTTACTACGTGCAAGGTAACCTCCCTGTAATTACAGGAAATAAAACATACATAAATCATAAATTCTGCCTCCAAGTAGTTACCAGTAATGAAAGAGGAGGAAAGACGAGTATTAAGAAATGATAATAGAAAACACAATATAGATTATCATTAAAAAGAAGCAAACAAGGTGCTCTGGTGGATCAAAAAAAGAGATTGCTGTCTCTTTTTTTTTCTTTCTTTCCTTTTTTATTTTTCACATGACTTGTAGATAAGCCTTGAATACTGTGTTGACTTGCACCATGCTAGGATGAAAAGTATGTTGCTCCTTAAGGTAGAAGGATCAACACATGCAAAAGCAGAGAGAGGGGAAATTTCTGAACAAATTCAGGGACCATATTGCTGTCCCATGTGACTAGTGCATTGGGTTCAGAAAGGGTAAAACCCATATAGAAATCTGTAAATGAAAGTTGGGATTAGACTGTGACCAGCCTTAACCACCAGCTGGAGAAGTTTAAACTTAATTCAGAAACCTGAGGAGGCAATGCAGGTTTCTGTTTGTATGTTTTCTTTTCTTTTTCCTAATGGGGGGGAATGGCTTTATTTCAACTGTATTTTTAGGAGAAAGATCTGTAAATGCTATGAGGAATGAATTATACCAAGGAAAAACTAGAACTGGGTAGATGAGTTTATTTTGCTGTAATATAGGTCAGAAATAAATGTTGTATCTAGCTTATTGATAGTGGCCTTGGAAGGAGGAGGAAAGAAACAAGAGCTATAGAAGCAGGAGAATTGACTACATTTGACAATATATTGAATTAAGGACCAAGAGAGTAGGATGAGTCAAAGGAAAAAGAAAAAGGTACAGTCATTAACAGATGCAGATAAGACCAAGAGTAGAAAGAAAGTGTGTCTGGGGAGAATGGATGACTGGTTAATATTTGACATTTACGCTGATGTATATGCATTACATCTATTTAAGTGAAGACGAACTTATACAATAAGGGATTGCAAATGTAGATAGAAAGCTTGTGAAAGAGTCTGGGGTTAGGAAATTAGATTTTGGAGTCATCTACATTGAGGTAACAAAGTTTTTGCAGTAGGTCTGATCACCAAAAGAAAGCTAAGAGGAGAGGAGAACTGAAGATAAAGTCTTGGAATATGTTCTTTAATCCTTTTTATGAGAGAAACGTTTAAGCACTGTTGTAAAAGGACCTGAATGCAGCATATCTGGAGAAGTGGAAAAGGGAGAATCCACATAATGCAAGAGATCAGACATTTCAAGGAATGACAGAATGCTTGCTTGTTCCCTCATCTCTCTCCGCAGCCCCCACTCTTTTCCCAAAGTTCTGGGTCATGGCCCAGACGTTTTGAGAGGCAGCATGAGAAGAATGGATAGAGAATCAGAGGATAGGGAGGAAAAAATTAGTAAGAAGAAGCCACTCCAGTGGGATCAAAGGCAGTTTCAGAGGGTTTGAAAAGTGAGAAGCTCCAGAGCAGCAGGGGGCAGGGGATTTGGAGAAAAGAGACTAGACTAGGCCCTTTACAAAAGGATCCTCTTGAAGGAGACATAATTATAGATCAGCATTTCTTTTTCATTATTTTGTCACATGTCTGTGCTCATTCTATGCAGCTTTCTGTAATGAGCCACACAGGCCGTAATTCTCATTAATATTACACTACCCTTTAACGAGAATAAAATTTTTAGGTGCCAAGCTCAGTTAGGCACTTTATACACATATCTCATTTAATCCTTAAAATCACACTGTATAAACATTATTATACTCGTTTAACACAAAAGCAGTCTGCAACAAGATCAGGGATGAGGACAGAGGAAAGCTAATTTAATTTTCTGAGTGGAGTGTTCCTGTTCATCTTTGCAAGAGTAGTTTAAAAACAACGGTTAGAGTAGAGTGGAAGTCAGAGTGTAAAGGCCTAAGCTATCAGTAGGGGTTAAGCAAGTAGAGGTAGTAAAAGGAGTCAAATAGTTTACATAGCTTTGGAAGGCAAGCAGGGGCAAATAATGCAACGAATACCACCAGCTTTGGAGTTACTCAGATATGTGTTCAAATCATGACTGTTACTTTTTAGCTATTGTCTCTGTCGATTTCAAAACATCTGTTAGCACCAGTTTCGACCTGTGTGTAATGGAGATAGCAATAGTACTTATTTCATTGGCTGGCTGCACGGTTTAAATGGAGTAATGCATGTAGAACACTTGGCATGGAGCTCGGCATAAAGTAGCTCAATAAATACTAGCTAGTAATAATAATTTAAAAATTGCCTGATACCAAGCCCAGAATTTGGTAAGTTCTCAGTAATTGCTGAAGGTTTAACAATAGTACTTACCACACCCCAACCTCACAGCTTTGTCAACACTGTTGTGAGTTGACAGCAGATAGGCAAAGCTCTCGGGACACTGAATGGCACATGCTTATTAAATGTTAGATGAAAAAAAATTATAAACTATCCTAACAGGCAAGAACGGTCAAGGGATTTTTTATACATATAGAATTATATAGATCTGAGGATGTTTACATAGTAGAGAATATTTCTTAAAGTTCTGCTTGTAATACTCTAGGCTTTGGAGGTTGAGGAAAGGAAGTGGTTTTAGGGGATTAGAGATATTGCTATGTTCCGCCCTATTTCTGACACCTTACCTAGACCAGCAAAGACAGGACATGGCAAGTATATATTTGTAAAACTTTTACTAAAACAGAGATAATTCGATTTTTGGAAGCACAGTAATGCCAGAGAAATACTTTGGTTTCTGTTATTGTCAAATCTTGAACATAAGTAAAATAAAGCAGCTGAATAAACAAGAGGTAAAATAAAGCAGCTGAACAACTAAGTTAAGTTGATAAGCCAATTAAACCCAATTGCTCTCTCTTCCCTTCTTCTCCTTAGCAGATAAGTATTGGTGAAAAGCTAGCCTTGCTCTAAGAGACAGTGATTTCTGGCACTGGAGGAAGGGCGAAGTAAGAACTCAGAAAGGGCTGAACCACAAGCAAGCACAAAGCTGCCCCAAAGCACACAACACAGATCTCCTTGTTCAAATGATATATTGTGTCACAACTCAAAACTCAATCTCTCCTGTCCCTCTCTCTCCGCTCAAAATACACATACACACACACACACACACACGTGCACGCCCACAAGCCAAGAGAGAAGCAGCCCATGATTAGTCCAAGAGAATATTACATCTACTACTACTATGCATATGTCAAAGATAGACTAGTACTCCTATGCTATTTTTATGTTTCTCTCTGTTCACACTCATTAAAAGCATCTATTTCTGAAAAAAAAAAAAAAAAACAGTAGAGAGGAAGAAATATAAGCTAAAGAAAGGATAATGCATGAAAGCAACACGTTTTAAAATGTAGAGATTGAATCAACAACATAAATAAAGGGATTTTTTTAAGGAAAAAAGGCACTATGTTTTTATTTTACCCTCAGACACAGCAGAGAAATAATTGAATTCTAGTTAATATTTATTAATTGCATACTACTATATACCATGCACTGGAATTAGAGATACAAATGAGAAAAGATGTGCTCTCCTCAAGGAATTCATAATTTAGTGGGAGGAGCCACCCATTACATTTAAGCAAATGAATGTAATCACTTCACAAAACTCCACTATGATAGAGCTATGAATAAAGTGTTATGGAAACAGAGATGATTGAGCCATTGATTCTCCCTGCAGGAAAAGAAGAAAATGCCATGGAAGATGTGACATTTGCTTACAATGAGAATAAAACCAAGTAGAAGGGAAATTCAGGCAGAGAAATTCAAAGACACAGAGAAGTGAAAAAATATGAAAGGAAATGAAGTGGAGACATTGATAAATAAAGAAGAGGATAATTGCAAGCGTTGGTGTTCCAGAACTTTGTGTTCTCAGTAAAGAGGGATGTCTACATTAAAGAGGCTCAGGTAAAGAGAGGTTGGGAATGTGAGACCCTTTGGGGAATGCCAGAGAGTCGACAAAAAATAAACAAAAGTTGTGACCTGCAGTTATGTAGTTATGAGTGTAGAACTCAAGAATTTTGAGTGAGCTAGAAAGCACAGTCATGTGAATTTTTCTCAGGGATCAGAGGCTAACAAACAACATAAATCCACCTCTTCTGATTCCCAGTAAATGTTTTCTCCACTAAAATACAGTATTGGCAAGACAAATGGTACTGCAAGACAGGCCACACTCTTGTTTGCCTTTGTGGATAATACAGTAATATAGACAAAGCATTACCAGGCACAGGACTTGTAAATGACTAGGAAAATTTTTCTGCAATATTATGATCTCCCTATGTCCTTATTAGAACCCCACAGCCATTTACAGATTAAAGGTAATGAAACCAGGAAACTGAGTGCTATTTCCTGCTGAAGCTGAGAATCAGAGGAGGTCACAGAAACAGTCACTAACCTTGAATCTAAAAATTCCAAAGTCTAGTAGGGTGCAGATGCATGCAAACACACACATACACACACACACACACACACACACACACACACACACACACACACACACACCTTGGTTCTTAGCTAATAGATCTTTTAAATATATTTTGTCTAACTTTTTATTATGGAAAACTTTAAACATATACAAAAGTAAAAATAGCAAAATGAACATCTGTATACCTATTACCCAGCTTCAATAATTATAACCTCATGACCTGTCTGGGCTGATGAGCTTTTAACTTCTTTTACATTTTAACCAGGTTCTTTAAAAACTAAGCAGAGTTGTACAAAAGACACCAAAAGTGTTCAGGAGAATGGAAACTACTTCATGCCTACAAATAGTATGTCTAGGCTTGCCTGGTCTGTAAAATATAAAGCCAGAGATTGCAAAAGCCTCTTTCAAATATACATAGAGTTAACCACAAACAGAATACAGCATTGTATTCTATCCTCACAAAAGACCAATGAAATTATAGGTACCTAAAATGTCCCCACGAGAGAGTTTAGATAAGCCCACAAAATGCTTCTGAGTACAGTATAATTTAACACTGGAATAGAAATCTATGGTAAGCTATTAATTGCCCTCTGTGATGATTAATAAAAATTATCATCGACATCCAGCATGAAGCTATCACTTAAATATCCTTCTATTTCATTCAATTATTTGCATATGAAGCCAAACTATACCATGTGGAATTAAGAAGTAATACTGATTTCTAGGCTATTTAATCAGTTTTCTAAGGCAGAGTATGTTAACATTTCCAATTTAGAGTAAGTGCAGTTTATTTCTAAGGATTTCTATGTGGGAAAAAATCAATAATTTTGCTTAGCTTCATTAACTTACTCAATTTGTAAAACATGTATATGGTTATTCATATGATTATGAAAATAACCTTTGACCCACCATCCTTAAAGTGACTGACTATTCTAGTTACTTTCTCCTTGTTCTATACATACAAAAGGCAGACTCTCTCCAACTGAGCCCTTCCAACACAGGGGAGAGGTAATGGAGATGTTATTTGTAAACTGGCCCTAGGAATCATCTGATTCATCACCACTTTTCTCACTTTTACGCAATTTTCTGTTATCTTCATCCACTCCCAGGTTAGCAAATACTATTTAAGCAAATCATTAGGGTATACAGATACACATTCTCTTAAATTAATTCCCACTACTTCCCATTATTATCCAAATAACTTCAAAATGTTTTCTTCCCCTCCCTGTATTTATTCATCATGTGAATTAAAAAAAAAAACTTACCCTAATTATGGCTTGTAATGTTAGTGGGGTGGTGGATATCCACCAGTATCAACAAAATGGCAAGTTGAGAGTTTTGAGGCAAAATTACCTCTATCTACCTATGTATATAAATGTATATATGCATATATAGAGAGTCATATATATGTGTGTGTGTATATATATGTGTGTGTATATAGTCGATTTTATCTAGTCACCATAAACTGTAGTTATGTTCCATAAAGTCACCACAAACACTGAATTAGCAAACACTGAACCATTCTCCCAGGGGAAACACATTCAAGCACCAAATATCTTACATAAAGATTAGGTTCCTGTGAGCCTCTGATCACAAAATTTTCATCAACCAATCAATACATAAACTTGTTTTATAGGTTTCTGTTTAAAGGCACTTAATTTACTAGACATTACTTATTCACTAGCATTGAACTCACAGTCAATGGTACTTAATTCATACCTAAGCAAAGCTTGTCTAACACACATATTTTCTCCGTAAATCAGATCACGGCCTTCTTGTTCTTAGGAACACTAGACAGGACTTTGGCACTATGCTTGAGGTCATTTTAAACAGCAAAATCAAGAAAAAGCATAAAAATGAGCAAAATATGGCACTAAACATACCGTGAAAAGCACACTCGTTTACAGAGTGAGAACTGAAACAAGATGGCTGCACGTCACCTTGTTCAACCTCACTTGGGAACAGGTGACTTGGGCAACTCAAAGTTTTTGTTGCTCTATGCATGTCTTTCAAAGACATGAATGAACTGTGAGTATTGATTTGGGTTTACAAAAACATTTTAGCAAGTAGGCAAATTCTCAGATACGGAATCCATGAATAATGAGGATTGACTACACAAATACATACGTATGGCAAGTAACAAATGGTATCAACTTCTAAAACCTTAAAACTTCCCAGTTATGTGCTGTTTTCCTCTTCCTTAACATCCTTTAATAATTAACCTGCTTTTCTTCAAATGCCAATATGCAAGACAAAAATTTAAATAAATCACATTTTTTAAAAAAATCTACTGTCTACTAAAAGCCAAGCACTCCCCCCTACGTGGGATCAGACACCCAGGGGAGTGAATCTCCCTGGCGACGTGGAATATGACTCCCGGGGAGGAATGTAGACCTGGCATCGTGGGACGGAGAACATCTTCTTGACCAAAAGGGGGATGTGAAAGGAAATGAAATAAGCTTCTGTAGCAGAGAGATTCCAAAAGGAGCCGAGAGGTCACTCTGGTGGGCACTCTTACACACAATTTAGACAACCCTTTTTAGGTTCCAAAGAATTGGGGTAGCTGGTGGTGGATACCTGAAACTATCAAACTACAACCCAGGACCCATGAATCTCAAAGACAGTTGTATAAAAATGTAGCTTATGAGGGGTGACAAGGGGATTGGGAAAACCATAAGGACCACACTCCACTTTGTCTAGTTTATGGATGGATGAGTAGAAAAATAGGGGAAGGAAACAAACAAACAGACAAAGGCACCCAGTGTTCTTTTTTACTTCAATTGCTCTTTTTCACTTTAATTATTATTCTTGTTATTTTTGTGTGTGTGCTAATGAAGGTGTCAGGGATTGATTTTGGTGATGAATGTACAACTATGTAATGGTGCTGTGAACAATCAAAAGTACGATTTGTTTTGTATGACTGCGTGGTATGTGAATATATCTCAATAAAATGAAGATAAAAAAAAAAAAAAAAAAAAAAAAGCCAAGCACTGTCCTAGGCAGGGAGGATACAGCGGTGTGAGCAAAACTAGATGTGGCCCCTGCCTCATGGAGCCTACAGACTAACCCAGAAGAGAAATATCAATAAAATGTTCACATTAATGGATGCATAAAATAACCTGAGACGAATGTTGTAAAATAATGGAACAAAGTTCTGTGAAAAAATACAGAAAAGAACCTGATCTGAACGTTCGAGTAGGTTAAGTAATGCTTGAACTGTAATCTGAAGGATAAGTAGCTTAAACAGGCAAAGAGAGGGATAAGAGCTTTCTAGGAAGAGGGAATAGAATGTGTTAACTGTCACAGTGAGAGCAAGAAGGAGGCCGATACAGCTGGAGTAAGAAGAGGCTGTATAGAATGTTATGCAATGAAGTCGGTGGCAAACCCTTCCGGAGCATTTAGAATATTGGCAGTTTTGATCTTAACATTTAAAGTATTAAGAACCCAGTTAGTTTTAATTGTGAACATATGTGAGTATGCTGTGTATGTGCATATATGTGTGTGTGTCGGGAAGTGACATGAAATTTGCATAGCCTAAATTCATACTAGTGCAAGGTGAGAAATCTTAAAAGTAATTTTTATGTTCCTCTTACTCTATGACATTTCTTCAATAATGTGGTGTTCTTGACCCTAACATAAAAAACATATTTTATTTCTTTTTTAAAAAGCAGATTTATTGACCCAAATAACTCTTGATTCCAAAAGAATAAGCCTGTTTTGTTTAAGACAAGGAGGACCAAATTTTATCATTTCAGTATATACCTGATGAAAAAAAAAAATCCACTGCATCAATCTATACTAACAATTATGGACATTACAGACAATTATGGATAAATAAGTGAGTATACAGTTGTTTACTCTGAGTATTAGAATTATAAAGTGGTTTCCATAGAAACTTGGAAGCTTGGCACTGTAAGCTCCTAGAAAAAAAAGGGCTGCATTTTATTTATCTTATTATTTTAGGGCCTAACAAATATATTCAAACACAGTAGAATTTTAATTAATGTTCATTTTGCTACATAAAGTGTTTTTCAAAGTCTATTTTAGTCACAACTTCAGATTTAATTGTATTATTCCCAAAGCAAAGTTGTTCATTGAAAAATTACTTCTGAAAATAAATACTGAAATAAATGTAATGATCATTCCATCAAATAATGCATCTTAAAATTAATATGCATTTAATATACTTACTTATCTTAAAATATAATTGCATTTATGCAAATACAATGAAATTGTTTTAATTGAATTTAATAACCTTATTACAGGGTTATCAACCATTCCAGTTTGCCTAGAATTGAGTGGTTTACAGTGGCATGGGACTGATGAAATTATATAGAGAGAGCCCTGGGGATCCCTCAGAGCCAACAAAAACCCATGCCCTATTTCTTCTTTGAACTCCCTCTTGAATTTCCTCTCAATAACTTTTAAAATTTGAAATCTACACCAAAGCAGCTGACCAAGACAGCCAATCAAGTCCCTAGTTCATTATGTTTGCTCCGATACAAAATAAAGCCCACCTGACCTAAACCATGCCCCATATAACAGAGAAACTGTCTTCCAATCAATAAAAGTCAAGCTCTCTCATGTCTATTAAAATCGTTTGCCATCCCTAGAAGGCTGAAGCTATTTCCATTCTTGCAGGTGATCTGGATTCCTCTGCTGCAGCAAAATGTTGGTGTTCCTAATGAAATGCCGTGATCTGCAAACTTGACTCCCATTTATCTTTCAACAGGACTTTCAGTGCTAACACCAGAAATTCCCAGGCAAACTGAGATGAGTTGCTCAGTAAAACTATTGCCCTTAATGTTGAATTGAGACTCTTTAATTGCCTGTGTTATGATTATCTGCTTCTTTAATTGTGAACTTCCTTGGTATAAGTGAAAAATTAACACCAAAACCATGGCCTGGGGATTCCAATACTCATTCTTTGAAAACTGGAATTTGCTCAAGCTTTAGTTTTGTACCAAATTTTGGCCTGATTGCCAGAAGTACTCATAGTGTCTTTTTTGTTGTTTACTCAGTTATGAAAGCAGTTGGGGAACCTGAAACCCCGATATTCATTTACATCAAACAGGTTTTATCAAAGTGAAGTTAATAGATCTATCTCAACTTTCCAGGCAAATTTTCAGTATCATCTGTATTAGTTGTTGGCATGAAGGTATGTGTACCAGTTTGTATATATTTTACTCCCCAGAAAACACCATTATCTTTGATGCAATCTTGTGGGGCAGACATATTAGTGGGGATTAAGTTGGAACTTTTGGATTAGGTTGTTTCCATGGAAATGCGCCCCACCCAACTGTGGGTGATAACTCTGATTGGATAATTTCCATGGAGGTGTGGCCCTGCCCATCAGCATGGGCCTTGAATAGTTTACTAGAGCACTATATAAGCTCAGACAGAAGGTGCGAGCTTGCTACAGCCAAGAGGGACACTCTGAAGAATGCCCAGAAGCTGAGAGAGGAGCTGCAGATGAGAGATATTTTGAAGACAGCTGTTGAAAGCAGACTCTTGCTCCAGAGAAGCTAAGAGAGGACAGACACCCCAAGAGCAACTAAGAGTGACATTTTTGAGGAACTGCAGCCTAGAGAGGAACATCCTGGGAGAAAGTCATTTTGAAACCAGAACTTTGGAGCAGACGCCAGCCATGTGCCTTCCCAGCTAACAGAGGTTTTCTGGACAGCATTGGCCATCCTCCAATGAAGGTACCCAATTGTTGATGTGATATCTTGGACACTTTATGGCCTTAAGACTGTAACTGTGTAACCAAAATAAACCCACTTTATAAAAGCCAATCCATTTCTGGTGTTTTGCATTCTGGCAGCATTAGCAAACTAGAATAGTATGTTATCATGGAATGAGTTAAGATGATGAAATTTTCATATCTTCTCATACCTCTTGGAAACAATAAATAAATAGGAAATGTTACTGAGATAACAGTATGCTATTAGAATTCATAATGGTAGCTGAAATGAAAACAGAAGCAATGACAGGAATGCATTGAAACAAGACAGGAGGAAAAAGAGAGTGAACATATTTTCTTATCATTACAGCAAAAAAAGAGAAGCTAAAATGTTGCAGCTTCATTCAACATAAGATTTGAGCTATGTGTAGGCAGTAGAAAACATATTAAGGAGGGAGAGAGGTTGGCCATATTTGGTGATTTTAAGAAATTTTTTTATAGAGCAAGTTTATGACTTATTATATAATGAATTAGGGAGTTACAATACGCTGAGGCAGCATGCAATAAAGCAAACTTAGACTAAGCCACTGAAATATCTTCTTTTTATTTTTCCTTACATTTTTCAACATGTATAGTGCATTCTGAACTAATACTAATCCATTGACTATTCTCAAAACAAACCACAAATTATCTATTGTGTTTTCTAGGAACAAAAAAGCATTCAAAATCATCTTTTCCCTTTTTTACATATGAAAATTAATCAGAAAAAGGCAGGTGCTCTTCATGTAGCTGAGTTGAATGTAGCAGAGTTGAGCAGAAGTTCTCTGCTTTGGAACCTCTGATCTGTGAGAACTGAAGGCAGAAATGACAGCAGCATAAGGTAAACTGTCTCCTTGTACATCACTTTGTATATGTTATTCAAAGGATGAATGTGAGGTCTCCATTTGTCACATTTAAATGCCAGATTCGTGTTGTCAGACGTGACTAAACTTTTCAATGAGGCAGAAGGATACTAGGGATTTAGAAACCTGCAAATACGTGACTAGGGAAGTTAATTATAAATAATACAATCTGTGTATGCAAATACCAAAGAAATTTGTATTAAATTAAATCATTTGCGACTTTAAAAGTGTGTTTGGGTTTCTTCAACATACTGTCTCTTTGGTGTACTTCATGGGAACACGTTAAGTAAGTTAAATAAGAAAATAATTGTTATTCATAATGCCCCTTCAGAGGCTTTAAACTATAAATATGCTTTATTTTGTTCTCATCAGGGTCTTGTCAGTATGTGAAAGGTTACATTTTGCCAAAGCCATATAGTTTATATGGTATCACAATTTATTTTTTGAAGCTCATTTTCTGCATATCAAAACCAATACATCAACTAAATTAAAAATATATGCATCAGAATAGGCACAAGTTCGGGATATATGAGGCAAAAAAAAAAACCCAGGAAACTAAAAACTGTGTCATTCCTTGGGTCCCGAGGTCCTTATTTGCTTTGCCTTCTTCTCTCCACCTTTCAGTGTCCTTATGTTTGTGTTACATATAACGTCCAGGGTTATTAGTTGTATTTAGCAAGAAGATTAGGGAAAAGTATGCATCTACTCCACCTTTCCAGAAGCAGAAGTCTTCCCTTCACTGCCTTTTAATGTATTAATTTCACTATTTTTCCTATGTTAAGACACAGATTGATGATACTTTCTTGTAAGAATGGGAAATAATAATAATATACTGCGCTGAGATTTTAAATATTGAATTATCACTTCATTCAATTAACGTATACTGAATACTTACACTACAATATGTTATACACAAATTTCATGACATTCTGTAGTTAAAGGGTCAAAACCAATTTTAGGAAGTGAGTGCTGCATTCAGTGATTTCTTCTGCATATTATTTTCCTATGCTGAGGTCCTTTGCAAAAAACGTTGCATGATTTTTTCTATAATTTGTATAAGCTTTGGGTGGTTGTAAAGCTATATTATAATGCTATATATCAGCCTTCTTTTCAGAAATAGGATACCCTTTCTGCCCTCTTTCTGATACAGGAGAAAAGACTGACAAATACAAAACTGAAGTCATATGTGCTGTGAAAATCCATTTCAAAAAATTTATTTGGAGGTCAAAACCTCTTGAGGCATAAATTGCAATATAAAGAGTACAATTTACAGATCTGAGACATAGAGAAATCCCTCTTCAAAGAGAGCTAAAAGACATTATAGGAGATAGCTCAGATTTAATTGGCAAGTGCTTAAGGGCTGCTCTTTGAGATACTCTTTCCCTCAGATGTGATAAGAAGTGGAAGCATTTGTAAGAAACTCCTTTGAAAAATAAGGTGTTAAGAATAGGTAGCAAAACTATTAAGTAGCTTCCCTTTGTCAAGCCGTGCCAGCTCATAAAGGGTTGAAAGAGTGAACAGAGCAAGCAAATGACCCCACAGAATATCCCTAACAGTGGTAACAGGACACGGCAAGAGAATAAACCAAAAAAGAAGGAAAAAGTAGTCATTGAAGAGCATTTCACAGAGCTGACTTGAGTGGAAATGGTTCCTAGAGTGAGTTGTGCTGACAAAAAAAGAGGCACTTCAAGGTGGCTTTTTGGGTGGTTTTTATTTTTAAAGATGAAAGGGTTCCATATAGATAATAGAGAGTGACAGGGCTACTGAAGAGGGGAGTTCTTAGTTTGAAGGCATTTTTGATCCCTTTGGAACAGAACTGGAGAGCACCTACATGAAAATGAATTAAAGTCAGGAGGCAATAAATTCTGGCCAATAAGCTGCTTAAATAGCTGCCCTAGAAGCCGACCCAAAACAACTAAGATAAACTTTTGCGAAAGGAATGTGGTGACAAATGCAAGACTACTTCAAGGGAGAGATCAAATCTAGTCAGATGGAAATAAACTCTGAATACTAGAAGGTCCACTATAAAAGGACACAAAAACTGTTTGAAGATGGGAAATTAGATAGAAAAAATAGCAATAATGTCACCTCTGTGAAAAAATAAATGTCTTATTAATGGAAAGAAAGAAGACATGGACCAACTGTGCTAAACCTAACAAATCTAGAATTTTAAAAACAGAAGCACAGAGAAGATATATTGAGATTTTAAACAATACTTTGACTCACAAGTGATCAGTACATCATAATTATCAATTGGAAATTAACAATAGGAAGAAAAGTGATGCAAATTAACTCACTATGTTTTATAAATTATTTTCAGGAAAAGGCTCTACCACAATTGTTCACATTAAGCTGTGTAGTTATTTAACAAATTAAGTACTGTAGATTCAATGAGAATTACATGGATTTTTAAAATAATAAATAGTAGTAATTCTAAACTATTTCTGGGAATGGAAATAAACTGCATGAATGAAATGCAACAAGTGATAAATTGATTTTGTTCTTTCAGATTTGAACTGGGATACACTCATACAGAATGCAGGTAGCCTGGACAAAGAATGGGACTGAGAGTCTGTGTCCTGTGGATGAAGGAAAAGTGTGACTTCTAAAGGCAATCAATCTTCTGCAGAGAAATATTTTACAAGCTGATATGTCTTCAAATAATCCAATAACAATTTCTAATTCTCATCTCAACTGAGCAGTTGTTTTGAAGTCAGATCTCACAAAGTAGACACGGCATGGGCTTTGGAATCATACGAGCTTGGGTTGTGGCTTACTTATTGTGTGAGCTCCAAATTATTTTTTTCTCTGAAAAAATTTCTGTTTTCTAATCTGTAAAATAGAGATTATGATACAAAACTTACAGACCTAAAACTACTATGTGTAGTTTCCAAGTACTGACATATTGGAAGGATAAACTCTCCAATATGTATTCTGGGTAGTAAAGATCTCACAGAAATTTAATTAGGTAAGTGAAATAAATCAGAACTAGATAGAAGAAGAGGAAAAACAGGTTCAGAAAACTCAAAAAGTGAACATGACAGTGAGACTGAACAATGGGCAGCAATGATATCTCAGAAGGGAGCAACAACAAATTTGCCAATCATAACAAAAATAAACAAACAAAAGAACAAGTTTATTACTTCTGGGAGTAAAAATATCATAGAACAGAATCACATAATCTCAAGAAGTGGATTTTCTTCTCTGCTCCCTCAAGATTCTACTTTTTCCAAAATAAATCTCATTGCATGGTGCAGTGAAATACAAAATAAATCAAAAATTTTATTGATGACCTGGAATCTGCCATTTGAGAAAATCATGAAAAATCTAAAAGTGCTATTTAATTTACAAATGGTAGAATAATGGAAATTTTATTTTAGGATAATTAATAAAAATATATTTTAATCTATATATTTTAATGAAATTATGAGTCTCAGTCTATTTTTGCAAGTGTCACATTAAAAGAAAATCACCAAAGGGAGCTAAGATGGTGGCATAGGAGGAGTGGAAACTAGTTAGTCCCCTTGGAACAACTAATAAACAACCAGGAACAACTAGTAAATAATCTGGAATAACTGCAGGGGACAAACGTGACTGTCCACTCATAGTACACCAACCTGAATTGGAAGGAATGCCCAAGATCGCAGCATAAAATCTATAAGTAAAAACTGTGGATACAAGCTAGGAGCCTCCTCCCCCTTGGCAAAATGCAAAGCCTCCTCACTGTGCTAGAGAGCAGCACTCTCCCAGCAAGTGAATATAGCTCAGCTGAGCTTCAACTGGGGCTTTAATTAACAAACGTGGACTGCTCAATTCAAGCTATGAATCCCCAACAAGCAGACAGAAGCTTTTGGTGATGACTGACCTTAGAGAGCTGGAGGACCTCTCTGGGAGGGAGGAGGAGCCCAGAGGACTGAGTGCTGTCTCAGGCCAACAGGTGAAAATGAGGATGGCTGTGGACTTGGCCCTAAAGAGGGGATTTCTGTCCCTTTTTCAACTCAGTGGAGAAGCCTCAGCCATTTTCAGTTGCCAGTGCTCTGACCCAGACAAGGGTTGGAGCATGGCAGAGAGACTATTTGAATGTAAATGACCTCTCCCTAGGGGGGTGTATCTTCCCTAGGCAGGGTGGTGCCAAGCTCTACTACCCACCTTCTATTCAGAACCAGACCCCAGAGCCTGGGGGAAAACCGCCATGGGTCACATCTCCTTAAACCAGTCTGGAGCGCTACAGGCTGACAGGCGCCACCTGCTGGGCAGAAAAGCACAGTGACCTGAGGCATCACAGGGTGTACCACTTTTCTAAGACACACCCTCAGGGAAACCGGATACTGAATATTTCTTCCTTCTGGGACCTGAGCCCATTCTGGTCTGGGAAAACCTGAGTGGGGTAACCAAGGAAACCAGATGCCTAGACAACAGAAAACTACAACTACACTAAGAAAAAAGAAGTTATGGCTCAGGCAAAGGAACAAACTTACACTTCAACTAAGATACAGGAATTTAAACAACTAATACTAAATCAATTCAAAAAGCTTAGGGAAGATATGGCAAAAGAGATGAAGCATGTAATGAAAACACTGGGCATACACAAGGTAGAAATCGAAAGTTCAAAAAAACAGCTGGCAGAATCTATGGAAATGAAAGGCACAACACAAGAGATGAAAGACACAATGGAGACATACAACAGCAGATCTCAAGAGGCAGAATAAAACACTCAGGAACTGGAGAACGAGACACCTGAAAGACTACACACAAAAGAACAGATAGAGAAAAGAATGGAAAAACATGAGCAACATCTCCAGGAACTGAGTGACTACATGAAATGCAGGAATGTACGTGTCATGGGTGTCCCAGAAGGAGAAGAGAAGGGAAAAGGGGCAGAAGCAATAATACAGGAACTCATCAATGAAAATTTACCCATCTCTTAAGAAAGACATAAAATTACAGCTCCAAGAACTGCAGCATACCCCAAACAGCATAGATCTGAATAGGCCTATGCCAAGACACTTAATAATCAGATTATCAAACGTTAAAGATAAAGAGAGAATCCTGAAAGCAGCAAGAGAAAAGTGATCCATCACATACAAAGGAAGCTTGATAAGACTATGTGAGGATTTCTCAATAGAAACCATGGAGGCAAGAAGGAGTGGGGTGATATATTCAAGATACTGAAAGAGAAAAACTACCAACCAAGAATCCTATATCTGGCAAAACTGTCCTTCAAATATGAGCAAGAGCTTAACATATTCTCTGACAAACAGAAAATGACAGAGTTTGTGAACAAGATACCTGCTCTACAGGAAACACTAAAGGGAGCACTACAGACAGAAAGGAAAAGACAGGAGTGAGAGGTCTGGAACACAATTTTCAGTGATGGTAGCACAGCAATGTAAGTACACTGAGCAAAGATGACTGTGAGTATGGTTGAAAGAGGAAGGTTAGGAGCATGTGGGACACCAGAAGGAAAGAAGAAAGATAGAGACTTTCTATCTATATAGATAGATGTATAACTCAGTGAAACCTAGGGTGCTCAATGACTGTGATAAAAGGTACAAATATGTTTTTGCATGAGGTAGAACAATGTCAACATTGCAAGGTGTTAAAAGTAGGATGGGATTGGGGGGAAAATACAATCAATGCAAGCTAGAGGGTATAATTAACAGGAACATTATATTATGCTTCCTTTAATACAGCATAGGCTATATACCAAAGCTAAATGCTTATGGAGGGGGGGATGGAGGAAGGGTATGGGACTCGGCATTGGTGATGTTGTCTGACTCTTCATTCTACTTTAGTTCAATGCTATCTTTCCTTTTGGTGCTTCCTAGCTGTTATGTTTTTCTTTTTCTCTCTCTCTTTCTCTTGTCTTTCTCTTTTTTCTCTCTGCCTTCTTTGACTCTTCCTCCCTCTCTGCGGAAGAAATGGAGATGTCCTTATATAGATAGTGGCAATGGTCATGAATACATAAATATGTGACTATACAGTGAACCATCAATTGTTTACTTAGGATGGAATGTATGGTGTGTGAACAAAACTGTCTTAACAAAAATGGGTTGATGAAGAAATCTTGAGGACTCTATATTGAGTGAAATAAGGACAAATATTGCAGGGTCTCACTGATATGAACTAATTTAATATGTAAACTCATAGACATGAAATATAAGTTACCAGGATATAGAACAAGACTAAAGAATGGGGAGTGGTTGCTTATTATGAGCAGAATGTTCAACTAGGATGAAATGGACAGAGGTGACGGCAGCACATTGTGAGAATAACTAACAGTGCTGAACGGTCTGTGAATGTGGTGAAAAGGGGAACTCAGAGTCACATATGTCACCAGAATGAAAGTTGGAGGTTAAAAGATGGGAACGTATACAACAGTGAATCTTGTGGTGGACAATGTCCATGATTAACTGTACAAATATAAGAAATCTCTCTCATGAACTAGAACAAATGTATGACATTATAACTAGAAATTAATAAGAGAGGGGCATATAGGAAAAAAATATACCTATTGCAGTTAGCAGTATTTTAACATTCTTTCATCAACAGTAACAAATGTACTATATAAATATTGTGAATCAATAATGGAGGGGGGTGGTTAGTGGTATGGGAAGATTTGAGTTTCCTTCTTGTGTCTCTATTTCTTTTCTGGATAATGAAAATGTTCTAAAAATTGAATTGAAAAATTGTGGTGATGGATGCACAACCGAATGACGGTATCATGGGCAACTGATTATTGTACACTCCGGATCTCTGGGTAATTGTATGGTATGTGAACAATCTCAATAGAAAAAAGAAAGAAAGAAAATTACCTGGGATAGAACAGTCCCTGCCCATGGGCCCATATTATCTGCATACTCTACACACAATAAATATTACCAATCAACATCTAAAACCTGACAAAGAGGAAATGAAGAATTGAAGATAGGTATCTTCAGGAAATAGTATTACCAAACATACAAATTTGACTATATGCTATGCACAGTTCAAAATTCTTAAAATATTTTAACCAATTTTTAATCTTTACAACAACCCTATGAGGTAGGTACTATTATTATCCATTAATATATGAGAAAAACTAAGGCTTTAGACTCTGGGCTCTTACCCACTATGATATGCTGTATTTCGCAGTCCTACTAGAAACAAGGTTCCAAGCATTAGAATTAGTAGCAATCGAAAGGCAATGTTTTTCCATTTTTATTAGTGAATGATATATATGTGAAACCAATCTGAAACTCTGATTGGCTGGAATTGCCAGTCATGTGCCACAGTGAGTTATCAATTTCCTATGCTAGAACCACAAACTAGGCAGCTTAAAACATTAGTTATTCTCTCACAGTTGTGGAAGCCAGAAGTCTTAAATCAAGGTGTCAGCAGAGCTGTGTTCTCTCCAAAGACTCTAGGAAGAATCCTTCCTTGTTTCTTCCAGCTTCTTATGGCCCCAGGGGTTTCTTTCTTGTGGCAGCATAACTGCAATCTCTGCCTGTGTCTTCACATGGTCTTCTCCTATTTATCTGTGTCTCCCACTTCTGTCACTTCTAAGGACGTTCTCAGTGCAATTACGATTCACTATGATTCCATCTCAGTCCTTACCTTCACTACGTCTGCGAAGATCCTATTTCCAAATAAGATCAAATCCAGAATGGACATGAATTTGGGAGGGGGGGCACTATTCAATCAAATACAGTGAGTTTAACAAACCCAGCCAAGATCTTAAGAGGAATACATATTTTAGATAGCCTGCTCAGTCTTACTACAATTCATGTAAGGATTTGTGGACCTTTAGCACTGAGAAACTCCACGTTAGGAACCACTGGTAGAATTCAGCCTGCATTTTAGGAAGAATTCAAGAAAGACACTGGGAAGGGATGAATTATGATTCTGAAGTGCAGACTGAGAGGAGGACTGAGCAGGAATCAGAGGCAAGATGAAGGGAAAAGGACCTAGGCTAAAAACAAAGGTAGGATTGGAGAAACAAAGGGCAGAGGAGAGGAAAAAAAGCGATATGGACAGAGTTGGGCAAAGGAAGGTGTGGAAGCATGGACTGGGCTTGGGGTCAGGCTCCTCTCTGTCAAAAATGTGGCTTTGAGACAGCACAACCTTAGAAAGAGCTCAAATGAAGTATCAGGGAACTTAGGGGTCTTCCCAAGGCAGTCCTATCTGTGACCTCAAGTGCTTCAGCAAAGAGCTATATCTTCTAGGCCTGCCTTGGGACAGCTCTCTCTTCCATTGACCTTGAGAATAGAAGATGATGTTTCTAGACAGGAAACTCAAATGCTCCTTATCCTTAATCAAAAGACAATATATTGGGTGCTGCCCAAGGCTCAACTCAGAGAAGTAAGTTGGGATGGAGATAGAAAACTCAGAGGATGCCTACATTTGGGGGGTCTGTAATAAAAAAAGTAAAAACGGAATGAACAATGCTTTCACTCAGAAAGCATTAAAGCCCAGTGTCCATGTAAAGAGAAGTGGTTGAGAGAAAGAGCTGGCCAGTTGGTGAGGAAAGTTTATTTTATTTTTGTATCTCAGGAAGGTGACTTGCTGCATCATGGAGGACGGACAGAATTAATTTGACTAAGTACTGTTGGATTGCTCAGCAGAACACTTGGAGCCTTCTCCATTCCCACCAGCAGTGGATGAGGACGGCAAGTCAGCACGTCTATGCCAACACTTGTTATCATCCACCCACCTAATATGATGTGAATGGATAGCTCCTAGTTTTAATCTATATTTCTCAGTTTCATAATTAATTTTTAGGAGTCCTTTTCTAAAACTTGCCTACTCATATCATCTGCCCAGTTTTCCACTGAGGTTCCTATTTGCTGTGTGGTGAAGACTGGAAGCAAGACAAAACAACCTTGGGGCAAAGAAATGAAAAGCGGGACAGAATAAAGCAAGGCATTCCTAAGGCCACCACAGCTTACATGATAGAGAGTCTTCAAGGAGGCTGGTACTTAATATATAAGTATACTGTCCCTCTCTACAGAGAGAATGGCTTTAAATTGCTTCACAGCAAATCTCCTGTAGAGTTGCATACAGATTCTGGAGAGATTTATTAAGAGAAAGAGGTAAATAAAGATAAAGTTGTTGTTGTTTTTCCCAAGCACACTTGGGATAAAATGAGGTTGAGTAAAAAACTGAGGTATATTAGCCCAGAACTGACTCCCCAGCAGAGTTCGGGAAACCTCCATCACTTAAATCAGTTAAAAGTGACAGCCTCTCTCGGAGCAAGCGCTGAGAAATAAAGTGTAACTGATGGTCCTTCGTTACTATGGGAATGGATTTGATGCCTCAAATGATGCTTTTTGCTTTTCTACCCTGATTTAATACGGGACGCATGATCACAGGATAAATTTCTTCTCACTTGCCACTGCCATCCTTTAAATACTCACGGACAGAGGTTAGTTTAGCCGCCATATCCAGTTATTTTAAAGACACCAATTACATGGATAACTTAGGGAAGGTACACAAACTAGTGACTATACAATGTCTACTAAATCCAAATAGGAAAGATGAGAGAAAATAACTATTAGGGGAATGCAGCCCAAGGGCTTTCAATCCCAGAGGCATTGCTTATTCATTCCCTTTTAATGGCTTCTTCCTATCAAGGTTCATTGCACATGGGTGCTGGGTCATTTTCCCTAAATTGGACAGACAGATTACAAATGATAGTTAGGAAGCACATCTGAGGTTGGAGGCAGCTCTTTATCAGCTTATAATTTAATTTGTGAACCCATTAGATGAGTTTTAATTCCCTCCTTTTTGGATCTTATCTAAAGAAGCTGCTTAATTCATGCTGAGCTTTGATAATTGTATTAGGCTTTCTGTATTCACTGATAAATACATATTCTACCATATTTCATTATAAAGAAAATAGATCATACTTTCCTATATCCAAAATTAAACGTAATTATCATGAAGTTTTCATTAAAAACTGGTTTGTGTTTTTTAAAGACCACAAAATGAGATATCAAAACCTATTAGCTTTTTAAGAAAAACGAAGTTACTAGAAATTAAAACATGAGATCCTAACAGCTTAATTTTCCTTATATTCACAGGCAGTGCTCCTGTTCATGTGAATGAAGATCACATTACTGAGCCTAGAAATTAAAGTTGTATCCTTAAACCTACAGGAGAGACTCAGCCTTATGTTTGAGGATACTAAAGAATTGTCACCGTTTCTGTCTTTAGCCATTTAATTAAGTTATGTGTTGTGCATGCTCAAGTCCCCTATCCGTTGAGTAATAGTAATATCTGTATAGCAGGTTACAAGTTTCAAACTTATAAAATATACTTTATCTCAGTGTGATTAGTCATACAAGGTAGACATGGGCAAGATTATCATTACCCTCAGTCTTATTTCATACTTAATTTCCTCACCTGTAAAATGAGGTTGATTATATTATAGTATCTACCCCATATGACTACAGTGAAGCTTAAAAGGGTTTATCCATCTGAAGCACCTAGCACCATAACTAGAATATAGTAAGTGCTCAATAAATGTCAGTGTGGTTATCAATATCATTAAGAAATCCTTTCAGTAATCCTTTGCTCCACGAGGACATACAGTTGATCCTCTCACCTTTTAACTGTTTTTATCCCATATTATGCCCTTTCTTGCCTCTTCTCCCCGTATAAGTTTTATAGGCAATCAGAATCACATTCTCAATTTCTTTGACCCTCTCTTGCTTCATTACACTTGCAATTCTTGTTAAATCCAACTTTCTGCCTACTCCATGTCTGCACCTGTATAAAAATGTGGACAGAAACATGCACACACATTCATGCACATACACACACACTCACTGACTTGTCTCACTTTAAATTTATGCCTATAAATCTCAAGTGGGTCATTAATAGGGCTCAATAATAGGGTACATTTCCCAAATTATTTTACTCTCCATTCAACCTGGAAACAATTTTATACCCTTCCTCTTTCTGAAAACCTTCAATATATCCTCAACATCTTCACTCTTCTTCAGGATTTTGCTCAAATGCCAATTTCCCAATGATGTTTCCTGATGCTTTTTGAAATTGCAACCCATACCCCAGCCCCAACCTCTGTTCCCCTTCTCTTACTCAATATTTTTCCAGTACTTATCTACTTCTAACATGCATTATAATGTCCTTATTTAAAAGTTGTGCACTTGGCTTCACCTAATAGAATGTGAACTCCTCAAGGAGAATAATTTTGTCCATTTTATTTACGTATGTATCCCTAGAACCTAGAACAGTACTAGGCACATTGTAGACATCTTCAATAAATATTTGTCAAATGAATGAATGAGTGTAGAAAGGACATTTGGCTTTACAATTGGAAAATCAACCAGAGAGGTTCTGTATCTGTAGTAACCTGTACTGAAGACTAATAGAGGATAAAATGAGGGATCACAGATTTCTTTCACTCAGGATAAGGACTTTTGGTAATACTAACCAGAGCATGAGACCAAACTCTGAAAGATTTTTAAATTAATCAATATCCTAGATGGACATAACCTTAGAAATGCCCTGCAACTCTATTAGGTAAACTGGTATTGTTATTTTTCTCCTGGTAGTTGGAACCTGGACAGAGAAAGGGGAATGAACTAGTTCATAAGGCAGGATTCTCAGGAACAGTGGTAAAAGGCAGTGAGAGCAAAAGCAGGAAGCCTGAAGCTTAACTTCCCCAAAGCCGCCCTGAAGGACATCAGTGCAGAGAAGACCATACGTCTTCTGCTATGATGAAGGCAGAACCAAGGTGAAATGGAAAGAGTATGGGAACAAAGGCACCAGAAGCCCTTGGAGTCAGCTCTGACAGAATTTAACTACATGACAAACATATCGGTTATTTTGGGTTTAAATTTTCTTATTTATAAAATAAAATGCTGTGTGAATTTAGACACATTTGTTCTCAATTTCTTTCAACATTCCTAGGTTCTCATTTTGGTAGCAGAGTTCTCAGTCTTGGACCTTTGTTTTTTTGCCCAAACACCCTTATTAAGATAAACTATAAGATCAACAGAGAAACTAAAACACCTCTGGATTTGGTGGTTTCCTATAAACTCTCAAATCTTATTTACAAAACCTAAATTATGCCCATTTTACAAAAGTGGATACTTGCTTCACGAGTGTTCTTGGGGACATCTAGGCTATCTCATCTACAAATTAATTTTTTATGCATAGGTCTATGGAAAGGATGAGATGGGGAAAGGAATTACGGTAGCTTCCTCCAACAAGAATATAATATACGTGGGTAATAGAGAAAAAAATATTTTAACTGTTGCCTCACTCACAGTTTTTAGTTGTAAACGACCAAATCCAGTCTGTTTAGTTAATATAGAGGAGAATTTCATGAAATGAACTTGTCGGGCTCATGGCGTCAGCGAGCAGGTCTCTGCGCTCCGCAGCAGGAACGATGCACAACCCTTCCATGGGGACAGCTCCTGTGATACCGCCACTGCCTGCAATGCTCAGCGCTGATGATGCTCGGGTTCAACCTCAAGAATCTCCACCCTTATAGCCCACAGCAAACGAGATGCGCCTACAGTCACGCTTGTCAATAGATCAATTCTCCCAAGTCCGGTGCGCTACTCTAATTTCTCTCCTCCAATCCAACCCTTCTTCCGATTGGTAGAATCCAGGTTATGTGTCTATCGCAGCACCACAAGGGAATACCGCTTTTAACATGGTAAAGTAGCACTCATAATATGAGAAATGACTACAAATAACAAATATCTGCTTGGGAGCAGCTTCTAAAATATCGAATATATTCTGTGTCAAAATTAAGTTTTTCATATCTGTGAACTATAATATTTGCAAAGTTTTGCCTTGAATTTAGGTACATTTATGATTGTGTATGCAGAAAACGTTTTCAGTGGGAGAACATAGATATTCTGTTTAATGTCTAAGATAATTCATGAAATCACATATATTGAATGACAAAAGAAAATATTAATGATTCCTAAGGTCCCTTGTGGATATAAAAGACCATACACCACCAAATTATGCCTTTGACAAATACCGACCACATATTTAAAATGTGAGACCAAAATTAATTACTTTTTTTATTGATCATCATTTTATTGAGATATATTCACATACCACGCAGTCATACAAAACAAATTGTACTTTCGATTGTTTACAGTACCATTACATAGTTGTACATTCATCACCTAAATCAATCCCTGACACCTTCATTAGCACACACACAAAAATAACAAGAATAATAATTAGAGTGAAAAAGAGCAATTGAAGTAAAAAAGAACACTGGGTACCTTTGTCTGTTTGTTTCCTTCCCCTACTTTTCTACACATCCATCCCTAAACTAGACAAGGTGGAGTTTGGTCCTTATGGCTTTCCCAATCCCATTGTCACCCCTTATAAGCTACATTTTTATACAACTGTCTTTGAGATTCATGGGTTCTGGGTTGTAGTTTGATAGTTTCAGGTATCCACCACCAGCTACCCCAATTCTTTAGAACCTAAAAAGGGTTGTCTAAAGTGTGCATAAGAGTGCCCACCAGAGTGATCTCTCGGCTCGTTTTGGAATCTCTCTGCCACTGAAGCTTATTTCATTTCCTTTCACATCCCCCTTTTGGTCAAGAAGATGTTCTCCGTCCCACGATGCCGGGTTTACATTCCTCCCCGGAAGTCATATTCCACGTTGCCAGGGAGATTCACTCCCCTGGGTGTCTGATCCTATGTAGGGGGGAGGGCAGTGATTTCACCGTTCAAGTTGGCTTAGCCAGAGAGAGAGGGCCACATCTGAGCAACAAAGAGGCATTCAGGAGGAGACTCTTAGGCACAAATATAGGGAGGCCTAGCCTCTCCTTTGCAGCAACCGTCTTCCCAAGGGTAAAACTTATGGTAGAGGGCTCAACCCATCAAACCACCAGTCCCCTATGTCTGTGGTCATGTTAGCAACCATGGAGGTGGAGTAGGCGAATACCCCTGCATTCTCCACAGGCTCCTCAAGGGGGCACTACATCTTTTTTTTTTCCTTGTTTTTCTTTTTTTTTTTTTTTTTTTAACTTTCCCTTCTTTTTTAAATCAACTGTATGAAAAAAAAAGTTAAAAAGAAAACAAACATACAATAAAAGAACATTTCAAAGAGACCATAACAAGGGAGTAAGAAAAAGACAACTAACCTAAGATAACTGCTTAACTTGCAACATGTTCCTACTTTACCCCAAGAAAGTTACCTAATATAGCAACATTTCTGTGAACTTGTTCCTACTATATCCATCAGAAATTAACAGACCATAGTCATTTCTGGGCATCCCCAGAACGTTAAATAGCTTATCTGTTCTTCTTGGATTATTGTTCCCCCTTCCTTAATTGCTCTCTACTGCTAGTTCCCCTACATTCTACATTATAAACCATTTGTTTTACATTTTGCAAAGTTCACATTAGTGGTAGCATATAATATTTCTCTTTTTGTGCCTGGCTTATTTCGCTCAGCATTATGTCTTCAAGGTTCATCCATGTTGTCATATGTTTCACGAGATCGTTCCTTCTTACTGCCGCATAGTATTCCATCGTGTGTATATACCACATTTTATTTATCCACTCATCTGTTGAAGGACATTTGGGTTGTTTCCATCTCTTGGCAATTGTGAATAATGCTGCTATGAACATTGGCGTGCAGATATCTGTTCGTGTCACTGCTTTCCGATCTTCCGGGTATATACCGAGAAGTGCAATCGCTGGATCGAATGTTAGCTCTATATCTAGTTTTCTAAGGAACTGCCAGACTGACTTCCAGAGTGGCTGAACCATTATACAGTCCCACCAACAATGAATAAGAGTTCCAATTTCTCCACATCCCCTCCAGCATTTGTAGTTTCCTGTTTGTTTAATGGCAGCCATTCTAACCGGTGTTAGATGGTATCTCATTGTGGTCTTAATTTGCATCTCTCTAATAGCTAGTGAAGCTGAACATTTTTTCATGTGTTTCTTGGCCATTTGTATTTCCTCTTCAGAGAACTGTCTTTTCATATCTTTTGCCCATTTTATAATTGGGCTGTCTGTACTATTGTCATTGAGTTGTAGGATTTCTTTGTATATGCAAGATATCAGTCTTTTGTCAGATACATGGTTTCCAAAAATTTTTTCCCATTGAGTTGGCTGCCTCTTTACCTTTTTGAGAAATTCCTTTGAGGTGCAGAAACTTCTAAACTTGAGGAGTTCCCATTTATCTATTTTCTCTTTTGTTGCTTGTGCTTTGGGTGTAAAGTCTAGGAAGTGGCCGCCTAATACAAGGTTTTGAAGATGTTTTCCTACATTATCTTCTAGGAGTTTGATGGTACTTTCTTTTATATTGAGATCTTTGGTCCATTTTGAGTTAATTTTTGTGTAGGGGGTGAGGTAGGGGTCCTCTTTCATTCTTTTGGATATGGATATCCAACTCTCCCAGCCCCATTTGTTGAAAAGACCATTATGGCTCAGTTCAGTGACTTTGGGGGCCTTATCAAAGATCAGTCGGCCATAGATCTGAGGGTCTATCTCTGAATTCTCAATTCGATTCCATTGATCTATATGTCTATCTTTGTGCCAGTACCATGCTGTTTTGGCAACTGTGGCTTTATAATAAGCTTCAAAGTCAGGGAGTGTAAGTCCTCCCACTTCGTTTTTCTTTTTTAGAGTGTCTTTAGCAATTCGAGGCATCTTCCCTTTCCAGATAAATTTGATAACCAGCTTTTCCAAGTCTGCAAAGTAGGTTGTTGGAATTTTCATTGGGATTGCATTGAATCTGTAGATGAGTTTGGGTAGAATTGACATCTTAATGACATTTAGCCTTCCTATCCATGAACATGGAATATTTTTCCATCTTTTAAGGTCCCCTTCTATTTCTTTTAGTAGAGTTATGTAGTTTTCTTTGTATAGGTCTTTGACATCTTTGGTTAAGTTTATTCCTAGGTACTTGATTTTTTTAGTTGCTATTGAAAATGGTATCTTTTTCTTGAGTGTTTCTTCAGTTTGTTCATTTCTAGCATATAGAAACATTACTGACTTATGTGCATTAATCTTGTATCCCGCTACTTTGCTAAATTTGTTTATTAGCTCTAGTAGCTGTATCATCGATTTCTCAGGGTTTTCTAGATATAAGATCATATCATCTGCAAACAATGACAGTTTTACTACTTCTTTTCCAATTTGGATGCCTTTTATTTCTTTGTCTTGCCGGATTGCCCTGGCTAGCACTTCCAGCACAATGTTGAATAACAGTGGTGACAGCGGGCATCCTTGTCTTGTTCCTGATCTTAGAGGGAAGGCTTTCAGTCTCTCACCATTGAGTACTATGCTGGCTGTGGGTTTTTCATATATGCTCTTTATCATGTTGAGTAAGTTTCCTTCAATTCCTACCTTTTGAAGTGTTTTTATCAAAAAGGGATGTTGGATTTTGTCAAATGCTTTTTCAGCATCTATTGAGATGATCAATTGATTTTTCCCTTTCGAGTTTTTAATGTGTTGTAATACATTGATTGTTTTTATTATGTTGAACCATCCTTGCATGCCTGGAATGAACCCCACTTGGTCATGGTGTATGATTTTTTTAATGTGACTTTGGATTCGATTTGCAAGTATTTTGCTGAGGATTTTTGCATCTATATTCATTAGGGAGATTGGCCGGTAGTTTTCCTTTTTTGTAGCATCTTTGCCTGGTTTTGGTATTAGATTGATGTTAGCTTCATAAAATGAGTTAGGTAGTGTTCCATTTTTTTCAATGTTTTGAAAGAGTTTGAGTAAGATTGGTGTCAGTTCTTTCTGGAAAGTTTGGTAGAATTCCCCTGTGAAGCCATCTGGCCCTGGGCATTCATTTGTGGGAAGATTTTTGATGACTGATTGAATCTCTTCTCTTGTGATGGGTTGGTTGAGGTCTTCTATTTCTTCTCTGGTCAGTCTAGGTTGTTCATATGTTTCCAGGAAATTGTCCATTTCCTCTACCTTATCCAGTTTGTTGCCATACAGTTGTTCATAGTATCCTCTTATAATCTTTTTAATTTCTTCAGGATCTGCAGTTATGTCACCTTTTTCATTCATTATTTTGTTTATATGGGTCTTCTCTCTTTTTGATTTTGTCAGTCTAGCTAGGGGCTTGTCAATCTTGTTGATGTTCTCAAAGAACCAACTTTTGGTGATATTTATCCTCTCTATTGTTTTTTTGTTCTCTATGTCATTTATTTCTGCTTTAATCCTTGTTATTTCTTTTCTTCTACTTGGTTTAGGATTGGTTTGCTGTTCATTTTCTAGCTTCTTCAGTTGATCCATTAGTTCTTTGATTTTGGCTCTTTCTTCCTTTTTAATATATGCGTTTAGTGCTATAAATTTCCCCCTTAGCACTGCTTTTGCTGCATCCCATAGGTTTTGGTATGTTGTGTTCTCATTTTCATTCGTCTCTATATATTTAGCAATTTCTCTTGCTATTTCTTCTTTAACCCACTGATTGTTTAGGAGTGTGTTGCTTAACCTCCAGGTATTTGTGAATTTTCTAAGTCTCTGATGGTTATTGACTTCTAATTGTATTCCATTGTGGTCACAGAATGTGCTTTGAATAATTTCAATCTTTTTAAATTTATTGAGGCTTGTTTTATGTCCCAGCATATGATCTATTCTGGAGAAAGTTCCGTGAGCACTAGAAAAGTATGTGTATCCTGGTGATTTGGGATGTAATGTCCTGTATATGTCTGTTAAATCTAATTCATTTATCAGATTGTTTAGGTTTTCAATTTCCTTATTCGTCTTCTGTCTGGTTGATCTATCTATAGGAGAGAGTGATGTGTTGAAGTCTCCCACAATTATTGTGGAAACATCAATTGCTTCCTTTAGTTTTGCCAGTGTTTCTCTCATGTATTTTGTGGCACCTTGATTGGGTGCATAGACATTTACGATTGTTATTTCTTCTTGCTGAATTGCCCCTTTTATTAGTATGTAGTGGCCTTCTTTGTCTCTCAAAACATCCCTGCATTTGAAGTCTATTTTATCTGAGATTAATATTGCTACACCTGCTTTCTTTTGGCTGTAGCTTGCATGAAATATTTTTTTCCATCCTTTCACTTTCAGTTTCTTTGTGTCCCTGTGTCTAAGATGAGTCTCTTGTATGCAACATATTGATGGTTCATTTTTTTTGATCCATTCTGCGAATCTATGTCTTTTAATTGGGGAGTTTAATCCATTTACATTCAACGTTATAACCTTGAAGGCATTTCTTGAATTGGCCATCTTATCCTTTCGTTTATGTTTGCCATATTTTTCCCTCTCTCTATTAATATCCTTTATTGTACCCATACCGAATCTCTTTAGTACTGAACCTTTCTCCAAGTCTCTCTGTCCTGTCTTTGTTTCTCTGTCTGTAGGGCTCCCTTTAGTATCTCCAGTAGGGCAGGTCTCTTGTTAGCAAATTCTCTCAGCATTTGTTT
Organism: Choloepus didactylus; assembly: GCF_015220235.1. Lineage (NCBI taxonomy): Eukaryota > Metazoa > Chordata > Mammalia > Pilosa > Megalonychidae > Choloepus > Choloepus didactylus. The sequence goes on along the minus strand of NC_051309.1, from coordinate 185,337,555 downwards.
GTCTGTGAAAAATTTAAGCTCTCCCTCAAATTTGAAGGAGAGCTTTGCTGGATAAAGTATTCTTGGCTGGAAATTTTTCTCACTCAGAATTTTAAATATATCGTGCCACTGCCTTCTCGCCTCCATGGTGGCTGCTGAGTAGTCACTACTTAGTCTTATGCTGTTTCCTTTGTATGTGGTGAATTGCTTTTCTCTTGCTGCTTTCAGAACTTGCTCCTTCTCTTCTGTGTTTGACAGTGTGATCAGTATATGTCTCGGAATGGGTTTATTTGGATTTATTCTATTTGGAGTTCGCTGAGCATTTATGATTTGTGTATTTATGTTGTTTAGAAGATTTGGGAAGTTTTCCCCAGCAATTTCTTTGAATACTCTTCCTAGCCCTTTACCCTTTTCTTCCCCTTCTGAGACACCAATGAGTCTTATATTTGGACGTTTCATATTATCTATCATATCCCTGAGGTCCATTTCGATTTTTTCAATTTTTTTCCCCATTCTTTCTTTTATGCTTTCATTTTCCATTCTGTCATCTTCGAGGTCACTGATTCGTTGTCCAACTTCCTCTAGTCTTGTACTATGAGTGTCCAGAATCTTTTTAATTTGGTCAACAGTTTCTTTAATTTCCATAAGATCATCCATTTTTTTATTTAGTCTTGCAATGTCTTCTTTATGCTCTTCTAGAGTCTTCTTGATTTCCTTCATATCCCGTACTATGGTCTCATTGTTCATCTTTAGTTCTTTGAGTAGCTGCTCTAGGTGCTGTGTCTCTTCTGGTCTTTTGATTTGGGTGCTTGGGCTTGGGTTATCCATATCGTCTGGTTTTTTCATATGCTTTATAATTTTCTGTTGTTTTTGGCCTCGTGGCATTTGCTGAACTTGATAGTGTTCTTTTAGGGTTTGTAGACCTATTGAAGTCCTTATCTCTAATTTGTCAGATCTACAGCTTCGTGGAGTACACTTTCTCTAACTAACCAGCAGGTGGCGTCCACGAGCCACCTGTTCTCCACAAGCCAGTTCTCCCCTGCTTAGCCTTTTTTGTGAGTGGGGGAGTGAGTCTTGTGGGGCCCAATTGGTGTACCAAGCTTGCGTGTGTAGTTGGTGTTGCCTGCCCTGTATGTGGGGCGTGTTTCTGGGCAGTCGGGGAGGGGGGGTGGCCCTAACAATCAAATCTCCCTGATGATCCTAGAGTTTTAAAGCTGCTGCAATAGTCTAATCCTTCAGTTCAGTCCTGCCACAGTTTGTCTCTGCCACTGACCCACAAGTCCTTGGTATTGGCGTATGGCTCCTGAGACTTGCAAGTGGTCCCCTCTTCCAGGCTGTGCACCCCGGGTCCTCTGTTGAGGGATGACTGTGCTATGTCACAGGTGAGTGCCATCCCCCCAGGGCAGTTCTGGGCTGCTGGGCTGTGTAGGGAGGCTCCCAGTCTGCTCAAATGATGGCTGAATGGGGCTTTGTTAATTCACACTGCTCCACCTTCCCAACTCTGGGACAATCAGCTGAGGTTGCAGGGAAGGCTAATGTCCACACCCAGTTTTGTGGTGTGTGCCTGTTATTTGAAGCACTTCCGTCACACTGGGTTGTCTGGGGCAGCTCTGGGCTATGGGGCTGGCGATGGGCAGGAGTGTTTCCTGTCCACCAGGATGGTGGCTGTGAGCGGACACCCCCCTTTTCTTGGGAAGTTGTGGTGTTTAGTGAATTTTCTCAGCCACTGGATTATTGCCTTTTGTCTCAGAGCTCTCTTAGTTCTGCTCTTGACTTGATGTGCCCAAATTGCAATTCTTTGAAGCTTTCTGTATTGGGCTTCTTAGAGTAATTGTTTTAGAAAAAGAAAAAAGGATTAAAAAAAAAAAAAAAAAAAAAAGGGCCCTCCTCAGAGATCTAATGGGTTATTGAAATGCTAATAGACAAAGCAACCAGGGCCATTAAGGAAAGGTCCACAGGGCAGAGAGATCAGCTTTTCTTCAGGATTTGCATATGCGCCTCAAGGCCTCAGCTCCGCCCTTCCCCTTTCTGTGTTCACCAGAACTCCAAAAATCCTCCGCTTTTATTTTGGAGTTTTTCGTGTTATTTTTTTTTTTTTCTATGCCTGTCTCCTCTCTGCTGGGCTGGCAGCTCTCAGATTCTCTGGTGTCTGGTCTCAGTCTATCTATTGTTGGAGTATGGATCAGTAGAATGAGTTTCCGAGAAGAGCTACCACTGCAGTTCTCCCTTCTCCTTCCCGGAGCTGGCAGCCCCTCCTCCCACGGGACTGAGCCTGGCAGGGAGGGGCGCGGGTCCCCTGGCCGCAAAAACTTACAGATTTCGCTGATCTCAGCAGTTCGACATTTTCATGAGTGTTGTATGAAGTATGCCCAAAGACAGATTGCTCTGTGGTGTCCAGTCCACGCAGTTCCTGGCTTTTTACCTACTTTCCTGGAGGAGTAACTAAAACTTACAGCTCACCAGTCTGCCATCTTGCCCCGCCTCCCTCCACAATTAATTACTTTTTACTCTACAGAGTTTTTAAGACAAAGTAACCTTCTCTTTCCAGTCATAATAAATCATCTTTACAAATGAAAATATTATCTCTTTTCTAAATTAGCATTTAAAGGCATGTGTAATACATGAATGCATTCTTCTTTAAAAAAAATAAAGAATAACATTGTTGTCATCATCACCCTCAATTTTGGCCTCTCCTTCACCCTATCTATGGAAACAAACAACAATTACCAATCTGATGTATTTCCTTTCAATTATTTTTCATTCTCAATTCTCTTAAGATCTGAGCAACCGAGTTCGTAACTAATTTTATGGCTGAATTGGGCAAGCATTGATTTCCAATAATAAGGATTTGAAAGCAGGAGATCTTGAAAAAGAAAGGTAAATTTTCTAAAACTAAGTGTTGACTGGTGAGTACTGCATCTATCAAATCGTGGGAATACAAAAAGGCATGATGCCCCACAATCTCATTTTGGCAAAAGAAAAAACAAGATTTTTCTGAAACTCAAGTAAATGACTCAAATTGTAGACTGTTTTACTACACCTTTGTGTTTGAAAATCAAATCTGTAGCTTCAAGCAAAACATTTACGTAATCAAATCTGCAGTTTAAAAGCATTGACATCATAACATAGTACCAGTTTAACATGCTTTTAGACTATTTTAAAGACACGTCCATAAAGGGATCTGCAATAATTCATGAGTACAGGAAGTGCCCTCTTTATTACTGAATGTTAGTGGAATATATCACATTTCATCCTCATTGTGCATATATTCCATGGGTTACTGCCCTGGCCGTAGATAATAGGAATTGGAGAGTATCAAATGTAGTACTGAGTTGACAGTAATTTAATAATATACAGCTATGTGTGTTCTGTGTGAGACTATTAAAATTTGGTGGATCTATAATCAAACTGCTGGGCTGAAACCCTGGTCCCACTACATAGTAGCTCTAAGAGATTTGACAGATTACTTAATCTCTCTCAGCTTTGGTTCCTCATTGTTAATTCTTAAATGATTATGATATACGAGTACCAAATACATGGAGCTGATGAGAAGATTAAATAAATAAATCCAGATAAAGGGCCCATTAGTGTTTGGCCTATATAAGAGCTCAATAAATGTCAGTTATTTAGGATTAGCATTAGGATTAGGATTACAAATGGGTTTCTATGAATGAAAAAATTACTTTCACAAACATATATCTAATGAGTGGAACTTTGATTTGAATGTCTATAATTTAGTATAGCATTCTGGTGTCCAAAATTTCAATTATAACTTCTTATATTTTTCCTGATATGTTCTTGTACCCTTCGAACCAAAGATAACTGCAATTCAAATAGGCTATGTTATTTTCCAAGAATCCTATCAACTTTGTCTCGGCTTAAAATTCCTATCCAAAACTCTGGGGGTAGGGCGAGGCAGTGGGGAGACACTACTCGAATGTCAGAACTCTTCTTCTTTAAGCACACCGAGCAGAATCAACTAAAATGAATATATTAAGAGAAAGGAAAATTAATGACATTTACTTTGTAATTGAAATATTACTATAATAAAAATATTCACAAAATCTCTTATTCTCAAATTGCTGCAAGGACTATTCTACAATGTTAACACTAGTCCTCTAAGATGGTCTTTCCCAATGAGAATCTTGTTCCAAAAGGACAAGGGTGAGGTCTTTCTGGGCAACCACCTTATTTCCAATACTCAATTCAATGCCTGAAAATATGTGAGTTCAATTCAATATTACTTTTTATGAGTAAATTGGCTCTCAACTGCTGTGCTAGTTTGAATGTATTGTGTCTCCCAAACGCCATTATCTTTGATTTAATCTTGTGTGGGCAGACTTTATCAGTTTTGATTAGATTTCTTTGATTGTTTCTTTGGAGCTGCACCCCACCCAACTGTGGGTGATGACTCTGATTGGATATGTCCATGGAGGCGTGGCCCTACCCATTTAGGGTGGGCCTTGATCAGTGGAGCCATATAAATGAGCTGACAGGCAGAGGGAACACAGTGCAGCTGTGAGCGATATTTTGAAGAGGAGCTACAGCCAAGAGGGACACTTTGAAGAAAGCACAGGAGCTGCAGAAGATGAGAGAGTTTGAAGACGGCCATTGAAAGCAGACTTTTGCTCCAGAGAAGCTGTGAGAGGAAAAATGCCCCAAGAGCAACTAAGAGTGACATTTTTGAGGAACTGCAGCCTAGAGAGGAACATCCTGGGAGAAAGCCATTTTGAAACCAGAATTTTGGAGCAGGCGCCAGCCACGTGCCTTCCCAGCTAACAGAGGTTTTCTGGACACCATTGGCCATCCTCCAGTGAAGGTACCTGATTGCTGATGTGTTACCTTGGACACTGTATGGCTTTAAGACTGTTAACTGTGTAACCAAATAAACCCCCTTTTATAAAAGCCAATCCATTTCTGGTGTTTTGCATTCTGGCAGCATTAGCAAACTAGAACAACTGCCTTCTCTGCTCATTGTTCTGTGCTTGTAGATTTGTCCTTTTTGTTTTAACCAGAGTCCACTGAAGCTGGACCTGAAAGGGCTGGGCCTGTGCTCAGCATGAAGCCCCTCCTTCTGTCTCTGGAAACCACTGATTGAAGCCAGAATAGAAACTTAGGTACAAGACCAGCCAGTTTGGGCCAGAAACCAATCAGATTCTCTGCCTTAACTTTAATTAGGAGACACAGAGGTATAAACGGTGAGTGGAGAGCCCTGTACTTAAGGAATAGGATACAGAGACCATGGCCAGAGAGGACCCATCCATAGAGGCTGTGGAAAGAGTAAAGGGGAGAGATTGTAGAGAGTGAAGAGAAGGAAGCAGATAAACCAGAAAGAACCCAAGAAAAGTCGGAAGGAGAGACGAGACACAGAGTGTTGTCTGAGGAATGTAGCAAGGAGTCTTGATTGCTGACTTTCCAATTCAGTCTCAAGAAACATGGCTTAACTTCATTTTCTGTCCTATGCTACCCTCATGTTTTGAAACAAAAGCAAGGGTTCCAAGCTGAGATATGCTTTGTGCTGAGTTCCGTATGTCATAGCCCCTTGGATAGTGCCCATGAGGCACTGGGTTTCATTCTGGCAAATTAGGAAAATGTAGATTCTAAACAGAATCTCACAGCTACTTCAGATTGGTGCATTATCACTTTATATACATCTAGTTCCCACTTAGCTCCACTTCATATTCTGTTCCAAGTGACATTTCCATTCCCCAGTGGCCCATTTCCTATTTCTTCTCATTGTTCCTTCTAAGCCCTTTCCAATTTTTCAACATGCCCATTAATCATCAAGATAAAATTGAACATCTAGAAAAATCAACATGTTCTCCTTTTTGGAAAAAACTGTCTTCAGCTTAGTTTACTTTCTTTTAATTTGAGTTCCTTCTGATATGTTATTTTCAGAAGGCTTGTCAGTGGGAGAATCGGCTGGGCATGCCATGTGGAATATGAGTTCCTACTTTCTAGACTGTTACTTGTAATTTCCAATATGTTGTTTATCCATATTTGATATTTGACCATTTTTGGCCCCACTTCTGGAAGGCTAATTTTCATCCACCTTATATTTGCTCAATTTATATTTTGTTTAAATAGATTCTCCTGCATTTATACCATCATTGTATTTATAATTCTCTAGTTCACCAAATTAGTTAACAACTTGGTAGTAGTCTTATATTTCATGAACGTTATATATAGTCTCTCAACTAAGCCTTTTAATTAACACAATAAACAAGACAATGCCACCATCAACCTGGCTAACTGCATTTTAGTTACTCCCAGTGGTGGCCCAGGGCCCAGGCCACTCCTAAACAGGAATGAAGCCTGTGTGACCAGGGCAAAGGTCAAGAAAGAAAACCACTTCTCTGGAAGGAAAAGAAGGTAATCACGGATGTAAAGGGATGGCAGTGGAACTGCACTGATGGTATCTTAGTCTTAAATATTAACCTTAGTAGAACATCAGGTCTTCAGACCCTTTAATGATTCTACTAGAGGCCCAATGTCCTCATACTATATGGAAGGTCTTTGAATCTAAAATCATACACACATTTCCCCTTGTACTCCTGCACCTCTGTCGTTGCTACCACTCTAGACCGCTGCCACTGGAGACTCTCTCCTGTTCATAATTCCTGATAAATCCATGTCTACTTCAGTGCCTGGCATGTTTTTTGGTTTTGTAATGGCACCGACTCAGGTGCTTCACAAACTCAGTTTGGGCCTGTTCCAGTTTGCTAATGCTGCCTTATGCAAAATGCCAGAAATGAATTGGCTTTTATAAAGGGGATTTATTTGGTTACAAAGTTATTTTCCTAAGGCCATAAAAGTGTCCAAATTAAGGCATCAACACCAGTATACCTTCACTGAAGGAAGGCCAATGGCATCTGGAAAACCCCTGTTAGCTGGGAATGCACATGACTAGCATCTGCTGGTCCCAAGCTGTGTCCCAGCTCCTCTCTCAGCTTCTGTGCTTTCTTCAAAATGTTGCTCTTGGGGCATTTTGTCCTCTCTTAGCTTCTCTGGAACAAACACTGAGCTAGCATCCCCAAAGTGTCAGCAAAAGTCTGCTTTCATCAGCCATCTCCAAAATGTCTCTGTAAGCTGCAGCAGTGAGCTCCTTCTGTCTGCTCTTATATAGGACTCCAGTGATTAAATCAAGACCCACCCCGAATGGGCGGGGTCCATATCTCCACGGAAATAATTTACTCAAATATTTTGCCAACAGTTGATTGAGTCATATCTCCATGGAAACACTCAATCAAAAGATTCCAACCTAATCAACACTAATATGTCTGTCCACACAAGGTTGCATTAAAGAACATGGCCTTTTGGGAGACATAATACATCCAAAATGGCACAGGGCCCAAATATCCCCTTATATTTAAATGATTTAAAACAGCCTTTTTTACTTTGCTTTCCTAACCCTCTCTTCTGTTTTAACCTAAGTATTATTTAATCTAAGCCATATTTCTATAATATTTTGATAAACATCCTGTGACTCTCAGTAAGGTGAAGTCACATTATTTTATGTACCTTGCCCCTTATCTTCCAGGGCATTCACTTTCACATGAAAGAAAGCCAATTTAAGCTGACGGAATTGTCAGTTTGGATAATTACTACAATGTATGTATTGCAAAGTTTAAAAGACTGCCTTTACCCTTGTTCAGCCAACTTTTTCCTCAGGCAGACCCTATATCTGCCCTTCTCCTGTGTTTAATAACTATATTCATTGTTTGTAAATTCTCAGAAGTAATAGTGCTCTTCAGTTGCTACAACTAATTCCTTAAGTATGCCAAGACATCAGAGCATGCATGATGGAACACATCTAATTTGTTAAAATAACTTCAGAGAATTCCACCTAGTTAGCAATGGCCTCCTGGTCTCCCATGCCTGATATCATCACCTACAAGAACCAGAAGAATGCAAATGACTATCCAAGTGAAGCCAAGAGTTTTGTTTTTTTTGTGTGTGTATGTTTTTTTTTTCTTTTTTAATGCAATTTTATTGAAGTATATTCACATACCATGCAATCATCCAAAGTGTACAATAATTGTTCACAGTATCATCATATAGTTGTGCATACATCACCACAATCAATTTTTGTACATCTTCATTACTCCAAAAAATAAAAATAAAATAAAAATAAAGGTAAAAAAGAACACCTCAAACAGCCCATACCCCACCTCACCCGTATTATTCATTTACTTTTTTTCACCATTTTTTCTACTCATTTGTCCATACACTGGGTAAAGGGAATGTGACCATAAGGTTTTCACAATCACATGGTCACATGATATAAGCTATATAGTTATACACTAACCTTCAAGAATCAAGGCTACTGGGTTGCCATTCAACAGATTCACATATTTCCTTCTAGCTATTCCAGACTCATTCCCAGGAATCATGTCCCAGGTTTCCAGGGAGATTTACATCCCTGGGAGTCATGTCTCACATACGGGAGAGGGCAGGGAGTTTCTCAGCTGAGTTAGCTTTGAAAAAGAGGCCACATCTGAGCAACAAAAGAGGTTCTCTGGGGGTGACTCAGGCACAATTATAAGTAGGCTTAGCCTCTCCTTTGCAGTAACAAGATTCATAAGGGCAAGCCCCAAAATCAAGAGCTCAGTCTACTAAACCAGTAGTCCCCAATGCTTGCGAGAATACCCGGAATTCCCCAGGTTGGGAAGTTTAATATTTCCACATATTTCCCCAGGTCCTCAAGGGTGCTTTGCAAATACTTTTTGTTGTCTGTCCAAATTACTCTGGGATGTATCAGGACTTCATGCTAACCTGTACAAACCAACCAGATCTCACTCCCTATTCAATGTTCCATGTAATTATGGTGTACGAGTAAATCAAACATACAAGTTAAATTATATAATGTGTTACAGAAAATATAGATTTTGCACCAAACAAACATCTCTTCCTTTGGCCCCACACAGAAGTTGAAGTTTTAAAACACACTTAGTATCATCCTCTACCCTTTAGTCTGATCTGCCACAGTCTCAACCAAGTCCATTTCATTCATATCTCCAGTCAAAGGCTGATCTCCTTTTCAGCCTCTTCAACAGTTGCTGCATGGGGCAGTGCTGACACTCACAGCTGCCAAACTCTGGCTCCAAATCCCAAGTGCCACACAGACACCTGAAGCTCCAGGGGAAAAGCAGGTCACACACAAACAGCTCAATATCTCAAAATTTAGAATTAACTGTTACAATTCATGAACAGATGTGACTGCTGTAAGAGCTTACAACCTAGGGACCTTTGCATAAACCTTCCCCTGATAACCCATGCTCCCAGATTCAATACACAGAGTTTGCACATTATTGCTAGTCCATATTAGTGAGGTGTTTGTCTTTTCATTTCTGGCTTATTTCACTCAACCTACTGTCCTCAAGGTCCATTCACCTAGGTGCATACCTCACAACTTCATTCTTTCCGCCACTGCTCAGTATTCCATTGTATATATACACCACAGTTCACTATTTGGTTTATCAGTCAATGTACTCTTAGGCCACCTCCATCCATTGCAAATTGTGATTACTGCCATCATAAACACCAATGTGAAAACTTCCATTTATGTTCCTCCTCTCAGTTCTTCCAAGTATATACCCAATAACAGATTGCAGAACTATATGGCAACCCCATAGTTAGCTTACTGTGGAACCAACACACTGCCCTCCAGATGGACTGCACCATTCTACTTTCCCACAAACAGGGAATAGGTATATTCCTCTCTCCAAATTTTCTCCAACATCTGTATCCCTCTGTTTATTTTTTAAACAGTTTTATGCACACACCATACAATCCATCTTAAGTAAACAGTTGATTCCCAGTATCATCACATGGTTATGCATTTAGTACCACAATCTATATGAGGGCATTTCCATTCACTCTGCAATAAAAGAGGAAGAGGAAAAAAAAATTGAATAATAAGAAATGATAGCAGAAAAAAATAAAATGAAAGGTACAACAACAACACCAAGATTATCATACCACTCCCTCATGTCCCCCTCTTATAGATATTTAGCTTTGGTATATTGTCTTTGTTATAATTAATGGAAGCATATTACTGTATTTCTGTTAATTATAGACTCTAGTTTGCATTGATTGTATTTTTCCCCTATACCATCCAGTGTTCAACACCTTGCTATGTTGACATTAATTTGTTCTATCTCATGTAAAAACAGTTTTATATTAGTACACTTAATCACCATCACTGACCACTCTAGGCTTCACAAAGTTATATAGTCCCTGTCTTTATCCTCTATCATTCTTTCTGGTATAATACATGCCCCTAGCATTCCTCTTTCAACCTTACTCACACTCATCTTTGTTCAGAGTACTGACAGTATTGTGCTACCATCACACAGTATTGTGCTATCTATTTCTGGATCTATATAATGAATCCTGTTGAACATTCTGTACTCCTTCAGCATCAGATTCTACCCTCTTTCTATTTCCTGATAACCTGTATTCTCAACTTTAACTTTTAAGGTTTTCTCTTTAATGTTAGTTCATATTAGTGAGACCACACAGTATTTGTCTTTTTGTTTGTGGCTCAAAGTTTCACTCAAAGTTATGTCTTTCATCTGCTATCTTGTCTTTTGGATTTTATGTCATATCTTATTTTATTTCTATTTTTTCTCTCCCTTTGTACCCTTACTGATAATCTTTATTTCTGCTCTCTTCTCCAAACCTCTTTCTCCTGTCTTTTCCTATCTACTGGTAGTGTTCCCTTGAGTATTTCTTATAGAGCACGTCTCTTGTTCACAAACTGTCTCAATGTCTGTTTGTCTGAAAATATTTAAAACTCTTGCTCATTTTTGAAGGACAATTTTGCTGGATATAGAATTCTTGGTTGGCAGTTTTTCTCTTTCAGTATCTTAAATATATCATACCACTTTCTTCTCGCCTCATGGTTTCTACTGAGAAATCTGCACATAGTCTTATCCAGCTTCCCATATATGTGATGGATTGCTTCTCTCTTTCTGCTTTCAGAATTCTCTCTTTGTCTTTGACATTTGATAATCTGAGTATTAAGTGTCTTAGAGTAGGTCTACTCAGATCTGTTTGAGGTATGCTGTGCTTCTTGGATCTGCAATTTTATGTCTTTCATAAGAGATTAGAAATTTTCAGTGATTATTTTCCCCATTATTTTTTCTGCCCCTTTTCCTTTCTCTTCTCCTTCTGGGACACCCATGAAATGTGTATTCATGTGCTTCATGTTGTCAGTCAGTTCCCTGAGATGCTGCTCATATTTTTCCATTCTTTTCCCCATTGGTTCTTTAGTGTGTAGGATTTCTGATATTCCGTCCTCCAGCTCATGAATCCTTTCTTTTGCCTCTTCAAATCTGCTGTTGTATGTCTCCAATGTGTTTTTCATCTCTTCTATTATGCATTTCATTCCCATAAGTTCTACCATTTGTTTTTTCAAGCTTACAAATTCTTGTTTATGGTCACCCAGTGTTTTCTTTATATCCTTCATCTATTTTGCCACATTTTCCTTCAGCTCACTGATTTGATTTCGAAGATTTGTTTGTACATCTTTAATTAGTTGTTTCAACTCCTGTATCTCATTTGAAGTCTAAGTTTATTTCTTTGACTGGGCCATGTCTTTGTTTTTCCTATTGAGACTGCTGTTATTTTGTTGTCTAGGAATCTGGTTTCCTTGATTACCCCAATCAGATTTTCCCAGATCAGAGGGGCCCAGTTCTCAGGAGGAGGGTGTAATCAGTATGAAGTTTCCCTGAAGATGAGACCCAGCCATTGTCAGACTTTCCTATGAGTCCTCTAGACTCTTTGCATTTCCTATCCTGCCCAGCAGGTGACACTTGTCAGCCCACAGATCCTCACTGGTGTAAAGAGGTGTGGTCCCTTTAATTTTCAGCAGACCCTGTCCTGGCCAGGGGCTGAGGGTATCAAAAGCCAAGGTTAAGTTGTTTCTGTTTTATTTTTCTTCCATCAGGCCCTGGGATCTGCAGTCCCTGAAGGAGGGCAGCCACTTTATATTGGACCTGCCTCCCCTCCTTTTCTTAGGGAAGATATGCCCTTTAGGGAATTATCTCCTACACTTGACTTTTCCTTTATCTCTCTCATTCTCGTAACTCTACCCTTGCCTGGGTCAGTGCCTGCAATTGAAGATGCCTGAGGCTTTCTCTAAGGAGCTAAATAGAATGAGAGAAAAAAAGAAAAAAGAAAGGATCCCCTTTACAGAGCCAGTCCCCAGCCCCCCAAGTTTCACTGGTTGACTGGTGAAGGTGCCCAGTTCTATGTGCCGCTTTTCTTGGGACACAATGTTTTCCCGTATTGTGAGCTCAGATGTCTCCAAAAGCTTCTGTTTTTACTTATTATCATTTTTTCCATCAGTCCTACCTCTGCTTTCCAAGGAGAGACCTCAGGGTTCCTTTCCTGCTTGGTACAGGTTTATCTGTGCTTATAGCTTGTATTCAGTAGTTCAAATTTGTTAATTAAAACTGAAATTGGAGTTTGGTTGAGTTTCTTTCCCTTGCTCCTATTAGACTGCTTCTTTTTCCCACAGGGTAGTTTCCCAACTCAGCCTGATGTGCCGTTGAAGGAGGGCCATCAGCTCCACGGTTTGTGGAGCTTTACTTACAGTTCTAAGCTGCAATCTCAGCCATTCCACCCATTCCAGGCTGGTATACAATGTGTGTCTGGTCATGGATGTCCCCCAACAGTTGCTTCAGACTATTTACTAGTTTTTCCTGGCTATTTACTAGTTTCTCTAGAGAACTAACTAAATTCCACACCTCCTTATGCCACTATCTTGCCCTACCTTATATCAAGCCAAGAGTTTTTAAAGTGTTGTTTAAAAAGTCTTTTCTGGGTTATCTGACAAAAATGTCCTCTTTCCATAGTTCCTTTTAAGCATCTCATTTAGCTTATCTGTTTGATGAAAGACTTTTGTATATTCCTTTATTCCTTATGGAAGCTGCTTCACACTTTGTTCTGTGTGCCTATGCAGCTGTTCAGGGGACTCCATTAACCTCTGAGAGCAGAAGATGTTAACCTTCTCCCATAAATAATGGTGAATAAGAAATCAAAGCATATAAACAGCACACACCACCAGCTTTTCCAGATGTTACTTTTGCTTACCTCCAATAAATCTCTGTTTATCATGAGCAGATATTGCATGACACCAAATATGTACTTGCACCTTAAAAGTGGGTTGTACCTTCTTTTAAAATTACAGAACTAGATATTTCTCAGTCATCCTAGTTAGTTGATGTCTCTGTCCCCCAAATTATCTTGGATTCAAATTATTGCAGATATGCAAGGGATTTGCCTCTTAAAGAGATTTAAAAGGAGAGAAGAAAACCTACAATATCTCTTGCCAAAGCAAATTTTTGAACTATTGTTTGTAAACTTAAGAAGCTCTTTCTAATGTATAATCAAATGCTATGAGAACCCATTTTAATTGACTCTAAAATAGATCCTCTAAAATGTGTTTGTTTCTTAAAGAAAATACAGCATGCAGAATAGTGACAAAAGTGAATATATTGAAGAATGATATCCAAGATGGCTGTTTCAATTTCAATATGTTATAATGACAAATAGCCTATAACAAAGCAAAGACATACAATTTGTCTTGTAACTGTTTCCCTTCCCATTTGCTTAAACATAAGCTGGACCAGGAATTTAAAAATATGTATTGATTTCATTTATGTCTTCAAATATTTAAAGATGAAGTTTAGTGAAAACAGCAGAATACTGAGAGTATTTTTCATGACAGACAATTTCTAATTAATCAATATATTTGCACTTTAAATGTATGTATGTTTTCTACTTAATTGACCACCTGGCTCCCAATAATTGGATTAGCAATATTGATCACACACTATTTACATGGGTAGGAGATTATTCATTAAAAGAACATATACAGGAGATCTCCGTTACAGTGCTTCAAACAACTTGTATATGAAGTAAATGTCTATAAATAAAGATATTTTCAAAATACTTGTAAGTTCATCTTCCTCACTTTTTTTTCTGGCAGTTGTAAACATTTATGAATGAAATATTCCACAATTCAGAAAAAATAGGGATATAAATTTAGTATACCTTAAGTATGTGTGGTTCAGTGATTCTGGTAGGGTGTTTTTTATCTGTCTCAAATACTCCTTCAGTGGGGTTGTTTCAAGTTCTGAAATAAAGGAGACGCAGTAGAAGCTTCATTATAGTCACAAAACTAATCTGAGTTATTATTCATTCCAGCTTTAATGTTAATAGCTGATATTTTGATCACTGGTTCTTTGATCCTTACATGATCCTTACAATTAACTATCACTCCCAAAACCCAGCAATTCATGTCACACTGTTTAGCGATGTAACATCCAGAAGAACTGAAAACAGAAATGGTTAAAAAAGAGACTGACTCTTAGAAGTAGAAGCGTAGTATAGGAATAGGATGGAAGAAGCAGAGAGACTTGATTTTTATTTTGTGCCATTCTTTTTTATTCAGTTGTTTTATCATATGCATTTCTGTTTTTTAATGCACATAGTGTCATATGTAAATAATGGTGCATTAAATAGACATGACTATACTCAGAAGATACACCTCCAAAATATGAAAATACGTATTAATAAGGTTTTATCCATTAGGATGTTCTTTATAATATCAAGATACTATAAACTATCTATCTGCCTCAATAAAGGGAAGAGGTTAAATAAAATACGGTATGCAGAGCACTCAATGGAGTGCTATGAAGTTGTATAAAAGAATGAATAAGTTCTCTATGAATCCATTTGGAGTGATTTCTAGGATACATAGGTAAGTGAAAAAAGCTAAGTCCAAGTAAGTATCTGTCATATGTCATTTTTATATAAGAAAAAGGAGAAATCATAAAATATATCCATCTACCCATTTGAACATAAAACAAAAGAGAAATAAAGGACAAATCAGAGACTAATTATATTGATTTCCTTCAGAGGTGGGTGAGAATGGGGTGGAAAAATTGAAAGAATTTGTGAGAAGTAGCACATCCCTGTAGATTTGTGCAGATCTGACTTTCAGAACAATATAAATATTTCATATACTCAAAAGGAAGAAAGCAAACAAAATGGAAAAGATGGGGAAATCCTAATATAAAAAACAGACAGAAATAAATGAACCAAACCTGTATTTCAATTAAATAACATGACCACACTAAACAGTAGTGGGCAGGAGGCAAGGAAAAAAGTAATCCCTAGTAATTTTTAAATTTAGTGTTAAGCTATGTATACTCAGGCTAAAAAAAAAAATAATGCTAAGCAAATGTTGTCCTCTAGTTATGAGGCTTATTTTTCACAGTGGCATGAGCTAGCAATTCAAAATTTACTCTGTGCATTCTAGTTTTGAAAATGGAAGTGAATCTATTATGGATAACGGGAGTCAGTTTTCTCACTATTGGAGAAGTGAGTTACAAATATGGATATTGGGAAGGGTAAAGTGAACCTTGTGATGTTGAATTAGAATAGGAGGTATCAATATTAACCCATGGTTTAATACAGACAGGTAGTTATAGAAATGCATTTAGAGGTGTGCATGTGTGCAGATACATGCTAGATCTGTTTGCTAAGAAGGCCTAGAAGCAATGATACTCCAGTAACAGATCTTGGTTTTTAAATTCCTTCTCCACCAAATATCACAGGAGAAATGCCTAATTCTAGGGCTTGAGTAAGGAAGTATGAGATAAACCTGGAACATCTTGTGCCATAAAATAAGGAATAATCAAAAGATGACAGGAGACAGCTATTCTTGAATCTCCTACTGGCCAAATATGGATTTTAATTCTGTGAATAAAGTAAAATTTTTCATTTCAGACTGATATTAATTAATGGAGAATTGAGGAAAAGTCTTCCCTACCTTATAAAACAACCTAACAAGCATATGAGAAATAAAACTCACCATTTGTCAATGTTTATAATAATAATTGATTCAGAAAAGAAGCTTCATTAGATGCTAAAACTAGTGGGTGAAATTTTAAGGCTCAACAGGATAGTTTCAAATATCCTGTGTATTCAAAGTCTCTCTCGAGCAGATTTTTATTAGTTACAAAGAGAAAAATAGTACATTTATAATGGAGAAAACTTTCAAACATCTCTTTTGTAACCATCTCTTATAATAGGACAGAAAGACCCCATGTACCTCCTGGTATTATCCACTGAAAAGTGCAAAACACTTCTATGGTGTTTTTGCTCAATTTAATCATGAGTTAACATCAGAAAAATCCAAATGGAATTATAGTGTTTCCTTCAAAAATATAATCATGATTAAATACAAAAAAATCATGATTAAATACAAAAAAAGCCTAAGAAATTAAAGGAGATCAAAAGGATGGTACAACTAAATGCAACACCTGATCATGGATTTTCTTTTGCTAACAAAAGATAATATTGAGACACTAGAAAATTTTAAATATGGTTTATAGCCTAAATGATAGTATAGAATCAATGTTAATTTCCTGATTTTGGTAAGTATACTGAGGTTATATAAAATAATGTCCTTTTTTTAGTAAGTACACAGTAAGATTAAAAGGTTATTTCTGCAACCTGTTCTCACATGGTTCAGAAAAAAATATGTGTGTCTTTGTGTGTGTGTGTGTTTGTGTGTATAGTTTCAGAGAGAGAAAACAGTAAAGGTAGTAAATTTAACATTTGGGAAATCTGAGTGAAGAGTATATGGGAATTCTTTGTACTCTTCTTGCCACTGTCTATAAATAATTTTATATGTTAAAAGAAAAAAAATTTTAAAAAACATCTTAATGGGATGTAATCAAAAAACAGCATAGTTTTTTTTCTCCAATGCCTACTTGAAATGTGTTCATCAGGGCTAGTAACTCCCCATTCACTAGATGAAAATGTGGAAAGTTTCATCTTTTTTTTTTTTTTGATAGCTCTTAATTCTATGTTCTTTTCAAATCGCCAAACACAAGACTCTGTTCAGATATTAGTTTGCAGTCTCAGGGAATACTCAAAGCTTTCGATGTTAATCAGATACAATTACTTGTCCTCTCCTAAAAAGCCATGTTTTTAGCAGATTGCCTACCATGGAGAGAGGAGGTGCTGTCAGCTCTTTCTTTTTCAATCAATTTCTCCAACATTTTTTACCCTTTCAGTGTTGGAGGAGGAAGGAA
Organism: Choloepus didactylus; assembly: GCF_015220235.1. Lineage (NCBI taxonomy): Eukaryota > Metazoa > Chordata > Mammalia > Pilosa > Megalonychidae > Choloepus > Choloepus didactylus. The sequence goes on along the minus strand of NC_051309.1, from coordinate 185,320,459 downwards.
AGAGGGAGCAAGAAAGTTTTTACTTGACTGGAATTATTTAAGATGGCTTCATGTTCTCTAGGCTGGCAAGTCTTTTGTGAATATATTCATGATTATTTTGAAGTCCCCCCACCCACCATGACTACTTGGAGTGTTTTATTCAAAGTTGCCATAAATAGTGCAAGTATATATATTGACTTGCTTTACTCCTTCTGCAAACCTGTGAAATCCAGTGGTACATTTCTGTTCTGTCTCTGCCATGGTTTCATGAGCCATTTTATTAACTGAGAAGAGTTATTATGACCTTCATACTGTATCTCATATGTGGTCGATATCTTATCCATAAGAAACACTGTTGAATCCTTGGTTCTGACAAAGCAACAACTTCCATTTCATATTTATTACAAGGAGAAGATTTATTCTCCATAAATCTCAGGCAGTAATCAGATACAAGTTCATTGTGAACCCTTCAATTTCAATTGATATATATCAAGCTTTAGAAGTGATACTATCAAAGCCTCTTTCTACTAGGCTTGAAAAGAAGAGTAGACACCCCCTTCTTCCCCCTCCATAGGAGATATACTACATAGCACTCTCAAAAATACCCTTTCTGGAACCTCTTCCCAAAATTCACTCTCAACCTATCTTTAACACAATGTATGTAAGGGATTTAATCACCATGTAACTTGTTTTTCACAATTACTATGGAAGTCCACAGTTTTCCTTGATAGATGATATCTATTTTATCTTGGTTCCCAAGATAGAAATTCCCATTTTTGACTCTGTTGCACACATAAACACATGTGCATACATACAAAATACTTTGAGTTTTAGTGTCTGGGGAATTACTTGATATGTTAATGAAATAATAATCTGATGAAAAACACAAAGTCAAAGTTTAAGACAGTTATGTGACTGTAGCACTTTACACTTTAACCGCTTGACATCTTCCTCTATTTTAATTATTGGAATAAACCTGTCAGAAAAAAAAATCAGCTTATACAAAGGGAACAGAAGTTTAAGCCACTGCTTCTCCCCAGTTTTTTTTTTTAATTTTTAATGCAGTTTTATGGAGTTATCTTCATATACCAGATACGCATCCACAGTGTACAATCAATGGTTCACAGTATCCTCATATAGTTGTGCTTTCATCACCACAATTGATTTTTGAACATTTTTATTAATCCAAAAAAAAAAAATTAAAACAAGAATAAAAATAAAATAGGACACTCAAAACATCCCATACCAGAGGAGAAAGATGGCAGCATAGGGAGGTGTGGAATTTAGTTAGTCCCCTGAAACAGCTAGCATATAACCAGGAACACCTAGTGAATAGTCTGGAACAACTGTTGGAGGACATCTGTGACTGACACCAGTACACCAGTCTGGAATGGGTGTTAACAGCTGAGAATGCAGCATAGAACTGTAAGTAAAGCACCCCAAACTGCAGAGCTGGTGCCCCTGCCTCACTGGCCTGGCAGGCTGAACTAGAACACTTCCCAGTGGGAAAAAGAAGCAGTCTACTAGGAGGAAGGGAAGGTAGCTCAACCAAGCTCCAATGCAGTTTTAATTAATGAATTTGGACTACTGAATACAAGCTGTGAACACAGATAAACCTGGAGCAAGCAGGGAAGGAACCTGGACTCTCCCAGCAGAGAAGAGGCAGGGCTTATGGAAAAAAATACATTAAGAAATAAAAGCAGAGGCTTTTGGAGACAGGTGAGCTAAGAATACTGGAAAAGGGCTGTGTGCCAAGAAAAGGGGCACAAGGAACCAGGCACCAACTATAGTTCTTGACTGGTAGCTGGAGGGCTGGAGACTGGCTCTGAAAAGCAGATTTCTTTCTTTTTTCCTTTTTTTTTTTTTTTTTTTTTTTGTATCACTCTAAGTAGCTCATTAGAGAAAGCCTCAGGCACTTTCAGTTGTCAGCTCTAACCCAGGCAAGGTTGGAGTTAAGATAGTTAGAGAGAAAAAGAAAGAAGTCAAGTACAGGAGATAAATCCCTAAAGGACTTATCTTCCTTAGAAAAGGAGGTGGTGGGGCCCAGCTCAAGTGGCTGCCCTCCCTCAAAGAATTTAGATCCTAGGGATGGGGGAAAAAAAACAGAAGCAGCTTAAGCTTGGCTTCTGATACTCCCAGACCCTGGCAGGGACAGGGTCAATTAAGAATTAAAGGCAACTCATGTCTTTAAACCGGTGGGGAGCTATGGGCTGACAAGTGGCACCTGCTGGGAAGGATAGGAAAGCACAGTGTTTAGAGGCCTCACAGGAAAGTCTGAAAACTTTCTTGGTCTCATCCTCAGGGAAACTTGATACTGATTACCCTCTCCTCCTGAGATCTGGACCCATCTGATCCGGGAAAATTTTGGGGTAATCAAAAAAATTTACAACAAAAATTTACAAATCACACTAGAAAAAATGAAGATATGGCCCAGTCAAAGGAACAAATTTAGACTTCAAATGAGATACAGGAGTTGAAACAGCTAATTAAATATCTACAAAGAAATATGCTAAATCAATTAAAAAATCAAATCTATGAATTGAGGGAAGATATGGCAAAAGAGATGAAGGATATAAAGAAGACATTGGGCAAATATAAGGAAGAACTTGCAAGTTTGAAAAAAACAATTAGCCAAAAAGAGAGAGGGGGAAAATAAAATAAAATATGACATATAAATTCCAAAAGTCAAAAGGGTAGACAGTAAGCATTTCATTGAGTGAAATTAGCCAGAAACAAAAGGAGAAATACTCTATGGACTCATTAATATGAACTAACATTGATGAGTGAAATTTGAGAGTTAAAGTTGAGAACACAGTTTATCAAGAGATAGAAAGAGTTTAGATATTGGGCATTTCATGCTGAAGGAGTACATAACTCAACAGGACTGACTGTATAGATCCAGAAATGGATAGCATAATACTGTATGATGGTAGCACAATATTGTAAGTAATCTGAACAAAGATGAATGGGAGTGTGCTGGTTTGTATATAATATGCTCCCCAGAAAAAGCCATGATCTTTTAATTCAATCTCATGGGATATTGGGATTAGGTTGTTTCCATGGAGGTGTGACCTACCCAACTGTGAGTGACACCTTTGATTAGGGTGTGACCTCTGATTGAATGTTTCCATGGAGGTGTGACCCCACCCATTCAGCATGGGCCTTGATTAGTTCACTGGTGTCTTATAAAGGGGCTCACAAACAGAAGGACCTTAGAACTGCAGCCAAGATAGACATTTTGGAGATAGCTGTTGAGAGCAGACTTTTGCAACCCAGAGAACCTAAGAGAATACCCCCAGATACCAAGAGAGAAATGTCCTGGGAGAAAGCTGTCCGGCGCTGCCCCGCTCGGTCCCCGGTTCCCGGCCGGCGAGGGGAAACAGGGAAGGAGAGAGAGAGATGTAGACTGCGCGAACTAACCTGGTCATGAATCACGACTCGAACCACACGGCAGTTGTGAAAGCAAGCCCTTTACTACAGCTAGATGAACATTCTGTGTTACTGGTTCCCACACGGGGCACGGCGCCTCGTGGGAGAGCAGCCTCGATGTGGCCGTCAGGCACGGCTCCTTGTGGGCTGTCTCACCCTACCCCGTCCGGGTAAGACCTTTTATACACAATTAACAACCAATAAGCTTCTAGGCTAGTATCGCGTATACAGGATTTCGATTGGTAGGAGCGGGTGGCGGATACATGCGTCACTATGCGGAAACAGGATGCAGGCGCCATCTTGGCTCACTCGATGGGCGGGGGTAACTCTAGAGCAGGCTGCAGCGCATACGCTAGGCCCGATTCGGGAGGCGGCTTTCCACATCTCCCCCTTTCTTATTTATTTTTGACCCAGTGTCTCCAGTGATGAGCGTGCTCCCGTGAACCCAAATGGTTCACAACCTCTTTGGTGCTTTGGGGAGTCTGGACTAGGCCTCAGCCATCCAGCGGCGGAGCCTCTAGCACCAACCAGAATGCTCACGTCATATGGAGACCGGAGAGTCCGTAAGCTGGAAGCAACGTGACTCTCCCTGCAGTGCTTTGCCTGGCAACTGGGGAACAACGACGGGGGCAGGAACAGCAGTAACCAGAGTCGGGGGTGTCACTAGGTGTCTCTGTGCAATGGCTAGGGTCCAGTCTGGCCACAACTAGGACTCTGCCCTAGAGACCCACCTGAGACAAAATTATGACTACTGGTGTCGCCTTTTACACCCGAGAAACAGCCATGCGATTCGCTACAAATTTTGCTCCAAAGCGCCCCACCTGAGGCGACCAGGAAGGGGTATGGTTAATAAATCGGTCACTATCGGGGGTAACAGAGGTGGGAGTCATAGCCATCATAGTGGTAACACGCAATTGCTGCTGCGCTTGAAACAGGCGTTCTAGCAAACATTTAACAACGACTAATCCCACCAATAATCCCACTGCAATGAGGATCCAATTAGTTAAATTGGGCCAAGAGAACCAGGAAGAAACACTGTGCAATAGTTTCTGTAGAACCTCGCCTAACCCGGAGAGATCGACTTTAACGGGTTTTAACTTGATCCCCCCAATTGTGTCTAAACTAGATTCCACCTGTTGGGAGAGATTAACAAATTCAGGAAAATATGACCTTTTCAGCCAATCAGAGACTCTGGAAATGCTTCCGGTCACGTTGGCCCTGACAGGAGTGACACAGAGTTTAACCGTAAGCCACCGGGTGTCACATGTTTGCTGAAGCACTCTCCAGAGTCCATCTATTTCCAGTCCAAGTTCATCTATCTCCGCTTGGAGTTTCTGAATGGCCTGGAAATTTAAGTTCAGCATCTGATTGTGGCGGCGTAGCACGTCTCGGGTAAGGTTGACCAAGACATTTACCGTTTCCATCGTTATGGCGAGCTGCCGATCTGTCCATGCTTGTAGCACAGCCTGCCCGATCGTTGGGACAAACAAAGAGGAAGCTACACTGGCAGCATTCGATAGCCATTCTTTTATGCCTCTTGGACGCCTAGACTTAGAGAAGGGGATATTGTTAAGTGAAACAACTTGAGAAACAGGGCCAACCCAGTCGGTTGCCTTGACGGGGAGCCAGACATAACTTGGGCGATACACTAGGATAGCGGGGCGGCGAGGCATCCGGGTCTTTGGAACGGTTGCAGACTGTAGGAGCAAGCCCTGGAAGGAAAAGGCACCTTTGAGTCTCCTTTTTACTCAAGATCCCTTCACAAGACTGGCGGCTCTTCCCTGTAACGTTAAGAAATTCAAGCAAGACTCCCTTACTTAACTCGCCATTACCAGTTTCACAAGTAGCATTCGCCGCAACTGTGGTGTTGACAACCTTGACAGAGAGGTTAGCAAAAGAGAGGATCAGTGTGTCATTGGTGAGGGGGAAGGACTCGTTGAAGCTTGTGGAGGAAATATAGTTCCACTAAAAAGAAAAGGCAGATTAGAAGGATTGCTATAGGAGAGCAAAGAACAGAGTTACCGATCCTCTTTTTGGGCAACCGCGGGGTGGTCAGTCCTACTATTATCGTCTTGTCGGTCGTCGCCATCATCAGCAGGGTCGGAGGCTTGGTCTAATGGTTCAGGTTGTATATTCGTTGGCGTTTCTGACAGCTGTTCCTTGGCTTCTTCAGGTGATGTCACGGTTCTCACCAGTCTTTCCGGAACCCACACTGGTTGACGTCCTGGTTCCTGGGGAAAAACACAAACAGAGCCTCTGGCCCAGCTGAGCACCGGGTCAGGGCCTTTCCACTGCCCCGACAGGACATCCTTCCAACGGACTAGACCTCTATGCGGAGGACTCGGGGTGGTGTGTTGCAGGGCAGGTGTCATTCCTTGTGAATTTTCGTTTAAAAAATTATATGTGAGCAAGGCTACAGACAGTCGAGCTTTTGGGGACAGGCCGTGGCCTATACCCTCTTTCTGTTTTTTAAGCAAGTCTTTGAGAGATCTGTGCGCTCTTTCAATGATTCCTTGCCCCTGAGGGTTATAGGGGATGCCATGTTTTAATTGGACATCCATGTTGTCACAAAATTTTTGGAAGGATTTACTAGTGTAGGCAGGCCCGTTATCCGTCTTTAACGTCTTTGGCTTACCCCAAGCTGCCCATGCAGCAAGGCAGTGTGCAATGACGTGGGAGACTCTTTCTCCTGGTTCAGCAGAGGCAAATAAAACTTGGGAGCATGTGTCCACCGACACATGTAAGTACTTGATCTTACCATATTCTGAATGATGAGTGACATCCATCTGCCAAGTATCCCCTGGGGTGAGACCCCTAGGGTTGACCCCAACCGAGGGGACTGCTCTCTGCTCTGCACAATTGTTGCAGGCTCGGACAATATCTCGAGCAGCTGCACGTGGTATGCTGAACCGCTTAGCTAGGGTACCTGCATTGATGTGAAACTTGGCATGGAATTCTCGGGCTTGTTGATACGGTACCAGCGTCGGAAAGATGTGCAGCTGTCGAGTGGCTACATCTGCGCTATGGTTCCCCTGGGCCATAGGGCCAGGCAAACCTGTGTGGGCTCTAATATGGGTTATGTAAAAAGGGTGTTGCCTGGTCCATATAACCTCCTGTAGTTTGGCAAAGAACGTCCTTACTGTAGAGGAATGTTTAACAATGCCCACCGTTTCTAAAATTTGTACAGAGTTCACAACATAAGCAGAATCCGAGACGACATTTAAGGGCTCGGAAAGGCTTTCCAGGACTGCAATGATAACCTGCAGTTCTACCCATTGAGGCTTTTGTGGTTGGAAGAGCACTGTTTTAGGAGTGTCCCCCTCCACACAATACGCCCCTGTTCCGGAGCTGGAGCCGTCCGTGTATACGGTGGGGGCGCCTGCTAGTGGCCTAGGAGAGGTTACTTTGGGAAAAATCACTGGGTGCCGGGTGACAAACTGCAAGAGAGGAGCCTTAGGGAACTGATTGTTAATGGGACCAAGAAATGTACACCGGAGAATGGCCCATTGATCTATGCATCCGGTGAGTATCTCAAGCTGCTGGGAAGAATAAGGCACCCTGAGATTTTTGGGCTGCTGACCGAAATGCTGCACAGCCCTTTTAATGCATTCTAGGGCCAAGTCTGCAACCGCTGTAGGATAGTGCTCTAGGACTTTTTTGGGGGAAACTCCAGGGTGGACCCAGAGCAGCGGCCCCCGCTGCCACAGTACCGCAGTGGGCTGTAATTCTGTCGGCAGCATGCAGGCTTCAAAAGGCTCATCAGGGTCTATTCTCTTCAATGCAGCGCCACTGAGCGCCTGTTCCACCTGGCATAGTGCTCGCCTTGCCTCTGGAGTGAAGCTTCGAGGTGAGTTTATATTAGAATCCCCCTTCAACAGGTCGAACAAAGGTGTTAGTTTGACATTGGGTATTTTTAGGTATGGACGGATCCAATTGATATCCCCCATGAGTTTTTGTAGATCATTGAGAGTGTGTATATTGTCTAGCCTGAGAGACACCTTTTGGGGGGAAACATGAGTGGGTGCGACTTTCGCCCCCAGGAAAGTGGTAATGTCAGTCATTTGGATTTTTTCAGGGGCAATCTCTAGGTTAGCTTCTCTAAGACTAAGGACTAAATGTGACAAAACTGTTTTAAGAAGATCTGTGTCTCTATGGGCTAAGAGAATGTCATCCATATAATGGATGATTTTCACTTGAGGGAACTGCTGCCGAGTGCTAGCTAGCTTCGCAGCGACATACAGCTGGCACATGGTAGGACTATTAGCCATGCCTTGGGGCAGGACTGTCCATTCAAAGCGTTGACAGGGCTCCTCTTGATTACTAGAGGGCACAGTAAAGGCAAACTTAGGGGTGTCTTCAGGGTGGAGCGGAATAGAAAAGAAGCAATCTTTCAGATCTATGATGAAAATCGACCAGTGCTCCGGTAATGCCGAGAGGAGGGGCAGTCCCATCTGAACGGGCCCTAAAGGCTCCATGCAATCGTTAATAGCTCTTAGATCATGTAGCAGTCTCCATTTACCAGATTTCTTTTTTATTACGAATATAGGGGTGTTCCACGGTGACGTGGAAGGGGCGATATGGCCCTTTTCTAGTTGTTCTGATACTAGGGCGTGCAACGCTGCAAGTTTTTCCTGTGGCAAGGGCCACTGAGGCACCCACACCGGAGCCTCGGTTTTCCATTTTAGTTTTATAGGTGTGGGTGGGAATCTCTCCTCAGTGGCCCCTATGAAAAACCCAAGCCTCGTCTGTCAGACTTGGGGGCAGCTTGTATAGGCTCCGCACGTCCGTGCAGTGAAGCTCCTAAACCCTTGCCGGGGGTATACCCCATTTCTTTTAGCAGTCGCTTAGAGGTTGGGGAGTAGCCGCTAATTAAAGTAACGTCCATTTGGGTCAGAATGTCTCTTCCCCACAAAGACACAGGCAGGGCTAATACATAAGGCTGGAAACTGCCTTGGTGTCCTTCTTCATCGGCCCAATGAAGGGCAGCTGCACTGAGCATGGGCGCTGAAATTTGGCCTATTCCTCTAATGGGCTCTTCCGCCCTGCTCGTTGGCCAGGTGGGGGGCCATTCTTGTTGTCTTATGATAGACCGATCGGCCCCTGTATCGAGCAGGCCCAAGAAAGATCTGCCTTGCACCTTAATGGTTAGCATAGGTCGAGACTCCAGGGACATATGGAGTCCCTCAAAAATCGCTCCACTGGATCCGAACCCTTTTTTCCCCTCTCTGTCTGATTCTGCTTGGAAAGACTGCATGTAAGCTGGGTAAGAGCAGGAGCTGCGCCAGCTTATCACCTTCTGCAATGACTAAGGTGCCCCGCTGAGATTGAACCATAACTTGGGCACGGCCTGTGAAATCTGAATCTACAAGTCCTGGTATAACTGTTAATCCTTTCAGGGCCGTGGATGCTCTTCCCAATATGAGCCCTACAGTACCAGCCGGTAAGGGCCCCTTGAAGGAGGTCCCTACTAACTGGACACCCATGGAGGGGGTTAGTACGAGTCTGGAGGTGGCACAGAGGTCCAGTCCTGCTGAGCCGGGGGACGCACGAATTTGATCGGATCCTGTGTTGTCGAATGGCATGCAAGGGGGTCCGTCGAAAGGGCGGACCCCCTCTTCCCGTTTTTTGGAATCTGCTCGGGGCGGCCAGAGAGGCGTCTACCCTGCGCATCGAAAACCGATTTACAGTCTTCTGCGCGGTGGGGGCCTTTGTGGCAACGGCCACATGGCCTGGTTGCTGCACCTGGTTCGCCAAACCGTTGAGTGGCAGGGGGTTGACGTCTATTGGGACAATCTCTCTTAAAGTGCCCTGATTGGCCACAGCCATAGCACCCGTTAGACTTTGCCCCTAAGGTTCTCGGGCTTTTTGTAGCCACCTGTAGGGAGCTGGCTAGCATGGCAGCTAGACCTGCATTAGTTAAAGGGCTGCCAGCATCTCTACAGAGCCTGACCCACTCTGTCAAATTTTTTGCTCTGTTTTGTGCCAGGATAACTTTGCACTCCTTGTTGCACTGCTCAAAAATCATTTGCTTAACCACAGTCTCTGCTACTCCTGGATCTGAGAAGATTCTCTCAGCTGCGGTTTGCATCCTGGCTACAAAATCCGCAAATGGTTCTGTGGGGCCTTGGTGTATATTGCTGAGTGAGGCCTGAGCCTCTCCCTCACCTGTTAGCTTTTTCCAGGCACCCACAAAACAGCGGAAGATCTGGGCATAGACCTCTTGTGGGAAACCCGTTTGGTTCTGGGCATGGGCGCCTCTCCCCAACAGCATGTCAGCATTCCACCCGCCACGTCTCCCCGCCGCATTCCTTGCGGCCTGCTCTTCAGCTAACTCCTCAAACCATGCTTTCCAATCTATGAATCGGCCTGACGGCAAGCAAGCACGGGCTAGCTGAAAAATATCTGCGGGTGTATGATTTAGAGCAGAGAGGTTCTCGATCATGTTCAAGGTATAAGGGGCATTGGGGCCATACTGATGGACGGCCTGCCTCAATTCCCTCAATAGTTTGTAATCATATGATTCGTGCCGATTGCCACCTTGGGGATTGATAATAACCGGGTACATTTCTGAGACTGGCTGCGGCTCAAGTGGCTGGTAGCCACCCAGCATGCCAAAAGGTCTAAATGTTGTGAAAGGGTTCCATCTCCAGAAATGTCTCCCACCACTACCTAATGGCAAAGGGTCCTGAGGGCCTGTATACTCGGGCGGGGGGTACGGCAAAGGTTGCCCCTCCCCTGACCGACCCATCGGGGTTTCCGGGTCTGGCAGCAAAGGATAATTACATTTACTGGGCATGGCCACTAGAGGGAGCTCTCGGCAAGGTCCTTTGGTGGGACCGCCCAAGGCGTCAGTTGGGAGCTGGGGTGTCCCTGGGGGTGCAGCGGTAGACATTGGCGGGGCGGAAGGCCGCACGGGTGTGGCGGGAGGCTCCTCCCACTCAATTAGCGGGGATGCTTCCTCCTTCTCGTCAGTATCGCTATCTGACTCTGAGTCAGAGTCACTGGACTCCGGCGGTTTGCCCTTACAGGAGCCGTCCGCTGACGAAACTGACTGGGTTTCTTGGAGCGCGCACCGTGCTTCTTGCAAGACAGAGGACGGGCTTAGGCCGGTAGCCGATTCTAGTTCAAGGACCGCACGGACGGTCTCCCATATGGGTACTAGAATCGGGTCCATACACACGCCCGTCTGGCGCGCTCGGTCTATGTCGCGACCGAGCTTCATCCAAGAGGGTAGGCTAAGGCTGCCGGTGCAGGCAAACCAAGGGGCAAAAGTATCAACATCATCAAGAAAACGCTGAAGGGAGCTTTTCCTGACCGAGATACCCCGTTGTTTCAAAAGGTTCTTTAAGGGAGCTAAGAGAGGTGAACTTCCGGACTGCCCCATGATTGCAGTCGGCACTATACTTCAGTCACTCGGAGAGCTCTTCCGAGTCCCCCGGGGTCACCTGAAAACCCACGGGCCCTAACTATCATGTAATAAGACGCACTCACCTTCTCGCGTTGATCAGACGCGGGAAGTCCGCCGTAAGCTCGACGCGCAGCGCTGCTCTCCTCACAGAGGGACCGTCGAGAGCGAGGCAGGAGGAGGAGCTGCCCCGTACGGGCCACCACTTGTCCGGCGCTGCCCCGCTCGGTCCCCGGTTCCCGGCCGGCGAGGGGAAACAGGGAAGGAGAGAGAGAGATGTAGACTGCGCGAACTAACCTGGTCATGAATCACGACTCGAACCACACGGCAGTTGTGAAAGCAAGCCCTTTACTACAGCTAGATGAACATTCTGTGTTACTGGTTCCCACACGGGGCACGGCGCCTCGTGGGAGAGCAGCCTCGATGTGGCCGTCAGGCACGGCTCCTTGTGGGCTGTCTCACCCTACCCCGTCCGGGTAAGACCTTTTATACACAATTAACAACCAATAAGCTTCTAGGCTAGTATCGCGTATACAGGATTTCGATTGGTAGGAGCGGGTGGCGGATACATGCGTCACTATGCGGAAACAGGATGCAGGCGCCATCTTGGCTCACTCGATGGGCGGGGGTAACTCTAGAGCAGGCTGCAGCGCATACGCTAGGCCCGATTCGGGAGGCGGCTTTCCACAGAAAGCCATGTTGAAACGCAACCTGGGAGCAAGCAGAGACCAGCCACATGCCTTCCAAGCTAACAGAGATTTTTGGACACCATTGGCCATCCTTCAGTGAAGGTACCCTACTGTTGATGCCTTACCTTGAACACTTTATGGCCTTAAGACTGTAACTTTGTAACCAAATAAACCCCCTTATAAAAGCCAATCCATTTCTGGTATTTTTGCATAATAGCAGCATTAGCAAACCAGAACAGGAGTATGGTTGAAAGAGGAAGGCTAGGGGCATGTACAACACCAGAAGGAAAGATATAAGATAAAGACTGGGATTGTATAATTTAGTGAAATCTAGAGTGGTCAATGATGTTGATTAAATGTACACATATAAGAATGTTTTTAAGAGAGGGGGAACAAATGAATGTCAACATTGCAAGGTGTTGAAAATTGGATGGTACAGGTGAAAAATACAATCAATGCAAACTGGAGTCTACAATTAATGGTAACATTGTAAGATGCTTCCATCGAGGGTAACAAAGGCAATATTAATAAAAGCTAAATGCCTGTAAGAGGGGGTTATAAAGGAGTGATATGGGATTCTTAGTGGTGTTGGTATTGTCTGACCTTTTCATTGCATCTTACTTTATTTTTCTTCCATCTTTTATACTTTTATTGTTCATTTTTTTCCTTTTTTCCTCTTTCTTTGTGAAAGAAATGGAAATATCATACATAGATTATGGTGGTAAATGTGTAATTATATAATTATACTGGGAATAATTGATTGTTGACTTAGAATGGATTTATGGTGTGTGAATAAAACTGTTTAAAAAATAAACAGAGGGATTCAAGTGCTGGAGAAAATGTGGAGAGAGGGATGTACCTATTCACTGTTTGTAGGGAAGTAGAATGGTGCAGTCCATCTGGAGAGCAGTGTGGTGGTTCCACAGGAAGCTAAGTATGGGGTTGCCATATGGTCCTGCAACCTCTTTATTGGTTGTATTGTTGAAATAACTGAGAGCAGGGACATGAATGGGCATTGCACACTGGTATTTATGGCAGAAGTATTCACGATTTGCAAAAGATGGAGGTGAGCTAAGGGTACATCGACCGAGGGTGAACTGTGGTGTATACATTCAATAGAATATTGAGTGGCGGCAAGAAGAAATGAAGTTGTGAGGTATGCAACTAGGTGAATAGATCTTTAGGACGGTATATTGAGTGAAATAAGCCAGAATTGAAGAGATAAACATTATATTGTCTCACTAATAAGGACTAACTATAATGTGCAGACTCTGAGAATTGAATCTGAGAGCATGGGTTATCAGAGGAAGGCTTATAGTAAAGGTTCTTAGATTGTAAGCTCTTATAGCAGTCATATCTATTCATGAATTGTAATGGTTATTTCAAATTCTCTATAACTATATGGCTTATACAGTGTGCTGGTTTGAATGTATTATGTCCCCCAGAAAAAGCCATATTCTTTGATGCAATCTTGTGGGGCAGACATATTAGTGGGGATTAAGTTGGAACATTTGGATTAGGTTGTTTGCATGGAAATGTGCCCCGCCCAACTGTAGGTGATAACTCTGATGAGATAATTTCCATGGAGGTGTGGCCCCACCCACTCAGGGTGGGCCTTGATCAGTGGAGCCATATAAATGAGCTGATGGGCAGAGGTAATTCAGTGCAGCTGTGAGTGACATTTTGAAGAGGAGCGATAGCCAAGAGGGACACTTTGAAGAAAGTACAGGAGTTGCAGATGAGAGACAGTATGAAGATAGCCGTTGAAAACAGACTTTTGCTCCAGGGAAGCTAAGAGAGGAAAAACACCCCCAAAGCAACTAATAGTGATATTTTGGAGAGAAGCTGAAGCCTAGAGAGGAACATCCTGGGAGAAAGCCATTTTGAAACCAGAACTTGGAGCAGACACCAGCCACGTGCCTTCCCAGCTAACAGAGGTTTTCCGGATGCCAATGGCCATCCTCCAATGAAGGTACCTGATTGTTGATGTGTTACCTTGGACACTTTATGGCCTTAAGACTGTAACTGTATAACCAAATAAACCCCTTTTATAAAAGCCAATCCATTTCTGGTGTTTTGCATTCCAGCAGCATTAGCAAACTAGAACATACAGTGTGACTGTGTGATTATGAAAACCCTGTGGCTCACACTCCCTTTTTCTAGTGTATGGACAAATGAGTAGGGAAAAAAGGGAACAAAAAGTAAATGAATAATGGGGGGGGGGAATATGAGATGTTTTGGGTGTTCTTTTTTACTTTTATTTTTATTCTTTTTTTCATTTTTATTTCTTGGAGTAATGAAAATGTTCAAAAAATTGATTGTGGTGTTGAATGCACAACCATGTAATGATACTGTGAATAGCTGACTGTACACTTTGTATAATTTTATGGTACATGAATATATCTAAATAAATTTCCTTAAAAAATAAAAATGCTAAAAAAAATCCCAAACCCCTTATTCCTCCCTATTGTTTATTTATTTTTGATTTTTGTTTTCTTACTCATCTGTCCATAAAGGGAGTGTCAGTTGCAAGGTTTTTACAATTACACTGTGACATCATATAAGCTATATAGTTATACAATCATCTCCAAGAATCATGGCTACTAGATTACAGTCCAACAGTTTCAGGTATTTCCTTCTAGCTATCCAATACACTAAAAACTAAAAAGGTTATCTCTATAATGCATACAAATAACCTCCTAAATGACCTCTCAACTCTATTTGAAATCTCTCAGCCACTGAAACTTTATTTCGTTTCATTTCACTTCCCCTTTTTGGTCAAAAAGGCTGTCTCAATCCCTCAATGCTGGTTCCAGGTTCATCTACAGGAGTCATGTCCCATGTTGCCAGGCAGACTTACACCCTTGGGAGTCATGTCCCACGTAGTGGGGAGGGCAGTGAGTTTACCTGCTGAGTTGACTTACAGAGGCTACATCTGAAGAACAGAGAAGATTCTCTGGGGGTGACTCTTAGGAAAAATTGTAAGTAGGCTTAGTTTCTCCTTTGTGGGAATACGTTTCATAAGGGCACACCTCAAGATTGAGGACTTGGCCTATTAAATTGGGAGTTCCCAATGCATGCAAGAATATCAGGAATTACTCAGGTGGGCAAGTTTGATATTTCCACATTTTTCCCCAGTCCCTCAATGGGGCTTTGCAAATACTTTTTTATTCTCTGCCAAAATTACTCTATTTCCCAATTTTAATATGTCTACCCAACATGTTGGTCTGATTTTTTGTACAATGAATTCAATAGCCACAGCCAAGGATATGAAATTATTTCAGTACAGAACCATTTTGGCCCCTCAAGTCCTATGGATCATTCTGAAAAGGTTCTTTGGGATCTTTTAATTACAGGCAATCTCCAGGGCAAAATAACTGTAATACAGAATTGCATTTATAAATTCAACCCCAATGCAGGTTACTCCTAGACAGGTGAGAAGTGGTGTTTAGAGGTGAGAGTTAAGCCATAATAATAGTGAGAAAGGATTGACAGCAGCATCTGTAGAGACTGGAGTTTAGAGTTGAGGTGGCACATGAGGGGAAAATCTCAAAGAGTCAAAGAAAAGAAAGAATTTTTCCAGTTGTTATGCCCACTAGATCAGCTCTTTGAAAACATGGGTATATTAAACTACTCTGAAAGATCCTATCTGCACAATGTATTAGCAGTCTTAGATTGGTAAATAAAGTACTTTAGTAATATACTATGTGAATTTTCTACTATTTTCAAAGACTATTGGTGAATAAAAACCCGAACATCTTCTGTGCCCAACAATCTGACCTGCAGATGTATACTAATATATAATAATATAGATGACATCATTTATAAGTACCAATAAAATGACACCTTCTCAAGTCACCACAATTTTATTTTTTATTCTCAAAGAGCTTGAGGACGATGAGAAATCTAAGGAATTATCCATGCCCTTTTGCATCCATAAAATGTTATGTCTCAATTTACTGACAGGAAATCTCACTGGCATTCGTTTTTCAAAGACAAAACAAGGGAGATAAATAAAAATAATAAAAAAGAAAAAAAGAAATAATGAGCTTTAAAACATTTGTTCAAGCATATTAAACATCAACTTTACAACAAAGACTAATCCAATTAGTACAACTTAATTTTTTAAATAAACAATATTGCCATGCAATTTGTTGTGTTTTGAATATTGGTAATCATTTTTATATTATATACTTATCAAAAGGGATTTTTGCTCCCTCTCTGTTGCTCCTACATAAATTGATTTGCAAATACTGTTAGTCTTGAAGTTTTGGTGCCCAAATTACATAACACTTCTCTTGAGGAAGAAACATCCCTGCAGACTTTCTACATATTAAAAACTTGATTATATATGCTGGCCTGGAGAAAAGTATTTGTGAGAAATGAAAAGTTTAAATTTTAGAAGTCAATGGAATCTTTGAGATAATTCAAAACTGACAAAGTGACTCAAAGATTTTCAGGTTTTAACATATGGAAAGCAAAAACAAAATATCATGTTGCTTTGTTGGAATACTCAGTACACTATTTTTGTGGTTTAGTGCTCTAATAAAGAGTATGAAATTAAAAACTAAAAGAATGCATCCCATGACAAATATTCGAAGTCAAATATTTGAAAAGACATAGCAAAGACCACTGAAATTCAAGATATAAAATGTCAGATAAACTCATGGATGTAGAAAAGTTTTTATTTATTATATACACATTTACAATTTTAAACATAATGATTAGAAAGAGACATTTATCAATGGTATTTCTTGCTCAATCAGAAGCTGTAAAGATACATTATATCAGATTAGGAATATCTTCTCAAGGGGCCAAATCCAATTTCATGACTTTATCACATGAATTACAGAATTTCATAGTAACTTATCATTTAAATGCTTTTATTCCATCTTCCCCAAAGCATATCTGATACATCCATGGAGAATTTTGGAAATAAATTGGTAGGTTGTGCCATCTGTTCTAACAATCAGACAATCACTTCACTCTAAAGAAAACATTTTGGAGACATAGGAGATATTTTGAATTTAAAAATCATTCAAAATTATACCTGAAAATACTATATTCCACAAGATACCTTTTCTAAGATTTTCTTTTAAGCTATAAAGCTTATACACAATATGCTTTTACTCTGATATTGAAGCTCTTTAAAAAGTGTTCCATGGGTTCATATTTCCACATGAAAACTAACCCCTTTCTAAATTAAGGTCTAACTGAACTTCCTAAAATTGATATCAAAATAGCCAGTCCCTGCCTGCCATCAATATCTAACCTATTATATACATATTTTGCATTTCTCTTGCCAGAACAACACAACAACTTCAGTGAATTTCTTGGCCAAGTTCCCTAAAATCAGCTGTCCCAAAAAGTCAAACATCAATGCTCCAAGTCAAAGTCTAGAGAAAGCAAGAATATGCACAGTTCACACCTCTAAACTTTTCTATTTTTTTACCCTAGAAAGCAAGGCAAGTCGAGTCTTTTACATGATCTTACACATGTAGTTTTCTAGATTGTCCAGCCTTTTCCTTCTACACACTTTCACTGTGAACACTATGCTTTAAAAATTAATGTTGCCCTTTGGGAACTGGAAGGATTCAAAACCTACAGATCCTGTCACTATATTATTATAGTGAATAACATTCTTCTTGAAGATTTTCTGAATCTTTGTTATCATGACCATTTTTAATCAATCTTCTTTAGCAAATACTAACAACAGATCCTCAAGAATGAAGGAATGTCCAGAAGCATCAGCTACCATTCAAATCTCCATTCCTATTTCTTCCACATTTCTTCCTTTTTCCTTCTGTGCTATCATTTTGCCTAAAGATCACTTTCATTTTAAATTAAATTCCACTGAAAACCATATACCATTTATGTTTTAAATTAACTAGCTTTTCTTTGCCTTTCATCTTTTTTTAATATAAGGAATGATTAAAGTTAATGATACGACAGGCAGTTTGCTGACGCCACATTGGAACGGCTCCTGCAGGCTGCTGGCTGAGAGGTTATTCACTCATGATGCCTCCATTAATCAAGAAGGCATAAAATTCGCTTAAAACCTAAGTCAGAATTTCCACAAGCTGCACAGAGTTCATTTCCTCTGGCTCAAAGCTAAGTTTTCTTCACATGCTAAGTTAAAGAAATAGATTCCCTTTCTGCTGACACCAAATTTTGAAAGGAATTTAAGGTTAAGATTAAAGTCAGCCCCTTGATCCTGGACGGCCTAATTTCATCCTCTGTTTCCTGCTATTTTCTCTCTTCTTGGGGCCATGAGGTCCTCATCAGCCACTCTGCCACAAGCTAGGAGGAAAGGCCTGGAAGAAGTACACAAGCCATTGTGGGAAATTTTACAAATGCAAAAATCAAAATGGCCATGATTATGTAATGTGTTCAGTGGTGGAACTCTGAAACATATGTCCATGTCCTAACTCCAGGAACTTGTGAATTGTACCTTATATGGAAAAAGGGTCTTTGCAGATGTAATGGAGTTAAGGATTTTGAGATAAGATCATCCTGGATTATCCAGGTAGGCCCCAAATCCAATGACAAGAATCCTTATAAGACATAGATGAGGAGAAGATACAGAACGGGAGAAGGAGGAGAAGGCCACGTGAAGACAGTGGCAGAGACTGGAGTTATGTAGGCACAAACCAATGAACATCTAGAGCTGCCCGAAGCTGGAAGAGGCAAGGATGGCTTTAGAAACTTTGGAGGGAGTGTGGCACTGTCAACCGACACCTTGATTCTGAACTTTTGGCCACCAGACTGCGAGAATAAATTTCTGTTGTTTTCAGCCACTGGATCATAGTAATTTTTAGGGCATCCCCAGGAAATAAATATAATCAATGTATTTCACCTTTCAGTAATTGTGGTCAATTGAATCATGTAACCCAACATACATGTTCTTAATCTTAACTAGGTTCTAATGGATATGAGCCTGAAACCATAGGCAGATAGCCAGGAGTCCTAACTAAAAGTAAAGATTCAGGCCAAAACCTGCTGCTTATCAGGATTTCTTCTTCTCCCATTACTAAAATTCTTTCCTGAGTTTGTCTTACAGGCAGTCAAACATAGCCAAGTCAAACTCAGCCACTGATGGAACATGTACAGACACAGACACAAAATTCTTGCCCCTTGAATGGCACCTTGAGACACTAGGAACAAAAATTGCCTTCCTCAGAACCAAGATTACAGGGATGAAGAATTGTTCGATGCAAATGAAATGCGATGGGGCCCTCAAAAGGAAAACAAGATGCAGCCTGCTGGCATATTTCTAACACATATAGACAGTCCTATAAACAGCCAACCAGAATATGCCAACCTGAATCCCTGTCACTGTCCCCACCTCCTCTGTTTCCATCCTATAAATCTCCCTTAGTTGTTGGATTGGGGAGACAGATTTGAGCTTGCCTCCTGTCTCCTGGCTGGTCAAGATCACAAATAACTCCTTGTTTTCTCAAAATCTATGTATCATGGCATTGGATTCTGTGTACATTGGGCAGCGAACCCATTGCTCATTATCAAACTCATTTGTAAATAGAACTCTTTAAAGATGCATCACCACTTAATGCATCATCCACTCATTTGTGGATAGGATCTTCTAAGATCCTATTTAGGTGTGGCTAAATTGAATCAGAGTCAGCCTTAATTCATATTACTGGAAGCCAGAAAGCAGAGAAAGCCATAGGAACAAGCCATCAGTTAGCAGAAACTAGATGAGCAGACACAAAGAGAGCGAGATTGTCATGGGGCAGGAGGCAGAGATGCAAGCCACAGAACCCCAAGGAGAGCAACAAGCCATTACCAGATACTACCCAATCTAGGAGCAAGGGTGATCTTACCAAAGCCTTGATTTGGGACTTCTTGTCTCTGAAACCATGGGCCAATAAATTCTTTTTTTTAAGCCAACCCATTGTATGGTATTTTTCATAGCAATCCTGGAAACTAAGACAGTAATTAAGGCATGAAATTAAGACATAAAATAAAGATTTGAGTCCTCACACTACTCTTCTTCTGGACAGAAGGTGGAAGGGTATTTTAGGTCTTGTGTGTGTGTGTGTGTGTGTGTGTGTGTATGTGTGTGTATGTGGGTGTGTGTTTAAGATGATACTTCCATAAAGCATAAAGTAATGATTCAAAAATATGACTTGACTTTATTTGTGTAGTTACTATCACAAGCCAGAATTTCATCATTAAACATGATTAGAATGGTACAAGTCTAGGGGATTTTCCAATTAATTAAATCTCTGTCAGGTATAATGCAGTTATCTTTAGAAATATGTGGGACATTTAAAAATGACTAAATGAAATTTAAAATTGTATGATCAGATGAATGTATTAAATATTCTCACCTTTTACTTGAAGAAAATATCTTTATCCATGTTCCTGTAAAATTTTTGAACTGTCCTGGCTAATGAAATAGCCCAACCTAACCTAACCTTAAGTAAGTGTTTCTCAAAATTAGTTTAGCATAAGAATTCCTTGGGGATAGGTGGTAACATAGTTTCCTCCCTAGAGGAATTAAAAAAAAAAAAAAAAGCTGACCCGGCCCACAGGTGTCTCAGTCTAGGGGCAGCAAGGATTAGCAGGTGTTCTGAAGACTCTGCAGAGGACTTTCTTCTACCTGTTTTCTCTCTAGAGAATCAGGAAAGCGTGGAAAAGAGCTTCCATTGAGTTGGAAAAAGCAAAGTCCACCAAAAATCACAGCAAAATCTACTGTGCCTGCTAAGCCAATTGACACCACCACCTACTAGAACCTGTGGCATCACAAGTATATCACACACACCTTCTTAGATTTGAATCTGTATCTCTCCAAACTTAGAATGCCACAGTCTTCTTAATTCCACACAGAGAGCACAGATGCAAAATGAAACTTGCATGGCCATTGCTGCATTCTTGCCTGCAAAAATAAAATCCACCAATAGTGGGGTCAAAAAAATCACCCCAGATGGTCATATTTCAGGTATTCACTGGATCACAGTGAGATAATAAAATGCCCCACAGATGCAAAATAATGGCCAACCACTCACTGCCATAACTTGTAAGTCCCTGACAATGGAAGAATTAAAACATACTCAGACATTTGTAAATCACAGAGCTGTGTGCTGTGAAATAGAGAACAAGAAGTGGAATTTTTATTCAAAACTAAATCAAAGTAAGTGCAGTGAGATGAGATTCTGTCTTATTTTAATCTCTATGATTCTCCCATATTTGGGTGCTACATGGGAGCCTGGCCTTGCCTAGAAGGGAACAGTTATTCTGCAGCCTGCAAACAAAGGCATCAAATTCTGGGTTTTTAAGAATTAAAAAATAAGACAGTATTTTCCTGCCTTCCACCATCTGTGCTTGTGCTTCAGGCTAAGCAAAATATTCTACAAGGACCACATGATCTTCCCTCTACTGCCAAGGGATAGAGTCAAGGAAAGGTCTTCAGTTAAATATGACACACCAAAAATAGAGACAGCCATGCCCTGCTTCATGCTGGAACACTGGAAAGTTTCCCACATCATCAGGGCATGGTGGGGACAATAGGAA
Source organism: Choloepus didactylus (assembly GCF_015220235.1). Taxonomy (NCBI): domain Eukaryota; kingdom Metazoa; phylum Chordata; class Mammalia; order Pilosa; family Megalonychidae; genus Choloepus; species Choloepus didactylus. Next base: position 185,299,423 of record NC_051309.1, on the reverse strand, counting down.
ATAAATCACTATGTGAGGCAGAACAGGCCTGTGGCTGCCCCACCAAGTGTTCCCATAGCTCAGAGAGGCCTGAGAGTGAAGCCAAACCTTCTTCATGGCTCAGGAAAAATGAGAAAATTAGCAAAGAGAGGGAGAAAGAGAAAGAGAAGGGAGAGCATAGGTGGCATCTCATGGCCCTGCCACAGTGAGAAATAGCCCTGTCCAAGCACCAAGGTATAGAGTTCTCAGCTGAAGCCAACAGAAGGATGTCCAGGTCCAAGGACAAGACGAGGGGTAGAAAATCTACTGGGATTGGAAAAAAGACTGACACTGACCCTGTTTCCATGGCTTTGCTAGATTTCTTGCCATTAGACTGAGTGGGAGTTTGTGATGGAATCTAAGTTGGGTTATTGAAAAAAACGGCAAGTTAGATTTTGTTTGTACATTGGGGATTTATGGCCTGAGAAATTTCAGTCTACTACAAAATTAAGATTTTTATGCTATCACAGTCCATTCTACATTATAACCATAGAGACATTTCTAAATATATTTAACTCCACTGAGAGGGATTTCTCTTTTCTGCTTTTTTATTTCATTAAGAAAAGAATTGTCCCATTGTCGGAAGGCAGAAACAGCAGAACCATTTACTGGCACGTAGTTGCCAACATTAACTGTGCCTAACGGCAAAACTTCATTGTATCACTTCAATTCTTCTTTGTCACTGGGAAAAGGAATGGTGGTGGCCTTGAAAATGCAGAATTTAATTCTAATCTCCCAAAAATCTCACCGTGTCAGTTTGCCTGAATACCACAGATTCCCCAACTGTCAATTTTGTCATCTGTAAAACAGAGCTAATTATATCAACTTTGTAATTTTAGAGTTCATTTTTTTTAGGATTTAAGAAATCAATAAGCAATCAATCCCTTTCCTTTATAGTCTCAGTCAAAAATCCAGTCAAAATATATTATGTTATTAGAGTGTGAAAAATAAGGAATAGAAACATTCAAACATCATTGACCTAGTCCGTAATCACTCTTATGAATCAACTTTTTACATTTTTATACTTTTTCCCATTTCTTTCACAACACTGCTTGATCCCTTAGCTCTGTCCTTGGAGACAATTCTACCTTGGTCAACCCTTTTTCTGCCCCTTTCATCTTTTTAGAAACTAAGACAATGATGTATCAGTATTTTCAGATACATCTTTCTTAAATTCATCTCATCCAGCACAGACACTATTGTTATTCTCTCTGGTGCATGTGGCTGAGAGAATGCTTCAAGATTTTTTGTTTGCATCTTCTGAAACTTGCTGTTCCACCTTCTTTAATCCCTTTCTGTCTTCTTAACAAACTCTCAGCAACAGCATCCTGCTAAAACAATCTAATTTCTAATTTCCCATGCATATCCTATTTCCTCAATCAAATTCTCTTACTTTCCAAACATTCATGTTTTCTTTCTCTGTCTGGTTTCTCCTCATTGATTCCATTTATTCAGATCTCTACTCTTTTTAATAAATCTTCACTTACATGAAAAATAATGTCTCTAAGCCTCTCTTCTTTATCTGATATCTTTAGTCTGGAAGAAAGAATAATGATTTAGAATAACATTTGCAACAAGGGAGAAAAAGTAGTCAATTGGTCACACTAATCAACGTTACATTTAAATTTCTCTAAATCCATACTTTGATTTAGTCAGCAAAGGAAAAAGCAGCAAAAACATGTTGTCCTTCCTCCCCAAACTTACCTTGGATATTGGGGATATTCAGAACCTATGTTTCACACCTTACACTTACCTACATTATGGAAAAGCAACAAATTGCAAAACTCAGGAGTAACCAATATAATCAAGACAAGGAAAGTAAAATGAAAGGGATATTCATATTGTTAGCACATCCTTCAACATGCAGAAACAGGCCAAATAAAAATGCCCGAGCCTTTTCCCACAGGCACAGCACATATTATCTAGTCAGTCACATCAGTAAGACCTAATGACTACACACTCTTTCCCTTCCCAAGCCCCATCCCAATGCCAATGTGCAGCGTCCCTAGTTTACTAGGGAGGAAACCAACATGCAACATGATTAAAGAATTGCTAAACATCATCATATATGGCAAAGTCAATCTGGAACCAAACACAATTTTTTTTTCAATTCCTTTAACCCCCTCTTACTTTGCAATACTTCTCCCTTGTGTACTTTTACATCAATTACTGTGAGGAAAATGTAGGGGTTTATTCCTCCATGAAATACACAGAATCTTAGAGAGAAAACAAAGGAGTTACTACAAAATCTATATAGCACAAACTGCCTACCTCCATCCTTGCAAGCAAGCACAGTTTTCTGAGGTTCTCCACCCCCGAGGAAGATGTGGAAAACAGGACTTCACCTCAAGGGTAAACCCTGAATTGTTTCAGCTAATCCTGGAGATCCAAATCTCCTTAGAATTGGTTTAAAAATGGGCATGTGTCTCAGTCAGGGTTTAACCAGGAATATGTAAATTCCACAAGTATTTGAAATAAAGGTAATTCACTGCAGGGAATTTTCCATAAAAAAAGTGATGAAAGACTCAAGAAACCAGATGGAGAATGGAAAAGAAACCAAGCCACTACCACTTCTCAGCTGGAAGGACCAAGGGAGTGGGAAGAGTAACCAAAGCTCAGTGACCTGCATCATCTGCAGAATCGAGAAGCACTGAACCAGTCCAGCAGCACTTGGGGTAACGGAGGAGATGAGGAGCTGCTGGAGATGCAGCCTGAGGGAAAACTTAGGAGGAGAAATGCCCTGGCTTCTCCCCCACCTCCACCCCCACCTTTTATTCTCAGACTGAAGCTTCCATTTAGCCAAACCCAGCCCGAAACCAGTTGTCCTGGAAGCCTGTGAGACAGCTTACAGAAATCAAGCCTTCCTGAGGTAAGGTGTCAAGTAGGGGAGAGATGAGGAATCAGTCTGAGAGCAAACAGGCTAAAGGCTGGCATGGAACGTGACCCATTCTCTTCAATGAAAGAAAGTCTACTGGGTACCTGCACCAAAGATTTCCTCCATCGAAAAAAATCATGCAGGAAGAGATCACTTCTTTTTCTAATGCATCTTGTTATTCTGTAACGATGCCTAGAACTGCTACAGCCAACTCGTGACCATGAGGGGAACTAGTAAAGACAGAAAGGAGGGCAGAGAAGATTGTTGGAGAGAACTCACATCCTTAAGGTTATTTAATCAATGAATGAATGAATTCTTAAACTATTCTACTTTAATATTTTCTGGTTTGTGGATTTTGTTTTTTCTTAATAGTAAGTCATTTGAAGTTGTTTTTTCTGGTTCTTACAGCCAAAAGCAACTTAAGTGATGGAGTCTGCCTTCTACTATTCCCTATTCAAATCCCCGACAAATGCCTCAAGTAGCATTTTCGTATTATTAATAAATAAAGCAATAAAAAGAAGTGCATACTTTTGAAGCAAGATATCAAAATCAAAGAAAAATCAAAGTTCTGAGTCAACAAACCTGGTTGATTTGCATACATGAAATTGAGCAAATGGTTTGCCTTTTTCTATTACATTAATTTTTAATGTTGTTGACTGAACTATCATATGCTTTGACAGAGGGTGGACATAGCCACAGGCAGTGATTTGGGATAATCACAATGTGGAAAACGTCAGTGTATGGAGAAAGTACCCATTCAAACAGGAACACCAACACTTTAATTTTTGGTTTAATCTGTTTTCATTTACCCCTTACTGAGATACGTTCTGAGGAAGAGTAACCTAGGAGAGGCATTTATTGTTCTGTATCAAAGATACACATTGTGCTTTTAAAAATATTATATTCCTGTATATGTGTCTTAGAGTTTTATACATCAGTGGATATTTTATTAACATATCCATCAAAATTGTTGTGAAGGAAGAAAGTCAACTATATTTTTCAAGACTTAAAGATAATGCCTCCAAATATAAGGGCAAATCTTTCATGACCTGAGATTTGGCAGTGGATTCTTAGATACAACAAGAAAAGCATAAGCAACAGAAAAACAATATATAGATTTGATTTCATCAAAATTAAAAGCTTTTGTACATGAAAGGAAATTATCAAGAAAGTGAAAAGACAAGGTACAGAATAGGAGAAAATAATTTCAAACCATAAATCAGATAACGGTTTAATATCTGAAATATATAAAGAACTCCTAGAACTCAACAACAAAAAGATGAACAACCCAAATTAAAATGGACAAAGTCATACAAATAGCCAATAAACACATGAAAAAATGCTCACCACCATTAGCTATTAGAGAAATGTACACGAAAACCACAATGAGATAATGTTTCACACCCACAATGAGGGCTATTACTAAAAAAACAAATAACAAACTTGGGAGAGGATATTGAGAAACTGGAACTCTAGTACATTGTTGCTGGGAGTATAAAATGGTGAAGCTACTTTGGAAAGCAATAAGTTAAATATATAATTTCCATGTGACATTGCAATCCTACTTATAGGTATATACCCAAAGAGAGTGAAAATAGGATAGCAAATAGATACTTGTATACCAATATGTATAGCAACATTATTCACAATAACTGAGAGATGGAAACAACTCAAATGTCCATCAACAAATGAATGGATAAACAAAAGTTGGTACATACACAAAATGGAAAATTATCCAGCCACAAGAAAGAATGAAGTTAGAGACATGCTGCAATATGGAAGAACTTTGAAAACATTATGCTCAGTGAAATAAGCAAGGCACGTGATGTGGTACAATGAAAATCTTGGCTGGTCTTTGTCCTCAGTTCCTGGAGAAGCAACCTCTGCATCTTTGAAATTTTCTGTGATAGAGTGCCTTTTGTTCCTCGTATGCTAATGAGATGACAGGGAGGTGCCTTCCACATCTGCAGTCTTAGGATAGGTGTTGGCCCCACCAGAAAGACCAACCATGTGATTAGGGGGTTGGGACTTTGAGCCAGGTCATTTCAGCCCACTTTCCCAATCTCTGGGAGGGGACAGGCTGCACATTGAGTTCACCTACACAGACATTAATTCTATCAATCATGCCTATGTAATGAGATCCCATATAAACTCAAGGCACTCAAAGCTCCAAAGAGTTCCCATGATTGAGAAAATACATCATTGCTGTGCCAGGAGGGTGACATGTTTCGAGGGCACATGGAGAGGACAGGGAAGCTTGCATTTGAGATGTCCCCAGACTTCACCTGATGCATGTCTTTTGGCTTCTTATTTGGATCATTTTACTATAATAAAGCTATAGTTGTAAGTACAGCACTTTAAATGAGTTCTGTGAATTGTTCTAGTGAATTATTGAACCTGAGGGGGTAGTGGAAACCCCCAAATTCGTAGCCAGTTGGTCAGAAGTGCAGGTGACCTGTGCCCCTGACCTTGCGACTGGAGCCTGAAGGGCAATCTTGTAGAGGATTCCCCTTAATTTCTGGGGTGTGGCCTAACTCTGGGTGGAATCAGAATTGAATTGGATTGAATTAACTGCAGTCTTTGCAGGTGCTGAATGAAGTTTCTGATACCAATACAGTTACTGTTTGAAGCTTTATGTTGGAAGTAAGAGAAGTTTTTGATACCCTATTCACATAAGGAGAAAAATTTTAAGAACTTATAAGTCACTTAAAGAAATGACTAGAAATGGCAAATTCACAGAGAAGATGGAAAAGCAGAATAAAGGTGGGGGAGGGGAAGGAGAAGAGGAAGTATTCTTTTATAAAAAAGATAATGCCTCCAGTGTGTGCAAAGGTAAGATAAAGTGGTTAAGGACTCAGATACTGAAGTGAGGTCAACTTAAACTCAAAACCTAAGTTTGTGCTGAATGGGTATGTGAACTTGCATTAATTTCAGAATCTTTGAAGGCTCCTGTGGGAACCCCGGGTCCCCAAGTATCTTGAAGACTGCATGCAGCAATTTGTTTGACCTAGGACAGTTAATGTTCGACCTATTTCTCCTTGTAAAATCAGGCCTCCGTGTTAAATGTAATCTATAGCTACCACCTCCCTGAGACTCCTTGAGACACTGTTATCTACAAGATAATCTATAATCTTCCCCTCCTCCCTGTTGATTACAATCAATCCCTCCCTATGTTGCAAGCCTGCCTTACGCTCTCACACCCATTGGAATGTGGCGCCCTTATAACCAGCTTATTCAGCACCACCCCCCCACACACACACAAAGTGCAGACTATTTCCATGTTGAGCTCTGAAATCGCCGCCATCCAGAGCAGCTCCTGAATCCACCCAGAGAAGCTCTTGAATTCAAGGCAACATGACTCGACTTCCACCTTGTCATAAGCCCCATAATAAAGGCTCACGTCTCAGAACATGCCTGGTGCTTTCTTTAGTCCTTTGGCTACAAAAGCCCTCTTGGGCCATGACAGCTCCCTTCACAGGGAGAAAATTGTGCTACTTCTCACCCTAGATTTTTGAGAAAATTAAATGATGCAATGTATATAAAATGCTTAGCACCATGTCTGGCATTTACTACGAGCTTAATAAGTGTTAGTGTCATCTCTAGGTCATCTTGACCTACACGTAATTCACCTCAGAAAGCTGCCCTGTCCCACCTTCCTACTCAGGTTAGAAGTAATTGTTAATAGAACCATATTCATCTGTAATAGCACAGAAAAATGATACTTAAAAAATATCTATTCTCCCATGAGACTATAAACTTTGTGAATCCAGGGAGCATAGCTCAGAATTTTATCACCAGAACTTAGTAGAGGGCCTGTCACACATTAGGTTTATAATTGAATATTTGCTGAATGAATAAGTATTGCTATTCTTGTATTTTGCCTTTTTTCTGCATTTCCACCTTTCAGTCAAGTTTATATGTGGGGTTGAAGATTGCCTACTACTACCCCAGAGCAAAGCAACTTGGGTTGAGAAGTTACAAAATTGGAGGAACTGTTTTTTTTAACACATTAACATCAAACTTATTTAAAACTTTCCCTGTTGAAATCTAGACATTTTCATTGTCTTTAAGGCTTTGTCACCTACACAATTTTTTGGAAATAGTTTGTATTCACTTCCACAATATTTTCTACCAAGAAGAAAGGCATCTGGGAAATTTAATCCTAAAATAATAACCACAACTTAAAACTTTATAGAAAACTATGGAAGAGAAGAAAGTAAAAGGAAAGGAAGATGAAAAGAAGTGTGACAGTAAACAGACAGAGACTGATGGGAATTAGTTTTGGCTTCTGTAAGCACACTGTTGGCTGAATTATAATAACCAGGTCAAAAGACTCAAAATATTTTAAAAGTTTCTTTAACTCCTCAGAATCATTTTTTATCATTTGATGTTTTTCTCAATACTGAAAAGAGTCATTAGAGAAGTTAACTCTGGGTTCTAAATTGTCCTTAATAAAAGAGCTGGTTAATACACACAAACACACCAGAAACAAAAGGAGGCCACACATATTGAAAAACAAATGTTCAAGAGAGTTCTATAATCCACTAAAAATTTTATCTTGCCTTCCTCATTTGGTCATCACGTATCTGATGAAAGTGAATACCTGTGTTTTGAATAATATCGCTTTAATTATGCATTAAGATTTCAAGTTTCAACTCTATTAGCAATTCCTCTTGTTTATTTCCATTAATATTTGAAAACACAGTCCTCAAGATCACTTTTATTATCCATAGAACATAATCAGAGTATTGCAGCTTCTCCTCCTTCTATGCTCAATTACAGTGTCTTAACCACCATCACCCCCAAACCCAACTCACAGGAGATTAGCCCTGTGGGAACCCAGGGTGGGAGACTCTCTCCCTTAATAATATAAAACCAACTGCATGCAGCAGCTTGTGTGGTTTGGACAGTAGATATCAATTATCTGGTCTCTCTCAAAAGGAGGTAATGTGCAGATGGTCATTCACCCTCCTATCTGCCGGTTCCTGGAACCAAGATTTTTATCCTAAGTTAAAGTATTGTATACTCCCTTCTTAGTATGTGGTTAATCTATATGTCACACACACACACACACACACACACACATACATACCCTTTACCTCAAATCCAATAGAATGCCTTTGTCCCAGGCCCCTATAATTGGCCCTGTAGGTTTCTGCCTAAGTGTGGAGTGCTAGAAAGAATCTCTGAACTGCCATCAGTACTGCTATCCCCATTGTCTCAGTAAACTCTGTGTCTCAGCCTGCCCCTGGTGCGTTCTTTAGTCTCAAGGCTGTGCTGACTGCTTTCTCTAAGGCCTTGCAAACAGGTCAAACAAGCTCTATACCCACAGAGATGGTGGCTCAAAGAGAGGATTAAGGAGTCCTAGTGAAAAACTGGTATGCTGCACCTAGATGAATTTGTTTCTGCAACGGGGTTGACTTTATCCCATGATTCTGATTAATGGTTCTCTAGTAATCAACTCACTAGTTTATTCACCTATCCCATTCTCTAATCTAGTCCTTTGAAGTCCAGGGCCTGCTTAGCTTTCATTCTTGATGTTCAGAAATCTACCCATTAATTGGCCATTCTCACCACTGTCCCTCAAGAATCAGTAACAAATTCCCCAGAATGCTTCTGAGAACAAAATGAGTTATTTTCTCCTCTCTGAAAATCTAGGCATTAACCTATATCCACAATTATGACCCTTCTACATTCTCCAGTGCTTCTAAAAAAATTCACCCAAGATGTCCTGTAAGCACAGCTCTAAACATTCCTTTAAGATCTATACAATATCAATAACCATTGAAAAAGTGAAAAGCCGGTGGGGATGGTGACTGCTCTAGAACACATTCCCACACAAACCCAAACGTCCCTGCCTGTCATAACTGTCCAGCTTCTTTTATCAAGGCTTGAAGTGATACATTTCTGTAAATTTCTAAAGAAAGATAAAATGATTGATATTTATGAATTTACTTCCCAGAGAAGAATGAGTGTTTTTGTTTGTTTGTTTGTTTTTGTTATTCATTAAGTTTTGATAGAACAACCGAAATCATTAATACAAGATAGCATAAGAACAGCATTTTAAGAACATGCTTACAGTCAAATGAAATTGGGAATATTAACATGCTGCAGCAAGGGAAAGCACACACAAGGAGGAACCACGGGATGTCTCAGAAAGGTGGAATTCAGTGGGCTTGATTAAAGGGTGTGGGCTATGCTGAATTATTTTGAGGGGCTAGGGAAATAGGGGACCAGTTCATGATGTGGTCTCGGATTAGAAAATGGAGATGTCAGCAACCCTTTGTTCAGTAGGCAGTTTTCAGCCAGAGTGTGCCCTCACATCGTTTATGTGACTTTGGCCATGTCCTGTTTGGATTTTTTTTTTTTTTAAGATTTTTTTAAGGAACATCATAACCTGACTAGAGGGGTACCCACTGTCTTATTTCTCTGGAAAATACAAAGTCAAGGTACATGTGGATTATTGTATCCAAAAAAACCTTACTTGAAGCTCTGTACCTGTTTGGAAAATAGAAGCTACGTTTCTTTGTCAAAGTGATCCAAGTGGCTAAGATCCTTCAGACAGGAGCCAGGTGTTCCATTCTCCTAAGCTTGATTTTAAACAGTAACATTTCTCATCATCTATGCCTTTTGAGACAAGGTGTGGTGACTTGGAGCTGTATATACCCCAGAAAAACTAGTTCTTAAATTTATTCCATTCCTGTGGGGGTGAATCCATTGTAAGTAGGACCTTTTGATAAGGTTACTTCAGTTAAGTTGTGGCCCAACTGAATTATGATGGGTCTTAATTCTATTACTGGAGTCCTTTATAAGCAGAATGAAATTCAGACACATGGAGAAAGAAAGCCTTGAGAAGAAGCCAGAAGTCAATGGAACCCAGAGGAGCCAGGAGAGACCGCCATGTGCATTGCCATGTGACAGAAAAGCCAAGGACCAAGGATGTCCAGCAGCCAGCCCCAGAAGGTCACAGTCTTTTGGGAGAAAGGTAGCTTTGATGATGCCTTGAGTTTGGACTTCTTCTAGCCTCAAAAGCTATTGTTTTAAGCCAACCCACTGCATGGTATTTGTTTGAGCAGCCAGGAAACTAAAACACAAGGTTTCATAGCACTTAATGCACTTAATGTTAATTAACAAAAGCAATGTTTTACAAGTTCATCAATATAATTTTTTTTTATTTTATAAGGCTTACTTTTATAAAGAAAGAAATTGCTTTTTTTTACAGTCATAATTTTTAGTAAGGAAGTAGCCAAGTAAAAATGATCTCATTCAGAAAACACTGGGATTTGCTTCATTAAATATCATAATCTTACTATACATAAAAGTTTCTAAATCTTTCAAAATTATCACTACTTAGTAAATGTCTACCATTTTTACTTAAAGGATAAAATTCACTTAAAATGTTTTTATGCAAAGTTTTTATATTTCTGGATTTTCTCTTAATGCTCAATAACACAAGTAGTATTACAATCATTGCTCATTTCTCATAAAATTTATAAAATATTCATTTTCATGGGTAAACTGGCAAGAACCAGGGGCTTTCCATTTGTATCTAAATGCAATTTCATTATCTTCCTAAATATACGCTGGAAAAAGAAAAAGTTTTCTGCATTTTAACATGGTGAAGAACATTGTGTTTCTTGAATGTAATGGAAATACATTAAGTCTTGACTATGGGCCTGTCAATATGTAAAGCCTCTCGATATGAAAATGAGCAATAACCCTTCCTCTCTTTCAGTGTTTTCTGATATTTCTAAAACAAAATTTGATTTCCAAATTCAGCAAAAATTATAATTGAATATTAGACTTTCTTAAAGCATTTTACTTAGGGGACACTGAGAGTATACACCCATCTAATAATATAAAATCTTAACGCCAGTTCCTTGCCAACACAGAAGACTGTCCTACAGTAAATATCTACATTACTTGGCAAGATGCTGAGACTTTAAAATACATCTTGTCTTAGAAATCACAAGACCATTAATCTTTGTGGTGTCATTGAATTGTCCCTATCAGATTCACTAATGATGTTGACAATAGAATAATCTGCTTGACAAAGAAAAAATAAGTAAAGATTCTGGCTTTCCAAAAAATAGAGTCAGTTATGGATTATACAGGGAATTACCTTCTGTTACAGATGCACCTAGGAAAGGAAGAGTAATTCATGTGTTGGTAGGTCTTCTTTTCACATTTATCACTGATCATTACTTATTATACAATATGAATTTTTAAAAGAACATGTTTCAACAGTCACTCAGTATGCTGCAAAAAGTATGGCAGAGAAAAAGGGAATTAATATTTATTTACAAATCTATTATTTGGGAAAAGATAACATATTTTTCTTTTCTTTTTCATTTTTCATGAGTTCTTTCACCCATAAGTTGTTCACCCTTGAAAACACTTGGTCTTTGAGCAGAACCCTCTTATCAACACCTAGTTACCAAGGGAAGGAGACTCAACAAATGTAATAGAAAGGCTTGTGGACACTTTATCTCCTGTGTTACTGATTATTCTTTCTTCTCCAATACTTTGCCTCCCACATCTCATATTTTTGCATCCACTATCGTTCGGTCCACTATAAGACTAATTTTCAACTTTTAAATATTATATTTTGCCTCTACTCTAAATTTCCTAAATCAGGTAGGCTATTCATGGATAATTTTTATTTTGGGCCAATGGCAGAAGGCTACACATCTCTGCTTTCAGTTTATTACAGATGCAACCATATCCAAAATCCAGTCAATTTGCAACCTCTTCCTTGCTAACATCCTGATCTAGGCCAACATTAACTTTTCTCAACATGTGGCAATAGTTCTCTAACATGCATGCTTGCTTCACTTCTCAGCATAGTACCCAGAGGACCCTTTTAAAATTTAGGACAGATTATTGCACTTTCTTGCTCAACATCCTACATTCATTGCTCACAGTTTACTTAAAGTAAAATCCGAAATCTACAAGTCCCTTTGTTATTTGGTTCCTTTTTCATCTCTGACTGCCACTCCTACTGGTCTCCACTCACACACTCAGCTCCAGCCACCTGGCCTCTGTTCCTTGAGAAAGTCAGGCTACTCCTTCCTTAAGACCACCACCCTAGCTGGTTCTTCTGCCCAGAGCATTCTTCATCCTGAGCTGTTATACACTGCTGGGCCTCCAAGTCTTTTTTCAAATCTTACCTCTAAAGGAAGCCTATCTTAATCATTCCATTTAATACTTATACAGCATCTCTTCTGAGCAGCATGCAGCTGAGGTGTTATTTTTGTTTTGTTTTGTTTTGTTTTTTGTTTTTTTTTAAATCCAGTCTGGCAATCTTAGCCTTTTACTTGGAGTTTTTAGACCATTTGCATTTTAGGTCATTACTGATAATACGAAAGGTACTATGTACCATATTACTATTCATTTTCAATTTCATACACTGGTTCTTTGTTTTTTTTTTCTTTCCCTTTTAACTTCTTGTTTGGTTTATCACATATTTTAGTTATTCTGCATTGTATCTATTAAATTAGTCGTCTTTTGTTTACTATATCTTTCCCAAGAGATTACAACATGTATCCCTAACTTATTATACTAGAAGACAAATCATTATCTTTAAAAGTTCACTGATAACTCTCAAACTTTGGAAGAGTTTTATTCCATTTACCCCTCTCCCACCTTTGTGTTACATAATCTACATTTAAATCCCACAAGATAAAATTTTTGTTTTAAAAAATCAATGTTCTTTGATATTTATCTACATAATTATTCTTTCCATTGTTCTTCATTATCTCTTCATTTCCTAATTTTGTCATCTAGAATTATCCCACTTCTTTTAGAATTTATCTTAATGTAGGTCAGTTTGGGACTAATTCTCTAATTTTTTCATTTTTCTGAAAATGTGTCTATTTCTCCTTTACTTTAAAGTTTGATCTAGGTCTATGAAATCAAGGTTACTAAACCCACCCCCTAGCACTTTAAATACATCATTCCATTGTCATCTGGCTCATCATTTTTGTTGAAAAGTGCATCTCCAGACTTTTTTTTATTGTTATTCCTTTCAGGGTAATGTGTCCACCAACCTTCCATTCCCAGCCCTTGCTGCTTTAATTGTTTTTCCCTTTCTTTTTTGTTTCCACCATATTTACTACAGTATGTCTAGGTGTGATTCCCTTTCAATTTATCTTGATTGGGGTTCACATAGCTTCATGAATCTGAATCTGTGGGCTGTTGGTTTTCTTCAGTTTTAGAAAATTCCCACCATTATCCTTTCAATTATTCCTTCTTCCACATTCTCTTTCTCTACTCCTCTGAAACCCCAATTACAACATTTTGAACATTTTGAATATGTCCCATACATACCTCTTGCTATTTTCTAAGTTTCCAAATCTGTTTCCTCTCTGAAATTCAGTTTGGATGTTTTTTATTGACCTATCTTTCAGTTCACTAATCTCATTTATTATGTCTCAGCAGCTGTTAAACTGTTATTTGTTTTGGGTGTTGCAATTTTTAGTTTTAGAATTTCTACATATTCCTTTTACAGATTCCAATTTTCTGGTGAAATTATTCATCTTCTCAGCTCTTTTCTATATTTTTCCTCTATTTTCTTAGGTATATTTACAATAGGTATTTTAAAGTATTTTTCTGCCAACTCCAATATCTGGTGTGTCTGTGGGACACAAATTTTCATTGTTTGTTTTTTCTCTTGGGCTTTTGTCACCTGGTCCTATCTCTTGAAGCAGAAATTTTTAATTAAGTGCCATACACTGTGTACAAATACATATATATATACACACTAACACTGTATACAAATATATATTTATAGAAGCTCTAGATGCTATTATATTATTGTCACTATTGAAGTTTCCTTGAAGTTAGAAACTACTTTTCTCCCTTTAAAACCATTTTACTATGATGTGGTGTAGAGGTTGAAGATTTAGAATTGTTTTCCAATTATAATTAAACTGCATATTTAAAAGACAAATCCAAGCCTAACCCAGTGTTGTTGAGAAAAGAAGGCGGCACAGGAAAACGTTTATCTCAAAAATTTTAAACAGACATTTCAAAACATTTACTTAATATGGAATGATGGTAAACCTTTGGGTTTGATAAAAAACTACATTTACTTCAATATTATTGAGTACCCGTGTAGACAGCATCAGTGAGGAGATGTGAAGAAAGTTTAGATACCTTATGTTTTTATACAGGGGGAATTTTTTAAGAAGTAGTGCAATGTGATATAAAAATAACAGACTTGAGAGAGCTATCTAATTCTGAAAGCTTTAACACACTTTGTTAGGGATTGAATCATGTCCCCAACAAAAGGCATGTTCAGGTCCCAGCCCCTGGTCCTGGGGGTTTGAACCCATTTGTAAACAGGACCTTTGAAGATGTTATTAGTTATGGTGTGCCCAACTGAAAGGGGTGGGCTTTAACCTAGTAGGGATGAAGACCTTATAAGCAAAGGAAATTGGACAGAGAAGGAGAAGTCATTGGATGCAAATGAAGCTGGAAGTCAATGGAAACCAGAAGAGAAAGGAGAAGATGCTGTCATGTGCATTGCCATGTGACAAAAAAAGCCAAGGAACCCCAAAGATTGCCAACCAGCCAGAAGATACCAACCCTGGGAAAAGAAAGTCTTTTAGCCTCTGAAACCATGAGCCAATAATTTCTGTTGTTAAGCTGAGGCATTATATGGTATTTGTTTTAGCAATGAAGAAACTAAGGCATATGTGTATCTCTGAAATTTTGCTTCTTACTTTCATCCATAAAATAGAGATAATATTTTCCCCACAGTGTTGTTCTGAGGATCAAACATTATTGTGTCTAGCACAGAAGGGGAATAAGTACATAACTGTATCTAAGAACATTGTTTGTGTTTTACTATTTGATTTGCATGTGGAATCCTAAAGATGTGCTATTCTACAATTCCAAACAGGGAGATTGGAAGCATCCTTATATAAAACTGAGTCCTCTCTCATATCCATCTCCATGTGTAAGATGTAAGATTGGAATATATAAATACAACATTTATGCCTGAATTTCTAACATTACCTACTAGAATAACATCCTTTTAAAAATATTTTCCTGTAAAATTGTTAGTCCTGTCTTCATCATTCTTATGGCATAAAAATTGAGAACTTAAAAGTAAGAAGGACACCAGAGCAAATTATTATTACTGGAGAATCACTGGTGGCCAACTACAGGTGCACCTATCCTGCGATTATTTCTAGAACACCAAAGAGCTTCTTTATTTTTAGTTTCAAGAACTGCATGAACTGACCTTTCCATTCCCCTTCTTTGCTTCTGGAATTGCCCTGCAACCCAATGTACTCTCATTCTAGACTTAGTGCAAAATAGTTTAAGTCCTTCCTTTATCTCATTTTCTCTAAGCATCACACATTTCTATTTTTTCTACAAAGATTTTTTTGCTAGTAACTGCAGTATAAATTAACATATTGCCAAATACATCAGCGAATTCAAAGAAAACTTAAAAGTCATTAATATTAACCATCTATTGCTGATCTTTCTTGAAATATAAATAAGATTAAGCTTGATAGTAGTTAGCTTTCTTTGCCAAGTGGGAGAGATCCCTGTCAAATCCATCAATTCTGATGGGCAATGGGGATAACCAGTCCAAAGAACATTCAGTTACATCAGAAGAAATTCTTGTTCCAAAAACAGGAAAATAAAATCACATTATTCCTTCTCATTCACAACCTAAGAAATTTGGCATATTTTATTTTAACGTTCTCTCATTGTTGATATTTTGCAAGAAGAAGCCTTCATTTTGGCAAAGAGAGAAATTCATCTTGTGCCCTGGAGGGCACTCACACACAAAGAAATAGAAGTGGAATTGTTAGTCTCTCTGATAATTATAATCAAGTCCATAAAATAATTTGGTTAAAAAGGTCTTTAACAATATTACAGAGATTGTTTTATTTGTACACTTGACAAATAATGAGAGAAAATCAATTAGGTTTTAATTGACCTGTCTTCTTCATGATGCCTTGTAGAACAGAAACAATGATTTATTCAATAATGACCCAAGTATGTCTACAACTGCTGCTCTTACAGGCCAGTCACAAATCTGTTGCTAACTGCTCTAACTACTCTCAAACATTAATGAATATACAAATACAATCATTGAATTGCATTCCATAAGTACCCTTCTGGCCTGAAATTTGCAACACTGATAAGTTAATATACAAATGTGATGAGGTACCAATTTTATATGATACAAGTGAAAACAAATTAAAGCAGGCTTCCTGCTGCTCAGGAATTATTGAGAATTATTTATAAGGAAGTAAATGACTTCATAAGTTCTCTAGTACCTTGTTTTCTTGCTGAGAAAATGATTGAACTGTTATTACTACACGTATTCTGACAGTCAATACTTCTTTAAACTAAAATTCAGCATATGTATTCTATAGATTAAATAACCAGCTCCTATTTCACATAATTAGAATCAGTATAATGTCATACATGTTCTCTGATAGACCTATCAGTAATGTCTTTTCTTGAAAGACACTATTGATTTTAGCTACTAAATTTCTGGCAAGTTTAAACATATAGTTTCCTAGTCAGCCAGACCATATTTGCATTCCACTTACTTCATTAAGTAATATTTCATGTCAAAATGCCTGGACAATTCCCCAAGAGGAGAAAGGAAACTATTTTGTATAATATAGATAAGTTGTCTCGATAACAATTTATAACTTTTAAAATATTTGTGTTAGTTTCATAAGATGTTATAGACTATATTACTATATATGCTACAATTTTCTTGAGGACTCTGATTGTAAATGTCCTCACAGACCACTCAAGCTTCCCAAAATACAAATTTTCAGCACCCAAACTTCTTTTCCGAGAATTATTATAATAGTCAGAAGTAGGAAAAAAGAAAAAAAACTTTCTTAGATAATGTGACCAAATATTGTGTTGAAATATATATATATCATATTAATTAAAGTATACCTAACAGGTAATTTCAGCATTAAATTTTAATATATTTAAAACAACTCATAAAATTGTGAAAACATTCTTGACAACTTTGTAGAAACTTACCAAGTAGTCATAAAACTCTCATTAGACCTTTTAAATAAGTTTTATTCAGGAGTCATCCTTGTTTTCTCGCTCAATAGCCCTCACCTAATTCAAAATAAGTAGTTTGGGACTGAAAATCAAAGTAAGCAAGGAAATCTTAGGATCACTGGAATCTATGGGGTAATCATTCCCACTTTCTTAAAACAAATGGTCCTTTTTTTTTAAAAAAAAAAAAAAAGAAAACAAGGAGAACAGCATAGAAATGACTAGCTCTTTTGCTTAAATCCAGCACAAGGTGATTAGAATTTATTATGCTCCACCATGAAAGAACTGGATAGGAGAGAATTAGGCTAAGGAGGATAGCAGTAACTGTTCTCACTGATGTATGCATACAGTGAGAGTGAACAGGCAAATACATTTTAGATCAAGATAGAATATAATTCAATAGGGAGTTGGGAGATTTTAAGTCAAATAAAAACTTTCAGAAATTATTACTATAAAGTTTTACTGTAAGACATAAAGCAAAACCTGAATTGAGAGAACTGTAAAATTTATGGGTAGGTACACTTAATATATGTAAGAAGTACATCCTTCCCAAATTGATACATAAACTTAAAGCAATTTTGATTAAAATCTAAATTTTATTTACTCAAGAAAACAGGGACACAAATATACTTATCTGAAAAGGTAGAATATCAAATTATGCTCATATTTAGTGGAATAAGAGATAAAAGTGTAACAATATTACTTAAGATACAAGTCAATATTAAGATACAATTCAATATTAGTTAAGATACAAAAAGTCAGTATTATTAAAAATACAACTAAAAGTAGATTGAAAAGATGGCAAAAGATAGGTGAGAGATATAATTGATTTAAAACTTCATCTATTCTAGCAAAAAACCCATAAAAAATGTTCAAATTCACTAAATCAAAAAATAGTATTATAAGCATTTTTTAATGACATGGCAGAAGAAACTATCAGAAAAATCAGCTAAAAATATTGTGGTACTCAGTTCTTTTCCAATATCCATTTCCCCTTATTTGTCAATAATAGAATCACAGATTTTTAGCTTAAAGGCTGCATTTTCCAACCTCCATTTCAGATGTGTGTGTGGCTACATGACTCCTTATCAGATATGTTGTAGCCAGTGAGATAAAACTAGAGGTGGGGAATGCAAATCACAGGGAATTTTCTTTTAGGAAAAAAAAAGGGGGGACATTGGCGGGGGGGGAATAAGTCCCTGTTTCGGTTTCCTAAAGCTGCCTGAATGTAATATACCAGAAATGGGTTGGCTTTTACAATGGGGATTTATTAGTTTACAAATTTACAGTTTTACAGTTCTATGGCCATGAAAATGTCCAGATTAAGGCATCAAGAGAAAGATACCTTCTCTGAAGAAAGGCTGCTGGCATCCAGGAGGTCCTCTGTCACATGGGAAGGCACATGGCTGGTGTCTGCCAGTCCTTCACTCCTGGGATTTGTTGCTTTCAGCTCCTGGTTTCAATGGCTTTCTCTCTCAGCCCATCCAGGGGCTCTTCCTCTAAGATCTCTCCCCAGGTGTTTCTCTCTGAGCTCTCTCTAGATGTCTCTCTCTATTTTTTTCTCACAGAAGACTCCAGTAAAGGATTAAGACCCACATAATTTGGGTGGTCACATCTCAATTGAAACAACCTAATTGAAATGTCCCACCCATAATAGATCTGCATACACAGGAATGGATTAAAAGAACATGGTCTTTTCTGGGTACAAATAGCTTCAAACCAGCACAGTCCCCTTCTTCTAACTCTTCTTTCTGCCTACTGGCAGGATTGTTTTACAATGGCTAGAGTCTGAAAAGCTCTGTAACCGTGAGTAGGAAGCCATATATTAAGAATAACAAAGAAATAAGCTAGAATAATAGATTATTATTCCTCTGATGGTCTTGGAGCTACTTTAGAGGCTCTGGGCTATTTCCCTCAAGTTTCCATTTTTAGGAGAGAGAAATAAAGTTGTTTTTATTAGTCACTATTTTGTAAAATTTTTCTGTACCTTGGAGAAAAAATAGCAATAATAATAATAATGGTTAAATGGAATTGACACCTGGAATAAATGAAGGAATTGAAATACATGGCATTAGCTTAGTGGAACTAGTTAAACCACAGGCTTCAAAGATATAAATTTTTGCAACACGGAATCCTAGGGACCTTGCTGTCTCATAAAATATTTGGTCACATTTTCACCAAATGCATGCTGAAAACACAGATCATATGACCATTTTAGCACTTGCATTTGAGAAGGTTTAGAAAAGTTTCTTAATGTTGTTTGCTTGTTATTTTTGCCACTTTTAGCAAAATTCTATGAGAGAGATGATCTTGATCTACAGCCAGCCAACACAAAAGTAGAAATGGAAGAAAATAAAGCTCTGTTAAGGGAAGCAATTTTTTAAGAATTATGTGATATAAGTTGATGGAGAAAACAATAATTTGATCCTTGGGAATTTGAAAACACAAAATGTGGCGCATTCAAAACTGAAGTAGTTAAAATCAATGGATACAGTTGCTCTCAAAACTCCCATAAAACCCATTATTTCAGATATCCAGTGTGCCGGTTTGAATGTAGTATGTACCCCAGAAAAAGCCATATTCGTTGATGCAATCTTGTGGGGCAGACATAATAGTGGGGATTAAGTTGGAACGTTTGGATTATGTTGTTTGCATGGAGATGCGCCCCACCCAACTGTAGATGATAACTGATGGGATATTTCCAAGGAGGCGTGGCCCCACCCATTCAGGGTGGGCCTTGATCAGTGGAGCCATGTAAACATGCTGACTTAAAGAGATGGAACTCAGTGCAGCTGGGAGTGACGTTTTGAAGAGGAGCAAGCTTCCTAGAGAGGAACGTCCTGGGAGAAAGCCATTTTGAAACCAGAACTTTGGAGCAGACACCAGCCATGTACCTTCCCAGCTGACAGAGGTTTTCCGGACACCATTGGCCATCCTCCAGTGAAGGTACCTGATTGCTTGGACACTTTATGCCCTTAAGACTGTAACTATGTAGCCAAATAAACCCCCTTTTTATAAAAGCCAATCTGTCTCTGGTGTTTTGCATTCCACAGCATTAGCAAACTAGAACATCCAGTATTAAGTTGTGATGAAGGAGAGAACTGGCCAATAATAGAACAGTCTGCAGGCTTAAAAACTGTGTCTTCACATGAACTTTGGCTCTTGTTTCTCGCATATGGAAATTCTCAAAAGTAAACCAGGACCAGAGATCCACTAAGGTTTTTGAGTGAACTGTGTGACCAAAATAATCCCACGTCTGGTTTTCAAAATCCTTTGACTTATCAATTCTCAGAACAATCCCCTGGATGCTAAACATTCTCAGTGGACAGAATGTCTTAATGCCCACTCAGGATGTTTCCCTGGAGGCAAACAATAAGGAAGAATCTTCCAAAGGGAATATTCTTTGACCGAGGAGGGCCATAGACAAGGAAGTTTTTCCAGAAAACAAAACAAGGGGCATTCAGGAAGTTAGCCCCATGCCTCCTGGGTTACCCTGGATAAGTCCTTACAGATACAAAGATGATTCTAGCTTTAACATTAGAACTACAAAGTTAGAAAGAAGGGGGAAGGGTGCAAAGAGATACAACAGTCAGAAGATGGGAGTGACAGAGAAGAGGAGAGAAAATTCTTCTTTTGCTTTGAATGTCTCCTTCTCTGTCAGCTATCACCCAAGAGGAATCTCAGACCAAAGGGTGTAGTAGGGACTAGATAGTGCTCCTACATAATGGCTAAACAACAGGAAAGAAGGAAGATGTTGCTGCAGTTCCTGGTTGGAAAAATGTTTACTAAGCAGTTAATATGAAACAGTTCATATAGAAACCAGTCACTGTCTTTAATCCTTTAAAAATATTAATCCTTATACAAAAATAACACATATAGAAATGCTAAATGCAGCCTACATACAAAAAAAATAAGTACTTAAGATGTCAAATAAATTTCAAATAGTGGAAGATTGTAATCTTAGTTAAAATTGATTACCTACCTAACCAAGAGATAAATGCATTATAAACTAATCACATTAATATCATAACAGCTATTTATTTGTATTTGTATCAAAACTGTTTTGCTTTTTTTGTAGCACTATCAAAAAAAAAAAAAAAAAAACAGAAAACAAAAAACTTGACAACGAATACCCAAATTAATGACTTAGTAGTCACAGGGGCAACCTAAAAGTGAAACTATTGATTAAATCTGGAAGATATTCATGATTAATTATGCTCCTAGAACACCAAACCTCATTCTATCTATCAATTATTTTCTATTTTATCCCAAAAGCTATGGAGTTTGAGGCTTTGGTCCCAGAAAATGTCCATTACATTTTCAATCCATGGTATTTTCATTTTACTTTAGAAATCAGGTTTTTAAAAAGATCTTAAGTGCTCTTTTGACCAGCATTTCATTACACTAATCCAATTTTGAACTAATTAAATTTTGTTTCAAAGTTCTTAATTTATTAAGTTGAAAAAAGTACTTGAAGCACAGGAATACTTTCCCCTTTTTTAGAATACAATGACCTCATACATTGCTTCTATGTTACTTCTAAGTACTTCTCACCTGCTATTTGTACAAGTAGGGCACCTTCACCTGTACAATTTAATGACACTCCAGAACAAGTCATGAGACACTATAGAAAAGTATTTCCTGATCTACTTTATTTATCTATTATGTCACCTACAACTTCTCTTTATGATGAGACACACCTAATAATTAATACTGGCAAATTTGCATGCAATTACAACCAATGACAGGTGGATGAAAGGCAGGGTAGAATTACTCAGCAAAAGATACTTGCCTAACTATCAGGGATGAATACATTGTGCATTTTCAATTCCAATCAATGAAAATGACTGAGCTGGCCTCAAGCAAAAGGGTGATGTTCAGCAAGACTTCAAGTAAGAATTCTTAAATTCAAAACAAGCCTGTCATATTGTATTTGAGAACTAAGACTTCACATTCCTTCATACTTGCACTTAATTTTCTTTTATCAAACAGCTTCATTCATGTTTAATTGGCATATAATACACTGAATGTATTTAAAGTGTTCAATTTAATATGTTTGGCATATATTCATACCCAAGAAATAATCAGCACAATTATGATAATGAATATATCCATCACCCAGAAAGTTTCTACATGCTGCTTTTTATTGCCCCTTCCCATTTCTCCATCTCTGTCTCCAAGCAACCAATGATTATACTCCATCAGTTTAGAATATTTACATTTTCCCAAATTTTATATAAATGGAAACTTACAGTATATTCTTTTTTTATGTCTGTTTTTTACTCAGTATAATTATTTTGATATTGATCCATATTGTAGAATGTATCAATAGTTCGTTGCTTTTTATTGAATAGATACGCCATCTGGTTTATCCATTCAACTGTTAATGGACATTTGGTTTGTTGCAAAAATTACAAATAGAGTTATTATGAACATTTTTGTACATGGCATTATATAAAATATGTAATAGCTGGATCATATAGTAGGTTGTATATTTTGCTACTTTTTTAAGTATACAGTATTGTGGATTTTATTATATTCACAATATTTTGTGACCATCACCATATATAATTCCAGAATATTCTCATCACTCCAAAATAAACTCCAAATCTATCAGAAGTCACACCCCATTCCCCCTCCTCCCAGCTCCTGGCAACTCCTCTTCAGCTTTCTGTCTCTAGATTTACCTAGTTTGAATATTTCGTATAAATGGAATCATACATTATGTGGCTTCTTTCATTTAACAAAATGTTTTCAAGGTCCATACACTTTGAAACTTGTATCAGCACTTCATTCCTTTTCATGACTGAGTAACATTCCATTGCAAGAATATAACATATTTTGTTAATCCATTTAGCAAATGATGAACATTTAGGTTGCTTCCACTTTTTGGTTATTATGGGTAATGTTGCTATGAACAGTCATGTACAAATGTTTTATGGACATATTTTTATACAAAAACTCTCTTGGGATATATACAATACACACACACACACACACACACATGCACACACAAACAAACACACACACACATTTTCCAAATGGTGGAATTTCTGGGTCATTTTGTAATTTTATGTTTAACTTTTGAGGAACTTTGAAACTATTTTCCTAAGTGGCCACAACATTTGACATTCTCACTAACAATACATAAGTGTTCCAACTTCTCCACATCCTCACCAATAATCATTATATCTCTTTTATACAATAGCAATCCTAGTAGGTATAAAGTGATGTCTCCTTGTGGTTTTGATTTGCATTTCCCTAATATGGTCATGTGTATATCTTCTTTGGACAAATGTCTGTTAAAATCCTTTGCCCATTTTTAAATTGAGTTATTTATCTTTATATTGCTGAGATGTAAGAGTTATTTATAGATTCTAGCTAATAGTCACTTATTTAATAAATGATTTGCAAACATTTTCTACCATTCTGTGATGTGCTTTTAACTTTTTGATCTTGTTGTTTGAAGCAAAAGAGTTTTAATTTTGAGGAAATCCAATTTATTTTTTTCTTTTGTTGTTTTACTTTTGGTGTCATATCTAAGAAACCATTGCCTAATCCAAGTTTACAAAACTTTATTTTTGTTTCCTTCTACAAGTTTTACTGTTTCAACTCTTATACTTAAGTCTTTGATTCATTTTCTGTTAATTTTGTGTATGGTGTGAGGCATGGGTTCAACTTCATTCTTCTGTGCGTGACATCAAGTTGTCCCCATGCCAATTGTTGACAAGACTCTTTTCCCTTCTCTTCCCCTTCTGGGACACCAATGAGTCTTAAATTTGGACATTTTATTTTATCGATCATATCCCTGAGATCCATTTCAATTTTTTTTTATTTTTTTCCCCATTCTTTCTTTTTTTCTTTCATTTTCTGTTCTGTGGTCCTCTAGGACACTGAGTCGTTGTTCAACTTCTTCTAATCTTGTATTGTGAGTATCCAGAGTCTTTTTAATTTGGCCAAAAGTTTCTTTTATTTCCATAAGATCTTCTATTTTTTTATTTACTCTTGCAATTTCTTCTTTATGCTCTTCTAGGGTCTTCTTTATGTCCTTTATATCCTGTGCCATGTTCTTCTTCATGTCCTTTATATCCTGTGCCATGCTCTCGTTCTTTGATTGTAGTCCTTTGATTAATTGTGCCAAGTACTGTGTCTCTTCTGATATTTTGATTTGGGTGTTTGGGATTGGGTTCTCCATAGTATCTGGTTTTATCATATGCTTTAAGATTTTCTGTTGTTGTTGGCCTCTTGGCATTTGCTTTGCTTGATAGGGTTCTTTCAAGTTGTAAAAAATACCAATCTAATTTTTCAGATCTACAACTTGGTGGTGTACACTTTCTCTAACTAACCAGCAGATGGTGTCTGCTAGTCACCTATTCCCCTCAAGTCAGTTCTCTTCAACTTTGTCTTTGTGGTGTGTGGGGAAATGATTCTTGTGGGGTTCAACTGGTGAACTTTGTTTGGGTGTGTTGTTGATGCTGTCTACCCTTTAATAATCAAACCTCCCAGGTGTTCCCGGAGATTCAAGGCTGTTGCAAGAGTCTAAGCCTTCATTTCAGTTTTGCCCCAGATTTTCTCTGCTGCTGACCCACAAGTCGCTGGCATTGATGTAGTGTCCCTGGGTTTTCCAAGCGGGCCCCCCTTCTCAGCTGTGATCTTCCAGGACCTCTGCTGAGGGAAGGCTGTGCTACGTCACAAGCGTGCACCATCCCTCAAGGGAAGCCTTGGACTGCCAGGCCATGCAGGGGTGCTCCCAGCCTGATGCAAAGATGGCTGAATGGGCCATCTCAACCCCCTCCCTTTTTGCACAGCTCCGCCTTCCCAGCTCCAGGACAACTAGCTGTGTATGCACCCAAGGTCACTGTCCACAGTCAATATTGTGGCGTGTGTGCAGTGCCATGGGATACACTCCCCATCACACTGGGTTTCCTGGCATGGCTCTGGGCTGTGGGTCCGGCCCCGGGCAGGAGTGTCTCCAGCCCACCAGGGAGCCGGCTGCAAGCAGCATGGTTTCTTTCTCCTTTTGGCTCTCCCCTCTGCCCCCCAACCCTGAAGGAATCAGCAGCGCTCTATCCTCCATGCCAGACACCGAGAGGTTAGCACAGCCTGCTCCTGCCGTGCTTCACTGTGTGTTTCTCACCATCATAACTGCAGCTGCTCCTGGGTTTTTTTTTTTTTCTTTTTAAAAGAATTAGTCCATCTCCAAATGCCAACCCCCAGTTTCCCCACACCGTAGCATGGCCGCGGGACTTTCAGCTGACTTACTCACTTGTTTCAGAATGCAGACTCCTGGTTTCACTAAATGCACGGTCCCTGTGATTTTAGCAGTCCTTGTCCAGCTGGTGCATCGCTGAAACTGGTGTTCTGGGTCACTTTCTGGTTTTTATCTAGTATTTTTCATGGAGGTGATTTTTTGCCATGTCTCACCTAGCTGCCATCTTAGGTTCTCCCTTTTACTATATATTTTTGAATATTTTTTAGCAATTGCCCTGAGGATTGACATTTTAACTTACAACAATCTAATTTGTATTAATGCCAACTTTCAATAGTATACAAAATCTTTACTTCTATATAGCACCATTCCTTTGTCTCTTCTTTGTGCTTCTGTTGTCACACAAATTACATTTTTTATAAATTATATGACCTCAATACTGATTTGTAATTATTGCTTTATGCAGGCAAAAAATAAAATAAAATTATACAACCTTTACAAACTGCACCTTTACCACTGTTCACTATTTCTTCATATGGACTTCAGTTACTGTCTAATGTCCTCTCATTTCATCCTGAAGGACTTTCTGTAGTGTTTTTTGGAGGGCATGTGTACTACTGAAAAAGTCCCTCAGTTTTCGTTTACCTGGGAAGTCTTAATTGCTCCTTCACTTTGGAAAGATAGTTTTGTTGAGTGAGTTTTGAGTTAGGTCAAATAAAGACAAACTTTGCAAGGTGGATAATCCAAGGAACCACCAGAAATGTCTAGTAATGACAATTCTCTGAGGATGGAGCTACTGGTTTTCACTGTCATTTCAGGCTGTTAGTCTTTAAGGCTACCACAGATCTGGGAAGGTGGAAATGATGATATTGCAAGTTAAAACAACATAAAGCTTGCTAGTCTTATTGAGTCTCAGCTGTTTCTCTTGAACATAAATTCTCACAACCCTTTGCTTAATTTCCATAGTAATGGAAATATTGATTTTGACAATTTTTGCCAGTTTTCTATTGCATTAATAGAGAAGAGGATTTTTTAGGTCTTTATTCCCCTATTCCAGATTATATCACTCTGCATATTTTACTTGTGAAGAAACTGCCTAACTATTTCTGAAGTGGTTATGCCATTTTACATTCCCACCAGCAGTATATGAGAGTTCCACTTCCTCCCATCACTACCAAATGTGTAGCCAGTCTTTTTAAATTTAGCCATTCTAATGGTGTATAGACATACCTAATGATGTATGATGTTGAGTATTTTTTCATATACTTATTTTTCATTTGTATAGCTTCTTTGGTGAAGTGCTCAAATCTTTTGTCTTTTTAAAATTGTGTTGTTTATTTCTAGTTATTAAGTTTTGAGAGTTCTTGATGTATTCTGAATTCAAGTCCTCTGTCACATATATGATTAACAAGTATGTTTTTCCAGTTTTTGATTGGCCTTTTCATTCTCTTAACAGTGCCTTTCAAAGAGTGAAAGCTTTTAATTTTGATAAAGTTCAATTTATCAACTGTTGTTTTACGGGTCATAGTTTTGGTAATATATTCAGAAATCTTTGCTTGACCCATGATCATGAAGATATTCTCCTATGTGCTTTTCTAAAAATTCTATAGTTTTAGGTTTTACTTTCAGGTCTATATCCTTTTTGAGTAACTTTTTCTATTTGGTCAGAATTATGGGTAGTTCATTTTCTTTATATGTATATACTATTGGTCCAGCAATATTACTTGAATAGACTATACTTTCTTAAATTCCCTTTAAAGCCCTTGTTGAAAATCATTGTCCAAATACATATGTGTCTATTTCTTGATTTCTACATTGTTCTATTGATATATTTGTCTACCTTTTTGTATATACCATGTTGTCTTGATTAATGTATTTTTATGTCTTTAAATCAAGTAGTGTTAGTCTTCCAACATTGTTCTTTTATTAAAACTTTGAGAACTTTTTATTCTCATATGAATTTTAGAGTTTGTCAATTTTTACAAAAAAAAAAAAAAAACTTTTGGTATTTTGATTGGAATTGCATTAAATCTAGAGATCAATTTGGGAAGAATTGACATCTTAATAACAGTAAGCCAGCCCATGAACACAGTATATCTCTACATTAATTTAGATTTTCTTTAATTTCTCCAAATAATGTTTGTAGTTTTCAATGCAGTCTTTCACATTTTTATCATATTTATCCCTAATTATTTCATAATTTTAGTGCTACTATAAATGGTATTTTTACTTTCAATTTATGAATTATTTATTGCTAGTATGCAGAAATATGATTGAATTTGCGTATCTCCCTACTTCCTGCAAATATGCTAACTCACCTAATAGTAATAGTAGCTTTTTTGTAGATTCCCTCATATTTCCCTACCCAGATAGTTTAATTCATTTCCAATCAATCTAGATTCCTTTTCTTGGCCTATTACACTGGCTAGAACCATTGATAAAATGTTAAGTTGAAATGAGGAGAGCAGACATCTTAGTCTTGTTCCCGATTTTTAATTTAATTACACTGCAGTAGAGAATGTACTTTTTAGAAATTGAATCCTCTTAAATTTTTTTGAAATGTGTTTTATTACTGAGAATATGCTCTACCTTGGTAAAAATTTGTGTGCTCTTCTGAAGAATGCATATTCACCAGCTGTTGGTTAAAGTGTTCTACAAATGTTAACTGTATCATGTCTGCTGATACTGTTGTTCAAATCTTCTACATTCTTACTAATATTCTGACTATTGTTCTATAAATTATTGAAAGAGGATATTAACATTTGATTATAATTGTAGATTTGTTTATTTCTCCTTTCAGTTCAATAAGTTTTTGAAGCTCCATTAGGTTCATAAATATTTATGATTGTTACATCCTTTGACAAATTGATCCTTTGTCATTATGAAATGATGTTTGTTATCCCTGGTAAAATTCTTTTCTCTGAAATCTTCTTTGTCTTTTATTAACATAAGCACTTCAACTTTCTTTTGATCAGTGCTAGCATTGCACATATTTTTCCATTTATTTCTCTTTAACTTTACTTTCATGTTTACATTTAAAGTGTATTTCTTAGATGAAGCTTACAGTTGGATTGTGCTTTTTTATCCTATCTGGCAATATCTACCATTTAATTGGGTTACTTAGAAAAATTACATTGCATATAATTGTTTATGTGATTAGGTTTAAATCTGTCATTTCACTATTTGTTTTCAATTTGTCCCTTCTGTTTTTTATTTCCTTTTACTTATTCTTTTTCTTCATTCTTTTGGATTTAATGAACAATGGTTATGATTTAATTTCATTTTCCTTGTAGGTTTACTAGGTTTATTTTTTAGTTATTTTAATGGTTGCTTTGGGGTTTGTAGTATGCAAGTTTAACTTACGGAAATCCACCTTCAACTGATTTTTTATGATTCATATGTAAAATAAACTTCTATTATATAACTTCTATTTCTCCTCTCCCATAATTTGTCCTATTTTTGTCTTACATTTTACTTTTTACATATGTTATAAGCTCCATACTATATCATTATTATTTTTGCTTAAACAGTTATCTTTTAATGATTCCTGAGGATTCAATCATGTCCCCAACAACAGGCAAGCTTAGGTCCTAACTGCTGGTCTTGTGGACGTGTACCTGCTTGTAAACGGGACATTTGAAGTTGTTATAAATTAAGGCATGACCAAAGAGAATGTGAGAAGCCCTTAATCCAATATGGCTGAAGCCCTTATAAGCACAGGAAACGGAACACAGAGGGAGAAGCCATAGGGAGCAGCCAGAAGCTGGAAGTCAATGGAACACAGAAGAGAAAGGAGATGTTGCATGTGTATTGCCATGTGATGGAAAAGCAAAGGAAGCCCAAAGTTTGCCAGCCAGATGGAAGATACCAGCCCTTGAGAAGAAACAAGCCTGTTGGCTCAGAAACCATGAGCCAATAAATTCCTATTGGTAAGCCAACTCATTGTATGTTACTTGTTTTAGCAGTTTGGAAACTAAAACAATCATACTTAAATATTTTTTAAAAACTTTAATATTTAACCACATAGTTACTGGTCCCAATGTTTGTTACTCCTTTGTGAAACTTTGTATTTCCATCTGGTATCACTTTTTTTCTACCTGAAGGACTGCTTTCAATATTCCTTATAATGACAGTTTTGTGGGGATGAATTTTTTCAGCTTTGTATGTCTAAAAATGTATTCACTTAGAATTCATTCTTGAAAGAATTTTCACTTGGTGTAGCCAAAACAATCTTGAAAAAAGTAGAAGAAAATGAGAAGGCCCACACTTCCTGACGGCAAAACTTACTACTAAACTACATTAATCATGCAGTGTGGTACTGGCATCAGGGTGGATGTATAGATCAATGTAATAGAAATGGGAGTCTAACGACTGTACATAGATGGTCAATTAATTTTTGACAAGGATGGTATCAAAACAGACCCATGAATTCCAGAGGACAGGCAGGATAAATGCAAAAGCAAATAAATAAAAACAACAACAATAAAAACATTTAGTCCGACAAATCAAAACTAAAGAGAAAATCTTGAAGAAAGGCAAAGAAAGGACACAGTATATAGAGAAACAGAAATGTGAATTATTTCAGATTACTCTATCAAAATTGCAGGATACAGCTAAGTGTATATTTTGAGTTCTTCTTTAATCCATAAGATTGTGAAGAATGTGTGATGATCAGAGAATGTGGTCTGTGATATCATTTTTTAAAATCCTTTTGAGGCTTCCTTTATGGAAGTCTTCCTTTTGTATATGTTCCAATGTGCCTTAGAAAGGCAGAGCCTCTATTTTCTAGGTGCAGAATTATACATCTATCTTTAAGATAAAACTTATTGTTTTTCTTCCTTTCCCATCAGTTTTTTGAGAGGTTGGTTATAATTTCTCTCTCTAGTTATAGATTTCTTGATTTATTCTTGTATTTCTCTAAATTTTTTGAGTTATTAATTGCAAGGCTATGTTTTGGGGAACATTGAAAATGCATTATGGTTTTGAAAAACAAATAATGAACTATATCAGAGCTCAAAAAAATGTAAAGCTTTTCTATTTATTTTGTAAATCTATCATAACATTGTTATAAAATGACCAATAAGTCATAATAAAGAAAAGCACACCACTTGTGACTATAAGCTTGAAATGCTATTACAATATAATAAAACATTTAAATAAAAATACTCCATGCCAGGTAAATTTTATTCCAGGAATCCAAGAATGTTTCACTATTTAGGATTAATCATTAATAAAATGTATCACATTTATCAGTTAAAATCTATCTAAAAATAAAAACTTCTAGAAAGAGTTCAATTTCACTAATAATAAAAGGAATTTAAATTTCAATAAGAATGTGTTAATTGTATAACTATTTAGAAGGCAGTTCAACAATATATACTAAAAGTCTTTAAAAGTTCATATCATTTAGCACAAATATTTCATTTCTCATGAATTATTAAGGAAATAAAATTCAATTTTATTGAATCATATATTTTTTACAAAGTATATTTATACATATTTATTTTAATGGAAAAAGCAGGAACAGCCTGATTTTTTAATAATAAGGAATTGGGCTAGAAGAACTATTATATGTTTTTACAGTAACATAAAATGCAGTCACTAAATTTATGGTATAAATTAAAATTTAAAGATTTTTGGTAAATGTTTATGGGTGTAGAGTGCTGATAAGAAGTGAAATTAAGAGTTAGGTGTCTCTTACTAGGGAAATAAATTTAGAGAGATAAATGCAATATATGGCAAAGTATTGGATAAAACTGATCAGTTGGAAATTGGAAAAAGAACATTAAATTAAACAAATTATGTGTTTAATAGATTTAAATGATATAGTAATATGGTTACAAATACTGGAAAATGTTTTCTATTATAAGCTGGTAGAAACAAGCTATGCTAAATTTACAAATTTTTGACCCCATACCTTACCCCTAAGCTAAAGAAAGACACAGACAACATAAAGAAGTGAATGCTGCTGAGTATTACCTTGAGCACAGAGTAGAAGTGAGCTAGGAAAAGTGAAACAGAGGATACAGTTATTCCAGATTGTCCCCTTCTTGCTAATGGCATTATAATGAATAAAACCACTTTAAAAAGAAGTAAATCACATTCAGGGACAGAGTCATGTGTTCTGAAGATCTCTGTCTTAGGGGGAGAATTGAGATGGCATTCCAAAGGGATATAAAGGAGGACTCAAAAATAAAACCATCAGTGAAGGGGCTGGGTATGACATAAGCACATTTGGCTGAATCCACATTCCTTCCCATCCCACCCATTCCACTCCTGCTGCCATCACTGCCTCTGGAAGGCAGGGTGGCTTCTGATTTTGGTTTGGGTTTGTGCAATTGCTTTCCCTTCCCTTCCTCTTGCCAAAGAGAGTGGAGCCTGATAAGAGGGAGTAGGCAACAGGAGTCATCAAATACTAAGTGAGGGGAAAACATGGGAAATAAAACAAGGCAGCAAGATAGTGAGGAGAAGAGGTGCATTTTAAATTAATCTGGTAAGGGGAGTTGACATTTATGTAGGGGAATAAAGAGATCAGAAAGAAATATTAAGATGTCATTAGAACTGAAACCTGAATGAATAAAGTCTATTCTTTATTTTTATATAATGAAAACAATGGACATAAAACTATGGCAATATGGCACACATATGGTAAATTTGTACATTTATATGCACATAAAGAGAAAAAAGGATGATGAAGCAAGAGAGACAGAAAGGTGGCAATATCTCTGAATAGTGTGGAATCAAAGGTGATTTTATTTTCTTTTTAATGTTTGTATTTGTTTCTCAAATTTCCTACAAAAAGTATATAATATTTTTATAATGAGGAAATGTGGTTTTATAAAATGTTATAAACATTGATTTTATATGTTTAATTTATAAAATATAACAGAAATTGTTATAGTAGAGAATAAAAAGCAAATAAAATTAACAAGTGCCTAGAACCAGAGTGCTTTTACTACAGATTTAATTAAAAAAAATTTGTGCAGCTGCTCATTTATGTTATTAAACAGTAAAATATTCCTATGCCAGACAAGTCCTAAAACCCAGAGAAAACAGCCTCTTTAAGAACAACAACCAGACTCAGCCTCTTCCCAGTAATGTCAGCACCCTTTACAATGCGAACCAGTTAGGGTGGTCACTGCCAAGACACCCCTGAGGACTGAGAAAGTGATTGAGAGGAAGGAGTAGCAACAAAGATAGGATTTAACATAGGATTACGAATAATGAATCTTTATATATTACATATATATGTTTTAGATGCTAGGATATTAAAATAGCTAGAAGGAAGTAACTGAGATGGTGAAACTGTAACCCATAACATCCTTTGAAATTTGCTTTATAACTACTCATTAAATCATACTTTGAAAGTTTTCACCTTTCTGTATATATGTTATATTTCACAATAAGGAAATAACTGAAACTGTGGAACTGTAACCCATAACATTCTTTGAAATTTGCTCTCTACTTGTTAAATCATACTTTGAAAGTTATCATTGTCATGTATATAGCTTAAATTTCACAATAAAATATACATTAAAAACTAAAATACATGCTGTACAGGTAACATTATATATAACAGTACATACATGTTAAACATTTATGTTACTAAACTTTTTTTTTTTTGCAAAAGAAGGAATTTATTGGCTCACATAACTCAAAAGCAATTGATTCAGACATAGTTGGATTCAGGTGCTCACCTGATACCATCAATAAAATCTCATTCTTCTTCTCTCTGTTTTCTTTGTCTGACTCTTCACTAGTGATGACAGTGATGGTCAAGTGCAGCCCAGGCCTGTATGCCACCACATAAGCAACTCCACTAGAAAGCAAGAATACCTCTATTCACATAATTCCAGCAAAAGTTCTCTGGCTGACTTTCATGGGATCA
This sequence comes from Choloepus didactylus, assembly GCF_015220235.1. Taxonomy (NCBI): domain Eukaryota; kingdom Metazoa; phylum Chordata; class Mammalia; order Pilosa; family Megalonychidae; genus Choloepus; species Choloepus didactylus. The sequence goes on along the minus strand of NC_051309.1, from coordinate 185,266,375 downwards.
ACTTCATTTACATGCCGGTTCCTGAAACCCATCATTGTGGCCTGAGAAGTTGAATTGGCTGATTTGCCGGTCACAAGATTACTGCTGGAGATGGGAAGGATGGTTGAGTAAGACTGTGAACTGCACAATTCCAGCTGACAGGGTGATACAGTCCCTGCTGGGCAAGTCTTGTGCTTCGCTGCTGAACAGGGACTTCATCTCCCTTGAGGCAGCTGTGCATTTTTTTTTTTTTCATTTTAATTGAGATTGTTCAGATACCATACAGTTATCCAAAGATCCAAAGTGTACAATCACTTGCCCCTGGGTACCCTCATACAGCTGTGCATCCATCACACTTAATTTTTGTTCAATTTTTAGAAACTTTTCTTTACTCCAGACAAGAAATAAAGTGAAAGATGAAAAAAGAAAAAAAGAAAAGGAAACTCTAAACCTCCCCTATCCCTAACCAACCCCCCTCAATTGTTGACTCCTAGTATTGATATAGTACGTTTGTTACTATTTATGAAAAAATGTTGAAATACTGCTAACTGTAGTATATAGTTTGTAATAGGTATATAGTTCTTCCCTATTTGCCCCTCTATTATTAACTTCTAATTGTATTGTCATATGTTTGTTCTGGTTCATGAAGTGATTTCTAGTATTTGTACAGTTGATCATGGACATTGCCCACCATAGGATTCAGTTTTATACATTTCCATCTTTTGACCTCCAACTTTCCTTCTGGTGATATATATGACTCTGAGCTTCCCCTTTCCACCTCATTCACACACCATTCGGCGCTGTTAGTTATTCTCACATCTTGCTACCAACACCCCTGTTCATTTCCAAACATTTAAGTTCATCCTTATTGAACATTCTGCTCATACTAAGCAAGAGCACCTACATTTCTTCCACAAGGCAGGAGGGAGAGTCAAAGAAGGTAGAGAGGCAAAAGAAAGAGGAAACAAAAAAATGACAGCTAAGAAGCAGCAAAAGGAAAAATAACCTTAAATCAAAGTAGAATAAAGAATCAGACAATACCACCAATGTCAAGTGTCTAACATGCCTCCCCTCTCCCCCCCTCTTATCTGCATTCACCTTGGTATATCACCTTTGTTACATTAAAGGAAGCATAATACAATGATTCTATTAGTTACAGTCTCTAGTTTATGCTGATTGCATCCCTCCCCCAATGCCTCCCCATTTTTAACACCTTGCAACATTGACATTTGCTTGTTCTCCCTCGTAAAAGAACATATTTGTACATTTTATCACAATTGTTGAATACTCTAGATTTCACCAAGTTACATAGTCCCAGTCATTATCTTTCCTCCTTTCTTGTGGTGTCTCACATGCTCCCCATCTTCCTCTCTCAACCATATTCATAGTTACCTTTGTTCAGTGTACTTACATTGTTGTGCTACCATCTCCCAAAATTGTGTTCCAAACCACACACTCCTGTCTTCTATCATCCTGTAGTGCTCCTTTTAGTATTTCCTGTAGGGCAGGTGTCTTGTTCACAAAGTCTCTCATTGTCTGCTTGTCAGAAAATATTTTGAGCTCTCCCTCATATTTGAAGGACAGCTTTGCTGGATACAGGATTCTTGGTTGGTGGTTTTTCTCTTTCAGTATCTTAAATATATCACACCACTTCCTTCTTGCCTCCATGGTTTCTGCTGAGAGATTCGCACATAGTCTTATTAAGCTTCCTTTGTATGTAATGGATCACTTTTCTCTTGCTGCTTTCAGGATTCTCTTTTTGTCTTTGACATTCGATAATCTGATTATTAAGTGTCTTGGCGTAGGCCTATTCATATCTCTTCTGTTTGGAGTACGCTGCACTTCTTGGATCTGTAATTTTATGTCTTTCATAAGAGATGGGAAATTTTCATTAATTATTTCCTCTATTATTGCTTCTGCCCCCTTTCTCTTCTCTTCTCCTTCTGGGACACCAATGATACATACATTATTGTACTTTGTTTCATCCTTGAGTTCCCGGAGACGTTGCTCATATTTTTTCATTCTTTTCTCCATCTGCTCCTTTGCATGTAGGCTTTCAGGTGTTTTGTTCTCCAGTTCCTAAGTGTTTTCTTCTGCCTCTTGAGATCTGCTGTTGTATGTTTCCATTGTGTCTTTCATCTCTTGTGTTGTGCCTTTCATTTCCATAGATTCTACTAGTAGGTTTTTTGAACTTTTGATTTCTGCCGTATACATGTCCAGTGCTTCCTTTACAGCCTCTATCTCTTTTGCAATATCTTCTCTAAACTTTTTGAATTGATTTAGCATTAGTTGTTTAAATTCCTGTATCTCAGTTGAAGTGTACATTTGTTCCTTTGACTGGGCCATAACTTTGTTTTTCTTAGTGTAGGTTGTAATTTTCTGTTGTCTAGGCATGGTTTCCTTGGTTATCCAAATCAGGTTTTCCCAGACCAGAACAGGCTCAAGTCCCAGAGGGAAGAAATATTCAGTATCTGGTTTCCCTGCGGGTGTGTCTTAGAAAATTGCTCCACCCTTTGATGCCTTGGGTCACTGTGCTTTTCTGCCCAGCAGGTGATGCCTGTTAGCCTATAATTCTTGACTGGTGTGAGGAGGTATGGCCGTGTTCCCCCAGGCTCTGGGGTCTGGTTCTGAATGGAAAGGGCCCCACCCCTTTCCTCCTAGAGAAGACAGAGCCCTCAGGTGGAGGTCATTAGCATTTCAATGGTCTCGCTCTCTGCTTGTGGTGACTCCACCCTTCCCAGAGTCACAGCCCTGGAAACTGAAAATGACTGGGGCTTTCTCCACTGAGCCAAAAAAGAAACAGATAGTCCCCTTCAGACCGAGTCCAAGGCAACCCTCCGGCTCTCCCAGGTCAGTCGTCACCCAAAGCCTCTGTCTGTTTTTTGGGGCTGCGTACCTGTAGTGAGCAGTTCACACTTGCTACTTAAAACCCCAGTTGGAGCTCAGCTGAGCTGTATTCGCTTGCTGGGAGAGAGCTTCTCTGTGGTACCATGAGGCTCCGCAGCTCGGGCTATGGGGGAGGGGGTCTCCCGACCTGGTTCCGCAGGTTTTACTTACAGATTTTATGCTGTGTTCTCGGGCATTCCTCCCAATTCAGGTTGGTGTATGATGAATGGATGATCTCGTTTGTCCCCCCGCAGTTATTCTGGATTATTTACTAGTTGTTTCTGGTTTTTTGTAGTTGTTCCAGGGGGACTACTTAGCTTCCACTCCCGTTACTAAAAGTATCTCTACATTTCTAGGCTTCATGTGTCATTTGCAGCTTCCTCAAAACTCCCCTAAAATTCCCATTTAATTTCTTATGCTGACCCTGATATATGGAAACCAAGATGGGGAAAGTCACAGGGATAACTGCAATAGATTAGATAGATGATAGATAGATAGATAGATAGATAGATAGATAGATAGATAGATAGATAGATATAAAGATAGATTAGATAGATAGTTTTGATCAATTCCCTGTGTTCCAAAATAAAATTTCAAGTTCTATAACAGCAGAAACTTGGTTGGTTTTGTTCTCTGCTGTATCCCAAGATTCCAGAACAGAAATTAACATATTAGTGCTCAATAAATTAATGCATGAACAAATAAAACACAGAGAACAAAATTGGTGTCCTTCTTTGCCTATTGTCAGGGCTATTTGAGAGGCTTAGGAAGAGTGTCAAATTTGAGTACTTTAAATGCAAACAATTTTTTTTTAAATTTATGTGTACATTCCTCCCAAAATTGTCATGTCAAAGAATTAAGTCAGCTTCTGAAAATGAATTGAGTTTTTCTATGCTGGAAGGGCAAAGTATGTCACTTTAAACAAAATATCTGCTTAACTCAACAACAAAAAAATCAGTTCATTCAAAAATTCTCTTTTGATATTGTCTATAGCAGTAAATCAGTATTTTCAATTTTAGGATCCATTGTTATTTGCAAAAAATAACCTTGCAGAGATGATTCATTCCAAATCACAAATGAAATATTGTTAAATTCTTTCAGCATTCATTATTTTCAATCTTCTGACTGAAAATCTAAAAACTATAAATGTGAGAAAACTACTTATAAGCAAATCATGCTGATTCTTTGGCAGAGGCCAAATGTAATAGATTTAGTAAAAAGATATGTGTCCCTTTATTAAATAAACTAAAAACAACACTCAGAAAGATGAAAAAGTTTTATTGTGATCAGTAAGTCAATTAATTTTATTTTAGTCATACTTATTGTATAAGCAAATTAGCATAGCTTTAAAATATCCCTTTACAAAACCTGATAGAATAAGAACAAAATGACAAATACAGTGACATAGTATACTAATAAAATTTTAATAGCAACATAAAATGATGCTCAGGAAAATGTAATATAAATCTTTAAATAGGATATAATTACACTGATTAGAGAAGACTGGAATATTATTTAAACGAATGGTCACAGGGACACTTTAATATCAAGTGTATAAAATTAAACCAAAGTGAAGAAGTTTAAAATTATCTGAAAAAGGTCTTCAAATAATCCAGAAAATGTAGACCCAAAGCCTCTCTTTTTCCTCAGTTAGCTAAATAAATCAAGAAAGGACAAATATTAGGAGCTGAAGTGTCCTGAAAAACATAAATGTTCAGGGAATTTTTCAACACTCAAAGAAAAATCATGTCTTCTCATTTTTATCTAAAATGCATGCAAAATTATAGTGGCCAAGAAGATCTTAGCATAGGTTCCTAAAGTCCCTGAGGTTAGCAGAGGTGGTGATTGAACCCTCTGAAATTAAATACATTATTGGAAGATGTGCAGGTCATTTTCTTAATTTAAGCCTCACAATAAACCTTTTAGATAAGACTATCATCATCCTCATTGCAGAAATGAGGAAACTGAGCCAGGGAGAAGTTAAATAGCTTCAATTAGTGAGTGGAAGAACAGGGGTTTGAAGTGATGAAATTTTACTCTAAAATCTTCACTCACGGCATCTTATTGCATTTATAAGCACAGTAGACCTACAGATCAATCTTTGACCTGGTAAGTTAAAAAGTTTTTGAATACTGAATGTTTCCATGAAAATAGCCTGATCAAGGAGAGGAGCGTGTAAAGAGGTAGCTAGTGTCAGAAAGACATTTTAGCAGGGAGCATGGCAAAATGGTTTGACTTAAACTTATGTTCACCTAAACTGATGCACTTACAGAGAAAGTTGTTTCTTGGAATTTTTTCTACTTTTCCACTATCTTAGTATTTTCTAAAGTAAACAAAACCTGCAGATCACAAAAGAATTGGAAAAATATACCAAATTTAGCATAGAAAACAAAAAAAGACTAGGTGAACTGATTTCAGTGGTTTCTCTCACGTTTCAGCACATGTCCAATCAGCTGGAGTTCTGATATCAGCATTTGCACACTGGATCCTAATTCCCCTGGTGTTTCAATCCATGTTAATACTGACATTATGTTAATACTGAGACTGTTAATATTAGCACTGGGTTAACATTAACATTATTTGCCAACATAATTGATATTGCAGTGAAATTTGAATAGTATTTTTAAAATAAATGTTCTTCAAACATAAAAAAGGAAATCGTATTAAAAATGAAATTCCACATGCAAATTGTATTGTTGCTTTGCTGGATTTTTTGATGAAATTCAATTCTGCTAGGGAACTAAAGGAAATGGGATAGATTAAACTCATGAGAAATAGTAAGCATAGACAGTAAGCAAGCTAGTAGCTTATGAAACATAAGCAAAACTCATGGAATATGTCAAGCACAGAGAATAAGTAAGCAAGTAGCTAATGAGATACAGGCAGAATTTATCAGACACGTTAAATGTAGATAGTAAGTTGGCAGCCTAAAAAGCATGTTAAACATATATGGAATAAATAGAAAATATGATGGAAGGAAGAGAGTTACTTAAAAAAAGAAGAGTTAGAAAGACCAAGTCAAGATCATGCCATTTCTAGGCTGACAACTGTTACCTCTAAATTAGGCACACCTTGGTGGTTCTTAATATGGCCCCATTCTGGCTCCATGTGTGCTCTACCCTAAACCCACAAATAAGACTCATGGTCACTCAACAGGCAAACTGGCAAGCTCACCTGTGCTATGCATCTGTGCACCTGATTGTTCCCTATAGGCAAGCATGGGTCATTGGCCTAGGTCACCTTTGATTTGGCTTCTTTGCTGAAACCTTCATGCTAGTTCTGGTGACCACACCATCAGCCAGGAAGCCTGATGGGGGCAGAGAGATACAGAGGACTTGTGAACATTGTATACTCCAGGTCTCAGCCTTCTACTGGTTTGCATTCTATCCTAAGTGTGTTAACTTATCAAATTTCTTCCTCCTTGTGTGTATTTTTTTCAGCCTTTTGTATGATCATCAGGCTTTGTTTGGCTGAAAAAGTGCTAAAATAGTGAAAAGGTTGAAGAAATTGCAAGATTTAATAAACTGTGTGATTCAAGCAATCTGTGTTGTTTGCAAACTTTCTGTTTTGTGACCTCCAAGATAGCTTGCTTGGTAGAGTACTTTGAGGCTACCACTTCATCAAGGTAACTCTCCATATGACCCACATTTTCTTTAATAAAAGAATAAATGGCTTCATATAGATCAATAAAAAATGGCATCAAAAGATTAAAATTTCCTAGTCTTGCTGTCCAAATTTTGAGATGGCATTGAACTATTAGTATAAATTGAAGGAAAAATAATTATAACTTTGCCCTGATTTATAAGTTTTAGGGTAAAAAAAAAGAGAGGCTAATAAAGTTTTTTAATAACTTTGAAAATTTTCCATAAAAATAGAAGGAAAAATTTGTCGAGATGGTATACTATAACTGAGTGGATGTTTAGAGGTAAGCTCACTTGAACTGATTCTTCTCTTCAACAGTGGGACCCAGGAATGAGTTGAAAATATAGTATATTTAGTGTATTCACATGTACATCATCATGCCAGACGCCCATTGGCTGGTATCAACATGGAATCTACTGGGAAAGTGTATTCCCTCTCATCCTTCATCCTACTTCCAAATCTCTCATATTAAATTGCTGGTTGAATTAAGAATATTTAATTTTGGGTTAAGAAATTAACTCGATTAAAAAGTAAACATTTCTGGTAGATATTTGCAGTCAACATCTTATTGTGAACTGTGTGTCCAATACTTTCTAACATCGAAGTTTGCTAGAGCAACACAAAATGTTAAGTGTTGAAAGGAAGGAAGAGAAAAGAGAACAGGGACCTGGGAAGTAGGAAGGGGAAATGAAAGCAGTGTGTTCTGAGTTGTGGATCTAAACACAAATCTGGCCTAATGCATTTTTGTATAGAATGATTCCTGAATTTAGGCAAATTCCTTTTCATGGCCACAGGACATTACTTAATTCAGTGAAAGTCCCTCGTAGCTCCCCTTTTGTATTATACTAGCCACTCCAATCCTAACTCTACCTCTGATTTCAACCACCATTCCTGGTTCAAAAATATTAGACCACATTCTGTCTTCCAAGGCAAAAGTTTCAAGTGAAACACAATCTCAGAGAATCAGCAACAGCAGGAATCTCTTTTCAAAATTTAGAATGCAAAGCTAAATCTTTGTTCTTTCAGGTTAACAGAAATGAGAACATTTCCATCTAAAAGATCTCTGCTCTTATCTAATCAACAAGTAAATACCTTAAAGAATTTATCTCAACCTATCACAGGATTACTAGTCAAGAAGCAATAGCATTCACAGCCTATTAATTAATGTAACTCATGATGTCATCAAAATATAACAGATATAAAGTAGATACTAAACCATCCATATAGCAAGATGAAGACAATTAGTGGAGCTTCTTATTCATGGAGAAACAATACTTGAGCGGCAATTTGATAAAAGAAAGTTTGCGGAAAACTTCTAAGAGAAGCAAAACAATGGGTCAATGGACTTTCCTCCTTCATTTGTTAATGCATTTAACACATCTTCACTGAGCTTCAATTACATTCCAGGTTCAGTGTTAGGCCCTAGAGATTCAGTGGGAATATGATTTGCATTCTCATTGAGTCTGTCTAAATAACTCAAAGTTGCCCTTCACTAATCACCGCATTCTTTCTTCATTGTTTTTCTAAATATCCCATTGGCACTTTGCTTTATGCTGTAGCACATTTTGTTACAATACAATCTTAGGGAACAGTAAGAAAAGAGCTGTAAAAAAGTTTGAGTTTCTGATATGTCCTGAGTGATGCATTCCCTCATGCTATTGACCAAAGGAAAAAAAAAATTGATTCAATTTAAAGCAAAGTTTCTCAAATTTTAATGTGCTTACCAATCCCTGGGACCTTGTTGAGATTCAGATTCTAATTCAATCAGTCTAGACTGAGGCCAAGATTGCATTTTTAATACACTACAAGGTGATGGTAAAGCTGCCGATACATGAACCACACTTATGGTAGGGAGACTGGGGTCTAGAGCATTTTCTATTTTTTTATACAACTGCCAGTTGATGTAAAACATGGCCAGAATATTATATTCTTGCCTTCTAGCCTCTATTCCAATTATATTCATTCAACAAATCTTACAATCATCTTCCATGAGCTGTGCACTCTATACTCTGCTGGACTGTGAGAAAATAGAAATAAGAATCCCACTCAGTTCCTTACATTGAGGAAACCAGTGTCCAGAGAGGAGAACTAACATATAAACAAATAAGTGTATAGAGTATCATTACAAAAGTGTTCAAAAGTATTATTTTACCATTCACATTCCTGCCCCTTCTCATCCTCCTTTAAGGAAATACCTGAATTTTCTTGGTTTGCCTACTCAACAACTTGGCTTTTTTTACCTTAGTCTACACATAACGGAAAATTGATCCAGCACATACAAGTAAAAGGAGACAAGAGTTCTAGAGCACGCCGAAGATTAGAGATCTTTAACAGAGGGATAGTGAACTAAAAGAGAGTCTGGCAAAGCTGTTAGCTTATGAACAACAACAACAACAAGAACAAAAAAAAAAAAAAAACAGAAAAATGGTGGGTAAAGGGAAAAATAGGTGCTCAAGAAGAAATTTGGGACAATTTGAAATACCCAATTATGTAATTCCTATGTTGACATCTTAAGCAATTTATAGATGAACTTAGACTACTTTTCAAGAATTTCCCAATTTATATCTTTACAGTTTGGAGCTAACACTATGATTTATCCTAGCTTTTCTCCAGTCACAATTAAACTGTTGAAATTGACACTCTCCCTCAGGTCAGGTTTTGGGGATGGTTATTTTTTCCTCTTTATACTCATTCATTTGTTTACCATCCCTCTCTAATTGTTAGATGCAATCAATTCTCCTCATACGGTTTTAAAATGTATTCTTCAGACATAAATGCATTTACTTTTGAATCCTCCCTCACAAAAATAGTCATTCTGATTTTTTGAATAAATTTTACAGTCATTTTCAGCATCATTCGCCAATTTGAAACTCCTTAATTACATTCAATATTTAGAACCAAATATAGCATTGCATCTGAGGATTTGTAAAATAGATGCATGAATTTCCTTGATTCAGAATAAAGTTCACTAAAAAATAACTTGATTTTTAAAATAAGCTTTTACTATTCCAAATCCAAACTTGGTCCTGGGGATAAAACGCAAGCTGAAGAAACAGGACAGCTTTAGTCTGCCACAAAGTATCCAGTGACACTGGCCAGGTGTAGGAAGTGGGAGGGGAAGGAGGAAGGAATAGGGATGGAGAGGTGCGCTGTACTCACTTGGACTGGCAATCTCATCGTCTTTGCTAATGAACAGGATTGTGTAACCTCAGTTGGGGCCCTCCTGTGTTGTGGTAATTTCTTTTCTTAAATAGCAAAATATTCCTCATGGCTGTGCTCTGATTCTAGCAGCTTCTTTTTCATTACTGATTATGTCCTAGGTTTCACAGCTATATGTCTCTACTGTTTGATATGCCACTCAGACTCATGAAACAGAGAAGTTAGTCATCTGAAACATCCTATTGTTCCCCTTTGCAAAAATCCTTGGAGCATGGTATGGAGAAAATAAGATACAATTGAAGTCAAATAAGCTACATCAATTTCTACCCATGGGACACCAAAGTTCAGTTTTCTAAGTCTGTCTCTAGAGCAACACTAGACCAGTGCTCCTCAAACTTTAATGTGCATAGAAATCATATGGTAATCCTGTTGAATGCATATTCTATTTCAATGGCTGCGGGACAGGACTGAGATTTACATTTCTAACAAGCTCCTGGTGATGACAGTGCTTTTGTTTGAGGACCACATTCTGGGTAACAAGGGGCTAAAGACTTACAACTTCAGTCTCTTGAGAAAGCTGTGAAATCTCATGGAAAGGAAACTATAGGGTAAACTTGAGATGCTACTATGACTTACCCTTACAGGTGGGTCAAGAGGAAAACTGATGTTGAGCTTTTCACTGGGCTAAGATCTAGGGCCATGCAGGACTGAGCAATTCTTAAGACCTGCTGGAGCACATGACAGGCCATGACAGGGAGATACTCAGAAAATGGGCTGAGTCTTTTATCACAGGAGAACCACCACTGAGAACAAATCCTGGCAACCACTGCCATCAGAGCATCTGCTGCTGCTACCAGAAACGGCCCTTATTAGGGGAACTTCTGGGAACCATCTCTGAGAAGCCAACAAAAGACCAAGAAGTGGAGAAGTTAGGAGGACCAAATACTTAGGGTATTCTTTGGGGAGGCCTAATTTCTCATAAATGTTGGCTTCTTCCTTTATGCACCTAAAAGCAGAGTGGGGAATGCTAGATTTTTATTTAAGGGCTAAGTAAGAGCAGATCAGAGTTTCCTGCCAAATACTCAATAGGATTAGATACCTAAAAAATTTTTGCATGGGCCAAGGAATACTCACCCAGTGACAGAAACTCAGCCAATAATAGAGATACCCCAACTGTGTTAGTTTCCTGGGGCTGCTGTAACAAATTACCACAAACTGGGTGGCTTAAAACAACTGAACTTTATTCTCTTGGAATATGTAGGCCAGAAATCTGAAATCAAGGTGTTAGCATGGCCACCCTCCCTCCAAAAGCTTTTGGGAAGAAACTGCTCCATTCTTCTCTTCTACATTCTTGTGGTTTTGAGCAATCCTTGGAGTTCTTTGGCCTCAAGATGCATCACTCCAATCTGTGCCCCCATCTTTACATGGAGCCCTCCTTTCTGTGTTCCTGTGTCCAAATGTCCCTCTTTTTATAAGGACACTAATCATTAGATTAGAGCCCACTTTAATCCTTTATGACCTCGTCTTATCTTAATTACATCCACAAAGACCCTAATTCCAAGTAGGGTCACATCCACAGGTACCAATGATTAGAACTTGAATTATATTTTGGGGGGACACAATTCAACCCACAAAATCACCAATTTCCAGCCTTCAAGTTTTCAGTTGTTAAGTACAGCCCATTAAGCAATGTCAAATCTTCCTGATCTCGATATGGTCCAACTGTCTCAACCTCAGTTAAATCATTGTTCAGTTACAGAGCTGCTCCTTTAGTTTGAAATTCCAATTTCAGATTCAGATCTGGTTGTGAGGACCTACCTGTTTACACATCCCTGTTGCCCATCTTCCACTGAATCTCTAACTGCTATCTATGAATCATCAGCAGATTGCATTGCTGGCACCCTAAGCCTACTGCTAAATTAGCAATATAAATCTTAAAGTATTCCCGAACTCTGAGCCCATGGGAACCCTGCTTGTCAACTCTGCCCTAAAGAATTATTGTCCATGTATTATTCCCTTCTCTAGTTTGCCAGTTAGTCATCTATTTTAGCAATATTAATGCAATGCCAGTATGTTGGGGACTTATTCACAGGCTTTTTGAGAGATATTTTATCAAAAGCATTGCTAAAATCAAGATAAATTATGCCTTTTCATAAATTAAATTAGTTACTCCATCAAAAGATTCATATTAGTCTGACATGATTTATTTTTAAAGAATCTAAGCTAACACCTGCTCAACAACGCAGATAACTGACTCCATTATTTTAGAAGAGACTTAGCAGAGTACCTCAGTTTTAAAAATAAGTTCTAACAATTGGTCAATCACTTTCTCTGCTTTAGGGTCAAGAAAAATCAAAGGAAATAGTAGTCTTCTAATTACATGTAAGAATACAGTCCTTTCTAATTATTTTTAATTCCCATCCTTACTAACCTTCAGATGATGGTATTATACCCCAACTACTTTAAATAACTTGAAATGTTTTCATTGTCCTAGTAAAGAGATAAGTTAATCTAAGAGAAGAACCACTGTGTCTGTACATCTCTGGTTCACTCATAGAATTAGAACCACTGGTCATTTTGTAAAATCTCTTCTATACCTGCATCTTGATGTGGTGGTTATGGAGGGTAGAGCCAAAATTATTTATAAGAGTATTATTTATGTCGGTTTGCACATGTGTTTGAGAGGCTGAGTTGACAGCTGGGCTGTAAATTAAAATCAGAACTCTTTGGTCACATGTGAGAGAAATGCAGCTGTTAAGTGAGAAGGAGAAGTTCTTGGCTATAAAGCTAAACTATAGAAAGAGCATGAGTGGAGATAAACCTCACTGGTGACTAGAACAACTAAAACCAGGAACATATGTCACCTGATACCTCACATGTGCTTCTCTGTAGAGGGCAGCTCCCTAAAGAGGGGCAGGCTTCTTCCACGCGGATGGCGACATGGTCCCTAGCACCTCTCAGACCCACGTCAACACTCCGTCGAAACCTAGACCCAGCAACGTGCTCCTAGTTCAAAGCTAAAAATCGCAGAAGGTCTTTGTTGAGTCTAGTTTGAACTAGGAACCCATGTATGGCCAATAGATGGTGATTAGAGAGAGGGACCCATAGTAAGATTTCAGCTTCATTTTGAATCATATAAGAGAGGAAGGAGGAGATTTTTCAAGAAGAAAGTGGAAAGAATAGTAAGAGATATTCACTCCAGGCAGCGTGGGGGAAGGAGGCAGAGATAAGGAATTAATTACACAGATACACGGAAGATTTGGTAAATCAGCAGGTTCAAGCAGGTTTTCCCATATCAGAAGCTTAAATTAGAGTAATTAGTGAAGTAGAAACACTTCACCTGCCTTCCATCTGCCTCCATACACAAGTTTCAGTAAAACAAGCTATAAAAAATTTCCACTGTCTATATCAGGAATAAAAGTCTTTAGGCTTACTCATGATAAGATGTTTAATTCATAAAACAAGAATAAATGTTATTAGAAGGAACAGGCAGAGAACAGGAAACGAGCACTGGAAGGCTAAAAACATATGAAGTGGAAAAGTCAATAAACTTTAGAAAACCTTCTGGAGTATAGAAAATAAAAAACAAAGATATGGAGAATATGAACTACATTATTTTGCATAGCCAAAAGTCGTACAAGAGCTATTTACTGATTTTTAAACACCATGGCCAACTGTAACACAGCACAAAGACTTAACCAATAGATTTACATAAAATAAACATTAATAACCTTGGCAATATAAAAAGCAAAAGTAAATAAAACTGGAGCTGCCAAAGGGTGGGTAGGAAATATAGTGGGAAGAATAATGCTAAAATCCTCGTCTGGTATCAAATAACATCATTTGTTCCCTAACTTGACTTCATATCTTTATGTGGAGGGACCTGCATTATAATTATAAGCCAGTGTCTCTTTGCCACCACACTCACTCCTGAAAGGGCAGGGATTGATTTATCTAATTGGTGTAACTGGGACAAAGAATAGGGAATATATAGCCTTTACCCTTCCCATTCTGTTCCTTTCGGGATTTGTGTGCCTGCAGAGAATGTGTGTACAGTTCTGCTCTCTGCAGTACAGTGATGTGTGTTCACCTCTACCATAGAGGTATGGCTTTCCACACAGCCCCAGCAGAGGGGTAAGGTTCTGCCTAATTCTGGAGGAAAGTATTAGGAGTTAGGAGAGCCATTGTGGTCACGCACTCAAGCCACATTCTCCAACAGTTCTGTTAGTAACAAGCTTCCATTTAGGTGCCAAGTATCAATTATGAAAATTCCAAATGGAGAGGATCTGACTTGGCAATAGGGTATATAAAGACGGCTTTGGGATTTTACTTGCCAAATATAATCTAGGATATCTGAGAAATTAAGAATTAACATAAACTTATGATTACTGAATCATTACATAGATATTTTTTTCTTTCTATATTGTAGAATAGGCAGAAGTTAATACCTGAAATTACTGAAACTCAACTTGTCTTACCCTTGTTTATACTTATTATTGTAATGGTTATTCTAGCCTAGTCTCAGCCCTGTTTACAGTAATTATAATAGTGGTAACCAACTCCATCCCCCCCTCTTTGAATCCTTAAAATTCCTGCACTTCTTGGACTGAGGGACGCAGATGTTGGAGCCAATAGGCCATCTGATCTCCTGCTTTGCACGCAGCAATAAACGCTCTCTTTGAAACCCCGGTGTCACAGATTGGCTGTTGTGTGCATAGGGCGGAGAACCCTGCATTTATTCAGTAACACAAGCAGCTATTGATAAAAGAGTATTAATTATATTGCATCTCAATCCCCCTTCTAGGAATCTAATCTATAAAAATTATGATATAAACATGCCCATGAATTTGGGGTAAACACTGTTTGCAATACAAACAAGTGTTTACCTGATGGACCTTTAAAACCAAAAATATTAATAGGTCTAAAATGACCTCAGAAAGGAAAACTTCCACTTTTCCAATAATTTTTAAACTGACTTTCACAGAGCTCTGGGGTTCTTTGACTCTGCCTTAGGGAGCCTTGCAGGGAGGTAGCAAAGAGAATGCAAGAGGTCACAATCCCAAGTCTTCTAAACAGGCTCTCAACACTCCACCAGATGAGCCCCACTTTAGACTGTTTACTGTAAGATTTCATTTGAAACAAACAAAAAAAAGATATCTTTTTCCTTTTTAAAAAAATATATAATAGGTTTACTTGATCTGGCTCCTGACTTTGCCTGCACTTGCCTTCTATTTTGCTCTGTCCATCAATTCTGTCCTTTGAGTTTGAATTCTTTCCTCCCTCCCTCCCTCCCTCCCTCCCTTTCTTTCTCTCCTTTCTTTCTTTCTTCCTTTCTTTCTTTCTTTCTTTCTTTCTCTTTCCTTTCTCCTTTCGTCCCTCCATCCCTCCCTCTCTCTTTCCTTCTTTTTTTCAACAAATGTTCATTGAATGCCTGATGCTAATCTGGGTTCTTTTTCTTTTTCCTGTTTTGGCCTTTTTTCTGACCATCAACATCTGCCAGGTTACTGTCCTAGGTAATTTGCCAGACTTCAGAAGCAGAGTTAACATGACTCCCACCATTAGTATAATATAATCTTAGACAAAGTCAACAAAAATAATTATCAAATGCACATTCAAATGGCCAAGTTGAATAATTGCCACTGGAACATAAAAAGTTAGTATTTGCTTCCACTCTAACTCATTTTGAGAATTCTCTTTCCCAAAAGCTTTCAAGGCTACCATGTTGCTTCTTGTCTTAGCAGAGCTACCCTTTTTCCAGAGTCCCTTCAAGACTAATATTTTTTGATTCCACCCTTATTCCAACCTCAGAAAATGAGTAATACTCTGTCATATGCTCTCAGCACTGACTTTTCTCATTGAAACATTTCAACTGAATTATTTATAATACATATTTTACATGTATGCAAACAATATCATTAATTTGAGAGCTAATGTCACTGCATCAATTGTAAACTCAAGAAATGAAGGAATTTTAAATAATCCTTGGGAAAGAGATTTATAGACAAAGAAATGTGGGCACCTTTCAAACCCTAGGATATACACAGTGGCCTAGAATTTTATGCATCTCCTCATCCCTACCCAGAAATAAAAACATTAAAAAACTGATAGGACCTTGAGCTAGCTAGTGAAGAACACCATAAGAAGCATACTTAACAAATTTTAAAGCCCATTTTTACAAAGTATGAAGCTGTTTATTAGTGGAATATGCAGCAACTTCCAGCATCTAATTAGGTCTGTCTTAGCCCCTTTTCACTACCCTGTAGAGTGGCAAGTCTGAGGCAAATAGCAAGCTTGACTTAATGAAGCTGGTTTAGGAGGAAAAGTAATGTGAAGTTCCAAAAGAAATAAAGCTTTCCAGTTGATACTTATTTCTGTTTCAGAAACCTCAAGGAACTTTTGAATTGCAGTGCTTTAGGAAGAAAAGTTAGAACTCTGACCTTGTGAATATACTTGCTTGCCTTTGATAAAAAAAGAAAAGAATATCTTATTATCATGCTCTCATTCTTCACTTATTATTTTTTCTAGCGAGGAGGTGAGCAGGGAGGAAACAGAGGATGGAGACTGAAAAAGCCGTCTCTGGAACAAAGTGAAAATGTGGCTTTAGATCAGTTCAAAGAAACAGAGAAAGCTGTCAGTATGACTGTCTCGGCACTATGTGACCACGAGAGGAGAGGAAAGAGGAGAGGAAAGAACACTGACGAGAAGGGAAGATAGGGAAGATGAAGCTATAGCTTTATTCCCTTCTTCTCCTGACGCTGTGACCTTGCCAGCAGTAATGCATCCCGTGCATGCAGGCTGCCTGGAAATATGAGCGAGCTGGAGTGGCACTTTCACTCTCCTGAACGCTTCAGTCTAAAAAGGAAGGAACTACTTCAGCTGTGATGAATGTGTGTCTGAATTTAGCTTGCATTACACACAAACTTACTAAGGCAAGTTTAGTGGCTCCAGGGACATTTTAGATTTCTGATGCATAATCAGAAAGTATTAATAGCATTTGGGGAAAACAGGTATGGAAGAAATGTACTCATGGGGGGTTACATTTTGAATTGATGTAACTTAATGAAATGATAGACTTAAGGGAATGTTTTAAAGGAGATGATAATCTTTCTGAATTATTATAATAAAGTTTTGGTTTCTGAGGTAATATTCATCTTTTGTAGAGCTGTTGTTTTTATAATTAACCATTTTACATACCTGTGGATGAAGAAAAAGAGAAGTGATATGCAAGTATAGTACCATGGTAGCATAAGATAAATCTTCTAAATTTAGAATTAAATTAAAACAGGTACTTAAAATTGATTTTATTGCCTGAAATTAGAGTATAGGCTTTTAAAAATATATTTTTCTATTTCTACAAGATTGCTCATCCAAAGAATATAGTTATCTCCATGCAGTTTGCATCTATAAGAGAATATATCAGTCCTTCAAGGTTAACTCTTCTCCTAAAAGAAATATGGAGGTGTGGGTAGAGGAGGGGCCAAGGAGGAAAGTCTAGTCAAGGCTGGGTAGTGCCTACAGGATCCTTTAAGTGATATCATAGAAGAGGTCCTTTCATGTAAATTTTTTAGAGAAAATTATGTTTTTTTCAGTATATAAAGTGAATACATAAAAAATCTATTTTTTTTTTTACAAATTTTCTAAATTGGGTTAAAAAATTGCAAGTTAGGGAGAATTTGCTTATTAAAATATCAGCAAAATGACAAAATATGTTTCCGTATAGCATCATTTCCTACCCTGAATGGCTTGCATCTTTCTGAACAAAAATTTATTGATTAAATGGAAAATATTTATAACTTACAGGTACAGTTGAAGACAGTTGGGATACTACAATGAATAAAACATAAAGATCCCTACTCTCAAGAGGCTTGCATTCTAGCAGGAGGACAGGCATTAAAAAATAATTATAATAAATAAGTGAATTACATAGTGTGTTAGAAGATGGTGACTGCTATGGAAATAAAAAGAACCGGTAAAAAGATTAGGGTTGCCAGTATAGGGAGGCAGGTTTCAATTTTAACGATGATCATGATAGGCATCATTTCAAAGGCAATAATGGAACAACATGAAGTAAGCAAAAAAAACAAAAAAAACCTTGCCACAATTGGAAAGGTTGGCCTTAGATGGGGACAGGAACCATTCATTCAATCACAGATGTAAAGGCAGAGTGTGTGGGTGCAGATGCTATTAGGTGATAGATGTGATGGTGGCGATCTGTACATGTTCTTTTCTGATTGCTTTTGTTTTCTCAAAGAACAAGGTAATCAGCTGAGAGAAAATGTGGTAAAGGAGATCTCTGGGGTTTGAGAAGAGAGGAAAGGGTGTGAAACATTTGTCTAGACACATGAACAAATGAATCGACTAGGGAGAAGGATTATGATTGTCAGGCATTAAGGGTCCACTAGGCTCACAGTGGGACTACTACATGTCTATGTGCTTTTCTTCAGCCACATCAGCAACACGAGTACCAGTGCAGAGTAGACAGGGCTGCAGTTTTGCCAATGAGAGTGATAAAACAATGGGATTGTGGGTGAATGCAAAGGAGGGATTAGATTGGAATTTATGCAGAGTAAGAAGAGAAGAGAGAACATTAAAGGGTTAAAGAGCAATTAAAAAGCCTTAAAATCAAAGAATTAGAGGTCTTGCTGGGGTCATAAGTTTGCTAGATGTCAGCATAATAGAGGGAGTTACCTGAAAACTTTGAGGTGGAGGTGGAGTGGGATGGATGAAATTTAGACAGTATAGTGGGGTGCAGTTATCGGCAATACCAAAGTCCAGAATATGACCATGGAAGTGAATGACTGACGAAGACAAGACAAGGACAAAATCACTGGAGGAGCAGCATTGAAGGAACCAAGAGGCCAGGTTGTTGGAAAGATCATTTATCTGTACCTCAAAGTCACCCAGAATAAAGACAGAAGTCACACTGGAGAAAGTGATGGGTAGCCAGGAATTAAAATTTTAAGGAAATGAGGGGGACTGACTCTGGGATCAGCAGATGGTAGCCACCATGAGGGACAGCAGGTGACCAAATCTGATGGCAAGAAATTCAGTGGTGGGAGTTACCAGGAAGAAGAGTGGGGTGGTCTGGAAGCAGCAATGGAAAGCACTGTGGCAATCTCTTCTTTTAGCACTAGTGACAGGAGGACTGTGAGTGGAAAAACAGTCATCCCCTTGAGAAGACTTCAGGGGAAGGAAGTCTCAAGAAGTATCTTTGAACTAGGTACAATGTCTGGCTTGTGGTTTAAAAAAAAAATTATTTCATACTTTAAGCTTTATCCTGCCTAAAGCACCAGACGTGGTAGAAATGAGTTGAGATTCCTGGAGAAGACAGTCTCAACTCACCAACTTTCTCTCCATGCACAACAGTGGTAGAGATTCTTCCATAGGGGATTGATTTCTCTGGGTTTCTTTTCCAATGTTCTTTTCCTAAAGCAGACTTGCCTATCAATCTAATTTAACATAACAACTGTCATGTCGACTTCCTCCTGACAAGAAGCACCAGGGCATCTAACAAAAATGTGAGGGAAGGTTAAGAGACATTAAAAAATATTTGATTACACCACATATTATTACCAGGGAAAAATCAACTTGAGGGTTGTGTATAGATCCTCTAGAGATGGCCAAGGTAAGAAATGCTATTGTTGGCAGCATCACTGAACCCTAAAGCAATGATAGTTCATTTTGCTGTCTGGTTCATGATTTTGTAATAGGAAATGGTTTTCATCTGTGGGAAATGATGACATTCTCTTGCCCAATATCATTTCAAAAGATAAAGCAGAATTAATGTGTACAGTCAACTGTTCCAGTTTAGCTAATGCTGCTGGAATGCAAAACACCAGAAATGGATTGGCTTTTATAAAAGGGGGTTTATTTGGTGACACAGTTATAGTCTTAAGGCCATAAAGTGTCCAAGGTAACACATAAGCAATCGGGTACCTTCACTAGAGGATGGCCAATGGCTTCTGGAAAACCTCTGTTAGCTGGGAAGGTACATGCTGGCGTCTGCTTGCTCCCAGGTTGCGTTCCAAAATGGCGTTCTCCAAAATGTCTGCATCAGCTTCCAACAGCCATCTTCAAAATGTCTGCCTCAGCTCCAGCAGTGAGCTCCTTATGTCTGACCTTATATAAGGCTCTAGTAAGCTAATCAAGGCCCATGCTGAATGGGTGTGGCCACACCTCCATGGAAATACTGAACCAATAGGTTTCAACCTAATCCACACTAATACGCCTGCCCCCACAAAACTGCATTAAAGAATATGGCTTTTTCTGGTGGACACAATATATACAAACCAACACATCAACCAATATCGCACAAGCTTTAGTTCCCCTGATTTCAGAAATCACCTGGTATTAAACGCCAGAGAAATACTCCAGTTGTTGGGGGATAACACACCCAATGTCCCAATCTATAAGAGCTCTCTCCTATATAAGCACAAGCCTTATGATTCGGAGCTGCAGACAAACATATACATAAAATTCGCAGAGAATACCAATGGAGCACATCTCTACTAAGAAAAGTCAGTAATAAAATTTCAAAAGCACCTCACTAAGCTTAATAAAAATGGGTACAAACAAAATTCCTCCAGACATGTGCAGGTCTTACACAGGATAAATCAGCTATTTGAGAGCAGAGGTTTATATTTTATTTAATCACTTGATAGTACAATCAGGACCTCCCTGCCAATTCTTAAGAAAAGGAACAGGTTTATTTATTCGAAATCCCATGACATTATGTAATACTTATGCTACTTTCAGCTCTCTCCTTACGTCTATAAAGGTTTAAATGTGTCTTTTTGATTTCACTTCACTGACTGATGAGATAAAAGAATAGAAAAGTAATGAAGTAATGAGTGACAGGTGACACATAAATGCAGTATTTATGATGGAGAGGATTGAAGAAAATGTTGATATTTTGCTTTAGAAATGTAACATTCCTTTTTTTTCTGTAACCTATTTTTTTCTCACACAAGTATTTCCATAACAAAGAAAAATAAATACCCACACCTCATAGTAAAATGATAAAATATTGTTGCGTATTCCATAGTCTCAAAAGATTATCTTCCAAAAGCTCTATGACAAATAATCCTATTTAATTTTCCTTTTAATGCCCCTACCATTTGCTGAATAATCAATATGCTAACCCCAACTAGCTTATACAGTGACTGGAAAGCTCTTTCAATTTCTGAAATGCTAAGCAACTCTCTTTAATCAAGTTGCCATTATATATGGATTGACAAGGAGATGATAGTAAAGACTTGTTTTAGACATTTGACTGAAGATTAACATAGAAAACTTTAATTTTTTTAAACACAGTCAGACAGTGCTTTTGAAGTATTTATGTACCAGAAATCTCGATCTGATGGGTCTGTAAACCAGATAAGGCCCTCAGGTATGTCTTCTACTACACTCTCAGTAAATAAACAGCTTGAATTCGTTGACAAATGTAAAATGGAATTATGCACACAAAAATTTGGCACTTGGGCTTTTCTTGAGGGTCAAAAATGTCATCACTAGGCTTGAATTTCCACATACCAACAATCTGCAAGATGTGTAGGGGTTTCCTTCTTTGAGCAACTAGTTTTGTCAGCCCCCTTTAATTCTTTATTGTACTTGATGCCCCCTATTGGCATTTGAGTTTTCTATATTCACTTTTTCCACAAATTTAAGCAGCTTTATTATCAGCTTAAAACAACAGCAATAACAAAAAACATCTGAATTACTGAGCTCACAGATCCTTATCCAAAGCAATCACAATCATTTTCATCTTGCTAAAACTGAGCAACACGAAATTAAAACCAGACTTCCACTATATCACACTTACACTTTCCTATTCTCAAACTCTGAGCTAACATTCTACAAAGAAAACTTTCTTACCTCTGCAATTGTCTCACAATTCAAAACCTGAACTTTGTTCTCATTGTGATTTCAAATTCCTAAAATAGCAGAATAGAGACACTACTCAACTTCACTCTCTTATTTTCCTTCATATACATCTGTTTTTAACACCTGTTTCTATCAAATTTAAAAGAAATATTAACTCTGTTTAGCAATTGAGTCAAATGAAAGATGAAAATTCACTGACACACAACCAATGGATAAGATGCCACCCATACATCTTCTATCTTAATATCATGCCTGATCACTAGAGGTGATAAATAGAGGTAGAAAGAGTATCTTGGAAGAGAATTAGTGTAAGGAACAGTTTCATTTCTATGGATCCAACCTAACTGTCAATTTAAAAACTCTAAAATGCTTATATCCTAATCATTAAAGCATTGATCATTTTAAATAGCTTGTCTTAGATAGAAGAAATATTTATATGATCATGAAATTGTATTAACATAATTGAAACATATCTGTGTAACAACTGAACAGCTATATAACCAAGATATTTGTTCCACTACTGGAAAAAGCAACATGTTTATGATCTTTCCAGAGGAAAACTCCTCCTAAAAAATAAACTGAGCCCCAGCTTCCTCATCTATAAGTAAAAAAATAATAATATGACTTTCTCATAGAATTCTTGTGAGACTCAAGTGGGATAATGCTTATAAAATGCTTAGCAAATTGTGTAGTAGAGAATATCACTCAATTAACTGTTAGCTATTATTGCTATTTATAACTAACGTGCCTTCAAAGTCCTGGTTTGCAAGCATCTGTTACAAATTACATCTGTCTTTGTTTCCTTCACTGTTTCGTGGTATACCACCTCCACTTTAGTTTAGCCCAGTGATTATTCCCACTTCTAGTCCTTTGTTCATACTGTCCCTTGAACTGAAATGCTCTTCTCCCTCACTCTGCTCATCCCCATTATGCCCAACTCTTCTAGGCCCCAGCTCATTTTACCAGTCTTTCTTATGCATTGCTGCAGAATGAATCACTACCCCAAAACTTAATGGCTTGAAAGAAAAACATTTATTATATCACACTTCCTACATGTCCAGAATCCAGGCATGGCATAACTGGTTTCTCCATTTCAGGGTCTCCCACAAGACTGCAGCCAAGGTGTTCCTGGGGCTGTGTCTCATCACAGAGAGGTTCAACTTCTCATCAGCTGCAGAAGGTTCGACTTCCAGGATCGCTTCATGCAGTTGGTGACTGGAGTCGTTCTCACAGGTCAGTGGTCAGAGGTCACACTCAGTTCCTTGGCATGTGAGCCCTTCCAACCTGGCATCTTGTTTTATCGAAGTGTGCAAGTCAGGAAAGAATAGAGAGACAATGCCAGCAAGCAAAGCCATAAGCTTTTGTAACGATGGCAGGGACATGTCATGCCTTTACTTTATTCTGTTTGTGAGAAGCAAGTCACTAGGTCCTGGAGGAGAGGTGTGAAAGCCAGGAGGTGAGGATCGTGGAGGGCATCTCTGAGTCCTGCCTCCCACTTGATCTCAACTTCAAACCAACTCCGACTACTCAGCTGCTACAAACCATTGTGAATTAGTTAGGAACTTAATGGTTAATTCACTATCTCTAATTTTTGTCTAGTCTTGTCCCCTGACAATTCTGAAAGGAATAATACTTAGTCCCACAGGTTTTAATTTGTCATTTAATTTTGTGTCATTTATAAAATTTCAACTCTATTATATCTTGTCATGTGCTTCTACATCTGGGAGAGCTAAGTACAGATGCTGCCCTAAAAATTACTAGTTAAAGGAGTAAATATCACTTGCCATTGGAAAATAATCCAGATGATGGCATTCTAATGTATTCCCATGAGGAATGCACACAACTCTGGAAAGAGAAAACATATTTCTTTTTTCTATAAAACTACTACACTTAACATTATTAATGCAGAAACAAACTGACCTATAGTCCCTCTATTTTCAACACAATATAACATTTTCTATAAAAACAAAATTATGTGACTTCAGTACATATTACTGTATTATAATTATTTATAAGAACAGAGGACCAAGGAAGAGAAAATACTTTTAGAGATTCTAGAATAATTTTATGATAATAAGGATATAGGCCTTTCTACAGTTTCCTTAACTCCAATCAATGTATTTACAGAAAAGAAAACATAAGTCAATCACCTAAACAGCATAAAATTCACATATGGTATATGTCACCAATAAGGATCAAATGCTAAAAAGATTATTATGAATTACCCAAGAGAGTTTCCCCCTAAAATATTAGTCCCCTCTAAACATGGCTTTAAATAAGCCTATAAACTAAAAGTAGTTAGTCTTAAATTAAGGATAAATTCTTTTCATCCTAAATAACCTAATGACCTCCCTTTTCTCCTGATAATCAGATCTGGCAAATAACACAAAAAATCAGATGAATTGCTTCATGTGAATGCAGACAGAACCATGTAATTGGAATTTGACTGATTAGAGCACTAAAATCAATAAAATCCCTTGAGCCATATAGATGTAAGTATTACGTTTTTAAAACATTACCTTATATATCTCTGACTACACTGGAATTAATCTACTTTAAATTCCTTTTTGTTGCTAAAAAGTGAGCAACAGTGTTAAACTCTAAGTAGGTTCAGATGAATTTATATAATTCCAAGGAAATTAGAATATTTACAATCTAAAAATATTTAGCAATAAAAGACATTCTGATTATAAGGAAGAAAAGAAGGTCGGGGAAGATGGCAGATTAGGAGAGACAGAGCAAAATTCACTTCTGTGAAAAACACTAGGTAAAGGACAGAATGCATACCAGAACAGCAGATCCAGGGTTCCACCAGCTGGGCAGGAACTTCTACACCACATAGTGAGTACATAGCTGGAGAAGCCAAGAGACTGCGTTTAAGACCGGTGAGTGTTCAGCCCAGAATGTTGCCAGGGAATGGGCAGTTGGAGCTGGCTGACAAGTGCAGAGGGGAGCAGCCTTCCAGACCCTGGGCACACTCCTCAACACTTGGCTGGTGTGATAACCCATCACAAACCCCAGGCCAAGAGCTCCTGTGCCAGGGACTGACAGTTGGAGCAGGCAGACGAGTGCAGAAGAGAGCAGCTTTCCATGCCCAGTGCAGCCATCTTAGCAGTTGGCTGGAGAGATAACTCTTCACAGCCCCACAGCTGCCAAGCTGGGGACTAGCTGCTGAGCACAGAGCAGGAAGCTTTCTAAGCCATATCTCTGCAGTTGGCTGGGGAGATAAACCTTCACAGCTCCACAGCCAAGACCTCCCTTGAGGTTATTTGGGATTCGGCGGACTTGTGTCAGCTTCCACTCTTCCTCCATGGAAGCCCATGGTGTGCAAAGACTAGAGGCAAGGGCATCACACAGAAATGCCAGAGGAGTCCTCCCCCAATCCCAGGGACTCATGAGCACACAGCAGATATGGACTGTGGGGCACTTGAGCTGGAAGGTGAGATGCACAGCTCTGCATCCCCAGGGTACTCCACCTGCAGCCCCAAGAATGGCCAGGACAACTGTGCCATGGAGCATACACCCTGCCAAACTGAGCAGGACACACCCCCCCCCACCTACAGGGCTATCATTCCCTAGTGTGCATGGAAAATTGGTACACTGATTGGATTTCCACATGGTTTGGACCCCCACTAAGTGCATAGATGTAGCTGGGGGAGAACTGACCTGAGGGTAAGAGGTGGCTCAAGAGCACCATCTTCTGGTAGGACAAGGAAAGTGCACTCCAACCAAGCTGTCGTTCTGCCAAATTATAGAAAATGTTCAAATAATTCTGCATGTCCTAAAAGAACCCTATTAAGATTAGCAAATACCAACAGACAAAAAGCAATAGAAAATTATAAAGCATATGAAGAAACCAGAAGACATGCACAACCCAAGCATTCAAATCAAAAAGCCAGAGGAGACAGGAAACACAGAACTTGGAGCAATTAATCAAAGACGTATACACAAACATCAGTGTTATGGCTAAGGATGTAAAGAACATCAAGAAGACCCTAGAAGAGCATAAAGAAGAATTTGCAAGAGTAAATTTAAAAAACAGCAATCTTATAGAAAAAAAAATACTGTTGATCAAATTAAAATATTCTTGAGACACATAGTAGCAGATTTGAAGAGGCAGAAGAAAGAATTAGTGAACTTGAGGACAGAGCAATAGAATGCAAAAGAACAAATGGTGAAAAAAATTTAAAAAAATTGAAATGGATCTCAGGGAAATGATGGAAAACATGAAGTACACAAATATAAGAATCATTGGTGCTCCAAGAGGTGAAGAGAAGAGTAAAAGGCTAGGAAGAGTATTCAAAAACATTGTTGGGAAAAACTTCCCAACCCTTCTAAATGACATAAATATGCAAATCAAAGATGTCCAACAAACTACAAATAGAATAAAAGAAAAAAAAAATACCCTGAGACATATTCTGAAAAGATTGTCAAAGGCTGAAGAGAAGGAAAAAGTTCTGAAAGCAACAATAGAGAAGCAGTTCACCACACACAAGAAAAAGATTCCAATCACAAGAGCAACTAAAAAAATTAAGTACCTAGGAATAAACTTAACAAAGGAGGTAAAAGACCTCTACACAGAAAATTACATAACTTTACTAAAAGAAATAAAAGGGGACATAAAGAGATGGAAAAATAT
The DNA here is from genome assembly GCF_015220235.1 of Choloepus didactylus. Classification (NCBI taxonomy): domain Eukaryota; kingdom Metazoa; phylum Chordata; class Mammalia; order Pilosa; family Megalonychidae; genus Choloepus; species Choloepus didactylus. Next base: position 185,240,187 of record NC_051309.1, on the reverse strand, counting down.
TTTGGGTTCATGGATAGGAAGGCAAAATGTCATTGAGATGTCAATCCTATCAAAACTGATCCACAGATTCAGTGAAATTCCAATCAAAATTCCAACAACCTACTTTGCAGGCTTGGAAAAGCTGGTTATCAAATTTATTTGGAATGGAAAGGGGCCTCGGATTGCTAAAAACATTATAAAAAAAAGAAAAACAAAGTGGGAGGACTTACACTTCCTGACTTCAAAGCCTAATATAAAGCCACAGTAGTCAAAACAGCATAGTATTGGTGCAAAGACAGACATAATGATCAAAGGAATTGAATTGAGAATTTGGAAATAGACCCTCAGATGTATGGTCGAGTGATTTTTTTATAAGGCCCCCAAATCCAGTGTACTGGGACAGAACAGTCTCTTCAACAAATGGGGTTGGGAGAACTAATAGCCATATCCAAAAGAATGAAAGGGGGCCCCTACCTCACACCCTATACAAAAATTAACTTAAAGTGAATCAAAGACTGCAATGTAAGACAGAAACATGAAACTCCTAGAAGATAATGTACTGAACCACCTCCAAGACCTAGTATTAGGAAGTTTCTTCTTAGACCTTACACTCAAAGCACAAGCAATGAAAGAAAAAATAGATAAATGGGAACTCCTCAAAATCAAAAGCTTCTGTAGCTCAAAGGAATTTGCCAAAAAGGTGAAGAGGCAGCCAACTCAATGGGAAATAATATTTGGAAACCCCGTATCTGAAAAAAGACCGATATCTTTCATATATAAAGAAATCCTACAACTCAATGACAATAATACAAACAGCCCAATTACAAGATGAGTAAAAGATATAAAAAGACATTTATCTAAAGAGGAAATACAAGTAACTAAAAAACATGAAAAAATGTTCCCTAGCTATCAGGGAAATGCCAATAAGAATGACTACCATTAAACAAACATGAAACCACAAATGCTGGAGAGCATGTGGAGAAATTGGAACTTTTATTCATTGCTGATGGGACTGTATAATGGTTCAGCCACTCTGGAAGATAGTTTGCCAGTTCCTCAGAAAACTATATATCGAGTTACCCTATGATTCAGCAATTTCACTTCTCAGTATATACCTAGAAGATCTGAAAGCAGTGACATGAACAGACATTTGCACACTGATGTTCATAGAGGCATTGTTCACAATTGCAAAGAGATGGAAACAATCCAAATGTCCTTCCACAGATGAGTGGATAAACGAATGTTGTATATACATATGATGGAATACTATGCAGCAGTAAGAAGGAATGAGGTCATGAAACATATGACAAAATGTATGAAACTTTAAGACATAATGCTGAGTGAAATAAGGCAGAAACACAAGGAGAGATTGTATGTTACCACTTGTGCTGGTTTGGATGTATTATGCCCCCCAAAATGCCATTATCATTGATGCAGTGTTGTGTGGGCAGGAAACATATTGGTGTTGATTGGGTTGGAGACTTTTTTTTTTTTTTTTTTTCATTTTTATTGAGATTGTTCAGATACCATACAATTATCCAAAGATCCAAAGTGTACAATCACTTGCCCCTGGGTACCCTCATACAGCTGTGCATCCATCACACTTAATTTTTGTTCAATTTTTAGAAACTTTTCATTACTCCAGACAAGAAATAAAGTGAAAGATGAAAAAAGAAAAAAAGAAAAGGAAACTCTAATCCTCCCCTATCCCTAACCAACCCCCCTCAATTGTTGACTCCTAGTATTGATATAGTACGTTTGTTACTGTTTATGAAAAAATGTTGAAATACTACTAACTGTAGTATATAGTCTGTAATAGGTATATAGTTCTTTCCTATATGCCCCTCTATTATTAACTTCTAATTGTATTGTCATACATTTGTTCTGGTTCATGAAGTGATTTCTAGTATTTGTACAGTTGATCATGGACATTACCCACCATTAAGAATCAGACAATACCACCAATGTCAAGTGTCTAACATGCCTCTCCTATCCCCCCCTCTTATCTGCATTTACCTTAGTATATCACCTTTGTTACATTAAAGGAAGCATAATACAATGATTCTATTAGTTACAGTCTCTAGTTTATGCTGATTGCATCCCTCCCCCAATGCCTCCCCATTTTTAACACCTTGCAAGGTTGACATTTGCTTGTTCTCCCTCGTAAAAGAACATATTTGTACATTTTATCACAATTGTTGAATACTCTAGATTTCACCAAGTTACACAGTCCCAGTCATTATCTTTCCTCCTTTCTTGTGGTGTCTCACGTGCTCCCCATCTTCCTCTCTCAACCGTATTCATAGTTACCTTTGTTCAGTGTACTTCCATTGTTGTGCTACCATCTCCCAAAATTGTGTTCCAAACCACACACTCCTGTCTTCTATCACCCTGTAGTGCTCCCTTTAGTATTTCCTGTAGGGCAGGTATCTTGTTCACAAAGTCTCTCATTGCCTGTTTGTCAGAAAATATTTTGAGCTCTCCCTCATATTTGAAGGACAGCTTTGCTGGATACAGGATTCTTGGTTGGTGGTTTTTCTCTTTCAGTATCTTAAACATATCACACCACTTCCTTCTTGCCTCCATGGTTTCTACTGAGAGATCCGCACATAGTCTTATTAAGCTTCCTTTGTATGTAATGGATCGCTTTTCTCTTGCTGCTTTCAGGATTCTCTCTTTGTCTTTGACATTTGATAATCTGATTATTAAGTGTCTTGGCGTAGGCCTATTCATATCTCTTCTGATTGGAGTACGCTGCGCTTCTTGGATCTGTAATTTTATGTCTTTCTTAAGAGATGGGAAATTTTCATGAATTATTTCCTCTATTATTGCTTCTGCCCCCTTTCCCCTCTCTTCTCCTTCTGGGACACCAATGATACGTACATTATTGTACTTTGTTTCATCTTTGAGTTCCCGGAGACGTTGCTCATATTTTTTCATTCTTTTCTCCATCTGCTCCTTTGTGTGTAGGCTTTCAGGTGTTTTGTTCTCCAGTTCCTGAGTGTTTTCTTCTGCCTCTTGAGATCTGTTGTTGTATGTTTCCATTGTGTCTTTCATCTCTTGTGTTGTGCCTTTCATTTCCATAGATTCTACCAGTAGGTTTTTTGAACTTTTGATTTCTGCCGTATACAGGTCCAGTGCTTCCTTTACAGCCTCTATCTCTTTTGCAATATCTTCTCTAAACTTTTTGAATTGATTTAGCATTAGTTGTTTAAATTCCTGTATCTCAGTTGAAGTGTACGTTTGTTCCTTTGACTGGGCCATAACTTTGTTTTTCTTAGTGTAGGTTGTAATTTTCTGTTGTCTATCATGGTTTCCTTGTTTATCCAAATCAGGTTTTCCCAGACCAGAACAGGCTCAGGTCCCAGAGGGAAGAAATATTCAGTATCTGGTTTCTCTGTGGCTGTGTCTTAGAAAATTGCTCCACCCTTTGATGCCTCGGGTCACTGTGCTTTTCTGCCCAGCAGGTGACGCCCGTTAGCCTATAATTCTTGACTGGTGTGAGGAGGTATGGCAGTGTTCCCCCAGGCTCTGGGGTCTGGTTCTGAATGGAAAGGGCCCCACCCCTTTCCTCCTAGAGAAGACAGAGCCCCCAGGTGGAGGTCATTAGCATTTCAATGGTCTCACTCTCTGCTTGTGGTGTCTCCGCCCTTCCCCAAGTCACAGCCTGGAAACTGAAAATGACTGGGGCTTTCTCCACTGAGCCGAAAAAGAAACAGATAGTCCCCTTCAGACCCAGTCAAGGCGACCCTCCGGCTCTCCCAGGTCAGTCGTCACCCAAAGCCTCTGTCTGTTTTTTGGGGCTGCGTACCTGTAGTGAGCAGTTCACACTCGCTACTTAAAACCCCTGTTGGAGCTCAGCTGAGCTATATTCGCTTGCTGGGAGAGAGCTTCTCTCTGGCACCACAGGCTCCGCAGCTCGGGCTATGGGGGAGGGGGTCTCACGACTTGGATCCGCAGGTTTTACTTACAGATTTTATGCTGCGTTCTCGGGCATTCCTCCCAATTCAGGTTGGTGTATGATGAGTGGATGGTCTCGTTTGTCCCCCCGCAGTTATTCTGGATTATTTACTAGTTGTTTCTGGTTTTTTGTAGTTGTTCCAGGGGGACTGCTTAACTTCCACTCCTCTCTATGCCGCCATCTTGCCTCGGGTTGGAGACTTTTGATTGGATGTTTCTGTGGAGATGTGATCACTTAAATGTGGGTGAGATCTTTCACTGGATAATTTCCATGGAGGCATGGCCCCACCCATTCAGTGTGGGCCTTAATTTGTTCACTGGAGCACTATGTAAGTTTAGACAGAAGGGGTGAGCTTGCTATAGCCAAGAGGGACAGTTTGAAGAATGCACAGGAACTGAGAGAGGAACTGCAGATGAGAGACAGTTTGAAGATGGTCATTAAAACAGACTTTTGCTCCAGAGAAGCTAAGAGAGGACAAACACCCCAAGAGCAACTAAGAGTGACATTTTTGAGGAACTGCAGCCTAGAGAGGAACATCCTGGGAGAAAGCCATTTTGAAACCAGAACTTGGAGCAGATGCCATCTACATGCCTTCCCAGCTAACAGAGGTTACCCAGGCACCATTGGCCATCCTTCAGTGAAGGTACCCTTTATTGATGCCTTACCTTGGATACTTTATAACCTTAAGACTGTAACTGTGTAACCAAATAGACCCCCTTTATAAAAGCCAATCTCTGGTATTTTGCATGCCTGCAGCATTAGCAAACTAGAACACCACTAATATGAACACCATGAAAAATATAAAGTAAGTTCTTATAATGTAGAATATAGGGAACCTAGAGAAAGACAGAAGCTAGTGAAAGGGAGATGATAATCTAATATGTACAGATATGATAATGAGAGTGAACCTAATGGTATGGGCATGGTCATGTGTGACTAAGGTTCATTAAATGGATAAGTATCAGTGACACATTGAAGGTGAACATGTTCATAAACGGCTGTCTAAAGGCATGTAACCCACAGAGTAGCACCACAAACTTAAATAAGTGTTAGCATGATACATGATATACTTATAAGGATGACACTGGTGCAGAGTTAACAACAGCATGGCATATGGAAAAACTACCTATTACATATTATAGACTATATTTAATAGGAATATCTTACCAACATTACACTAATACTAGGGATGAGTAATTAGCAGCTGATCAGAGCTCTTGAATGTTTTGTTATGATAATTGTTTAAAGTTGAGAGCAATGATGATTGTACAACTAAGTAAAGATAATGTAAGAAACTGTTTATCTTGGGATAGAATATATATTAAGCAAAATTAGGAAGCCACTACTTAATAAATCAGGCCCTTGACTTGAGGGTTGCTCTTCTGAAACTTAGGGTTGTAAATGGGAGTCTGAGACTTCCTGTAATTATGCCTAAGAGGCACCTCCAAGGAATTTCTTTTGTTGCTCAGATGTGGCCTTTCTCTAAGACCAAGTCTGCAAATAAATTCATCAACCTTTCCCCCACAAGGGACATGACTCCCAGGGGAATGAATCTCCCTGGCACAGGAACTGAGAGAGGAGCTGCAGATGAGAGATAGTTTGAAGACTTTTGCTCCAGAGAACATGACTCCCAGGAATGAGCTTGTCCCTGGCAATGAAGGATTGAAAATGCCTACTTGACCAGAAGAGGAAAAAAGAAAGGTAACAAGCTGAGGTTATGGTGGCTGAGAGATCCCAAATAGAGTCAAGAGGCTATCCTAGAGGTTTCTCTTATGCAAGCTCCAGCTAGACATCCCAAATGGCCATGCCCTTACCAAAAGTAGTCCCCAAATAACTACATCCCTACCTGAGATTATATAAAAGATTCACTCACTAAGTTTTATCTCTCAGAAACTTAAGTCCACTGCCAGACAAGTCCTAAAACCCAGAGGCAACAGCCTCTTTAAGAACAGCAATCAGATACAGACCCCTTCCCCATACTGCTGACACCCCCTATCAATATGAACAAGTTAGGATGCTCACTATCTAGACACCCCTGAAGATAGAGAAAAAGATTGAGATGAAGGAGTAGCAACAAACAAGATAAGATTGGAAAAATGTCTATGAATACTGAAACATTATATAATTATATATATATATATATATATATATATATATATATATATATGTGTGTGTGTGTATTTGGATGCTGGGATGTTGGAATGGATGGAAGGAAATAAATGACATGGTGGAACTGTAGTCTGTAGCATCACTTGAGATTTGCTCTATAGCTGCTCATTGAATTGTGCCTTGAAGTTTTTCACCTTTCTGTATATACCTTGTATTGCATAATAAGGAAAGAAATGAAATTGTAGAACTGTAACCCAAAACAATTTTTTAAAACTACCTATATGACTGCTTGTGGAGCTGTACATCAAGAGATGACACCTTTCTGTATGTATATTATATTTTTTTAGCTGAAGTTGTGGAACTGTGACCCATGACATTCTTTGAAATTTGCTAACTACTTGTTAAATCATGCTTTGAAAGTTATCACTGTTATATATATGTACATATATATATATATATATATATTAAAGTTCACAATAAAAAATGCACAAAAAAGGAGAAAGGGAAGAACAATAGTATTTACTTGTTTTCTCAAAGCCAGTGAAAATAACAAATGAAATAAAACTGTAAGAGTATACTTTGGCCTCAATGAAACGCAAAATATCCTTAGACTCAAGCTCTTACAGTTCTTCTCAAATCTTACTTAGAATACAGATTTCACTAAAGTAATTGTCAGGAAAAAAATAAAGCTCTTAAAAGAAAAGAGAATGAACATCTTTGTGCCCTTGGAAGAGGGAAAGATATCTTACACATAAAATAAAATTACTAACTATAAATTGATCACAAAGAAAAAAATTAATAAATTAATAACTTCAAAGTCAAGTAGCTCTTTTTATCAAAAAATTACATTAAGAGACTTCCATTTCTACTTAGGACACAGAACATTAGAAGAGAAAATCTCAACCATAACAATATCTCAACCATAACAATAAGATGAAGTTGAATAACCTAAAAAAACATAATATTTCAAACCCATCAAAGAGCTGAAAATGAAAAGCAGCAAATGTTCACTGAATTTGCCTGAGTTTGCTAAAGACTGAGGACAGGGAAAAAAAAATGCATGTGGCTGGGGAGAGGCAGGAGAGTTGAGAGAACCCTATCTGAGGCCATCTGTGGCACAGCAAAATCTGTAGGAAGTTGAGGGTAGGATAGTTGGAGGGGATAAAATCTTCAAGTACTCTGTTCCTAGTTCTGTTAAAGAGACAGTCTTCAACCTGCCTTCATATCACATGAAGCCAATCATTTACATTCTAAATAAGACATTGGGAAAACCCAGACCTATCTCAGCTCCCTTACATTAACAATCTAACAAAAGAAGAGTCATGCTCTTTTCAAGGCATAATATATTTACTTGAGTCTATACTAATCTTAAACATAAAATATATGTTGTCATACAAAGGAAACAAGAAAAGATGACCAGAGGAGCTACATGGACCGGACACCACAGAGCAATTTGACTTTGGGCATACTTCATACAACACTTATGAACAAGTGGAACAGCTGAGATCAGTGAAATCTGTAAGTTTTCATGGCCAGGGGACCCACGTCCCTCCCTGCCAGGCTCAGCCCCATGGGAGGAGGGGGCATCAATGCTAGGAATGAGGAGGGAGAACTGCAGTTGCAGATCTTATTGGAAACTCATTCTACTGATCCAAACTCCAAGCATAGATAGACTGAGACCAGACACCAGAGAATCTGGGAGCAATCAGTTCAGCAGAGAGGAGACAGGGACAGCAAAAACAGCAAGAAAAACCCAAAAATAAAAGCAGAGGCTTTTTGGAGTTCTGGTGAACATAGAACAGGGAAGGGCAGAACTCAGGCTAGTCAGGCTCATATGCAAATCCAGAAGGCAACTTTCTTTGTCTGAAAAACTGGTTTCTCTGCTCCCTGGAGCATTCCTTAATGGCCCTAATCTCCTTGTCTCTTAGCATTTCAATAGCCCATTGGAACTGCAAGGAGGGCCCTCCCCCCCCCCCTTATTTTTAATCTTTTTCTCTTTTTCTAAAACAATTACTCTAAGAAGCCCAATACAGAAAGCCTCAAAGACTTGCAATTTGGACAAGTCAAGACAAGCAGAACTAAGAGAGCTCTGAGACACAATGCAATAAGTCCACGGACTGAGAAAATTCACTAAACACCACAACTTCCCAAGAAAAGGGAGGTGTCCCCTCACAGCCATCTTCCTGGTGGGCAGGGAACACTCCTGCCAGTTGCCAGCCCCACAGCCCAGAGCTGCCCCAGACAACCCAGTGTGACGGGAAGTGTTTCCAACAACACACGTACACACCACAAAATCAGGCATAGACATTAGCCTTCCCTGCACCCTCAGCTGGTTTTCCCAGAGTTGGGAAAGCAGAGCAGTGTGAATTAACATGCCCCATTCAGCCATCCTTTCAGCAGACTGGGAACTTCCTTACACAGCCCTGCAGCCCAGAACCACCCGAGGGGGGGATGGTACTCACCTGTGACATAGTACAGTCATCCCTCAACAGAGGACCTGGGGGTGCACAGCCTGGAAGAGGGACCCACTTGCAAGTCTCAGGGGCCATATGCCAATACCAAGGACTTGTGAGTCAGCAGCAAAGACAAACTGTGGCAGAATGGAACTGAAGGATTAGACGATTGCAGCAGCTTTAAATCTCCAGGATCACCAGGGAGATTTGATTGTTAGAGCTGCCCCCCTCCCTGACCACCCAGACACACACCCCATAAAAAGGGTGGGCAACGCCAACTACACATGCAAGCTTGGCACACCAACTGGACCCCACAAGACTCACACCACCACTCACCACAAAGACAAAGCAGGGGAGAACTGGCTTGAAGGGAATAGGTGGCTCATGGATGCAACCTGCTGGTTAGTTAAAGTGTACTCCATGAAGCTGTAGATCTGACAAATGAGAGATAAGGGTTTCAATCAGTGTACAAATCCTAAAAGAACCCTATCAAGTTAAGTAAATGCCAAGAGGCCAAAACAACAGAAAATTTTAAAGCATATGAAAAAAATATATGATATGGATAACCCAAGCTAAAGCACCCAAATCAAAAGATCAGAGGAGACACAGTACTTGGAGCAATTAGTCAAAGAACTAAAGATTAACAATGAGACTGTGGCACAGGATATAAAGGATATGAAGAAGACCCTAGAAGAGCATAAAGAAGACATTGCAAGAGTAAATAAAAAAATAGATGATCTTATGGAAATTAAAGAAACTGTTGACCAAATAAAAAAGATCTAGATACTCATAGTACAAGATGAGGGGAAGTTGAACAATAAATCAGTGACCTGGAAGATGATAGAATGGAAAATGAAAGGACAAAAGAAGGAATGGGGAAAAAAATCGAAAAAATCAAAACGGATCACAGGGAAATGATAGATAATATAAAACGTCCAAATACAAGACTCATTGGTGTTCCAGAAGGGGAAAAGAAGGGTAAAAGTCTAGGAAGAATATTCAAAGAGATTGTTGGGGAAAATTTCCAAATCTTCTAAACACCATAAATACACAAATCATAAATGCCCAGTGAACTACAAATAGAATAAATCCAAATAATCCACTCCAAGACATATTCTGATCACACTGTGAAATATGGAAGAGAAGGAGCAAGTTCTGAAAGCAGCAAGAGAAAAACAATTCACCACATACAAAGGAAACAGCATAAAACTAAGTAGTGACTACTCAGCAGCCACCATGGAGGCAAGAAGGCACTGGCATAACATATTTAAAATTCTGAGCAAGAAAAATTGCCAACCAAGAATTCATTATCCAGCAAAGCTCTCCTTCAAATTTGATGCAGAGCTTAAATTTTTCACAAACAAATTCTGAGAGAATTTGCCAACAAGAGACCTGTCCCACTTGAGATATTAAAGGGAGCACTACAGACAGAGAAATAAAGAAAGGAGAGAGAGATATGGAGAAAGGGTCACTACTAAAGAGATTCAGTATGGATACATTAAAGGACATTAATAGAGAGAGGGAAAATATATATATGGCAAACATAAACCAAAGGATAAGATGGCTGATTCAAGAAAGTCCTTCACAGTAATAACACTGAATGTAAATGGATTAAACTCCCCAAGTAAAAGATATAGATTGGCAGAATGGATAAAAAAAATTCACCATCAATCTGTTGCATACAAGAGACTCATCTTAGACACAGGGACACAAAGAAATTGAAAGTGAAAGGATGGAAAAAAAATATTTCATGTAAGCTACAGCCAAAAGAAAGCAGGAATAGCAATATTAATCTCAGATAAAACAGACTTTAAATGCAAGGATGTTATGACAGACAAAGAAGGCCATTACATACAAATAAAAGGGGCAATTCAACAAGAAGAAATAACAATCATAAATGTTTATGCACCCAATCAAGGTGCCACAAAATACATGAGAGAAACACTGGCAAAAATAAAGGAAGCAATTGATGTTTCCAAGATAATTGTGGGAGACTTCAACATATCACTTTCTCCAACAGATAGATTAACCAGACAGAAGACCAATAAGGAAATTGAAAACCTAAACAATCTGATAAATGAATTTGATTTAACAGACATATGTAGAACATTACATCCCAAATCACGAGGATACACATTCATCTCTAGTACTCACGGGACTTTCTCCAGAATAGACCATATGCTGGGACATAAAACAAGCCTCAATAAATTTAAAAAGATTGAAATTATTCAAAGCACATTCTCTGACCACAATGGAATACAATTAGAAGTCAATAACCATCAGAGACTTAGAAAATTCACAAATACCTGGAGGTTAAACAACACACTCCTAAACAATCAGTGGGTTAAAGAAGAAAAAGCAAGAGAAATTGCTATATATATGGAGACAAATGAAAATCAGAACACAACATACCAAAACCTATGGGATGCAGCGAAAGTGGTACTGAGGGGGAAATTTATAGCACTAAATGCATATATTAAAAAGGAAGAAAAAGTCAAAATCCAGGAACTAATGGATCAACTGAAGAATCTAGAAAATGAACAGCAAACCAATCCTAAACCGAGTAGAAGAAAAGAAATAACAAGGATTAAAGCAGAAATAAATGACATAGAGAACAAAAAAACAATAGAGAGGATAAATAACACCAAAAGTTGGTTCTTTGAGAAGATCAACAAGATTGACAAGCCCCTAGCTAGACTGACAAAATCAAAAAGAGAGAAGACCCATATAAACAAAATAATGAATGAGAAAGGTGACATTACTGCAGATCCTGAAGAAATTTAAAAAATTATAAGAGGATACTATGAACAGCTGTATGGCAACAAACTAGATAATGTAGAGGAAACGGACAATTTCCTCGAAACATATGAACAACTTAGACTGACCAGAGAAGAAATAGAAGACCTCAACCAACCAATCACAAGCAAAGAGATCCAACCAGTCATCAAAAAGCTTCCCACAAATAAATGCCTAGGGCCAGATGGCTTCACAGGGGAATTCTACCAAACTTTCCAAAAAGAACTGATAGCAATCTTACTTAAACTCTTTCAAAACATGGAAGAAAATGGAACATTACCTATCTCATTTTATGAAGCTAACCTCAACCTAATACCAAAACCAGGCAAAGATGCTACAAAAAAGGAAAACTACAGGCCTATCTCCCTAATGAATATAGATGCAAAAATTATCAACAAAATACTTGCAAATCAAATCCAAAGACACATTAAAAAAATCATACACCATGACCAAGTGGGGTTTGTGCAAGGATGGTTCAACATAAGAAAATCAATCAATGTATTACAACACATTAACAAATCAAAAGAGAAAAATCAAATGATCATCTCAATAGATGCTGAAAAAGCATTTGACAAAATCCAACATCCCTTTTTGATAAAAACATCTCAGAAGGTAGGAATTGAAGGAAACTTCCTCAACATGATAAAGAGCATATATGAAAAACCCACAGCCAGCATAGTACTCAATGGTGAGAGACTGAAAGCCTTCCCCCTAAGATCAGGAACAAGACAAGGATGCCCGCTGTCACCACTGTTATTCAACATTGTGCTGGAAGTGCTAGCCAGGGCAATCTGGCAAGACAAAGAAATAAAAGGCATCCAAATTGGACAGGAAGAAGTAAGACTGTCATTGTTTGCAGATGATATGATCTTATATCTGAAAAACCCTGAGAAATCGACGATACAGCTACTACAGCTAATAAACCAATTTAGCAAAGTAGCGGGATACAAGATTAATGCACATAAGTCAGTAATGTTTCTATATGCTAGAAATGAACAAACTGAAGAGACACTCAAGAAAAAGATACCATTTTCAATAGCAACTTAAAAAATCAAGTACCTAGGAATAAACTTAACCAAAGATTAAAAGACCTATACAAAGGAAACTACATAATTCTACTAAAAGAAATAGGAGGGGACCTTAAAAGATGGAAAAATATTCCATGTTCATGGATAGGAAGGCTAAATGTCATTAAGATGTCAATTCTACCCAAACTCATCTATAGATTCAATGCAATCCCAATCAAAATTCCAACAACCTACTTTGCAGACTTGGAAAAGCTAGTAATCAAATTTATTTGGAAAGGGACAATGCCTCAAATTGCCAAAGACACTCTAAAAAAAGAAAAACGAAGTGGGAGGACTTACACTCCCTGACTCTGAAGCTGCTTATAAAGCCACAGTTGTCAAAATAGCATGGTACTGGCACAAAGATAAACATATTGATCAATGGAATTGAATTGAGAATTCGGAGATAGACCCCCAGATCTATGGCCGACTGATCTTTGATAAGGCCCCCAAAGTCACTGAACTGGGACATAACAGTCTTTTCAACAAATGGGGCTGAGTGAGTTGGATATCCATATCCAAAAGAATGAAGGAGGACCCCTACCTCACACTCCACACAAAAATTAACTCAAAAGTGGATCAAACATCTCAATGTAAAAGACAGTACCATAAAACTCCTAGAAGATAATGTAGGGAAACATCTTCAAGACCTTGTATTAGGCGGCCACTTCCTAGACTTTACACCCAAAGCACAAGCAACAAAAGAGAAAATAGATAAATGGGAACTCCTCAAGCTTAGAAGTTTCTGTACCTCAAAGGAATTTTTCAAAAAGGTTAAGAGGCAGCCAACTCTATGGGAAAAAAATTTCTGGAAACCATGTATCTGACAAAAGACTGATATCGTGCATATATAAAGAAATCCTACCACTCAATGACAAGAGTACAGACAACCCAATTATAAAATGGGCCAAAAATATGAAAAGACAGTTCTCTGAAGAGGAAATATAAATGGCCAAGAAACACATGAAAAATATGTTCAGCTTCCCTAGCTATTAGAGAGATGCAAATTAAGACCACAATGAGATACCATCTCACACCGATTAGAATGGTTGCCATTAAACAAACTGGAAACTACAAATGCTGGAGAGGATGTGGAGAAATTGGAACTGTGATTCATTGTTGGTGGGACTGTATAATGGTTCAGCCACTCTGGAAGTCAGTCTGGCAGTTCCTTAGAAAGCTAGATATAGAATTACTCTTCAATCCAGTGATTGCACTTCTTGGTATATACCCGGAAGATCTGAAAGCAGTGACATGAACAGATATCTGCACGCCAATGTTCATAGCAGCATTATTCACAATTGCCAAGAGGTGGAAACAAACCAAATGTCCTTCAACAGATGAGTGGATAAATAAAATGTGGTATATACACTTGATGTATACTACATGGCAGTAAGAAGGAATGATGTCATGAAACATATGACAATGTGGATGAACCTTGAAGACATAATGCTGAGCAAAATAAGCCAGGCATAAAAAGAGGAATATTACATGCTACCACTAATGTGAACATTGAAAAATTTAAAACAAATGGTTTATAATGTAGAATGTAGGGGTACTAGTGATAGAGAGCATTTAAGGAAGGGGGAACGATAATCCAATAAGAACAGATTAGCTACTGTGGGTAAATTTAACGTTCTGGGAATGCACAGGATTGACTATGGTCTGTTAATTTCTGATGGGAATGGTAGGAAAAAGTTCACAGAAATGTTGGTATATTATGTTACTTTCTTGGGGTAGAGTAGGAACATGTTGGAAGTAAAGTAGTTATCTTAGGTTAGTTGTCTTTTTCTTACTCCTTTTTTATGGTCTGTTTGAAATGTTTTTTTATTGTATGTTTTTTAAATTTTTTTTATATAGTTGATTTAAAAAAAAAGATTTAATTAAAAGAAAAATGAAAAAAATATGCAGAGCCCCATTAAGGAGCTGGTAGAGAATGGAGAGGTGTTGGGCTTCCCCACCTCAATGGTTTCTGATGTGCTCACAGACATGGGGGACTGGTGGTTTGATGGGCTCAGCCCTCTACCACAGGACCTGCCCTCGGGAAGACGGTTGCTGCAAAGGAGAGGCTAGGCCTCCCTATGGTTGTGCCTAAGAGTCTCCTCCTGAATGCCTCTTTGTTGCTCAGATGTGACCCTCTCTCTCTAGCTAAGCCAACTTGGCAGGTGAAATCACTGTCCTCCCCCCTACGTGGGATCAGACACCAAGGGAGAGAATCTCCCTGGCAACATGGAATATGACTCCCGGGAAGGAATGTAGACCCAGCATCGAATGTAGACCTGGCATCGTGGGATGGAGAGCATCTTCTTGACCAAAAGGGGGATGTGAAAGGAAATGAAATAAGCTACAGTGGTAGAGAGATTCCAAAAGGAGCTGAGAGGTCACTCTGGTGGGCACTCTTACGCACAATATAGACAACCCATTTTAGGTTCTAATGAATTGGAGTAGCTGGCAGTAAATACCTGGAACTGTCAAACTGCAACCCAGAACCCATGAATCTTGAAGATGATTGTATAAAAATGTAGCTTATGAGGGGTGACAATGTGATTGGGAAAGCCATATGGACCACACTCCCCTTTGTCTAGTTTGTGGATGGATGAGTAGAAAAATTGGGGAAGGAAAAAAACACACAAACAAAGGCACTCAGTGTTCTTTTTTATTTTAATAGCTCTTTTTCATTTTAATTATTATTCTTGTTATTTTTGTGTGTGTGGTAATGAAGGTGTCGGGGATTGATTTTGGTGATGAATGCACAGCTATGTAATGGGACTATGAACAATCAAATGTACGCTTTGTTTTGTATGACTGCATGGTATGTGAATATATCTCAATAAAAAGAATTAAAAAAAAAAAAAGAAAAGATGATCAAACAACAAGAGAGGAAATAACTTATAGAACCCAAGCCAGAGTCCTTAAAATGACAATGATATATGCTATCATTGTAGCTATTGTTAACTAATGTATCTGTTGTGAATAATGTTTTCTGTTTTCCTACTGTAAATGTCAACCACATGCTTAAATAGATGAAAAATTCCAAACAGGAAATGGAAACAATGAAATAGAGTCCAATGGAAATGCTAGAAATGAAAAGTGCAATATTAGATGTTAAGAACTCTTTCAATAAGCTCTCGGTAGTTTGGCACATTACAGAAGAAAAATCAGTTAACTTACAGGTAGGTGAATAGAAATTATCCAAACTGAAATATAAAGAGAAAAAAAAAAAGAATAGGAAAAAAGAGAATAGAATATCCAGTGAGCTATTGAGCAATATTAAGTGAACTATCATTTGTGTATTTGGAGTCAGAAAGAGAGGTGATTGAAAATGAAATAATCCAAGAGACAATGGCCAAGAATTTTCCATACTTGATAAAAGACATCAAATCAGATATCAAAGTTTAGTAAAACACTAAGTAGAATAAATAAATAAGACCTAGGCACATCTTAGTCAAATTGCTGACTACCCAAGGTAAAAACGAAACCTTAACATCAGTCAGAGAAAAAAGACACAGTACATATTATGAAACAATTATAAGAATGACAGTTGGAGTCTCATCAGAAATGTAGACTCCAGAAGAAAATGGCACAATACAGCACTGAAAGGAAAAACAATGTTGACCTAGATTTATATAACTGGCAAAAATTTTCTTCCAAATTACCAGAAAAACACATTTTCAAATTAATATTTTTCAAGTGTTTATACTGATGTTCACATGGGAGTTAGTGTGAGATTTCATGTTATCTTATAAGGAAAATCTTTTCACTTATACATCCTCACATATACCTAAATTGTGCAGTCTTTTCCACTGATGAGCTACAACAGGGTTCTCTAGAGAAACAGAACCAACAAGATACATGTGCCTATGTGGGGTGTGAGTGTGGGGGGGGGGTGTATAAATATATATATAAAGAGAGAGAGATTTATTTTAAGAAATTGATCATGCAACTGTGGGGATTGACAAGTCTTGATTCTGTAGGGCAGGCAGAGGCTGAAAATTCCAGTAAGAATAATGCTGAGGTCTTGAGTATGAATTCCTTAGGGGAAGCTGGCAGGCTGGAAATTCCAGTTAAGTGTTAATATTGAAGTTTCAAATGCAAAGTCCAGCAGGCTAAAAGCTCAGAGAGGATTAGAGAGTGTAGTTTTGAGGCAGAATTTCTTCTCTCTGGAACTCTCAGTTCTTTGGACAAAATGCCTCCAACTGATTGAATGAGACCCACCCACATTTTTGAGGATAATCTCCTTTAGTTGAAGTCAATTGATTGTAGATTCTAGTCTTATCTACAAAATAATGCCCACGGAAACATCTAGGCCAGTGCTTCACCAAACAACCGTACGCCATAACCTAGACAAGATGACCCATAAAATTAATCATCATATGAGGTAAGACCAAAGAGAATGAATAAATTTATTCCAAAGTTACAAAACTTAAGCATGAAGAAAAACCCCTAAGGATCACATAGAATGAGAGAATTTAAGTGGCTCATGTTTTGTTTCTTTGACTTTACAAAAAACAAAAAAAAAATGTTATTATCATTGTTTATTTTGAATCCACTGTTTAAATGGAGAAATATGTAACCCAATAGGGATTGGAAACATTAACTATACTTGAAGCAAGCTCAACCAAACCCAAATCATTATATTTACTCTCAAAATGAATGTTTTTAGCTGAGCTTAGTTTGTTAGTAGCCTACTTTATAACTAGGTGTCTTCTGAATCAACTACTGTGTAGAATACAATGTTTATTAAAGGATAAATTATAATAATGACCCAATTTGATTGTTTAACCACATCAATTCTTTAAAAATTAGACCACCAAAATGATTTTTTTTCTTGAAAGAGAACTTTATCACTGACATGGCTTAGAATTTCTTTTATATTGTGATTATAAAAAAGCTGAGTAACTTTAATACAATACTGTTACTGCTTTTAAATTCTCAGAATTTACCCACTTATTTTACACCTGAGATGGTGCAACATACTTAATGATGAAATAGTCTACAATCAGGAGCAAGGCCAGTATGTCCGTTATTACCACTTCTATTCAGTATTGAACTAGAGGATCTAGCCCATGTGATAAAGCAAGGAAAAACAAGCAAAAGACATAAATATTGGAAATAAAGAAGTAAAATTATATTTATCTGCAGATAACAAAATTGAGTATGTAGAAAATCCTAAGGAATCTACAAAAATAGAAATAAAACTTCAATTTAACAATGTTACGTGATACAACATCAATAAATAAAAAATTGTATTTCTACATACTAGTAATGAACAATTGGATAATGAAATTAAAGGAAAAACAAACACATTTGAACCCATAAGCATAAAATACTTAGAAATAGATGTAATAAAACGTCTCTCCCCTCAAAATTACAAAACATTATTGAGATAAAGTATGAGAGATCTCAAAACATGGAAATACCATGTACATGGACTGGAAAATTAAGTAATATTATATATCAATTATCTTCAAATTTTGGATTCAATTCTATATTAATCACAATTTGAGCAGGAATTTTTGCAAAATTAACAAACTATTCTAAAAGTTACATGGAAAACAAAGGACAAAACAATCAAAGGATAGACAAAATAATCTTGAAAAAGAAAAAAATTGAGTATTTCATTGTCTGATTTCAAGACTTACGATAATGATGCAATAATCAAGATATGTGATTGCTCAAAGATATATAAAAGAATCAATGGGCTGCAGGCCTGCGGCTCGGATTCGGGAGAGAAGTTCCCAATGATAATGTTATGAGGAAGGTTTGAGGAGTACAGTTGGAAAAGTACCAGAATCAAGGGTCTGGAAAGGGAGAAACGAACTGAGGACTTGACTGCAAGTTTTTGGACAGAAGGACCAGAAGGGCATGTGACCTGGAGGTGAAAAGTTACTCCTCCAGGAAAGTAGGTAAAAAGCCAGGAACTGCGTGGACTGGACACCACAGAGCAATCTGTCTTTGGGCATACTTCATACAACACTCATGAAAACGTGGAACTGCTGAGATCAGCGAAATCTGTAAGTTTTTGTGGCCAGGGGACCCGCGCCCCTCCCTGCCAGGCTCAGTCCCGGGGGAGGAGGGGCTGTCAGCTCCAGGAAGGAGAAGGGAGAATTGCAGTGGCTGCTCTTACCGGAAACTCATTCTACTGATTCAAACTCCAACCATAGATAGACTGAGGCCAGACACCAGAGACTCTGAGAGCAGCCAGCCCAGCAGAGAGGAGACAGGCATAGAACAAAAACAACACGAAAAACTCCAAAATAAAAGCAGAGGATTTTTGGAGTTCTGGTGAACACAGAAAGGGGAAGGGCGGAGATCAGGCCTTGAGGCGCATATGCAAATCCCGAAGCAAGGCTGATCTCTCTGCCCTGGGCACCTTTCCTTAATGGCCCTGGTTGCTTTGTCTATTAGCATTTCAATAACCCATTAAATCTCTGAGGAGGACCGTTTTTTTTGTTTTTTTTTTGTTTTTTTTTTTTTTAAATCCTTTTTGCTTTTTCTAAAACAATTACTCTAAGAAGCTCAATACAGAAAGCTTCAAAGAATTGAAATTTGGGCACGTCAAGTCAAGAGCAGAACTAAGAGAGCTCTGAGACAAAAGGCAATAATCCAGTGGCTGAGAAAATTCACTAAACAACACAACTTCCCAAGAAAAGGGGGGTGTCCGCTCACAGCCACCATCCTGGTGGACAGGAAACACTCCTGCCCATCGCCAGCCCCATAGCCCAGAGCTGTCCCAGACAACCCAGTGTGACGGAAGTGCTTCAAATAACAGGCACACACCACAAAACTGGGCGTGGACATTAGCCTTCCCTGCAACCTCAGCTGAATGTCCCAGAGCTGGGAAGGGGGAGCAGTGTGAATTAACAGAGCCCCATTCAGCCATCATTTGAGCAGACTGGGAGCCTCCCAACACAGCCCAGCAGCCCAGAACTGCCCTGGGGGGACGGCACTCACCTGTGACATAGCACAGTCATCCCTCAACAGAGGACCCGGGGTGCACAGCCTGGAAGAGGGGCCCACTTGCAAGTCTCAGGAGCCATACGCCAATACCAAAGACTTGTGGGTCAGTGGCAGAGACAAACTGTGGCAGGACTGAACTGAAGGATTAGACTATTGCAGCAGCTTTAAAACTCTAGGATCATCAGGGAGATTTGATTGTTAGGGCCACCCCCCCTCCCCGACTGCCCAGAAACACGCCCCACATACAGGGCAGGCAACACCAACTACACACGCAAGCTTGGGACACCAATTGGGCCCCACAAGACTCACTCCCCCACTCACCAAAAAGGCTAAGCAGGGGAGATCTGGCTTGTGGAGAACAGGTGGCTCGTGGACGCCACCTGCTGGTTAGTTAGAGAAAGTGTACTCCACGAAGCTGTAGATCTGATAAATTAGAGATAAGGACTTCAACTGGTCTACAAACCCTAAAAGAACCCTATCAAGGTCAGCAAATGCCACGAGGCCAAAAACAACAGAAAATTATAAAGCATATGAAAAAACCAGACGATATGGATAACCCAAGCCCAAGCACCCAAATCAAAAGACCAGAAGAGACACACCTAGAGCAGCTACTCAAAGAACTAAAGATGAACAATGAGACCCTAGTACGGGATATGAAGGAAATCAAGAAGACCCTAGAAGAGCATAAAGAAGACATTGCAAGACTAAATAAAAAAATGGATGATCTTATGGAAATTAAAGAAACTGTTAACCAAATTAAAACGATTCTGGACACTCATAGTACAAGACTAGAGGAAGTTGAACAACGAATCAGTGACCTGGAAGATGACAGAATGGAAAATGAAAACATAAAAGAAAGAATGGGGAAAAAAATTGAAAAACTCGAAATGGACCTCAGGGATATGATAGATAATATGAAACGTCCGAATATAAGACTCATTGGTGTCCCAGAAGGGGAAGAAAAGGGTAAAGGTCTAGGAAGAGTATTCAAAGAAATTGTTGGGGAAAACTTCCCTAATCTTCTAAACAACATAAATACACAAATCATAAATGCTCAGCGAACTCCAAATAGAATAAATCCAAAAAAACCCACTCCGAGACATATACTGATCACACTGTCAAACATAGAAGAGAAGGAGCAAGTTCTGAAAGCAGCAAGAGAAAAGCAATTCACCACATACAAAGGAAACAGCATAAGACTAAGTAGTGACTACTCAGCAGCCACCATGGAGGCGAGAAGGCAGTGGCACGATATATTTAAAATTCTGAGTGAGAGGAATTTCCAGCCAAGAATACTCTATCCAGCAAAGCTCTCCTTCAAATTTGAGGGAGAGCTTAAATTTTTCACAGACAAAGAAATGCTGAGAGAATTTGCTAACAAGAGACCTGCCCTACTGGAGATTCTAAAGGGAGCCCTACAGACAGAGAAACAAAGACAGGACAGAGAGACTTGGAGAAAGGTTCAGTACTAAAGAGATTCGGTATGGGTACAATAAAGGATATTAATAGAGAGAGGGAAAAATATGGCAAACATAATCCAAAGGATAAGATGGCCGATTCAAGAAATGCCTTCACGGTTTTAACGTTGAATGTAAATGGATTAAACTCCCCAATTAAAAGATATAGATTCGCAGAATGGATCAAAAAAAATGAACCATCAATATGTTGCATACAAGAGACTCATCTTAGACACAGGGACACAAAGAAACTGAAAGTGAAAGGATGGAAAAAAATATTTCATGCAAGCTACAGCCAAAAGAAAGCAGGTGTAGCAATATTAATCTCAGATAAAATAGACTTCAAATGCAGGGATGTTTTGAGAGACAAAGAAGGCCACTACATACTAATAAAAGGGGCAATTCAGCAAGAAGAAATAACAATCGTAAATGTCTATGCACCCAATCAAGGTGCCACAAAATACATGAGAGAAACATTGGCAAAACTAAAGGAAGCAATTGATGTTTCCACAATAATTGTGGGAGACTTCAACACATCACTCTCTCCTATAGATAGATCAACCAGACAGAAGACCAATAAGGAAATTGAAAACCTAAACAATCTGATAAATGAATTAGATTTAACAGACATCTACAGGACACTACATCCCAAATCCACAGGATACACATACTTTTCTAGTGCTCACGGAACTTTCTCCAGAATAGATCATATGCTGGGACATAAAACAAGCCTCAATAAATTTAAAAAGATTGAAATTATTCAAAGCACATTCTCTGACCACAATGGAATACAATTAGAAGTCAATAACCATCAGAGACTTAGAAAATTCACAAATACCTGGAGGTTAAACAACACACTCCTAAACAATCAGTGGGTTAAAGAAGAAATAGCAAGAGAAATTGCTAAATATATAGAGACGAATGAAAATGAGAACACAACATACCAAAACCTATGGGATGCAGCAAAAGCAGTGCTAAGGGGGAAATTTATAGCACTAAACGCATATATTAAAAAGGAAGAAAGAGCCAAAATCAAAGAACTAATGGATCAACTGAAGAAGCTAGAAAATGAACAGCAAACCAATCCTAAACCAAGTACAAGAAAAGAAATAACAAGGATTAAAGCAGAAATAAATGACGTAGAGAACAAAAAAACAATAGAAAGGATAAATATCACCAAAAGTTGGTTCTTTGAGAAGATCAACAAGATTGACAAGCCCCTAGCTAGACTGACAAAATCAAAAAGAGAGAAGACCCATATAAACAAAATAATGAATGAAAAAGGTGACATAACTGCAGATCCTGAAGAAATTAAAAAAATTATAAGAGGATATTATGAACAACTGTATGGCAACAAACTGGATAATGTAGAAGAAATGGACAATTTCCTGGAAACATATGAACAACCTAGACTGACCAGAGAAGAAATAGAAGACCTCAACCAACCCATCACAAGCAAAGAGATCCAATCAGTCATCAAAAATCTTCCCACAAATAAATGCCCAGGGCCAGATGGCTTCACAGGGGAATTCTACCAAACTTTCCAGAAAGAACTGACACCAATCTTACTCAAACTCTTTCAAAACATTGAAAAAAATGGAACACTACCTAACTCATTTTATGAAGCTAACATCAATCTAATACCAAAACCAGGCAAAGATGCTACAAAAAAGGAAAACTACCGGCCAATCTCCCTAATGAATATAGATGCAAAAATCCTCAACAAAATACTTGCAAATCGAATCCAAAGACACATCAAAAAAATCATACACCATGACCAAGTGGGGTTCATTCCAGGCATGCAAGGATGGTTCAACATAAGAAAAACAATCAATGTATTACAACACATTAAAAACTCGAAAGGGAAAAATCAATTGATCATCTCAATAGATGCTGAAAAAAGCATTTGACAAAATCCAACATCCGTTTTTGATAAAAACACTTCAAAAGGTAGGAATTGAAGGAAACTTCCTCAACATGATAAAGAGCATATATGAAAAACCCACAGCCAGCATAGTACTCAATGGTGAGAGACTGAAAGCCTTCCCTCTAAGATCAGGAACAAGACAAGGATGCCCGCTGTCACCACTGTTATTCAACATTGTGCTGGAAGTGCTAGCCAGGGCAATCCGGCAAGACAAAGAAATAAAAGGCATCCAAATTGGAAAAGAAGAAGTAAAACTGTCATTGTTTGCAGATGATATGATCTTATATCTAGAAAACCCTGAGAAATCAACGATACACCTACTAGAGCTAATAAACAAATTTAGCAAAGTAGCGGGATACAAGATTAATGCACATAAGTCAGTAATGTTTCTATATGCTAGAAATGAACAAACTGAAGAGACACTCAAGAAAAAGATACCATTTTCAATAGCAACTAAAAAAATCAAGTACCTAGGAATAAACTTAACCAAAGATGTAAAAGACCTATACAAAGAAAACTACATAACTCTACTAAAAGAAATAGAAGGGGACCTTAAAAGATGGAAAAATATTCCATGTTCATGGATAGGAAGGCTAAATGTCATTAAGATGTCAATTCTACCCAAACTCATCTACAGATTCAATGCAACCCCAATCAAAATTCCAACAACCTACTTTGCAGACTTGGAAAAGCTAGTTATCAAATTTATTTGGAAAGGGAAGATGCCTCGAATTGCTAAAGACACTTTAAAAAAGAAAAACGAAGTGGGAGGACTTACACTCCCTGACTTTGAAGCTTATTATAAAGCCACAGTTGCCAAAACAGCATGGTACTGGCACAAAGATAGACATATAGATCAATGGAATCGAATTGAGAATTCAGAGATAGACCCTCAGATCTATGGCCGACTGATCTTTGATAAGGCCCCCAAAGTCACCGAACTGAGCCATAATGGTCTTTTCAACAAATGGGGCTGGGAGAGTTGGATATCCATATCCAAAAGAATGAAAGAGGACCCCTACCTCACCCCCTACACAAAAATTAACTCAAAATGGACCAAAGATCTCAATATAAAAGAAAGTACCATTAAACTCCTAGAAGATAATGTAGGAAAACATCTTCAAGACCTTGTATTAGGAGGCCACTTCCTAGACTTTACACCCAAAGCACAAGCAACAAAAGAGAAAATAGAGAAATGGGAACTCCTCAAGCTTAGAAGTTTCTGCACCTCAAAGGAATTTCTCAAAAAGGTAAAGAGGCAGCCAACTCAATGGGAAAAAATTTTTGGAAACCATGTATCTGACAAAAGACTGATATCTTGCATATACAAGGAAATCCTACAACTCAATGACAATAGTACAGACAGCCCAATTATAAAATGGGCAAAAGATATGAAAAGACAGTTCTCTGAAGAGGAAATACAAATGGCCAAGAAACACATGAAAAAATGTTCAGCTTCACTAGCTATTAGAGAGATGCAAATTAAGACCACAATGAGATACCATCTAACACCGGTTAGAATGGCTGCCATTAAACAAACAGGAAACTACAAATGCTGGAGGGGATGTGGAGAAATTGGAACTCTTATTCATTGTTGGTGGGACTGTATAATGGTTCAGCCACTCTGGAAGTCAGTCTGGCAGTTCCTTAGAAAACTAGAGATAGAGCTACCATTCGATCCAGCGATTGCACTTCTCGGGATATACCCGGAAGATCGGAAAGCAGTGACACGAACAGATATCTGCACGCCAATGTTCATAGCAGCATTATTCACAATTGCCAAGAGATGGAAACAACCCAAATGTCCATCAACAGATGAGTGGATAAATAAAATGTGGTATATACACACGATGGAATACTACGCGGCAGTAAGAAGGAACGATCTGGTGAAACATATGACAACATGGATGAACCTTGAAGACATAATGCTGAGCGAAATAAGCCAGGCACAAAAAGAGAAATATTATATGCTACCACTAATGTGAACTTTGAAAAATGTAAAACAAATGGTTTATAATGTAGAATGTAGGGGAACTAGCAGTAGAGAGCAATTAAGGAAGGGGGAACAATAATCCAAGAAGAACGGATAAGCTATTTAACGTTCTGGGGATGCCCAGAAATGACTATGGTCTGTTAATTTCTGATGGATGTAGTAGGAACAAGTTCACTGAAATGTTGCTATATTAGGTAACTTTCTTGGGGTAAAGTAGGAACATGTTGGAAGTTAAGCAGTTATCTTAGGTTAGTTGTCTTTTTCTTACTCCCTTGCTATGGTCTCTTTGAAATGTTCTTTTATTGTATGTTTGTTTTCTTTTTAACTTTTTTTTTCATACAGTTGATTTCAAAAAAGAAGGGAAAGTTAAAAAAAAAAAAAAAAAAGAAAAAAGACAAACAAGGAAAAAAAAAAAAAAAAAAAAGATGTAGTGCCCCCTTGAGGAGCCTGTGGAGAATGCAGGGGTATTCGCCTACCCCACCTCCATGGTTGCTAACATGACCACAGACATAGGGGACTGGTGGTTTGATGGGTTGAGCCCTCTACCATAAGTTTTACCCTTGGGAAGACGGTTGCTGCAAAGGAGAGGCTAGGCCTCCCTGTATTTGTGCCTAAGAGTCTCCTCCTGAATGCCTCTTTGTTGCTCAGATGTGGCCCTCTCTCTCTGGCTAAGCCAACTTGAAAGGTGAAATCACTGCCCTCCCCCCTACGTGGGATCAGACACCCAGGGAAGTGAATCTCCCTGGCAACGTGGAATATGACTCCCGGGGAGGAATGTAGACCCGGCATCGTGGGATGGAGAACATCTTCTTGACCAAAAGGGGGATGTGAAAGGAAATGAAATAAGCTTCAGTGGCAGAGAGATTCCAAAACGAGCCGAGAGATCACTCTGGTGGGCACTCTTACGCACACTTTAGACAAACTTTTTTAGGTTCTAAAGAATTGGGGTAGCTGGTGGTGGAAAAAAAAAAAAAAAAAAAAGAAACAATGGAAATGGTATCTGAGATGGTTAAGTTCATGTGTCAACCTACATAAAGGATGGTGTTGAGTTGCTTGGTCAAGCAATCACTGGTCTGACTGTCACTTTGAGTGTATGTCATACATGGATTTGCCTCTATAATCAATTGATTTCATCTGCAGCTGGTTGCATCCACATCAACAAAGGAGACTGCCCTCAGAAATGTGGAGTCTCCTCATCCACTCAGTTGGAGGTCTTAAAAGCTGGAATTAAGGATTAAAAAAGTCACAAAGAAAAATTTCTGCAACTACTTCAGCCAGCCAGCTTCTCCTGGGGACTGCAACTTCACCTTAATCAGAGTTGCCAGCTTGCAGCCTCCCCATGAGGTTTGGACATGCCAGATTTCAGAATCACTTTTTATCAGTGTTTCCAGCTTGTGGCCTGCCCTATAAAATTTGGACTTTCCAACCCCCATGGTCATATGAGCTATTTCCTATAACAAATCTTTAGATATAGATACAGATATAGATATAGATAAGATGGATATATATCCTGGTGGCTCTGTTCCTCTGGAAAACCCTGACCAATACAGTATCACAGATACACAGGCAAATAATTTTGACAAAGGTACCAGTCAAATGCGGAAAGGAAAATCTTTTCAACGAATAGTGCCAGAACAACTGGATATCCATAACAAAGAAAATGAACCTCAATTCCCACCTCATACCACCTAAAATTTTTATTTGAGGCAGATCATAGGCCAAAACTAAAAGTTAAAACTATAAAACTTCTGGGGGAAAAAATATAGAAGAAAAGCTTTATAACCTTAAGGTTAAAAAGCTATGGATAGCTTTTTCATGAATATTAAAATATATATTCCAAAGGTAGCATTAAGAAAATGAACAGAAAACCTCAAACTTGGCAAATATATTCATAATGGATATATCCAACAGCGAACTGACATATAGGATATGTAAGTAATTCCTATAACAGAGCAAAAATGATAAAAGACTTTAACAGACACTTCAAAAACAAAAATACAAGAAAGGCCAGTAAACTCCTGAAAAAAAATAAAGCTTAACATTATAAGCCATCAGAAACAGGTAAATTAAAACCATAGTGAGATGCCACTACACACACACATACACAGACACTAGAATGGGTAAATGATAAAAACCAACGAAATGAAACTCGACAGAACTCTCATTCATTGCTTGAGGGCAGTTCAGGAATTCAAATCAATCAATATCATTCACCATACTGGCAGACTGTAAGGATAATCAATTTATTATCTCAATAGATTCTTGAAAAGCATTTAAGAAAATTCAGAACCCATTCATGATAAAGTATCTTACTAAACTAGGAAAAGAAGGAAACTTCTTCAACCTGAAAATAAGCATTAACAACTACAAACAACTACAATTATAAACAACTACAAATAACAACAATGTTTAATGGTTAAGCATCGGTTCCTTTTCCCCTAGACTGCATACAAAGCAAGACAAGTTTTTGCCACATCAATTCAACACTGTACTGAAGATTCAAGCTGGTTGGGATAAGGTAAGAAAAAGAATTATAAGTAACAGAGATTGGAAAAGAAGAAATAAAACTATATTATTTGCAAATGACATGATCACCTCTACAGAAATCCTAAGGAATCTATTTTTAAAAAAGCTGTATGGCTAATGAATAGATTTATCATGGTTGTAAAAACTAAAAAATCATGAAAAAGAATAAGAAACCTGAAGAATTTTAACTACCTTATTCAAAGTTTATTATAAAGCTACAATAACTAATACAGGGTGGTATTATAATCATTGTACTAAACCTATAAAGGAAGAAGATAGATCTAGGGTGTGCTCTTAGCAGGCTACCAACTCGGAGACTGAATGGTAAAAAAAATACTACTATCAATCTATTAGGGCCAATATCAAAGAATGGTTTAAAACAAGTGAGGTTACATGTCTCTTCTGTAATAGGATCAACCGTGTTGATGAATCCTCCCTTCTTCACTTTAAACACATCAAGGAATAATATTTAACTAACCTTACTCTGAGTCTTATTATAGATTTTAGAATCACTGCTGGCTATTTGATGCAAAAATAGAGGAGAAATTATTGCTGTTGACTCAAGCAGTTAACTGGGAGTTAATGGATGTCATTTTGCTAGTTCAATTACTCATTTGTTGACATTAGAATATAATTGAAACATTTTTTAGTCCACTTTTAATGGTCAGTTCCAGATCCCTGTTCTAGCACAGTGTGCTGGATGTAATTTGAGATCTTTTCTCACTACATTGCAAATCTAAATAGTTGATTTGTTTCTAATGTTAATTTCCAGTAAGTCCTCAATTGGGCAGTTGTCTTCAAGTGCTTTTTCCTACCTTTTTGTCCTTAACCAATATCTAAATATAAATGGACTTGAATATTTCCATTTTCCTCATTTTCTGAATGATGTAAATTTATTTTTCAACAAGTATCTGAGAGTTTCTTCTTTCGGATTGCACTTACAGAAAGATTTGACACTAAGATAAGGAATACTTTATAAGAGAATGAAGTATACGTTATCAAAAACAATGCCAAAACAAAGCAAACCTGTTGATAATTCTGGATGATGTCACTGTTAGTGAGATATAGAATTGTGCATACCCAAGCCTGCTATCACAGCAGCACCCTAGTGGCAGTATTAAATCATAACAGATAAGTGGAGCATGGAATAGGGAGACAGAGCTGAGTCATTCTAACCCTCCTCCTTTTGAAGAATTGGGTCAAAGATAGCTCCTAATGATTAGCCATAAGGAAGGATGATTAGTAGTAATTTCAATAATGACTTAGTTACATATTTATTATATTTATATTAAAAGTAAAACATGATTTTAAGTGTCAGGAACGTGGACTCAAATACAATGAAAAAATCCTTGCCCTCATGAATTTTCATTCTAATGGGGAGATAAGTAATAGACATATAAACAGATAAATAATATGTCAGTTACAACAAGTGCTGTGAAGAAAAGTAGGACACGGAAAGAGGAGGTGACCTTGAGCAAAAAGTGGAAGGAGATGAAAGAGTAAGTGATATGCATATATGAAAGAGGATTACTCTAAGCAGAGGGAGCAGCTCCTGCAAATGCCTGCCATAGGAGAATGTCTGGCATGTGTGAGAAAGAACCAGGAGACCAGTATCACAGGGACAGTGGGAGAAGGTGAAACTGGACCAATACCCAGTGTCAGATCATGTTTGCCTCAAAAGACTTGAGAAGAAGTTTGAATTTTATCCAAGTCAGGTGGTAAATCATTGATTGAGAGTAAGTGAGTAAAAGATTTATTTTTCATTCCTTTTACTTTGCCCATAATTCTGTTTACACAATGTCTGAAAGAAGCAAATTTATAGGTCTAAACTAATCATATTTATAGTTTGGTCCCCAAACTTGGTGAACATTATCTTTTGTATCTCAAGTACATATCTGGTTAAATTTATTATAATCCCAGACATTAAATTATAATTAAGTTGGCAAGTCTATCTTTCTGCTTGTTTGTGAGCTACCTGAACATAAAATCTTTATATATTTTATTCCAGAACTCAGTAGGACTGTAACTGTTTTTTTAATTGATAAGATGCTAGTGAACACAGCCTTTTAGTGTAACCTTTTGTGTTTCCCCCATATTCTCACATCTCTCCTTTCTCCCTAAAGATATAAGGTCACTGGTGGTAAAACCAGATTAATCTAGTCTTTGTCATGTTTTCCACAAAAACTGAGCCTACCAACTCAAAAGGTAACTGAGATCATTCAGGTTCATGGGTATTGTCTACTCATTTTATTATTTAACAAAATAATAGAAGCATACAATTTCCATGAAGGTGTTGTTTTCTAGAACAAGTTTGTTAATTACCACCCAATAAACTAGCCGACTTTAAGAACCCATTGTTGCAAGTGAGAGATGTCATTTAAAGATATCAAACTAGATTAGTTGACCTTTCAAAAATACTAGAAGACTGTTGCCATTCTCACATTCAAATTTCCTAAATGTCAGACAAAAGTAAATGCCAAATATGAAAAATTAAAAATAGTAGGAAAACATACGCTATTTATAATTCTTAAAGGACAAGCATTATCTTTGCATCAATTTGTTATGTGATTAAAATCTCAGGAAATCATTTGGCAGTGTTAAACACCGGGCAATATTTTATTCTTTAAAATCTTTTATTAAATTCATTTATTTTCTACATGTACATATATCCCTACTTACTTTATTTCATATTTAATTGTTGTATTCTTATTAAATCGAATAAGGAATATAAATTATCTACGGTTCACAATATAGATAATTCCAGACAAACAGGACCAATAGGATGCATGTATATATAAAGAAACTTACTATAAGGAATTGGCTCACATGATTGTGAGGGCTGCAAGTTCAAATTCGATATCACAGGTTGGAGGATGGAAATTCTGGCAGGAGTGATACTGAAGTCTGTAGTCCAAGTCTGTAGGGAAGGCCAGGGAAGAGTGGAGGATGCAGTCTCCAGACAGAATTCTTTGTAATTCTGGAACCCTCAATTCTTTGCTTTTTATGGCCTCCAACTGATTGGATGAGGCCCAGCCACATTATTGAGGGTAAAGCTCTTTATTCAAAGTCATATGAATATAGATGCTAATCCCATCTACACAGTATCCCCACAGTAACAATTAAGCCAGTGTTTGACCAAAAAACTGGATACTATAACCTAGCCAAGATGGCACATAAAATTAGCCATCACACACAGTTTTTAAAATGTTTTAATACTTACGTTTACTATGAAAAGACAAAGGAGAACATGCAGCTTCTATAAATAATAAACCACAAGAGAAATTTTCTTACCTTCTGACTATTAATAACAGAAGCTATAAAAATGAACTCCCCTGTGTATTATTCAATTCAATAACATATGTTCAATTGTTTTTCCTTGATCATTTACCCCAGGAATTCCTTCTTCTAAGTTTAAGCTATTTAATTAAATCATGCAACAAACTTATTTAGACTATTTACTGTGTCTTCTGCTAGATGATAGGAGTAAACATAAAGTTTAAGAGACATGTGGAATCTTGTATCCCAGCTTTCCAAATTCTGAAAATCATACGCTTGAAAGATATATTGCTATTCTATATGTTTTCTAGAATTATCATCCTATTATGGTTTGAAGCTGTATGTACTACAGAAAGACATATTCTTAAATCTAATCCATTCCTGTAGGTGTAAACCAACTGTAAGTATGACCCTTAGACGAGGTAAGTTCTGTTACGGTGTGGCCCTCCTCAAGCAGTATGGGTCTTAATCCTGTTACTGGAGTCCTTTATAAGCAGCATGAAATCCAGACATAGGGAGACAAAGCCACAGGAAGCAAGAAGCTGAACATCAGTGGAATCCAGAAGAGAACAGAGAGACCAGGAAATGCTGCCCTGTGCCTGGCCATGTGACAAGCTGAGGACCAAAGATGGCCAACAGCCAGTCCCAGGATGCCACAATCTTTGGGAAGAAGCATCGCCTTGATGATGCCTTGATTTGAATTTTTTCCCAACCTCAAACCATCAGTGAATAAATTCCCATTGGTTAAGCCTACCCATTTCATGTTATTTACTTTAGCAACCCAAGAAACCCAGAGCAATTCATAAATGAACAAAAAACCAGTAAATAACCTGGAATAACAGCAGGGAGACAAACGTGACTGTCCACTCATCAAACACCAACCTGAATTGGGAGGAATGCCTGAGATCACAGCATAAAATCTGTAAGTAAAACTGCGGACCCGTGCTGAGAGCAGAGAACCTAGAGCCGAGAGCCCCTCCCTCATAGAAGGCGTGCCATGCACTCTCTCAGCCCAGCACCAAGTGAGGTTTTAATATTAACTGCTCAATACAGACAGCGAATCCTCAACAAGCAGACAGAGGCTTTTGGTGACAACTGACCTTGGGAGAATCGAGGGACATATCTGTCTCAGGATAGGGAGCCCAGAGGATTGGGTGCTATCTCTGGCTGACAGGTGAACCTGGGAGTTTTTCTGTCCCTCTCTCTCTCTCTGTGGAGAAAACCTCAGCTGTTCTCAGCCTGCAAGGCATTGCAGTAAAGACAGCCTCAGACATTCTGCATTCTGAAACGAGCTGAGAGCCCTGCGGCACAGCCCAGCGGCTCAGGGCTTCCTTTGAGGGATGGCGCACACTGGTGATGTAGCATGGCATTCCCTCGGCTGAGCTCCTGGAGGATTGCAGCTGGGAGGGGAGACCTGCTTGGAGAACCCAGGGGCTCTACGCCAAGTCCAGTGGTTTGTGGATCAGTGAGAGAGTCTGCGGCTGAAATGAAATGAAGGCTTAGACTCTTGCAGTGGCCTTGAATCTCCTGGAATCTGGGGGATTTGAACATTAGAACTGCCCTTCCTCCCTGGCCAACCATACACACGTCCCACATTCAGGGTGGATGGCTCCAGCAACACACCCAAACTGAGTTCTCCAACTGAACCCACAAGAATCATTTCCCCACACACTGTGTGAACAAGGTTGAGAAGTGACATGAGGGATATAGGTGACTCACAGACACCATCTGCTAGTTAGTTAGACAAAGTGTACATCACCAAACTGTCTCTGAAAAATTAGATCAAGATCCTTTCTTTTTGTTACAACTTGAAAGAACCCTATCAAGCAAAACAAATGCCAAGAGGCCAAAAACAACAGAAAATCTTAATGCATATGATAAAACCAGACAATATGGAGAATCCAACTCCAAACACACAAATCAAGATTTCAGAAGAAACACTGTACTTCACATGATTAATCAAAGAACTACAATCGAGGAATGAAAACATGGCAAAGGATTTAAAGGACATCAAGAAGACCATGGCCCAAAATATAAGCGACATAAAGAAGACCCTAGAAGAGCATAAAGAAGACATTGCAAGAGTAAATAAAAAAAATAGAAGATCTTATGGAAATAAAAGAAACTATTGGCCAAATTAAAAAGACTCTGGATATTCACAATACAAGACTAGAGGAAGCTGAACAACATCTCAGTGTCCTAGAAGTCCACAGAACAGAAAATGAAAGAACAAAAGAAAGAATGGAGAAAAAAAAATAAAAAAATAAAAATGGATCTCAGGGATATGATAGATAAAATAAAACATCCAAACTTAAGACTCATTGGTGTCCCAGAAGGGGAAGAGAAGGGTAAAGGTCTAGAAAGAGTATTCAAAGAAGTTGTTGGGGAAAACTTCCCCAACCTTATACACAATATAAATACACAAAGCATAAATGCCCAGCGAACTCCAAATAGAATAAATCCAAATAAACCCACCCCAAGACATATTCTGATCAGACTGTCAAATACTGAATAGAAGGAGCAAGTTCTGAAAGCAGCAAGAGAAAAGCAATTCACCACATACAAAGGAAACAACATAAGACTAAGTAGTGACTACTCAGAGGCCACCATGGAGGTGAGAAGGCAGTGGCATGACACATTTAAAATTCTGAGACAGAAAAATTTCCAACCAAGAATACTTTATCCAGCAAAACTCTCCTTCAAATTTGAGGGAGAGCTTAAATTTTTCACAGACAAACAAATGCTGAGAGACTTTGCCAACAAAAGACCTGCCCTACTTGAGATTCTAAAGGGAGCCCTACCAACAGAGAGACAAAGAAAGGAGAAAAGAGATATAGAGAATTTTAACAGACATATATAGTACCTTACATCCCAAATCACCAGGACACTCATTTTTCTCTAGTGATCACAGATCTTTCTCCAGAAGGGACCATAAGCTGGGACATAAAACAAGCCTCAAGAAATTAAAAAAAAAAAAAAAATTGAATATACTCAAAGCACATTCTCCAACCACAATGGAATACAAATAGAAGTCAATAATTTTTGAACTGTAACTCCACTATTTACTTCCTACATGATAAAAAATACACAAACTCTAAGGACAAATCAGTGGTTTTGAACCCAATGTAAAATATGTAATTTTAGACAACTACATAAAGGTGGGGGAATGAAGGAGTATAGGAACATAGTTTATGTGCCCTATTGAAGTGAAGGTGGTATCAAAGACAAACAAGATTGACAGGGATTTAAGAGGTTAATTTTAAGCCCCACAGTAAACACAAAGAAACTATCAGAGAATATAACCATAGAGATGAAAAGTAGAGTTTGGGTTAAGAGAAATGGGGGAAGGGGCAATGGGGAATTAAGAAATGAGTGTAGGGTTGCTGTTTGAGGTGAAGGGAAATTTCTAGTAATGGATGGTGGGAAAGAGCATTACAACATTCTAAATGTGATTAATCCCACTAATGAAAGGCTAGGGAGGGGGTGGAATGGGAGGATTTAGGCTGTATATACGTTTCCACAGCTGAAAAAACAAAAACAAAAAAAAGACAGTCTAACTAGATGACAATTGAATGCTAAGGATGAACTTGGATGGGATTGGAGGATAGAGGACGGGTGGCTCAAAGGGACACAGTGGAGACATAAGGAAAAGGAAATATAGAATGTAAGCATTGTATCATTGTCGAATCTCTTATACTTCTTAGCTGTGCTTAATGGAATTACATAAAAGAATGTTCTTGTTCATGGGAAGTATATACGTGAATTATAGTGCATGTTCAAGGATGTGAGCAGCTAACTCACATATGTTCAGAAGAGAGAGCAATAGATGACGGATGATAGATAGGGAGGGAAAGAAATAGCGATGTGACAGCATGTTAAAGTTGGTGGATTGAGCTATCGGGGGAGGGGGGTCAGGGTATGATGGAATTCTGTGTATGGGGCTAGTATTGTTTTTGCAACTATTCATGTAACTTTGAATTTATTTCAAAATTAAAAAAACTCATTTCCATAGAAACTTTAGAAAGAACTTGTCAATTTCTACAGGAATAAAGACTGTTCAGATTTTAGGATTGTATTGAATCAATATTATCAAGTTTGGGAGAACTGATATCACAATAAGGAAGGACGTAATGAATTCCATGGCAACAAATAAGAGATATATCCCTGCTTAGGAAGTTAATTGAGGTTCTTGGAGAAGTAAGCCAAGAAAGCAGAAGAGTAAACTGTACCCAACTCAGAAGAGCAGTGAAGGAAGATACTTGTGTCACAAATGAGTGGAAGTCATAGAGAATATCCTGTCCAGATTGTAACAAGATAGAGAGCTTGAGGAGGAGGGCTTGTGGGACACAAAGAATACCCAAATAATAGATAGTTAAACTGAAAAGTTGAATGACATTGTGCCCCTGGCAAAGGTCAGGGATCTTTTTTTTTTTTTTAATGTAAGGGAACTGTAAGTTGCATAAAAGTGAAACTTTTAACAAGAAAATAATTTTTCAAATGAGATAACTGTTCCAAATAAGAATATAAAGTCAATGGAATTCAACCATCAAAATGAATTAATTCCAGTAAAATACAGAATGAAATTGGAGGATATTAGAGTTATGGCAAGAAATATATGCATCTTTATTAACCAAAGGATTAAAGTAAAAAGCATGCTTAAAAACTCCAAGAAAAAATAGTAAGCAGGCAACATGTAAGAAATGCACACAACAAAGAGAAAGCCTTCAAATATGTGTTGTGATTGGAGCTACTCATAAACACATATATAAAAATAGCATAGGAACACATTCATAGGATTGATAAATATAAAATAATAGTCACCTCGCTGGAGGAGCGAGATAGATGGGATCAGAAAGGGTTATATTGAGTGTCTTTAATTTCTGTTAATATTTTAGACCTTCAGATGAATGGAGAGTACGTGGGTGTTCTTTGTTCTGTATACTGTTCTCACTTTTTTGTAGGCTTGAAATATTTCATAATATTATTTTGAAGGGTAAAATTAATAAGGTATAAAAATACATGTTTGAGTGACTATGTAAGTCTCCATTTATCCAATGAAGACAAAACTATTCCCCAAAGATGAAAGAGTCTTCTTTTACCCAGATACATTTACTTGTGCAGATGGTATGCTAGAAAGAATATTTTCATTAGTAAAGACACTGACACTTAACAAGAGCTTGATTCACTGATTTATTGAGTTAATGCGAGGTCTAAAGACTAAATTTAACTATACCTGGTTCTGGTTCATGTAGCAGACTTTTTTTTATCATTTGTGATTTCTTCCCAAAGAGGTTTGTGTCAAATTTTACTATGACAGCTATATCTTCAATGTAGCCTCTAACCTCTATGATTAACAGAATTTCTTGGAATGAGAACACTTTTTTTTAGGAAACAGTGTTAGTTGATAGCATATGTGACAAATACTTTTCACTTGAAGTGCGAATGACATTATGTATTTTCGCTTTCCATTCCTTGTTCCCAAAATGTCAGAAAAAGTCACAAGAACTTTTGGGGATGCTATTTACCATTACCTATTTAACTTTGGCAAAAGACTAAACAAATTGTAAAGAAATTAAAGGACTTGTGACAGTTTCCTAAACATAGATATAATCAGAACTTTAGTCATACCCACAACAAACTTTCACTGTGATTCAGATTTGGCAGGACACATCTCACTGTTGTGAAATCTCTAGGTAAGATTTTAAATCTCTAATGGAAATTAAGAGTAGAGTAGAGTACCCCTACTGGTTTACTGCTCATCAGGAACTGAGTTCTCTTTTTTTAATGTTGCTGAACCTGTAAGAATGAACTCTGAGATAAGGTCAAGGAAAAAGCTTAACAGGTATTGAAAATTATTGAAAACAAATTGTTAATGCAGAGTTCTGTCTAGTCAGGTCAAAGGAGGAGGAAAACTCTCCTGAAATGTGGGTATATTCTTTTCTTTCTCTTCTGTGAAAAGAATTAAACAAAATTGGGTTCCTATGGCTAAGAGACTTAAAACAGAGTTAGGAGGCCATTCAGATACTCTCATGGAAGTCTCCGCCAGATCTCACAAACTGCCAATGTATGCACAGCCTCAAGCAAGAGTTTCTCAAAACCCTGAGAACATCTGGACACCATAAACAAACCACAAGATAAAGAAATCAGTCAACTATCTAACTTGAAGGACATTTAGAACCTCTAGAATATCCACCAAACACAAACAACTGTGTAATCTTTTTCTTTGAAAGCCTTACTTCGAAGCCCCAGGAAGGAACACAATTTGGGTTGTTTTCTGAATCTGTGCTTCCTGAATTGCAATTCTAAGACCCCAAATAAACACCTTTGTTGCCTTGCAGCTTCATTTCTTGTTTCTAGGTCAACACCTGTATGAATTAACTTATGAACTGAGGTTGAATTGAACAATTATTACTCTTTGGTAAAAGCTTTGAATGTCTCAGAGAGAATGTATTTTTGAGAGGAAAGATATCCTCTGGTTTTCACATGTGATTTGCATCAATGGAAGAAAAAGGTCCTGTCTTGCTTTATTGCATATTTAAGTGCCAAGCCATAATCAAATATTCCTTCATTTGGGGGGAGGTCAGCATAGTATGCCCAAGTAGGAAACCTTGACTTTCACAGATGCATAAATCTCTTAATTTGTTGTGAACATGTGTTCCCACTTGAGGAATAAAATTAAATTCTATGGAAATACAGTAAAAACAATAGAGCAATTAAGTAATAATTCAGTTTTTTCCAGAAAATTAAAAAGTTTACATTAAAACCCTTAAAGAAAATGCATATTTCATGTGGAGTCTGATCAGAAAAATAGAATGAACAGAAATTACTGAAAATCTGTAATGTAGGAAGAATGCCTTGATGAATTTCAGTTTTTAAATCCTTGCATGTTCTCTTCTGTCTCAAATAAATCTCCAGGCCACTGGGGGAATCTGTAGGGATCAAAAGGTCAATTATTTCATGTTTGGGAAAAGGGTCAGTTAACCTCTTCCTTTCCTTCCATTTGGCCATAAAACCTAATATTTAAATAGTAATTTAGAAGTTCCCTCGCCTTTTTTTTCTTGTTTGGACTAAGTTGAAGTGTTATCATAAATTAGGCTCTACTTTAAGTTTTGAAGTTCACATCTAATTTTGATTTAAATAGATTTAGAATCCCTGCTGTGTTGTGAATTTAACCAGTGAAAAGGAAAGTGGATTTTTCAAAAGGACATCATGCCAATAATCAGTAGTCATCAAAAGGCTAGAGGTATGAATGGTCTCATGCTGCAGAATATTTTTTTTTTAAGTCCTTTCAGACTGAGAAAAGCCCCAGGGCCAGGACATCTATGAAGACCCAGGGCCTGGGCCCCACCCCCTCCTTTATTACTGAGATACACGCAACTGCCTGTCAGGTGCAACCCCACCAGGAGGGAGAAACATTAAAACTTCCCTCCCCTAATCTCTGTTAGTAACCAAATCACAGGAAACCTTTTTGTAACCAAATCTCAGGAGAGACTCCATTGTCACAAACCTTTATAAGCCTCCCCTCCACCCCCTTGGCACTCCTCTCTCTCTGCAGGATGGCAGAAGGCTGACTTCGCTCTCCCAACCCGCCACCACTGGGAAAAATCACCTCCTGTTTTGTAAGTCCCTAATTAAACTCACAGGTAACTCCATGCCAGGCATGTTCTTTGGTCTTGGGGCTAATCTGGGTTAAAACAACACCTTTCCATTAGGGAATGGTAATTCTTCAAAAATTTATTCTTACAAATTAGAAATGATTTCAAGTTGGGAATATTATCCTAGAAAACCTTTACATTGAAATTGAAAGTAGGTGAAATTCTATGTTAAAGTCAAGAGTTTATTTTTTTAATTTATGCATCTCTCCTGATTAAAAAAATATATTTTATTAAATCAAATAAAGAATAGTATAGTTATCACAGAATATAATAAAAATGTAACTGAAAGCATTTAAAAAACATTTTAATTGTTGTTAGAATTAGGATATTTGTACAAAAAATTAAATGGAAGAAAGTTTAAATTTCTTATATTTGCTTTGATGTCAAAATAGTTACCATTATTAAAATGATATTTAAGGCATGTAGTATAATCTAAATGTGGGCCTGGTAACTAAATTGAGTAATAGTCCAAATAATTAGTATGCTTTACAAATTAGTTCCTATAAGCACTTGGATGATATTTGTGGCACTTTTTTTTACTTTTGAATACTTCGAACGAACAAAGATTTCTACATTTTTCTAGACCTGTAAATCTTTAAAAGTTCAAAGTCAAATACTAATACGTATGCAAATGAAAATTGCTGCTGTAATTCTGGCTAGCAATATATAGGCATTAAGGAAAAATTTAGACAAATCTCAAAACTTGCTCTTTTCCATAATTCTCATATTCTGTAATCATATAATATGCTATCTGAATACACTAAATCTTTCCCAATGAAATTTTAGGACATTTAAAGATTTTCATTAAAATTACACAAACTAGGAGAATCATCATAATTTATATACCATGAGCCTTAGCCCAAGTTTTTCATATAAACTTTTTCAAATAAAAAGAGAAATGAGTATACATTTTTGCATGCATGTAGCTCACATCTGTGTTCTATTTATGTGTCTTGATCGACTGTAAAACAAGGATTTCTTCTAAGGTCTGCCAATAATAATAATAATAAGTAGTGGAATAAATTTATATATTAGGGTATTACCTTATGACATATGCAAATAAATTTTAACATATTTTAAATGTTAAATTTAAAAGATAATATTATTTATTTTAAAATAATGAACAATTTTTATACATACGTAAATTTAAAAGAATTATTTATATATGTATATAAAGAGATGTAATCAAAAACCAATATGTAATCCAAAATGGAATGCTAGAATAAATTCAAATGATCCAACAAACAGCCAGAAACAAGGAAAAGAGAAACAAAAACATTCGGGATGAGCAGAAATAAATAATAAAATGGGCAAACTGGTAGACTTAAATCCAATCATATCAATAATTACATTAAAAAGCAGAGACTGACTAGGTGAATTTAAAAAAACAAAACATTACCATATGCTGCTGCTGAGTAAAACACAATGACCACCTGCATTGGGCATCCTGGGAGGAACCCCTTTCCAAGAAGGGTTCTTCCAGAAGACAAACCATGACCCCACAGGGGCTGTCTGAGAAAATGGAACACACCCTACAGGGTGACAGACAAGCAAAACGTGATAAACCAGTTTCAGTGCGGTAGAGATAGCATATCAGAATGGACAAGCATATCATACACCTAATCAAGTAGTATATCTGTCCTCCACTTTGTAAGATAACCCCCCTAAGTAAAATGGAAATTTAATATCAATCAGAACATTTCTTACTTGCTCACACATTTGGCCTATATGAGCTTCCCCTTTTCACTCCCTCAGCAGAGCTCCCTTCTGCTTTCTGTATAGGATGCTACCCAATTCATCAATCACTCAATAAAGCTGTGAGATCCTAAACTGCATGAAAAGGTTTTTTTGGTTGTTGTTTGTTTGTTTTTTCTTTTAACACTGCCTATAAGAGATGCACTTTAAATATAAGGGCAGGTGAATTGAAAGAAAATAGACAGCAAAAGATATACAATGGAAACTGTATGTGTAAAAAAAAATTGGATATTTTAATATCAGATAGACTTCAAGACTAAGACTATTAACAGAAATAAAAAGGATATTTCATAATGTTAAAAGGGTGAATTAATCAGAAAAAAACATAATTGCCTATATATGCACTTAAAGATATTGTAATGTGTTTAAAAATTAAGCTTTATGAGACTTTACAGGATATAATTAGACATTTAATTTAGATATATTTGATATCTTGAAGTTAGCAAGAAATCATACATGACAGAGAAAAAGAAAGTTGGTAATTAAGATGAAATATTATTGTATCAATTTTCCGTGGCTGTGCTTACAAATTACCACTAACTGGATGACATAAAGAAACAGAAATGTATTCTTTCACGGTTCTGGAGACCAGAAGTCCAAAATCAGCAAATCTGGACTGAAATCAAGGTGTCCACAGGGCTTCGCTCCCTCTGGAGGCTCCTGTGGAGACTCTTCCCTTGCCTCTTCCAGTTCCCAGTAGCTGCTGCACTCTTTGGCTTCTAGTTGCATCACTCCCATCTCTGCGTCTGTCTTCACACCTTCTTCTCTGTATGTGTGTTTAATTTTCTGCTGGAGAAGTCATGACACAGGCTCATTGGTATCTCCCAGCCCTTGCCCACCCCGCCCCCTTTTCTATAGTGCAGCATGTTCCAGTCTCCTTCCATTCCACACCCCAGGAGAGATGTTACGTCTGATGAAAAGGCCCAACAGGCTTTAAACCCAGAAGCCATGAATAAGCAGCCCCAGATGCTTATCAGGGCAGGAATTCTCAGTGGTGGCCCCACCTCACCCTCCCTCCATGGGTTGAATAAATACTTCACACTCAAACGGCACAGGGTCTCCCCTCTGATGTGAAGTGAGGCATGCGCAGCCACCATCCACCAAGCAGTTTGGCCTCCCCAGGGGACCAGCCATGGTGGGGTCTCTTCCCCTGCTGTTTTGGACAGTTTGTGCTGCATAAGTAATAAAGTGGCCATTTGCTGAAAGTTTCTGTTGTGCCTGAGACTGTGTTTCCACAATGCACCACAGAGTAGATGAATAAAAACTTTTTTCATCTGTTTGGTTTTATGTTTTCGTCTCTCTCACTAAGTGGACTAGAAAAAACAGACATCCCTTAAATCTCACTAACCAGCTGCCTGCACCAGATAAAAACTACATTGAACCACTAATCTCACACATTATATAAACTTTAAAAAATCAATGTAAAAATATATATGGTCAGGATTTTACATATCAATGCATTCAACATGATTTCACAGGACTTTGGCAGCACGTTGGGGAGATAGTCAAGGGATGGTCAACAAACTGCAAAATTAAATATTATTCATATAATAATCATACTGTATGAATAATTATTGTATGAGTAATTATTGTAGCTTTTTTAGAAATTATTTCCAATAAAAAGATGATTGTATATAGCACCCAATTATCAAAGAAAAAAGATTCAATTATAATTTGATAAATCCTATAAGTTTTTAGTAAGTAAAATACTGTTGAACCTAAAATGAAAATACCAGTATATATTTGTAATTATTTAAATATGCAATGTCAAGCTTACCTTATTGATTGTGGTACCCCAGTTTGGACTTTTTCTAGGTTTTAGTCTGCATTGTGATGGGTAGGGCTCATTGTAAATAAGATCTGTTCAAAGATCTTCAGTTAGGGTGTGATGCAAGTGATAAGGTTGGGCTTTAATCAGGATTACTGGGGCCCTTTACAAACAGAGTGAAAGTCAGACAGAGAGAGAAGTCATGGGGAGCAGCCAGAAGCTGGAAGTCAAAGGAACCCAGAACCCAGAAGAGAAAGGAGAAGACACCGTCGTGTGTATTGCCACATGACAGAACAGCCTAGGACCAAGGATCCAGAAGCCAGTTCCAGAATGCTACAGTCTTCAGAGTGAAAGCATCTCTCTGCTAATGGCTCAATTTTGGATTTCTTCTGGCTTCAAAACTATGAGCCAAAAGATTCCCATTGTTTACCCAACCCCATTGTCTGGTACTTCTTTAAGCAGCCTGGAGACTAAAGCAGTGATATAGCTTAAGAACAGTGTTGCTTCTGCTCTGTGGGTCCAACATGGACCATCATGTGCAAAATTTTCTGTCTCATATTGTTTTCTCCACTAAGAGAAACCAGAAATCAGAACTGAAAGAATGAGAGTTTGTTAGGGGATAGGTAACAAGAGTTTTAGAGCAGTGTATCCAATATATATATTGCTGTATGAATGCTTCAGGGATGCTATGTTGATGCTGAACAACACAGGACCCAACCGGAAGTAGCATCTATTAATTAAATTGTGAAATTTGAGCATCCATGGAAAATAATAATTGCAATTAATTAGACTCTGTAAAGAGCCTTGAATTCCTAACAATACTGACAGTATGTACATATATTTTAATTTTCCCTTAAGAATAAACCTTTTCATAACCTCTTGGTATGTGTGTAGAGTCACCAGTCTCGACATCAGAACCAAGTTTTGGATGGGTGCTCCATCCCAGCTTTGCCAGGTGTCCACATCCTGACTCTGAGCCCAAATTCTCATGTTGATAACAGAGGAGCAAAGCTTTGAATAAGAAAAGTATTGCTTATGATCCCAAATTATTTAGAATTTATTCATAACTTGACTATTTAAAATTAAGAAAATTTTAAAATATATAGAAGTTAAATGTAAGACAGGGAGTACAAAGGAAAACAACAATGGAGAAAGGATTGAATTTAATTACTTTTTTGGGAAGTAAATTTCTGAGAGGTTATATATCTGAATATGTCTCTATTTTACCATCAAAATTAACTGACAATTTGACTATATAATTCTAAGTTGGAAATAATTTTTTTCAGGATTTTGAAGTCATTAATCTAGTTTTTAATATTGTGCTAAAGCAGGTATTGGCAAGTTTTTTCTGTAAAAGGCCATAAAATTAAGTAGATTATGCTTTGCAGACCATATGATCTCAGTCACTACTTAACTCTGCCATAGTAGCACAAATGAGGCTATAAACAATATGTCCAAGGGCTGCAGTTTGCTGACCCCGGTGCTAAGTCAGAAATCTGATGCCACTCTGATTCTCAATCATTTGAATATACACTTCATTCCTCCTGGAAACTTGAAGGATCCTCTCATTTTTTCTGGTATTCTGAAATGTTATAATAAAGTACCTGGGTGTAGGTCTGTTTTCATCTTAGCTCTAGGCTTTTATAAACCCTTTTAATCTGGCACTCATGTCATTCAGTTCTGGAAATTTTTCTTGGATTATTTCTTTGATGATAGACTATCCTCTGTTTGCTCTTTTCTCTACTTCTGGGACTCCTATTATTCATATATTGTAATTTCTCTTTTATTTTACATCTCTTTGTAATTTTAAATTACAATGCATTTGAGATTTATTCAAGATTTCATCAATTTTGTCTTCCAACCCTTCTATTGGGTTTTTAAATTCCTATTTATAATTCAAATTTCTCCTTCTTTAGCAAACTATTTGTGTCCCAACAAAAAGAGGAAATCAAACCAAGAAAGATAATAAATTAATACCTAAAACTGAAAAAAAAAAAAAAAATCAAGAAGTAAAATGTAACAATGAGATATGGAGACCACTATCAAAAAAAAAAAAAAAAAAAAAAAAAGCCATAAAAATAATGGAAGTTTATTGCCTCTGAAGAGAAGGCAAAGAAAGGTTTTGGTAGAGTACCACAGTTTTCATTATAGAACTATTAGATTTTTTTAAAATAAGCACATACATAATTTTGGTAAAATAAAAACAG
Organism: Choloepus didactylus; assembly: GCF_015220235.1. Taxonomy (NCBI): domain Eukaryota; kingdom Metazoa; phylum Chordata; class Mammalia; order Pilosa; family Megalonychidae; genus Choloepus; species Choloepus didactylus. The sequence goes on along the minus strand of NC_051309.1, from coordinate 185,196,298 downwards.
TGAAAACAAGACATCATTAATAGAAAAATTCTTCCTTTTTAAAATAAAAATGTGGAAGAAGAAATAGGGAGTACACAAATAAATCCACATAAACATGGTCAACTGAATTTTCACAAAGGTGTCAAGATCATTCAAAGAGGAAGCAAAATGTTTTTAATAAATAGTGCTTGAAGAACTTGATATCCATCCAGGAAAGAAAATGAATTTAAACTTACCTCATACTCTCCAAAAAACACAACTTTAAAAGGATCATAAACCTAAAAGTAACAGTTAAAATTATAAAATTTTCAGAAAAATTTGTAGAAGAAAATCATTGTAATCTTGGAATAGGCAAGAATTCTTATACAGGTCACAAAAAGCACAACTTACCTTGAGTTATTAAGAAAGCTAAAGTTAAACAAAGAGGCTTTATAATATAAATGATAAAGTTATACTAAGATCCCAAGAAGACTAAATTTAACTATGCTCTATGTCCCTAATGGCAGAACTCTTACTGGTTCTTTTTATTCAATGTGAATAAGTAATTACTCTCTCTTTTCTCTAAATTCACTAAAACAGCTATATCTGCAATAGAACCTTTATCTTCTAGATTTGAAATAATTTCACAGAGATATGAAACAATATTTTTATAAGAAAATTGGGTTATTGAATATGTGCTTAATTTGCAAATAACATCATTGATTTACTTTTCTTTCCTTTTTTTGTGCCCCCAATGCTTTACAAAACCAAAATAAATTGTGAAGGAATAAGATGACCCTGTGATTTCTATTTCTCTTTTTCACAAAGTTAATGAGAAAATTTGTGAGAAAATTTACAAAAATTCTAAATTGCTTCTAATGATTTCTAAACGTGAAGTTTTATTTTTTGCTTCCAAACTGTCACAGTTAAAGTCATGGGATTAGATGAGATCACCCAGTGGGAACCTAACCTTGGTGCACTTTCATATTTTTAGGTCAGATAGAGGAGAGGACAGAAATATGAGGCTGAAAAAGAAGATACAGAAAAGGAAAAAACAAAGGAGTATGACATCATGAAACTCCAAATTAAAAAAAAAAATTATGACAGATGGAGTGTACAACTGAATTAAATGCTCTTGAGAATATAAGTTAACAATAAAAAAAGCAACATTTGGATTTGGCAAGATGTTGGTTTTTGGTAGCCTTGATAAAGAGGGATTATACTATGAGGATGGGGACTGAATAATAGTTTGAACTGGTTAAAAAAGAGAATGGAGAGTAAGAAAACAGTAATCTAATGTATCAAACATTAATTAATGATCATCAGGCAGTGTCAAGTGCCCATTTGAGATCTGAGGTCATTAAGGTAGGGACTAGTTCAATTTTCTCCAAAAAGGCTCAACTGTTTGGGTAGAGACAATTGTTGGCAATAATTGGGTTTATACAAGGTTTTGGCTTTGCCAGAAATTTTCACACAAGGAAAGAAAAGCAAGAATGAAAGAGTTTCTTAAGGACATGGATATGTGGTGGAGATGGTATCTAAGCTGAGAAAAAGGAAAGAGGAGATATAATTGAGGTATTGGATAGTGAAAAGGTTGAAGCATTAATAGGTTGAGAGGTCTCAATTGGTCAAATAATTATTGGAGTGTGAACACTTGAATAAGTTAGTTGGAAGCATAAGATGTTGGAGGGAATAAGCTGCTCAAATTTGATACATGAGAATGTGGAACAGTTATAGGATATGACTACTAAGAGCAGATGGTTGACTTATGGCTCACACACCCTTTATCCAATGTATGGATGGATGAGTAGAAAAATGGGGACAAAAACTAAATGAAAAATAGGGTGGGATGGGGGGTTGGAATGATTTGGGTGTTCTTTTTTATTTTTATTTTTTATTCTTATTTTTATTCTTTCTGATGTAAGGAAAATGTACAAAAATAGATTGGGGTGATGAATGCACAACTATGTGATGGTACTGTGAACAGTTGATTGTACACCATGGATGACTGTATGGTATGTGAATATATCTCAATAAAACTGAATTTAAAAAAAAAGAGCAGGCGGTTGAAGTAGAAGAGAGGTTATTATTGATAAAGAGGTCAAGAAACTGAAGAGCCAACAGGTTAAATGAATTACCCATATGAATTTCACAGTCACCAAGAATTGGGGCAGTATTAAAGTCTTCAGTGAGCGTAAGTGGGAGGGGAGAATGACTGGCATGTTAGTTGCAAGTGACGTGGACTGACATTATGAGCTTCAAAGTAGTTATAATGTGCTTGAAGAATGAAATTGGAAAATTGGTTTGGAAGTAGCATTGGAAAGCTGAGAAGATACTTGCCTAAACCCTGCAGTACATGATATATAAGAGAAAAATCTTCCTCCACTTAAAATGGCTATTAGGGAAGTGATAAATTTCAGCTAAATCAAGAAAGTTGAGAAATTGAGATTATGGAGTTTAACTTCAAATCCAGAGGGCATAACAGAGGGCAAGGAAGAGTTGGAGATTAGAAATATACAAATCACTATGGGGCTAAGTGTCTGAGTTATGATGGAAGAACTGGGAGGCCACGATTTCTGGCAGTAACAAAGGTAAACAGTCTCTTAGAGAAGGCTGGGTGAACAGTTCAAGACGTCCTCTAGAGCTGCGCTGTACAAAATGGCAGCTATTAACCACATGTGGCTACTGAAATTCAATTAAAATTAAATAAAATTAAGAATTCCATTCCTCAGTCAAACTAGCCACATTTTAAGTAGTAGTTAACAGATTGGACAGTGCACAAAAAAAATATTTCCATCGTTTTAGAAAGTTCTATTGGACAGAGTTTCTCTGGAGTATTTCTCTATGGTTTTTATTTAGAAACTATAAGTCACTGTGACACCATTTACTTTTCCAGCTTTGGGTGAAGGCTGTCTAGGGAGGGGCTGTCCAATGGGACGTTAAGACACTGCATGTGTTGAGGTGGTTGATCTCTCCAGTGACTTCTGACATGCTAGTGGACATATTGCCTATTATATTTCTTTCTGACCCAAATGAACCAATAAATGAATGACAGAAGCATTCTAGTGATTTTAGAACCTAGTACAGCTTGAAAAACATAACAAGTGAGAGCAAGATCATTTTCTCAAGATATATATATATATATCAAGACAGCCATGAATATTTCCTCGGGCACATTCTAATCAAGAACCCCCTACAATTACAGTCCTGTCTCTCCACTTATCTTCATATTTAATTTGCCAGTTACGAACCTGCATGTAAAACACATTGATTTTTTTCTTCACAATAAAATACTCTCAAAAATGCTATTAACTAAGGAGTAGACAAACATGTTAGCACAAATTCTCATGAATTTATATATTTACCAATTAAGAGGAGAGAGAAATCATTATCATATCCCAGAAAGTAATTTAATATAAAATGAGAATAGAGCAAAGATTAGCACTGTTGCACACAGCTAAAATGGAACTGAGTTATAGGTTCAAATTTCCTAACAACAAATAAATTGAATCTTGTGGCCCCAAATCATTCAAATTCATCAAGGCGAAAATAAAAGATGCAAAAAAGAAAATAATGCAATGTCTCATATATAAAAAATATTAACTTTATTTGTGTTGGAGTTTATTTATATTGCCAGCTCTAAGGAGTGAGGTGAGGGTGAAGAGGAAGAAGGTAATAAAGGAGAGAATGGAGTAATGAAAACCTGATACAATGAGACTCAAATATATACTGAGATGTTAAAAATCAAAGTTTTCAATATCGCTTCTTTCGGTGAGGAACTTTTAAGTTTTATTTCTAAATAGCACACAGATGAGCTCTTTGTATATTCTTATGATAGCTGTTTCAAGGACAATGAATATTCCTGTAATACAGTAAATCCATATTTTTGGAAGTCCTAGAGTTTCCCAGATTCAAGCCAAGGATCATTAATTATAACCATAACACCTTTCAGATGGGAAATTTTTACTAATGGTCCATAGAAGATCCCTTGTCAATACATTTTGATTTAAAATCCTGAATTGTTATATCCTGTATAGCCAATGCTAGGTGAGAAAGAGAGAGAGAAAGGAGGGGACAGGGAAGGGAGAGGGAGAGAAATGGGAAATACTAGGCTAAGGCATTCATTAGGACACCTTAAATTTTGGCTCCAAGCCCCCGTATGGTCCCACTATTCTCGCTCTCCCAGTTCTACAGAAAAACTCTTCTTCTCTAGACTCAAGGCAGATTTAAGTGGCTCTTAACCAAATCTGGTTGAAGTGTCTCCTTCTGTCTTCCTAGACTTGTGGGTTCTTCTGTGAAAATGTCATCAAATAAGAATTTCAAATGTCAACAAAATTCTAGGAGAGTTTCTCCATCAGGAGTTAAAGAATCCTTCCTTTTACCATTTAACAAATAATGATATACTATATACTCTACCAGGTAGGTAAAATAGTGATTGAAGAATAGGTTATAACTCCTGTCTTCAGAGAACTTAGAGTCTTTTTGGTGAAGGTGGGTATTAATCAAAGGATTACACAAATGATTTTTAAATTAGAAAATTAGATTAATCCTAAGGAGAAGAATTATTGGAGGTTATGAGAATTAATAAAAGGGTAAATTAAGTCTGAGAAATGTTTTTCTAAAGAAGTAATAATTGGGAAGGAATCTTAGAGATGAATAGGCATTAACAAGCCAAAAAACAAAGTGTGGCAGGGTAGGGAAGTCAGCAAAGGGAAAATATTTCCAGGCAGAGAGAATAATATTTGCAGAAAAAATCATAGAAAAGAAACTGAAAGAAATCCTTTGTAACTTAAGTGCAGAGTATGAGACATATGGTGTAACATGGTATTGGTGAGGATGGTTACCAGATTCTACTGAGACTTGTACCAAAGAGCAATGGGAGGCAGAGTGAGTAGAGTAGGAATGGTCATGGTCATATTGTCACTTTCTGAATACCTCGTGAGGAACAGGGTGGAATTGAGGCACGGAAATCTATTGTTAAGAGATATTGCATTGCCCTGTTAAGACAGGTGGTAAATTGGACTAGGATGGTGGTAAAGATGGAGAGAATAATTGGAATGAGAGATATTTAAGAGCTAAAATTGATAGCACTTGATGGTTTGGAAGCAGGGACTATAGTAAATAATGGTATCATATCCTAGTTTGTCATGCATCATGCAAAAACTTTTTGGACATCTACTACATGGTAGACATTATTCTGGGCCCTACTCATCCAATAATAAATAAAGGGAAAAAATACCCTGAAATCATGAGGCCTACAACAGTATGCTCTCCTGATCATGGTAGTCTTCAAGGAATTTAGGAGACTAGTGAACCAAAGATCTACAATGTCTCTGCCTTAATTTCAGGGTCTTAGACTGATGGTGGCAAACTCAGTTGTCTGTAGATTACAAAATCAGACACTGGATGGATGCAAAGAGTTCATTTTTATCTTAACTGCGTTTTAGAAACAACAGAACTAACATAGAGATGAATGGGAATGTCACACAGTCTCAGTGCCATAGTTCAATGGGAAATGGAAGAGACCATGCAAAATTACTCACATTCAGCCAATTAATCCATGTGGACAAGTGGATTTTTTTGTCTTTTTTTGTAAAGAAGCCAGAAAAGCACATTTTAATATGAAATCTCCTAATTTTATTTTTATATTGGTAATCCATTAATTAATACTTAGTTTATTGACAACACTGTATGGGCCAACACTGTGTAAGCCAAAAAAAAACTTCTGTTGGCCAGTTTGCAAAAGTCTGCCTCCAGGTTGCAAAATCTGCCTTTGCAAATGAAGCCTTCAATTTGAAAAGTCCACCTAGAAAGCCTGAGAGGGAGTCAGCCTTTTTCAGTGTTGATGAGTAAAAATCATCATATATGAATGATGAAGGACAATAATAAAAATAAGCATGTTCTTAGCCAGCAGTATATTTCGGTGCTGAGAAAATGCTTCAGGGTATCACCAAGGCCTGGGCCCTTTCCAGAAGCTGATGTGGAGGTGCTGATTGATTTAATCATAGTAATTATATTTGGAAAGCCTTTAACCGTGCTTTTCATGTCTTTGACCTGTAAGAATTCTTTGTATGCTCTGGTGGTATACATATTTTTTTAACTTTCAAAGTGTTTTTTCTTCATCCTTACAGGTATTCAAAGAGAGAGTAATCTAGGTTATATTCCATCCTGCTGGCTAAACACTAATTACAAACTGAGCAAAAATTGAAAAGACATTTCAAGAAAGAAGTTATACTAATAATTAATAAGCACATTGAAAAATGCTCAACATCATTAACCATTAGGGAAATGAAAATTAAAACCATAATGGAATAGTATTTCACACCAACCAGAATGGCTATAATAAAAAGACAGACAATAACAAATGTTGGCAAGGATGTGGAGAAATTGGAACCCTCATACATTTCTGGTAGAAATACAAAACAGTGAAGCCACAGTTTGGCAGCTCCTATAAATGTTAAACATACATTTATCATATGACCTAGCCATTCCATTCTTAGATATCTACCTAAAAGAATTGATATGTCCGCAAATAGACCTTTATACAAATGTTCTCATCAACATTATTCATAATAGCCAAAATTTGGAAAAACATAAATGCCCATTCTGTTAGTTCCCTATGCTGCTTTAAGAAATCACCACAAACTTAGTAGCTTACAACAACATGAATGTATTATTTTACAGTTCCAAAGGTCAGAACTCCAACATGAGTCTTATGGGCTAAAATCAAGGTGTTGGCAGGCCTGTGTTCCTTCTGGAGACTCTATAACAGAATCATTTTCCTTAAGTTTTCCAGCTTCTAGAGGCAGTCTTCATTCCTTGGCTCATGACCCCTTCCTCCATCTTCAAATTTCATCACTCCAACCTCTGTTTCTATCATCACATTTCCTCTGATTTGACACTCTTGACTCCCTCTTATAGGGAAACTGTGCTCATCTCAGGTCTACCACATAATCTAGGATAATCTTCCCATCTCAAGATAGTTAATTTAATCCAATGTGCAAAGCCCCTTTTTCCATGTAAGAGAGCATATTTACAGGCTCTGGGGATTATGACCTGGATTTCTCTGGACAATTATTCTATCTATTCACCCATAAGCTGGTGAATGGATAGACCAAGTGTGGTCTATCCATTCAATGGAACATTATTTGACAATAAAAGGAATGAAATACTGATACAAGCTACAACATGAATGAAACTCAAAAAGATTATGCTCAGTAAAAGAAGCCAGACACAAGATATTGACACAACCATATTGAGTGGTTCCTTTTTTATGAAATTGTCCAGAAAAGGAAAATTTATAGAGACAGTAAATAGATTAGTGATTGTCTAGGGTAGGGGGAAAAGAGAACATGGATTAACAGTAAATGGACAAGAGGAATCTTACTGGGATGCTGGAAATGTTCTCAAATTGATTTATGGTGATGGCTACACAGTTTGGTAAATTTACTAAAAAAAAAGAATTGTGCACTTGAAATAAGTGATATCTTTCATTTTCTACCAATAAAGTTATAAAATGTTATAACTCAATAAAGTTATTAAAATTATAAATAAAATGATGCTTTGATAAAGTCATATAAGGAAGTGGTGTCCAGAATAAAGACAGAGGCAGTCAGACTGCAGAGAACAAAACAAAAAACACTTTTGTGCCTTGAGGGACTGCATGCACTTGTGACATAGCACAACCTTCCCTCAGCAGAGGCCCTAGAAGGGCACAGCTTGGAAGAGGGACCCACCTGGAAATCCCAGGGACCATACACCAACACCAAGGACTTGTGGGCCAGCGGCAGAGACAATCTGTGGCAAGACTGAAATGAAGGTTTAGACTCTTGCAACAGCCTTAAAGCTCCAGGAACACCTGGGAGGTTTGATTATTAAAGCTGCCCTCCTTCCCTAACTGCTCAGACACCTGCCCCACATTCAGGGCAGACAGTACCAACAACACACCCTAACTTGGTGCACTAATTGGACCTCACAAGAATCAGACCCCCACACACCACAAAGACAAAGTTGGGAGAACTGACTTGAGGGGAATAGGTGACTCACGGACGCCATCTGCTGATTAGTTAGAGAAAGTGTACTCCACCAAGCTGTAGATCTGACAAATTAGAGATTAGGCTTTGAAAAATCCTACATATCCTAAAAGAACCCTATCAAGTAAAGCAAATGCCAAGAGGCCAAAAACAACAGAAAATTTTAGAGCATATAAAAAAAACAGATGATATGGATAACCCAAACCCAAACACCCAAGTTAAAAGATCAGAGGAGACACAGTACTTGGAGCAATTAATCAAAGAACTAAAGACAAACAATGAGAGCATGGCACAGGATATAAACGACACGAAGAAGAGCATGGCACAGGATATAAGGGACATGAAGAAGATCCTAGAAGAGCATAAAGAAGAAATTGCAAGAGTAAATAAAAAAAACAGATGATCTTATGGAAATAAAAGAAACTGTTGACCAAATTAAAAAGGTTCTGGATACTCATAGTACAAGACTAGAGGAAGCTGAACAATGAATCAGCGACCTCAAGAGCCACAGAATGGAAAATGAAAGAAAAAAAGAAAGAATGGGGAAAAAAAAATAAAAAAAAAATTGAAAGGGACCTCAGGGATAAAATAGATAAAATAAAACATCCAAAACCACTTTTGTGAGAATTTCAGATGAAGAGCAAAGAAAACCAGTCAGTACCATAGTGCAGAATGTAGAATTAAGGAAAAATTACGTTTGCTTTTGTCTGTTTTAAGGCTTACGGGAATAAGGGAAAAGCTGAAGAGTAGTATTAGAACAAAGCAAAGTCCCCAGATAAGTGAAAGACGAAGTTTGTGATACTAAATTGCTACTTTCTTCTGCGCAATTCCTAAAGAATCAAAACCTCAAATATTTTGAGTGGTGTTTGACCAGGGGTAGTGAACATATCCCCTCCTAATCTCTCTTTGAAATACATGTTATGAAAAATAAAAATATGAAAATCACCATATTATAACCTAGAACTTGCAGTCCAGCTATTGCCAAAGTCTGGGAGATACTCTGAAAGACTAATAAACTGTTGTGCAGCCTGTATTATCTGTCATCAGATCCCATTTTATATTGTCTGACATCCAAGATTCTATGGTAGAGCTCCTAATTTTCTGTCAGCATCTCTTCTCCCTTTCATCTGAAGTAGGATTTTTAGGTAATCAAGTCTACACAAAATAAAATGCACATTTTCCAGCATACTTAGTGGCTAAATGTGGCCGAATGTAGCCATGAGGCTACTTTCTGGACAGTAGAACATAAGCAGATTTGTCCTAGGCAATTTCAAAGAGGCTTTCTGAAAAGTAAGTTGGTGTCTCCTTTCCTTTCCTTCCTTCTTCTTCTCATTCACCAGCCTTCTTCTTGAAGGGCAAATGCCACCATCTTGGTTCATGAGGAAAACTGTGATGTCCTACAGATGATAGAACAATGAGCTAGAAGGAGCATGGAATTTATGGAGAAGGCTTGTCACCTTTGGAGCCTTACATGAGAGAGAAGTAGCTTTTCTATGTTGGTTAAACTAAAAACACTGCTTTATGCACTATACCTGAGCCCATTCTGCCGGGTTAGCAGAAGCTCTAGTACGGTGACAGAGAGAAGCTACCATGTCTTTCCATCTTCTTGCATCTTCTTCATGGTAGATGCTCAGTCTTTCAAAGCTTCTTCCTCACTTCCTCTTCATTTTCCCAAAATTCCATACTCCTCCCACAAAGCAAGCAATTATCTTCATAGATATGGTAAAAGGGGCCTGAGCTCCATGAGCTCTCCTCTGGGTCTTCACAGTCCCCTGGTAGAGGTACCTATCATACTGCTCTCTAGGTATCAGCTTCTGTGCTCAGAAAGGCTACCCAGTGGAACCCAGTCAGTTTCTAGGCATCCTTCCACCACTAATACTACCTGAGTGTGGACACTGCCTTTGGCTCTGGACAAAGGTTTCAGCACTCTGTTTTCTCCTGTCCTTGACCCAGGCCTGTGTCAGTCCACCAGGACTCTTACCACTTCTGCCCCTTGTGAGACTCGCTGACTTTTCTACATACTCTCCATAGCTTGTGGGAAATCAGCAAAATATATTTACCTCTATGGTAAATTTAATTTTCCTCCAATGGCTGATGACACATTATCAAATACGGGCTGAGTAACCAGAATGCCATTCCAGATGTTCTCAGAGTCTCCCTTAAGGTGTCAGGTTTCTGCTGACCAAAATATAGCCCAGGTGTTTCTAAAACACACCTTCTGCCCACCTGGGTTTCAACAAATTCTTCTGACTTCCCATCCTCCTTTTTCTGTTTTCCCCTTGCCACCCTCTCAGAAGAGCTTCTTATCCCACTTCCTGCCACATAGTCACTTTCTCATGCCCAAAGATTAAAGTAAAGCTGTGTAGTGTGCCTCTAGCTCTAAGACTCTTGATATAAGAAGGAAGAAATTATAACTGAGATACCTCCTTTTCTCACCTTACAGAATCTAGATCCCAGGACTATCTCCCTACATAAGCCCTAAGATTCAGAGTTGATGGATTACTTCTAACAACCTCTCTGTTCTAGGCTGTGCTCACCCTCTTCTTCCCTGGGGACTAATGAACCTTCTTGGTGGTTTAATAATTTCACACTATTAGACTCATTTACAACTGAATCACATACCCACAAATACATCGCCATGTGAAAATAAAGGAAGGAAAATGAGATACTGGAAAATTCCAAATAGAGCAGTTTGAGATATTGTAGACAACTCTACTCAGAAGATACTTGAATTGTGTTCAGAATTTTGGGCACATCTTTAATTCATTTGCTCTTTCACTTGAAATTTGTAATCATGGATGTTTTATCACAGGCTTTAAGCTTGGTACTAAATAAAGAAAAAAGTCCTCTGACAGCTGCACAAGGAGCTTAATTAGAAACCTCTTTAAGTTTACTTTAAAATGCATAATTGATGCAGAAACATGTGAAGCAGAGACAGCACCTCCTTAACATCCTCACAATATTTTCAAAGTTGCTGATTGTCACATTTGTTTCGTATCGTTTAGAAGATGTCATTTTCTGGCTCCCTTTTATCTTAATCCAGGGCCATGTTTCAGTTTAATAATTCATTAGCAGCTCTTTGGAACTTATTGCCTGCTGAGTTTACTGAAGACTGATTAGCAATTTTATCGTTTCTAAGTTTTCTGTATATATTTTCATAAGTGTTATCTCCTGCTGATTCTAATACTTTCTGGTTTGAAACAACTTTTTTTCTCAATTTTCTGCTTTGCCACTGTGCATCTGTCAATCTTTTCTGTCCCCCAGACTATTTATCATTTTAGTCTGAGATCCTGTTGGCAATTCATTTCACACTATTAAGTACCTGCTTTAAAGGTATATTCATATTTCAGAGAAGCTTTAGTCTGTCCTCTATCAATAATCTTCAATCCAAATAAGGTGTACATTCATGGTTAAATAAGGCATAATGGGGCAAAACATGGGCATTGGAGTAAGACTCAACTGGAATTTGAATTTTGCCTCTATCACTTTCCAATTGACTTAAAACCAGTTTTTTCTTATATTTAACTTGGTTAAATTTGAGTTTCTTTATCTGTAAAATTGTAATAATAACTACTTCCTAGGGGTTCCATGAGGAATAGATGTGAATATGCATATAAATATGCAATACTGTAACCGCAAAATAATAGATATATTTGTTAAAATATATTTCATTTATTTTCATCTGTTTTTTTCCTTCCCATTCCATTTTAGTCAAGTTAATGTTAACAAACTTTTCACTAGTTTCATTATAACATATATGACAATATCTGAGATCCTGAAATAGTACTTAATTCTTAAACTAAAGGACCTAAATCTGAAGCTTCAAGGATTTGAAAAAGGTAGTTAAAACATGATAAGGCAAAAACCTTTTGACTGAAATTAATTTGGGCAAAATACATTTAAATGATAATTTAATTTCCCTCAGTATTCTCTAAACACAGTATGTATCTACTATATACATATAGATTAAATATATAGAATATATATGCAATTTTCTGCATATATGTGAATTAGATTATGTGTGTATAGATATAGTATCTACAGTGTATACATATGAAATACATTATGCTTAAATGGGTATTGATTATCCTATTTCCTTGCAACCAATATAAATATATACCAGTATTTATATATTAAATGGTAATCAATGACATAATTCAGCATAATAATGTATTATACTAAGAAAAAATTTTCTGATGGAAAATGAATGGAAATAATTTTGAGGAGAAAAAAGGAATAATGAAAAATTTCTAACTTTAAAAAGGAGCTTATTCATATTTTTTTTTTAAATGAATGACGGTGGGTCATAAAATCACAATGATATTCATAGTCTTGATACTTGTAAAGAATGTTGTAATAATTTTATTTTAAAATGAAATATTCATAAGACACTGTAAATTACATTCCTTAAAACTATCTTAACCTATGATTAGAACTTTTGGATATCAACTTTAAATGCATGAGGGCATACAAAACTTTTCAAATTCTCTTAGGGGGTAAATGAACACAGAATCATAACTAATCTAATTTTTATATTGTTATGCCTTCTTATTCCCTTGCAATGTTGAAATAATCTTGTTCCATACTAGAGACAGTGTCCTTGAACCAATGGGGAAAATGCTACAACAAAGAAGGAAGGCAAAAGGCCTAGGTTCTTTTACTTCCTTCCTTTCTTTTATTTTCTTCCTTTCTCCCTATTTTTTTTTTAAGAGAAAAAAGTACCTCAATTCCATTAGGGCTGGCCTCTCCTCCTTCTTCTTCTTCTATTTTTTCTAAAAAGAAATTAATTTTTGTTTGAAAGGAGATTACTTCTTCCCACACCTATCTTCTGAGGACTTTATACTATACAATAGCCTGCTTAAGCATTGCCCCAATATGAATGTTTCTAACAGCAAATTATACAAATTTCTCTAGTTCATAAATAAGGATTTCTTTCACTGATTAAGGGAGTATTTAAACTTCAATGAGTTTAACACAAAAATCACACTTTATAAGTTCATAAGTTTTAACAGATGTATTTAAAACACAACATGCCATGGAGGAGTCCACAAACTTTTCATCTATAAACAACCACAGACTTAATTTCAGGGTTCAAAAATTCCATTCTCCAAATGACCAAGTGTTTTCTTCTATAATAGTTTCAAACTTTTCTACACTCAACTGTATGTTCCTACCACCCAAAACTTGACATGAATGAACTGCTTTGTGTGTTACTACCATATCCAAAAGAAAGTTAAAAAAGGAAAGTTTGCCATAAATGCAGATCTTTAATACAATGTCCAGGACAAAAGGAGCTTTAAAAAGGTCAATTTATTTCCTCGTTTGATTATGAGTATTATGAGTTAATTTTCTGTAAAAGCAACAAAAAATCATTTACAAAGCATAACATTGGGTTCCTTTTTTACTCAAGATGTTTAACTACTCAAATTACAATTACATATTCAAGAGTATAATAAAAGGGGTGGAAAACAGCAATGCAATTGACAAAGTATAGATGCTAAATAAACCAAAGATTTTTTTAAAAGGTTTTTTTTGTTTGTTTGTTTGTTTGTTTTTTTAGGGGGTAGCAAGGATGAAGAGCTTGGAGAAATCCGGAATTAAACAACGAGAGAGCGAGACAGAGAGAGAGAGAGAGAGAGAGAGAACACGTTGCCAACTGCAAACATTCAGTTTATCAGCAGGGTCTTGGGCTGTAGGAACAGATCTAGATCATGATCTGTATCAACTATAAGAAGGAGAGGGTGATCTGTGATCAGTCTTCATACCTGCCAGACGCACGATCATATCCTCTATCACAGTAAGAGTCTCGCCACCTGCCACCACCTCCACCTCGGCCACCTCTATGAGTTGGTCTGCCGTGTGGATGCCTGGTGTGGGTGTGCGTATGCTCTCTTGGTGACAGAATAATGCACACTAGTTCTTCTACCATCCAGCTCCATTGCAATTGCCCTTTCCATTGCCTCTTTTAAATCATCTGTTCTCTCAAAATAACCAAAAGCAAATCCTCATGATCACCCATTGGCTGATAATAAACCACACTGACATCACTCAAAGGTCCATATCAAGAAAATACTTCATGAAGATCTCTTTCTGTTGTGTACAAACTGAGGCCAAATACTCTGAGACAAGTGGTAGAATCTGGATTTGCCTGCTGCCTGTATGTCTTCTCCAGTTAGACGAGAATGACTTCGGCTCCTTCCACCCCGGTATTCCAGTGTATATGATCTGCTTTGAGATCGCCTCGCATGAGAAAGAGAGGGGGATCTGGATCAAGTGTAACGTCTATGAGAATGCCTTCTTGACCTCTGCCTGGATTTTGATCTCGATCAAGAATGGGATTCAGAGTGTTTGGAAACCCTTGATGGACTATGAGATCCTGATCTGCTATCTGATTTTACACGAGCAGGATTTCCCATTGGAGATTTTGACTGAGGGTGAGACTCTGCCCTCGAAGTTGTTCTCCTCTACATCATCCATGTCGGTCAGGCGTGCTCTGGAACAAAATAAGAGACAAGTCTCGTCTTGAGGGCAGATGGACTAATTAATTCACTGACAGGACTGTGGGGAAAAGGAAAGACTCATCAACAACTGCCACTCCACTCCGCCCCTACCGGGTCGCAGGCTCCAGCAAAAAAAAAGGCCTCATGCAGACCAAAAAAGAACCAGCCTTGGAAAGGGGTAAATACTTAGACTACAGGGTACATCTGGGATATTATTGAAGTATAGAGATAGACAAGATTTTCAATGCTTAAGTGAGGGAGTAGTCTTCAGTCTGGGACAAAGAAATCATAGGGTATACATAGACAGAAGCCAAAAGAAATAGAGACCAAGAAAAATGGGCCGGGTAAGAGTTCAGAATTGTTCTGCCTAGTTGTTTGTAAGTAAGTGGGTTGAAACTGCAGGCTGCATAGCTGTGAAGCTGGGACATGATCCCAAGCAGAGAGAGCTGGAGTACAAATTATCAGATCAAGACTAAGAAGCAGTGAGAAAAAAAGTATTCAAAATTCAGGGTTAGAGGAACTGAAATCTAAAGCCAAAGTAGAAGTTAAGATATAAGATATTGGAATTATCAACTGGAATTATATTATATTTGGGTTAATAATGACTGAATCTCCTCTGAGGCAGAGGCTGTCCCAGGTTAAGTAGGCTTCTAGGCTTTCCCAGAAAAATCGAGTAGAAAAATACAAGGATCAGTGAAGTTCCTGACAACCAGAAAAGATTCAGAAGAGAATAAATCCCAATTTCTTCCTTTTTAGTCACAATATCATACTAAACTTCTTGCCTTTTCCCTCTGTATAGGAACAAATTATTATTTTCTATCCATGGGCAAGTATCTCTCAACAGAAAAATTTTGTAATAAAAGATTGGAGATAATCTTCACAAACATTATTCCATAACATTATCCAGAATCTTATGGCACTGGTTTCAGACAACTGAAGCCCTGATCAGTAGTGTGATTTAAGAATTAATGCATCGTTTGAGATGATGTATCATTGATTATATGAATCAGTTATCAGAAAGCTAACTCGTTACTTTTCACTGACTCCAGAGTGGGAGCTCACCTTTGCTGCCAAAAAGATAATATTTGGGGAGATCAGATGGCAGTAATCTCACAAAGGGCAAAATTCATTTTCTAAAAGCCACATGTTTTGTAGAAAGATGAAGCAAAAGCCAGACAGGAAAGTAACGTGATGAGGATCTTAACATTTGCTTCTATATCCCGCCACATTTCTGAATTTGATATTTCATCATCGCAAAATGTGGTCAGTGACACAGAGTCAGAGAATTGTACCTTCACTTTCCTTTTAGAACACAATCTGTGTGTCTGCCATCACCATTTCAGACATCACTGGCATGAGAGAGCTCAACTGCTCTTACCTAGGCTATCCCATAATGGTTCAGTACCTTGTAGCTGGGATGGAGGAGCTAACTAGAGGGTTGTGTATTCCATCCCCCCAGGAAAGTTTTTTAGGAGCTCCTGTAAGACAAGTAACAGTTATACAGTTGGGATTACATGAGAATTAGATTGGAAATGGGATTCATCAGGTGATAAGAAATGTGAGGGGTAATTATCTCAAGAAAAAGGCTGATTAAGATTAACAGGTGATGAGAATGTCAATATGTCAAACTCCATAAGGGAAACAAGATTTTCAATTGCAAAAGTGCTCAGAGAACTGAACAAAGAAGCAGATGAAGGAAAAAGAGATGTTGAGAGACAAGAAAAGTATCCAATAAGGTCTGTGTGAGGGGACTCCATGTTAAATGTTAACTTCTGTACTAAATAAACTGTTGATAATTCTGCTTCAAAAAAAGGCCGAGAGGATGAATCTGGACCCCGCATCATGGAATTGAGAACATCTTGACCAAAAGGGGGATACGAAATGAAACAAAATAAAGCTTCAGTGGCTGAGAGATTTCAAGTGGAGTTGAGCGGTCACTATGGTGGACATTCTTATGCACTATATTGATATTTTTAGGTTTTAATGTATTGGAATAGCTAGAAGTAAATACCTGAAACTACCAAACTCCAACCCAGTAGCCTTGACTCTTGAAGACGATTGTATAACAATGTAGATTACAATGGATGACAGTGTGATTGTGAAAACCTTGTGGATGGCACTCCCTTTATCCAGTGTATGGATGGATGAGTAGAACAATGGGGACAAAACCTAAATGAAAAATAAGGTAGGATGGGGGAGGGGATCCTTTTTTCTTTTTAATTTTTATTTTTTATTCTGATTCTGATTCTTTCTGGTGTAAGGAAAATGTTCAAAAATAGACTGGGGCGATGAATGCGCAACTATAAGATGGTACTGTGAACAGCTGATTGTACACCATGGATGATTATATGCTATGTGAATATTTCTCAATAAAACTGGATTAAAGAAAAAAAAAAGGCTGAGAGATGACTCATTCTAATGGTGGTGGTCAAAAGGAATCTTTATATATTCTTGACCTATTTTTCATTCAAGGAGAATATATCTCTATCACTGGTATAATAAAAACAAAAATGCTTAAAGACCAGGTTAAAGGATGTTGCCAGATTGTTTGAAAGTAGTTCAAGGCTACATAAAATAGCCTCATGTTTGTTCCTAGCAGTTCTGCAAAAGGAATTCATTAATATTTCCTCAAGAAAGTGCTAATGTTTTCCCTAAATGCTGCCGCAGTTTTCCCTGAGGGGCTTTGGGCTTTCAATCCTGACTTGGTTGTCACCATGGATTTTGAGTAAGGAGGACAGGCACAGACGGCTGAGGAGGCCTCTGGGGAGCAATCCAGACACCAGTCAGCTTCAGCTGTACTTTCTGAGAAGGGGTTGAGAAGAATCCAAGAATAAAAGGAACTTCATAGAACCCTACTAGTGGAGCTGGATCAATTGGTTCATGTATATTTAGGAGGCAGGGCATTGTACAAAAGACTCTACTATGCTACCCAAGGATCTTTTATGAGTCCTTTAGGTTTCCAGCTGCCCAAGTAGACTAATGAGAAACACCCTTTCCCTAGCCTTATTCAGGAATTAGCCCAAAGGATTTGGAGTGAGGTGAGAGCTGACTCACTGCTCTTCCACTGGCATAGAAACTCAATTAGATTCCAGTCAGAGAATGAGATCTCAACCGCCCCCCCCCCCTTTTAGATCTCTCCATTATCCATAAGTGATTTTTTGGAGTGTCCCCTGTCTCCAACTTGGTGTCCCTCCGGATCCACTCCCAGCTTCTGCATTATGCTCTGGGCCCCCAGGAGGCTGAGGTCTATGGACTGCTTCAGCTGGGCTCTTTTGCTCTCTGGCTTTTGGTTGGATTGGGCCAAAGGGAGATGCTGGGAAGGGATCAGAGAAAAATGTTGAGGTATTTATTTCCTTAACTCCTCCTTGCTGAGCCACAGTTTTGCAATGACTGGGTACCTCTTCAGACGACCACAGGTCCTGTCAGACTACATGTCCCTTCCAGGTACAGTTCTCACTGGGTACTGTTAACCATTTCCTCCACTTCCCCTTGGGGTAGTGATAGTAACAGCTTCCCACTGTCACTATCCCCAGGATGTTTCACCGCATCTTACTGGCTTCCCTTAACTCACCTCATGACATTTATATTAATCCTATTGTTACTCTCTCCTCCATTGCCCTATTTGAGCATGCTATCTGTAGACTGTCAGGACCTTGACAAGGAAAGGGGGGAGTGCCTCTTCTCCTACCCCAAAATGGAAGGAGGGAAAATCCCAGCATCCCGTTCCCCAATGCTGAGGACTCAGAACCTAAACAAGTCCTTCTGTTGATTCTCTACCTCTCCCCTAAGTTGTCGACCTATATACATTAGGAAGGGAATGAGACTTGAGACAAAGGGTCATAATAAGCCTTAAAGGGAGTTTTAGGTTTCATATGCAAGAAGCTTTCTTTAGAACGTGTATCACTTTGTGCTTCTTTGTCCTTAATTCATCAACTTTCAATTCTGGGGCAATAGAAAATATCCCCTCAACATGCTGAAACACCTATATTTTTCAATTTAGACAGTAAAAATTCAAGATAAATACAAATCATTATAAATTGAACTAATTTGCCAACACTGTATATTATCTGTAAGTTTGAATCCTCATTATACTGAATAATCAATCTACTATTAACGGATAGTTGCGAATTTATCCCATCTTCTCATTACCTTCCCTAGAAAATAGCAAGTTATTCATACAGAATTCTAACATTTTTTCTCTAAATATTTTATGTTTGTTACACACATCCAATGTCAAAACAGTTCTCCCAGGACACTAATACAGAGATTCATATAATGGCATATTTAACAAAATAGCTGCTTTGAGAAAGAACAAGAGCATGATCATTTGGAGGCATTGTGTTGTGTGCTTCATTTAGTTGTAATAAAGCACTACCTGAAAGTGGCCTCCAGCTAACCTTATGCTTTATTTGCATTTTTTTAGTTTATTAAATGTGAAGGCACTTAGAGGTTGAGTTAAATTGCCAGCAAACTGTATTTCATGTTGAAGATCAGCAGGGGCCTTTTGGAGGGCTTCAATTTTTCTGAGTGT
Organism: Choloepus didactylus; assembly: GCF_015220235.1. Classification (NCBI taxonomy): domain Eukaryota; kingdom Metazoa; phylum Chordata; class Mammalia; order Pilosa; family Megalonychidae; genus Choloepus; species Choloepus didactylus. The sequence goes on along the minus strand of NC_051309.1, from coordinate 185,177,276 downwards.
CAGGAAATCAGATTATTGCATCCAGCTGCAAGCTGTTTTGATTGAACTGAAAGCCTGAGTTAATTTGGTACAAATGGCAAATTACTCCTCTATTTATCCTTGAACTACATGTACCCACAAAGTACTATATTTCAGGACGCTCCTAAGAGGTTAGAGAAGAAAAGTGATTTCTAATGGTTCCTTCTCCATGCCTGGACCACTAGTAAAACTTCAGTATATGTCAAAAAGTCCCAGCAAAAATAGCATACATACATTCCTACATTCCCTGTCCTCATGCTGCTTATAAAGTATGTATATTAATTCAATGGTTTTAACCATGTTGTGAAAGACATATGGAGATTCTTGGCAAAAATGTAACAAAGCTTGGAATGTTTATTTATTGTTACTGCTTAAGGAGAATTGATTTTAAGACCATGCTATATTGTAAGCAATATTACCATTGAAAATGCTGAACAATACTAAGAAAACCTTAGACTATCAGCTCTTTAAAGAATAGTACTCAAAAGAAGAGACAAAACAAATGTTCGGTTTTGTTAACTGTTCTTGTAAGCATAGCTTTGGAGAACTACTCTGTAGAAGAACATATTTTGGAGAAACAAAAGAACTTTCAAACTATAAGATTACTAGAATATCACACTTTTGGAAGCCATTTACAATTTCTGAGGTTTCCAACTCAGAAAACAGTTTCTAAAATATTAGGTCAAACTCGGTCAAATCAAATGTTGATATGCAAACTGATATTATTATGAAGTATTAATCCTATTAAAATCAACTGCTGGAAGATTTTTAAGGAGGTTTAAAATAAGAATGTTACATTTACTTTCATTTAAGGGCAACAATGATAATGTATTTTCTAGTGGCTCTTAACGTTTTCTCTCAATAATACAATTGTATTTTCAGATGTATAAAACAAAAAGTCTAGGTAGCCAGAAGGGAGCAATAACATTTTTAAAGAATGGAACTTCATAAATCTTTTTCATTTCTGATGCCAATTCTACTTCTGTGGTTCTTGCATGCTGCAATGCTTCCTTTATCTTTCCTTCCCCCATTCAAATCCCAGACCCCTTCAACTCAGCTACTACATTTTTTCAGGTGTCTCCTCCAAACATGATGATTTTTACTTTCTCTAAACAAATAGAGAATGATTTAGACTACTCATTTTTAGCCAAGAATCTCATAGTATCCAACATTTTTTTCCCATGCACATACCTTGACATCCAATTACACACTATGGGCAATCATCAAATTTTCCTTTCTTTTCCTACCCTTTTAAAACCTGTTATAGTGCTATGCCTCACAAATGCTCAAACCTTTTTTGGAAGGCCTAATTCAGCAATTATGACCTTTTAAAAAATGAAAATATTTGTGTTTGTGTTCTGGAATTATGAAAATTTATATTTTTTTGGAAATTGTCCTCTAATATTTCTGTCATATTGCCTTTTTTTATTAAATTCAGTTTTATTGAAATACATTCACACACCATACAATCATCCATGATATACAATCCACTGTCCACAGTATGATCACATAGTTATGTGTTCATCACCACAATCTATCTCTGAACATTTTCCTTACATCAGAAAGAACCAGAACAAGAATAAAAAATAAAAGTGAAAAAAAACACCCAAATCATCCCCCCATTCCACCCCATTTGTCCTTTAGTTTTTATCCCCATTCCTCCACTCATCCATACACTAGACAAAGGGGTGTGATCCACAAGGTCTTCACAATCACACTGTCACCCCTTGTAATCTACATTCTTATATAATGTCTTCAGGAGTCCAGACTGCTGGGTTGGAGTTTGGTAGTTTCAGGTATTTACTTCTAGCTATTCCAATACATTAAAACCTAAGAGGTGTTATCTATATAGTGCATAAGAATGTCCACCAGAGTGACCTCTCGACTCCATTTGGAATCTCTCAGCCACTGAAACTATTTTGTCTCATTTGCATCCCCCTTTTGGTCAAGAAGATATCTCAGTCCCACAATGCCGGGTCCACATTCATCCCTGGGAGTCATACTCTGCGTTGCCAGGGAGATTTACACCCCTGGGAGTCGGGTCCCACGTAGGGGGGAGGGCAGCGAGTTCACCTGTCGAGATGGCTCAGTTAGAGAGAGAGAAGGCCACATCTGAGCAACAAAGAGGTACTCAGGGGGAGACTCTTAGGCACCATTACATACAACTTTAGACTCTCCTTTGTGGTAATGAGCTTCATAAGGGCAAGTCCCATGCTTGAGGGCTCAGCATAAAATAAGAAACATGGTTTAAAATGGGATCATTACCTAGAAAATGCAGATACTATCCTATTTACATAATACAGAACACAAATATGATGTCATAAAGTTTGCATTCCCTTGAGCTAACCTACAGTCTTTTCCTTTATTTTCAAATTTGAAAATATTTAGAATACTTCTGGGAAAATAATGGTAATTTTTGAAACCAGCAATTCCCACTGAGTATAATGTTCAAGAATAATATGGTTACTACTCTGATATCTGAGAAAAGAATCAAATATGATTTTCTGTTAAGGGAATTTCAGGATAATACATGCTAATAAATGCTGAACTGAACTTATTAAGATAAAATGTTCTTGTAAATCAAATGATAGTCATTTTCTTTAAAAATGATGATAGCAGGTGTTCGTATATGAACCATTCATTTGCAGTGTGATTTAAAATTAGCAAATGTCAACATGATGGAGGGTTAGTTTCTGAAAATACAGATTATGCAGACCATGTTCAATGCATGCATTGAAGCATAAATAATAATCCTTCATGGTGCTTTTCAGTTTGCAGTATGTTTTCCTATACATTAAATGATTTGGTGTTTATTACAACTTTGTAACAGAGGAAACAGGAATATTTTTATTCTCATTTTTCAGGTGAGGAAGTTGGGGCTCAGAGAGAGTTAATGACTCATCCAGGGTCACATAACTTACGTTATAGACTATAAGAGCAAGAACTAAAATGCAAGTCATCTGACAACCAGTTTCTACACTTATTAACCATATCTTGAAAATCTTCAGTATTTTAATGTTCATACCAGAATGATGGGTCCTAAATGTAGATAATAAGACAGATTTTGTGTCTGCTGCATTAAATGCCACCCAGCATATGAAGGAGAGGCTGTGAAGAGAAAAAGATAATCCACACTATTTTCCATTTCCTCCTCGCTCATTGTTTTCTCGATGATTGAATTTTTTCAATTTAAAAAAATGCATTTGGCCTGACTATACATTCTAATTTTATTCTCTTAATTATATTCTCCTGATTAATATTTTTATATACCTAGTTTTATCAAAAGTGAATTCAAGTATAGCAGAATTTGGATCAGCCTTACACTAGATACCAAAAAAAAAAAAAAAAAAAAAAAAAGAATAAAAGAAAAGACTCCATTAGAGCATAAATGAAAAGAAGTGAAGGTGCATGTTGGCTTCTTACTGTGGTTCAATGTTTAATGGCTCACTTTGACAGATAAATGGCCAATATTTCACAAAATTGTCTCCGTGAAGCAAGATATCTCTTCTTTGCACATGGCTCATGAATTACAAATCTGTTCTGATTGCTGGCAATATTATGGACCGCATGATTAAAAGAACATTTGAATGATAGTGCTAACATTGTATGCAACCAAGAAAGTAGAAAAAATATATAGTTAGGCCTAAAATCCTAACTTTCCTTACAAGGGAAAAAGAAAGTAACACAGTACCAATAATTTTGGTAAATATAGCAGGAAATAAACTACAGGATTTAATGCAGGTGATTCTCAGTGTCCAAAATGAGAGGTCCAACTAACTAGCTGGGCCACCAGCCATACCTAGACCACTGGCCCTTGGTGCAGACCACTCAACAAGCAGGCAAATCTTGCAGCTCCAGCTATCCACATATTAGGGGTGTGGGTCAAGGAAACATTTCCAGTGCTTATTGAGAAATCTATAGGTCTTAATCCACCCCTCCTGCGTTCACCCTTCTGCATCCCTTGTATTAAAGCTGAAATGTTCTGTAATGAAAAAGAACATTCATAAATTACAGTCAGAAACTTGGCAAGTAAAAGAATTGGATTCACAAACAGGACTTCAGTTTCTTTTAAGGCACATTTCTTAAAAGAATCAGAGGAAGAGAGTTAACATTCTGTCTCCCTAAAGTCTGTGAGCTTTCCTCCCTGCACTTATTGGTTCACAGCATTTCCTCTACCTGGGTACATTTTACTTATTTTGCATATCCTGAGCTTACCTGTCCATTAAGATTCAGGTCTTAAGTTACCTTTTCCTTTATATTTTCACTAATATCATTGTTCAAGGTAATCTCACCAATTTCTGGGCCCCAAAATTATTTCATTCATAACTTTGGTGGCATTCATCATGTTCTACCTTACAGTTTAATTTTTTTCTGTTTGTTTGATCTGCAACCAGACTCAAATTCTTTTAAGAAATGTTTCCTTTCATATACTCCAAATACCTGGAAATAATAATCACTTAATTAACATCTGTTGGATGTAAGGAAGGATGGTGATTTTCTAAATTTCAGGCACGTTCTAGAGTCACTTTTTACATGTATGATCTATCTTTTTGGTGACTTGGTACCACAGCGAAGTCCCACCCCATTTCAAAACAAACAAACAAAAAAACCCACAACACCCACATGCCTCCTTTTATATTTGAGTGCAGTGAAGCAAGACCTATTTTTTAATTGCTCTAGAAAGTTTTTCTAATTTTTGCTAATATTGTCTTAAAATTTTCCATTTAAATAAGTCACAATGGTGCTTTCAGGCAAGTGTATGAAATATAGTTAGTAAAACTGATTAAAAACAGTCTAGACAGAGTTCAATACCAAAGAGTTCTCATATACCCTCTCTCTCAGTTTTCCCTACTATTAACATATTACATTAATATGGAGCATGTCACAGTTAATGAACCAATAATGGTACATTATTTTCAACTAGTATTAATAGTTAATTCAGATTTTCCTCGTTTTTCTATCCAATGTCCTTTTTCTGTTCCAGGATGCTATCCAGGATACAACTGTTTCTCAGACTTTCTTTGTTTTTGACAACTTTGAGGAGTATTCATCAAGTATATTGTAGGATGCCCCCTTTTGAAATTTGTCCTTTGTTTCTTTCATGATTAGACTGAGGTTATGAGTTTATGGGAAGAAGACCACAGAAGTAAAGTGCCATTTTCATCACATCATATCAGGGTACACACTATCAACAAGATTAATGACTGTTGATACTGACCTTGATCACCTGACTGAGGTATTTTTGTCAGGTTTTTCTATGGTAAAGGTTTTTTTGTTTTGTTTTTTTTTATCTCCCTTTCCATTCTTTAGTATGGGGAAGGAAGTCACTATGCATAGCCCACGCTTAAAGACTAGGGATTTTTGTTCCGCCTCCTTGAAGGCAGAGTATCTGTATAAATTAACTGCAAAAATCCCACACAGTTCATCCCTCAACCCCTATTTATTTATTCATTCATTTTTTGTTATTTTTATCAGTATAAGCATAGATTTTTATTTTATACATTCAGTAATAATCCAATACTACTTTATTAATTTTGTTGCCCAAATTGTTTCACCTTTGGCCATTGGGAACTCTTTCAGTTTGCTCCTATATATTTTTTACATACTCCCACCAATGTATATTTTATGTGGGTGGATTGATTCTGTGGTTTTTATTGAGCACTTTCTTACTATGTGGCACTACAAAATGTTCCGGGTTCATTTTATATATTTCCTGCCCCAGTCTTAGAATCAGCTGTTTCTCCAAAGAACGCTAGTTCCTTTTATTGGAAAATAGAAATAGCCCCCAAGATCTGGGCACCAGGTATGCTCATTGCTACTTGGGTATCATTGATTCTAGCCCTCTCAGCTTACAAAGCAAAGAAATATATGTATGTACACTAACCCATGAATATACATGTCTTTAAATATTTTATGTATAACCATTTGTCTCTATGTTAAGCTAAACAAGAGCTCATACTGCTGTCCCTAACTGTAATCTATTACCCATGGGTCATTCTATCCTCTTCCCCTTGCTTATCTATAAATTCCCACTCCAAAAATGAGAAACCTGGTTCACATTCACTATCCAATTACTTAACTGTTCAATTTCAGTATATATTTATAGTAGTATCAGAATTTTTAATCTGTACCCCTGTGGGAAACAGTTCTTATGTGCATTTCCATTTGCCTTTAGTCTTAGAGATTCCATTCATTTTCAAAATTACTTAGGTCAGGACAATTTCCCCCCAAACTTTTCATTGAGGTTGTTTCAGACATTTGTAACACAGATAGATTCTCTTATCAAACTCTGCATTCCTTCCAGGGATCCTCTGATTTTTTCAATGAGTTTTTAAAATATTTGCATACATTTGGTTCACTCTTCGTGCTATAAAGTTCCATGTGTTTTGAAAAAAATATATATCCACCATTACATTACCATACAGTATCACTACCCTCCAATTTTTCTATGCTTTTAACTTTTTTTTAACATTTCAAATTCTCCTGTTCTTTAACAGACCTGTATTTTACAAGTATTTTCTCCCAGTCTATGGCTTTTCTTTTCCTTCTCTTAACAATGTCTTTCTCAGGGCAGAAGTTTTTAATCTTAGTAAAGTTCAACTTATCAATTTTTTATTCCATGGATCATGTTTTCCATGTTAACTAAATAATAGAAAAAATATTAAATTGGTAGGGGAAAAATAGAGTAATCTGGGTTAAGAGCTGATTGCCAGACTATAGATGTAGCATAGTGCATTTTCAAAATCTTATATAATTCATATGAGTCAAACAAACACTAAAATGTCCTTTCCTGACTCACAAATATTATCAGTATATAACTCATCATAAATTTGCTCGCAAAACTGAAATTAGGACCAAATTAGGTTTAACTCAGGCCAAATAAAAATCCTTGCCTTCAAGGGTTAAGTTCCTGAAGATTAAACATTCTCTGAATTAAATGAATAATGAAGCAAATTCTGTTTATTCAGCCTTTAAAAATAATTGATATTCCCGTTCTCAAAAATATGAAATGCAAAATCCAATGTTGTTTGTGCAGCTGAGAAGTTAGAGATGTGGCAAAGAAGAATCCCAGTGCAGGGCTGAGGTGAACGGCAGAGGGCTGAATATCCCCCAATAGCTGTTCGGTGAGCCCCACAAATCAGGAACAAATTCACCCCTTGAACAGCTTTACAAAGCTAGTCTGTTCTTTGTTCTTCTTCTTTTGAAAGAGAATTGCTGCAAAAGCATTTTAAAAAACACAATGTTCACCTTTTTCTTAAGATCTTCAGAGTACGTGTCCACATAACCTCTCTCAATAGCTGGCACACATTCTAAACTTTTGCTTCCACTATATTGGATGAGGCTGCTATCAGCCGTGTGTTCTTTAATTTTGACAGGCTGCACATTGACATTTTCAAAAGGTGAAAAGGAACAAAACGTGACTTACTAAAAAGAGAATTATACGTATCCTTCAAAATGAACATGAGTATAAATTAGAATAGCATGTCTTCTAGCACTTCATGACACTCGGAGCAAATAAAATTTTTTAAAAGTCACAAGTCTCTGCCTATTACATATTCATTGAATAAGGAATTGAAGAATAGCTCTTAGGTATAAATATCTGATACCTGAAATGTTTTAATAGACTTTAATCAATTCCCAAGTGGCACTTGACTGTGAAAAAGATAATGGGTCTCCATTTGAAGCAAAATACAATAAATAGAACAAAAAGATTCCTTTGTGCTGCTATTTCATTGATAGCCTTGGCACACCCCACAACCTCTTTGCCATGAACTGTCAATAAAGTCTTAGTTTCTAAATGTCCCAGCATGGGAATGGATACTGACCTACGGGCTCTGGAAAAATTGGTCAGGTCATGAGAGTCATGGCAGGCTGTATGATAATCCTAGTTCCTAGATTGCTAGTCAGTCAGAAATAGGATGCTCCATCTGCAGGTTTCTGATCTCTTACAGCTATGGCAATATCCATGGGTCTAGGACTCTCCATGCCCTATGTGATATAAATCAGAGAAATAGCCTTATAATGTTTCTGTACCAAGGATTCCTACCTATTTCTTTCAGCCAGGGTGACATCCTTGGTTGAACCTGCTTTGTTTCTAAACACCATGTCACCATCACCCTGCTTAGCTGTACTCGGGTCTATTCTATTTAATTATTAGTCATTTCTTAGCATGACAGGAGCAAATTTCCAAAGTTCAACAAGGCAGAAAGACCAAGGCAGCAAAAACTTCAGTGTGAGTTCTGATCATAGAAAAAGGTACTATGGTTTCTGCCATATTTTAACCTTCACTTTGCACCTACACTTGGAAGGAGATAATTTCTGATCACAAATGCCTAGAAAACTGGGTCTCAAATGTCACTCCATGTTACAGTCACCATCAGGGATTGATAAACATGCAGATTCCAGACTCCACAGTTAAAGATTCACCTCAGTAGGTCTGGGTGGAGGCCAGGAAATGGAAAGCTGAACAAACTTCCATAGGAGATTTGCAGACCACTTTGAGAAAAATGGGTCACTCCCTTAGGATAGAAATCTCACTTAAGACAGATGCTTTGTAAAGGTTTGCTGATGAATGAATATTAAAATATCTATTTTAAGTAGTTACTATTGACAATTATAAAATTATAGCAGAGGTCAGTTTGCCATGAGTTTATTTTAAAAAAACTCATCCTATGAAACTGGCTATATAGCTGAATGTTACTTTTTTTTTTGTAATTCTATAATTCAAATATATCCTTGTTTTAATAGGTAAGTGGAAATAATATCTGTGAGCCAAAACAACGTCTCTAAAATTTAATGTAGTCAGTTTAACGTGTATGGAACAACAATCAAAATAGGTTAAAATTAATGGGCATGGATGGAAGAAGTGCAAAGAATATTTTTAGGTTTCTTCAAACGAAATCTGAACTGTTTTACTCTACAAGGACAAATAATATCTGAATTCCACTCTGAGTGTGAACCAATTGTGCATGGGAGAGAAGACATTAATAACTACCCTACGGAAGAACTGGAAAAAAAATGAATTGGAACTTCTGTGTGGAAAATAAAAAAAATTGAGTACTACATATGGAAATGGGAGACTTTTTTGTCTGCTTGAGAAGCAATCTGGGCCTATACACTTGGAAGCATTCTCTTCTAATGATTTTGAAATACATTCACATAATATCTCTTTCCTGAGCATGATTCTATGTGCTTGCAAAGAGCAAGATTACACTAAAATATTTTTGTTCTCCAAGTAGAGGAATTATTTCTGCTCAGGAAAACATCCTCTGGAAGCAAACATATACAGGCAAAAAATTATATATAGGATTAGAATTACCTTTTAGTGAAATACAGCAAAAGCACATGAAAATCTTATGTTTGTTTATATCTCTGGAGCACCACTCTGGGATTCTGTGAAAGTAGCTGAAGTTGTAATATTCTGAGAGTTTTACAACACAAGACAATAGTAGAGGTTTGTACAGTGACCCGTAATACTAACCCTTCACTTAACCAAGTGACTGGATTAATCCATGCTCTCTAGTCTTCCCATGAAATTTAATAATTGCTGCCCACAACGTGCTAAACCCTGTAGCTAGAAGGCTAGTCTTTACATTCCTGTGTACTTCTGCTCCCATCTGTTGAATTAAAAGGTTGCCAGAAGTCAGTTTAATTTACTCCCAAACTTGTTTATGCTACTTGTATTTCACAATTTAATTACATAATTAATTATTATATTTATAGTTATAATTAATTATACAGAAACTGATGAGGTGGGGTATGAAAAAAGAATTGCTTCTAAGAAAACTAGTTTAACTGCTTTGGCTCATGTTTTTAGTTAAATGCTTTGATTAAAGAAGAGTCATTATATGGTTAGATGATTAATAAAGACATGCATGGGGGAAGAAAAGGTGAGTAATTAAATACAACATTGTCTTATTCGGAGGTAAGACAATGTAAAAATTGGAAGAAAGGCCTGGAATTTAGAGAGATTCTGTACTCACATTGCCTGGCAAGTGTGTAAACATCTCCCTCCACTTTTAAGAAATGGAAATTGGAAATGGGAGACAATGTGTATGGTCTACACAAGAAAAATAATTCAACAATCTAATCAGTGAACTCACTCAGAGAAGAGGCCTTACCCCAACGTGAAAGAGTTGGTAAAAGAACTTAATCTATGTGTCTTATGTTAACATAAAATGTTTGTCATATGTTTATGGTTCACCACTTTAACTGACCAGTTACCAACCCTGCCTATAACAGAGGAGATAAATCTATTATAACTACAACATCATCAATAACAACAGCAAAAATTGCTCTAAGGCAGCCTGCAGGATAAATTCAGCCTATAGGAGCATAGAGTTTGGCCTATCAAACGTTTAAAAAAAAATCTGTATTTCACATAAAATTTCAAATCTCCGTCTTCTCTTGAAAAAACATATCAGATAACACTGGACTCAAAACCCCATGTGGTGAAAATAGTTACTGCTAAGCAGCAGCTGCTGCCTTGGGAAGAGACAATTCTCCTTTTAGATACAGCCTTCACCTCTCCAAACTGCTTTTTAACTTACCTGCCTGGTTCCCATAGTTAGAAAACTCAGTTTACCAACCCTTCTCAAAGAATCGCTTGTAAGAAGTAAGCATTTCTAATTTATCTACGCTATATGACAAGAAAAAACACCCTCTTCTCCAACCCCAGAAGTTCATTCAATTAAATTTTCAGAAACACCTACCTAATACTGTGAGGAAAATAAAAACTTATATGTAGTCATATACACGGAAGAAAGTGTCTGTCCTTTCTGAAGCTTAAAATCTAATTCATGAGGAAGAAGGAGGAGGAGGGGATGGAGGAGGGAGAGAAGACAAAGAAAATATAATACATATAAACAAACACTATGCATTTATGTTTTTAATATTGAAAATTTACAGACCAAACTGGGCACTTGAGCACTTAACTCTATATTTCCTTGTTATACCAACTACACTGAAAAGAACCATGGTTCCCTTTATGGTTGAAGAAATCTTATGATAAATTACATTTGAAATTCACATGGTTTCAGCACAAAATATATACTTAAATTGATTGACGTGATATAGTTAAGATATCAAATAACCTTATTTGCTTAATTTTCCAAAAGAATAAGAAAAGCAATGTCAGAGATCTGAGATGAATGGTCAATTTGTACTGAAAGTGTGGCTTGATGTGTTTTATTGATAGTCAAAAATGTCACCAAGTGGGAATGAATTGTTAATTCTGTTCAAAATTTTGGGAAATGTGTGTGAAAAGGTAACAAATGTCAGATTATGATATATGTTGAATATTAGTCTAAAGGGTTTGAAGTTTATCTTGTGTGCAATAGGGAACAACTGAAGGTTTTAGAAGCACAGTGATGACATGAAAGTAGATAGAGAAATAACTCTGACACCAGCATGCAGTATCATTCTAATTGGCAAGGCCCATAGGAGGAATAGAGTTGTTGTCATCTTAATTATTTGCAAGACATTTGAATGTAAATAATGATAGAACTTAGTGACATTGAAAATAGTAAATGAAAGAAAACTGTCAAAAACAATTAATAGATATAAGGTTTCAGAGGTTTCGAACCAGTGCCACTGTAGACAAAGGTACTTGATTATTTTGAGGGGAGGACAATGATGAACTCAATTCTTAAGAGTGAAGTCCTGTTAAAAATAAAATGCTAAGAGAAATCATTAACAAGTTAAAGTGTATCACTATTATCGTGACTTCATTGACTATTTTAAACATCAGTAAATAAAATTCCTAAAATTCAAGGAATAGATTAAAGAATCCAAAATATTAATTGTGGGTACTTAAAGCTGTCTCAACGTCAGTGACAGAACTAAAATTGAATGGGAAACTTAAAATTGACTATGCTTTTTCAAAAATATATCATATGTTTTCACAAACATTGAGGACTGACAGCTTGGTATGCTGAGCCCTCTGTCTTGGGACCTGTCCTTATGAAGCTCATTACTGCAAAGGAGAGGTTAAACCTGCTTATAATTGTGCCTAAGAGTCTCCCCGAGTGCCTCTTGGTTGCTTAGATGTGGCCCTCTCACTCTCTCTAGCTAAGCCACCTTGGCAGGTGATCTCACTACCCTCCCCCTTACGTGGGACCTGACTCCCAGGGGTGTAAATTTCCCTGGCAACGCAGGCTATGACTCCCAGGGATGAATCTGGACCCAGCATCATGGGACTGACAACATCTTCTTGACTAAAAGGGGGATGCGAAATGAAACGAAATAAAGCTTCAGTGGCTGAGAGATTTGAAATGGAGTCGAGAGGTCACTCTGGTGGACGTTCTTGCACACTATATAGATAACCCATTTTAGGTTTTAATGCATTGTAATAGCTAAAGGTAAATACCTGGAACTATCAAGCTCCAACCCAGTAGCCTTGACTCTTGAAGACGATTGTATAACCATGTAGCTTACAATGGGTGACAGTGTGATTGTGAAAACCTTTTGGATTGCACTCCCTTTATCCAGTGTATGGGTGGATGAGCAGAAATGTGTGGACAAAAACTAAATGAAAAATAGGGTAGGTGGGGGATGATTTGGGTGTTCTTTTTTACTTTTATTTTTTATTCTTATTCTGATTCTTTCTGGTGTAGGGAAGGTGTTCGGAGATAGACTGGGGTGATGAATGCATGGCTATGTGATGGTGCTGTGAACAGCTGATTGTACACCATGGATGACTGTATGGTGTGTGTGTCTCAGTGAAACTGAATTTAATTTAAATATATATATATATATATATGTATATATCATAAACTGGGATTTTTCCAAAAGTTTATGGGCTGATCTTAGTTACTTTTGAAGACTAAACCAAAGTTCATAAAGTCTGATAATTCCAGACTCCATTGTTATTTTCATGTCCATGAAGATTGATCATAGAAAATGGGATTGACTAAATCTATCAGTTGGGATACTATAAAAAATGAATTAATGGATGAAACTTGAAGACAGCATGTTGAGTGAAAGAAGACAGATATTAAAAGGACAAATATTGTATGATCACTCTTATATGAAATAATTAGAATAAGTAGATTCCTAGATACTGAAACTAGAATAAAGGTTACCAGGGGCCAAAGGGGAGAGGGAATGCAGAGCTAATGCTTAGAGGGTTTCTCTTTAGGGTGATGAAGAAGGTTTGGGAATGGATGGTGATGATGATGTCACAAAATTGTGACTGTATTTAACACAACTGAATTGTATATTTGAATGTGGTTAAAAGGGGACATTCTAGGTTGTATATATGTTACTAGAATAAAAGTAAAAAAAAAAAAAAAACATTACTATACAACAAAGTGAACCCTAATGTAAACTATGGACTACATATTTCATTGTATAATTATAATAATATTGTTTCATCAACTGTAACAAAGGTACCACTCTAATGCCAAGTGTTAATAACAGGGAAAACTGTGAGTGTGGGGCAGGTATATGGGAACTTGATACTTTCTGCATGATTTTTCTATAAACCTACAACATCTCTAATAAAAAATAAATTAATAAAAAAATGAATTAGCTCCCAGACATAATCTCTGGTAAGTGTTTTGGAATCTGAAGCAAATCCTCTTTTACTTATAGTTGAATTTTTAAATTATATAAAAAATGAAAAGCAAAGATTCAAGTTATCTACTATGTAAATTCAATTTTGAGATTTGAAAGAAGATTGAGATATATAGCTTGGGTCCTCTGGACCAAACTATATCATTTAGGAATTATTTAATTGAACAAGTCTTTATTAATAAAGTTAGTACTGCCTGAGAACAGTATATTTATGCCCCCAGCATTATAATCTTTTAAATAAAGACTGCAATGTCTCCCTTGTCTAAAATAGAGATTAGGGATAAAGCAGATTACCAGAGACAAGTCTTTTGAGGTTACAATGACAACAAGCCAGGATGATATACCCACACTATTAAAAACCCTGCCTATACTGTCTGAAAGAAAAGAACTAATACAATTTTTTCCACAGAAATTCTTGTGAGACCCAGAGAATTATGTTATGACTTTTCAATGATATTTAATTTTTTATGGTAGTGTAAAAGACTTTCTTGTGTTGTTGGATGCCAAATGATTTCATGGAGCACAGTTAGCCTCTTCACCCCAACCCTCATCTCCAAAGACGTCTGAAAATAAAATGGCTTCTCAGGAGAAAAATTAGTGAATAAAACATTTGAAATACACAGCTTATGCTAAAACTCAGTGGGATCTGAAATGGCTATCACGTTAAAAGCTCAAAGTGGAATAATATGAAATTCTAATAAATAATTCTGAAGCTTATAAAATTGATACATAAATGTGTTAATTCCAAATAGAGGAAAATAAAGGGAAAATATATTTTCAATTTTGGATTACTCGGTATTTTTACAAGAGTACGATTTAGCATCAGGTCATCTAGGAAACAGTAATTGCTTCAACTTACAGACTGTTTTGGATCAATGTCAGATAAATAAGGTCTTAATGTAATGACGTGTAAATTAATTTAAGATATGCACCTACATTATGCCCTCATGGATAAATCTATGTAACGGTAATAAATCCCTACTTAAATTTCATGCATTTAGGAGTAAATTTATGGTAAAATAGCAAACCTCTCTTCCTGAATGCCATTGAACCTATTTATGATGCTTCCCTCCTATCTCCTGTTTCATCATAAGAAAAATTCCATGCAAATAATACACAGTCTTCTCACTTTTGCAATTCTGTTGCTTTTTAGTGTACTTTGTTACAGGGCATTCAAATGAATTTCAGAAAGAAAAATCACAAGGAATCTACTTGTAATGGATTTGTGACTTTTGTGCTATGCCCACAAATCAATGGTCAGTGGATCTGGAGACATTTGTGGTTGTTGCAACCTGGGGTTGTGACATCATCTAGTTGGTAGTGGCCCGGAGTGCTGCTTAAACATCCTACAATGCACAGGACAACACTTTCACCCCCAACAATGGCAACAAAGAAGTATCCAACCTCAAATGTCAATAATGCCAAGAGGTTCAGAACACCTGATGTTAAATTTTCAAAGACCCTCAGGAGTTATTTCTATAGCAAAAGGCAGCCAGGGTTCCACAAAGCCAAGGGACACAGGCAGAGTGTGCTTTCACGTTCTACTGCTTACCTATTTCTGCACTAATCATCAAGATGCCTGGAGTAGGTATTTTTCCTGTTTACAAGTTTTGGGTGAAACTTGATTCACATTAAAGCTATGGCAACCTCATCTAATAAAAGTTCCCTTTATGAAAGTCTTAAAGCAGAATTTCCTTTTCTGCTACTTTCTCTGCAACTTACTGAAGAAAACTTTATATGTTTTATGAAAACCTGAAAGGTTTTATTTGGTATTTCTAACTTTTTAGCAAGCCACATAATACTTTGTTCTCAGTATCTGTCAAATTTCTGGATCATGATGACCAACGTGAAGTTCTCTGTGCATTGACAGGGAAGATCCATCTTTCTCAAGGGAAAATTTCCTTGTGATAACAATTTTAATTTGTTTTTATCTTTTTCTTAAAAGGAACAGCCTATTTTATTTTGAATGAAAATCACAAAATGGACAATTTTACAGCAATTTTACAAAAAGTGTGGATATGGAGCCATTGTAATATCTTGTCCTCCTTTCCTAATTCAATTTACCATTATGTGATTGATGGTTTAGAGTCAGAAATTAGAGTATGAAAAACCTGGGTTAGAAATCGCTCTCTGACACCTACTAGCTGTGCCACATTGGCCAAGTCTGGAAACGCAGTTTTCTTATACGCAAAAAGGAAATAATAATAGTACCTACCTCCTGAGTACCTGGGAATGTCCAGTGAAATAATGCAATAAAAGTCTTAATATAATGCCAGGTGAGTTAAAAGCTATCAATAAATGTGAGTGGATATTGTTATGATTACTATTATCATCACCACTATCCTTGCTACCTTGTGATGAGAATCTAAGATTGAATATGAATTTAATTTTTGTAGCTATGCCTGCATTGGACACCAGGCTCCCTGAGGTCCAGGATTATCTCTGCGTCTCAACTTCCAGCTCAATGCCTGGCACACAGCCAGGTCCTGCCAAATTTCGAATGAATACTGCAATGACTAGATGAATAAATCCTTCACAAGCTAAAATTGGGATAACTTAAGAAAGACTCACCTTTTACTCAAAAAATATTTTAAGGCTTCTGTTCATCATCACAACAAGATATTGTAATAAAATCCCATTTGTAGAAAATGTCTGGGAAATAGAGAAATCTGAATAATTGAATGTTTCCGTTAATGTACTATAAGACATGCCATATATAATATGCATGTTGTTTGTGTGTAAATGCTCACATATAATCTATATAAAGATATCATATATATAATATATGATATATATAATAATTCCTGATGCTTAAAAGCCACTTAAGACCCTTACTCTAAGTGCACTGAGAAATCATTTTACTGCTTAATGGGGGGGGGATGATAAAATAAGAATTAATTTTTCAAAGAACCCTTTTGCTACAGTGTGGGGAACAGACCATAGGAATCAAGAATAGTAGCAGGAAGACCAGTTAGGAGGCTCTTTTCAGCAATACAAGGAAAAGATGATGGTGGTTAACAATAGAGTGTTTAATTAAGATAGAGATGACAGAGAGGGGATATACTGTGAAGACTCATGGATTGAAAATGACCAGGGGTAGGGATGGGAGATGGAGTGAGAGAGTAGGAGGGGCGGGGGGAGGGAAAGAACATAGCCAACCAGGAAAGATGCCAAGGTTATGACAAAGCAATCGAGTGGCTGGTGGTGTCATTTACTGAGGAGCAATGGGTGTGGAGGGAGAATCAAAATTCCCCACTACACTGGTCGTTGCTAATGATCCTTTCAGTCCAAAAATTTTGATCCTTATTTTTTTCCCCCAAAGAGACAGAGCTGTGTTCTGGATACTGTTTGCTTCTTTCACTTAGTAAAAACATTCTCCCTCTGCTTTAAATTTTTTGTTTTACCCTCCCTCATCTCCTCTGCTCCTTGTTAGTGTGTTAAAGCTTTGGAAGAATATAAAAGGGAGATGTAGATTTCCAATAAACACCTCTCTCACGGGAAAAGGTCATTGAGCCCAAGAAGAAGGGACAAACTACCTTGTAAAAGTCATCATTAAACCCAGTTTACTTAGTCCCACTGCAGTATTTATGACGAGTCACTAAAATGTCAGCCTGTTCCTCAGTGAAATGAGTCATTCTGTTTTACAGTCAAGCTTTCTCTTAAAAGTGTTGTGGTCGGTAATGTATATAGGATACATCACAGCTTTATTTTCTCAGTACTAGAAGCATTTATAGAAACCCTGGATTACACAAATAGATAAACAAGGATATTTTTAAAAAAACTCTCAAGACTTGATTTTAAAGCATATCTCTGTAAAGACAATAGACAGAAAGCATGTGTTCCTTGCTTGAAGAGTTTCTCTAGGGTGCCCTTTATGTGATAATGGGAGTGCTGAGTTAGTGAGCCTTAGAATCACCTCTTGAACCAGACTAGCTATCTTAACCAGATGCTTTCTCAGCATCACTTATAAAAAATGTCTTCAGAGCAAACACCAATAATAATGTCTAGAAAAAAATAATAGAAATGCCTTATAATAAATAGTTGATGACACATCTGGTAGGCAAATTATCTCAGCTAATCCATGCATAAACAAACACAAACAAAAAATAGAAAGAAAAAATGCCTCCATGCTGCATCCCTAGAATACTGACTCATTTAGGAAGCTCTGAAGTATTCATAATCTGCTTTGTTTGTTTGGCCCATACAGCAGAAGTTTTAGACACCGGATGCTTAAATAAGCCATGATATATGAAATGCTGAACAAGTGAAATCCCCAGTTCAGAAAACTGCTCCAGGGTGAGACAGGTGACAGCACACAATGGATAATAAAAAAGCCAGAATCACCTTCCCATTTTTCACCTGAAAGAAGCAACCTTGCAAGTCCAGTCTCATTTTAACTTGTACTTTTGGAACTTGATCCGTTACCCTGAAATAACCATGGATTGAATGCTGTTACTACAGTAGCTCTCTGGTGAAGACATACCAATTTTCATCTACCTGCAGCATGGGGTTTTCATGTCACCTGGGAACTCATTATACGGCAAACATTTTGCAGTTAAAGTTGCTGAATTAATTGTAGGCACAAACCCTAACTCAGAAGGAAAAGATAAGTTTGGGGATCAGATAATATGATGACACCAGGATTTTCATACTCAAACCTATATATCATCAAATTATTAAAACAATGGTGGCTTTGTGAGTGTGACAGCATAAAACAGAGCCCTGGTAACTGCAAATAAGCCTAGGAACAGCTGAATCAAGTTTCAGGGATAGGAAAAGTGTATCTTGTGTGAATTTCAGTTTCTCTGAGAATGAAAGATTTATATTATTCCTTCACTCCAAAACCTAAATAAAATTCTGTTCAAGAGAATTTTAACAAATATATCACACCACTGCAAGGTGTTAACAATAGGATGGTATATAGAAAGTCTGTATTTTATGCATGCTTTTCCTGTAAACCTACAACTTCTCTAATAAAAGAAAGGAATAAAATCAGGACAGTAAATAATTGTGCCAGCCAATTGCTATTTTTTTCCCAACTTATTAGCTTACTTGCTCACGTTAACTTTATAGTGTTTTGTAAATTATTTCTTTACAACTTCTCAAAACTTTTAAGTTGTAACATCATGGTTCTACAGCTTATTGAAATCCAAGATGAGATACAAGAAATTCTCTCTATCAATGCTTAATCCTTCTTCCTTGCAAACCCCTTACTTCACTATTGCACTTACTGGTAATTTTTTCTTTCTTACTCTAGTTCAGGGATTCCTCTGATAGCCTCACTCTTCTTCACCCTCTTCTTTTCTTGATCAGCATCCCAGACTTTACCCAGACATGCAAAATTTGGAGACAGTCCAAAGGTGATCAATAAATGTGATTAAGTGCTTGGGGAACAGGATGTATAGAGAAAGACGAAAGGCAATATTTTAGATAAAATAGAAAGCTGATATCAGAATATATACAATAGCAGTTTTCCAGAGCAGGGTTTTGCATTTCAATGACATTTACTGAGGATTGATTCAAAAAGAAAATGTAAGTAAAAATTTTAAAAGCCAATCCTCCGAAATTCACTTGACTGCCATTTTCAACTTCCTTCACATACTTTTTCACAACTCTTGTATCTTGCTTTCTTTAGGTTACTTTTCTTGGATGGAGAATTCTGGATGCTTTAGTTATATTATTCCCAAATTGCCTGTAACAGTCAAGGCATTTACATATAAAATAATTCTACTCTAGAACAGTGGTTCCCATTTCCCAGTCTGCCCAATAGGGGATAGATGGGAATGCCTGGAGGCATTTTTAGTTGCCACATCTGGGGTGGGGGTGGGGTGCTATGGGCATCTAGTTGGCAGAGGCTAGGGGGATACCATTAAACATCCTACAATGCACCAAATAGCTCCCAACAAGAAAGAATTATCCAATACAAAGTGTCATTAGTGAATCTTTGGGAAATATAACTACTGGCTAAGCTCTATGTCATCAAAGCCATCCACAAGTCTCCAGGTAGGAACCTTTACACATATCCTGACTAGAGTGAATATGAGTGCACTTGGCAGTGTTGTGTTGGTCGCAGTTTGACCATCTATCCAGGCTTTTCTTTCAGGCTGCTCTCATGCAGCGATCTCTACACAACAGCTCGGAATCTACCTCATGTATGACCACACCCCTGGTTTTGTTGTCTGAAATGCACTGCGTGTGGGTGCGCATGTGCATGAATATATGTAAAAGGAAAGGCAAGGAGGTAAACGAAAGGATGTTAGGGCTAGAAAACTTTAATACTCTCTAATGTCATCTTGCCACTAATAGCTAAAAAAAAAGCTGCAAAAGATAATTAAATTATTAATATAGCTCTTTCCAGCTGACAAAGTATTTTCAAACACATTTTAGCACAGATTTACATGGAAATTTAAACTAAAATTTCTCTCATATACTTAAAACCACTGATTTTTTCACACTATTTAAAATAAAAAACATTTTCTACTGAAAGAATATAAATGTTGTCTATTCATAAGGGGAGCTCAACCCAGGGCAAATAAAATAATGCCATAGGCAGATAAGACCTTATATAATGACAGTAGCAAACACTTGGATGGGGCTTATCATGTAACAGGCTCTATTCAAGTGTTTTATATTTATTAACCCAAAATAATTCTCAGAAGGACCTGATGAGTGAGATTCCATTGTTATCCCCATTTAACAGACAAGGAAGTGGAGACAAGGAAGGTCTCGTGACTTGCCCAAGGTCACACATCCAGAAAGCAAAGCAAGGATCTGGATGGACATAATCTAGCTCCAGAAGCCAGTCTCAAGCCACTCACTATCCCTTTAGACTCTATTACATGGATTGAGGGTAC
The DNA here is from genome assembly GCF_015220235.1 of Choloepus didactylus. NCBI lineage: Eukaryota > Metazoa > Chordata > Mammalia > Pilosa > Megalonychidae > Choloepus > Choloepus didactylus. The sequence goes on along the minus strand of NC_051309.1, from coordinate 185,156,829 downwards.
AGATGAATCATAACGGCCACAGAACTGTGGTGCACAGCAGTTGCCTTTACTGAAATAAATAATTGCATTTTAAATAGGAACAGACCATGATAAATAATCTCTTTCATCCACTCCACCTCTGAAGATCAGAGTAATAAGACTTCAAGGTCAAACGTACAGGGTCACAGAGCGGGCAATTCAATCTACCTTGAATTATGCAAGAGGACTACTCAGGTTTTTACTCAGTACACCCAGTTCACTGTGGTAAGAGACTACACATTACTTCGAACTAGTAATAATGTTCTCTGCACTAGGCAAACATCTTATAAGCTTAGCAGGCAGTCAGCAGCTGCTCAAGGATCTGGGGATTCAGTATAACGTACAAATATCTTTCCTTTAGGAGATGCACCTAAGAGTTCACGTATTTTATGAATAAAAAGCACACACAGAGTGAACTTCAAAAATAAAAATTTAAAAATCCTCAAATACAGTTTGATATTTCCATTACTCACTCTTGATATTTTCCTGTAAGTAACTCTGAACCTTATTTTGGGATGCAGGCTTTCCCCAGGTTGATGATGACCCCAGTGCAGCATAAATATTAGGCTGGAACAAAGCTGTGGACTGTAAACTCGCCACATGACTAAAAGCTCTCTGATAGCAGAGTGTTATTTCACCTGGCACCTTCCACAGTGCCAGGCACTTCCTAAGCACTCATTAAACATTTGCCTGTAAATGGAGGAGAAGAGTGGTGTGAAGACAAAGCAGCCAGAGTCTGCCTCTTCTGGAGAAGGCCTCTGATCTACCTCTTCTCTACTGTCAGAACATAAGGAGCTGCATTCAGTGTTTTTAACATACATTTGCTGAGTGAGTTTTATCTCTTCTTACACAAAACATCTCACCAGAAAATTCAATCAAAGATTTAAGTTTATCTATCAACCAGAATGAACCCTATAGATTCTACAAAGATTTAAGTTTATCTATCAACCAGAATGAACCCTATAGATTCTACTTTTTTAATACTGGAAACAAAACCCATGTTCATGGAACAATAAGCTTCATGGACTTCTTTCCCACCTGTTTCAAGTTGGAAATAAAAGAAAAATTTCTCATTTTTTTAAAAAAATATATGTATTGGCTTCCTCAGTCAAAGGGACTGGATTTAATTCAAATTCTTTCACAATCTATATTCCACTTATCTATCTATTTTCATCTTTGGCTCTATAAGCTTGGGAGAAAACAATTTTGCTTTTACTAGTTCACAGAGGTGATTGGGATTTATATTCTTTGACTTACTTGAGAATCCCTTCTCATTGCTAAACATGTGTGCCCCTCTCTGGCACTGTTCCTGGGGGACAATCACTTATATGAGAAAAAAGGGAAAATAACAGTTATAGCTTCTCAGCACTGAAGCAGTGGACAGCTAGTTGAAGACCATGGCTTGATCTGAACACTGCAGCAAAACTTGTGCAAAAGCAGAGCTGCAATCACTGAAACAGATTTTTAACAGAGATGTAGAACTTTAAAAAGTGCTCCAAAGATTTTTTAAAATATGAAAATGATATCATGTTATGGCTATAAACCTGGGAACATGAAGACTTGAACTGATACTTGGTTAAAAAAAGTGTTTTGCCCCCTCCAGAGGATTCCTCTACTATCATTATTGGTTTTGTACACCCCACAGAGACCCAAGTCTGTTAGCTGGGAGAAAAAGATACTGGCATTTCATTTAGAAGAGAGAAAGCAGAGCTTCTGAAGGAACCCTACCAGGAGGCAGAACATTCTGCACTCCCTACATTGCAGTCTCTTGAAAGGTCAAGCTCTGTTTGACTAGCTAATTTTCTATGGTTGCTTTGCCTGCTTTAGTAATTTGTTCATCATTTCCATACCAATTCCACCTCTATAAACTCTTTCTGGAAGGGAGGCATCAGAGGAACCATGTGACATTGGCACCACCAGAACCTACAACCTAAGGACAAGCTGACCTCAACAGAGAAATATACATTTCTTCCCCTGCAGCAGGAAACCCATGCAAATTTCCATTTGTCTCTTGAGATCTGCTATGTGGTTAAGACAGATACTGTAAGATAGCCTGGTGGCAATGCATCCTTAGAATCATTTCCTTTGTTCTTCAAGGAGATGCCTATTAACCCATTATGTGCAGCTCCTGATTTGCTACTTCACACTGAAACATTATGAAAACTATAAAGACACATCTTTGTAAGATATTGACGGTCAATGGCCAATATATGACCTCCACAGCCCAGGACTGGGAATAAAAAAAGGAAAGTAAATGGAAAGAAGAAAGGAGAGTTGTACATACAAAGTGATTTCCTGTAAAAGAAAAAAAAGAGAGAGAGAGAGAATAAGGGACAACTGCAGGCACAAGCCACCAAGAGAAGATCAACACCCACAATCACTTTTAACTAAACATAAGCCCATTCTACCTGTCAATGTGTAAAATCTCAAACACTGGCTAGGCCAGGCTAAATTCTGCTGACTGCAGTTTTATCCTTTGACACAACCTCTGTCTATTGACAATGTAGTCATCCCCAAATAGTAGTATCTGTGATATAAGTTTCTAGAGTTTTGGAACATTTTTAAATTCCCTGAATCCTTGGATAAGCTCTGTCAAATGTTTCCTGACATCTTTTAAGCCCCTATGACCCCACAACAGCCGTCTTCAGGGACAAGATGTTCAGATTAAGAACACTTCTTCCTGAAGCAGATGTCTTTTTTGTGAGTTTTTGAAAGAAAATAACAACTTGATAAAGATAAAATCTATTAATAAAAGTAAAATGAATATAATTCTCTCCCTTGTTCTGCCCCAGCTATACGTGAAACCACTCAGAAACATGGCAAGGCTGTGATAACCTCATTAGAGTGCAACCAAATCCAGACAAAAAGAGCAATAGCCTTATGCCCAGTATTGAGATTCCTGATTCACCTTCAGAACTCAATGAAAGACCCACTTTTCCCACCTGGAACAAAAGTATACTTAAATTAGGTTTTGATGACTTTGTAATATTTTAGGCTATTTTCAAACTTACACTGTCCAATTCTCTAGCAAAGGCTTTTATCCTAGTACTTGATTTTAAAATATTAGTATATTTTAAAAATTGATTTAGAAATGTGAATTTTCTTATAAGTCCCCTGAAAATAATAAAAGAATAAGTAACAATTACCACTATGTATTTGAAAGATAGGAGAGGTAAGGAGATTGATGTTTCAGGCATTCTTTTCTTGGAATGATATCCAATACGCCTCTCCACCCAACGTACCTCTGTCTTTCTTCAGAGCTCCATGAAGATTTTCCAACCATTTCTTTTAGGTTTTCTCTTACTGACCTCACAAGGCAAAGGTGATTCCATTTCTTCAAGCTACACCTTGGTGTTTTTGTGCGATACATGGATCCTTATCATTTTATTTATTTCATCCTGTAGTAACACATTTTCTTTTCTACATTTTATGTCATATTTTATTTCCCTTAACTTCCAAATTTTGCTACCAACACTGTGCACTTGTAGAGTGGTCTGCATCCAGAAAACATGTTGGCACTCTCTGAGATATGAGCTCAGGTTAGCATTATGAAATCAAAGACAAATACAGATACAAAGAAACACATTCCATTTGTGTCCTATTGCTTCTCCTCTGCCACTCCAGAATGGGAAAACTCAGAATGTGAAACATTTGTGGACATCTGTGGTTGGTTTAAGATCATGCAGTGAGTATAAAACACTGTGTAGAATACAGTGGAGATACAGCAGGAGTAAGTCAATGCATATTATTAACCCTCCCATTAACAGACATGAGAAAATTCTTACCCCAGTCAGACTTTGATGACCATGGAAGGAAATGAGGTAAGGAAAATAGTGACTCCAAACCTAGCCAAGGCACATCAGTTGATAGCAGAGGTAAGAAGCTCCCTCTGGTCATTATGAAAATAGTGTGTGCCAAGTAAAGAAAAGGATCAGGATCTTCATTCTTGAGAAGAAAGTCTAGCAGACAGGATGTGGTCAGGATGTCTTGCAGCACACAGAAGGCTTAAGAAGTCCGAACAGGGTAAGTGCAATGACTTCTGATTGGCTAATCCAGAGTTAGGACAAACTTCACAGGCTAACATCACAGCCCTCCACTAGACTCTCCTCACCTCAGACAGCAGCAGAAAGGCAGAAAGTTCAGGGGTTCCCAGGGCCATCTTCCCCTCTGACCAAACAGCTACAAACTGAATCTAATATTAGATTCAATAATTTGCTTGAGTGCTATATTTATGATTATACTTCTATTACAACAAAAATAATACAAATCAGAACGAGCCCAAAGAAGAGACACATAGAGCGAGGTCTCGGAAAGTCCCAAATGCAAAACTTCCAATTATCCTCTCTCCATAGAGTCAGGATATGTCACTCTCCCAGCACATCCATGTGTGATGATACATAGAGTACTACCAATCACAGAAGTTTGTCCAAACTTCAGTGTCCACAGTTTTTATTGAGGCTTCATTGCAAAAGTCTGATTGACTGAATCGCTGCCCCCATGGTTGAGCTCAATCTCAAAGTCTCCCTGACCTCTAGGGAGGTCAGGCTGACATTTCCTGGTCAAAAGCCCCAACCCTATAATCACATGATTGGTTTTTCTGTCATGGTTGGCCCCCACCCTAAAATTAATTGGTCCTGGCCCCATCCTGAGTCAGCTGGTTAGCCTAAGCTATCAGGCGTTTTGGAGGTAGGTTGTGGCGCATTATGAGTAACAAAGATAACCCTATCATCCAGGACATTCCAAGGGTTTAGAAGTGACCTTCAGGAGCCAGTACAAAGGCCAGATTTCTCTAGATAAAGTTAATTCTTCATTACACAGTAATATATTCCATCAGAATTGAGACAGGTGGCTTCATAAATAGAAGTCATTGTAAGATCAGCAGAAAGTTAACTAACTACCGTAAGTTGGAGTGTGAAGAGAATTTAAGGAAAGCTCTGGGGCCAGCCTAAGAGAATTAAAACAGATTAGATTGCTCAGGAATGGCTGGTCAGATCCAGGGTAGAGGCATATGATAGGATGACTCATGGAGACCTATTAACGCAGGTACAGTTGCTAAAGACATGTGTGTCCTTACCTACTCAGGAGTATCCTGTTATCTAGCTGGGTGAAAGCACTGCAGCTTCTGAAAATACTTAGGTGACAGGGTGGTCTAATGGGAAAACTTCTGGAGTTTGACTTCCTTGAAATTTAACCCATAATTCAAACTCTTATTTCATGGCTACCAAATTTGCTACTCATTTCTCTCATCCTTTAATTAGGCACATTTGTCTTGCAAATTATGGTAAAGAAATTGTATGATACTCACTGATTCTGCCTCTATGTCCCAAGATCCATGCTTGAACCACACCATCCTCTACCTCCTGCCCCCAGGCTCTCATCTGGATGTTGCCACTTGCTGCCCACCAGTGAAGACTGAGCAGGAAAGGGACCTAGACATATCTAGATATTAGAACCAAACCATAGAAAACAAAAGGCCAATAGTAAAGGAAAAGGCTATAGAAGCAGCCTAACACCATTGATAAAGTAGCTTCAGGATATCAAGGGCCAGGACAAGGAGCCTTAAAAGCCTAAACATCCCATGAAATCTTCATCATATTATAAACGATGTGTTCTGTTTTAAAAGTGATAACTCTAAAGCATTTTAAGAGCTCTCCAAAGGAAATAAACCGGTCGAAAGGAAGTTTTGAGCTCCATTCTCCACAAATCCTGACACAGTGTAGAAACTCAATAATGAATTTCAGCTAAACAACTAATATATCAATTAATTAATGACAGATGAGATAGGTGCTAAATATAATAAATAATCCATTTCAATTGTCTACACAGAAATATTAGTATAACTGGGTTTAAAATGGCAATATCATTATAACTGATTAAAAATCCTATTTATTTGAATGTTTCCAAATATTACTTTCTGCAAAGAGGCATAATTACTTTAAAGAAGGCTATCTTTAGCCAACACAGAATAATCTTGTACGTGCTGTTTGTAAAGGAGGCTATTTAAATGAAAAGAAGAGGGAAACTTCAAGCATATTAATAAGACAGCTATAAAACTCCTTTGTGTGTTTTTAAAGTAGGTCAGGGTATAATATTGCACTGTGTTTTTCTTCTTTGCTTGCTAGACCATGACAAGAAAGAATAAAGAGGCAAAGAGTAAAGAACAGGGAAGATTAAATGGGCACTGTTCCTCTGGTATGTAGTAAGTAGTCATTGTTTTCTTGCAAAGTGGTGATTAATATAAATGAAACCTTAAAAAGGAATAAAAGTATAATGCAGAGATTATTGAAGGCAAGAATGAGCACTGTCAAGAATTTGTGTCCTGAAAGGTCAAGGGAAGACATACCTCAAAAAAACAAAAACAGAGACAAACACAAAGAGAAAGAAATCATGAGAACCAAGAGACCTAATATGTAAATAATGGAACTTCCAGTCTGCTTCTGATCTCACCCCCTAAACCTACTATATCTGTACCTCTCCCATCACACTTAACAGCAATTCTCTCCTTCCTATTGCTAAGACCAAAATTTTAAAATCTTGCTTGCCTACATTCTTTCTCATGTGCCACATGGAATTCATCAGCAAATCCTATCCCATCTACCCTTAAAATCCTTTAAGTTCAGAAACTGACCACTTGTTGGCAACTCTACTGCTATGACCATTATCTATCTACTATTATCTCCTGCTGGATACCCATAATAGCCTGCTAACTCTCCCCTGCTTCCACCCTTGCCAACCTACAGTTTATTCTCAATCCACCAGCCAGTGTTCTCTTATTTCATGCTTCTCTTCTGTTCCAAACCCTGCATCATTCAAAATACAAACCTGTGTCATCACAATGACCTACAAGGCCCTAAACAATCTGGCAGTTGTTACTTCTCTGAATTCACCCCTTACCACTCTCCACACCCACCTCATTCATGGTGCTCCAGACTCACTGGGCTCCTCAGCATTCTGTAAACACTCTGGATACATTCCCAGCCTTGGGGGCTGTTGCACAGGTTGCTCTTTTTGTCCAGAATCTCACAGAGGGGCCAGGAATGTATTTAAAAACTCATGAGAATAAGAAGTGCAATTTTCTTGCATCTACTGGAATCTTCAATTCATGCAAGTGTTATCATAGGTGGCTGAGGTTTCCTGCAGCTACCAGAGAAATCCCTCCCTCTGTCTGGAGGCACACCACATGGCCTCCTGTGTGCATAATTATCTCGATAAGCTTCAGGGTTCTTTGTCATCAAAAGAAACTTACATCCTTGAGCTGTGTCGGCAACTCTGTCAACTGCTTCATTGTCCTTTTACAAAAACACTGGTTTGGTTAAGTCAACCATATTCTTCATTTCCCCAGAGTTGAAATGAAATTATCACACATTATAAATGTGACCAAAGTCCAAAGAAAACCATGTAAATGTATAATCCCCAAAGAGAAGAGAAAATAGGAAAATCAGAAGGAAGGATGAGCAATAAGTCAAGTTTTACCATATAAAAGTATATGTATTTGAAACTTTGAAACAATGATCTTATTTTAAAATCATTTCAATAAACTTTTAGTCATCAAAAGCTTTGGATATATATATTAACATTTCAGAGTCAATATTTTGGAAGATTGAGTTAACTTACTTGGCTTTCTTGGGAGGAGGGGTAAATTTGTCTGCTTGTTTGAGAGGAGGGGCAAATTTGTTTTCTAAGACATTTTTAAATGCCAGATAATCTTTAGAGTAGATTACTTTGGAAAGCTCATTTTCTTAAAGACTACAATTAAATTGCATATCACAATTTACAGAGAAATTTCTTACATGTTATACCAGTTAAGAATATCACTTAGCCATAGGAGGTTAATTTCTTACATAACATGAATCAAAATTTAATAACATTAGATTAGATTGGAACAGAAATAAATGGAAAATATTTAGTAAAATAATAATAAGGCTGTCATACAAGTGGCTAATTTCAGTGCAACATACTAGTTGTAAGTTCTACCATAATCATTTTAGTATTTAAATAATCACCATTGGTGGTTTCATTTGTATATATTCCTTACTTATTTTTAGTACTGTTGACAGGAAATTGGCTGTTAAAAGCTAATTCACTTAAAATGTGATCCTTATTTGATTTAGCCATGATTTCTTTTCATTTAATATAAACTTCTATGCATTCTTTTACATTTCTTTCAATTATAATATTGTCATTTTTGTTCTGCTCCAAACTAGAGTATTGAAATAATGGATTAGACAAACAGGGTATTTTCTAACAATTTTCCTCATTAAATGAACCAGGTATAGTACATATATCAACGGCCCAGACCATTTCTTTTATATCTCCTCCAGCTTGTTTATATCCCTGTCAGCACTTGACAGTTTCACAAACTGAGTTTGGACTGGTATTTTTCTGGATTCCTACAAGCCACAACATCAACAATGTACCATCCAATAATGTCGACCTACTGTTTAACTAATGTGAAAAATTCAGCACAAGAGGATGTTTGTATTTCCTCTTTCTCTCCCATAAGCAGCTCTTTTTCAAAGTCTTGCCTGGAAAATGTAAAGCAGACAGGCGGAAGTTAACAACATGCTGCCTAATGAGAATGTCTAACTATCTTATTGATTTTTGTTTCTGGGACTGATGCAGCTCAAAGCCATTTGTGCCACTGCACTGTGCTGGTTTACCTAAGACAGCCCAGGGCTATTTGTCATGCAGTTCTTTCCTACTGAGGGTGTGACTGGCTTTGCAATTATGGATTTTTGTCTATTTGGTTTGGTTCACGGATGGTTAAGGCACTACAGCGAGCTGGAAAGGAAGACGATGTGACTTGTGACAGCCCTCGTTTGTATCCATACTTGAAGCATAAACATCCATAAATCACCAAAATACCAAAACCAGCAAACTGATGAATTTAGCCTTAAAACACCAATCTCCTCATAGCTGCCTATGGATGGTTAACTAGTAAGAGAATGTCACCTATGGAGGAGAAGAAAAATAGAAACATAACGGACTTTCTAGCATGTAGGAAACAAAATAAGATGGAATAAAGGAGATAAATTTGAAAAGGATTTCTCTTTTTCCTATAATTTAAGAAATATTATTAAAGCCAAATAACCTTCATAGTAAATTATTTCCAAAAACTTCTAATCTCCATAGTAAACTGGTATAAACGAATTGTACTCAACAGTTGACAAAGGGCTTTACATATTTTATACAACTTAATATTTTGTAGCACATTAGGATATTTTTCATATGAAGTAAAAATATATGTCAGCACATTTAGAGGTAAATTGAAAATTATTTTAGTAAAATATTAATGATGGTAACATGTAGCTATAACTATTTTTAAAACAAGATTGCTTTTATCCTTACATAAAATAAAAAGAATCATTCTAAGAATCATTTAACATGTAATACTTAAATATAAGGATGGGAAACTAAGAGTAAAAGAAATATATGAGGTAAGAAAATATGTAAACATACTTTAATTTCAAAGTACCTACAACCTGTGAAGCTCAGTAAAGGATACAAAGAAGTATAAAATAATCTATCTCCATGTTTCTGCCTGCCATAGTCTTATCAGAGAGAAAGGACTCACAAATAATAAACTACCAACCTCTTATGTCGGTGGTACATTATTGAAACCACAGGATTTCAGAGGACGATCAACTTCTAACTATAGTTTTTGGTGGCAGCTTTCAAGGATGAGGGTCCATGGACCCAGTAAATTACTCCACTCCTCTGTAAATAAGTTCAGAAACAGAAAAGAAACAAGAAAATAGGGAGATCAAGAGCAAAGTTTTGTTTTTATTCAAGCTAAAATCTAGGCTACAATAAGGTTTATGTTCATGACATCAGTCAGCTACCAAATCCCACGCACCAAAACTGGACAGATTTACAGAGCCAGTCACAGGCAGCACCAAACAGCCACACACCTGATGACATGACATGGGGGAGGAACCCAGAAGATATTTCCAAGGAACAGATACCACCCTCAAAGAAGAAAGGAGCCGCTGAGCTACATATACTCAGGTCCTATTTCCAAAAACTACCTATCAGAATTCATTCCTTCAACTCCAGGTAGAAGGAGTAGAAGAAGAACCCAGGAGTGTTAAAATAATGAATATCCTCCACATGCAAAGAAATATCAGAAGTGGATAAAAACTTTCCCCACATCCAAACAAGGATCAAATAAGAAAATGGTTTTAGGACAAATTTTACCTTGAATATCAAGATTTCATCATATTAAAAAATGGGTATTCATTACAATTTGAGTAAAGAGTCTGCTATTCTTACATTGTTTCATTTAACTTTTAAGGATGTACATATACAATGCACTGTACCATGTTCTTGGAATACCAAGTTGAGAATATATGACCCTTCTCATCGAGGAGCTCACAGATTAGTGTGGGAAACAGAGAGGAAAACAAATATCCATCATATGTCATAAAAGCCATCTAGGTTTTATGTGTATGTACTATCATAGCAATATACAGATAGGATAAACTATGTGTCAATAGAGATCCAGTATACTAGTAAGATAGAATATGCAGTGATCAGTTCTGCCTAGGAAGATCAAGAAAGCTACCCAGAGGAGGAGATATTCAAGCTGTGACCAAAAAGATAAGTATGAAATAGCCAGCTGGAAAAAAGCAGGGAAAGGCATTTCACATAAAAGGGATAATATAGTTAGAGAAACAAATTGGGTGTAATAGATGTATTCATGGTGAACTGGAGGAGAAAGATGTGGATAAAGACAGGGATACCAACAAGAGGACTATTAAAATTGTTCACATCAGAAGGTTGAAGAGTTTGCACTAGACGTAGTAGTAGGGTGTGTCAAGGAATCAGAAACATATGGAGAAAAAACTGACAGAGTGGATTTGGGAGGAAGGAGAGAGCTCAAGAAACAAGAGAAGTAAAAGTAACAGATTTCAAACCTCGATGATGAGGGAAAACACCCTTTGTCTTGAGATTAGGTAAGCTTTCTAGACAAAATTTATTTTGGAATGGGTTTTATTACATGGCTAGATAGAATTGGCTTGAAAATAAAAAATGATCAGCTGTTACTTTGCATAAAGACTGGCAAAGAGATTAGACAGATGAAAACTGAGGTTCAGAGGAGTTAGCTTGCCAGCAACTGGCATACATAAATTGCACTCAGTCCTGGCCTTCACTTACAGGAAGTCAATAGCAGGTTATTCTCATGAATACACTAGATTTTCCTGTGCTATTAGGTCAAGAGTCTTCTAGTTTGTCAGGCTGGGGCTGGCAGAAGGGGTCACCCCATTCCCATCCTTAATGGAGCCATCAGCTATGAGTACAAAGGAGGGAGATTTTCAATCCATGTGGATCCATCCTTTCTCCATTTCTATCACTTTCCCTGTTCTGATTACTGCTAACTACAATCAGTTCAATACCAGTATAATGCAAAGAGATTTCAGGGTACATATCATATGCTCTTGAGGGAAATCTCAAATCCATTCTCATACTCCTCATCTGGCTTGGCAGAGGTACAAAGTGTTTCACATTTCCCTTCAGACTCATCCACATTATTACTTCCTTTTGATACAAGTTCTAACTCTCAGAGGGCCTATTTCTTCCTAATCTATTTTGCTTCCAATCATCAGTCTAGCTATTGATAGTATTCTCTTTTTAGGGCCACAGATATTTCTCTTTTGACTTCTGGACATAACTGCTCTCTTGTTATTTTCCCTTCAGCAACTGAGCAAATGCCCTAATGCTACCTTCTAGAGGTGCTTCTTTCCCCTATTTACATTTTATCATTATTTTAGGTCCTGTCCAGGACTCAGTCTTACTCCCCGAGTTCTGGACCTGTAAATTTTGGCTTTTCCTTATTTGAGTTTCCCTGCATTATGTCACAGGATTTTCTAAAGACTGTGCCTTAACCTCAATAATTTGGGTCAGAGTATCAGGATTCTTCTCCCTGGAAAGATATATAAGAAACCAGGAAGAGCAGCTGCCTCCAGTAAGAGAATTGGGGAGCAGGGAGAAATAACGGTTCTGAATATGATTTGTCCTGCTTCCTTTTTTTTTTGCCATGTGCATAAAATTAATTATTTAAATCTTAAGACCATACATAAAATTTTTAGAGCTGATTCTGCTACCCTCTCCTATTTTCTTCTCAGGATAAAACATTTTCTATTTTAAAAAAGTCTTCACAGTTACCAACTCCAATTCTCAAAGCTTATCATGGGAAAGAAGAAGCTAACATTGGTTGATCCTTTTTAATGTTCCAGACTCTTTATCACTTCATTAATACTAACAGAAATCTCAAATTCACAATCTTCTAAGAAAGGTATTCTAATCTACACTTTATATCAAAGGGACAAGACCCAGAGAGATTTACTCACTCCCCCAAAGGCACAGTGATAACCAACACTGAGGGTGGAAATGGAACGTATTCACACATGGCTTCTAAATTCCTGTTTTGTTTTATTTTATCTATTTATAACACTCTCCATGGGATTCAGCTTCCCTTCAAATAAGTGCATTTTCATAGCATTCTTTTTCAGAAATTTTGAATGCACTCCTGCATACTAACAATCCTCATCTTCCTCAAGCAGTTTAAGCCTAAAACCCAACATTTACATTTTGGTGATGCTCTCTTGTTCCTCACCACTTAGGAAGAGGGATAGTTTGCCACAGATATCGATTTGTTTTCTTTTTCTTTATGCAGGACTTATAGTGGAAGCATATTTCCTTCTCTTCCTCTAAATCAGGGTTTGTTTCTCAAGTTTGGCATTATTGACATTTTGGGCCAGATATGTCTTTGTTGAGGCTTGTGGAGGGAAAGCTGTCATGTATATGGTAGGATATTTAGCAGTCTACCTGGCCTTGACCCACTAAATGCCAGTGGCACAGTAGCTCTACTCCACTCCCACCCCCACCCAGTGTGACCATCAAAAATGTCTCCAGGCATCGCCCATTTGTCCCTTGTGGGACAAAGTTGCCCCAGATTGAGGATCACTGCTTTAAACAAATATGAACAAAAAATGTAAGCTGATGCTGGATGAAAAACAAACCAAATTCATGGCCACAAAATAATGTGACCAATGCCATCAGATGAACTGTTCCCGGGATAGAGATTATATGCTTTGAACAGCTGAGGAAAATGTGGTTTTGAAAAGAAGTTATCTTGCTCAAGCTCCAAAATTATTATGTGCTGGAATGAAATTCTAGCTCAAATATCACTAACTCCAATTCCCTGCTAATTATAATGTGAGATGGTAATGCTCTATAATAGAAAACGACCTACTCCCATTATAAAGAAAATGCATTTATAGCAGCCACGTGGCTAAACAAAATGTTACAAGAAGTTGTCATGTGACAGACACATCAATGTAGAACTTAAATACCAAAGTGTGAGAAATATCTATTTTTTGTTTTCTGAATTTTTTATTTCATTATTTCTGAACTATTTAAAATAAGTTCTAGAGTAGTAACGGAGAAACTTTATTGTTTTATATTATCTTTACTTTCTGGACCATATTCATCACCAGAAATCTGGGAGCTGGTTAATAATATCAGTCCCCTCTGGGAGGACCAGCATCTGAGTATATTTCTTGGAAAGAAATGAACTCTTTCTTCTCGGTACACAATAAAACGAAACACCTATACTAGGTGTTTGATTGGCAATCTTGGCGAGTATTTGACCATCTTTTCCCTCAGGTGATTTAACATGAAATATCAGATGCTAAGCGATAACATGAAAAAAAAATGAGTTCTCTCCAAACTGATGCTTAATTTGCATATCCCAGGGAAAGAAATAGAGAAACGATTCCAGAGGGAATTCAGAGAGAATGTCCTCCCTGAATGCTAGTTGTTCCCATCAGCTGCTCCTCATGTTGGCAGTAGCCCCAGGTGGCTGTGATGAGCTGCCTAAGACAGCTGTCACTCTGTCTGTAGTGCCTTGTGTTGTTCAGAGAACTGCCTTTCTCTGACTGGACAGCGATGGGTCTCTCACACCTCCACTAAAAGACAGTACCTAAAGACCTCGGCTGGGTCCTCCAAGGATCACAGTGGTTTTATCTATGCTTCTTTCAACAAAATTTATTTCAAATGTTGCAAAACCCTTTAGAAATGAATAGGGAGGCTGGTCTCTGTAAAACCTCAGAGTGGAACACAAATAACTGCCCTCTTATTGCCTTCAGCTCTCCACAGATTCCATTCTGTCCAAGGAACACCCTCACGCATGCCCTTTACCAAAAGCTCAGGGTGTGGCAGTGGAGGGCACATCAACTCTCCTAACTCACTAGCTCTGTTTCATCTCAGTTTTTTAGAAGACATGAGTAACCCCGATTTTTCCTTACATGTCCATTCATAAAGCACAATGGCACACAGGCAAATCAAGTCATAAGAACATCCCTGCATAATCCACAACTTTGTCAAGGAATCCTGTTCAACTCAACATTTACAGGGAGAATCAGACGTCTGTGGTTTTATATTGAATAACTCCATCTTTTCATCCTGAAACACATACTTGCTTGGATAAAGTTAACTCTCTTTTCACTTGAGGGAAGGTGAAATGAATAGAGGGTTTCTGGCAGGACCCCAAATAACAAAAGCACCACCTTGCAATAAAAGTCACATTATGCCAAATTGTAGCACATAACCCTGTGACAAGACAAACCATCAATTTTGCTAATCATTTGTTTTTGCAGAACACACAAGAGTGAGCTGAAGAAATGGGATTATCATGAAGATTCAGAGGGGAAACACAAAACACAAACACAATAGCAAGCTGACTCGAATCCTTTTTGAAATGTAGTATAAATTTTAAAATAAATCAAATCCAGCCACTTTGGAAATGTTTAACAGTTCCTCAAAATGCCGAACAGAAAGTTATCATATGACCCAGAAATTCCACTCATGAATATACACCCATGAGACATGAAGACATATAGCCATACAAAAAAAATTTGTATATAAACATTCACGCAATGTTATTCATAATAGACAAAAAGTGGAAACAAACCAAATCTCTATCAGCTGGTGAAGTGATAAACAAAATGTGGTATATCCATATAATGGAATATTATTCATCCATAACAGAATGAAATACTGATACATACTATGAGATATATGAACCTTGAAAACATATCATAAGTGAAAGAAGCAATACACATAAAACCACATATTATATATTTCCATCTATATGAAATTTCCAGAATAAGCATATCTATAGAGACAGAAAGTAGATTAGTGGTTGCCTAGGGCAGGGGAAGAAGATTAGGAGGAAATGGGGAGTGACTGTTAATGGGTTTGGGGTTTCTTTTTAGCATGATGAAAATGGTCTAGAATTGATTAGCATTATGGTTGTGCAACATTGCGAATATACCAGAAACATGGATTTGTACAATTTAAATTGATAAATTTAATGGTATGTGAATTATACCCAAAGAAAACTGTAAAATAAGAACATAAATACATACATACATAAAGTGAAATCAAAGGGACAGAAAGGCACAGCACTCTCATTAAGTCCAGAGGCAAAAAGAGAGCAAACTCTGAAACTTGGTAAGACATTAGTTCCGGTCATCAAGGCAGAGTAAATATCAAGAGCAACATTGTCATATTCACACAAAGGAACAAAAACTATGACTGGTTTCACTCTTTTCTGTATCACAGCTTTTGAAAGTACAAAAAATAAAAAGTGAAGTTTGACAAATGATCTCTGCTGTATTTTCACTGGATAAGAAAGAAAATATATTTAGTCAAAGCAACTTATGATTGGTGGATATTTTTTAAATTAATGGAAGTTTACTTTTATCAAATTCCTTTCCAGTAACTATACTTACAATATTTAGCATGCATGTGACTAAAGACTATGTCTCCCATGACTCACATTTTATAGAAAAGCATGCAATATTAAGGGTAAAAATCAAATGTTCTTTTTTACATATACTGTGAAAGACCAGAAATATTGAATAAAATTAGTAGAATAACCATTATTTGTGTAGTCTAAAGAAGAATATAAACATATAATGCATAATTTCACATTTTCTCGTTCTGAAGCACATAGTTACAGATCCCTCCATGTAAGCTTACGGATCTAATTAATAAAACATTTAAAAATGGGTCTGTTTATAATCAACCTCCTCTAGTACTTGCAGATATAAAAAAGATATTTTCAATGACAATTGTAAATATTTATGAAGAATTTACTTGCCCATATATAATAAGTATATATAATGAATTTGTAAATATTCCCTTTTAGAAAAAGACATAAGGGAATATCTTCAAAATCTTGGACAGAATATTAAAAGCTCTAGACATAAAAGAAAAAGTTAGTAAATTACACTTCAGAGAAATTAAAAATTCAAATAATAACATTTATAAAATAGACATGCAAGCTATAGGCCAGAAGAAAACATTTGTAATACCCAGAACTGACAAAGAACTTGAATCCAGAATATATGAATAATTCCTACAACTCAAAGACAAAAAAAGCAAACAACCCAGTTTTTTAAAAAAGAAGAAACCATTGGAATAGACATTTAATAAAAGAAAAACATACAAAGACCAAAAAGAAGATACCATGTTGTTCAAGATCATCAGTCATTAGAGAAATACAAATTAAAACCACAGTGACTAGGTATATACCCAAATGAATTGTGCACACCAATTATGCACAATTGCCAAAACATGGAAGCAACTTGAGTGTCCATCAACTGTTGAATGGACAAAGAAAAATGTGGTATAGACATACAATGGAATATTATTCTACTGTAAAAAGGAATGAACCTTGAAGACATCATGTTGAGTGAATAAAGCCAGACACAAAAGGACAAATATTGTATGATATCACTGACAAGAAATACTTAGAATAAGCAAATTCAGAGTCAGAATCTAGACTATAGGTTACCAGGGGATGGACTGAGGAGATGGAATGGGAAGTTAAGGCTTAAAATGTATAGGGTTCCTATTTGGAATGATGAAAAGGTTTTGATAACGGGTTGGTGGTGATGGCAGCACGTTGTACAAGCACATAATTAACAGCACTGAAATATATATCTGAATGAGATTAAAGGGAAAAATGGTATATTGTATATATGATAACAGAATAATTTTTAAAAATCCATGGAACCACACTACACAAACAGTGAACCCTAATTTGAACCTTGGACTATAGTTAATATACAATTATAAAAATGTACTATCATCAATTGTAAAAAGGTGTATCAATGCAAGGTGTTAATAACAGGGTGGTATATGGGGATCCTGTATTTTATGTATTATTGTTCTTTAAAGCTACAACTTCTCTAATAAAGGAAAAAAATACAAACCCATATCCACTAAGTATTAAACATTTTTACAATAGGAAAAAAAATCACAATGACATACCAATCCACATACATTAGAATAGCTAAAATTAAAAGGATTGACAACACCATATGTTAGTAAGGATGTGGAGCTACTGGAACTCTCATGCATTGCTGATAGTAGTGTAAAATGATGCACGCTACTGGAAAAATTTTTGGCAATGTTTTATAAAGTTATGCATTCACCTATCCTTTAATTCAGCAATTCTACTCCAAGAGAAATGAATACATATGTCCACAAAAGAACTTTAATAAAACAGTTTAAATCAGCTTTATTCATAATAACCAAAAACTGAAAACAACCCAAATGTTAAAGAGGAGAATAGATAAACAAGATATTTCATATCTGTCAACCTCTTGCCATTGTGTGATGTGAATTGCTTAGTGTTCTCTTTCAGTTTGCTGATTTTCTCATTGACTGGGTCCCATCATCAGCTTATCAGTTTATCAAATCTGTTTTACATCATTGGTACTATTATTTATGTCTAGGATTTCTAACTTGTTCTCTTATATATTCATCTGTTCTTATTTTAGTTCTGTTCCTTTTTCATAATTCCTTGCTCTTTTATGGATGCTACTCCATTTTTTATGATCCTCAACATTTTTTAAAATCATTATCAAATTTCTCTATTTTGTATTATCATCTCAGTGAATTCTTCTCATTATTATTGGTTTTGTTGGCCATCTTCCTTAATATTAGGTTTTCTGATATGTTTAATGTTTTGGTAGGCAGACTCATTTGAAAAGTTTTTCTTTCTCTTTACCCCTCCATTCTACATGTGTCCCTTCCCCCTCCCCACCACCCTTGTGCACATGTCTCTTGCCCAGTGATCAGAGTGCTTTTAAGTTCAGAAATTATATATCACTCATCTTTGCATTTGCAGAACCTAGCAAGGGGCTTGAAATTCAGTGAGATGCTTCATGAATATCTGAGGACTGCTCAATGAATAAAATAACAGTACTTTGAGTTACCCGGTGTTAAGATGGTGCTTAAAACTATTTTTTTTTTTTAATTTGAAGCAAAAGATACAATTCTTGCTTCCCAACATATTGAGTTAGTGAAATTTGATTTCTAAGGGAAACTGTTTATTCTGTTATTTAGCAAATACTTAAGCCAGCCACATGCCAAGCATTGTGGTAAATGAGTGAGAGAATATCATGGGAGATCTTACCCTGATCTTCAAAATCATGGAATAATTATAAACCCTGATGACAACTGATGTTGCGACAGTAAGTACCTGTACATCATTCTAACAGACTTTTGTACCTGGGAACAGAGAATCACCGACATGGGAGACACCAGCATAAATGAAGAAATCTTCAAATTCTGATGATCTAGTTTTTCACAGCTAGAGTTTGCATTTTTATTGGAATTTGATATTTTAAATTTTTAACACATGATGATGTAGTGTTATTAGCTAAGGCCTTTTCCTGGCCATGGTAATGCCAGATGGTTTCAATTAAAAGGTGCGGCTGGTGAACATAAGTGGATGAGATCTAAAATTCTGCCAAACAGTTATGAATGCAGAATTATCAGCAGCATGACTATTGACTCAATGCGCATTATTTTACATCCTTGATCAATGAATCATAATACTGGAAAAAAAGAGCACCTTCAAAAATTCTACAGAGTCATCAAATATTCTCATATTAAATGAAGAAATAACATTGTAAGGCTATACATGACAAATTTTAGGTAGGAAGTCAAAGAACATGCTTTAGGAGTTTGAAAATATTTCCTCTCACTATGAATTCCAAGCATCAACCTGATTGTCCTCAAACATTTAATCAAACCATCCTTAAAGTAATGTTTAAAAGGAGGCCACATGCAAATGCTTTGCAAAAATTCTTGAGAGTGGGTTTGCACAGTCTAAACTTATCTGGTTTCCGTTTTAATAAAATTCATTTTGAAGATGATTTGCTGGACAGCAGCACACAGGCAAGGGTCAAGCTAATCAGGCAGTTGTCAATGAAAGGATTCTTAATTTTTCACAAAAACAAGATTGTGCTAAATCTAAATCCAAATTAACCATAACTTCTATGAAAACAAACTGCTGAACCTCTGAAGTTTTAAAAATATTCATAGTTGGTTTAAAATAAGATTTTGATTCAATGGTTCAAGTTGAAAGCTACAAAATATTTTGAAATGATAATGAGATTTCATTTTTAAAAGATTCTGGCATGGTGTATGTTAAGACAATGATATTTAATTCCCATTTAGACAAAATGGGATAAGGATAAACAGACATTGAAGAAGCTTTCCTAACTAAATTTGGTTCCCTCAGCTTATGAAAGGATTAATTGAATGAGCAAGAATAAAATTTGTTTATATGTTATATGATATTAATCCTTCATAAAAGGTTATTTTGAAACTCAAAAAAAAACTTATTCAAAATGCATGATCTTGAAGACCATGACTAGTTAAAAGTTATTTCACATTTTTTTCAATAACAGAAAGACCCAAATACATTTTTCAACAAAACTATGGTATCAAGTATTAAATATGATAATAGTTGTGATGGTTACTTTCATGTGTCAACTTAGGTTATGGTGTCCAGTTGTTTGGTCAAGCAGGCAATGGCCTGATTGTTACTGTGAAACTACTTTGTAGATGGATTTGCAAATACGGTAAAATGAATGCAGCTACAGCTGATTGCATCTATAACCAACAAAGGAGATTGCCCTCAGCAATCAGTTGGAGGTATTAAAAGCCAGAAGTGAGGATTTCAGATGTCAGAAAGAAGAATTTCTGCCTCTATTTTAGCCAACCAGATTCTCCTGGCGAATTCAACTTCACCTTCCTTGGAGTTTCCAGCTTGAAACCTGCATTATCTAGGGAATTTGGACTTGCCAATTCCCATTATCATGTGATCCAAGTCCTGTTACCTATCTATCTCCCAGTTTATCTAGCTATCTATCTATCTATCTATCTCTCCTGCCAGTTCTGTTTCTCTGGAAAATCCTGACTAATACAATAGGCATAAGACGACAGCAGGAAGTAAAAAGTTGTTTCAGTTTTCTAGATGCTAAGGTAAACGTCATGCAATGTGATGGCTTAAACAATGGGAATTTATTGGCTCACAGTTTTGAGGCTAGAAGCAGTCCAAAATCAAGTTGTCATCAAGGCGATGTTTTTCCCTAGAATCCTGTAGCATTCTGGGGCTGGCTGCCAGCTATCACACAGCATTGCACATGGCAGTCTCTCCTCTCTCAGAGCCATTGATTTCCAACTTCTGGCTGTTCTTTCTGTGGCCTTCTCTGTGGCCTTCACTATAAAGCTTTCAGTAAATAGGATTAAGCTCCATCCTGAGTCAGCTGGGCCAATTCCCAACTGAAGTAACCTCATCAAAAGGTCTTATTTCTGGGGTACATAGCTCAAAGCCACCACAAGAGTCTTCTTTAATTACTGGTGTTAATTATCAACATAATGATTTGTGTTCAAATATAATTATTCTAATAGGAAGATGAGCACATTGCAAACAAAATGTCCTACTTTTGCCATAGCTTGTGCTGATATGATGCTTGTTACTTCAATCATCTCTCATTATTAATTTTAAACTTTACCTCAGTGAGTTCTCCCATTTCCCTGTAAGGGATGTGAATTAAGATTTAAACAGCAAGCTATTTCATCGTCCATTGCAATGCAGTCACACAAGAGATCAAACAAACAGAACTTCAATATATGCTTTTATGTGAAGGAAACAGACAAGGCTGTTCTCTTGAGAAAATGCATAAGAGATTTAAAAGTAAAAATAAGATGTTCAGAGGAAAAATAATAAAATATTGCAAAAAGAAAAATTAGGAAAATGTGGACATCTGTCATTCAATTCTCCTTAAAAAATGAGAGATCAAAACCTACATTTTCTTCATTCAGCTTTATGCTATTCACTTGCATCTCAACCAGAGAACACATGAAGTAATTAATCCCTGAGCTGCTGCAGCCCTACTAGTTACCGATGGCATGACAAAGGAAGAATTGGAAAGAAAATATCTGCACAGAGGGTAGATATTTTTTCAGTTGCTACTTAGCCTGGAAGCTGCCCTTTTCCTTTCAGAAAGCCGAGATAGTCTATAACAACCTTGTACTTACAATACAAAGCAGAGGGGACACAAAGCTAAGAGAGGATTTTAAAGAGAGAGAAGAGCCATATCTGATAATTGGTAGTGGCGATGGCATTTTCAGAGCCTTCATTGAAAGTAAACAAGCATTTAGTAGCAAATTAGGAACATGTATATTTAATGTTATATAATGTGGTTGGTAAAGACTTCTAAAATAATTAACAGCAGAATATTGCATACAGAACAGATGAAAATGCTCTTCTGTTAGGATAAATGCCCCCAACAGAAAAATGTAAAACATAGAAGGGTAAATAATATCAGATTCTGTTGCTGGACCCTAAATATGAGGGCCCAGGTTCCAGCACTAAGTTTCTTTGCCCACAGCTGTAGTGAAACAGTCCAACGTCCAGAATCTGTGAGGGCAACCATGATGGACTGACAATTAGAGGCATTTCCCCATTTTCCCAGTAAACATGTAACATCCTAGAATCATATACAAGCCATTTAGGGGAGAGATCACACACCAAAAATGACTTACAAAGAATTTCCCTCAAATTTGAAGGTGGTGGGAAGGAAGGGTTTATCTATCGAGCTTAGAGAAAAATAAATATAAATGAGTGTGCCTTTTTTCCCAATTAAGTTTGGAAAGTGCAGTTCATAGCAAATGTGTATGTAACTCATTTTTTAATAAACTAGACTCAATATAGTACTATTGTGCTAGTATGAGTTTAGCTCTCCTCAACCTATCCCTTTTTATTATATTTATAAGTTTTCAAAACCTCTTTGAAGATAGTTTTACAGAAGTAACTGAACTAGGAGGTCAACCCAACCACAGAACACACAAGCAGCACACCCTTAGGAAAGTTGCCTAAGCAAGTCCCATCCCTGTATGTGATTAACCCCATACAAGCAGGGACTGAAACCATGCCCTTGCAGAGGTCTTGATGTTTTCATTTTACACCTGAAGATGACTCAGTACATACCACTCACTGACTTCTTTCAATTCACATCCCTAAGGCCATAAATATTCTAGGTAATTTACATTTGCCTGGGTCAAAAGATGACTGGCTTTAAGAGATATATAAGAGCACCAAGGAGGGTGGGAAAGCCTATTTCTGATGGAGTAGAGGGGACATTTGAATTCCTGTAAATGGGGGAACTCCACAAGCCATAAGAGAAAGAAAGCCTAGGACAAGATGCAGGTGCACAAAATATGGAGAGGAATCTATACATTCACCCTGGGCTGAACTTCCTGAAAGGATGACTAAACTCGGAAGGAAAGCATCACCCAACACAGAGCCAATTTGCAAAGACCATGAAGGTAATTTTTGTGTTGGTTATTTGCTTTTGTTAGGCCCTAGTGCTCAAGGAAATCTCTGCCATATCAGTAAATGGATAAGAAATTAAGAAACAGTTAGCTCATGGAATAAATCCCAGAAAAAAATTAAAATATTAAAATTTACAGTGTGCAACAGATTAAAAGACACATAAAGGAAAAGTAAATGAGGGCCCATTCAAAGGAGCAAGATAAATTTCCAGAAACTGTCAATGAAGAAGATCAGACTTTGGAATACCAAAAAAAGATTTTTTTTCAAATGATCTTCAGTATACTCAAGAGATAAAAGACAACATGGAGAAAAAACTTAAGGACATCAGGAAAATGATGAATGAACAATATGAGATTCTAAATAAAGAGATAGAAGTTTTGAAATGGAAGTTAACAGTAAAACACTAGATCTGCTCTGCAACCAATGCTAAAGGAGATCCTTCAGACAAAGGAACTGAAACTAAAGAGTGGACTGAAGAGACATAAAGAAATAAGTATCTATGAGAAATCTATGATTTAAGATAAAATGTATAAAGATATAAGTTGTTAACAAGTATAACAAAAAAAGTGAGGGGATGTAGGTCTGTAGGAATAGTGTTTACATATGCTACTGAGGTTAAATTGCTATCTAATCCTGCATTATTAGAAGTTACCTTAAATGTAAATAGATTAAATTCACCAGTCAAAAGACAGAGATTGACAGAATGGGTAAAAGAGCATGACACAATGACATATTGTTTACAGGATACTCAGTTTAAATTCAAAGGCATAAGTAGGTTGAAAGTGAAAGGATGGGGAGAAAAAAACCATGCAGATAGTATAAAAAGAGCTGGGGTAGCTAAAATAATATTAAATAAACTAGACACCAAGTCAGAAACTGTTGCAAGGGACAAAAAAGAACATTATATACTGAATAGAAGGTCAATTCAATAAGAAGACATAACAATTATGGATATATATGCAGAGCCCAAAAATATATGAATCAAATGTTGACAGATTTGAAAGGAAAAACACGTGATTCTACATTACTAGTAGGAGACTTCAATACAACACTTTCAGAAATGGATAGAACATCTAGAGTGAAGATCAAAAGAAAACAGAAGATGCAAATGATACCCAGAACAACTAGAATTAACAGACATATAGGATACACTTCACCCAACAGCAGCAGAATACACAATCTCCTATAGTCACATGGGTCATTATCCAGGTGAGACCATATTTTAGCTCATAAAACAAGCCTCAATAAATTTAAATATTATAAAAATGATACAATGTAACTCAGCCACAATAGTATGAAGCTAGAAACTGATGAGAGGCAGAACTGGAAAATTCACAAATATGTGTGAATTAAATAACACAATCTTAAACAACCAAAGGGTCAAAGAAGAAATCACAAGGGAAATTAGGAAATATCTTGAGGTGAATGAAAATGAAAACACAACATACCAAAACTTATAGGAAACAGCAAATTAGTGCTAGGAGGGAAATTTATACTTCCAAATGTTTACCTTAAAAAAGAAGAAAGACTTCAAATCAGAGACTTGCCTCAGAACTGGAAGATCGAGAAAAAGAACAGGAAACTAAACCAACAGTGAGCAGAAAGTAGGAAATAAATATTAGAGAGGAGATAAATGAAACAGAAAAAAAAAATAGAGAACTAATAAATCCAAAATTTGGTTCTTTGAAAGATCAGTAAAACTGATAGACTGACAAAGCCAAAAAGAGAGAGAAGACAAATAATGAAAATCAGGAATGAAAAGGGGGACATTACCATGGACCTTGCTGACATAAAAAGGAATAAATGGGGATACTGTGAACAACTGTAGGCCAAAAATTACATAGCCTAGATGAATGGACTAATTCTTAGAAATACACAAAATACATCAACTCTAGAAGAAACAGAAGATCTCAACAAACCAATTACTAGTAAAGATTGATCAGTCATCAAAAACCTCCCAACAAAGAAAAGCCCAAGACACCAGATGACTTCACAGGTGAATTCTACCAAATATTCCAAGAAAACTTAACTTCAATTCTACACAAAATCTTCCCAACATTACCTAAGTCATTTGATGAGGCCAATATCATCATCATACCAAAGCTTGATTAAAAAACACAAGAAAACTGCAGACCAATATCTCTTATGAAAATCCTCAACAAAACACTAGCAAACCAAGTCCAAATGTATACAAAAAGAATTACACACTATGATCAAGTGGGATTTATCCCTGGAATGCAAGGTTGGTTCAACATAAGAAAATCATTTAATGTAATGCACGATGTTAACAAAAAGAAGGAAAAATACCATATGATAATCTCAATTGATGCAGAAAAAGCATTTGACAAAATTGAGCACCCTTTGTTGATAAAAACACTTAGAACACTAGGAATAGAAGGAAATTTCCTCAAAATGATAAGGAAAAATATGAACATCCCACAGCCAACATTCTATTTAAGGGTGAAAGACTGAACGTTTTCCCTCTAAGAAACAATACAAGGATGTCCACCATAACCACTGTTCTTCAACATTGTACTGGAAGTTCTTGCCAGAGCAACTAGGGGAGAAAAAAATCAAAGGCATCAAAATTGGAAAGGAAGAAGTAAAACTTCCCCTATTTGTAGATGACATGAGGTTCTATACAAAAAATCCTGAAAAATCCACAGCAAAGCTCCTAGAGCTAATAAACGAATTCAGCAAAGTGGCAGGATACAAGATCAACACCCCAAAATCAGTAGTGTTTATACACACAAATAATGAACAATCAGAAGAAGAAATCAAGAAAAAAAAAACTCCATTCACAATAGCAACTAAAAGAATCAAATATCTAGGAATAAGGATATAAAAGACTTGTACACAGAAAACCACAAAACTTTGCTAAAAGAAATCAAAGAAGACAAAAATTAATAGGACATTCCATGTTCATGGATTTGAAGACTAAATGTCATTAAGATGTCAATCCTACCTAAAGTGATTTATAGATTCAATGCAATCCCAATCAAAATTCCAAAAACCTTCTTTGTAAAAATGGAATAGCAAATCATCAAATTTATATGGAAGGGTAAGGGCCCCTGAATTGCTAATGACATCCTGAAAAAAGAAGAATGAAGTTGGAGGACTCAAACATTCCTATCCTAAAAATTTTTACAAAGCCACAGTAATCATGTGGCATGGTGCATGGTACTGGAACCAGGACAGACACATAGACAAATGGAATCAAACTAAGAGCTCAGAAATCAACCCTCACAATTACAGCCAATTGATTTTTGACAAGGGGGCAAAGAACACTCACTTGGGAAAGAATGATGCCAGGAAAAAGAAAAAAGAAAGCAGAACCCTTCCTGACAACCCAAAATTATCAAAGACTTAAATATAAGAGCCATAATTATCAAACTCCTAGAAGAAAACATAGGGAAGTAAATAAAAATGTAAATCAGGATCTTGTGTTAGGTAATGGTTTATTTGAATATAAACCCAAAGCACAAGCAATGAAAGAAAAAATAGATAAATGGGACCCTCTTCAAAGTTAAAAACACTTGTGAATCAAAGGACTTTGTCACAACATTGAAAAGACAACCTACTCAATGAGAGAAAATATTTGGAAACCACATATCTGATAAAAGTTTAATATCCAGGTGTTTAATAGACCTCAACAATAAAAAGACAAACAATCCAATTTAAAAATGGGCAAAAGCCCTCCCCATTATGTGGGATGTGACTTCCAGGGGTGTAAATCTCCCTGGCAATGTGGGACATGACTAGCAGAGATGAGCTTGGCCCTGGCATTGTGGGATTGAGAAAGCCCTTCTGGACCAAAAGGGGGAAGAGAAATGAAACAAAATAAAGTTTTAGTGGCTGAGAGATTTCAAATATAGTCACTAGGTCATTCTGGAGGTTATTCTTATGCATTATCTAGATATCCCTTTTTAGTTTTTAGTGTATTGGAATAGCTAGAAGGAAATACCTGAAACTGTTGAACTGCAACCCAGTAGCCTTGATTTCTGAAGATGATTGTATAACTATGTAACTTACATGGTGTGACTGTTCAATTGTGAAAACCTTGTGGTTCATACTCCATTTTATCCAGTTTATGGACAGATGAGTAGAAAAATGAGAACAAAAAGTAAATGAATAATAGGGGAGATGAGGGATGGAATGTTTTGGGTGTTCTTCTTTACCTGTATTTTTATTTTTGGTTTTATTTTATTTTTTTAATTTTTTTGGAGTAATGAAAACATTCAAAAATTGATTGTGGTTATGAATGCACAACTATATGATGGTACTGTGAACAATTCTTTGTACACTGTGGATGATTGTAGGGTATGTTAATATATCTCAATAAAACTGAATTTAAAAAAAATAAACCTTAGTCAGCAGGATCGATGTGAGTATTAATTAAGTAAATGTATGTAAACATCCAAGCAAAGAGATTTAATGAAAATTTTTTCTGTGCAAAAAAAAAAAAAAAAATGGGCAAAAGACTTGAATAGGTATTTCTCCAAAGAAGATACACAAATGGCTAAAAAGCACATGAATAGAAGCTCAACATCACTAGCTATTAGAGAAATGTAAATCAAAACCACAATGAGATATCATTTCATACCCAGTAGAATGGCTACTATTAAGAAAACAGAAAATTACAAGTGTTGGAGAGGATGAGGAGAAATAGGAACGTTTATTTATATTGCTAGAGGACATGTAAAATGGTTGCAGCCACTGTGGAAAACAGTTTGGCAGTTCCTCGGGAAGCTAAATACAGAATTACCATATGACCTGACAATCCCTCTACTAGGTAAAAACTCAGAAGAATTGAAAGCAGTGATTGAAGTTTTTGCACACTGACATTCACAGCAGCATTATACACAATTGTCAAAGGTTGGAAGCAACCCAAATGTCCATCAACTGATGACTGGATAAACAAAATGTGGTATATACATACAATGGAATATCATTCAGTCATAAAGGGAATGAAGTCCTATACATGCAACTAGATGGATGAAACCTGAAGACATCAGTTAAGTGAAATAAGCCAGAAACAGAAGGACAAAAAGTTTATGTTCTCACTGATTTTAAATCATGAGAATAAGCAAACTCAGAGAGTAAGAATCTACAATATAGGCTACCAGGGGATGGGGTAAGGAGACGGAATGGTAAGTTAGGGCTTAAAATGTACAGGGTTCCTATTAGGAATGATGAAAAGGTTTTGGTAATGGATGTTGGTGATGGTAGCACCAACATTGTGAACATAATCAACAACACTGAAATATATATCTGAATGTGATTAAAATGGGAAATATTAGATTGTATATATGGTAACAGAATAAAAAATTTTAAAAAAATCCATGCATGTATACTGCACAATCAGTGAACCCTACGTTAAACCATGGACTACAGTTAATAGCACAATTATAAAAATATGCTATCATTGATTGTAACAAATGCTTCACACCAATATAAGTTGTTAATAATAGGATAGTATATGGTAATACTGTATTTTATGCATTATTTTTCTGTAAACCCATGACCTCTCTAATAAAGAAAACAATTAAAATAAAATTAAAAACATAAAAAAGTGCATCACTGAATCAATGAAATACAATAACTTTATAGTTTGAGATTTTATGGACAATCCAAAAGACAGGTATTTGGGTACCAAAATACATGCTGCCTTGAGGGTGCATCTTCTCAGCAGAATTCCCCACCCCACTACAACATGGTGTAAGCACAAAGAATAAATTCCTGTCTGTCCCCTGACAGTACAGAGAGTGGGGGAGTTTTCCTCTTGTTCATCCTTAGAATGAAGGCATGTATCTTTTGGATCCGAGCTTTCTGGGGTCTCCTATCAGATTCCCCTGTTGAAGAGAACTCTGTGCTTTGTTTTCTGGATCCCATGCTCTGCTAGATCAGAAAAACTGAATTTAAATAACACAAACTTAGCAAGTGTCCTCAAGGCAAAAACAGCTCCATTGGTCCCTGGGTTTCTGTCTTTAATTATGCTTTGTCTCAATATTTTCTCATTATCTTGTGATCTCTTCCAAGCTTCTAAGGAGATATATTTGTATTTCACACAGACTTTTAAGTTGTTTTTAGTGAGTAGTTCATTCAAATTCCCTACTGCTATATTTACTAGACAAAGACAGCTCTGTTAAAATTACTATGATCCAACTTCGTTATCATCCCTTAGAAGAAAACTGAGCTGTAATTCAAGATGGCAATGAACACACACAATCACCTGAGAAAATACTAAAATTATAGTAAAGGAATACAAAATAAAATAAACTATGACAGTAAAGAAGACATAAGAGATCATAAGCGGTCTAGAGATTTTAAAACATTTCTGGAAGACAGGGAGTAAAAGGAAGATTATTTACTGATCAAAAAAAAAATCCAAAGACCTCAGATCAAAATACATTTGAGGAGGCGGGGCAAGATGGCAGACTGGTGAGCTGTATGTTTTAGTTACTCCTCCAGGAAAGTAGGTAGAAAGCCAGGAACTGCGTGGACTGGACACCACAGAGCAATCTGACTTTGGGCATACTTCATACAACACTCATGAAAACGCGGAACTGCTGAGATCAGCGAAATCTGTAAGTTTTTGCAACCAGGGGACCCGTGCCCCTCCCTGCCAGGCTCAGTCCCGTGGGAGGCGGGGCTGTCAGCTCGAGGAAGGAGAAGGGAGAACTGCAGTGGCAGCCCTTATCGGAAACTCATTCTGCTGATCCAAACTCTAACCATAGATAGACTGAGAGCAGACACCAGAGAATCTGAGAGCAGCCAGCCCAGCAGGGAGGAGACAGGCATAGAAACAAAACAACACGAAAAACTCCAAAATAAAAGCAGAGGATTTTTGGAGTTCTGGTGAACATAGAAAGGGGAAGGGCAGAGCTCAGGCCAGAGCTCAGGCCCTGAGGCGCATATGCAAATCCCGAAGAAAAGCTGATCTCTCTGCCCTGTGGACCTTTCCTTAATGGCCCTGGTTGCTTTGTCTCTTAGCATTTCAATAACCCATTAGATCTCTGAGGAGGGCCCTTTTTTTTTTTTTTCCCAATCCTTTTTTCTTTTTCTAAAACAATTACTCTAAGAAGCCCAATACAGAAAGCTTCAAAGACTTGCAATTTGGGCACGTCAAGTCAAGAGCAGAACTAGGAGAGCTCTGAGACAGAACGCAATAATCCAGTGGCTGAGAAAATTCACTAAACACCACAACTTCCCAAGAAAAGGGGGGTGTCCGCTCACAGCCATCATCCTGGTGGACAGGAAACACTCCTGCCCATCGCCAGCCCCATAGCCCAGAACTGCCCCAGACAACCCAGTGTGACGGAAGTGCTTCAAATAACAGGCACACACCACAAAACTGGGCGTGGACATTAGCCTTCCCTGCAACCTCAGCTGATTGTCCCAGAGTTGGGAAGGTAGAGCAGTGTGAATTAACAAAGCCCCATTCAGCCATCATTTCAGCAGACTGGGAGCCTCCCTACACAGCCCAGCAGCCCAGAACTGCCCTGGGGGGATGGCACTCATCTGTGACATAGCACAGTCATCCCTCAACAGAGGACCCGGGGTGCACAGCCTGGAAGAGGGGCCCACTTGCAAGTCTCAAGAGCCATACGCCAATACCAAGGACTTGTGGGTCAGTGGGAGAGACAAACTGTGGCAGGACTGAACTGAAGGATTAGACTATTGCAGCAGCTTTAAAACTCTAGGATCACAAGGGAGATTTGATTGTTAGCGCCACCCCCCCTCCCTGACTGCCCAGAAACACGCCCCATATACAGAGCAGGCAACACCAACTACACACGCAAGCTTGGTACACCAATTGGACCCCGCAAGACTCACTCCCCCACTCACCAAAAAGGCTAGGCAGGGAAGAACTGGCTTGTGGAGAACAGGTGGCTCGTGGACACCACCTGCTGGTTAGTTAAAGTGTACTCCATAAAGCTGTAGATCTGATAAATTAGAGATAAGGACTTCAATTGGTCTACAAATCCTAAAAGAACCCTACCAAGTTCAGCAAATGCCACGAGGCCAAAAACAACAGAAAATTATAAAGCATATGAAAAAACCAGACGATATGGATAACCCAAGCCCAAGCACCCAAATCAGAAGACCAGAAGAGACACAGCACCTAGAGCAGCTACTCAAAGAACTAAAGATGAACAATGAGACCATAGTACGGGAGACAAAGGAAATCAAGAAGACCCTAGAAGACCATAAAGAAGACATTGAAAGACTAAATAAAAAAATGGATGACCTTATGGAAATTAAAGAAACTGCTGACCAAATTAAAAAGAATCTGGACACTCATAGTACAAGACTAGAGGAAGTTGAACAACGAATCAGTGACCTCAAAGATGACAGAATGGAAAATGAAAGCATAAAAGAAAGAATGGGGAAAAAATTGAAAAAATCGAAATGGACCTCAGGGATATGATAGATAATATGAAACGTCCAAATATAAGACTCATTGGTGTCCCAGAAGGGGAAGAAAAGGGTAAAGGTCTAGGAAGAGTATTCAAAGAAATTGTTGGGGAAAACTTCCCAAATCTTCTAAACAACATAAATACACAAATCATAAATGCTCAGCGAACCCCAAATAGAATAAATCCAAATAAACCCACTCCGAGACATATACTGATCACACTGTCAAACACAGAAGAGAAGGAGCAAGTTCTGAAAGCAGCAAGAGAAAAGCAATTCACCACATACAAAGGAAACAGCATAAGAGCAAGTAGTGACCACTCAGCAGCCACCATGGAGGCAAGAAGGCAGTGGCACGATATATTTAAAATTCTGAGTGAGAAAAATTTCCAGCCAAGAATACTTTATCCAGCAAAGCTCTCCTTCAAATTTGAGGGAGAGCTTAAATTTTTCACAGACAAACAAATGCTGAGAGAATTTGCTAACAAGAGACCTGCCCTACTGGAGATACTCAAGGGAGCCCTACAGACAGAGAAACAAAGACAGGACAGAGAGACTTGGAGAAAGGTTCAGTACTAAAGAGATTCGGTATGGGTACAATAAAGGATATTAATAGACAGAGGGGAAAAATATGACAAACATAAACCAAAGGATAAGATGGCTGATTCAAGAAATGCCTTCACGGTTATAATGTTGAATGTAAATGGATTAAACTTCCCAATTAAAAGATATAGATTCGCAGAATGGATCAAAAAAAATGAACCATCAATATGTTGCATACAAGAGACTCATCTTAGACACAGGGACACAAAGAAACTGAAAGTGAAAGGATGGAAAAAAATATTTCATGCAAGCTACAGCCAAAAGAAAGCAGGTGTAGCAATATTAATCTCAGATAAAATAGACTTCAAATGCAGGGATGTTTTGAGAGACAAAGACGGCCACTACATACTAATAAAAGAGGCAATTCAGCAAGAAGAAATAACAATCGTAAATGTCTATGCACCCAATCAAGGTGCCACAAAATACATGAGAGAAACACTGGCAAAACTAAAGGAAGCAATTGATGTTTCCACAATAATTGTGGGAGACTTCAACACATCACTCTCTCCTACAGATAGATCAACCAGACAGAAGACCAATAAGGAAATTGAAAACCTAAACAATCTGATAAATGAATTAGATTTAACAGACATATACAGGACTTTACATCCCAAATCACCAGGATACACATACTTTTCTAGTGCTCATTGAACTTTCTCCAGAATAGATCATATGCTGGGACATAAAACAAGCCTCAATAAATTTAAAAAGATTGAAATCATTCAAAGCACATTCTCTGACCACAATGGAATACAATTAGAAGTCAATAACCATCAGAGACTTAGAAAATTCACAAATACCTGGAGGTTAAACAACACACTCCTAAACAATCAGTGGGTTAAAGAAGAAATAGCAAGAGAAATTGCTAAATATATAGAGACGAATGAAAATGAGAACACAACATACCAAAACCTATGGGATGCAGCAAAAGCAGTGCTAAGGGGGAAATTTATAGCACTAAACGCATATATTAAAAAGGAAGAAAGAGCCAAAATCAAAGAACTAATGGATCAACTGAAGAAGCTAGAAAATGAACAGCAAACCAATCCTAAACCAAGTAGAAGAAAAGAAATAACAAGGATTAAAGCAGAAATAAATGACATAGAGAACAAAAAAACAATAGAGAGGATAAATATCACCAAAAGTTGGTTCTTTGAGAAGATCAACAAGATTGACAAGCCCCTAGCTAGACTGACAAAATCAAAAAGAGAGAAGACCCATAGAAACAAAATAATGAATGAAAAAGGTGACATAACTGCAGATCCTGAAGAAATTAAAAAAATTATAAGAGGATACTATGAACAACTGTATGGCAACAAACTGGATAATGTAGAGGAAATGGACAATTTCCTGGAAACATATGAACAACCTAGACTGACCAGAGAATAAATAGATGACCTCAACCAACCCATCAAAGCAAAGAGATCCAATCAGTCATCAAAAATCTTCCCACAAATAAA
Organism: Choloepus didactylus; assembly: GCF_015220235.1. Taxonomy (NCBI): domain Eukaryota; kingdom Metazoa; phylum Chordata; class Mammalia; order Pilosa; family Megalonychidae; genus Choloepus; species Choloepus didactylus. The sequence goes on along the minus strand of NC_051309.1, from coordinate 185,123,622 downwards.
TACCCAGGGCCAGATGGCTTCACAGGGGAATTCTACCAAACTTTCCAGAAAGAACTGACACCAATCTTACTCAAACTCTTTCAAAACATTGAAGAAAATGGAACACTACCTAACTCATTTTATGAAGCTAACATCAATCTAATACCAAAACCAGGCAAAGATGCTACAAAAAGGGAAAACTACCGGCCAATCTCCCTAATGAATATAGATGCAAAAATCCTCAACAAAATACTTGCAAATCGAATCCAAAGACACATTAAAAAATCATACACCATGACCAAGTGGGGTTTATTCCAGGCATGCAAGGATGGTTCAACATAAGAAAATCAATGTATTACAACACATTAACAAGTCAAAAGGGAAAAATCAATTGATCATCTCAATAGATGCTGAAAAAGCATTTGACAAAATCCAACATCCCTTTTTGATAAAAACACTTCAAAAGGTAGGAATTGAAGGAAACTTCCTCAACATGATAAGGAACATATATGAAAAACCCACAGCCAGCATAGTACTCAATGGTGAGAGACTGAAAGCCTTCTCTCTAAGATCAGGAACAAGACAAGGATGCCCGCTGTCACCACTGTTATTCAACATTGTGCTGGAAGTGCTAGCCAGGGCAATCCGGCAAGACAAAGAAATAAAAGGCATCCAAATTGGAAAAGAAGAAGTAAAACTGTCATTGTTTGCAGATGATATGATCTTATATCTAGAAAACCCTGAGAAATCGACGATACAGCTACTAGAGCTAATAAACAACTTTAGCAAAGTAGCGGGATACAAGGTTAATGCACATAAGTCAGTAATGTTTCTATATGCTAGAAATGAACAAACTGAAGAGACACTCAAGAAAAAGATACCATTTTCAATAGCAACTAAAAAAAATCAAGTACCTAGGAATAAACTTAACCAAAGATGTAAAAGACCTATACAAAGAAAACTACATAACTCTACTAAAAGAAATAGAAGGGGACCTTAAAAGATGGAAAAATATTCCATGTTCATGGATAGGAAGACTAAATGTCAAGATGTCAATTCTACCCAAACTCATCTACAGATTCAATGCAATCCCAATCAAAATTCCAACAACCTACTTTGCAGACTTGGAAAAGCTAGTTATCAAATTTATGTGGAAAGGGAAGATGCCTCGAATTGCTAAAGACACTCTAAAAAAGAAAAACGAAGTGGGAGGACTTACACTCCCTGACTTTGAAGCTTATTATAAAGCCACAGTTGCCAAAACAGCATGGTACTGGCACAAAGATAGACATATAGATCAATGGAATCGAACTGAGAATTCAGAGGTAGACCCTCAGATCTATGGCCGACTGATCTTTGATAAGGCCCCCAAAGTCACTGAAATGAGTCATAATGGTCTTTTCAACAAATGGGGCTGGGAGAGTTGGATATCCATATCCAAAAGAATGAAAGAGGACCCCTACCTCACCCCCTACACAAAAATTAACTCAAAATGGACCAAAGATCTCAATATAAAAGAAAGTACCATAAAACTCCTAGAAGATAATGTAGGAAAACATCTTCAAGACCTTGTATTAGGCGGCCACTTCCAAGACTTTACACCCAAAGCACAAGCAACAAAAGAGAAAATAGATAAATGGGAACTCCTCAAGCTTCGAAGTTTCTGCACCTCAAAGGAATTTCTCAAAAAGGTAAAGAGGCAGCCAACTCAATGGGAAAAAATTTTTGGAAACCATGTATCTGACAAAAGACTGATATCTTGCATATATAAAGAAATCCTACAACTCAATGACAATAGTACAGTCGGCCCAATTATAAAATGGGCAAAAGATATGAAAAGACAGTTCTCTGAAGAGGAAATACAAATGGCCAAGAAACACATGAAAAAATGTTCAGCTTCACTAGCTATTAGAGAGATGCAAATTAAGACCACAATGAGATACCATCTAACACCGGTTAGAATGGCTGCCATTAAACAAACAGGAAACTACAAATGCTGGAGGGGATGTGGAGAAATTGGGACTCTTATTCATTGTTGGTGGGACTGTATAATGGTTCAGCCACTCTGGAAGTCAGTCTGGCAGTTCCTTAGAAAACTAGATATAGAGTTACCATTCGATCCAGCGATTGCACTTCTCGGTATATACCCGGAAGGTCGGAAAGCAGTGACACAAACAGATATCTGCACGCCAATGTTCATAGCAGCATTATTCACAATTGCCAAGAGACGGAAACAACCCAAATGTCCTTCAACAGATGAGTGGATAAATAAAATGTGGTATATACACACGATGGAATACTACGCGGCAGTAAGAAGGAACGATCTCGTGAAACATATGACAACATGGATGAACCTTGAAGACATAATGCTGAGCGAAATAAGCCAGGCACAAAAAGAGAAATATTATATGCTACCACTAATGTGAACTTTGAAAAATGTAAAACAAATGGTTTATAATGTAGAATGTAGGGGAACTAGCAATAGAGAGCAATTAAGGAAGGGGGAACAATAATCCAAGGAGAACAGATAAGCTATTTAACGTTCTGGGGATGCCCAGGAATGACTGTGGTGTGTTAATTTCTGATGGATATAGTAGGAGCAAGTTCACAGAAATGTTGCTATATTAGGTAACTTTCTTGGGGTAAAGTAGGAACATGTTGGAAGTTAAGCAGTTATCTTAGGTTAGTTGTCTTTTTCTTACTCCCTTGTTATGGTCTCTTTGAAATGTTCTTTTAGTGTATGTTTGCTTTCTTTTTAACTTTTTTTTCATACAGTTGATTTAAAAAAGAAGGGAAAGTTAAAAAAAAAAAAAAAAGAAAAAGAAGGAAAAAAAAAAGATGTAGTGCCCGTTGAGGAGCCTGTGGAGAATGCAGGGGTATTCGACTACCCCACCTCCCTGGTTGCTAACATGACCACAGACATAGGGGACTGGTGGTTTGATGGGTTGAGCCCTCTACCACAGGTTTTACCCTTGGGAAGACGGTTGCTGCAAAGGAGAGGCTAGGCCTCCCTATGGTTGTGCCTAAGAGCCTCCTCCCGAATGCCTCTTTGTTGCTCAGATGTGGCCCTGTCTCTCTAGCTAAGCCAACCTGAAAGGTGAAATCACTGCCCTCCCCACTACGTGGGATCAGACACCCAGGGGAGTGAATCTCCCTGGAAACGTGGAATATGACTCCTGGGGAGGAATGTAGACCTGGCATCGTGGGACGGAGAACATCTTCTTGACCAAAAGGGGGATGTGAAAGGAAATGAAATAAGCTTCAGTGGCAGAGAGAATCCAAAAGGAGCTGAGAGGTCACTCTGGTGGGCACTCTTATGCACACTTTAGACAACCCTTTTTAGGTTCTAAAGAATTGGGGTAGCTGGTGGTGGATACCTGAAACTATCAAACTACAACCCAGAACCCATGAATCTTGAAGACAGTTGTATAAAAATGTAGCTTATGAGGGGTGACAATGGGATTGGGAAAGCCATAAGGACCACACTCCACTTTGTCTAGTTTATGGATGGATGAGTAGAAAAATAGGGGAAGGAAACAAACAGACAAAGGTACCCAGTGTTCTTTTTTACTTCAATTGCTCTTTTTCACTCTAATTATTATTCTTGTTATTCTTGTGTGTGTGCTAATGAAGGTGTCAGGGATTGATTTGGGTGATGAATGTACCACTATGTAATGTTACTGTAAACAATCGAAAGTACGATTTGTTTTGTATGACTGTGTGGTATGTGAATATATCTCAATAAAATGAAGATTTAAAAAAAAAAATACCTTTGAAGGGGAGCTGTGTGGAGGTGATAAGCTGATTTTCCCAGTAGAACAGTAATCAGCTGAGAGCTTGAAGCTAGGTTGAAAACATGCAGAATAATTGAAATTACGTCTTCAGAACAATTTTGTGAGTTCTTATCTCTCTCTTTCTCTCCCTCTCTCCCTCCCACCCCCCTCCACTTCCTTCTCCCTCTCTCTCTCTCTACACACACACACACACACACACACACGTATATATAGTTTTATTTCTCTGGAGAACCATAATAGAGTATGCAAATTATATCTCAAAACTGTTTTTAAAAAGGCAGTAGACTAATTACAAATAAGGAAACCAACAAAAGACAATAACTGGTCCAAAAAAACGATAGAAATTTGAGGAGAAAATAATGCTAACTTTTTTATAGCTTTTTAAAATTAATTTTTGCAGAAAACCATTAAAATAATGCATTCCTAAAACAGGAACTAAATAATTAGAGTATGATAGTGATCTCTTGACCCAAATAAAAATAATAATAAATTAATTTATGAAGTTTTAGAAATTTCCCAGAAAAAAATGAGGGAAAAAAGTGAATCAATATGACAGAAAATAAGAATGTATGATTTATAGGACCCACCACAGCCCCAAAAGTTACAAACATACTGTGTGCAAAGAAACAGTTGAAAGAAACCAAAACCCAAAACTAAGAAAAATTGCATTGCAAAAACTTTCAGCTTACACTATAACACCTGTTTTTCATCGTAATCTGCCATCACATCTTCCTATAATGCATCAAATAACAATCTGGATAAAAGAGATGTTGCAGACATTTGGGATAAATTTGTTTATTAAGAGGGGAGAAACTTCAGAGAAAAGCTCAAGCTTCTATTCAGACATTAATATACCTGTGAATCTATAAAAATGAAAATAAAAAAGAACACCCAAAACATCCCATATCCCTTATCCCCCACCCCATTATTTATTTATTTATTTATCTATTGTCTTTATTTTCTTATACATCTGTCCGTACACTGGACAAAGGGAGTGTCAGTCACAAGGTTTTCATAATTATACAGTCACAGTGTAAAAGCTGTATAGTTATACAGTCATCTTCAAGAATCAAGACTACTGGATTGCCATTCAACTGTTTCAGGTATTTCCTTCAGCTATTCCAATACACTAAAAACAAAAAAGGGATATCTGTATAATGCATAAGAATAACCTCCAGATTGACCTCTCAACTCTATTTGAAATCTCTCAGCCACTGAAACTTTATTTTGTTCCATTTCTCTTCCCTCTTTTGGTCCAGAAGGCTTTCTCAATCCCACAATGCCAGGGCCACGTTTATCTCCTGGAGTTCTGGCTCACATTTCAGGAGATATACACCCCTGTGAGTCGTATCCCACATGGAGGGGAGGGGGGAATGAGTTTACCTGCAGAGTTGGCTTATAGAGAGAGGCTGCATCTGAGCAACAAAAGAGGTTCTCTGGGGGTGACTCTTAGGCATAATTATAAGTAGACCTAGCTTCTCCTTTACAGGATTAAGTTTCATAAGGGCAAGCCCCAAGAATAATAGCTTGGCCTATTAAATTTGGAGTTCCCAATGCTTGCAAGAATGTAAGGAATTCCCCAGGTGGGGGAAGTTTACTATTTTGACATTTTTCCCCAGTCCCTCAAGGGGGCTTTGCAAATACTTTTTTATTCTCTGCCCAAATACCTCTGGGGCATCACACTAACCTGCACAAACCAACAAGATCTCACTTCCTATTCAAGTTTTCATGTAATTATGGTGTTTGAATAAACTGACCATACAAGTTAAATTAGATGGTATGCTACAGAAAATATAAATTTTGCACCAAATAAACATTTCTCTTTGGTCTCACCCAGAAGTTGAAGTTTTAAAACACTTTAAAACACAGCCAATATTGTCCTTCACCCTTTAGTCTGATTTACATTAGTCATAACTAGGTCAGCCTTATTTGTATCTCTAATTGAAGTCTGATTTCCTTTTCAGCTTTTTAAACAGTTGCTTTTTGGTGCAATGCTGACTTTCATAGCTGCAGAACTCTAGCTCTGAATCTCAGGTATCATACAGATATCTAAAGATCCAGAGAACGAGCAGGTTATATGCAAAGAGCTCAGCATCTCAGAATTTAGAAATAACCATTACAACTCAGGAATAGATGTGACTGCTGGAAGAGCTTACAATCTAGGAACCTTTACCATAAGCCTTCCCCTGATAAGCTGTGCTCTTGAATTAAATTCTCAGAATTTGTACATTTTTAGTCCATATTAGTGAGGCATTATAATATTTGTCTTTACATTTCTGGCTTATTTCACTCAACATACTATCCTCAAGGTTTATTCACCTAGTTGCATGCCTCCCAACTTCATTCCTTCTTGCAGCCACTCAATATTTCATTGTATGTATACTCCACAGTTTGTCCTTAGGTTCATCAGTCAATGTACCCACAGGCCACCTCCATCCTTGCAAATCATGGATACTGCTGCCATAAACATCAGCATGCAAATGTCCATTCATGTCCCTGCTTTCAGCTCTTCCTAGTATATACCTAATAACGGGGTTGCAGGATCATATGGCAACTCTATACTTAGCCTCCTGTGGAACCACCACACTGCCCTACAGATGGGCTGCACCATTCTACTTCCCCACCAACAATGAATAGGTATGTCCTTCTCTCCTCATCTTCTCCAGCACTTGTATCTTTCTGTTCATTTTTTTAACTGTTTTATTCATACACCAATACAATCCATCCTAAGCAAACAATCAATGGTTCCTGGTGTAATCACATAGTTATGCATTCACCACCACATTTCCATTTCTTCCTAAAATAAAGAACAGGAAAAAAAATGAGGAATAAAGACTAAAAATTTTTAAAAAAATAAAATAAAGAGGAGAAACAACCACACTAAGAATCCCATACTCCTCTCTTATATCCCCCTCTTATTAACATTTAGCTTTTGTATATTGCCTTTGTTACATTTCATGGAAGTATATCACAGTGTCACTGTTAAATGTAGACTGTAATTTGCACTGATTGCATTTTTCCATAAACCATCTCATTTTCAACAGCTTGCAATGTTGACGTTCATTTTTTCTCCCTCATGTAAAAAATTCTTACATTTGAACATTTAAACACCATGATTGTCCACTCTAGGTTTCATTATGTTATACAATCCCTGTCCTTATCTTCTATTTTTCTTTCTGGTGTCATTCATGCCCCTAGCCTTCCATTGATTAAGCTTTGATATATCTTTTGTATTGTATTATTTCACTTCTAATGTTTGTTTTCCTAATACATGTCTCCTGTTTTTTTCTTTAACAAAAAAAATGTAATGATAAAATAAATTAATTACATTAGGTTTAAAGGTGATCACATATCAAGAATTTCTAATATAACAACTCATAGTAACCTTGCTGCTGTTAGTACTCTAAATGGTTCCTTTATGTTAAGCAGGTAGGAGCCAGAGTTTATGGCTTAGTTTACATTCCAAATAGATGTTATCTCAGCATTGAAAACTTGACCAAAAATAATGCCAGAGTTGACAGTTATTGAACAACTTCTCTCCCTATTGGGTCAGTCTTGGGTGGCCGGGAGACTCTAGGACTATGAATCTAGTTATTAGGGGAGGTGGGGGTATCTCACAGGTCGAGTTTGGATGGGATGTGAGATAATACAGGGGAAGACGTGAAAGTAGTTCATGCAGGGTAGTGGAATCTAGGAGACATCAGGACTATGAATCCAGTGGGGCGGTGGAGATTCTTAGAGATACAGTCTAAAAGAATAACCCAAGCAGGAAAGAAAGAATGGTTGTGGGTTTCCAGTTAGAGTCTTAATGTTCTGGACCCTGCAAGAATGTAAAAGCATGAACCAAGGCATGAAGACACAGGGAAATTGCCATTAGATCCTAGACAAAACTTATGGGCACCTGATAAAAGGACCAAGGCAAAAGGACCATACTTCTGCTCTGAGGCAAAGACTCTTTATTCCCAACCCAGGGCAACTTGAAGGCCAAACCCTGGGCAGAATAAATCCATAGGTAGGGACTGGGAGGTCAACTCAAATAGTCAAAGAGCAGGCAGCAACTGAAGCAAGAAAGTTATGTCAGGCTATATTTCTCATATGATTAGATAAGGCATTCATTCTACATGAAAATCAGAATAAATTTTTATATTCAACAAACTCACATGTGTTTTACTGGAGGTTAAAATAGCCTATACATTTTAACAGATCAGGAAGACAAATAACTTGAGATGGATATCAAAGACAGAGAGGCCAATCCAAACATTCCTTCTTCTGGTAGTTTTGAAGATTAAATGGATATGCTGAGCTATAAGACTCCTGGGATAAAGCTCCTCAGTACTTTTACCAAGAAATTTGCTTCACCTCTCTCAGCCAAACTTGAACAGCTCCAAAGAAGGTGTCCCTATTAATTTTTTATCAAAGGCTGAAAACAAAAATTTAGCCTAAGTTAAGGCAATGACAAACAGATCTCACTATATTAATTTTTTTAAAAAAATCAATCTTCCATGGATATATGGACCCTGGCCAAAAAAAAAAAAAAAAAATCAATCTTTACCCAGAAAAATGATGGAATCTCTCATTAGTTTTTGATTTATTGGAACTTCTATGTAATGAATCCACCTAGGCAAATAAGTTCAAACAACACAATTTTTATTATCCTATGTTCAATAGATTTATTTGCCAATGTTATTCTCATGCTATTTGCTAACAAATTCTTCCTAAGACTTAGTCTATGTGTGGGAATCAAGCAGAAGTATCAACTGCAGCTTCCTTCATAAGTACAGAAATGATCACACATAGAAGAGACAACTAACCTTATTTCCTATCTGCTGTGCCCATTAGATTTGAGGCATCCAAAGGTATTGGTTAACCTGGCTGCACACTGGCATCACCAAATGCCAATTAAATAATAACCACTTATTTAATCCAAAACCAATTAAATAATTTCAAGGGCATTTTTCTAAAGTGTCCCAGGTGATCCTCGTATGCAGCCAGGTTTGAAACAACTAGGTTAAGGGCCCATCTTTAGAATTCAGATAGCTTGGATTCAGATCCTGTTTTGTGACCTTAAGCAATTCCCTTAACCTCTCTGAGTCTGTTTCCTCACCTCTAAATAATATACACCTCTATGGGTTGATGTATGAGTCAAACAAAATCATCTATTTGGTTCTAGAGACTGGCATGCTGTACACTGAATAAACTGACCACCGGATCTTGTTTTTAGGTGGATTCTAAACACCCATATTAACTATAGTATTATTAATCAATTTTTGGATGATATTCAGCAGTAGTATATACTGGTACCTTTTATGAAAGCAACATTGACATACATCTCCCTAAATAAAGTCACGTTCTCATGTCAATTTACCTTTCTGGTGGGAATAAATGTATATGCTAAAGAAGTGGGCAAGGTGTCTGAAGAAAAGACAGGCATATTAAAATAAATGCATTTGCACATATCAGAATCTTAGTACGTAACAGACTAAAGAAAAGAAAAATCAATTTTAAGGACCTAAAGAAGAAATCAATGCCTGCCTCCAAGGAAAAGAATATTCATCACACCAGATAATATTTTAATGAATATTTATTATCATCCATGTAGTTTATAATGGAGATACTTTCACACATCTTAGAATCCACCTTGATTATTGATGCTCTTTTTAGGTAGTTTTGACAAAATCATTAATAAATAAGGTAAGAAGAATTCTTAGACTTTAACTGACATATCAGAAAGCAAACATTTACACAGAGATAAGAGACAGCAGATTCTCTTGTACAGTGATGAAGACTCAAGAGTATTTTTCAGAGAGAATGTTACTATGCCCCACAGGGCTGGAATGGAAAATTGGGCTATGGACACACTGATGTTCAAATCCCTTAAGAAGACTCTGCAATTCATGTAATAAATGTCGACAGAACAGAGCAAAGAAACATCCTCTCTGAAGTCTGAGTTTAGACGAAAGCCAACTATCTTTTTATTAAATGTCTTTTGTGTCCCTGGCAGATAATATCCATCATTTGTAGACAGGGCTTTACTTCTTGTGCAGCAATTTCAGTTGCACTGTCTCTCTTATTCTCAAAACAAAACTGTCAGGAAGAGAAAGGTGTTATTCCATTTGTCCAACCAAAAGATGTGACATGGAAAGATTTAAGCTAATAATGTTTAAACTTGGAATTCTCACAGTTAAGCACTTTTTGCCACTGCAGGAAGAAACACAAAATGGTCTCTGCGATTGAAGAGCTAATAATCTAGTAATAAGTTCCAGATCTATGTTCAAGACGATTCACCAACCACCAATGTAACTTCACTGAAAACTTGAAGGTGCCTACATTCCTGTGAAATAGAAATTACTGCCTGTGAACTGTTACAGTCCCTCCGTATTTCAGAGGTGCACATTATCATGAAAAGACTTTGAAAAGTACAAACCAAAGCCTTAACAGTAACTCCCTACCAGCTCAATGCTGGGTAATAAAGCCTACTTCAAAAAAATTTTTACATGTTTATGCCTATTGTACCTCTACAAAGCTTATGGCTCTGGTGATTTCTGAGCCAAAAAAATAAAATAAAATAAATTATACTAAATGTGTATTTGTTACTTATCATTATAAAAGCCCTCTTAGCTTATGTGATCAAAGTTTAATAGCTACTAAGTTAATTGAAGAAGTTAATTAAAAAGAGGAATAAAAAACACACATTTTAATTATTTTATATTTTCTTCAAACATACATTTGCCAATCTTTTGATATAGGACATAAGCTTTTCTTTAAGCATGAATCTGTTAGTGGAAGTCCCCAAACATCTTTCTTACACTAAACCGTGAGGCCCAGTATGCATTTTATTGAAATAAAGTGAAAACCTAAAGATTCCTACAGTTAGCAATTTCATTGCAAAAACTCTTGGAAATTTAAGATTTTGTCCAATCTTTTGTAGTGATCTGACCCATACATGATTGAACAAGATTATTTTTTATTTATCTTTATCATCTTTCCAAAGCATTGAATTTCATCTTCATGGAAACAATACCCTCTTTTTAGCCACACCCAATGCCATTAGTTTCTACAGCATTTACTTTTAACATATAATTACAAAAATATATGTGACTGTAGTAAATAGGTTTGGTCACCAGCAACTGATTCTTTGCAAGCAGATAACTGGTCTTTTTAGAAGCATTTAGGCTTGGTGAAGTATAACCTACTAGCTGTGAACCTTCAATGTGTTCTGGGCATCAATTAGTATATTTTCCCTAGGAAATGGAGAGCTTAGATGCATTCAATGAGTCAAACAATGGTGAATTTAAAGAAGGTCTACATTATAATTTTATGGATGTTTTAATGTTAATTAAATGATCATTTGTCTCCCTTACTTGATTACAAACCATGTGTACTTAGCTCCCTAAGAAACTAACTCTCAGTTATAATATACTTCACAAGCCAAAGCAAAATATCTAGAGAAATTTTAGCAAAATGTATTTAAAAAGCAAAATGATCAGTAAAATCATTCAGGAGGTGGTTTTACATGACTGCATAGCTGCAGGTTCCTATTTAAAAAATCATTTTACAACTCTGTTTTTAAACTACAATGATGTGATAAAGTTTAAGCTTTAAGCTTTATGTTATAGTAAGTTGGGACAGTAACTGAAAGCAGATTGAATCAGATATAGGTTTCTAAATGATCTGGAAAGCTTTTAGGACCATTGCTAAGGAAACCAGCAGAACAGTTTTTAATAAGTAAGTCATATCTTTATTTTTAAATTAGCAATAACACACTAAGGTAAAAAAAATATTGGAATGCAACTGCAGGAGAGTTGGTAGATTGTGGTGATAATCACAAAAGGATTCACACAGAAGAACAATCTATGCAACTGTTCTATTAGAACAGTTAGAGAGAGTATATTGATACTCTTCCTATTGTATCAAAGAGAAAAGAGGATGAAAACAGTTCTCAGGGATATAGCAGAGTCCTTCCCATAGCTGATCAGGAATGGGAAAACACTCAAGGCCCTGGCTCGGACAGCTAATATTCCAGCAGAGTGAGTAGGTCATTTGTGGCAGTGAATGGAAAGCAGCTGCTGGCTAAGGGTTCTAGAAGATAAGACCTAAAATCAAGCTAGCTTCAGAATGAGTTTGCTTTATTCAAGCCTAGATAGAAGTAACCTGAAACAAATCAGAGAGAGGAAGGCAAGATTAAATGTTTTCTCACTAATTTTCAAACAGTGTTCAGATTTCTTTAAATCTTGCATCTTATTGTGTATCGAAATTTTAGCAGTTTATGCTTATAGCAATTAATGCTTGAGTATTTGAGTTAAGAGTCCTGTTTCCAATGCAAAAGTCTGCGTAGAAATGTGGGCTCCTTTTTGTTTCAGAGTTGAGGTTGGGATCCTGCCTCTTTAATGTGCCTTAACTAAGTAATGACCAATTTCCACTCTGAATGTTATCCTAATTCCAAACAAAATTATGGAAATGAGCAGCTTCTAGAGCTGCAAGCTTGCAAGTCAAGAAAAAAACATGAGGGAAACTTCATGCAGATATTGTAATTACTCATTAAAATTTTTACTTTCTTAATCCACATATCTGAAATTATCTGAATAGTTATATTATGTCAATAACAACCATATCACAGAGATTAAATGAGGCTATTAAAAGAAAGACAAGTGGAGCTTGTAATTAAATAACTAATAATAAAATATTTAAGACATTTTCAGCAACTTTAACATGGCATACAGTCAACACCTCTATTAATAGAAGTCATTTTTAAAAACAAGCTGTTCCAAAGGCATAGAAAAGCATCTGAGAAAAAAGGTTAAGCGTGAAAATAATGTTGATTTCTTACCAGAGGAACATTAACCCTACTTGGAAATATAAAGAAGTAGCATAACAAGATGCACAGACACCTCCGATATGAAGAAGCACATTTCGTCCTAAAGCAGCTCTTCAGAAACATTTTCCAGTTTTATTAAAGAAAATAATTTCCCCATATAGAGTATACCCTTTGATCCCCATTTTACTTGTCGGATCCAAATGGAATACAGAAAATTCTTCTTTAATACATTGCTCAATGAGTATCACACACATTTCACATTCAGCTCCCTACCCACCCCACCCCATCCCCCCGACACACACAAGCACACACACACATTTTATCAAATTAAACATCTCCAGTGCCTAGTAAAGTTCTTCTATGGTATAGCACCATCTTCCTAGTCACACTCTTTAAATGTCCTCAACTTGCACATGTTCCTCTTGTAGAATTTAAGGCTAAAAGCAATCAGGAAAGTATAGCCTGAAACACATTTTTAATAATTTAGTCAAAGTTGCACTAGCATCTATGAAAACCATGCCAGACAGATGTTTCATATTAAATGTACTGTCAAATGAACTCTCAATTCCTTTTTTGCATATTCTATGCCATATTTGTCCCCACCCTCAAAGGATTTGAGACCACAAGTATAGGACTGACTTTTATCCTCAATAAAAGTAATCATATCCAATCTAATGTCGTATTTTAGTCTGATGATCTTTTTTTTTTTTTTTTTTTTTTTTTTTAAAAAAAAAATGAGATTTATTCCAAACAATCAAGATTGGTTTAAAATTTGAAAAAAAAAAATTTAGTGCACTTTTAATAGAAAACAGGGGGGAAACAATGACCATCTCAAGATTTCTGAAAGAGCATTTGAAAAAATATAGCAACCATTCATGATAAAAAATAATTCTTCGCAAATCAGAAAATGGTCTGAATCAGTAATCTAAGATTCTACCTTAAGATACTAGAAAAAGAAAAGCAAGTTAAACCTAATACAGCATATTATCCTGGTTAAGAAAACAATACAATGTTGAATAGGAGTGTGAAAGCAGACATCCATGCCTAGCTTCCCATCTTAAGGTAAAACTTTCAGCCCTTCACCATGAAATAAGATGTTAGTTATAGGTATTTTGTAGATGTCATTTATCAGGTTAAGGAAGTTCCCGCTATTTCTAGCCTCACCAAACCTGTGTAAATCCAACTTGGTCATGGAACATTTTTTTTTTTTTTTTTTTTTGGCTTAAACAATGGGAATTTATTAGCTCAGGTTTTTTTGTTTGTTTTTTTTTAATTCAGTTTTATTGAGATACATTCACATACCCTACAGTCATCCATGGTGTATGGTCAGTTGTTCACAGTACCATGACATAGTTGTGCATTCATCACCAAAATCAATTTTTGAACATTTTCATTGCTCCAAAAAAAATTAAATTAAATTAAAAAATAAAAACAAGAGTAAAAATACAAGTAAAGAAGAACACCCAAAACATCCCATCCCCTGTCCCCTCTATTATTCATTTACTTTTTTTTTTAATTTATTTTCAATAAAGTTTTTTTTTATTAAATTCAGTTTTTTTTTTTAATCTTCATTTTATTGAGATATATTCACATACCACGCAGTCATACAAAACAAATCGTACTTTCGATTGTTTACAGTACCATTACATAGTGGTACATTCATCACCCAAATCAATCCCTGACACCTTCATTAGCACACACACAAAAATAACAATAATAATAATTAGAGTGAAAAAGAGCAATTGAAGTAAAAAAGAACTCTGGGTACCTTTGTCTGTTTGTTTCCTTCCCCTATTTTTCTACTCATCCATCCATAAACTAGACAAAGTGGAGTGTGGTCCTTATGGCTTTCCCAATCCCATTGTCACCCCTCATAAGCTACATTTTTATACAACTGTCTTCGAGATTCATGGGTTCTGGGTTGTAGTTTGATAGTTTCAGGTATCCACCACCAGCTACCCCAATTCTTTAGAACCTAAAAAGGGTTGTCTAAAGTGTGCGTAAGAGTGCCCACCAGAGTGACCTCTCGGCTCCTTTTGGATTCTCTCTGCCACTGAAGCTTATTTCATTTCCTTTCACATCCCCCTTTTGGTCAAGAAGATGTTCTCCATCCCACGATGCCGGGTCTACATTCCTCCCCGGGAGTCGTATTCCACGTTGCCAGGGAGATTCACTCCCCTGGGTGTCTGATCCCACGTAGGGGTGAGGGCAGTGATTTCACCTTTCAAGTTGGCTTAGCTAGAGAGACAGGGCCACATCTGAGCAACAAAGAGGCATTCGGGAGGAGGCTCTTAGGCACAACCATAGGGAGGCCTAGCCTCTCCTTTGCAGCAACCGTCTTCCCAAGGGTAAAACCTGTGGTAGAGGGCTCAACCCATCAAACCACCAGTCCCCTATGTCTGTGGTCAGTTAGCAACCATGGAGGTGGGGTAGGCGAATACCCCTGCATTCTCCACAGGCTCCTCAAGGGGGCACTACATCTTTTTTTTTTTTTTTTTAACTTTCCCTTCTTTTTTAAATCAACTGTATGAAAAAAAAAGTTAAAAAGAAAACAAACATACAATAAAAGAACATTTCAAAGAGACCATAACAAGGGAGTAAGAAAAAGACAACTAACCTAAGATAACTGCTTAACTTCCAACATGTTCCTACTTTACCCCAAGAAAGTTACATAATATAGCAACATTTCTGTGAACTTGCTCCTACTATATCCATCAGAAATTAACAGACCATAGTCATTCCTGGGCATCCCTAGGACGTTAAATAGCTTATCTGTTCTTCTTGGATTATTGTTCCCCCTTCCTTAATTGCTCTCTATTGCTAGTTCCCCTACATTCTACATTATAAACCATTTGTTTTACATTTTTCAAAGTCCACATTAGTGGTAGCATATAATATTTCTCTTTTTGTGCCTGGCTTATTTCGCTCAGCATTATGTCTTCAAGGTTCATCCATGTTGTCATATGTTTCACGAGATCGTTCCTTCTTACTGCCGCGTAGTATTCCATCGTGTGTATATACCACATTTTATTTATCTACTCATCTGTTGAAGGACATTTGGGTTGTTTCCATCTCTTGGCAATTGTGAATAATGCTGCTATGAACATTGGCGTGCAGATATCTGTTCGTGTCATCGCTTTCCAACCTTCCGGGTATATACCGAGAAGTGCAATCGCTGGATCGAATGGTAACTCTATACCTAGTTTTCTAAGGAACTGCCAGACTGACTTCCAGAGTGGCTGAACCATTATACAGTCCCACCAACAATGAATAAGAGTTCCAATTTCTCCACATCCCCTCCAGCATTTGTAGTTTCCTGTTTGTTTAATGGCAGCCATTCTAACCGGTGTTAGATGGTATCTCATTGTGGTCTTAATTTGCATCTCTCTAATAGCTAGTGAGGCTGAACATTTTTTCATGTGTTTCTTGGCCATTTGTATTTCCTCTTCAGAGAACTGTCTTTTCATAACTTTTGCCCATTTTATAATTGGGCCGACTGTACTACTGTCATTGAGTTGTAGGATTTCTTTATATATGCAACATATCAGTCTTTTGTCAGATACATGGTTTCCAAAAATTTTTTCCCATTGAGTTGGCTGCCTCTTTACCTTTTTGAGAAATTCCTTTGAGGTGCAGAAACTTCGAAGCTTGAGGAGTTCCCATTTATCTATTTTCTCTTTTGTTGCTTGTGGTTTGGGTGTAAAGTCTTGGAAGTGGCCGCCTAATACAAGGTCTTGAAGATGTTTTCCTACATTATCTTCTAGGAGTTTTATGGTACTTTCTTTTATATTGAGATCTTTGGTCCATTTTGAGTTAATTTTTGTGTAGGGGGTGAGGTAGGGGTCCTTTTTCATTCTTTTGGATATGGATATCCAACTCTCCCAGCCCCATTTGTTGAAAAGACCATTATGACTCAGTTCAGTGACTTTGGGGGCCTTATCAAAGATCAGTCGGCCATAGATCTGAGGGTCTACCTCTGAATTCTCAGTTCGATTCCATTGATCTATATGTCTATCTTTGTGCCAGTACCATGCTGTTTTGGCAACTGTGGCTTTATAATAAGCTTCAAAGTCAGGGAGTGTAAGTCCTCCCACTTCGTTTTTCTTTTTTAGAGTGTCTTTAGCAATTCGAGGCATCTTCCCTTTCCACATAAATTTGATAACTAGCTTTTCCAAGTCTGCAAAGTAGGTTGTTGGAATTTTGATTGGGATTGCATTGAATCTGTAGATGAGTTTGGGTAGAATTGACATCTTAACGACATTTAGTCTTCCTATCCATGAACATGGAATATTTTTCCATCTTTTAAGGTCCCCTTCTATTTCTTTTAGTAGAGTTATGTAGTTTTCTTTGTATAGGTCTTTTACATCTTTGGTTAAGTTTATTCCTAGGTACTTGATTTTTTTAGTTGCTATTGAAAATGGTATCTTTTTCTTGAGTGTCTCTTCAGTTTGTTCATTTCTAGCATATAGAAACATTACTGACTTATGTGCATTAACCTTGTATCCCGCTACTTTGCTAAAGTTGTTTATTAGCTCTAGTAGCTGTATCGTCGATTTCTCAGGGTTTTCTAGATATAAGATCATATCATCTGCAAACAATGACAGTTTTACTTCTTCTTTTCCAATTTGGATGCCTTTTATTTCTTTGTCTTGCCGGATTGCCCTGGCTAGCACTTCCAGCACAATGTTGAATAACAGTGGTGACAGCGGGCATCCTTGTCTTGTTCCTGATCTTAGAGGGAAGGCTTTCAGTCTCTCACCATTGAGTACTATGCTGGCTGTGGGTTTTTCATATATGTTCCTTATCATGTTGAGGAAGTTTCCTTCAATTCCTACCTTTTGAAGTGTTTTTATCAAAAAGGGATGTTGGATTTTGTCAAATGCTTTTTCAGCATCTATTGAGATGATCAATTGATTTTTCCCTTTTGACTTGTTAATGTGTTGTAATACATTGATTGATTTTCTTATGTTGAACCATCCTTGCATGCCTGGAATAAACCCCACTTGGTCATGGTGTATGATTTTTTTAATGTGTCTTTGGATTCGATTTGCAAGTATTTTGTTGAGGATTTTTGCATCTATATTCATTAGGGAGATTGGCCGGTAGTTTTCCCTTTTTGTAGCATCTTTGCCTGGTTTTGGTATTAGATTGATGTTAGCTTCATAAAATGAGTTAGGTAGTGTTCCATTTTCTTCAATGTTTTGAAAGAGTTTGAGTAAGATTGGTGTCAGTTCTTTCTGGAAAGTTTGGTAGAATTCCCCTGTGAAGCCATCTGGCCCTGGGTATTTATTTGTGGGAAGATTTTTGATGACTGATTGGATCTCTTTGCTTTGATGGGTTGGTTGAGGTCATCTATTTCTTCTCTGGTCAGTCTAGGTTGTTCATATGTTTCCAGGAAATTGTCCATTTCCTCTACATTATCCAGTTTGTTGCCATACAGTTGTTCATAGTATCCTCTTATAATTTTTTTAATTTCTTCAGGATCTGCAGTTATGTCACCTTTTTCATTCATTATTTTGTTTCTATGGGTCTTCTCTCTTTTTGATTTTGTCAGTCTAGCTAGGGGCTTGTCAATCTTGTTGATCTTCTCAAAGAACCAACTTTTGGTGATATTTATCCTCTCTATTGTTTTTTTGTTCTCTATGTCATTTATTTCTGCTTTAATCCTTGTTATTTCTTTTCTTCTACTTGGTTTAGGATTGGTTTGCTGTTCATTTTCTAGCTTCTTCAGTTGATCCATTAGTTCTTTGATTTTGGCTCTTTCTTCCTTTTTAATATATGCGTTTAGTGCTATAAATTTCCCCCTTAGCACTGCTTTTGCTGCATCCCGTAGGTTTTGGTATGTTGTGTTCTCATTTTCATTCGTCTCTATATATTTAGCAATTTCTCTTGCTATTTCTTCTTTAACCCACTGATTGTTTAGGAGTGTGTTGTTTAACCTCCAGGTATTTGTGAATTTTCTAAGTCTCTGATGGTTATTGACTTCTAATTGTATTCCATTGTGGTCAGAGAATGTGCTTTGAATGATTTCAATCTTTTTAAATTTATTGAGGCTTGTTTTATGTCCCAGCATATGATCTATTCTGGAGAAAGTTCAATGAGCACTAGAAAAGTATGTGTATCCTGGTGATTTGGGATGTAAAGTCCTGTATATGTCTGTTAAATCTAATTCATTTATCAGATTGTTTAGGTTTTCAATTTCCTTATTGGTCTTCTGTCTGGTTGATCTATCTGTAGGAGAGAGTGATGTGTTGAAGTCTCCCACAATTATTGTGGAAACATCAATTGCTTCCTTTAGTTTTGCCAGTGTTTCTCTCATGTGTTTTGTGGCACCTTGATTGGGTGCATAGACATTTACGATTGTTATTTCTTCTTGCTGAATTGCCCCTTTTATTAGTATGTAGTGGCCGTCTTTGTCTCTCAAAACATCCCTGCATTTGAAGTCTATTTTATCTGAGATTAATATTGCTACACCTGCTTTCTTTTGGCTGTAGCTTGCATGAAATATTTTTTTCCATCCTTTCACTTTCAGTTTCTTTGTGTCCCTATGTCTAAGATGAGTCTCTTGTATGCAACATATTGATGGTTCATTTTTTTTGATCCATTCTGCGAATCTATATCTTTTAATTGGGAAGTTTAATCCATTTACATTCAACATTATAACCGTGAAGGCATTTCTTGAATCAGCCATCTTATCCTTTGGTTTATGTTTGTCATATTTTTCCCCTCTGTCTATTAATATCCTTTATTGTACCCATACCGAATCTCTTTAGTACTGAACCTTTCTCCAAGTCTCTCTGTCCTTTCTTTGTTTCTCTGTCTGTAGGGTTCCCTTGAGTATCTCCAGTAGGGCAGGTCTCTTGTTAGCAAATTCTCTCAGCATTTGTTTGTCTGTGAAATATTTAAACTCTCCCTCAAATTTGAAGGAGAGCTTTGCTGGATAAAGTATTCTTGGCTGGAAATTTTTGTCACTCAGAATTTTAAATATATCGTGCCACTGCCTTCTCACCTCCATGGTGGCTGCTGAGTAGTCACTACTTACTCTTATGCTGTTTCCTTTGTATGTGGTGAATTGCTTTTCTCTTGCTGCTTTCAGAACTTGCTCCTTCTCTTCTGTGTTTGACAGTGTGATCAGTATATGTCTCAGAGTGGGTTTATTTGGATTTATTCTATTTGGGGTTCGCTGAGCATTTATGATTTGTGTATTTATGTTGTTTAGAAGATTTGGGAAGTTTTCCCCAACAATTTCTTTGAATACTCTTCCTAGACCTTTACCCTTTTCTTCCCCTTCTGGGACACCAATGAGTCTTATATTTGGACGTTTCATATTATCTATCATATCCCTGAGGTCCATTTCGATTTTTTCAATTTTTTCCCCATTCTTTCTTTTATGCTTTCATTTTCCATTCTGTCATCTTCGAGGTCACTGATTCGTTGTTCAACTTCCTCTAGTCTTGTACTATGAGTGTCCAGAATCTTTTTAATTTGGTCAACAGTTTCTTTAATTTCCATAAGATCATCCATTTTTTTATTTAGTCTTGCAATGTCTTCTTTTTGCTCTTCTAGGGTCTTCTTGATTTCCTTTGTCTCCCGTACTATGGTCTCATTGTTCATCTTTAGTTCTTTGAGTAGCTGCTCTAGGTGCTGTGTCTCTTCTGCTCTTTTGATTTGGGTGCTTGGGCTTGGGTTATCCATATCGTCTGGTTTTTTCATATGCTTTTTAATTTTCTGTTGTTTTTGGCCTCGTGGCATTTGCTGAACTTGGTAGGGTTCTTTTAGGATTTGTAGACCAATTGAAGTCCTTATCTCTAATTTATCAGATCTACAGCTTCGTGGAGTACACTTTCTCTAACTAACCAGCAGGCGGCGTCCACGAGCTACCTGTTCTCCACAAGCCAGTTCTCCCCTGCTTAGCCTTTTTGGTGAGTGGGGGAGTGAGTCTTGTGGGGTCCAATTGGTGTACCAAGCTAGCGTGTGTAGTTGGTGTTGCCTGCCCTGTATATGGGGCGTGTTTCTGGGCAGTCAGGGGGGGGGGTGGCTCTAACAATCATATCTCCCTGGTGATCCTAGAGTTTTAAGGCTGCTGCAATAGTCTAATCCTTCAGTTCAGTCCTGCCACAGTTTGTCTCTGCCACTGACCCACAATTCCTTGGTATTGGCATATGGCTCCTGAGACTTGCAAGTGGGCCCCTCTTCCAGGCCGTGCACCCTTGGTCCTCTGTTGAGGGATGACTGTGCTATGTCACAGGTGAGTGCCGTCCCCCCAGGGCAGTTCTGGGCTGCTGGGCTGTGTAGGGAGGCTCCCAGTCTGCTGAAATGATGGCTGAATGGGGCTTTGTTAATTCACACTGCTCTACCTTCCCAACTCTGGGACAATCAGCTGAGGTTGCAGGGAAGGCTAATGTCCACGCCCAGTTTTGTGGTGTGTGCCTGTTATCTGAAGCACTTCCGTCACACTGGGTTGTCTGGGGCAGTTCTGGGCTATGGGGCTGGCGATGGGCAGGAGTGTTTCCTGTCCACCAGGATGATGGCTGTGAGCGGACACCCCCCTTTTCTTGGGAAGTTGTGGTGTTTAGTGAATTTTCTCAGCCACTGGATTATTGCGTTTTGTCTCAGAGCTCTCCTAGTTCTGCTCTTGACTTGACCTGCCCAAATTGCAGGTCTTTGAAGCTTTCTGTATTGGGCTTCTTAGAGTAATTGTTTTAGAAAAAGAAAAAAGGATTAAAAAAAAAAAAAAGGGCCCTCCTCAGAGATCTAATGGGTTATTGAAATGCTAAGAGACAAAGCAACCAGGGCCATTAAGGAAAGGTCCACAGGGCAGAGAGATCAGCTTTTCTTCAGGATTTGCATATGAGCCTCAGGGCCCGAGCTCGGGCCTGAGCTCTGCCCTTCCCCCTTTCACGCTCACCAGAACTCCAAAAATCCTCCGCTTTTATTTTGGAGTTTTCGTGTTGTTTTTTTTTGTATGCCTGTCTCCTCTCTGCTGGGATGGCTGCTCTCAGATTCTCTGGTGTCTGGTCTCCATCTATCTATGGTTGGAGTTTGGATCAGCAGAATGAGTTTCCGATAAGGGCTGCCACTGCAGTTCTCCCTTCTCCTTCCCGGAGCTGACAGCCCCTCCTCCCACGGGACTGAGCCTGGCAGGGAGGGGCGCGGGTCCCCTGGCTGCAAAAACTTACAGATTTCGCTGATCTCAGCAGTTCCACATTTTCATGAGTGTTGTATGAAGTATGCCCAAAGTCAGATTGCTCTGTGGTGTCCAGTCCACGCAGTTCCTGGCTTTCTACCTCCTTTCCTGGAGGAGTAACTAAAACATACAGCTCACCAGTCTGCCATCTTGCCCCGCCCCTCCTGATGATCTTTTAAATGGATCATCGTTCCACTGTGAACAATAGACTCACTTTCCTTCCAGACTTCCCATCATATAAAAAAAAAATTAGTGGTTGCTTCATATGCTTTAAATTCATTAATAAAACATACATAGTAGAGGAACAAGGATACAGCTACACCTTGCCCCAATAAACTATTTTATTCTTGATGACAACAGTTCATTAATAGGCATTCTATGGATTCTTACATTTGATTATTAATCTATCAAGAAATGCTGGCATCCAGATAATATCTCTATAACTAATCCACAAAGATAAGAGAGAACTTGCAAAATGTCCTGTTGAAGGCAGGATACTAAGTGTACATATTTTGTTCTGATCTATTAGTATAGTTGTCATGTCAAAGAAGATAATGAGGTAAGTGCATCAATTGGTATTCATGAACCCACAAGTAATTACTATTTTCTCTCCAGAGGAGATCTGATTACAATTAGCAGGATACTGAATACCTGAAATGAAATAGGGAGGTGGTACTTAGGAGTGAAAAAGACAAAACAATCGAAGTAAATAACAGCAATGAAATGTAACCTCACCTACTTCACCATCTCACTAAAATTAGTCCTATTTACCTTCATTTCTATATGAACAAACAGAATCCTATACACATGAAGGAATGTGCTTTCCTGAGATGCTGAGTACATCCAAAACTAAAAATCACTAATTTCTATGAATTATGAAGATAATTCTTAGCAAGGATAATGTCAACATAAAAGTTTTGCTAACTTTTGTGTTACATACACATACACACACATTCAAATAGTCCTTTCTCAAATGCAGTCAATATAAAATTAGGGCTATTTTTTTGAGAACTTTAATCAATATATCTTTTTAGTAACAGAGCAATATTCATGTAGTAAAAGTAATAAAGCCTTCGGTTGGGGAGTTTATCTTTCCCTTTTTAAAACCCAAGCCAATAAAAATGAAATAATAAAGAAACAAACTTTTAATGGCCTATAGATAATGACACCCCTGCTAAGATACCAGTTTAGTATCCCATGGTTTAAACAGCTGCCATTTGTCAGACAATATTGTTTATGTTGTTCCCCATTTTTGCATTAAAGCAGAATGCTATTATTTGCATTTTTGACCCACTTTGTTTTTGTAAGCAAAGTTGGCAAATAAGAATCACTGAACAACTTATCTAATTATCTTCGCTAGTTGGAAGGCAAGAAAAGAAATGCAAAGAAAATGCAACATCTAAAAAAGAGATTAGTTACACATATAGCTTACATCTTTCTATACTTGATACCTTAAAGGCACTCAAGCATCTGTTGAATTAATTGAAAATTTATTTTAAACCCCCAATATGTATAACTGCCCTTCATGAATAGCCATAAACAGGTGTAAGTCAACACCCATCTCCTTCTTGGCTCTGGACATAGTGGTTTAAGCCAGAATTTCTACAGCACATTACCCTTCTCTCTTTTCAAGAGGGTAGTGCTCTGTTAAACATCAAAATAATAAATAGTACAATAGTTAATATTTACTATACAACTAATGTTTTGCATTATTTAAATTCAACTTTCTTTGTAGAACAAATATTTTTAAAATATATATTTTTGGACCTATTGGGATCTAATAATCATTATAACTAATAAAAAGGCAAAAAATTAGCAAGATGTCAAATATGTTAAACTGGATATTTTAGTTTCTCAATTTGACTTAGGAATTCTGAATCTGGTATTTATTCTGTTTGAAGAATTGTAGACATCATCTACTTGGGAAATGTTTCTAAGTACATTCGGGTATTCATCCCAACTACTCTATTTGGTCTGTTATGGAAGAATGAATGAACAAACAGAGAGATATTTTCCCATGAGTTTGCAATAAAGCACATTCACGAAATCTAAAAAATTGGAAGAAATCTTATTGGATGATTTATCCAAGGCTAGCACATCCACCTCCCCTGAGGTGGTCATCCAGGCCCTATTTGAGAATTCCCAATAATGAGGGAAGCTTCCACCAGAAGACCCTGCTGCCTGGTGCTGCTCAGCTCTGACGCTGTGAAAGTTATCAATATTGAGGTGAAGGCAGCCTACTTTGACTTCCAGGTTGTACCTATCATATGAAGACCTCTACCATATTCCAACTTTGGTCCTCTTTCTCCAGCCCAATTTTATATATGACATGGATTCTAGATGCATCTCCCATTTTGTAAATCTCTTCTTTAATCTCTTCTGGACTTGTTCCATCTTTGATTTGTTTTTTGTTTGTTTTGGTTGGTTGGTTGGAATTTTTTTTTAAATATGGTTCCAAGAACTAAATCTTTTCTACAAAACTGTCAACTAAATAAAATGCTTTTGATTCCTAGCTTAAAATTTACAAAGGGATTTTCAGGGTAAGAGGAGGAAAATTAAAATATATAATTTAATTCTGGGATTACACTTAAAATATGGGTAACTCAAGACACATGATTAATACTTTAGGATATACTTCATCACCTTTTTTTATTCTCTAAGTGTTTCAACTTAATTTTAAAATAAAATTAGCCTATTGGACAACAGTAAGCTACTTACTTTGTCAGATACACAGGACAATCAGGAATTATAGCAATATGACTTGAGGTCTGCTTTTGGAAACTTATCAACCCTAGCTTAACTCATCCTTGTTTCCTTTTTCTTCCTTTCCTTCCTTCCTTCCTACCTTTCTTTCCTTCTATCTTTCTCTTCCTTCATTTCCTTCTTTCTTTACTTCCTTCTTTTTCATCCTTTACTCTCTTAGTTCCCTTAAATAATTAAAATTATTACTAGACTTCTAGAATGTCTACTACCACTAGACAGTCTCTGATTATTAGCAAGGAGATTTAGCAGTTTCCCTTCTGATGGCTAATAGCTCCAGCTGAAAATTCTTTCATTCAACAAATTTGTATTAACTGACCATGCAAACTGAGGACAAGAAAACCAAAATGTGCAATCCTTTTATCTATAAAGTGCTATAAACTGTTTGTTAGTAGTAAAGTGCTACTAACTGTTTGATCACGGCACCACAAAAAAACAGAACAGGGGTCTCAGAATTAACCAGGAAGTCGAGAAGAGTGCCTGGAGCAGACTGATGCTTAAGAACTGTTAGAGGAAGAAGAGAGAGAAAGATGGGGGAAAGGCGCACTCCAGATTGAGCAAAGCTCTTTTATGACCATCTCACAGAGGAAGGAGCTTGACTTTCAGTTTAAGCAAGGTTCCCTTCTGTCTGGTTCTTTCATTTCCAAAACAACATAATGACTATTCCCACTCTCTATCAGGTATTTAAAGCATATCAGCCCCTCGTCATCACAGGAAAGGATTTTGGCACTCATCAGAGAAATCAGCCACAATATTCACAACATAAATAACTTTTAAGATGACAGACATTTTAAAAAGAGATAATAATGAATGTGTGTTTATTACTTATTGTCCTGGATACCACAGTGCATACCTATATCGTTAAATCAGCAAAAGGAAATAAACCTTGACTTTATTATCTTATCTTTCTGCAACATAATGTCAAATTAA
Source organism: Choloepus didactylus (assembly GCF_015220235.1). Lineage (NCBI taxonomy): Eukaryota > Metazoa > Chordata > Mammalia > Pilosa > Megalonychidae > Choloepus > Choloepus didactylus. The sequence continues at coordinate 185,098,157 of NC_051309.1, read as the reverse complement.
TAAAGACTGAATGGTATGCTCTTACTTTTATAGAGAATCAAATAAGGGAAATGCAAATTTGAAAAATGTGTCTATGTTTTTAAAATATGATCACTGAGGACTTACCTACTACACAATTCATTGGTTCACACAAGAACTTATATTCCAAAAAGGTAAGCCTCCATACACAAAATAGGGTATTTTATTTTGCCAGGTAATAAGAAGTATAAAACCCTTTATGTCTCTTTCTCTTACAGCTATCATAAACTAACTGTAGTACCGAACTAAAGGAAGATGCAGGATAAAATGTAATCCTTTGCTAATTTTAATACATTTAGTGCAACTTTTATTTTTATTACTATGTTTTACATAAACATTCAACCAAAATACATCATACATAAAGAAAAGTGCACTAACTATTCATGGAGAGCATGACAAATGATCACAAAGGTCAATAAATGGACCTTACCACAACTCAGAAGTCCTTCTCATGCCCACCTCCACCCAACACAATCACTACCATCCTTCTCAAAGTAAACCACAATAAAAAGAATTAATATATAGCATCCTCTCCCTCTTTCACCTCACCCACTTCCCAATGATCACACACTGTAGTAAAATTCTGGGATTCCTTAATGCATAGTATGACTTCAAATAAAAATTTCAATGCTTTGAAGAAGTGACTTAAGATCTTGTTTGAATTGTTTAATTGCTTTGCACAATTTATTCTTTAACCTTAAATGTTGTATCTAAGCTTATTTTTTGTGTGTATATGTTTATTATTTTTCTTTTCTAGGAAGATACACAGAGAATTTGAAAAACTCAAAGAACTTGAAAGGAAGTGTGAGGTTGAAGATAAGAAGACAAATACACTTTTAAGTATGAAATACACTTCATGGGGACTTTTCATGGAACAGGTCTATTGAACAGCCTGTGGTGCTGGGGTGTTGCAGTTCGTAAGAACTGCTTTATCCTGAAAAGGATATAACTTGTTTCCTTGCCATTATCTATCTGCCTTCATCACCCATTTCTGTGTAACTTTTCAACAAGAATTGTCCTTTGTTATAAAGAAAATAATACATATATACATATACGTCAGTTTAGGACCAACATATCTACATTTTATTACTTCTTTGAAAGGTAACTATTATGGATTTAAATATTCAAAGAATATAATGATACATATATTACAATGTAGATTAGTATAAAAGAAAAATTGGCATAGTTTTTAATAAACTGTTATGCATGATTAAATAATTTCATGTTTGAATACTCTGATTTTCTTCTGTTTTGCTTTGGTCAAAAAACAGTGAGCGTATACTATGTACCAGACACTGATCTGAACACTCTATGAGGATTATTTTATTTAATTCTTACAACCACCCCATAAGATGTGTACTGTTACTATCCCCCTTGCCAGAGGCAGAGAGATGTCTACTAACTCACCCAAGGTCACACACCAGGAAGTAGAGGAACCAAGATTTAACGGAGACTCCAGAACCCATGCTCTTAACCACTAAGTTAAAATGTCATTTGGAAGATGTTACTAGCAATCACATACCCTCCCTCCAATAATTTCTTAAAACACTTCCTCATGTATGTGCGTGTGTGTGTGTGTGTGTGTATATATATATATTTTATGACATGATACATACATCTTCTGTCTCCAAACATATTAATAGTTTTACAGATATCTATTTACCCAGGTTTTAATTCTGAAGTTTCAGAAAAGCAAACTGTGTAAACTGAGGAGTATTGGAACTACCTGAGGATATCCCCCAGCAATCTGCTACACTTTAGGGAATTTTGTTACTAGAGACTGGTTCCTGTGGATGAATAAGCAAACTTTTTAAACATATACGTATCTCAAGAAGTTTTAATATGTTATCCAAACATTCAACAAATATTTATAGTGTCTACTATTTGATAAACACTACCTTAGGCACTTGGCATACATAAGCAAAACAAAATTCAGCCCTCATGTAGCTTTCTGAAAGAGGGAGAATACAATAAAAAGACTGTAAATAATAAATAAGCAAATTGTATGGCATCTGAGAAGATGATATATGCTCAGAGAGAAAATGTAGAGCAGGAAAAGGCAGATTTGGAGTAGTGGGGTGGGGTGGGGGGCAGAACATACATCAAATACTGTGGTCAGGGCAGGCCTCTTTGAGAAGATGAGAGTTGAACACAGATTTGATGGAGAAGTAGAGGGAGTTAAAGAAAGTGGTATCTGGGGGTGGGGTGAGGCTCCAGACAGAGGGAACATGCAAAGTAGAGACCCTGAGAACAGAGGATGCCTAGCAGTCTGGTGTGTGGCAGAAGAAGCAAAGGCCCATGTGTGGCTGGAGAATTTTGAGGGGAAGAAACATAGTGGGAGGTCAGATGGCATAGAAAAGGGTTTGAAGACTCAGGTCATACAGTGCCCTGCAGACCATGGTAAGGATATTGGCTCTTACCCTGAGTGAACTGGGCAGTAGTGCAGGGTTTTGAGCAGAGGGGCTATGTGAAATGAAATTTTAAAAGGATCCTTCCAACTTCAGTGTTGAGAATACTCATAAGTAGATGAAAATTGAAGCAGGAGAACCTTTGGGATGTTTACTGCCTAATCTGATACTCCAGGCAAGAGGTGATGAAGAACTGGACAAGGTGGTAACTATTGGAAATAGAAAGAAACACTAAGATTCTACACGTATTTTAAGTTTCAGATGATAAGACTGTCTGAAGATAGGAAGTAGGGTATAAGAGAAAGGATTATCAAATATGACTCCAAGTTTTTTGAACTGAGTGATTAGAAGGATAGAGTTGCCCTCAGATGAAATGTTACATGGCTACCTGTGTAGACCTCCTGGTCTGGGTGAGAGGGGAGATCAGAAGTTCAGTTTGGACATGTTGAGTTTGAGGTAATTATTATACATCCAAGTGAAGATTTCAGGAGAAACTGAGTACAGGAATCTAGAGTTTGTCAGAGACACCCAGGCTAGAGAAATATATTTGTTGTTCAATACTCATCAGTCCTATACATGTAAAGGTAAAGTCATCAGGAGAGAGAATATTTCTCAAACTACTGTCTGAGTTGGGTTGGTGATTTCAACAAAGTTTTGGGGATGAGAAGGAGGGAACTTAAGAAAAGTGGTATAACTTTACCGTATTCACAGTCTTCTGAAGCCCATCTGTGGGTAACATGCCTTCACATGTGCATTTATCTCAAGTCTAAGAGGTACATATTATTAGCATTATCGTCATTCTATGGTGAAAGCATAGAAGGTAGAAAGAAGTAAGATGATACGGGAAAGTTTGCACAAGCAGGAGCTTTAGCCAGGACTTGCAACTGCCTATTCCTAATGTCTCCTGCTTCTGTTCAAGCACCAGAAAGGTAGAAACAAGGTGCAGGGGTTCCAGGAGAGACACAAAGGGGAGGTGAAAGAATGCCTTGGCCAAATGTGCATGTCTCATTCATTTGCCTGTAGTCAACCTCTGAACACTAGAAGATATCACTCTATTAGACCATGAAGGCTCTTTTCTCTGTGGATTTTTATGTAAGTGTCTGTCTAAAACAGTTTGGGCTAATCTTAAATAGAGGTAGGAAATGTCTAGGTAATTTATGCAATTAGTTTCTAAGCTATGATTCAATAAAATTTATTGTGTAGCTTCCTTAATTTATATTTCCAGCCAGAAAACTGCCAAGTCTTTAAATAGGTTTCTATAAGCAATGCTTTTAAACAAAGAAAGCAATACTTATGGGAAAATCATTTTGTTTAGATAATGTATGACCTGTGAATTTCAATGGTTTATATACTATAGGTTCTTTCACATTCCTATATATTTTCAAACAAAGCCAGTTCAAAGTTTATAATAAGAATTACATATATTTTAAGAATAGCATTATATATCATGTTTCCATATATTGTTTTCTGGGAATCAGTGTTTTACTGAACCTCGTTTTTCAGTATATTTGATCCTTTCAGTTTTCAGTTATATTTTTCAAAATAGCAAGAAGGAAAAAAAAGTTTTTTTTCAGGAAAGAATGACAAGTTAAAGCTTACTAAAGAACACCCTGATAGTATAACATGGCTGAAAGTTAAACAATGTTCAAAACATTTTTTAGAAAAAAAAAAAGAAAAGAATAACTGTACAACAAAAAGGAAACTCTAATGTAATAACTAATGGTATAATTATAATAGCTAATATTATAATTGCAATAATATTGTTTCTTTGGTTGTAACAAATGTACCACACTAATGCAAAATGTTAATAGAGAAAAATGGGAGGAGTGATATATGGGAGCCTTATACTTTCTGCATGATTGTTCTGTAAACCTAAAACTTCTCCAATAAAAAAAAAAAGAATAAAAATCCATTCTTAGATGTGACATCAAAAGCATGACAACAAAAGAAAAAATAGATAAGTTTGACTTTATCAAAATTAAAGACTTTTGTGTATCAAAAGATATTATTAAGAAAATGAAAAGAGCCTATGAATTCAGAAAAAAGAGTTGCAAATCATGTATCTGATAAGGGATTAATATCCACAATATATAAAGAACTCTTACAATTCAACAACAGAAAGATAAACATCTCATTTTAAAAATGGATAAAGGATTTGAACATTTTTCCAAAAAGGATATACAAATGACCAATAAACACATGAAAAGATGCTCAACATCATTAGCCATTAGGAAAATGAAAATAAAAATTACAAGATACTACTTCATACCCACATGGATAACCATTATTTAAAAAAAATTTTAAAAAAAAAGGCAAGTGTGGAAGAAGATGCAGAGAAACTGGAATATTTGTTCACTGTTGGTGGGAAAGTAAAATGATGTAGTTACTATGGAAAGAAGTATGGCAGTTCCTAAAAAAGCAAAACAGCATTACCATATGGCTTGGCAATTCCATTTCTAGGTATATATACTGAAAGGAATTGAAAGTAGGGAGTCACAGATACTTGAACATGAAAGTTCTTGCACCATTATTCACAGCAGCCAAAAAGTGGAAAAAACCCACATTCATCAACAGGTGAATGACTTTTATGGATTGAATTGTGTCCCTCAAAAAGGTATGCTCAAGTTCTAACCCTTAGTCTAATGAATGTGATCCTGTTTGCAATTAGGACCTTTAAAGATATTATTAGTAATGATGAGGTCAAACTGGATTAGGGTGAGTCCAAATCCAATACAACTGGTTTCCTTATAAGGAGAGGAAATTTAGACACAGTCAGTAGGAGAGAGACACACAGAGAGAAAGAAGATAGCCACGTGACAGAGGCAGAGATTGAGTTTTGGCACAAGCCAAAGAATGGCATGGATTGACAAAAAGCCACCAACAGAACTCCTAGACTTTAGAGAAAGCATAGCTCTGCCAACACCTTGATTTCAGACTTCTATCCTCCAAATCTGTGAGACAATAAATTACTACTGTTTTAAGCCAGCTAGTTTGTTGTACTTTGTTATGGCAACCTAAGAAAACTAAGACAATGGGCTAAACAAAAGTTGGTACATGCACATGATGAAATATTGTTTGGCCATAAGAAGGAATGGAGTTCTGAGTCATGCTGCAACATGGATGAACCTTGAAAACCTACTGAGTGAAATAAGCAAGGTACACATAGGGGCATGCATTACATGATTTCACTTAAATAAAACATCTAGGAATAGCAAATTCGTAGTGATGGAAAGTATATTATAAGATGGGCTGAGGGAAAGGAGGAGAATCATTGTTTGGTGGGTGTAAGGTATTTGTCAGTTTTGCAATTTTTAAAATAAATTTTTTAAACCTGAAGACGAAAATCAATATCCGTAAGTGCATACTGACATAAATAAACATTTGGAATCATAAATGAATGGTGGTGAAAGGACAACTCTTCCTTACAAAGGATTTCAAACTAATAAATGTAGAAGGAATGAGGGAAATAATCACCATTAGAACTTAGAGCACCACAATAATTATGGGAGACAAGATGCAGCATGAAAAGTAATACTAGTTGGTGAAAGTTTAAAGAGAAGCAGGATATTTGCATAGACTCAAAGTATCACCCCCAAAATATTTACTTTGGTAAGTATATAAAATATATATATATAACAATATGTATACCTCAGGAGGTATAAAAAAAAGAACACATTTGCTAAGTTTTGAATTTGGTCTTGTTTATACTTCTATTGTAAGTAAAATTATTTGAAAATTTTCTAACAAAGTTAAAGTCGTTGGCATCTGGTAAGTTATTATGTTTAACTTCACCAATAAATTTGATATAAATGTATTTTTCAAGTTGTTAACAGAGGGCTCAGTAAATACTTTTAAGTGTTAATCTATGTAAACAAAGCAAAAATGAGCAAATCATTATTCTTTCCATTGAAATATAAACTGAACACTGAGTTATTATTTTCTTTTTCATTATCAAGAGTATCAGTTGGTATTCAAACAATAACATGTAACAAAAGTCATTACTACAAATGACTGTGAAACAGAGAAAAGGAAACAAGAAAAAAAACTGTGGCTAGGACACAGGAAAGAAAGTAAGCTCTACAAAATGGTATATAAACGAAGTCAGAGACACATGACCACCAAAGAGATGTGACCACACACTTCAAACTAGCCCAGAAGGCTTTTCGTAAAAGTCATATTTAGTCCTCTGTTTTTTGATTCTGCAAACCAATGAAGGCTACAACGTGGGAGGGGAGGACTTTACAAAACAGACAAACATCAGATAAAATAGTGAAATTATCAATTGAGTCAAGGAGACTGTTATTCCAGAAAATACAATATAATGTCATAGAACTGAAAGGGAGTTTGATGAATTCCTTTGATGGGTAAAAGTGTAGTAAAGAATTTGGCCTTAACCAAAGAGGAGGTCTGGCCTTTGTTCTTGGCTCTTAGGTTATCTTTATTTGCCTGAGGGCCTTGGGCTAGCAGAGAGTAACAATGTGATTTAGGGCATGACTTGGCCACACTCATATTGTCTTAGGGTGGAGGGTGGCCATTCCCCTATATATAGTCTTAGAGTGGATACTGACCACACAGAAACAACAACAATGTGACTAAGGGTGGAGAGTTTTGGTTACATGGTATCAGTGGACCTGGAGACTGACACCAACCATGTGAGCAATCAATCAATCAATCACGCATATCTGATGAAACCCCAGTAAAAACTGTGGACCCCGAATCTCAGGTGAATTCCCTTGGTTGGCAATACTTTGTGTGTATTGTCACACATCAATACCAGGAGAGTAATAAGTCCTGACTCCACAGGGAGAGGACAATGGATGCTCCAGATTTGGAACTCTCCTGGACTTCACCTATATGCTTCTTCCCTTGGTTGATTTTTAATTGCATCCTTTCTCTGTAAGAAACAATAACTTTGAGTATAGTAGCTTTCAGCAAATTCTGTGGTTCCTTCTAGCAAAGTATGAGGGTAGTTTTGGGAACCCCCTGAACTTGCAGTTGGTGTCAGAGGTGAGGGAAGTCCTGATAGTTGGCTCTAAATTTTGCAGTTTAGCTAACTCCAGGCAATAAAGGACTATACCTTGACTGAAAACATTAATTCAGAATCCCATGTTGAAAACTCTAGGGAGTTTCTCCACCAGTCCCTACTGGAGCTTAAAAGTCTTCCTTTTAATTAAAACCAATAAGTTCTAGACATTTTCTGAACAAAAATATTTCCAAATAAACTATTCATTTTCCTCCATAGTCTTCAGTACACACCAACACAGAGCTGGCATTTGGCAGGCACTAAATAAATGCTTGTTGAATGGTGAAGTGATTTAATTCATTTGTACCATATTAAATGAAATGATATCAATTTTGAAGAGTAGTATAGATTGAAAGACATAAGGTTTACTAAATAAAATGAGGAATTTAATAGGTACCACCATAATTCTAGAATAAGAAATTACAAAAATAACCATATACTCAAAAAGGAAAATTTTGTTCTAGAAATGTTAACAGTAGTTAAATTCTGTTCAATTTTTTTCTGATTTATATGCTAGTACATAATACTTTCCTACATTACTGCACTGAGATCTCAATTTTCTAAATTTTAGAGCAATAATTAAAATTTCCAACCTAAACTATACACTTTTATGGCTTTCTATTACTCTGGTTCTGTTATCCCAGAGTCAAAAAAACACTATAAAGCATTCTTTTTTCTGTTTCTACATATAACTACAATTAACACAAGATAGGTATCATGTGTTTAATACTCTGAGTTTTTGTATATGTATACATGGAAGAAATTTCTAAATTAATTTATCTTAGAAGAATGTCAGTAAATATAAAACCTTTGTTAGAGGGACATGCAAATTTTCAAATAAACACCAATTTACCCTCAAAAATAAGTACAGCACATATAATTTAGCATATGAATATTGAGCTCTCATTGTGCACCAGTCCTATCACAGGCATATAGGATAGAAAGTCAAGATCAAGGTCAGAGGTTCCCAAACTATTCCAGTTCATGGCATGCCTATGTCTCAATCATTTGTCTATAGCACCCCTAAGCCAAAATTAATCTAACAGTTCCCTTAATAAGTACCTAGGTTCAAACAACCAAAAAGAATTCATGACTAACAACATAATAGCAGTTTTAAATATTGATATATATAAAGTGAAAGAAAATCATTCTTAAATAATCACAGTTACTTAACTAATCAGGTGTTAAAACTGTAGGACACTGTACAGTTTCTCAAACCTTGGGATCAGATCAGGCACAACCTCACTCATTTCCTGTTCTACACTGATTTTCCTGTGGTACTTGCTTTTTATCACAGCAATTTCAGAAAACTCAGATTCACAAAGATATGACATCATCAAAAAGAATGTAGCAGGATCTAAGATTGAAATTATGAACTACCTTGAGCTGATCATTCACACAGTGTCTAACAAATGTAGTTCTATTTCCCTTGAAAATTTAAAACATCCCACAGGGCTCCTATGAATTTATTTATTTATTTATTTATTTATTTATTTAGGAAAGAAGTAAAAATGCCTTTATTGAAAGACAACATGATCGCTTCTGTAGAAAATCCTATAGAATTTACAAAAGAGCCACTAAAACTATTAAGTGGGTTTAGCAAGGTCGCAGGATACAAGATATTTTAGAGGGCTCCAATCTCCTTCCCCCACCCTTAAGGAACTGTCCTAACACTTTTCTTCACTCATCTGAAGCAAAAATCCTATTTTAGTGTTTCTGGGCTATTTGCTCTTCTCATACGAAGTATTTTATTTTGGCATTAAGCAGACCTTGTGGTGACAAAGGATGTGGAGAAACCAGAATTGTGGTGGGAGGGCACAATTTCTAGCAAGCAATTTTGTAGTGTAGATCAGGAGCCTTAAATAATAAATAGAAAATATTTAACTCAGTAATTCTACCTCTTGAAATCTATCTTAAAGGAAATAACTATTCATACCCAGACTTATCTACAAGCATGCCATTGAATGATTACACATTTCATAGGGGAAAACTAGAAATGATTTAAATGGTCAACAATAACATCATAATGCTTCTTTGGTACATCCATTCAATATGTTTTTTCAGAATTTTCACGAAGAGGAAAAGCGCACATTAAATGAAAAAAAAATCAAGAAAAAAATTGTATGCTACACTCCCCCCAAAACTGCACATTATATATTATTGTTATACATTGAATATGGCCTTACATTACATAGTACTTTACCTTTTACTACTTGAATATCTGGATCCCAGAACCTCCCCTCCAACCAGAGAACAAAGGCAAGAAAATCTGGAGGTGCAGTAGCTGAGAAGAAACTTGGGCAGGGAATCCTAGCTCGTTTTTATTTTCTGCAGTAAAAATTATTTAAGCACCAAATAAAACAAGTGAGCCCCCAGCAAGTAAGGGCCAGTGCAGCGAAAAATTAGGCTCCAGTAAGTAAGTGGCAACTACTCTAGGAATCAACGCAATAGGAAAGGGAACACTGCCCAGAAGGGGGCATGAGGTCAGGCCTCAGGCCCCTTTCCCCCGCCTGTGCAGGGCAGGAAACAGGGGCTGGAAGCGCTGCATGGTCCCCACCACCAGGAAAATCTGGTCAAGAAAGTTCAGGATGGAAACTGGGAGGAGGCAAGGGTCCTCAGCAGTCCACTGGACAGCCGGCGCGTGCCCAGCCACCGTGAGCGCCTTCTGAATCGGCCCTCCCAGGGGCTCGGCATCTGGGCATCTGGGGCCAGGGAGCCTCAGGCCATCTCCGTCTCCCTCGGGGACGGGAAAGGGACACTGAGGGAGAATTTGTGTACTAGGCTTTTCGGGCCCGTAACCGCGGTCGTGGCGTCTCCACCCGACCCTGCGGCGTGCGGGGCCCGCGCTTCCTGGGGCGCGCCACCGACCTCGGAGCTCACCGAGCCGGCGGCGTCGTGGCCACACGGGCCACCTTTGCCTGCCTCGGCTACCAGGGTCCGCTGCCTGCATGGCCGCCGCCCGCGTCTGACCTATGAATTTATTTTTGTGCCACAGTTTGGGAACCACGGATCTAGCCCAATAAGTAGTTTATACATTGTTCAGGGGCAAAATAAAGCACAAAAACAAATAATCACAATCCAATAAATGTGGTGCCACATTGCAGGAAGACAACAATAAGAGCAATGGAGAAAAACTGGACTGTATTTTACACAAAATTAGATTAAATAGCATATTAAGCCCTCCAGACTTTTCCTTAGTATTTTAGTTCAAGAAGTATTTAAGCAAAGGGAATGGATGAAAATCAATTGGATGTGAGAAAGGAATAGGTTCCTAAAAGGAGGACAAATATATGGAAAATCATTTAGTCATACAACGTGTGTTAAGCATCCATCCCCCATATGTCCAGCAGTCATTAGATGCCACGGCAAGATAAAAGAGAAGCTTTCAGCTGTAAACGTCCTCCACCTCTTACCAACTCCTGCATTGTCCCTTGGACACTTAACATACGGGAATAGTTTAAGAAGCCACATGAGTTAAGATACCAACAATTACAAATACTTTTATTTATTTCTTATACTATTCAGCATACTTCCAAAGTGAAAGTGTACAAGAAGATGCCTTGCATATTAAATTAAAGGGCAGAAGTTTAAAAGCTTTGCAGTCAGAAGAAATAAAACAAATGTATGCAATGTAAACTTAGCAGAAATATCTTGAAGGGAAGTTGAGAATGTGAGTTCTGTGAGTTTTTGTCTGTTTTTTAACACAAAAAAATTCTTACAATCTCAGAAATGTATCTACATTGACATAGGGTGGAGCAATTCTGTGTTCCAGGTCACACAGGGTGGCCTGTGATGACAAAAATGTGCATCTGATAAAAAGAGGACATTCTTTTTCCTCTGCAAACCCTGACAGAATTCAACTACATGTAGCAGTCAACATACTTGGCAGTGACTTGCCCAACTGCCTCTCTACCAATTCATGCCACTTGTAACTTGCTTAGTGATGGTTCATTTGGGGACTTTTTAAAAAGGCTCTCCATTAAAGTAATTGTGGTCCATTTTAATTCTCTTCCTTTCAAAATAAAACTAAGTCGATTTTAATTTCAAAGATAAGGAGCCATCAGAAAACAGCTAGATTCAAGTTGTTTGGGGCAAATTCTACTGGATATCTTCTCTTAAGGGAGTTTTCACTTTTTCTTCTCAACCTGAACCCCTGTCTTAGTTTGCCAGTGCTGCTATGACAAGTAACACACACCAGTTGGCTTATGCAACGGGAACTGATTGGCTCATGGTTTTGGAGGCTAGGAGTCCAAAATCAAGGGGTCAGCAAGACCGTGCTTTCTCCAAACTCTGTCATATTCTGGGGGGCAGGTTTCTGACAATCCTCCTTCCCATGGTGATCTCTCCCTCTGTCTTCTCCTTCAGTACTATTTAAGATTCTCTTATGCCCTCATTTCATGCCTCATGGGTGGCTTGATGCCCTGGGCAAGATTACCATGGCAGGACTTTCAATGCTGTGGCCATTTCTGAGCTCTTGCTACTGCTCAGTTCGTTCTAAATTTGAATCTAATTATTATCCTATGAATCTGAGCCCATAAGCTACATCAGCACAGAAGTGAAACCCTCCCCACCTCTGCCACAAACACATGCACAGAAGCTGTGTGTGTAGCAGATGCTTAATGAAGTTTGGAGAGACAGTCAGCATCAGAAAAATACAAAAAACTTAAGATAGAATATTAGAACTCCCTCTTCAAAAAGTCATTTTGGCCACTGCACCAGTGGGAATTTTCATCAGTTAAGCTTTTCCCCAAGTACAGATCTTTCTCTATGTCTTGCTGCATTCCCCACCTCCTCTCATTCTCTCTCTTCCCAGATTATCCCTGGAATTAAAATTCTTTTTCTTGTTTATAATGCAGATTAATTCAACATCTTCTGCCCCTACTCCAAATTTAGCCCCAAGCTCACATTTGCTTGCAACAACAAAACCATCAGGGTATGCAACTGAATCAAAAATGGCATTTATGTAATCAGCAACACAAAAGATTTGCAAACCTTTTGAAAATAGTTTGTATTTTAGCATGAATTTCCTTTTTCACCATCCACTCATTTCAGAACACTAACTTTTTCTCAGATTATTATTCAGTCAAATTTTAATACCTTCCACCCCTGTCTGTGAACCGTTTTCCACACGGCTATTTCTCAGCCCTTCTCCAGCCTCCTGACAGAGCCTTAGCTCCATCACCCTGCAAATTTTATCCCTGAGTTTGTAAAAGAAAAAAAAAGTGAAGCAAAATGAACAAAGGGCAAAATCATTGGTTGTTAAAAACACTAATTCGTCATCTACTTCCTTTTTTGAGAGTAGAGAAAGTGTGGGATTTTCTGGGCTAAAAAACCAGAACTATAATTCTATAGATTCCATGTCAGAGTATGAAATTGTCCTAAAATCCATTTTAATAAGAAGTTGTCAGTCTCTAAAATACTCTATATGCAATTTAATTGCCTGCTTAGTTTATTTTTTAATCAGGATTCACAAACAATTCCCTCTACTCCCATACTTCTGAATTAATAAAGACCCTTTTGCATCTGCTGTATATGTCCCATAAGACAAGGTAAGTATTAAATGTGTGTGTGAGCCAATACCAACAAACCTGACAGAAGAAAGCTGAGCCTTTTAAAAAGTGACAAAGAAAGGAGATTGCCAAAGATTCAAGTCCCAGAAATCCTCAGTTTGCAGATAGGTGAGTTAATGGTCACTTTTGATCTCATCTGGGGCCATCTAGTACCTGCAATTCATTATGCAGGCAATTACCAGTAATAAGAAGTTTCACTAGGAACACAGCAACTGCTTCTCAAGACTATTTTAAATTATAACAGCAGAAGTTACCTGTCAGGAAATTACTACTAGATGAATGTCAACATATTAACAAGTAGAGTTTAAAGAGGAGAGAATTTTATAAAGTTCCTTCTTTGTTACATTCTTGGGGAAAAATCAATACACTGTACAAAGAGAGACAAATGGATCAACAGCAGCGATTATGGTGCATGCTGTTCTGACTCACATGTTATTAACCCATAGATTTATTAGCATGACTTGAATTGCCATCCACTCCCCTTGCAGGAAATTATTTAATTATAAGTACAGAGCACAGGAAACTACCTCCAAATTCTTATTTTTTCTTTCCAATACAATACTGCCCTCCTATGGAAATAGGCACAGGCCCCCTACCCTTGGATCCTGAATTTCTTTTCACTTGTTTCAGGTATTTCAGGAAAGTAGAAGAGTTTTAGAAAGATAAGAGAAAACAGATACCATATACTACAATATATTCCTGAATGCATTCCTCCTTAGTGGAATCCACCTTAGTAGAGGAGAATACAATTTACATTTATAAAAAATGCATGGTCACCAGAGTTCTGAAATATGCCGAGACTATTACTATTTCTGAGTAAGTCTATATAACCAGGCTATCATCAACATAAAAAGGCTTTTTAGTATGCTTATAATGCTTATATTGCAATGAGGTGGTTTGAAATATGATGCGCTTCCTACCAGATGAATTTCAAAGAGCGTGAAGTAAAAAGCCCATCCCAGCAGACTTCCAAAAAAGCAATATTTGGAGTTTGAAATATATAAGATTGCAGGCTGGATAGTCAAGTATGTACATCTTGTGAGATGCATGTGGAATAAAAATTACAATGAAAATAGAGTGAGATGAGTGCATTATAGGACATATCTGTTTTAGTTCTTGTATGATATATGCACTTATTATCATAAGCCATCAGATGCAATAAATGCATCAATCACCTAAGCAGCTTAGATATCACATACAAAATGCTGTTTATGCTGTAAAATAAAATAAAGCTATTAATTTCTTTGCTTCAGTCAATGAGCCAAAGCCATTAAAATGAATTGTCATGGACTCGGGCAAGATGGCGGCATAGAGACGAGTGGAAGCTAAGTAGTCCCCCTGGAACAACTACAAAAAACCAGAAACAACTAGTAAATAATCCAGAATAACTGTGGGGGGACAAACGAGACCATCCATTCATCATACACCAACCTGAATTGGGAGGAATGCCCGAGAACACAGCATAAAATCTGTAAGTAAAACCTGCGGAACCAGGTCAGGAGACCCCCTCCCCCATAGCCCGAGCTGCGGAGCCGCGTGGTGCCACAGAGAAGCTCTCTCCCAGCAAGCGAATACAGCTCAGCTGAGCTCCAACTGGGGTTTTAAGCAGCGAGTGTGAACTGCTCACTACAGGTACGCAGCCCCAAAAAACAGACAGAGGCTTTGGGCGACGACTGACCTGGGAGAGCCGGAGGGTCGCCTTGGACTGGGTCTGAAGGGGACTATCTGTTTCTTTTTTGGCTCAGTGAAGAAAGCCCCAGTCATTTTCAGTTTCCAGGGCTGTGACTCTGGGAAGGGTGGAGACACCACAAGCAGAGAGTGAGACCATTGAAATGCTAATGACCTCCACCTGAGGGGTCTGTCTTCTCTAGGAGGAAAGAGGTGGGGCCCTTTCCATTCGGCACCAGACCCCAGAGCCTGGGGGAACACGGCCATACCTCCTCACACCAGTAAAGAATTATAGGCTAGCAGGCATCACCTGCTGGGCAGAAAAGCACAGTGACCCAAGGCATCAAAGGGTGGAGCAATTTTCTAAGACACACTCGCAGGGAAACCAGATACTGAATATTTCTTCCCTCTGGGACCTGAGCCTGTTCTGGTCTGGGAAAACCTGATTTGGATAACCAAGGAAACCATGCCTAGACAACAGAAAATTACAACCTACACTAAGAAAAACAAAGTTATGGCCCAGTGAAAGGAACAAACGTACACTTCAACTGAGATACAGGAATTTAAACAACTAATGCTAAATCAATTAAAAAAGTTTAGAGAAGATATTGCAAAAGAGATAGAGGCTGTAAAGGAAGCACTGGACATGTATACGGCAGAAATCAAAAGTTCAAAAAAACAACTAGCAGAATCTATGAAAATGAAAGGCACAACACAAGAGATGAAAGACACAATGGAAACATACAACAGCAGATCTCAAGAGGCAGAAGAAAACACTCAGGAACTGGAGAACAAAACACCTGAAAGCCTACACGCAAAGGAGCAGATGGAGAAAAGAATGAAAAAATAGGAGCAACGTCTCCAGGAACTCAAGGATGAAACAAAGTACAAGAATGTACATATCATTGGTGTCCCAGAAGGAGAAGAGAAGGGAAAGGGGGCAGAAGCAATAATAGAGGAAATAATTAATGAAAATTTCCCATCTCTTATGAAAGACATAAAATTACAGATCCAAGAAGCACAGCGTACTCCAAACAGAAGAGATATGAATAGGCCTACGCCAAGACACTTAATAATCAGATTATCAAATGTCAAAGACAAAGAGAGAATCCTGAAAGCAGCAAGAGAAAAGCAATCCATTACATACAAAGGAAGCTTAATAAGACTATGTGCGGATCTCTCAGCAGAAACCATGGAGGCAAGAAGGAAGTGGTGTGATATATTTAAGATACTGAAAGAGAAAAACCACCAACCAAGAATCCTGTATCCAGCAAAGCTGTCCTTCAAATATGAGGGAGAGCTCAAAATATTTTCTGACAAACAGACAATGAGAGACTTTGTGAACAAGACACATACCCTACAGGAAATACTAAAAGGAGCACTACAGGGTGATAGAAGACAGGAGTGTGTGGTTTGGAACACAATTTTGGGAGATGGTAGCACAACAATGGAAGTACACTGAACAAAGGTAACTATGAATACAGTTGAGAGAGGAAGGTGGGGAGCATGTGAGACACCACAAGAAAGGAGGAAAGATAACGACTGGGACTGTGTAACTTGGTGAAATCTAGAGTATTCAACAATTGTGATAAAATGTACAAATATGTTCTTTTACGAGAGAGAGCAAGCAAATGTCAACCTTGCAAGGTGTTAAAAATGGGGAGGCATTGGGGGAGGGATGTAATCAACATAAACTAGAGACTGTAACTAATAGAATCATTGTATTATGCTTCCTTTAATGTAACAAAGGTGATATACCAAGGTGAATGCAGATAAGAGGGGGGGATAGGGGAGGCATGTTAGACACTTGACATTGGTGGTATTGTCTGATTCTTTATTCTACTTTGATTTAAGGTTATTTTTCCTTTTGCTGCTTCCTAGCTGTCATTTTTTTTTTTTCCTCTTTCTTTTGCCTCTCTACCTTCTTTGACTCTCCCTCCTGCCTTGTGGAAGAAATGTAGATGCTCTTATGTAGATAGTGGTGAAGGTAGTGAACACATAAATATATGACCATGCAGAAAACCATCGATTATTTACTTGGGATGGAATGTATGGTGAGTGAATAAAACCATATTAAAAAAAATGGGTTGATGACAAAACCTCGAGGGCAATATACTGAGTGAAATAAGTCAGACACATTAGGACAATTATTGCAGGGTCTCACTGATAGGAACTAATTACAATATGTAAACTCATAGACATGAAATATAAGGTACCAAGATATAGAACGAGGCTTAAGAATGGGGAGTGGTTGCTTAGTATGAGCAGAATGTTCAATTAGGATGAACTGAAATGTTTGGAAATGAACAGGGGTGTTGGTAGCAAGATGTGAGAATAACTAACAGCACTGAATGGTGTGTGAATGAGGTGGAAAGGGGAAGCTCAGAGTCATATATGTCACCAGAAGGAAAGTTGGAGGTCAAAAGATGGGAATGTATAAAACTGAATCCTATGGTGGGCAATGTCCATGATCAACTGTACAAATACTAGAAATCACTTCATGAACCAGAACAAATGTATGACAATACAATTAGAAGTTAATAATAGAGGGGCATATAGGGAAGAACTATATACCTATTACAAACTATATACTACAGTTAGTAGTATTTCAACATTTTTTCATAAACAGTAACAAACATACTATATCAATACTAGGAGTCAACAATTGAGGGGGGTTGGTTAGGGATGGGGAGGATTAGAGTTTCCTTTTCTTTTTTTCTTTTTTCATCTTTCACTTTATTTCTTGTCTGGAGTAATGAAAAGTTTCTAAAAATTGAACAAAAATTAAGTGTGATGGATGCACAGCTGTATGAGGGTACCCAGGGGCAACTGATTGTACACTTTGGATCTTTGGATAATTGTATGGTATCTGAACAATCTCAATAAAAATGAAAAAAAAAATGAATTGTCATTGTAAATACTCACTAATATCACCCCTCTGATATTTATTAAAATATGTGAGGATGGCAATCTAAACACATGAACTCTTGATTTTCCTCACACAGCAGTTGGCCTCAGCTGATTCCTCTTCACTGAATTTTTTCTATCTCATAAATTCTAGAATGAGAAGTTTAACTCCAGGAAAAAAAAAAAAAAAACAGCCAAAGTCCAGTACTGCTATTTATGATGTATATAAATCTGAGTCATTTCAGCAGCACTTGTTCATATAAGATGAAGAACAAGTTCTGTTGATTCCCACAAGTCTAACATAGGGCTATTTCCCTTAGGATCTAATGCAACCCAGGCATTTTCCTGCATTATAATGACTGTCTTCTCAATAGCCATACATTCATGGCTATAATACCAAGTCTACTAAAGTTTATGGCTCTTTTACTAATACTGTGATAAATATTTGGTATAGCATAATAAAACAGCCTACAAATTATAATTTTACCCTCTGTTCTGCATAACTATAATTACTTCCCTTAGGAATACAAGCTAGCCTTTTGTCAATTTGCTATTCCCTATTTTGTTTTTCAAACAAACCAATAAATAGCTTTGAGTTGAAAGACTTTGAGTGAAGAGTTTTTACATCATTAATATGAAGAGGCTAAAAATAGCAGCAGTGCAGCAAGTGAAATACAGAGAAATACAGATGTATAACCAGATATCTGTAGTGAGGGCATATTTTTAAGAAAGTAAGCTTAGAGTACATTTAGGTTTAGATTTATATTAAATAGTTTTAGTAAAAAATTATTTCAGGGTTTAAGGTTCAGTAACAATAGCAAGAGCAGCTAATAGCTTTTGAGTCTTAATATGAGCCAGGATCTCTATTAGGAACTTCATAACATTACCATATTTAAGCCTCAAACACAGAAGAAAACACCGTTAGAGACCCCATGTTAGAGATAAGGAAAATAAAGCTTTTCAAGTTTGTTTTGAGAACAATGGGTTGTTATTTTAAAGGAGAAGCAATTGTAATTATCACTCTGATTTTCCTCTGTTCAATCTCCATAGATTCATGTCTACCCCTCAGAAACAAAGAACCACAATAAAGAGGGAGCATAAGCTAACAAATTAAAAATATCTGTGAGATATTGAAAGCATACGGTAGCATTTCTTTGAAGACTATTGTCAAGTACGTGTGGGGGCAATGTTGGAACACAGGAACTAAAGGGTTGGGCTGAACTCCAGATATCCTACATCTAGAACAGAGAAGAGGGAACTGATATTGTGGGCAAACACGAGCCCCGCTCTCATGCATCTATCAATTACCTCAACCTGAATCATCTCTGCAGAGAGGGGAATAAAAGAAGAGGAAAATTGAAACCACCATAGAGCAACTTATAGTCCTGCTTGGCAGTACACGTGATATAACATATAGCAGGACTCCAAGAATTTGAGAGAATGGGGTGGAATTTCTTACAGAACAGGTAGGCATAAAGCCAAAAATATGAATATTGCTTTGTTTATTTCATCATGATCTGTTCCAGTTATTATTGCTTAATAGCAAATCACCCCAAAACCTACTGGCCTAAAACAACAATAATCAAATCTTTTATCTTTCATGGTTTCTGTGGGTCAGAATTTGGGAAGGACTAGACTGGGTGGTTCTGGCTTTGGGTCTCTCATGCAGTTACAGTCAGACAGTAATTAGAAATTGAACAGAAAGGGGTGGGGGTGCTGGAGCAGCTGGGGGCTGCCACAGTATCTCTCTTGTTTCATGTAGTTTAAGGGGCTCTCCGTGCAGCCGCTCCACATGGACCAGCTTGAAATTCCTCCTAGCATGGCAGCCTCAGGCAGATAGATGGCCTACATGGCAGGTGAAGCCATCAAGAGCAAGTATTCCAGGAAGAAAGGTGGAAACTGCAATACCTTTAATGACCTAATCTCAGAAGTCATGCAATGGCAATTCTATCACATTCTGTTGGTACAGGACAGTTACCAGCTCAACTATAAACAAGACAAGGAAACTTAGACTCCCTCTTATTGGGGGGATGGTGAGGTTCTAGAAGATCATGTGGGATGGAAACTATTGCTTCTGCCACCTTTGGAAAATACCATCTGCCACAGGACATTACTATATCATCTAAGTTATAGTAGCCAAAGATAAATGCTATGAATAAATGAATAAAAGATTCATGAAAAATATCTCTATGATTTTCTCAATAAATCCCTATTTTAGTTTCCTAGGCTTCTCAAGCAAATACTATGAAATGGGTTGACTTAAACAATGGGAATTTATAGCTTATGGTTTTGAGGCCAAAAAAAAAAAAAATAGTTCAAATCAAGGCATCATCAAGGTAATGCTTTCTCCCTGAAGACTGTGGTGTTCGGGAGCTGGCTGCTAGTGATCCTGAGGTCCTTAGCTTGTCACATGGCAAGGAACATGGCAGAGTCTCCTGATCTCTCCCTCCTCTTCTGCATGCAGCTTTTTACTTCTTGTGGCTTCTTCTTTGCATTCGCTGGCATTTATAAAGGACTACAGTAATAGGATTAAAACCCACCCTGATAAGGTGGGCTATGCCTTAACTGAAGTAGCCTCATCAAAAGGTTCTACTTACAATGGGTTCTTACCCACAGGAATGGATTAAATTTAAAAAACATGTTTTTTCTGGGCTCCAAAGCACTATACTGCCTTTCTCCCTTTTGATTTACTTCATCCTTTTCTTCCACCATATTGTATAGTTAATGTTGTGCAGAGCTTAGCTGATAACAAATTCTCCTGACTTGCCTTTTGTCTAACATCTATGGTTCCTTTTCTGGCTTCCCTTCCTCCTCCAACATCTTAAGTCTTGGAGTCCCCTCACCCCAGATTTTGTCCTTGTTCTCTCAACTCTACTTCACACCCTCTCTTTGGAAATCTCATCTACAACTTCTCTTCCATGGCTTTAAATATCATTTTAACACAGTTCACACTGAGATCTATATCACTAGCTTTAACCTTTCTCCTAAGTTCAAGATAAATATTTCAAACTCGATATTAGATCTCTTTAACTGAATGTCCCACCACTGCTCAATATATACCCCTATGATGTCCTTCTTCTAACTTTCCTTTCTTTATTGAGTCACTATTATTATAAAAGTTCAGAAAGCTATACTCCAAAGAGTTATCTAAGACATTTTATCTACTCTGCTACCAAAATCTTCATTATTCAATTTCCAAGCCTTATCATTTCTGCTTCTGCAATTCCTAGACCTATCCTCCACCGAACATTACTATGGCTACCAGAATAAATAATTTCTACCTTCCTCATACCTGTACAATTGTAAATTGCTTCCCAATGGTTTGCCACCACTAAACTCCCCCTATACAATCCATCTTATACATTGCTATCAGATCAAATGCTCAAAAGCGCCACACTCATTGGGTACATTTCTACTCAAAATTCTTCAATAGCCACCAGTGGTTTCCAGAATAAAGTAAACTCTTTTAGCATAACCATTGTCCAACATCCTATCTTTGTCTTTCACTTCTCCCTTCAGATCATCTATGTTCAATGAAAATAATAATTGTATGTTCCCTGAACTTGCTCCAAATTCTCCAACCACTATATTTTTCCTTAAATCATGTCTTCCACATTTTATGCTACCCCCAAACTTCTATGGAAGTCCAGCCAATATTGCCATTTCCATCCAACTCCTGACTTTTCTGTGACTGCCTCCCTGAAACAGCTAACTGGGAGTTATCTTTTGAAATCATTAGTCATTCACTCTTGTATTTGCTCAAGAAATATTAATTGAGGGTCTACTTTGTGCCAGACATTATTCTAAGCACTGGGAATAAACCTAGCATAAGAAGCAAGTTTTCGCTTTCTTGAAGCTGACATTCTAGTTTGAGATAGTCAGGAGAAAAAGATCATAAATGAATAAATGAATGAACAAAACAATTTCCAATATTGAAAACCATAATGAAGAGAATAGAGTAGTATGAGAGAGTAGGGTGATGGTATAAGGCTGGTTGAGAGGTTACTTTAAATAGTAAGGTCAGAAAAGGCCTCTCAGCAGAAGTGACTTTGCACAGACTTAAATGACAAAAGGCGCCAGCCAATCAAAGATTATGGTGCAAATGGTTCCAGGTATAGAGAACAGAAAATGCAATGGCCCTTAGGTTGGATTAAGTTTACTATTCTGGATTGAAAAAAATAAAGGAAAGTAAAATTGGAGAGTAGTAGCCAAGAAGAGGATTATAAGGAGAATTTGGAGGGCTAGGCATGACACAGGGACTTGTTTGGATCCTATCTAAATATAAATGCAAAGAAGTCACATGATCTGATTAACCCTTTTTTTTAAAAAAAAAAAAAAAGACAACTCTGGCTACTGTGTAGGGAGTAGATTGTAGATAGACAAGAATGAAAACATGAAGACTAGTCAGTATTTTATTGTAGTAATCCACAAGAGAGTTGGTACAGATTAATTTTGCCTTAACTTTTACCTTTATTGTTGCAAACATATAATGCTGATGAAAACACCAGAGACAAAACCAAGAAACATTTCTTTACAAAAATTTTTTACTTAGCATCTTTAAAAAAAAGAATTACTACTGTGCCAAATGTTGAAGAACAAATTTCAAGGTTATATAAATATTTGGTACTTTAATAAGCATATGACTTTATAGTTTCTCTGATATCATGTTTCTGCATCTTTGAAAAGAGTTTAAACTAGATCATCCAAAACATTCCTTCCAGTTCTAAAATTGTAGATTTTTTAACCAGAAAAAAAAAAAAAAAAAGATAATCTTGAAATGTCAAGTCCAAAATTATTTGAGACATAGTCTATGAATATTTTAATCAGTCCCATATCAAACCTTGAAGTAATGGACCACGAGTTCAGGGAAACCTTGAATTAAAATGAATACCTTTCAAGAAGTCTGTGGAGAATCATTATAAGCCATTGTTTCAGTAATACAGAAAAGAGGCTTTTTACAGCTTTTTAGTTTATCACTGTTCAGCTATTGAATCTGAAATGCACCCATCAAACTCATCTCTCAACATATCAAAGGCTATACCTGTTTTTAGACATATTTCTTGTCCAGACCATTAAAATCATATTCACAATCACAGGCTTGACAATCACGACTAGTCACTCATCTTTTAAAACCTTCTCATAAAGGCAAATTGCATCCTTCTTCCCAACTTGAACTTCCATCCACTAATGGTGCTGCATACTGAGAAAAGCCTACCCATTTCCAGATGACTAAACTCATCTTTACCTTTAGGACTTCATTTCTGATTTCATCAGTCAACAAAACTGAAACTTTAGTATGAGGGGCTGATCAACTGCAATTAATACTAATGGGAGCCAAAGTTTCCTTATCATTAAGTTCACTGGCCTAAAGAAATCCTCACGCCCATTAAATAGCCATAAGCTAAGGAAAAGTGAAGAACTGTCTATACCTCCCACCCCCATTTGCATCATGCCAGTCCCCAAAACCAGAGGTACAAGAACACAATCATGTTTGTGCACAGATGGACCCTGGGGTGGTACCCTATCTCACATACTGGTCACTGGTTATTTATCCCTTTATTCCACAACCCACTAAACTTTCAATTAACCATAGTGACAGTATAAGGCTTTTAATAAACACAAGCTTTTATCTGTTGTTGATTTAGTTCTTTGCACTGGGGTTCCTTGTTGTCTTGTACCATGTGATAGTAAGGTTCATGTGTCAATTTGGCCAGGTGATGTTACCCAGCTGTCTGGTCAAGCAAGCACTGGCCTAACCACTGCTGTGAGGACATTTGTGGCTGATTAATAAATCAGAAGGCTGGTTTATTAAATCATCAGTCAATTGGCTGCAGCTGTGACTGATGATGTCAACGAAGGGCATGTCTTCCACAATGAGAGAATGCAGTTGGCTGGGTTTAATCTAATTAATCAATTGAAGACTTTTAAGTGAGACAGATAGAGGACCTTTATCTTCTTCTTCGGCTGACCAGCAAAGCATTTCCTGAGGAGTTTGACGAAGTTGCCAGTTCATTTCCTGAGGAGTTCACTGACATCTTCATTGGAGTTGCCAGTTTGCTGCCTGCCCTAGAGAATTTGGACTCATGCATACCCACAGTTGCATGAGACACGTTTATAAATCTTATATTCATAGAGATCTCTCATAGATTATGTTTCCCTAGAGAATCCTAACTAATACATACCATCAACAAGTGTCACTTTTCTTGAAGGGCTACATCCCATGAAATGCTCCTACTTATGCATAGCCTTCATTCCTTTTGAGAATACCTGTCTTGCCTCCTCTTCTAATCTGGTCAACTATACTGACCTCCCTAGATGAACTTCTTAAATCCTAGAGCAAGTTCTAAGCATCCAGCCCCCAATTTCTTGTCCTCTGGACCCTAATCTTGACTTGTAGCTCTGCAGCATTAGAAGTATCTCTAAGAGGAAAGATAGCCCTCAACATCAAAAGAGAAAAACGCTCAGCCAAAATTCTCCATGACACCACACAATAACATCATTCAGTGTCGTCCAACTTTCCTAACCCCTTTTTCCTACCAGAGGTTCACCCTCACACCTATGATATTGACATTTGAAAAGTGAGGAACAAAAGAAGGGAAATGCTCCCAACCCAACCATGACATACACAAATATAAGTAGAGTACACTTTTGCCCTTTCCCTATATTTTCCTATTTCCATTATGATAAATATTTTCAGTTATTCATCCTTTAAACAGTAATCCTTACGTGGCTTCCTACCACCTTCCTCATACCTTTTCCTGCACATCTTTGATGTCTACCAAGTGTTCTCCTTGAGCAGGATGAAATGTGTATTGTGAATATGCACCAATAGTCTCTAAGTCCTTTAAAGGCCTATGCTTAGAAAGGTATCAAGTAAGATAGTTGTTCAGCACAATGAAATCAATGGCAGGGAATGTGATGAAGAGAAGGAAACTATTATTCTTGAGTGTTTATGTCATACTAGAAACTGTGATAGATTCTTTATCACATTATCCTATTTAATCCTCAAACAATTCTGTAAAGTAGGGATCCCTTCATCCCATTTTACATATAAAGAGAAAAAATTTTAGAGACTAAGGAACTTACCAGAGTTCACATAGCTAATAAGGAAGAAGGATGGGAAATTAAAGTCAGATATCCTGGTTCCAATTTTTATGTCTGAAAATAGTGTTTATTAAATAATATAACGGACAGATATTGATGTTCTAGAAGTACTTGGGGAGATTTCTTTTCAAATGAATTTTCTTGCCTCTATCTTCCATCGCTTTCCAGTACTGGTACACAATCCTTAATAAGCCCCAATCTGAAGACCATAATATTAACTAAATCCAGCCTTCTCCAGACAAGAAAAAAGCCTCCTAAATGCAGTACATAGCTGGGATAAGAGTAATTAGTGAGTTCTTTCCTCAATATAAGCTTCTTGAATACATGAATGATTGAACTGAATGAAACTGATTGGGATTCTCTTAATTAATGTACAAATGGAAAATATACTTTGATTCAAAGAAAAATATAATCTTTCTCAAATCTATACCTCCTTGCATAACTTCTCCTCTTTCCCAAATAGCTAAGGAAGTCTTCTGCCCACCATGGCAGGGAAAGAGAGCAGTGGGCTCTGGTCCATTAACACTCCTTGTTACCTTCCTTGATGTTTGAGGGTCTCACCCATTTCACACTCTAGAAGAGACTCTCCAAGTATCACACAGAGGCTCCTGTGTGCCATGAAGAGATGTTTGACAATTGGAGTCCAATGAAAAGTTGTAAATAAGGTGTAACATGATCCTGATAACATTTTATAAACACCTCTCTGGTCACAATGAGGGCAATGATTTGGAGAAGGAAAAGGGTGAAAACAGAATAATCTGATCTAACTTTGTGATCACCCAATGAGCTGAGATAAGGCTTGTGTGCAGATAGTTTATGTTGAACATCACCTGAGAGAACAGGATTAGGGCAACTGGGAAAAGTGAAACAGGAATGGAGGAAAAGCCAAACTAGTGATTCATTAATGAGCTGGTTACCACTGTGTGCTACTGGGGCTCAAACTTACTGGATGTTCTTTGAGGTATTGGGTCGAATGTACCTCAGACATGGAGATAGAAGTCTTTGTTCACTACCTCCCATTCCCTATTAATCAAAGTTTTCCTCAGAAGGATGCTCTTCCCTTTGCACTTCCTGCAAGGGTGGACTGAACTCCTTCAAGAATCTCCAATAACAATAGGGAAGTCCCAGGGTAGAAAACAAGAGATATGTGGTACAGCTGGGGTGAGAAGTTATCAGGCTACACTTTCATGCAGCTAGTTGCCTCACCAATGATAAAAGCAAACAGGTGGCCAGAGAGGATGTAAAATAAGCATAAAAAAATTAGTCAACACAATCTGCCCCTCCTTGATCCTCTTATGCCCTACATTAAGTCCAGTTATTCACAGAGAATTGATTAATAGGGAATGGGAGGTAGTGAACAAAGACTACTGTCTCCATGTTTGAGGTACATTTTACCCAATACCTCAGAGAACATCCAGTAAGTTTGAGCCCCAGTAGCACACAGTGGTAACCAGCTCATTAATGAATACTTGGTTTTTCCTCCCTTGTTGGATGCCCACACTCTCTAGAAGAGATTGAATAAGAAGTCTCAGTAGAACAGTCTTCAGTGTTCCCACACAGAACCAGCTGCATGCCATATATAGTAGATTGAATTATGTACCTCCTCAAAAGACACATTCTTAATCTTATTCTGTGTTCCTGTAGGTGTGTTGAGCCATTTATAAATAGGATCTTTTAAAGATGTTATTTTTAGTTAATGTGTGACCCAATTGAACCAGGGTGGGCTTTAATCCATTTTACTGGAATCCTTTATACTCAGAAGAAATCCACACAGGAAGTTAGAGAAGGCCACATAGGAAGAAGCTGGAAGTCAAAGGAAACTGGAAGAACAGACATGAGAGAGAGATCACCAAGTGATGGGAGCAGATATGCAAACCAAGGAATCCCAAGGATTCCAGCAAACCAGCACCAGAATGCTACAGACAGACTTTGGGTCGAAAGCATGGTCTTGCCAATGCCTTGATTTTGGACTTCTATCTTCCTGAACTGTGAGACAATAAATGCTTGTTGTTTAAGCCAACCCAGTTTGTGGTATTAAAATCTATAATAGTCAGAGTTCTCCAGAGAAACAGTACTGACAGTATGTATGTCTTTATACACACATATATAAAGAGATTGGAATTGGCCCACAAGACCATGGGGCAGGCCTCAAACTAGAAACTCCAATGAAGTGAAGTTGAAGTTCTCAGGAGAAGCTGGCTGGCTAAAGACGATGCAGAAATTTTTCTTTCTGACTTCTGAAATCCTCAGCTTTGGATTTTAAGGTCTCCATCTAAGACTGGATCACCCTGAGGGTGATCTCTATTGTTTATCGTAGATGCAATTAACTGATCAGAGATGCAATCCACCTACAAAATGCCCTCACAGTAAGTCACGGAGGTGCTTGTTTAACCAAACAACTAGACACCATAACCTAGCTAAGTTGATATGTGAACTTAACCATCCCAGCAACCATTCCAGACCTCCCTCACTCTCAGCTAACACTTCAGCCAGCACTTATCTTCAAAAAGCTGAAACCCATAACTACTTTACCATTGGCTGAAGTAGCTTCAATTACCCATATACCATTATCACTAAGCATACAAGCCCAAAGAAACATCCCAGTGAATCCCCAAGTTCTAAAGAAAATTCATTGTGCTCCCATCATGTAGCAGCCAACCCTAGATCCTCATGGGAATCAGGATCAATTTCTTCTGCCTTTGCCCATTGGTCCACTGATGTGAAAATTTCAGCTGATAATTATAACTTCAGGATCAATGGAACCCTTACCTTGACCACAAAATGAGCACATGTTAATTACATCTTTAGGTTCAGTGAAACCCCCACAACTACTATGAATCAAGATTTCCAATCCAGCAGAGGTTATGATTGTGGAGACTCAAAGGATAAATTCTGAAAGTGGATCACTGGAAGTTATGATTTAGAGGTCAAAACCTACTTCAACTCCTTGGATCCTAGACAGACCATCATATATCAGCCACACAGCACAATAGAAGATTGCATTTCCCACCCTATGTGGTGGTGCCCTTTTACTGACCCTTTAATTAAGCCTTTAATAGACCATTTTATCATTTTATTAGGCCAGCTGCTTCTGGGTGATGCTGTAAATGGTTGGATCATTGAATTTTATGGTCACGTATCAATTGTTGCACTTCCTTCAGTTCAAAAGGGGTCTCTTGGACTGAGGCAATATTATTTGGGATCCTGAATCAGTAAATCAGGTATTTTGAAAGTCCATGGAAGATGGTGTTTGTAGAGAACTCCAGATAAAGAAAGATAAACCCAGGTAAGGAATAAGCATATATTCCATTGAAAACAAAATGCTGACTCTTTCAGTGATTGATGGTCAACTTCACGGAAGGTAGAAGATAGAGGGCCCAATGTCAGTCTCCGCTGTAGGCAAGTGGGGCATAGGTCAAAAACAGTTGGGCCCATTCTCATGGGCTCCATCAGTGCCACCATTATGTTCATGAGCCCACTGCCCAAACACTGGGATGGCTGAGCAAAGAGGCTGGCTGATATCCATGGAATGGGTCATTCTATCTATCAGGTAGTTTCATGTCTCCTCTGTGACAGATCCTCTCTGAGGGACATTAACATGAGACACAAATATTTGGGTACTTTGTACCACTCACATGGTCCATCTATCTGCCTCTTCCCCAAATTTCCTTATTTTCACTCGACCTTCCAATTTAGTTATTTCAAGATCTCTGATAAAGAAGCTAATGTCCTGGCATCTGTGATGTCCATACCTCAGGCCATTTATCCCTGAATAAAAGGAGAATAACTAAAGAAAACAACTAAGTACACTACTTGCAGCTCAGTTCCCTGGAAACATTTCTTTTCACTACTGTCCTTCAAAGTCACTTCTTCCTGGAACTGCAGATTGGTGGCAGTACATTTTTAACTACCACCAACAAATTGAGCCAACCAATCTATGTACTAGACAGATATTTTCTACTCCTGTTAGTTTACCATAGGGAATCCTACATGAGTCCTTAAGTGACAGTTGCAGAAAAAGCATTCGTGCAACAAAAGGTGTCATGGAGTCTGGGCCACCTGCCATGAAGCTTCCTGTGTCCTTTGGATCTACTTTGGCTTATTCCTGAATGTCCCATTTGAATTGAAAAATGTACTACTGGTACATCTGTTAAACTTTATGATTCAGTAGATTTGAAACCACCCAGATGATGGCGGTCAAATCCAGTTTCACACTCATTTGATGTCCCATGGTCAGACAGTTAGTCTACCAATGCCCAGCTGGATGCTAAGAACAACTTTTTAAATAGCTGGTAGTAGTTCTTTGCTGCAGAAAGTATAGTCTTGCTCAAGATCCTTAGGGGCCTATGTTGTCACTCACCACACAGTATCTTTATCCATTATGAGTCCTCTACCACTATCAGATCTTCTGAGTTACACAGTCTAGATGGCTGGGCAGCTTTCACCACAACTCAGTATTGCTGAAGAACCCTCTCTTGCTCTGGGCCATACTTTAAACTAGTGGCCTTCTGAACTACCAAATTAATGGGTAAGACTATTATTCCCAAGTCCAGAATATGCCATCTTCAAACTTCAATAAGCCCATCAAACTTCATGCTTCTTTCTTAGTTATAGGACATACAAGGGGCAACCACTTATTCTTTACTTTAGAGGAAATGTCCAGGCTTGCCAAAGACCACTAGACAACTAAAAATTTCACTGCTCCAGCTGGATCCTAAATCCTCATGGTGCTTTTCTCCAAAATCCTGGCATGTATGGGTCTTACTAAAGTATCCACAGTGTCTTCCATTCTTGCTCACCATGTCCAACTAGTATGAGGCCATCAGAATAGTTAAATTAACAGGATTTTATGTAGAATTTTAAGGTAATCAAGCACCCTAAAAACTGTAGTGTGATGAAGCCACAAGACAATATGTTGAATACGTGCTGTTGTCCTTCCTATGTAAGCACAAATTACTTTTGATCCACTTAAATATGAGAACCAAAGAACTGTATTCTTCAGATGAACTGCCACTTGCTAAGTACCAGAGTTTTGTTCATCTGTTACAGTAAAGATTCTATGTTGGGCATAACAGATGAGATTGGGCTACTAATTGGTAACATTTACTGTAAGTCATTGTCATCTGCTGCAGGCCATTTGGTTTTGGGAAAGTTCAACAAATAAAATGAATGAAGACACAATAGTAACCTTCTGAGGAAGCATAAAATATGCTTCTGAATAGTCCATCCAAGTCAGGAAGATAGATGGTGTATTTATTCACCAACATTCTT
The DNA here is from genome assembly GCF_015220235.1 of Choloepus didactylus. Taxonomy (NCBI): domain Eukaryota; kingdom Metazoa; phylum Chordata; class Mammalia; order Pilosa; family Megalonychidae; genus Choloepus; species Choloepus didactylus. Next base: position 185,068,188 of record NC_051309.1, on the reverse strand, counting down.
CTTAATAGGCCAAGGATTGTCCGGAGGCTCTTATCTGCCTCATACTTCCAGGTTTGTACATCCATCAGAATGGCTGAGCATGCTCTCACAGGCATCCCAAATAGCATGGCAGAGAGGAGGCTAGATACATGGGACAACTAAGGTGAGATGCTTGCAGCTGGATGTCATAACAATGGTTGGAACACAAAGCTTATTCAAGAGAATGTAAGACAGGGACTAAAAAATGTTATAAACTGGCAGTTTGGGGACTATTGAAATATTCTAGGCATGATTCCATGAAAGTGTGAAGTAAGGCAATGGTAGCAGGTATGATAAAACAGCGGTAGTTTCAGTAGATATTTATGAAAAAGCTGTCAAGGAAGCAAAATAAAAAGTGGCTAATATATCATTTCCTAAGTTTTATCCCTCAGCCTTCAAGGTGTCCCGTGACAAAATGATTCCTTGGGAAAATTAAAGTTGAGAAATGCTGGTTTATACATAAGCGATCTTCCTTAATGTGAGATTTCCATGCTAAAATGCAAATTATTTTACCTAGATATCCACCAGAGAGAAAAGACATGCAGCAGTGTTTGGATCTAAGCCAATTTAATTTGGACAATTCTAATATTTTCTTTATGCTACATTATAAGAAAATGTTAATTAGTTAAAACATCTCAAATCAATGGGAAAACAGAACATTGAATATAAAAGGAAATCAAATTAATTTCTGGCAGAATGTAAATTAGATAGACGCTAGCCCCATGCTGGACTCCTAATTCATAAGACTACTTCATAACCAGCCAGTGTGTAAGCCTGGGATTTTTGGACTTGTGGTCCTTTACAAAATTTCCCCCTCTTTTTAAAAATGTGTATCTATCTACACTTATTTTCCAAGAATAATTTTGACAAACTGAAAATCTGTGCTTCAGATTTCTTTTGGAAGCCCCAAAAGGATTCCCAAGTACACTTCAACTGCATAATAACAGTATAAATTAATGATGGATGGGCACCATCCTTTCCCTAGAAAAGGAATGAAATAAAACCTCAAAATGTTAAAACTGGGTCATAAACAACATTGGAAAAAGAAACTTTGGCTGCATAGTTGTGAGAATTAGAAGTTGTTTTCTGTGCGTAGTAGGGAAGAAGTGAGCCCGGGGAGACAGTAGCTTGTTTTAACAATGTCCCAGAAAATTTTACTTTATTCCCTAGTCAACTGTGAAACCTATTTCTTATAAGAGGGTTGGAAACAAACTTTCTGAATAATCTTCAAGTGTTCTTACCAATTTCCCTCAAATCTAACAAATTTAAATCACCGGGGATAGTGACAGAAAGAAACTCAAAAGTCCTAGGCAATTCTCTGAGAAGCTGTAGAAATCATAAGTAATCAGAATCTAGTCCTTTTCACCAAAACACTGGTGATTTATAACAGTTTTATCAAGCTTTCTATATTAAATCCAGCCATCATTTCAACTTCTGAAGAAACATTGCTACGACACAAAAATAACAGCATTTTCAGTAAATTGCAGCATACACCTTGACTTTCCACAAAGAGTTGAAACAAAGAAGGGAGTACTGCATACTTCAGGACATGGTTTCTGAATTCTATTTCATGTCAAGAGGATTGTTTTTAATTACAAAAATGCATAGAGAAAGCGAATATTTCTCCTGCCCACTGGTTTTCCCAATGATCTTTAAAGAAGAGCTCCAACAGTAATTATGTGAAACACATGAATATTGCTCATTGATTATATTTATAATCACCTCAAAACACATTTAATAACTTCTTAATTTTCTCCTCAAATATTTGCCACAGAGACACAGAATTCTGATGTACAATTTCTAAAATAAATATGTGGAAGATTGAGTTACATACCCCAGGGCACGGGGGACCTGTTCTTAATCTGAATCCATTCCTGTGAGTGTGAACTCATTGTAAATAGAATGTTTTGGAGTTGAAATTTTTAGTTAAGGTGTGACCAATTGAATCAGGATGAGACTTAATCCTATTACTGGAGGCCTTATAGGAGAAAGGCAGGGGACAGATCCAGAAGCTGGAAATCAACAGAACCTAGAAGAGAAAGGAAAGGACATCTCCATGGGATGGGAAAGCCAAGGAACCCAAAGATTGTCGGTCAACTAGGATTCTACCAACCCTGGGAGGAAACAAGCCTTCCAGCCTCCAAAACTATGAACCAATAATTTATTCCTGTTGTTAAACCAATCACTGTGTGGTATTTGTCATACCAGCCTGGAAACTAAGATACAAGACAAAAGGACATTAATAAAATTGCAAGTGGTCAGAATGAATGCCTTCAAATTAAAAACATAAGGATATTGTGATATGAATATCACCTGATAGGTGACAAGCTAATACTCGTATGAGCTAAATACCCCTTACGTACCATGTCTAAAATTAGGCTAACAAGTAAAAGACTGCCTGATTTTTACACACAGCCAATGGGCTAGGTTTTCCTTAGATGTACAAAGCTCAATCTTAGGACATTAGCACATAGTTCACTCAAGGATGCCTTTTTAAAAAGTAAACAAGTTTTCTTTAATTAAACAGTAATTTTTAAAATGAATCAAATGACTTAAAGAAAATATACTACTGTAAGTATAAAAAGATAAGAAATTGAACCTTTTCTATTGACTCAGAGTTTTAAGTAAGACCCCCAAATCTTACAAAAATGAGTAATGAGTACCTCTCCATTCTGAAGAGAACTGTTGGCCCTCTAGCTCTAGGACCAACTGAAATATAACAGAACTGTTTTGCCTTTGGGTTCCCCTAAAAGAAGAGTCAGAGAGAAGGACTTATGTGCAGCTACTTTCTTTGGTAGTTTATCCCAGAAAGCAGGAGTGAATCAGGGAAACTGAAACAGGGAAGGAGGAAAAGTCAATTAATGGTGTATTCTTGAGGTTGCCAACTTGGGTAGCAGAGTTTGGCCACCACGATGTGCAAGAAACTCTGAGGACCAGGATGGTCCACCAAAAGAGGGAATCTGGGGCATTTATCCACTGGTTCATCCATTGGTTGAGGCTTGTTTGGGATGCTGACTCCCTTGCACTTTGGGACTGAACATGAAAGTGGGCCAAGGGGTACCTGCTGCTTCATAGAAGGTTCTGAGATAGAGAAATAGAGACATCCATGGTCCATGCTTGGGAGGTGGAGTGTTACCCATGTACTTGGTCATATCTACCACAGCCATGACTGAAATAAAAAATGAACCAAGGGGATGAGATGCAAGTAAACAAAAACACCTATTACATTGTTCCACCTTATCACCACTCCCCTTTTTGAGACACTAGAAATTCTAAAGAAATTGATCAGAGGCAATAATTCCTTGAAGTAAAGGAATTCAAAGTATTGTGGTATTTCTCCTACTAATCCCCCAGGGAAGGATATAGGGTTGCTTTTCATCCCCCAAGGCAAGTGAGGAAGCTTAAAAAGAAGAATCCTTCTGTGATGGTTTGGAGCTGTATGTGCCTCAGAAAAAAACAATCCTGTGATTATGAATCCACTATAAGTAGGAGCTTTTGATGAGGCTACTTCAGTTAAGGTGTGGCCCACCTCAACCAGGATGGGTCTCAATCTTATTACTGGAATATTACAAAGGAGTCCTTTATAATGAAATGAAAGCCACAGAGGAAAGAGTCATAGGCTGAACATCAACAGAACCTAAGAAAGAAGGGAGAGGCCAGGAGAGGCCAGTATTTGCATTGCCATGTTACAAAGGAGCTAAAGACCAAGGATCATCAGCAGTCAGTCCAGAATGCCACAGTATTTTGGGAGAAAGCATCACCTTGATGACACCTTGATTTGGACTTTCTTTTAGCCTCAAAACTGGGAGCTAATAAATTCCCATTGTTTATGCTAACCCACTACTTGGTGTTTGCTTGAGAAGTCAAGGAAACTAAAATATCCTCTACGTGATGTGAGGATGTTTGCAAGGGGAGAGTCTTCAAAATCTCATCTCATCTAGTAGGCATGTTTCTCTATATCTGAAAGAAATGCCTAGGCCTGTGTGCCAGTTTGAATATATCATGTCCCCCTAAATACCATTATCTTTGATGCAATCTTGTGTGGGCAGACCTATTAGTGCTGATTAGATTGTAATCCTTTGATTGAGTGTTTCCATGGAGATGTGACCCACCCAACTGTAAGTGATAATTCTGACTGGATAATTTCCATGGAGGTGTGGCCCCACCCATTCAGCATGGGCCTTGATTGGTTTGCTGGAGCATTATGTAAGCTCAGGCAGAAGGAGCAAGCTTGCTACAGCCAAGAGGGACACTTTGAAGAATGCACAAAAGCTGAGCGAGTAGCTGCAGATGAGAGACAGTTTGAAGACGGCCATTGAAAGCAGACTTTTGCTCCAGAGAAGCTAAGAGAGGACGAATGCCCCAAGAGCAACTGAGAGCAACATTTTTGAGGAACTGCAGCCTAGAGAGGAACATCCTGGGAGAAAGCCATTTTGAAACCAGAACTTTGGAGCAGACGCCAGTCACATGCCTTCCCACCTAATAGAGGTTTTCCAGACACCATTGGCCATCCTCTAGTGAAGGTACCCGATTGCTGATGTGTTACCTTGGACACTTTATGGTCTTAAGACTGTAACTGTGTAACCAAATAAACCCTCTTTTATAAAAGTCAGTCCATCTCTGGTGTTTTGCATTCCAGCAGCATTAGCAAACTAGAACAGCCTGCCAGTGCCGCTAACAGAATAGAAAACCAAAGAGTTTTCTAAAAAGCTTTAACAAATGATCCCTTAAACTTGCCATCCTCTCACCTGGAAATTCTGAAGCCAACAGGCTAGCTGAAGTAGCCCATGTGTGAAAAGCAAAGAGAAGAGAATGCAGTTATGAGATCAAAGTGTCCTCTGTCATTTAATTCAGCAAGGTTACATGACTTCCCACTGGCCAAGTAGACACCTTGGAAAATAGGGTAGAATGATTTTGAAGGAACCAAGAGAGCTGACCACAGGATGAGAAATCAAAGCAGAATGGAGCCATGTGAAATATACCACTGGAGAACAGGAGCTGAAGGGGAGTCATAAGAGGCCAACCAAAGAGTACATTTTCTAGGTCACTCTGGCAGAATGCTACTTGTCCCAACCAATTACTCCCCCTTCTTCCTAGACACATGACTGCCAAGTTACAGATTATATTTTCCAGTCTCCCTTCCACTAGATGTAACCACATAACTAAGTATTGTCACTGCAACGCGAGCAGAAGGAATAGGCACAAGTGCTGCCTCACTTGCTAAAATGAAATTGTTTGCCCTGAATTCCCTTCTTTCCTCTTCTCTCAATCTGAAAAACCAACATGTCTATGACTTTTTTTAACAATGCAGACCAGGATAACACTCTAAAGGATTATGGAATTATAAGATGAAAGGAACTTGGGATCTTAAATGACCTCATGGGGTGCTCCAGTTTGCTAATGCTGCTGTTATGCAAAACACCAGAAATGCATTGGCTTTTATAAAGGGGATTTATTGGATTACAAGTTTACAGGTCTAAGGCCATAAAAGTGTCCAAACTAAGGCATCAACAAGAGGATACCTTCACTGAAGAAAGGCCACTGACATCCAGAACACCTGTGTCAGCTGGGAAGGCACGTGGCTGGTGCCTGCTGGTCCTTTCCTTCCAGGTTGCATTTCAAAATACTTTCTCCAAAATGTCTCTAGGGTTCTGTCTTCGCTCCTCTCTCAGCTCCTGTACATCTTTGCTTGTTCTCCCAGGGCATTTCTCTCTAAGCATCTGGGGGTCCTCTCTTAACTTCTCCAGGGCCAACTCTGGTCTTCATCTCTTAGCTTAGCATCTCCACATGTCCTTCTGTCTGCATCTCCCAGCATCTCCAAGCATCTGTGTCTGTCAGCTCTTAGCTTCTACCAGGGAAAAACTTTCGATTACATGTGTTAGATTCTCTCCAAAACATGTATCTCATCTTCTCTGAGCTCCTTGTTTCTGTGATCTCTCTTAAAGGACTCCAGTGATCTAATTAAGACCCACCCAGAATGGGCAGGGTCCACATCTCCAAGGAAAAAATTTAATCAAAGGTCTCACCCACAGTTGAATAAGTCACATCTCCAGGGAAACACTCAATCAAAAGGTTTCACCCTAATCAAAAGGCTAAGTCTGCCCCCACAAGATTGCATTAAAGAACATAGCTTTTGTGGGGACATAATAGATTCAAGCCAGCACACAGGGCAAAGCTTCCCAGCCACCTAGAAAAGCTGCACTATTATGTGAGAGAGAAATAAAACTCCATTTTGTTTAAGTCTTTTTTTTTCATTATTGCCCCCCTAAGGAGAAAAATAAATTTAAATTAAATTAGCTAATTTCATTTCATTTCTCCCTGCTGAAAGAGATTAAATACTAAAAACAATATTTTGTTGAGCTTTGGAGGGCCACAAACCATTGTAATATCTAGGATTTTTTCACTCTCCCAAGAACCAATTTTCACTCCTGTTGAAAATGCATGATTTAAGCCATTATATGGTTGGCCTCTTTGTCAGAGCACCTTAATCTTTTTTTTTTAATTCAATATTATTGAGATATATTCACATACCATGCAGTCAGACAAAGCGTATATTCAGTTGTTCACAGTACCATTATATAGTTGTTCATTCATCACCAAAATTAATTTTTGAACATTTTCATTACCACACAAAAATAATAAGAAAAAAAATTAAAGTGAAAAAGAACAATTAAAGTAAAAAAGAACACTGAGTGCCTTTTTTGCTTTTTGTTTTTTTGCCCCCATTTTTCTACTCATCCATCCATACACTGGACTAAGGGATTGTGGTCCATATGACTTTCCCAATCACATTGTCACCCCTCATAAGCTACATTTTTATACAGTTGTCTTCAAGATTCAAGGGTTCTGAGTTGTAGTTTGATAGTTTCAGGTATTTACTGCTAACGATTCCAATTCATTAGAACCTAAAAAGGGTTGTCTATATTGTGCATAAGCAGCAGTTTAATCTTTACCATCATTAATATGGTCAGGGAAATAAGCAGGGTGGAAGTCCCTTCTGAGTGCCCAAAAGAACGCACTATTACAGTCCATGAGAGAAAGCTTGCCATGACAAAGCCCATTTGAAAATTTTAGGGGAGAACTATGGACACCAGATAAGCCCAAGATAAGTAAAATGGACTTTATCGTATTCTCTCTCATCCTTCCTCTTCCTTTAACCCCGCCAGAAGAAGCCAGAAGCAAAGCATAGGGTAGAGGTAAAAGTGAAATCAGGAGCATATTAAAACTAACAAGGCCCTACTGTCCTTGGTGAGAGAGAGAGGAGTAGAGAAGTTTTCAACTGGATAAGGAGCTGAGGATTTCATTTAGACTGGAATGAGCATTTTAGAACTCAAAAAGGAATTAAAAATTATGAGTTTCATGCAAGAGTTACCCAGAATTGGCAATGGGATATCTACAAAGGCAGTAGGGAGAGGGAAAAAAAAATGTTTTCTAATTGTACTCTACCAAGTTCAGTACATCCAATAAATTAAATGTATCCAATATCTAAAAAGCAAAGAATATTAACCACACATATGTAAGTACAAATGAAATATCTTCTCCAACTAATCTTTACCTGTTATCAAAACCTTGCCAATCTTATTGTGATTGCCCGTACCCTATTTTTTTGAGTTTTTAAATTTATTTTTTATTAGAGAAGTTGCAGGTTAACAGAAAAACCATGCAGATAATACACAGTTCCCATATACGCCACCCCTCCCAATGCAGTTTTCCCTATTATTAATACTTGGCATTAATGTGTTTCATTGATACAACTGATGAAACAATACTATTATAATTATACTAGTAACTATAATCCATAGTTTACATTAAGGTTCACTGTGTTGAATAGAGCTATGGCTGTTTGTTATTATTTTAATTCTAGTAACATATATACAACCTAAAATTTCCCACATTCAAAGAAGAAAATGAGGAATGCTTCAGGCAGTGCATGTCATCCTTTCGTATGGTCCAATTTTAGTATATGTGCTGCCAAAATGACCACAGCCCTTACCCTTTTTTAAGTACAGTCTTCAACTTCCCTCAAAGTTGCTTGTTAGGATTCTGAACCTTGTTCAATAACCACTTTGCAACTACTGAAAGAATTCAGAATCCTTTTCCACGGGGGTTGCCTCATTCTTCTAGCCAGAAATTGTTTCTCTCTCAATAATTAAATAATAAGCTTCTCTATGACTAATAGGGAAAGCCTATCATCTCTTCTTCCTTTCTCTATTGAAATATGAACAGCTCAGGGTAATAATGAAAGTATAGGCAACATCTTTTAGAATAATTCCTACATTAAAGAAAATGTTTGGCAGGTTTGTTTTGTTTAATTTTTATTTTGCAAAGCTTTGACACAAAATTATTATACATTTCATAATTGCAGGAGAAGGGTGTGTTGTTTTTAAAAATGTACTTTTACATTTTTTAAAGAACCTCTCTTTCTAAGTTACATAGTGATTTCTTAGAAACTGCTGTTAGTCATAAACTCAGATTTGATTTCTTCTACTTATTTAATTCCCAATAAAATTTAGAAATATTATTCTTGGTCTGGAGACTATAGGTAGTAAGCGGTAAGTAGAATGAAACATTTAAAGGAAGCTCTCTGATTCTTTTTCCTTGGATCCCACCCCAGCTCTTTTGAATCTAAAGTTCTCTCTAAGCATAAGGTAATTCTATTACAAAATGAGTTAGAAATAAAGGAAGGAACCGATTTTTTTTATAAAGGCCTTAAAAGAGCATCTAACTCACAAATATCATCTATTAAAATACTTAAATCTCAATAAAGGTCACAAACCCCAAAAGATGATTTAAAAAATAATGATAACCCAATTACCTCTAATTCACCTGAGGTTTACATCTTCAATCCTCACATCAACAATCCCACACCCTGAATGCTGCCTTTCTCTGTCCCAAGATGGGATATCTACCTCCTGTCTGCTCTGCCATTCCTGCCCTATGCTATGAGATCCTGTTTCCCATCTCTGCAGTGGCTCATTAGTCTGCTCTCCACAGTTTTCCCTTCTTGCCTCAAGGCTTTCTCCTAGATCTCCGCTTAAAGAAGGCTGAGCTGAAGAAGCAGTCTAAGACCAACATCCTAGGCAAAGTGGCAGCCTATGAGCTCCTCAAAGGCTGGAACCAAATCTTATTCAACTCTGTATTCCGCAGCCCTAGCATAGCAAGTACTCATCAAAGATTCTTTGCATTGATTAAGTAGTTGCATGAAGATGTAGGAAAAAAAAAAAAAAGACCACTAATACAGCATGGGCCCCAAATGTTCACTGACAGACCATCAGACAGCTGTTGGGGAAGTTAGCTCACACATTTCTCCCACCAACCACTCTGCCCTGGCTAGCTATCGAAGTTGCCCCACAGTGTAGGCATTTGGTTTACCTCAACCGCTGCTGAGAAAGGCAGAGGCTGAGCAGTACCAAATCACTCAAACATACCTGGCTCAACAGTCTCTCTGCATGGCTATATGCAACCCAGGAACTGTCATGGGTCACTGGAAAAACTTGCCATTTCCAAAGTAACAGTCTTCCAAAAACCTCTCATTTAGATGAATGAAGCAATTTATAAGCAAGATGGGGAAGACAGAAAGAAAGATGGGACTAAGTGCTGCTTCAGCCCTTTCTGTGGGGTCCGTTCTATACACCAATGGCCACCCTCATAGAGTGCTCTCTACATTTACTTGGACAAGCTGTTATCCCGCACTGGAGAGCACTGGAAGTTTTCTTGGCCCTTTGCCCTTCATTACCAGGAAGAAAAATCACCTTCTTTTCTGAGGCTCTTTTTTCATCATGGCCCATTGGCCATGACTGATGTTGCTTTAAGTAAAGCAGTTAAAACTGCTTAACTTCAGGGGGCCTCATACATAGAAACTGCTTGCTAAGGTTAAGATAAAATCCAAAGGAGGCAGAAATGTGACAGGCGAGCCTCCCCTTACCACATTTCCAATGCCTAAAGGTATAAGAAGATCCTACTATCAAGATACAGTTTTTTACAACTCTTTACAAAGATGACCAGGAATTAAGAACAGTATTCTCATATACCCTACTATTGCCATCAATCCCCTTCAAAAATCCAGACCGTATCCAATGTCAAGCATATGGAACTAATTTCTGTTGTAAGTAATAAATGCATTATTTTATATTTCACTTGTTAGACCTCTCATTAAAACATATCTTAAAAAAAAACTAACAGCATCATTTTACACTTCAATCTCTTTTTCAATATTATTCCAATTATTTTAAAAATGATAGGAATATGGTTCACTAGTTACTCTGGCAATGATATTATTTTAACAATCAATATTTCTTTCATACAGAGCTATCTGTGATTTTATCTTAAATAAGATAATACCTCCTGGTTGGGGACTGAATCATGTCTCCCACAAAAGGCATGTTCAGGTCCCATCCCCTGGTCCAATGGATATGAATCTATTTGTAAGTAGGACCTTTGAAATTGGTATTTCAATTTAAGTTAAGGTGTGCCCAAACTGAATGAGGATGAACCTTAGTACAATATGGCTGGAATCCTTCTAAGTGAAGGAAACTGGACACAAAAAGAGAAGACACAGGGAGCAACCAGAACCTAGGAGAGAAAGGAGAAGATGCTACTATGTGTATTTCCAAGTCACAGAAAAGCCAAGAAACCCCAAGGTTGCCAGCCAGTTGTAAGATACTGAACATAGGAAGAAGGAACCCTTCTAAGCTCCTCTGAAATCATGAGACAATAAATTCCCCATTAATTCAACCCATTGTATGGTATTTGTTTTAGCAGCTAGGAAACTAAAACAGCTTCCATTACAAACGAAGTCAGTATTTCTCTCAATATACTTGAACTTCACATGACGATGGAACCAAATGAAAGGAGGAAAGCTCTCTGCAGTTTATTAACATTTATCAAACTAGACATTATTTATAAGGGCCCCGGGCATCTTCCATTAGCTCTGTCACCTACCACAATTGCAAAGCTTACAGTAATAGTGGCATATGTGAGGAAAAAACCTTAAAGGGGGGATTTACTTCAAAATTAGCCCAAGATGCACGAAGTAAACAAATTTTAAGCCTAGCTAATAGTTATTACATTCAATAATTTAGGGTGATATGCATGACGGTTTTGACCTCCAAAATAATTTAGCGCCTTGAACTGAGATTAAATGCAGCACGTTAATTTTTCCCTCTGGTTGTCAAGCCAACCAAAAGACCCATCAAATCCATTTAAATAAAGTCTGTATCCTGTAATAATATTAAAGGGAATAAAATATTAATATGGGCCCGTGGTAGAATATTGGACATAAGAGCTGCAGTGAGGTGCCTTTAATTTATTACTCTGGCAATATGTCTTTGTACTGAAACTAGGAGTTAAAGCACCATCTAAGAATTATTTTCCATGCTAGAAGATGAGCCCACTTAAGAAAGGTTACAGGTTCTCCAGATGCTGAGAAATTTTAGTATCTCCAAGAAAGGAAAGCCATGAGTTCCATTTTTACTGTAGTAATTTGAAGAGATGAACAGAGTACACAGTCTGGGAATCAGTTGTAATGAAAATGAAATTATAAAAGAGAAAAAGAGACACTAATTCATTAAGTGAGGCTCAATGAGCTTTCCTCCATAATAAAAGCATATATAACTCAATGTGTTATTTATATGCTGCATACACCAAGCTTAATCAGTACTTCTTCTTTCAAGTACTTTCTGATTTTTCTGTCATAATTAGGTTTTTCTGGATCATTTTCCAAACAGTTTTTAAGCTCCAAAGAGTGGAGATTCTAAGTTCAGACCCTTAAATACTGTATCCTCATTCAGAAGATAGTTTCTATGTAAGAGTAATATTTATTCAATTTAAAGAGTTTGGACTTAAAGTATAGAGGTTATAGACAGAGACAACATTGTGAAAAACACATGCCACAATGCATGCTTTCTTGTATACAAGCATTTGCTTTATTTTGTTTAAAATTTACTTTAAGCACACAAAATATAGTCTTTACCGCTAATCACATTATTTTTTTTCCATTAGGTTACAAACAAAATGAAAGCCAGAGGCTGCATTCTTGCTTCCCCATCATCCACCCCATAGAGTAGCATATCTCCCTATAAGCCAAACTTCCCCTGACTTCAGAGAGTCTTCTTTGGGAGAGAACCAGCATAAAATGTAAGGAGAAATAGAAACCTGGCCACAGGAAAAGAACCTGTTAAGAATTTCTAATCAAAGCATTGTATTCTCCAAACAAGGCAATTGCTCATTAACAAACAGATCAGATGTGAAAACACAAATGTGAGAGAGTTGAGGATGGGCAGCTTATTTTCATGTGAAAAGGGAAAACTGCACAGCTGTGAAACAAATACTGACAGTAGGTACAGGGACATAATATGAGACAACTGCAGATCTCTCTGTCTCACCTAGAATCACTTGATAAAGCACAATGGACACCATTCTGATAGCTCAAATGGTTGTTGTAAACCTTTAGGCTGTTTTTATCAAAGATGCAAAGAATCAGCTAAGTTCTTTATCAGTGAACTTATTGCTTTTACCTATGTTTTAATTTCTATAGAATAAGCCTTCTGAATTAACTAATTTGAACTACATCTCTAATACCATAGCCATGGGTTTAGTAATTAAGCAAAATTTGAAAGAAACATAATTTTTACTTCACATTCACCTTCTGGTATATATCTGGGGCTCAGGAAGTGTCATTATTGCATTAAATGTTTCTATAGCCCTTTACTTCATCTGCTAAATGATCACAGTGGCAATCATCACTGTGAGTTGTTGCTCTTCTTTATCAAAATCCATAAGAGAGTTCACTATTAATCCAAGAGAAAAGACAAAAAAAGATGTAATAAGTTCAAATTATTTGCCCAGATAAAAGCAGAAAATCATAGAATCATAAAATAATGCAAAAAGTAGCTCTCTAAGGGTCATTAGTCCATTCTCCTGGAGCAAAGACAGGCATAGAGATGTTTGCATGTGTTTATCTTACTAGGCTGGCATCCTGAAGAATTACCAAGATGACTGTATACTGGGTTTACAGTACAGATTCCCTTATAAACTTCCAGGCAGTGCTCACTGATATGTCTCTTACAGATCCAAACTAGGCCACATTTGCTGTATCATTCCATCTATCTGACTATCTATCCATCTATCATTCAACCCATTTTCTGAACACCTAAGTGTATGTTATATACATGGTGCCCCTTGAACACTTAATACTGTCAAGTACATTTCCTAAGAACAAGGATATCCATTCATGTAACCACTTTAAGTGCAGTTATCAAGTTCAAGAAATTTAACACTGACATAACACTTATAATCTATATTCCAATTTTTTATAGGTCACGATAGTATCCTTTTGAACCTTTTCTCCTCTCTTATTAGATCTGTCCAGGATCACAAATTGCATGTAAATATCATTGTCGCTTTAGTTGCTCTGTTTTCATTAACTGTGTGAACATATACACAACATAAATGTTCCCATCTCACCCACTCCCAAGAATACCATTCAATGGAATTAATCAGATTCGCAATGTTGCAGAACCCTCACCACTTTCCATTACCAAAACTTTCCCATCTCCCCAAACAGAAAACCTACACCCATTATGCATTAGCTCCCTATTCCTCAGTCCTCCATCCCTGGCAACCTGTACTCTACTTCCTGTCTCTACGAGCTTGCATATTCAATATTTTCTTTGTAGTTAGCATGGGGCTTAAATGTAACATCCTAAGCCTGTAACAATTTCAGTTGCTTTGATATGAACTTAACTTGAATAGTATACACAAATTTTGTTCCTATACCCTTTCATCCTCCCATTTTTATGTTGTTCTTGTCACAAATTACATATTTATACATTATGAGTCCAAAACCACTGAATTGTCAATACATGTTATGCATTTGCCTTTTAGGTACTATAGGAAGTAAAAAGTGGGATTACAAACAAAAATATGCAATAGTACTGGTACTTATATTTACTCTTCTCATTACTTTCACCAGAGACCTCTATTTCTTCACATAGCTTCAATCTATTGTCTACTGTTTGTTTTTCTTTTCTTTTGACCCACAGAGTTCTCTTTAGGGCCAATCTAGTGAGGATGGGTTCGCTCAGCTTTAGTTTATCTGGGAACGTCTTAATCTCCCCCTCACTTTTGAAACAGTTTTGCCAGATACAGAATTTTGAGTTGGCATATTTTTGCTTTTAGCATTTTAAATAAATCATCCCACTGCCTTCTTTCCTCCATGGTTGTTGATGAGAAATTGGAACTTAATCTTATTGAGCCTCCCTTGCGTGTGACACATTGCTTCTCTGTTGCAGCTTCCAGAATTCTCTCTTTATCTTTGGCATTCAATAATTTGATTATATGTCACAGAGTAGGTTTACCCCATTTAGAGTTCATTGAACAACTTGGATGTGTATATTCATGTCTTTTGTAAAAATTGTGGACTTGTTAGCCATTATTTCTCTGAACTTTCTCTCTGACCCCTTCTCCTTCTTCTTCTGGGACTCCTGCAATGAATACATTGGTCTACTGGACGGTGGTTCCTCAGAATCTGTTCACTTTTCTTCATTCTTTCTTCCTTCTGCTCCTCAGACTGGAAGATTTCAATTGTCTTACTTCCAAATGTGCTGATTCTTCTGCCACCTCCAATCCACCATCCAACCCCTCTAGGGAATTTTTAGCTTTTGTTACTGTGGTCTTTAGCTCTGTTTGCTTCCTTTTCATTATTTCCACCTCTCTATTGATAGTCTCTTTGTGTTTATTTATTGTTTCCCTGATTTCCTTTAGCTCTTTGATCATATTTAGGACAATTTTTTAAGTCTTTGATTTGTTCCAGGTCTGGTCCTTGTCATTGAAAGTTTCAAATACTTTAATCTCTTTTGCCTGGGCCTTTGCTTCCTGATGCTATGTTTGTTTTGTAACCTTGAAACCTGGACATTTTCTATTACAATTTGTTGTCATTGGGATTTAGACTCTGAAGCATCTGTTCCTTCAACTTGCATCCAGCTACTGATATGAGAGTGCTGTTTTTAAATACCTGGAGCTTACCAAAATATAAAATTAAATAAAGAAGAAAAAAAAAGAAATCTCCTTTTCCAGTCTTTACAGATTGACATTTGTGAGTGTACTCCTTCAGAACTTATGCATACAATGAGTTTAGAGAAGAGCTTGAGGTCAAAGGTTGGTACATCCCTGATCCTTTCTGCCCATGCAACTTATATTGGGCAAATGTGTGTGTCCCTAAGAATCCCTCCATTTATATGGATAAATTTCTCCTCTTCCCTAGGAAACTGTTTCCTCATGGTCCCAGGCACTACACTGCATGTCTTCCAGCCACCAATCCTTTGCCCTAGGCAGCCACAATTTGACTGGTCTCCCACAAGTTTCTGTAGGAGAACTTTGTGAGCTGCCTTCTATGTGCAGGGCAAGTTCTGCAGTGGCAAGTCTGCAATGAGTGTTCTGGCTCAGTCCCTCAGACCAGCACCAGATAGACTGGGCCAGACATATATGCTCCCGGTGTGTACACAAGGGTTGGGCTACTTCCCTGGGAGGATGGGATGGCTCAGCACCAAGCCAGCGAAAGGATGGGGGAGAGGCAGCCAGGGTGCCACAAAATCTGACCTCTTTTGAGTTGCCTTTTTCTTGATTCAGTGCTCACCCTGTGACTGCAATCCTTTATTTTCTGGAGCTTTCAGAAAGACACTTCTGCCATTTTTTGCTGGCTGTTCAAAGCTTCTATCAGATGCTTTCATGTTGTGCTATTTAGTACTATTTAAAAAAAAACTGCTAAATTTTTTGAACTTACTTATTTACTGCCTACCATGTTAGGAAAATAACCTATATTACCTAATTTAATCCTCACAAGAGGACTATTAGGAAGGATTTTACAGATAAGGAAACAAGCTTAGGAAGGTAAACATTGTCCATGTTTATTCAGCTAGTAGCCGTAGAAATCTCAACCAAAGAGTGCCTGACACCAAAGCATTCACTCTTTCCCTGACTATAGGTTCCTTCTTTCATGACAAGAAAGGGCACCCTTTCCAGACAAGAGCACCCTTGTCCTAACCTCTCTTGCTGATCCTTACTTGCATTATCTTGGATTCTAGTTCTAGAAATTTGGTTCTCTCAGCCTCATTCTGTACTTTTCCAATTTCTAATCATTAGAATATAAGAACTGGCTACCAATATAAAAAATATTTGCTACTGATTTTATGTTGCTCTGTTCTGGCATATATCCATTAGTACATGTTGGACTGTTCCCTTAATGGGGGTCTGATTTAAATATACTTCCATGGAGTGACCATAGAACTGTATACATAGCCTAAATTTTAAGTAAAAACTAGGTCTCTTTCAACTTTGCATTCCTAGCTCTCAGTCCTGTGCCTGCACATGATAGCTTCTTACCAAATGTTTGTTGGATGAGTAAATGAATGAACGAACTGCTAGTCACATATACTTCTCAGAATACTGAACCCTGTTTTTGTCCATTTGCCTCCAGATTACAGGCCATACTCTGTCCCACCATTGTGTGCCTATTTTAATCAATAAACTTTAATATCTATAATCTCTCTCTTGTCCTCCTGGAAGTTCCATGGGCTGTATTGCAAAGCCAGCAGTCCAAATGCCTTCCTGATCAGCTCTGATGTTCAAATCTTAATGAAAATTCTAATCCTTGCCTTACACAGGGTTGCAACAGGAAGAACTATTTGTCCCCCACCCCTTGATTCATCACAAGAAAGGAATAACTTCCAATTAAAATGCCACTAGAAACACTGTCCAACTGAAAACAACAAATCATTTACCTCATGATGTTTTCCTATTTTGCCCATTGCTGTCTCACAAACATGGGTGAATTCATGACTTTTGTGTGTCTATTGTGATTTCTGAATAGTTTGCTGCCTTGGTGATGGCAGAAGTGAGGTTCTTGGATGAATAAGGATGTAGTTGGAAATTCTTGGGGCCTTGAGGCAAAAACTTAGGTATTAGAACAAGCTCTCCACTGCTATGTGTCCTTACAGAAATATACTCATCACTCTGATCCTCAGATTGCTTTTTCTGAAAATCTGTGTAATAGAATGATGATACCACCTCTCTGCTTTCTTCAAAAATTATTACAAACCATGAGAAAAAAACTGAAAATATCAAGTTTTGCAGAGGATTTAGAAAAATAGAAATACTCATTGTTGGTGGGAATATAAAATGGTGCAGCTGCCGTGGAAAACAGTTTGGCAGTTTCTATGAAAGTTAAGTATATCCTACTTTTAGGTATATACCCAAAATAATTTAAAGCATGGATTCAAACCAATATTTTCATACCAATGTTGATAGAGGCATTATTCACAATTGCCAAAAGATGGAAGCAACCCAAGTCCTCATCAAAAGATGAATGGATAAACATGTGGCATATATAAACAACAGAATATTATTCAGCCATAAAAAAGGAATGAAGTTCTGATATATCCTGCAACATGGATGAACCTTAAAGTCATAATGTTGCATGAAATAAACCAGACACAAGAGGACAAATATTGTATGAGTTCACTGATATTAAATAATCGGAATAAGCAAATTCATAGAGACAAAAACTAGAATACATGTTACCAGAGGCCAGAGTAGGTATAGAAATGAGGAGATAACTCTTAATTGATACAGAATTTCTGTTTGGGTTGATGGAAAAGTTTTGAGATTGGATGATGGCAAAGTTGCACAACTTTTTGAAGGCAATTAAATTACATATTTGAATGTGGTATAAAGAGAAAATTTTAGGTTGTATATATGTTACTAGAATAAAATAATTTTTAAAAAAGCATAGAACCATACACCACAAACAGTGAATCATATTGTAAGCTATGCACTATAGTTAATAGTACAATTATAATGATATTCTTTTATCAATAGTAAAAAAGATACCACACTAATGCAAAATGTTAATAAAAGAGAAAACTGCATGTGTGTAAGGAGAGGGTATGTGGGAACTCTACATTTGTTGCATTCTTCTTCTCTAAACCTATACTTCTCTAATACAAAAATATATTTTGAAAAAGAAAATCTAGGAAGCTATTACCATAAAAGCCAGGTTTCTACATTTGGGGAGAAGGGAAATTACAGTGATTAAGAGAGGGGATGGATGGGGCTTTTCAGAGTCTGGCAATGCTCTACTTCTTGCTCTAATAAGTCAACAAAAAAGAACTATCAAGCTGTAGGGACAATGCAAATATAAGCTAATATCAGGAGATACTGGAGATTTTCATTTATTGGTATCAGTGATCAGGATGGATAAAGATATTTAGCATATAATTAATTAAATTATATTCTAAAATGTATAGCTAGAAAATATTTTGAGACATTCTTTTATTTTTTCTTTAGTGCAATTTTTCATTTCTTCTTTCTCCAATCAAAATAATAACACTTACATGCTTTATTCTCCCAGGAGATATTAGTGACAGAGCCAAGCGGTAATTGCCTGCAAAAACACTTTCCTTCTAGGCTTTTGTCTTCAAAAGCCTAATCCCACTGAGAGATTAGCTGAAGCCTCTGAGGGAAGCACCAAGGGAAAGAAACTGACTATCTCAACAAATATAAGGGGCTCAGGAAGAGTAGCTGGGACAGTATGTTAAATTTCAATAAAATACAATGTTCATAGTGCTTCCTAAGACATGATATTATTTATTTTCTTGCTAGGAGAGAAATAACCAATGTAATACATAATGTATTATTGTACATTATTCTACAGTATTGGGGGAGAAGCAGAATGACAATTTGAGAAATAAGAATCCTTTCCTTGAAGGGGTAGAAACGAAACATTCATTTTTCTCAACAAATATTTATTGAGCATCTACCATATGTTAGCACACTCTAGGGATACAGCAGTGAGAAAGACATTGCAGTCTATTTCCTGGAATATACCATCTAATGAAACTTAAACTGTAGTATAAAAACCTTCATACATAAGCAGTGTAAGTAAAAAGCATTAAATATTTTTTCAAATACTATTCATAATCCCACCACAATGAAAGAAGCATTAACTCAACCAGAAATTATTGATCAGGTAGATACTGGACTAAGAACTGAGGATTCAAAGAGGATTCAAAGTCCTTGTCTTCTCAAGGACTTCAAAAATTATTCTGAATTACTCTATTATTCTATTTTCATTATTGTTTATTCTCTCTATAGTGTACAAATATTAAGTATTTGAAAAACTAACATTAGGTAAACCTAGAGAAAGTCCAGAGTCCTCTCAACATTAACTCAGGATATCTGATACCTAGTCACGATAAAGACTTTGTATGGGAAAGCAGTATGGAGTCTAGATGCGAACGTCCAGATTTAGGGTCTACACCAACGGCTTTGTTATTTGGACGTCATGTGACATCTCTAAGTCTATTGCATAATGTGACAAATACGGACTTAAAAAAAAAACTCTGTCTTACCTTACCACAAGTTTACTGTGAGCTTCAAATGAGATAATGTCTAGGAAAATAAAGTGCATTATAAATACTAAAGCCCTCTAGAGATGGCAGTTACTGTCAGATGGTTCTGACTAATGGGAGCATTTACAAAGCCAGTTTACTATCAGGGTTAAGTGCATTGACTGTGCGCTAAGATTTTCCAGGTTCAAACGCTGGCTCAACCATTTACTAGCTCTGTAACTTTGACCAAGTATGTTAACAACTCTGAACTTCAGTTTCAGACTTTGTAAAACTGGAGTGATGATAGTACAGTACCTAATTAACAGGATTGTTGAACAGACTAAATTACATTACCCATGCAAATGACACAGAATGATGCCTGTTATATATAACAATGTTAGCATTTACTACTATGTTGATTAAATCACAGAACTTTAAGGCATGGATTCAATCCCTACACTGGTCAATTAAATTTTCAAACAGATATTCAAATATTTCAAATTTTCAAATTCAGTGCAGTGTTTGTAGACTGCTTCTCTCAAAACTTACTAGTCAAATCATTTATTTGTGAATTGCCTCTGAGGGATGTGAAGGTGTGGATAATGGTGAAAATGCATGAATTACTACTATCAGAAAATATTCAAAGCACATAAACACATGTACAAAAGACTATAGAACAGTAGCATAATTCTTGTAGAAAAGATGATGTTTCCTCACAATTGGTAAAGACCTGTTTTTTCAGTCTAATACCCTCTCAGAAGGATACACAAAATGGGCAGGTTAGAGTTCTCTGATCCTCTTCTCTAGAATTGCAGTAGAATCTTTGATGGAAAGAGTGGGGGCAAAATATTTGGTATCTTTAGGGGCAAATTTGCTCTGCCATTGAAATAATAAAGTTTTTATGATAATTACCAAAAATTTGAGAGGTACTATAAGAAAGGAATAAGTTTAGTTTTCACATAGAGACAGCATGGAATAAGGGAAATGGAGGCAAAACCAGTTTAAACAACCCCAGACAAAGAGAAGAGAGAATCTCCCTGCTCCTTATATGGAAAAGTAACCATAGTTACTGGAATGTAAAGAGATATGAGGTAAAATCAGAGGCGGGAACTCACAGCAACAAAAAAAAAAAAATTTAGGGGGGGTTAGGCTGATAAGTTCAAAAACTCAATAATGAGCTAGTTGGCTCTCTGGGATTGGCTGTACAAATTAAAATCTCAAAAGATGAATTAGTTAGTGTTCTCAGATAGGCTGTAACCTCTGTAGTACCCAGTCAATGGGGAAACAGGGGAGGGACTTGCGAATTCGGAGTAGGAGATTTAAAGATTGCCATTCTCTTCCTCTGGCGCGCCAGCCTTCCACGTGTTTGGCTGGACGCCCTATCTTGCAAGATCGTAAATAAATTCTTTTCTCCTCCAGAACTGAGTGAGCATTTATTCCCTTACAGGTACCGCTTTATTTCTGACAACTTGGGGGCTCGTCCGGGATCCGAAGCTTCGGAGGGGGACCCCCGAGGTGGACAAAGGGAAGGCGCGCCCCGCTGATTGAGTGGTCTCGGACTCCGCCTTTGGGGGCCCATCTCCGGCAGCTAAAGGCCCCAAGACCAGACGCTTGGATCTGCCGGTTGTGGATGAGAAAAGGGGGAAAAGGAAAGGCCTGCCTCTGTTTGACCAGGCAACTCCGTGCACGGACCAAGGTAAGGAAAGAAATATATTGCCTTGGTGGTCGGGAATTCCTGATGAGTCTGGAGCTGCTTGTGTGTGACTGAGACGTGTGACATACTGCACGAAGCGAGTGTGGAGTCCCAATCTGCAGTTCCCTTCCCCCGCGAGGGAAAGGGCCAGAGATGGACGAAGCAAAAGGAACTGAGAGAAAGAAGCCCAGACAAGACTCAGGATGGGAACTAGAGGCAGTTGGCCAGCCGGGCAAGAAGAAAAGGGGTCACCTATAGAGTCCCTCGGGAACATCCCTCCAGATAGCCCACTAGGTAGGATGTTAAAATATTGGCCCGATAGCGATCAGACCAAGGGAAAGGACAAAAAGAAAATGATTAAATATTGTTGTTACATTTGGACTGAAGAAAGCATTTCACCGCCAGATGTATTCTGGCCAAAGTATGGGACAGAGGAGGACTGGCTCTGTGCCAACCTTGTAATTTATGTTAATGAGAAGAAACTCTTTTCTAAGGAGGAGTCTGATTATGCCACGTGCTGGCTAAAGAACAAAAAAACTCCCCTCTACCCTGTGAAAGATAAAAACCCAAACTCGGAAGATGAGTTGGTAGAATCTAAACCCTGGGACCCCTTATTAAGCCTTCCTCCTCCCTACTATTCCCCTCCTCCCCCAGGGCAGAGATTGTTAGAGTCTGAGGACCTAATAAAGTCCGCACAGATTCCAGGGGAATCAGGAGGCCCATCGGTGCCAACTGCCCCACCAGATATGACCCATCAATGGTTGAGAAAAGAATTAACACAGTGCAAAAAGGATGTACAGAATTTTCCATTTCCAAAAACTCTTGAAGGAAAGAGAGTAAGGGAACATCACCCCATTAAATCCCTTTACCACTTGAGGGAGGTGCCTATGGGGCCAAAGGAAGTCGGGTATGTAAATGCCCCATTAACGAGTGCAGAACTAAGAAATTTTAAGAAGGAGATGAAATCGCTAATAGAGGACCCAATGGGGCTGGCTGAGCAAACAGATCAGTTCCTAGGCTCTAGCCTATACACGTGGTCTGAACTTATGTCCATATTAAACATCCTCTTTACGAAAGAGGAGAGAGGAATGATAAGAGGGGCAGCTATGAAAGAATGGGAAAGGCAACACCCGCCAGGGCAAGGGGTGATGGCAGCAGAGCAAAAATTTCCAAATACTGACCCTGATTGGGATAATAATGATAAAGAGGATAGGGCACAAATGAAAGATCTCAGAGACCTCATTGTAGAGGGAATAAAATTGGCAGTACCCAAATCTCAAAATTTGGATAAGGCCTTTGAGGTAAATCAAGAGAAAGATGAGTCTCCCTCTGCTTATCTACAAAGATTGAGAGAACAAGTAAGGAAATATTCAGGTATGGACCCTGATGACCCTGCAGCCCAGGGAATGTTAAAGGTCAGCTATGTGAAGGGATCTTGGCCTGATATTCGAAAAAAGATCCAGAAAATAGATGGATGGATGAATAAGCCATTGGAGGAGTTATTAAGGGAAGCACAGAAAGTATTTGTTAAGAAGGGAGGACGAAAAACAAAAGCAGCAGGCTAAAGTCATGATAGCCACTGTTGACCACTTGGTCAAGAAAAGATTAGAAACAGGAAATGGAGGATGCAGACAGAGGTGAGATAGGGGAGGGGGCTGGGCTGATTTACATGAAGGAGCAAGGAAAATGCAGAACTCTGCAGGGTGTTATCATTGTGAAAAGCCTGGCCATTTCAAAAGGGAGTGCCCAGACTTACAGAAGGAGGGTCGAGTTATACCACTAATGAATTTTGAAGACTAGGAGAGTCAGAGGCTCCTCATCTCAGAAGCCCACCGGGAGCCTTTAGTAAATTTAAAGGTGGGCCCATATCAAGAGGAAATTACATTCTTGGTAGACACTGGAGCAGCTTGCTCCTCTGTAAATCATCTTCCAAAGGGGGCCAGGCTCTCTGGCAGTTCCCTCACTGTCACAGGGGTAAAAGGGGAGGGATTTAAAGTTCCCATTCTTGAACCTACTAACATTTGTTGGGAAAATAATCAAATCATAGCTCCCTTGTTGCACATCCCAGAAGCTGGGAGTAATTTATTAGGAAGAGACCTAATAATACCTATGGGACTGGATTTAGAGGTAAGGAATGGACGGATTGAGGTTTTGGCCCTGCTCACTGAAAAAGACGAAAAAGACATTAAGGAGGAGGTATGGGTAAAAGAAGGAAACAGGGGAGGGTTGCAAATTCCCCCAATTAAAATCAAGTTAAAAAAGGAAGGAGAGGTCGTGTGCCAGAAACAACATCCTATTCCTCTTAAAGAAAGACAGGGTCTCCAACCCATCATTGAAGGTCTCCTTCGAGATGGACTCTTGGAAACCTGTATGTCCTCTTTTAATACCCCCATTCTCCCCATTCAGAAACCAGGTGGTAGCTGGAGAATGGTGCAGGATCTAAGGGCCATTAATAAAATTGTCCAGGTTCAACACCCTGTAGTTCCTAATCCTTACACTCTCTTGAGTAAAATTCCCTTCCATCATAAGTGGTTTAGTGTAGTAGATTTAAAGGATGCCTTCTGGGCCTGTCCCCTTGATCCAGAAAGTAGAGACCTGTTTGCCTTTGATTGGGAAGATCCCTTCAATGGGCGAAAGCAGCAATACAGATGGACAGTCTTACCTCAGGGTTTCACGGAGTCCCCCAATCTCTTTGGGCAAGAGTTAGAGAGGATACTGGAAAAATTTCCAGTCCCACCTGAAATCACCCTTCTGCAATATGTAGATGATCTATTAATATCAGGTAAAGAAAGGCAAGTGGTGGCTCAAGCTACGAAAAATCTACTGAACTTTTTAGGGGAACAAGGATTAAGGGTATCTAAAAGTAAACTGCAATTTGTAGCAAGGGAAGTTAAGTACCTAGGCCACCTCATAAGTGAAGGAAAAAGAAAAATCCATCCAGAAAGAATCCAGGCCATAGTAGAGTTGCCTCTTCCTCAAACAAAAAGAGAGCTAAGAAAATTCCTGGGATTGGTAGGGTACTGTCGATTGTGGATAGTTTCTTTTGCATCTCAAACTAAAGGGCTATACCAAAAATTACTAGAGGAAGAGCCTGACAAGATAGAATGGGAGGAAGTGGAAATAAAGGCTTTAAATGAACTCAAGCAGGCACTGGTGCAAGCTACTTTTCTAGCACTTCCTTCCCTCGAAAAACCCTTTCACCTGTTTGTTACAGTAGATAAGGGAACAGCTTTGGGGGTCCTAACCCAAATCTGGGGAGGCCAAAGAAAGCCGGTGGCTTTCCTTTCAAAGGTTTTAGATCCAGTCTCTAGGGGGTGGCCTGGGTGTGTTCAAGCCATTGCAGCAACTGCCCTTTTAGTAGAGGAAAGCAGGAAATTAACCTTTGGAGGGGCATTAGTAGTTGGTACTCCTCATCAAGTGAGAACTATTCTGTCTCAAAGGGCAGGGAAATTGTTAACTGATTTCCGAATCTTGAAATATGAGGCAATCCTAATGGAAAAAGATGATTTGGTCTTAACAACAGATCATAGCCTAAACCTGGCCTCCTTCCTCTGGAAGGGGCCTGAGCAAGTAGAGACCCCTGAGCATGACTGTTTAGACCTAATTGAATACCAAACTCGAGTCCGACCTGACCTAAGGGATCTTCCCCTGCACTCGGGGGAAAGACTGTTCATAGATGGATCCTCCAAAGTCCTAGAAGGAGAAAGGCACAATGGCTATGCAGTTGTAGATGGGATAACTTGTGAAGTAAAAGAAGCTAGCCGATTGCCCAATAAGTGGTCAGCTCAAACTTGTGAGTTGTATGCACTAAATCAAGCCCTCAAATTATTAGAAGGAAAGGATGGTACAATATACACTGACTCTAAGTATGCCTTTGGGGTAGTCCACACCTTTGGAAAGATCTGGGAAGAAAGGGGATTAATCAATAGCAAAAGAAAAGAACTGGTTCATGGGGAATTGGTGAAACAAGTATTAACCAATCTACTCTTACCTAGAGAAATATCAGTGGTGCATATAAATGGACATCAGAAGGGACCTACTTTTGAGGCAAAAGGCAATAGGTTGGCTGATGAAAAGGCTAAGGAGGCCTCTCTCTACCCCCCTTTAAAAATAATGGTCCTAATACCCTCTATCCCTAAGGAATTTGGGGTCCCTACATTCTCTGCCAAAGTAGTAAAAGAGTTGAAACAGTTAGGAGCAACCTTAAATGATCAGGGGAAATGGTTTCTCCCAGATGGCAGACAAATGTTAAATAAATAAATAATGAGGGAGATATTAGCAGTCCTACACCAGGGGAGTCATTGGGGGGTACAAGCCATGTGTGATGTAGTACTTAAACAATTTGGATGTGTAGGCCTTTATACAGTTGCTAAACAAATCTGTGAATGGTGCATAATTTGTCAAAAAATTAATAAAAAGGTTTTAAGAAAACAGGTACAAGGGGGAAGAGAGCCAGGCCTGAGATCATTCCAGGGCATTCAAGTTGATTATACTGAAATGCCACCAATCGGTCATTTAAAATATATTTTGGTAATTGTCGACCACCTCACTGGATGGGTGGAAGCCTACCCTCCATCCTCAGCTACAGCATTGGGAACTTCTAAAGTTATCCTTGAACAAATCATTCCCCGTTATGGGTTAGTGGAAAATATAGACTCTGATAATGGCAGTCACTTTACCTCCCGTGTGTTGCAGAATGTCATGAGAAGCCTGGGTGTCACTTGGGACTTCCACACTCCCTGGCATCCATCATCCTCTGGGAGAGTGGAAAGAATGAATCAAACCATAAAGAAACATCTTTCTAAATTAGTTTTGGAAGCAAAGTTGCCTTGGATCAAGTGCTTACCTATAGCTCTACTAAGAATCAGGACTGCCCCTAGAAAAGAACTGGGAATTTCCCCTTATGAAATGCTTTTTGGTTTGCCTTTCCCCAGGAGGACTGGAGAGCTCCCCTCCCTAGACACAAAGGATCTTTTTCTTAAGAATTATATACTGGCCTTGTCTTCTACTTTATCATCTCTCAGGCACCGTGGACTGCTGGCTCAGACCCCGCCTCTTGAATTTGCTGCCCATCAACATCAGCCTGGCAGCTGGGTTCTGATCCAGTCATGGAGAGAATCCAAACTTCAACCGATCTGGGAGGGACCCTATCAAGTCTTGCTGACAACTGAGACAGCAGTCCGAACGGCAGAAAGAGGCTGGACTCATTACACACAAGTGAAGGGACCAGTGCCTGAACCAGACAGTAAGTATCCAGCAACTCAACCTGAATCCTGGAAAGTGACTCCTACCTCAGATCCCCTAAGGATCACTTTAAATAGGCAACAGTTGAAAGAACATACTAGGAGGGAGGGAGGGCTGGATTAAACCCTATGTTTGCATTGTGCTCTGTGTATAGCTTAATGATGAAATTGCTTATACTGATCATAATGTTCTATATTAAAGGAGTAACAGGTTCTGCTAAGCTGGTTATAAGTGTAGTCAAAGGCTTAAAGTCTCAAACTGTTCAATTTGATGTTTGTCAAGTAATGAGCTGTAAAAATCTAAAACATCAGCAACAACTGAGGGAGGAATATAAGCATTTATGTAAGCAGACTGTTCAAATAGAAAGCAAGATTGTTGGGGGGGCGAACATTTGAGACTATAACTTATGAGACACCTAACCCCTGTTATTCTTGGAACACTGCTTGGTGGACCACACAGTATGAGGGATGGGTCTTACCCAGGTTGGAGGAAAAATCATTAAGGGAAACTTGGCTGGAGTTTAACTCTCCAGTTCAAACTGACCCCAAGGTCATTAGAATACTTAAGGCCAAAGACTTAAAGCAAACCACAGAAATAAAGACAGGTTATGGAAATACAAATGCCTGGGTAGAATGGGGCAAACATACCATCCAGAGTCTAAACAGAAGTGACTGTTACGCTTGTACAACCAAACAACCCACTGTTCAGATTATGCCTTTCCCCTCGGGGATGAAAAAGCATGAAAGGGAGTTTAAATGTATAACACTCCTCTTTCAAAATGCTACTCCTGGTGAAAGTTGTAGTACGTTGTCCTCCCTTTTCCCTCCAGTCCAGAAGGGAAGCGTCAAAGCCATACCAGCGTCTCACCTTGGTCCCAGAAACCACTCTTCCTGTCTCTCCAGATGGGAAGAAGGGCTCCAGGATCTTGGTACCATGTCTTTGTGTACACAGGTGTGGAATGTGAGCAAGGATAGTACTGGCAACTTCTCCAGCCTAACTATACCCCGAGCAGACCTCTGGTGGTACTGTGGGAAGGGCATCCTCTGGCCAACACTACCTGAAAGGTGGGGAGGAACCTGTGCTCTGGTTCAATTGGCTATCTCATTTACCCAGGCATTTAAAAGTAATGAGAAAGTACCAACCCAAGGCAAAGGAGAAAAGAAAAATGTACAAAATGTACCTAGTTCCTTCAATAAAAAAATGTTTGTAGATAGCATAGGGGTTCCCCAGAAAGTTCCTAATGAGTTTAAAGCTAAAAATCAAGTAGCTGCAGAATTTAAATCATCCTTATTCTGGTGGGTCACCATTAATAAAAATGTCAATCATCAGCTAAAATTTATCAACTATACCAGGGATGTCATTAAAGAAATAGCAGAACAGTTAGATGCCACTAGCCGAATGGCATGGGAAAACAGAATGGCCCTAGACATGATGCTAGCTGAAAAAGGAGGCATCTGTGCTATAGTTGGGGGAAATTGTTGCACATTCATCCCCAATAATACCGCACCTGATGGAACTATCACCAAAGCCCTACAAGGCTTAACAGCCTTATTTCAGAAACTAGAAAAGAATTCTAGTATTAACAACCCACTCACAGAATGGTTGGAAAATTGGTTCAAGAAATGGAAAGGAATTGCAATGTCTATTTTAATTTTCCTTATCATTCCAGCCAAAATGTTTATAACAGCTGGGTGCTACATAATCCCGTGTGCCCAAAGGCTAGTTCAAAAAGCCATCAAAACCACTAGAATCAAAAATAAGAAAGATCCCTATGATGAGGAATGTGAAAAAGCCCTTAGCAAATTTGAGAATCTAAAATGTGAAAACTAAAAGTGTTTAAAAAAGAAAGAGGAGGGAATCTGTAAGAAAGGAATAAGTTTAGTTTTCACATAGAGACAGCATGGAATAAGGGAAATGGAGGCAAAACCAGTTTAAACAAGCCCCAGACAAAGAGAAGAGAGAATCTGCCTGCTCCTTATATGGAAAAGTAACCATAGTTACTGGAATGTAAAGAAATATGAGGTAAAATCAGAGGTGGGAACTCACAGCAAAAAAAAAAAAAAATTTGGGGGGGGATAGGCTGATCAGTTCAAAATCTCAATAATAAGCTAGTTGGCTCTCTGGGATTGGCTGATCAGTTCAAAATCTCAATAATGAGCTAGTTGGCTCTCTGGGATTGGCTGTACAAATTAAAATCTCAAAAGATGAATTAGTTAGTGTTCTCGGATAGGCTGTAACCTCTGTAGTACCCAGTCAATGGGGAAACAGGGGAGGGACTTGCGAATTCGGAGTAGGAGATTTAAAGATCGCCATTCTCTTCCTCTGGCGCACCAGCCTTCCATGTGTTTGGCTGGACGCCCTATCTTGCAAGATTGTAAATAAATTCTTTTCTCCTCCAGAACCGAGTGAGCGTTTATTCCCTTACAGGTACCGCTTTATTTCCGACAGGTACCAAGAGGGATGCAAGGGTAAGGGAGCAAATGACTAACTGCTTGTTTGTAGCTCTGACAAAAGGAAGGGGCAGGACTCTGGACTTTAGTTTCTAACCTTCTTCATCATAGTTCAGAAATCAGTCAGAGCAAATGTCTTGAGCAAGAATAAGATATTAACTATCTTGGAAAACAAAGTGACCATTGCAAGTGGCTAATGAACATATGTTTGGCTAAGCAAGGGAATCATAACTTGATCAAATTTCAAGTTACCTAACAATTATTTTTTAAATTTACTAATCTCATTTCACAGATGAAAAACAAAACTGAGCTGTTAATAATATGCCAGGTCAAACGTGAGTGAAAATGCTGTTCATAATCAGCATTACTGATTAATTCCTTGTAGGAATTTTATTTTTCTCATTTCTAAAAATCCATAAAATGAGGTAATAGTCATGTTCCATCCTTTTCTTTTTCAAAGGAGTAGAAGAAATTAATCTGCTAAAGTGTAGTAAACAATTACCTCAACAAAAAATAATGAAATTAAGTTGTCAAATTCATTCGATAATTCAATAATTTAATAACTCATTCTAGGGGAGGGGCTCACAGTGGTGAACAAACATTTCTGCCCTCATGGAGCTCACATCCGAATGTAGTGCTAGACAGTTAAACAGGGTATATAAGTAAATTATGTTAGTTAGTGGTAAGTGTTAATGAGCATCAAAAACAAGGAAGAAGGGTTGGCAATGTTGTGGAGGTACAATGTTATAAACGATGGTCAGGATGTTCTCAATGAGAATGTGACCTCAGAATAAATGCCTCAAAGAGGTTAAGAAGAATCCTGCAAGTAATGGGGGAGAGCAATCCAGGAAGGGGGAACAGAACAAAAAGTTCTGAGGTATGAATGTGTCTGGCATGTTAGAGGAACACTGAGGAGTTCAGTGTGGTGGGAGGGGCCTTATCAAGGGAGAGAGTAGGAGAGAAGGAGAACTGGGAGGTATAAGAGCATGACAACCTAGAATCCCAGATATCATGCAAGGACTTGGTTTTTATGCTAAGTGAGATAGGAAGTCGCTGCACTCTTTTGGGCAGAGTAGGAATATGCTTTGACTTATGCTTAATCAGGATACTCTGGTGAATGTATTGAGAATGGATTGCAAAGAAGGCAAAGGCAGAAGCAGGGAAACTCAGTGGGAGGCTATTCAATAACCCAGGCTATCATGATATCATGGACCAAGGTGTTAGCAGTGAAGTTGGTGAAAATGGTAGGACTTCAGATCTATTTTTAATGTAGAGGCAATAGGATTTGCCAATGTATTAGATTTGAGACATGAGAGAAAGGGATGTCAAGGATGACACAAGATTTTAGCTACAACAAACAGAAGAATGGGTTTGCCATTTATTGAGACAGAAAAGTGTTCAAGAAGAATGGATTAGGGGAAGGGGTGTAATTTTGTGAACCTTGTTTTGTTTTAGGCATTTCATTTTGAGAGAGATAAATGGAGATGCCAGGTATGTGGTTTAATAGACATGTTTACAGTTCACAGAAAAGGTCCAACACATATATATAAATACCAGTGTACGTAAAGCCATAGAAGAGGATGAGATCATCAAGGGAGTGAGTATAGATGTAAAAGAGAACATGGCTTAAGACTGAGCTCCAAGGCACGCCTACATTTCCAGGTAAGAGAGATGGGAGGAAAACCAGAGGATCGTGGTGTCCTGGCACCAAAGTAAAGAAGGTGGAGTAAAAAGGGAGAGATAACTGTTTCAAATGCTGTTGATAAGTAAAGAAAGGTGAGGCCTGAGAAATAACCACTGGATTTGACAATGTGGAGGTCAGTGGTTATCTTGGATTGACTGATGTGAAGTTAAGAGAAAAGGTAGAGAAGAAACAGGAGACAGCTAGTACAGATGACTCTTCCAAAAAAGTTTTAGTTATTAAAGATAAATATGGGGCTGTAATGAGAGGGGCAGGGTTTTTTTTCTCTTTTTTAAGGTGTGAGAAGTAAGTGTCTACTTGTATGTTTATGGGAATGATCAACCACAGAGGAGAAACTGATGGAACATAAGAGAAGGTTTTCAGGACAATGTCTCTTTATGTGCTAGAGATGATGGGGTCTTGTCACAAGCAAAGAGAAAGGAAGGGCACGGGCAATCCATGCATAGTGGCAAGAGAAGCGTAGAGTAAAAGTACAGAAAATAGGGAGCTGCACATCGGGAGGTAGCTGTGGTCACCGGATCTTTCCTGATTGTAAAAAAATGAAGACTGAGAATGTAAATGAAAATGAGGAAGAAGGTTTAGAATTTTGAACAGAGAGAAGTTATTAAATAATCACCCAGGAGAGAGCAGAAGAATTACAGGACTAGGGAAAAATAATATGATTGCCAACAGCACGAAGGGCCCACTGGAGATTCGTGATCATGAATTTAAATTAAACACAGGGAGCAGGGCTCGGTGTTTTTCTCCAGCAGTGAACAGCTGCAAGCACAAGTAGGGAGCAAGTAAAGAAGGAAGAACAGATGATTTCTGAAACAATGAAAATTGTCCAGCATGAGAGACTCCTTTCCAGAACATTCCCAAATTAGTGATGTAACTTTGGCTGAATATTAGACTATAATAGAAGTAATTTAAATATAAAATCAGTAAAGCAAATCATCACCTAAACTAATATAAATCAGACTAATATAAATTCACACCTTGGCTCTAATTTTTATGAGGTAATGTAATTTAATGGTATTCAAATATTATTGCAGGAGAATGCCTAATAGGTAGATAAGTTCTAAGAAAGAATTCTGAGATCCAAGAGTATGGAACTTAAATATTAGCTCTCTCATTGATTTAACCCTGCTTTCCAGCTTATAGGAAAGAAAGCTTTACCCATCTGTAAAGCAGAAAACTATTAAATTTGTTTTTATTTAGGTAATTAGATGAGCAAAAAGGAAAACATTTAGCAGTTTATTATTGCCTGGAATATTATTATAAAGGCTGCATTTAATTTAAGAAAAGAATAAGATTTTTTAATAATATTAGTACATGTTTGATTATAGTAAATATTTTCATAAACTTCAGTAATTGTCACATTTATTAAAGGTAATACAATTTTTAAGGCTGGAATTCTTGCTTTTCTACCCAGAAGGATAATTTCTAGTTTTTTAAGCAAATCTTATGCATGTTTTAAAAAACATCTTAGTGAAAATACTCTCCTGCTTGGCTATGAAAAGTACCACATCCAACATGAAGGAATAGTTCATATTCCTGAAAAGAAATGCAGTCTAGATTAAATTATTTTCTTGAGAATGACTGGATATGTTTAACTTCATTTAAAATGTTTAAAAAGATGGAGAGTTTTTTTTGGATTTATAATGTTACTTTTAATGACATATATTCTTCATTTATCATCAGTATAATTTCTTGTAGTGCAGAAACATGGTGACAATGAATGTTTTCTTTAAAACCTCCCACAGAAAATAATTATATCACTAGAAAAAAATACAAAATCCTTCATATCAGCAATCATTTTTGTAATTCTGATTTAAGTATTGAAATCTGTTTACAAAAGCCCACTTGAAGATTTATTAAGAAATTCAAATTGCATTTCTTGTATTAGAGTTAAAAAGTTACAGTATCCAGTGTCAAACTTTTCACTAAATTATTCTATAAATCTAAAAACTGTTTTATGTTTGTGTGTGTGTTCTTTTAAAAAGGATAAAACACAGCTACTAGCTGAAATATCTTATAGATAATTGTGTACCTTCCCATCAGGGAAAGAATAAAAATACTATAACTATATATATTTGCAGTAAGAGCTAAAGGACTAAATTGCATTTTGCTGAGAAGAATTTTTATAGCAAGTTACAAAATATCATTATGCCAAAAGGGTGCTTGTATAAAATATAGGAAAACTAAACAACACATGAATCTATTAAAAAGCCCCTGAAATTTCCACTCTAAGGCTGGTTAGAAAATAATGAATGCTGAGAAAAGAAAGATAATTGGTATCTTGAGCACTAATACATTAGGCAAGATAGAAAAAAATGAACTTGCATCCAATGAGTACCGTCCCTATTTTGCATACATAGTATTTTGCCTTGAAACTATCAAAACATGAAGTCATCGCCCCGTCTTCTGGGTTAAAACAATTTTTTAAAACAGAGTAAATTTTAAAAAGCAGCCTCACAGCAATCATGATTTGCAATGGGTGGAGGTGACCTAAGGGTCCATAGACTGAGGAACAGAATGGTGAACTGTGGCGTATGCATACAATGGAATACTGAGCAACTATGAGAAGGAGTGAAGCTGTGAGATACACAACAAGGTGAATGGATCCTGTACACAGTATTTGAGTGAAGTACACCAGAAATAAAGGCAGGCACTATAATGCCTCATCAATATGGACAAACTACAATGTGTAAACTCAGAATTGAATCTTAGAACATAGCCTAATGTGGACTTGATTATTGTAATGGTCCCTAGATCGTAAGCTCTTACAGCAGTCAACTCTATTCCTGAACTGTAATGCCTATCCCTAAACTTTGAGATGCTGATCCCTTAGTGTATGACCTGATTGGTCTCTGGAACAATGTGCATCTCTGAGACACCTGAAACTCAGAGCTAGAGCTCAGCAGATAGGAATGTCAGTATTAGTGCATACAGCAACTGTTAAAAAAAAGAGCTGAAAAAGAGCCCAGACTTCAATTAGCAATATGAATGAAGCAGATCTGATTAAGACTAGGGCAAACTGGGCCAAAGGGTAAAGGTCGAAACTGACTGTGTTTTAAAACTTCAACTTCCATGTGAGACCAAGGGAAGAGATGTCTATTTGGGGCAGGGTCTGTATTTTCCAAACAGGGTAACTCTACAGTCAGTTTGTTCAAACACCACAATTGCATGGAGCTTTGAATAGGAAGTGAGATACGGCAGGTTGGTAATAGGTTAGAGTGAAATAGTGACACATCCCAAAGTAATTTGGGCAGAGAATAAAAAATATATTTACAGCCCCCCCACCCCCGCCCCGAGGAGCAGGAGGAAGATGCAGAAGTGTTGGACATCCTCACCTGGACTGGTGTTGATGTTGTCACAAACATTGGGACCAGCAGTTTGATGTGCCGAGCCCTCTATCATGGGACTTGCCCTTGTGGGGCTCATTACTACAAAGGAGAGGCTAAACTTGCATATAATTGTGCCTAAGAGTCTCCCCCTGAGTACCTCTTTGTTGCTCAGATGTGGCCCTCTCTCTCTCTAACTGAGCCCCCTCGGCAGGTGAACTCACTGCCCTCCCCCCTACATGGGACCCAACTCCCAGGGGTGTAAATCTCCCTGGCAACACAGGATATGACTCCAGGGAATGAATCTGGACCCGGCATCGTGGGATTGAGAATATCTTCTTGACCAAAAGGGGGATGCAAAATGATATGAAATAGTTTCAGTGGCTGAGAGATTTCAAATGGAGTCGAGAGGTCACTCTGGTGGATATTCTTATGCACTATATAGATAATACCTCTTAGATTTTAATGTATTGGAATAGCTAGAAGTAAATACCTGAAACTACCAAACACCAATCCAGTAGTCTGGACTCCTGAAGACAACTGTATAATAATGTAGATTACAAAGGGTGACAGTGTGATTGTGAAGGCCTTGTAGATCACAGTCTCTTTGTCTAGGGTGTGGATGAATGGGTAGAAAAGTGGGGACAAAAACTAAATGACAAATAGGGTGGGATGGGGGGATGGTTTAGGTGTTCTTTTTTTACTTTTATTTTTTATTCTTGTTCTGATTCTTTCTGATGTAAGGAAAATGTTCAGAAATAGATTGTGGTGATGAATGCATAACTATATGATGGTACTGTGAACAGTTGATTGTATACCACGGATGATTGTATGGTATGTGAATATATTTCAATAAAACTGAATTTAAAAAAAAAAAAAAAAAAAAAAAAGCAACCTCAAATTCACTAGCAGTGATCAAACAAGGTAAGGTAACAGCCTTGTGCTAAATATTGTGCAATGGAAACATAGGAAAGAAAAGAAATGAGAATTCAGAACTTCATGGACTGTAGAAATATGTGCATGAACTGCATACTATATTTTACCTGGAATGTTTGGGGCAGTGCCACATTATTAAATCAATTAATATGTCTACAACAAAACATATAAATACCCATATGCATATGATAAATAAAGTCCATAGTGCCATTTCGTACAACTCCTAACAGATCCCCATTCTCCAATAGCATTACTAATGAAAGAAAGCAGGCCTGTGAATGTCACTGATATCCTCCAAGTTGGAGAGAAGCAGACTCCAGAGGTGAGTAGGCCACTCTGGGAAAAACAAGGGAAGCCTTTCAATAGTAGAAGGCCCCATATACTCCTGTGGGACCTCAGAGAGATGAGACTAGATACTGGGGCTTATCATCTTCATTTGGAGAAAAGAAGCTAAAATGAGTAGAAGCAGACCCTGATAGGAGACGCATGCAGGATTTCAGAGAGAAAACCTGTGCCTGGGCCATCCAGAACAAGGGCTGTATTCAGCCCCAGATAATTATACCTCCTTCCCCGACCCTGAACCCTTTGTCTTTGGGAGGGAGATAGAACAATCAGCCTTCAAAATGTGACACCAAAGGTAACAAATTGAACAACACCCCCCCCCCAAAAAAAGAAGGAAAATATGGCGGAGAATTTACCTATACTATATAAAACCAGAAAATTCCAGACAGAGTCCGCTGTTAACCATGAACTGGATGAAAATAAATGCCATGGAAACAATGCAAACAGACTACAGTTGAAAAAAAAAAGCTTAGCATGTGAATGACAGATGAAGAATCCAGTCACAAAGAAAACATAACCCAAAGAACAAAACTACAGAAATGATTCCCCAAAGGTATTTTACAATATCAGTAGTTTAAAAGAAAATGACTGGGTTATTACTGATATTCTCAAAAATATTGAGGAGTAAAAATTTAGTAGGCCAAGCCCTCAATCTTGGGGCTTGGTCTTATGAAGCTTGTTACTGCAAAGGAGAGTCTAAGCCTACTTATAATTGTGCCTAAGAATCTCCCCCCAGAG
Source organism: Choloepus didactylus (assembly GCF_015220235.1). Lineage (NCBI taxonomy): Eukaryota > Metazoa > Chordata > Mammalia > Pilosa > Megalonychidae > Choloepus > Choloepus didactylus. The sequence continues at coordinate 185,032,354 of NC_051309.1, read as the reverse complement.
AACCTCTTTGTTGCCCATATATGGCCTCTCTCTCTCTCTAAGCCCACTCAGCAGGTGAACTAACTGCCCTCCCCTCTACATGGGACATGACTCCCAGGGGTGTAAATCTCTCTGGCAATGTGGGACATGACTCTTGGGTATGAGCCTGAACCCAGCATCATGGGATTGAGAAAATCTTGACCAAAAGGGGGAAGAGAAAAGAAACAAAATAAAATTTCAGTGACTGAGAGATTTCAAATGGAGTCGAGAGGTCACTCTAAAGAGCATTCTTATGCACTATATAGATATCCCTTTTTAGTTTTTAGTGTATTGGAACAGCTAGAAGGAAATATCTAAAATGGTTGATATATAACCCAGATTCTTGAAGACAATTGCATAATTATGCAGCTTACATGGTGTGACTATGTAATTGTGAAAACCTTGTGGATCACACTCCCTTTATCCAGTGTATGGACAGATGAGTAGAAAAATGGGGACAAAAACTAAATGAAAAATGGAGTGGGATCTGGGGGATGGAATGCTTTGGGTGTTCTTTTTTACTTTTATTTTTATTCTTATTTTCATTCTTTTTGGAGTAAGGAAAATGTTCAGGGATTGATTGGGGTGATGAATGCACAACTATGTGATGGTACTGTGAACAGTTGATTGAGAACCATGGATGATTGTACGGTATGTGAATATATCTCAATAAAACTGAATTTTAAAGAAAAGACAATGAATTCAATAAAATAAGAGTTCAAAGTCAAGATGACAAGAGAAAAAGGGAAGTTGAAAAGCTAAAGGGAAAAACATTTAAGAACAAAAAACTCCATCATTATTGATTTAGTAAATAAATTCAAAACAAGAAGAAAAAATAAATCAAGTGAAAAATTGGAATATCATGAAGAATATCTTGAAGAACCTGTAAGTGGAGAGGGAAAAAAGCAACAAAAAGCTTAAAGTAAATTGAAAGGAATTGGTAAAAGTGAAGGGCAAATAATGCCATCCACCATTTAAAAAAAGAGTAGATACACAGATAATACAGAAGCATTCCCCTAAATTTAGAATAAAACTGCATAAAAATTTTAAATATATCTTCTAATATGAAAATCATAATGCAGAATAATCAAGCCAAGCATATCCTCATTAAGGTGCTAAACTTCAAAGATAAAGTTAAAATTCTTCAAGCTTCCAGGCAGATTAAGAAAGTCAACATTAAAAAGAGAAAAAAAAAAATCACATTGGCTTAAGACTTATCAACAGCAATGTTCAAAAACAGAAACTAACAGGAAATGTCCACAGAAACTCAAGGGGGATAAATCATGGCCTAATATAATAATGACACCAAAGTCACTCAAATAGAAAAGCATTTGGCAGATAGACTCAAGAATGCAAGACCATTGGGCTTTCTTGAATAAACTATTCCATGATGAAAGGTGATGAACGAGGGAAGAACCAAATACAAAATTTGGGAATGGAGAAAGCGTCTTAAAAGGATTAAGAATTAGCATTGAATATAAAACATAGAACTGAAATGAATACCTGTAAGATGATGCTCTCAAATACAATAAAACTCTTATAAAATTCCTAACAAAGTAAAAAGAACCTAAATCAATATCAGGGGTTTCAAGAAAGGGAGATGGGACAAAGGATTACTCTGTTAACTACTTTAACTTTCATAACAGGCTTGGTTTGTATCGTCAAATGAACCATGTTATATAATTAAAAAAAAAAAAAAAGACTCAAACTTCTTAATGGCTTTCCTAATCTTCTTTAACATGAGAATGGTGTTAGGGGCCAATACTTCTGGTGAAAAAACTTGTATCCTTTATCGGAAATTCACTCAGTCCAGAAATTTCACTTCCCTTTTTATAAGTTAAATTAAATTTAACTAAATTAGATTTTCAATTCTTTTTTTAAGTACAGTTAAATGCATTTTATTTAAAAGAGCATGATTCCACTGTTATTAAATTATTTCTGTCTCATATATGAAATATACACATAAACACTCAAGAAACATATGGAAAGAGAAAAAATTCATTTGAATTTTTATATATATAATATATATATCAATATATATTCATGATTATATATTTGGTAAGGTGTCAAAAATGGTGATTACTAATGTTAAAGTTGGAATTATTTTGAGGTGTGGAATTTGGGGGATTTGTTCTTTCTACCTTCAATTTTGAACCTGTCTTCTTTGCTTAAATATTTTACAATGTTTGCATCACTTTTATAACACCAATAAAAGTAGTACCTTACAAAAGGTTTTTAATTAAAATGAGCAAAATTGGGCCATCAAGTCAATATTCTGACCAATACCTGAAGAAAAATAGTTGCAATCATCTAAGAGGTTATTTTATATCCAGTAAGTATAATAAATTTGGGCTGGGTTTTCTTAAATCTTTTGTCGTAAGTATAAATTGGTTAATAACATGACCCAGGATAAGGCAAACCATTCTTTGTTTTGGAATAAGTTTTTCCTTACAAAAATCCAACGAAAATTCATATATATATATATATGGAAATAGAAATTGAGTTTAGAAAAGTCTGAAACCACACAGATAATAAATGGTGAAACCAAGATTCAAAACCAAAATCTATTTGCCATAATCAGCATCCTCAGCTGGAATCTCAAGAACCCCTTGCCTAGACTGCCCTGTAGTGCTCTATCACCTAGTTTACCAAAGGCAACCTCTACCCTTTGGACATTACTAACTCTGTAAACACTATTCCAATACCAGTTAATAAACGTAACAAAGAACTTAGTTTCAAACACAAAATTTCAAGTGCCTGTTCAATGCTTACTATTTCAATTAAATTAAAAATAAAATAAAACCTCATGTTAGTCAAGACTCTTAATTTCAAGTCAGAAAAAGCAACTGTGACTAATTTAAGCTAAAAAGGAGTTCATTTAAAACGTATTGGGTAACTTACAGAACCTCCAGAAAGCCAGAGAACCAGTCTTAGAGCTGATGCAGACAGTACCAATACAGGAATTCATGGTTTTGAACATGTCCTAGAAGACATCACTGTTGTGACAGCCAGCATCACCAGCACCTGACGCTGGACACTGAGCAATATAGTCTCTGGAAACTCAAGGAGGCAGCAGCTGTTGATACACCAATCACCAAACAAATACTGTGGTAGTCTCTGCCTCTTCAAGTTCCTAAATTCTGATTCAAATCATGGTTTATTGAGTCTGATTAGCAAATCTTAAGTCATGTGTCACATTTGACTTGCAAGGAAGTGTGTGGCTAGCATTTTCAGCTTGTTTATTGGATGTTAAATCTACCTCTTAAAGTATATGATTCACTAATTTCTGGAAGAGGCTATGTTCTGCCCAATATATTCCTCCCTTTTGTTCTTTTACACACACACGCTTTTTTTACAAAAAAAAAAAAAAAGTGAATTTCAAAAAAGTGGTGATGCAGAGAAACTGGGAAAGGATGTTTCTTTCAGTAATGATGCTGGTTTAATTAGAGGCTGTGATAGTTTGGAGGCTTTATGGACCCCAGAAGATCATGTTCTTAAAGCTAATCCATTCCAGTGGGTGTAGACCTATTGAGGGTGGGAACTTTTGGTTAGGTTATTTCAGTTGAGGTGTGCCCCTGGTGGGTCTTAATTCTCTTATTGGAGTCCTTTATAAGAGGATGAAATTCAGAAAAACACATAGAAAAAGCCACAGAAGCTGAGAAAGAAAGCCACAGATGGAGCAGTGAGAAGCCGAAATCAAAGAAACCTGGGAGAGGAGGAGACACCAGCAGACACTGCTGTGTGCCTCGCCATGTGACAGAGGAGTCCAGAATCACTAGCAGCCTGTCTTCAGGAAGTAGGTATCATCTTGATGATGCCTAGATTTGGACACTTTCATGGCATCAGAACTATAAGCTTATAAACTAATAAATCCTCATTTTAAAAGCCAACAAATTTATGGTATCTGCATTTTGGCAGCTTTAGTGAACTAAAACAGATGTTCATATGGGAAAAAATGAACTTGTCCCCTACCTCGTGCCTCACACAGAAAAATGATTCCAGAGGATTTTTGTTTGAAATGTGAAAAATAAGACAATAAACTTCTAGCTTCATGACACTGGAATAGGCAGATTTTTTTAAACAGGACCAAAAAATGACTAATCATGAAGTAAAGGAGCAATAAGTCAGACTGCTTTAAAATTTAGAACTTCATTAATCAAAAGTTATTATTAGGAGATGACAAGGCAAGTCACAGAGTAGAAAATATTTGCTACAAATATACCTAAGAAGGGGTTCACAACCAAAATATAAAATCAACAAGTAAAAGGAAACATTCAAATAGAAAACAGACCTGAATAGGTACTTCATAAAAACAGATATCCAAATGAACAATAAACAAAAAAAAGTGTTCAACCACATTTGTCGTCATAGAAATGCAAATTTAAAACAATTGTAAGAAAAACTGCAAACTCATCAGAATGGCTAAAATTAAAAATAGCAAGTGTTGATCTGTCTGTGAAGCAACTGTAAGTCTCGTAGATTGACAATGACTATGCAAATTGGTAAAATTTCTTTGGCGACACAGCCAGCGGTATATGTATTTCTATGATCCAACAATTCCCCTATACCATAACAAAAACATGTGAATATGAGTGTATGTGTATGGGTATTCACCAAAAGAAAGGTATAAGGATGTGCATAGCAGTACTATTTAATAATCAAGCCTGAAAACAAGCTGAAAGCCCAGCAATGGTGGAAAAGAGAAATAAACTGAGATATATTCATCCAATGGAATACTATTCAACAAAACTATCACTATACACAACCATCATGGATGAATCTCACAAACAAGAAAAGCCAGATACAGAAAAGAATATATTATATGATTCCGTTTATATATAGTTCACAGCAGGTAAAACTAATTGGTGGTGTCAGAAGACAGAATATGAGTACTTAGGGGTGAAGTAGAGGAGTGGGCAAGTCTAACTTTTGGGATAAGGATAATGCCCTACCTCTTGATCTGGGTGCTGCTTATATAGATGTTTTTACTTTATAAAAATCATCCGGCTATACTTTTATGATTTATTCATATCCCTGTGCATATGTTTTACTTCAAAAAAATTAACTATGGTACAAAAAGTTGAAAATACCAAGTATGGTCAAGATGTAAAGCCACTATAGCACTTATACACTGCTGATGACATTGGAAATTGATAAAATAACTTTGGAAAACCACTTGACAATGACTACTAAAGTTGAATATATGCATACCCTATGATTCAGCAATTCCACTCCTGGGCACATATGCAATAGAAATATACAGATTTGTGCATCCAAATATATGCACAAGAATGTTCATAGCAGCATTATTCTTAAGAGCTAAAAATTGAAAACAGCCCAACTGCTCATCATCAGGACAATGAATAAATCAATCATGGTATATTCATACAATGGAATATTCTATAGCAAAGAAAATAAATGTACTACTGCTACCTAGTGATCGTATACAGTGATAGTTTTCCTGAATAGTATTCCATTAGATGAATATATCATAGTTTATTTACCTTTTCTACCATTGCTGGGCTTTTGGGTTGTTTCCAGGTTTGGTTATTAAACAGTACTGCTAAGCACATTCGTATAGAATTCATTGGAATTCTATACAGGCATGCCTCAGAGATAGTGTGGGTTCAGTTCTAGACCAACACAATAAAGCAAATACTGCAATAAAGTGAGTCATACAATTTTTTTTTTGGTTTCCCAGTGCATATAAAATTATGTTTACACTATACTATAGTCTATTAAGTGTGCAATAGCATTATGTCTAAAAAACCCATGGATACACCTTAAAAATATTGCATTGCTAAAAAAAATGCTCACCATCAATCCTAGCTTTCAGTGAATGGTAATCCTTTTGCTGGTGGAGAATCTTCCCTCTCTGTTGACGGCTGCTGATTGAACAGAGTGACGATTGGTAAAGGTTGGCGTGACTGTAGCAATTTCTTAAAATAAGACACCAAAGAAGTTTGCTCCATCAATTGACTCTTCCTTTCACAAAAGATTTTGACATTTTTTATTCTCTCTATTGTCTTTATATTCTCTATTTCATTTATTTCAGTTCTGATCTTTATTTTCTTCCTTCTGCTTACTTTGAATTTAATCTGCTCTTCTTTTTCTAGTTCCTCCAAGTGTGAGGCTAGCTTACTAATTTAAGATCCTTCTTTTTTATTTTTTAGAATAAAAAACAGGAATACAGAGGTGAAAATTGTATAGAAGGTGAGTGAGTTATATTCCAGTGGAGTCTGTTCAAATAAACTGATATTAGACCATTAAGATAATAACAAATCATAGAACTAGCTAGTTTAAGTAATAATTCTGTGATTATTTTAATTGTATTATTTTGTTATGTATGCTTGATTTATTGAAGTATTCATTTTACCTTGAGTGTCATTTATATATTTTTCATGTATGAATTTCAATATCTAATTTTATAAACTAACAATGATAAATTACTTGAGAAAAAATACACATATGCCTATGAATATTCTTTTCTAATTGAATCAGAAGATATTCATGATGTATTAGATTTTTTGGGGGTGGTGGGGATTGGCTTTTTTTATTTATTTTTCATGCATGTCTTTATTTTTTACTCATCTATCCACACACTGGATAAAGGGAGTGTGAATCACAAGGTTTTTATAACCACACAGTCACAAGATGAAAGCTATATTGTTATACAAACATTATCAAAGATTAAGACTACTGGATTATAGTTCAACAATTTCAGGTATTTCCTTCTGGCTATTCCAGTACACTAGAAACTAAAAAGAAATATCATGAGTCAGTAGTCATAATTATTTGTTAAATCCTAACTTCTCAGTTACAACTCCTCCCTCTCATTTGATCATTCTCTCGATCTTCAGGGGTATCTGGGCAATGATCATTCTAACTTCTTCATGTTGAAAATGGGTGTTGCCATTATGGGGTACAGGAATGAAACAGGTTAATGTTCTTGGAGAGACTGGTACCTCTGGGTTTCAGGGCTTATCTGGCATAGGAGTCATCTGGAGACTTTAAGTTTCTGAAAAAATAAGCTTAATAGGTGAAACTTTTATAGAGTCTTAGATAGAGCCCAGGATATTCTTTAGGGTTTTCAGGAATACTGTTGGTTGGAGCTTGGTAAACTGTGACAATTTGCAATATCTGGCTGAAGCTTGCGTATAAGTAACCTCCAGAATGACCTCTCAACTCTATTTGAAATCTCTTAGCCACTGAAGCTTTATTTGGTTTCATTCCTCTTCCCCCTTTTAGTCAAGAAAACATGTTGATCCCATGTTGCCAGGACCAGGCTCATCTCTGGGAGTCATGTCTCACGTTGACAGGGAAACTTACACCCCTGGGAGTCATGTCCCACATAGGGCAGAGGGGAGTGTGTTTATTTGCAGAGTTTGGCTTTGAGAGAGAGAAGCCATATCTGAGCGATAGAAGAGGTTCTCTAGGGGTGACCATTAGGCATAATTATAAGTAGGCTTAGCTTTGTCATTACAGAAATAAGTTTCATAAGGGCAAGACTCAATATTGAGAGTTTGGCTTATTCAATTGGAGGTCCCTAATGCTTGAGAGAATATCAGGAATTCCCCAGGTGGGAAAGTTTAATATTTACACACTTTTTCTCCAGTCCTTCATGGGACTTTGCAAATACTTTTTTTATTTTCTGCCCAAAATACTCTGGAATATATCGGTGTATTATGATAACCTGTACAGAATAACAATATCTCATTCCCTTTTATAAGTTCCATGTAATTAGGTTGTTTGAATAAACTGATCAGACAGGTTAAATCAGATATGTGTTACAGAAAATTTAAATTTTGGACAAGATTTTGGTCTCACACAGAAGTTGAAGTTTTAAAATACAGACAATAGCATCCTTTACCCTGTATTCTGATTTACCTTAGTCCTAACAAAATTAGCTTTATTCATATCTCTAATTGAAATCTAAAGATCCTTCTTTTTTAATGTCAGCATTCACAGCTATAAATTTCCTTCTGAACACCGCCTTTGCTGCATCCCATAGTTTTGGTATGCTGTTTATTCATTTTCATTCATCCCAAGATATTTCTTAATTTCCTTTGTGATTTCTTCTTTGACCCACTGGTAGTTTAAATGTGTGGTTTAATTTCCACGTCTGTGCATTTTTCACTTCTCACTTGCTATTAATTTCTAACATCATTCCATTGTGGTGGGAGGAGATACTTAGCCTGATTTTAGTATTTTTTCAGGTATTGAGACTTGTTTTGTGTCCTAACATATGATCTATCCTGCAGAATGATCCATGTGCACTAGAGAAGAATGTAAATTCTGCTGCTGGTGGGTGAAGTGTTCTATATATGTCTGTTAGGTCTAGTTGGTTTAGAGTATTCTTCAGGTCTTCTATTTCCCTATTGATCTTCTGTCTAGATGTTCTATCCATTATTTAAAATGCTGTATCTAAGTCTCTTACTATTAATATAGAGCCATCTAGTCCTTCCTTAAATTCTCTCAATATTGCTTCGTATTTTGGGGTGCTTTTTTGTTAGGTATAAGCCTCTGCTCTTAACCATATCCTGGAAATGAGGGTGTCAACTGTCTAAGTTGTACTTGTTTACTGTGCTATCCAGTCCTAACACTACACTAAAGACAAATTTGAGACCTTAATATTATATTGACAATGAAGCTCTACCAGAATAGATTTTATGTACCACTGGTCCACAACATTCACAGAGTAAAAGTTGTAAAATTATTCATGAAAGTATCATTTTCAAGCAATAGTTAGTTTTCTACAGCTTATCTAATAATGGAAACTGAACCATTCCAAATATCTAAAAGTAAATTTAGCTATTTTGTGGTAGATTGAACCATGTCCCCCACAAAGATATGTTCAAGTTTTAACCCTGGTCCTGTAGTTGTGGACTCATTTGTAAATATGGAGATCCTATCTCTTTGGAGATCCTATTTGGATGAGGCCAAATTGAATCAAGGTGAGCCTTAATCCAATTGGGCTGAAGTCCTTATAAACAGAGGAAATTAGGACACAGTTAGGAAAAGCCAGAGAAGATAAATTGGATAGCCATGTGACAGAGGCAGAGATGAATCTATAAGCCAAGGAACCCCAAAGATTGCCAGAAAACCAACACCAGAACACCACAGACTCCAGGAAAAAGCACAGCTGGCAGATAACCTTTATGTTGAACTTCTAGCCTCCAAACTATAAGCCAATACCTTCCTGTTGTTGAAGACATCCAGTGTGTGATACTTGTCATAGTAGCCCTGGAAAACTAAGGCAGCTGTCAATAGAAATCTCATGTTAAAAATTATTTTGTCCATATATTTCATTAAATTGAAATACTTTTAACATGAAAAATAGATTTAAATATTTTCAACTCAGAAGGAATATTATATCCCTGGAAATCTAACTTGAAAACACCTTTTACAAGGCTTCTGAAAATGACCTCAACTATTCCTATGCTTTAAAAATAGTCTCCATTATTTGCTCTAAAACCTAAAACAATCATTATAGGATGTTCACTAATTAAATGTTTTACAAGTATCTTTTGCAGCCTACTTTATGCTAAATACCATACTAGGAACTGGGGAAACAAAGAGTAATAAGAAAGGTCCTTGCCTTCAAGGAGCTTACATTCTGATGGGAAATACAGACTAATAAGAGAAGGAAACAAATACAGGAATTAATTGGATAGTATAAGAAGTGCTATGAGAAAACCAGGTATTGGGACAGAAAAAAAAATTGGTTGGTTGGGAGAGGGAGTGGCATGCAGGTTGGATGGTCAGAGAAGACCATTTTGATAAAAATAATATTAAAGGATGAAAAGACATTGGGCTTGTAAAAAAAAAAAAAAGAGTTCTAGGTGGAAGTAGAAGCATGTAACAAGATCCTGAGGCAGGAGAGACTAGTATGTTTGGAATGTGGCAAGGGAGCACATTTATAAGCATAATTGAGCTAACAATAGCAATACCAATGATTACTCCAGCTAGGCTAGTCTTCACTCTTCTGTTATTCTATTCATCTGTATTATACAGTCCTGAGCTGCTGAAATGTGTCAGTCACTAATACCTGGTTCCCTGACCAGGGATTTTGAATATCATTCCCCATCAAACATACATTGTAAATTTACCATATGCAAGGCAAAGTGCTAACTACACAAGATGCAAAGATGAGTATGATTTGCACCAGCCCTTGCAGATGTCAAGTGGTATTCACAGACAAGAAAGTCCATAAAACACAGCCTTGGGTAAAAAGCATTCAAGGTACACACAGTTACTCACAGAAGAGCCATAAAATTATGGAACAGTGACTTGGAAGGATCATCATTCTTTCTTAGCCATGCATCAGGGGGATTTTCAGTGTCTTTCTTTCTGATACATTTAGAAACTAACTCAGGAGCATTGGTTGGATCTGCCCACAAGTTCCAATGCATTTCCCATAGAGGAATCTGTCGGCACACACACTGCTTGCCTTTAGTGTGATTTCTGATAGGGTTGAAAATCTTTCTAAATAAATCTTGGCATCTCTTGCTATCACAGTTTTAGCAAGTTAATTACTCTTCTATAAGATGTGATTTCCTGGGATTCAGAAAGCTGACATTGCTTCATGTTAATTTATTCAAGGCTGAACAGTTACATTGATTAGACAACTCCACAGCACCAGGTCTCACAGCTTTCCCGAGTTGCTCTGTTTGAATTTCAATGCAGTTAAAGCCAGTGGAGTAAGGCTGGTGTCTTCTGCTATCAACTCTGTGGAAAGTTCAGCAGACTCTCTATGGTTCTTATTAGATATGTGGATTGTGTTTGTGTAGTACCATGAAGAAGATTCCCTTAATAAGTTTCAGTAGTGCCAAAGCTTAGGTGAAGCAAGTTTATTGTGTGGTACAACTTATAACCTTTCAGGATAAGAGTGCTGTGTATAATGAAGAGTATTCTATTAAAAGTGGCATTTTGAAGAATGAAGGTAGAGTGGGTGTGCACTAGCAACAGACAAGGGAAATGTGCTAAGGTGCATTACTGACATTTCTGCATGAGCTGCAAACACAGCGATATAATATACCAAGGCCAACTATAGAACAGGACAAAGCACAGAAGAGCCAAAGAAAATGGGATGGCTATTGACTGGTAAATAGCCGAACTTGCCACATTATTTAACTGTTTTAGCACAGTGGCCTCTTTTCCTAACTCTTCACTTGAGAATTAGCTTCTTTTACCTAAGATCATGCCTGAAAACAGTTTTGTTAATTGCTTACATACATTTTTGAAGAGCACAGAGAGCTTCAAAACACAATTCCAGAGGAAATTCACTAAGATTTCTGACTCAGAGAACTCACAGTGGAACATAAAAGATGTCCATGAAAATGCCTAAAGAAGCAAGGACTTTTTAGGACTCTAATATCTAATATTCCATTTTCAATAGTTGCATAGAAACCTTTTATCTGTTATTTCCCTCCATTATCCCAAACCTTCTTTAAAAATCCACCATTCTCATCAGCCTTGGTTACTGAAGCATTAGAGAAATAAAGGAAGTAGGAAGTTGATGTCCAGTGTACAGCAAACGAAAGAGCAGTTCATGTAAGGGAAACTCAGAGAATCCAGTAGAAGAAGAAATCAGGGCAAGCAATGCCAGGAAAATGTAATCTTCCAAAAATGCTCAGAAATACAAAGATCACTAAATTTCCTACAGTACTAGGGATGGAGGCTTGGGCCATTCAAGTTATAAAAGAAAAGGAGATTCAAGAGAATTGCAAGACTTAGGATCCCTCAGATAAGACACAATTTGTTCACATAAGTGTACTGTGTACAAATTTAAGTCCATATATTTAGGTGTGGAATTATTTTTTATAACTGAATTTAGTTTCTGCTGCAAGCTTTTGCTTTGTGGTGGAAAGTTGATCTTAACCACTTTCCAGGAGTTGCGTAGAAGTTCAGGTGAATATGCCATAGGAGTTAAAGGGAAACTGCCTGGTCTTGTTCATCCTCTTTGCCACAGATGAGAAATCCTTATTCTGTCCTGGACTCTTTCATGGTTCTGGGGGAGAACCCAATGCTACTGCAGTATCCCCTTGTATCTGGTCCATCTGAGTTGGTTATTTTAGTGCCCCTTCAAATGTACTACTGCTTCCTTCCCCACATCCGATGACTGAAAGACCTCTATAAGGCGAGGCATATGATGCTATGATATGTATCCTGTGCCTCCACGCCATTCTGGGATGCAGGGGATCTTCCTTTCCCCCAACCCTGTATGAGAAAAGGAGGATATAGAGAAAAAGCCTTGTTCTTATAACGTCAACCTTTCCTTTGAGCGCTAGATTTTTGCAGCACAAACGCCAATTCTTTTGAAACTCAAAAGAATTTCTCTGCTTTTTTGTAGTATTATGACTCCTGTGAGGCAAGAAATAATTGACTGGGAAAAAAAAAGAAGGACGGGAGGGAAGAAACAAAAGGAGAGAAATAGTTTATTAGTATATTATCCCTTTATATAAGGAAAGTATGTTTTGGTTATCCATTAAATGGATTTTTGTGTCACAATGCTGAAAGTATCCCAACATTCCGTGGCAGTCTTAAGCTTCTTCCATGCATGACATAGCAAACACATCCACATTAAGTTCTCTGATAATATGATTGTGCCTGAGATCTCTGCCAACTCTTTGATCTACAAAATTCATCTTGCTGGAGAATACAATTTTCCAAGTATTTAGCAAGATGTTTTAAACATAATAATTCCTGAACAAGCTCTTGCTAAAAATGAAATTATTTTGCTAGTTTAATATTCATTTATTTGTTCACATATTTATGAGCACCTACTCTGGGCAATATTTGAGGTGCTAGTGAAAGAGCAGTGAACAAAATAAAGTACCTGTTCACAAGGGACATATATTCCAGTGAAAGGAAACGGCAATACACAAATGAACAAGTAAACACATCGAGTGCCGTAGCAATGATGACTACGGAGAAAAGCGCAGAATGCATAGAGGCAGGGGAGTCCAGGAGAGAGAGGGGAGAAGAGGGTTGCTCTTTTATTAGACTGGTTAGGAAAGGCCCCCATGAGAAAGGAACATCTGAACACATGATAGTTGATCCAGGAGGACATGCAAGCAAGAGCAAAGGATCTAAAGTGCAAGCATCTTATCATGGTCAAGAAACAGCAGAGGCGCCATGTGGCTGATCAGAGTGTACTAGGGGAGACAGTGGGCGATGAGGTCAGGGAGCCACCTGGAGCAGACCATGGGCCATTCAGGCCACTGCAGGACGGGCTTTCTCTCTGAGTCTAGAAGGAGCCATGGCAGGGTTTCGAGCAGAGTAGTGACATAATTTGGCTTCGTATTAACAGGATTTCTCTAGCTACTGTATGGACAGTTAACAGTAGTGGGGCAAAGGCAGAAGCAGAAAGACCCAGTTAGGGCTTTGCATAATCAAGTGGTTAGATGATGGTGGCTCATTCCAGGGTGACAACACTGGCAGTGATTGTGGATACGTTTTGAAAGTAGTGGGACAGGGCTAGCTGTTTTCACAAACCATTTGGACATCACAGCTTCATGGATGTGAAATTGTACCTTCTCCCCATCTAGTCTTCTTCCTTACCCAACCACAGCTAACCTCAAAATCCATGGTGGGAAATTACAATTAGCACTAATTAGATCCTGCTATATTTTAAGCAAGGGGAATTTATCTAATAAAAACAACCTCAAGAAGTTCCTGACAGCAACATGCCAAATATTTCCCTCGCCTCCTTTTCCACCTTCACCTTCTACGGTCTAATTGCTTCTCACTTCATGAAGAGGCCTTGGGATGGCATTGCAGGAGTTCTCCACAGCATTCTTCCAAAGGGAACAAGATGTGTCCCTGAGGTTATATAGCTAGCTGTTCTAAGAAAGGTAAAACTTGTAACTGACACCTAATTCTTTTTGGTAATAAAATCCTGATCTATGCAATGCCTTTTTCCCAGTTCTCAAAACTACATGTTAACAAAAGGTCACCTGTTGGCTCCAGTTCCCTGTGTACTTTGCAAGGTGATATAATTCCAAAAAGAACAGCTTAACTTAAAGGTCAAGATACAAAATCTATTTTTCCTGACTATAAAATACTGAATATTTCCTTAGACTCATGGACCATGCTTTAGTAGCCTGAATGCTATCAACATTCCTTTAAACTAAAGAGGTTTTTTTAAGCATCAAAGAATTTGGGAGAAAGAGAAACAAGGCTAACTACACAAGGGGGCACTAAAGTTCAGAAGTCTTTGACGCTTACTTATGCCCAACATTCCATTTCATAGACACACATTGGCCCAGGAAACCAAATATATTTTACCTGGCTTTGCTTCAAAGATACCAATTTCTTTAACATTTAACCAACAACAAAGTTGACTCTAAATCTGAATAAATTGAATTCTAATATTAAAAATATATTCCATGGTAAAATCAATATATGTTCTCCTAAAAAAAAATCCCGAAGAAGACCATGCCAGTTTGTATATATTTTGTCCCCCAAGAAAAAGCCATGATCTTTTAATCCAATCTCATGGGATATTGGGATTAGGTTGTTTCCATGCAGATGTGACCCACCCAACTGTGAGTGACACCTTTGGTTAGAGTGTGGCCTCTGGTTGAATGTTTCCATGAAGGTCTCGATTTAATCACTGGAGCCATATAAAAGAGCCCACAAACTGAAGGATCTCAGAGTGGCTGCAGCCAAGAGAAACATTTTGAAGCTGGCCATTGAAAGTAGGCTTTTGCTACTCCAGAGTTTGCTCCAGAGAAACTAAGAGAACACCCCAGACACCTAAAGAGAGACGTCCTGGGAGAAGCCATTTTGAAACACAACCTAGGAGCAAAGGAAGAAGATGCCAGTCACGTGCTTTCTCAGACAACAGGGGTTTTCCAGATGCCATTGGCCATTCTTCTGTGAAAGTGCCCTGTTGTTGATGCCTTAGCTTGGACACTTTTATGGCCTTAAGACTGTAACTTTGTAACCAAATAAACCCCCTTTTTAAAAGCCAATCCATATCTGGTATTTTGCATAATAGCTGCATTACCAAACTGGAACAAAGACTGAGATGAAAGTTTTTAATGAGAGCAGAGCAAGATGACACAGCCCAGAACACCACAGCCCACGGTTGTGGAACTGATGGATTCTGCCCACTCTGGATGTGGGCATCTCATTCAACCGGTGATACCCCTCCCCACCTGAATCTAAAAATTTTACCACTACCTAGAAATTCCCTGGCTCTACTTCCCAATTTTTATTATATTTTATTAAATCGTACAGCTGGCCACAACAAATGTGTTCAGTAGGCCACAACAAATGTGTTCAGTAGGCCCTAACTATTTACCACTCAGCAGATATGTCCCTTGCTTTCTAAATTCTTTAAATTAAAAATAAAGGATGTTTCTTTTGCTTCATGTGTTACTCATGCAAAGATATGGCAGTAAGCAGCCAAAGGGAGGAAGTTTAATCTTCTTTCCTAAGCTTTACCATTTTGGGGGGAAATCATGAAAATTGTGAAATGATGACAACAAAAATGCTTTAGATATATATGGCACTTTATCTCTGGGGAAACAAACAGTCATACCTAAGTGCCTTGCTTACAAATGTAATTTCAAGCAATAAATAAACAGAATTTTTTTACAAAGATTGGGAATGTGAAAAGAATCCTCAGTTCCCCCAACTCTTAAAAATGCTTTAAAAGTTATTACCAGTTTTTCTTAAATACCTCCCCCTTGTTTAGATTTATGTCTGTAGAATGGAATACAAGGGAAGGAAATACAATGGGTAGAATGTAGTCAACAAAATGTATTGAAACTTTTTTTAATTATATAGTTTATAAAGAAAGACACATATCAGCTATGTTAAAAAACAACCATTTTTCATATTACCTAAATAAATAAAAAATCATCCTTCAAACTTTATCATTTTTATTTCCATTAATAATTTAGATAAAGAGTTCCTTGGCAATTTGACATTTATATGTTAGAATTCAAATACATATTGAAACTGATGGCTACAAAAATGATTACCAAACCTAGAACTCTTTTGTCACATCCATGAGGACAGGAATTTATTCATTTATATATCCATAGTGGCTAAAAAGAAAAATGTCTGGCATATATTAGCGCTCAATAAATATTGTTTTAATGAATAAATTGACACTCTGAACCCAAGTGGTTTGTTCCTTTGCTAAGCCTTGCCCAAAACAGAGTTCAAGATAATCATTCCTCAACAGCCCTGCAACCTACTTGAACGTCCGTATCCAAGTACCAGCCCTGGTAGTACTCCTAAGCCTTATCTGAATTGCAGAATCTTTTATGCCATTTTGTTACAATTTAGGTTTTTTAAAAAGTTAGCAATAGAGAAACAAGATTCTTTCTGGATTATTAATTATTTTAAGAATCTAGAATTAAAATTTAAACTTGGCCATGATAGAGGGGAAAGAGATCAATAGAGGTAAATGAAAAATTGGCAGAAATAAATTGCATCCTTCGGTGTTGTTTGTACAAACATAGATACACACCATGCCAAAGAGAATTTTTTAAAAAAAGAAAAGATATAAAAAGGAAATAGTTTCTTAACTGGAAAAAGAAATAGGAAGACTTTATTTTATCAGTTTATATGTATGTTACAAAAAATAAAATTACCTGGAGGCTTTCATTTATAAAGAAGGAGGGAAGAAAAAATGAAAGGCCAGCAGAAAGGGAAACTACTTACTCTTTTCTCAATTTTTTGTCATTGCTATGGCCAACTAACTGTGTCTGGTGATTCCTTGAACACAATATGAGACACAGTGGAAATTACAATAAGTACTAATTAGCTCAACTGGTTAATGCATGGGGTCAATAAGCTTTTTTCCTAATAACTCAAAAAATTCCATGAAGAAACAAGTGGTAGACTGAAACAATTTTAACTTATAGAAATACAGACTTACAATTCTCTAATAAATTAATCTGGGTACTTCTGTGAAGCAAACATTAAATGTCCTTATTTTAAAATTTGCCTTCATAGTGAAATTTACTTTTCTAACAAGTGGAATTTTCCAGGAAGTATATATTTCATTAACCAATTTATGAACAAACTATAAAAGACAAGTTTAACTATGTAAGTTTTTATTCTGGTATTTCACAAACATTACTTAAATTACCTTATCCAGAAAATAGTTGCTGTAGACACTATTTCAGCAATAATAGGATGATTGGTAATTATAATTTTAGTAAATTTGAGAATATCTTGGCTTTGGGGGAGAAGTATGTTCTACTGTCCAATTTAGATAGCTGTCTGCTACGCCCTTTGAAATTCTTTTAAGAGAAAGGTGGACTATTACAGCAATAAGAGGACTTGGAGACCTAACATAATTGTTGCTTTCAAAAAGCTAACAAAGTTGCAGCTGATTAAAAAGAAGAAAACCTATGACAGGAAAACAAGACTATATACTGTTTGCTGCTTCTTTGAAACTAAAAATAATAGAAAAAAATGAACTGGGGGAATATGCTTTTAAAAATCAGTAAATAAAAAATTAAATTTTTACTGAAATGTGTATTATTATTAAATAAGGGCTTGACTATTGATGTAACTAAGTATAATGAATAAAATAAATCTGTCCTTTGGGCATGGTGTATTTTTATATACTGCATGGAGAACACTTGTACTGAAGAGAGATTAAACTTTTTTTTTTGGTGGGGGGGGGTAGGGTGGGAAGGGAGCTTGCACCCTACCATGTCAGGTATTGTACTATTTTAAGTACTTTACACCTACCATGTCAGCTACTGTAGTATCTTAAGTACTTTACATAGATTATCTCTTGTGATCACCATAATAGCACCATGTTAAAATAAAGATATTATGATGTTATATGTCTAAAATAACTTAGCAGTTAAATTATTTCTTAAAGACAGTTTTTTAAGACTACTAAAAAAAAGATGAATCAGAGGGAAATATTTATTTGCTCAATTTATTAATTTATACCCCTTTCCAAATATAATTTGATTTAACCAACAAAATATGGAAAAAGTGGTTAACAAATAGCAATAGTATTTCAGAACCATGGAAATAAAATATAAGCAGCTAAGTCATACTAAGTTCCTATTATCAGAAAGAAAGAAGTTCAGCAACAAGTTCCTCACAGGAGAAAAGCTTTTTTCCTGGAACCACATTTTAAAAGAATGTCTCGCATGGGGATTTATATAGGGCACATTAAATAATGTAATAGATGGTGTCAGAGTAAATGAAGGAGCAAATTTCATATGCCTTTTTCTTGTGGTGACCTCCATAAAAACAGAGAACATCCTATTACTCTACAGCTCAGGGAGGGTGGGTACAAAGGGCAGAGCTGAAAACCAAATACACTGCTTTTCAGCCATCAAATTCAACTCAAGGACACAACTTAAAGCCTGCTGAAGAGTTTATGTCAATTATTTCCCTGAGGCAGTCTTTTCTATTGCTATATTCAAAGGAGCATTTTAAAAGGGATGGAACAGGGCAATTTGGGTTTATATACTAGGATGAGAGCCTAGTAAGCCACTTCATTGGACTTAAGGGTAAATCTGAATGCTGTAAATACAGCGAGAAGCTTAACCAGTATTTTAACCCTGGAGAAACTCATCCCACCCCTGCATGGGACTTTGGAAAAAGGTAAGCCTCAGAAAAGACAGGATTTTCCTCAGGTGGTAGCTTTTGATTTACTCCTTAAGAGATTATACAAAAACCAATTTTTATGGGAACTACCAATACAATTTTGGTTCAGCAAAATGCCTCATTTTCAGAATTCTTCTGTATTCAAAAACATGAAGCTTAATAAAAATGTCAGTAGCAACACAATTAAGAGTCATACTTTTCCTAAAAAATGATTTGGAAGATTAGGGTTAGGGTTAGAAAATGAATTAGGGTTACTTCCAAAGAGTAAGGCAGAGGTTAGGTTATTTTAAGATTAGATTGCAGGTTATTTTTAGTCCTAATATTTACATCTAAGATTTTTGCCCTTTTGTCCTGTTTTGAATAAACCATGTCGTTTCCAATTCTGTAGTAAAGGGTTCACTAGCATACAGGAGTTTATAAATTTAGGCAAAGGCAAATTGAGATTTAAATAATTTAGATTTATGACATTACCCTGTTATTTCTTTTTCTCCCTTCTTGAGTAGAAAACTGACATTTGAAATCAATAGCATAGATTTTATAGGCTGGGAAAGGACAAAGACAGAAAACAATAGAACCTTTGAAACTGCCTAAGCAGCAAAATACATATCATATGTTCACATACCACCCAAGCTGACCTTCATAGGAGGCTAAAGTAACCCTCTGAAAACTATAGAGATGTCACAGAAAGTGTGAAAGCAGCTCCAGTTCCATTGAACATGTTTTCCTTGTTCAACAAGGCTCAATTACATGATAGCTGGTCCTTCTAAAACTCTACACATAGCCTTTAATTTCTTCAGGGAACTCTTCCAAATATTCTAAAGATCCTTTCTTCTACTTGTCTTCATAGTAAATAAACTAGAGCCAACATAAGTTGCTGCAATGTGTTTTAACTATGTGTCACTTGATTTTACTGCCAAGCTGAACATTCAAGACCCAAATGGTTCAACCAAAAAAATAATTTTTTTCATTTTTTTAATTAGAACAGTTATAGGTTTACAGAAAAGTCATGCAGAAAGTACCAAGTTCCCATATAACGCCCCACCCCACCCCAAAAAACATGTAGTTTTCTCTTACTGACGTTTTGCCTCAGTGTGATACCTTTGTTACAACTGATGAAACAAAATTATTACAATTATTCTCTTAACTATAGTCCTTAGAAGGATTCACTCTTTCTGTTGTATAGCACTACGGATTTTTAAAATTTTAATTCTAGTTTCCTACTGTCCTTTAAACTCACTCTGTGAGCCTAGTTCCACCCCTTCCATTGCATGAAATCTTTAATAAAATGTACAACTTCTTAGATCACTATTAGAAAATTTTAAAAAATACTTCTTCCCCCAACTAGTTTTCTATCACTGATGTGAATCCCTCCAGATTTGGAGCAGGGAAGGTAAAAAAGGTACAGGGCAGCACAACCAGGGGCTGGTTTCTTCTAGCAGTTGCTAATGTCTACAGTTATTTCTTGCTGGGAAGGATGTCCAAAGATGACTTCTTTCCTTGGACAGTTTTTGGGGATTCTTTGGTCTAGTCTGAGAACTACTGACAATATTTCCCAGACAGTAGCAATAAATTTCCCTTTGGCAAGCTGTTCTGTTTCATCCTCTGTCCCTGGAAATCCAGAATCCCAGCCCCCAGTAGCAGAGTCCTCTTGAGCAGAATTTAAAAGAACTTTCTCCTTCGTAGCTCACATGTGGTCCACAAGAACCACTCCCATGTATGCTTGCTCCAACTGCTGGCACCCAATTCAGCTGTTCTCCTTCTCTCTTTACTCTGCCGTGGAAGGATCAGAGCCAGGGCCTCTTGTCTTTATGCCCCTCAGGCTTGGTTTCTCAGATACTCTTGCAAGCTGATTTATCAGCCCTCACCAGTGCTTCAGGAGATCTGATCATTACTCTTTCTCTGATCCTTCCATGCCCTCTTCTAGACCTTCCCAGTTTCTCTGCAATTGTGCAAGGCCCCTTAATGCACAGTACTCACAGTGGCTCTGCTTTCCTAACTGAACTCTTACTGGTTTGGGTAATGCTGGACAACAGCAGGAATAAGTCTGCCACATTCCTTAATTTATCCCTGAAGTTAGCTGCAAAGGTAGTGAGGCTCCCTATAGGGTGCTCCTAGAGTACAGACAGATGGGCATTTAAAGTTTCTGCCTGATACCAAAAATAAAGGAAAATTCCAGTGGCATCTCTCCTGGTGTATTAGAACCATGTAATTGGATTGTCATGTGCTAGCTTCATCATCTCTTGCATTCAAGGGAAAGTAGTCTCAATTTATTTTGCAGAGTTCAGTAAGCCTATAAGGTTAGATTCCTGGGGAGTAATTCCAGTTACCTCTACAATGATGAGGTAAATCACTCCCTAAAGCAGAGGGTTCTCACTGAAAGATCCCTTTGAGGGTGTTTGACAACTTGGTGTTTTCTATTTACCCAAGGCATAAGGTTGTACATGATGGGTGACAAGATCAGTCACTACAAATATATTTCCTAGATTCTATCAACTGGGTTCCAAGTATTTCCAGTAACTCCAAAGTCATGTGACTGTGTATGGCCTCTAGACCCAGTGGTCATTCCACTAGATTTAGGAGGCACATGGCTCACATTTGGGAATGACATCTTCTGTCATCTTGACCAAAAGGAGTGTTACTATTTATCACCAAGAGTAAGGAGATGGAATATTTCACACAGTGTGCTCTGAGGGCCTCCAGCATCAGAACTGTCCGTGGTGCTTGGAAAACAAACATTTCCATGCCCCACCCCAAACACACAGCAGCAGGATTTCTAGGGCTTGGATGCAGAAAACTACATTTGAAGAAACATGCCAGGTAACTTTTATGCACACCAAAGTTTAAGAAGGAAAAAAAGAGAAATTACCCTATTTAAAATGATCATATTTTTCCTTAAACCTTTATTCCTGACTTATTTACCAGACGGCCTTCTGCTCTTCCCCTGTACATCTGAGGATGACCTTAACAATGAAAAAGCAAAAGTACAGATGTCAGAACCCAGCAGTAAGGAGGGACAGAGGAGGTAAAAAGAAGGATAAGAATGGGAATATTCTCATTTATAAGGTGAAGTGTTGAGATGCCATCTGTAAGTGTTGAAACAATAAATAAAAGCATAGGCATTTTAATTAAAGCTATGAAGGTCATCTCAATAATTTAAAAATAGTGAACAGAAGTGTGTTAGAGAAAGAGCAGTAGCAGGCAAGGGAGCTAAATCTACAATGTGATTTTTTAAATCACAGATACATATTATAATAGTGTTTATTCTTTTAGAAATAAATTTTACTATATATAGTGAAATGCAATCAATTCTAAAAATTATTGCAGTTTTATATCAGTTCTTCTCCCAGGTTCTAAGATATTGGTTCTAAGAGATTGGTTCTGGGCCCATTGAGAACCTACTCTGTACATTCCAGAACATTCTTTTCTCATGAGTTCTGGAGTGCTTCAAAATGCCTGCTGCTTCTTTCAGATCTCTTATTATTTTGTTGCCTTATTTGTGAGATTAGCATTCTTCTGTTATGTGAGAGGGGAGAGAGGAAGGAAATCAAACTTTTTCTTCCTTGTCAAAAGTGGCTGAAAAGGATCTCCCTGTTCCCACAGGGCCAAGACACATCCTTTTGTTAAAAATAGTGCAGAGCATAGCAGTTAAATCCTTTCATGCCCAACACAGCAACAGTAGTATGTCCCTGCAGCCAGCATTGATAAGGTGAAGGGAAACCTGAGCACTGGTCACACCTTTTATTTACACTGGTCTCTTTTTAGTGTTGCCAATAATACGTAAGTTACTAGAGCTCTGTTCCTGAGAAGCCATGAGTGAAAGATCGGCGACTGACTTAATTTTAATATAAAATGGGAAGAATGCAGGAGAGGAATCATTTATTGAGTTCTGAAAGTATGCTCAATATTTTAAATTACTTCATTTCATTTAGTTCTCACTTTGTGAAGTAGATATTATTAATTGCAGTAACTTATTAGATTGGGAAGACTGGTATTCAGGGAGGTTAAGTAGTTTGACCAAGATCCGTTTAGAAAGCTGTGAAGTAAGATTCAGCTCTGTCAGTCTGAAAATCTATTCACAGCCAGTGGCTACTAGTAGATATGTTATGGGAACTCTACCCTATTATTGGATTCTTTCAAAGATTAAGTATTATATAATGAATGAGACAGCCCTTGGCACACCACTTAGACATATAGTCAAAACTCAGTAAATTTTAGCTCCCTTCTCCTTTGAAAATAAGGCCTCCAGCCAGCCTCAAAGGATTTAGGAAGACTAAATTATCTATTTACCTCCCAAACTTAAATTCAGACTCCTTGAGGGCAGGAAATATATCGTTCACGGTATCTGTAATGCTTTGAATAGTACACAATAGATGTTCACTATTTATCTGCTGAATATTAAAAGGTTAAACAAAAAGAATCAAGAAGATAGGATGAAAGAATCAGTTCCAGGTACAAAACTCCAAAAAAATTACTGGAAAATCTAGAAAACAGCAAAGGACAAAGCTGTTCATTTTGATGTAACCAGGTTGACGCACTGTTGACACTGTCGAATCAAAGGGTCATGTCAAAATGAAGATCACTGCTTCCTTTTATTTTAACTATTCTATGTATGTGTGATGGTTAGGTTCATGTGTCAACTTGGCCAGGTGATGGTGTCCAGGTGTTTGGTCAAGCAAGCACTGGCCTAACCCTTACTGCAAGGACATTTGTGGCTGGTTAATAAACCAGAAGGCTGGTTTATTAAATCAGCAGTCAATTGATTGCACCTGTGGCTGATTACGTTAATGAAGGATGTGTCTTCTGCAATGAGAGAATTCAATCAGCTGGTTTAATCCAATCAGTTGAAAACTTTTAAGGGAGAAGAGACAGAACTTTCATTTCTGCTTCAACTGGCAAGCCTCTCCTGGGGAGTTCATCAAAAGCCTTCATCGGAGTTGCCAGCTTACTGCCTGCCCTGTGGAATTTGGACTTGTGCATCCTACCCTATGGAATTTGTACTCGTACATCTCCACAGTTGCATGAGACATTTTTATAAAATCTCATATTTACAGATATCTCCAGTTGGTTCTATCTCCCTAGAGAACCCTACCTAATACAGTATGCAACAGAGATCCTAACCTCTTCCTCCTCATTTTCCTGGGACCTGATCACACATAACCTCCAGCCACTGATCCTTCATTCATGGATGTATTGTCTTACTGTCTAAAACCAACATTTAACAGGGCAGCTTGCAGTGTGAAGTGTGAAATAGTCAGGGTACTTGTACACAATCATGAATTCCCAAGAGTCCTTGGTACTGTTGGAGACACCATGATAACGGTTACCTGTGATGTTTGTGAATGTTACTGGATTTTTGGACGTTGAATTCTGCATGTTTAAGCCAGGATGCAGCCTGGGGAATGCATGTAGCTCTGCATTTATCTCTGTGAACTCCAACAACGACTCTAGTAGGTAACTGTAAAAGTCCTTCAGTCTTACCATTTGACCATTATAAACCTAATAGCCCTAGCTAATTTGAAATTCACATTCACGAATTCATATTTTCGTTACACACTAACACAAATGCATACACACAACTGCAAATGAGTGTGGCTGTTAGAAAGGAAGGAAAGAAATATCAAAACATATGAAATCTAAGACTACAAGCAAAAATTCATAACTTTGAACAGTATACTGCTAAGACTTATCACACTCTGAAGAAAATTATTTCTGCCCTTAAGTCTTTAACCATGTAAGATATTCTTCACCTCGGTTTTCTAAAGTTTCAGTTAGCTATTTCTGATGCATTTTTACACTGAAAATTAATGCAAAGCCTCTGCTATGACCAGCAACTTTCACAAGACCCAGCAACATCTGGCTATTGATTTATTATGTATTCCCACTTGTCACAATATACCTTGAATCCTTTCTGAAAACCTCATGATATCCACCTTTGTCCCACATGGCTACATAGTAGAATCAAATCCACTGTGGTCACAGCAGAATCCGGATATAATTTTACTTGTCATCCCAAAACAACTTAGAACTTGTTTCCCGAGTTCAAGTTTCTTTTGAACTTGGATGACTGTTTTGCCTGATTTGCTCTTTAGCAAGTTATCATTTCTCTTGCTTTAATGCAAACCCTGCAAAATTTCAACTTAACTGGACTTTTTACTGACTCTTTTGAACAGAGGTCTATTTTACTACCCAGTTGACTAGCTCAATTTGTCTTCATGACAGCAAGTTAAATGGGACCACTATTTTTATACAGAAAAGTGGTGGGGTTTTTTTTAATGAAAAATGAGCAATGTTAAATCTAAAAAGGATTGTGGAAAATGGGTATATTTTATTTCTCTAAACTTTAAACACTGGGCACTTCACTTTTTATGTTAGTAGATACCTATCTAAGTGTTTGAGAGTACCTAGCCCTCTCCTCTCCAAGGTCAACTGTACAATTAAAGCTGTAGATGATCTATTGGACCATATAGTCTACTCCTCCATAGAACAAGAACTCTTTTGAACAGATGTCTGATTGGTTTGCTGTATCAGAATATTCATGCTCAAATATACTATATAACTTCCCTTCAGATAAAGATACTGTAGACACCTTAATATCATTTCCCTTAATTCCATATGCCATCAGCAAATCTCTCACAAATGACCTAATCTCAATATCTGCCTAACTTCCAGCTTCTGTCTCCAGTTTAATATCTTTTTAAGACAGACAATATGATTTTCTAGTTATTTAAGCATAAAAAATGCCTGCCTCCCTAAGAAAAGAAACACATTGGTTAAAGAAGAAGGAGGAAAATGGGAGGTAGAGAATTCTGCCCCTTAACCTCACCCACCCAAAGCCCCATCCTCTGGGGCTGGCGGGACATTCCAAGACAGACACATCACATGACCCAAGTGCTTTGTGTATTTTAGTGTGATTTATATTCATAAACAAGACAATCCTCCTCAACAAGAAAGTGAAAGAAGGCAGACAAAATGTCTCCATTTTACATAACCATTCATAGTTCTGCTTCCATTCCAGTGGTTCTTAAGCTGCAACCTATGAGTAGAATTTAGAGTCCAGATACTTGGTTTGGAAAATAATATGTCCTTATATTTTTTAACATCTAGGTAGATTTTAGCATTTCCTTCAATATACATGTAGACAAGAAACAGTAGCAGTACCTGTGAATTTATATCTAATAAACAGCCAAGATAATTTTATATAATATAATGGTTGCCACAGATATCTCAAAATACTGTTTATGCTCACCCTAATCTGAAATCATGGTTGCTATTAAAACTACTGCTAGATTGCCTTCAATTCGCCTGTCTAGAGATATTGTGCACTGAAGCTGGCCAATATTGGACCACTCATCATCTTGTAGTTATTCAGACACCAAACAGTGAAGTTGCATGCTTTCATGTTGGGGACTCAAACAACAATTTTGTTTTCCAGTATTTCCCATCTACAAATATTTGTTATCAAACGTGAAAGGAGATGAAAACTCAAATGTTAAAGTTTTACAAAACTAGACAGTTCAAATTTCAATTCAATCCCCTGTGGGACAGTACAGCCTTGTTAAATATGAACACGGCACAGTTTTTAACTTGTTAGCCTCCACACTGACATGTATTCAAAACACAAAATTTAACTTTAACTTGCCTATATTTTAATATTTTATATTGTGATTTAATATAGTAATACAAAAGTACATATATTACTATTTCACAAATCTGTTTAATCTTGTGGTAACTCTACTTTAATATAATTGATCTTGTTTGCAATCTTATGTGTTTATTTTATTCATTTTAAAATATACTACTGAGAAGAGATCCACAGGCTACACCAGATTGCCAAAAGACGTCTGTTTTCATTTCCTTTTGCTGCTAAAATCAAGGTGTCAGCAGGACTGTGCTGCATTTGGAGGCTCCAGGGGAAAATGCACTCCCTTGCCTTTTCCAGCTTCCAGAGAGGGCTCACATTTCATGGCTCATGTCCCCCAGCCAGCAACTGCATCACTCCATCATCACGTCTATTTTTCTGACTCTCCCACCTCCCTCTTTCACTTAGAATAACATTTGTAATTACATTTGGCCCATCTAGATAATCCAGGACAATGTTAGCCATATCTGCAAAGCCCCTTTTCACATATCAGGTAACATATTCACAGGTTCCTGGGATTAGAACTTGGACATCTTTCAGGGGCCATTATTCTGCCTACCAGAGTTTCCATAGTGCACAGACACACATGAAGTCAGGAATCCCCATTCTATCTCCTACCACCTTTTCTGATATTACAAATATATCAGTAACACCCTCCATAACTCAAAATAATGTGCTGTACACTTTAATTTTATTAAAAATCTTAGCTAGCTAATAAATACTCTTGATAATCACAGTCACATTCTAGAGTATAGGCTAACATTGTAATCATAATATCTGTGACATCACAAATCCAAAAACCCAGTGGAAAATAACCATATGCACAGATAAAAGAAGTTGGAAAATCTAGAATCTATATAAAATTCATACAATACATTGCATAAGGATAAATGATGTCAAGGTGAACAACTATTTCATATCCCTCTGAGATATCAGAGTAAGAGCTTCTGTGAACAAATTCAGAAGCCTTTATTTCCCCAAGAAAAGAACACAATCTCTCCAGAAATCAAGGTCAAACTTGATTGACTGTAGCAGCATTACAGAAAGTAGTTAGAGGAGTTAAATTTTATTCCCATCTCTCTCCATTTGCCACGCAAGTTTGGAAAATGTATGCAATAGCCATTTTCTCTTGCACACAATCTCTCCCCCCATCTCTATCTCTATCTCTATTTTTATCTCTATCTCTATCACTCTCTTTCTCACCAAGTAAATACTGATACATTTCTTTGACATTTCTTAGATGTTTAGAAACTTAAAACGAATGTATGACTACAATAGCAAGTGTTTACAACTGTCTGGTCAATTTAAGCTATTTCACAGTCTCCCCTCAAACATACCTACTCTCTTTTACCAACCTAAGAAAATAGATAAGGATGTTCGTGATCTTCTGAAATCCTGTCTGATTTGATGGCACAAAATATTTCTTCTTATTTCTTCAAAGTTGAACTGTTGGTCTCTGTTGTGTTCTTTCTTAAATATCTAATTCTACAATGTGTTTAAAACTATAAGAAACCTCATATCCTTTGGAGATTTGGTGGCGACTACCTCAAATAATAAATATTAATATGAATTATTTTAATCACGCAATTTATTGGACACGTCTACATATTTTTAAAACCCTAAAACATCTTACTAAGTAGACCATCATTTTGTTCTTTTGTTATAATAATATAAATTTTGCTGTTACATATGTTTGTATGTATGTGTGTGTATGTCATATATATATACACATATATATATACACACATATCATGCCAAAAGTCACATTTAAAAATGAGAGAAAGAATCTGCATCTTTTCCCTCATATATATAATTATAATGCTGTGGCTCAGGGAGACAAAGTTTCCAGATACTTTTCACTTGTTACTTTTTTATTTCAAAGCTGCTGCAGAATTCATTTTATTCTAGAATAAAAATTACCTTATTATTCTCAAAATTAAAAATTTTTTCATATGAAAAATATTCACCAGATATTCTTAAACACTTTCATAGCATTATGGTTTCTTAATCAAACTAGAAGCTTTCTAGATCCAAAAGACTTTAATAGCCAATTTTTGTCTTTTCCCTCATTTACATATAAATTCTCTTCTCCTACTTAAATGTCATCAGGTTATCTTAAATTAGTGGTGAGTTGGGAAAATAGAAAGAAAGGAGTATTCTAGGGGATAAAATAATTATTGCCTTTGCAATTCAGTACAGCTAATTTTCTTTAGTGTTCTAATATTTAACAAAGGAAGTGCTGAAGATGCAGTCTGTCTACCCACCTCTATGCACATGACCGCTATTGCCATCCCAAGCAATGTGTAATCCTCTCCTGAATAATTGTTCAACATTTGGTATCATATCATAGTTACTGTTGTGGATAATTTTTCTCCAAGTTAAATACGTGAAATCCAGAGTCTGAGTTTTGTTGTTTGTTTGTATGTTTTTTAAACAAATTTTTTATTGTGTAATATAACATAGATACATAGAAGTGATAACTTTCCAAGTGCAACTTAACAGGCAGTCAGAGAGCAAATTTCAAAGAATGCTATGGGTTACACCTCACAGTTTCAGTTATTTCCTTATTGTGAAATATAACGTATATGCAAAAAGGTAATAACTTTCAAAGTACAATTTAACAAGTAGTTATATAGGAAATTTCCAAAAATGTTACGAGTTACAGTACTATAGTTTCAGTTATTTCCTTATTGTGAGATATAACATAAATGCAAAACGGTGATAACTTTCAAATTAATATTTAACAAGTAGCTGTAGAGCAAATTTCAAAGAAAGCTATGGGTTACAGTTTCATCATTTCAGTTCCTTCCTTCTAGCTATTCCAATACTGCAGCAACTAAGAAAAACAAAATTACATCGAAATTCAGTATTCGTAATCCTTTGTTAAATTCCACCTTGTCTGTTGCTACCCCTTCCTCTAGTTTAATACCTTTCCCAATCTTCAGAGATGTCTAGGGAGTGACCACCCTAAACTGTTCATGTTGGGCAGCTTGCTCTCATGAAATTCATGGTTGTAAAGAGGAAGCTAAGCCCACCTGTAATTATGCCTAGGAGTCACATTCAGAGAACCTCTTTTGTTGCTCAAATGTGGACCTTCTCTCTCTAAGCTCAACTCTGCAACTAAATTCATCACCCTCCCCCTGACATGGGACAGGACACCCCAGGTGAATGAGTCTCCCTGGCGACATGGGACATGGATCCTGGAATGAGCCTGACCCTGGCATTGAGGGGTTGAGAATGCCTTTTTGACCAAAAGGGAGGAAATAAAGGCAAAAAAAATAGGTTTTAGTGGCTATGAAATTTCAAATAGAGTCAAAAGGCTGTCCTGGAAGTTACTCCTATGCAAGCTTCAGCTAGATATGCCAAATGGCCACAGTATGATAAGCCCAAGTCAACAGTAGTCCCAAAAACCCTAAAGAATACCTGGGTCCCTATCTGAGACTCTATAAAAGTTTCTCTAAGTTTATTCTTCAGAAACTTAAATCCTTTGGAGAACTCCTATGCCAGCTAAGTCCCAAAACCCAAAGGCTACAGACTCTTTAAGAATATCAACCAAATGTGTTTGTATGTTTTTAATGTTATTTACTAGGAGAAAGGTTAAAAGAAATACGGGGAGCTGGTATGGTGCAGCAGAGGGCGGGAGCCCTGAAACTGGTCTCAGGTGAATGACTGTCACTACCCACCAGCTGCAGCTCCTGAATAAATCACTTTACCTCCCAGGGCTGCAGTGTCCTCTTTATGCCCTCGCCATCACCCTGCCATCCTGTACCATCTTCTGTGACTCTTGAATAACATGACATGTACATTTTACTTTTTGACTGTAACTATACAACATAGCTCTTCTCAAATATTTTAATAAATTTTAATACAAAAATTAAAGTAAAGCAGCTATGTCATCAATGAGACAATGCCTTTTTCTTCAAAGTCACAAAAGGTATAGTAAGAGGGGAAATGCAATTATATTAGCAGCTGGCACCAGAATTCCTCGTTGTGGAAAATGTGCCCAGAAAATACTAGTGAGACTCCAAGAGACCTTGTTTTAGGTGAAAATGAGTTGTGGTTGATAAGGGGAGAAATTCGTCAGATATTTTAGATATGGAGAGGATTAGGGAGAGAGAGGGAAAGAAAGAATAGGGTGTGACACCAGAAAAAAGCAACAGAACATGACTCCAGAGTGTGGCCTCTCCCCAAATCATGTGTAATTACTAAAATCATTCAAGTCTGGGTGGGAGCGAACTTCTGGGAATCATGAACAGTATGGTCTTTGCCTCTAGACCAAGGATCAGCAAACTCTTTTCTAAAAGGGCCCAACAGTAATTAGGCTTTGTGGGTTCTGTGGTGTCCATTGCAACTACTCAATTCTGCCATTGTATCATGTCTTAAATAAGAATGGGTATGGCTTCTGGCTGTGTTCTATTAAAACTTTATTTAGGATACATGTTTTTAGTTTGCTAAAGTTGCCAAAATGCAATATACCAGAGCTGGGTTGACTTTTACAATAGGGATTTATTAACTTATAAGCGTATATTTCTGAGGCCATGAAAATGTCCAAATCAAGGCATCAACAGGCATCTTTCTCCCCAAAGACTGGCAACCAGCGATCTGGGACTCCTCTGCCACACGGCAAGGCACACAGTGGCTTCTGCTGGGCTCTCCCTTCTCTGCCAGGTTTTGGTGTTTCCAGCTTCTGTCTTCAGTGGCTTCCTCTCTGTTTCTGTGGTTTTCTCGGCTTTTTCTCTGAGCTTCTGTGTCTTCCTCTCTGAATTTCATCTTCTTACAAAGAACCCTGGATGAGGTGGGTCATAATTCAACTTAAGATCCTACTCACCAAAAGAATCCTCCTTACAATGGGTCCATACCCACAGGAATAGATTAATTTTAAGAACATAATTTTCTGGGGTCCCTAAAGTCTCCAAACCATCAAAACACTGAAATTTGAATTTCATATAATTTTCACATTACAAAATATTGTTCTCCTTACAGTTTTTCAACCATTTAAAATGTAAATCCAGTCTTAGTTCACAGGCCACACAAAGACAGGTCTTAGGCCAGATTTGGCCTGCAGGTCTAGTTTGCCAACCCCTGTCCTAGGTCAGAGTGAGAGGCAAAAGAACCAGAGCAGCATCTATGGAGGTGATGAGGACCTGACTCCAGACACTCAACAATAGTAGGGAGAGTTCTAGACTGTCAGAGCCTGGGGAAGTAAAGATTGATTGAGTTTAATCAGATTCCTAATAAGTAGCTGGGCCCCAACGGACATCTAGGTTATAGGTGGAACAGACTAGGCATGCTAATCAGATGTGTTAATTAGAACTCTGCAAATAACTGAAAATAATTTTGGCCGGTGTGAACAAACAAACAAAGAAGAAAGGTTAGGTTATGGAATTAATATGAGGACACAGGTGTGTTTCACTGAACACAAGGACAAAAGTATGAAGTAAATCTCTAAATTTTCAGAAGAGACTCTGAGTCCTTTGGAGTTCATATGACAAAAGCCTTGAAGAATGAGTAGAATTTTAGAAGGCAAACGGGAAAAGGATTCCAGGAAATGCGAGTAGCTTAAGTGAAGGCACAGAGGCAAGAATAAGTTAGATGTGCTTTCAATTACTGCAGAAAAATTAGAATATGTGAAAAGGAAATAAAGTTGTGGCCCACCCATCTCCCTCCTGCCTGTGGAGAAAGTTTCCTCAACCCTACTCCAGTTTTAAGACAGCAATACATCTGAAGCCAGACAGAAGGAGGAAGGCAGGCCTGCCCAGGAGCACCTCAGCTGCCCAGGGTGTGTACTCAAGCTGCAGGAAATGAAGAAACACAGAGACCTCCCTCAAACCAAGAGTCCAGGGAAAGGCCTGAGGTCTCATCAGCCAGGACACGGGACTCCAGGATAAGGAGGAAACCAGGAGTGGCCAGGCCCATGTCAAAAGTTGATATATGAAGCAAAATGGGAAAATTTTGAAATACATAATGTTGGCTGGATATATTATTTTCTAGGAACAGGTCAAGACTTTTCTCTCCATGTAACTATTCATCTTATCCACCTCCAAGGAGGAAGTCAGTTCCAGTAGGGGTCAGGGGTGAAAAGGGCTACAAAGACCCAATTAGGCCATTGCAAAAGGGGATGGATTATCTTAGAATAAAGAAAAATAAACAGAAAATTCTGAGGCAAATAATCTTTTCATCTCTTTGGCCCCTCTGGAACCTCTTGGGAGCCCTCTCCCTCTTGGAACTGGTCTCTGTGCAGCCAGTGCAGGAATCCAAACCTATGGCTGTTCTTTGCTGGGGAGGAGACCCTGGCTAGGAACAGCTAACAGGATGTGGTTCATGAGTTTATCTTTTCATACCCTGCTGCATCCTCAGAGTGATATAATTGTGCAGTGTCAGGATCAGAGGACTTCCTTCTACTAGTAGGCGAGGTTAGACAGAGGATAAGAGGCACCCTCCCAGCCTACACGAGGTCCACTCGGCATGGCAAGAAGGCTGTGTGGCCAAAGCTCTGCCTTGTAAAGAAGAGGACTCCTTTGCTGGAGTGTCCTATTAGCACTTTATCTTCTTAGGGACCTATGGAAAGTGGTATAGCCATAGTTGGATGACTGATGGAGTATTCAGGGATTTGGTATTCAAAACAAATTTACTTCCATCTGAAGCAAATTAGGAGTTGGCACTGGGAAGTCAAGTTGGCCCTAGAGGCCTGAGCCAGGCAGATAACACGGGCAGAGGCAGAATGCAAGCATAGACACAGGCAGCAGTGTCCAGTTGATGCAGCAGTGAAAGAAGGCATGATAGTTTAATCTGACAGGAGGAGACACAATGGGGAAAAAGAGCTTACTCCGTTCAACAGAGAACATTTCCCTTTTAAAAGATTCAATGGGAAATCTTGGTGCCGTACCATAAGGTCTGAAGAAGAAAGAAAAGAATTCCCAGGTTGATAGAAAACAGTCCAAGTCTGTTTCCACAATGTGCCTTAGGGACAGACCTCTCCAGACACATCTGAGAATGAAAAACAGTATCTGCATTGGCACCAGTAAGAATAAAGAATAACCAGGCTATCAGTCCTGCTTCCTTAGATCATAAACTGATCATTAGTTGCAGAGAGGGAGCAATTTTGCCCACCTGGGTTTACACAATTAGACACAGTCTGGGAGGTTTTATGCTTTTCTCCTAGATAGGGATGAAAAGGAGAGAAATGAGCAAGACCGACAAGGGACAATGCTCTGATGCTTCTGTGAGTGATCCCTAGTGCTCTGAAATGTTTAGAATGTAAAGAGTGACTGGGCCTCACTAAATACGACTCCCATGAGCACAGTGCCTCCCTCGTGGAGGTCGGGATGTATTTTGAGGCAGTCAGGGATGGATGGGAATGTGACAGCTCTGACAAGCATCTAGACAAAAATACTGAATATGGCTTTTTCTTAGTGAGGGAGACCGTCAATGCTCAGATTTCTCCAAATACATTATGTGACATTTGATTTACAACAGAAAA
The DNA here is from genome assembly GCF_015220235.1 of Choloepus didactylus. NCBI lineage: Eukaryota > Metazoa > Chordata > Mammalia > Pilosa > Megalonychidae > Choloepus > Choloepus didactylus. Next base: position 184,998,614 of record NC_051309.1, on the reverse strand, counting down.
GAAAATCCAAAAGGAAAAGTCATTGTGAATCTGCTGAATGTTTGATTCATCCCCCCAGGCAACAAAGATCAGTCAAGAGTTCAGATACGCCATGTGCTGTTCCCGGACTGAAATGATGGAAAACAAGCCTTAACAACGGCCTCCTTCTGAACAACTTTGGAGGCCACTGGCTCAAGAGCTATGTTAAGGAATAATGATGTTTCCTGAAGCCAGTCTAAATGCAGTTTTTATCTGAAAACATGTTGTATGCAATCAGTAATCAGTGCCCACTCATTCTCCAATCCACATTCAGCATGTCTATAATATATAAATATTTTCTGTTGGGTCTAAGCTCTGTAACATACACGTATACACAAATACACACACAAAGACTCAGTGCCTTTCTTCAAGGAGCTTACAAGTGGTCAGTGATTATTATTTTTTAGGCAAATATCTTAAAGCTAATTTTAGAGACAGAAACACTTTTTCAGGAAAAAATTCACTGGGCATTTCTAAAACCACAGAGAGATAATATACAGAGTGTCTCAAGAAGCAACACAACCAGTTCTTAGACCTTCACTATACCCCTTCTCATCACCACTGTACAGCTTCAGATAGGTCAATTTTAGCTACAAAATTATTAGACTAAACATCATGATAAAGCAAAACTTTTCAGCCAAGTCATTTTAATTTTCAAAGGGAAATAATGATTTTAAAATAGTTCCTTTAAATATTCTACTAGCAAAGAATTGGTTCTCTTTGTAACTTACCATTAATGTTTTAACCATGTTCTCTATTTTTAGAAGGGCTGCATGTCTTGTTGAAAACCTGCCTGTTTCCTAATACTATGCAGCTGAATATTTCTCTTTTTTTCATGTTGCTATGACATTCAACAAAATGATAAAATTAATTTTAGTTCAAGGGCCTGTGATAAACTCTTAGCCTCTTGCAGAAGCAGTTGATCATAATACGAAGGAAAACAAAAGTTACCTTTAGAAAGATGGAAAATAAGGTATCTACTATCCCTACCATTGTGTTACAATGGTAGGGATAGTAGATACCTTATACACAATGGTAAGGACAGTAGATACCTTATACACAATGGTAAGGACAGTAGATACCTTATACACAATGGTAAGGATAGTAGATACCTTATTCTCCATCTTTCTAAAGGTAATTTTTGTTTTCCTTTGTATTATGATCAACTGCTTCCAATATACAAATTTACCTTCCAAGTTAGGGAGAGAAAAGTAATGACACAAATTTTTAATATTAATAATGTTACATTGAAGATATTGGTTGAGAACTGGAACGAAGATACAAGGAAGGAGGGGAAGGTAAAAATGACACAACATTTCAGTCAACATTTATTCAGTGCGATGTCCATGCCATTCACTGTACTGGAGGCTGGGAATACATGAGTGAACAAAATCTGAACCTGCCCTCCTAGGACTGCCATCTGCTCGCATTGGAGAAAACATTTCTTAGTAAGGAGAGGACTGATAATTCAGTATCCTTCATCCCTAGCCTCACTCAAATTCTACCTGCTAGCTGAACATTGATTAACAGAAAAATGCCCCAACAGCCCTTCAAAGTCAATATACCTAAACCCCAACATCTTGCCTGACAAAACCAAACTCCTCATGTGCTGCATACCTCAACTAACGGAATCAGAATTCGTATTCCCAGAGGTTAGCTAGTTCTCTGGGCTAGCACTAGCTCCTCATATTTTCTCTCTTGCCTCTGTTATTTTTCAAGCCCTGCCTATTCTACCATGGAAATAATTCTTTAAGTCCATCTTCTCCTCTTCCATCTTACTGCATTTTTCTTAGTTTAAATCTTCATGATTTTGTGGTGAACTAATGAAAACATTCAGTATCTGCTTCCAATATTTCACCTCTCCATAAATCCTTTGCTCTAACACATGAGACATCTTCCTAAAACACCTGATAATAGGATCATGCTTCACTCTGCTCAAAACTTCAAGGCTACAATATATTGCCAAAGTCTTTAGCATAGCCTTTGAGCTTTCTACAGTCTGACAAAGTTTAACATTTACAGTACCCTGAATTATATGCATCCACACACTCTATGCTACTCTGAACTATTTCCTGATCTTCTAAAACCAACCTAGATATGCACACACTTCCAAACCTTTTTCTCACTGGTCCTCATGTCTAAAATGCCTTCTTGCCTATCACCACATCCCCAGATTTCACCCATCTGAAACTTCTGGTCAGATGCAAGAAGAGTAGGAGCTTGTGGAAAACTAGTCTTTGGAGCAAAAGCAGGTGATGAACATAGCTGTGGTCCGATATTGGCAAGTTTAACAGTAAACGACAAACCTGAGTGTGCAGGGGCTTTGAAATCCAAAAGGGCAAATCTAAGTGCAAAGTCAGAAAAATTTAATGAGGGAAAAATGCATGAATTCTGTACCAGGTATTCAATCTATTTCCAAAATTATCATGTAGTCATTGTTTATTCAGTGCTTCTTTGAAGGGCCCAGGAATCTGCTCCCAAGAGTTTCCTCATAGGCAGAGCTTATTCATAGCAGATGCTCCTTAAGAAATGTCCCTTTTTTAGAAAACAAGAAACTGCTTATCTTGGGTTGACTAACAAGTGAGTTTCAAATGTTTTGGGTAGCATTTGTTTCATGAAGTTCTCTCCTTGGCATACTTTTCTAACACTGAGATTAAAAAGAAAGTGAAAAAAAAATTTCTGCCATGCAAGGCAAAGCTAAAAACAGCATATGCAACTTTATATAACCAGGCTTATCCTAGCAGGTCAGGTCACCTTAATCCCTCAGTGAGTAAGCAGAAGTTGAACCACTGCGATATTTCCATTCATTATAGTCTCATTTCTTGAATGTCCATGGCATTTGTAACCAAGTGCCAATTACCAGTGTAGCCCATTAATCATTGGTGTTGCTTAATGCCAAGAACTGGAGTGAAGCTGCCTACACCGTTTTACTTAAGTTTCTCTATAAAATCCACATAAATAAATAAATATTTGGCCCTTTAAGGGGAAGTCAGTCTTGTGTAAGCTCTGAATTAACTGTACACTAAGCCTCATAAAAAGCTTCATCTAACAAAGTATTGTATCTCAGTAGTTTATTTGTATCTTTTTAAAGTTTTAGCAATAAAGTATGAATTCAGATATCATAAAATAACATTTTAATATTCCAGAGAATAAGAATTGAATTACTAAAATTCAAAAGTTTTTACTGTACCAAGAGCTCTGTTATGGAATTGTTTTAAAAAGTACTGTATCAATAGCTGCAGCTTATAACGCAGCCAGCAAACTTACATTTGAAGCCTAAGTAATATAAAGAATTTTCTTCAAAATAAATATAACTTCCTACATGGAGGAATGTGTATATTTTTAATAAAACTATTCAGTCAAATGATATCCAGGCTTTTAATACTTTCATAGAGCCCTAGAAGACATGGGTGACACTGGAAAAGTGATGTTATTTGCTCTAAATGGAACTCACAGAATTAGGAAAATAAATGTTATCCATCAATGGGTAAAAATATACAAGACAGATTTTGGCTCCGTAACGAAAGAATATCCTGATAGTTAGATATCTGAAGATAGAATACAGTACCTTGGGAAAAAGAAAAAGTAGGCAAGGAAATGGAAGGAAGATGGAGCTTGAGTAGATGAAACTGTCAAAAGTATCCAGGATAGCCAGAAGGAAATACCTGAAATGGCTGAACTGTAGTCCAGTAGCTTTGATCTTTGATAATGACTGTATAACTATATTGCTTTCATCTTGTGACCTTGTGATTGTAAAAACCTTGTGACCAACATCCCCTTTATCCAGTGTATGAATAGATGAGTAATGGAATAAAGACAAGTATGAAAATAATAATAATAATAATAGGTCAGAAATATGGGGAAAAAATACCCCTTCATAAATTATGGACAATAGTCATAGTACTACTTTAATAATCTTTCATTCAATTGTAACAAAAGTAACTACTATTAAAAAATAGTAGAATTACCAAAAAAAAATGTTAACATCAACTGTAACAAATTTTCCACACCAATGCAAGTGATGGTGGTGGGGTGGTATATGGGAATCCTGTATTTTATGCATGATTGTGCTGTAAACCCATAAGTTCTCCAATAAAACAAAAATTTTTAAGGAAAAGTATCCAGGGCAAAATTTAATGGCTTTTCAGAAAGCAGATGCCTAAGATTTAATTTTAGGTGTGGCCTATAACGTCACCCCCTCCATTGCCCCAAACCTTCAATAAAGCCTGTAATGCACAGAACTTTGGTGAGGGAGGGGTCTGAGTGGTGTCCAGAAGGGAATATGGTGCAAGTGAAGGATCACAGCTGGGAAAAGCAGAATGCAGAGTACAGATAGAGATTCAGAACCAGTGGAAACTAAAAAAAAGTTCAAGTTCCTCAAGACTCACAAGAGATTTTAAGAGTTAAACATTAATTGGGGGATTTAGGGTGAATTTTCTTTGAATTTCAGATGACAATATGAGCCCAGGATACAACTGAGTTATCTTTCCTTTATCCATAATTTACTGAGCACCTACTATGTGCCAACCACTACTCTAGGCTTTGTATATAAGGCACAGCAAGTGGAGTGATGTGTCCAGAACAGACTTAGTGAGGGGGGATACTGGGAGATGAGGACAGAGAACTGACAGGGGCAGACCATAGAGCCTGGTAGGTCACTCAAGGGGCTTAGCTGATACTCTGAGTGAGACAGAAAGCCACTGCAGAGTTTTGAGCAGAGGGGAACAGAATCCGATTTACATTTTAACAGATTTCTCTGCAAGGTATTTGTAATGGTGTGAAACTGTTGTATACCCCAGGAAAGACTATGTTCTTTTAATCCACTCTTGTGGGTGTAGACTTATTGTGGGTGGGATCTTTTGACTAGATTGCTTCCATGGAGATGTGACCCACCCAATTGTGGGTGGCACCTTTTGATGTGATTACTTCCAGGGAGATATGACCCTGCCCATTCAAGGTGGGTCTTAATTAGTTTACTGGCATCCTCCAGGAGAGGATAAAAGGCAGAGACATTTTGAAGACAGCTCAGAGATACTTACAGAGAAAATGCCCAGAGACATTATGGAGACAGCCATTGAAACCAGAGCCAACACAGACCCAGATGTTTGAAGATGATAAGCTAAGAGATGAAGCCCAGAGTTTGCCATGGAGAAGCTAAGTGAGAACCCACAGAGGCTTAAAGAGAAAGCCACTAGAATCAGAAGCTAAAAGCAATGTAACCCGGGAACAAAGGACCAGCAGATGCCAGCCATGTTCCTTTACAACTGACAGCTGTTTCAGATGCCATTGGCTCTTTCCTCACAGAAGGTATCTACCTCTTGATGCCTTGGGACATTTTCATGGCCTTAGGACTGTAAATTTGTGAACTAATAACCCCCCATTGTAAAAGCCAGTCCATTTCTGATATTTTACATTTCGGCAGCTTGAACAAACCAGAACAGTGTTAAAAACCATCTAAAGAAAGGAAGGGAGGAAAGAGGAGACCAGTTTGAAGGTCAAAAGAGTCATTCAGGAGCAAGATGGTGGTAGAGTCCTGGATGTTAACAGAGGAGTTAGTGAGAAGGATTTGCTGACAAATTGGATGAGGGGGTGCAAAAGAATTTGCAATTCTCTCATTTGGAGGAAAACTGTCTTTACTTATAAACAGTGTGTATAAATTGAAAGTTTCTTAGACTATGATTAAGGTTGCTTTGAAAATTTGAACATAAGTTTTGATCCTGCATTAATCCTGCAGTGGAGAATGACAAAGAGAGAGGACAGCATTGGGAACAGGTTGTTAAAGCAGTTTGGGCCACGCAGAGCCAACCAAGACATACTAATCTCTGGGTCTGGTTTCCAATTTGTAAACTTATACTTAAAATTCATAAACTTAAAGTATCACAGGATTAATGTGAGGAAGAGTAATCAATTTCCAAAGAAAAGCATTTAAAGAAAGTATTTAGATTCCCAATGTTGGGGTACATTTTTACTAAGCAATAAAAGTAAGATGTGATCAGAGAAAACAAATTGTGACCACTTGCTAGTTTCAATCTGACAACTACTGGTACTTGCTTTCTTTTCAAGAAATATAGCCGTAATCAAATCCAATAAAAGTCATTACTACATCCAACAGCAACAAGATCATTGTCCCCAGAATCATATGCTTGCTCCCCTCCTTCAAGAGGAGGGGCAGAGGCTCCCAAATAACACACAAAGTTCAGCCAGTCTGTCCTCTCCAGCCCAACTTCATCACTCTATGCTAACAATAGGACTGACCTGTGTTAAACCATATTATTGTTCTTGTTGTTTCTGTCATTCAAATTACTGTATTTCCTTTGCAACTGTTGCACAAAATGATTATATTTCTTTTCAGCAGCTCTTAAGTTTTCTTGGCTCATAGACCTATTGGGAAGTCTATGGACCTGTCTCAGAAACATGTTTCAAAGTGCATTAACATGAAATGCATAAGATTAGAGAGGAAATGGTTTATATTAGAATGCAGTTCTGTCCTCACACCCCTTGGTGGTTCAAGGACAAAGGAATAGTTCACAATGATTTCTTTTTAGTAAGCTTGGAAACTTATTTCAAATGACATATTTTAGCTCTTGGTTTTTATGCCAAGTAATCTTGCCTAAAGTAAGATTGTTCATCAGAGACTTTAAATAAATTGAGAATTAACACACACAAAGTGTGTGGGGCATAAAAAGGGAGCAGTTAAATTTTCCAATGACTGCCTCTCTAACAGCCCCAAACCACAGACAGTCCCCCCCTCAGCCACAAGTCCAACACACCTACCATGAGTTTAGTACAAGATACACTCATGCCCATAGCCACATCATCATTCTTGACTACTTATTTCTGGCCACACTTTCATGCCCACATAGTTAATACAATTCAGAATAGCAAAAGCATGACTGAGAGAATAGCAAGGAACCTCTGAAGTAAGTGTCTTTACTATTCACCAGGGTCCTGCACTTCACAGATTTTACAGGCTTGAATATAAAATGGGCCTGGTACATCGTAGTGGTACTATAATTATTTTTGAAGGATGAATGAATGGATAATACAGCATTTTACATCATAGAAAAGGTTCACACATTTCACTTTAATGTGCAAAAAAATGTGCCCTCTATCAAACTGATTCAAAAGAACTTCTGTTATAGTTGCTGGTACCAAAAGAAAAAAAAAAAAATAGATAGATAGGTAGGTAGATAGATATAGATAGATGATAGATAGATAGATAGATAGATAGATAGATAGATAGATAGATAGAATCACTACTTGAGCCATGTTCCAGTTCTCACTAATTATTTTTTAAAGAACATGACAGAAAGCCTCTGTCTGCAGCTTTCAAGACAAAAGAAGATTCACATCCCTGGTTGATACCACAGGGTCTAATAAAATACAAGAAGATTTCAGGTCTCTAAGATTGGTATGTTTGGAAAGTTTAAATTTCCTTCATCTTTGTGGTCTGTCAGATATAAGCAGAAAAAAGGAAGGGAACCACCTCTGGTAGAAGAATTAAAATACAACAGAAATTAGGTGTCTCCTCTACAGGGATCATTACCTGTGTGATTAAAAGGAGAAATAAGAACTATCCTTCTTTTATGCAAATTATGGAAATAAAGGATGAATTATTTTCCATGGATGACCCAAGCTGAACCCATACTCCTATACCTATAATCACTGACCCTGCTAATTAGTGTGCTACTGTCCTAGAATCACCTAGGAATTTTGCTATTTTATAGTATTCTTTTTGAAAAAATGTGAAACTATAATTTAACTCTTGCGATGGTTTTAATACGGCCTTTGACTAGAGGTAGGAAGATGGTCCAAATTTTAGACTCTGTATTGATTACTATATTCCCTCCCAATATGAGTCTATGCCTCTCTGCTTTGTTTTCAAATAAAATACAACTGATTACCATCAGCTAAATTTTATCACTAGTCTGTCCCTGAAATAGAAAAAATATTTTTTAAAAATCATTATAAATTACAGGTAGAATTAAGTTGGGAATTATTTTCTATTAATACACTGAAATTGGTAATGCTAAATATCAATTTGCCCCTTCCAAAATGTACTGATTAATACATATTAATAACAGTCTACTTTTTGGTTTGGATGCTTTTGGCTATGAATAGTAGAAAATCCGACTCAGATTGGCTTTTTTGTTTTTAACAAGATCGGATGAAGCTGACCTGTAGTGACTCCATGATAGTGTCAAGAACCCAGACTCTACCATCTAGCTTTCATTCTCAGTCTTTGCTTCTCATACTCTGTTTTGCCATGGCCAGTTGACTGCTGCAGCACCAGACCTCAAGACCTCACCAAAAATAACTTTTCCTTCTACTCCTCTGTCTTTTCAATATGGCAAATCTCTCCTTCAAAGCCCCAGTGGCCTTCCTTCCCCTTTCATATCATTGGCCAGAACTGGGTTTCATGCCCCAATCACTGGTGACAGAATGGGATTAGCATGAAGCCATTAAACCAATCATGACTAATCACCTGGCACTGGGCACACTGTCACTCAAAGCACCTCAGGATTCTATTGGCAAGGAAAGAGTAAGGAAAACCAACAGTGTCTGCCACACATAACATGTGCTACATATATGTACATATTTTTTAAATATTTAAAAGTAACCCATGGTGCATATATTTATAGTTCATAAATGAAGAAACTTAGACTTCAAAATATCCAGTGATTTGCCAAGGCCACACTGCTCATGAACAGCCAAGTCTGAACTGAGCCCTGACTGCCTCTAAAGCCTCTTTCTTATCCATGTAATTTCTGATACCACCACACTAAGAAGAAAATAATGGGCCAGGTGACTGTTTATTTGCTAGAGCTGCTGTTATGCAAAATACCAGAAATGGGTTGGCTTTTATAAAGGGTGTTTATTTGGCTAAAAATTTACAGTTCTACAGTCATAAAAGAGTCCAACTAAGGCATCAACAAGAAGAACCTTCACTGAAGAATGGCCGATGACACCCAGAAATCCTGTTAGCTGGGAAAGCACGTGGCTGGTGTCTGCTCCTGGGATTTGGTTTCAAAATGGCTTTTTCCAAAATGTTTCTGGGCTTGTCCCCCTTAGCTTCTCTGGGCTAGCATCTCCAAAGCAGTCACTCCCAAGCATCTCTCCAAAAGTCTCTTTCAGCTGCAGCACTGAGCTCCTTCTGTCTGTGAGCTCTTACAGAATTCCAGTGATTTAATTAAGACCCACAGTGAATGCGCAGGGTAACACCTCCATGGAAATAATCTAATCAAAGGTATTACCCACAGTTGGGTGAGACACATCTTCATGGAAACATTCAATCAAGAGGTCACATCCTAATCAGAAAGATTAATCTGCCCCCACAAGATTGCATTAAAGAATATGGCTTTTTCTGGGGGACCTAATGTATGCAAACTGGCACAGGGACCTAAGCATGAAAGTCAGTGATTTCAGGCTGTGTGTGCCAAAATACAGAAAGAATTTCTTGGACGAAGATGCTTATGTGTATCTTCAATAAATCCTCCAAAAACTTCTGTTTTGGTCCTTCTAAAGAAAAACTCTCTCTGAAGTTGAAATGACAGGAACCATAAGTTTTTCAGAGCAGAAAAAATATTATCCATTCTAGTCTCTCCATAAACTTGTGTCACGTGCCTTGAGACCAGAACAGGTCATATGTCAGAGGTGGCATCTTTTTTGATGATTTGAGAGACTCATAATTGTTTATTGACTTATTCCCAGAGTCACTTCACTTCTGCTTTAGGAAAAAACTATTTTTCTGTAATTTAGTGGTAAATGATTTTTTAATAATGAGAACTTGGAGGAAGGAAAAAGGAAGTTAGATGAAGCGAAGCAAATAATTGAAGATGTTCTTAAAGTAAGTCATTTTTCTACAGAAATAGAACCTACTGAATTCCGTGTCTTTTTTTTTTCCTTGGGTGGAAAATAAATAACCAAAAAAATATCAAGACTCTGTGTTGTCTTAAGATATTGATGCTTGGGTATTAAGTGGCAGAGCAGCTGCTACTCTCATAAAATTAGACAGTAGCAAAATTTAATGTTCCCAACAAGCTACTAATTATTTTTTCTGTTGATATATTCTTACTAAAATTTCCTATCCTTTGCCTTATCTTCTGTCTGCAGTCTTCCATCATTGAAGTTCTTAAAGTATTGTTTTAGGGTAAATGTTTACTTTAAGAATATTTTAATCCCCAATGCATTTAATGAAACTATAATTATATTGATAAGTGAGTAGAAGCAAAAAAGAAAGAGCACTCTGGGACCATTTTCCCAGCATTGTTTTTAGCCTGTTAATTGATTTTAGGTTTAGTGATAGCTCTTTCTCTATCTCATTTTTTTTTCCTTTTCATAATATGAGACTTTACAAACTCTTCTGAGAAAACAGTGTATTTTGATATTGGTGGCTTATAAGGTTAGCAAATGAAATGTGTTACATATATTTCATTTAAAACAGCCACATGGTTGACCTGTCCAGATGCCCTCAGCTCTAACTTTGCCTGCAAAAAATATAAAAACAGCTCCAAGAGGTAGAGCTAACAACATGGTAGGCTCCAAGTGAAGCCATTTGTGGAAACACACACACACACACACACACACACACACACACAATCTGCAATGGGAAATTAGGCAAAATATAAATTCAGTTCTTCTGTAATTTCTGTGCTCCATGTTTTTTCCAATAATGGAAACATTTTGGGCTCAGCTTTTCAAGTTTGATGTAACAACTAAGGAAATTTTTCAGTTCTTTCCAATTCTAAATATTTATTTGCATACATTAGCTTAGAAATGTGTTTCAAATGCTTTACATAGCACTGGTCATCAATCATGGGTAGGTGTGGGAACAAAAATAAAGATCAGTGCTCTGAGCATTTAAAACATCCCTTTGAACATTTACAGTAAGCACATAGTTCTACTTGGTATATATGAATGCCTTACCTTTCAGAGCTTGATAGTTTACAAAGGACACTATATTACATGTTACCTCATTTGTTACAATATAACCTTTCCCCCTCCTCTGCCCTCAACCTTGAAATGGTTAAGCAGGTAATTTCTCCTATTCTTCGGATGAAGGCGAGGTTCTGAGATAAAGAGTAATATCCCACAGCTTGTGGCAAGCCCAGAATAGGTGATCTCAGACTTAAAGTTAGACATCATTGCCATTGTACATGGTTTAGGGTTAGAAAAATGACTGGCAATGCCTTAACAGAAATACAGATGTAAAAATCGAATAACTTCATTCTGATTTCTTTACACACAGATCTGCAAATGTTGCTTTAGGCAGAAGCTTTCTTTACTACAGGCAGAGTAGAAATGCTGAATCCTGCTGAAGGCAGTGTTTAGAGAACTTCTCCATTCAGAACCAATCTTTCTCTTTAATGGCACTGTTCTCACACTTAATGATTTATTTATTTCCATTTTTAATATCTTAACACCATTCATCAAAAACCTATTTATATTTTCTATGTCTAGAAATGCAAAATGAAACACATAACAATGTTAACTTTGCCAAATTTATATCACTGCTGATCAAATGTTAGCTGGTTTAAATGTAAAACATGCAAGTGATGTCATCATCATGGTGATGTAAAACATCCCCTGTAAAACTATCCCAGGATGAACTCCACTTGCTTAGAACTCTGGAGGCAATAGAGACTGGAGTGGACTCCACAAACACTGAATCAAACAAACAGAAAAATCTCAGGCAGGAGAATTCCACCCTAGATGTCAGCCCACCCTGTTCCCCTACCATCACTCAGTCCCACCAGCTTGGGAGTCACACAGAGGCAGCATAGCCTGGCTCCCTCCCACTGAGGACTGAGATGGTAGAGCAACTCACAGCAGCAAGTTAGAATGCTACACATATCCAGGCACAGGGACATAAGTCCACAGAGACCCAAGGCAGAACATAAGCCACTATAGACTGCTGCACACAAAAGGGCCCCCAGGGAAAGAAGAGAGAGAGAGAGAGAGAGAGAGAGAGAGAGAGATCATGGTAGAAAAGATGGTAAGAACTTTTGTACATCACTCAATCCAGTTTCAGTTGGCTGGACACCTAAAGGCAAAAGGGAGTTTTCTGAAGTGACCCATGTTTCTGGATTAACCCTAACTGACACCTCAGGGCAGGATACCCCATAGGTGAAGAAACAGGAGATAGAAAATCCTCACAGAAAGGGGGAAGGGGTTAAAATGAACTATTGTAAGATAGGACTGGTCTGAGAACTGGAAAGTGAAAGAAAGCAGGGCACTGAGTGAGGGAAATAATTTAAACAAATCATAGGAGCTGGGGAGAAAAGTCTACACAAAAACAAATAGGACAGATCAAGATCCCCAGAGAAAGAACAAAAGAAGGTGAAAAATTGCAAAAAAAAAAATAAAATAAAATAAAATAAAATAAAATGCAAGCTTAAAATTTGCACCATATATCCAGGGCAAGAATCAAACAGAGAAGAGTTGAGACAATTTGAACAGTTAAATATGGACTATTCCAAAGGTCTAGAATAAGTCAGATCAAGCATCAAAGAATAACACTAACACAAAGCCAATCAACAATTAAACCCTAGACAAGAGGGAGAAACAGACCTTCAAAGTTAATTCATCAAGATAATCAGATGCCTAGACATCAGCAAAAACTTACAAGTCATAGTAAGACACAAGAAGATATAGTACAGCCACAGGAACAAACTAAAACTTCAGAGGGACTCTGAAGGTGAAACAACCAATCTAAGATGCTCAAACAAATCTCCTAAATCAATTCAAGGAGATGAAGGAAAGTATGCATAAAGAGATAAAGGGTATTAAGAAGACAATGTGTAAGCATAAAGAATTTGAAAGTATAAAAAGAAACATAAATTATGGGGATGAGAGGCACAATCATAGAGAGTAAAAATACACTGGAGGCATACAACAACAGATGTGAACAGAGAAAAGAATCAGTGAACTAGAAGATAGGACAATTGAAATAATCCAGTCAGAAGAACAGATAGAGAAAGGAACAGAAAAAGTTGAGCAGTGTCTCAGGAATTTGAGTAACAGCATGAAGTGAACAAATATTTGCATCATGGGTGTCCCAGAAGGAGAAGAGAAGGGAAAAGGGGCAGAAAGAATATTTGAGGAAATAATGATTGAAAGCTTCTCAACTCTTATAATGACATAAATATACATGTTGAAAGAGTGCAACATACTCCAAGCAGAATAAATCCTAATGTGTCTTTTCTGTGACACATATTAATCAGAATGTTAGATGCCAAGAATAAAGAGAGAATTCTGAAAGCAGCAAGAGAAAAGTGATTCATCACATACAAGGGATCCTTAAGAAGACTGCTAATTTCTCACCAGAAACCATGGAGGTAAGAAGGCAGTGGTATAATATATTTAAGGTACTGGAAAGGAAAATCTGTCAGCCCAAAATTCTTTATCCAGCCAAAGTGTCCTTCAAAAACGAGGGAGAGTTTAAAATATTCATGGATAGAGAAACTGAGAGAGTTTGTCAATAAGAGACCCACTCTACAAGAATTACTATAGGGAGTTCTTTAAGTTTAAAGGAAAAGACAGTAGATAGTTGCTTGGGGTAGTGTGAAGAAATGAAGATCACTAATAAGGTAACTAAAAGGGTATGTGCTAAATCCAGTATTACTGTATCCTTAATATTCAACGGTACTCTTTAATTCATATAAGAATCAGAATACAGTTGAACAAGGAAAAGGCATATTTCCTGCTAACAGACATGTGATATATAAAGAGGTAAAAATGGGACAAACACAACATAAAGAGGGGAAACAGAGGGATAAGGGAGCAGAGAACATGTATGTTATTGAAGCCAAGTTCATATCTTTTCAAATTAGTAGGTTATAGAAGTAGATTGTGTAATATAAAGCACAGGGTAACCACAAAGAAAATATTTTAAAAATATACACAAGCAGAAATGAGAAAGGGATCAGAAAGACACATTACAGAAGACCGACTATACAGAAAAGGAGGTTGCAATACAGGAAAAGAGAAACAAAAAAAAGATATGACACATAAAAACCAAAGGGCAAAATGGTTGAAGTAAGTGCTGCCTTTACAGTAATAACACTGAATGTTAATGGATCAAACTCCCCAATCAAACAAAACAGGTTAGCAACATGGACCACCATATATTGTCTACAAAGGTACACTTTAGACCCAAAGATACAAATAGTTTGAAAGTGAAAGGATGGAAAAAGACATTCCGTGCAAATAGTGATCAACAAAGAGCTGAAGTAGCTGTAATAAAATCGGGCAAAACAGACTTTAAGTCAAAGCTGCTGTAAGATACAAAAAAGACACCACATATTAATAAAAGGGTCAATCCAATAAATAACAATCGTAAATATTGTTACGATACAAATCGTAAATTTGTATACAATTGTTACGTATACAAATATACAATGGTTATATATTTATGCACATAACTATGGTGCTCCAAAATACATGAGGCAAACACTGTCAAAATTGAAGGGAGAAATAAATAGACACCTCTACAATAATAGTTGGAGACTTCAATATACTACTCTCAACAACAGATAGAATCTGTAGATGGAAAATCAATAAGGAAATAGAGAATTTGAATAATATGATAAATGAACCAGGCCTAACAGACATATGCAGAACACTGCACCCCAAAACAGCAGGATATACCATCTTCTCTAGAGCACATGGATCATTCTTCAGGCTAGACCATATGCTGGGTCACAAAACAAGTCTCAATAAATTTAGAAAGATTGAAATCATACAAAGTATCTTCTCTGACCACAACGGAATGAAGCTAGAAATTAATAACAAGCTGAGAACTGGAAAACTCCCAAATATATGGAAGTTAAATAACGCTCTCTTTAACAATCACTGGTTCAAAGATGAAATTGCAAGGGAAATCAGTAAATATCTCAAGACCAACATAATCAAGAGCACAACATATAAAAACTTATGGGATACAACGAAAGCAGTACTGACAGGAAATTTATAGCCCTAAACATTTAAATAAAATAGAAAGCTAAAATCAAGACCTAACCGCACCCCTGGAGGAACTAGAAAAAGAACAGTAAACATAGACCAAAGCAAACAGAAGCAAAGAAATAACAAAGACTAGAGCAGAAGTAAATGAAATTGAGAATAAAAAACAATAGAAAGAATTAACAAAACCAAAAGTTGGTTCTTTGAAAAGAACAATAAAATCAACAAACTCCTAGCCAGACAAAGAAAAAAAGGGTGAAAATGCAAATAAATAAAATCAGAAATGAGAGGAGGGACATTACTAATATCCCCAAAGAAATAAAAAGAATTGTAAGAGGATACTAAGAACAATTGTGTGCTAACAAATCACACAACCTAGATGAAATGACAAATTCCTAGAAACACAAGAACCTACACTGACTCTAAAAGAAATATGAGACCTCAACAGACCAATTACAAATAAAGAGATTGAATCAGTCTTCAAAAATCTCCCAACAAAAAAAGCCCAGGACCAAACCAGACGGCTTCACAGGTGAATCCTACCAATCATTCCAGAAAGAATTAATAGCAATCCTGCTAAAACTCTTCCAAAAATTGAAGAGCAGGGAACACTACCTAACATTCATGAGGCCAACATCACACTAATACTGAAGCTAGACAAAGAATACTACAGGAAAAGAAAATTACAGACCAATTTCTCCAATGAATATAGATGCAAACACCCGCAACAAAATACTTGCAAATTGTGTCCAAAAGCACATCAGAAGAATTGTACACCATGATCAAGTGTGTGTATCCCCAGTATGCAAGGGTGGTTCAATATAAGAAAATCTATTAATGTAATATATCATATTAACAAAATGAAGGAAATAAACACATGATCTTGTCAATTGATGCAGAGAAGGCATTTGGCACAATTCAGCATACTTTCCAGAGAAAACTCTTAGAAAAATAAGAAAAGAAGGAAACTTCCTCAACATGATAAAGGGAATATATGAAAAACCCACAGCTAACATCATACTCATGGATGAGCCTTGAGGAGTTATGTTGAGTGAAATAAGCCAGGCACAAAAGGACAAATATTGTAAGATCTAACTGATATGAACTAATTATAATAAGCAAACTCATAGAGTTAGAACCTAGACTATAGGTTACACAGGTATAGATTTGGATAGATAATGATGGTCTGATGCTTAATTAATACAGAATTTCTATTCAGGTTTATCATAAAGGTTTGGAAAAGGATGGTGGTAATGGTAGTACATTATTGTGAATGTTATTAACAGCACTGAACTATGTAAGTGAATGTGGTTGAAAGGGAAAGTTTTGGGTCATGTATTTTACTAGAATGAAAATTAGAAGATAAAACATGGGACTGTATAACACAGTGAACTCTGATGTGAATATTGTGGTGCAAACATAAGGATGTTCTTTAATGAATTATAACAAATGTATGACACTAATACAAGGTATTAATAGTAGGATGATATATGGGAAAAAAATGCAGCTAATGTAAACTATGGACTATAGTTACTAGCACTATTTTAATATTTTTTTCATCAATTGTAGCAAAGGTACACTAATGCAAAGTGTCAACAATGGGGGGCAGTATATGGGTATATTTTTTACATGACTTTTCTCTAAACTTCCAACTTCTCTAATTAATAATAATAATAATAATTTTTGTAAAAACATTATGCTAAATAAGATAAACCAGACACAAAGTACTACCTATTGTATGATTCCATTTATATAAAATGCAAATATAAATAAATCTATAGAGACAAATAGATTCGTGGTTATGTAGGCCTGGGAGGATAGATGGATTGAGCAGTGACTGCTGAGGGGTATGGGGTTTCTCCTTTTGAAGTAATGAAAATGTTCTAAAATTGACTGTAGGGACAAACAAACAACTCTGTGAATATTGTAAAAGTCATTGATTGTACACTTTTGATGGATTGTATGGTATGTGAATATATCTCAATAAAACTTCTTTTAAAAAATGGTAGAGCATACAAATTATCCACAATGTGGAAAGCATGAATTTTGCTTTTCATAATTTTTTAACTATAAGAAATTCATTTTGCCTTTTTCATAATTCAACTATGAATTAATATATACAAACTTGTACATATGTAGTTTTATATATTAAAAAGTTAGCTAGTATTTGCCATAGCTTATGATAGTTGCTAATGTAGCATGTTGACTTTGTTTTAAAAACAAGTTATTAGAAAATATCTTGCAGTTCCTCAAAATGCTCAACATAGAGTTCCATATGACCCAGAAATTATACTCCTATGTTTATACCCAAGAGAAATTAAAACATATTTGTACAAATGTTCATGGCAGTATTACTCATAATGGCTAAAAAGGGGAAAGAACCCAAATCTCCATCAACTGATAAACGGATAAACAAAATATGATATATCCACATAATGGAGTATTTTTCAACAGTAAAAAAGGATGAAGTACTAACACATCTACAACATGGATGAACCTTGAAAGCATGCTGGGTGAAAGAAGCCAGACACAGAAGATCACACACACATTGTATGATTCCATTTATGTGAAATGTCCAGAATGGGCAAATCCATAGACACAGAAAGCAGGTTGGTGGTTTCCAAAGGCTGCAGGCAGGGTGAAATTGGGATTCACTGCAAGTGGGTACACAGTTTATTTTGGGTGTTGAAAATGTTCCACAATTAGATTTTGGTGATAGGTGCACAACTCTATACATATACTAAAAACTACTGAACTGTGCACTTTAAATGGATGAACTTATGGTGTGTGAAATATATCTCAAATCTTTAAAAAAAAAAAATCTTGTGACAAGTTTCGTTACTTTTCTTCAAAATCAATTTAGATTCAAAAGACCTGGGTTCGGGTCCTGTTTGTTTACTAATCAGTTGTCTCACCCAGGCAATCAGTTCATCTCTGCTGTTCTGTTTTCTCCTTTTATGCCAAGCAGGATTTCGACTACCTGATTTAAGATGATTCTAGGATTCTGTTGATCTTTACTTTCCTAGGGCAGAATATGAAAAATACTTTGTAATTCACACAGATCAGGAAAGTATACCTTGCATTGCCCTGGCTTTCTTACACTGGGAGCCTCAGACATTTTGAGATGAAGGTATATTATCACTAGGGCAAAATTCCAGCTGAGAAAAATCTGAGCGCACATTAATCTGTTATGTGTAAGAGAGTCTGGATGTGAGTGTACCAACTGATTGCAAGACATTCAAAAGTGTCACTTTTTTTAAAATATTTACTTTAATATATACCTGATTACTCCTTACCACAATGTCTTTGGATGTATGGAACTTATAGACTTGCAGAACTTGAATTAGAAGTATTTTGTCCTGTTTTACTTTCATGTGTTCCTCCAGATTATGGAGTCTATACGATTGTGGCCTCCCAGGGCTCGGACCCCTCTCCTAAATAGGAATGAAATCCCAAGCACGTACGGAGCCTGCTTAAGCAGGACAAAGATAAAGAAAGAAAACAACCTCCCCAGAGGGAATAGAATATAATCACGGATGTAAAATGGCACTGATGGTATCTTAATCTTAAACATTAATCTTAGTAAAACATCGGGTTTTAGGCCCCTTTAATGATAATACTAGAGGTCTGATGTCCTCATACTATATGGAATGTCTTTGTTCTAAAATCATATACATATTGCCATTTGCACCCCTGTCCCTTCGCGGCACACTATCTCTCTGGACCACCACCACCGGAGACTCACTCCTGTCATAAATCATAATAAATTTATATCGGCTTCTGTGCCTGGTGTATTTTCCAGTCTCATGGCAGCACCAGCTCGTACTCTGCAGTAACTCAGTCTGGGCCCCAACAACAGTTTTTTGATATTTGCATGTATAAAACTCACTGTCAAATAGAGAGTTAATATTTCATTTGAGATGTCAATGACTTATTCCAATTTTTTAAACGATGAAAAGGAAACATTTCTCTTTAGTTGTGCAAAACTTAGCTTTTTAGCTTATTATAAATTAGCAATTTCTTAGGTTTTCTATCCCCACTACCCTTCTTCCAAAGCAAAGCAAAGTCTAGAAACCAAACAAAAACAGAAAGGACTTGTTATTTGATTAACTTTCTAGCCACCCCATCCCTACCACCACACACATGCACACACACACATACAAACATACCCACACATACATACATGCATGCACACACCTAATTAAAATGGGAAATGGTGTGCGTGTAGCAATATGGAAGTTACATAGATGTATTGATGACACAAATATTTGTAAATGTCCATAGCAGACATTTATCTAAACACATATGAGGCCCCACTCTACAGGTGGAAGAGTCAGATATGTATGCTACGCATACTTTCTTTAATCCTTTACGTGGACTAAATTCATTCACTCTTAAGAGAGAATAAACAACCTGCCTTTTCAATGCTCTGGAATCAGATCACATGTCTCCCTTTCAACTCCTTTTTCTCCAGGTGCTCATGACTCAAGCACAAAGTATGCACTGGGAGCCCCCATTCTATCCCCAAATACTAGGGATGCATGCATCCTGATATATAAAATGTATACATTAATGCCAATCAAGTGGTCTGATTTTCATCCAGTCTAGTGACCATGCTCTAACTCATTGGCATTTACAAGCAGCCACGCCTCTAAAGTAGTGAAGGGATGACTGAGGACTGTCTAATTTTAAAACTTCATTGTCAAGAAGTTCCACAGGTATACCTGATGTAAATCAGGGAACCAGACTGAAAATAAATGGCACACCCTTTCTGCCACATACAGGAAGAATCCTTTCCTCAAGCTGCAGGAATCACCGTTTGCAAAGCTCTTCATGAGAAGCTGGGGAAGCATGTTTGGAAAACAAAGGACTTTTTAATTGCTGCTGACATGAATGAACTCTCTGAAACAACAGCTGTGTCTTGAGATTACATTACAAGGCATGTGATCTGGATGCAAAGCATCCCAATAAAAAGACAAAGCCAAATAAGCCTTTTATTGTTTCTAAAAAAAATTCCCAAGGCTGGGATGCCTAATTTCAATTCCTACAGGATGCAGCAATCATATGTTTACAGAACAAAACTGAGAAACAACCTTTGTATTTGCTGTAGATGATAAAAGGAGAAAACAAAATCCAGGTAGACAATTTTGGTGGGAGTAGGAAATCAACTGGCAAGGTTATTCATGTGCACAGCTTAAAAGTTCGTTAGTGGCAATGACATCTAGCTATTAACACATTGTCCCAGGATATTATTTCCTTTCTGTCTTTCTATTCACAGAATGTCTGCTGCTGGGTATAAATTATGGACAGAAGAACTCATTTGGAGAAATATTGACCCAGTCATACTTCATAGGTTTATTACTACCCTGAGAGAAATGAACCTTGTGAAATTATAACTGCTGAACTACAATCGCAATCCTTTCAAAGACAGACCTCAAGGGGAAAGGAAGAGAAGGTTAAGGGTTGGAGAGAGGAAAGTCAAGACTGCTTAAAGGGAAGAAAATGACTAAAGATATAGGGATTTAGTGAGAAGACCAATGGATCTGACATTGAGGCAACCATTATAATAGTATTTCTATAATTCCATTCATTGAGCAGCTTTATTTTAGATACCTAAGTCTTCAGGAGAGTAAGTGTTTCCACCAAAACTGCATACAAAAATGTGGTGAGAGTGTATTTTCCCACAACTTTCATTAGATTCTTAAAAAGCTCCATAAACTAAAAAGATTAAGAATCACTGTGTGGAGAATTAAAGAAAGCCGCAAAACCTCTGACTGTCCTTCCAAGAAGTGAGAGGACCTATCTCCTCTCCCCTTGTATCTGGGCTGGGTTCTTACTATGCTGACCAATAGCAAGCATCAGAGGTGGTGCAGCTCCAAGTCCAGGCCCAGCCTGTAGGACAAGCAGCCTCTGCCATGGCCTTCTGGAGCCCTGAGCTGCTATCCTGAGAATCCCATGCTGTGTGAGAAACCCAGGCTACGTGGAGAGGTGCTGAAAGATGAGACGCGGTATAGCAAGATAGAGAGAAGCCAAGGAGCACCAAAACACCAGGTATGTGAATGAAGAAGCCATCTTTGAGGCAGATCTTCCAACCCCAGCTGATGTTAAATGGATCAGAGAAAAATCGCCCAGCCAGGCCCTTCCAGAATTCCTGACCCCCAAAACTAAGAATATAAAATGGCTGCTTTAAGTCATGAAATTGGGGGCTAAGTTGTTATTGAACAAAAGATAATCATAACACACTTTTTAAAGAGTCTTAGTAATGTTACATATGACTCAAAACTTTTGCACAGTCTTTGAAATTACAAACTAACACACAGTTCTAAGCCAAAACTTTTCATAATTGGTTCCTATACAATTTCTGTCATGTAGCTTAACAAAGAAGCAGTTAACATCTCCTTGAGATCAAAATAAAATAAAACAATACTTGCCAAAAGAAAAGCGTAAACAAAATAAAATCAGGACTTCTCCTTTTCAAATTACCTTTCTTCAACACAAATGATATTTAGTTTTAACCTTTCTTAACTTTTCATCATGACTAATTTCTTTCCAGTCCCCTACCTTACATCCTTGTATGTCCTACTCACATTCCTTGTTTACCTTGCCTATTGATATCCCATTACATTAATTAGTTCATAGATGTTGTAAAATGTTTTTGCTCTCAAAGAACTAGCAGATGAGATTCTTTCCTGCATAACCTGTGGATGCTTTACTGCCTATTAGACAGATCTCATTTTATTTTCGCTAAAGATTGGTCTAGGGAGAGAAAGCCATGGAAGCAAGAAGCTGAAAGCAATGAAACCCAGAAGAGAAGGGAGACACCAGAAAATGCCTCCGTGTACCTTGCGATGCAGCACAGGAGCCAAGGACCACCAGCAACCAGCCTTCCAGAGGAAAGCACTGCTTTAATGACACCTTGATTTGGACATATTCTCAGCCTCAAAACTGTAAGCTAATAAATTTCTGTTGTTTAAACCCAACCCATTTCATGGTATTTGCTTTGAGCAGCATAGGAAACTAAAACAGATTTTGGTGCCACAGGTGCCACTATTGTAAATACCAAAAATGTGGAAATGGCTTTGGAATTGATTAATGCGTACAGCTGGAAGAACTGTGCAGTGCTTCATAGAAAAGGCCCAGACTGCTTTGAAGAGGCTGTTTGTAGAAATATGGATACCAAAGGTACTTCTGATGATGCCTTAGAAGACAATGATGAATGTGTTATTGGAAACTAAAGGAAAGGTGATACTTGTTTTAAAGTGGCAGAGAATTTGGCAAAATTGAGTTCTGATATTGGATGGAAAGCAGAATTTGAGATTGATGAGCTTGGATATTTAGCTGAGGAGATTTCCAACCTAAGTATGCAAAGTGCAGCCTGGTTTCTCCTTGCAGTTTATAATAAAATGAGATAGGAAAGGGATTAGCTAAGATTCTGTGGACTCACAGAAGTCAGAAATTGGTGGTTTGGAAAATTCTGAGTTTCTGGAAAGCGTGTCCCCAGAGAACAGTGACTCATTTAATGGAACCTAGAACCAGTCAGCCATTTTAGTGCAAGTCAGGATCAGAGGTGTGTAGTTATCCAGGAAGGATCTACTACTGTCTGATGGTTCGGACATGCAAAACTGACAAGTCTTTTTTGAAATTTGTATGAACAGAACCACTGCCAGCATAGACTAAAAAGGACAGAGAAGGAACATCTGCCGGTTTGAAACTGTTATGGACTCCAGAAGAACCATGATTTTTTAACCCAATCTTGTTGGGTAGAACCTTTGAGTGTTTCCATGGAGATGTGACTCACCCAACTGTGGGTGCGACCTTTGACTGAATTATTTCCGTGGAGGTGTGGGCTCGCCAATTAAGGGTAGGTCTTGATTAGTTCACTGGAGTACTTAAGAGAGCTCAAGAGCCAACACAGATACTGCTGCTTGGAGATGCTGACAGAAGGACATTTGGAGATGCAGACAGACTAAGAGATTAAGCCCAGAGCTTGCCCTGAAGAAGCTAAGAGAGGACTCTCAGAGGCTTCAAGAGAAATACCCCAGGAGAACCAAGCAGAAGCTGAGAGAAGCTAAGAGACAGAAGACCAGAAACATTTTGGAGAAAGCCATTTTGAAATGCAACCCAGGAGTAAAGGACCAGCAGACGCCAGCCACATGCCTTCCCAGATGACAGAGGTACAACTGGCCTTTCTTCAGTGAAGGTATCCTCTTGTTGATGCCTTAGTTTAGACACTTTTATGGACTTAAAACTACAAATTTGTAACCTAATAGCCAAAAAAAAAAAAAAGATTGGTCGAGGTAACTTGATCAATACAAAGAGATATAAGTCCCGATTTTTTTAATGTGTAGCGAGTTTAGATCCTATCATTTCTCTATGATTTCACATACTTTCCTTAAGTGTGACCAAAAGAAATGTTCATTAGCTATATAAATACCAACCTGATTAACTTGAATATATTTTACAATAATTACCTATCTTCCACTTCTCTGGAATGAAAACTTGGGATATCACATAACTTTTGGATCAATCTTAAGTAATTAAAAGGCCTACAGTCAATTTAAAACTCCAGATATAGGTTCAATTTAAAAATTAGTTGTCCAGTTCCATATAACAAGCAAAACTACATATTTATTTTTAAGTTAATTGATTTCATTAGAGCCTGCTGCAAGCAAAATCGTTGCAGATGTCTTTCTGGCATCTTCTTTCTTTCCCATCTATTTTTCCCTTGCCTGCTAACCTTGGCTTCTGCAGCCTCCAATTATTTTGGGGGGAGGGGTGTGCTGAAGAAAAGGATTCTTACCTAACTGGTATTGTAAAGTTTACTTCACGTTCTCTGGATCTGGCAAGTTTTTACATCATACTCTTTCCTTCATGGGTATTTTTGTGGGGTCTTCAGAAATTCCCCCATTTCTGCAGTTCCTTTGATGTATGTGCCAGTTTGAATGTATTGTGTCCCCCAGAAAAAGCCATGTTTTTTGATGCAATATTGTGGGGCAGATGTTTTGGTGTTGATTGGACTGGAATCCTTTGACTGTTTCCATGGAGATGTGACCAACCCAACTGTGGGTGATAACTCTGATGGGATAATTTCCATGGAGGCATGGCCCCACCCATTCAGCATGGGCCTTGATAACTGGTGCACTATATAAGCTCAGACAGAAGGAGCAAGCTTGCCACAGCCAAGAGGGACACTTTGAAGAATGCGTGGAAGCTGGGAGAGTAGCTGCAGATGAGAGACAGTTTGGAGATGGCCGTTGAAAGCAGACTCTTGCTCTGGAGAAGCTAAGAGAGGACAAACACCCCAAGAGCAACTGAGAGTGGCATTTCAAAGAGGAGCTGTGGCCTGGAGAGGAACATTCTGGAAGAAAGCCATTTTGAAACGCAACCTGGGAGCAAGCAGATGCCAGGCATGTGCCTTCCCAGATGAGAGAGGTTTTCCAGACACCATTGGCCATCCTCCAGTGAAGGTACCCGATTGTTGATGTGTTACCTTGGACACTTTATGGCCTTAAGACTGTAACTGTATAACCAAATAAACCCCCTTTTATAAAAGCCAACCCACTTCTTGTGTTTTGCATTCTGGCAGCATTAGCAAACTAGAACAATGTAGAAACACACACTCTCTTCTGGTTCATTGTTCGCTCTTTCTGCAGCTCCCTAGAAATCCAAGGGTCCACATGCAGCTTCTTCTGCTGGGCTCCCTTCTCCCCTCTAGGTATCCCACAGATAAGGTCTAGGAATGCTCCATGCTGGACCTTTAATGAGCAAAACCTGCCAGCGGTTCATGGAAAACAAATACGCATTCTTTGCCCCCAATAAACTAAGGGAATGCAGCCCTCTATTTTGCTAGACAGGTGGCTTCAACCAGCCTCTTCCCTTTGGTCATACGACTCAGACACCCAGCTACTAAGTCACTTAGGCTCTAGGAGACACATATTATGCTATCCCTAACAGGAAACTTAGTAGGTGAAGTGTGAAATACATCCACTCCTCACCAGTAGTAGGGTGCTCACTACAGACCTACCACTCTTTGTGAAATAGCCTCTGAAAACTCTTCCTCCTTACTCTACAACTGACCATCTTTATGTTTTCAATGTATGAGACTATCAGCATTGTTTTCATGCCTCTCTTTAGACTTACCTTCTTCATTTAAATGGTTCCCCTTGGAATCATTTCTCATAGGCAGTGATATTCTGATCATTCAACCTCTTGGTTCCCAGTCTCATCTTTCCAATGACATTAGAAGACAAAGTGTCCAGATGTGATCTAACCTGCACAGAATACAGCAAGAGGATTACCTCTTTTGATCTAGATTAACAAATTGGCAAATGTGTAGCAGGCATGTCACCATTCACATGTCTCACACCTGTGTTCATGATATTCCTTCCCAATGAAGCTTCACTGGTTACTTCCATCAATGAACTGTCTGTCCATCTGTGTTTGGGTATTTTACTGGCAGCTGGCTGGAGTACAGGGTTGTATTCACCCCAGGGCCCAAGACCCAGGGAACCAGGGGAAACCTGGGCAACAGAAACCTGGGCCCAGTCTGGGTTTCTTCCCTAGTAACAGTGTGGATGGTTTTGTGAGACCTCACATGTTATTACACTTCAGCTCACAGGCTCAAAGCAGCAATTATATGGAGAGTCCTGAGTCGCTCACAGCCCCTCAGGGAAAGCTGCCATTGGTGGGAGATGTGAGTGGACTGTTTAAAGTAACTGAATGATCATGATGGGCAGCTGGGATGTATTGATCTGGGGAATATCAGATGTTGTGAAAAGAATATATTTTCTAAAGAAAATCTCCATGAAACTAAGGCCACTGGCAACTTCATAGAAGAGCTTAATTAGTTTTGAACATGTTATTTGGACAATTGATCACAAATCCCTTTGTTTCAATGTAATGAAGTTATCCCCTGGAGAAGCGCTGACACATGACAAAGCCTTCTATTGGTGCCGAGGCAATCACTGTCCCCAAATATAAACACTCATCTTCAGACTCAAAAGTTCATAGACCTAGAAGTCCAAAGGGTAACTTCTGATTTTTCCTTTGTTCTACATTTAAGTCGCATCAGGACCAGAGGAGTAGAAGTCACTACAACACTCAATTTAAAGGATAAGGAATATATTCTTGATGCCAAAACATCTCTGTTACTACTGTATGCTACTCTATCATCAGATAGCAAAGGCTTTAGATTAAGATTGAACTTTCCAGGTTCTTATTAAATACAAATAAATATAGGAAAGGTAAAATATTTTATCCTTAACACCTCTGTATGAATGAACTCAGCTGAAGCTCTCAGATAATAGGAATGTACCCAACAGGACAGCTCTGAAAAAGAAGCAGCACAGTGTGGTGGAAACAGCAGAGCATTGGGATGGAATTCCGGTTTGAATCACGGTACTGCTGTGTGGTCCTGGGAAAGCCATTTTACATCTCTGAGTCTCATTTCCTTCTCTAAAATTGAAGATGATAATACTCACCTTGCTCAGTTGATGTAATGAGCATAGATAACATATTTAAAACATGTAACCCACTTAGGTATAAAATAAACAAATTATTGTGATTTTGTTGCTATTTTTGTTATTTTATTAAATCTTGGCCCTGTATAGAGATCTTGGTGAAAAATCTAATTATGTCTTCTCAGTTCTTCTCTACCCTATATTGGAAGCATGAAACAATGAACAGGGGTTCTCATTTGGCAGACCCCATCTGGGTTTATCTGTCCCAGTCAAATGTACACAGTCAATGAATCCATCAATGCAGGGACAGAGAACAACCTAAATCCCTGGTACATGCTAAGCAGTCAAAAAATACTTGTGGCATGTTGAATAGGTTCTACAGGTCAATTTTATTAGGACTCATAATCTCAATCCTTTAAAATGGGCAACTCAAAGATTCTTGTTCTAAAATACTGATTGCTTTTGCTATCAAGGACCACCAAATACAAACTTCTAAGTTTGCCTGGACTCCATCCCCCATATAAGTTGTATCACACTACAATTTTCCAAAACAAGTGTTGCTTTACTGAAACTTCCCTTAGAATTTTATTTTAAAATAAGATAAAGTCTTTTGGATATGGAGGCTAGGAATAGAATAGTCACACTTTCTGGATTTCTCTGATGCCAACTTTGCATCCATACACTTCCACACAAACGTGTCCCCCTTCACATAAACTTGACTGGCCTCAGTCTTTAGATCTGAAAACTTCAAAGGAGGCTCAATGTACAAAAATGTGATACCTGGCAACATAGAATGGGATCAAAATTTAGTCCCTGGGTTTCATCTACCAGATTCCCCATTAACTCTTCATATCCCAGGCCTCCTTGTCCCAAAGTATGTCTTTTAAGATGTGCAGCTTCTGCCATATTCACCCCACTTTATCTCAGTAATGCCAGCATTTTAAATTTAACACTCCCACCACTGTTGTTTGAGGACGGTGCTAAACAAAACTCTGTTGCAGAAACGCTGGAACATCCTTAATGTGGCTTTCAACAAGAACACTTTTTAAAACTCTGCGACTTGACTGCCATCTAGAGAAGACTGCACATATTGAAATTAACTGAGCTAATCTAGTATCTTGATGGTTTTACTTTTGTCTAACTCTTTGGCAAAACCCATAAGGAAAGGCATTTTAAACAAAAAAATATAGAAATATTTAAATGTTCTGTTGTGGCTTGGGATGATGCCATTAATCTGTTTTTTGCAAAACAATATGTAGCAATTGTATTTTATTTCTGAGAGATGATACAATTAGCAATAGCAATCTGCTTGCCTTTGAATTTACTTTATGGATTCCTTGTGAAAATACACATCAAAGTAATGTAATTATTGTATCTATACATTTGCAATACTGTGATTAAAACTGAGTGGTCGTTCCCATAATAAATTCTCCAGATTGTTTGGGGTTTATTTCCTCCTGGCATATGAGTTTTCATTGTGGAACAGATCTGAGAACCTCTCCATGCTGTTCTTGTTATATTAATACTGCTAATACTAGACAAGAATTTTCTCCAGCTGGGTAACATACCTTTTTAGAAATTATACCATGAAGAGACTTCAGTAAAACCTAAAGACACAGGGAATTTAAACATGATTTCTCTCAGAAAATCACCCCAAAGTTTCCTCTGTTTATATATACAGCAAATATGTTGTTTTCCTGCTGGCTTCTACTAGGTAGAGCTCTAAAAGAACTGGTGGTGTTCATTGTCTTTTACTTTAACTCAGGAATTCTCAGTAAAATGCCAAGGAGTCAAAACTTGAACTTACTGAAAGCCACAATAAGAATGTGCCAGTCTTCCCCACTGCATTGGACCTGACTCCCACGGTATAAATCTCCCTGGCAATGCAGGATATGATTCCTGGGGATGAATCTGGACCCGGCATCATGGGATTGAGAATATCTTTTTGACCAAAAGGGGATGCGAAATGAAATGAAATAAAGTTTCAGTGGCTGAGAGATTTTAAATGGATTTGAGAGGTCACTCTGGTGGACATTCTTATGCACTATATAGATAACACCACTTAGGTTTTAATGTATTGGAATAGGTAGAAGTAAATACCTCAAACTATCAAACTCCAACCCTGTAGCCTTGACTCTCAAAAACAATTATGCAACAGCGTAGCTTACAAGGGGTGACAGTGTGATTGTGAAAACTTTGCAGATCATACTCCCTTTACCTAGTTTGTGGATGGATGAGTAGAAAAATGGGGACAAAAACTGAAAGAAAATTAGGGTGGGATGGTGGGAGGATGATTTGGGTGTTCTTTTTTTACTTTTATTTTTTATTCTTATTCTGATTCTTTCTGATGTAAGGAAAATGTTCAAAAACAAATTGGGGTGATGAATGCACAAATATATGATGGTACTGTGAACAGTTGATTGTACACCATAGATGATTGTATGGCATGTGAATATATCTCAATAAAATGAATTTAATTTAAAAAAAAAATAAAAAGAATGTGCCAGTCTTTCCACAACAGGTGTTTGTCACAAGTCACACAAGTCATAAATAGTGGTGGTGGGAGTGTAAAATCCAGAAAGCCAGCATAACTGAGGTACAAGGGGGTGACTGGTAGAAGATGCACATCTTAAGTCTGTACACTGGGACAAGAAGGCAAGGGCCATGAAGAGTCCATAGGGAATCAGGGGAAATGAAACCTATGGACTAAATTTCATCCCATTCTGTGCTGTTGGGTATCACATTTTTGTGCATTGAACCCCTTTAGAAGGTTTCAGATCTAAAAACTTAGGCCAGTAAAGTTTGTGTGAAGGGGAACAAGTTTATTTAAAAGTGTATGGGGTTGGAACCTAAGATGGGAGCTAGGAGAGACAGGGCAAAAAAACACCTCCATGAAAAATAATACATAGAGGCCAGAAAGTGACCCAGAACACCAGTTCCAGCGATGCACCAGCTGGACAAGGTCTGCTAAATCCACAGGGACCATGCACGTGGTGAAACCGGGAGTCTGCATTCTGAAACGAGAGAGTAAGCCTATTGAATGTCCGGCAGCCACACTGCGGTGTGGGGAAACTGGGGGTTGGGGTTTGGAGGTGGACTAGTTCTTTTAAAAAAAAAAAACCAACAGTGGCTGCAGATACAACAGCAAGAAACACACAGTGAAGCGCAGCAGGAAAGGGCCGTGTGAATGCCTCAATATCTGGCGTGGAAGATAGCCTTTCGTGCACCCACTGCTAGTTGTCTCGGAGCAAGGAGGGCAGAGAGGAGCCAAAAGGGGAAAAAAACATGCCCCTTGCAGCCATCTTCCTGGCAATCTGGGAACGCTCCTGCCTGGGGCTGGAGCCACAGCCCAGAGCCATGTCAAAAAACCCAGTGTGATGGGGAGTGTTTATGGCAATACTGCACACATGCCACAATATCGGGCATGGACAATAGTCTTTTGCACATCCACAGCTAATTATCCCAGAGCTGGGAAGGCAGAGATGTGCGAAAAGGGGGAAATTAACATGCCCGATTCAGCCATCTTTACAACAGGCTGGAAATGCCCCTGCACAGCCCGGCAGCCCAGGGCTTCCCTTGAGGGATGGCACACACTTGTGACATAGCAAAATCTTCCCTCAGCAGAGGCCCTAGAAGGGCACAGCTGGGAATAGGAACCCACCCGGAAATCCCAGGGACCCTACGCCAATACCAAGGCCTTGTGGGTCAGCGGCAGAGACAATCTATGGCAAGACTGAAATGAAGGTTTATATTCTTTCAACAGCCTTAAATCTCTGGGAACACCTTGGAAGTTTGATTTTTAAAGCTGCCCTGCCTCCCTAACCACTCAGACACACACCCCACATTCAGGGTGGACAGCACCAACAACACACCCAAACTTGATGCACCAATTGGACCCCACAAGAATCATACCCCCACACACCACAAAGACAAAGTTGGGGAGAACTGACTTGAGGGGAATAGCTGACCCGCGGATGCCATCTGCTGGTTAGTTAGAGAAAGTGTACGCCACCAAACTGTAGATCTGACAAATTTGAGATTGGTGTCTGAATAAACCTTGATATCCTAAAAGAACCGTATCAAGTAAAGCAAATGCCAAGAGACCAAAAACAACAGAAAATTTTAAAGCATATGAAAAACCAGATGATATGGATAACCCAAACCCAAACACCCAAATCAAAAGATCAGAGGAGACAAAGTACTTGGAGCAATTGATCAAAGAACTAAAGACAAACAATGACAGCATGGCACTGGGTATAAAGGACATGAAGAAGAGCATGGCACAGGATATAAAGGACATAAAGAAGACCCTAGAAGAGCATAAAGAAGAAATTGCAAGAGTAAGTTTAAAAAAATAGATGATCTTATGGAAATAAAAGAAACTGTGGACCAAATTAAAAAGATTCTGGATACTCATAGTACAAGACTAGAGGAAGCTGAACAATGACTCAGCGACCTCGAGAACCACAGAATGGAAAATGAAAGAACAAAAGAAAGAATGGGGAAAAAATAAAAAAAATCAAAATGGATCTCAGGGATATGATAGATAAAATAAAACATCCAAATATAAGACTCATTGTGTCCAGAAGGGGAAGAGAAGGGTAAAGGTCTAGAAAGAGTATTCAAAGAAATTGTTGGGGAAAACTTTCCAAATCTTCTACACAAAGCATAAATTCCCAGTGAACTCCAAATAGAATAAATCCAGATAAACCCACTCCAAGACATATTCTGATCAGACTGTCAAATACTGAAGAGAAGGAGCAAGTTCTGAAAGCAGCAAGAGAAAAGCAATTCACCACATACAAAGGAAACAACATAAGGCTAAGTAGTGACTACTCAGTGGCCACCATGGAGGTGAGAAGGCAGTGGCATGACATATCAAAAATTCTGAGAGAGAAAAATTTCCGGCCAAGAATACTTTATCCAGCAAAACTCTCCTTCAAATTTGAGGGAGAGCTTAAATTTTTCACAAACAAATGCTGAGAGATTTTGCTAATAAAAGACCTGCCCTACTTCAGATACTACAGGGAGTCCTACCAACAGAGAAACAAAGAAAGGAGAGAGAGATATAGAGAAATTTAACAGACATATATAGAACATTACATCCCAAATCACCAGTATACACATTCTTCTCTAATGCTCACAGAACTTTCTCCAGAATAGACCATAGGCTGGGACATAAAACAAGACTCAATAAATTTGAAAAGATTGAAATTACTCAAAGCACATTCTCTAATCACAATGGAATACAAATAGAAGTCAATAACCATCAGAGACTTAGAAAATTCACAAACACCTGGAGGTTAAAAATGAGGGGGAGAGGAAAACATTCCCGGATAATCAAAAGCCTGAGGGACATCATCACCAGTAGATCAGTCCTATAAGAAATGCTAAAGGGAATTGTGCAGGCTGAAAGGAAGGGACACTAAACAATTGACTGAAACCACATGAAGAAATAAAGATTTCCAGTAAAGATCACATGGCAAATATAAATACCAATACTACTGTATTTCTGATTTTTAACTTCACTATTTACTTCCTACAGGTTCTAAAATACATAAACAGTAATGATAAATCAGTGGTTTGGGACTCAATGTAAAATATGTAATTTTTGACAAGAACTACATAAAGGTGGGGGAATGGAGGAGTATAGGAACATAGTTTATGTGCCCTATTGAAGTTAAGTTGGTATCAAAGAAAACAAGATTGTTGTAGACTTAAGATGTTAAATTTAAGCCCCACAGTAAACACAAAGAAAATACCAAAGAATACGATCATAGAGATGAAAAGTAGAATATGGGTTATGAGAAGTGGGGGAAGGGGCAATGGGGAGTTAATAAGAATGATTGTAGGGTTTCTGTTTGGGGTGAAGGGAAATTTCTAGTAATGGATGGTGGGAAGGTGATGGCATTGCAACATTGTGAATATGATTAATCCCACTAAATGGAATGCTTGGGAGGGGTTGGAATGGGAAGATTTATGCTGTATATATGTTTCCACAGCTGAAAAAAAAGATAGTGTAAGTAGATAATGACAATTAAATGCCATAGATGATCCTGGATGAGATCTAAGAATAGAGGAGAAAAGGTTCAAAAGGACACAATTGGGACATAAGAAAAAAATGAAATATAGAATGTAAGCTTTATAGCAATGTTAAATTTCTTGATCTTCTTAACTACACTTAATGGATTACATAAATGAATATTCTTGTTCACAGGAAATGTATATGTGAATTATATTATTTGTTCAAGGATGTGTGCAACTTGCTCTCATATGTTCAGAAGACAGAACAACAGATGATGGATGATAGATAGGGAGGGAGGGAAAGAAAGAAATGGTAAAGTGACAAAATATTAAAGTTGGTAGATCAGGGTATCAGTGGAGGGGGATGGGGTATGCTGGAGTTCTGTGTATGGGGTTTGTAATATTTTTGCAACTGTTACTGTAACTTTGAATTTATTTCAAAATAAAAATAAAAAAATAAAAAAAGTGTACAGATTTAAAGTTGGCACCAGAGAAATCCAGAAAGTGTGACTATTCCATTCCTAGCCTCTACATCCAAAAGACTACCTTACCTTAAAATAAAATTCTAATGGAAATGTCAGTAAAGCAACATTGGCATTGGAAAATTCTAGTGCAATCCAACTTATTTGGGGGATAGAGTTCAGGTAAACTTAGAAGAAGTTTGCATTTTATGCTCCTTGATCGCAAAGTTAACACATATTTCAGAATGGAAGTCAGCAAACTTTTTCTTTAAAGTCCAGATAGTGCAGAGGCGGGGCAAGATGGCAGACTGGTGAGCTGTATGTTTTAGTTACTCCTCCAGGAAAGTAGGTAGAAAGCCAGGAACTGCATGGACTGGACAGCACAGAGCAATCCGCCTTTGGGCATACTTCATACAACACTCATGAAAATATCGAACTGCTGAGATCAGCGAAATCTGTAAGTTTTTGCGGCCAGGGGACCCGCACCCCTCCCTGCCAGGCTCAGTCCCGTGGGAGGAGGGGCTGTCAGCTCCGGGAAGGACAAGGGAGAACTGCAGTGGCAGCCCTTATCAGAAAATCATTCTACTGATCCAAACTCCAACCATAGATAGACTGAGACCAGACACCAGAGAATCTGAGAGCAGCCAGCCCAGCAGAGAGGAGACAGGCATAGAAAAAAAAAAACAACACGAAAAACTCCAAAATAAAATCAGAGGATTTTTGGAGTTCTGGTGAACACAGAAAGGGGAAGGGCGGAGCTCAGGCCTTGAGGCGCATATGCAAATCCTGAAGAAAAGCTGATCTCTCTGCCCTGTGGATCTTTCCTTAATGGCCCTGGTTGCTTCGTGTATTAGCATTTCAATAACCCATTAGATCTGTGAGGAGGGCCCTTTTTTTTTTTTTTTTTTTTTAATCCTTTTTTCTTTTTCTAAAACAATTACTCTAAGAAGCCCAATACAGAAAGCTTCAAAGACTTTCAATTTGGGCACGTCAAGTCAAGAGCAGAACTAAGAGAGCTCTGAGACAAAAGCCAATAATCCAGTGGCTGAGAAAATTCACTAAACACCTCAACTTCCCAAGAAAAGGGGGGTGTCCGCTCACAGCCACCATCCTGGTGGACAGGAAACACTCCTGCCCATCGCCAGCCCCATAGCCCAGAGCTGCCCCAGACAACCCAGTGTGACGGAAGTGCTTCAAATCACAGGCACACACCACAAAACTGGGCATGGACATTAGCCTTCCCTGCAACCTCAGCTGATTGTCCCAGAGTTGGGAAGGTGGAGCAGTGTGAATTAACAAAGCCCCATTCAGCCATCATTTGAGCAGACTGGGAGCCTCCCTACACAGCCCAGCAGCCCAGAACTGCCCTGGGGGGACGGCACTCACCTGTGACATAGCACAGTCATCCCTCAACAGAGGACCCGGGGTGCACGGCCTGGAAGAGGGGCCCAATTGCAAGTCTCAGGAGCCATACGCCAATACCAAGGACTTGTGGGTCAGTGGCAGAGACAAACTGTGGCAGGACTGAACTGAAGGATTAGACTATTGCACCAGCTTTAAAACTCTAGGATCACCAGGGAGATTTGATTGTTAGGGCCACCCCCCCTCCCCAACTGCCCAGAAACACGCCCCACATACAGGGCAGGCAACACCAACTACACACGCAAGCTTGGTACACCAATTGGACCCCACAAGACTCACTCCCCCACTCACCAAAAAGGCTAAGCAGGGGAGAACTGGCTTGTGGAGAACAGGTGGCTCGTGGACGCCACCTGCTGGTTAGTTAGAGAAAGTGTAATCCACGAAGCTGTAGATCTGATAAATTAGAGATAAGGACTTCAAATGGTCTACAAACCCTAAAAGAACCCTATCAAGTTCAGCAAATGCCACGAGGCCAAAAACAACAGAAAATTATAAAGCATATGAAAAAACCAGACGATATGGATAACCCAAGCCCAAGCACCCAAATCAAAAGACCAGAAGGGACACAGCATCTAGAGCAGCTACTCAAAGAACTAAAGATGAACAATGAGACCATAGTACGGGATATAAAGGAAATCAAGAAGACTCTAGAAGAGCATAAAAAAGACATTGCAAGACTAAATAAAAAAATGGATGATCTTATGGAAATTAAAGAAACTGTTGACCAAATTAAAAAGATTCTGGACACTCATAGTACAAGACTAGAGGAAGTTGAACAACGAATCAGTGACCTCGAAGATGACAGAATGGAAAATGAAAGCATAAAAGAAAGAATGGGGAAAAAAATTGAAAAACTCGAAATGGACCTCAGGGATATGATAGATAATATGAAACGTCCAAATATAAGACTCATTGGTGTCCCAGAAGGAGAAGAAAAGGGTAAAGGTCTAGGAAGAGTATTCAAAGAAATTGTTGGGGAAAACTTCCCAAATCTTCTAAACAACATAAATACACAAATCATAAATGCTCAGCGAACTCCAAATAGAATAAATCCAAATAAACCCACTCCGAGACATATACTGATCACACTGTCAAACACAGAAGAGAAGGAGCAAGTTCTGAAAGCAGCAAGAGAAAAGCAATTCACCACATACAAAGGAAACAGCATAAGACTAAGTAGTGACTACTCAGCAGCCACCATGGAGGCGAGAAGGCAGTGGCACGATATATTTAAAATTCTGATTGAGAAAAATTTCCAGCCAAGAATACTTTATCCAGCAAAGCTCTCCTTCAAATTTGAGGGAGAGCTTAAATTTTTCACAGACAAACAAATGCTGAGAGAATTTGCTAACAAGAGACCTGCCCTACTGGAGATACTCAAGGGAGCCCTACAGACAGAGAAACAAAGAAAGGACAGAGAGACTTGGAGAAAGGTTCAGTACTAAAGAGATTCTGTATGGGTACAATAAAGGATATTAATAGAGAGAGGGAAAAATATGGCAAACATAAACCAAAGGATAAGATGGCCGATTCAAGAAATACCTTCACGGTTATAACGTTGAATGTAAATGGATTAAACTCCCCAATTAAAAGATATAGATTTGCAGAATGGATCAAAAAAAATGAACCATCAATATGTTGCATACAAGAGACTCATCTTACACACAGGGACACAAAGAAACTGAAAGTGAAAGGATGGAAAAAAATATTTCATGCAAGCTACAGCCAAAAGAAAGCAGGTGTAGAAATATTAATCTCAGATAAAATAGACTTCAAATGCAGGGATGTTTTGAGAGACAAAGAAGGCCACTACATACTAATAAAAGGGGCAATTCAGCAAGAAGAAATAACAATCGTAAATGTCTATGCACCAATCAAGGGGCCACAAAATACATGAGAGAAACACTGGCAAAACTAAAGGAAGCAATTGATGTTTCCACAATAATTGTGGGAGACTTCAACACATCACTCTCTCCTATAGATAGATCAACCAGACAGAAGACCAATAAGGAAATTGAAAACCTAAACAATCTGATAAATGAATTAGATTTAACAGACATATACAGGACATTACATCCCAAATCACCAGGATACACATACTTTTCTAGTGCTCACGGAACTTTCTCCAGAATAGATCATAAGCTGGGACATAAAACAAGCCTCAATAAATTTAAAAAGATTGAAATTATTCAAAGCACATTCTCTGACCACAATGGAATACAATTAGAAGTCAATAACCATCAGAGACTTAGAAAATTCACAAATACCTGGAGGTTAAACAACACACTCCTAAACAATCAGTGGGTTAAAGAAGAAATAGCAAGAGAAATTGCTAAATATATAGAGATGAATGAAAATGAGAACACAACATACCACAACCTATGGGATGCAGCAAAAGCAGTGCTAAGGGGGAAATTTATAGCACTAAACGCATATATTAAAAAGGAAGAAAGAGCCAAAATCAAAGAACTAATGGATCAACTGAAGAAGCTAGAAAATGAACAGCAAACCAATCCTAAACCAAGTAGAAGAAACGAAATAACAAGGATTAAAGCAGAAATAAATGACATAGAGAACAAAAAAACAATAGAGAGGATAAATATCACCAAAAGTTGGTTCTTTGAGAAGATCAACAAGATTGACAAGCCCCTAGCTAGACTGACAAAATCAAAAAGAGAGAAGACCCATATAAACAAAATAATGAATGAAAAAGGTGACATAACTGCAGATCCTGAAGAAATTAAAAAAATTATAAGAGGATATTATGAACAACTGTATGGCAACAAACTGGACAATGCAGAAGAAATGGACAATTTCCTGGAAACATATGAACAACCTAGACTGACCAGAGAAGAAATAGAAGACCTCAACCAACCCATCACAAGCAAAGAGATCCAATCAGTCATCAAAAATCTTCCCACAAATAAATGCCCAGGGCCAGATGGCTTCACAGGGGAATTCTACCAAACTTTCCAGAAAGAACTGACACCAGTCTTACTCAAACTCTTTCAAAACATTGAAGAAAATGGAACACTACCTAACTCATTTTATGAAGCTAACATCAATCTAATACCCAAACCAGGCAAAGATGCTACAAAAAAGGAAAACTACCGGCCAATCTCCCTAATGAATATAGATGCAAAAATCCTCAACAAAATACTTGCAAATCGAATCCAAAGACACATTAAAAAAATCATACACCATAACCAAGTGGGGTTCATTCCAGGCATGCAAGGATGGTTCAACATAAGAAAAACAATCAATGTATTACAACACATTAAAAACTCGAAAGGGAAAAATCAATTGATCATCTCAATAGATGCTGAAAAAGCATTTGACAAAATCCAACATCCCTTTTTGATAAAAACACTTCAAAAGGTAGGAATTGAAGGAAACTTCCTCAACATGATAAAGAGCATATATGAAAAACCCACAGCCAGCATAGTACTCAATGGTGAGAGACTGAAAGCCTTCCCTCTAAGATCAGGAACAAGACAAGGATGCCCGCTGTCACCACTGTTATTCAACATTGTGCTGGAAGGGCTAGCCAGGGCAATCCGGCAAGACAAAGAAATAAAAGACATCCAAATTGGAAAAGAAGAAGTAAAACTGTCATTGTTTGCAGATGATATGATCTTATATTTAGAAAACCCTGAGAAATCGACGATACAGCTACTAGAACTAATAAAAAAATTTAGCAAAGTAGCGGGATACAAGGTTAATGCACATAAGTCAGAAATGTTTCTATATGCTAGAAATGAACAAACTGAAGAGACACTCAATAAAAAGATACCATTTTCAATAGCAACTAAAAAAATCAAGTACCTAGGAATAAACTTAACCAAAGATGTAAAAGACCTATACAAAGAAAACTACATAACTCTACTAAAAGTAATAGAAGAGGACCTTAAAAGATGGAAAAATATTCCATGTTCATGGATAGGAAGACTAAATGTCATTAAGATGTCAATTCTACCCAAACTCATCTACAGATTCAATGCAATCCCAATCAAAATTCCAACAACCTACTTTGCAGACTTGGAAAAGCTAGTTATCAGATTTATTTGGAAAGGGAAGATGCCTCGAATTGCTAAAGACACTCTAAAAAAGAAAAACGAAGTGGGAGGACTTACCCTCCCTGACTTTGAAGCTTATTATAAAGCCACAGTTGCCAAAACAGCATGGTACTGGCACAAAGATAGACATATAGATCAATGGAATCGAATTGAGAATTCGGAGATAGACCCTCAGATCTATGGCCGACTGATCTTTGATAAGGCCCCCAAAGTCACTGAACTGAGCCATAATGGTCTTTTCAACAAATGGGGCTGGGAGAGTTGGATATCCATATCCAAAAGAATGAAAGAGGACCCCTACCTCAACCCCTACACAAAAATTAACTCAAAATGGACCAAAGATCTCAATATAAAAGAAAGTACCATAAAACTCCTAGAAGATAATGTAGGAAAACATCTTCAAGACCTTGTATTAGGCGGCCACTTCCTAGACTTTACACCCAAAGCACAGGCAACAAAAGAGAAAATAGATAAATGGGAACTCCTCAAGCTTAGAAGTTTCTGCACCTCAAAGGAATTTCTCAAAAAGGTAAAGAGGCAGCCAACTCAATGGGAAAAAATTTTTGGAAACCATGTATCTGACAAAAGACTGATATCTTGCATATACAAAGAAATCCTACAACTCAATGACAATAGTACAGACAGCCCAATTATAAAATGGGCAAAAGATATGAAAAGACAGTTCTCTGAAGAGGAAATACAAATGGCCAAGAAACACATGAAAAAATGTTCAGCTTCACTAGCTATTAGAGAGATGCAAATTAAGACCACAATGAGATACCATCTAACACCAGTTAGAATGGCTGCCATTAAACAAACAGGAAACTACAAATGCTGGAGGGGATGTGGAGAAATTGGAACTCTTATTCATTGTTGGTGGGACTGTATAATGGTTCAGCCACTCTGGAAGTCAGTCTGGCAGTTCCTTAGAAAATTAGATATAGAGCTACCATTCGATCCAGCGATTGCACTTCTCGGTATATACCCAGAAGATCGGAAAGCAGTGACACGAACAGATATCTGCACGCCAATGTTCATAGCAGCATTATTCACAATTGCCAAGAGATGGAAACAACCCAAATGTCCTTCAACAGATGAGTGGATAAATAAAATGTGGTATATACACACGATGGAATACTAAGCGGCAGTAAGAAGGAACGATCTCGTGAAACATATGACAACATGGATGAACCTTGAAGACATAATGCTGAGCGAAATAAGCCAGGCACAAAAAGAGAAATATTATATGCTACCACTAATGTGAACTTTGAAAAATGTAAAACAAATGGTTTATAATGTAGAATGTAGGGGAACTAGCAGTAGAGAGCAATTAAGGAAGGGGGAACAATAATCCAAGAAGAACAGATAAGCTATTTAACGTTCTGGGGATGCCCAGGAATGACTAGGGTCTGTTAATTTCTGATGGATATAGTAGGAACAAGTTCACAGAAATGTTGCTATATTATGTAACTTTCTTGGGGTAAAGTAGGAACATGTTGGAAGTTAAGCAGTTATCTTAGGTTAGTTGTCTTTTTCTTACTCCCTTGTTATGGTCTCTTTGAAATGTTCTTTTATTGTATGTTTGTTTTCTTTTTAACTTTCTTTTCATACAGTTGATTTAAAAAAGAAGGGAAAGTTGAAAAAAAAAAAAAAAGGAAGAAAAACAAGGAAAAAAAAAAAAAGATGTAGTGCCCCCTTGAGGAGCCTGTGGAGAATGCAGGGGTATTCGCCTACCCCACCTCCATGGTTGCTAACATGACCACAGACATAGGGGACTGGTGGTTTGATGGGTTGAGCCCTCTACCATAAGTTTTACCCTTGGGAAGACGGTTGCTGCAAAGGAGAGGCTAGGCCTCCCTATGGTTGTGCCTAAGAGCCTCCTCCCGAATGCCTCTTTGTTGCTCAGATGTGGCCCTCTCTCTCTGGCTAAGCCAAATTGAAAGGTGGAATCGCTGCCCTCCCCCCTACGTGGGATCACACACCCAGGGGAGTGAATCTCCTTGGCAACGTAGAATATGACTCCCGGGGAGGAATGTAGACCCGGCATCGTGGGACGGAGAACATCTTCTTGACCAAAAGGGGGATGTGAAAGGAAATGAAATAAGCTTCAGTGGCAGAGAAATTCCAAAAGGAGCCAAGAGGTCACTCTGGTGGGCACTCTTATGCACACTTTAGACAACCCTTTTCAGGTTCTAAAGAATTGGGGTAGCTGGCGGTGGATACCTGAAACTATCAAACTACAACCCAGAACCCATGAATCTCGAAGACAGTTGTATAAAAATGTAGCTTATTAGGGGTGACAATGGGATTGGGAAAGCCATAAGGACCACACTCCACTTTGTCTAGTTTATGGATGGATGAGTAGAAAAATAGGGGAAGGAAACAAACAGACAAAGGTACCCAGTGTTCTTTTTTGCTTCAATTGCTCTTTTTCACTCTAATTATTATTCTTGTTATTTTTGTGTGTGTGCTAATGAAGGTGTCAGGGATTGATTTAGGTGATGAATGTACAACTATGTAATGGTACTGTGAACAATCGAAAGTACGATTTGTTTTGTATGACTGCGTGGTATGTGAATATATCTCAATAAAATGATAAAAAAAAAATAAAGTCCAGATAGTAAATATGTTGGGCTTTCCGGGTCATATGTTCATAACTACTCAACTCTGCCATTGTAGCATGAAAGAAGCTATGGACAATATATGAACAAGTAGGTATGGTGGTTGTTATAGTTTGCTAAAGCTGCTGGAATGCAAAACACCAGAGATGAATTGCCTTTTATAAAAGGCGGGTTATTCCCACCCAGCCCTGAAGAGCTGGGGGAAGGTACAGAAGTGTTGGGCTTCCTCACCTGGACTGGTGTTGATGTTGTCACAAACATTGGGACTGGCAGTTTGATGTGCTGAGCCCTCGATCATGGGACTTGCCCTTATGAAGCTCATTACTGCAAAGGAGAGGCTAAACCTGCATATAATTGTGCCTAAGAGTCTCCCCCTGAGTACCTCTTTGTTGCTCAGATGTGGCCCTCTCTCTCTCTGAGCCACCTCAACAGGTGAACTCACTGCCCAACTCCCAGGGGTGTAAATCTCCCTGGCAATGCAGGATATGACTCCCGGGGATGAATCTGGACCCGGCATCGTGGGATTGAGAATATCTTCTTGACCAAAAGGGGGATGCAAAATGAGACGAAATAGTTTCAGTGGCTGAGAGATTTCAAATGGAGTCGAGAGGTCACTCTGGTGGACATTCTTATGCACTACATAGATAACACCTCTTAGGTTTTAATGTATTGGAATAGCTAGAAGTAAATACCTGAAACTACCAAACTCCAACCCAGTAGTCTGGACTTCTGAAGACAATCATATAATAATGTATATTACAAGAGGTGACAGTGTGATTGTGAAAACCTCGTGGATCACACCCTCTTTATCTAGTGTATGGATGGATGAGTGGAAAAATGGGGATAAAAACTAAATGACAAATAGGGTGGGATGGGGGGATGGTTTGGGTGTTCTTTTTTCACTTTTATTTTTTATTCTTGTTCTGATTCTTTCTGATATAAGGAAAATGTTCAGTAATAGATTGTGTTGATGAACGCATAACTATATGATCATACCATGAACAGCTGATTGTACCCCATGGATGATTGTATGGTATGTGAATATATTTCAATAAAACTGAATTTTAAAAAAATGGGGGGGTTATTTGGTTACACAGTTACAGTCTTAAGGCCATAAAGTGTCCAAGGTTACACATCAGCAATCAGTTACCTTCACTGGAGGATGGCCAATGGTGTCCGGAAAACCTCTATTAGCTGGGAAGGCATATGGCTGGTGTCTGCCCCAAAGTTCTGGGTTCAAAATGGCTTTCTCCCAGAATGTTCCTCTCTAGGCTGCAGTTCCTCAAAAATGTCACTCTCAGTTGCTCGTGGGGCGTTCGTCCTCTCTTAGCTTCTCTGGAGCAGAAGTCTGCTTTCAATGGCCGTCTTCAAACTGTCTCTCATCTGTAGCTACTCTCTCAGCTTCTGTGCATTCTTCAAAGTGTCCCTCTTGGCTGTAGCAAGCTCGCTCCTTCTGCCTGAGCTTACATAGTGCTCCAGCATACAATCAAGTCCCATGCTGAATGGGTGGGGCCACACCTCCATGGAAATTATCCAATCAGCGTTATCACCCTCAGTTGGGTGGGGCACATTTCCATGGAAACAACCTAATCCAAATGTTCCAACTTAATCCCCACTAATATGCCTGCTCCCACAAGATTGCATCAGAGAACATGGCTTTTTCTGGGGGACATAATATATACAAACCGGTACAGTGATGTTCCAATAAAACTTTATTTTCAAAAGCAGGCAACTGTAGTTAGCCAACTTCTGTTTTAGAACAAGAATCTTTAACTTGCCCAGTGTAAATGATTGGCAAACTATGAAGCCTAGGAATTATCAGTTACTCAAGTGCCAAGGAATCAAAACAATCTAGGAGTCTAAGTACTAGCTGTTATAAATATACCAGCTTCAACCCACTGGAAATTCTGCCCAATTTTTTTCATAAAAAAAGTACATATTCTAACACTACCAAACTTAAAATGCTGTCAGGAAAAATAACTTTTTTCTCAAATAGTGAATAATTCAACCTTTTTCATACACAAACATATATACTCTTCTCAGATTAATAATGGCAGCAGAAGGGAAAATATAAGTAAACTTGAGGTAGACAAGTATTCTATTTATTTTATGCATATCTCCAAGCCTGTTGTTTTTGACTACCATTATTATCCTGTGACCTGATTCTATATGAGCTATCAGATACATTGTCATTTTGCAACTTAGCTTCTATTTCACAACTGATATTCTCCCATAAGTCATGCCTATAAAAAAATAAGACCACAAGAAAGAAACATTCATGCAAGAATCTAAGAACTGAAGTAATTGTGCTGCACTGGGAATTTACATATAACTACCTGTCACTCTTGCAGCTTCACAGCTGTTGATATCAGACAGAACACGTAAGAACTCAGAGTCAGGCTGTGGAGAAATGGAAGCCAAGCAGAGTCTGAGAATTCTTCTTTAATCAAATATGAATATATTTCAGGGTTTTTTTCTCTTTTTTCAGTCTTTTTGAGAGTCAGGGACAGAAAAAGGTTGACTTCCAATTCAATATACCAAGAGTTTCACCTTATTTATTTTTTTGTGTATTCTTTTACAAATGCTCCTTTCTCCACAAAGGCACATTACTATGAATTCCCATAATGCACTTTTCTCTCCCGGCCTTTTAGTGGTGAGCATAGTGGACAGAAAGAGGACAAACAGGACCATTGAGTAGGACAGGCCTGAGCTGAAATCCCTGCTCCTCTTCCTACGGGCCTGAAGAGCGCTATTGAACTGCTCCGAGGCTCAATTTCAATCTAAAAAATAAAGATGACGTTACAAGAGTATTGTTAAGATTAAATGAGATCAATTGTAAACAATCTCTCACATGCTCAATGTCAGTTTCTCTCTTCTCTCTTCTCCCAGTTCCCTCTCTGTTATAAACTGTGGAGGTCGGGAGCTGCTCCTTTGCTGACCAATTTCCCTGCAACG
Organism: Choloepus didactylus; assembly: GCF_015220235.1. NCBI lineage: Eukaryota > Metazoa > Chordata > Mammalia > Pilosa > Megalonychidae > Choloepus > Choloepus didactylus. The sequence continues at coordinate 184,954,617 of NC_051309.1, read as the reverse complement.
TCTTCTGCTAGATTAGACACAGAGTGGGTGCTTTGTAGGTTTCTTGAGTGAGCAGAGAACTGTCATATTTTCCTTTGTTACGAAAGATTTTACAATAGTAACCCACTATGAAGATGAGATGAAAGGTTTTTATGAATTCTCTGACTCTCAAAAAGAAAGCATGCTTCATAAATTCAAAAACACAAGAACCCATTCATAATATTGGCATGCATTCAAAGAGTAGGCACTCAAATATTTGTTGCAAAATGATGACACATAAGTGTGTGGGCTGCATTAAAGAGATACACTCACCATATTTCACTCACTTGAGGAACACGGCTTTACACACAATATTTTCAAAACTGTGAATAACAAGGTGCTTTATTGTGAAGTTTTATTACCTATTGTTAACTTCTGCAATTCCCGTTGTGATCCATTGGTCAAACTTAAACGCTGCTTAACATTGCCCTTTCTTTATGTTTGGCCTTACCATCAAAGAGGCCTCACATTTTAATTTTTCTAACAGACAGAGCTCTGCATGCTTAGAAGTTCATGGAAATGGCATTCAGGGAATCATCATAATTACTTGTGACTAATTTGAGGTCATCCAGGCAAAGGAGTTTAAATCAGAAGGGGAAATTAAGGTAAAGAGTCATCTATAGGGTATAAAAGTAGAAATAAAATAGGACCCTACAGTTATTTAATGGCAAGAGGAAAAGAAATATAGAGCCAGGATTGTTGAGAAAGTTTTAAAAAAAATCACTAGCTGCAGGGCACATGAACAGAGGAGCTAAGATGTCAATAAAAATAAAATGAGATTCATGAAATACCAAAAGGGTAGATAAAAAGAAACCAATTAAGGAGAAAGTTCTCTTTTTGTCTTATATCCTTTCTCGCTCTAAGGTATAGGAGGTAAAAACTGTTTCCTTCTCTTTGCTTTTTCAGTTCTAGAAGACATTTAAAGACATAGGAGTAGTTATGCTGATAAAAATTTTTATTCATCACTTTTAAAACTTGAATTTTTCTCATGAAACATAGCTACTGCCTATGCTGGGTATCATAGCATATAATAGGACTTTCTAGATTATCAACATGACAATAAATCAAAAGGTCACACAAATGTCCTAATTATATTAATATGAGGCAGGATAGAATAGGGCATCAAAGCTGTGGTCCCTGGACTTCTATTCAGCTTCAAAAGAGTTAATGCAGACCTGCAAACTTCTGTTGTGATGAAAATTTCCCCTAAAGCTCCAAAACCTCCCCAAATCATAAAAAGCTTATAAAATCATGGGCCCAAAGCAAATTCTTAGTTAATAAAAGAAAGAATGGGGTCATAAAGGTTGTTAAACATCTGCCCATAGACAAATTTTGGATATATGACAGCAGGCCACAAGTCCTGATAGCTATCTCCTTCTAGAACAAAGAAATCACCTAGTTAATGCAAACCATGTGTTCTGGTTTGAATCTATTATGTCCCCCACAAAATCCATGTTCTTTAATGCAATCTTGCAGGGGCAGACTTATTAGTCTTTTGATTAGGGTGAAACCTTTTGAGTGTTTCCATGAACTCACCCAGCTGTGTTGAGACCTTTGATTAAATTACTCTCATTCAGGGTGGGTCTTGATTGGTTTACTGAAGTATTTAAGAGAGCTAAAAGTCAACACAGCTGTTGATGCTTGGAGATGCTTAGAGATGCAGACAGAAGGATTTTTGGAGATGCTAAGCTAGGAGATGATTCCCAGAGTTTGTCCCAGGGAAGCTAAGAGAGGACTCACAGATGCTTAGAGAGAAACGCCCTGAGAGAAAGAAGTAAGGATGCACACGAGCTGAGAGAGAGCAGCAACGACAGAAGCCCAGAGACATTTTGAAGAAAGCCATTTTAAAACCAGAACCTGGGGGCAAAGGACCAGCAGACGCCAGCCTTGTGCCTTCCCAGCTGACAGAGGTGTTCCAAATGCAATCGGCCTTCCTTCAGTGAAGGTATCCTCTTGTTGATGCCTTAGTTTGGACACTTTTATGGCCTTCAAACTGTAAATTTGTAACCTAATAAACCCCCTTTATAAAAGCCAATCCATTTCTGGTGTTTTGCATAATGGCAGCTTCAGCAAACCAGAAAACCATGGTTAATACAAACCTTTTAAGCCGCTAATGTTCAAAGGTTACTATGGAAACTGTCACCAACAAAACCTTCCATAAAACAAGCCAACCCATTCATACTCAGTGCATGCTTCACCCTTGAACATTATCTCTTTTTCTTTAATAAACTTTATTACTTATTCCTACTGGCCCCCTCATCTCTGAATTCTTTCCATGGCAAGAGTCCCAAACCTGCAATAGGGTTCTGCCTGGCACTGTTGCCAGCAGGGAACCAGTTACCAATAGATTTACAGAACTTCCCTGATAAGTTATCAGACTGGCCATAAAAACTAGGAGATGTTTGCACAAGTGGTTTTACTTATCAATACTTACATATTATTGGATCAATATTTAAAGATCAATGTGTAGTTAGGGATATTTAAATATACAGAGAACATGAACACAATCTCCAATCTCCAGCAAAAATCCTAACCATTCACACATATCCTTGCCTACCTACAAGTCATTGTTCAGGCTATAGCTAACCAGTCTGTGAAATCATATCCTCTCCCACCATTCTAAACTTAACTAAACATTACTTCTTTAACGAAGACCTCCAAGACCAGGCAATAACTGGATATCTAAAAGGCAGAGAGGACCTAGGAAAAAAAATTACAGCTTTATCCACTGACAACTTTGACCAGGAATAGTCTTTTTTTTCCCCAGAGAAGTAAACTCATATATTTCAGAAGACGGTCATTCCATATTTGTTAACGGTATTGAATTCTTCAGAACAACTCTGCTATGTCCGTATCAGCTGTCGAAAATAAGAGCTAACACTTAATGGATGTGTCCTATGTATCAGGCCCAGTTTTAAGCACTTGCACATCTAGTCCTCATAACAACCTCATTAAGTAAGTTATAATTACTCTCCTCTTTTTATAGATGTAAAAACAGAGGCAAAATGCCTAAGAAACATGCACACAGCTGTAAGAGAGCTTAATTCTAACCCGGGTATTCTGATCCAGAGTTGACACTCTTACCATGTTCCTAGGAAGATCCCTGGAGACATTTAATACCTTAGGTTTTTAGAGAACAGTTTAGTACAACCTAACCATTATTATCATAAAAGAAATCTTTTAGAGAGTAGCAAGTGAGCCAGGTTGAACACTGTGCTATTATGGTTCTGTAAAGAAAGAACTGTGGGCTGGTGAGCTAGGGAAAATGCCTCTACCTTTAAACACGTATACAAATTGCCTCTAAAGCCTGTGAGTATTTGTGCTTCATTAAATTAATCCATAATTCAATGTAAGAGAAAATGTGCCACAACTCAGTGTCCTAAAAACTTTGAGAAATACATCAAAAACACAAAAAGAGGGAACTCTGTTTACTATCTCAGCAATAGAAGAAACATTTGAACTGAGAGGATTATAATTAGCCAACAGCCTTAAAATAAAGTTGGTTAATCAGCAACCATAAAATTTTAAAAGAATCATTGGTATAAAAGAGTAAATAATGGAGAATGACCTATCTGGCCTTTTTCCATCAGGCATTTAACCAGTATTAGATAAATTTTTAGCAAGGTCACACAAGTTTTAAAGAAACAATGCAGGCAGGTTAATGGGATTTATTTCCAAACTCAATCATTTCTTCTTAGAAAGGTGTTATCTTTTAATAAAACAATTACAAACAATTTCCAGTTTTGAATCTCTAACTTATGGTTTCGGTCTTGTTCACAGAAATCTTCTACGTGAATTATTACTCTGCATTGTTAAGCACCTGAAAGGAGGAACAACTTTCAGAAGCTAAACAGCTCCATGATGGCCCTAACTCGGGTTTGCCGCCAAGTTAAACTCAACAGTAGCTCAAAGCATATCAATCCTCAGAGCGAAAAACTCCGCTGGATTCCCATTGTCTTCAGAATGAAGTCAAACTTGTTATTCCAGCCTTATATAAAATACTGTGATTCATTTTTCAAGTTTAATTCCCACCCCTCCCTTCTTTGTTCCCTTCACTCAATTAAAGGAAACTATGGCTTTCTATAGATGCTGTGATTTTTCTCATTTCCATCTTTATTTTCATCTTGTGCTTCCCAATTTCAAACATTCTTTTTCAGTTTTGTTCTTCAAAGTTCAGCTCAAATAGAATATTTTCCAAAAACAAAATGAAACAAACAAAAATCCATTTTTTTCTCCCAGCTATTTTTATGGGCTTGATTTTCCTACTGGACTGTAAGCCCCTCAGTGGCATCCATTTTTCTATTCCTCAAAGAGCAAAGCTTTAGAAAGAGAGTGTATTTAATAAATATTAAATGAATGATTGTATGTTTAGTTGATTGAATGTCTGGCCAATGTATGAACAAATGTTTGGTCAATTCCTCCTCCCAAATACGTCTAGACTTAATTTTTATTCTCTCTTCCTGTGGCAACACTGTGGTTCCCACACAGATCCTCTTTACTTGCAGTAATTGAAGTTCTTTTTGGTGTCTCTGCTGCCAGACTCTTCCTATCCCTGTACAAGTGTATCCTTAACAGTCATTTAGAAACTTAGGTTTCTCTCCACCACACACACACACACACATACACACATGAGTTCTGAATTAACACGTGTAATGGCTTCCCATTGCCTAGATCCCTTTACAGCTTTTATCCATCTCTACCTGTCTCCGTGGCAAGTAATATCCTGCAGATCTCTCTTATAAAAATGCTTTGAAATAGGTTGCCTGGGTAGAAACAAATTTTCTGTGTATATTATTTACTTTGTAACCACTAAATGTAGCTGAAGAAAAAGTGATTTAAGAGTTTTAAGCGATTTTCTCTTTATAAGAGGTGGCCTTTATTAGTGCCAAGAAGCCTAGTTCATCTTTAGGGCTGCATGCTCTAACATCTAAGGATTTTTGCCCAACAAATGCTTACTTATCTATGAAGTACCGGATCAAATGTCACCTCCTCTCTGAAAGCTTCCTTTCCTTTCTCAATCAGAAGCTCCTTTCTCCATCTCCCACACATTTTTATATGTATTTGTTGGTGCTTCTCTAGAAATTGAGTTCCTTCCAGACTGTACTCTGATCTCATTTATCTTTTATTCCCTAACATCTAGCCCATTTCCTGAGATAATCCCTCATTCTGTCCCTAACATCCATTTTTAAATTTTATATGGATGCAGGGATATACTGAAGCCAGCAATGAAATATAAATAGTTGACTTTTCTTTGGAAATTCTTTCCTAGAACCAGGAAAAAAAAAAAAAAAAAAAAAAAAGGCAACACAATGAAGCATCTGATGCTGTACATGGTGAGTAACTCATTTTTTTAACTTTTGATCTGTGCGTTTTGGCAAGGTATGACCCAGTAGGTAGCTATGAAATTATAACCTCTGAATTTCTCATGTTTATTCCTGCAAGAATTTCAAATATTGTCTGTGTTGCATCTAAGAGGATGACTGCTATATGATGCTGAAGGTGTTGTTTATGGTGTCATACAGCCTGCAGCAGGGAGTTTTCAAGGATAAATAGTTAAAAATATCATTCATTAGAACTGTCTATACTGTAAATATCTAAATTTGAACAAGGCTGAGCACAAACAAAGCCAGGCACAAAAGGGAAATTTTTTATGAAAGTCAAATTGCCATTCAAACGCTGTTCATAGACTTTAGGAAACAGTCGATGTCATCATTCTCACCAAAGAAACAATTGCTTCCTCTCAATACCTTGACACATCTGGATGGGTCTATAGATTATCACTGCCCTTAGAGCTGTTCTCCATGTCACAAATCTGCTGAAGTATGAAAAAAAATAAAGTGTGCTTCACAAAACAGGATCATATAAACAAACTTGACTGGAGCTGTCTTTGAAGATTTTGAACCATGCCCTAGACAAGTCAAAAAAGAGATTAGAAAGCCAACTGAGAGATCAATGTAGAAATCCTAAATACGGCAGTGCATTAAGTGCAAGAAGACATGACCGACCACTCAGCCAAGGGCTGACAGCACTCTGACACAAAACAAGCATTGCTTCTAAGCTGCAGAAAGGGTAAGTATGTGCCTCTGTAACTTCCTTGGTTCCTTCATAACCAACGTTCCGTAATGCTAGAATATTAAGTCTGCTCCAATAACCCATCTTTTCTGTCATATTCCAGACATGCTGCACTGTGCATGACTAATACTAATGAGAGACATGCCCTTTCAATTGTTACCTCCAAAATATTCAAGAATTGCTCTGATGTGCTCTCCAGCATCACCTAATTTCTCATCAAAGAAATAGAACTCCAGCTACCTGACTGAATTTTCATATTGAATCTTGAGAAATCAGAGATGCTTCATGCATCTGCAATACTCAATGAAATAAAATAGCTCAACTCGGTCACATTTGATGTCTGGATTTGCAGCCCTTTCATTTTAACATAATTCATTACCTTGTTTTATATTTTATTTCCTCTGATCTTGTTTCAGAGACAAAGATTTCCATCTTTTTAACCTCAAAAACTTAACAAATATGAACATTTCAAATATATCAAAGTGCAAAATTAATGCCAACTTCATTTAATATTTTGTGCATGTGCCTATTTGTATTATGTTTTGGTTTGCTTCAAGTCTGAGTTTTGGTGAGGTGTTGTTTAGACAGTTTTAGGATCTGTTTGTGGAGTTTATCAATGAAATGAGTTCTGTGTAAGTACCCAATGCTTAGGAGAGAAAGAAAAAAAAATCTCAGATTGGCAATCACAGATTCTTTTATTTCTGAAATGGAAAAAGCTTGTTTTCCTTACATTTGGGAAAAAAGTGGCTAAGTGCAACCTTGGTGAGTATAAATGACAAAATTGGGCTCACCCCTCCTTCTGTCCCTTTGTATGATACATATGCACACAAAAGTATATTAAAAACAAGCACAGAAGAAGAATAAGAGAAGTGATAATAACCTGTAACTGCTCATTCACCACAGCAGGTAGAAGAAGAACTGTGCTAAGCAGCTTAAAAGGCCTGTTTCCTGCATTGCCTGTCACATAAAGAACAGGAAATCTGCCAGAAATGTGGAAATCGGGATGGGAAAGCCAAGAGGAACCAAAGTTCACCTACGAAAATAGGCACTGACTAGAGTATGTTTATGCTTCAGACTGAGACCACTGATCTCACTTTCATTAAACAATTTTCAATAAACAGCATTTATCAATTACCTGGTTACCGTGCTAGGATCTGCACAGGAGGCAAACTCTCCACTCTTCAGGAGCTCATGGTCTAGGAGGGAGGCAGAGGACAAACCTAAAAGCGAAGTGAAGAGCTGAGATACAACAGAGAGGCAGCGTCAGGCACAGCCATGGGAGCAAATTTAGTGGCTCTCCCAGCTGGTGAGGAATGTTTCTTCATACTTCCTTTTTAGAAAGAATTGTTTAAAATTTAGTGAGTGTTATTTAAAACATAGAAAGAAGAACATGGGAAGGAGCTGGAAAAAAATATTCTGAAGGGTTATTAGAAACCACTGTCAGTCTGGTAGGCAAGGGAAGGAATATGGCATAGCAAAGAAAGGAGAAACTCTATCACTGGGAAGAGATTCAGACTCCCAGAGAAACCATCCCATGCTCCACAGACCTTAAGAAGGTTCAGGGAGAGAAGGGCTTCACGGTGGTGGGTTGCTTCCCACTAATAATTGTGAGGCTGCCCCAAGAAGAAAACTAAAGACAATCAGGAGGCACAGCATCTTCCAGGAAAGGGGAAGTAAGAATCAGACCTGCCACAGCCAAGACCCCCCAGGACACCAGCCACGAGGTGTGTGCAGGCCCAGCCCGCGCAGCCCTGGCCCCGGCTCATCAAACTCGCCAGTCACCGTCTACTCATGCCGGTGGATGTGGAGATGAATTAGCCTGGAGAAAACTAGAAAGGCTCTCTAGAAACCTCAAAGCTCAGAGTAGTAGAGAAAGACTCATAAGCACAGCTAGTGGGTTTGCTAGTCCTGTCACTTGATGATTGAGACTATAGAAAAGAAGAAACATGATCAGTGAATAAAACTCTCCATATATGATACAAACAGAAATGAGCTTGGCTTCTTAAACTTTAGCCTATTAAACAATAACACATCCTAATGAAGGACTGGATGCATCTTACAAAGACTGAAAAAATAAATTTTCCAGAGATTCAAATCGAAGGCCTTGAAGATTTTAATGAGCAAGGAGGAACAGAGACTTGGTCGAGTAGGCCTAATAGAATAATAGTGAGATGATCAAGCAGGTGATGGAAAGAAGCATCAAAATGCAAGTTTTATCTAGCATTTCTCATACAAAAACTAATCGAAATAACATGTTGCCTCAGATTTAATCTACAGAGAACAGCTGCAAAGAAAACAGCTTTCTCCTTATGTTAAAACTGCCAACCACCTCCAGGAAGACAAATTCAGAACTCAAACTCCCCAGAATGGAGCTCTGAAAGGCAGGTCTGTAATCACAGTTCTTGTGGATATTGTCCTATGCCACCTAAACCATGTGAGTCACCAATGCGTACAAATAGGGACTGTAAAAAATAGAATGATGAATTCAGCTTGATTTAAATTCCAGTTTAGTAAAAGCATCTGAGTATTTTCTCCACTGAAATGGTAACAAGGTATAAGAAAGACAATCTGCCAGAAACTCCAAATTTAGTGTGTTTTCAAATACCACCATGTAGTGATACAAATTACCTCTTAATACTTAACATTTGCTAAATATACATTCAAAATGTAAAGACAAATATAAGCTTAAAATAAAATCAGCTGAGGGCGATCACACATAATAATTATACCACACCAAGAGAGTCTATCTGAAACAAAATAATGTAAATAGTTCCACTGTTATTATTTAAAATGGTACATCATTGTTTTCAGAATTCATCACTCTAAATCTAATTAATGTATTGGTACTGTACAAGAGGATGATTTTTGTGGTTAAGCTTAAAGGTGGTTTTTTTTCATGAATGTTTTCATCTTTATTTCTCTTTATATACATGTGATACAGAAGCTTCCCATATAACAGGGTTGAGTGACCTGTGTTTTATATAAGCCAGAGGCAGAACCGAGGCTAAGATAACATGTAGCCATCCTAACTTGTTCATATTGAAAAGGAGTGTTGACATTATGGGAAAGGGGGACGCATCTGCTTGATGTTCTCAAAGAGGCTCTTGCCTCTGGGTTTGGGACTCATCTGGCATAGGAACACACTGGAGGATTTAAATTTCTGAAAAATAAACTTAGTGAATGAAACTTTTATAGAGTCTCAGATAGGGACCAGGGTATCCCTTAGGGTTTGGGGAACTATTGTTGATTTGGGCTTGTCCTACTGTGGACATCCCTGAAGATTGCAAAAGTGACCAAACACGAGGAAGGGGTAGCGACAGACAAGACTGGACCCAACCAAAGTCATGAACACTGAATCCCCACACAAACTTTTTTTCCTGTTGCCAGGACAAGAGAACAGCCAGAAGGAAACAACCAAAGTGGCGGAAAGGTAACCCATAACACTCCCCGAAACCGCTCCACCGCCACTTGCCAAACCACACCCCAAAAGCCACCGTTCCTCTGCATACACGCTACACCTCACAACAAGGAAACAACTGAAACCATTTTTAACAACACTAGAAAAATGCTAAATTTAAGTAGCATGAGTATAAGAAAGGAAAAATTAATTAGATTTGAAATTATGTTGATGTTTTCATTCCAGGAAAATGATGGGGAAAAAAAGGAAAGTGAAGATGTCATTATAAGTCTGCAAGATGAAAATATAAGGCATTATTTATTCATCTTCTAAGTGACTCAGCCTCAAAAATATCCACGCACACATAGGAAGAATACTGTGTATAATTCACTTAATCTCAACAACCCTGTAATTTAGGTATAACTATTATCACCATTTTGCAGGCGAGGAAACCAGAGAGGGTAAAAAATCTCAGTAGAGTAGCTAGAGTTTATACTCAGGTAATTTAGCTCCAGGGTCTGCACTCCTAACTAATACATTGTGATGTAGAGAAATATAGAACCTAGTAAGTAACAAAGTGAGTTCAAAAGGGCCATTTGAGAAAACTTAAACTTCAAAGAAAGATGCCCAGAAAAATGCCAGCACAGCCTTCCTTTTGCAGAATGGTCACAGTATCCTACACCCCAGGCATGGTCTACCACAGGGCTGGAAGCAGAAAGTTGCCGAAACAATGATGAATGTCTATGGCTTACGTAGCATGTTCAAAACCATAAATCCTGATTCCAAAAAACTGGAGGGCTTCCCAATAATATTCCTCAAAAATGCCTGAGCTGTACCTTAAGGTTGAGATTGTCTACTCTGCCTTCAACAGAGACTACACACAGCAGGACAATTTTCCAATACACTTTGTTGCTGAGGACCAATTCCAGGAGAGGGTACCCTGTTTAAAGGCTAGGGATAGAGCTGCAAAGCTAGGAGGCTCATTCTTTGCTCTTTCAAATTCAGCTAGAGAATTCACTGCTTGGGGTTCAAGATTGTATATCTATTACATTTTATCCTCAGCCTACTTACTTCATTTACTTTTTTTTGTCATCCTTTACAAACTCTCTGCTACTCCGTAATACCCTCCCACTAACATTCATTTAGATTTTTACTCTGGGAATTTGCTCATGACATTCCTCATCTAAACTGCTTCCTTCTTACAACTGCCTATCTAATTCCTACTCAAACCTCAAATATAGTTCAAATTCTAGAAATTATTTTGTCCTCCTATGGACTTAATCAAATTAGCAGTTGAGCATATCTGACTCTATAGTTCACATTTGACTTTTACTTATGTACCTCATCTGTTATAAAAATTAAATTTTATAGTTATAATAATTAATGGAAAGTATTTCATGCAATTCTTGGCATACATTAAGAATGCAGTGTTAGCTATTACTATGATTATTTCTGACTTCTTATATATGTTACACTCTTTTATGCTACTATTAAACTATAATTTTTAAAAGTATCACTATATGTATTCTTTGTCTTTCCAACAAGGATGAAGGCAAGATTGCATCTAGATTTCCCAAAATACCCAAAACTCCTAACACTGCACTGAATACAGAATGTATTTTCAGTAAATATTTAGGTGGTTGAAAACAGGACACTAAAACTGTTGATAAGTATTACCTTTTTTTTACTATCTGCAATTTCTGAACCATGTATAGATAGTCAAACGGTTGGGACCATTCTTATCAAAAGACTTACAGTACAAAATGGTTGTTAAAGTCTTTGTCAAGGCAATAAACTGCCATTCCAAGAAATAACTAGGTGGTCTTGACCTCAAGATGCCTTGTGCGCTATAAATTCTAGGAAGAACATGGTTAGTAGTCTGCCAGCAATCTGCAGACATGTTTCCTCATAAATTTCAGAGGTCTTGTGTTGGTTCCCAAATTTCATCAGATGTTGTCCACAAGGTTCTAAAATTCTAAGTAGGCAGACACATCGGAATTACACATATTTGTGTTTTAGGAGTATCATTCGGAAAGCGGTATAGGGCAAGTGGACTGGATATGGAGAGACTGAAAAAGATGAAAAGTATTGGAGGGCACGACAAGGGCCCATGAGATTCATTGAGGACTCGATCTGAAGCAATGCAAGGGAGGACCCAGATGTCTGAAATGCCCCCTCTCTCATGACTTTCAAATTGCTACTTTCTCCATGACCAAGTGTCCTTGACCAAGCCTCTGAGTATTCTGTGAGTGGAGTGAATTCTTCCATGCCAGAGCTCACATGTCTCCTATTAACAGATCTCATAATTTTTCACATAGCTTACAAATTAAGTTGTCATGCTTAGATTACATCAATATTACTCAAGACATGATTCAGCACTACAAGAATTTCCATTTGGTCTCTTCTCTCTTTTTTACATTTTCATTCTAGATTTCTTTCTGTATTTCATTTATTCTTCCCAGAAGGCAAGATGAAATTAATTAATAGATACACATATGAGGAAAATATTCCATTCTGCAAGTGATCAAACAATTTGAGGTATCATTGCCTAGCTGTTGTAAAAAAAGAAAATTATTCTCTAAATGATAACCAATACTTCCAAAGTATGACACTGGCTTGTGTGTGTTGAAGAAAGTGAAAACTGATATAAACATTTTGGGAATCAGGTCAGAAATGCCTATGAAGAGCTCTTCCTAAAGAAGTGTTGTGCCCTTTGACCTTGCAATCCTATCCATAGATACTCAAGCAGTAATCAAAATGGGGGAAAAAGATTTGTTCACAGAATGTGTTCATTACAACAGTTAATGATAGACAAAAATTTGGAGCAATTTCAATGAATAGTCAAATTATCTATTTTATGATATCACAATACCTTGCTTTTTCCTTTTTTAACAAGTAATACAACTCAAATTTAATACCTGTATAAATTTTTTAAAGTAAATAGAATCATGGCAAAGAAAAAATAGAACAAAAGCTGAAGTGAAGTTAGTGTACCAAATGCGTGCTAATCCAAGGGTAATTGCTATTGCTGAAGATGACACTGCTCAAAGGTTTAATAATAGTAAGTGGTGGGATCCAGATACACATGTAGTCTGCTCCAGAATCTGAACACAACACTTCCCTCTGCTGTCTCTCTATTATTAGCCCTTCAAATTGTTCACTATTTAAAAACATCATAGTTAAATGAAAAGTCTAGATGCCAGACATTAGAAATTCTCATATACTACTGTAGAAGTACATATTTACAAACTTTTCTAGAAAGTACTATTTCTCAAGAGTCATATTGTTCAAGAAGTGCAAATTTACTCTAAAAAGCTACTCTCTAAAAAAAGTATTACATATTCCAGAACTATGATTAATTTTTTAAGTTATGATAATGGTAGAGCTGCTACAATTTTAAGTATTTTTTGGAGCTATATATCGACATGTTAATAATTTCTGGGATTGGCTTCAAAACAATCTGGGGCATGGAATGGGTACATAAAACGGAGCGGGACATGAGTTTAAAATTTATGGAGCTAAACGATGGGTAGATGGGGATTCATTTTACTATTCTCTACTCTTTTGTTTTTAGTTGACATTTTCCATGATAAAACACTAAAAATTCATTGGAAATGAACATGAAAATTTGTATGCAGGGGTGAGCATTTCAGGGCTATGTGAAATAGTAAATATTGGTTGCAACTGAAATTCCAACCTTCGGAAATCATCATATAAATTACAATGTATCTATATGTTTGAGTGTTATGCAGCCATTAAAACTTTGCGCTTTTCAAGGGTCAGTTAATGATGTTACAAAAATCTTCATGATACACCATTAAGTTGGAAAAGATTTGGATAGGTACAAAACTATATATAAGGATCCAATTTGGGGATAGATCTTTTTTCATAGTAAAAGTTAGAAAGAAAAATATCAAAATATTAGCAACAGCTATCTATGTAGTCATAGATTATTTTCTTTTAATCTTTCTGTATTTTCCAATATTCCCACCATGAGAGTGAACCATTTTTGTACTCAAAGAGAAATTAATGTTGTTAAGGAATTTTAAAAGCAAACAGAAACCCAGCTCTGTGCAGGGGTTAAAAGACTCTCTGAAGACTGTTTTTGGGGTCACTGTTCCACTGCTACAGCCCTCTGTGTGGAGAGATTAGGCCAGAGTCCTGCCACCTCCCCGACTGACCCACTGGTAGGCCACTTGACTAGAGTCTCAACTTTCGGCTGCCATCTAGGACGCAAGGGCCCAGGCGCCAGAAAGAACCAGGTCCAACTTTCAATGGCCTCAGCAAATGCCCTCAATCCACATGTTTTGCATATGGGAAACAATGTGAACAGTGGCGTGATTAAAAAGAAGAACTATAAAAAGAAATAAATTTCCAAGCAAAATCATGAAAAATGGAGACAAACTATTATATCTTACCTATAGAAGTGAATGGTAATATTTCGAGGTGTCACTGGGTAAAGTAGAAAAGCAAAATGATATGCCTGAAAAAAAAAAAAGGACAACTTAGGTAAAGCACTTAGTAATTGCTAAAAGAATATTTGCATTAGTTTAAAAATTCCCAGCCCCAAATCTTGGTCTCTTTCTCTTCATCAATATTCACAAAAATACCAAATGGAAGCTCCGTGGCAAGAGCCGGGCCCCGTGGAAGAGTTACTCAATATGCACGCCGGCCTCGGCACCAGCTTCCAGCCAATGGCTGAACTCATCCCTGAATTGAAATGGATGAAAGCATCATTCTCTGGCCTTTGACCATGTGTTCACAACCAAATTTAAGAGAAAAAGAAAAAATGTCTAATCTCAGAAGAGTAGCTGCAGTTAAGACTATGGACCTTAAAATCCCTCTCTTGCTAGATGTAAACTTCACACTCTGTCCCCAGAAGACTGAAGCAGTCCCTCCCTAAATGCAGTCCCTTGGCTGATTGGAATGTGCTCGCTATATCCAAACCATGTAAAATCATTCGATGTGTATGCAAAAATCATCCTTAGCTTTGTTGATTTTTGCACATACCTTCTTGATTTGTTTGGTCTCTGAATTACTCAAAAAAATCTATAATATCCATATGCATTTTTCTCACTTGCTTTTAAAACTTTTTTGTAAATAAATTCTGGCCTTCAAAAAAATTTTCCATTTCTCTTTATGATCCTCAGGGAACCATGGCCCACTGGTGCACATTATAATACAACTATCCACACTTCTGAAGAGTGAAGCTTTGATTCCTAATAGCTGCTGTCCATCAAAACTCTAACACATCTGTATCAAAGATGGCATAAAAATATATTTATTACCGAAAGGCTTCAGGTTGAATGATCTCATTTTGTGGATGGTGTTTTTAAAATCCTGTCTTGAAGTCTGTAAGGAAAGGGAAAAAGGACCCCCAAAAAGCATGTATATAAATGGTCAGCCTTTTAAGTAAAAGTGAGAACTAAAGAATCTAAAATAAACATCTTTCTTAGTTCACATTGTATGAGTTAAGGAAAAATGAAAGAAACAGATATGAATCCATTAATGAATCAAAAATGCTCAGAAATATACTTCATTTCATAATGCCCAACTCCTTTAGAAATGAAATTAGTGAATCCCTGTGCCATGGAAGATTTCTATAATAAAGTTCATGCTGCAACTAGAGTTTCCTTACAATATCAATTTCAAATGACAAGCTGAGGTTTTGTGCAACAGCATTTGTCTCAGCATTTTGTCAGAAGTCATTTCATTTCTTATGATTCATTTCATTTATATTACACAGGATTAACTGGATACTTTATTGATCTTTGCTCCATCTAAATTTGACTTTTACAACACAGACAAAAATTTGGCTTGAAAGAAAAGTATTGTAATCTACTCACTGGTAATGGTGATGACATTAACAAAATTATACCTGGGTAGGCTGTGGTATTGACGTAAGTTGAAATGAATTCGGTTTCAGAATAAAAATTACCCCTCATGCATATCCATGTGTAAGTAGATAAGGAAGACTTTGTATAAACTGCTGCACAAATTGAGATGAATATATGGCCACATCTTTATTTTTCTCATTAACTAATAGCTGTATCACCACTTGCTGCATTAGCAGGAATTCAGTATTCATTCATTCAATAAATATTTATCAAGCAATTACTATGTGCATATCATTGTTCTGTGCTTGGAACACATAAACATGTAGGAATCCCTGCCTGCAGTTAGTTTACATTCCAGTGGATCTTCCTTTGGAGGCAACACTCTCTCTAAATTAGCCAAGAACTTAAAAGCTTTCTCAGTCCAAAAGTGAGAGTGGCAAGCCACTTCTATATGCAAACAGAAAGAATCCGTATTTCTCCTGGTGATTCCACTATCGCCATTGCTTTTTGCTGATACATGGTGGCCAAAACCCCTCGTCCCACACAGATCAACAGATGATGCCGACATCATCAGCTGATGCTGATGGGTTGGGTGCTGCTCGTCAGTTCTGCACAGGCCCAAGTGGATCTTCAAGAGAAGATGCTGGACGCCCTCAGAGCCAGAATAAAGCAGACCAAGGCTTCCCATTGCTTGGGAATCCTCAGCTTGCCCCAAGGCCACGCCCAAGCACACTGTGTTTAGCCATCAGCACTTTATAGCACTTTGTGGCACTTTTCCCTTTAGGAAATCCATGTTCTCAGGGATCAGGCAAGTGCCCCCCTTTTATCTGGGAAACAAAGAGCCTATTACACCCTTCTTCTTACCCAACAGAAGGATCCTCTTCACCCTCCACAGGGCATTTTCCTAGGCGTGCACCCATTCCTTCACCACTGAGCAAATACTGGTTGTCCATCCCCTATGTGCTGGGCACTATTCTCAATTTCAGTTGCCTTCAGGGAGACTCTGGGGGAGCTGCCTTCAAACTGGCAAAGGATATGACTAACTTTCTGGCAGCTGTCTTTAGAATGAAAAAAAAAGAAGAAAAATTTCAACTTAGGACAAAATATTAACTCAAAATCTTACAAGAGTCCAACCCACTGTCAGCCCCCAAATACCCTCAACCATGTTTTTTCTAAGTGGCCACTGGCTGATGATTGTGCCCTCCAAGTTCAGGCCACTCTCTCCCCTTTGAGTCTCTCTCATCTGTTTTTTAATAGCTCTGGCAAAAGCAAGTGCTTCTGCACCATACCATCTGTCTCCCTGTAGCTTCAAATCATTGGTACTAAATACTGTATTTTTGAGCCATATAATTCTCCTTTGTGACAGGCCCTGAAATATGTGAAGAAGTTTTGCGTCTCCATTTTTCCTCATGCAACTATTTTCAATTACTCTCTTGTAACTATTATAAAATGGCATCATTTCTAGTCCTTTCATGAAACAAAAGAACATCTCTCTCTTCTGAACATGCTTCAGTTTGTCTGTGTCCCTTTTAAAGAATGATGCCAATACCCTTTTTTTTCCCAGAACTTACAAATCTAAGAATTTTCCTTAAATAATGTGAGCAAAGATTTATCTGTGATAATGTTGTCACAGCATTATTTGTAATATTTTAAAAGTAATAGTATAGCATATTATAGTATGGTATACCTATATGATAAAATCTTAAAATATATTGAAGAAATAACTGAATGGCTTTTAAATGTTCACATACATTGTCAAGTAGCGAAAAAAAGGAGATTACAAAAAAGAATGTAAATAAGGTCATTTGTGTGTACATGCTTATGTGGGGGCTTAAACCTGGAAGAATATATAACAAAATGTTGACAGTGGTTCTTTCCTACCAGTGTGATTACAGACAATTTTTACTTGATGTACCTTTCTATACCTCCCAGATTTTCTGTAATAAAAATATATTACTTTGTAATAAAAGCAAATAATAAATGTTATTTTTTTAAATGTGTTGTTCAATACTGAAAGCAATTCTCAGGTGTGACCTGATGAGCCCACAGAAGTAGGGTCAGCCACTCCCTCACTTCAACCCACTTCCAATGACACTCCACAAACCACTGATGTTTTTACAGCCAGATTACACAGTTGATTCACTATTCTTTGTAGCCCTTGAGACTTTTTCACAAATATTACTAAGTATCCTTTACCTTGTTCTTCAACACTAGCTGTTTTTGTTTTGTTTTGTTTTGTTTGTGTATCATAAAGGTTTTTATTCTTAAATTAAAATAAGTAACTTCTAGTGCTGCCACCATGATTGCCCACCAGCCTGCCCTACCAAGCCTCCGTGACACCCAACATGGCACCATTCAACAGCAGCTCACCTCAGGACCTACACTAGAAAGTGGGAGACAGGCTTTGCCTGGATCTGGGCAAGGTGATCCCCAAGAAGTTCAATAATCAGCAGACAGAGTAGCGATGTGTCTAGATCTTGCAGAGTGGCTGGGAAGAAATTAAGTATAACTCAGTGGAAACTTTCATCATGATCAATCTTGCAAAACTGCATTGTCATCCACAGGGATGTTTCCATATGCCCAAAAGATACGGAAAACGTGAGTCACACTTCAATTTCTGCAAAATTTATAACCAATATGCTTTCATATTGGGGCAGATCACATCATTGGCATCAACATGTATGCTCCTCAGAGTCAGAATTTATATGTATATTGCTATGGATAATTGACATGTGGAACCTACATCCCTGCAGCAGATTCAAGAAAATATAACAGAGTAGAGGAACTCCTCATTGCTTCCCCAGATGCAGGTGATGCCAAAAGGATTACCTAATTGGAGACAGATTGAATGCTGAATTGGCTTTGATTCACAAAGAGAAAAAGAAAGCCAATGAAATTGAAAGAATGTCTTTGGTGATGCTTAAGAGATGTGTGACTATCCCATGATTGACGAGGCTGACACATGTGACAAATATCCACACTGCAGACAAGCTACTCTCAGCTAGAATCACTAAAGTTTAAGCTATTCTTATTCATGGAATCTTCTCTGGACAGCTATTTTCAGGATAAATAAGGCTGACTTGAGGCTGTCATCATCAAAAATACAGTTCTGAAAGAGGGAAAAAAAAAATAGCACACCAAGATTCAGGCTGTTGATATTTTAATGATCTTGACTGAGGCAATCTTGATCATATAAAGGTGAATCTCTTTATCACCTACTTATTCTTGTCCCATTGTAACTTCAAAATACTGTTTTGAACTATTATACTCCAGTATATATTTACTTGTTTTCATCTTCTTACATTTCTAATGTTCAGACTCAATGATACATGATAAAAAATACTAAAGCAAATTTTTATATAGTGCTTGGTACTTATCCCTGTAAAACTTCTTTTAAAGTTTGGTTCATCACTCTACCATTGTAAGACCTCTTTGGTCTGATTCTGTCATTTGATGAATTTATTAACCCTCTTAACTCTGTATCCCCACAAATTTGATTAGTGTGTCTTCCATATCTTTATCCAAATCCCTGGTGAATGTATCAAATGGAATATAGGCCAGGATAGAACCATGATAATTACCAGTAGAAAGCTGTCATCAGATTCACAACTGCTGAGTTCAGCTGTCAGAGAAAAACTCATGAAGCTAGAGATATTATGATTCAGCCCATAAGTCTCCCTTTGTGTGATATCGTATGATATCAGCAACAGACATTACAGAAAACATTTGACTTTTTTCAAGAAAAATTTAAAAAGTGACCTTTTTGTTTCATGCATACTCCAATTCACTCAGAGGTCAGAAATGTATTAAAAGAGAGTTAAGCCCCATCTTAAGAGTGAAGGTAAGGAGTGACATCATCAACATGGCAACATAAACAGCTACCGAAAACCTCTCCCCAGAGATTCAGCAAATGAAAGGACAATTCTCACTTGTTCAGATTCTGGGGGAAGGTATAGACTGGAGAAGGATCCCACAAATGCTGAATCAAAGAAAGAGAAAAATATCACGAAGGAAACTTCTGTTCCAGACCAGCTGGTCCCCTCCCCTCCTCCTCACTCAGTCCCACACAGCTCGGGAAGTTTCCAGAGGCAGCAGCTGGGATCTCTCCCACTTCCCACCAGGGACACAGACTATAAAATCTCTCACAGTGTGAGACAGATCCCTACCTATATACAGACACAGAGAACCAAGCCCACAGGGACCCACGGCAGGACTTAAGCCACTGGGGGAGGGGCGGAATAGAAAAGTTCAACAGGGAGGAATTTCCAAAAGGGAGAGAAAAACAGAATTTTCCCCAAAGCAGCAAGTAACCAGGCAGCTGTCTGAATCAACTATTTGAGGACCCTGGGGACAGGGGAGGACATTTCAAGACCCAGGTCAGTGAGGGAGGAAGAGTCTGAGCAAACGTGGACAGAGACTGTGTTTCCAGCCCTGGATCCTGGTGCCCATCCCCCATCCTTGAGGGAAACAGCAGCAGGAGGCCTGATCCTTGCCTGGGGGATGACTGAAGACTGGAGCAGCTGGGGGAATCCTCTTCTGCAAGTAAAGTGGGGAACACAGCCCCACATTGAGCCAGACGTTAGCCGATGAAGTGAGGACACAGGAACCCCACAGTTTCAGCCCCACCCGGTCAGACACTGCCCAGCTCCAGGAGGCAAACAGCTTTTGAGGATGATTAAGTCACTGAACAACACCATATGCTGGGCAAACCAGAAAGTGCAGGAGAACTGTAGGGCTTTTCAGAGCCTTTCCAGGCCCACTGGAGTTGGTATACCCTCCTTGCAAGGATACATGACCCTGTTTTGGCTGAGAAACACTGACAACCCAACTGCCAAAGCAGGGCCCTAATACAAACCCAGGCAACAACTAAATCCTAGACAAGAGAGAGAAACCAACCTTCAGAATAGACCTATCAAGATAATCAGATGACCAGATATCATCAAAAAATCACAAGGCATACTAAAAGACGAGAAAAAAATAGTCCAGTCAAAGGAAAAAAATCAAAAAAGTTGGAGCAGACACAGAATCTGGAATGGCTAATCAAAGATGTACAAACAAATCTCCCGAGTCAATTCAAAGATATGAAGGAAATGTGTATAAGGAGATAAAGGATATTAAGAAAACATTAGAATATCATAAAGAAGAAAGAATACACAGAAAAATAACAGGCATTGTGGAAATTAAAGACTTGTAGATGAAAATAAAAATATATTGGACACACACCACAGGAGATTTGAAGAAACAGAAAAAAAATCAGCAAACTAGAATACAGATCAACCAAATTCAAACAGACAAAGAAACAAATGGAAAAAATGGAAAAATTTGAGCATAAATATGCAAATTCAAGAGGCCCAAATACTCCAAACAGAGTAGATCCGGATAGACTCACTTCAAGACACATACTAATCAGACCGTCACATTCAAAGAGAAGGAGAAAATTCTGAAAGCAGCAAGAGAAAAGTGATTCACCACATATAAGGGGAAGCCAAATAAGACTCAGTGCTGATTTCCCATCAGACACATGGGGGTGAGAAGACAGCAGTACAAGAACTACTAAAGGGAGTGCTGCCAGCTGAAAAGAAGACAGGAGAGAGGTATGGAGAAGATACAGAACTGAAGAGTATTAGTAAGGGTAACTTAAAGGATAAAAAAGAGAGAAAAATATATCTGACAAATGAAAAACAAATGATAATATGGTTGAATTAAGAACTGCCTTTACATTAATAACTTTGAATGTTAATGGATTATAGTTACCAATCAAAAGATACAGATTGGCAGAATGGATTAAAAAATATGATCCATCTATATGCTGTTTACAAGAGACTCATCTTAGACCCAAAAATACAAATAGGTTGAAAGTGAAAAGAAGTAAAAAGCTATTCTACACTACACAAGTAGTAACCAAAAAAAAAAAAAAAAGCTGGGGTAGTTATACTATACTAATATCGGACAAAATAGACTTTCAATGCAAAAATGTTATAAGACATAAAGAAGGACACTATATCTTAATGAAACAGGAAATTCACCAAGAAGAAATAACAATCATAAATATCTATGCTCCTAATCAAGAATCCCCAAAGAACATGAGGGAAACACTGGCAAAACTAAAGGGAATAATAAATGACCCTACCATAATAGTGAGAGATCAACACACCACTGTCTCCAATGGATAGAACATCTAAACAGAGGATCAATAAAGAAACAGAGAACCTAAATAATATGATAAATGAACTAGACTTAACAGACATATATAGAACATCACACTCCAAAATAGCAGGATATACATTCTTCTCATGTGCTCATGGAACATTCTCCAGGATAGACCATATGTTGGGGCACAAAACAGGTCTTGACAAATTTAAAAAGACTGAAATTTTACAAAGCACTTTCTCTGACCATAATGGAATGGAGCTAGAAATCAATAACAAATGGAGAACCAGAAAATACACTTATATATGGAGGTTAAACAACACACTCTTAAACAATCAGTGGGTCAAAGAAGAAATTGCAAGAGAAATTAGTAAATATCTTGAGATAAATGAAAATGAGAATACAACATATCAAAACTTATGGGATGCAGCAAAGGCAGTGCTGATAGGGAAATTTATAGCCCTAAATGCCTACATTAAAAAGGAAGAGGTAAAATCAATGACCTAACTGAACAACTAGAGAAACTGGAGAAGGAACAGCAAACTAATCCCAAAGCAAGCAGAAGGAAAGAAATAATAAAGAGTAGAGCAGAAATTAATGACATGGAGAATTAAAAAAAAAATCAATAGAGAGAATCAATAAAACCAAAATTTGGTTCTTTAAGAAGATATCAATGAAACTGACAAAACCTTAGACTGACAAAAATGAAAAGAAGCTGCAAATAAAATCAGAAACAAGAGGGGGGCATTACCACAGACTCTGAAGAAGTAAAAGTATATCATAAAAGGTGATATGAACAACTGTATGCCAACAAACTAGACAACTTATATGAAATGGACAACTTCCTAGAAACACACAAACAGCCTACACTAACTTAAGAAGAAACAGAAGACCTCAACAAACCAATCACAAGTAAAGAGATTGAATCAGTCATCAAAATCCTACCAACAAAGAAAAGCCCAGGATTGGATGGCTTCACAGGTGAATTTTACCAATTATTCCAAGAAGAATTAACACCAATCCTGCTCAAACTCTTCCATAAACTTGAAGAAGAAGGAACACTACCTAACTCATTACCCTAATACCAAAACTGGATAAAGATATTACAAGAAAGGAAAAACTTCAGAGCAATCTCTCTAATGGATATAGATGAAAATTCCTCAAAAAAAAAAAAAAAAAAAAAAATTGCAAATGGAATTCAACAGCATATGAAAATAATTATCTTTTCATTATGACCAAGTGGGTTTTATCCTAGGTATGCCAGAGTGGTTCAACACTAGAAAATCAATTAATGTAATACACCACATTAACAAATCAAAAAGGAAAAGCCACATGATCATCTCAGTTGACAAAGAAAAGGCATTTGACAAAATTCAGCATCCTTTCATGATAAAAGCACTTCAAAAAGTATGAATTGAAGGAAATTTCCTTAACATGATAAACAGCCTATATGAAAAACCCACAGCTAACATCATACTCAATGGTGAGAGAATGAAAACTTTCCCTCTAAGATCAGAAACAAGACAAGGATGTCCCTGTCACTATGCAGTTCAACATTGTGCTACAAGTTCTAGCTAGAGAAATTAGGCAAGGAAAAGAAATAAAAGTCATCCAAATTGGAAAGGAAAAGGTAAAACTGTCACTATTTGCAGATGGCATGATCCCATATATAGGAAACCCTGAAAAAATGACAACAAAGACACTTGAGCTAATAAACAAGTTCAGCAAAGTGGCAAGATACAAGATCAAAACAAAAATCATGCAAAAACCATGGTGCTTCCATACACTAGTTATGAGCTATCCAAAGAGGTAATCAATAAAAAAATTCCATTTACAATAGCCACTAAAAGATTCAAATATCTAGGAATAAACTTAACCAAGGATGTAAATGACTTGTAAACAGAAAACTACGAAACGTTGCTAAAAGATATCAAAGAAAACTTGAATAAATGGAAAGACATTCTGGGTTCATGAACTGGAAGGCTAAATGTCATTAAGATGTCAACTCTACCCAACTGATCTACAGATTCAATGCAATCCCAATCAAAATTCCAACAGACTATTTGCAGAAATGGAAAAGCTAATTATCAATTTTATTTGGAATGGTAAGGGGCCTTGAATTGCTAGAAACATCTTGAAAAAGAAGAATGAAGAGGAAGGTATAACATTTCCTGACTTTAAGCATATTATAAAGCTGCAGTAGTCAAAACAGTATGGAACTGGCATAAAAATAGACATACTAATCAATGGAATCAAATTGAGAGTTCAGAAATAGATCCTCAAATCTATGGTCAATTGATTTTTGACAAGGCTCCCAAGCCAACTCAACTGGGACAGAACATGATTTGGGGAGAACTATCCATATGCATAACCAACCTATATAAAAATTAACTCAAAATGGATCAAAGACTTAAATATAAGAACCAATACCAAAACCCTAGAAGAAAATGTATGGGAAAATCTCCAAAATCTAGTGATAGATGGTAGTTTCCTAGACTTTACACCCAAAGGACAAGCAATAAAAGAAAAAATAGATAAATGGGAACTCCTCAAAACCAAATACTTCAGTGCTTCAAAAGACTTTGTCAAAATGGTGAAAAGGCAACTAACTCAATGGGAGAAAATATTTGGAAACCTCATTTCTGATAAGGGTTTGATCTCCAGGAAAGAAATCCTACAACTCAACAATAAAAAGACAAACGACCCAATTTAAAAATGGACAAAAGACATGAATAGACATTTTTCCAAAGAGGAAATACAGACGGCTAAAAAGCACATGAAAAGATGCTCAGCTTCACTAACTTTTAGGGAAATACAAATCAAAACCACAATGAGATATCATCTCACACCTATTAGAATGGCTGCTATTAAACAAACAGGAAACTACAAACAGTGGAGAGGCTGTGGAGAAATTTGAACACTTATTCACTGTGGTGGGAATGTAAAATGGTACAGCCGCTGTGGAAGACAGTTTGGCATTTCCTCAGGAAGCTAAGTACAGAGTTGCGTTACAACCCCACAATCTTGCTACTCGGGATATACCCGGAAGATCTGAAAGCAGGGACATGAAGAGACATCTGCACACTGATGTTCAAACAGCATTATTCCTAATTGCCAAAAGATGGAAACAACTGAAGTGTCCATCAACAGATGAATGGATAAACAAAATGTGATATATACATACTACAGAATATTATTCAGTGGTAAGAAGGAACGAAGTCCTGAAGCACACGACAACATTGATGAAGCATGAGGACATTATGTTAAGTGAAATAAGTCAGACACAAAAGGACAAATATTGTATAATTTCGCTGATATGAACTAATTTTAACATATAAACACATAGACATAAAATATAGAAAATAGTTTACCAGGATATAGAATGAGGCTAAAGAATGAGGAGGGGTTGCTTAATATGTGCAGAATATTTAACTAGCTGAACATAAATGTTTGAAAATGGGCAGAGGTGACGGTAGCATATTATTGTGATAATAACTAACAATGCTGAATGTTTATATTAACTGCTGAGGACTTTGAACAAAGCATAATAATACCACCATTTAATAATAATGACCCCATTACCTGGGACAGCTGGTCCAGCTGGGTCATCCCTGAGCACACAGTTTGGACACATGAATGGATCTTCCCCCAAAAAATAGACCACTATCAGACCACTTGCAGATATGGATCCAGGCACCCCTAGCCAAGCTCAGCCTCTACCTTACTTCCCCTCCCCCTCTGTGGTCTATTCTTGTTCTTCCCAATCTCTTATTATCCTCACCCATTCTGCTTCTTTTTTTCTCACAACTGAATTCAATGTGCCTCTATTAAGCATTAACAATGCAAAATGTACTTATTCTTTTTAAGGTAGAGAATATATATCAGAAAAACTGTCCAGCTTACACACTCCAGTGGATAAAGGATAAAGGAGACCCTTTATAACGTCTTGGGGAATTTCTATTTTCCCCAGAGATTCTTCTAAATACATCAGGAACAAAATCTTGAGTTTTCACATCAAAACATAAACTACACACAAAACACAAAACTTAATGTTTGTAAAGTGAATGACTCAATGGCACATCATACTGTATATAAGATATAAGATATCTGGGAGCCAGTGAATTAAGAGTGCATTAGGGTGAAAGTCTAGGCATGTTTTACTGGTGGACGCTTCTCAGAGAAGAATAAAAATGCCTGGACCCTTAGAAGGCGTGAAATAGAATCAAAGAGACTGTTCTTCAGTGATGCAGGCAGTTAAGTCAGGAGAATAAGGTTCAGGCGGAGATCATGCAGTAGGAGACGACTGGCACAGACGCGAGAGAAAAACTTACGTACAGGAGAAAGACTGAAGAATTATAGATAAGTGCAATGACTAATCTAAAATTCCTCCCCGATAAACCTAGTCGCTAAAAAGAAGTGCGAGGGCGCCACCTAGTGTTCACATCTATAAATGCTGCTCCATGTCAAGGGTTCCTTTTCTCTTAGACACCACAAGGCAATAACGCCCGCGCTCTCCATAGGTCGTTAAACTTTCATCTCTGCGGACACAAAAGAGATGCCGATTGCTATGTTAGAAAGTAAGGCATTCTAACATGTCTTTAAACCACTCCATTTCCTAGTCAATCCACTCTATTTAGACATAGGGAAACTGAATTCAAAAGATAGAAAACAATTTGCTAGATAGTAGTGAGGCTAGAAAAGCCGCAGGACCAAAACCCAGAACGTCTTCCCTCGCTCTTCCCTCCTCAACTTTTTCTTATTTCCTCTGCTGCATCCAATAGGAAAGCAGTCTCTTCAAACTGGCATACTATAAAATGTAATAATAATTTCCTCTCGAGCTTATCTTCAGAAGGCACTATTATAACCATGTTATAGAATAAATAAATAAATAAATAAATAAAGTTACTGCAGGAGAGATAAGAGTGGGAATTGCTATTTGGTCACTAAGTATGTTTCTGGGAAAGTTACCAGGGTACTTTCACTGTCTCTGTAAAATGGAGCTGGTGAACGCCTCTCTCTACAGCAATACTAAATACCAGTAGGGCTAAGAAGATGAGAAGTTCCTGATGGCAAAGGCTCCCATGCAGGCGAACGGCTTTCTGTAGGACCACAAACAGCATCTACCAATTAGTGAGGCCCTTACATGCACTGAATGCTGTTCTAAACACTTGAGGAATTTTCTCTCAAATCCTACAGGGGTCCTGCAGTTCAAGCTTTATTGTACATAAATTCCATATTGAGGAAACAAATTCAGGGAGTGGGAGTAATTTACGCAGACTCATAATTAAGTTGTGTATTTAAACCCAATGCTGTCTCCCAAAACTCAGGTGCTTTCTGTTATGCCAGACTGCCAACTGCCTTTCCACATGTTTGTATCACAGCATGGGAAATAGCGTAAAAGAAACATACCAACCTGAATGTTCCATTACCTCCTTATTAGTGACTCATGCTTCTCAGACTGTGCTATTAATTCCACTTGATTTCTGTGCCAGTTTGAAGCTGTTATGGACCCCATAAGAGCCATAATCTTTTAATCCAATCTTGTGGGGTGGAACCTTTTGATTGAACGTTTCCATGGAGATGTGACCCACCCAACTGTGGGTGAGACTTTTGAGTAAATAACTTCCATGGAAGCGTGGACCCTGCTCATTCAGGGTGGGTCTTGATTAGATCACTAAAATGATTTAAGGGAGTTCATGGAGAGAAGTTGCTCAGAGAAGCTGAGCAAGACATTTTGGAGAGAAGCTAAGATATGGAATTCAGAGTTTGCTCCCAGGAGAAGCTAAAAGCCAACATAGACCCAGATGCTTGGAAACCCTAGGAGATGCACACAGAAGGACATTTGGACTAAGCTAAGAATGAAGCCCAGAGTTTGCCCTGGAGAAGCTAAGAGAAGACCCCCAGATATTTAGAGAGAAATGCCCCAGGAGAACCAAGTAGAGAGCTGAGAGAAGCTAAGAGAGGCAGAAGCCATTTCAGAGAAAGCCATTTTCAAACACAACCCAAGAGCAAAGGACAGCAGACGCCAACGTGTCTTCTCAGCTGACAGAGGTGCTCCAGATGCCACTGACCTTTCCAAGAGGGAAGTATCCTCATATTGATGCCTTTGTTTGGACACTTTCATGGCCTTAGAACTGTAAATTTGTAACCTAATACTTGCTTTATAAAGCCAATCCATTTCTGGTATTTTGCATAATAGCAGCTTTAGCAAACCAGAACAGTTTGTTACCTCCAAATCAGTACATATCAAACACCATTTCCATCCATTTAAAGCTTTTATAATTTTATTACTATTTATTTTATACATATTTTCAAATAAAGTACTTAATATTGCCCTCAAATACAGGTACCCTAACTTTCCAAAGAGGAATTAATTTATATCAAGTAAGATCACGAAGTCTTTATTAGTGACATAACCAGGACACAAATACCTATTTACTGTGTACTTCTCCGCCCACTTTCTCTGCCCACTATACCATGACTCTTATACAGCTTTTTGTCCAGCCTCTAATTTTCTCTACAATGTTCTCCCAACATACCTATGCAACCCAGCTGCCAAATACAGCATTACAAAATTAGAGTATTCATTTATTCAAGAGGTATTTGAGTACCTCAGATATTCCAGGAACTAACCAGAAAAGCTAGTTCTGGAAATGAGAGGAAATAAGTAAGAAAGAGTCCCTGGTTTCAAGGAGTTTATCAGCTAATGAACAGGGCAGACCTATAAACACTGGAGACACTGTGATAGATCTGCATAGGGTAAAGGTAGGAAATGGTTCATTAAAATTAGGAAGGTCATTCATGATAAGCCACAAAGAGGTATGTGAACAATTGAGATAAATATTATACATGTACCCTCTGCTTCAGTAAGGCATCTTTTGGGGTCACCTCCCCTCACATACTTCTTTTCCAACTCCTCATGCAATCATCTCTTCTCCCTTCCTCCTACACATCCATGTGCAACAAATTGCCTCAGTCATACTCCAAAACGTTGTAAGACATTCCTTTGCAGTTCTGATCTCAATTTTCATACCAACACTATTTAAAGTGGACAGCATCTTTGAGTTCCCGCTGTAATACAGCATGGGTTTGTTTTTTTTTCTTTTCTTTTTTTTAGGCAGTTTTATTCAGATGCATTCCCATACCAAACAATCCATCCAAAGTGTACAATCAATGACTTTGAGTATATTCACAGAATTGTGCTTTCATCACCATAATCAATATTAGAACATTTTCATTACTCTAAAAAGAAAACCCCATACCCCTTAGCAGTCACCTCTCAATCCCTCTATCCTTCCCCAGCCCTACATAACCATAAATCTATTTCTGTCTCTATAGATTTATTTATATTTATATTTTATATAAAGGGTATCATACAATATCTAGTACTTTGTATCTCATTTTTTCCACTAAGCATAATGATTTTCCTTAATTTTTAATTTTTTTTAATTGGAGAAGTTGTAGGTTTACAGAAAAGTCATGGCAACTACAATGTTCCCATATACCCCCCTATGGTTCACACTTTGCATTAGTGTGGGGCCTTTAGTTACAATTGATAAAGAATATTAAAATAGTACTATTAACTATAGTTCACAGTTTAAATTAGATGTAGTTTTTCCCAATACCATCCTATTATTAACACCTTATATTACTGTCGTATATTTCTTATAATTCATGAAAGAACCTTCCCATACTTGTACTATTAACCCCTCTCCATAATCCACAGTAGGGTTCACTGTGTTGTACAGTCCCATGTTTTATCTCCTAGTTTTCATTCTAGTAACATTCATGACCCAAAACTTTCCCTTTCAACCACATTCAGCACTGCTAATTACAACAATAATGTGCCACCATCAACACCATCCTTTTCCAAACCTTTACAATCAACATAAATAAAAATTCTTTACAAATTAAGCATCAGCTACTCACTTTCTACCCCCAATCTATCCCTTACCCTCTAGTAAACTATATTCTAGATTCTAATTCTGTGAGTTTGCTTATTATCATCAGTTCATATCAATGAGATCATACAATTTTTGTCCTTTTGTGCCTGTTTTTTTTCACTCAGCCTAATATCCTCAAGATTCATCCATGTTGTCATATAAATCAGAACTTCATTTCTCTTACAGCTGAATAATATTCCATCTTATGTATATACCACATTTTGTTTATTGATTCGTCAGTTGATGGGCACCTGTGTTCCATCTATCTTTGGGTGATTGTGAATAATGCCACTAGGAACATGGCTCTGCAAATATCTGTTTGAGTGCCTGATTTCAATCCTTCTGGATATATACCAAGTGGTGGGGTTGCTGGGTCATAAGGAAATTCTATATTTAGCTTCCAACAAACTACCAGTCTTCCACAGCAGCTGTAGCATTTTACATTCCAACCAGTGTACCTATTTCTCAACATTGTCTCCAAAACTTATAATATTCTATATTCTGTTTTTTTAATAGTAGCCATTCTAGAAGGTGTGATATGGGATCTCACTATGGTCTTGATTTGCATTTCCCAAATAACTAGTGATGTTGAGCATCTTTTCATGTGCTTTTTTATCCATTTGTATATCCTTTTTGGAGAAATGTCTTTTAAAGTGTTTTGCCCATTTTTTTAATTGGGTTGTTTGTTTTTTTATAGTTGGGTTGTAGGAGTTCTTTATATATTCTGGATAGTAAATTCTTACTGAATGTTTGGTTACCAAATATTTTCCTGCATTGAGTAGGCTGTCTTTTAGCTTTCATGGCAAAGGCCTTTGATGCACAGACATTTTTAATTTTGAAGAGGTCCCATTTATCTATTTTTTTATTTAGTTGCTTGTGCTTTGGGTGTTAAGTCTAAGAAACCATTGGCTAACTCAAGGTCCTGAAGATGCTTCCCTATTTTTTCTTCTAGGAGTTTTATAGTCCTGGCTCTTATATTGAGGTCGTCGATCCATTTGGAGTTAATTTTTGTATATGGTGTGAGACTGGGATCCTCTTTCATTCTTTTGCATATGGATATCTAGCTCTCCCAGCACCATTGTGAAAGAGACTATTCTTTCCCAGTTGAGTGGACTTGGTGGCCTGAAAAATCAATTGACCATAGGTGTTAGGGTCTATTTCTGAACCCTCAATTGGAATCTATTGGTCACTATACCTATCCTTTGTCAGTATAATGCTGTTTTGACCACTGTAGCTTGTAATATGCTTTAAACTCAGGATGTGTGTGAGTTGTCCAATTTTGATCCTCTTTTTCAAGATGTTTTTGGCTATTTGGGCCCCTTACCCTTCCAAATAAATTTGATAATTGGCTTTTCCATTTTTGCCAAGTAAGCTGTCAAAATTTTGATTGGGATTGCATTGAATCTGTAAATCATTTTGGGTAGCAGTGATATCTTAATGATATTTATTATTCCAATCCATGAACACGGAATGTCCTTCATTCATTTAGGTCTTCTTTGATTTCTCTTTAGCAGTCTTTTGTAGTTTTCTGTGTATAAGTCCTTTACATCTTTGGTTAAATTTATTCCTAGATATTTGATTTTTTAGTTGCCATTGTAAATGGAATTTTATTCTTCATTTCCTCCTCAGCTTGCTCACTACTAGTGTATAGAAACACTGCTGACATTTGCATGTTGATCTTGTACCCTGTCATTTTGCTGAATTCATTTATGAGCTCTATTATCTTTGCTGTAGATTTTTCAGGACTTTCTATGTATAGGATCATGGCAAATAGTGAAAGTTTTTCTTCTTTCTTTCCAATTTGAATAGCTTGTATTTCTTTTTCTTGCCTTATTGCTCTGGCTAGAACTTCTAGTACAATTTTGAATAACAGTGGTGAAGTTGGCAAGCTTGTCTTGTTCCAGATCTTGAAAGTTTTCAGTCTTTCACCATTAAGTATGATTTAGCTTTGGACTTTTCATATGTGCCCCTTATCATGTTGAGGAAGTTTTCCTTTATTTCTATTTTCTAAGTCTTTTTTTTCAAGAAGTGAAGCTGAATTTTGTCAAATGCCTTTTATATATCAATTGAGATCATGTGAATTCACCTGTGAGTTTCTTTTGGGGGAAGTTTTTGATGATGGATTCAATCTCTTTACTTGTAATTGGTCTGTTGGGATTTTCCATTTCTTTTAATGTCAGTGTAGGCTGTTCATGTGTTCCTAGGAATTTGTCCATTTCATCCAGGTTGTGTAATTTGTTGGCATACATTGTTCATAGTATTCTTATAATCCTTTTTATTTCTGTGGAGTCAGTAGTATTGTCCCTCTCTCATTTCTGATTTCATTTGCATCTTCTCTGTTTTTTTCCTTTGTCAGTTTAGCTAAGGGTTTGTCAATTTTATTGATCTTTTCAAAGAACCAACTTTCGGTTTTGTAAATTCTCTGTTTCTTTGATTCAGCATTTTAATGTTATCATTATGGACGCAAGCCTTCTCTCAGCTTATTCTACTTGGCTATATCATTGGTTTTATACTTACCTTGTCACTGCTTACCCACAACTACAGTGGAAGCCCTCTTCAAGGTTGAAAACCTTGCCATTCCAACAGTACCTCCAGATTTCTTTGAAAGAATCTTTGCTTCCCTGCACCATGTTCCAGCAGTGCCTACCCTAAGGACAAGCCCCCTATCTTTTGGTAAGGGATAGAGCAACAGACTCTAGGCTTCACAGCTATATCATGATTGTTACTAGGAAAAAGATGACATTAGGAAGCCTGCTTGGGTCATTTCAAAGACACAAGAAGGGACTTTCAAAATCATGAGCTCAATACAACTCTTCTTTTACTAGATCCATTCTTGCCCTGCTCTAATAAAATCTAAATCTCAATTTCCCTTTTATGTCTTTTTTATACCATATTCAACATATGAACTGTCATCCAGTCTATGTGTTGACTAACATGTTGCCAAGCATTTAAACTATAATCCATAATATTTTAGATGGCCAATTAGTAATTTCAAGGCTTCAGAATTTAATTCTGCTATTTTGCTCAATTTATTAGCAACAGTTTCTATACCTGGTACATTCAGGTTGGTTTGTTACCATGTCAGTTTTACCCAAGATTCTATCATCTTCCTTAGAAAATATTGGCTTTTGTATATATTTCCCATAAAAATATGTTACTATATATGTGCAGATTTACCACTAAATTGTTAGGTATACATGTATAATATATATGCCTTAGTTTGGACACTTTTATGGCCTTAGAACTGTAAATTTGTCACCTAATAAATCCCCTTTATAAAAGCCAATCTATCTCTGGTATTTTACATTTCAGCATCTTTAGCAAACCAGAAAATATACCAAAGCAATTTACAGATTCACTGCAATTCCAATCAATATTCCAACAACCTTCTTTGCAGAAATAGAAAAGGCAATCTTCAAATTTATATGGAAGGGTAAGAGTCCCCAAATACCTAAAGTTATCTTGAAAAAGTAGAATGAAGTTGGAGAACTGATGCTCCCTGATCTTAAAACTTACTACAAAGAACCTAAATTGGCGGCTAGGTAAGACAGGGCAAAAAAAAAAAAACCTCCATGAAAAATACTAGATAAAAGCCAGAAAGTGACCCAGAACACCAGTTCCAGCAATGCACTAGCCGGACAAGGTCTGCTAAATCCACAGGGACCATGCATTTGGTGAAACTGGGAGTCTGCATTCTGAAACGAGTGAGTGAGCCGGCTGAAAGTCCGGCCGCCACACTGTGGTGTGGGGAAACCATGGGTTGGTGTTTGGAGACGGATTAGTTCTTTTTTTTAAAAAAAAAAAAAAAAAAAAAACCGGAGCAGCTGCAGATATGGCAGTGAGAACTGTGCAGCAAAGCATGGCAGGAGTGGGCTGTAGCCAATGCCTCGGTGTCTGGCATGGAGGATAGCCCTTCCCACACCCACTGCTGATTGTCTCAGGACCAGGGGGACAGAGGGGAGCCAAAAGGAGAAAGAAACCACACCTCTTGCAGCCATTTCCCCAGCGGGCTGGAGACACTCCTGCCCAGGAACGGAGTCATAGCCCAGAGCCGCACCAAGAGTGCTTCCCACAGCATCATGCACACGCCACAATATCAGCTGCGGGCAGTGGCCTTTAGTGCACCCACAGCTAACTGTCCTGGAGCTGGGAAGGTGGAGCTGTGCAAAAAGGGGGAAATTAACACGTCCCATTCAGCCACCTTTACAGCAGGCTGGGAGTGCCCCTGCATGGCCCAGTGGCCTAGGGCTTCCCTGGAGGCCAGCGTGCACTTGTGACGTGGCACAGCCTTCCCTCAGCAGAGGTCCTGGAAGAGCATGGCTGGGAAGGGGGACCCGCTCAGAAATCCCAAGGACCCTACACCAATACCAAGGACTTGTGGGTCAGTGGCAGAGACAATCTGTGGCAAGACTGAAATGAAGGCTTAGACTCTTGGAATAGCCTTAAATCTCCAGGAACACCTGAGAGGTTTGATTATTAAAGCTGCCCTGCCTCCCTAACCACCCAGACACATGCCCCACATTCAGGGCAGACAGCACCAACAACACACCCAAATTTAGTGCACCAATTGAATCCCACAAGAGTCAGATCCCCACACACCACACAGACAAAGTTGGGGAGTACTGACTTGAGGGGAATAGGTGACTTGCGGACGCCATCTGCTGGCTAGTTAGAGAAAGTATATGCCACCAAGCTGTAGATCAGACAAATTAGAGATCAGTATTTTTTATATCCAGGAAGAACCCTATCAAGTAAAGCAAATGCCAAGAGGCCAAAAACAACAGAAAATCTTAAAGCATATGATAAAACCAGACGATATGGAGAACCCAAACCCAAACACCCTAATCAAAAAAAATATCAGAAGAGACACAGTACTTGGTGCAATTAATCAAAGACCTAAAATCAAACAATGAGAGCATGGCACAGGACATAAAGGACATGAAGAAGAGCATGGCACAGGCTATAAAGGACATAAAGAAGACCCTAGAAGAGTATAAGAAATTGCAAGAGTAAATAAAAAAATAGAAGATCTTATGGAAATAAAAGAAACTGTTGGCCAAATTAAAAAGACTCTGGATACTCATAATACAAGATTAGAGGAAGCTGAACAATGACTCAGCATTCTTGACAACCACAGAATGGAAAATGAAAGAACAAAAGAAAGAAGGGGGAAAAAATGGAAAAAAAATCAAAATGGATCTCAGGGATACGACAGATAAAATAAAATGTCTAAATTTAAGCTCATTGGTGTCCCAGAAGGGGAAGAGAACGGTAAAGGTCTAGAAAGAGTATTCATAGAAATTGTTGGAGAAAACTTCCCAAACCTTCTACACAATATAAATACACAAAGCATAAATGCCCAGCGAACCCTAAATAGAATAAATCCAAATAAACCCACTCCAAGACATATTCTGATCAGACTGCCAAATACTGAAGAGAAGGAGCAAGTTCTGAAAGCAGCAAGAGAAAAGCATTCACCACATTCAAAGGAAACAGCATAAGACTAAGTAGTGACTACTCAGCGGCCACCATGGAGGCGAGAAGGCAGTGGCATGACATATTTAAAATTCTGAGAGAGAAAAATTTCCAACCAAGAATACTTTATCCAGCAAAACTCTCCTTCAAATTTGAGGGAGAGCTTAAATTTTTCACAGACAAACAAATGCTGAGAGATTCTGCTAATAAAAGACCTGCCCTACTTCAGATACTAAAGGGAGCCCTACAGGCAGAGAAACAAAAAAGGAGAGAGAGATATAGAGAAATTTAACAGACACATACAGAACATTACATCCCAAATCACCAGTACACACATTCTTCTCTAATGATCATGGATCTTTCTCCAGAATAGACCATATGCTTTGACATAAAACAAGCCTCAATAAATTAAAAAAAGAACAATTGAATATATTCAAACACATTCTCTGACCACAATGGAATACAAAAAGAAGTCAATACGTTTTGATTTGTAACTCCACTATTTACTTCCTACAGGATATAAAATACGTAAACTCTAATGACATATCAGTGGTTTTGGACTCAATGCAAAATATGTAATTTTTGACAAGAACTACATAAAAGTGGGGGAATGGAGGAGTATAGGAACATAGTTTATGTGCCCTATTGAAGTTAAGTCGGTATCAAAGAAAAGAAGATTGTTATAGACTTAAGATGTTAAATTTAAGCCCCATGGTAAACACAAAGAAAGTATCAGAGAATATGACCACAGAGATGAAAAGTAGAGTATGGTTTACAAGAAGTGGGGGAAGGGGCAATGGGGAGTTAAGAAATGAGTGCAGGGTTTCTGTTTGGGGTGAAGGGAAATTTCTAGTAATGGATGGTGGGAAGGTGATAGCATTGCAACATTCTAAATGTGATTAATCCCACTAATGGAATGTTAGGGAGGGGTTGGAATGGGAAGATTTAGGCTGTGTATGTGTTTCCACAATTGAGAAAAAAAAAGAGAGAAAGAAAAAAAACTTATTACAAAGACATAGTAATTAAAACAGCATGATTCAGGTACCGGTACAGACAAATAGACAAATGGTATTGAACTGAGAGCTCAAAAATAAACCTTCATATTTATGGCCAACTGATTTTAGGTAAGGGGACAAAGACCACTCAATTGGCAAAGAATAGTCTTTTCAATAAATGGTGCTGGAAAAATTGGATCTCCATTTGAAAAAAAAAAAAAAATGAGGACCCCTACCTCATATTATGTATGAAAATCAACCCAAAATGGATCCAAGACTTGATTAAAGAGCTCAAACTATCAAACTCATAGAAGAAAACATTCTGATTTCTGCTCCTTACAACAAAAGAATCCTAACTGAAATAATTTGTATCTGTTTATGGCCTACAGTTAAAAATCAAAATCCCTTCTGACTATGTAGGTTTGCTCTTCTTCTCATGTATTTACCAAAACGAAAGTAACAATCCCAGTTCTGTTCCGCTTAAGCAAGAGATTTACTGCTTTTCATTAAATAGGCATTTTACATGGCAGGATTATGATAGGAATCCACAAATGTGCTGGTTGGTTTCCTTTGGCCCTTCCAGATCCATTCTCCTGCTTGCTTCTCCACTCTGCCCTAGGCTATAGGGCTCATCTGTTTGGACTCATCAACTGGCTCCCTTGCACTATGGCTTCCAGGGAAGAGCCCCAGAAAAATATCAAGGAAAAGAGGAAAGTGAGGCCAGGGTGCTTAGTCCTCAAGCTCCCTCCCTGCAGGGTGCCTCAGGCTGGCAGCCTCCCCACCCAGCCCCTCTTCCCTCACTTTTGTAGGCCTAGGGGTGCTACAACCCCAGCATACTGAACTAGCCCTACTGGTTCCTCCACACTCAGTCCAGTATTTATAAATACAGCTGATATTTGAGTGCTTCATCTATTTCCTGACAGAATCCTGCCTGATACAGCAAAGAGGGGTTCCAACTTGTGGGGCCTTGGCAGACTGGTGTTAATTCTAGCTATAGAAACATCCTTTTCTTGCTATTGCTGCATATTTTCAATATCCTGTGACTATATCCAAGAAAGGAAAAACAAAAACTTGTGTTTGAATAGATAGGTAACTCATGTAGCTACTATAGTTTCCTTATTTGGGTCAACTTTTAAGTCTCTACAGGACCAAGACACACAATAGGCACTGGTCACTTTTTTAAAAGTTTATCCCAGGTTTCTGATAGAATTTTCTGCTTGCTAGCAAGCAGTGTAAAGCAGCCGTAGTGCAGTCAGCTCTTGGGTAGACTTCAGGCAACTGAAAAAGTATAGCATTGCCTGCTCCTGCCACTTGCAACATGGGTTCACATCACAAACAGGCATGACACAAAAAGTTGACATTACAAATAAAAATGAGTTTGTGGAACAGTACATTCCAGTTTTTAAGTATGATACTTATACATTTCCCCAATTCGTCAGGCCAAATCCCTGAGGCATTTGCCCCATTACAAAAGTGGGTAGATGGGCCAATTTAGCCATTAAGAGCAGTTGCCAAGACTTCAGGAGTGAAATGATGTGTGCACAGGTATGTGCCACGATTTGAAGGGGCCATAGTACACTAGTCATTTGCATTCGGTTGTGGACATGTGGCCTTATTCCCACAAATACTTATATGCTATAATCTCCCAGAAGTTATCCGAAATCAAAATAAGTGGATTTGAGGCACAAATAGTAAAAGGTACAACTTCTTTAGAGACTGGAGAACATCTATGGTGAGCCATGGCCAGACATTCAATAGGACAGAGGTAAATCCTTGTGGCATGGTGAGGAAACACCAGTTTCTGTTTCACACTTCACGAAGCCACAGTTTTCTGGTCTATGGGGGGTCTCTCCATCATAAAATAAACTAGTATATTTAAATCACTGAGCGTTGTCTGGCATATAAATAAGCACTTCAGAAATACCAGTAGTATCAGCATTTGTATCAGTATTAATATTAATATCAGTATCAGTATTAGTATTAATACTAGTATGTATTATAATGCCCAGCAAGAATTGTATACCCAAAGATGAGGCCTAGTGGAATGATTTTCACACTGCTAATTCAGAGGACAACAAGAAGTGCCTTGAAGGCATTCTTCATGCTTTAAACCTATTCCAGAGTAAGTGAGGATCATAAGGTCAATTTTATATAGCTTCTGTAATAAAATTCCCTAGCAAGGCAGCAAAGTTCATCTTATGCACTATAACAGAATATTTGTACTGACTACCTAGGACAAGGTAGATGAGGGATAATAAAATAATGGGAAAAGCCAGAATTCAAAGAAATAGCCCTCAGCAAAGAATTTTGTTTTAACAATTAGGTGGAAACAATAAAAAATTAAACCTGTACTATCTGTATAAGCACATAAAACGTAGGTAAAAAAAGGACTTAACTCTATTTGTTAGACTTTGTTTAGCTTCAGAGGGTAAGTCATGGTGTCAAAGTTTAATGCCATGCTTAAAAAAGAAAAGCAATGAGCAGATTGTATTTTCCAAAGATTACCCCGACAATATATTCCAGCCCACATTCTCTACTACAGTGAGACTTTGCACTCCCCCATCAAGGGTGTTTATTTCTCCACAATGTTGAATCCAAGTATGTCCTGTGGCTGCTTTGACTAATGGATTACAGTAGAAGTAATGCTGTGCCAGTTTTGGGTATTACCATTAACTGGCCCAGCAGCTGCCACACAACAAGAAGCCCAAGCCAAACGGGAAGGCTACATGTTGGCCTCCAGTCAGCAGACCCTGTAGGCAACCAGCCCACAGCACATGAATGAGCCATCCTGGAGGACAACCAGCCCAAGAAAGCCTTCCGGTGAACCCAGCCTCAGCCTCCAGACCACAACCCAAGACCCCAAGGGAGAGCTGCCCAGCTGAGTTCAGTCAACCCATGGAACCGTGAGAGACAACAATAAACTGTGTTTTAAGCCACTACATTTTGAGTTTGTTTGTTCAACAGCAATAGGTAACCAGAGAAAGTTCCCCTATTTTATTTAAGCAACAGGTTTTTTCCCCTCTATCTGATACTATCTTCCATTTTGATAGGCAATGGACATTTCTGTGGCTCCTTTCCTATATACTTGGTTCAAAGCATGGCTATTATTTAAAAGTCCCAATTAAATTGACTATCTTTTAGTCAATAATGTTGTCTACATCAACCAACACATAAACAGCTTAAAAATAAAGTCTGTTCTGATAGAAATTTTCCAACATTAACTGGCTTTATGAACTAATGATCAACAGTAGCAGACAAAAAAAATAAACCCTAGCTGTGTCAGCACAAGTTAAAACAAAAGTAACTTATATCAGAAAATTTATTTCCCTAGGAAATTATTGCTATACATAGAAATTCTTAAGAATTATCTATGTATATCTCCTCTAATGATAAGGTCATGAGCAAATAATAACATGAGCAATTATGACATCATTTTCTTAATGTACAATTCTTTATGAGATACTGACCATAGGACAAATAATGCATTTTACAGTAAGTATTAATCCACAGAAAAACAAGGATTGGTAGGGGGTCTTTGTTTTTCTGTAAAAAGCAAAGATTCCTTTTAAATATTCAATTCAAATATTTAAATGATAATGTAGATATATAAATACATTCTAAAATGTTTTTTGAACTACTTAGAAATCTAAGAATGATCACTAAGAATGCAAAATCTAAAACATCAGACAGGTTCTTTTAGAATTCTGTGTTACATGGAAAAAATGAGAATTGTAACTTTTCACAATGCACGTAATAAGAAATGAAATGCAAAAAAACAATTTTCAGAACTATTGCTATGTAAATAAGAATTTTGCTAGAATCATTTTGGTTACTACCTGGAAATTTCAGCCAGAGATTCTAGGTGATTCCCAGATTTGATGATCATGTAGGATAAATCATGGCCCACCTTTCACATTTCAAATAGTAACATCATGTTTCCCTCTTTCACTATCACAAGAAGCTAGCAACATTATACACTGGTATTAAAGTGGTATTTGAAAGAGAAATACAAGTTAAAACTAGAAGGAGATATCATGTCCAACACATTACATTGGTACAATTCCAAAAGTCTGACAATGTACTCAATGGCAATGTTTTGGGAAATCAAACACTTTCACACTTTGTTGGTGGTGATGCAAACTAGTACTCCCATAGGTAGAGAGGAATTTGACAATACGTAGTAGAATAACTTAGGCATTTACCTTTTGACCAACAATCCTATTGCCAGGAATCTATCACAAAGATAAACTGACAGAAATATGAAATAAAGGAATCACAACGATAATTAATATAGTATTACTTGTATTAACAAAAGATTGGAAATCACCAATTGTCCACCAGTAGGAAGACTGGTTGAACAAACTATGGAACATCCATACATGGGAAGATTGTGCATCTGTGAAGTGGAAAGAGGAAAAGCTCTATATATTGAGAGAATGCTCTTGATTGTATATTGTTAAAAGATGCTGAAGAGTATGTGGCTTTTGCAAAAAAAAAGAGGTGGGGTGGAGGGGTAAAAATGTGAAAACATGTATGAGGGTGCTTTATTTGCAAAATTAAATACTGAATCAAAAACCAATATAAATGATAATCTCAGAGAGAAGGAGTAAACAGTGAGACTTCTCTGAAAATACCTTGTTCATCATTTTAACTTTGAAATCATACAGATATTTCACATACTAAAATAATAATAATAACATAAAGGGAAGTTCCTAAAATTTGAAAACACTGAAATGAATTTACTTAACTCATCTCAAGCTGGTGAGATACTTTTTAGTATTTTTATTGTATACTTATTGTACAACCTTAATAGAAGGTTGTATTCTAGGGACAGATAAAACTGCAAAGAAATCTTAAACTTCATTCAGTAGCCTTTTTCTTGGAAATATTTCATATATTAAAGATAAAGCAAATAAATCATCATACCAATAATACTAGGAACCAAAATTCTCCATGTAAATAGAAAAGAGTTACAAGTGTAAAATCAAAGAACTTAAGTAAAAGGAATGGCAACTTTGACATGGAAACATCAGTAGGGACTCATTTTTTTTTTCAAAATTACATGTTGTGGGCTAAATAACACCCTCCCCCAAGGTTGTCGATGTCCTAATCTTTGGAACTGGAAAGTGTTATTTTATATGTCAAGCAAAGAACTTTGCAGAGAGGACTAAGTTAAGGATCTTGGGTGGGGGGATATCCTGGATTATCCAGATAGGCACTAAATGCAATCACATTTATCTGAGGGAAGCAGAGGGAGAATATACTGACAAAAGTGGAGCTGGCAACATGACCACAGAAGCAGACACTGGAGCGATAGGGCCACCAGAAGCTAAACAAGGCAAGGACAAATTCTCACCCAGAGCCTCTGGAGGGAGAATGGCACTGCCCATGGCTTGATTTCAGCCCAGCGAAACTGATTTCAGACATCTGGCCTCCAGAACTGAGAGGTTAATTTCATTGCTCTCAGTTGCCAAGTTTACAATAGTTTGTTATAGTAGCCATAGGAAAGTAATATAATACATATCTCCAACAATCAAATATTGGTGATTTTTTAAAGTTCTTCTTGATACTTATCTATATTGTCCAAAGTCCCTTTGTCAAACATATATATTTAATCATAAACCATAAAAAATATTGTTTTCTTGGGGAAAAAAATCCAACTGTACACTGAACACGTGTAAAAGCAATGACAACCCAGTGGCAATGAGTCCTCCTTGTCTCCAAATTCTAGTTCCTCAACACTGTTTTCTATCAAAAGTAACCAGAGAAGATGGAAGAATACAGAGGAATGGAAGCTAGTTAGTCCCACTGGAACAACTAATAAACAACCAAGAACAACTAGTAAATAATCTGGAATAACTGCAGGGGTACAAACATGACTGTCCACTCATCATACACCAACCTCAGTTGGGAGGAATGCCCAAGATCACAGCATAAAATCTGTAAGTAAAAACTGCAGATCCAAGCCAAGAGACTCTCCCCCATGGCAGCCCAAACTGCAAAGCCTCACTGTGCTAGAGAACAGCACTCTCTGAGCAAGCAAATATAGCTCAGTCAAGCTCCAGCTGGGGTTTTAACAAACGTGGACTCCTCAGTACAAGCTATGAATCCCCAAGAAGCAGACAAAGGCTTTTGGTGACAGCTCACCTTGGAGAGCTGGAGGACCTCTCTGGGACAGAAGGGGAGCCCAGAGGACCAGGTGCTATCTCTGGTCAATGGGTGAAACTGAGGGTGACCATGGACTTGCCCTGAAGGGGTCTTTCTGTCCCTTTTTTGGTTCAGTGGAGAAAGCCTCAGCCATTTTCAGTTCCCAGCACTCTGACCCAGACTAGAGATAGAAGAGTCAGAGAGACTATTCAAATGCAAATGATATCTTCCCAGGGGGTGTATCTTCCCTAAGAGGAAAGGGGTGGTGTCAAGCTCTACTACCCACCTTCCATTCAGAACCAGACCCCAGAGCCTGGGGGAAAACAGCCATGGGCCACACCTCCTTACACCAGTCTGGAGCTATAGGCTGACAGGCACCACTTGCTGGGCAGAAAAGCACAGTGACTTGAGGCCTCACAGGGTTTATCAATCTTCCAAGGGAAACTGGATACTATTGCCTCTTTCCAAGACCAGAGCCCTATCTGGTCTGGGAAAACCTGATTGGGGTAACCAAGGAAACCAGATGCCTAGACAACAGAAAACTACAACATACACTAAGAGAAACAGAGTTATAGCCCAGCCAAAGGAACACACTTACACTTCAACTCAGATACAGGAATTGAAACAATTAATGCTAAGTCAATTCAAAAAGTTTAGGGAAGCTATGACAAAAGAGATGAAGCATCTAATGAAAACACTGGGCATACATAAGCTAGAAATCAAAAGTTTGAAAAAACAGCTGGCAGAATCTATGGAAATGAAAGGCACAACACGAGCGATGAAAGACACAATGGAGACAATACAACAGCAGAACTCAAAAGGAAGAAGAAAACATTCAGGAACTGGAGAACAAGACTCCTGAAAGCCTACACACAAAAGAACAGATAGGGAAAAATATGAGCAACATCTCAGGGAATTGAATGACAACACAAAATACATGAATGTATGTGTTATGGTTGTCCCAGAAGGAGAACCATGGGGCAGAAGGGGGCAGAAGCAATAATAGAGGAAATAATCAATGAAAATTTCCCATATCTTATGAAAAACATAAAATTGCAGATCCAAGAAGTACAGCATACCCCAGAAGAGATCTGAATAGGCCTACACCAAGACACTTAATAATCAGATTATCAAACATCAAAGACAAAGAGAGAATCCTGAAAGCAGCAAGAGAAAAGTGATCCATCACATACAAAGGAAGCTTGATAAGACTACGTGTAGATTTCTCAATAGAAAGCATGGAGGCAAGAAGGAAGTGGTGTGATATATTTAAGATACTAAAAGAGAAAAACCACCAACCAAGAATCCTATATCTGGCAAAACTGTCCTTCAAATATGAGGGAGAGCTTAAAAT
The DNA here is from genome assembly GCF_015220235.1 of Choloepus didactylus. Taxonomy (NCBI): domain Eukaryota; kingdom Metazoa; phylum Chordata; class Mammalia; order Pilosa; family Megalonychidae; genus Choloepus; species Choloepus didactylus. The sequence goes on along the minus strand of NC_051309.1, from coordinate 184,911,229 downwards.
ATTCTCTGACAAACAGAAAATGGCAGTTCGTGAACAAGATACCTGCTCCTCAGGAAACACTAAAGGAAGTACTACAGACAGAAAGGAAAAGACAGAAGTGAGAGGTTTGGAACATAGTTTTGGGAGACAGTAGCACAGCAATGTAAGTACACTGAACAAAGATGACTGTGAGTGTGGTTGAAAGAGGGAGGTTAGGAGCATGTAGGACACCAGAAGGAAAGAGGAAAGATAAAGACTGGGACTGTATAACTCAGTGAAACCTAGGTGCTCAACAATTGTGACAAAAGGTACAAACGTGTTTTTATATGAGGGAGAACAAATGAATGTCAACATTGCACGGGTTAAAAATCGGGTGGGATTGGGGGAAAAATACAATCAATGCAAACTAGAGACTATAATTAACAGAAACATTGTATTATGCTTCCTGTAATAACAAAGGCAATAAACCAAAGCTAAATGCATATGGGGTGGGGGGGACTTGGGAAATGGTATGGGACTCTTGGCATTGGTGATGTCGTCTGACTCTTTATTCTACTTTAGTTTAATGCTGTCTTTCCTTTATTGCTTCTGACCTGTCATGTCTTGTGTTTTTTTCTCTCTCTCTTTCTTTTTTCTTTTTCTTTCATCTCTCTACCTTCTTTGACTCCTCCTCCTTCTTTGTGGAAGAAATGGAGATGTCCTTATATAGATAGTGGCAATGGTGCTGAATACATAAGTATGTGACTATACAGGAAACTATTGATTGTTTACTTAGGACAGAATGTATGGTATGTGAACAAAACTGTCTTAAAAAAATGGGTTGATGAAGAAATCTTGAGGGCACTATATTGAATGAGATAAGACAGACACATAAGGACATATATTGCAGGTTCTCACTGATACGAACTAATTATAAAATGTAAACTCATAGACATGAAATATAGGTTACCAGGATATAGAATGAGGCTAATGAATGGGGAGTGGTTGCTTATTATGAGCAGAATGTTCAACTAGGATGAACTCAAATGTTTGGAAATGGACAGAGGTGATGGTAGCACATTGTGAGAATAACAGTGCTGAATGGTACATGAAGGTGGTGGAAAGGGTAAGCTCAGAGTCACGTATGTCACCAGAAGGAAAGTTGGAGGTTAAAAGATGGGGATGCATAAAATTTTGTGGTGGACAATGTTCATGATTAACTGTACAAATATTAGAAATCTCTCTCATGAGCTAGAACAAATGTATGACACTATAACTTGAAGATAATAATAGAGGGGCATACAGGAAAAAAATATAACTATTGCAAACTATATACTACAGTTAGTAGTATTTTAACATTCTTTCATCAACAGTAATAAATGTACTATACCAAACTATGAATCAATAATGAGGGGGAGTGGTTAGGGGTATGGGAGGATTTGAGTTTCCTTTTTTTTTTTTTTTTTTTGTCTTTATTTCTTTTCTGGAGTAATGAAAATGTTCTATAAATTGAAAAAAATTAATTGTGGTGATGGATGCACAGCTGTATGATGGTATTGTAGGCAACTGATTGTCCACTTTGAATCTGTGGATAATTGTGTAGTATGTAAACAATCTCAATTAAAAAAATAAATAAATTTTTTAAAAAAGTAACCACAGTTCTTAGAGAAATGTCTCTAAGACATTCTGGCTTTGGGGTGGGAAATAGCAAGATGAGCCCAGGACCTTTGGTAGTACCAGAAAGCATGGATGCTCTCAAAGACTAATTGGAGCCATGTGAAAAGGTCACAGAAGCCACCTTGAAAGGCTTCCCATTGGCCAAACATGAAACAATGATGTATCAAGAGTGATGACTACTACTGAGTAAAATCATTGCATATATAAAAGCACATGAGTTCATAATTGCATTAGTTTCCTATAGCGTTTATAATAAATTACCAAAAAACTAGTGGCTTAAAACAACACAGATTTATTATCCTAAAGTTCTGGGGGTCAGAAATCCCAAAATCAAGGTGTTGGTAGGGTTGTGTTCTGTCAAAAGAAACTGAATTCCCAATAATAATCAATATAATAGGTTTATTGAAAGGGAAACTGCTCAAGCAGGGAAAACTCAAACCAAAGTAAGAGTCTCAAAATAGTTAGTCAGTTACATTGGCTCATAAAAGCAATTAAGAGATTTCCAAAGGGGAAGCTGTAATAATTGTAAGGCTCTTTATTATAAAGGAGGGTCTTACAGAATGAAAAGTAATCATAGATTGGTTATTACAGTATATTTGGCTCTTTCTGATAGGCTATTCCTATTGTTTCTATTGGACCAAAACCAGCTCATTTCCAATTCTTGTTTAAGCTGAAACTTTTGCAGGGTATATTTTTTTTTTTGTCAAGTCCCTACTTTTGTTTCTAACTCTTTAGAAAGCTTGTTACTTCTTACTAAAAAGGTTGCTCCAAGCAATGCCAAAGTAAAAAGCCAATATTTTTCACTTAACAGCACCCATTTTTGGTCATTTTTCCAATGATTTCATCTGGAACTTGACCAAAACACTCTGGTCACCGCCATTAATCTCTCCTCTACCTCACAGCCACATGGTCTCAGAGTCACGCAGTTCAGAGGATGCTGTTTCACTTTTTTCCTTCAAATTTTACACTGGTTTTCCTTTTTTGATTGTAGTGGGATATGTGGAGTGGTGGCTGTTTAATTACATTGAAGACCATCGGAAGGGCTTACTTATTTGTTTAAATGGATTATGGTTATGGTCCCATTTGTGAGTCAGGGAGCCTATTGTTAATTTTACGTTTAATTTTAGTCTCAGTCCACCAGAGATAGTCCCACTTCAAATTCATTTTCTATGTCACTATTTTAAGAGCAATTATTTGTCTTGTGGGAGACAAGGAATTTGAACAAATTTTTCAAACACAATTGGTACAACAAGAAATAAAAAGGTGTATTCCAATAATTATTACTAAAAGCATGAATCTAAAGTGTTATTCATCCCCATCTTCCATTGACTCATGAACCATGGTCAGGAAATAAATTTGTCCATTGAAATGTTTGTTCCTGTCCAATATCATGGAATACTTTAATTTGATCTTTTAAAATTTTCAAATTGTTTCCTACAGTCACAGATCGATTAACATAAAAGCAACATTGTCCATTGTTGCATCAGGGTGGAAGTGCCCCCCTGCTGGGCAGTCAAAATATCTATAGCCCCACTATTCTGTAAAACCGTGGATGCTAGGTTATTTACCTTATCTTGGAGGATCTGAAGAGGTTTTAGGGTAGTCTTAAGCCTCTGTTTCATAACCCTAGATGTATTTATAATTGCTCGCTCCAGGTCATACATCCCCAAGAAAAGTATGATGGTGTGCACGAAAGAATGAAACTTCTTATTACTGATTGTTAAGGGGTTGGGGTATTAGCCCTTTATTATCAAGTTGAGACTCAATTTCCAAAGAAGCCTAAATTAACTATTTGGCTAGCATTTAGGGTAAACAATTTAGTCACATTCGGAGCAAGGTATCCTGTTCTGCATCTTCCTGACCAATGGCATGGCTGTCAGTCAGCTTCTCATAAGGACCACAGTAACCCTACAGTAACCCACAGTAACCCTGTGCCCCTCAGCGATCCCCATTTGTTCCTTGAAATGGAAAGTCACAGAATATCCTTCCACCCCTAACACTGAACAATCCTTCCACTTTTCAAAATGTCTCCAAACTGCTCATTTATCCCATTGCAGCCAACCAAGGACTGTCAAATGTATCTGAAGACCTGTTATGAAGTCTCCCCTGCTTCTAAAAACTCCATTTTTTCAATTTTTATTTTGAAATAATTTCAAACATATAGGACAGTTGGAAATACAATACAAATTCCATACAGAGAACTCCAATGCCCCCCCATCCCCAGATATCTGTATCTGCCAATTTTACATTTTGCTACCTTTGCAGTACCTTTCTTTCTCTTTCTCTTTCCTTCCTTCCTTCTTTCCTTCCTTCCTCTCTCCCCTCCTCCCTTCCTCCCTCCCCCCCTTCAACTATATCTATTACCTTTCTATCGATTATCTATGTACCCATTTATCAACTTCTGAACATTTGAGAACAGGTTGCATACATCATACTCCTTGAACTCATAATACTTCCATGCACATTTCCTACAAACAAGGATATTAACTTATGTCATTAACTTAACTGCAGTTAATTCAAGAAAATTAATATGAATATAAAGCTTAAATTCTATGTTCCAATTTTTCCTTATGCCCCCTTTGAGCTTTTCTCCTCCATTCTTAGATCCACTCCAGTATCATATATTGCACTGATTGCCATTAACTCTTAATTAACTCATTTTTTTAAAAATTAACTATATCAAAAAAAAATGTTTCAAAAACCCCACTTTTAAAGAACACTTGCCAATCAGAGACTGCCTCAGTTGTATTTCCTCTTTTCACTCTACCAAACATACTCTACTTTCTAACATCTTTGAACATCTGCTGAAACAAATGTGACAGGAGGTGGCTTCCCTTGCCACAAGTTTATGTATATACAGACTTTGTCTTAGTTTTCTCTCTTACACTTCTTTTATAAAGGATGTAATTTTCTCAAAAGTGTTCTTGGGTTTGGAGCTTCCCCAAGATGACACCATAACTGCTCAGATGTCTCCAAGAAACAATTTGAGGAGCCTAATGTGAGTTCTGATCTGATGTTCAGTTGATGAACACCTTGTAGTAGCTGATAGTAAAGGAGCTTCACAGGATGGTACCAGGGATCTTTTTTTCTCTGGACCCAAGTTCCAGCCTCCCCCACCCAAGTTCTCTGCTAATTGACCCTTAATGTGCTGCCAAACATGATATGGAGTCAGTTCCATCTAGATTCCAAAGGGCTCATTCTTCACTTCCTTCCTCCTCCCATTTTTCAGTGGAAGAATATTGAAAGGTTGTAGGAATAAATCATGTTATCACTTGGATTAGTCAAAGCACAACAGAATTAGATATTTACAGTCTTTGCACATGTCCCCTTAACAACTAACTGCAAAACATCATAGAGAACTGCCACTGAAGATTCTCATTATAAGCATCCCGTGTTAAAGTTCACTTTTGGGGCAGATTAGAGAGAATTTCTTACTATGAGAGAGTGAATAAATTTTCCAGCTTCAATAGGGTATAGCCTTCTTTCTCCAAGGGAAAAGGCATTCTTTTCAAGGCAGGTACAGAGAAAGGATCAAATATTTTTATCCTTTTCTAAACTCTCTTCTATAATTTGGAGCAAAGGCTAATCTGTGATAATAATGGCTTTAAGAAGGAAAAAAACAGACAATAGATATTCATATCTCTCTCATACAATATTTCAGCCTGTCTAGGTTGGTGGGATACTTCTGTATCCTACATCCTTTGGAGATGTCAGTTCTTCCATCCTGTTGCTCTGATGCACTCTAAAGAGCTGTCCTCATTTGTAGGCTTGAAGCTGGGTTACAGCCACTTCCATTTCCAAGTTTAGAGGAAAGGGGAAAAAAGTTTAGGGACAGCAGTTTTCTCTTAAGAAAGTACAGCAGAGTTGTACACATCTCCATCCACATTTAATTGGTAAGAATTTAGTCACATAGCCACACCTAGCTGCAAAGAAGTTTGGGTAATGCAGTTTCTAGGTGATCTGTAATGTGTGAAAGGCAGGAACCTGCCACTTCTGTTTCTCTGGCCACCTAAATTCTTTGGGTACCCTTCTTTTACATAGAACACCTCAGCCAGGAGGCTTATGCTGTTTGGCTATGCCCCCGTCTCCATGTATCCTCCACCTGTACATTTCCTGCCATTGTCATACACCAACCTCCAAATTCACAGCTTTCCTTCCATGCCAAGTCCTGCTATCATCCTGGATGTCTTTACTGTCCATGTAGGCAAACTACTTCTTCATCCCTTCCATCACTTTTGCTACCACTCCACAGACACACCATGAAACTTGCCATCACTTGGGAGCATTCAATCTCTGATACCACTAATTCAGACAGCTCACATTCTGCCCACAATCTCCCGTCTTTCCAGACCACTTGGTTAGGACTCTCACCACTGGGTTCTTCAACTTCCTGGGTCCCTCCAGTCCACAGAAACCTCTACTTTCTCCTTATCCATCAGCTCCTTTATTTCATCACTCTGTTCTTTATCTTTCTTTGATACACTTTTAGCTCCTCTTTTTATAATATTCTCAACTGTCTTGCCCCACAGATATCTCATTGCATCCTCACGCAAAGGACCCTACCCTGTGATGATCTTTTAAAAGGTCCACAAATTTATGAAATGTCTCCCCTTCCCTTGAGAGTGGACTAAATTTAATGGTTCCAATTAAGAGAATATTGCAGAAGTGATGGTGTGAGACTTCTAAGACTGTCATAAAAGGCACCCAGGCTTCCTCCTTTTGCTCTTAGATCACTCGTTCTGGGGAAAAGCAGCTTGTCTACATCGTGAGGACACTCAAGCAGCCTTATGAAGAGGTTCACATGGAAAGAACTGAGTCCTCAATGGACTGCAAGGAACTGAGGTCCTCTGTCAGTAGTCAGGTAAGTGGGTCACTTTGGAAGCAAATCTTCGTGTCCCAGTCAAGCATTCAGATGCCTGCAGCCCTGGTCAGCATCTTAACTGGAACTTCTCGAGACACCCTGAGCCAAAACCACCAGTTAAACTGCTCCTGGGTGCCTGACCCACAGGAATTATGAGATAAATGTTTGATGTTTTAAGCTGCTATATTGGAAGATAATTTGTTACATAGCAATAGATAATAATACACTTCCCCACCCACCTCCCAATATACAAACACATTTTCCATTGCCATTCACCACCCAAAACCAATTCAGTCCCAAAGCATGCAAATTAGAAAATCGGGCAAAATTTCTTTGAACAAACTTGGTATTCTGAATCTGGACCCCCTCACAGATTATAGAAAAGGCTCTGTGAAAAATCTGTCAAGTGATGAACAAGTCTTCACATGAGTGACTTCTAAGTTTTAAGTAAAAGTAGTGGAGTACAAGTAGCCTGTGTTCAGCTAGGGTTCTTCAGAGAAACAGAACTGACAGGAGATATATATAAAGAAATTTATTATATTTATTTATTATAAGAAATTTATTATAAGATATTGGCTCATATGACTATGAACTGGACACTCCAATAAAGGTGAGGCTGAGGTTGAGTCCAAATCCCTCAGGGGAAGTTGGCTGGCTGAAAAAGAGGCAGAAATTCTTCTTTTTGAAGTCCTCAGTTCTGCTCTGGCTTTTAAGGCCTCCAACTAATCAGATGAGGAGACTCCCCACATTGCTGAGGGCAATCTCCTTTATTGATTGTAAATGCAATCAGCCATGGATACAATCAACTAACTAACAAAGTAAATACACCTACAAAATATCCTCATGGTAACAATCAGGCCAGTGCTTGCCTGACCAAATACCTGGACACCATAGCCTAGCCAAGTTAGCACATGAAATTAACCATCACGCTCCTCAAAATACAAACCCTTGCTCTTCAAGAGAAGTGACTGCCTCCATTATCCATTTGAATTATTACAGTTCCTAGCACCTAAGCATTTGATAAATATCTAGAGAATGACTGAATTCAAAGGCTCTGGCTCCTTTAATTCTATTCCCAGGTACTACAAGTCAAGTCTTTAAAAAGGCAGCACTGAGTTGTGAACATTGCTCATTTTACTTAATTCTTCAAAAGAACTCCTTCTTCCACTGCACCTGATAAATCCAAAGTCTAGTCTTCTTTTGTTTTTCTGGAAATCAATTTTATCTTCAATTTTCAGCTTCTGATTGACAGGTAAGCTCTCCCCAACCTAATCATTAGCTGTCCCTTTCCCACCATTGTGACCATTTTTTTCTGCCTTAAATTTCTAATCATAACCCCATATGTACCCCTCCATCCATTAGTCTGCTTTGATGGACAACTTTTCTGCTTCTCTAGCTGGTATGAATCAATACCCAGGTTAAAGTCAGCACTCCCAACCATCTTTTCTATCAGCATTTTTTAAGGGTTGAGATAGCCTGAGTCTTATAGAATTGATTACCATAAATCTCTTTAGTTTTGGTTCCTTGTGTGTTACCATTGATTGAACAGGAAAAAACAATTAGTTCTGCATTTAAAAAACAATCCCTGATTCTGGGAAGATGGCGGCGTAGAAAGAAGTGGAAGACTTAGTCTCCCCCAGAACAATTCATAAATGAACAGAAAACCAGTAAATAACCTGGAATAACAGCGGGGAGACAAACGTGACTGTACACTCAACATCCACCAACATGAATTGGGAGGAATGCCCAAGATCACAGCACAAAATCTGTAAGTAAAATTGCGGACCCACGTTGAGAGCCAAGAACCTAGAGCCGGGAGCCCCTCCCTCACAGAAGCCGCGCTATGCACTTTCTCAGCCCAGCTCCAAGAGAGCTTGTAATAATAACTGCTCAATACAGACAGCGAATCCTCAACAAGCAGACAGAGGCTTTTGGTGACAACTGACCTTGGGAGAATCAGGGGAAATATTCTGTCTCTCGCTCGCTCTCTGTGGAGAAAACCTCAGCTGCTCTCAGCCCACAGGGCATTGCAGTAGGGACAGCCTCACACATTCTGCATTCTGAAATGAGCTGAGAGCCCCACGGCAGAGCCAAGCGGCCCAGGGCTTCCCTAGAGGGACAGCGCACAGTGAGAATGTAGCACGGCATCCCCCTCGGCTGAGGGAGGATCGCGGCTGGGAGGGAGGATCCGCTCGGAGAACCCAGGGGTGCTACACTAACTCCGGTGGTTTATGGGACACCAAGAGCGAGCTGCCATTCCTCCCTGGCCACCCGTGCGCGTGCCCCACATTCAGGGCGGGCGACTCCAGCGGCGCGCCCAGGCTGAGCTCTCCAACTGAACACACAAGAATCATTTCCCCTCACTACGGGGGAAAAAAGGTTGAGAACTGACTGGAGGGATATAGGTGGTTCACAGACGCCATCTGCTGGTTACACAGAGAAAGTGTACATCACCAAACTGTGTCTCTGAAAAATTAGATCAATATCCCTTTTTTTTGATACAACTTGAAAGAACCCTATCAAGCAAAACAAATGCCAAGAGGCCAAAAACAACAGAAAATCTTAATGCATATGATAAAACCAGATGATATGGAGAATCCAGCTCCAAACACACAAGTCAAGATTTCGGAAGAAACATTTACCTCACAAATTTAATTAAAGAACTACAATCAAAGAACAAAAACATGGCAAAGGATTTAAAGGACATCAAGAGGACCATGGCCCAGGATATAAGCACCATAAAAAAGACCCTAGAAGAGCATAAAGAAGACATTGCGGAGGCGGGGCAAGATGGCGGACTGGTGAGCTGTATGTTTTAGTTACTCCTCCAGGAAAGTAGGTAGAAAGCCAGGAACTGCGTGGACTGGACACCACAGAGCAATCTGACTTTGGGCATACTTCATACAACACTCATGAAAACGTGGAACTGCTAAGATCAGCGAAATCTGTAAGTTTTTGCGGCCAGGGGACCCGCGACCCTCCCTGCGAGGCTCAGTCCCATGGGAGGACAGGCTGTCAGCTTCGGGAAGGAGAAGGGAGAACTGCAGCGGCAGCCCTTATCGGAAACTCATTCTACTGATCCAAACTCCAACCATAGATAGACTGAGAGCAGACACCAGAGAATCTGAGAGCAGCCAGCCCAGCAGAGAGGAGACAGGCATATAAAAAAAACAACACGAAAAACTCCAAAATAAAAGCGGAGGATTTTTGGAGTTCTGGTGAACATAGAAAGGGGAAGGGCAGAGCTCAGGCACTGAGGCACATATGCAAATCCCGAAGAAAAGCTGATCTCTCTGCCCTGTGGACCTTTCCTTATGGCCCTGGTTGCTTTGTCTCTTAGCATTTCAATAACCCATTAGATCTCTGAGGAGGGCCCTTTTTTTTTTTTTTATCCTTTTTTCTTTTTCTAAAACAATTACTCTAAGAAGCCCAATACAGAAAGCTTCAAAGAATTGCAATTTGGGCAGGTCAAGTCAAGAGCAGAACTAAGAGAGCTCTGAGACAAAAGGCAATAATCCAGTGGCTGAGAAAATTCACTAAACACCACAACTTCCCAAGAAAAGGGGGGTGTCTGCTCACAGCCATCATCCTGGTGGACAGGAAACACTCCTGCCCATCGCCAGCCCCATAGCCCAGAGCTGCCCCAGACAACCCAGTGTGACGGAAGTGCTTCAAATCACAGGCACACACCACAAAACTGGGCGTGGACATTAGCCTTCCCTGCAACCTCAGCTGATTGTCCCAGAGTTGGGAAGGTGGAGCAGTGTGAATTAACAAAGCCCCATTCAGCCATCATTTCAGCAGACTGGGAGCCTCCCTACACAGCCCAGCAGCCCAGAACTGCCCTGGGGGGACGGCACTCACCTGTGACATAGCACAGTCATCCCTCAACAGAGGACCCGGGGTGCACGGCCTGGAAGAGGGGCCCACTTGCAAGTCTCAGGAGCCATACACCAATACCAAGGACTTGTGGGTCAGTGGCAGAGACAAACTGTGGCAGGACTGAACTGAAGGATTAGACTATTGCAGCAGCTTTAAAACTCTAGGATCACCAGGGAGATTTGATTGTTAGGGCCACCCCCCCTCCCTGACTGCCCAGAAACACGCCCCATATACAGGGCAGGCAACACCAACTACACACGCAAGCTTGGTACACCAATTGGACCCCACAAGACTCACTCCCCCACTCGCCAAAAAGGCTAAGCAGGGGAGAACTGGCTTGAGGAGAACAGGTGGCTCGTGGACGCCACCTGCTGGTTAGTTAGAGAAAGTGTACTCCACGAAGCTGTAGATCTGATAAATTAGAGATAAGGACTTCAATAGGTCTACAAATCCTAAAAGAACCCTATCAAGTTCAGCAAATGCCACGAGGCCAAAAACAACAGAAAATTATAAAGCATATGAAAAAACCAGACGATATGGATAACCCAAGCCCAAGCACCCAAATCAAAAGACCAGAAGAGACACAGCACCTAGAGCAGCTACTCAAAGAACTAAAGATGAACAATGAGACCATAGTACGGGATACAAAGGAAACCAAGAAGACCCTAGAAGAGCATAAAGAAGACACTGCAAGACTAAATAAAAAAATGGATGATCTTATGGAAATTAAAGAAACTGTTGACCAAATTAAAAAGATTCTGGACACTCATAGTACAAGACTAGAGGAAGTTGAACAACGAATCAGTGACCTCGAAGATGACAGAATGGAAAATGAAAGCATAAAAGAAAGAATGGGGAAAAAAATTGAAAAAATCAAAATGGACCTCAGGGATATGATAGATAATATGAAACGCCCAATATAAGACTCATTGGTGTCTCAGAAGGGGAAGAAAAGGGTAAAGGGCTAGGAAGAGTATTCAAAGAAATTGTTGGGGAAAACTTCCCAAATCTTCTAAACAACATAAATACACAAATCATAAATGCTCAGCGAACTCCAAATAGAATAAATCCAAATAAACCCACTCCGAGACATATACTGATCACACTGTCAAACACAGAAGAGAAGGAGCAAGTTCTGAAAGCAGCAAGAGAAAAGCAATTCACCACATACAAAGGAAACAGCATAAGACTAAGTAGTGACTACTCAGCAGCCACCATGGAGGCGAGAAGGCAGTGGCACGATATATTTAAAATTCTGAGTGAGAAAAATTTCCAGCCAAGAATACTTTATCCAGAAAAGCTCTCCTTCAAATTTGAGGGAGAGTTTAAATTTTTCATAGACAAACAAATACTGAGAGACTTTGCTAACAAGAGACCTGCCCTACTGGAGATACTAAAGGGAGCCCTACAGACAGAGAAACAAACAAAGGACAGAGAGACTTGGAGAAAGGTTCAGTACTAAAGAGATTCGGTATGGGTACAATAAAGGATATTAATAGACAGAGGGGAAAAATATAACAAACATAAACCAAAGGATAAGATGGCTCATTCAAGAAATGCCTTCACGGTTATAACGTTGAATGTAAATGGATTAAACTCCCCAATTAAAAGATATAGATTCGCAGAATGGATCCAAAAAAATGAACCATCAATATGCTGCATACAAGAGACTCATCTTAGACACAGGGACACAAAGAAACTTGAAGTGAAAGGATGGAAAAAAATATTTCATGCAAGCTACAGCCAAAAGAAAGCAGGTGTAGCAATATTAATCTCAGATAAAATAGACTTCAAATGCAGGGATGTTTTGAGAGACAAAGAAGGCCACTACATACTAATAAAAGGGGCAATTCAACAAGAAGAAATAACAATCGTAAATGTCTATGCACCCAATCAAGGTGCCACAAAATACATGAGAGAAACACTGGCACAACTAAAGGAAGCAATTGATGTTTCCACGATAATTGTCGGAGACTTCAACACATCATTCTCTCCTATAGATAGATCAACCAGACAGAAGACCAAGAAGGAAATTGAAAACCTAAACAATCTGATAAATGAATTAGATTTAACAGACATATACAGGACATTACATCCCAAATCACCAGGATACACATACTTTTCTAGTGCTCACGGAACTTTCTCCAGAATAGATCATATGCTGGGACATAAAACAAGCCTCAATAAATTTAAAAAGATTGAAATTATTCAAAGCACATTCTCTGACCACAATGGAATACAATTAGAAGTCAATAACCATCAGAGACTTAGAAAATTCACAAATACCTGGAGGTTAAACAACACACTCCTAAACAATCAGTGGGTTAAAGAAGAAATAGCAAGATAAATTGCTAAATATATAGAGATGAATGAAAATGAAAACACAACATACCAAAACCTATGGGATGCAGCAAAAGCAGTGCTAAGGGGGAAATTTATAGCACTAAACGCATATATTAAAAAGGAAGAAAGAGCCAAAATCAAAGAACTAATGGATCAACTGAAGAAGCTAGAAAATGAACAGCAAACCAATCCTAAACCAAGTAAAAGAAAAGAAATAACAAGGATTAAAGCAGAAATAAATGACATAGAGAACAAAAAAACAATAGAGAGGATAAATATCACCAAAAGTTGGTTCTTTGACAAGATCAACAAGATTGACAAGCCCCTAGCTAGACTGACAAAATCAAAAAGAGAGAAGACCCATATAAACAAAATAATGAATGAAAAAGGTGACATAACTGCAGATCCTGAAGAAATTGAAAAAATTATAAGAGGATACTATGAACAACTGTATGGCAACAAACTGGATAATGTAGAAGAAATGGACAATTTCCTGGAAACATATGAACAACCTAGACTGACCAGAGAAGAAATAGAAGACCTCAACCAACCCATCACAAGCAAATCAGTCATCAAAAATCTTCCCACAAATAAATGCCCAGGGCCAGATGGCTTCACAGGGGAATTCTACCAAACTTTCCAGAAAGAACTGACACCAATCTTACTCAAACTCTTTCAAAACATTGAAGAAAATGGAACACTACCTAACTCATTTTACGAAGCTAACATCAATCTAATACCAAAACCAGGCAAAGATGCCACAAACAAGGAAAACTACCGGCCAATCTCCCTAATGAATATAGATGCAAAAATCCTCAACAAAATACTTGCAAATCGAATCCAAAGACACATTAAAAAAATCATACACCATGACCAAGTGGGGTTTATTCCAGGCATGCAAGGATGGTTCAACATAAGAAAATCAATCAATGTATTACAACACATTAACAAGTCAAAAGGGAAAAATCAATTGATCATCTCAATAGATGCTGAAAAAGCATTTGACAAAATCCAACATCCCTTTTTGATAAAAGCACTTCAAAAGGTAGGAATTGAAGGAAACTTCCTCAACATGATAAAGAGCATATATGAAAAACCCACAGCCAGCATAGTACTCAATGGTGAGAGACTGAAAGCCTTCCCTCTAAGATCAGGAACAAGACAAGGATGCCCGCTGTCACCACTGTTATTCAACATTGTGCTGGAAGTGCTAGCCAGGGCAATCCGGCAAGACAAAGAAATAAAAGGCATCCAAATTGGAAAAGAAGAAGTAAAACTGTCATTGTTTGCAGATGATATGATCTTATATCTAGAAAACCCTGAGAAATCGACGATACAGCTACTAGAGCTAATAAACAAATTTAGCAAAGTAGCGGGATACAAGATTAATGCACATAAGTCAGTAATGTTTCTATATGCTACAAATGAACAAACTGAAGAGACACTCAAGAAAAAGATACCATTTTCAATAGCAACTAAAAAAAATCAAGTACCTAGGAATACACTTAACCAAAGATGTAAAAGACCTATACAAAGAAAACTACATAACTCTACTAAAAGAAATAGAAGGGGACCTTAAAAGATGGAAAAATATTCCATGTTCATGGATAGGAAGGCTAAATGTCATTAAGATGTCAATTCTACCCAAACTCATCTACAGATTCAATGCAATCCCAATCAAAATTCCAACAACCTACTTTGCAGACTTGGAAAAGCTAGTTATCAAATTTATTTGGAAAGGGAAGATGCCTCGAATTGCTAAAGACACTCTAAAAAAGAAAAACGAAGTGGGAGGACTTACACTCCCTGACTTTGAAGCTTATTATAAAGCCACAGTTGCCAAAACAGCATGGTACTGGCACAAAGATAGACATATAGATCAATGGAATCGAATTGAGAATTCACAGATAGACCCTCAGATCTATGGCCGACTGATCTTTGATAAGGCCCCCAAAGTCACTGAACTGAGCCATAATGGTCTTTTCAACAAATGGGGCTGGGAGAGTTGGATATCCATATCCAAAAGAATGAAAGAGGACCCCTACCTCACCCCCTACACAAAAATTAACTCAAAATGGACCAAAGATCTCAATATAAAAGAAAGTACCATAAAACTCCTAGAAGATAATGTAGGAAAACATCTTCAAGACCTTGTATTAGGCGGCCACTTCCTAGACTTTACACCCAAAGCACAAGCAACAAAAGAGAAAATAGATAAATGGGAACTCCTCAAGCTTAGAAGTTTCTGCACCTCAAAGGAATTTCTCAAAAAGGTAAAGAGGCAGCCAACTCAACAGGAAAAAATTTTTGGAAACCATGTATCTGACAAAAGACTGATATCTTGCATATACAAAGAAATCCTACAACTCAATGACAATAGTACAGACAGCCCAATTATAAAATGGGCAAAAGATATGAAAAGACAGTTCTCTGAAGAGGAAATACAAATGGCCAAGAAACACATGAAAAAATGTTCAGCTTCACTAGCTATTAGAGAGATGCAAATTAAAACCACAATGAGATACCATCTAACACCGGTTAGAATGGCTGCCATTAAACAAACAGGAAACTACAAATGCTGGAGGGGATGCGGAGAAATTGGAACTCTTATTCATGGTCGGTGGGACTGTATAATGGTTCAGCCACTCTGGAAGTCAGTCTGGCAGTTCCTTAGAAAACTAGATATAGAGCTACCATTCGATCCAGCGATTGCACTTCTCGGTATATACCCGGAAGATCGGAAAGCAGTGACACGAACAGATATCTGCACGCCAATGTTCATAGCAGCATTATTCACAATTGCCAAGAGATGGAAACAACCCAAATGTCCTTCAACAGATGAGTGGATAAATAAAATGTGGTATATACACACGATGGAATACTATGCGGCAGTAAGAAGGAACGATCTCGTGAAACATATGACAACATGGATGAACCTTGAAGACATAATGCTGAGCGAAATAAGCCAGGCACGAAAAGAGAAATATTATATGCTACCACTAATGTGAACTTTGAAAAATGTAAAACAAATGGTTTATAATGTAGAATGTAGGGTAACTAGCAGTAGAGAGCAATTAAGGAAGGGGGAACAATAATCCAAGAAGAACAGATAAGCTATTTAACGTTCTGGGGATGCCCAGGAATGACTAGGGTCTGTTAAATTCTGATGGATATAGTAGGAACAAGTTCACAGAAATGTTGCTATATTATGTAACTTTCTTGGGGTAAAGTAGGAACATGTTGGAAGTTAAGCAGTTATCTTAGGTTAGTTGTCTTTTTCTTACTCCCTTGTTATGGTCTCTTTGAAATGTTCTTTTATTGTATGTTTGTTTTCTTTTTAACTTTTTTTTTCATACAGTTGATTTAAAAAAGAAGGGAAAGTTAAAAAAAAAAAAAAGAAAGAAAGAAAAACAAGGAAAAAAAAAAAAGATGTAGTGCCCCCTTGAGGAGCCTGTGGAGAGTGCAGGGGTATTCGCCTACCCCACCTCCATGGTTGCTAACATGACCACAGACATAGGGGACTGGTGGTTTGATGGGTTGAGCCCTCTACCATAAGTTTTACCCTTGGGAAGATGGTTGCTGCAAAGAGAGGCTAGGCCTCCCTATATTTGTGCCTAAGAGTCTCCTCCCGAATGCCTCTTTGTTGCTCAGATGTGGCCCTCTCTCTCTGGCTAAGCCAACTTGAAAGGTGAAATCACTGCCCTCCCCCCTACGTGGGATCAGACACCCAGGGGAGTGAATCTCCCTGGCAACGTAGAATATGACTCCCGGGGAGGAATGTAGACCCGGCATTGTGGGACGGAGAACATCTTCTTGACCAAAAGGGGGATGTGAAAGGAAATGAAATAAGCTTCAGTGGCAGAGAGATTCCAAAAGGAGCTGAGAGGTCACTCTGGTGGGCACTCTTACGCACACTTTAGACAACCCTTTTTAGGTTCCAAAGAATTGGGGTAGCTGGTGGTGGATACCTGAAACTATCAAACTACAACCCAGAACCCATGAATCTCGAAGACAGTTGTATAAAAATGTAGCTTATGAGGGGTGACAATGGGATTGGGAAAGCCATAAGGACCACACTCTAGTTTGTCTAGTTTATGGATGGATGAGCAGAAAAGTAGGGGAAGCAAACAAACAGACAAAGGTACCCAGTGTTCTTTTTTACTTCAATTGCTCTTTTTCACTCTAATTATTATTCTTGTTATTTTTCTGTGTGTGCTAATGAAGGTGTCAGGGATTGATTTAGTTGATGAACGTACAACTATGTAATGGTACTGTAAACAATCGAAAGTACGATTTGTTTTGTATGACTGCGTGGTATGTGAACATATCTCAATAAAATGAAGATAAAAAAAAAAAAACATAGCTTGTAAGGGGTGAAAATGTGATTCGGAAAGCCATATGGACCACACTCCCCTTTGTCCAGTGTATGGATGAATGAGTAGAGAAATGGGGGCAAAAAAAAAAAAAAAAGGCACCCAGTGTTCCTTTTTACTTTAATTGTTTTTTTTCACTTTAATTTTTATTCTTATTATTTTTGTGTATGTGGTAATGAAAATGTTTAAAAATTAATTTTCGTGATGAACACACAACTATATAAATGGTACTGTGAACAACTGAATGTACGCTTTGTATGACTGCATGGTACATGAATAAATCTTAATAAAAATGAATTTAAAAATAAATAATAAATAAATAAATAAATAAATAAATAAACCAGTGAGAAGCTGTAGCCATAATGAGGGTCTGTGGGAACATGCAGTTATATTGGGCTCAAAGTAATGTACCATAGGAAGAGGCTTCATCACCAGAACGAATCCTAAATTAAAACTCCACTATGAAGCCAACTCCATTTCCTTTGAGCATGCAATTTATATTATCACATTTATGGTCTGTCTCAACCTCAATTAGACTTGGGAGTGGGGGGAGAAAAGACTTTTATAATAAGCAATAATGGTATCATTATGATAAATTAAGAAAACACACAGTGCAATTATTAATATGAAGAGCACATCTGTACAGTGTAAATGGAGGGGGGGGTATATCTAAATACATCTCAACATTCCAAATTACCTGGCTAAAAAAATGAATAAGGTACTTTTACATAAATGGAAGAAAAAAATATGTCCACTCCTATCTAAAAAATGGAAAAAGTCAAAGGAAATCTTCTATAGCCTTATAATAAGCAGGAATTCTTCACTAGAATTAAGAAGCTCGGACAGGATCTGGGGGAAGGTGAGGATGTGCTGAACATCCTCACCTGGACTGGTGTTGATGTTGTCACAAACATTGGGACTGGCGGTTTGATGTGCTGAGCCCTCAAGCATGGGACTTACCCTTATGAAGCTCGTTACCGCAAAGGAGAGTCTAAACTTGCATGTAGTTGTGCCTAAGAGTCTCCCCGAGTACATCTCTGTTGCTCAGTTGTGGCCCTCTCTCTCTCTAACTGAGCCATCTCGACAGATGAACTCGCTGCCCTCCCCACTACGTGGGATGAATGTGGACCCGGCATCGTGGGACTGAGAGTATCTTCTTGACCAAAAGGGGGATGCAAAATGAGACGAAATAGTTTCAGTGGCTGAGAGATTTCAAATGGAGTCGAGAGGTCACTCTGGTGGACATTCTTATGCACTATATAGATAACACCTTTTAGGCTTTAATGTATTAGAATAGCTAGAAGTAAATACCTGAAACTACCAAACTCCAGCCCAGCAGTCTGGACTCCTGAAGACGATTATATAATAATGTAGATTACAAGGGGTGACAGTGTGATTGTGAAGACCTTGTGGATCACACCCCCTTTATCTAGTGTATGGATGAGTAGAAAAATGGGGATAAAAACTAAAGGACAAATGGGGTGGGATGGGGGGATGATTTGGGTGTTCTTTTTTCACTTTTATTTTTTATTCTTGTTCTGGTTCTTTCTGATGTAAGGAAAATGTTCAGAGATAGATTGTGGTGATGAACGCATAACTATGTTATCATACTGTGGACAGTGGATTGTATACCATGGATGATTGTATGGTGTGCGAATGTATTTCAATAAAACTGAATTTAATTAAAAAAAAAAAAAAAGAAGACATTGCAAGAGTAAATAAAAAAATAGAAGATCTTATGGAAATAAAAGAAACTGTTGGCCAAATTAAAAAGACTCTGGACATTCACAATACAAGACTAGAGGAAGCTGAACAACATCTCAGTGTCCTAGAAATCCACAGAACAGAAAATGAAAGAACAAAAGAAAGAATGGAGAAAAACATTGAAAAAATCACAATGGATCTCAGGGATACTATAGATAAAATAAAAAAGTCCAAAGTTAAGACTCATTGGTGTCCCAGAAGGGGAGGAGAAGGGTAAAGGTCTAGAAAGAGTATTCAAAGAAATTGTTGGGGAAAACTTTCCTAACCTTCTACACAATATAAACACACAAAGCATAAATGCCCAGTGAACTCCAAATAGAATAAATCCAAATAAACCCACTCCAAGACATATTCTGATCAGACTCTCAAATACTGAAGAGAAGGAGCAAGTTCTGAAAGCAGCAAGAGAAAAGCAATTCACCACATACAAAGGAAACAATGTAAGACTAAGTAGTGACTACTCAGTGGCCACTATGGAGGCAAGAAGGCAGTGGCATGACATATTAAAAATTCTGAGAGAAAAATTTCCAGCCAAGAATACTTTATCTAGCAAAACTCTCCTTCAAATTTGAGGGAGAGCTTAAATTTTTCACAGACAAACAAATGCTGAGAGACTTTGCCAATAAAAGACCTGCCCTACTTCAGATTCTAAAGGAAGCCCTACCAACAGAGAGGCAAAGAAAGGAGAAAGAGATATAGAGAATTTTAATAGACATATATAGTACCTTACATCCCAAATCACCAGGACACTCATTTTTCTCTAGTGATCACAGATCTTTCCCCAGAAGGGACCATAAACTGGGACATAAAACAAGCCTCAAGAAATTAAATTTAAAAAAAAAATTGAATATACTCAAAGAACATTCTCCAAACACAATAGAATACAAATAGAAGTCAATAATTTTTGAACTATAACTCCACTATTTACTTCCTACATGATAAAAAATACACAAACTCTAAGGACAAATCAATGGTTTTGAACTCAATGTAAAATACGCAATTTTAGACAACTATATAAAGGTGGGGGAATGAAGGAGTATAGGAACATGGTTTATGTGCCCTATTAAAGTGAAGGTGGTATCAAAGACAAACAAGATTGATAGGGATTTAAGAGGTTAATTTTAAGCCCCACAGTAAACACAAAGAAATTATCAGAGAATATAACCATAGAGATGAAAAGTAGAGTTTGGGTTAAGAGAAATGGGGGAAGGGGCAATGGGAAGTCAAGAAAGGAGTGTAGGGTTGCTGTTTGAGGTGAAGGGAAATTTCTAGTAATGGATGGTGGGAAAGAGCATAACATCATTCTAAATGTGATTAATCCCACTAATGGAAGGCTAGGAAAGGGGTGGAATGGGAAGATTTAGGCCGTATATATGTTTCCACAATTGAAGAAAGAAAAAAAAAAAAAAGACAGTCTAACTAGACAACAATTGAATGCTAAGGATGAACTTGGATGGGATTGGAGGATAGAGGACAGGTGGCTCAAAGGGACGACAGTTGAGACATAAGGAAAAGGAAATATAGAATGTAAGCATTGTATCATTGTTGAATCTCTTATACTTCTTAGCTGTGCTGAATGGAATCACATAAAACAATGTTCTTGTTCATGGGAATTACATACGTGAATTATAGTGTATGTTCAAGGATGTGTGCAGCTAACTCTCACATATTCAGAAGACAGAGAAATATATGATGGATGTTAGATAGGGAGGGAGGGAAAGAAAGTGATGTGACAGCATGTTAAAGTTGGTGGATTGAGCTATCGGGGGAGGGGGTCAGGGTATGATGGAATTCTGTGTATGCGGCTAGTATTGTTTTTGCAACTATTCATGTAACTTTGAATTTATTTCAAAATAAAAAAAAAATTTTTAAATATAAAAAAAAAAATAAAAGAAAACAATCCCTATATGCAGTAAATAAGTATTATAAGAGTCATGGACCTGCACATGATGATTGCAAAGGCTATCTTTTAGTGTTTTCCTTGGCCCGGAATGCTTCAACCTCCTTTCACCAAGCATGTTCCCCAGAACAAAGAAGCTTAAATTTGCAGTAAGTTTCTCACGGAATCACACTAGTTAGAGCCAAAAGAAACAAACAAAAAAACAAAAAACACCTGAAGCTTCCAGTAACAACAATATCTCTAACAACTACAGGTCATCACAAACCTAGGTGTATACCTTGATTAGACGTACTTAGGGCCCCTTGAGCTAATCCATGAGATATTCAAGGGCAACTCTTTTTAGAATGGACTGTCTCCAAAAGGTCCTTAATTGCACACATGAATTAATTAAGGCCACAGTCCGCCTTAAAAAAAGGCTGCCAAATAGTTTCTCTAGCCAAAAATATTTGGAAGCTGAGGCCTTAAATTTTGCTAAAATCATTATTATTACTCATAACACCAGCTAATATTTATTGAGTGATTTTACAATGTGCAGGCCACTGTGCTAATTAGCTTAATACACATTATCTCATGTAATAAGCTGATGCCCAGAGAGGTTAAGTAACTTGTTCAAAGGTGCCCATCTAAGTGGTCAAGTGGAAGTTAAACCCAAGCAGTCTGAATCCAGAACTACGTTGCCCCTTGGGTTTCTAGCAGCCTTATTGATATTCCCCTCTGTTGTTTGGCTGGCGGCATAAAGATTTTGCTGGGTTTTCTCTTCCTTTGGTTGGCAAGAACTCCTTAAGAACAGAAGTGTCTCCTTGGCCAATCTATTTATGTCTGGAAAAGAGCCACTCTACAGGGTGTCAAAACTCATCCAGGAGTATTCAATAAATGTTTACCAAAAGAATGAATCCAGTTCTGAATTTAAAAGAAAAAGAAGACAGAAGAAAAAAAGGAGATTGTCTCAAAATTTATTCTTACCAAGTGCTCATATGGAACTCTGTGCATTCTACTTTAGTGACTCAAAGAGGGAGAAATCACAGAGAAAAGTTGTGGCCAGGGGCAGGATTATTCTGTCAGAAAGGAGGGCAAGGTGCTAGATCCAAAGAGATTAATGAGAGGCTTCCAACTTAAGTCTTCCATAATGAAAAGTCAGAAAATCCAAGGGGAAGGTAGCCATTAAAACTTTAGGAGAACCTCAGAGTGATTCTTCAACACTCTGTATCAGCATTCCACCCTCACCCTAAATTGCCCAGTTTTTAGAGATAGTAACATTTGAATTCATCTGGGTCGCCTTGATGACTTCTCAGAATAGTGCCTAGATAGAGTCATTAGTGAAAGGACAGTACTTAGCACAGCAATGGTCTGAGGAGGTTAAAATGCGCTGTACGCCCTGTTGGAGGGAAACAGGTAACCTCCAGGATGGGAACGCGTCCTGCAACGCCAGGTTTGGGGCAATTTAGGGAGCCTGCTGCAATGAACCAGAGCGGCCGCCAGGTGGTACTCAAGGATTAGGATCGCGGCGGACTTCCGGCTCCCCCCTCGACAAGCAAGTAACCAAAGCTGTCGCTTACCGGACGCTTTCTTTCCGCGACTCCCAGTTGCGAGGTGAACACTCATACTCGCTTTGAGTGGATTCAGGCACTGGCCCAGAAGAGCAAGTACTTCGCGGTCGACGTCTCCACACATGCGCGGCACGGCGAGGGCGCTGACTGGGCCCGGGAGGGGCGCGGGCAAGGACCCCGGCCATAGGCCACCGCGCGGGGCGGGAGGGGGCGCGGCGAGACCCGCAGCTAGCAAACCGCGCCTCGGCCCTTGCGGTGGCCCCATAGCCGGGACAAAGGCTCGGGAGGGAAAGCGAATGTTCCTTAGATTGTCCGACTGCTAGCAACCCGTTTAGGACTTAGAGGCTGACAGTAGCGCTCTCCGGGCTCTGCGCGTGTGAATCCAGACCCAAAGTGCAGACAGCCGTGGCGTTTTCAGAGTTAGGAGGCAGTACTTGACAGGGCTGTTTGGTTTTTTCCAGTGCTCAACAGTTGAAGAAGGAACTTGGTACTTGGGGATCAAAGACATGAATTACTCACGGTTTCTCACCGCCGCGAGCGCAGCAAGAAACCCTTCTCCGATTCGAGTCCTGAGTGAGTAGTGGGGATAGTGCCTCTCCTCCTGGGGTGGGTGTGTATTCGGGGTCTCCAAGATTGGCCCCTACGGTCACCTCTTGGTTGTATTTTTTTCGTTTGAAAACTCATTGTGAGCCACCCTTTGGGTGCAAAAATGAATTAGGCACAGTCCTTGTTTTCAAAGAACTCAAGCTGAAGCAGTGATGGAGAGAGGCGCAGGCTGTTTGTGGGACACCTCTTTGGACAGAAGGGGGCATACTATCAGGAAAGGCGCTTTCTGAGATAAAGTGTAGGGGTTAGTGAAAGTGTGCATTTGTGTGTGGAGTTGGATTTGTGTGTGGAGTTGGGAGGGCGTGGTAAATGTGAGAGCAAGGGGTGGGGATGAAGCTTGACAGGCAGGTAGGGGCTAAATGGAGGAGGCCATTTGTTTGTCTGTTATTGTGGCCTTTTGCTTGTCTTCCTGATCCTCTGCCTTCCTGTTGGTCATTTTTGACCCTTTTGCTTCCACCAGCAAGTAGACACAGAAAAAGGTGTTCTGTATGTTTATTTTAGGTTAACATTGTATACAACTTAAT
Organism: Choloepus didactylus; assembly: GCF_015220235.1. Taxonomy (NCBI): domain Eukaryota; kingdom Metazoa; phylum Chordata; class Mammalia; order Pilosa; family Megalonychidae; genus Choloepus; species Choloepus didactylus. The sequence continues at coordinate 184,887,794 of NC_051309.1, read as the reverse complement.
AGTTTCCCTAACTATAATGCACACTGAAATATCTCTATCTTTATTAAAAGTGTTTCTTCTTCTCTTCCACGTTTATTGTAGCTGCTATATTGAGCAAGGCACCAAAATCGCTCATCTCCTTGGCTCCTGGAGCACCAAATCCGAACACTTTTCCTTTTAAGACTGCTAGTATCACCATAGAAAATGGAAAGACGATCCAGTTTGGAGAAGAAATGATGAAGAGAGCGCTTCAGTATTCTCAAAGTGCTGGGTAGTTATCAATAGATAATATAATTACATTGGGTCATTTTCACAAATGATGTGCAAAGCTCCCTGATAGAATGACTTATGTCTTCTTTTAACTGGGTGTTCAATAGTTAGGAATATTTGGGGAAAATATTTCAAAGAATAATTAAGAGTAACAGGGATGTCAGACACTTCTTAACACTCCTTAGTAACTGCTCCTTAATCTTAAAATAGAGAAGGCTTCTGGAATGAAGCACCTTTTGAGCTGAATCTGAAAATATGAGGAGATAACTGAGTGAAGAAGCAGATTGGGAGAAAGAAGGAGGGTTAAACAGGAAACAACAGCAGCAATTTCAACTCCAAGGGAAATTTTCTAATAATGATGTTCCCTTTCTTAACAGGCTACTGTGCACATATATTCCCATCATAGATTCAAGGGTCATTAATTTCTTTTCTTAAGGCAAGCTGGAACCCATATCTTAAGACTTTCTTTAGCTGGTCTCCTTCCAATGCTAAAAGATAATTTATGACAAGTCCATAAATTATACTTTATTAAAGCCTTCTTTGATCTTCAATTGAAAAGAATATTGAAATATATATTACATATGTGAATTATATGTATGAAATACATAAGACTTTTCTTTGCATGATACAAAGAACTGATTGAGTCTGAACTTCTAGGTAACTTACGTATATCTTCCTAAGGAGAGCAAAGAATCAATTATGCAATGAATGTTCTAGTGTAAAAGCATGCAGGCTTTGAGATAAGAAAGATCTGGATTGAAATCCCAGCTCACTCAATCACTGAGTGAATGACTTTACGTGAATTTTTTAATTTCTCTGTTTTGCATCACTTTTTAAATGGGGATATCAGTACTGGCAAAAAGTATTTGAGGGTTAAATTGAATGCAAACAGTGCCTGGTATAAAGCTTCCATTTATTTCCTGTCTATTACAACTATGATTTTTACTACTACAAATTTGAAAATATATTTTATGTTTTAGAATTCCAGAGCTGTTGTCCTGGCTAACACAGTTACAAATAAAATTGCATAATCCTCCCACTATCCATTATCCTGCCAGTCAAGGACAAATGGATATATGTGTCACATGTGGCAGCCAAGAAGGTCTTTCTAAGGTAAGACTGAAAGGAAAAATACCCATAGAATCGAATCTGTTCATAAGTACAGTCATCTCTCACTATAGGATCATATTTTGTGGGTTATTGATATTTTTTCTTGTCTCCCCTAGATTATAAACAGATTCCCTGTTTTAAAGATATAACATATACTGAGAGGTAGGGGTGTGTGTGTGTGTGTTCTGACTGAGCTCGAAAGCCAAGTGGAAATATGTTAAGTTAATCTATCAATATTTCCCTTCAGTTTTCTTCATTGAAAACACAAAGACTTTCAGAAATTATCTGCCCTTAATTTCATTCACCAGCCTGATTTTTCTTAAACATAAATCATATGGTCAATGACCCAGAGCTATGACTCACTAAGAAAAGATTCCCACTGTGAGAAGAGCAATCTCCTACCAAAATCTTAGTAGGACACTCCTTAATTTCATCTGACCCAAAGATTCAGGTTATCTTTGATTTCTGCATTTAGTTATGAAAATTCAGTATGATTTTTAAATTCTTTAGAGGGTATATCCTAATACTTCTGAGATGAAAATGTGATTCCTTTGCATGTGTGTGCCTATCACTGCTTGGATCTTCTCTCCCTCTTGGCTGTGCCTCTTTGGATCTATGTATGTGTCTGTGTCTCTGCTTCTCGCTGGCTTAGCTCTTTCTCTCTCTCAATCAGTTATTCCATCTGCCTCCTTTCTGGGTCTTCTCTTCCACTTCCATTCCCCTTGTCTCTCTTCCTTAACAGGACACAATGTAATTGTGAAGTTTATTTTACTTTTGTGTTCAGTAAGTGATTCTTTATGTCACCTGTTCTTCAGTTAAGAGGAAAAATTTAAATATTTTATAATTCTAACTACAACTTAAGCCAGAGGTAGTCTCCAGGAAAAGCTACAGGCACAGCCTACATTTTTCTCAAGAAGTAGATTTGAATATAGTCCAGCACTTGCACTTGTTTGAAAATCCAAAGATCCTCATGCATAGCAAAAATGATTTGGGCCAAAAATTCTATAAGTAGATACCATCTATTAAAGACATTTAGAAACAACAACAACAACAAGACCAAAAGCCCATCCATGCTACCTCATACTCAACTTTGAGCATCACTGCCTCCTAATGTGCCTGCCAGGATAAACCAATTGCAGAATGCGTTTTGGTAAACTTGTAAATATCATGTTCTTTGAAATAATTTTATATTGTTTGTTTGAATGTTCAGATTGTCTGCCAACAACAGTGATTTTGTTTTGTCAGAGTTAATATTTAGCCCTTCCTTCTGACAGCAGGTAATAATAGCTGACATTTGGCAAAACAATTGCTATATAGAAGGCATTTTGCTAGGCACAGTGAATTTCTTCATTTATTCCTCATGGCAAACTTAAGTGGTAGAGACTCTTATCTCCAATTACTGAATAAGGTAACCAAGAGGTTAACTAACTTGTCTCCTAGTAATTGGCAGAGCCAAGACTTGAACCCAGGCTTCCTGACTTCAGAGCTTGTGCTCTTAATCAGAATGCTATATGGCTTACCTAATTTTATTTTTACAGCCTCCCTTTGTCACTCAGAGTATAACTATAGCATTGCCTTGTACATAGAGTAATTATCTTTCTTTTCCCTGTGACAGAAAAGCATCCAAATAATCTGAAAGTATAATCAGCACAATAAATACAAATTAAAAAGTGAAAAGTCTGTGATAATTGTGATTTGGCCTGCTAAGATCATTTTTGCCTGCCTTATTGGGTTGATAGTGTTAGAGTGAATATTTTACAGAAACACTAATGACCAGGTATCTGTTAAGCTCATGTAGGCAACCCATAGGCAAATTCCTGCCCACAGAATCATAGGCCAATGAAAATGTAATAAAGTTGCAACAAATGCATGTTTGTGGGACATAATTTTCTTTCAAAATAAAGAATTCTAGTAGATCTCTCCATTTATTTAGGTTTTCTTTAATTTCTCTGAGCAGTGGTTTGTGCTCTAGTGTTAATGTTTTATTAGGTTTTGTTTTGGTTTTGCCTCAATTAGAAGTTTTTTTAGTAAGAATCCTAATTTACAGAGTTTTAGGTGGTTTCTTTGGTATCTAACTTGCTGTACCCCTTCTCTAGCATAGGGAAGCTTATTATTTCTTGTAGTCCTTTCAGGGACCTACGGTTACCTGGACACAAAATACATGGGACTTATATTTTGGGGAGTGGTAAAAGATAGAGTAAAAGTTTTACCAGGAGATAGTAAGAGCAACTTTTAACTTTTTTTTTTATGCAATTTTATTGAGATATAATCACATGACATACAATCATTCAAAGTGTACAATCAATTCTTCACAGTATCGTCATATAGTTGTGCTTTCATCATCACAAACTTTGAGCATTTTCATTACTCCAAAAAATAAAATTAAAATTAAAAAGAACATCCAAAACATCCTGTTCCCCTCCTCCTCCCATTGTTCATTTACTTTTTTTAATACAGTTTAATTGAGATATATTCACACACCCTACAGTCATCTACAGTGTACAGTTATTCACAGCACCATCATACAGTTGTGCGTTCCTCACAGAATCAATTTTTGAAACTTTTCCTTACTCCAAAATAAAAATAAAAGCAAAAAAGAACATCTAAATCTTTCTATCCCCTCCATCCCACCCTATTCTTCATCTGATTTTTGTCCCCATTTTTCCACTCATCTATCCATACACTGAATAAAGGGAGTGTGAGCCACAAGGTTTTTGCAGTCACACTATGCAATCTACATAGTTATACAATCGTCTTCAAGAATTAAGGTCACTGGGTTGCAGTTCCACAGCTTCAAGTATTTCCCTCTGGCCGTTCCAACACACTAAAGACTAAAAGGTGATATCTGTATAGCGCATAAGAACGCCCTCCAGAGTGACCTCTCGACTCCATTTGAAATCTCTCAGCCACTGGAACCCTACTTTGTTTCATCTCTCTTCCCCCTTTTGGTCAAGAAGATCCTCTCAGTCCCACAGTGCTGGGCCCAAGCTCATCTCCAGGAGTCATTTCCCATGTTGCCAGAGAGAGTCACACCCCTAGGAGTCCCATCCTGTGTAGGGGAGAAGGCAGTGAGTTCACCTGCCCAGTGGGCTTGGGGGGGATGGGGCACATCTGAGCAACGAAGAGGCTCTCTGGGGAGGACTTGTAGGCACAATTATAAGTGGGTTTAGCCTCTCCCTTGCAGCAACTAGCCTCAGGGGAAAGCCCCCAGATCGAGGGCTTGGCCCACCAAATTGTCAGTCCTCAACGTCTGCAGGAAAATCAGCAATAGCACAGGTGGGGAAGTCCAACACTTCAGCATTTCTCCACAGTTCCTCGGGGGACCCCACAAATGCACTTTTACTCTCTGCCCATATCACTCTGGGATGTGTCTGGATTTCACCCCAGCCTGTACAATCTTACCAAATCCCGCTTCCCATTTACCGCTTCTTGCACCTATGGTGTTCAAAGAAAGTGATCATAGAAGTTAAATTATCTAGTGTGCTACAGAAAATATAGATCCTGACTCAGATAAACATCAGTAAGAGCAACTTTTAGAAGTTCCTTTTGATAATAAAAGCAATTCTTATATGAAGTTGGAATCAGGTTTCCATTCCTATTTTTTGCCTTTTGTTTTGTTTTGCTTTTTTAAATAACCATGCCCCCTCCTTTACCTCACTAGCCCTTTGGTTTGCCAAAATAGTAAGCAGTACAAAAAGATACAGGCATGGTACAAAAGGAAATACTAACTTCTCATGAAATATAAAATGCTCACCCAAAAATCAGGAGATAAATAAAGAGGGCCTGACTGCAGTAATCATCACTGGTGCCATGACCTAGAGATGACGTTATTTCCAGACTTGTCCACTTCTCTTTTGGATAAATAGCAATTTGGGCTAAATCTGGCCAAAGTCCTTTTCATAATCCTACCTAAGTGGATAAAGTTTGTGTTATACTCAATCCTAATTTTCAACATTCTAGAAATAGTCATCCCAAGTATCACAAGTAAAAGACTCGAGTTTCTCAAGTTAAAAGCAAAAGTCCAAATAATCACTATGAATCTTGATGGGATGGCCTTGAACAGTGTCACGATATCTCTCTGTCTCAAAACCAAAATGAGAAGAAATAAATTCTGATTATATACAACTGTGAAAGCTCAGGGATTCCCCTCCCCCAATAGCAAGGGGAATTAACTTGGACTTCGCCATATATAACTCCTGTATCTTTGAAGGAAAGGAAATTTATATGTCCCTTGCTAAGAGTGATATTTAACTTAGATCGTTTCCACAAATTATCTATTTTGATTTTGAAAGTGGTAACGTTCTGTTATACTAGAAGAACTCTGGCCTTTATGGCTACAAGATTATTAAATTTTCAGCAAGGTTTCCTGCTTTAGGAAGAAACATGGAATTAGTGTGAGGACTTGGAAAGGCCATTACAGGCCAAGAAATCTGGACTCCCTTGTTTAGGAAAGGGGCTATTGTCAGAACTGGAACCAGAGGCCAGAGCTTTCTGCTTAGCAAATAAAAGTAAGCTAAAAAATTTAAATAGAAAAAAAAAAGAGCAATGTAATTATATAAAATAGTAAAATGAAATGTTAAAAAGAGACATGATAATTAGGAAATGAGTTAAAGTTTAGAGATAATAAAAGAGAACTAGTTAAATAAAAGCTATGAAAAAAGAGAAAATAAAATTTTAATATAGTAGTCTAATATATAGTAGTCAGACTGAGGCAAATACAAATGTTCAACAGGATTTCTATTAAGTTGTCTTCTCAGGTATTACAGACTGATATCTCAAATCTGAGAGCAAAATTCTTGGCCACCTGCCCCTTTCTAACTTGTCAATTGCTACTTTTATATATGCTAACAATAATAAAAACTATTTTTGAGCTCCTATTTGAACTGGTTCCAAGAATTCCACAGATGTAACCTCCATTGGGTATTTGGTTCCCCTCAATAAAGAGGGTATGCCTATCATCCTCAGTTTCATCTGTTTGTTTTTCTTTTCTTTTTCATGAATAATTAGTGCTAGATAAAGATTCTTTACATTCAGTCTTCACATCTAGATAAAATATTACTCTTATTTATTTTAAACCACAGTAACTTTCTATTCACATAAATATGAAAGCTATAATCTGGATGGTTTTAATGAGTTTTTAATAAAATTATTATTACAGACTATTGTAGCAATAAAAATCTCTATAATTTTTCACCCGTTTTTGTATTTAATTAGGGAACATAAAAGGATTGGTTATTATTTGAGTTTTTGCTTGGAGAGAAGCATTTGTGATTCCATGGATTAATATGAAAAAGTCCCTTTCAATGAAATTCTTTTCTTAGGAAGGTATACTATAAACACTTCTTCCAGAAAGATGCTCAAGACAGTCTCTTCCATTTCTATCGCAATATCAGATATATCAAAGAGAGGATAGCATTGATGGCCAAATACATCAATAATTTGCTTATTTGAAGATGTGCTTATGACAGGACTTAGTGGGAATCTAGGTTTAATAATTCACTTTTTTTCTCCAGGATCAATGTTATTTTAGGCTCTTGTGTTTCTGTCTACATCTGTCAAGCAGTGCTGCCAGATGATGAACCATCCTCCTTTGTAATTTAGGATATTTGACATTCATGTGTCCCTAATTGATGTGGAAAATGTGTATAATTAGAATTGTTTTCTATTGATAATGCACATGCCAACCAAGTGAATTCTTTGGTCCCAGGATGCCCTGTAAAGCTTTGATTAATAAGGAATTTTTCAAAGGAGAACTGTTTTTCATAAGATGCCAAAAGCCCATAAAGAAAAGGTACATTGAACATCCCAAGCCAAACTGGGGAGCAAAAGTCAATTGATAATGGCCCTACTGTTTGTTGTGAGATGTAGGTTGTTAAAATAATAGGAAAGAGAAGTTTGAACTGGGAATTGTAAATGTCACAAAGTAAGAGGGTGTTTGTTTTGTAACTGCATGACCCAGTCATAATAGACCTCTTTGATTTAGGCTGGAAAATTGTTGTCTCGCTCTAATGATGTCTTTGGGCATCATGTTGTCTGCAAAATCGACTAAGATTTTCCAGACTTTACTTACTCTAAATATCCTTGAACCCTGCGGACCTTTCCATTCTTTCTGAAACACTTCTCTTGGCTCCCACAGCACTATGCTGTGTGGCTCTCTTTCAGCCCCTTTGCTCTGTCTCGTTTGCAGTATCGTCCTCCATCTAGCTATTATTTGCTAGAATTCCTCCAGGCTCAGTCCTCGACCCTCTTCTCTACTCAATCTATTCACTTTCTCTAGGTACCTCCATTCACACCTATGTGATCAACATGTGCAAATAACTCCCAAGCTCCTTCCAAATCCGTTTGTCCACCTGTCCACCTTACACCAACACAGGATATTTTAAAGGCACTTCAAACTGAAAAGACCCCAAAACACACTCATCTTCTCTCTCAGATATAAACTTTTTTCAATTCTGTTTTTCGGTGAATGGCACCACCATCTATTGAGCCCCATAGCCAGAAATCTAGGAGTCATCTTTAGCACCTTCTTCTCACTCCCCTATAGTCCATTATCTTGTTCTGTTGGTTTTCATTTCCTAAATACTTCTCAAACCTACCCCCTTCTCTCCAATTCCACCCCCATTACTCTACTTCAGACTACCCTTATCTGTAACCAGAACTACAGCTGTAACTTCACAATAATCTTTCCACATGTATTGTCACTCTTTTATTCTTTCATAGTGCATCAAATGATCTTTTCAAAATGCATATCGAATTATGGATGGGGCTACCCCTCCCCACTCCCTTGCTTAAAATTCTTACTGGCCCCCCTTTGCTTGAGTGCTGTATGGAGACCTGCTCTGCCTCGAGCCACAGAATTCCTTCAGTTCCTCAGAATGTACCTGTGGTCACTCCCTACACCAACTCATCTCTTCTTCCAGGAAGCCTTCCCTGAACGCCCAGACTAGGCCAGGTTCTTCTACAAAGAGTTCTTATAACTATGTACACTTAATAGGACTCACCTCTGTGTTTAACTATATATTTATGTTAGCAATTATTTGATGAGTGCCTGTTCTCCCAGTGTGCTCTTAGCACCATGAGGGTAAAAACCTTGTCTACGTTGCTTATTACCTTACCCAGGCCTGGCTTATAGTACACATTCCATAAATATTTGTTCAGAGGAGAAATAAAAGGAATAAATGAATTTAAGAAGCCAAACAAGTGATGGCCTTTTTCACATTACCATAGAACAGTGGTTAGCAAACTATGGCCTGTAAGCCAAATCCAGCCCTCTACCTGATTTTGTAAATAAAGTTTTATTGGAATACAGTCACACCCATTTGTTTACATATTGCCCATGACTGCTTTCCAGTTACAACCACAGAGCTGAGTTGTTTCAACAGAGACACTGTGGCCCACAAAACTGAAAATATTTATTATATGGCCTATTAAAGGAAAAGGAAAAGTTTGCCAACCCCTGCCCTAGTTTCCTAGGAACTCAAACTAAAAAGGGGGATTCTGATAATGGAAACACCACTATCACAGCTAACCTGTGCTTCTTTTGTTAGGTGTTCGAAATGCTCATCAATCCTGGAGATAACATTCTCCTAAATGAACCTGTCTATTCAGGAACACTTCAAGCTGTGAGTATACATCTTTCTTATAATAATAAGAAGAAGAAACCATTGCACATTTATAATTGTCTTTGTCCCTTTAAAATTAAAATGGCGTTTTTCATCAGTAAACAAGATAATCTTAAATGATATATGTGAAATACGTTAAATGTACCTTTTTCCTTATCAATATGTTTCTTTTTAGAAATACATATTTATAGATGCTAAAATTAAGTTGTGGAAAGTCATGTCTGATTTTCCTAATATTTTACTTAAGATGTGACTTATTTTACAAAAATTTAGTTTTAATTACTATCTTTTATTACCATCTGCATAAGTATAAGCATATTATATATGAATTTAATATAGCTATAGGCTAATGTATAATTAGGGCTTTCTACTCCAGTGTTAAATTAATGGGACTGTAAAATCCAGAATGAAGAACCTAATCATCTGGCTCTGCTTTACACTGTTCAGACCACACTAATGAGAATGAGGTTTGTTTTAGGGTAGATAGTTGTCCAAAGAGGAGCAGATTCAGAGAAGAGCAACCAGAGTGAATAGGGAATTGGAAACCATGCCATGTGATGAATGGTTTAGGAACTGCAGCTGTTCTCCCCAAAAAGCGAAGACTCAGCAAAGACGTGAGAATTGTCCTCAAGTGCATGAAAGTTAGCCATGGGACAGAAGAATTAGATTTATCTGTGCATGTCCTGAGGTTGATAGAACATGGGTGGGGGCAGGAGGGCTACAAGGAAAACAACTTCAACTCAATATGAGAACTTTTAACAGCCAGCCTCACCTGGCTGCCTCAGGAGGTCAAGCATTCCCCTTCACTTCCAGTGACCAAACACAGACTCAGTTGTCACCCAGCACAGAAGTTGTGAAGGTAATTCTAGCTCAGACAGAGGAACTGAATGAGATGATCTTCATGCTCTTTTATTTCTAACTTCATGGATTCTTTTTCTCCCCCCAAATTTAATGTTATCTTTGTAAAAGTCAAAATATAAACAATCAGCTATTAATGAAAGGCATATCTTCTCAGTACTCCTAAATGGGGATAAAATTGACATTTAAAAAATTGCTTTCTCTTAATGATTGGATACTGTTCATTATTTATTTTCATTAACTCCCAAGACTTAAGATTACATAATGCCAATAAATGTAAAAGTGGTGCTTGCATACACAGCATGCGTATACCCTCGCACTAATATTTTCACATACACAAGCAATCTGTGTCAACCCATGAAGAAAGATGCTAATAAGCAATATGTGTTCATTTTATGGCCCAATATTGATTTTTTTTCCGTGGTAAATGTGCTTTATAAGTCTAAGTCCTTTTAAATTTGTCATAAGGAAGGTCTGGATTATTCCCATTTAGTGTGTAATTCCACATTGACTGCTATAAAGGGTATTTCTTTTCCTTTGAAAACTTTCCTGAGGACCTGAATCAATTATAGCTATTTCTTAAGTTCCATTTTTTTTTCCTTAATGTTCATCCATGAATGAGATCTCACAAGATTTGTATAAAACTATGTCTTTGTACAAGTCCAGTTCAGCCTTAGCAGTTGGTCAGATATTGAAATACTTCCTTACTGCTTGGTGAGCTGCTGCCCTGTCCCTCATAGGGCCCTATCACTGCTCTGGCTTCCCTGGCCCACCCCCAGGATGACTCTGAACTTCCCATGATCCAGGGTTAATGCCGGCCTAGCAGGGAGCCCCAGGATCCTGCCTCAGCCTGCATCTATGTTCTGATGGATCAGTACCCATGCTACAGCCATTGTTAAATATTTTGAATATTACCTCTGCTTATAACTACTTTATGAATCAGTTTAGCAGGTGTATGCATTTTGTTATTCATTTACTCTGTCAAAACATATTCATCAACAGACACCTACTTTATGAGCAGTTCTAACTTTATAGAGAATTCAGTCAGAAGAGGCTAGATTATACTGTGTACAAATGATCACTATGTCTCAGTGGCTTAGAGCTACAAAGAAAGGTTTATTTCTCATATCCACTGCAGATCAGCTGCAGGTCTATTCCTTGTCATCATCCTTCCAAACCCCAGGGTGGTGGAACCAGTCTTTATCTGGAACACTGCCAGTCTTGTAGCACAAGGAAAAGAGATGTAGAGAACCACAAGCTGTACTCTTAAAGCTTCTACTTTGAAGGGACACAAATCACTCTGGTCACAGTTTATTGTCCAGAGCAAGACACATGACCACACCTGACATAACAGATAGTAATGGTAGTGGAGAAAAAATGGATCGATTTCTTCATCTGGGAAGAGACAGGATATTATTGAACAATAATGGAATCTACCCCAGGGGAACAATAGGATTAGAATATACAACCTCAACCCTCTGGAGTTATAGCCAAGTGTAGGTTTGTATATGTTTAAGGGCATAAATGGTAATGTTCTCAGTTAGTATAAGAAAATTCAATGGCACTTAACATTTTATAATCATGTCTGACTCTCGTGTTTTCTTTTTCATGTGTGTTTAACAGCTGCATCCACTAGGCTGCAACATTATTAATATTCCCAGTGATGAAAATGGGATTATTCCAAAGTCCCTCAAAGAAATACTTTCCAAATGGAAACCAGAAGATTCACAGAACCCCACAAAAAAGACCCCCAAATTTCTTTACACTGTCCCAAATGGCAACAACCCTACTGGAGTTTCATTAACAAGTGACCGCAAAAAGGAAATCTATGAGGTATTATAAAAGAATGTGCTGTGCGGACATGTTCCTATTTCTTTTTAAATTTTTATTAGAGTGTTGTGCAAGTTCCCTTTCTTATTAACCTCTGACTTTCAAAAAAGATAATTATTACTTAAAAGAAATCATCTATGCCACAGGTCCTAATAAATTTAGACACAGTAGATTACAACAGCCTTTGTTAACTGCTTATGGGATTTTTCTTTTCTCTTAATTGATGTTTTTATATAAAAGAAAAAACGTTCTTGGCCTACTGTTCAATTTTATGAGGTTATTTCATATTTGGCCCCAAGACTGATTTTCATTATTTTATATTTGTGTTTTTAACTTGTCTCTTCTCCTTCCTTCTCCTTGTCATCTTAGCTTACAAAGAAATTATTGAAAAATAAGAGGAATGCTCCTTTTGAAAAATCTGTTTTCAACATCTGACTATACCTAGTTTCTCACTATAAACCTTTTTTTAAGTATCAAATACGTATTGAGCTATACAGAAATATTTTTAAAATAAGAGAAATGCACCCTTGTAAAGTCTCTTTTATGTACCTGATTGCTCCCTGGCTTTTCACTACATACTGCTTTTTGAAATGTGTCTTCTTAGTTTCTTAGCTGCTAAAGCAAATACCATACAAAGGGTTGGCTTAACAACAGGAATTTATTGGCTCATGGTTTCAGAGGCCAGAAGACTTGCTGCTTCCTCCTCGGGTCAGTGTCTTCTGGCTGGCTGGCAATCTTGGGGTTCCTTGGCTTTTCCGTCACATGGCAATGCCCATGGCATTATCTTCTCGTTTCTCTTCCAGGTTCCATTGACTTCCATCCTGGCTGATCTCTTTGGCTTCTTCTCTGTGTCCAATTTCCTTTATTTATAAAGACTTCAGCCATATTGGATTAAGGTCCGCCCTTATTCGGTTTGGGCACACCTTAGCTGAAGTAACCTCATCAAAAAGTCCTATTTACCATGGGTTTACACCCACAGGAATGGTTTAAGATAAAGAACATGTTTTCGAGGTCCCTAATTCCAAGGTACCACAAGTATCAAACACATTTTAAGCTATTTATGATCATGTGCAATAGAATCATAAGAAATATTTCAAGTAGTTTCTTTTACTCCTAAAATATGTATGTTCAAAAAATTGTCTTATTCTTATTTTTCACATTCTCCAGAGCTCTCTCTTAAGTTCTCTTTTGCCCATAGCCCCATCCAGTTCCATAACTATAAATTCTATTCTGTATGATGACTCCTGTACTGTCCAGCTCCTACCTCTCTTCTGAACTCCAGACTTCTGTATCTAACTTCCTACTTGATAATTTCCACTTAGATGTCTAATAGGCATTTCATACTCAACTTGGCCAAAACATAACTCTTGATTTTCCCCAGCTCCACCCCTAACCTTCCATTCACATCCCATTATATTCTCTGTCTCTATAAATACTACCACATGTACAATTATCTTTTGTTCCTTTCCTTTCTGTCCTCCCTCCAGCCGCACCCCTTACATTCAATCCATCCTATGACCTCTTCTACCAAGTTTATCTAAATCCATCTGTTTCTCTCCACCACCATTATAATCACCATCTTTTAAGCCACATTTCCTGTCACTCCACTACTATAACAGCCTCTTCAGTGGACCCCTGCTGCATCCCACTCTTGATCTCTTATTCATTCTTCGCACAGCAGCCAGTCATGTCCTTCCCTGCTGAGATGTAAATGTAAAGCCAGTCACGTGTTCCCTTGTTTGGAATCCTACAGTGGCTTCCCCTCGTAGTTAGAATAAAATTCATGTTCCTTTATCTGCCTTGCAAAGCTAGGTGATCTAGCCAATCTATCCTATAACCTCATCTCTTATCCTTCTTTGCTTTTGCCCACTTGTTCTAGCTACGCTCACCTTCTTCCTATCCCTTAAATGTGCCAAGTTTTTTCTCACCCCTGGGCCTTTGAGCTCCTCTCCCCTCAGTCTAGAGTCCTCTTCCCAGATATTTGCACAACTGGCTCCTTCCTTTCATCCTCAGTTCCAGTGTTACCACACCAGGAAGGGCTTCACCATAATTCAACCTGAAATAACTGCCCTGTTACTCTCTCTCACACATTACTCCATTTTAATGCTCTGCCTAACACTTATAACCCCCCATTTAATGTTTCCTCTATTCATAACCTGCTGGTTTATGGATAGTCTGTCTCCCCAACCAGAATGTAAACTCCATGAGAACAAGAGCCTTTCCTACTTGTTCATCTCTTTTGTCTTCATTGTCTAGACTCAATAAATCTTCTTGAGTGAGTGAATGAGTAGATCCAAAATATTAGATTCCAAATTATTTTAATTTTAGGTAATTCTTAAGAAATAAATATATTATTTTTACCTTTTTAGCTGGCAAGAAAATATGATTTCCTCATAATAGAAGATGATCCTTACTACTTTCTCCAGCTCAACAAGGTAAGTTATAATGTGAACTTATTTCACTATTAGAAGATAAGTTGTCATAAGTTATTGCACTACATCTGATTTTAGCTTGAGAGAGCTGAGTCAGAACTAACCCACCTTGACATTGAAATTAAGTCGATTATTATTAATTTGCTACTACTTCAATTTTTCATCTTTCAGCTTTATTTTGGAATTAGTGCTATTCATTTTTGGTATCACTGCTCATCTCAGAAATCAATCACCTTCAAAATAGTAGCTGGCTCTCTGTATAGACTGAATCAGGGCTGATGGTCATCTTTAACTCCAAATCCTGATTCAGAGCTTCTTAAACATCATACCTGGGATGTCAGATGGGTTTTATCTTGGTTGTCCACTTCAGTCTCTTGGTAGCAGCTGCCTGGATGATGTCTTGGAAAGGATTGAAAAACTGTGTGTAAGCTGAAAAAGAAAGAGAACTGTGCTCAATTGGTAATGTCCTTCATAGACACAGGAATGTGCCACATATTCATTGTCCCTGTCATTCATGTCCTCGATCTTATCTGCAGGATACTGTGTTGTCAGATTCTTTCTCACTACCTATGTGTGCTGCCTTTCATGATTACTGTTTCTGAACAGACATGTATAGTGGTACAGACTCCCAAAGCCTGATTCCTTAAAATCCAGCACTATGCATTCACCATCTTCATTTGTTCTTGATATTGCAGAGAGCATGTACTTTGATTCCATCCTCACTTTCAGTTTACAGAAAAGAAACAAGAATTCTTTATTTCTCTTATCTAGTTTGCCTGAATATTACTTCTGCTACCTACCCTCCCACTCTCAGCAAGATCTTGGCTCCCTTTCTTGTTTGCATCCACTTTCATAGTAGATATTGAAATCGGTATTCCATGTTGACCAAATCCCTCCTCTTCATTTCTTATCTTCATCATTTTATCTTTCCAGTTGGTTCTCAGGGTTAGCATTCTCTCTCTAAACTATCCTGAATACAGCTGACCCTCTTCATTTTTACCTTATCCAAACTAGTTATTTGTGATTCCTTCCTCTAAATCTGTTAATCCTGGGTTCCAACTATGGGGACAAGGAGGGACTTTTTGAGGTTTCCCTAAATTCATAATAATGGCACCTTCAGCAAATGATAAAAGCTCTTTCTTATGTGGGTTTTGAAGAAGCCCTGAAGACAGACAGATGCTAATAAAAGATCATGCTTCTCTGTTTCAATAGTCCCTTTTAAAGGGTGGAGATAAAGGTAATAGAGAGGGTTGTGCTACTATTATCCAATTTATGCCCTCTCCATTTGGTGTACAAAGTAATCATACTGCAATAAACAGAGTTTTCAAACCAACAGTTTTTTTGGTTTTGTTTTGTTTTTTTCCACTTTAAGTCCCGGACACCAACATTTCTTTCCATGGATGTTGATGGTCGTGTCATCAGAGCTGACTCTTTTTCAAAAGTCCTCTCCTCTGGGTAAGTCCTCATTTCTCTATCTAAAGGAGATAGAGACTGTATTCCAGTATCTTTTCATCCAAATAAGTTTTTTCATTTAAGATGTTTATATTCCATTTGTCCTAAAATACCTGTTTGATTATTAATATTAACATAGGCCTTTTTTCCCTCCATTTGTCTCTAGCAGTCAAAGTTACTTGATCATTAATCTGAAGTTCTAGTGGGATTCGTCAGGTTTTTGGTTTCATATATTTAAAACAGAACATTTGAAAATATCTGGTCAGAGTTGTGTTTTAAATGTACATATTAATTTAAATTTTTATTTTAAATAAGAAGTAGATAGTTTTATTATAATATTTTAATCATCTAGAGTCATTCGTCCCAGGTCACAACTCATTCTGTAATAAAATCATTAAACTAGTATGTATTAATTGTTAATACATGATTAGTTTCATGCCTTTTCTCTTTTTGTGTAGGTTAAGAATAGGCTTTATAACAGGTCCAAAACCCTTAATAGAGAGAGTTATTTTACATGTGCAAGTTTCAACAATGCACCCCAGCACTTTTGCACAGGTAAGGAGAATTTAGCAAATAGACATTTTTTTAAAAAAAATCAGATAAGATTAGTGTCACAGTCCAAGAGGGCTTTTGTGTCTAAAGGACTAAAGAAAGCACCAGGCGCATTCTGAGATGTGAGCTTTGATTATGGGGCTTACCTACAGGGTGGAGAAGTCGAGTCACATTACCCTGAAATCAGGAGCTTCTCTGAATGGATTCAGGAGCCGCTCTGAATGATGGCGAGTTCAGAGCACGATGTGGAAATAGTCTGCCCTTTGGGGGGCTGTGTAAGCTTGTTATAAGGGCTTGACATTCCAATGGGTGTGAGAGCATAAGGCGGGGAGTGGAGTGTCCTGCAATCAACAGGGAAGAACGGAGGATTATAGATTATTTTGTAGATAACAGTATCTCAGGGAGTCTCAGGGAGAAGGTAGTTTTGGGTATAGATTACATTTAGCACCTGATATTACAAGGAAAATAGGTCAAACCTTGACTTTTCTAGGTCAAGCAAACTGCTGTGTGCAGTCTTCAAGACACTTGGGGACCCAGGGATCCCATAATTAGAAAATAGATGTTGGCAAATAAGGTTGAGTTATGGTGCAAGAAGGAAAAAATTACTGATATTGAATCACCAGGTCCAATATAGTCTTAATTATAGGACCTGATCCCCCAGATGTTTCCTCTGGGAATCAAATGAGATTTGAATTAACCTGGTTTTATTTGGAGGCTTAGCCCAAACTCCTTGGGGATCAATGTATCATTCATCTCGTGTTCCTTGCATCTAGCTTTGGAATTTGTTATGAAAACTTTGTTGAATGAACAAACTAAAACTGAACATGATGAAGTAATATAACTTTGGCTTCATTGCCTTAGAATCTTTCATGAGACCAAGGATTCCAAACCTACCTGATGACTCCTGTTTGCCTCCATTGCTCGTGTGCTAACCTCCCCTAAAGAAACTAATTGGAATGTATTTTAACTAGAATAAAGTAAAATTGATTTTTGAGAATATGAATTTCCTTACAACCTTTGGGAAGTTTTGGGATCCATCCCTAATGCAATCTTTTTTTTTTTTAATTAATATTTATTGAGATATACTCACATACCATGCAGTCATACAAAACAAAGCGTACATTCAGTTGTTTACAGTACCATTATATAGTTGTGCATTCATCACCAAAATTAATTTTTGACATTTTCATTAACACACACACAAAAATAATAAGAATAAAAATTAAAGTGAAAAAGAACAATTAAAGTAAAAAAGAACATTGGGTGCCTTTTTTTTTTTTTTCTTCCCCCATTTTTCTACTCATCTATCCATAAACAAGACGAAGGGGAGTGTGGTCCATATGGCTTTCCCAATCACATTGTCACCCCTCATAAGCTACATTTTTATACAATCGCCTTTAAGATTCATGGGTTCTGGGTTGTAGTTTGATAGTTTCAGGTATTTACTGCTAGCTATTCCAATTCATTAGAACCTAAGAAGGGTTGTCTATATTGTGTGTAAGAGTGCCCACCAGGGTAACCAGAGTGAGATTTTGGAATCTCTCTGCCACTGAAGCTTATTTCACCTAATGGAATCTTGAGAATCAGCTCTTAAGGCTAGACTTGCTACTGAGGAACTCGAATGGAAATTTTTGCATAGAAAAGGGCATGTGTTTAATATTTTATATTCCATACAGTGCAGATGTATATATTTCCCCATGTTTTACCATGTTGGGGACTTTTCATTTTTTTTTTATCTGTTATCAATAAAACTTCACTATCCACTTATAACATTTAGAACTGCCAAATCTAATATGTATTTGGAGATTAAAATTCTCCAAAGACATTTTATGTTTAGAGAGGCAGTGTAGAGTGGTAACTGATACCATGGATCTGCAGCCAGACAACCTGACTTTGAGTCTGGGCTCTGAGTCTAGCTGTGTGGCCTGGAAAAGGCTTATTTTAACCCTTGCAACTTAATTTCCTTGTTGGTGATGTAGAAATAATAACTTGCCTCACAAGATTATTGTGAAGATTACGTTAGTTAAAATATATTAATATTTCAGAAGAAGGCCTGGAACCTAACAAGCACTATGTAAGCATTTGTTATTTTTATAATTGTTGTTGCCATTGTTATTAATTAACATTTATTAATCTTATGGAAGATTGCACGTAATCATAAGTGATTTGCTTTTACATTTGGCAACACATTTTAAGTGATGAACCATGACATTTGTTACTGTTTTATCTCTTCTAGCTTCTGATATCACAGCTTCTACACCAGTGGGGAGAAGAGGGCTTTCTGGCTCATGTAGATAGGTATTGATTCATTTGTTAAAATGTTTGTAGGTAACATAGTAGCCCAGTGGACATAGTACAGAGCACCCAGAGTATTGATTTATCACTCTCCCTTTCTGCTTATCTTAAGGTGGGCAATAGGAACAGTCCATTAAAAGCAAAATGTCTTCAAGTTTTATTAGCTCTTGACCTTGAAAGTCTTACCAGGAGTATCCAAGGTAGGAGTGGAGGATGTATTCTTTGAAAGCAATCCTCACCCACTAAGGAGGTAATCTGACATTCCCACCAGGGGATTTACTTTTTTAACTGATTTAGAGGGCATACTACTCATATATGTGAGTATTTTATTGAACAGTCAATTAGCCACAAGGGACACATGACACAGGAATTGGCTTAAGTATAGATGATTGACAACACAATTTGCCTAAATAATCAGTATATTAGTGCAAGTTATGAAATTACTTTATTTATGAATATGTGGCACTGTTTAGGCCATTCGGAAGTAAAGAAAAATGGAGTATCATTTCCCAGACCAGTGGATTCATCATTTCAATAGTGGGGTTTTCTGTGATCCTACATCTTCTACCCTGCAAATGACAAACATTATGTTGAAGAACTAAACATATATACTAATCCTGCTACTTCTATTAGAACTACATTTTAGATTCCATACTTTACTTAGAAATGGACTTGACTTTATTAGTTTTCATTGGAAAAATGCAGTGGGAAAAATGTTAACCACAAGATGGGTCAATAAATATGTTCTACTCTCTTATCAAACATTCAACATTTTAATCAAGATAGAAAAGAAATTCTTATAAACTCATAAGACCCAATGCTATTTTTAGTTCTGCAATCAATGTACTGAACACATCCTTTTCATTGTTTTCTTCTTCTAGGGTTGCTGATTTCTATAGAAAGCAGAGGGATGCATCAGTGGAAGCTGCAGAGAAGTGGCTGAGTGGTGAGTGGAATGTACATCTGAAGCATCCTTTCTTTGTGGTTAATAGTAGCACCAATATGAGAGGGTACATGTTATTTTTGTAATCCCAATGGAAAAGAAATGAATCCAGGAATATTCTTGCCAAGAAAATGTTATCCTATAAATGATCTTAAAAGTAACAGTCTGCAACCCTGGCACAGTTTTCCATATCTCTGCTACACCAGTCTGCTGCAAAGAATTTGTGGTTTTAAAAAAATCAATTAGTCTAAAACTCATCCAAAGGGTCCTAGCACCACCCATCTGTGCTGACCACCTGCCTCACAGTGCAGGGTCTCACGAGCCAATTTCTGACATCTGCTCACCTACTGTTGACCAGGAGCAGCACCACATAGCCTGGTGCTTACATGGAGGCTGGCAGTGGAGCCCAGTCGGACGGACAAGGGCAAAAAGCACAAGAAGTGCAAGTCAGATGGACACCTCTGTGAGGAGCATGTAGTGAAGCCCTTGAAGCTGGGCTTCAGATGAGAGGGAACAGAGTCACCAAGCTCTCCACAGGCAGCTCAGGGCATAACTCAAGCCTCTTCAATGACAAAAAATGATCATGAGAACCCCGAGGATAGAAAGCAGTAAAGGGGAAAGAAAGGAGAGAGGAACGGTCCAGGAAAAGAAAGAGGGAGAAAAGAAGCAAGGTCGAGAGTATGTGGAGGAGGAGGCAGAAAAAGACCCCCAGCATCAGACCCGAGACTGGAATTGTCCCCTCAGAAGCCTCTCACAAGTTCTTGAGCTAAACAAGAAGTAGAGCAGACAGCTCTTTTAGAAGCTTTGAATCAACTGATGAGACAATTTACAGAGAAAAGACCCAAGTGCTTTCTTTTCAGTTCTAGTGACTGATATTATTGTTCCCAGCTAATCCATGACATCAAACACCCAATAGATTTTAGAACCATGAACAAAAAGAAGAAGAACAATGACTACCAATCCACAGAAGATCTAAAGGATAACTTCAATCTAATGTGTACTAATGCCATCATTTACAACAAACAAGAGACCGTTTGTTATGAAACAGCAAAGATGCTTTTGCACTCAGGGATGAAAAGTCAGCCAGGAAAGAATTCAGAGCCAGGAGCAGAGCATAGACTTCAGGGAGTACTTGTAAAAATACTCAAAAGCAGAGCAGACACCTCACAGAGAATCAAGAACAGTGGCTGCTGGCCAAGAGAAAGGGAAGACTCTGGAGATGTTGAAGACCAAGCCTTCAAAAATCCCAATAAGGAAAACAAAAAGAAAGGCAAAGATATGCTTAAAGATAAACTTATAAGCAATAATTTAGCAAGAGAGCAGAAGTAGAGTGACCACATCTTGAAGGAATCTGCAGGAAGGCTGACCAAGTGGCTAGTTAATGGTCAGTGCAGATTTGAAAGAAGAAAGCCAGATGGAACAACAGCATTGGGACTTCCCCGTTCTGTGGCTCCCATAGTAAGAGAACCTGGCGACTGTCCTGACAACAGGGAATGGCAGCTGGATGACTCAAGCTAGAGTGAATACTTTGTAGAGATGCAAAGAAGATAAAAGGAAAAAGTAACTCTAATGTTATATTTGACTTATGGATCCTTCAATTCTTACACACGACATTATGACTCCACATTTGCAAATATCAGTCAGCACAATTCTGAATTAATATACTCAACCTGTGGGGAGAACATTGTTTTTTCTAAGCGATTTCAGCACCTGTGAGCTTTTGGCTGTATGCCCAGATTATCCATATATTATGGCAAATAGTTTGTCAGATGTCTGGTTGGTTCTTTTTGTTTTTGTTTTTGTTTTTAACAAAAGGAGGGCATTCTAGAACACAACAAAAGACAAGAAACAAGTTACTGTATAAAGATAAAATAGTACAATCTAAGGCAGATCTCATAAATTATTTACCTTCTAATCAGCCTTCTAATTAACCATATTAATAATTTGTCTAATATTATCTTTTGCTAATTTGATTACAGGATGGCTTAAGTGTAATTTTTTAACATGGAAGAAAGTCAAATGAATTTACATGCTTTAATTATATCATTTAAAATGCTATGAATAACAGTAAAATACAAATATCAATTCCTCAACCTAGAAAGTCTTGCTAAAAACAGAATTATCTTTTTGATAAGAGTACTATTTTACCACTTCGAATAGTGGAATCAAAGAAAAAAATTTAATCAGTAGCAAGAGTTCTTTCTTAAAAAAAGATAGTAATTAAAATCAAAATAATTATCCTTCCTTCTTGATTTCTCTATCCTAATACTCAATAAAGCCTGCAAATGTGTCTGGAATTCTTGAATTGTAAGTACTTCTTTTCATAATTAATTACATTCTTAAAGAAATTCTAATCCATTGAACTTTTAAACTATTATGTAAATGATAGGATTTATTGAAACACTGGAAGACTAAAAAGTCTTGAAAAAATCCTCTTCTAAAATTGAAACAGCCATATTTGTCTTAAGTGTGGTTCTCACTGAAGAAAGGAGGGAAAGACACTAGATTCCTTGCAGTACCCTAAGACTGACTAAAACTGTAAATACTCACATATGAACTGTTCTGTCTCCCTCCCTCTTACCTCTTCACTTACTCTTTGAAATAAAACCCAGAACATCAACTTTCAGGGCTCATGAAATTATATTTTTTGACATGCTATCATTGAAGAAACTTTTTCAGAAACAATGGTTTACAGTTACTGCACTATGTCATTAAGCAATATATTTGATATCAAAAAATGGCTATGGAAAATATTTATTCTCTTTTGTTTGTAGGTTTGGCAGAATGGCATGTTCCTACTGCTTCCATGTTTTTATGGATTAAAATTAAGGGCATATCTGATACGAAAAAACTGATTGAAGAAAAAGCCATTAAGAAACAGGTAAAATAGAGGGGAAAACTAAAAGAAAAGTTATACTTTTTCTTTAAAGTAATTCTTTACTTGAATAAAAATGAACAGAGTTGTTTTTTATTGTCCACCACCCCAACTCATAATATTTTAATATCAGATATGCTGCCTCATTATTAAAATCATGATGCATTACATAATTATTCAACTGGTCCAAATTAATGGAAATAAAGTCATTGTATCATCCCAGCCACGGATTAGCTTAGTAAAGAGCACAGTCTCTGGAATCACACTCCCTGGCTTACTGGATATGTGGCTTTGGGTAAGTTACTTACCAAGCCGAAGCTTCATCTGTGCAATGAAGATAAGAAGAATCCCTCTCTTGTAGGTTGCTATGATGATTAAATAGGTTAATATGTGCAAAGCACTTGGACTAACACCTGACACATAGAAAGGATAGCTTGATAATGATTAACCATTAGTATTTAAAATAGAGGGATTTTTTTTCCTGATTACGAAAGTAAAGCAAACTCATGGTAGCAAATTTGAAAAATTCATAAAAGTATAAAGAAAAAATTTTAAATAACCCATAATTTTCCCACCCAGATTTTGTGACCATTTGTGAAAATTTTCTTGAAGAGCTTGTGTATATTCTTCTCTTGTTTTTTGCTTTGTAATTATTTTACATGGTTAAAATTCATAGAAAAGTTTGTATCCTGCTTTTTTCACTAAAAATTAACTCACAAGAATTTTTGCTAAGTTTTAAATTTTCTCCTTTTATACTTATATCATAAATCTACTTAGATTTCATTTTGGAGCATTAAGTTGAAAATCTAGTTATTTTTGTTACTAAATAAGTTATCCCTTCTCCATTAATTGATTCCTTTATCATATTGTCAGTCTTTGATACACTAAGATCTATTTCTAGGATCACATTTGTCTTTAAGCAGTAAATAGACAAGAGCAGGTTAAGTTGACAATAGCATAGTACATGCTACAGCATAAAAGACAAAGTAGTGTGGAGGTTAGCCCTAGAGACAGACTGCCTGGGCTCAGTACTTGCTTCACTACCTTGGAAGAGTCACTTATTCTCTCTAAAACCTTATTTGAGGGCAGGACTTGTGCTTTGTTAATTGTTCTCATCTTATTAACAGTGCATGGTAGATATTTAATTAATATTTAACTGACTTATCTCAAAGAATTACATTTTAATATAATAAATCAACGTGACTTTTTTTTGGCTTTTCTATCATATCAATTCCATTGTCATCAAAAGTACTTGGTAAGTGCCTTTGTGTATGTATCTATGAGCTAGGTGCTAAGGATACAGGCTTTATATTTTATTGTAGCTTTTACAGTCTTCTTCATTTATGCCATATATCCTGTTGCTTATACCTTTACATTTTCTAAATAATCTCCCACTTTATAATCACTACCTTAGCCCAGATTTTGATCATCTTGCAAAGAAATTATTACCAATTTCTCCTTCCCTCACAGGTGCTTGCTTCTAGTACATTCCCAAACTTTTCCACTATATTGGGGGTAATGATGGTTTTCATTTCATTGTTAATCCAGACAAAGAAACAATTCCTGTGCCTTGAAATATTTTCCCCCGAGTGCCCCAAACCATTTCACTCCCAACTCATCTTTAACAGGCAGAGCCCAGATTTATACCATATATCAACAGGTAGTTACTTAATGCTTTTGAAGATTATGATCGCACTGGTTAACACTAGCTGCTGTAGAAGATAAAACCCAAAATCTCAGAGGGCGTAACACAATAGAAGTTTATTTCAGTGATGTGATCTATTGGCTATTCTGCTTCAAGCAGTTGTTCAGAGACCCCGGCTTCTTCTGTCTTGTTCTTCATTCTTCAGCATATAGATTCCAAGGTCTCTGCAAAATGGAAAAAGCACAGTAGATCACACATGGGAAGAATTTAGTGGGTCAGACCTAGAAGGTAGCATATATGACTTCCACTCGCATCCATTGGCTAATATTGTTATGTGGCCACACCCAAATAAAAAGAGACTGGTAAATAGAGTGTATTTGTATGCCCAGGAAGCAAAGGAAATGGAATTTGCTATCAGTGAGCTGTCTCTGTCACAGTGGTCACCAAGAGTAACAGTTGTTCCATCGCTCTATCTTGACACGCCACCCTACAACACTTTTTTTTCTCCTTTATGTATTTGTTTCATTTATTACCTTCTTTCAGTTCTTTGAATGCACCCATTTTCTTCCCATATCAGGGTTTTTATTTGCATTCTGTATCTTCTCTCTAAAATACTCTCCCCAGTGTTTTGACTGGTTAACATCTTCTTATCCTTCAGGTTCCACCTTTTAAAACTCACTTCCATATTTGATAACTTGAAAGTGGCATCTCATTATTTTGAGTGTATATTGCCTTTCTAATGAGGTTAAATATTTATTCATGTTTATTACCATTTATATTTATTTTGTAAGCTGAATTTAACCCATTAGAGCTAGAACATTAGTGTTTCTCTTAAATTTTCTGTGCATTGTTTATAGATAGAGCAGAGTTAGCATTTGCTATATTTATTGTAAATATTTTTCCAGTTTCTATTCTTTTAGTTTTGTTTATTGTATGGCAAACAGAATTTCTACGTAAATTGATTTTCCTCTTGCGATTTCTTCCACTGATTTTAAACCAAAAAAAGTCCTTCCTCACTCCAGGATTAGGTTTACCTTTATTTTCTTTTGGTTTTTCTCTAGTGGTAAATCACCTATTTTCCATAAACTTTCCTCAGGTATTAATGATTCCTGGAAACGTTTTCTACGTTGATAGCTCAGCTCCTAGCCCTTACTTTCGAGTGTCCTTTTCTTTGGCTTCTCCAGAACAGATGGATGTGGTGAGTACAGTCTTCTCTTCACAGTAATATCAGATATCAATTCTATTTTTTTTTTTGGTTCATATGTTCATTTTGTTAGTTTCCACATTATTTAATGTCTTCTTAGATTTTTAAAAACCAGATACTAGTTGAAAGGTCATAAACTAACATTAAAAGAAACATTTTACTTTGTAGCTAGACTTCTATGGCTAAATGGCAAGACCAAGTTGAAGTTAGATTTTGTTGTCTTCATATATATTTTCTCAGAATTTAGTGAACAGTGATTACCAACACGTTGTGAAGAGAAACTTTTCCTCCTTCCTTTATGGAAATGACATGAACCAAAAGTACAAATTCATGATAGTTGTCAGTCTCTTTCTTGAAGGAAAAAAATAACAGGATGGGTCAAATAGGATAATATTCTCAAATTAATCACAGAGTCTAGCTTATACCAAAATAACAAGAAGCAAAGAAACAAAATCCTAAGGACGTGTGTCTGGGACTCCAAACAGAAGAGACGTAAATTGAACAGTGCCATTAACCTTGAGAAGAGTTTATACTTACCCTTGAGATGCTCATTTTTGGAGTGTTCTTCATTTACTTGCTTTCTCATATCATAAAATATATATACACTTTATAATCTCATTTTTCTTTATATATTAAGAGTTGGACATCTGAAACTATATAAAAATTATATGCAGGTAAAGATTATATGAAAAATAAAATATGTTGTGGAAAAAAATAGAAAATAATGATCCTGAGGGCTAAGAGAACAAAACAAAAATCCTGGAAATATGATAGACTCATTTCTCCATATGTTAGTGAACACTGATGGCACCTACCCAGATTAAGCTATTAGACTTGACTTGTCATTGCTTTATCTCAATGTAGGAAGGATACTCTTTGTTTGAATCTCTAAAGTTATGACTGACTTTTTCTTACCAGTATCCTATTTCATCTGTTCTCATCTCTTTTCTATTTTAGGCTTTCCAGAGATTGGCCCAACTTATAAAAGAATCTTTATAAATAAACCAAACTAATCATATGACTCCTGGATTTTTCAGATAAAATAGTTTTGTGTTTTAGCAGAAATAAACAGTGCCATTATCCTTACTGATTGGATCAAACATGTCATATCTGAACTAGTTTAACTAGATAACTTTTAAAATGACTTTAAATCTATCATCTTGCCAAAATATATTTATAATCCACTTAGATCTTTTAATAAATTTTCAACTTGCAAAAATTATTTTCATCTTGGATATTATTATGAAGAATCTATAGTTGCTTTATACTTTCTCTTAAGTTTTCCTTGAAACTAATATTTTACAATGAACTACTTTTAAATTTTAAAGAAATAATTAAGTTAAAATGGCATATAATGTGTACTTTTTTCTATTTGTAGGAAAATTTAATAAAAACTTGTAAAATTGTTAAAATTTGACCATTATAAAAGATTTTCAATAAGGGCACAACCGACATTGTTATGCAACACAAATCCCTTTAAAATAAAATTTTGGAACTAAACCTATTTAAAGGAATCAGACCGGTTAATTCTAAATGAGGAATGGAGATACTGGACTCAGAAAAATTTACTACACTGTTGTTTCAAAATACTACATACAGAATTCACAAAATTGCATTCTTATCAGTTATGTAGTTTAAATCTACTACAGCCCTCTGCAGCATTTAGTATATGCTTTTTTAATGATTTTATTCCCACCTTTTAAAATCTCTGTTTTTCTATCTGGTTATTAAAATAACATACACCCATTTAAAAATTTTCAAACAATTCAGAAAGTATCAGGAATAAAGTGAAAACCACTCACTGCTTCACCATCCAGTGATAACTGCTGTCAGCATTTTATTATCCATCCTCTGAGATGTTTCTCTACACATACATGTAATAAATAAAAGAATGAGATTTCATATGACAGTGTATTATAAATACTCTGTTATTTGTTTTCTTTTGCTGTGTAAATTACTACTATACCCATTTATTAGCTCATAGTTCTATATGTCAAAAGTCTGGCAGGAAAGAGCTGGGTCCTCTGCTCAGGATGTCACAAGGATTAAGTCAAAGTTTTGACTAGAGTAAATTCTCATCTGGAGCTCTGGAGGCAAATCCACTTCCAAGTTCATTCCTGTTGTTGGCAAAATCCAGTCCCTTACAGCTAAATGATTGAGGCCCCTGTTTTCTTGCTGGCTCGCTCTTGCTGGTAGGTCTCAGTTCCTTAGAGGCTCCTCTCAGGTCCTTTTCACATGACCCCCACCCCATCTTCAAGCTAGCAACATGCTTCAAATCCAGCAGATATAATAAATTTGGAAATACCATGATAATTTTAACAATGAATTTGGTTCAAGGTATAGCCAGGCAGCAAAATAACGAAAACAATTCTTGAGAGAACTGTAAACTTCTCTAATTTAAAATTCAGAAAACAATTTCCTTTGAAGTAAATAATTTGAATTATTCTGACTTCAAAGCAGAAAAAATAAAAGGTAATAAGTTTGTTTCTTCACCAAAAGAACTTATCAACAGGTGCAAGGAAAACAGGGAAGGTAATTTAAAAAGTATTTTCAGTCTCCCTTTCTTAAGTAACTACGTACACAGATTGATATGAAATGAATTTTCCATACCTTCATTTTTTTAACAGCTTTCTCTATTGCATTCCTTTAAACAGCAATAGATCTAATTATTCAGGTAACATTATTTAATTTTGACAAGGAATAAGTATTTTGATACAGAATAAAATACAGAATACTCCAAACAAATCCAATTCCCTATTATTGATTATTGTGTTAAATACCTTAAACTGATAGATTAAATTACAGGGATACATGAAATTAAACAGAAAACTTTCCGTGAGCTGGGCAGTTGTGAGGGAGAAAGAGAATCACAAGAGAAAGAAATCCTCTCTAATTAGCTGATATGCTCATTTTGCTTAACCAAGATCATAAATATTAAAATGCAACTATCAAATGGGAAATAAATGAGATATGCCTAGGTTTGTAAATCTCTAAAAGATTTTCTGGGTTTCCTAAGAAGCAGCTGCTTCTTCAACTCTTCTGTAGGATTGAGATGCAAATTACCTCCTATACCACAGATTTCAGGATTCCAAGATCCAATAACTGCTAAGTTATAAATTTCTTGGAAGAATAGGAAAGTTTATGTCTTTGTCAAGTATAGGTAAGCATTACTTATTACATATGTGAGCCTCTCCACATAATTTTAGCTTACCTTGAAGACAGGGCAATCATAATTACAGTCTATTGGGATTTGACATGTAGACCATAGTAGACAGCCTCCAAGATGGCCCCAGTGATTCTTGCCTACTAGTTGTTATGCCATTGTTTACTTACTGCCCACACTGAATAGGCTTGGCCTGATTAACCAATAGGATATTACAGAAATTATGGCTATTATGGAAATTCCTGAAGCGAGGTCATAGAAGACAATGCCGCTACCGCTGTTCTCCTTGGATCACTTGCTCAGAAAAGTCAGCTGCCATATCATGGAGACAATCAAGCAGTCCTGTGGAGAGGTCCATGTGGTGAGAAACCAAGGGCTGCAGCAAGTATTAGCATCAACTGAGCCTGCTTGGAAACAGAACCTCCAGCCTTAGGCAAGCCTTCAGATCACTACAGCCCTTGCTGATATCTTATCTGCAATCTCATGAGACATCCGGAATCAGAGCTACCCAGCTAAACCACTCCCAAATTCCTGACCCACAGAAACTGTATGAGATGACAAATGCTTCTTGTTGCTTTAAGCCACTAAGTTCTGCAGTAATTTGTTACCTGGTTTTTGGCACCTGGAAGTAGGGTAGTGCCATAATAAAAGCCTTTTGGGCTAGACAATGAGATGAAGCTGGAAAGACTTTGAGGAGAGTGTTGGTGAATCTCTAAAGTGCTTTGAAGAAACTGTGAGTAGAAGCCTGATGGTAAGCCTATGATAAGGCTGCCAGCAAAGATTTAAAGAAGAGTGAGAAAAATGTTATTGGAAACTAGAGGAAAGTGAATCTTGCTATGTAGTGGCAGAAAGTTTAGCAAAAATGTCACTGCAGTAATGTGGAAACTAGAAAATGTACCCACTGAACTGGGTGATATAATTAAAGAGATTTCTAGGCATTGTGTGGAAGATGCTGCCTGGTTTCTTCTTGCTGCTTTTAGTAAAATCCAAGAGGAAAGAGATAAACTAAAGGAAGGATTCTTAAACAAAAAGAACCAAATAGTTGGATTTGAAAATCCCCAGCCTCTCCAATGACAAATGATGCTGAAATTAAGAAATGGCTTCTGAGAAAAGATCAAATCTAGGGAATTCTTGGGGAAAAAAAAAAAAATCATGGTCCAAAGAAGCAGCCAATGGTGTAACTATATAAGAATTTGTTAAAGTCTCACAAAGATCTAAGGCAGTGTCTGAGAGAGCTGTTTAGTAAAATAATACAGCTCTTAAGAATTTTAGAGTGTTGTCCCTCTGCAGTCTCAGCAGAAGCCCAAGGCAGATAAGGAATTATCCATGAAATTTGTGGTCATGGCTTTTATCTAATAGAGTGAACTCAATAAAATTCACAAGAAGGCCCACAAAAATTTTTAAGAGAATTGTATTGGCAGAAACACCACCAACTTGGACTGAAAGAGACAGGGATAGTGCAAAATGGAAATATGCCTTTGGATCTCCAAACTTCTATAGGCAAGAAGCAAGCAGAGAAAACCACTCAGCTGAAAATATGGGCTACCTTTCATACAAAAGGATGGATGACTCAGAAGGTAGAATAAAGAGTCTAGAGGACAGAGACAAGATCCCTGAAGGATTATTCCTGAGCAGTAATAGTGAGACCTGATCAAGGAGTTCCCAACATGTGCCTTGTGATTTCAGAATTGCTATGGACCGGGGACCAGTTTTTCCCCTTTTTGAATGGGAATGTTTATGGTACTTACCCTATGCCTGTTCCACCACTGTCTGTTGGATGGGTAGGAGGTAGATGAGCTAAGTCTTTAGTTCACAGATATTTAAATTAAAAGGAACTTGTTCCGATTTGCTAATGCTTCCATTATGCAAAATATCAGAAATGGATTGGCTTTTATAAAAGGGGTTTATTTGGTTACAAAGTTACTGTCCTAAGGCTATAAAAGTGTCCAAACCAAGGCATCAATGATAAGATATCTTCACTGAAGAATCACTGATGGTGTCCAGAACACCTCTGGTCAGCTGGGAAGGCACATGGCTGGCGTCTGCTGGTCCCAGGTTGTGTTTCAGCTCCTGCCTCAGCTCCAGTGTGTCCTTAGCTTAGCATCTTCAAACATCTCTAAGCATCTCTAAGTGTCAGCTCCCAAGCATCTCTCCAAAAGTCTCAGCTGCTCTTGGGGCATTTTGTCCTCTCTTAGCTTCCCTGGAGCAAGCTCTGGGCTAGCACCTGAAAGCGTCAGCTAGCATCTGGGCCTATTGTCAGCTCTTTTAAAGGACTCCAGTAAACTAACCAAAATCCATGCTGAATGGGTGGGGCCACAACTCCATAGAAATAATCTAATCAAAAATATCACCTACAGTTGGGTGAGTCACATCTCCATGGAAACAACCTAATACAAATATCCCACAAGATTGGATTAAAACATGGCTTTTGGGGGGACATAATATATCCAAACTGGCACAAAACTGTACTTGATAAACTGTAACAGGGAAGCAGACCCAATGAGCCTCATCTGCACCTAGACCTGATTCAGATGATAAAATCCTATATTGAAAGCTGATGCTGTAACAGGATAGGACTTTGGGGTACTTGGGAAAAGATAAGTATATTTTACATGTGGGAGGAACATGAATCATTGGGGCCAGAAAGAGGACTGTAGTAGCCTCTAAGATAGCCCCCAGTGATCCTTACCTCTGGGATCCATCCCCTTAAACAGTGAATAGTGCTGACCTGTGCAACAAGTAAGTTCCTGTGGAAATGATGGAGTGTGTATTCTCAGGCTAGGTCATAAAAGACATTGCAGCTCTTACCTTCCTGTCTTGAATCATCTGCTCTGGCAGAAGCCAACTGCCATGTCATGAGGATACTCAAGCAGCTCAATGAAAAAGAACATATGGTGAGGAACCAAGGTCTCCTGTTGTTTGCTAATGCTGCTGTTGCACAAAATACCAGAAATGGACTGGCTTTTATAAAGGGGGCTTATTTGGTTACAAAGTTAGTCTTAAGGCCATAAGGTATCCAAGGTAAGGCATAAACAATAGAGTACCTTCACTGGATAGAGACTGGCATCCAGGAAACTTCTGTTAGCTGGGAAGGCTTCTGGCCGGCATATGCTTGCTCCCAGGTTGTGTTTCAAAATGGCATTCTCCAAAATGTCAGCATCAGCTTTCAATGGCCATCTTCAAAATGTCTCTCTAAGCTGCAGCCAACATCAGGGGTCCACAACTCCAAGCATCTCAGAACTAAGTCAGCTAGCATCTGGGTCTGTGCCAGCATTTATAAAGGATTCTGGTGATTAAATCAAGACCCACACTGAATGTGCAGGGTCATACCTCCATGGAAATAATTCAGTCAGAGTTATCACCACCTACAGTTGGGTGGGTGTTCTAGTTTGCTAATGCTGTGGAATGCAAAACACCAGAGATGGATTGGCTTTTGTAAAAAGGGGGTTTATTTGGCTACACAGTTACAGTCTTAAGGCCATAAAGTGTCCAAGGTAACACATCAGTAATCGGGTACCTTCACTGGAGGATGGCCAATGGCGTCCGGAAAACCTCTATAGCTGGGAAGGCACGTGGCTGGCATCTGCTCCAAAGTTCTGGGTTCAAAATGGCTTTCTCCCAGGACGTTCCTCTCTAGCAAGCTTGCTCCTCTTCAAAACATCACTCACAGCTGCATTGAGTTCCTTCTTTTTGAGTCAGCTCATTTATATGGCTCCACTGATCAAGGCCCACCCTGAATGGGTGGGGCCATGCCTCCATGGGAATATTTCATCAGAGTCATCACCCACAGCTGGGTGGAGCACATTCCAAGCAAATCTAATCACCAAAACGTCTGCCCCACAAGACTACATCAAAGATAATGGCATTTGGGGGACACAATACATTCAAACTGGCACAGTGGGTCACATCTCCATGGAAACAACTTAATCCAAAGATTCCAACCTAATCAACACTAATACATCTGCCCACATGAGATTGCATCAAAGAACAAGGCATTTTGGGGGACATAATACATACAAACCCGCACACCTGTCAATAGCTATTGTCAATTTGCCAGCCATGGGACTGAGCCATCTTGGAAGTAGACTCTCCAACCCTAGTCAAGCCTTCAGATAAATGCAGTTCTGCCCAATGTGACTGCAACTTCATGTGGTGCCCCACTCCAAAACTAAGCACATAAACCTCTCCTGAATTCCTGATCTACAGAAACTGTGTGAGGTAATTAATGTTTATTTTTGTCTTAAGTTGCTAAGTTTTTCTGTATATACATATACATACATGCATGCACAAACAAACACACAATTTTTTTCTAGTTCCCTGCTCTACTTACTCTGAAGTGAAATTAATGTTGTACTAGTACTGCTACTGGTCACTAATACAGGCACCAATTACTTCCTATCCCATAGAACACAGTGTTCCAAGATCCACTAAGTGTAAAGCTATAAGCATCTTTGAGGAATAGGAAATTTAATTCATTGTTATTCATGCCACCCCTTGCATATATGAGCATCTACATCACAGTTATCATTTTCCAGGCATCTGGATAAGGTGTTACATCTTCCAACAGCTAAAATTCTTGAGCCAAAATCTCTCTTCAATGCTCAAATCAGCTGGCCCAATCCCAAAACCCTATTTCTAAGGCAAATGGAGGTAGTAACTCAGGAGAGATTTAAGAGAGACAGAGCCTGAAGAAGGGCTGAGATGAGAAGACTGACAATTTTGTTAACTGTGAGAAGAACAAAGAAAGGGTAAATTAGAGAGACTTATAAAAGTAAAAGTAGAGAGAGAGGAGCTGGAGGATGCCTGGGACTGCAGTTTTGGGGTGTGAGTGGCCATAGTGGGACTCCTGTAGTACCTGGTGGGGACATGGATGGAAAGGCAGACAGACTGTGCCTCAAGAGACAGGGTGAGTTTGTTCAGCTAGGACCACCTTCTGGGGCCAGCAGTGACAAAACAGCTTCCAGACAAGGGAGTGAGTGGTGGCTCTCCACTTCTGTGCAACAACCTTAACAATTAACTGGGAAGGTAATCCTCCACAGCCACATGGCAGGGAACTCCTAAGAGGGAACCAAGGAGGAAGTCAAGTATTGATTGCATTTACTCTCCCCCCACAGAAGTATCAGGGGTGCATGGGCAAGAGGCAGGGATAGGACAGCACACCACATGGAAGCACAGGAGTCACTCCCACATCCCAGAGGCTCGCGGGTGCATGGCAGGCAGGCAGCAGGGCACATTTGAGCTGGAGGGTGCCCTTGAGCAGATTCCCTGCTGAACTGCACAGGGCCCACATCACACCTCCAGGGCAGGTGGTCTCCAGCACACATGGATAAAACACTGATTGGATCCCCACCCAGTTTGGACCCTGCCCAGGGCACAGGAGAAGTTCTGGGAAGGCTGGCTTGAGAGTAAGAGGTGGCTCAAGACCACCACCTGCTGATCAGGCAGAGAAAGTACACTCCAGCAAGCTGTAGCTCTGCCAAATTGTATATAAATGCTCTAATATTCCTGCATGTCCCAATATAATCTTACCAAGATAAGCAAATGCCCCAAAGCCAACAGAAAATCATAAAGCATCTGAAGAAACAAGAAAATATGGACCCACTGAATGAACAAATTAAAAAGCCAGAAGAGACACAAAATTTGAAGCAATTAATTGAGTACACACAAATCTCCAAAACAAATTCAGCAAGATGGTTAAAGACATAAAGGACATCAAGAAGAGTCTAGAAGAGCATAAAGAAGAATTTGAAAGAGTAAATTAAAAATAGCAGATCTAAAGGAAATAAAAGATACTTTTGATCAAATTAAAAATATACTAAAGACACACAACAGCAGATTTGAAAAGGCAGAAAAAAAGGATAAGTGAATTAGAGGACAGAGAAATTGAATGCAAGCACACAAAAGAACAAATGGTGAAAAAAATAAAAAAATTTGAAACGGATCTCAGGTAAATGAAGGACAACATGAAGTGCACAAATGTAAGAATCACTGGTGTCCCAGAAGGAGAAGAGAAGAGTAAAGGGCTAGGAAGAGTGTTTCAAGACATGGTTGGGGAAAATTTCCCAACCCTTCTAAACAACATAAATATGCAAACTAAGGATCCCTAATGAATTCCAAATAGAATAATTCCAAATAAACCCACTCCAAGACATATACTGATCAGATCATCAAATGCTGAAGAGAAGGAGAAAGTTCTCAAAGCAGCAAAAGTGAAGCAATTCACCACATAATATGATAAAGTGCATATATGAAAAACCCACAGCCATCATAGTACTCAATGGTGAGAGACTGAAAGCCTTCCCCCCAAGATTGGGAACAAGACAAGGATGACCACTGTCACCACTATTATTCAACATTAAGCTAGAAGTTCTAACCAGAGCAATTCATCAAGACAAAGAAATAAAAGCCATCCAAATTGGAAAGGGAGAAGTAAAACTGTCATTATTTGCAGATGATATGATCTTATATTTGTAAAATCCTGAGAAATCAATGAAAAAGCTACTTGAGCTAATAAACAAATTCAGTGGAGTGGCAGGATACAAGATTAATGCACATGCATCAGTAATGTTCCTATACACTAGTAATGACCTAACTGAAGAGGCAATCAAAAATTCCATTCACAATAGCAAATAAAAAAATCAGGTACCTAGGAATAATTTTAACCAAGGAAGTTAAAGATCTTTACACAGAAAATTACAAATTGTTACTAAAAGAAATCAAAGAGAACCTAAAGAGGTGGAAAGATGTTCCATGTTCATGGATAGAAAGGCTAAACATCATTAAGATGTCAATTCTACCCAAACTGATCTACAGACTTATTGCAATTCCAAGCAAAATTCCAACAACCTACTTTGCAAATTTATTTGGAATGGAAAGGGACCTGAAATTGTGAAAAACATTCTAAAAAAAAGCAGAACAAAGTGGGGGGACTTAAACTTCCAGACTTTGAAGACTACTGTAAAGCCACAGTAGTCAAAACAGCATGGTATTGGCACAAAGATAGACATATTGATCAATGGAATCTAATTGAGAGCTCAGAAATACACCCCCAGATCTACAGTAGACTGATATTTGATAAGGCCCCCAAATCTCCAAATCTACTGAACTGGGACAGAATAGTCTCTTCAACAAATGTGGCTGGGAGAACTGTATATCCATATCCAAAAGAATGAAAGAGGACCCCTACCTCGCACCCTATTCAAAAATTAACTCAAAGTGCATCAGAGACCTCAATATAAGAGACAACACAATAAAACTCTTAGAAGATAATATAGGGAAACATCTTCAAGACCTAGTAATAGAATATAACTCCTTAGACCTTACACCCAAAGCACAAGCAACAAAAGAAAAAAATAGATAAATGGGAACTCCTCAAAATCAAAATTTCTGTGCCTCAAAAGATTTTGTCAAAAAGGTGAAGAGGCAACCAACTCAATGGGAGAAAATATTTGGAAATCATTTATCTGAGAAGAGACTGATATCCTGCATATATAAAGAAATCCTACAACTCAACAATAATAGTTCAAATAGCCCAATTATCAAATGGGCAAAAGATATGAAAAGGCATTTTTCCAAAGAGGAAATCCAAATGGCTTAAAAAAAAAAACCATGAAATAGATGCTCATTTTCACTAGCTATTAGGGAAATGCAAATCAAATCCACAATGAGATACCATCTCACACCAATAAGAATGGCTGCCATTAAACAAACAGAAACAGCAAATGCTGGAGAGGACATGAAGAAATTAGAACTCTTATTCATTGCTGGTGGGAATGTATAATGGTACAGCCACTGTGGAAGACAGTTTGGTGGTTTCTCAGAAACTAGATATTGAGTTACCCTATGATCCAGCAATTCCACTTCTCAGTATATACCCAGAAAATCTGAAAGCAGTGACATGAATAGACATTTGTACACCAATGTTCATGGCAGCACTGTTCACAATGGCCAAGAGAAGAAAACAATCCAAGTGTCCTTCAACAGATGAGTGGATAAACAAAATGTGGTATATACATATGGTGGAATGCTATGCAGCAATAAGAAGGAACAAGGTCCCAAAACATATGGCAACATGGATGAACCTTGAAGATATAATGCTGAGTGAAATAAGCCAGACACAAAAGGATAGATATACTATGTTATCACTACTTTGATTTCGCTGTACAATGTAAAATCAATGTCTTATAATGTAGAATATTGGGGACCTAGAGATAAACAGAAGCTAGTGAAGGGAGAATGATAACCTAATATGTTCATATATGTTAATGAGGGTGGATTTAAAGGTATGGAAATGAATAAGGGTGATGATTGTTAATGGGATTATAAGTATCAGAGCTGCATTGAAGGCAAACAGATTGAAAAGGATTGTTTAAAGGCATGTATCCCACAGATCAGCACTACAAATATAAATAGGTGCGTGCATGATATACTTCTAAGGTATGACACTGGTATAG
Organism: Choloepus didactylus; assembly: GCF_015220235.1. Classification (NCBI taxonomy): domain Eukaryota; kingdom Metazoa; phylum Chordata; class Mammalia; order Pilosa; family Megalonychidae; genus Choloepus; species Choloepus didactylus. The sequence continues at coordinate 184,851,111 of NC_051309.1, read as the reverse complement.
CGAGTTAACAACAGAGTGGTATCTGGGAAAAATATACCTATTGCATATTAGGGATTATAATTAATAGGAATACTTTACTAGTACCACACAAATACTAGAGACAAATAATTGAGGACTGAAGAGAGTAATGGGATGTTTTGGGCCATGAGAATTGTTTAAAATGGAGAGTGATGGAGATTGTACAACTAAGTGATGATAATGTGAGATATTGATTGATTATCATGGACAGAACATATGCTAAATGAAATTAGGAACTCTCTACTTTATAAGTCAAGCCCTCGATCTTGAGGCTTGCTCTTGTGGAACTTTTGGTTATAAAGGGGAGACTAAGCCCATCCATAATTATGCCTAGGAGTCACCTCCAGGGAACTTTTTGTTGCTCAAATGTGGACTTTCTATCTCTAAGCCTCTCTGCAAATAAATTCATCACCTTCCCCGCAACGTGGAATAGCAACCCCCCCGCCGTGAGTGAGTCTCCCTGGCAATGTGGGACACAAATTCCAGAAATGAGCCTGAACCTGGCATCAAGGGGTTGAGAATGCCTTTTTGACCAAAATGGGGAAAAGAAAGGCAACAAATAAGGTTTCAGTAGCTAAGAGATTTCAGTTCAGGCTGAGAGGCTGTCCTGGAAGTTACTTCTCTGCAAGCTTCAGCTAGATATCCCAAATGGCCACAATCCCATAGTATGATAAGCCCAAGTCAACAGTAGTCCAGAAAACCCTAAAGAATACCCGGATTCCTATCTGAGACTCGATAAAAGTTTCACTCACTAAGTTTATTCTTTAGAAACTTTAATCCTCCAGAGAGGTCCTGTGTTAGTTAGGGTTCTCTAGGGAAACAGAATCAATGAGAGATATCCAAGAATATAAGCTTTATAAAAGTGACTCACGCAACCATGGGTATGCACAAGTCCAAATTCCGTAGGGCAGTCAGCAAACTGTCAACTCCAAGGAAGATGTTTGATGAACTCCTCAGGAAATGAACTGGAAACTTTGATGAACTCCTCAGGAAACGCCTCGCTGGGCAGCCAAAGAAGAAGTGAAGGTCCTCTATCTGTCTTGCTTAAAAGTCTTCAACTGATTGATGGTATTAAATCCAGCCAACTGCATTCTCTCCTTGTGGAAGACACGCCCTTCGTTGAGTCATCAGTCACAGCTGCAGCCAATTGACTGATGATTTAATAAACCAGCCTGTTGGTTTATTGACCAGCCACAAACATCCTCACAGCAATTGTTAGGCCAGTGCTTGCTTGGCCAGACAGCTGGGTACTATCACCTGGCCAAGTTGACACATGAACCTAACCATCACAGGTCCTATGTCAGCTAAGTTCCAAAACACAGAGGCAACAGCCTCTTCAAGAATATCCAGTCATGTCCCCTTTCCCATAATGTCAACACCCCTTTTCTACATGAACAAATTAGGGTGGTCACTAGCTAGACATCCCTGAAGATAGGAAAGTGTTTAAACTAGAGGAAGGGATAGCAACAGACAAGATAGAATTTAACAAAGGATTGTGAATACTGAATCTCTATTTAATTTTCTTTTTCTTAGTGCTAGGGTATTAGAACAGCTAGAAGGAAAGAATTGAAATGGTGGAACTGTAACCTATAACATTCTTTGAAATTTGCTATATAGCTACTTGTTAAAATGTAATTTGTATGTATGATATATTTCACAATAAGAAAATAACTGAAACTATGGCACTGTAACATAACATTCTTGGAAATTTCCTATATAACTAACTGCTTGTTAAATTGTACTTTGAAAGTTATCATCTTTTTGCATATATGTTATATTTTACAATAAGGAAATAACTGAAACTGTGGAACTGTAACCCATAGCATTCTTTGAAATTTGCTCTCTAACTACTTGTTAAATTGCACTTGGAATGTTATTACTTCTGGGTACATATGTTATATTCCACAATAAAAAATTTTAAAAAGTAAAAATAAAATAAGCCTTCCATTTACATTATTCAAGAGTTTTCAACAATAGCCAAAATTGCCTAGCTGAGCACCACAGAAATGAATAACTTTTTTTTAATCGCATAGAGTAGTTGACTTAAAAATTGACTTAAAATTCACAGATTTTAACGGGATTACTCCTAACTGCAATCAATAGAAATCTTTTTCCCCAAAGAAAAACACAGAGAAAAGGGAAATAGAGGAATGTGGGAGAGAGGGAGAGGGTGAGAGAGAGAGTACACAGGAGATGATTAGGTTGTCCCCCACTGCTCAAGCCTCATTTTTGTCCAGTGAGATTAACTTTCCCCCATACTTTAAAGCATTAGAAGTATGAAGCATCATACATTATTATCATTGTAAAATTTGGTAGTGTGTATCAAGAATCATTAATTGGTTTATACCTTTAACACATTAGATATCGTGGATTGGCTCACTGAACATTAGTTCTAATCTCCTTCTTGTGCCTTTGAGCATGGCAAAAGCTAAACACTGCATTTCCTAGACTCCCTTGCAGCTACAGTTCTAAATATAATTTAAGTTCTGTCATTCAGATACCTGGATTCAGAATTGAGTTAAGAGGGGACCAAGACCTTCATAAGGCATCCATTTTTCCAGCATGGGTCATGGCGAAGGCAGCCTGATTTTACGGCATGCAGCTTCTTGGTTTCATGGCTTTCTCATGCTGGCAGAAGTAGTGAAATTCTGGGAATAGAAGTTGTTCCTGGAAGCTCTATCTGCTTTTTCAACTATTCCAACAATTTTGGAAACCACAGAACACATGATAATAAACACTTTTTTCCTAAATTAGCTAGTGTTGTTTCTGTTATCTGCAACTGAATGCCAACCAATATAATCAGGTGGGCTAGGGGTCCCCAAGACTAACCTCTGACTTGATAACTCACCAAAAGGATACACTGGACCCCTAGAATTTTATGTACTCACAGTTAACAATTTATTACAGCAAAAGGATAGAGTGAAATCTCACAGGGAAAAGGTGCATGGGGTGAAGTCTGGAAGAAATCAGGCACAAGCTTCCACAAGTCCCCTCCCAGGGGAATCCCAGGGGTCATGCTGAATTCCTCCATAACAATGTGTGACAATTTGTGTGGGTATTGCCAATCAGGGAAGCTCACCTGAGCCTAGTTGTTCAGGGTTTTTATTGGAGATCAGTCACATAGGTATAAAGAATCTGCATGACTGATCTCAGGTACCAAAGCTCCAGAGCCCCCAGGGAAAGCAGGTGTTCACCACATGTCACATTGTTTGTATAAACTCTCTGGACAAACTGGTACAGCATGGTTCAAGGCTCCAGGCATGAAAAACATTCACCAGACAGAATATTCTAAGAGCTCAGTTCCTGGAGTGGCCAAGGGACATGAAAACAGGCCTTTCTCAGGAAAGTGCAGGGTTCAAGCAACCCAGATCACCTTAAAACCCTTCCCACAAACATATTCCATTTCTGGATATTTATAATAAAGAAATTGACTAAAATACGGAATGAACTAGAAACATGAAAATAGTCATTGGAATATATTTTAAAAAAGAAAAAGCTTGCAGTAGAAGTAGAGATTTTTGACTAAAGTTTGCAGCAGGAAAATGGTTATACCAATTATGGTTCATCCACTTAATTAAATTTTAGGCAGCCACTGAAACACTATGATGAAGCAGCATCCTTAATTTTAAGAAGCATTATGATAAAATGATTACAATATATGCGGAATGAAAAGCCAAGTTATAAAATTGTACACATACTCAAACAAAAACTATGTGAAAACTCAGAAGATATCAACCAAAGTGGCAACGACTGGGTAACTTTCCTTTTTTTTTTCAAAGCTGTAGCATGACTTTTCTAAATTAAAAATAAATGTATTTTTAATACCTTAAACAAAACTAGTCACAGAGTCCTTTTTTCAATTGGATAAGCAGAGATTCCTAAAGGCAATGGTAAAAAAGATATAAATATCTAGGAAAAGCAAAGGACATGTAAAGGAAAACTACACTGAGGACATGTAAAGGAAAACTACACTGAAAGTTATACCTATAAAAGCATAGTTGATTTGAATCTGGACAAAAATTATATAGGTTTACATGCTCATGTGAGTCTGTAGCTTCTCTGTGAAAGCTATGGACTCACCATTTATGATCCACAATCAACTGACTCAGCCAGAGCATTTGGTCCTGGTGGTATTCAGTATGGCCATTTCAAATTGGCCTAAAATGGAACAGCTGTCACTTGGATGCTTTTTTTTTATTTTTTTCATTTAAATTTGAATACTTATTTGTCCACTTTAGGAATTAATTTCCTTCCCTCCATGTAAGAAGTGTTTCCCAGTAATACTTGTATAGCATGATTTATCTTCAAATTCCTTTTCAAATACCAACCAATTAAATCCTCAGTAGGCAGAAATTATAAACTTTATCAAAGTGATTTAATTAAAATCTTAAAGTTTTAAGGAGAATCAAATGCCTACTAAACATTTTATTTTAATTGGTAATACATGTTGATTATGGTTTGAAGTTCCCATAAAAAACACAACTCCTTTCTCTGAAACCCATGGTAACAAGGCAAATGTCATTTTAAAATACGTATCGCAAAATGTTAATAATAGGGAAAACTGGGTGTGTCAGAGGGGTTTTAAGGGGAATCTGTACTTTCTGCACATTTTTTCTGTAAACCTACAACTGCTCTAATAAAAAAAAAAAAGTTAAGCATTGATTAGCATGTCTTTAGAGTAACCCTAATTTTAAGCTTCAGGATTTTAAATGTTCATTTATTTACTTATTCATTTATTTAACAAATGTTTATTGAGTGTCTCCTATTCTAGACACTCAAGATATAGCAGTGAACAAGGAGAAATACTTGGTGTTATGGAGTTACATTTGAGGGCTAGAGTAGGTAGGAGAAGACGTACAATAAAGAAATGTATTGATTAAAATATCATTTTACGTAGTGGTGAGTGAAGAAGGTGAACCAGGGTCAGGGTATTGGATGACAGAGGCAGTGTGCTATTCCAAAGAGAGGGCTCAGGGAGGTCTCCCAAGACAGGTAACGTGAGCAGATATTCATGGAACGTGTTCCACGCAGAGTGCACTTGAAGTGCTCTGAGGACAGAGTACACTTGGCCTGTTCAAGAGTCCAGAGTGGATAAATAAAAGAAAGCAATAAAAGCTGAAATCAAAGAGATTTGAGATTTGGTGAGGAGGCAGCCAGACCGGGTAGGGCCATGCTGGCCATGTTAGAGCTTGAAATATTATTCCAAGGAAAATGGAAAGTCATTGGAAGGTATTAAGCGTAGTAGTAGCACGAGATGACTTGGATTTCAAAAGATCACTCTGACCACAGCAGGGAGAATAGGAGCAAGGGTAGAAGCTAGGAGACCAGTTAGGTGTCTAGAGAGGGGGGCTTATATTTTGATTAGGGTGATCAGGAAATACCTCTCTGGTGACATCACATTTAAGGTAATATCTGAATAAAGTGAAGGGCAATTCATGCAGATATCTGGGGAAAGAGAGAAGCAAGTATAACATGCTTTCCTCCTCTCATACAATTTGAATATCTAACATATTTTTACAGTTTGCTAATGCTGCCTTTTTGCAAAATACCAGAAATGGATTGGCTTTTATAAAAGGGGGATTATTTGGTTACACAGTTAGTCTTAAGGCCGTAAAGTGTCCAAGGTAATGCATCAACAGTCAGGTACCTTCACTGGAGGATGGCCAATGGGGTCCGGAAAACCTCTGTTAGCTGGGAAGTCACGTGCCTTCCATCTGCTCTGGAGTTCTGGTTTCAAAATGGCTTTCTCCCAGGATGTACCTCTCTAGGCTCCAGCTTCTCTCCAAACTGTCACTCTCCTTTGCTCTTGGGGTGTTTGTCCTCTCTTAGCTTCTCCGGAGCAAAAGTCTGCTTTCAAAGGCCGTCTCCAAAATGTCTCTGTAAGTTGCAGCTCCTCTCTCAGCTCCTGTGCATTCTTCTTAGTGTCCCTCTGGGCTGTCGCAAGCTCGCTCCTTCTGTCTGAGCTTATATAGTGCTCCAGTAAACCAACCAAGGTCCACGCTGAATGGGTGGGGCCAAACCTCCATGGTAACTATCCAATCAGAGTCATCACCCACAGTTGGGTCACATCTCCATGGAAACACTCAAAGAATTACAATCTAATCAACACTAACATGTCTGCCCACACAAGATTACATCAAAGGTTATGGTGTTTTGGGGGAAATCATACGTTCAAACTGGCACACACATCTTATTTCTCTTTTCAGCTTGACTTGGCCAATTTGCTTTTCTTTCCTGACCTTACTTTCAGATTGCATATTCCCATTTTATTTCATTGTATTTTTTGTAAACTGCTTCATGCCTTTTTCATTTGGAATTTAGAACTAAAATTGAAATTTTAAGTACAAACCTGAAACATGGTCACAATAGCTTTATTGCCGAGATACTGTCATAATGTGCTCATTAGAGTCATCAGAAAAGCAACTGGAGCCTAAATGAGCTCTTAGTGATTCTATATTTAAGGAAGAAACTAAGTAAAGAGAAAATGAAAACATTTCTCACTACACTTCATAAATATTGGAACCTGGTTTGAATGTTCAGATCTTTTGATGCTCTCCGTGCTGTGGCACTGCAGCTGTCCACCAGCCGCAGCTCGCAGATTTGTCATGGTGTCTTCTTCCCTCAAGCAGCCTTAAACCACCTCTGAACCATCTCAGGAAGGAAGTGACAAACTAGTACAGGACCTGGAACTTCCAGGGGGACACCTAAACTACCACCCTTCCAGCAACTTGATAAATAGCAATATATATATATTTTTAAATTGTAAAAAGAAGGAAGGAAGCGAGGGAGAGAGGAAGGAGCAAGAACAACTTGTGAAGTACAGGGGTTGAGTAGTTGATTGGACTGAGTTTAAGAGAGCACAGGAGGAAAAGAATTGCACACCACTGTGTTCATTATAAAATGCCTGGTAATGTATATAAAAATGCAATCAGGCAATATCTCTGGGTAATAAGATTATAAAGAGTTTTGTTTCCCCTACATCTTTTTTACTGATTAACTGATACAAACATCCACTCTTTCCATAATAAGTAAAAAATAATTTATTGAGAGCATCTCACGCTAAATGCTTCAACCACTGACCCACCCTGAACTGAAGATGACTCTCAATTCCAAGGGGCTCAGCCCTAAAAAAATAGAAGGTGTAGATGCCAATCCTTAGACGTCATTTCAGTTACCAAACATTGCTCCAGCTTCTTACTCCTAAGAATACCAAGATATCCACACCCTCTTTGCTGCCCAAAACAAATTACTGAGCAGTTTGAAATTAAATGGAAACTGACAAACTGAAAATTCCTTTCAATAATTAAAATAAATGTTCATGGAACACTTCCATGTGGCAAGAACTCACTAAATTGCATTTTTAAAAAAAGATAAATGCACTTCCTCAAGTGCTTAATTTGTACCTTGAATATCATTTATTCAGAATAGCCACAGACCCATCTGGCAAATACACCTATCAGCTCTACTGAGTAGAGAAGACAAACATGAGAAATTTCAGGCCCTTGAAGCTTCTAAGATCTAAAAAGTTAAAAAAAAAAAAAAAAAAAATTTGGAAAATATAAATGCTGCATATGTAATAGCAAAGGAAAGTAAAGAGGTTTTTTGTGAACTGCTTCTAGACAGGAGCTCTCTTTCTGATCTTGTATTCCTAACAACTCTCACAGAAGCTGCCTGTAGTTAAAACTCAAATAATGTTTATTGAACTAATCACCTCACTTTCCCTCTTTTCTGAAATATTCATAATTATTCCCTCTTTCTAGCATATATGAAGTTAGATTTTATGAGCGCTGACTAAGTAGCAGACAAACCTGGAGAAGCTTCAAATGCTTAGAGAACTGATGGAGGCATTTCTCTCCAGGATCAAGATGAGTTCTGTCCTGCTAAAGGTGGTGCTCTGCATTCCAAGTCCCAGTGATTACAAAATCAGTGAGACAATAAAGAAAGGTCTTCCCAGAAGTACAAGGACAAAAACAAGAATAAGAAAAAGATCTGGCAATAGAAGTGAAGGGAAAAGTCATATTGTCATATTTTGGTGGATCTTCTGGTAGACATGTATGGGAAAATTCAAGAAAAATAATAATGAAGCTATTTTTTAATATATTGCCTAATTTAATCCTCAAAATAAATGGATGCAGAATTACTAGCCCCATTTTACAAACAAGGAAAATGAGGTTCTGGGAGGTTGCCACTCAGATGGTCAAGAGTACAGCACATCTTCAAGCTCAGGTTGTCTGACCCCAAAGCCACTATGCAAGACTGTGTTACTTTAGGAATGAGCTGAGAAGGACCTGAGTGAGCAGCTGTGTCCAGTGCTGGATGACCACGGCGCTGGGTTCCAGCCACCCAGAGGAGTGGGGGGTGGCCAAGCAGCACTACAAGTATGTCTGTGAAATAGAGACCAGAAAAAGAAGAGGCATAGGAATATAGTTCTGCAGCAGACTCAGCGACACTTAGGGACTTCTCACGTACAAATAGATTCTTGACTCACAGTTACTTAAGAGAAAGGAGCCGGAATCAACTTACCCCCTTTCTGGAAGATTTGGGATAAGGTAGCCATGGATTTGATGTCAGTGACCATCAGGAAGGAAGACTGAATCCGAAAGGGGAATGACAATTGTGAGAAAGTTCAAGCTTCAATAATTTGCGGCAACCTAGGAAATCTCAAAAGTCTGAATGTAGTATTATTTCAAATTGTATTACATTCCTAGACTGAGGAGAAAATCTCCAAGTTCAAGATGCAAAATGCAGTGATAGTCTTTGACCAGCAGAGGGCAAGTTTACCACATGATGATTTCTTTAAAAACCAAGCAAAGGGTTACAGTAAATTTTTGATTGAGTCATATCATTAAAGAAATCCAAATATATCTCATAGTTACAGGAATTATGACTATAATGTTATTTAATCATACTGTAGTCTTAACTTTCATGATTAATTTTTACTAAATCAGTTAATTCCATTAACTGCAAAATACAAGATAAATACATATAGTTAAGTGAACTCATCAAGACGTATTTATGCACACTAGATATAAAGTATAATAGCTTGACAATTCTAAGTGGTAGTAGGGAAAAACTGATATATTTAAATACTGATTTTCCAGTTAAGATAATTAAATATTTTGTCTTCCTATATGATACCTCTATAATCTTATATTAAATATTCCTGTGTCTCATTTAATTTTTAATGTATAAGTTTTTATTCATTCTATGGAATCATTAAAATTTTTTTGCACTTTTTAAAATGGTTAATGGTATCCTTGTAATTTTTACATTTAAAAGTTTATTTCATATACTATTAAAAATTAAAATGGGAAACCCCATTTGGTCATCATGGTACATTTATGTCCACTTTCCAAATATTTACTGAGTCTATTACAATTAGATAGCATATTTTACTTAATTGACTTTATTTACATTAAGAAAATCTCTGGGTTCACTAATCTAATAAATTAGCAAACATGCCTTTGCCCCTAGTGTTACTTTGGGCACTAAGAGATAAGAGAAGTTTCCTGCCTTCAAGGAGTGCATAATCTTGCTACGAAGACAAGACTCATAGAGTCTGAAATCCCTGAAAATTCCTAAATACATGATTCCATATATATTCCCAACAAAGTGTTTACATTATAAGAGCAGAAAATGGCAGCTGGTTTGATTTGGGGATAGCAAATGATCAGCTAGGCGCACATGCATTAGTTCAATTACTCATTACCCCCTCACTCCATCCCACCCCCACTCATTCACACATCCACTCTTCAAGATTCAGGTGATTAAAACTTGCATTTCAGTAAAGTTTGATGTTACTAAGGACCACAAAGGGAGAATATAGAGAGAAAGGGAAAGGGGCTGTTTGAATTCAAAGAGAAACTTGAGAAAACAAAAAGAAGCGTTAATTATTATAGACATTTGAAGGACTCTTTACTTAATTTAATTTCTAAAATAAGATGCTCTTAATGCTCAACTATCTTATATGAAAAATAAGAGGGTTACACCCGATGATCTTCTAGGTTTCCTAGGAACAATAATCCTCAATAAGCTGAATATCTTCATGCCAATTATACGAACCAAAATTCACTACCTCTGTCTAACTGCTTGGTGTGTGTAAACATATTTAGAGTAGAATCCAACATGAGAGTTCAGATATAGTTAGTGCATTAGAATTGCAAAGCAGGAAAACAAAAACTGCTTCATGCAGAGACCACTAAAATTCAAAGATTCTCGGTAAATTCTGTTGTACCAATTTAAAATTAAGTGTGGCTGCTGTAGAAGCCAGTGAATTAGCAAAAAGGACCAGATGTTCCATGTTATGTTCCATGTTATGTGGAAGGCTGGTTACCCCACTGGTCTGTAAATCATCAGCTTGCTGGGAACAGTGGACAGACTTTTGATATTCACACTAGCTTTCCTTGAGTGGCTTTTCTTGTCCTTGGTCAAACAGTGCAGCAAGTGGCATATGTACCGCCTTGTGTGATGGAACTGGGCCATGAATGGTGATTCAGGATGCTCCTGATCCTGGTCCTCAGGCATATGACTTTGTCTTTGCTGGTACTACTGTGCTAATCCTGAAAAAAAACTGCCCATATCTCCTTGTTTATTTGGTGCACTTATTTAATTAATGACATCCCTATTTCCAAAAAGGACTTCAAATGACTTATAATAAAAATTCCCAGTCAGGCATTGGGAAGGAGGGTGTTTCAATTTGCTAATGCTGCCATTATGCAAAATACCAGAAATGGATTAGCTTTTATAAAGGGGGTTTATTAGGTTACAAATTTACAGTTCTAAGGCCATAAAAGTTACCAGATTAAGGCATCAGCAAGAAGACACCTTCACTGAAGAACGGTCAATGGCATTTAGAAAACCTCTGTTGGCTGGGAAAGCACATGGCTGGCATCGGCTCCAGGGTTCTGGTTTCAAAATGGCTTTTTCCAAAATGTCTCTGGACTTGTCTCTCTTAGCTTCTTTGGAGCAAATTCTGAGCTAGCATCTCCAAAGCAGTCAGCTCCCAAGCACCTCTCCAAAAGTCTCTCTCAGCTGCAGCACTGAGCTCCTTCTGTCTTATAGGACTCCAGTGATTTAATTAAGACCCATGCTGAAAGAGTGGGGCCACATCTCCATGGAGATAATCTATTCAAAGGTATTACCTACAGTTGGGTGAGTCACATCTCCATGGAAACATTCAATCAAAACTTTCCACCCAACAAGATTGGGTTAAAAGATCATGGCTCTTTTTGAGGGGACATAATGTATCCCAACCAGTACAGATGGGTAACCCTCATGGGGTGCACCCAACAACCTGTGGATGTCCCATTTTCACCACCTCATTTCACAGATGAGAAAGCAGGTCTGAGGGCCCCTTGCTCTTGTCATATGCAACCCAGACAGGCAGCAATGAAATGTGACCCCAGGTCTCTTTGCAGTGGTGTGAATCCCTCTTGGGTAGGATTCTACCAAACTGGAAGCCTTACCCAGGAAGACTTAGTCTTTGAACCACGGTCCTTCTTGAGTCTTCCCAGCTGCTACATTCCTGCCTCTGGCTCATCCTCCTCATCATCCATCACTGAACCTCAGAGACTGTGGACTCCAGGGAAAGGACAGTCAGATTCCACCCTCTTTGATGGGACTGTCATCTGCCACAAGACTCCTTTCTGCAGCTCCTCTGGGTTGTCACATTCCCTGTCCCTATATTACAGGTTATTCTTAACATCTGCCACTTCTCCATTTCTCCTTCCATTTCCCTCATCCAGCTTCCTCATGCCCTCCTTTCCGCCCTCTTCCACTCCCTCCTCTTCTTGTCTTTGCACAGCCTGTTACAGGACCTGGTTTTCTTCCCAGCTTATTGTCACTACCCTTTCTCTCAACTGAGTTCCCACCATCAAGCTCTCTCAAGTTCTCCCTCTCACAGCTTTCGACCTTCATAAGAAATGAAGACGCACCCAAAAAGAACTTCTAAATTTATCAATCTTGAGTTGGCTGGATCCTTGTCCATTACAATGTGCTCTTAAAACTCATCAAAGCTAATTGATTCTGAGGGGCCACGAATTAAGATCTTAAGAGCTGGGGTTCTCAAAATGTGATGACCCCAAGTACGGCCCATGAAAGGCTCCAGTGGTTCTTCTAGCTTGAGGTAATACAAAATTAAATGTTTTATTACCTTTTTTTCTTATTATAAAAGCCATACTTACTCATATGAAAAATTTAGAAAATAATGCAAATTGTAGAAAAAACAAAATTTATCAACAATGATCAACTGAAGAAAACACCTTTGGACACTTCATTGCCCTTCAATATTTCCATGCATATCTTTTCATCTAGTGAATGGAACAATTTCTGTTTTCTTTCCTGATTGGTCATATGTATCACACAAGAAAGCTTTTGATATCCACCTTATAGTTAAATCCTTTAATTGCCTTTTCTTTTTCAATAATTTTCAATTAATTCATTTGGACTTTCAAGGCAAATATGTTGTTTTTTTCTGAAAATGATGATTTTGTTCTTATAATATTAAATATATTTTTCTGTTTCATGTCTTATTGCATTGCTGTAACTTCTAGAATACTGTAAAACAAAAATTGTGGTAGATGACTCTTTGATCTGAACTCAATGGGAATATCTGTAGGTATTTTGCTATTTGATTTGAGAAAAATATCCTATATCATCTTTAGAAAATTTTTATTCTTAGTTTCTAAGGAATTTTTCACAAGAATGGTTGCTGTATTACAGCTATATTATTTATTTCACAGAAAAGACTGATGTTGTATTAAGGATAAAATGGTTTATATCTTTTTAAATTGGGGTATAGCTCACATACCATAAAATTCAGCCTTTTAAAGTGACTGTACAGTTCTGTAGTTTGAGGCATGCTTGCATCATCACTATCTAATTCCAGAATATTTACATCACCCCAAAAGGAGACCCTGTATCCATTGACAGTCACTCCCCAATTCCCCTTCCCCACAGCACCTGGCAACCACAAGTTGATTTTCTGTCTCTATTTGCCTATTTTGGATGTTTCATATGGATGGAATCATACAATATGTGGTCTTTTGTGTCTTGGCCTTTGTGTTTGGCCTGGTGTTTTCAGGGTTCATCCACACTCTAGTATATGTTGGTTGTTCCTTTTTATTCCTTTTTATGGCTGAATAGTTTGCTATGGTACAGATGTGCCATTTTTTGTTTGTTCATTCATATGTGATGGACATGTAGGTTGTTTCCACTTTGGGGCTACTGAGAATAATTCTGCTACAAATATTTGCATATAAGTTTTTGTGTACATATTTGTTTTCAATTCTCAGAATTGATAGCATGTGTTTATTCTGTGCTTGATTTGTTGGGGGGGGGGGACAAACATGCTGTTTTCCACAGAAGCTGCACCATTTTGCATTCCCACCTGCAATATAAGTGGGGTTTGGTTTCTCCACATCCTCACCAGCACTTTTTATGGTCTGTCTTTTTTTTATCATAGCCATCCTGCTGGGTGAGGAGTGGTGTTTTGATTTGCATTTCCTTGGTGGCTGGTGATGTTGAGCATCTTTTCATGTGGTTATTGACCATTTGTATATCTTCTTTATAGAAATGTTTATTCCAATCCTTTGCCCATTGTTTGATTGTGTTGTTTGTCTTTTAATTGCCGACTTGCAGTTCTTTGTATGTTCCGGATACTAGACCCTTAATGGATATATGTTTTGCAAATATTTTTTTCTGTTCTGTGTACAGTCTTTTCACTTTCTGATGGTGCACTTTGAGGCACAGGAGTTTTTTATTTTGAAAAGGTTCATTTTGACTATTTTTAATTTGGTTGTTTTTGTTCTGGGTGTCACGTCCAGAAAATCATTGCATAGTCCAAGATCCCAGAGATTTACACCCATGTTTTCTTCTAGGCGTTTAGTAGTTTGGGGTCTTGGGTTTGGGTCTGTGGTTCATTTTGAGTTGATTTTGGCATATGATGTGAGGGTAGGGGTCCAATTTTGCTCTTTTGCATGTGGATGTACATTTGTCCCAGCACCATTTGTTGAGAAGATTAATCTTTCCCCATTGAATTGTTTTAGCACCCAAAATCAACTAATCATAAATGTATGGGCTTATATCTGAATATAACATGTCTTTTTAATATCTGCTGAGATAATCATAAGATGTTTTTCTTTTGAGATGAAGTATTGCTAGAATTCCTAATTTTGAACCTTTCTTACAGTCATAAGATAGATCCAACTCAATCATGATGAATTGTTCTTTTGATATTCTATTAAATTTGATTGTCTATTAAAAAATACCTGGTCAACATATACATTAAAAGCAGTGTGGTCTGGAATGAAAAAAAAAAAAAAAAAACTATATGGAAAAAATATGCAAGAGACAAGGTAGTTACATGTTCCAGAATGCTTTATTTAATTGTAAGGTCTGCTCAGGTATCTGGTGAAAATGTATGCCTAGCCTGTCCTATTAGAATGATATGTGCTTTCAAAGCCTGAAATAAGTTTTATCTGCCATAACATTATACCTTCACACACGGAGCAGATAACCAATGGTAAAGTGATCAGTATCAATGGCATAGAAGAGAATAAAACCCCACAAAGTTCTCACTTTCTGTTCTTAGCTGCTCACCACATTTCACTATAGCAGGTTCAGTAACACAGTATAACCCCTTACATAGGAAAACTCATTTTTTTGAAAATATTGTTTTCTTTTCTGCATTTCTAACCTGTTCTTGTGTACTCTCTGAAGGTAACAGAACTTAAAAAAATAAAAGAGAAATGAAAAAAACCATCATCAGAGCTAAGTATATAACAGGAAACAAAACAGAAATCAAAGGGTACAAAAAAAAAAAAAAAACAGGAGAAATATAAGTTAACTAAATGAGTGTATAAATAATATTGTATTTTTTCAAGAGAAATATCACTGTAACCCCTAACAAGTTTTTTACATAGAGAAACACAATTCAAGAAATGAGAATCAACCAGGGGTGGGGATGAGGAATGAGTTACAAAACTTAAAAAAAGAAAAAAATCAGAGACCAAGAATTTATTTTAGTACAAGCAAATGATCATAGGCCTTTTCTGTAAGAGATCTGCTGAATTATCCTAATGTCTCCCAAAACAAACAAAAACCAGTACCATTTTTCAAAAGATATAACATGGTACGGTTGCAATAGAGCCACAGTTCCACAAATACCATTTGCAAACTACTCCATGGCAACACAGCATGCTCTACTCTTCAGCTTTCTTGATTGCACCCTTACGAAAAGGAAAATTTATCACTTCTTCATCCTAGCAGTGCATTCTGCCAATGCAACACTAACATTGGCTCCTTCTTAACATTGTTAACCAGTTGTCCTGCTATAAGCTGATTCCTCTATACTAGAAGACATGAGTCAGGGAGAGACTAATGAAGGACAATACTATGTTCTCAATGACTATTTTCTGGAAATATGCATAGGATGTATCCAGTTTTGTCTCTTCTTTGAGGTCCTCTCCTATGTGAAATACTCATGTGAGCACAGTTGGCACACAGCACAGCAATACTCCAACCAAAGGGTTTTTGTATCTGCACCTCAGGCTAGGATGGCAATTGGACATGTTTCATAGAGCTTTACAGTGTACATCCATATGCCGTTCATTCAGCACTTTCATACACGTGATCACAAGCTACAGAGGGAAAGACCATTATCCCCATTTTATACATAAAGAGTGATGCAAATGGTGGGGATACACTGGTGGGAGGAAAGAAGCATCAGTAGTAGGCTGCCAGAGGATGTTAATAGGATAAAGTAGGATCTTGAAGACTCTTCCTCCTGAGCAATTCAGCATGTGAAGGGCCAGCCACTCTGTCACCATGCAAAGCCAGACCTCTTGAAGAATATAGTTTTACTATCACATTGTATTATATTTTGATCTGAGAGCAGTGACCAATGGAACAAGCCTCCATCAAATAGTCCTTTACTGCAGCAAAACCTTTCTGTGCAAACTCGACCTTCGAATGACTAAAGAATGGAGCTATAGCAACTCTGAGACAATTTAATTGAATCAGAGAATCTCCACGGACTTCCCATTTCCCTTCATACAGTATAAATCCATATTTATAAGACAAAAGGCAGTGGCATCCCTGACTTCAGCACCTGACCCTTCCCTACCTAAAATACATAACATGTGGTTCCTTATGTTTAATCCTTATAGTGATAGCCATTAACGTTATAAACACAATATTAGAACAGAATGAAGTAAACACTGCAGGCAAGCAGGAATCCTTGGACATCTCTCCCCAGCCTCCACTCACCTGAGCATTTGATAAATATCTTCAGGTCACATGGGTCTGACTGCCCAGACATCTGCATGAGACTTTTCTCTAATTCCTTCCTTTGGAAATTTTGTATGCATAAGATTACCATATAGATTGTAGACCCAAACAACTATGTTAAATTTTATGGTCAACTTAAGGGATTTCCTAGATAAATTTTTACTACATACTAACTTCAGGACCTAACTATACATGAGAAGGCCCCCTCCCCAAATGCTAACTTGCTTCTAACCATATAATCATTCTAATTTTTAGGTGAAAACTACTCTAAATGAAGTCATTGCATTTTCTTTCATAGACCTTCTTTCCTAGAATAGACCAGTTTAACTAAAAATTGTTTAAATCACTACTAAGTTCATATCTTCAACAAGACATTTAGCAAGTTCCTACAATGTGTAGGGTAATACTGCAAGAACCTGAGATTTGGTCTCCATCCTCAAGGGTTTTTAACCCTAGTTTGGAAAGAGAGACAACATACATTAAATGTAGTTTTCATAATTAAACAATTTTATATGTTTTACCAGATAAAAATAAAATCACTTATTTTGCTCTTTAGTAATATTCTTCAGACTAATTGAAATGTGAAATTCATTTTATTTTTATTGCCATTAATATTTATTCTCACTGTAATCCTGTCACTGAGAATTCATTCATCATGCTTAATGTTTTTTATTAATCCTCTACCATTAATATATCAAGGGATAAAAGTCACTCTCCAATTTGTTTTATGGTTTAAAAAAAGACATCCTGGTTTTTTCATATACGAACTGTCACTATGAATTATACAATGTTCCTAAATTATTATACAAATCTGGCATATTTATTTTATAGGAAATTAAAATGTAAGTATAAGACTTGATTTTCCCACTTATTTGCAATATTAGTTTTACTAGTCCAAATATTACATCTAAAACTCATTAATTAAATGGCTGATTTCGTCTAAAAACATTAGGAGCAAACTGTACTGAAACTCATACAACATTGCCCAATATACCACTTTATCATGGATGTGGTGGTGATCTATAGTCTTATTTTAATTTTTAGAATGCTACAGTCTGACATTTAATGCAATGAATGAAAAAATTCCCATCCCAAAATTATCAATATGCATTTATTTATATCAAAGTTATTGAGCCTATTGAAAAGTTGCAGTCAGTTGGCAGGACTATAAAGTGAAGACATTCATACGCCCTTCTTAAATTCCGTCTCTTGCCACTCCATGGCCCCATCTAAACCTCTCTCAAGGAACTCATGTTCTAATCGCCCCTGCAGACAGAGCTGCCACTCGAGGGCCTGCTGGATTGGGGGGAGGGGCTCTGAGGAAGTCCCCAGGGGTCACCCACAGGACTCCCGGTGTCTCCCATAGGACCCAGTCAGTGCCCGGAGGAACGGTGCCTCCGCCTTAGAAACTAGCGGCCGGAAGCCTGTGCCTGGTGAAGGGAGAGGGATAAAAAGACAGCGGGAGGGTCATTTCAGCCCCATCACCAGGCCTGCAACTCTGAAGCCACTGCACGGGGATGACCCTGTATGGGGAGGGGTTGGGGGAAGCTGGGGAGGTCGAGCAAAGGAAGTCTTTAAAAGGGGGAAGGTATTGTGCAGTGCAGCGGCCTCTTTAACGCTGGCAATACTGCTTGTATAAAGTGATTTCTTAATAACTAGATGCGTTTTATAAGTACATCACAAATACGAAAAAGGGGGTGTATTTCATGTTGGTCAAAAAAGTCATGATCCTTGAATTATATAACTTCTGTGCTCCTGACTTACCTGCCAGATGATACTTTTAATGCTTTATATTAGAGAACAAGGAAACCTATGTCTAAGCCAGTATCTTATAAAATACTTATATTTATAAGCAATAAATCAATTCAACCACTTAAGCATGTGGTTTTGAAAACAGTCCTGGGTGTTTGAGGGCTACAGTTCAGCTTGCATCTGAGAAGTCTGGATTTTTCCAGTAATGAATGTGGATTCTCATTCCCCCATTAGACTTCTCATGAGTCTTCGCCATAACTTTATGAAAGGAGATTTTTATAACGCTGTCAAGAAAAGTAAACAGCATGAGAGTAAATATGAGTAAAAACAGAGAGAAACAGAAAACCAGATTAAGACCTTCAGAACCCAAAGCATCCAAATACCAAAAAGAGTACATAGGTATTTCAGAAGCCAAACAACTCCAAGCTGTAAAATGATATAAGGAAAAGCAAAGGAGTGTGATTTTCCTAGAGGTGACTATTTTGGAGCTTACTGGTAATATTGATACCTTCAGAACTCTTTGATTCTCCAGCTTTTCTGGTGTCCTAAGCAACGAGCGAGGTGCCTGATAGTTGGTAAATGAATAAGAAAACACAGCCAGTTCTGCTTGGAGTGAGCCCATTACCTAACATGTCTCTCATGGGCAATAAGCAATAGTGTACTTTTAATGTAATTAAATGTGATATTCATGTAACCATCAAAGATTCCTGAAGACTGGCTGGGTATTGCCCTTGCCAAGCCTAGACCATTTTCAGTAATTAGTACTACAGGCCAAAGCACACCCACAGCACTATAAATCACAGAAATCAATAAATCTCTGAAATCCATCACATGGAGACAGATCTACGGGATCCTTTTATACTCTTTTTTCTCTCTGTCATTGCTACCCAATGTCGTTATGCTTAGTAGGAATTCTTAGCTCCACCTCAGAGCCACCTCACCCTACATTCCATACTATTGTGAAGCAAATTGTCATTTCTATTCAGTTTAAGGAAACTGCCCCCATTTAAAATACAATCACAATACTGTTCATGCTTTAGGGATGTTTAATTTCAAGAACCTTTAAAATTTCCATTAAAACAATAAAGAAGACTCACTGAAATTAATAACAGAAATGATTATCTATTACAAGAGGGAGCCCATGAACCATGGTGTTGAAAAAAATAGCCACTAACTATTCCCTAGTAACTTCTCCTTCAATGTGTTTCATGCATTTGTCCATGCATTTGCTAAGATTTATTAGCAGCTTTGTCTTTTTGCTGGTTGACGGAAGTCGGAAAGAAACATGTTGGTAACTCATCTGAAACTTCAACAGAAAAAAAAGCAGCATTGGCATCGTACAGACTTGAGGCCAAAGTCTGAATGGTGTTTCAGACCAATCAAGGGGACTGACAATACCTGTATTTTAAAATGCCTCCCTCCAAGATACTCCAGCAAATAAATCTAACACCAATTTCCAGCATGTAATTCAACAAACATTTACGGAAACCTATTAAATGCCAGAAATTCCACTAGATAAGATAGAAAAGACAACTAAAGTGAAGCTAAAGGGCTTAGAGAAGCCTGAAAAATCAGATGGGGTCCAAATGAAGAAACATTCTCCCAACAAGATAACTGCAATTATACTATAACCACCCCATGGTCCATAAGTAAAGAAAAACTATTCATAAGCCTACTTATCCACGATGAACAACGAAATACAATCGTTCCTGTAAGTGTGGATAGAAATTGTATTTATTATTTCAGGGAGAAATGGAGGGAAGATATCACGCTGGAGGTTAGCACATTTGAACTGTGCCTTTTGGACAGGGATGCAAAAGGTTTCAGTTTGTTAGGAAACTACATTCTTAAGGCTGAATCCAGCTAAACTGAGACATTATCAAAAGCAAAGTTTAGCATTGTCGCTTCAGCCCTGTCCAAAACCCCTTTCTCCGTAGTGACAACCTACTTGGAGATGTCCAGGGCCTATGTGTTTGCCACTTTAGAGCCTCTCAACAAAGTGCCTCGACTTTTTCTATAAAAACCTCACCTAGCAGAGAAAGGCCCTGATAAAACAAGCCAGACACGCATATAAAACAGGACTTCTAAATCCTCCCAGTGTCCTTCAAATCCTACCAAATGAAGACTAGTTCTCGCCACCTCCTGCCAGGCCAGCATTTAATTCTCCCCATTCTTGCTTCTGTAAATCCCTGGGCATGCAATAACAACCCCTCTCCCCCAAAAGGCCCCTCTGCTCCCCTCCCTACCTCAGCCATAGCTCAGGGCTTCTTTTGGTATTCTATTTATCCAAAAGATAAAATACATAATAATTTCCTTTCCCTCTTTCTTAATTCTAGAAAACATCTACTCAAAATAGAGAGAGGCATGGAAATTACCAGTAGACTTTCCAAGTTTACTTCAGAATTCTCATCGTGCATCAAGAAAGTCTCAGTTATTCCTGCGGAGGCTGTAATGAGGCAGAGCCTCACCTGGGCTTGAGAGACCCTCTGTTCCAAACATCATTCAACATGGGTGGTGTGGATAAAAGGTTCTCCTTATGGACCACATTCTCTGAAAATATGTTGACTTCTTTGGATGCTTGTGTTCCCGCTGGTTAATCAGTGATTTTTTTTTTTTTTTAATTACTTGGTGTGATGGTTAGGTTCAGTGTCAACTTGATCAGGTGATGGTACCCAGGTGTCTGGTCAAGCAAGCACTGGCCTAACTGTAACTGCAAGGACATTTGTGGCTGGTAAATAAACCAACAGGCTGGTTTATTAAATCATCAGTCAATTGGCTGCAGCTGTGACTGATTACATCAAAGAAGGGCATGTCTTCCTCAATGAGAGAATTCAATCAGCTGGATTTAATCCAATTCAGTTGAAGACTTTAAAAGGAGAGAGGGAGAGGACCTTCATTTCTTCCTCCGCTAGCCAGCAAAGTGTTTCCTGAGGAGTTCATCAAACACCTTCATGGGAGTTAGTAGTTCGCTGCCTGCCCTATGGAATTTGGACTCGTGCATCCCCACAGTTGCGTGAGACCCTTATAAAATCTTATATTAGCAGATATCTCTTGTTGGTTCTGTTTCCCTAGAGAACCCTAATTAATACACTTGGGTCACCCAACTTTGACATCCTCCATCCTAGGGTGAGAAAGTGGATATTTGGCCTTCCCTCTTTCCTGAGGAAATTATAATTTAGAAGAACAAAACTCCAATGTATGTACAAGATACAGCTCTTCTAGAATCCAAGTGAAAAGCATCCATGAGGTCAAATTCTTTACAAAGGGGTCCCCTCTGGGGATCACCCCATCTTCCCAGTCAGGTTCCCCAGGTCTCAGTTTTACACCTCCCTCACCAAGAGGCTCCTTCTTCTAAACTTCCCATGCAAATACCCACCCTACGCACAGGAGGTGATGTCCTGAAATCATCTCTTCTCCCTCCAATAACCTATGTCCCTAAATCTGAGTCTCTGTCTGAAACGGGCCCGGGATTTGGCTGTGATGGCCAATAGCATCCCATCAAACAGTTTCAAACAGTTCCTGGCAAACAGTTCAGGAAGGAAGGGCTTTCGGTGTGGGGGCTAAAGGGGAAGGGTGTGAACCTTCAAGCTGGGTCTTTTGCACCATGGGAGTTGCAGGCAGGCCACTTGATCTTCTCATTTTTCCAGCCAAGTAACTGTTTAGACCACACACATTCACACACACCTCCAATGGACTGACATCAATGCACGGTCTAAACCCATAATGAGCAACAAATATTTTCTTAATCATGACTCATACTTTTCAAGAGGCCTTGCTTGCTCTCTTCAGCCAGCAAAACACAAGATTGTATAGAGAAGTATTTGCTTCCTTCCGTTCCTCCCCATCCCCCTTCCATATTGTGTCACTTCAGACTCCCAGGAATAAGGAAAAGCCAAACGTAGCATCATATACCTGTTATTGTCCTTTCCCAGAAAGGATGTAAAGTAAAAACTTCCACTGTCCCATACACTCTCTGCTGAACGATGCAGAGTTTAGGAAAGAGGTGCTGGAGAATGCCGTCTGGTGATCAAGTGAAATCGCTGTGTGATTCAAAGAACGAAATGTGCAGCTACTTTATTACAAGAGTCTCTGGGGTCTCCAAAAGAAGTAAATGTTACTTAACAACCATAAACATAGACAACTGGATCACATATAAAGGAAAATAAATTTAGGGGCTACTTGAAGTTCTCAATCAACAGTCATTATTTTTTCTTTTATCCATATGACTTAGAACAGTGCTTCTTCAATATAGTGTGCAGAATTATCTGGAGGGCTCGTTAAAATCTCTGCCTCCTAGAGCACCCTATTCAGGAGCTCTATAATGGATCCATTAGCCCCCAGGTGATTCTGGGGCAGGTGCTTGGTCCCAACCCCCCTCACGCCCACCCTCACCCACCCCAGCCTGAGTTACTGCAAGGTGCTCTCAGCAAACAATATGAGCTGGTAGAACCGTAAAAAATGTGTTAATTCCTAAATGGCTAATCTGCCCTTGCGGAGTACCATGCTTTCAACAGAAAAATAGGATCTATTCTAATTAGTAAACATATAATTAGAAGGTTATAACTAAGCTTGCAGAAAGAAACACAAGTGAGAGAGAACAATGGAATTTGTGGATTAATTAACAATACAATGCTGAGCTTTGTGCAACTACAGACTGATAAAATGCATACATCAGACTGGCTCACAAAACATTTCCTGACTTTTGAAGCTGAAGAAAATTCATTGGGTTTAAGGAGGTCATATCTGAGATCTCTCTTACATTATGCAAAGGAGCAGAACCATTCAACAGCTTGTATATAATGTGACTTTGTTCTGATATTTTTTCCTTTGCAATCTGGTTATAATTCTCATGAAGAATTTAAGAAATTAATATAAACTTTATATATTATAGGGATGCATGTGTCTTATCATTTGTTTATTCATTAGGTAAACTTTTATCAAAGGAACCAAAGATACAAAAATGGCTGGAATATATTCCCTGCTGCCATGTTGCCTGTGGTGTAACCGAAGAGGTGAAGGTGAGTAAATCATGGTTAGGTGTCAAAATGGAGACAAAGTGCATGGTACAGGTGCAGTATATAAGAGGAAGTCACACTGGGGACATCAGCGATTTCACAACAGAAGTGGCATGATTTGGGTCGTGAAGGTTTAGGGGTCTGCCAGGTAAACAGAGGGAAAGGAGAGACAGGTACTAACGTGTGAGGGCACGGAGGTGTGAGATCGCAGGGCAAGTAATTTGGATTGATGCTGGGAGGACTCAAGGAGGGCACCAGCCAGAGATTTATCTGGAGAGGGAGGCAGGGCCCAATTCATGCTTAAAACTGGGACTTTATTCTCAAGGCACTACAAATCCCATTATGGATTTTAAGATGTACTGTTAAATAATTTTCTTAAAAAAAAGAGTCTGAGGAGGCACAGAGGATGGATTGGAGGAAATCCAGAGAGAGGATCCACACGGGAGATTGTTGCTCTCTAGTCAGTCGGGAAAATGATGGGCCCTGAAGAGGGCAGTGCAGGTGGCATCGCAAGGGAAGGTGCATATTCAGAGATGTCTAAGGGCAAAACAGAGAGTGCCAGGTGACTAGCTGGATGACAAAGAAAAGGAAAGTGAGTGAATCTCGGGTAACGTCTAGACACGTGGTGCAGGTGGCTGACAGGATGGTGGCAGTAACCAAGCTAGGAAATGCAGGTGAGAGAGCAGATGCAGCTCACTAGTTCTGTTTAGGACAGGTTGGGTCCAGTTTCCTGAAGGTCATAGTGGTTAAGGCACCTGGTATATTACATATAAGGGTCTGAACTCGGGGTACATGGAGAGGAAGATATGGGGCAAAGATGATATTCAAGATATCTGTCAACTAGCATAGAAAATGGTAGAGCATAGTCAATGACCATTTGGAAGAGGTATCTGGTCGACCAGAAAGGGTTCCAGCAGTAAACAACTAGCACAGTCACATGGGCACCCACTGGCGGAACACCCCCCTTGGCACTGACAATCATCAGAGTGGATGAGAGCCCCAGGGAGAGCAGAAGGGAAGAGGCCGACAATGGAGTGGTGCAAAGGAAGAGAACCTGGAGAAGGAGGATGAGAAGGAACAGTCAAAGAGGTAAGAGAACCACGAATGCTTGGTGTTGTGGAAGCCTGGGGAGCAGAAATCTTCAGACAGGTAGGAGTCTGAGGAGAGCTCTTAACCATTCTTTCTCAGGCTAAACCATCTGTGGGTGTGAGTGTCTCTGGGGGACCTGGGCAAGTTCAAGAGCAGTGCTCTATAGGTACCAGCAAGGAGTCTCAAAGCACAGGAAGGGATGGGGGTGACTCAGCACAAGTTTAGATTCTAGGGGAAACACCTAAGTAAACTTATTCTTCCCAGGAGTGACCTTGCACTAGAGATGTCACCAATCCATGCTGAAGCTGAACTGGGGCTTGGGAGAGGGGAAGAGGTTGAAATGAGTATCTCCAGCAATTTTCACTGGAGATATTCCCACCCACACACCAAGCCTCACTGGGCAGCTGATCTGCCTGTCCATCTTCCTTCTGTTCACCCCACTCACCTGCCTCTCACTGGGTTCTTTAGTTTATTAATTCCAAGTCTTTCAGCCTTCTCTTCTGTAAAACAGGATTAAAAGCAAGAGTCTCACACTGACTTCAAGTGTTTCTAGGATTGCATGAGAGCATTTTGCAGGTTCTCTGAGAATTTGAAAGGAAGGGGGGCAGAAAGAAGAATCTGAGAGTGATGCAGAATTACCTGAGAACAAAGGGAATATAATACCGTGTAATTACTTGAGAGTGAGGACACATATTTAATCTTCAAAAAAACAGGTGAAAATTTAGTGTCCAAATGAAAATGTAAAGAATGCTTATTGAATACTTGAAGACAGTTTGGGTTTCTTGAAAGAAGGACTGAAAAGTTCTTAGGGTTAAATGTGTTCTTATTCTAGATGCCATAAAACTGATTTTAAAATGTGATTTCTAACGTCAGTCTCCCACGGAATATTCAGGTTTTGAACACTTGAATGCCAGACCCTTCCCTACAATCCCCCAACCGGGCCCTCTGCATGGGTAACCCGTGCACGTGTCTATGCTACGGCACACCTCCGGAGCCATGCCGCCACTCCTCTCCTGACCTCCAATGCCGTGACGAGTGAGCGCAGCTAAATCAACCTTGGGCAACCTGATGCAGCCTCGTGTAGCAGCCTGGCACTGCCCCGAGCATGCTCAGTCGGGTACTGACCCACTTGTGCGGGTCCGAGCTCGCGGCGTAGGGTCGTCGGCGCTACTTTGTTTAGTTTGCCGAGGACGGAGAGAAGGAGGAGAGAAACCGGGAGTCGCTTAAATAAAGCCTCCCCTTTCCTTGACAGCAATCCCTGACCGGGTGGCAGAACATGCCCAGTCTGGCTGCAGGAACCACCGGGAGCGTCAGCGTGTAAAATTCTCTTTTCCGGGATTTTGCCGCAACCAAAGAGGAGGGAGGGTCCGGGACTACTGGAGATGGAGTGGGCGCGGCCAAGGGGGCGGGCAAAGAGGAGCAGGGTCTGTGCCGCAAAATTGACTGTCTCCTAAGTCCAGGGGGAAAAAAAGGCCGCTTTATTGCAGGATCATGCTGCCAAACTTTTGCAGATGGTTTTATAATAATAGAAAAGACTATTTTAGTCTCATTAAAAAAGCAAAAGCAACATGTTCATTGGAGAAAATTTAGAAACTATTAATAATCAAAAAGAAGAAAATAAAAATTCCGTGCCACCCCACCACTCAGAAGCAATCAGTGCGTGTCCCTGATTTTCTTCCAGGCTCTTCTATGTGCGGGCTTTACTCTAACATGGGCATTTAAACATTTCCTATTGCCAGCGGAGTCAGCTAGGAAGGCCTGAGCCGCTCTTAATTGCAAGGTGGCCCGACAGACCTCCTTGAGACTGGGCACGCTTGGGCGTTGTTGGTTCTATTCCCTGTCCTAGGATGGGACTCTTCCGGGATGTTCTTGAACAGTGCGGCGCGACGCTCAGAAAAGTTGCGGTGGAAGCCTGGGAGCGCCCGGCCCACCGACAATTACACTCAGGCTTCCCAAGCACAGCAGCGTCTGCGATCAGCATCCGGCCCCTGCATTCGGGTAAATAACCTCAGCGCGCTGGGTGGAAGACCCGAGGCCAAGGACCCCGCCCCGAGGTGCGGGGACCAAATGGGGAACTCCGGGGTACACACAGCCCCGCCCCGCTCTCCTGCGGGTGATTCTGCAGCTCCCACTGGTTCGATCCGCGCCGCCAGCCCTGCCCCTCTTGCGGCTGCCACGAAAATCCGGCAATGGTTCCGGACCCGGATTCGCGCCTCCGCGCCGCTAGGCGAACCGCACTGGGCATGCTCGGCACCGGCCGGCTCTGGCTCCAGTGGTGGGAAGCTCCGCACTCTCCGCGGTCGGCGTCGCTGCAAGGTGCCGGCGGAGGCGGCACTCCCGCGGTAGGCGCTGCCGATCGTTGGGTGCGGAGCGCAGCGCTGCAGCAGCTCTGGGGCTTGGCCATGGCGAGGGTTGCACGGCGGCCACCTGAGTGGCGCGGCCGCATCAGGTTAGCGGGGGCGAGGCGGGGCGCTGGCCGGAGCCCGGCATGGGGTGGGCTGCCGGGTCGCCGTCGCCGCCGCGAGAGGGAACTTTCGGATGCTTGGGCTGGCGGAGTCCGTGAAGAGGTTGTGCGCTGGCAGGTACCGCAAGGTCCCAGCTGCGGGCTCCTGGGGATCACAGGAGGCTGCGATATCCGTGCGGGGCGGAACCGGGGTCGGCAGGTTGGGGTCGATCGCGTGCGGGGTTCGTATTTTAACGTGTCCACTGAGCACTGTCGGGAGACTCTCTTGGGTCTCTGGCGGGAAGAGGGCGCCGAACAGCGGTAGAGGCCTTCCCAGGCCCCGGCTTGCTCCTGTCTGCATGCCTCAGTTTCCCCGGCTGAGGGGAGGGTGTACATTTTCTGGCCCTGAAGGCCGTGGGTGCACGTTCCTCGTCCGGAGGTGGAGGGCGCCGCGTCCTGATGCCGCAGGAGTGCAGGGACTTGTGGGTGCCGCGCGCCGCCGCCTCGGGACTCGAGCTCGCGGAGTTTGTTGCATTGAACTCAATAGCAAGTTGACATCGAATTGTTTCGTGGCATGGAATGGGAAACGTGCTTCAGCGGCCTAAAATCCAAAGTAATTGCAGAGTCGATTTATTTTATGCCTGACCATTACCTGCTCCTCCCTCCCCAAAACTTGATCTTTCAAGTTGCAAGATTTACTAAGCAAGCTGATGATGATGATGACGATGAATATGGTGTTGATGATTGCAGAATCATTATCTGTTCACACTAGAAAAATAATCTATTAAGGTTAAATTGTCATTGTTCCTAAGGATACTCGTAAGAGAAAAGTTTGGTTACTGTAGCAACCTTTATTTGCGTTATCTTAGCTTTATATTAAAGCTTGGAAACCTAGCATTGCAGATGCATAATGTTTTTTGTAGTTTTCTCACTTTTGTTTCTAGATGAAACACATTTTTCAGTTGCTACTATGCTGAACATAGTAAAATCGTTCAGGATGAAATGCTAGATGGAAGAAATTTTATTTTCAGAAGAGAGTAAGTTAGAAAGTAATTCTGGCATTTTACTTATACAGAAAAATGAGATTTGTAGATCCCACTGAGGTGTCTAATTGTTTTGTTTTTTTTTTTCCTAAAACATTTAGCCCCATTACCACTGTTAAGATTATTGGCTCTAATAGAGCTAGTGGGAACTAGTTCTACATCTTACTAAAACTAAATTCTCAAGCCTTTTCCATAAGTCCCACTTGGTGGGTTCAATTGTTTTATTTATTAAGCTTATTACAAAACTTCTTGTTTGCATTCTTAACAGATCTTAATAGACTTTAGAAGTGTATTGGCTTTTCATTGGCTTGTGAATAACCTTTAATGTTGTTTCTTGCTTGTAAGCCTGATGGCTCCAGCTCCTGTTCCAGATACAAGAGTGATTGACCCAAGTGGATTCTATGCTGTGCTTATATGTAACAGGAATTTAGTAACAGGAAACCCTTCAAATGTCCAGGGGAGGACAGCAACAATGTGGTTACTATTTTTACAAATTAGAGCTGCAGACCATTTTAGCCAGTTCGGTTGTTGATGTTCATTGCTTCTAAATGTATTTCTAAATATGTTTAAAGAAAAATTTAGAAATTTGAAAAACCCAATGCAAATATTGAGGAATTATGCTCCTCTTCTTCTGTAAAAACTCATCAAGTTTAAAATCTCCTGTGATGTGTACTGTATTATATGGACCGATTATCCTGCCCAGCAGGTCTGAGAAAAGCTGCATTTCCAAATGGAAGTCTGTAGAGTCTCCCCTCAGCCTTGAGTTCTTCCTGATCTCAACAGCTTTTTAGTTGCCTCAGTTTTCCCTCTGTGAAATGTGAGGTTTAACATAGATCAATAGACAACCCTATGGATCTAAAAATCCTAAGTATTTTCTGACTGTTAGGAAAGAGTGGAATTTAACAGAAGTCATACTTGAACACTGCTCTTGGCTTCAAGAACTCCACAATCTCCTAACCTAACACTTGCAAATAAAACCAACTGGATTTAGGTTGAAGAGTGGCTTTTTTATTGCTAATGAAGGAAAAAAAAAAGCAAAGTAGACTTTGAATTCAAATTAGGATACAGGCGGTAACTTCTTCTCTTTTGTACTTACAGTTGGGTTTTGTAGCTCAACTACCAGACACACAAGTTTTAGTTTTATTTCCATGTCTTTAGAGGTCTATACTGCTCAGTGTTGTGACATTAGATATTCAAAGCAAACTAGTCCCTTTAAAGATAGATCTTCCCCCATTCATGTGACTTTAATTCATTCAACTCCTTGCTTAGCTTACAATTTAAATGTTTAAGGCTATTTAAACTTTGCTTAATTGGGACTTTTTTATTTTTTTAATGCAAGGACTTTCAGATTCTGAAATACCAAATAAATATTGTGGCAAAGTTGCTTTTAATCTTCAGAACAGCACTGATATTGGTTAGACGCATGCCAGTTTTGTTTTTTCTTTTTTAAATTCAGAAATCATGCAGATAATATCACTTCTGCAGCTTGGCATCTATTAAAGTGCTTGGGGTATGACAGGTCCTTTTCTAGTCAAGATCAGAAGGATACTTAAAACTTTGACAACATTTTGTGATCCAAGATAAATCACATTAAAATTAGAAATATACTTAGATGCAGATACCTCCCTAGGATAGTTACAGGATTAAGTGATTTGGTTTATTATGTGATAATAACCAATTAAGAGCTGTCAGAAGTAGTTGATAAAGCAGAAGTCCTGTGAATTTATTGGCCTTACCTCTGCCTCCACCAGAGGCATTAGTTTTGTTTTACTTCCACACTTTTTTATGGTTAGGCCCTTGGGGCTGCAAAAATGAATAAAACATAGTGACTCACCATCGAGTCAGAGAGACAGGCTTGAGAACAAATAAATTACAGTACAAAATAAGTGCTGCAAAAGCAGTGTGCACGTGGGACTATTGAGGCTGAGAAGAAGGAGCCCCTCTGGCTATAGCAGGAGGCAGCCTTTTCAATGAGAACTCAAGAAATGCCTGAGGAATGGGCTGGAGTCTTCTTGGCACAGACGTGGCCACTCCAAGCAGAAGGAACACCATCGTAGCAGGCAGAATAAAGCCAGCCCTCCTCTCCTCCAAATGTCCACTTCCTAATCCCTGGAATTTGTGAATATGTTTCTTCATATGACACAAAGAACTTTGCAGATGTAATTAAATTAAGGACTTTGAGATGGGGAGTTTAACCTGGATTATCTGGGTGGGCCCAGTGTAACCTCCAGCCTCCTTACAAGTGAAAGAGGGAGGTGGAAGTCTGTGTCGAGGTGATGCTATGTGAGAAAGGCTCCACCAGCCATTGTTGGCTGTGAAGATGGATGGGAACCGTGAAATGTGGCAGTCTCTATAAGCTGGAAAAGGTGAGGAAATGGATTCTCCCATAGAACCTCCAGAAGGAACACAGCCCTTGCCAACACCCACCAAGACCTGTATGGAACTTCTAAGCTACAGGACTGGAAGATAATGAATTTAGGTTGTTTTAAGCCATTAAATTTGTGGTAAGTTGTTACAGCAGTCAAGAAAGCTAATATAAACATATACGAAGAAAGAAGTTGGTGTTGATGGAGTACGGGCTGGGGAAGGAGAAAGGAGGGTGGTAAAGTGGCCTTTCACTGTGATGACTTGATGTCACGCAAAGTGGTCTGGATTGTGTCCTGCTATGGGTAGACAATGAGAAACCAGCTAAGGGTTTTTTAAAAGGAATATGACATGGGCAAATTCTGTCAGATTTATCATCCTAGAAAGAAAAACTCCAAGTTTCACAGGACAGTTTGACAAAGGGTATCTAACCAGAGATGTCCAGTGACCAATGGAGATCTGAAACCAGCATGTTATAATTCATTTCTCTGAAGTGAACTGAAATGACATTAGTGTGTGTACGTGAAGTTATTAAAGTAAAAACATTTTTACTTATAATTAGCAGTAGAAGGACACCAGAAGTAAAGCAGAAGGGCCAAGTCACATTTTGAAGACTTTGGTTCTGCTCATTGTCTCCCCAACAATCATCTTTAGCAGAGGCGCTGCTCTGCTGTCTACATACCATGCAAATGTGAACAGGGAGCTGGGAAGCTCAAGTGCTAATTGAGAGGATGAGATTTTACCTGGGTCAACTCTGACCTATTGGAATTAACTGCTTGCAATGCCCGTGGACTTGTACTGACTCACTGGGAAAGTGCAACAATCAATTAGTAATGTCTGCCTGGGCTCCAGATTTAATGGGATGGGTGACTGCAATAATGTTAGGTGGCCTAACTCCCATGTTTAAATATAAGAAATTCCATCATTCTTTCCAGACATATTTATTCAATTTCTTTTATGGGCAAGGCCCTGATATCTATCTTTCAGGAACTTATAATCTGAGCTGACATTTCTGTGTGTCTGGAAAACCTAAACTATAGAAGTCTATGTGACTCTCTATCGAAATAGAACTATATGTAATAAAACATTAGTAAGATAAAAACAAGCTTTTTGGACAGCCTAGTAAAGGAAGCTCTGGGCTAGCAAAATTTGATGCTGCAAACAACAACAGTAGGACTTAAGATTTATCTTAATAAATTAGGCAGACCTGTATTTTATGTCCATATTATATAGCTTACATTTGCACAGTAAGACTTTTACCGAAACTTCCTTATATAATGATACAATACTTACTTTTTTCCCACTGTAGAGCTCACTGTAAACCTTTCCCTCTTTCTTGAATCTTTTCTCCCTTGGTCTCTAGAATACTGGTTCTTTAGTTCTCCCCTTACTGTTTTGATTGCTCTTTCTTACTTTCTTTGAGGGTCTGTCCTCTCCTTTCCCTAGGTTCTGGTCTTGGTCTTCTCTTCTTGTGGTCCATTGTGGTCTCCCTAGGTGATTTATTTTTCCTCATGACTGCGTGCTCATGACCAAGACCCTGGTGTCTCCAAATCTGTATCTTCAAACCAGACTCTCTCAAATCCATCCATCCATTCATTCAGGAAATATTGACAACCTGAGAGCTTATAATCTAATGGAGGGAGAAAAGGAGTGTCTGGGGAACCCCAGGTGGCTTCTCAGAGAAGACAACTTTTGAACTGAGGCTTGAAAGCTAAGTAGGGATTTGTGCAAGGTGAAAATAGCAGCATGGCCATACTGTGTGGAGCTAAAAGAAGTTCAGGAAAGGATGCATGATGTATGTGGGGTGAATAGAAGACGAGCTCCAGAGAGAGCTTAAAAAGGAGGGTGTGGGTCAGATTACAAAGAATCCTGTATATCCTGCTAAGAAGTTTAGTTTTTACTGCTGACAAAAGGAAAACCTGGAGAAATGTTTAAAATCAGATCTTTAGAGTCAACTGACTTTAGCAACAGCCTGGTATGTAGATTAGAGGCAAGCAAAACTAGATGAAGGTCAATGAGTAGGAGTGGCTATTAGAGAGGCACTAGCTAGAGATGATGAGCATGTAAACCATGGATGTGGTTAGTACAATATTTAGGAATGGGTATCACTAGAACTCAATGATTGATTAGTTTGGGCGAGGAAGATAAGGGACTCCCGTGCAATCGGATTATCTGTGTCTATTTCTGCAAAAATGAGCAAGACATGGCATTTTGAGGGATTGCAGGTTTAGAGCAGTTCTCAGAGGCTCTCCTACAAAGGTCAAGACTTAGCAGTACCAGGGAACAAACTTCAACCAGCATGTGCTTAACCATGCACATGGGTCACTTAACTGAGGGGAGAGGTGATAAAGTCCATACACAGAGCCAGGTGTAAGGGAAGAAGTCTAAACTTATCATCGCAGGGCACAGACCTTGTAACAGAGGAATAGAAGAAAAAAGGGATTAATTCCCTGATGGTTCTCCAGCTTCTTCTGGAAAGAAACCTTTGGGGCTTGCTAATGAGACCGAAATAAAATTGATGGTGATAGAATGGGAGTGGGAGTGGGGGGTTCTTAATTCTGGATTTGGAAGACCGGGCTGAAGTTGGTATCAGTGGTGAAGAGGAGGCTTGCCAAGCAGTTATTTAAATAGAATACCAACTCTTTCCTTCAACTGAAGATTTGAGTTGGTTAACGGTACAAAGAAGAGTACAAGGAAAGTGTTTGCTCTGTGACAAAAGAAATGTGTGGGAGTAAGTTGCTCCAGGATTATCTGTTGCAGGACCCACCCAGTACACACAGGGCAGGAAGATGTAGGCTGGGGCTAATTTGAATCATTCTTTTCAGTTCATTAAAGCAGTACCTCTTCCAGACAAGATGGGACACATCTATACCCATGTCTATATCTTACTTTGCTCTCTTGAAACTAGCAAGGGTTCTAGCTCCCCTCTTCCCCAGAGACCAGTCTCCCCTGCAAGGAAGTAGGTAGATCCACAGTGACTGTGTTTTCTTGAAAATGCAAAAACCATTTTTCCTGGTCCTGGTTAAGGGAAGGTATTTGAATGAAAGTTGCCTTAGTATTTGGCTCCAAGTTTCACTCAGGACTTCCTTTTTGTGTCTTTACACCCCAGATAGCCGGATAGTGGTGGGTGGCTTAAACTTCTAGTAACCATTGAGCTTTCTTGCTTCTCGGCTGCTATTATTGCTCTTATTTTGTAAATTTGTTTACCTGCCAAAGCCAAACGCTGGACTGCATTGCCCTGCTACCTGCCGCACCTGTTCTTCTACCCCCCACCCCATCTTTCTTCTGTTCCTGCTGGCAGTCTCAGGTTGGAGGAAGGTTTTGTTGTTGTTTTGTTGTTTTTCTTTCCCTTCATGGTTTGAACAACCCTAGATTTCTTGGTGTCTGAGTGACTCTGGCTCTTCCTAGATTTTCCAAAGGCAACCTGTTTTACTCTATTTTTAAACACTTCTGAGGAACTTGAAATTCATTTCCAGGCAACATCTGAGTATTACCATTCCTTTGTCTTGCTGGGGCTGAGTGTTTTCTCCCCTTGCATCTAAACGAGGTCCTGCAGTGATCCCTTGTTGCCTTCATAAGGCATCTCATTCCTACCTTCAGGTTGGGGTGTCGCCCCTTCTTTCCCTGGTTTGTGTTTGCTCAGTAATGGGCCATCTGTCCCAAAGTCCTCTATTAATTTCTCCTAAGAGGCTGTAGAGGCCCTCTTATTAAATATGATTTCTGGAGGCTGCCCTAATATCTGAGAGTTCTCATGCACAGCGGATCCATTGCATGTGCCTTACTAACGCATACAGTAATGTAGATTTTTATTTTTAATTGACATGCTGTGTTTATTCTTGTGTTTCTAAGCTAAGTAATTACTCCTGCTGGGAGAACTTTCCTCTCTCTTTTATCGTTCAGGAATGGACCAAACCCAGAGAACATTCTGTGACCTTTTCTAGCTTGCCCTCCTCTGAGTTTCTTTGGCATTTACCTAGTTTAGTGCTTAATTATATATTGCTTTGTATGCTGCTATCACCAACATTCTAAGTTCCTTTAGGGTAAAGACCTAGTTTTAAACTTTTTAAGTCCCCCACAGCAATTGGTCCTAAGCGGATAATAGTGGCCTTATACTTGGAGTTCCGGCTAATTGATATGACTGGCTCCTAATTGTTTTTATTGCTTAGATAACTCTGACTGCCAGCTGAGAAATCATTTGCGAACAACCGGAATGTATGCTCAGCCCTTTCCCATCAAAGCAGAGAGAGTAGCAAAGCAGCTTCCTTCCAAAACTCTGTGCCAAAACCACTGAACCTGAATTTTCAACTTCCTGCTGGTGCTTTTATTTAGTTAAGATAATTTCTCATTATTGTTACATTGAAAAACATTTAACTTTATGGAAGACTGATTTTAGGATATACACTAAAATCATCTAGAAAAGTATTCAGTTCTGACCAAATTTTGAAAAGGGTTGCTTTTAGGTATAAAATTTTAAAGTAGCATTTAAAATAATACTTACATTATGAACATTTATGATAGTCTAAACATTTATGGCATTTAGACAGTTTGCCCAAGCTGTGGCATTTCACTCGTTGGTAACTGTGTAAAGGTAACAAGAGCCCTGGACTATGTCGGAAGATGTGGGTTCCATGAGCACCCCTTCCACTCGTGGGTTAGCGACCCGCCTCTCCACTGAAATGTGGATGGAATCCTGCAGGCCTGCCCGTGACACAGGATGGTGGTGAGGCTCAGATGCGATAACGTCTGCTTTGTAAACCACAAATGCTAGGCAAATGTAAAGGTTACTGTCGCTATCTTAAGAATTAAATCAAGTACAGTTTGAATTACAGGGTCTCTTCTGATCTCTTTTTCATCGAGATCCAGTTCTTAGGGAAAGAGCCTGTAAAAATACTTTGCATGTGGGATTCAGAGAAATGATCATTATGTAATTCTGCTCTGTGATAATGGGCTGGTAAAGGAGGAAGGAGGAAAAGTCCTATTTAAATACCCTCTCCAGTTATTGAGCATGTTTTTTCAAATAGACGAAGAAATTTTATTCCAATGGAAGTGATCCAGTTCCTGTGTTGTGACTCCAAATGGCCTTAATCAAACAATCAGAGAGACAAGGAGTGAGGGATTGTTGGACATTTTGAAATATGAATTAAATAGGCGATTGCTTTTCATTTCGACAATAATAATGTATATTCTGATCATAGGAAATAGTCATCATAAACTTTACTCTCTCAAGCCACAGCCCAGAGTCTTCTGACCAGCCAGCTTCCTGAACACCCCCTCCCGTCTTCCATGTCACCTTGAACCACTGACCTCAGGACCATTTCTGGGTTTAGTACACCAGCCTCTTAAGGTTCACTGTAAGGTGAGGATGCATTTCTAAAGACTTTGACTGTGTAAAGAAATATTGCAAAGTTATATTTGTGGTAAGAATATATGTAATTGCCCAGAAATTCTGAGCAATGGGTGGTTTTTGTAGGAAATGCAGGGTAAGTTAATAACATGTCTAATTTAAAGGACATGAAAGTAGTGTAGATTCCCTCGACAGAATTCACAGCAGGAAAAAGGCAGGGTAAAGTGATGGGCGGTGGCAGGGGGGTGGGGGGCACTCTATTTTACATAAAGTGATCAGGGTAGGCCTTGCTGATAAGGTGACATTTGAGCAAAGGGAGTTTGGCATGAGCCTTTTGTTTATCTGGGGGACTCGGTACAAGGGTTCTGTGTGCCTGACACATTCCAGGATTAGCAGAGTCCTGTGGCTAGTGGGCAGTGAGCTAGGGGTAGAGAGGTCACACAGGATGTAGGCAAGGTCACCAGGGGCCAACTCTTGTAGAGGCCATGGGAAAGCCTTTTTTGGCATCTTACTCTTGGTGATATGGGAACCCCTGAATTTATACACTGTAATAATTTAAGAGTTTTTGATATTTTGTTTTAATTATCTGAGGTATTTTCCTTGCACAGAATGCTACTAAACCATGAAGAACAAAAAAGGTAATAAATGCCCAGTGCTAAGCACAGTCAACAAATATTTAAGCACCAACAGTGTTCTGTTAGAGTGGAATTTTGTTAATAATATAAATACACCCCCAAATTGCAAGAACAGATACCAGGCTTCTCTGTGGTGATTTGTCAAGTGAAACGAAGATTCTAAGGCCCTGGCGGGGGCAATGGTATGCTTCAGTCAGCCTCTCGGGGTTTATCAAAGATTTACGCAGCCATTGGTCTGAACATCTCAAGGTCTGAAGGTCTGAAGGTCATGGACATGTGAGCTCAGTTAATCACCTGCTGTTAATCCAGCTAACAAGGTAAGAGCAGCAAGACTTAGCCCTTACTCCCAGCTGCCCAAGGGAGTGGGTTGAAGGAGAAGCCCAGAGTGTAGCATCACGGGCCTCCCTACCTGGGGGCCTTCCGGATAGTCCCTTCCAGCCCACCTTACCTGTGTGTGAAGGAGCCCTGCAGGAATCTGGGGTGCGCGCATCTGTAGATGGATCATGGCATCTGGAGGGGAGAGGAGTGGAGGTCCAAATGCTTGGGGAGCTTGGATCCATTTTCTCCTTCATTATATTGTCCAGAATGTAAGGAACATGCAAGAAGTTGCATGTGCTATAGAGAGCAAGTTACCAAGTGCTGTGTGGTGCAAAAGCTGTTTTTGTGGACCATCTGCCAAGTCACAAACAGCTTGGTGATCGCAGTACCTTGCCCTGGTTGTATTTGCTGCAACGGGATTTTTACCTGTCTGTGTTCAACTCCCTTGCTCTTTCCCCATTCTCTCCACCCTTCACAATTTCTTCCCATCCCCAGCCCCAGTCACACCCCTGGTTGTCATGGCCCTGGAATGGTAGATTTGGGAATGGACCTAAGAAATGGGTCTGCAACCCAGAGGGGGTGGCTAACTCTCAGAGGTCAACCCCTTAGTAAATGGCAAAATTGAAGAGAGGACCTAACATCCTTACTCCTAGCTGGGATGTCTTCATCCTGAGGATGCCAAACTGGTCCTCTTCACCACCTCACCCCAGAATTGCTGTTCTGGACTGTAACCTCAGGGCCTATCCAATTTCATATCCCAGCAACCTGCTTTTACCTCTCTGCTCTTTTAGACTCTTGGCTCCCAGGCTATAGGGTCGAATACCAGAGGCTGAGGCCCAAGCAAGTTTTTCCTTCACACTGGCTGTCACTTGGAATGCTGAATCTTTTCCTATTAGACATTATTTGGTGTCTTGGTCGGATGCTATTAATACTATCCTCCAGGCTCATAATGAGTTAAGTAGCTTTATTATGGTCTGTGCCACCATAAAATAGCCAGTTAGCCTTCACAAAATTGTTCCTATAGGAAACCACATTCCCCAATCCAGACATGTGCATTTTATTCGACTAGTTGGGGAGCTGTCTGGGTACAGTCAAATGGGGGGCAGGGTGAGGGGAGGCCAGGAGGGTACCCAGAAAAAGCACTTTCACTACCAAGGCCTTAAGAGTTTACAAAGTAGGCCAGAATCAGCAGAAAATGTAAACTCACAATTGCTTCAGGACTGAATCATAATAAAGACAGCACGTCAAGAATACTACTCTGATTTATAGAGCAGTGTGCTCTTCAGGCTGCACGGGGGGACATATGTTCACTTCCTCCACCCAGGCAGTGTGCTGGCCCGCTTGGGCTTGTGGGGAGGCAGTGAGGGCCAGGACCTCCGTAAAACGTCTCCCTGATATATGGGAGCCGCTGGGCACCTTTTCCAGATGAGAGAAGTGTTCTGACTCATTGATGTGTCCAAGCTTTCAGACATCCATCAGCTCCTGCCTGACTTCACTCGGAATGTAGGAGCTTACATGCTAAATGCATCAAGAACTTCCCTGGAAATGGACTTGAGGTAAAACAAGAATTCCAAATTGGCAGAAGTAGTACTGTAGATTAGCAGGTGACATTACAAATTAATTGACTAGAATGAAATTTTTAATTTTTCTAAATGCACAATCCAAATGAATAGGGAGAATATTCTTAAAGAAATCACTTTTTTAAAAAAAAAGACTAGAAGATGCTGAAAGAAATATTCTAATGGTGGAAGCAGGCAAAGAAGGGCAGAAGCAGCTAGAGCTGCTTCTGTTATCAGCATTAGGTTGAATAGGGAATCTGATAATGGTGGTGTCAAAGATTAAAGGAAAATACCAAGACAACATCCTAGCCCTTTTATCTGCATTATAATCTGTTTTGGGGATTGGCTTGATAGCATAAAGGCACTGTCCACCACTGCATCTATCACATTTGTATTCAGTTCCCTATTTTGGTTTATTCCCTGGGCTGTCAGATTTCTGAGGAAATGTCTCTCTGATCAATTAAGGATTTACATTAATTAGGCTCAAAACTAGTTTAGGCTATTCATTTAGAATGAGAATTTGAAGAAAGTTCAATACATGCTGAAATATCAACACTCTTCTGAAAGATAGGCTTGTGATTAGAATAGCCTTCATTGCACGTTTCAACTGCTGGAACAACCCAAAAATTGCCTTTATGGGACAAAGAGATTTTAACCTAATACTAAAACACAATCCAAGCATAACATTGCAGCCTTTTTATTCTGTTTCTAAGCTACTAAATTAATTGTTGACCCTGGGCAAATCACTTTTCTTCTCTGGCCCTCTCTTTCTAATCTTGTATAAAGAAAACCTTTGTGAAAAGACATCCAAGTTTTTCCAAGTCTAATATTCTACTTCTGTGATCAAATATATATGAAAGACCTATTTTTTGTCATCTAATAATCGTTATATCTATAAAAGAAAACCATTTATGTAACTTTTTTCTTCCACCTTTTTAGGGAGTTTGTGGTTCTCTTTTTCTCTTTAAAATGCTGTAATAACAGTTCCCTTCAGTACGTCCATTCAATTGACCAGGATTACCAAATCCTTCTATTTAATAAGAAATCAACAATTTCACATCCAATTTGGGTTGATTGCATGCTAAAGCTTTTTTTTTTTTTAGTGATTTGATGACCTTAAACACTTTAAACATATTTCTGAGAGCTTTATTTTGTACTCTTCTTGCTTTAAATCAGAAAAGCCTACCATGTGAACCAAGAATGGTTTCTTAATATTATGCACCATCAAAAATAAAATAAAGTGTTATAATATGGGCATCTCTCTGGGCCTAAAGTTCATTTTTAGGTTTGAAAAAACAATGAATTAAAATAGATCAGTTATTGGAGCTGTATCTGTATTTGTATGAAAAAAATTGACAAAGCATGAAATTCTGTAGAGGCCTGAGCTTTAGCGTAGCCACAGACCTCATGTTCCAGTGTCCTCTAAATTGTTCAGTGAGTTTAGTCATCTCATCTGGTAGTCATTCTCAGCAGTCCAGCAGGTCAGGGTATATATTTGTCCTACACATCAAGTAACTGGAAATTGTCGTGACACTTCACAGTTAACAAATCAATGGTATGCCAAGAATGCCAGTGAGGGCTTCTCTCTTTGGTCTCCTTTTTCTCCAAGGGGCCAACTACTTTAATAAGCAGGCTCTAACTCTTCCCACGAAGAGGTATCTATTTGGGACAGTTTATGCATTTAAATGTTGTTGCCGCTGCTTGCCACCAGCACACCCTGCACCTGGCAGCTCCAGAGGAGAGAGTGAAGCTAAGAGGCGAGGGAAATGGACCAGGCAGGGGCTACCATGGACTCTGCTCGGTCACTGCCGGGAGAGAGACCTTCATCCGGATGTAGCAGCAGATGGTTGGTGCTGCCCAAGGGAGCTGTTGGTTGAAATTCTTAATCCATGTACTCATTCAAAACTCCGTGTATTCCACTTGCTTTGTCATGTGCTGGTTTTTGGTGAATGAGACTCTCCTTACCTCAGAGAGCTCTTGGTAGTAGGACACTGCTACTTGGGAGGAATGGTGTTCTCTTAACCTGCTTTGGTCAGTCACTCACTAAGTCCTGTAAATTCTACTTCCTGTATCTCTTTTGATTCTGCCCACTTTTTTCCCTCCCCACTTAGTTCAGCTGCCCATTCTTTCTTTCCTTCCAGGATAATGCAGTAGGTTCCTAGTCACCTCGCCACTATCACACTATGATCAGAGTGATGCTGACAAACACAAAACTGACCATGTCATTCCCCCCTTCCAAAACCAGTACGTAAGTACCCCCATTTGTTAGTGTCGATACCTGATCCAGACCAAGCCAACCTTTCCAGTATGTTTCGGCCTCCATTCTTCTATGGGCAATTGTGCCAGGTTCTCTCTAATCACCATTTCTTTTCATATGCTTACCCCCCCCCCGCCCCACCTCCCGTTTTGGGGTCAGTTTCTCCTTCTTGGTTCACTTGGTGAACTCTTAAAATTAAAAGGTCACTCC
The DNA here is from genome assembly GCF_015220235.1 of Choloepus didactylus. NCBI lineage: Eukaryota > Metazoa > Chordata > Mammalia > Pilosa > Megalonychidae > Choloepus > Choloepus didactylus. The sequence goes on along the minus strand of NC_051309.1, from coordinate 184,810,777 downwards.
CATAAAATTCTTCCTAGCTTTTCTAGATCAGTTGGGACTCATCTCCTATACCCTCATGGAACCTTGACATTTCTCTGGTTGGACAGTCGTCACTCTGGGCTGTAATTGTTGATTTACTCACCTCTCTCTTCCTACTAGGTTCTTGGGTGCTCAGGGGTAAGAACTGTGTCTCACTTTTGTTCTCCTTGCACCTGGCCTTGTGCCTGGCATAGGGTGATTTCTCAGTGAATGTGTGTTCATTTGACTCAGTCCCCTCCAGGTGCTTCTAAGAGCAGCCTAAGAAATGATGGTCCTCAGTGCTTTCAGGTAGTGACTGCATTTGCCATCTGCTTGAGGGATTACTACCGTCATGTGATTAGAGGCATCGTGAAGCTATGCACAGAAATAGACCTTAGAACCTGGATAGGAAGAAAAGTCAAGAGAGGACAGTGAATCTCTTTCTGTAATATGGACTTTGGACATTGCAATAAAACTGAATTGATTTAGCACTTAAATGATTTGGTTCTGAACTGCAGTCATTGCTAGCAGAAAACTCCTGTTCCACAAATTTTCTGGCCTTCGAATATGGATTTCCATAGTCCATTCAGTTATCACCCTAACTACCTGAAAGCTAAGTATATGTTGATCTTGAAAGAAGCAAGGGGAGAGAGAATGGGCTAGTGAGAATTTTGTTGTTATACTTTTTTAAAGAATTGGAAAAGTAAATCATTTTAAAATTTGGTGAAAAAAAAAGACTTGTATGGATATTTTCACTAATTATGACATATGAGAAAGGAAGTTGCAGAAATGTATTCATAACTAAAATGACTTAAGCTAGTTACTGGTTTTGAAAAGTTAGCATTTATGGTTTAGTGAGTATTTTAGTGCCTCTCTCCATTTCTTATGGAATTGGAATTTCCTTTCCTTAATTCATAAGTACAAACTATCAAGAATGTGTCTTAAACCAAAAGGTAGCCTTTGTGCCTGTGGCATTATTCGTGCACAAGTAAAAATAGTGGTAACTCTCAGTGGATGGTGTAACAAATTCCAGTTGTGTAACTATACAAATTATTCATCACGGTTGATGGGTAGAAACCAGCATTAACACAGCCAAGTAAAAACAAAAATGTGTATTCATTTAGTTCAAAATGCCTTTAAACAAGACAACCTTTTCCTCCCAACTCCAGAAATACATACTCATAGTCATGTTTTATTGTAAGTATAGAAACCAGAAATAAGACTCAGCAAAGCATTTTATTAGACATTTTTAGATAAAATACAATTTTGGGGAGATAGGGAAGGGGTCAAGTTAAAAGAACATTTGATGCTTGCTAAGTGTTTTCTTTTTTGTGTTATTTATAGAAAATAAATAAGTATTCTGTGAAGGGTTTCCCAAAGGCCATGTGCAAACACATGGAGCTTAACAATTTGTTCATTGTAGTTTTTACTATGCCCTGGTTTTGGAATCTGTGGTTTTTGTTCCTGCATTTTGAAAGACTGCATTTTAAGCTGCTGGATGATATAGTATTTGTGGTTTATTCCTTAGTAGCTAAAATGTTTTTCACAATTATTTACAGTGCAACTAATTGAACTTTTCATGGTGCTGTCTTTAAGATCCTGATCTGACCAGCTGAACAAAGTACACTTATAGAATATTTCTCCAATGTCCAAAGTCATATGTCTTATGTTCTTCAGGCAGTGCCCTGTGTGTTTATTCTTAAACAGTTGCCATTGGATTCCACATAAGTGTAATGGCAGTACTGCATCCAATGTTAAGTGAAATCTTACAGAACTATATGCTGGAGTTCCTGCTGTCAGGAAGTTCTTGTAATTGAGAAGAGATTTCCTCCACGTGGTACTGAGAACTGTGCAAGATCTGTTACCACAGAGGGGTTCCAGGGGCTTGGTGCAAGCTGTAGGTGCTGTGGGAAGATTAGAAAGGTGGGTGGGACTCTCAGCCTGGGTTCTGGTGGGAAGGGAAGGTGGAGGGAGCTGATGGATGCTGGGCAGGAAGTCAATAAACACCAACTTCAAGTGTCACCCATGCCAGCCAGTGCCCCTGCCCACAGCACCATGAGCACATACTGAAATTATCTGTCCCTCTCTCCCTAACTAAATTGTAAGTGGGCAGGACCTGTGGTTTATTGAGATTTGTAGCATTCCCATCCCCCAATCCCTGGCAGCATTTTTGTTTTGAAAACCTCAACTGAAATGGCATGATATGAGATACAGTGAATTCTTCCTAAAAACTATTAGTTCATTTAGTGTCAATTCAGGGCTTTATTTTCAAATATAAATTTTCACAGAGGTTCAGTTACAAACCATTTGTTACAGATAACTGTAAATAATGCATTCTATTCTTTGTACCTTAGTGACTTTTCAAAACGGGAAAGGCTGGAAGTGCGAATGGGGAGAAAATCAGTTTGCTAACTGAACTTTTCAGCACTGAATTGAAAATCTCTGCTCCTCTACATCTTAAGGTCTCTAAGGGAACTATATGCGGTTTCAGAACAGTTGCTAGGTTTCTCGCCCAAAGCGCCTACTGACATTATTAAAATATAATAGAATAACAGTATCCCCTTCTTTTTATTTTTATTTTTTATTTTTTCTAGCACAGTGTGATTTTAAAGTGGAAAACCAGTGTGGCTAACTCTTTGTTTGAAAACAGCTGTTCAAGTATGCATTTTAAAACTCAGTTTGAGTTTTCATTTGTTTCCTTCTCCCTAATTATGGGGGGGAGGGGTTATATGTATGTTCTGTGCATATTTATTGGAACCTACCTCCTACTTCCTACTTTATGTTGTCTCTCATTCTTCCCCAAGGTATTTAATCAGGCATCTGCTCTGGCTTAGACCTCAGGGAGTCAGAGATGAGTGACCTTATATCCTCCCTTCGGGATGCTCACGCGATGCCTAGAGGGGCAGCTGGACATTTTCAGACCTGAGCCGCTGCAGAAGGACCCAATGCTAAAAATCTATTTATTACTTCCGGTGGGGTTGGGGGTGGGAGGTGGGATGACATTCAATAATGTACTAAACAAAACCAAAAAAGAGATATGTCTTTTATATGATATACTTAAAATAGACTTGAGAAGTATAATTTTAGTAAAGTATATTTTATACCTTATGCTAATCACCCTTGTTTTCCCTGCAGGGGAGCAGGGCAGTGTGTGAGTGCTTTATGTACACTAGACCATGAATTGTTATGTACTTGGTAAGCACTTGTCCAAGAACACAGAGCTCACCTAAAACCTGAGGCCCTTAACAGCTCACTGTTCTGTATTGCATATATCAGCTTTACAACCACCCTGCTGAAAGGAAACCACAAGTTTTTCCAAGTAAAGACAAATATATACAAAGTCATAGGAGGTTATCTACCCTGCCGTTGCAGCCTGTGCTAGCTCCCTTAGCCACAGGATTTCTGCTGGTCATATAATACACTGGCCTTATAAGAGGCAAGTGTTCTAGTTTGCTAATGCTGCCAGAACACAAAACACCAAAAATGGATTGGCTTTTATAAAGGGGGTTTATTTGGTTACACAGTTACAGTCCTAAGGCCATAAAGTGTCCAAGGTAATGCATCAGCAATCGGGTACCCTTGCTGGAGGATGGCCAGTGGTGACTGCAAAACCTCTGTTAGCTAGGAAGACACGTGGCTGGCGTCTGCTCCAAAGTTCTGGTTTCAAAATGGCTTTCTCCCAGGACATTCCTCTCTAGGCGTCAGCTTCTCTTCAAAATGTCACTCTCAGTTGCTCTTGGGGCATTTGTCCTCTCTTAGCTTCTCTAGAGCAAGTCTGCTTTCAAAAGCAGTCTCCAAAATGTCTCTGTAAGCTGAAGCTCCTCTCTCCGCTCCTGTGCGTTCTTCAAAGTGTCCCTCTTGGCTGTAGCAAGCTCACTTCTTCTGTCTGATCTTATATAGTGCACCAGTAATTTAATTCAGACCTACCCAATGGGTAGACCAGAAACTCCATGAAAATTATCCAGAGTCATCACCCACAGTTGGGTGGGACACATCTCCATGGAAACACTCAGAGAATTACAATCTAATTAACACTGATAGGTCTGCCCACACAAGGTTACATCAAAGATAATGACATTTGGGGGGACACAATACATTCAAACTGGCACAGTAATATATCACCCAAGTCCGGTGGGGAGGATGGAAGTCTGCCAGGATGGGACTTCTCGGCTCCTCTAGCCACAGGCTTCACCATCACCACTCACCGGTGGCTTGAAATACCATCTATGCAGGTAACTTGCCGATGTCTATACTCATCTTACCGCTCTCCCCCTGCTCATACATGTTCAGTTTGGAAGTCCACTAGACATTTCAAACTTAACAGGTTCAAAACAGAATTTTTAAAAAGTGTTTCCATCTTTGTACAGTATTTCTCACCTCCTTATATGGTATTCCTATCTACCTGGTTCCTCAAGCAAAAACACAACTATTTCATTCAACCTTCTATATCTGATGTATCAGCAAGTCCTATTTGCAAAGTATATCCCCAAATAGTCCACTTCTCTCTCTTCTCTTGCTGTTACCTCTGTAGCCCCCAGGCCACATGGACTGTTGTCTGTGGTGGAAGCCTCCTGAGTCCCTCACTGCTTCCACTCTTGCCCTAGCTGCCTGAGTGATTGTTTTTAAGAGTAAATCAAACAGTGTTAAGAAGAAAAACCATATGACCATCTCAACAGATTTAGAAAAACATTTGACAAAATTCAACATTGTGTGTGTATGTTCTATTAATAGAAGGGAACTTCCTCAACCTAATAAGACATGTACAAAACACCTCCAGCTAATATCCTACTTAATTCTCAATGACAGAATGCTTTCCCCTTAAGCTGGGAAGGAGACAAGCTCCTGCCACTTATATTCAGCACTATGCTAGAGGCCATAGCCAGTGCAGTAAGGAAAGGAAAAGAAACTAAAAGATATACAGATGGGAAATTAAGGTGTAAAACTGTATTCACATCTGACATAATTGTGTACAAAGAAAATCCTAAGAGATCTCTTTAAAAATGACTAGAACTCATAAATGAGATTAGCGAGGTAAGAGAGTACAAGATCAATATACAAAAATCAGTTATATTTCTATATACTAGCAATAAACTATTTGAAATAGAAATAAAAATACCGTTTACCATAGGATTTAAAAATATGAAATACCTATGAGTAAATTCAAGAAAATATTGCAAAACTCATAGAACAAAAGCTACAAAACAGTGCTGAGGGGAATTTTGCAAAGATCTAAGTGAAGAATAAACCATGTTCATGGATTAGAAGATTCAAAATTGTTAAGTTGTTCTTCCCAAATTGGTCTACAGATTTATTACACTCCCAATCAAAATCCCGTCAGACACTTCTGTAGAAATTGACAAGCTGATTCTAAATTTTATATGGAAATGCAAAGCACCTACAACAGCCAGCACAATACTGAAGGAGGAGAAAAGGATCAAAGAAGGAAGACTTACACAACCTAATTTCATGGCTTCCTATACTTACTCTATGGTAATCAAGACACTGTGATCACCTATCAGTGGAACAGAATAAAGAGTTTAGAAATAGACCCACATATATATGGTTACTTGTTTCTGACAAGAGGGCAAGGGAATCTATTGGGAAAAGGATGGTATTTTCTATAATTGGTGGTGAATCCAGCTAAGATGCTTGATTAGAAACCTGGAAGTGTAGGCATGTGGAGGGAGGAGGCCAAGCCGTCTGAGCTCTGGTAAACAGATTGCTAAACATCCCTGAGGGAATGGCTAGAGTCGGACATTGCTCATTTATTTTGGCAATAATTTTGTGGTTGTGTGATTCTAGTTGTGCTCCAGCCTCCTGGATGTAGGAGCCAGGATGACAAATGATTGGCTTGATCAAGTTTGTATATTGGCAGAGTGGCTGTGTCACAGGGCAAGGGGCAAAGATACGGGAGATTGTTGTCTATGTGATTGGGTCTAGACTGAGACAGAAGTGAAGCATGGAGGGTTGGGAGGGGACAGAGGGACTGACAAAAATAAAAGGGCTAGAAAGCCCAGTGAGGCCAAATAGGGGAAGTAAGAGATCTGGAAGAATGGTGCGTTACAGCTATGGGCTGTTCACTTAGAACTTCAGAATTATATGGAACTTCAGAATTTAGAATTTGGGGAGGTGAACAGTCCATGGTGTGGCCATAGGAATAGTGGCTGAAATGGAGTATAGAGGACTAGATGAAGGTTAGATCTTTGGACACAGACGTGAAGTCACCCATAATGTCACCCCATACGTATTGATGTACCCCAGCCTCAGGGAGGCAGATGAAGATTGAAACCAGTGAGTGACCAGGAGTCAGTAGATAACAATAACACAAAGCAGAGCTAAAAATACATGGAGCTCAAAGGAGCATGGGCTATTGCCTGATGAGGGGGAAGGAGTACCCTGGAAGCTGTAATGGAGCAGAACCCAACTGTCACCACTGTAACAGCCTGGAAGTCATGTTTACTGGAAGAGAAGAGGTTAAGGAACTCCCCAGATGAACGATCAAATCAGCTCATCCACTATGAAGACAGGTGATAGGGTGGAAAGAGACCTTGTAATACTAACCGAAAAGAGCCTGAATTGGTCTTTGAACCCTGTGAAGTAATGTGATAGAAATTTAACGTAAGAAACATATTTGTTCCTGCTAAGAGCTATATGTTTTAATAGCAAAAAGAACAAAATTACGTCCTTATGATATCTCTGAAAAATATAATTTAACATTTGGGAATTTGTTTTTGGTTTAAACATTATGTAAGTTTGTATTTTAGTTGGATTACTAACATAAATAATTGTTTTAAAGTTTGAATGCTATTATTTATTGTGTGTGTTTTTTTAACAGGTTCTTTATCAAGTACCAACTCTATGGATCCAGGATGGGTTTGTCCCATGGCCTGCTTTGAACAGTGTATTGTCCAATAGACGATTCCATTGGCAAACCATCTCTCTATTGCCTTACAGAGCAAGCAAAGAAGATGGATCGACTGAAGAGCCATCTGACTGTGTGCTTTTTACCTTCTGTGCCCTTTTTAATCCTAGTATCCACGCTAGCGACTGCTAAAAATGTGACTAACAGCACTTTAAATGGCACTGACATGGTGTTGGGATCTGTGCCCGTAATCATTGCCAGAATTGACCATATCATAGTCAAGGAAGGGAACAGTGCCTTGATTAATTGTAGTGTTTATGGCATCCCTCACCCACAGTTCAAGTGGTATAATTCCATTGGCAAGCTGCTGAAAGAAGAGGATGAGAAGGAGAGAGGAGGAGGTAGGCTTTACATTGTGTCAAATGTCCTAAAGTACAAACACAGATTTTGGAGCCAGCATCCTTAATTTTCGGTGTTCTTATGCAAGTCAGCTTCAAAAACATCCCCTTTTCTCTTGCTTTTCTAAGATAGGAGAGAGAAATCTATATTTTTAAGGATTCAAAGCAGGAATTCATTTCCCCCAACTCACTGGCTTAGAAGAGCAAAGGGCAAACATTGAAGTCTTTTAAAAGACCTCTTGGAATGTTGTAATATGATGCATACACATCATTATAGGACAAATGTAAAATACTTACATGTCCTGTTTATTTTGTTTAATGAAAATGGCTTGAATAAACAGTATAGCAGTAGTTTACCAGTAAATTTCAGGTTAATTCATTGACTGTGGATTGAAAGATCACACTTCTTAAATGAAGCCTGTGTGGAAGCTCCTAGAGACCTGGCTGCAGTCCCCAGACTGCTGCAGCTGAGGCCAGGAGGGAGGGAGGATGCAAGAGCAAGAAATAACATGTGGCAATAGGAGGCTGCTTGGTTTTTAATGAGTGAGTTTCTGGCTTTTGCTAGTGGCCTTCTGGCCAAAAACTGTGAATCACCTTTCTAAGCACCTAGCTGACTTCTGTGAAGAGTCTAGTCAGAGAGAGGTTTGAGTCATTGGGAATCAGTACCCGGCCAGTGAGCACAGTTCTTGCTTTAGATGTGAGAAGTAATTGTCTGGAAATCCAAGCCTGATCTGATTGACCTGAAGGAATTAATGTACTTTCCTGAGCATTTAATGTGTGGTGAAGTAGGAAATTGAGGGTGGGGAAGTAAAAAGACCATTCATTGTTCTGAAGTAGCAGGTTATTAGTTTCTACTGCCCTTTCATTCATAATGTTCTCCCTATTCCTGTGTTTTTCATCTCTTTTCCTCATTTTATCTTAATTGCTCTGAAAAAGATCAGAGGCTAAGGCCTTGTGCCTCCTTGGGATCCAAGTAAATAGAGTTTTCTTGCAATTACAAACTTCTGGTTCACAGCTGTGTTCCTAATAGTTAAAGCTGCCAGAAGTCTAAGGACCTTGTATCTGAGGTTTCACTGCAGTTCTCTCACTTACACGGCTTTTGGTTACCAGTTCAAGGTCATACAGCATAATAAGGCTTCTTCTCTATAGTCAAAATATGTATGTTTGTATTTTGACCTAGCAGAATGTAACTCCTTTCCCACCAAGTAAAATTATGGGACCATATCATTTTTAAATTAGAAGGGACCTTAACAAACAATGTAGTCCAGGTATCTCCTTGACTAAAATTTTCCCAAGTTCCTGCTGTTATTATCTGGCAGAGCTGTGACTAGAATCTTCGCTACCAACAATGGAAGGATGAGGAAATACCCACAACTGGTTTCCATGCCTAAGCCCCTTCCACAAGTCAAAAGGAAGTGACATCACACTTGCAATGGGTAGACTGTAACCATAGTAACATATACACTCAGGCCCCTGCACCTCATCAGGTCTTTCTGCATGGCTGGGCCACCGCTAGGAATATCGGAGTGACTGAATTGAGGGGAACGAAGACTCCAGGCTTGAATCTGCCTTTCACCTGGACCCTGAAACCAAGGTTATCCCTGGGTATCATAGAGTCGGGGCTAGGGCACTGAATCCTTGAGTCTTAGAGAGGAAGAAAACCAAAGTAGAGTCTTTTTGCTTTCAAAAAGTTGTATATGATGTGTTAACTGAAAAGGGCACTGTCACTATTGACTCAAGCTTTGGTAAGCACCTCTTTCACCTTGCTTTCTTCATCTGTAAATGGAGGGGGTTGAACTAGATGTTAGTCACCTTTGGCTCAGTTTTGTTTTGTGGGTGCTGAGGTGGTTTGTAGGAGCAAGGCAGCCGTTCAGTAAAGCCTACACTAGTGGTAACCAGTCAAAAGCCTCTGCTAGCAGAGCACAAAGAACTGCTCCATCAGATCTTAGCACTCTCATAGTGTTTGTAGCCAGCAGCCTTGCTGATAAATCATTTAGCCATTTCAAAATCTTATAGGGAAGATGCCCTTTAGAGTTTGAAAATATCTCATGATACTAGTACTTGGTGTTCTGGCTCTGCTTTTGTAATCACAATGCATAATAACAGTAATTTCAAAGCATATGTAATATATGGGGTATTATACAGAGTATATCGTACCTAGCAACTAAGCAAAGCATGTAAAATAGCAGAAATGAGAGATTCATTATGGTAAAATATTAGAATTTTATGGCTGGAATGAGAACCTTTTCGAGAACCCATACTCTAACTCATCATTTCTGATGGAGAAGTGCCCATATTATAACCATGGACATAGATTTCAGTTTTCAGGCAGATCCACTAGAAGTTTAAATATAGCATTGTTTCATTTATAACTTAACAAGGAGGTGATTGAATATAGGATGAAAATGATGATATTAAAATCCTGGGACCTTCCCTCAAAAGACTGGGACTACTATTAAAACCAAACTAGCAAAACTGATAATTGTCAGTAACAACTACTACCATTTACTAAGCCCCTTATGTACTAAGGGGCTTCTTGTAATCCCTACAATAAGCATGACAGGTGGGTATCAGTCCTCATGCATGCAGATGAGGCTCCAGGTGAACTGAGAGGCTTTTATGCAGCCAACATTGGTCGAGCTAGTATTTAATCTCCTCTCTGCCCAACCAGCATCTACTTGTCCTTCAGGTCTGGATGTTACTTGCCCTCTCTAGGAGAAGCCTTCTGTGACCCCGTCCCCTCCAGATTAGTTTGGTTCCCTGTGTTGCCCACTCCCATCACACCTGTTTTCCTTTGAGGAGCATGTAGCATAATAGTAAGTACCTATGTTGTTACAGTGGTTGTTTAATACCTGCCTTCCTCCTTAGACTTTAAGGTCCATTAGTGCAAGGAGCATGTTTTTCTTATTCACTGCTATCTCTCCAGTGAACAGTGGAGTGTGTCTAAGATATAGTAGGTGCTCATTTAATATTCATTGGCTTAAACGAAATATTTTCCTTTTCATCTGTTTATTCTCTCTATAATATTTATTGAGAGACTACTCTGGCAGGCACTTCAGAAGTTGTTGCTGCATATAAAGGCAGACACATCGGGTATGTGCTTATGGTTTAATGGCGAAGACAGATAATCGAAAATGTCGAGGAGTCTCTAAGTCAGACTGGGTGAGCACAGGAAGAATTCCTAATGGAAAAGGCACTGTAACCACCATCAAAGTTAAACAGGGTTAGGATCTAGGCTGCAATATGTGGGTATTCATGACATGAGTACACACACACAAATTTATTCACAGTCATCTGGTGAGCTGCTCTGGGAGTACACTGCCATTTGCTTTGTGATAAGCTTGGAAAGGAACAATTTCATTTCTTGTTTATGCTGAAAAAGTGAGATAGCTATTATTCATGCCAGCTCTGCCAGTCTGGAAAGAATGGAGCATTTCCTGTCGTCGGCAGGAGCGGCAGCTGGTTTGCTTTGCTTCCTTAGTGCTTGTCACTGTAGTTCCACAGGATAAGAAGAAACTAATGTGTGATCTATTTCTGTATTTCTGGAGGAGGTTTTTTCTTTTTTCTGTTGTTGTCGTTTTTGTGTTTGGTAGTTCACCTAAACACCTCTGAGGTGGCCCACCAACCAAGTTACAGAAATAATTCAGAATTCAACTAACATGAATAACCACATGACCATGAAATACCCTGTTTTCAATTTTCCTTTTTTAGAGGTGAGTAGAAATACATAGTTGCCAGAAATTATTTTGAGAAAACCCCAATTATTTCAGGTACTAATTATCCCAGTGTGTTTTTGCTTTGGCTTCTTACTCTGACTTCAAACCGCTTAACTGCACTTGGCATTAACAAGCATTTCAGGAAGGTCAGGGCCCTTGTAAACACTTCTGGCTTGTTAGAGACTAAGTTTGAAATTCTTAAAATTAGGTTTTGGAGTTTTCTGTGGATTTGTTGCCCGTGCTGTTGTAGTGTCCTGTACCAAAAACAACTAAGAATTGTCTTTAATAATAAACATGCACACAGGTAAAGTGAACTGAATTATGCAAAGTTCATAATTGGCACAACTGCTACTCTAGCTTTGTGGAATTCATTATTATGTATTTTGCATTTAGTTTACATCGCTCTATTGTTTTTCTCTCTCTACTTTTGCAAAATCTTTGAATAGACTATGAAATATCTTTTACTACTTCAAGAGAGCGACAAGATATGCCAGCCAAGTTTTAAGACTCTAATATTATTCTGCCCCCCCCCCGACATATATAAGGAGATCAGTCTCCACAGCATTAAATAAATATAGACTATCCTTCACCACTAAGGTCAGTGTGAAGTAGTGTATTAACTTATGAAAATAACATTCTGAATTCTTTTTGTACATTAAATATTTAAATTAAAAAATCAGCCCATCAAAAGGCATTAAATAAAATTTATGTAATTATGAATATATTATTGGAAATTCAGAATGTCATACTAAAGTCTAACTTTGAGCAATTTCCTTAACTTTTCTGAGCCACAGTTTTCTAATCTGTAAAATGGGAGCAATCCTTTCTCACTACCAGGTGCGGTTGTAAGTATTGAACAACCTACAATGTATAGGATAGGCCCTCATAGTAAAGAATTATCTACCCCAAAATGTCAGCAGTGCCAATGTTGAGAAACTCTCCTCAGCTAACTAAGGGACCATTCCAGAGCAGTCTTAAGTCAGTTGTTTGAACCGATAATGAATTATCTCATAGAAGTGGTTTAATCTATGGTACTTAGGTTCATTTTCCAAATTGAGCCATATAATGGACCAAGCTAGTAAGTAACCACCATTTATGGTGTTTTGTTTTGTTTTGTTTTGTTAATTGAATTGAGCTCTGAATTTGGAGTTGTATGCCAGATAGTTTCAGTCTTAGTAGTGGAAAGATCCTTCCAGATCCATCTCAGAGGGGAATGACAGCTGAGATTCTCCAAATGGAAGTTATTTGTATGAACCAGGTGTAAGGTGCTCCTGACTTGGAAAACCACCTGTTGTAGCTATACACAGAAAAGATTATTGCCAGCCCATGTGGAATTACACGCTTGACACTTTAAAAATAAATATTACTAGATCAAATGACTGAAGACTCAATTATTTCTTTTGCCAGAAAGTAAAAAGACAGTAGGTTCTTTTCACATACTATTTATACCTTTAAAGTGGAGCTGAGGCTCTGAACAGCAAAGTCCTCCCATCTTCACCTTCCTGAGCTCTATGCTTAGCCTATCCTTTATTATCCTAAGCCACCTTCGCTCCACATGATGGAGGAAATGGTTTGTTAAAGCTGCCCTAGTACTCTGAAGACACCTCTTGAGAGGACTGCAGGGAGGAATGGGTGCAGAATATGACACCAGAGCCCTGCAGCTAGCAATGCTGATAACCTGACTCCTCGAGTGGCTTCAAGGAGCTGTCATCTCCTGCTAAAGCCCTGTGACACGTGCAGTTAGGCAGTGCTGTTGGTTTTCAATTATGATTTGTAGAAGGGCTTGGATCCTTTCTCTTCAGTAGCCTGTGTTTTGCAATTATGCTTCACATTTATGCACACACACACACAACACATGCACATTTTTGTTCTTACTTGAAGACTGCCAATATGATGTGATAACTCATTCAAGTGAGTGTTGGTATTGCGTAAGCATTTTCTGGAATTCTTACCACCAGAAAAATTTTATCTAAGTTGGTTTCAAGAAAATAACATACTTGTTTGGGCAAATGGAACTCTCCTTGAAAATCATGGATGTGTGAGGCTTAAGAGCCTAATCTAAGTGTTTAAACAGGATTGTGAGCAGGGTTTTTCATCTTCTATACCTCTCATTCAGGATATTGGCAAACCACCTATCAGTTTGTTTACACACACATTCACAGAAAGATAAGGAAAAAGAAATCCTTTTCTTCTCATAAGTAATTTGAGGGCAATTCAGAGAGTGTTTAGCATTTGGGTGTAATCTTAATTTCTAATACTCAGCGATCCTCAGGAAAAACTGGAAAAATTTAAGATTTCTGTAGATGGGGTGTTTAGAGAAAAGCTGCAATTACAGTATCTTCGTTGGTTTTGCTCTCACTTTCCCTATAGTTCTTCAGTTTCAGAATGTGTTGATGCTGCTCATTTCTATAAGCAATCATTTGTTCAGATGTTGTTTGCATGAGCAAGGGTTCTGAGTTCCAATATCAGAAATGCCATATCATTTCTTGACGTTTACAGGTTTACCCATGGCCATGTGATAGTGTTGATTCGCTTCTCCAAATGCCAGCTGGTCTGACACTGTCCTGTTGACGTGACATTGTGCTGTAGCATGTCTTGAGTGATTTCCCCATCCATGTGTGCCTCCATGGGGAGCACGATGTTACCAGCTCACCCACTTTTCTGGTAGGGGACCGAAGTTACGGCTTCTCCCAGAGATGGTTAGCTGGGGAGCTATGTCACTGGGGAGGAAAACTATTCTGAAAAAGAAAGTTTTTGTTTTACCTTGGTTTTCTTACATTCATGAATGATTTTCCAGTCAATCTAGACTTGCCTGATTTGAAGAATTTCTCTTCCAAAGGTAACAATCTGAAATGCCCATGTCCCCAATTTTATGCATCTTTTAAAAGCAGAGTACAGAAGCTGTTTCAGTTCAGTGTTTCAGTTTGGCATAGTTAAGTTTTTTATTTGTTTTTGTTTCTGTATGAGTTGAAAATGTTTGAGTGTTGTCTTATGCTATTGTAGTCACGCATCATGGTCCATGTCTCTTTTAAATTAGATTTTGTAAAATAAGAGACTTTTGAGGAATAGGCTACTGAAACATATACACAATTGGTTTGTTTTCTAATTTGAAAAATGTGGAAAATCACAAAAAAAGTTAAGACCATCCACATTCCCTTCTTAATAATTTCTGTTTGCTATTGAAAGTAACACTGGCATATAGATCGTAATGTTTTATAGCACTATTTTCTAGAGAGTAAAAGCCTAAACATGGAGTTGCCAGGTTATAGGTTACATTCATTTTAAATTTCAATAGATGCCTCCAAATCAACTTTCCAGAGGATTTACCAGTCTCACTCCCTCTTGCAGTGTATGACAATGTCCCTTTTCCCACACTCTCAGCAACATAGCGTAATCAATGCCCCCACTTTTTTTGGCAGGGTAAAAAGGCTGCTTCTTTTTTAAATTTTTGCTTGATCTCTTTAAATTTAATTATAATTTTAATTAATTGGTGATTTTATGCACTGAGACTAATTGCATCCTGGTTTTCTATGAATTATCCATATCCTTTTCCAGTTGTTTCCTTTGCCTTGTTTGTCTTCACATGCTTGATTTATAGGAGTAGTTTTTTATGTTTTCTAGTTATTAAGCATTTACCTGTCAAACATTTCAGAATTTTCTCCCAGTCCGTTATTTGCTTTTAACTTTACCTTAATATGGCATATTGTATATTGCAAAAATTTTAAATTTGGGGGAAGTCTAGTCCATTGTTTTCCTTTATAGCTTCTGGTTTTCTTCACATGCTTAAAAAGACTTTCCTGTATCAAGGTTATAAAAATATTTTATATCTTCTATTAGTTTTGTACTTTAATTTTTACATTCAGATCATGAGAGTACTTGCCATTAATTTTTGTATATCCCATAAAGAAGGAATTTAACTTAAATGGTCAATTATCCCAGTATTCTTTCCTCACAGATTCAAAATGTCACCTTCCTCATATTTAAAATTCCCATATTTACCTGTATCTACTTCTGACTTTCAGTTCTTCTCTGTTGGTTTAATCAGGGATCGGAAAAGGCTTTCTCAAGGCATGAGGTGAGATGTTAGGGTGGTGTCTTCATCGGACTAAGAAGGTGTTGGGTGGGGGACTGGGCGTGAGGAGGGAGGAGAGTTTTCCAGGCAGAGAGGAAGTGTGTGTCCTGTGGCAAGACAGAGCTCAGCAACTGTGAGAAATAAAATAAGGCAAGTCTGTCAGGGGAAAAACTGTAAAATGAGGCTCAAACATAGGAGAGGCTCCTGTTCTCCCGCAGGATAAATATAAAGCTCTCTAACATTGGGCCCTCCTTCCGTCTGTCCTACTTTTCTCTCAAGCCCCGGCTTCATCCAAGCCCTTGTTGGTTTTATAAATGGTTTGTAGACTCCAGCAGCACACACTGTGATCTCTCCTGTGCTCAGATGCTCCCTTCCACCTTCCCCCTCTGGCCTTAAAAGGCCTCCTCTTTCCTCCCGTTTCTCTTCTCCTGCCTGGGCCATCCCGCCCCGAGGTGGCTCAGTGCCTCGCTCATCTCTGACAAGCCCTCGCTGGCTCTTCCCTCCCCCACTCCACCGAGCATCCTGGTGCAGTTACCACGTGACCCTGCAATGAGTGTTCTATGGAAGTCTGTTTCCCTCCCTTTTTGGACTGGAGTTTTTTGCTGTCAGGGATCAGGCCTTACTCATCTCTGTGTTCTCATAGTCTAGCCTGGGGCCTGGTATGTAGACAATTTATTCAGTAATATTTGTTGACTGTAGAGTGAACAAGATAAAAAAGATCACTGCCCTTCTACAAATGTCAGCTCTGTTGTGCAGCATAACACATACACTGTGCTACAGCTAAGAAATAACATCTGTTAGCTTTCTCTTTGCAAAGCAGAGATTGTTACCACAATGCTTCTGTTAATACATGTGATATTTTCACGCGAGATTATTGTGTCTGGGGTTTCTTGGGAAAGATGCCACAGATTCCTGGGCAATCTCTAGTCTCCAGTAGAGATATCACAGTCCTTTCCATACCGTGTGCATTAATCCCTTGCCCACAGCCTTCAGGTGTACCAACTTTTAGGGGGGACTGGGAAGGGGAGGTTCAGGGGAAGGGCATTCCGAGGTGGGGGAGAGGGGTCTCCTGCCTGGGCAAGGAAGTGAGGACTAGCATGAAGGGTGTTTGGGAAATAATTTACACATGATATTACATTCAGAAAGTTGTAATTAAACCAAAACATCTGCCCCTTTTTTCCCTCCAAAATCACTGCATATAGGAGAGCTAACTTGGCATCAGCAGCTGATGTTTTAGGCTTTTATTTGTGCTGCAGTGATGCAACTTAATGAAAATTCAACATGTAACTTTGGTAGTCTCACTTCGTGTATAGCACTCAGGGTTTCCTGTGACAGTCATTGTGGGTGTTTTTATTTCTTTAATTTGCTGACAGCAAAAGTCATGATCTTTCCAGAATGAGTCGCAGGGCATGGGATTTATGGACCAAGGTGAATGGCAACATGCAACACAGAGAATGTTGTCAAGATGCTCCTGGCTGGGTGGGTGCATGTGGAGATTCTTCCTGAGCCTGGGCCCAAAACTGATGTGGGAGAAAACCCAAAATGTGCCATCTTCATAGTTTTCATAGCTGCATGTGGTAGTAGTATAAGAATAAAAATTTTATGTTTTAATAATTAGAGGCTCAAGCTGAGGCTGAGCAGAACTATTTGGAGTCTTAGTTCTCAGGAAGGATGAATATATCAGCCTATAAAAAAGAAAAGATAATGATGAACATAATCTTTGAGGACAGAATCTTAGCTCATCTGACACTGAGGTCCTTGGATATATGTGTGTGTGTGTTTTCATGTGTTTGTATGTTTAGGCTTCCAAAGATTTGGAATGTTTAATCCAAGTCATATATTCATTTTACCATATCATACCTGAGAGGAGGCCAAAGTGGCATTAATGTAACTTAATCCATAAAATAAATATGTTTGTTTCAAGAGGAATCTAATAAAGGCCCGAAAAGTAAAAAGATGCCTGAATAGCTTTGTCCCTTATTAGAGACAGAGGGTGCTGCTGGCAGTGATGGGTGTGATCTCAGACATTTAACCAGGGTGTTGAAACTCTTATTATAGGTAATTACCCAAGTATATTAGGATTATAAAATATGTATTCATATTTGTGGTGGTTTATGGTTAAGTAAAAAGAGTCGTGGCATAGACCCATGGCTGGGCTTTGAACTCCTAAGAGCAAACGAGATGAATTGTCGGATGAAGTATGTAAAAGGTGTCAGTCTAAAGAGCCACTGTCCTGGACTAAGTAGAAGCATGTGCTCCTCAATAATAATTATCAGTTGAACATCTCACCGCTTTCCCCAAAACAAACCACAAGTATCACCTAATTAGGTTGTATTTGCTTCCAAATACTCCCCTTTAACAATCTGGCATGAAACTTTTGAAGTGGCTGAATTATCTGAACTGAACTTATCAGTTCCAGGATAGGTAACTACATGTCAATAGACAATTAAAAACATGCCTGAAAATAACTGTAAAGTTCAAGTTCAGATGCATTTTTAAATATTTAATAGAGTAAAACATTAGCATGCTGTAATTAGTATGTATTTTAATATTTCATTTTTCTTTAACAATCAGAATACAATTATCACTACCATTATTATTCAAGTGTGGGAAGAAAACTGTTTATATCACCATCAGATACCTGTCTTCTTAGTTTAAGACTCGCTTCTGCTTTTCCTTTCTTATACCCAGGTACCTATTGCTCTGCCTTTGTATTTACAGTTAATTTTCCACAAAAGCAGTGGCAGTAAGGGGATGATCCTTTCTACTCCTCTTACAAATAAACTCACATTCTCACCCTCCTCTACTCCTATGTCCTGCTATATTTTCCAACAAAGAAGGGAAGATAAATATGTGAAACTTACTGCAAGTATCATGTGTAAGTCTTTGAAATCCAGTACTTTCCACATACAATAAACTTCTGATCAACTATAGTTTTTTTTTCCTTATGGCTGCTATAGTCTACATTTATGAAACATGCAAATTATAAGAAAATAAACTTACAAATATCCCTGGCCTCAGGTCATTGTATATTCAGGTAAATCTGCAGCTGAAGTATCATATTCCATGTTCAGGAGAGGAAAGGGCTGAAAGGCTTGCCCATACCCCATCCGAACGAGAGAAAATTTCACAGACTATGTGCCAAGTTTGTCTATTCAGACACATTCACAAGAGGCTGAAAATTCATGACATTTTCCAAACTAGTGTTGTATGCTCTTAGAGGAAATACACTGACTGAATTGTTAGAAGAGGGTTACTCAGGGACACCAGGAACTACTCTTCACAGATGTTCTTTCAGAAGGCAAAATGGCATGATGGCATCCACGGGGAGGCAACCTGCCAGGCTCACCGCCTCTGAGAACAGGAGGAGCTGTGGGCTCTGGAAGGTCTGTCATCCCTCCATCTAGCTTCTTGAAGAGTGTGCCTAGGAGCAGAGGATGCTGGAGTGAAGAAGGCCCACTGTGGCCTCATTCCACAGTCCATTGAGACCTTGGTCCCTTTTGTGCTCATGAGATAGATGATGATAATAATAATAAAACATGCTTTCAGGAAATGTTAGACTAAAAGTCACTGTGGGAAGGAGGAGGAAACAAACAAAATTACAATGCAATAATTGATAATTAGATAGTTAAAAGGAAACTACATGTAAATTGCCCCATCTCCCAGGAGAGCTTTTCGTAGTTGGCTTAGGAGACCAAAGCACTTTCATGGAGAACTCTGCCTGCTCCTTAGAGCCCCAAGAGAACTGACCTGGACCGTCCTTTCTCCATGGGACAGAGGAGGCAGGTGGTAGGATTTCAGAAAGGCTCAGACTCATGACCTGAAGCCAAACCTAGAATCCTGTTTTGCAGGGTCCTCTGACATGCGGGTAGATGGCAAAATCAATCCAAACAAGAGCAGTCTGTCAGATTCAGAACCCCATTCCCAGGGCAACACTGGATCCAAGCCTGCCTTTCTATGGGGAGGGGGGGGGGGGAGGGAATCACGTTTATCAGGGAGCACTCTCCCTCATGGCTGGCTTATTTTCAATGGGATGAGTCTGTAATCTATTTGCAAAGCTAAAATAAATTGATATGAATTCATACCCAGCCTCCGAATTTTCACATTGTTAGCTTGTAACTCTAAGTAGTATAGACAATTCATGGTAGTTTCCCATAATTAATCACCTAAATTATGTTTTATTTAAATGAGGTCACACAAGGGTAATTTCAATCCCAAACATGAGGAGCCCAGGTAAACAATTAGAATTTAATTGATTTATCCCAAATTAGAATTTGGGATAAATGCTACTAAAGCATTATATTCTAAGAGGCTTTAAAACTGCTTTGACCCTGGTAAACATATTCAATAGAGTTGTGCTCACAGGCTGGTTTGAAAATCCAATGCTACCATTAAGGATGACCTCGGTAAAATCACAGTGTTTGTCAGTAAAATCACAATGTTTTCCAGACTGTTTATTTTTCGCCAGGATGTAGACTTATGCAGCATAGTTCAATGATTAAGAGTCCCTGAGGAGTACTGGAGCTTGAGGTCCTCTACCTCTATCACTTCCAAAACAGTGACCTTGGGAGGGTTGTTTAACCTATCTGTGCCTCAGTTTCCTCATCCTGTAAAATGGGGTTGGTACTAGTACCGACTGCTCAGAGGTGTGTACAGATTTAATGAGTGGATGCATGTAAAGCAACTTAGACACCATCTGACACACAGTAAGCACATTAAGTAAATGTTCACTGCTGGTGGGAGTCGTAGCGATAGATGGTTTTAGAAATGCACAGCAGTTTCCTGTAACTGCCGTGGCAACTGCAGGACCTTGGTTGAATCCTCTCCCCTCCCTTCCGACAGGAAAATGGCAGATGCACGACAGCGGCCTCCTGAACATCACCAGAGTGTCTTTCTCCGACCGAGGTAAATACACGTGCATCGCTTCCAACAGGTATGGCACTGTGAACAACACGGTGACCCTGAGAGTCATCTTCACCTCGGGAGACATGGGCGTCTACTACATGGTGGTCTGCCTGGTGGCCTTCACCATCGTCATGATCCTCAACATCACCCGCCTGTGCATGATGAGCAGCCACCTGAAGAAGACCGAGAAGGCCATCAACGAGTTCTTTAGGACCGAAGGCGCAGAGAAGCTGCAGAAGGCATTTGAGATCGCCAAGCGGATCCCCATCATCACCTCAGCCAAAACTCTAGAGCTTGCCAAAGTCACCCAGTTCAAAACCATGGAATTCGCCCGCTACATCGAAGAGCTGGCCCGGAGCGTGCCTCTGCCTCCTCTCATTATGAACTGCAGGACGATTATGGAGGAGATCATGGAGGTGTCGGGCTGGAGGAGCAGGGCAGAATTTCGTGAGGCATAACCCCAGAAGGCCAGGAAGCCGTGGACACGGACGAGGTTTACACCATCCCGAACTCTCGGAAGCGAAGCGACTCCCCCACCGCCGACTCGGACGCCTCGTCGCTGCACGAGCAGCCTCAGCAGATTGCCATCGAGGTGTCTGTCCACCCGCAGTCCAGAAAAGACCACGGGGAAGACCAAGAGGGGGTGGAGTTTGGAGTCAAAGATGAAGAGGAGACGGAACCGTCAGCCGAACGTTCCCCAGAAACTGCAGAGCCTTCTACTGATATAACTTCCACAGAGCTAACGTCTGAAGAACCGACACCTACTGAGGTATTGGATAGAGTCCTGCCACCAGCTCATCTGGAAACTACAGAGCCAGCAGTGGCACATGACAAAAACACCTGCATTATTTACGAAAGCCATGTCTAATAACAACTCTGAAAAGCTATGCATATCAAGAAAATCAGGGGCTGCTCCTTGTAATACAGATGTAGTACGCAATTGCCGCTAAGCCTTACCAGGAGACTCTCATCATTTAGGTAGGATCGATGCCATTTTAAAAGGGGAAGCACCTGCCTGCAGGTTCTTTGAGGGGACTCTCCCCAGCAGCAAAGGATGTGAGAAATACCAGGGTGCAGAATTGATAACACTGGACAGAGGTGTCTGTCCACGTGAGATGAGTTTTATAGGCTATTCTCTGCCAAATTCCCCAATTGGTGATGCCCTTTTGGCACAGAGTACACTACTGTAAGATATTCTGAGTTCAATAGCCCTGTCCAATGCACCCTGCCTTGCTTTTTCCTTTTAAAAATTATAGCTCTCCTACTAATAGCAAATGCATGTACATGGGTTTGTTGCACTTTCTTCTCAGTTTTAATTACTTTCACTGTTCCCTTATAATGGAGTAGTTGTTATTATATTAATATTAATTGCTCTTTTTGGTTTAGTCATCTTTGCCATTTGTCCTTATTTTGCCCCAGAACATTTACCTCAGAGCCTCTGTTATCAGTCACCAGCACCAGGGCTGATATGGAGAAGTCATTTGCAATGTTCTAAAATAGTTACTAAGCTCTTTGTTATTATTATTTTGTGTTTCCCATACATTGCTTTTTTTGTTTCCAGTGAAGCTGCTGCTGTGAAACTGAGAAAAATTTTGCCCGAGAAATAGCACTTTAATAGCCAAATAAAAATGTGTTTACTCATCCAATTCTGAGAGCCTTTTGGTGAGCTCAACTGAGATGTGGAGAGCTATCATAAAAGGTTAGATATACCCACACTACCCATGGAGACTACTGTTTACATTTAAGTAACACTATCCTCCAAGCAAAGACTGATTCTTTGCGTGAAATGTGTTGCTACTAAAGACAAGAGCCACTTGATGAATTCCCATAAATTATAGAACTGGATCCCCAGAAGGCCATGTGCTGTTGAGTGACTCAAGCACTTGATGTGGGCAGCAAATATAAGAATCTATGAGATTATTTAATCTCTGAAATCCACTTTTGTGGACTGCCTAGTTGACTTGGTTTTTAAGGGGAGAGTGAAGGGTTAGAGTAATGGCATAAGGAACTGTATAGTAAGATTTCAGCCAAAATTATTGTATTGATATTCAGTCCCACAAGAAAGCAGTTATATGTGAGGAGCATGATGCTATAGAAAAAAGACAACCAGAGGCTTAATACCTTTCTTACTTGATTGTGCCAATAACCAGTAGCCTGGCTTTGTGCAAGTCTGGGTCTCAGTTTCCACATCTGTGAGAGGGAGCAGATGAGCTCCATGTGCCATTTAAATGGTCTCACGCTCTTACAGAACCAAATCAGTTTATAGTCTTTGCTCTTTTCTGCAATTACTTTAGATTTCCCCACTCATCTCTGGGATTACCTAACATTTTTCTGCTGCATTACATTTTAAAATAAAAAGCTTTAGTTTTGGAAAATCATAGCATTTAACATAAGTTGTGGCTCCTCCCTTATCCCCCCTCCCCACCCCTCCCCACAGATCATTGGGACCGCATCTACGTTTTGGAGGTTTACTGGCATTGAGAAGAGTAGACATTATTTCATTTTCACTTAAGAGCAAGAGGAACAGTAACCTTAAAGTAATGATAAGGGCCATGGCCACATCAGTTGACAGATTATGATGTCTGAGGTTACATAGGGGCACACTGGTAATGAAAAAGCAGACCCAGATGTTTAATCCTCACTCTGCCACTCTCTGGGTAAATGGCCTTGGACAAACTCCCTTCATTCTATCTCTGGGGTTTAAACATTTTCATCTGTAAAATATGCAGATTGCACTCAGTGGGCTGCAATATCCCTTCTAGCTCAAACAGGTATAGTTTTATGGAAAGCTTGTAATTTCCCATGATGGTCCCCATTGCAGGAGATGAGCAATCTTGGGACAAAAATGGCTACCTGTGACTGAATGCGCTTGTTATTCAAACTTTACAACATATCTGCTCTGTAACTGAGGGCGGTGGACTTTGCCTTAGAAGTGGCGTTCATGGGGTTCTTTATGTATAGATAACTGGTGTGGCAGGCAATCTGACAGGCAGGGAGTTTGATCAGGCATCTCTTGACAGGAAATGGACTGTTGGCATCTAGCTAGAGAGAAGTGTCTTAGGTGGTCACGTAAAGAAATTGGTAGTGAGCAAGCAAGAGAAGCTATAGCTTTTCTGTTTGTGCTCTCTGGACTAGGATTTTACTTGGGTTGTAGAAACTTTTGTCTCCAGCTCTTAGAATATATTTTCCTAGCTATCGTGGAAGTCAAAAAATTCTCACCATGGATTTGTATATCCAAATCAACAACAGAGTCTTAAGCTTGTTTTGTGATGTTGTGTGTACTTTTTCCCCATTCTGTTGAGTTTTCATTCCACCCAAACCTATGTGCAAATTCCCCACAAGACATGTACATGTAGGCATCCATTCCATCTAGACATTATTTAGAGATAATGGAATAATAGATAATAAGCTAGAAATATGAAGCAGGAGCAAAAATGTGTGACCAAAGAATGTTTGCAGGTTGGTTCTAGCTTCTGTAGACTGGAGTGGTAGAGAGGGATCACAGATTTTCAAATCTTCCTCCCCCTTAAGGCATCAAACTACTCTTGACCTTGGCTTTTAATAGGGATTTCTACTTCTAGAAATTCCACACTCTTCCTTTCCATCCTATAGCTTTCTTTTGGAAATGAGAGAGGCCTTCCTGCAGAATATGAAATGTAGAAGACCTTGTAACTTTTAGCTAATTTTTCAAAGATAAAGTGAACTGTTCAGCTTCATAGAAATTCATAAACGTATGGCTGTAGTGTGTGTGTGTGTGTGTGTGTGTGAGAGAGAGAGAGAGAGAGAGAGAGAAAGAGAGAGAGAGAGAGACTGACTCTATGTTAAATCTTAAAACTAAATGAATCCCAAGCTGTGTCCTTTGGGCCTTATGTAGTCATTCTTAAAATCAGACAATTTCTGGTTTCTGAGTCATCCTGGTCTTATCTCTAACAATTTTTTTCCTTGAAATTCTGAAAATGATTCAGATATGTGTGCATATTTGATTCATGTAGATTATCTGTAAGCTTGGGTGGTATTTATTCTAAATGGAAAAATACAGAATTTTATACTGAGAATCTATGTAATTTATAATGGTTTGTTTTATATATTATATTTTCATATCTCTAGGGCACATCTACTATTATCATCTTTTTGTATATCATGCTTGGCAAAAAGAAATATTAATACTTGACTAAAATCTCTAGGAACCAAATGTGATATATGACATACAGAAATCTGTCTAAAAATTTTTTGAATGTTCTCACCCATCCCAGACATTACCGTGTCATGTCATTACATCGAAAGTGATTTGTCTCAGATCCCTATGAGCATTCCTTTTTTCAAGACTAAGGCTAAAAGGTCTGACATCCCTCAGGCCTTCATTTCTAAGTATAGAAGTCCATGTTGTTTAAACTTCCCTTTGAAGGGCAAATGTGAGATAACAAGAATGCAACTTTATGGAAAGACTGACTTTAACAATGGCTATGTAAATTGTTTTACAAGACTGGTAACATGTTTAAAATCTAATGTTTGTATTATTATTTATGGGTGATATGGGATCTGCTCAGTGCTTAACACATTATATGAAGAGAATGTAAGGAACACAAGATATTTGCATGTTTTGAACAGGCACACTGTAAATGTAGTAGAGCCACACAGATCAGCTTAACTATAGAAACGCAATACCCAGCCACTAGAGGAAACATTTTAGAAAGGCCAATCTGACACCTTTTATTACACAGATTGAAATACAGTGTTGCATCCATGCTAAAACTCTTCAATTAGTAGCCCTGTGGTTCTTGTTAACTGTGGGGATTTCTTCTCAGTGTTTCATTTGGTAAGAAAATGGAGCCTTTCAGATACCTTATTTTCTCAGCACAGTTCGACTATTATTCTGTACATATCTTCATATAACCTTTTGGCAGTTCCTTGAGATTATAATCCCTGTTTCTATTCTTGCTTTTTAAGCTAATTTATTGGTACTCTTTAAATATCTACCAAATCTCATATAATTCACACACACATATTTTGAGCAACTGTCATCTTCAAGATACTAGCCATTTTTTACAATCACCTACCCATTTAAAAATCCTTCTGTAGATAACCAAGTTCATTTTTTCCTTATGACTCCTTGAGGATTACTACAGTGATTAACCAGGTTTGGATTAAATCAGTGGTAGGGAACTAAATCAAATACAGCAGAATTGCTTACTATATTTTCCAAAGGACTGAGTGTTTGTTAATACAAGAAAATATCAAATGAAGATGATAATGATCTTTTTTGTTAAATGTGGAATTTTAAAGGGGCTAGTGCTAAGAAGAACACAATCAAAATTGAAGCTAGAGAATACAAAAATAGAAAGGAAATAATTCTAGGAATAGTCTGGCTTTATTTTATTATTATTTAACCAATAATACAACCCTTCTGTTTGTCTCTCAGACCATTGAGCTGCTAATAGTGAGTTAAGATCAAAGAAGATGCTTGCACTTACGCTTGGTTTGCTGCATTTCAGTAGTTCTGGATGTCCATTGTTAAGATAAGAAAATAACATGAAAAAACCGTTCTGGGCAGAAATGTTAAACTGGTGATTTGGTGAACTATAAAATGTTCACTTTTTAAAAAATAATTTAAATGTGTAAACAAATGACTAGTATTTAAGTTAATGTTAAGGTAACAAAAAAAAAAAAAACCATGTGATCCATCCTGTACTTTTGAATTGAATGTTGCTTTAATAAAGGGTGTGTGCAGGTGTGTGGATTGTGTGTTGTGTCCCATCTGAAGGGCATGCAATTGTGGCCTGATTTACTCTTTACCATGTTATGGAATCTACAGTCAATTCTCATCCCTACATTTTGCATTGTGGCATTTCTTAGGGAAAGAGGAAAATTAAATAATTTTTATGTAAAACTACAAAACATCAAGCTCTCCCCAAAAGACCAGGAAACTCACATACCCAGATTGTTCACAGGGAGGAGGCACAAGAACTGCTGTGAAGCCCCTAGACAACCCCAAATCCAGGCCAAGTCCAAGGATGTGCCAAGTAGGTTCCTTGGACAATAGGAAGCTATGAAAGCTGAATTCTTCTTAGATGAAATGAACAACCAAGAAAGGAGACTGCCTTTCCTTTGGGAAAGTAAGACATATGAAAGAGGCAGAAAATCAGTATTTTCACTGTAGAGTAGAACAAAGAGACAGACAAAATAGCTATAGCTGAGTGAGTTATCCAATAAACTATGCATGTTATCCAATAAACTATCCATACGTTCTCTCAGGAAAAGAAAGGTTTAAGAGAATTATGCTGGCATTAATGACACAACATTAACAGTTTTGTCATCACAGAAGAGAAAATAGGAAAGTTTTATCCCAACTGGGAAATGTTGGCTGGTCCATATTTTCAAGAGCCAGAACAAATAGTTGCTGAATTTTTTGCCCGTTTTGGAATGCATGCACTGCATGAGACTTAATCTAAGGAGCTAGGTAAGGCTTAATATTAACATGAATGATTTTCAGAGACATGTGTATTGTCTCAAAGTTGGAAAATAAGTGTAAGGTTATCTGATTCATGAATCTTTTCTACAGTGTCCCTAAAAAAGAGTAGTTCAGCTGTGCTTTAGAATCTGGTAATGGGAAGCTTATTGCTATACGCAGTAGTATATCCCTTTGTTGATAGGTGTTAAATCCTGAGTCAAAATCTTAAAAGAACTACCCACTGGTCCTTGTTGGGCCACCTGGAGCTGAAAGCATGAGTTAGTCTTGCCACAATAAAATTGTCTTCTTTAGTGTCAATACGCACGTAAAATAATAAATGTATTCATATAAAAAGAAAGGATTACCACCACCCCACCTCACACACACACACAAAAAAAATACTGGTACTAAAGATACTACATTTGATCTTAGCCAAAGGATATGAGCAATGGGCACTGCAGATTCTACTACAGGAATAATATGCCATGTTGTGTTCACTCTGAGTGAACAGTTTCTCACAACAGGAATGATAAGGCAGATGTCAGCAATATCTCCCCGCCTGTGGAGTCAGTTGCTGTATGGTGAGTCAAAGGAACACAGGCTCAGGCACAACAGACTTTCAGAAAATGACCATTTTGTTACATAGACAGCAGACAGGGTCCAAAAGAGCGGGGTAAGACATCCCCTCGCGGCTGGTCTCCTGGGAGGCCAAACTGCTCAGATCAAGGTTAGTGGATGGTAGTTCTGAATGCCCTGCATCAGAGAGGAGAGATAAATCTGCCTTGCCCAAGGGCAGGGTATTTATACAACCCAGGGAGGAGGGGCCTTGCCACTGAAAGCTTCTGCCCTGATAACAAACTGGGGTTCCTTGTTCTTGGTTTTCAGGTTTAAGGTATGATCAGGCCTTTTTATTAGACCTACCATCTCCCCTGGGCTGTAGAATGGAAACATACTGGTACATCTGCATACAATAGAAAAGGTGGCGGGGTAGGTAGCAATGGCTGAGAGCTGGTGACTGTGTGTCTGTGACTTCCTCATCAGTCCACTCCTCAGCCTCCCAACCAGGCCTAGTCCACTCCTGCGCATTAGCTTCCACAACTTAAGGCCACCTTCTACCTCAGCCACAAAGGCAAACATAAGTCAGGCCCATTGGCCCATGGCTCTCAACAATGCTGACAGTAAAGATCTGGGAGCCCCAGCAGCTGCAGCACATTAGGAGGGCTTCACCTATGCATCCCATTACTCCAAGCGGCATGGTCAGGCCTGTCTGGAGTAATGGTGGCATCCATGCCTCCCTTCCCACTGAGAGACAGCTGAAGAGCTCCCACATGGAATCAGTTTGTACGCTTTGCAGCCAGTGGGCTTGCCATTGGTTTTCATTTCCTCCTGCTCCACCTCCCCTGAGGTATTAACCCATGTATAGCAGGAGGTGTTAGCAATAGATATAGGCCTCCTTGTTGGTCTAGGAGAAAGTCTAAGGCAATGCTACTATCAAGTGCTACTTTGACTAGAGTCTCTAATGATTTTTGCATTGGCACTTATTCCCAGCCGAAAGAGGCAAATCCAGAATCATGGACCCCTCTCCCAAGCAAATCACACTTTGGGATAATAAATTGGAGGGATGACTGAGCCATTTGCAAGTTTCATTGTATCAGGAGTTTTGCATCCTGGCAGGTTGGCCCGGGGTGTGGACAAGAAGAGTGAACAGTCGCCAGTTGTGCCAATATCTTTGCCACAGGATGTAAATGAAGGACCTCCCAATGTTAGTTCAAACATGAAGCAGGGAAAATCAGCAACTTGAGTGTTGATCTGGACTTGACAAAGAGAAGAAACAGAGCGAGAGGCCAGATGGCAGATCCAGCAGTTGGTCGGGTTTGCTGCTGCCCTGATGGCCCAGGTCAGCTGGGCAAAGGTGTTTTCCTTCTAGGTTGCTGCTGGGTCAAACCTGTAGAAAACAGGAAGGGGAAGCAATAACTAGTCCTACTGGGTGGTCACGCAACCACCTCCTGTGGGAGACTCTCTTCTCAGCCTATCTATACTAACTCATCTTTTCCCTCTAAGACCACCCAGTTGGTCTGCCCCTTGCCTTGAGCTATAGCCTCAACCCTTTCTCATTGATCTGAGTGCCTTTCCCATATCTTCTCGTCCACTTCCACCCCTTCCTGATAGATGGGAGTTGTCAGGACTCATCACAGGAGTTCCATGTCTAGTCCCAAGAGGTCTGGTGGGTTCAACATCAAGAGCAATATGGGTAGCCTAGTGTGGGTATGCCTGGTTCCAGAAGGAGAAAGATGAGAGGCCACTAGTGTACTCTGGGTGGTGGAAGCCACAGTCTCATTGATCTCAGCATGGAACCAGCTAACCAACTCCCTGACATTCATGGGGGGGAATCTCAGAGTTCCTTTTATAGCTGCCTTTCTCCTAGAGGACAGAGACAGCACACTGTATGTCCCCCAGCCATTGGTCAGTACCTCTACCCAGGCTGCAAAAGCGGGGATAACCCTTCACTTTGGTCCACAAAGCCATGAGTCCTGTGTTGCCCAAGATGCTTCCGTACAAAAGGAACACGAGAACTGCCAAAACTTAACCACACCTTACATTCCCAAGCACCCTGCTCACTGACCAAAATCTGTGGAGTGAATTGCTATATGGTGCATCATGGGAACACTGGCTCAGGCTCAGTGGAAACTCACAGCTAATGATGGCTTTATTGTTTACATAGCATATAGGGTCCACCAGAGCAGGGGAGAAAACCCCACTGTTGCTGGTGTCCCTGTGAGACCAACTGCTCCGGTCAGGGTCAGTGGATGGCAGCCCCACATGCCCTGCTTTGCATCAGAGAGGGAAGACCCTGTGCTGTTTGAGGATCAACTATTTATGCACCCCAGGGGGAGGGGCTGCCACTGAGAGTTCCTGCTCTGATAAGCATCTGGGGCTACTGATTCCTGGTTTCTGGGTTCAAGGTATGGTTGGCCCTTTTCATTAGACCTGGCGTCTCCCCCAGACTGTGGAGTGGAAACCTATTGAAACATCTGCACACAGTAGAAAAGGAGGGGGGTAGGCAAGGGCTGGTATCTGGCCATTAGGTGTGTCCCCAATGTGCCCACTCAGATGTCCTGAGGGTACAGCTCATCAAAGTGTTGTTCGTTATGGCCAGAATGAAGGAATGAACCCACAAATTCATTGCCTCAGAAGATTACTTGATTATGTTTTTGAAGGATCCTTGAAATTGACATGCTGAAAAAAGTGTGTGCGTGTGTCTGTGTATATATATATATATATATATACACACATATATATATATTTAAGTGGCATGTCGAGATATTTTTCAATACCAGATAGATTAGACCCAGCACCAATTGTATTTAGCCTGTTAGGTAAAGTGAAGACACCAAGGGTAAAATAAGTTTTTCCAGAGATATTAAATTACTAAAATATATCTATGAATGAAGATTGATATAGCAATATGAACTTGTGAAAAAAAAATTTCTCACTACCCTTGTGTTTTCTACTCCAATGTTCATTAAATAAGCAACTTATTTTGGTAGGCACTAGGCAACTGGTTAAACAGTAGATTTTCTTAAAACTGACTCATGTTTTTAAAGGCCATTATGTAATAGGAATGAATCTGAGTGAACTATGCCAAAAAAAAAAAAAAAAAAAAAAATCACCTGAGCATAGAACTCTAATAAAATTAGGGGGCTTTTTAGGTTGCTCAATATAAATGCTGTACAGCTTCTACTTACTGAACATTTTTAGGATTCATATGAAGCTGATGAATACTGGAGACCCTTAAAATGATCAGTGCCTCTGATTGTTTTCAGTAAAAGAAGGTCTGATTGATTATTATCTGCACTGATGCTATAGACTTCTTCCATGTAGAATTTGATGATGTGAATGCAAAGTTGTCCCAAAGACTTATTTTAAGGGGATTCCTCATTCTAATCATCCAGGTTTTAACGCGAAATGAAAACAAATTAAGTAATTTATCTAAAGAAGGTAAATTATTCTGTAACATCTGCACAGATTGCCCTTTTTAGATTTTTTTTTTTTTTTTTTTTATTTTCTTGCCCACTTAGCTATTTGGCCATTGGACCAAATTACTATGTGTGATATGAAATGCTGGTAGTCACAGAACAGATTCCCTGAGAAAACTCATCTGCCATGTAGCTGACATTTTATCAGTTTAACATAAAAGAGGTAAACTTTAATGTTGGCTATTTCTGAAATTATTTTAAAACTGAAACATTGGAGGCAGGGCAAGATGGCGGACTGGTGAGCTGTATGTTTTAGTTACTTCTCCAGGAAAGTAGGTAGAAAGCCAGGAACTGCGTGGACTGGACACCACAGAGCAATCTGACATTGGGCATACTTCACACAACACTCATAAAAACGGGAACTGCTGAGATCAGCGAAATCTGTAAGTTTTTGCGGCCAGGGGACCCGCGCCCCTCCCTGCCAGGCTCACTCCCGTGGGAGGAGGGGCTGTCAGCTCCGGGAAGGAGAAGGGAGAACTGCAGTGGCAGCCCTTATCGGAAACTCATTCTACTGATCCAAACTCCAACCATAGATAGACTGAGACCAGACACCAGAGAATCTGAGACCAGCCAGCCCAGCAGAGAGGAGACAGGCATAGAAAAAAACAGCACGAAAAACTCCAAAATAAAAGCAGAGGATTTTTGGAGTTCTGGTGAACATAGAAAGGGGAAGGGCAGAGCTCAGGCCTGAGCTCAGGCCCTGAGGCGCGTATGCAAATCCCGAAGAAAAGCTGATCTCTCTGCCTTGTGGACCTTTCCTTAATGGCCCTAATTGCTTTCTTTCTTAGCATTTCAATAACCCATCAGATCTGTGAGGAGGGCCCCCCTTTTTTTTTTTTAATCCTTTTTTCTTTTTCTAAAACAATTACTCTAAGAAGCCCAATACAGAAAGCCTCAAAGACTACAATCTGGGCAAGTCAAGACAAGAGCAGAACTAAGAGAGCTCTGAGACAAAAGGCAATAATCCAGTGGCTGAGAAAATTCACTAAACACCACAACTTCCCAAGAAAAGGGGGGTGTAAGCTCACAGCCATCATCCTGGTGGACAGGAAAAACTCCTGCCCATCGCCAGCCCCATAGCCCAGAGCTGCCCCAGACAACCCAGTGTGATGGAAGTGCTTCCAATAACAGGCACACACCACAAAACTGGGCATGGACATTAGCCTTCCCTGCAACCTCAGCTGATTGTCCCAGAGTTGGGAACGTGGAGCAGTGTGAATTAACAAAGCCCCATTCAGCCGTCATTCCAGCAGACTGGGAGCCTCCCTACACAGCCCAGCAGCCCAGAACTGCCCTGGGGGGACAGCACTCACCTGTGACATAGCACAGTCATCCCTCAACAGAGGACCAGGGGGTGCACAGCCTGGAAGAGGGACCAACTCGCAAGTCTCAGGAGCCATACGCCAATACCAAGGACTTGTGGGTCAGTGGCAGAGACAAACTGTGGCAGGACTGAACTGAAGGATTAGACTATTGCAGCAGCTTTAAGACTCCAAGATCACCAGGGAGATTTGATTGTTAGAGCCACCCCCCCTCCCTGACTGCCCAGAAACACACCCCATATACAGGGCAGGCAACACCAACTACACACGCAAGCTTGGTACACCAATTGGACCCCACAAGACACACTCCCCCACTCACCAAAAAGGCAAAGCAGGGGAGAACTGGCTTGTGGAGAACAGGTGGCTCGTGGACGCCACCTGCTGGCTAGTTAGAGAAAGTGTAATCCACGAAGCTGTAGATCTGACAAATTAGAGATAAATACTTCAATTGGTCTACAAATCCTAAAAGAACCCTATCAAGTTCAGCAAATGCCAAGAGGCCAAAAACAACAGAAAATTATAAAGCATATGAAAAAACCAGACGATATGGATAACCCAAGCCCAAGCACCCAAATCAAAAGATCAGAAGAGACACAGCACCTAGAGCAGCTACTCAAAGAACTAAAGATGAACAATGAGACCATAGTACGGGATATAAAGGATATCAAGAAGAGCATAAAGAAGACATTGCAAGACTAAATAAAAAAATAGATGATCTTATGGAAATTAAAGAAACTGTTGACCAAATTAAAAAGATTCTGGACACTCATAGTACAAGACTAGAGGAAGTTGAACAACAAATCAGTGACCTGGAAGATGACAGAATTGAAAATGAAAGTATAAAAGAAAGAATGGGGAAAAAAATTGAAAAAATTGAAACGGACCTCAGGGATATGATAGATAATATAAAATGTCTGAATATAAGACTCATTGGTGTTTCAGAAGGGGAAGAAAAGGATAAAGCTCTGGGAAGAGTATTCAAAGAAATTGTAGGGGAAAACTTCCCAAATCTTTTAAACAACATAAATGCGCAAATCATAAATGCCCAGCGAACTCCAAATAGAATAAATCCAAATAAACCCACTCCGAGACATATTCTGATCACACTGTCAAACACGGAAGAGAAGGAGCATGTTCTGAAAGCAGCAAGAGAAAAGCAATTCACCACATACAAAGGAAACAGCATAAGACTAAGTAGTGACTACTCAGCAGCCACCATGGAGGCGAGAAGGCAGTGGCACGATATATTTAAAATTCTGAGTGAGAAAAATTTCCAACCAAGAATACTTTATCCAGCAAAGCTCTCCTTCAAATTTGAGAAAGAGCTTAAATTTTTCACAGACAAACAAATGCTGAGAGAATTTGCTAACAAGAGACCTGTTCTACTGGAGATACTAAAGGAGCCCTACAGACAGAGAAACAAAGAAAGGACAGAGAGACTTGGAGAAAGGTTCAGTACTAAAGAGTTTTGGTATGGGTACAATAAAGGATATTAATAGAGAGAGGGGAAAATATATATGACAAACATAAACCAAAGGATAAGATGGCTGATTCAAGAAATGCCTTCACGGTTATAATGTTGAATGTAAATGGAATAAACTCCCCAATTAAAAGATACAGATTGGCAGAATGGATCAAAAAAAATGAACCATCAATATGTTGCATACAAGAGACTCATCTTAGACACAGGGACACAAAGAAATTGAAACAGAAAGGATGGAAAAAAAACTTCATGCAAGCTACAGCCAAAAGAAACCAGGTGTAGCAATATTAATCCCAGATAAAATAGACTTTAAATGCAGGGATGTTTTGAGAGACAAAGAAGGCCACTACATACTAATAAAAGGGGCAATTCAACAAGAAGAAATAACAATCGTAAATGTCTATGCACCCAATCAAGGTGCCACAAAATACATGAGAGAAACACTGACAAAACTAAAGGAAGCAATTGATGTTTCCACAATAACTGTGGGAGACTTCAACACATCACTCTCTCCTATAGATAGATCAACCAGACAGAAGAGCAATAAGGAAATTGAAAACCTAAACAATCTGATAAATGAATTAGATTTAACAGACATATAAAGAACATTACATCCCAAATCACCAGGATACACATACTTTTCTAGTGCTCATGGAACTTTCTCCAGAATAGATCATATGCTGGGACATCAAACAAGCCTCAATAAATTTAAAAAGATTGAAATTATTCAAAGCACATTCTCTGACCACAATGGAATACAATTAGAAGTCAATAACCATCAGAGACTTAGAAAATTCACAAATACCTGGAGGTTAAACAACACACTCCTAAACAATCAGTGGGTTAAAGAAGAAATAGCAAGAGAAATTGCTAAATA